>NW_027362841.1:0-4800000 GCF_046119375.1 Phyllobates terribilis
TATGCATGCCATCCCTCATCCCTAATCCTGGTATGCATGGCACCTCTCTTCCCAATCCTGGTATGCATGGCACCCTTCATCCCCAATCCTGGTATGCATGGCATCCCTCACCCCCCAATTCTGGTATGCATGGCTCCCTCATCCCCAATCCTGGGAAGCATGGCACCCCTCATCCCCAATCCTGTTATGCATGTTACCCCTCATCCCCAATCCTGTTATGCATGGCACCACTCATCCCCAATTTGGTATGCATGGCTCCCTCATCCTCAATCCTGGAATGCATGTCATCCCTCATCCCCAATCCTGGAATGCATGGCACCCCTAAGCCCCAATCCTGTTATGCATGGCACCACTCATCCTCAATCCTGGTATGCATGGCTCCCTCACCCCCATCCTGGTATGCATGGCACTCCTCATCCCTATCCTGGTATACATGGCCCCTCATCTGATTCCTGGTAAGCATGGCACCCCTCATCCCCAATCCTGGTATGCATGCCATCCCTCATCCCTAATCCTGGTATGCATGGCACCTCTCTTCCCCAATCCTGGTATGCATGGCACCCTTCATCCCCAATCCTGGTATGCATGGCATCCCTCACCCCCCAATTCTGGTATGCATGGCTCCCTCATCCCCAATCCTGGTATGCATGGCCCCCTCTTCCCCAGTCCTGGTATGCATGGCACCCCTCAACCCCAATCCTGGTATGCATGGCTCCCTCATCCCCAATTCTGGTATTCATGGTACCCCTCATCCCCAATCCTGGTATGCATGGCTCCGTCATCCACAATCCTGATATGCAAGGCACTCCTCATCCCTATCCTGGTATGCATGGCACTCCTCATCCCTATCCTGGTAAGCATGGGCCCCTCATCCCCAATCCTGGTATACATGGTACCCCTCATCACTATCCTGGTATGTATTGCACCCCTCATCCTCGTATGCATGGCACTCCATCACTCATCCTGGTATGCATGGTACCCCTCATCCCTATTCTGGTATGCATGGTACCTCTCATCCTGGTGTGCATGGCACCCCTCATCCCAATTCTGCTATGTATGGCCTCCTCATCCCAGAAACCTGGTATGCATGACACCCAATCCCTCATCCTAGTATGCATGGCACCCCTGATCCTTATCCTGGTATGCATGGTACCACTCATCCCTATTCTGGTATGCATGGTACCCCTCATCCTGGTATGCATGGCACCCCATCCCTCATCCTGGTATGCATGGCACCCCGCATTCCTATTCTGGTATGCATGGCACTCCTCATCCCCTAATCCTGGTATGCATGGTCCCCTCAACCCCCAATCCTGGTATGCATGGTCCTCTCACCCCCCAATCTTGGTATACATGGTCCCCTCACCCCCCAATCCTGATATGCATAGTCCCTTCACCCCCCAATCCTGGTATGTATGGTCCCCTCACCTCGCAATCCTGATATGCATTTTCCCTCACCCCCCAATCCTGGTATGCATGGCACCCCTCATCCCCAATCCTGTTATGCATGGCACCCCTCAACCCCAATCCGGTTATGCATGGCAATACTCATCCCCAATTTGGTATGCATGGCTCCCTCATCCTCAATCCTGGTATGCATGGCATCCCTCATCCCCAATCCTGGTATGCATGGCACCCCTAATCCCCAATCCTGTTATGCATGGCACCAATCATCCTCAATCCTGGTATGCATGGCTCCCTCACCCCCATCCTGGTATGCATGGCACTCCTCATCCCTATCCTGGTATGCATGGCCCCTCATCCGAATCCTGGTATGCATAGTATCCCTCATCCTCAATCCTGGTAAGCATGGCATCCCTCATCCCCAATCCTGGTCTGCATGGCCCCCTCTTCCCCAATGCTGGTATGCATGGCTCCCCTCAACCCCAATCGTGGTATGCATGGCTCCCACATCCCCAGTCCTGGTATGCGTGGCTCCCTCATCCCCAATCCTGGTATGCATGGCTCCATCATCCCCAATACTGGTATGCATGGCTCCCTCATCCCCAATCCTGGTATGCATGGCTCCCTCATCCCCAATCCTGGTATGCATGGCTCCCTCATCCCTAATTCTGGTATGCGTGGCACCCCTCATCCCCAATCCTGTTATGCATGGCACCACTCATCCCCAGTCCTGGTATGCATGGCTCCCTCATCCCCAATCCTGGTATGCATGGCTCCCTCATCCCCAATCCTGGTATGCATGGCTCCCTCATCCCCAATCCTGGTATGCATGGCACCCCTCATCCCCAATAATGTTATGCATGGCACCACTCATCCCCAATCCTGGTATACATGGCTCCCTTATCCCCAATCCTGGTATGCAAGGCACCCATCATCCCCAATCCTTGTATGCATGGCACCCCTCATCCCCAATCCTATTATGCATAGCACCTCTCATCCTCAATTCTGGTATGCGTGGCTCCCTCATCCCCAATCCTGGTATGCATGGCACCCCTCATCCCCAATCCTGGTATGCATGGTTTCCTCATCCCCAATCCTGGTATTCATGTTACCCCTCATCCCCAATCCTGGTATGTATGGCTCCGTCATCCACAATCCTGATATGCAAGGCACTCCTCATCCCTATCCTGGTATGCATGGCACTCCTCATCCCTATCCTGGTAAGCTTGGTACCCCTCATCCCCCAAATCCTGGTATGTGTGGCCCCCTCACCCCCAATCCTGATATGTGTGGCCCCCTCACCTCCCAATCCTGGTATGTGTGGGCCCCTCACCCGCCAGTCATGGTATGTTTGGCCACCTCATCCCTTTCACGCTGTACACACATGCAAAAAAATAATCACTTATACTCACCTTTCTTCCCTGTGCTCCAGCGCTGCTGTGCCCTGTTCTGTTGGAGGCCGGGGGAGGAGTGTGGCGCCGGGGTACGTGCATGCCCATACCACACTGTCCGGTGCCATTTTGCTGAAGACAAACTGCAAATGTGTCTTCAGTAAAATGGCGCCAGATAGCACTATGCACATGCGCCTATCCGACGCCTCACTCCTGCCCCGGTCTCTGGTGAAGAGCAACGCTCCTCCTGGTCAGGTAAGTATGTAAGTATGGCACCAGAGATCGCGGTATGCATTCAGTGTCTACGCATACCGCGATCTCCGGCGCCATACACACTCCTCTTACCTGTAACAGCTGGATGCGGCCTTCTGTCTGAAGCCAGACTGTGCGTCGCGCATGCACAGTCTATAAAGGCATCAGACAGAGACACGCATCTCCCGTTATATTATAGATTGTCATGTCATTGACCAAAAACCCAAGCTCAGGACAACAGTATCTATAATATAAAGGCGGATGCGTGTCTCTGTCCGAAGCCTCGATAGACTGCGCATGCGTGACGCGCCTGCAGAGTCTATACCCCCCACAGAGGCACGCATCCCCATCCTAAACGAGGATGTGGATTGTGGCGCCAGAAATCGCGGTACGCATAAGCACTGAACGCATACCGCGATTTCCGGCACCATAACAACTTACCTATCCGGGAGGTCAGTTGCCACGGCATCTCTTCAGGCAGAAGGCCGGGATCCACCGTCGGTACCGGCGCATGCGCATAGCGCACTTCCGGCGCCGTTTTATTGAAGACACATTGCAAGGGTGTCTTCAACAGACACATTGAAGACACACTAGCAGTGTGTCTTCAACAAGATGGCGCCGGAAACCGCGGTCTGCGCAGGCGCTGATCCGGCGTCAGTGCTCTCCCCCGCCCTCTTCTGACATCACTAATCATTTAAATATCTAACGCACCCCCACACTTCGCCGCCATTTTAAAAACAGAAGATTTCTGCGTCACACAGCGCCTCCAGTCTCTAGCTTAAAAAAACAAAAACATTTTGTAGTATATATAGATATATATATTACAAATATATCTATATATAAAGAAGATACTATATACAAATATATATATCTATATATACTATATAGAATAGTTATCAGAGTACTCCAACACAGTCAGCGGAGCAATCCCGCACAAAATACGTCAGCGGAGCAATCCCGCACAAAATACGTCAGCGGAGCAATCCCGCACAAAATACGTCAGCGGAGCAATCCCGCACAAAATACGTCAGCGGAGCAATCCCGCACAAAATACGTCAGCGGAGCAATCCCGCACAAAATACGTCAGCGGAGCAATCCCGCACAAAATACGTCAGCGGAGAAATGCAGCCACTTTCTACTGAATATAAAAATCTAATAAGTCAGCGGAGCAATCCAGCCACTTTATACTGAATATATACGTCAGGGGAAAAATCCGGCCACTTTCTACTGAATATAAATATATATAATACGTCAGCAGAACAATCCGGACACTTTTTACTGAATATATATATATACAGTTATATGAAAAAGTTTGGGCACCCCTATTAATCTTAAGCTTAATGTTTTATAAAAATTGGTGTTTTTGCAACAGCTATTTCAGTTTGATATATGTAATAACTGTTGGACACAGTAATGTTTCTGCCTTGAAATGAGGTTTATTGTACTAACAGAAAATGTGCAATCTGCATTCAAACAAAATTTGACAGGTGCATAAGTATGGGCACCTCACCAGAAAAGTGACATTAATATTTAGTAGATCCTCCTTTTGCAAAAATAACAGCCTCTAGTCGCTTCCTGTAGCTTTTAATGATTTCCTGGATCCTGGATGAAGGTATTTTTGACCATTCCTCTTTACAAAACAATTCCAGTTCAGTTAAGTTTGATGGTCGCCGAGCATGGACAGCCCTCTTCAAATGATCCCACAGATGTTCAATGATATTCAGGTCTGGGGACTGGGATGGCCATTCCAGAACATTGTAATTGTTCCTCTGCATGAATGCCTGATTAGATTTGGAGCGGTGTTTTGGATCATTGTCTTGCTGAAAGATCCATCCCCTGCGTAACTTCAACTTTATCACTGATTCTTGAACATTATTGTCAAGAATCTGCTGATACTGAGTGGAATCCATGCGTCCCTCAACTTTAACAAGATTCCCGGTGCCGGCATTGGCCACACAGCCCCAAAGCATGATGGAACCTCCACCAAATTTTACTGTGGGTAGCAAGTGTTTTTCTTGGAATGCTGTGTTTTTTTTGCCGCCATGCATAATGCCTTTTTGTATGATCAAACAACTCAATCTTGGTTTCATCAGTCCACAGGACCTTCTTCCAAAAATAAATTGGCTTCTCCAAATGTGCTTTTGCATACCTCAGCCGACTCTATTTGTGGCGTGCTTGCAGAAACGGCTTCTTTCGCATCACTCTCCCATACAGCTTCTCCTTGTGCAAAGTGCGTTGTATAGTTGACCGATGCACAGTGACACCATCTGCAGCAAGTTGATATTGCAGCTCTCTGGAGGTGGTCTGAGGATTGTCCTTGACTGATCTCACCATTCTTCTTCTCTGCCTTTCTGATGTTTTTCTTGGCCTGCCACTTCTGGCCTTAACAAGAACTGTCCCTGTGTTCTTCCATTTCCTTACTATGTTCCTCACAGTGGAAACTGACAGGTTAAATCTCTGAGACAGCTTTTTGTATCCTTCCACTGAACAACTATGTTGAATAATCTTTGTTTTCAGATCATTTGACAGTTGTTTTGAGGAGCCCATGATGCCACTCTTCAGAGGAGATTCAAACAGGAGAACAACTTGCAAGTGGCCACTTTAAGTAGCTTTTCTCATGATTGCATACACCTGGCTATGAAGTTCAAAGCTCAATGAGGTTACAAAACCAAAAAAAGTGCTTTAGTAAGTCAGTAAAAAGTAGGTAGGAGTATTTAAAACAAGAAAATGATAAGGGTGCCCATACTTATGCACCTGTCAAATTTTGTTTGAATGCAGATTGCACATTTTCTGTTAGTACAATAAACCTCATTTCAAGGTAGAAACATTACTGTGTCCAACAGTTATTACATATATCAAACTGAAATAGCTGTTGCAAAAACACCAATTTTTATAAAACATTAAGCTTAAGATTAATAGGGGTGCCCAAACTTTTTCATATAACTGTATACTACGTCAGCGGAGCAATCCAGCCACTTTCTACTGAATATATATAATACGTCAGCGGAGCAATCCGGCCACTTTCTACTGAATATAAATATATATAATACGTCAGCGGAGCAATCCGGCCACTTTCTACTGAATATAAATATATATAATACGTCAGCGGAGCAATCCAGCCACTTTCCTCTGAATATATATAATACGTCAGCGGAGCGATCGAGCCACTTTCCTCTGAATATATATAATACGTCAGCGGAGCAATCCAGCCACTTTCCTCTGAATATATATAATACGTCAGCGGAGCAATCCGGCCACTTTCTACTGAATATAAATATATATAATACGTCAGCGGAGCAATCCAGCCACTTTCTACTGAATATATATATATATAATACGTCAGCGGAGCAATCCGGCCACTTTCTACTGAATATAAATATATATAATACGTCAGCGGAGCAATCCAGCCACTTTCTACTGAATATAAATATATATAATACGTCAGCGGAGCAATCCAGCCACTTTCTACTGAATATATATAATACGTCAGCAGAGCAATCCGGCCACTTTCTACTGAATATAAATATATATAATACGTCAGCAGAGCAATCCGGCCACTTTCCTCTGAATATATATAATACGTCAGCGGAGCAATCCAGCCACTTTCCTCTGAATATATATAATACGTCAGCAGAGCAATCCAGCCACTTTCTACTGAATATATATAATACGTCAGCAGAGCAATCCAGCCACTTTCTACTGAATATAAATATATATAATACGTCAGCGGAGCAATCCAGCCACTTTCCTCTGAATATATATAATACGTCAGCGGAGCGATCCAGCCACTTTCCTCTGAATATATATAATACGTCAGCGGAGCAATCCAGCCACTTTCCTCTGAATATAAATATATATAATACGTCAGCGGAGCAATCCAGCCACTTTCTACTGAATATAAATATATATAATACATCAGCGGAGCAATCCAGCCACTTTCCTCTGAATATATATAATACGTCAGCAGAGCAATCCAGCCACTTTCCTCTGAATATATATAATACGTCAGCGGAGCAATCCAGCCGCTTTTTCAAACGTCAGCAGAGCTAAATATTTTAATTAAAGTTTACAACCTTATTCGTTCCGTAATTCCATTATAATGGCCCCCAAACGCCAGCAAGTTCTTTCTGAGGAGGAAACTCAGGCAAAAAAATCAAAAAGGGCTGAAGCTCAAAAGGTTGGTAGAAGTAGGGGTAAAAAACAGCACCTTAAATTGCAGCGTGAAAAAAATACTGTCAGAAGAAAGGCTGCCCGTCATAATCTCACCCCAAAAAAGCGTCAACAGATGCGCAACGCTGACGCTGAGAGGCATAGGTCTGCCCCAGAGAGGCATAGGTCTGCCCCAGAGAGGCATAGGTCTGCCCCAGAGAGGCGTAGGTCTGCCCCAGAGAGGCATAGGTCTGCCCCAGAGAGGCGTAGGTCTGCCCCAGAGAGGCGTAGGTCTGCCCCAGAGAGGCGTAGGTCTGCCCCAGAGAGGCATAGGTCTGCCCCAGAGAGGCATAGGTCTGCCCCAGAGAGGCGTAGGTCTGCCCCAGAGAGGCATAGGTCTGCCCCAGAGAGGCGTAGGTCTGCCCCAGAGAGGCATAGGTCTGCCCCAGAGAGGCATAGGTCTGCCCCAGAGAGGCATAGGTCTGCCCCAGAGAGGCGTAGGTCTGCCCCAGAGAGGCATAGGTCTGCCCCAGAGAGGCGTAGGTCTGCCCCAGAGAGGCATAGGTCTGCCCCAGAGAGGCGTAGGTCTGCCCCAGAGAGGCATAGGTCTGCCCCAGAGAGGCGTAGGTCTGCCCCAGAGAGGCATAGGTCAGCCCCAGAGAGTATGACAGACGCTGAGCTTCAGCAGCATCGCAGCGCCAATGCTGAGAGACACAGAGGAGCCCGTACTAAACAACCTGCCCGCTGGGGTAAAAACGGAAGATCTCGCAACACTGCTTTGCTTACTGAAAACTTCAATGAAGACGACATTGGGGCATGCTATCTTGGCCCAATGAACAACAAATGCTCATTTTGTAATGCCAACCATTTCCAAAATGAAATTGCAACAAACTGTTGTCATAGTGGAACCATCAAACTGGAAGAAGTGTGAATGCATCCCTATATTACTAATTGCATGAAGAGATCAGAACCAAACTCCAAGAATTTCATGGAAAACATAAGATCATACAATAGTGCAAACGCTTTTGCATCCATGGACGCACAAATTGACCAATCAATTAACAGGCGATCAGGTCCTTTCTGTTACAGAATCCATGGGCAAATTTACCATGCAACATCTGCGTTGCACCCTAACCAAGGTGAATCACCAACATACGCCCAGTTATATATTCTGGATTCGGCACAATCCAGCCAACAGTGGATGCATTCGTAATCTTATGGAAAATCTACAAAGAATTCTGGAAGATATCAATCCTTTCTCCAGAGAATACAAAAATATGTTGCAATTTGAACAAGAAGAAATGCTAAAAGCAAATCTAGAAAACCGAATGCCAATTGAATATAGCATGACTTTCGTGAGAGAAAAAGTAAATACTATGCACCCCGGCAGAATCAATGCTCCAACTGCCAGAGGGGAAATTGCTGCCATTTTCCACAGCACAGATGGTGCACCCCCAGAAAACCGTGACATTACCATTCATCCAAAAAGTGGAATTTTACAAAATATATCTATTCTGAGTAGACTCTGTGACCCAATGAGCTACGCTTTGCTTTTCCCTTATGGGGACTCTGGGTGGACTACAGAACTAAAAAAAACAGTTGGTCGAGGAAATGTGACTCCACTTCAATGGTATTCATACCACTTTGCCATTCGTGATGGTACTTTAACCAGTTCCTTAATGCAGGAAAGCTGACACACCAATTTATGGTTGATGCCTATTGCAAAACTGAGGCAAACCGTTTGAATTGGGTGCGCACAAATCAAAGTACTGTAAGAGCTGAAGAATATGACGTCCTTCACCAATTCATGACCAACCACCGTTTCATGAACATAAATATCCTACCTGGAAAAAAAGTCATATAGCCATCGACTTTCCAAGGAAGTCCAAGAAATATGGCACAAAACTACCAAGATGCCATGGCAATGGTCAGGAAATATGGCAAACCAGACCTATTTGTAACAGTAACGTGCAATCCAAAATGGAGGGAAATCAGGGAAAACTTACTTCCCTGTCAGCAACCATGCGACAGGCCCGATTTAGTAGCTCGAGTATTTAACATGAAACTAAAATTGCTACTTGGAGACCCAACCACATACCACAGATTTGGACGTGTTAATGGTATGGTGTATGTAATTGAGTTCCAAAAAAGAGGGCTCCCTCATGGACACATATTGGCATTTATGGCCCCGGAATACAAAGCCTGGGAAAAAGAAAGAATTGACAAAATTGTTTGTGCAGAGCTCCCGCACAAAGACACGCATCCGAAGCTTTATGAAATCGTACAATCTTGCATGATGCACGGTCCATGTGGTCCACTTAATCCAAATGCACCATGCATGGACAATGGAAACTGTACAAGGTTTTCCCAAGGATTTCTGTTCCGAAACTAATAGCAATGTAAATGGATCCCCTAAATATCAACGCCGGGATGAGAACAACTTTGTTGAACTTGGTGGAAACAGGGTTGATAATAGATGGGTTGTACCTTACAATCCTTATCTTTCCTTAAAATACAATGCCCACATAAACGTTGAGATTTGCAGTTCTACAAAGTGTAAAATATTTGTTCAAATATGTTTACAAAGGGCATGATTGTGCAAATCTACAGTGTGTTACTGCTGCCACAGAACAAGAAGCCACGGTTGAATGGGATGAAGTAAAAAATGACTTAGAAACTCGATATGTAAGTGCACCTGAAGCATGCTGGAGACTCAGGGAATATAAAATGCACCATCAACCTGACCATGTGGAAAGATGAAATGTCCACCTTGAGGACAAGCATACAATATGCTTTATAGCAGGTAAAGAAGCTGAAGCCGTGCAGCGGAAAAACACCAAGTCTAAACTTCTTGCTGGGTTTAAACTGAATCGGGAAGATCCTAATGCCCAACAATATTTCTACATTGAAATCCCTGAACATTTCACTTGGGATGAAAAAAACGTTAAATGGAAACCACGTTGCAAATGTCATAAAACCACAATTGGCAGAATGTTTAACGTTAGTCCATTAGACAGAGAAAAATACTTTCTCCGAATTCTCCTTCTCAATGTTAGAGGCGCAACATCTTTTGAGGATCTCAGAACAACTGAAGGAAACCGTTTTGCTACTTTCCAAGAAGCCTGTATTGCAAGAGGGTTAACTGATGATGACTCTGAATGGGATACTCGCCTAACAGAAGCTGCCACTTATCAAATGCCAATACAACTTACACAATTGTCTGCATTTATTTGCATCATGTGTGAGCCGTCTAATGCTGCAGCATTGTTTCAAAGGCACAATAAAAATCTCATGGAAGACTATACCAGACGTTTCCCTCATGTAGAAAAGGCCGTCTATATGACATTACATGAAATTGAGCCTGTGTTACGGACACATGGAAAGTCATTACAAGATTTTGGCCTACACCTTCCTGTTGGCAAGTACGATGATCCAATCAATTCTGGCAAATATTACGACCCTGTTGCGGAAAAGGCTTTGAGGAGAAATTCCAAATGTTAAACCCAGGACAACGAAAGGCTTTCGAAAAAATCAGAGAAGCTTTTGAGATTCCAACTTGCAACAACGTCTATTTTTTATTGACGGACCTGGTGGAAGTGGTAAAACATTCCTGTATAATACAATCATGCATTACGTTCAGAGCAAAAATGAATTAGTCTTGCCATGTACACTTACAGGCATTGCTGCTACTTTGCTGGAAGGAGGCCGAACTTCCCATAATCTGTTCAAACTGCCTATACCAATTAATGAAACGTCGACGTGCAATATTCGTCATGGCAGCAATACTGCCAATGAGTTGAAAAACGCCAAACTCATAATCTGGGACGAAGCTTCTACGGCTCCAGCTCATGCTGTAAATGCAGTTGACACCTTCTACAAAGAACTCATGGCTGAAGATCCAAAAGTTCCCTCCAAAAAAACGTTCGGAGGTGCAGTGTCTGTTTTTGGTGCAGATTTTCGACAAATCCTTCCTGTTGTACCACATGGCACCAGAACCGAAATAATTTCAGCATGCATGAAGAACAGCAATTGTTGGAGGAATATTGAAGTCCTCAAATTGGACCTAAACATGCGTACCAATGAGGACAATGTCCCCCAAGAACATCAAGGCTTTTCCCAATGGCTTTTAAACCTTGGAGATGGAAAACTTCAAGAACCAGGACTAGAGGAAGGTATCTTTGAAATTCCTTCTGTCTGCATTGAAAATGGATGTATTGTTGATGCTGTCTTTCCTCAAGTCATACAACCAGAAGATAAAAGCATTGCAAACCGTGCAATCCTAACTCCAAAAAACCAACATTCACATGAACTGAATGAAAATGTTCTTAGACGAATTCAGTCTGAATTGAAATGCTACACCAGTATTGATTCCATTCAGCAAGATACTGCAAATGCTGAGGAAGCAGCAAACTATCCGATGGAGTTCTTAAACAGCTTAACGCCTGGTGGTATGCCTCCTCATAGATTACATTTGAAAGTTGGAGCAGTAGTCATGCTATTAAGAAACCTTAACTCAAGAAGAGGTCTTTGCAATGGCACCAGAATGGTTGTGAAGCAAATGATGTCAAAAGTCATTGACTGTGAAATCCTCAGCGGATCATTTAAAGGTACAAGGGTATCATTCCCAGAGTTATTCTGCCCCAAGCCATCCTCATCTTCCTTTTACTTTAAAACGAAAACAGTTTCCCTTAAGACTGGCTTATGCTATGACCATCAACAAAAGTCAAGGGCAAACACTGGATTCAGTTGGCATATATTTGCCATCTCCAGCCTTCAGCCATGGCCAACTTTATGTCGCCTCTTCAAAGACAAAATCCTTCCAACAAGTCAAAGTCAAAGTTTTTGCTACTGATCAACGAGGCAACTTAAAGAAAGACCACAGAGTTTACACCAAAAATGTTCTTTACACAGAAGTTTTTGCACAATAATTTTTTTTTCCAGCTAATAGTTTAATAAAATGTAAAATGTTATATATAACAGTGAATGTGTCTTTCTGTTCAAAGCCAAAATGGGTGGCGGCTGTGCAGTGTGGTGCCTGAGTCAGAGCGTGTGCACACTGCACTACGATGCCATTTTACTGAAGACACTGTGTGTGCAAATTCCCAGACACAGTGTCTTCAAGAAAATGGCGCCAGATATTGTGAGATGCGCACACGTTGACTCAGGCACTATTTTATGGGAACAGCACATGACTGGATGGGGACACAGGATGGCAGCAGCACATACCAGGATAGGGGCACAGGATGGGGGCAGCACATACCAGGATGGGGGCGCAGGATGGCAGCACATACCAGGATGGAGGCGCAGGATGGGGGCAGCACATACCAGGATGGGGGCGCAGGATGGGGGCAGCACATACCAGGATGGGGGCGCAGGATGGGGGCAGCACATACCAGGATAGGGGCACAGGATGGGGGCAGCACATACCAGGATGGGGGCACAGGATAGCAGCACATAGTAGGATGGGGGCACAGGATGGCAGCAGCACATACCAGGGTGGGGGCGCAGGATAGCAGCACATACCAGGATAGGGGCACAGGATGGCAGCAGCACAAGACCGGATTGGAGCACAGGATTAGAGCAGCACATACCAGGATGGGGGCGCAGGATGGGGGCAGCACATACCAGGATGGGGGCACAGGATAGCAGCAGCACATGACAGGATGGGGGCGCAGGATGGGAGCAGCACATACCAGGATGGGGGCGCAGGATAGCAGCACATACCAGGATGGAGGCACAGGATGGCAGCAGCACATACCAGGATGGGGGCGCAGGATAGCAGCAGCACATACCAGGATGGGGGCGCAGGATAGCAGCAGCACATGACAGGATGGGGTCGCAGGATGGCAGCACATACCAGGATGGGGGCACAGGATGGCAGCAGCACATTACAGAATGGGGGCGCAGGATAGCAGCACATGATAGGATGGGGGCGCAGGATGGGAGCAGCACATGACAGGATGGGGGCGCAGGATGGGAGCAGCACATGACAGGATGGGGGCGCAGGATGGGAGCAGCACATGACAGGATGGGGGCGCAGGATAGCAGCACATACCAGGATGGGGGCACAGGATGGGAGCAGCACATACCAGGATGGGGGCACAGGATGGGAGCAGCACATGACAGGATGGGGGCACAGGATGGGAGCAGCACATGACAGGATGGAGGCCATATACCAATATAAATGCTCGCCACCCGGGCGTAGAACGGGTGGTTCAATAGCTAGTACATTATAGGTGAAGTAGACTCAAAAGACCAAAGCAGATTCAACCTTAAAGAACGAGTCATTACTTCTTCTTTTACCCATGAGCCCCGCACGTCATGCCCTACTGCCCCAATGCACATTTCGAATCGTCCTCAGGGGGTGCCCCTGCGTGCGTTGGGGCAGTTGGGCATGACGTGCGGACTCACGGGTAAGTGCCTCATTCATTACCAGTATACTTATCTCTAACATTCAAGAAGTTGTCCACTACTTTATATATCCCCCCGGGGCCCCTAAGACTTATTGTGAATACCTTCTGTTGCTGATAATGCCTGTGAGCGGCGCTATCGGTTGCCTCTCACAGGCATCACATGACCCCGCGCTGACGTCATGACAAGTGAGGCGTGACTCAGCACTGGGGTCCCCGCGGTGGCCGCTGAGTTGTGGGTGGGGTTACCCCCGCGTCACACCTTGCATCCACCGCGCGCTTTCCCAATGAATGGAGAGAGGCAGAGCGCGTGGTGGATGCTGGGTGTGACGAGGAGGGGTCCCCCGCCCACAGCCTGGAGTCCACCCTGGAACCTGGAAGACAAAGACCCCCGGCTGCTGCCAGCACTTGTCGTGACATCAGCGGATGTCAGAGCCGGCCGCAGCCGGGGGTCACATGATGCCTGTGAGCGGCCAGTGATAGCGCCGCTCACAGGCCGTATCTGCAACAGAAGGTATTTACAAGAAGTCTTAGGGGCCCCGGGGGGATACATGGGGGGGATATAAAGTAGTGGACATCCCCTTTCAGCCATGGCGCTCTGTTTTACCACCTGTGTGCCTGTTTTTATGTAATCTCCACCTATATGATGTGTGCTGCTCCTCTTTATTGATTTTGATTTAATTATACTGAGTTAGGACCTAAGCACTATAATACTGTTGTGGGGTCTATGTGATACTGCTATATCTATGTCAGATATGTAATTGGTCTGGCACCCCCACTAAAACCACGTCCCCTCCCCCACCCCCCACCCCCCCGTCCAACTAATCTCATATATGTGTGTCTCTCTTGTGATTAATACAATTGATATTGATATTTACTTTATGATTGAAGTAGTAATGACTCGTTCTTTAAGGCTGAATTTGTCATGTCATTGTATCATAACACAGGATAACAAAAAAAATGGTGGTAGCCCATGCAAGTGCTGCACTCACTATTCTGCTGGTGCAGTCACTGTGCACATACATTACATTACTGATCCTGTACTGATCCTGAATTATATCCTGTATAATACTCCAGAGCTGTACTCACTATTCTGCTGGTGGAGTCACTGTGTACATACATTACATTACTGATCCTGAGTTACATCCTGTATTATACTCCAGAGCTGCACTCACTATTCTGCTGGTGCAGTCACTGTGTACATACATTACATTACTGATCCTGAGTTACATCCTGTATTATACTCCAGAGCTGCACTCACTATTCTGCTGGTGCAGTCACTGTGTACATACATTACATTACTGATCCTGTACTGATCCTGAATTATATCCTGTATAATACTCCAGAGCTGTACTCACTATTCTGCTGGTGGAGTCACTGTGTACATACATTACATTACTGATCCTGAGTTACATCCTGTATTATACTCCAGAGCTGCACTCACTATTCTGCTGGTGCAGTCACTGTGTACATACATTACATTACTGATCCTGAGTTACATCCTGTATTATACTCCAGAGCTGCACTCACTATTCTGCTGGTGCAGTCACTGTGTACATACATTACATTACTGATCCTGAGTTACATCCTGTATTATACTCCAGAGCTGCACTCACTATTCTGCTGGTGCAGTCACTGTGTACATACATTACATTACTGATCCTGAGTTACCTCCTGTATTATACTCCAGAGCTGCACTCACTATTCTGCTGGTGCAGTCACTGTGTACATACATTACATTACTGATCCTGTACTGACCCTGAGTTATATCCTGTATTATACTCCAGAGCTGCACTCACTATTCTGCTGGTACAAATGAAAAACATAACAATAATAATAACAGAAACATAACAAAATTATCAACCACAAAATAAACTGTGTAATGAAACTGGTCCAGCCGCTCTCTCTCTCCTCACACAAATATTATACATATATACAGAATAATAACTACCTACACCATGACATCTGGTCCAGTTACCAAACAAATAATAACAATATAATAAACAATAACCGACAAATTATATACATACTAATATATACATTCTTTTTTTTTTATAAATAAAATAAATACTAACTATACAAATATATACAAGACAAAACAAAACACCCTACACTCAAGCCCACCAGTCCCTCCCCGGCAGTGACCTGAGAGCTGGTCCTGCGCCTCATGCCTCAGTCCAACGTCCATAGGCCAGATCAGGCAGTGCCAGTTTTTCACCCAAATAACCAGTGTCCCACAAGATGAACCCACCTACCCCCTTTTCCCTCCACCCAACCTAACACCTACACCCAAACCCATATATACAATATATACAGAAACAAACAATACAATAACCACAACTGACAAAGCCCAAGTTCGGCGCCTGCAGCCCTACATCACTGTCTACTGATCAAAACAAAACAAAAATCTATGGTGTCAGCAGCAGCCCACCACCAGGAGAGGAGATGACCAGACTACGGCACACTAAAAGAAAAGCCCCTCCAGAGGAGAGCGGCCCTCCGTGTACCCAGTCTCTCATACTCCAGAGAATGCACCTTCACCAGGTCACCGAGTATGGTCCTAAACACATCGTCCACTGGGAGGATTTTCCCCTACGTCGATACTAAGCACCGTACGTTCCACGTGTGATACCTAACCACTGCGCTAACTAGAAATAAGGTGCAGTGATCCCGACCACCCAGGTCCCCGAATGCTCCATAGGCCAATTCCGCATAAGAGAGACCGACCAGCCAGGGCCAGTCAATGGAGGCGCCCATCCTGTTGTACACCTCTGTGTTAAAGGGACAACGAAGCAGGAAGTGGTCCATGCTTTCAAGCATGGTACCACAATGCTCCCGAGGACAGTTCCTGTCCTCAGAGCTCCTACACTTCAGATTGTCCCTCACACACAGTTTCCCATGGAAGCAGCGCCAAGCCAAGTCCCAAAACTTCGAGGGATCCTGATAGAATTCAAAAGATGCAGACCCACCCCAACATCCCGACTTGGGCAATCCCTGCACACCAGAGGCCTCTGAAAATGAGTCAACAGAACCCTTTTGTCAAGGAGCTTCCTTGGCAGAGTCCTGACCTCCCACATTCCCAGACCCCACCGACGAATTACCTTCAGAACCACAGTAGCGTAAGCCGGTAGATGTCAATGTGGTGTGCGTAGATCTTTCACTTGCCCTCCTGTCTCCCATTCCTGGAAGAAAGGCTGAAACCATCCCTTACAGCAGAATACCCACGGGGGAGCCCTCTCTTTCCAGAGGTTAGCAATATTGATCTTAATGAAGGTATTCACAAGGAATACCACAGGGTTCACCATACCCAACCCTCCTAGTCTCCTCGTATGGTAAGTAACCTCCCTCTTGACCAGGTTCAGTCTATTCCCCCATAACAGTTGGAAGAACAAACTGTAGACCCGAGTCCAGAGAGGCTCCGGCAAGATGCACATACTGCCCAGATAGATCAGCACAGGGAGCAGGTAAGTTTTGATCAGGTTTATCCTTTCCCTTAGGGTCAAAGACCAACCCTTCCATTGGTACACCTTCTGAGTGGCGATCTCTAGCCTGCTGTTCCAATTTTGTTTGGGGCAATCCCCCTGCCCAAATTCGATGCCAAGAACTTTTGCAGAGACTTTGGGTCCTGGAAGGGTGTCCGGGAGATCAAAACCAGAATCTCCTCCTCCCAGCCAGAGACTCTCACACTTATCCCGGTTGATCTTGGACCCGGATGCCTCCGAGTAGCTATTTACTTCTGATATCAGCCACTCTGCCTCCCCATCAGAGGAAACAAAAACGGTGACATCATCGGCATACGCCACCACTCTCAGAGTGGCTTCCGGTGCTGCCCGGTCCATCACGATCCCAGCCAATGGCCCACGCTCCACCCTCCTAAGAAGTGGGTCAATTGCAAACACGTACAGCAGCGGGCTCAAGGGACAACCCTGGCGAACACCACACCCAACCTCAAAATTGCTGCCAATCCAACCGTTCACAAGCGGGAAACTCTCTGCCCCAGCGTACAAGGTCTTAAGCCAATCAACAAACCCCCCCGGCAGGCCATACCTCAGAAGGACAGACCAGAGGTACTCATGATTAACCCGATCAAACGCTTTTGCCTGGTCCAATGACAGCATATACCCCTTCCAGTGACCAGCCCTACCCTGCTCCACCGCCTCTCGGACACAGAGTACAGCACTAATTGTAATACGGCCCGGAACAGAGCAATGCTGGGCTCCCGAAAGGAGCCGGGGTCCAAATTTCACCAGCCGATTAAACAGCACCTTTGCCAAAACCTTCCTGTCTGCATTGAGAAGCGCTATGGGACGCCAATTCTCAATGCAAGATGAGTCCTTACCCTTTGACAAGATAATCAGGGCAGACCTCCTCATTGATTTTGGCAGAGTGCCCGATAAAAGATATTCATTGAATACCTCAGTCAACAGGGGAACCAAGGCGTCCTTAAAGGTCTTATAGAATTCAGATGTTAAGCCATCTGGACCGGGAGATTTCTTTAGGGCAAGCCCTTCAATCGCCAACTTAACTTCCTCTTCCCTGATCATCTCTGTCAAAAAGCCAAGAGAGGGGTCTACCCCTGGTTCGGGGACGGCTTCAGCCAGAAAAGCCGACATCTCATCCCAATCCAGATCCCTCTTCCCCAAGAGGTGCGAGTAGAAGGATCTGACGACCTCCAGGATCCCTGATCTGGATCTTTTCAGGGACCCCGCAGTGTCAACCAGTCCTGTAACAACTTTACTATTCACTGACATCTTGCAGTTTCTGTAAGGGTCTGGCGAGCGGTACTTCCCATAATCCCTCTCAAAAACCAAAGATGCGTGTCTATCATACTGACACCTCATTAGCAAAGATTTCACTCTGGAGATCTCCTCGCGGCTACCTCCAGTTGAGACAAGATGCTCGAGTTTCCTCCTCAGGCCCTGATACAGGTGGTACCTGTCCAGGCTCCAGAGTCTCGAGAGCTGGCGGAAGAATCTCGCCACCCTTTTCTTGAACATCTCCCACCACTCTGACTTACTACTACAAAGATCCAGTAAGGGTACCTGGCTCTGAAGAAAATCCTCAAAGGACTGTCTTATCTCCGCTTCTACCAAGAGAGACGAATTGAGCCTCCAAAAGCCTCTTCCTATCCGGGGAGTCTCTGTAACATTCAGAAAAAACAAAATCAAACAGAGATCGGAGAACTCCACCTCAACAGCAGATACTGCTGAAGAGACGGCTTCCTCCTTTAAATAAAACTTGTCTATCCTGGACCTACAGTTACCTCTATGATAGGTGAACCCCTCGTGGACTGCGGTGAGCCGGATGTGGACATCTACCAGGCGAGCTTCACTAGCTACACTATTAAGGGCGACGCCATCATAAGTCAGCTTGTCTCTGGAACCTCCTTTATCTCGGGGCCTCGTGACAGTGTTAAAGTCCCCTCCAAAGACGACCTGCCGACTCGTAAAAAGGTAGGGCTTGATCCTCATAAAGAGACACTTCCGGTCCCACTTAGATTGGGGACCATAGATGTTAATGAGCCAGAGCTCTTGTCCCTTCATGAGGACATCTAATATCAGGCACCTCCCCATTTCTAACTCAATAACCCGTCGGCATTCTACCGGTGCGGTAAAAAGGACCGCCACTCCGCTATACGGCTCGGCCGCAAGAGACCAATAGGAGGGCCCAAGTCTCCACTCCCTCTGCCATATTTGGCAGCCTGGTCTCTTGCAAAAAGAAAACGTCAGCTTCAACCCGGCTGAGAAAATCAAAGGCCGCCAATCTAGCCATATTTGACTTAATGCTGGCGACATTAATGGACACCAGCGTCAACGGAGTGGGTACCGCCATCATTGGTGATTGAGTTAGATAGCTTTCTTCTTCCCACTCCCCTTATCCTCTGCCTCAGAGGAGGAATCCTTCCCCCTCTTTAATGATACAGAGGTGTCCATTCCCACATTTTTCCTTCTTTTTTCGTCCTTGTCTCCGGACTCTGGGCCAGTCCCTCCCCCCAAGGACCTTGCATCCCCAGGAGAAGGAGACTCGGCGCCCACTGTAAGCTCCGCCGAAGCCAGAACCTCACCCTCAGCCTCCTCTTCTGAGGAAGAGATGTTATCAAGGGCTTGGAAGCGGTTAGAAAGACCAACTAGAGGGGAGTCAGTTTTACCTTCCTTAGGTACCTTGGTCAGAGCGGGAGAAGATATTTTATCTCCCTTCTTTCTCTTCTTTTTGGTGCCGAGCTTACGCTTGTTCTCTAGCCACCGCTTATTGTCCTCATCCATACTTTCATATTGGGAGGATTCTGAGGCAGAGGGGGTTTCCTCCCTGTGGATCCTCCTGACCTCCTCATCAAACTCATCATCCCTCGGGGCCTCAGCAGCAACACTGGCATCCAGGACAGGGGCCGCCCCCGTAGCCCGGGGCTCGCCCCGCTCCCTCTCCTGTCTGCACTTGTCTAGACGCCTCAGCTGGGCAGGCATCTTTTTATTGTTTTTCTTCCCTGGCCCCTCAGCTCCCCCACCCCTGCTAGTCCTCTCCCCAGCAAAATCGGCCTCACGGCTTTCTCCCACCGGGGTCTCGACTGCATTAGCGAAGAAGCGAGGACAACGGCTGACTGGGTGACCTAACTCACCACACAGGTGGCACCTAATCTCCACACAAGAGGCAGCAAGATGACCGACACCCCAACACAACGCACATTTCTGCACAGTGCAGTTTGCACTGAAGTGTGTAGGGTCGCCGTACCTGTGACAGAGCTTTGGTTGCCCCAGGTAGAAGACCAGGATGCGATCCCTACCCAGGAAGGCAGATGATGGAATGTGGGCAACCGTACCACCTGAACACTTAAGTTTTACCATAAACGTCCAGGCCCCTGACCAGATACCAAACTCGTCGCGGTTTTTATTTGGCATCTCCACCACCTCTCCACACTGACCAAGCCATAATCATCAACATTAACAGAAATAAACACTTGAAATAGATCACTCTGTGTGTAATGACTCTCCATAATATATGAGTTTCACTTTTTGTATTGAAGAACTGAAATAAACTAACTTTTTGATGATATTCTAATTTAGTGAGATGCACTTGTATATTACCTCTCTTATCTGAGATTCGTGTACAGGAGACCTATATCAGTTGGGATAGCGTTTTACAGGCATCTAGTCAGGGATTATTGCATTGTACTCCGTGCTTAAAAAAAACTATTCCCTATTGAGAACGCTGTTAGCTGCTTTTAAAATAGGGACAGGTGCTAGATGGTATTATCAGCTGGAAATGAGTGTTCATTCTGGATGTGTTTGATCATATCTCACACACCACATGGCCAGATAGGTAGCAAAATGTTAAAATGACATTTGCGGGTGAATGCATTTTTCACCGTTGAAAAAATGCAAAAGTGCAAAAACACATCAAAAACGATAGCCCAAGGTCTGGAGGTGCATTTTTGCTTTTGGTTATTTATTTGGCTTTATATACAGTGGCAAATCCAACCAAAACAAAGCAATGAAAAAGGAGCCAATGGTTTTAAAGATATGCATCAAAATTTATTAGTACATAGATGATCAGACAAAAGCAGGAATCAGTGTGGAAAACACATGAGGAATAGAAACCCGCAACAACCCTCTCCACATGGCGGACACATGCAGGACCAAACAGTACAATTTAAGTCGGATATAGACTATCTAAGTATTTGAGGAGTAACACCATACATAGATGATATGTCAATACATATTTTCAAGTACAGCACCTATACTGGACTAGAATACCCATGCTGTTCTATACTGCTGAGTGTACGTTCCCTATCATATGCCAGATATAACCATAAGTGACCTGCTAAGTCACTATATATACATACCAGAGATATCAAGCTTCAGCAGAAGACAGTCAGGGAATAGTCAAAGATTTAGAGGTCCGTCTAAGGTCGGCACATGCGGAGCAGAGAAGCCCCGACGCGCGTTTTGGTGGTTCCCTTCGTCAGGGGGCATGTTTGCTGCCTCGCTGTCACTTGCTTATATTGGCGCCAGGCACATTTAAAGACCGGAAGTGATATCAGCGTCACTGCGGAGACCAGGACGCCAGCCGACATCCGCATCATGTGACAGCGGAGGGGCGGGGCTTAAGCCCTAACGCCACACACCGCTGAAACGCACAGTGTCATTGCGGAGGTAGAACGCCGGCCGGCATCCGCGTCATGTGACAGCAGAGGGGCGGGGCATAAGCCCTGATGCCACACACCGCTAGAACACAAAGACCGCGGGACCGGAAGTGACGTGTGCGTCACCAGTGAGATCCGGACGCCGGCCAGCATCCGCGTCATGTGACAGAAGCGGGGGCTACAGAATAGCCACAACACCTCATGTCACTGGGACTCGGAAAGCCGGCCGGCGCACAGACCCACATAGTCAGCACATTTGCCTGACTGTCTCCTTCACTAGACCAGGTATCATCGCATCCCTCTCATTGAAATAACGAGAGTCAGTTCTATGAGGCCATGATGCCACATATCAAAGATTGTCTAAAAGATAAAATAAAGAAAGAGGGGAAAGAAAACATGAACTGGGGGGGGGGGTACCCAGAAATGTAGAAATTTTTCCAAATGTATTAAAAAAGAAAAACTTAAATATCACATGGTCATAAGTATTCAGACCCTTTGCTCAGTATTGAGTAGAAGCCCCCTTTAGAGCTAGTACAGCCATGAGTCTTCTTGGGAATGATGCAACAAGTTTTTCACACCTGGATTTGGGGATCCTCTGTCATTCTTCCTTTCAGATCCTCTCCAGTTCCGTCAAGTTGGATGGTGAACGTTGGTGGACAGCCATTTTCAGGTCTCTCCAGAGATGCTCAATTGGGTTTAGGTCAGGGCTCTGGCTGGGCCAGTCAAGAATGGTCACAGAGTTGTTCTGAAGCCACTCCTTTGTTATTTTAGCTGTGTGATTAGGGTCATTGTCTTGTTGAAAGGTGAACCTTCAGCCAAGTCTGAGGTCCAGAGCACTCTGGAAGAGGTTTTCATCCAGGATATCTCTGTACTTGGCCGCATTCATGTTTCCTTCAATTGCAACCAGTCATCCTATCCCTGCAACTGAAAAACACCCCCATAGCATGATGCTGCCACCACCATGTTTCACTGTTGGGATTGTATTGGGCAGGTGATGAGCAGTGCCTGGTTTTCTCCACCCATACCGCTTAGAATTATCACCAAAGTTATCAAAAAGTTCTATCTTCATCTCATCAGACCAGAGAATCTTATTTCTCATAGTCTGGTAGTCCTTCATGTGTTTTTGAGCAACTTCTATGCGGGTTTTCATATGTCTTGCACTGAGGAGAGGCTTCCATCGGGCTACTCTGTCATAAAGGCCAAACTGGTGGAGGGCTGCAGTGATAGTTGACTTTGTAAAACTTTCTCCCATCTCCCTACTGCATCTCTGGAGCTCAGACACAGTGATCTTGGGTTTGTTCTTTACCTCTCTCACCAAGGCTCTTCTCCCACGATTGCTCAGTTTGGCTGGATGGCCAAGTCTATGAAGACTTCTGGTGGTCCCAAACTTCTTCCATTTAAGGATTAGGGAGGCCACTGTGCTCTTAGGAACCTTGAGTAATGCAGAAATTTTTTTGTAACCTTGGCCAGATCTGTGCCTTGCCACAATTCTGTCTCTGAGCTCCTTGGGCAGTTCCTTTGAGCTCATGATTCTCATTTGGTCTGACATGCATTGTGAGCTGTGAGGTCTTATATAGACAGGTGTGTGCCTTTCCAAATCAAGTCCTATTGACGCGCCCCTGGGCCTGTGTCGCGCTGCGCTGTGCATGCGGGAGCTTACCCGGAGCCGGATCTCTTGAGGGTTGTAGTCTCGTGGCGGTGATCCGGTCCGTGCCCAGGGAGTCAGACTAAGTGGCGCTGTATTAGCGGTAGATGTTGGACGACTACGCCACCCGTTGAGTACAGCTAAGGAGCTGCTGCTGCAGGGCAGACCGCTGAGGCCGGTGGTAGGATTGTGCAGCGTGATAGTATAACCCCCAACGGGAGGGGTATGGCCTCAGGGCAGCCGACGTGGATGATGGGGGTAGCAGGAACCACTCAGAGACGGTACGGTGTAGTTCAGGGTCTTTACTGGTGACAACGATAGACCCTCCCGGAGTACTGGCTAGCGATTGGGGCCTGGTCAGTCCTTGAGCAGATGGGATCTCCCCTGGCCAGGCGGAGTTGTAGGCCTCCCAAACTAACGATACTCTTCTGGCTACCTTGCTAGAAGCGGGTATAAGTAGCCCACGTCCCTGAGTGTACCGTGTGGTGCTCACCCGTATGGCCGGTGACTCGGGGCCTTCTAGTAGCTTCCGCTCCACGACGGCGGTGCTGGTCCCACGCGTGTGACCGTGCCTTCGGGTTTCTTGGTCAGAGGACCTGCAATTCCCTGCCGGTCGGTTTCTGCTGCTGGATAGGAGTTAGTCCCCACAGCCTCGGACTCCGGGTCCGGTGATAACTTCTCAGTCAGGGCGAGCTCTGCAGCTGCCAGCCCCTGACTCCTTGTAGCACTGCTCCCACAGAGCTCCTGATGTTCTTTCCTATATCTGCTTCTCTTCTCTGTCTCTACTTCTTCTCTACTCCTGGCATGGACCAGGAGCTGGGCCCAGCCGGAGCCACACCTTCCTGTCAGCCCTCCTGGCTGAACTCTCCCTCTGAACTCTCTAACCCTGCCTCAGCCCCAGGTTTATATAGGGGAAGTTCTTCCCCTCCCAGGACTGGGCAGGAGGTGTGTCATGCATAGGATTCCTGACCAAGAGACCTCCCACCTGCTCTCAGACATAACATTGCTGTTACTGTGGAAACCAGACCCCTGGGGTGCCACATTCCCCCCTAGTGAAATTTAGTACTCCGGCACTAAACATATTTTTAGAAAAACATAACAAGGTATAAACAATAATAATACAATAAGAAAAACACATAAAGATGGTTACGGCGTGTCCGCAACCGGGTGCAGTTTTGAAGAAAAGCAAGGTGTCCATTTCACCAAAACAGGGAGACGTAACCAGGTAGTGGTCTGTCCTGCCCCGAGTCCTTAACAGTCTTTAGTCCATTCCTGGGTTACGCTCCAACCATGTACAAAGGATTCCCGGCAAATCCACCAAAGACTCCCATAAATTACTAGAAACACATAATTATTTACAGGATATGGCCGCTCTCAGTCCTCGGCCAGTGGGGTTAAGGAATGGCTGCTCACAGTCCTCAGCCTGGTTTAAGATAGGGGCACATGGGGAACAATTCACTAATCCCAACGGGGACCATATTTTAATTAGCAGCAGTCCTTGTACCCTTACGGGTAACTATTTACAGCTCTTTATTCATGCTACTTCCCTTCAGTAGCTATGTCCTCTTTGTGCTCCCTCCTGAGGGTAGTCCTCAGACCCGTCCGGGTCCTCTTGGCTTTCCTCGTATTGGTAGTACTGCAGCTCCTCCTCGGTTAGCTGGGTTAGTATCTCTGCGACAGTCCTCCTCTCAGGTGGCCAGGACTTTACCTCCCTTTGGGCTGCCCCGGTTAATTGGGCCACCAGGATGCTCACTTTTTGCTCCCCTGTGAGGGGATACACCTGGAAGAGGCTATCCAGCTTTTCTCTAAAGTCATGCAGGGTATGTGACTCCCCTGAGTACTGGGGTAGCCAGGCTGCCCCCGGGATATAGGGCATGGTGAAAGGCATGACCGCAACAGCGGTGGCGCTGGCGGGGGTTGAAGCGGTGAAGCTCTCCTCCGTATCCGGCATCCTTCTCCCCCCTAGTGGACCGTGGCCTACCTTGCGATGATCCTCTTCCGTAGGCCGCGGCTCCGCAGTGGATCGTCAGGGTTGAGGACCTTCCGTCGCGCTCCTGTGACGTCGGCGTCTGCTGGGCTCCTTCCAGGACCTTACGCAACGTCCGGACGTGAGGCGGGGCTTCAGTTCTCGCGCGCTTTCGGAGTCCACGCCCCTCTTCTTCCCGCGCGGCGTCCTCAAGATGGCGTCCAATGGTGGGAAAACTCCACGTATGGCGGGAAGAAGGCCGAAGATGGCGCCGGATGGCGGGAAAACTCCACCGATGGCGGGAAGGAAGCGGAAGATGGCGCCGGATGGCGGGAATCTTCACCACAGGTAAGTTTGAACAGTCTTTTTCAGGCACGCAGTACCCGGTGGTTGCGGGCACGAAATCCTGCCGACTACGCCAAAAGTTGACGCGCCCCTGGGCCTGTGTCGCGCTGCGTTGCGCATGCGGGAGCTTACCCGGAGCCGGATCTCTTGAGGGTTGTAGTCTCGTGGCGGTGATCCGGTCCGTGCCCAGGGAGTCAGACTAAGTGGCGCTGTATTAGCGGTAGATGTTGGACGACTACGCCACCCGTTGAGTACAGCTAAGGAGCTGCTGCTGCAGGGCAGACCACTGAGGCCGGTGGTAGGATTGTGCAGCGTGATAGTATAACCCCCAACGGGAGGGGTATGGCCTCAGGGCAGTCGACGTGGATGATGGGGGTAGCAGGAACCACTCAGAGACGGTACGGTGTAGTTCAGGGTCTTTACTGGTGACAACGATAGACCCTCCCGGAGTACTGGCTAGCGATTGGGGCCTGGTCAGTCCTTGAGCAGATGGGATCTCCCCTGGCCAGGCGGAGTTGTAGGCCTCCCAAACTAACGATACTCTTCTGGCTACCTTGCTAGAAGCGGGTATAAGTAGCCCACGTCCCTGAGTGTACCGTGTGGTGCTCACCCGTATGGCCGGTGACTCGGGGCCTTCTAGTAGCTTCCGCTCCACGACGGCGGTGCTGGTCCCACGCGTGTGACCGTGCCTTCGGGTTTCTTGGTCAGAGGACCTGCAATTCCCTGCCGGTCGGTTTCTGCTGCTGGATAGGAGTTAGTCCCCACAGCCTCGGACTCCGGGTCCGGTGATAACTTCTCAGTCAGGGCGAGCTCTGCAGCTGCCAGCCCCTGACTCCTTGTAGCACTGCTCCCACAGAGCTCCTGATGTTCTTTCCTATATCTGCTTCTCTTCTCTGTCTCTACTTCTTCTCTACTCCTGGCATGGACCAGGAGCTGGGCCCAGCCGGAGCCACAGCTCCCTATCAGCCCTCCTGGCTGAACTCTCCCTCTGAACTCTCTAACCCTGCCTCAGCCCCAGGTTTATATAGGGGAAGTTCTTCCCCTCCCAGGACTGGGCAGGAGGTGTGGCATGCATAGGATTCCTGACCAAGAGACCTCCCACCTGCTCTCAGACATAACATTGCTGTTACTGTGGAAACCAGACCCCTGGGGTGCCACACTATCAGTTTAATTAAACACAGCTGGACACAATGAAGGAGTAGAACCATCTCAAGGAGGATCACAAGGTAATGGACAGCGTGAGACTTAAATATGAGTGTCTGAGCAAAGGGTCTGAATTCTTATGATCTTGTGATATTTCAGTTTTTTTCTTTTTTAATAAATTTGCAAAAATTTCTATATTTCTGTTTTTTTCAGTCAAGATGGGGTGCAGAGTATACTTTAATGAGAAAAAAGAATGAACTTTTTAGAATTTACAAAATGGCTGCAATGAAACAAAGAGTGAAACATTTAAAGGGGTCTGAATACTTTCCGTACCCACTGTATATATTTATTCAGGATGTGGGGGGGGGCGCGGTCCCGGGCCCATCAGACTATAGTTACCCCACTGTATGTACATATATATACAATATTCATTTTTTAGAGTTAGGCATATAACAATTTTTAACAACTGCATACCAATTCCGTCTTGTTTCAATGGCACTCTCATACATATACAGCGATGGGTGACATTGATGCCTGTTCCCCAGGTAGCACATTTTAATCCCCCAACTGCGGTTATAAAATCCTTGGGGATTAATTTCATAGTGCTTTTATGAATTTTTTTTTATATAGTACTGTCCACACTGAGTATTTAATTCTCCCCTCTTTTCCTTCCTTTTTTTACTGTCCCATTTTACCATTCTTATTTGAATAAAAATTAATGAAAAACTAAAAATAAATACAATTGTTCACGTCCCCCACTCACCAACAGCGCTTCCGGCTGGAACATCACTCCGGACGGGCACAGGAGAGGGGCAGATTCGGGATGTTGCTCCCGCAACATTTCCACCTTGCCAGAGGACCCTACCATAGTCATTACCATGGAGTGGGAGCTGGAGGACTGCTAACAAAATTGTATTCATCTGAATGCTGGAACCAACGGTGCTGTACATACCTAGAACAAATGAACTCAGCTGTCTCCCTGCGGTGGATCAGGGGATACCTTGTGTAATATTAAAGATTTTCCTGCAAAAATTGCTGAATATTCACAATTATTTTCTATTAGTCATTATTATAGGTGGAGATTGTCTTACTGACCCCACAGCCCTGGTGAGAAGGGTGGTCTCTAGAATACAGAAGGTCTTATTATGTCACAGTGGGGATGTGACCCCTGGGCTCCCCAGGACGCCCAGCACCGAATCCAATTGGTTCCTGTGCATAAAACTTAGTTCGAGCCACATTTAGGTAAAAGGGTCCGAGTCTATGGATAAAATCTATGGATCAGAACATGTTTTTCCTACATTGACCATCATTTTTAGGTGTAACAGAATCACTGGTCCTCTCCTCCACTTTTGGCCGAAGTCTGGAGGATTACTGGGAGACATGGAACAGATGTTCTCCTGTTTGTAGCCCACCCATCAGACATGTATGTCGTAAACAACTGACACCCCATAAATGTCAGGAGGACTCTATTAAATACAAAGGGACATTAATCAATTTAAAAGTTTTATTTTTAAATTAAGAATTGCATGGAAGGACGAGGAGATGTTCTTGGAGGAACCTCCTTCTTCAGCAGATGTTCCTTGCTGGTCAGGAGGCCACATGTAGATGGTGCCAGTCCTTCTATACAGGTACAGCATTGATGGTGGATGCGCTGTACTTTCCTCAGGGTGCTAGACGTGGCGGTTTTCTGCCCTCGCGATGTTTATGGAGCCGCGGTGACAGACACCAAATAAGCAGCTTTCTCGGATGGAGTGAGCAGCCCTGGATAGTTCACGCCGGCAGGATGAGATCACCCGGCGGAAGAGAGAACCTATGAGAAGAGACGTAACACTGATGTGAGTAACAGGACTCCATATCAGAGGACACGGCTGTGCGGTCACTGTGGCCAGACGGCAGAGGAATCATCCATACACAGGTACGGGGGGATTGTCCGCCATCATACATGTGACAATCCCACCACTGACAGATCTGCTCCACGGCCGACACCACACAACATGGGGCTTATTGTCACACTCACCTCTTCTCCTTTCCCCTTCTTCTTCTCTCTCTGGTTTTTGTTGTTTTTTCGGTTTTCTTTTCCCCTGAACTGGAAATTCGAATAAAAAACAAGAAAAAGATGTTGATTATAATCTCCTGAGAGATGAGCTTTGTATGGTTCTATAGGATGGTGTTATTCTCATGGCTTGTAGCCCTGGTAATCGATTATTGTCCCATAATGGGGGAAATATGTCACACATACATAACATCAGCAGAGGGGTGAGAATTAGATTACCCAGAGAACTGATTAATATGAAACCTGCCATGTGGGGTCTCGACAAGGAGCTATGTCCCTTCTTACCATGACATTACTTGTAATGTGCCGCAGTGTTGCCTTATAATCAGTTACATAAACCTCAGTGTAACAATGAGGCCATAAAGGGGTCAGTATGGGCCATATGGGGCCGTGGGCGCAGGATTTGAGTCAGTTTGGCAGAAGACTGAACGGCCCCTTAGAACTTTTAACGCATAAAAGAATGGAGATTTTTACAGAATGAACTGCTCATCGCTTTATAGGGAGAAAAAAGTAGTAATTTTCTGATCCTTTATGTGCACGTTCACATTACATGTTTTGACCACAGACTGTGATAGGATGTCATATAGACCTGTACACACCTGACAATGGGGAGGACTCGCTGTAATTAGCAGTGAAACACTGCTTGTCTCCATCAGGTTTAGAAGGGGAAGATTCTTGCTGCCTGTTTGGTAGAAGAAAAACATAAATTACAAGCGAAAACAATACAAAATGGACGAACACCCGTCTGCAAGGCCGGTTAGGACATTTGGATAACATGGAGGAGGCACCCTGCTCAGGACCCACTTCTATCACTAAGAATGGAGAATCGCTAGTAATATTGGCCTGTAATGAACTGGAAATGATTGACTGGTTGCAATGATCGGCTGTTATCGCCGGCGTTATCACAAGCCAGAACCACAGTGAACATCAATCATGGGGTGGTGGTGCTGGATATAGTGCTGAGTTACACTTATCTTACAGTTGATCTTCTGATATATCAGATCCAAACCCGATAATAATAATTTACTCACATGTCTGAGTGTTTTGCACTCTCTGGGGAATACACTGGAGGTGGCTTCAGTTCTTCATCGTTCATCACCCTGGTATTGGTGGAACAGAGCTAAAACATAGAGAAAAATAAAATAAATATATATTTAAACTTTATTTTAATTATAAGTTTTATAGATCTTACCGGTCACACTTACTTTAGAAAGCCTTTGAGACGATGATATAAAGTTCAGGCTTTCTGGCCAGTTATTATCCTCGCTTGTGTCCCCGTCATCTGAATCAATAAGTTCGTAATTGCTACATTGAGCTGAAAAGCACAAGTGTTATTAGAGATTATTAGTATGAGACCCGATCACGGAAAGTCACCATTTTATCACTAAAAATGATTGGGACTGATTGTCACAAAATATGAAAGACAAGACACACAAAAGCTTTCTGCAGATGACGTCTCCTTCTACTTACGGTCAAAGTAGCCAGTGTCCTCTTCTGACTCAAAGTTAGGAATGAAATGTGGCTCTTTACTTAGAAGACTGTCAAAGTCTATGCCACATAGGAATGGATGCATTTTGATCTCTTTCGCTCCTCCTGGGAAAGGAAGACAATAAAAAGTGATCTAGACATTATCAGATAGACAGCTCCATATCTGAACAGTTTATGTTACTCTGAACTAAAGACGTAACAGAGCTGATGTGAAGAAAAGTTGCTGAAAGTAAAGCAGAAAACCTCAGTGCTGATCCTCAGGGGTGTGATCATTTGTCTGGTCACAGATGTGTAATAATTCATTATTAATACTATCATATACATTACCTGTCCCAAGTCTATGTGCCGGATCTTTTCTGAGCAGCTCAGTGATGATGTCCTGAGCATCAGGTGGAGGAGTGCGATTATCAAATGTCCAAGTTATGTCATCTGTTATATTAAAAGAAAATGTTACAGAAAATAAAACCTCTTCATTTACTTTATTAAAACAAAAATCTTTTGTATTAACACAACAAGTAACTAAACCACAGAACCAATCTAAGCAAATAACAATGACACCACACCGCATTCAGATTATTTTACTTACCCCTTAATATACTGCAGTAAGTGTCATATTTGGAATCCCCATGAAATGGTACACGGAATAGAAGGAATTCGTGTAGGATGATCCCTACCGACCACCAGTCCACAGGCCGCCCATAGCCTTCCTGTAAGATGACTTCAGGGGCGATGTATTCAGGGGAGCCAGCAATCTGGAAAGCAACAGAAGAAGGAGATGAGGAGCTGAGAAAATAATTGTGACGAATAACATCAGAGGAAAACGTTTTCTAGATGAGAAGATATCAGAGAAGAAGAAATAGATGAGAAGAGTAAAGAACAAGATCCTGTAAGTAAAGCCGACCTCATCATCACGGAACTCTCTGGTGACGTCCTCGGTTGGAGCCTTGTAGGTTTCTGATGTTGGTCTCATGAGGCCGAGTTTGGAAAGTCCGAAGTCCGTGACTTTAATATGACCAGATGCCGATACCAGGAGGCTGTGAAAAAACAGACGGTGTCAGCCCCAAGTAATAACCCATAGACTTTATGATAATCTCTAACTTTCTTCCTCCTAGAGGGGGCACTTACTTCTCAGGCTTCAGGTCTCGGTGCACCACACCAAAGCTGTGCAGGTATTCCACAGCCAGGACTGTTTCTGCAATGTACTTTCGGGCCAAGGGGACAGGTAAAGGTCCATAGATGTTCATAAGACTGCCACAGTCTCCTCCTACAGGAGAAAGCAAATATGACAGGAGAGGGTTTGTTACAATGTAAATTACACCTGATGCGTGTAAATGAGAAATAAGCGGAGACATTGGGGCAGGATGTCACACATAGAGATATACTGTGTAATAATGCAAAAGAAAAACAATGGAGCATACCCTAATAGTAACTAGGACTGCGCTGAATGTCTATGAAGCCAAACCACAAATGTGCAAAAGCTGCAGAAATAAGTGCAAGGAAACAACGTCCCATATAAAAATGTGAAGCTATACTATGTATATAGATGTGTATGTGCAGTGTGTGTGTATATAGCTGTGTATGTGCAGTATATGTGTATATAGCTGTGTATGTGCAGTATATGTGTATATAGCTGTGTATGTGCAGTGTGTGTGTATATAGCTGTGTATGTGCAGTATATGTGTATATAGCTGTGCATGTGCAGTGTGTGTGTATATAGCTGTGTATGTGCAGTATATGTGTATATAGCTGTGTATGTGCAGTATATGTGTATATAGCTGTGTATGTGCAGTATATGTGTATATAGATGTGTATGTGCAGTATATGTGTATATAGCTGTGTATGTGCAGTATATGTGTATATAGCTGTGTATGTGCAGTGTGTGTGTATATAGCTGTGTATGTGCAGTGTGTGTGTATATAGCTGTGTATGTGCAGTATATGTGTATATAGCTGTGTATGTGCAGTGTGTGTGTATATAGCTGTGTATGTGCAGTATATGTGTATATAGCTGTGTATGTGCAGTATATGTGTATATAGCTGTGTATGTGCAGTATATGTGTATATAGCTGTGTATGTGCAGTATATGTGTATATAGCTGTGTATGTGCAGTATATGTGTATATAGCTGTGTATGTGCAGTGTGTGTGTATATAGCTGTGTATGTGCAGTATATGTGTATATAGCTGTGTATGTGCAGTATATGTGTATATAGCTGTGTATGTGCAGTATATGTGTATATAGATGTGTATGTGCAGTATATGTGTATATAGCTGTGTATGTGCAGTATGTGTGTATATAGCTGTGTATGTGCAGTGTGTGTGTATATAGCTGTGTATGTGCAGTATATGTGTATATAGCTGTGTATGTGCAGTATATGTGTATATAGCTGTGTATGTGCAGTATATGTGTATATAGCTGTGTATGTGCAGTGTGTGTGTATATAGCTGTGTATGTGCAGTATATGTGTATATAGATGTGTATGTGCAGTGTGTATATAGCTGTGTATGTGCAGTATATGTGTATATAGCTGTGTATGTGCAGTATATGTGTATATAGCTGTGTATGTGCAGTGTGTGTGTATATAGCTGTGTATGTGCAGTATATGTGTATATAGCTGTGTATGTGCAGTATATGTGTATATAGCTGTGTATGTGCAGTATATGTGTATATAGCTGTGTATGTGCAGTATATGTGTATATAGCTGTGTATGTGCAGTATATGTGTATATAGATGTGTATGTGCAGTATATGTGTATATAGCTGTGTATGTGCAGTATATGTGTATATAGCTGTGTATGTGCAGTGTGTATATAGCTGTGTATGTGCAGTGTGTGTGTATATAGCTGTGTATGTGCAGTGTGTGTGTATATAGATGTGTATGTGCAGTATATGTGTATATAGCTGTGTATGTGCAGTATATGTGTATATAGCTGTGTATGTGCAGTGTGTGTGTATATAGCTGTGTATGTGCAGTGTGTATATAGCTGTGTATGTGCAGTATATGTGTATATAGCTGTGTATGTGCAGTGTGTGTGTATATAGCTGTGTATGTGCAGTGTGTATATAGCTGTGTATGTGCAGTATATGTGTATATAGCTGTGTATGTGCAGTATATGTGTATATAGCTGTGTATGTGCAGTATATGTGTATATAGCTGTGTATGTGCAGTATATGTGTATATAGCTGTGTATGTGCAGTATATGTGTATATAGCTGTGTATGTGCAGTATATGTGTATATAGATGTGTATGTGCAGTATATGTGTATATAGCTGTGTATGTGCAGTGTGTGTGTATATAGATGTGTATGTGCAGTATATGTGTATATAGATGTGTATGTGCAGTATATGTGTATATAGCTGTGTATGTGCAGTATATGTGTATATAGCTGTGTATGTGCAGTATATGTGTATATAGCTGTGTATGTGCAGTATATGTGTATATAGCTGTGTATGTGCAGTATATGTGTATATAGATGTGTATGTGCAGTATATGTGTATATAGATGTGTATGTGCAGTATATGTGTATATAGCTGTGTATGTGCAGTGTGTGTGTCATGACATGATTATATTTAAATATGTCCTTTTTTTTTTTTTAAATAAATGTGTATTGTTGTTTATGAGAAAACAATAAGGCATCCCCTAAAAATAAGCCCTAACCCATCTTTTGGAGCAAAAAATTGATATAAGACCCTGTCTTATTTTTTGGAAAAACCCTGTACAAACTGTAAAAATTCAGTCAAACCCTCCTTTATCTATAGTGAAAATTTCTGCCACATAATCATTTTTCTGGCATGTTGTTAACAGATAACTTATAGTAAAAGCAGTGTGGACATGTAACCATCTCTGTGGTCACATTCTGCTTATGGAGAAGGTCCTAGAGATGAGCAGACCAGCGCTGGATATAGATACGATGGATATGTCCTACCTGGTACATACTCCATGACCATGCACAGATGACGTGTAGTTGGAAAGGAGCACAACATGGAGGCCACGAAGGGACAATCTGCGAATGTTAGGATGTCCCTCTCTAGAAAGGCCCGTTCAAGTCTTACTGGATCTTTCAGCTTCTGCTTGTCCAGTTTCTTCATGGCGTATAACTGTTTGGAGTCTTTTTGGCGCACTAAGTGGACGGTTCTGTAGAGGAAGAAAATCGGTGGTTTATAATGTATTCTTACTAACAGTCTGTCTATAGACCTCATCACATCTCCTGTACTAATGGTGAATACTAGATGAGCTGCCGTCGCTACATAGATGATCTCCACTGGGAGGTCCTCATCCATGCCCCATCCTGACTCACTGGAAAAGAGACAATTAGATGTGCACAGAAGAGATGAGCGAATAAAATACAATGGATTAGAATTCTACTCAAATTTTACATATATCCGCATTGGCCAAAATGGCGAAATTTTTGTAATTCTCTTCCTCATGGATTCGGCAAAATGGTGAACATTGGCTACTATTTTCTAAACCTTAAAAGTCCGTCAAAATGTTAAAAAATAAACAAACTCTTATACTTACCTCTCTGGCTCCTCTATCTCAACCTTTTGGTCCTCACTGTACTTTCAAAGCTGCTGCCAGTGCTGAAGAACAAGAAAATGTCTAAGGCTGAGACAGGACTTCTGGCATTGATGACGTCTAGGAAGATTCTGCACAAACGCATAAAAGGTCATGGTGGCATGACATTGCAAATCTTCCTGCTCTTGCATAGAATCCTCCTGGACCTTCTCCAAGCTAGAAGTTCTGGCCCAGCGTGAGCGGCAGCAATCTGAAGACGCGGTGAGGATCGGACAGATGAGGCTGAGAAGCGGAGGGGTCGGAGAGCTGAGCAGTAAGGTCAGTATGAGTATTTTTTCCATTTTGTACATCTTACATTTATTAAGATCTGGGGTCTGGAGAGAACCCAGAGCGTAATAAGAGATATTACATTTGCCGAGTGATAACTTCTACGTCAATCACATTTCCCAGGAAAGTCTGCACGAAAGGCGAATGTGAATTATGCCAGATCCGCTCTTCTCTAGAGAACAGGGATGTGGACTCCAATAATTCCTCTATGGTAACACTGTACGGGCACAGAGACAGAGGGATCGTCATAAGGAGCCCTAGAAACCGAATATTATGCCGACATCAAGCTCACCCAAAAGCTCCACAGCTGAACTGTTTGATCTGTTCGTAGTCGCTCTTACAAGGATTTCTCCCTGGGTTCAATGATCCGATCAAGGCCTAGAAATAATAAGAAATGGCATTAAAGCATAAAATCTGCAGAAAGATAACATCTGTGGATGCCGGACCCCCACAGACAACATTATGTATATGGGATATCCCCCATACACAGACATCACTGTACTGCAGGGGAGGAGACAGGAGATCACATAGCGGGGGCAGGAATAATAATGCCGCCATCACACACAATAGATCTGATCTACAAGAAGAATAGGGATATCCCCTCGTCATATGGGGGATAATATTATATGTGTAATTCACCCCCGTTACCTGATCATACACAGACGTCTCCGCTGATACTTACACTGACAGATTCCTGGACCTCGGGGGTCTCACATATTCCACCGTCAGTAATTGCCGGCACAGATATTCCTATAATAATGAGGAAACGTTTTGTATTAGACGATATCAGTACATAATATATAACATCCATATAAAGAAGGAGATGAGACGGGCTCTGTACACGGTGTAATACTGGTATATGGGATTCTGCACATAACGTATATATTTATGGCTCCTCCATAGATGGATATTCTGGACCATAAATGGCCATTGTTCAGGATCTGATTCATCCTAGAACAATTACATGATTGGGGACCTAGGAGCCTCCTTGTACATGATGGAGAAGAGCACAGAGGAGAGAAGCAGAATTACCTGCGCCCCCTCCATTATAGTCTATAAGGGGCTCCGGAGCCGTCACCGGCCTCATACAGAGGATGGAGAGTAAATCTACATGTTCTCTGCCGTTCTCTATAATATCTCGATATGTGAATGTAAGAATATTAGATGATTGCTCACCTTCCATCAGATCAGTGTTCAGCCCCTGCTGACTGGTATTAGGGTCCGGGATAGTCAGGTTTTCCCCCTCTTCAGAGTCACCTTCTGATGTTTCCTGTTCGTCACAATATGTACAATTAATGTAGCATTTCACAAATACTAAATCACCGTATACAGTCCGTCCTCGACTTAGAAACATCTGACTTACAAACGACTCCAAGATACAAAGGGTTGATGATGAAAAAAAAAGCTAATATTCACCACTCTCCTCTCCGGCCGCCCCGCTGCTCACCACCTATCGTCCAGTCCTCTTCTTTCCAATGTCATGTGCTACTTCTCCGGTCTCTTCACTATAGTGCAGGACTTCTGGCCACATTCAGGACCCAGATTTCACTGCTCATCATAAGGTCATAAGGACGAGACGGGAAGTCCTGCCCCATAGTGAAGAGGCTGGAAATGTGGCACACTATGATGGAATAAGAGGACCGGGTGGCGGACAGCGAGCAAAATATTATTGTTTTTTTTTACTCTTTCCATTTTACATTCAAATTTGGGTTACAAACAAAACTATAGGATATATCTAGTTCATAACCCAAGGACGGCCTGTACATAAGGCAGGAAGGACTAAACCTGGATCTATGGGATAATCTCATTACTGGACGGACTCTACATAAGGCACGAAGTACTAAACCTGGATCTATGGGACAATCTCAGTATTGGACGGACTATACATGGCCGCTCCCTCCAGAAAATCAACATGAATATATAAGGGACTTGTATCTACAACTGTTCTCTAATAACTTCTATTGTCAGAACTGCAGCATTTAGAAGAATGAAGATTGTGATGATGAAGTGAGACAGAGGTGGAAACACAACCTCTGCATCGCTGAGTACAGAATGTCACTACAGAGGGTTGAGCTGCAGAGACAGGCTGCCATAGAACATCCTGCGCCTCTGACATCATAAATCTGCCACTCTGCTATTTGACGGCTAATCTGGAGAAGATTAGACCAGGACGTGTGATATAGAAAGTGATGGATCCTTACCAGACGCTCCAGTGAGCCGGCCGGACGCTCCAGTACATACAGGACATTTTGTGCCAGTTGTATAATAAAGGCCAATTCTCCACTTGTGGATTTTTCTTCAGCCTATAAAGATGGAAATAAATAGAAAAGGAAAATCATGAGAGAACATGGAGGAGGCCGATTATGTCACCACTTTACTCCTGCGATCTGCTCTACAATTACTACATATCTAGTGACTTAGTGCCGGTTATATATTATATTATTATCGGCCTAAAGAACTATTTTATGTGAATAAACTTATATTCTGTTATTATAACTTTTCGATGTTTTATGCAGATTTCTGCCACTTACCTGTTGCACCAATGTCCTGATGTTCTTCTGTAAATGCTCAAGATATGCTGAGCTTATACAACCTTGCTGATATTTGGTCAGGCAGTCTCTCAACAGCTCCATAACCAGCCGGTAAGTGAAGCTGAGGACGCCATCGGGTAGCGGCAGCACAATGTCAGGGGCATAGGTGGTAAGAATCCCCTGCAGCAGTGCCAACACCTGAAAATTGTCTGAAGGAATTTCAGACATTTCAAATAAATCCAAATAAATCCAAATCGCAGTCAGTAAATCACTAGCTATGTAGCTAATCACCAACAACAATGACACCGGAATGTCAAAGTGACACTGGAGCTGTAAACACTGGCACAAGTAATGGTGGTGCATTATGATGTCATAATATCATCACGGAATGTTGAGATGTTACCATATATGGAGCTTCTCTCCATAAAAGGAAGTTGCCTAGCAACACAAGCAGCAACTCTATAGGCTGTCGGCAGTGAGCATTGTCAGAGGTAAAAATAAAGCAAGTGTCAGAGGCAAGCATTAATAAGTTATTAAAAAAAGCCCTGCATCCACTCCTATGTCACTAGGTAAAAAAATAATGACTCTACTTCTTTGGTGAATTATAACCCCCAGAATGCCCTGGAAGCTGCAGAAATTCAAGAAATGCTGTGAGTTGTGGTTCTCTCCAAAGGCAAAAGGATTGTAGTCAACCACATGTGACATAAATGGCCCCTATGGGATCTTCAAGGGTTTGTTCAGCGCCGCTTACTTCCATACTGGGAGGTGACATCACGTCTACAGATACATGATGGGACGGTGTAAGTGTGGCTGCCATCATGCCTGTGACTTGGTAGGTTCCTCAGACGGCAGCTCACTCACCTCCCAATGTGGAAGGAAGCGGCCGGAGAACACTTTTAATCTATAAAAGAAATCAAGATTCCACCAAATCCGTGTAGAATATTTTTTGTTCTTTTCACTACACAAAAAAAAATGATGAAAACATCTCATGTACCGCGCACTGTTACCCATAAATATTGTAGCTCGTTCCATTAAAAAAAGCTCTTGCCTAAATCTAAGCAGAAAAATGAAAGTTATTGGTCAATGATTAAAAAAGCAAAATAAACTGGATATCTGTGTAATTGTATCAACCTGCAGAATAAAGATAATTTGTCTACAGTGAGCGGCAAAAAAGAAGGAAAATAAAAAAGTGATGGAAGATTTATTTATTTATTCATCGTCACTCATATCATACCATTAAAAAAGAAAGAAACTGTAGTGGTGGTGAATTCTGATGTCATAATAGCGGTGATGTCATCATGGAATCTTGTGAGGGAATCTTATATGGAGCTTCTCACCTTATAAGGAAGTTGCCTAGCAACAGTGAAGATGGTAAAACCATAGGGTGAGCATCAGTGCTTGTATGTAAGAGGGAGCTGTGGGCACCGGGCTCTTCTCATCAGTGAGGGGATTTATAAATATATTTATTAATATCTGTATACACAATAAAAATCATAATTACGTATTTATAAGAAATCCGGATTCAGGATCTAAAAGAAGTATCTTTATCTGGGGGGTCCAGGGACTGAAAGTCAGAAGCCCACGCCTCACCACCCCCCAATCTCCCAAGATGGGGGTCTCTATTACGAATATGACCCTGCCTGCACTCCTTATTAAAGAAATAGAAGAACTGGGAGGACTATTGAGTTACACCTTAGATATAGACAAAACTGAGACCTTATTATTAAGAAGCCCTTCAAAGCCACTATGGACAAAGAGATTCCAGTTCTGCTGGATTGAAACAGCGCTGAAATATTTGGGGATATACAGTGACATGTTAAAGTTTGGGCCACCCCCGGTCAAAATTAATGTTATAGTGAACAGCTAAGCAAGTTGAAGATGAATTGATCTCTAAAAGGCCTAAAGTTAAAGATGACGCATTTCCTTTGTATTTTAGGCAATATATATATATATATATATATATATATATATATATTGAAGTTGAAAAGAGGATGGCTTCTAAAAATGATAATGATCCTAAGCACATGTCACAATCCACAATAGACTTCAAAAGGAGCAAGCTGAAGGTTTTACAATGGCCCTCACAGTCCTCTGATCTGAACATCATTGAAAATCTTTGGCTCAACCTCAAAATAGCAGTGCATGCAAGACAACCCAGGAATCTCAGAGAACTGGAGTAAGGCTATGTGCCCATGATGCAGAAATGCTCCGGATTTTTTCCTGAGCATTTCTGCATCTCCCTGGCAGAAAAAACGCATGCGGATTGTACATGCGGATTGTACATGCGTTTGTTCTGCCAGGGACAAGCGTATGTCCCGCTTTTTTCACATGCGATTTCGCATGCGGAGTAATAAGCGCTTTTCCAACCAATTTTAGCATCACTTGGAAAAGTGCTTGACAACTTGGTCACACTATATAAATCTATGCAACCGGCATGAATTTATATAGTGTGACCAAGTAATAGTTAAAAAGAATGGTAAAAAAGTAAACATTATACTTACCTTCTGATGGCCCCCGGTCTCCTTCTCCGGTGCGTCCAGTGTGTTTGGCAGCTCACAGTGGTCTAAAAGGACCTTTCATGACGTCATTTAGTCATGTGACAGGTCACGCGACCGCCGACGTCAGCGGTCACGTGACCCTTCACATGACTAAATGACGTCATGGAAGGTCCTTTTAGACCATTGCGAGCCGCCGGGGACCCAGGACACACCGCTAAGGAGACAGGGGGCCATCAGAAGGTGAGTATAATGTTTTATTTTTTATTTTAAATTCTTTTTTTTTGCAGGTACCATGGTACCCAGGTCTAGATGAGAGTCTCTTCTTCTCCAGAACAGGGTACCATCCGCACATTGAGTCGCTTAATATCCTCATGTGCACATGTAGTCATGTGGATATTATACGATTCAATTCAAATCAATGGCGGTACGCAAAATTAATGGTAGTGCTGCGGATTTTTACGCAATGATGATCCGCAGCAGAAATTTCCACAGCATGTGCATAGCACATGCGGATTATCATTTGGGAACATTGCAGACCTTCTACCAAGCGTTTTTTAAGCATTTCCGAGGTGGAATTGCAGCTGTGGAAACGCTTAGAAAACGCATCGTGGGCACACAGCCTTATAATCCAAGGAAGAATGGATGAAAATCCCTCAAATAAGAATTGAAAGACTTTTGTCTGGTTACAAAATGCGTTTACAAGCTGTGATACTTGCAAAAGGGGGCGCTACTAGGTACTAACCACACAGGGTGCCCAAATTGACGAAATTATGGCAAAATATCCAAATATAAGCCAGTTATATCACATCTGTCATCATCATTAATCTAACAAAACAAGACTGGGACCCCAAATCATTCAATGGCTTTCCAAAGTGAATATAATGAAAGGACAAGTATCCTTGAATGATACATTTCTCTATGCCCTTATAGACAATACTAAACACAAACTCCAATGACAAAATATGGAATATGGATGATCCAAATCTAACTCATTCAAACATATTGGATTCTTTAGTTCAAGCACAAAAATATCTTCAATCATCCAGGTATCTAGAAAAGAGGCTAAAAGTTTGTCCCAGGTCGTACCGGACCCCCTCAAGGGGATATAGAATGGGACTATACACAACAAATAACTCCAAAAGCAAATCTTTATCATTGCTTATGGGGATGTCCAAGTATCCAAACTTTCATTTGCAATGACACACTTCACTAATTTTGTACCACAAGGTCATCTATGATTCTATCTTTTGTTACATGAACCCAGAAATGTATCAATATAAGAAAGGGGCGAATAAATTGTTACAGGAGTGAAATCTGTTATTCACACCTAGGTCCAGAAACAACCACAGCCCTTCAAACTGTTTCTGTAAAAAATGTCATCATATCTATTCAAAACGGTCTGGGTAGAAGCTTCATTATCATTACATAAGGAAAATAAGCTTAAATATTAGAACAAATTCATAGACTGCACAAATGTTATTCAGTTTGTTTCTGTTGAAAACTGTTTTTGCTCCCACTTACTGCATAGTGCATTGCATGTTTACAATTTATTGACGCTTTTTTTATTTTAATGTTGTATTCCAATAAAAATATTTCAGGTTCTATAAAAAGAGCTTGATTATTGTATCATAATGATGATTAAAAGCCTGATGTTACCATTTAACTGCAGTAAATTTATCACTTAAACATGAGCTATGTATGAGGGAGTTGGACTCTGGGAAATTGAGGAGTCGGACATTTCTCTTCTCGACTCCACAGCCCTGCTATAAACACTGGTATAAGTAATGATGGTAAATTCATGGAATCTTGTAGTAATGTCATCATGGAATCTTGAGATGTTACCTTATATAGAGCACCTCACCTTATAAAGAGGTTGCCTAGCAAGAAATAAGGCAGCAGTACTACAGGCTGAGCATCAGTACCAGATGCAGACATGGAGGAAAGAGCTGTGGGGGCTTTACTCCTCTGACCAGTGGGGGGATTTTTATGTTCTAAGATAAATCATTTATATCTGTTATACACAGTAAAATGTATATTATTACTAGTGATGATCAAGCACTAAAGTGCATGGGAGCTCGTTGCTCGAGTCAAGAAAATCATAATGCTTGGGTGCTCAACCCAAGTAGCGAGCCCAATGTGAGCCAATGGGAAACTTCAGCATTTTTTCGGCACCCCCCCCTCCCCGGGGTCTGGAGGGGGCCTATAAATTGGCCATGATATGGGAACAGCATGGGGAAGACCCCTGGAAGCATCTCTGTCTCCCAGGCCACTGCTGTGAACAATATTGTCAGAGTATTATGCCACTTTTTTACGGACTCACAATAAATCATACAATTACGAAACCAAAATGGATTTTCCTGCAAAAAATGTTAAGGAACATCCTTTCCAGGGTAATGACTTATATATAAGGCAAAATAAATAACCAAAAACAAAAATGGCTCCTCCACACCTTGGGCTATGTTCACAAGTAGCGTTTTTGATGCATTTTTGCACTTTTGCATTGCTTTCAATGGTGAAAAATACATTTACTAGTAAAATAAATTTTAACATTTTACTACCTTATCTTGTCATGTGGTGTGTGAGACATGATCGGACAAATCCTGTTATATTTATGAAGGAGGGACTGTCAAAAGTCACAAAGCCTATATTTACAAGGTCATTAGGCGGCTCTTGCTATTGATAGAGGGCCAGCAGTCGATCCTCACTATTGTTAGAGAGCCATCAGCCGGCTATGCTTTGTTGTTCCCATTATAAAGGAGTGGGTCTCCTATACTGTTATTGCATATGCAGTGACTGCAATGGCTGCCAAAAATTAGGACACACTTCAATACCCCTTTGAAGAGACGTAGAGGAGGGCCTTATTAAAAAAATGTTCCCATTATAAAGTAGTGGGTCTCCTATACTGTTATTGCATGAGCAGTGACTGCAAGGGCTTACAAAAATTTGGACGCACTCCAATACCCCCTTTGAACAGACGTAGAAGAGGGCCACATTAAAAAAAATGTTCCCATTATTAAGGAGCGGGTCTCCAACACTGGTAATGCCTATGCACTAAGTGCAAAGGCTGTCAAAATTTAGGACGCAACCAAATACCCGTTTGAAGAGACGTAGAGGAAGTCCTCATTAAAAAAATTGTTCCCATTATTAAGGAGTGGGTCTCCTACACTGGTAATGCCCATGCACTAAGCGCATGGGCTGAAAAACATTTACCCATTGGGGGTATACATGACCATACTGTATAACATACAGAATGTTAGAGGTAGGCCTAAAAATATTTCCTACGGGCAACTTAAACACCTTTTAAAAAAATTATGTGGGTGTTGCATGATGGTCACCCTGTTGATATGGTGATGGTGGATGAGGAGAATTAGAAGGAGGAGGGTGACATAAAACAGACAAAATCAGGAAGCGTATACCCATGTCTGGGTGTGAAGAGGTGCATGGGAATAGACCCCCCCAACAAAAAACACTGAATTTGACTTTATGTTCTGCTGCTATCATCCGGTGGTGTTGAGAAGTCTGGGTTAATCCAGCCCTTGTTCATTTTGATAATAGTCAGCCTGTCAGCATTTTCAGTTGACAGGCTGATGCACTTTTCAGTTATAATACCCCCAGTGGCACAATAAACCCGCTCTGACAAAATGCTGGCGGCAGGGTAGGCCAGGACCTCCAAGGCGTAGAGAGACAGTTCATGCCTCATGTCCAGCTTGGATACCCAATAGTTATAAGGCACAGAGGAATCACCGAAGACGTTGGTACAGTTGGCAAGGTACTCCTTCAGCATCTTCCAAAACTTTCTCCTTCTTGTCAGAGTACCCCACGCATCAGGGCAGGGGCACTGGGAGGGTCTGAGAAAACTGTCCCAGACCTTTGACAGTGTTCCCCTACCTCTGCCACATCGTATTTGTGTCTCCCTCACCTGTACTCTTTGGTTGTCCAACAAACTGTGACCTTTGCTGCCAGCATTTTCAGATGGGAATTTTTTTAATAATTCTATAACAAGGGCCTTCTGGTACTGCAACATTTTATTAGACCGCTCTGCCCCGAGAAGGAGAGATAGAAAGATGTCCTTGTAGCATGGGTCTAGAAATGTGACAAACCAGTAATTATTGTTGGCCAAAATGCGTGGGTCACGGGAAAGGCAGTGGAACATAAAGTCAGCTATGTGTGCCAGACTGCCAACAGCCAAGACTTCCCTGTCCTGACCCAGAGGACCACTGTCCATGCTCTCCTCGTCCTCCTCCTTGTTCTCCCGCTCCTCAGGCCATCCACATTGAACAAACGGTATGACTGTTGTGTGCGTAGTACCGTCTGTAGTGCAGGAAAACAGCTCCTGTTCCTCCTCCTCTTCCTCATTATCACCCAATCCATGTTGAGATGAGATGAGGCTGGGCTTTGTGACATCACCTTGTATAGTTCCTTGCTCCATCTCATCGTGCTCCGCCTACAATGACTCCTCTTTAATTGTGAGCACAGAGCATTTCAGTAGACAGAGAGGCAGGATGGTGATGCTAATTATGGCTTCATCGCCGCTCATCATCTTGGTGGAGTCCTCAAAGTTTTAGAGGACGGCACAGATGTCAGACATCCATGCCCACTCATCAGCTCTAATTTGCGGAGGCTGACCTGAATACCGATGGGGATGTTGAAGCTAGAACTCAACAACTGCCACCTGCTGCTCACAAATCCTTCCCAACATATGAAAGATTGAGTTCCATCGTGTGGTGACATCGCACACGAGTCAGTGAGTTGGTATGGCTAGGGTGGGGGAAGCTGTAAGTGACTTCCTGAAATGGGCACACACGTGGCGTTCTTTCACAAGCAGGTCATGCAGATCCGTGTAGGTTTTGAGAAACCGCTGAACCACTAGATTTATCACATGGGCCAGGCATGGCATGTGTGCGAGTTTGCCAAGCCTCAGAGTCACAACCATGTTCCGGTCATTGTCAAACATGATCTTGCCTGGCTGTAAGTTCAACAGTGACAGCCACAGATCTGCCTGCTCTATTACAGATGTCAACAACTTTGCAGCGGTGTGCAGTTTGTCACCTAAGCATATCAGCTTCAGCAGTGCCTGTTGACACTTGGCCGAAGCAGTGCTATAGTGCTTCCAGTCTCCGACTGAAGTGATCATTTCGGAGATGGAGGCTGATGAGGAGGAGTTTCAGAAGCTGTAGAATCTGAGGGCAACCCTGGTTGACCCTGGGCCCGCAATCCGTTCTGGCCACAAGCACTTGTCCACGTGCCCGTGGTTAGGTGGACCTTCCCAGTGACTGTGCTGGTAAGGGCACGTGAAATGTTCTGGGACACGTGCTTGTGTAAGGCAGGGACGGCACACCGGGAGAAATAGTGGTGGCTGAGGACCGAGTACCGAGGGGCACCCGCCGCCATGAATTTGCCGAAAGATTCTGTCTCCACGAGCCTAAAAGGCAACATTTCAAGTGCAAGCATTTGAAAAATGTGGCAGTTTAGTATTGTGGCCTGTGGGGCGTTAGCTGCATATTTGCCCTTGCATTCAAAGGACTGGGGTAGGTACAACTGAACACTGCGTTGTGACAAGGACGTGGACGTGGTTACTGATGGTGGTTGTTGCAAGTGTGCAAAAAGAGGCATCTTTGCCTGCGCCATGGACAGGGGATTGGTGTGCACGCACAACAGCAGAACAGGCAGTGGTGTCCCCCACAGAAACTGTTTCTGGACCCTAGCATTTGGTCCAATTAGTCAGGTGCTTTGCTGTCATGTGCCTGATCATGCTGGTGGTGGTCAGGCTGGTAGTTTTGCAGCCCCTGCTGATGCTGGCATGGCAGATGTTGCAAATGGCCTGTTTGGAATTAACTTGACAGTCTTTAAAAAAGTGCCAGACTATGGAAGACCTAACAGCTGGACTGGTAACTTCCCTCGTGTTGGTGTTCCGGAGAACTGTTGCCCGCCTTGTGTCTGTGGCCACCCCACTGCTTGTTCCTGCCTGTTGTGGTGCTTACACCTCCCTCCCCCTGTGTGCTGCTGTCCTCGCTATGCATGTCACCTTGCCAGGTTGGTCAGTGACTTCATTGTCCACCACCTTGTCTTCCAAGTACGCACCCTGGGCCTCCTGATGACTTGCTGGCAATTGTGTCTCATCATCATCCACCTCTTGCGACAGTAATTGCATTTTCCCACCATCGCCTTCATGTGACTGTAGCTGCTCAAATACATGGGCATCGCTACATGTGATCTCCTCTTGCCCCGCTTGAAGCGCGCCGGGCGAGAGTCCTGAATCCCTAAATGGAAATGTGAACAGCTCTTCAGAGTGTCCAAGTGTGGGATCAGTTGTCTCCAGGCACTCGGCATGGGGGGAGAAAGGAGGATCAGAGTGAGGAATATGCGGTCCAGGCTCACAGCTACTGAAACTGGACCATATGGAAGACAGGGTGGTGGTGGTGGCAAACTGACTGGAAACATTATCTACTATCCAACCAACAACCTTTTCACACTGCTTTGGCTTCAATAGTGGTGTTTCGCGGCCCCCTTCAAAGTAGGGCAGGAAGGTAGGTCGACATGATATGGGTGCTTTAGTGCTCCCTCAGCAGGCATAATTTCAGCTTGCCCACGACCTCGGCCTCTGCGTGCACCATCAGCATCATGTCCTCTTTCCAGTCCCTTGCCACGTGCCTTGCCCATTTTAAATGGAGTATAATATTTGTCACGTTCCCAAAAATGTCAGGATTATTACCGCAGTAACATCGTATCACCTGAGATGGACAAGTTTCTCTGCTTCCACAATACAGCAATGCTATTAAAATCAAACAAATCTGGCTGTATGCTGCTAACAAGCAAATGGAGCAGTAAAAGTGGTGTATTATATCGCTTTTCAACCAAATAATTAGGATTAAGCGAAAAAAGAATATTAAACCTGTTATCTAAGGCTGTGGATATGAGTAACAGCAGCAGACAGAAAGTTCAATGGATTTATTGTGCTGTATACTCTCTCCACAAACTCTGCCTAACTCCTGCTATCACCAGTAATATATGCATCTGGATTAGTCCTTAGCAGGACTGTTAGTATAGATGTATATTGCTGTGGAATACCTGACTAAATCAACCGCCAATTCTCTCCGTCGCTCAGCAGCAGCTCTCCCTACTCTGCCTGTCTGAAGGGTAGACTGTGACGAGCATAGGGTCCCGGGTCTGATATAGACCTGATGATGCTGTGTGGCCAGCCAATCACTGTAATGCCACAACCAACATGGCTGCAGCATTACAGTGACGAGTGGCGAGTACCGAGCAGTTGCGAGCACGCTCGCTCATCGCTAATTATTACTCACCACCACACCCAGGTCTCTATTATAAATAACCCTGCCTGACATTAGAGAAATTCTACATTTTAAGTTAATTCTTTTTAATTCTTTCTACAAAACAGAAAAAAGAGTCGAAATCAGTGGAGCTCAGGGATGTTTAGATATTTAGCTAATTTTTTCTGAGCAAGTGACAGATCCTCTATAATCTTGGGGAATGAAACACTTGTCCTAATAAATCTCCTCCTACGTTCTCTGATCACCACCATATTTGTATTCCTAGAGCCTCAAAGCACCGGAAAGAGAAAGTAAGTGAAGAATCAGGCGCATTCTAATCTGTAACCATGGAGACACATAGGCTGCATAAGAGCTGTATACACTACACAAGATTTACAAATATGTTTCATTTTTTATTTTAAGGAACCAAATAAAAAAAAATACTGTAAAAGATCTTCTAACAACTAGAAATGATTCCAGGATTGTCTTTCCACTATATATACAGTATACACTCACAACACAAAGGTTAACTAATAGTTTTAATGATTTTAATAAATATTTGTAAAAATATGAGAAACATTTATATAAAAATACAACAAATGATAATAAATATTTCAATTATAAAACAAGAAATACGTCTTATAATAATATTACTCAGCGATTTATAAAAGTAACAAAGTTCTTGTCGCTGCTGCTCCTGACGACCAATCAGATTTCTGATGTTTTGCCTCTTGCAGTGCGGAATCGATGGCTGGAATCTGACTGGTTGCTACGGGCAACACTTTCATTATTCTCTACACTGTATAAATAATCCTTGAACTCTCGTTGCCGATAGCAACCGATTAGAATTCAGCTTTTACATTTGTAATTTACCCGAGATAAATAAACGTGATTTCTGATTGGTCGCTAGGGGTAACAAAGACGCTACATGACAGCTGAGGCTCCGTGACAATGGCGTCTGTTACTCCAGGTACTGGATGATGGGCCGGACACAGGTGCAGCCCACCGTCACCAGCTGCTTCTCCAGCCTATAGGTGGGACACATCCTCTCATCTCACCACGCAGGACCAGGATCTCCTGTCTGATGGGGACTGAGTTCATGCTGAGGTCCACATGACCCTCCGGGTCCAAACATCCGCGGTGGAGACATCGGGCCTCGCTGATGACCGCAGGGAATCTGTTATTGTCCACATTAGAGCTGGTGGAAGGAGATGAGAGAAATCAGGACACAGCAGTAACCATGTTTAGTCCCTCATACTCCGGCCTGCTGACCCCCATATATCATTATTATTATTTCTGCCATTACTCCATGTACATTCACCTGTATTCCCATGGAGAGATGGAGCGGCTCCGCACACTGTCCGCCATTACTTGTGCAGAACTCCGACTGCCGCCCTTCATATCCACCTTCACACATGGAGGAAATGTGGTGTCCGGTGTGAAGAGACATCCCCCGCCGGACACTAGAGGGGCCTCCCAGCCATCAGCGCCAGGGACCTGCTCTTCTCCTCCATGGACACAAGAGATGAAGATCAGAAGAAGCAAAGTGGAGAAAACCTGAGGACAGAAGATGTCACACATGTGATAGGGGACATTGTGGAAGTGTCAACATTATGTAGTGGTATAAGTAAGGGTTAAATAATGGATCAATAATATACACTAATAATATTCATACTCGTATGGACCTATCCCAAAGATATGCAACAGCGCTCAAGCCAAGAGCAACCAGATATGACTATATAACACATATAAGAAAGTCCAACATTCTAAGTGGAATTCATTCAACAATATATTATATTGTCATTGTATCATAACACAGGATAACAAATAAAATGGTGGTGGCCCCATGCAAGTGCTGCACTCACTATTCTGCTGGTGCAGTCACTATGTACATACATTACATTACTGATCTTGAGTTACATCTTGTATTATACTCCAGAGCTGCGCTCACTATTCTGCTGGTGCAGTCACTGTGTACATACATTACATTACTGATCTTGAGTTACATCCTGTATTATACTCCAGAGCTGCACTCACTATTCTGCTGGTGCAGTCACTGTGTACATACATTACATTACTGATCCTGAGTTACATCCTGTATTATACTCCAGAGCTGCACTCACTATTCTGCTGGTCCAGCCGCTCCCTCTCTCCTCACACACATATTATACATATACACACAATAATAACTACCTACACCATGACATCTGGTCCGGTTACCAAACAAATAATAACAATATAATAAACAATAACCGACAAATTATATACAAACTAATATATACATTCTTTTTTTTTTTTTTTTTTTTAAATAAATAAAATAAAATAAATTAAAATAAATACTAACTATACAAATATATACAAGACAAAACAAAACCCCCCACACTCAAGCCCACCAGTCCCTCCCCGGCACTGACCTGAGAGCTGGTCCTGCGCCTCAGTCCATGTCCAACGTCCATAGGCCAGATCAGGCAGTGCCAGTTTTTCACCCAAATAACCAGTGTCCCAAAAGATGAACCCACCTCCCCCCTTTTCCCTCCACCCAACCTAACACCTACACCCAAACCCATATATACAATATATACAGAAACAAACAATACAATAACCACAACTGACAAAGCCCAAGTTCGGCGCCTGCAGCCCTACATCACTGTCTACTGATCAATAAAACAAAAATCTATGGTGTCAGCAGCAGCCCACCACCAGGAGAGGAGATGACCAGACTAGGGCACACTAAAAGAAAAGCCCCTCCAGAGGAGAGCGGCCCTCCGTGTACCCAGTCTCTCATACTCCAGAGAACGCACCTTCACCAGGTCACCGAGTATGGTCCTAAACACATCGTCCACTGGGAGGATTTTCCGCTGCGTCGATACTAAGCACCGTGCGTTCCACGTGTGATACCTAACCACTGTGCTAACTAGAAATAAGGTGCAACGGTCCCGACCACCCAGGTCCCCGAATGCTCCATAGGCCCATTCCGCATAAGAGAGACTGGCCAGCCAGGGCCAGCCAATGGAGGTGCCCACCCTGTTGTACACCTCTGTGTTAAAGGGACAACGAAGCAGGAAGTGGTCCATGCTTTCAAGCATGGTACCACAATGCTCCCGAGGACAGTTCCTGTCCTCAGAGCTCCTACACTTCAGATTGTCCCTCACACACAGTTTCCCATGGAAGCAGCGCCAAGCCAAGTCCCAAACCTTCGAGGGGATCCTGATAGAATTCAAAAGATGCAGACCCACCCCAAGATTCCGACTTTGGCAATCCCTGAGCGCCAGAGGCCTCTGAAAATGGGTCAACAGAACCCTTTTGTCAAGGAGCTTCCTTGGCAGAGTCCTGACCTCCCACATTCCCAGACCCCACCGGCGAATTACCTTCAGAACCACGGTAGCGTAAGCCGGGAGATGTCCATGCGGTGTGCGGAGATCCTTCACTTGCCCTCCTGTCTCCCATTCCTGGAAGAAAAGCTGAAACCATCCCTTACAGGAGAATACCCACAGAGGAGCCCTCTCTTTCCAGAGGTTTGCAATATTGATCTTAATGAAGGTATTCACAAGGAATACCACAGGGTTGACCATACCCAACCCTCCTAGTCTCCTCGTACGGTAAGTAACCTCCCTCTTGACCAGGTTCAGTCTATTCCCCCATAACAGTTGAAAGAACAAACTGTAGACCCGAGTCCAGAGAGGCTCTGGCAAGATGCACACACTGCCCAGATAGATCAGCAAAGGGAGCAGGTAAGTTTTGATCAGGTTTATTCTTTCCCTTAGGGTCAAAGACCAACCCTTCCATTGGTTCACCTTCTGAGTGGCGATCTCTAGCCTGCTGTCCCAATTTTGTTTGGGGTAATCCCCCTGGCCAAATTCGATGCCAAGAACTTTTGCAGAGACTTTGGGTTCTGGAAGGGTGTCCGGGAGATCAAAACCAGGATCTCCTCCTCCCAGCCAGAGACTCTCACACTTATCCCGGTTGATCTTAGACCCGGATGCCTCCGAGTAGCGATTTACCTCTGACATCAGCCATTCTGCCTCCCCATCAGAGGAAACAAAAACGGTGACGTCATCGGCATACGCCACCACTCTCAGAGTGGCTTCCGGTGCTGCCCGGTCCATCCCAATCCCAGCCAACGGTCCACGCTCCACCCTCCTAAGAAGTGGGTCAATCGCAAACACGTACAGTAGCGGGCTCAAGGGACAACCCTGGCGAACACCACACCCAACCTCAAAAGAGCTGCCAATCCAACCGTTCACAAGCGGGAAACTCTCTGCCCCAGAGTACAAGGTCTTAAGCCAATCAACGAACCCCCCCGGCAGGCCATACCTCAGAAGGACAGACCAGAGGTACTCATGATTAACCCGATCAAACGCTTTTGCCTGGTCCAATGACAGCATGTACCCCTTCCAGTGGCCACCCCTCCCCTGCTCCACCGCCTCTCGGACACAGAGTACAGCACTAATTGTACTGCGGCCCGGAACAGAGCAATGCTGGGCTCCCGAAAGGAGCTGGGGTGCAAATTTCACCAGTCGATTAAACAGAACCTTTGCCAAAACCTTCCTGTCTGCATTGAGAAGCGCTATGGGACGCCAATTCTCAATGCAAGATGGGTCCTTACCCTTTGACAAGATGATCAGGGCAGACCTCCTCATTGACTTTGGCAGAGTGCCCGAGGAAAGACACTCATTGAATACCTCAGTCAAGAGGGGAACCAAGGCGCCCTTAAAGGTCTTATAGAATTCAGATGTTAAGCCATCCGGACCGGGAGATTTCTTCAGGGCAAGCCCTTCAATCGCCAACTTAACTTCCTCTTCCCTGATCATCTCTGTCAAAACGCCAAAGAGGGGTCTACCCCTGGTTCGGGGACAGCTTCAGCCAGAAAAGCCGATATCTCATCCCATTCCAGATCCCTCTTCCCCAAGAGGTGCGAGTAGAAGGATCTGACGACCTCCAGGATCCCTGATCTGGATCTTTTCAGGGACCCCGCAGTGTCAACCAGTCCTGTAACAACTTTACTATTCACTGACATCTTGCAGTTTCTGTAAGGGTCGGGCGAGCGGTACTTCCCGTAATCCCTCTCAAAAACCAAAGATGCGTGTCTATCATACTGACACCTCATTAGCAAAGATTTCACTCTGGAGATCTCCTCGCGGCTACCTCCAGTTGAGACAAGATGCTCGAGTTTCCTCCTCAGGCCCTGATACAGGCGGTACCTGTCCAGGCTCCTGAGGCTCGAGAGCTGGCGGAAGAATCTCGCCACCCTTTTCTTAAACATCTCCCACCACTCTGACTTACTACTACAAAGATCCAGTAAGGGTACCTGGCTCTGAAGAAAATCCTCAAAGGACTGTCTTATCTCCGCTTCTTCCAAGAGAGACGAATTGAGCCTCCAAAAGCCTCTTCCCATCCGGGGGGTCTCTGTAACATTCAGGGAAAACAAAATCAAACAGTGATCGGAGAACTCCACCTCAACAACAGATACTGCTGAAGAGACGGCTTCCTCCTTTAAATAAAACCTGTCTATCCTGGACCTACAGTTACCTCTATGATAGGTGAACCCCTCGTGGCCTGCGGTGTGCCGGATGTGGACATCCACCAGGCGAGCCTCACTAGCTATACTATTAAGGGCGACGCTATCATAAGTCAGCTTGTCTCTGGAACCTCCTCTATCCCGGGGCCTCGTGACAGTGTTGAAGTCCCCTCCAAAGACGACCTGCCGACTCGTAAAAAGGTAGGGCTTGATCCTCATAAAGAGACACTTCCGGTCCCATTTAGATTGGGGACCATAGATGTTAATGAGCCGAAGCTCTTGTCCCTTCATGAGGACATCTAATATCAGGCACCTCCCCATTTCTAACTCAATAACCCGTCGGCATTCTACCGGTGCGGTAAAAAGGACCGCCACTCCGCTATACGGCTCAGCCGCAAGAGACCAATAGGAGGGCCCGAGTCTCCACTCCCTCTTAGCTATAAACACCTCTGCCATATTTGGCAGCCTGGTCTCTTGCAAAAAGAAAATGTCAGCTTCAACCCGGCTGAGAAAATCAAAGGCTGCAAATCTAGCCATGTTTGACTTAATGCTGGCGACATTAATGGACGCCAGCGTCAACGGAGTGGGTACCGCCATCATTGGTGATTGAGTTAGATGACTTTCTTCTTCCCACTCCCCTTATCCTCTGCCTCAGAGGAGGAATCCTTCCCCCTCTTTAATGACACAGAGGTGTCCATTCCCACATTTTTCCTTCTTTTTTCGTCCTCGTCTCCGGACTCTGGGCCATTCCCTCCCCCCAAGGACCTTGCATCCCCAGGAGAAGGAGACTCGGCGCCCCCTGTAAGCTCCGCTGAAGCCGGATCCTCACCCTCAGCCTCCTCCTCAGAGGAAGAAATGTTATCAAGGGCTTGGAACCGGTTAGAAAGACCAACTAGAGGGGAGTCGGTTTTAACTTCCTTAGGTACCTTGGTCAGAGCGGGAGAAGATGTTTTATCTCCCTTCTTTTTCTTCTTTTTGGTGCCGAGCTTACGCTTGTTCTCTAGCCACCGCTTATTATCCTCATCCATACTTTCATAATGGGAGGATTCTGAAGAAGAGGCAGTTTCCTCCCTGTGGATCCTCCTGACCTCCTCATCCAACTCATCATCCCTCGGGGCCTCAGCAGCAAGACTGGCATCCAGGACAGGGGCTGCCCCGGTAGTCTGGGGCTCGCCCCGCTCCCTCTCCTGTCTGCGCTTGTCTAGACGCCTCAGCTGGGCAGGCGTCTTTTTATTGCTTTTCTTCCCTGGCCCCTCAGCTCCCCCACCCCTGCTAGTCCCCTCCCCAGCAGAATCGGCCTCATGGCTTACTCCCTCCGGGGTCTCGACTGCATTAGCAAAGGAGCGAGGACAACGGCTGAATGGGTGACCTAACTCACCACACAGGTGGCACCTAATCTCCACACAAGAGGCGTCAAGATGGCCGACACCCCCACACAACGCGCATTTCTGCACGGTGCAGTTTGCACTGAAGTGTGTGGGGTCGCCGCACCTGTGACAGAGCTTCGGTTGCCCCTGGTAGAAGACCAGGACACGATCCCTACCCAGGAAGGCAGACGATGGAATGTGGGCAACCGTATCACCTGAACGCTTAAGTTTTACCATAAACGTCCAGGCCCCTGACCAGATACCAAACTCGTCGCGGTTTTTCTTTGGCATCTCCACCACCTCTCCATACCGACCAAGCGAAGTCATGATGTCATAGCAAGAAAGCGACTCATTACGAGTCATCACGGTCACTTTCTTGATCTGGTTTTGGCGAGACACTGCCTGAACGGCAAAGTCTCGCCAGCCGGGCTCATTTTTTGCCAACTCATAATTCGCCCAGAAGAGCTCAAGCCCCTCCGGCCGAACAAAGCTGACATCAAACTCAGGCGTGGAATAGGGATGTATCAAGACGTAGATGTCAATCGCCTTGAAGCCCATCCTCAGCAGGAGCTCCTCAACTTTAGACCTTGGAGGACATGCATCACTGCCCCTCCACCGAAGACGGACCACATTCCTACGCACACTGCCTGGCCCGGCTGTTGGGAGGGACCACACTGTATCTCCCCCTTTTTGCTCTCGGAAGGCCCCGAGGCCATGCCTCTCTATCCAGAACGATAGATCAACCTCTCGACCCTCTACCATTAGTGATCTCTCCCCCTTCTTTAGAGCCTCCAGAAGGCGACGTTGCAATATGCCGTCCCCAAAGCCCGGAGACGAGGAGGATGCCCTATTTGCCCCGGAGGTGACACTGGCATAACTCCGGAGAGGTGTTGCCACCCCCGGGGGGGCAACCGGACCAGTGACCACGTCAGCCCCAACAGTATCACCATTACCCACCTCCATCTTACCCTCCACCAAACCAGCAACCACACCACCAGACAATGAATTATCCTCATTCACCTCCACCACCACATTCATTCCTGCTGGACCAGTAACAATGGTGGATGACCTTTTGACCTCCGCATCAGGCACAAGGGGCTCAGTCACCTCCATAGAACTGGAGGCGACCTCACCCCCGGTCTTATGTGTGCCCTCCACATCATCGGTCGGTAATTTCCGCTGTTTGGCATTTGGTATAATGTGCTGCTGATCTCTAGCTGCAGTTAGGCGCCGCTGATCTTTAGCATCAGGATCTTCCGGACCAGCAACGCCAACACAAAATAGCACTTTCGTGGGAGGACCGGAGCGCTCAGCCCCAACTGCCCCCTCACACTGCCGCCGCTTCTCAACTAAGTGATCAGCGGCAACAGCATTCAGAGGAGCCGAGGCTACCGGAGCTGCCCCCGACACCGGGCTGCTCCCCCCTCCCACTGAGGAGCGCACCACAGCATCGTGGCCTGATGGAACGCCCGCCGCCGGGCCGCCCTCACTGTCCAGCCTCTCGGCTGATGCACCTCCTGCTACGTCCCCACTACTACAAGCAGAGACGGAGCTCTGCGCCTCACTACCGCGCTCTGTAATCTCCCCGCGCCTTTGCACCGGATCCACAGCAGAACCCGGGCTGGGCTGAGCAACGGGGCTTATACAGCGAGCTGAGCCTGCCGCCGACTCAGGGGGTACAGGGAGGGGGGCATATACGTATCTTACCGCTTCCTGCAGCTTTGGCTTGGTCTTCTTTGCCTTTTTGTGGCCCCCAGGTGCCTCTTCTGGTAGATCGTCACCAAGATGGAAGCTTTGGAGGCACACTGGGGACTCCAGGAGTTTAATCTCCGCCATTAGCGCCCCTCCCTGGCCGCTGCTGTCACTGTCCTCCCCAGAGCCGGCAGAACTGCGACCGGATGTCACTGTCGCCTGTCCTGCAGGGAGCTCGCTGCACGTGGCCTGCGGGTGACTTTGCAGGCTACCAGGTGGGGCTTCCTGCTGGTCATCATCACTCTCATCATCCACCTGGCTCTCAGGCTGCAGCCCCATCTGCCTTTGCTCTCTGGTATCAGCCATTTCTCTAAAGCAGTCTTCATTTATAAGTTTTTCTTTGAAAGGACCACTCTGCTCCCTGATGGTGGCTTTCCTAAGTTCCAGGCGTTGAATTTCACTGCTCAGTCTTTTTACCTTGGCTTGGAGCTTGGCCTTCCTTGGTTTGGAGGCCCCTGCAGCTTTGGCGCTTGTGCAGCGCAGCTCCTCCCGTAGCCTCCTGATGAGCTTACTGGCATCTTCATACTCACGGAGGTGGATCATGACCCGGGAGGCATAGGTGGACACAGACTCCCGGGGTCCCTGCTGCGCCCACCCCCCCTCAGGGAGGTCGGCCTCACCTCCGTGAGCACTCAGCTTTCCTCCGGAAGGAGCGCCATCTTGCACGCCGCTGTCAGGCTTTTCCTCCATGCTGGAAGCCTTGCGGCTTCTGGGGGTCTCCACAATCCCGGGGGGAGTAGGAGCCACATTGCTGTGACTCCTGGTGCAGCGTCTCACCCCCGAGTCCTCTGATGTGCAGGCCGGTTGCTGGTTTCTTCTGCCCCCCGCCGGCCTGGTTCGGGAACCAGAAGCCTGGGACTTGGCTCCTTCACTCATCCCAGAAACCAGCTCTCCCTCCGGGAAAGAGAGAGAGCAGGTCCCCAGGTGGAGAGGTGTTGGTTCTCAGAGATCAGGAGCTCACAGCAGGATCTGCAGCCACCACACCCGTAATCAGCACACTGACTAGCAGCTGATCAGAGCTGCACCCAGTATGCTGCTGGTGGAGTCACTGTGTACATACATTACATTACTGATCCTGAGTTACATCCTGTATTATACTCCAGAGCTGCACTCACTATTCTGCTGGTGCAGTCAATGTGTACATACATTACATTATTGATCCTGTACTGATCCTGAGTTACGTCCTGTATTATACTCCAGAGCTGCACTCACTATTCTGCTGGTGCAGTCACTGTGTACATACATTACATTACTGATCCTGAGTTACATCTTGTATTATACTCCAGAGCTGCGCTCACTATTCTGCTGGTGCAGTCACTGTGTACATACATTACATTACTGATCCTGTACTGATCCTGAGTTACATCCTGTATTATACTCCAGAGCTGCACTCACTATTCTGCTGGTGCAGTCACTGTGCACATAAATTACATTACTGATCCTGTACTGATCCTGACTTACATCCTGTATTATACTCCAGAGCTGCACTCACTATTCTGCTGGTGCAGTCACTGTGCACATACATTACATTACTGATCCTCTACTCATCCTCAGTTACTTCCTTTATTATACTCCAGAGCTGCACTCACTATTCTGCTGGTGGAGTTACTGTGTACATACATTACATTACTGACCATGAGATACATCCTGCATTATACTCCGGAGCTGCACTCACTATTCTGCTGGTGCATTCAATGTGTACATAAATTACATTACTGATCCTGAGTTACATCCTGTATTATAATCCAGAGCTGCACTCACTATTCTGCTGGTGCAGTCACTGTGTACATATATTACATTACTGATCCTGTACTGATCCTGACTTACATCCTGCATTATACTCCAGAGCTGCACTCACTATTCTGCTGGTGCAGTCACTGTGCACATATATTACATTACTGATTCTCTACTCATCCTCAGTTACATCCTTTATTATACTCCAGAGCTGCACACACTATTCTGCTGGTGGAGTCACTGTGTACATTCATTACATTACTGATCCTCAGTTACATCCTGTATTATACTCCAGGGCTGCACTCACTATTCTGCTGGTGGAGTCACTCTCTACATTCATTACATTACTGATCCTGAGTTACATCCTGTATTATAATTCAGAGCTGCACTCACTATTCTGCTGGTGCAGTCACTGTGTACATATATTACATTACTGATCCTGTACTGATCCTGACTTACATCCTGCATTATACTCCAGAGCTGCACTCACTATTCTGCTGGTGCAGTCACTGTGCACATATATTACATTACTGATTCTCTAGTCATCCTCAGTTACATCCTTTATTATACTCCAGAGCTGCACACACTATTCTGCTGGTGGAGTCACTGTGTACATTCATTACATTACTGATCCTGAGTTACATCCTGTATTATAATCCAGAGCTGCACACACTATTCTGCTGGTGGAGTCACTGTGTACATTCATTACATTACTGATCTTGAGTTACATCCTGTATTACACTCCAGAGCTGCACTCACTATTCTGCTGGTGCAGTCACTGTGTACATACATTACATTACTGATCCTGAGTTACATCCTGTATTATACTCCAGAGCTGCACTCACTATTCTGCTGGTGCAGTCACTGTGCACATACATTACATTACTGATCCGGTTCTGATCCTGAGTTACATCCTGTATTATACTCCAGAGCTGAACTCACTATTCTGCTGGTGCAGTCACTGTTTACATACATTACATTACTGATCCTGTACTGATCCTGAGTTACATCCTGTATTATACTCCAGAGCTGCACTCACTATTCTGCTGGTGCAGCCACTGTGTACATATATTACATTACTGATCCTGTACTGATCCTGAGTTCCATCCTGTATTATACTCCAGAACTGCACTCACTATTCTGCTAGTGCAGTCGCTGTGTACATACATTACATTACTGATCCTGAGTTCCATCCTGTATTATACTCCAGAGCTGCACTCACTATTCTGCTAGTGCAGTCGCTGTGTACATACATTACATTACTGATCCTGAGTTCCATCCTGTATTATACTCCAGAACTGCACTCACTATTCTGCTAGTGCAGTCGCTGTGTACATACATTACATTACTGATCCTGAGTTCCATCCTGTATTATACTCCAGAGCTGCACTCACTATTCTGCTAGTGCAGTCGCTGTGTACATACATTACATTACTGATCCTGAGTTCCATCCTGTATTATACTCCAGAGCTGCACTCACTATTCTGCTAGTGCAGTCACTGTGTACATACATTACATTACTGATCCTGAGTTCCATCCTGTATTATACTCCAGAACTGCACTCACTATTCTGCTAGTGCAGTCGCTGTGTACATACATTACATTACTGATCCTGAGTTCCATCCTGTATTATACTCCAGAGCTGCACTCACTATTCTGCTGGTGCAGTCACTGTGCACATACATTACATTACTGATCCGGTTCTGATCCTGAGTTACATCCTGTATTATACTCCAGAGATGCACTCACTATTCTGCTTGTGCAGTCTCTGTGTACATACATTACATTACTGATCCTCTACTGATCCTGAGTTACATCCTGTATTATACTCCAGAGCTGCACTCACTATTCTGCTGGTGCACCACTGTGTACATATATTACATTACTGATCCTGTACTGATCCTGAGTTACATCCCTTATTATACCCCAGAACTGCACTCACTATTCTGCTGGTGCAGTCACTGTGTACATACATTACATTACTGATCCTGAGTTCCATCCTGTATTATACTCCAGAGCTGCACTCACTATTCTGCTGGTACAGTCACTGTGTACATACATTACATTACTGATCCTGTACTGATCCATAGTTACATCCTATATTATACTCCAGAGCTGCACTCACTATTCTGCTGGTGCAGTCACTGTGTGCATACATTACATTACTGATCCTGAGTTACATCCTGTATTATAATCCTGAGCTGTACTCACTATTCTGCTGGTGCAGTCACTGTGTACATACATTACACTACTGATCCTCTACTGATCCCCAGTTACATCCTGTATTATACTCCAGAGCTGCACTCACTATTCTGCTGCTGGAGTCACTGTGTACATACATTACATTACTGATCCTGCACTGATCCTGAGTTATATACTGTATTATACTCCAGAGCTGCTCTCACTATTCTGCTGGTGCAGTCACTGTGTACATACATTACTTTACTGATCCTGAGTTACATCCTGTATTATACTCCAGAGCTGTACTCACTATTCTGCTGGTGCAGTCACTGTGTACATACATTACAATACTCATCCTGAGTTACATCTTGTATTATAATCCAGAGCTGCACTCACTATTCTGCTGGTGCAGTCACTGTGCACATATATTACATTACTGATTCTCTACTCATCCTCAGTTACATTCTTTATTATACTCCAGAGCTGCACACACTATTCTGCTGGTGGAGTCACTGTGTACATTCATTACATTACTGATCCTCAGTTACATCCTGTATTATACTCCAGGGCTGCACTCACTATTCTGCTGGTGGAGTCACTGTCTACATTCATTACATTACTGATCCTGAGTTACATCCTGTATTATAATTCAGAGCTGCACTCACTATTCTGCTGGTGCAGTCACTGTCTACATTCATTACATTACTGATCCTGACTTACATCCTCCATTATACTCCAGAGCTGCACTCACTATTCTGCTGGTGCAGTCACTGTGCACATATATTACATTACTGATTCTCTAGTCATCCTCAGTTACATCCTTTATTATACTCCAGAGCTGCACACACTATTCTGCTGGTGGAGTCACTGTGTACATTCATTACATTACTGATCCTGAGTTACATCCTGTATTACACTCCAGAGCTGCACTCACTATTCTGCTGGTGCAGTCACTGTGTACATACATTACATTACTGATCCTGAGTTACATCCTGTATTATAATACAGAGCTGCACTCACTATTCTGCTGGTGTAGTCACTGAGTACATACATTACATTACTGATCCTGTACTGATCCTGAGTTACATCCTGTATTATACTCCAGAGCTGAACTCACTATTGTGCTGGTGCAGTCACTGTGTACATACATTACATTACTGATCCTGTACTGATCATGAGTTACATCCTGTATTATACTCCAGAGCTGCACTCACTTTTCTGCTGGTGCTGTCACTGTGTACATATATTACATTACTGATCCTGTACTGATCCTTAGTTACATCCTGTATTATACTTCAGAGCTGAACTCACTATTGTGCATGTGCAGTCACTGTGTACATACATTACATTACTGATCCTCTACTCATCCTCAGTTAATTCCTTTATTATACTCCAGAGCTGCACTCACTATTCTGCTGGTGGAGTCACTGTGTACATACATTACATTACTGATCCTGAGTTCCATCCTGTATTATACTCCAGAGCTGCACTCACTATTCTGCTAGTGCAGTCACTGTGTACATACATTACATTACTGATCCTGAGTTCCATCCTGTATTATACTCCAGAGCTGCACTCACTATTCTGCTGGTGCAGTCACTGTGCACATACATTACATTACTGATCCGGTTCTGATCCTGAGTTACATCCTGTATTATACTCCAGAGCTGAACTCACTATTCTGCTGGTGCAGTCACTGTGTACATACATTACATTACTGATCCTGTACTGATCCTGAGTTACATCCTGTATTATACTCCAGAGCTGCACTCACTATTCTGCTGGTGCAGCCACTGTGTACATATATTACATTACTGATCCTGTACTGATCCTGAGTTACATCCTGTATTATACTCCAGAGCTGCACTCACTATTCTGCTAGTGCAGTCACTGTGTACATACATTACATTACTGATCCTGAGTTCCATCCTGTATTATACTCCAGAGCTGCACTCACTATTCTGCTAGTGCAGTCGCTGTGTACATACATTACATTACTGATCCTGAGTTCCATCCTGTATTATACTCCAGAGCTGCACTCACTATTCTGCTTGTGCAGTCTCTGTGTACATACATTACATTACTGATCCTCTACTGATCCTGAGTTACATCCTGTATTATACTCCAGAGCTGCACTCACTATTCTGCTGGTGCACCACTGTGTACATATATTACATTACTGATCCTGTACTGATCCTGAGTTACATCCCTTATTATACCCCAGAGCTGCACTCACTATTCTGCTAGTGCAGTCACTGTGTACATACATTACATTACTGATCCTGAGTTCCATCCTGTATTATACTCCAGAGCTGCACTCACTATTCTGCTGGTACAGTCACTGTGTACATACATTACATTACTGATCCTGTACTGATCCTTAGTTACATCCTATATTATACTCCAGAGCTGCACTCACTATTCTGCTGGTGCAGTCACTGTGTGCATACATTACATTACTAATCTTGTACTTATCCTGACTTGCATCCTGCATTATACTCCAGAGCTGCACTCACTATTCTGCTTGTGCAGTCACTGTGCACATACATTACATTACTGATCCTCTACTGATCCTCAGTTACATCCTGTATTATACTCCAGAGCTGCACTCACTATTCTGCTGGTGGAGTCACTGTGTACATACATTACATTACTGATCCTGCACTGATCCTGAGTTATATACTGTATTATACTCCAGAGCTGCTCTCACTATTCTGCTGGTGCAGTCACTGTGTACATACATTACATTACTGATCCTGAGTTACATCCTGTATTATACTCCAGAGCTGTACTCACTATTCTGCTGGTGCAGTCACTGTGTACATACATTACATTACTCATCCTGAGTTACATCTTGTATTATAATCCAGAGCTGCACTCACTATTCTGCTGGTGCAGTCACTGTGTACATACATTAGATTATTGATCCTGTACTGATCCTGAGTTACATCCTGTATTATACTCCAGAGCAGCACTCACTATTCTGCTGGTTCAGTCACTGTGTACATACATTACATTACTGATCCTGAGTTACATCTTGTATTATAATCCAGAGCTGCACTCACTATTCTGCTGGTGCAGTCACTGTGTACATACATTACATTATTGATCCTGTACTGATCCTGAGTTACATCCTGTATTATACTCCAGAGCTGCACTCTCTATTCTGCTGGTGCAGTCACTGTGCACATACATTACATTACTGATCCTGTACTGATCCTGACTTACATACTGTATTATACTCCAGAGCTGCACTCACTATTCTGCTGGTGCAGTCACTGTGCACATACATTACATTACTGATCCTCTACTCATCCTCAGTTACTTCCTTTATTATACTCCAGAGCTGCACTCACTATTCTGCTCGTGGGGTCACTGTGTACATACATAAAATTACTGATCCTGAGTTACATCCTCTATTATAATCCAGAGCTGCACTCACTATTCTGCTGGTGCAGTCACTGTGTACATACATTACATTACTGATCCTGAGATACATCCTGTATTATACTCCAGAGCTGCACTCACTATTCTGCTGGTGCAGTCACTGTGTACATACATTACTGATCCTGAGTTCCATCCTGTATTATACTCGAGAGCTGAACTCACTATTCTGCTGGTGCAGTCACTGTGTACATACATTACATTACTGATCCTGAGTTCCATCCTGTATTATACTCCAGAGCTGTACTCACTATTCTGCTGGTGCAGTCACTGTGTACATACATTACATTACTGATCCTGTACTGATCCTGAGTTACATCCTATATTATACTCCAGAGCTGCACTCACTATTCTGCTGGTGCAGTCACTGTGTACATACATTACATTACTGATCCTGAGTTCCATCCTGTATTATACTCCAGAGCTGCACTCACTATTCTGCTGGTGCAGTCACTGTGTACATATATTACATTACTGACCCTCTACTGATCCTCAGATACATCCTGTATTATACTTCAGAGCTGCACTCACTATTCTGCTGGTGGAGTCACTGTGTACATACATTACATTACTGATCCTGCACTGATCCTGAGTTATATCCTGTATTATACTCCAGAGCTGCACTCACTATTCTGCTGGTGCAGTCACTGTGCACATACATTACATTACTGATCCGGTTCTGTTCCCGAGTTCCATCCTGTATTATACTCCAGAGCTGCACTCACTATTCTGCTGGTGCAGCCACTGTGTACATATATTACATTACTGATCCTGTACTGATCCTGAGTTACATCCTGTATTATACTCCAGAGCTGCACTCACTATTCTGCTAGTGCAGTCACTGTGTACATACATTACATTACTGATCCTGAGTTCCATCCTGTATTATACTCCAGAGCTGCACTCACTATTCTGCTAGTGCAGTCACTGTGTACATACATTACATTACTGATCCTGAGTTCCATCCTGTATTATACTCCAGAGCTGCACTCACTATTCTGCTAGTGCAGTCACTGTGTACATACATTACATTACTGATCCTGAGTTCCATCCTGTATTATACTCCAGACCTGCACTCACTATTCTGCTGGTGCAGTCACTGTGTACATACATTACATTACTGATCCGGTTCTGATCCTGAGTTACATCCTGTATTATATTCCAGAGCTGCACTCACTATTCTGCTGGTGCAGTCACTGTGTACATACATTACATTACTGATCCTGTACTGATCCTGAGTTACATCATGTATTATACTCCAGAGCTGCACTCACTATTCTGCTGGTGCAGCCACTGTGTACATATATTACATTACTGATCCTGTACTGATCCTGAGTTACATCCCTTATTATACCCCAGAGCTGCACTCACTATTCTGCTGGTGCTGTCTCTGTGCACATACATTACACTACTGATCCTGAGTTCCATCCTGTATTATACTCCAGAGCTGCACTCACTATTCTGCTGCTGCAGTCACTGTGTACATACATTACATTACTCATCCTGAGTTACATCTTGTATTATAATCCAGAGCTGCACTCACTATTCTGCTGGTGCAGTCACTGTGTACATACATTACATTACTGATCCTGAGTTACATCTTGTATTATAATCCAGAGCTGCACTCTCTATTCTGCTGGTGCAGTCACTGTGCAAATACATTACATTACTAATCCTGTACTGATCCTGACTTACATACTGTATTATACTCCAGAGCTGCACTCACTATTCTGCTGGTGCAGTCACTGTGTACATACATTACATTACTGATCCTGAGATACATCCTGTATTATACTCCAGAGCTGCACTCACTATTCTGCTGGTGCAGTCACTGTGTACATACATTACTGATCCTGAGTTACATCCTGTATTATACTCGAGAGCTGAACTCACTATTCTGCTGGTGCAGTCACTGTGTACATACATTACATTACTGATCCTGAGTTCCATCCTGTATTATACTCCAGAGCTGTACTCACTATTCTGCTGGTGCAGTCACTGTGTACATACAATTACATTACTGATCCTGTACTGATCCTGAGTTACATCCTGTATTATACTCCAGAGCTGCACTCACTATTCTGCTTGTGCAGTCACTGTGTACATATATTACATTACTGATCCTGTACTGATCCTGACTTACATCCTGTATTATACTCCAGAGCTGCACTCACTATTCTGCTGGTGCAGTCACTGTGCACATACATTACATTACTGATCCTGTACTGATCCTGAGTTATAACCTGTATTATACTCCAGAGCTGCACTCACTGTTCTGCTGGTGGAGTCACTGTGTACATACATTACATTACTGATCCTGCACTGATCCTGAGTTATAACCTGTATTATACTCCAGAGCTGCACTCACTGTTCTGCTGGTGCAGTCACTGTGCACATGCATTACATTACTGATCCGTTTCTGATCCTGAGTTACATCCTGTATTATACTCCAGAGCTGCACTCACTATTCTGCTGGTGGAGTCACTGTGTACATACATTACATTACTGATCCTGCACTGATCCTGAGTTATAACCTGTATTATACTCCAGAGCTGCACTCACTGTTCTGCTGGTGCAGTCACTGTGCACATGCATTACATTACTGATCCGTTTCTGATCCTGAGTTACATCCTGTATTATACTCCAGAGCTGCACTCACTATTCTGCTGGTGCAGTCACTGTGTACATACATTACATTACTGATCCTGTACTGATCCTGAGTTACATCCTGTATTATACTCCAGAGCTGCACTCACTGTTCTGCTGGTGCAGCCACTGTGTACATATATTACATTATTGATCCTGTACTGATCCTGAGTTACATCCTGTATTATACTCCAGAGCTGCACTCACTATTCTGCTAGTGCAGTCACTGTGCACATACATTACATTACTGATCCTGAGTTCCATCCTGTATTATACTCCAGAGCTGCACTCACTATTCTGCTAGTGCAGTCACTGTGAACATACATTACATTACTGATCCTGAGTTCCATCCTGTATTATACTCCAGAGCTGCACTCACTATTCTGCTGGTGCAGTCACTGTGTACATACATTACATTACTGATCCGGTACTGATCCTGAGTTACATCATGTATTATACTCCAGAGCTGCACTCACTATTCTGTTGGTGCAGCCACTGTGTACATATATTACATTACTGATCCTGTAGTGATCCTGAGTTACATCCTGTATTATACCCCAGAGCTGCACTCACTATTCTGCTAGTGCAGTCACTGTGTACATACATTATACTACTGATCCTGATTTCCCTCCTGTATTATACTCCAGAGCTGCACTCACTATTCTGCTGGTGCAGTCACTGTGTACATACATTACATTACTGATCCTGAGTTACATCCTATATTATACTCCAGAGCTGCACTCACTATTCTGCTGGTGCAGTCACTGTGTACATACATTACATTTCTGATCCTGAGTTACATCCTGTATTATAATCATGAGCAGTACTCACTATTCTGCTTGTGCAGTCACTGTGTACATATATTACATTACTGATCTTGTACTGATCCTGACTTGCATCCTGTATTATACTCCAGAGCTGCACTCACTATTCTGCTTGTTCAGTCACTGTGCACATACATTACATTACTGATCCTCAGTTATATCCTGTATTATACTCCAGAGCTGCACTCACTATTCTGCTAGTGCATTCTCTGTGTACATACATTACATTACTGATCCTGAGTTATATACTGTATTATACTCCAGAGCTGCTCTCACTATTCTGCTGGTGCAGTCACTGTGTACATACATTACATTACTGATCCTGTACTGATCCTGAGTTACATCCTGTATTATACTTCAGAGCTGCACTCACTATTCTGCTGGTGCAGTCACTGTGTACATACATTATATTACTGATCCTGTACTGATCCTGAGTTGCATCCTGTATTATACTCCAGAGCTGCACTCACTATTCTGCTGGTGCAGTCACTGTGTACATACATTACATTACTGATTCTGTACTGATCCTGAGTTACATCCTGTATTATACTCCAGAGCTGCACTCACTATTCTGCTGGTGCATTCACTGTGTACATACATTACATTATTGATCCTGTACTGATCCTGAGTTACATCCTGTATTATACTCCAGAGCAGCACTCACTATTCTGCTGGTTCAGTCACTGTGTACATACATTACATTACTGATCCTGAGTTACATCTTGTATTATAATCCAGAGCTGCACTCTCTATTCTGCTGGTGCAGTCACTGTGCACATACATTACATTACTGATCCTGTACTGATCCTGACTTACATACTGTATTATACTCCAGAGCTGCACTCACTATTCTGCTGGTGCAGTCACTGTGCACATACATTACATTACTGATCCTCTACTCATCCTCAGTTACTTCCTTTATTATACTCCAGAGCTGCACTCACTATTCTGCTCGTGGGGTCACTGTGTACATACATAATATTACTGATCCTGAGTTACATCCTCTATTATAATCCAGAGCTGCACACACTATTCTGCTTGTGCAGTCACTGTGTACATATATTACATTACTGATCCTGTACTGATCCTGACTTACATCCTGTATTATACTCCAGAGCTGCACTCACTATTCTGCTGGTGCAGTCACTGTGCACATACATTACATTACTGACCCTCTACTGATCCTCAGATACATCTTGTATTATACTTCAGAGCTGCACTCACTATTCTGCTGGTGGAGTCACTGTGTACATACATTACATTACTGATCCTGCACTGATCCTGAGTTATATCCTGTATTATACTCCAGAGCTGCACTCACTATTCTGCTGGTGCAGTCACTGTGCACATACATTACATTACTGATCCGGTTCTGATCCTGAGTTACATCCTGTATTATACTCCAGAGCTGCACTCACTATTCTGCTGGTGCAATCACTGTGTACATACATTACATTACTGATCCTGTACTGATCCTGAGTTACATCCTGTATTATACTCCAGAGCTGCAATCACTATTCTGCTGGTGCAGCCACTGTGTACATATATTACATTACTGATCCTGTACTGATCCTGAGTTACATCCTGTATTATACTCCAGAGCTGCACTCACTATTCTGCTAGTGCAGTCACTGTGTACATACATTACATTACTGATCCTGAGTTCCATCCTGTATTATACTCCAGAGCTGCACTCACTATTCTGCTAGTGCAGTCACTGTGTACATACATTACATTACTGATCCTGAGTTCCATCCTGTATTATACTCCAGAGCTGCACTCACTATTCTGCTGGTGCAGTCACTGTGCACATACATTACATTACTGATCCGGTTCTGATCCTGAGTTACATCCTGTATTATACTCCAGAGCTGCACTCACTATTCTGCTGGTGCAGTCACTGTGTACATACATTACATTACTGATCCTGTACTGATCCTGAGTTACATCCTGTATTATACTCCAGAGCTGCACTAACTATTCTGCTGGTGCAGCCACTGTGTACATATATTACATTACTGATCCTGTACTGATCCTGAGTTACATCCTGTATTATACTCCAGAGCTGCACTCACTATTCTGCTAGTGCAGTCGCTGTGTACATACATTACATTACTGATCCTGAGTTCCATCCTGTATTATACTCCAGAGCTGCACTCACTATTCTGCTAGTGCAGTCGCTGTGTACATACATTACATTACTGATCCTGAGTTCCATCCTGTATTATACTCCAGAGCTGAACTCACTATTCTGCTGGTGCAGTCACTGTGCACATACATTACATTACTGATCCGATTCTGATCCTGAGTTACATCCTGTATTATACTCCAGAGATACACTCACTATTCTGCTTGTGCAGTCTCTGTGTACATACATTACATTACTGATCCTCTACTGATCCTGAGTTACATCCTGTATTATACTCCAGAGCTGCACTCACTATTCTGCTGGTGCACCACTGTGTACATATATTACATTACTGATCCTGTACTGATCCTGAGTTACATCCCTTATTATACCCCAGAGCTGCACTCACTATTCTGCTAGTGCAGTCACTGTGTACATACATTACATTACTGATCCTGAGTTCCATCCTGTATTATACTCCAGAGCTGCACTCACTATTCTGCTGGTGCAGTCACTGTGTACATACATTACATTACTGATCCTGTACTGATCCTGAGTTACATCCTGTATTATACTCCAGAGCTGCACTCACTATTCTGCTGGTGCAGTCACTGTGTGCATACATTACATTACTGATCCTGAGTTACATCCTGTATTATAATCCTGAGCTGTACTCACTATTCTGCTGGTGCAGTCACTGTGTACATATATTACATTACTAATCTTGTACTTATCCTGACTTGCATCCTGTATTATACTCCAGAGCTGCACTCACTATTCTGCTGGTGCAGTCACTGTGCACATACATTACATTACTGATCCTCTACTGATCCTCAGTTACATCCTGTATTATACTCCAGAGCTGCACTCACTATTCTGCTGGTGGAGTCACTGTGTACATACATTACATTACTGATCCTGAGTTACATCCTGTATTATACTCCAGAGCTGTACTCACTATTCTGCAGGTGCAGTCACTGTGTACATACATTACATTACTCATCCTGAGTTACATCTTGTATTATAATCCAGAGCTGCACTCACTATTCTGCTGGTGCAGTCACTGTGCACATACATTACATTATTGATCCTGTACTGATCCTGAGTTACATCCTGTATTATACTCCAGAGCAGCACTCACTATTCTGCTGGTTCAGTCACTGTGTACATACATTACATTACTGATCCTGAGTTACATCTTGTATTATAATCCAGAGCTGCACTCTCTATTCTGCTGGTGCAGTCACTGTGCACATACATTACATTACTGATCCTGTACTGATCCTGACTTACATACTGTATTATACTCCAGAGCTGCACTCACTATTCTGCTGGTGCAGTCACTGTGCACATACATTACATTACTGATCCTCTACCCATCCTCAGTTACTTCCTTTATTATACTCCAGAGCTGCACTCACTATTCTGCTCGTGGGGTCACTGTGTACATACATAATATTACTGATCCTGAGTTACATCCTCTATTATAATCCAGAGCTGCACACACTATTCTGCTGGTGCAGTCACTGTGTACATACATTACATTACTGATCCTGTACTGATCCTGAGTTACATCCTGTATTATACTCCAGAGCTGCACTCACTATTCTGCTAGTGCTGTCACTGTGTACATACATTACATTACTGATCCTGAGTTCCATCCTGTATTATACTCCAGAGCTGCACTCACTATTCTGCTAGTGCAGTCGCTGTGTACATACATTACATTACTGATCCTGAGTTCCATCCTGTATTATACTCCAGAGCTGCACTCACTATTCTGCTAGTGCAGTCACTGTGTACATACATTACATTACTGATCCTGAGTTCCATCCTGTATTATACTCCAGAACTGTACTCACTATTCTGCTAGTGCAGTCGCTGTGTACATACATTACATTACTGATCCTGGGTTCCATCCTGTATTATACTACAGAGCTGCACTCACTATTCTGCTGGTGCAGTCACTGTGCACATACATTACATTACTGATCCGGTTCTGATCCTGAGTTACATCCTGTATTATACTCCAGAGCTGCACTCACTATTCTGCTTGTGCAGTCTCTGTGTACATACATTACATTACTGATCCTCTACTGATCCTGAGTTACATCCTGTATTATACTCCAGAGCTGCACTCACTATTCTGCTGGTGCACCACTGTGTACATATATTACATTACTGATCCTGTACTGATCCTGAGTTACATCCTATATTATACTCCAGAGCTGCACTCACTATTCTGCTAGTGCTGTCACTGTGTACATACATTACATTACTGATCCTGAGTTCCATCCTGTATTATACTCCAGAGCTGCACTCACTATTCTGCTAGTGCAGTCGCTGTGTACATACATTACATTACTGATCCTGAGTTCCATCCTGTATTATACTCCAGAGCTGCACTCACTATTCTGCTAGTGCAGTCACTGTGTACATACATTACATTACTGATCCTGAGTTCCATCCTGTATTATACTCCAGAGCTGCACTCACTATTCTGCTGGTACAGTCACTGTGTACATACATTACATTACTGATCCTGTACTGATCCTTAATTACATCCTATATTATACTCCAGAGCTGCACTCACTATTCTGCTGGTGCAGTCACTGTGTACATACATTACATTACTGATCCTGAGTTACATCCTGTATTATAATCCTGAGCTGTACTCACTATTCTGCTGGTGCAGTCACTGTGCACATACATTACATTACTGATCCTCTACTGATCCTCAGTTACATCCTGTATTATACTCCAGAGCTGCACTCACTATTCTGCTGCTGGAGTCACTGTGTACATACATTACATTACTGATCCTGCACTGATCCTGAGTTATATACTGTATTATACTCCAGAGCTGCTCTCACTATTCTGCTGGTGCAGTCACTGTGTACATACATTACATTACTCATCCTGAGTTACATCTTGTATTATAATCCAGAGCTGCACTCACTATTCTGCTGGTGCAGTCACTGTGCACATATATTACATTACTGATTCTCTACTCATCCTCAGTTACATCCTTTATTATACTCCAGAGCTGCACACACTATTCTGCTGGTGGAGTCACTGTGTACATTCATTACATTACTGATCCTCAGTTACATCCTGTATTATACTCCAGGGCTGCACTCACTATTCTGCTGGTGGAGTCACTGTCTACATTCATTACATTACTGATCCTGAGTTACATCCTGTATTATAATACAGAGCTGCACTCACTATTCTGCTGGTGCAGTCACTGTCTACATTCATTACATTACTGATCCTGACTTACATCCTGCATTATACTCCAGAGCTGCACTCACTATTCTGCTGGTGCAGTCACTGTGCACATATATTACATTACTGATTCTCTAGTCATCCTCAGTTACATCCTTTATTATACTCCAGAGCTGCACACACTATTCTGCTGGTGGAGTCACTGTGTACATTCATTACATTACTGATCCTGAGTTACATCCTGTATTACACTCCAGAGCTGCACTCACTATTCTGCTGGTGCAGTCACTGTGTACATACATTACATTACTGATCCTGAGTTACATCCTGTATTATAATCCAGAGCTGCACTCACTATTCTGCTGGTGTAGTCACTGTGTACATACATTACATTACTGATCCTGTACTGATCCTGAGTTACATCCTGTATTATACTCCAGAGCTGAACTCACTATTGTGCTGGTGCAGTCACTGTGTACATACATTACATTACTGATCCTGTACTGATCATGAGTTACATCCTGTATTATACTCCAGAGCTGCACTCACTATTCTGCTGGTGCTGTCACTGTGTACATATATTACATTACTGATCCTGTACTGATCCTTAGTTACATCCTGTATTATACTTCAGAGCTGAACTCACTATTGTGCTGGTGCAGTCACTGTGTACATACATTACATTACTGATCCTCTACTCATCCTCAGTTAATTCCTTTATTATACTCCAGAGCTGCACTCACTATTCTGCTGGTGGAGTCACTGTGTACATACATTACATTACTGATCCTGAGTTCCATCCTGTATTATACTCCAGAGCTGCACTCACTATTCTGCTAGTGCAGTCACTGTGTACATACATTACATTACTGATCCTGAGTTCCATCCTGTATTATACTCCAGAGCTGCACTCACTATTCTGCTGGTGCAGTCACTGTGCACATACATTACATTACTGATCCGGTTCTGATCCTGAGTTACATCCTGTATTATACTCCAGAGCTGAACTCACTATTCTGCTGGTGCAGTCACTGTGTACATACATTACATTACTGATCCTGTACTGATCCTGAGTTACATCCTGTATTATACTCCAGAGCTGCACTCACTATTCTGCTGGTGCAGCCACTGTGTACATATATTACATTACTGATCCTGTACTGATTCTGATTTACATCCTATATTATACTCCAGAGCTGCACTCACTATTCTGCTAGTGCAGTCACTGTGTACATACATTACATTACTGATCCTGAGTTCCATCCTGTATTATACTCCAGAGCTGCACTCACTATTCTGCTAGTGCAGTCGCTGTGTACATACATTACATTACTGATCCTGAGTTCCATCCTGTATTATACTCCAGAGCTGCACTCACTATTCTGCTTGTGCAGTCTCTGTGTACATACATTACATTACTGATCCTCTACTGATCCTGAATTACATCCTGTATTATACTCCAGAGCTGCACTCACTATTCTGCTGGTGCACCACTGTGTACATATATTACATTACTGATCCTGTACTGATCCTGAGTTACATCCCTTATTATACCCCAGAGCTGCACTCACTATTCTGCTAGTGCAGTCACTGTGTACATACATTACATTACTGATCCTGAGTTCCATCCTGTATTATACTCCAGAGCTGCACTCACTATTCTGCTGGTACAGTCACTGTGTACATACATTACATTACTGATCCTGTACTGATCCTTAGTTACATCCTATATTATACTCCAGAGCTGCACTCACTATTCTGCTGGTGCAGTCACTGTGTGCATACATTACATTACTAATCTTGTACTTATCCTGACTTGCATCCTGTATTATACTCCAGAGCTGCACTCACTATTCTGCTTGTGCAGTCACTGTGCACATACATTACATTACTGATCCTCTACTGATCCTCAGTTACATCCTGTATTATACTCCAGAGCTGCACTCATTATTCTGCTGGTGGAGTCACTGTGTACATACATTACATTACTGATCCTGCACTGATCCTGAGTTATATACTGTATTATACTCCAGAGCTGCTCTCACTATTCTGCTCGTGCAGTCACTGTGTACATACATTACATTACTGATCCTGAGTTACATCCTGTATTATACTCCAGAGCTGTACTCACTATTCTGCTGGTGCAGTCACTGTGTACATACATTACATTACTCATCCTGAGTTACATCTTGTATTATAATCCAGAGCTGCACTCACTATTCTGCTGGTGCAGTCACTGTGTACATACATTACATTATTGATCCTGTACTGATCCTGAGTTACATCCTGTATTATACTCCAGAGCAGCACTCACTATTCTGCTGGTTCAGTCACTGTGTACATACATTACATTACTGATCCTGAGTTACATCTTGTATTATAATCCAGAGCTGCACTCTCTATTCTGCTGGTGCAGTCACTGTGCACATACATTACATTACTGATCCTGTACTGATCCTGACTTACATAGTGTATTATACTCCAGAGCTGCACTCACTATTCTGCTGGTGCAGTCACTGTGCACATACATTACATTACTGATCCTCTACTCATCCTCAGTTACTTCCTTTATTATTCTCCAGAGCTGCACTCACTATTCTGCTCGTGGGGTCACTGTGTACATACATAAAATTACTGATCCTGAGTTACATCCTCTATTATAATCCAGAGCTGCACACACTATTCTGCTGGTGCAGTCACTGTGTACATACATTACATTACTGATCCTGAGATACATCCTGTATTATACTCCAGAGCTGCACTCACTATTCTGCTGGTGCAGTCACTGTGTACATACATTACTGATCCTGAGTTCCATCCTGTATTATACTCGAGAGCTGAACTCACTATTCTGCTGGTGCAGTCACTGTGTACATACATTACATTACTGATCCTGAGTTCCATCCTGTATTATACTCCAGAGCTGTACTCACTATTCTGCTGGTGCAGTCACTGTGTACATACATTACATTACTGATCCTGTACTGATCCTGAGTTACATCCTATATTATACTCCAGAGCTGCACTCACTATTCTGCTGGTGCAGTCACTGTGTACATACATTATATTACTGATCCTGAGTTACATCCTGTTTTATAATCCAGAGCTGCACTCACTATTCTGCTTGTGCAGTCACTGTGTACATATATTACATTACTGATCCTGTACTGATCCTGACTTACATCCTGAATTATACTCCAGAGCTGCACTCACTATTCTGCTGGTGCAGTCACTGTGCACATACATTACATTACTGACCCTCTACTGATCCTCAGATACATCCTGTATTATACTTCAGAGCTGCACTCACTATTCTGCTGGTGGAGTCACTGTGTACATACATTACATTACTGATCCTGCACTGATCCTGAGTTATATCCTGTATTATACTCCAGAGCTGCACTCACTATTCTGCTGGTGCAGTCACTGTGCACATACATTACATTACTGATCCAGTTCTGTTCCTGAGTTCCATCCTGTATTATACTCCAGAGCTGCACTCACTATTCTGCTGGTGCAGCCACTGTGTACATATATTACATTACTGATCCTGTACTGATCCTGAGTTACATCCTGTATTATACTCCAGAGCTGCACTCACTATTCTGCTAGTGCAGTCACTGTGTACATACATTACATTACTGATCCTGAGTTCCATCCTGTATTATACTCCAGAGCTGCACTCACTATTCTGCTAGTGCAGTCACTGTGTACATACATTACATTACTGATCCTGAGTTCCATCCTGTATTATACTCCAGACCTGCACTCACTATTCTGCTGGTGCAGTCACTGTGCACATACATTACATTACTGATCCGGTTCTGATCCTGAGTTACATCCTGTATTATATTCCAGAGCTGCACTCACTATTCTGCTGGTGCAGTCACTGTGTACATACATTACATTACTGATCCTGTACTGATCCTGAGTTACATCCTGTATTATACTCCAGAGCTGCACTCACTATTCTGCTGGTGCAGTCACTGTGTACATACATTACTTTATTGATCCTGTACTGATCCTGAGTTACATCCTGTATTATACTCCAGAGCTGCACTCACTTTTCTGCTGGTGCAGTCACTGTGTACATACATTACATTACTGATCCTGAGTTACATTCTGTATTATACTCCAGAGCTGCGCTCACTATTCTGCTGGTGCAGTCACTGTGTACAGACATTACATTGCTGATCCTGTACTGATCCTGAGTTACATCCTGTATTATACTCCAGAGCTGCACTCACTATTCTGCTGGTGCAGTCACTGTGTACATACATTACATTACTGATCCTGACTTACATCCTGTAGTATACCCCATAGCTGCACTCACTATTCTGCTGGTGCAGTCACTGTGTACATACATTACATTACTGATCCTGACTTACATCCTGTAGTATACCCCATAGCTGCACTCACTATTCTGCTGGTGCAGTCACTGTGTACATATTTTACATAACTGATCCTGTACTGATCCTGAGTTACATCCTGTATTATACTCCAGAGCTGCATTCACTATTCTGCTGGTGCAGTCACTGTGTACAGACATTACATTACTGATCCTGTACTGATCCTGAGTTACATCCTGTATTATACTCCAGAGCTGCACTCACTATTCTGCTGGTGCAGTCACTGTGTACATACATTACATTACTGATCCTGACTTACATCCTGTAGTATACCCCAGAGCTGCACTCACTATTCTGCTGGTGCAGTCACTGTGTACATATTTTACATTACTGATCCTGTACTGATCCTGAGTTACATCCTGTATTATACTCCAGAGCTGCACTCACTATTCTGCTGGTGTAGTCAATGTGTACATACATTATATTACTGATCCTGAGCTACATCATGTATTATACCCCAGAGCTGAACTCACTATTCTGCTGGTGCAGTCATTGTGTACATATATTACATTACTGATCCTGTACTGATCCTGAGTTACATCCTGTATTATACCCCAGAGCTGCGCTCACTATTCTGCTGGTGCAGTCACTGTGTACATACATTATATTTCTGATCCTGTACTGATCCTGAGTTACATTCTGTATTATACTCCAGAGCTGCATTCACTATTCTGCTTGTGCAGTCACTGTGTACATACATTAGATTTCTGATCCTGTACTGATCCTGAGTTACATTCTGTATTATACTCCAGAGCTGCGCTCACTATTCTGCTGGTGCAGTCACTGTGTACATACATTACATTACTGATCCTGTACTGATCCTGAGTTACATTCTGTATTATACTCCAGAGCTGCATTCACTATTCTGCTTGTGCAGTCACTGTGTACATACATTATATTTCTGATCCTGTACTGATCCTGAGTTACATCCAGTATTATACTCCAGAGCTGCACTCACTATTCTGCTGGTGCAGTCACTGTGTACATACATTACATTACTGATCCTGTACTGATCCTGAGTTACATCCTGTATTATACTCCAGAGCTGCGCTCACTATTCTGCTGGTGCATTCACTGTGTACATACATTACATTACTGATCCTGCGCTACATCATGTATTATACCCCAGTGCTGCGCTCACTATTCTGCTGGTGCAGTCACTGTGTACATACATTACATTACTGATCCTGTACTGATCCTGAGTTACATCCTGTATTATACTCCAGAGCTGCACTCACTATTCTGCTTGTGTAGTCAATGTGTACATACATTATATTACTGATCCTGAGCTACATCATGTATTATACCCCAGAGCTGAACTCACTATTCTGCTGGTGCAGTCATTGTGTACATATATTACATTACTGATCCTGTACTGATCCTGAGTTACATCCTGTATTATACCCCAGAGCTGCGCTCACTATTCTGCTGGTGCAGTCACTGTGTACAGACATTACATTGCTGATCCTGTACTGATCCTGAGTTACAGCCTGTATTATGCTGCAGAGCTGCACTCACTTTTCTGCAGGTGCAGTCACTGTGTACATACATTACATTACAGATCCTGTACTTATCCTGAGTTACCTCCTGTATTATACTCCTGAGCTGCACTCACTATTCTGCTGGTGGAGTCACTGTGTACATACATTACATTACTGATCCTGTACTGATCCTGAGTTACATCCTGTATTATACTCCAGAGCTGCACTCACTATTCTGCTGGTGCAGTCACTGTGTACATACATTACTTTATTGATCCTGTACTGATCCTGAGTTACATCCTGTATTATACTCCAGAGCTGCACTCACTTTTCTGCTGGTGCAGTCACTGTGTACATACATTACATTACTGATCCTGAGTTACATTCTGTATTATACTCCAGAGCTGCGCTCACTCTTCTGCTGGTGCAGTCACTGTGTACAGACATTACATTGCTGATCCTGTACTGATCCTGAGTTACATCCTGTATTATACTCCAGAGCTGCACTCACTATTCTGCTGGTGCAGTCACTGTGTACATACATTACATTACTGATCCTGACTTACATCCTGTAGTATACCCCATAGCTGCACTCACTATTCTGCTGGTGCAGTCACTGTGTACATATTTTACATTACTGATCCTGTACTGATCCTGAGTTACATCCTGTATTATACTCCAGAGCTGCATTCACTATTCTGCTGGTGCAGTCACTGTGTACAGACATTACATTACTGATCCTGCACTGATCCTGAGTTACATCCTGTATTATACTCCAGAGCTGCACTCACTATTCTGCTGGTGCAGTCACTGTGTACATACATTACATTACTGATCCTGACTTACATCCTGTAGTATACCCCAGAGCTGCACTCACTATTCTGCTGGTGCAGTCACTGTGTACATATTTTACATTACTGATCCTGTACTGATCCTGAGTTACATCCTGTATTATACTCCAGAGCTGCATTCACTATTCTGCTGGTGCAGTCACTGTGTACAGACATTACATTACTGATCCTGTACTGATCCTGAGTTACATCCTGTATTATACTCCAGAGCTGCACTCACTATTCTGCTGGTGCAGTCACTGTGTACATACATTACATTACTGATCCTGACTTACATCCTGTAGTATACCCCAGAGCTGCACTCACTATTCTGCTGGTGCAGTCACTGTGTACATATTTTACATTACTGATCCTGTACTGATCCTGAGTTACATCCTGTATTATACTCCAGAGCTGCATTCACTATTCTGCTGGTGCAGTCTCTGTGTACATACATTACATTACTGATCCTGTACTGATCCTGCGTTACATCCTGTATTATACTCCAGAGCTGCACTCACTATTCTGCTGGTGCAGTCACTGTGTACATACATTACACTACTGATCCTGAGTTACATCCTGTATTATACTGCAGAGCTGTACTCACTATTCTGCTGGTACAGTCACTGTGTACATACATTACATTACTGATCCTGAGTTACATCCTGTATTATACTGCAGAGCTGCACTCACTATTCTGCTGCTGCAGTCACTGTGTACATACATTACATTACTGATCCTGAGCTACATCCTGTATTATACTCCAGAGCTGCACTCACTATTCTGCTGGTTCAGTCACTGTGTACATATATTACATTACTGATCCAGAGTTCCATCCTGTATTATACTCCAGAGCTGCACTCACTTTTCTGCAGGTGCAGTCACTGTGTACATACATTACATTACTGATCCTGAGTTACATCCTGTACTATAGTCCAGAGCTGCACTCACTTTTCTGCAGGTGCAGTCACTGTGTACATACATTACATTACTGATCCTGTACTGATCCTGAGTTACATCCTGTATTATACTCCAGAGCTGCACTCATTATTCTGCTGGTGCAGTCACTGTGTACATACATTACATTACTGATCCTGACTTACATCCTGTAGTATACCCCAGAGCTGCACTCACTATTCTGCTGGTGCAGTCACTGTGTACATATTTTACATTACTGATCCTGTACTGATCCTGAGTTACATCCTGTATTATACTCCAGAGCTGCATTCACTATTCTGCTGGTGCAGTCTCTGTGTACATACATTACATTTCTGATCCTGTACTGATCCTGAGTTACATCCTGTATTATACTCCAGAGCTGCGCTCACTATTCTGCTGGTGCAGTCACTGTGTACAGACATTACATTGCTGATCCTGTACTGATCCTGAGTTACATCCTGTATTATACTCCAGAGCTGCACTCACTATTCTGCTGGTGCAGTCACTGTGTACATACATTACATTACTGATCCTGACTTACATCCTGTAGTATACCCCAGAGCTGCACTCACTATTCTGCTGGTGCAGTCACTGTGTTCATATATTACATTACTGATCCTGAGTTACTTCCTGTATTATACTCCAGAGCTACACTCACTATTCTGCTGCTGCAGTCACTGTGTACATACATTATATTACTGATCCTGAGTTACATCCTGTATTTTACCCCAGAGCTGCACTCACTATTCTGCCAGTGCAGTCACTATGTACATACATTACATTACTGATCCTGCACTGATCCTGAGTTACATCCTGTATTATACTCCAGAGCTGCACTCACTATTCTGCTGGAGCAGTCACTGTGTACATACATTGCATTACTGATCCTGAGTTACATCCTGTATTATACCCCAGAGCTGCACTCACTATTCTGCTGGTGCAGTCACTGGGTACATACACTACATTACTGATCCTGAGTTACATCCTGTATTATACTCCAGAGCTGCACACACTATTCTGCTGGTGCAGTCACTGTGTACATACATTACATTACTGATCCTGAGTTACATCCTGTGTTATACTCCAGAGCTGCACTCACTATTCTGCCAGTGCAGTCACTGTGTACATACATTACTGATCCTGAGTTACATCCTGTATTATACCCCAGAGCTGCACTCACTATTCTGCTGGTGTAGTCACTGTGTACATGCATTACATTACTGATCCTGCACTGATCCTGACTTACATCCTGTATTATACTGCAGAGCTGCACTCACTATTCTGCCAGTGCAGTCACTATGTACATACATTACATTACTGATCCTGCACTGATCCTGAGTTACATCCTGTATTATACTCCTGAGCTGCACTCACTATTCTGCCAGTGCAGTCACTATGTACATACATTACATTACTGATCCTGAGTTACATCCTGTATTATACTCCAGAGCTGCACTCACTATTCTGCTGGTACAGTCACTGTGTACATACATTACATTACTAATCGGAGAGAATTATGAATACAGCTCTGGAGTATTATACTGGTTGTAATGATAAGTAATACAATATATTTAAGCAGTAATATGCGTCTCACAATTCGACAAACCCTTTCTAACAACATTCCCTCTTGAACATTGGAGAAACCTCACTGTCCTGTAATATTACAGTATATTATATATAACGCTCTGGATTCATTGTAGCGTTTGTTCTGTTAGTAAATAACAATGTAACATTAATAGACCCCAGATGTGGTGATCAGAGAGGGGCCGCTGCTCTTACCAGGGATGGTGCGGCCATTGTTCTCCTGGATGTGCTCTGCTGCGGTTCTGCTGCTGGACTGGGCTGTGACCCCGACTCCAGGACACATTATATAAGGGTCACACTTGTTTCTGGCCTTTCCTGGAAAGTTCATTACCGGATATTCAGGTTTCAATGACTTTGTGTATTTTTTATGATTTATTTTTCCTAATCTTTAGTAATGGGAAACACTGGGAGAATGGAAAGGTCCGGATCATCTCCGCTGTGGAATCCCTTAATCACTAATTAACCTGCAGAGCGGACACAGAAATAATATTCCCTGATGAAGATAAGAAGAGTCATAAACCCGAGCGCGGACTTGTAATAACAGGTGTGAGAAGCAGAAGACGTTCTGTCACTCCATATACTCAGAGGGGCATCTGCGGACTGCGGGGGATGTCAGATGTAGTAGACTGCCTTATAGGCGTGTGAGTGGTGTGACGGGGGTAATTCTGGGTATAATTAATTGGGGAAACAATATATAAAACACCATAAATGAGGGGTGTCAGTGCTTTATGTATGATTGTATGAATGCTCGGCGGTCTTTCCCCGCTCCACCCCGACTCATGGAGAAAGCCTGACAGTCCTGCTGCTTCCACCTAATTAAACAGAAAGCCCATAAAGCCAATTCATCATTGCCTTGGGTCTGTTTTTTGTTTGTGCCATATTCATCTTTTCATTTGCCCTTTTTTATCGCCACTGTTTTATTTCTTCATCTGTTGGTTTTTATGTTCTCCGTTGCCGGTGAGGTTTTGCCTTTCCAGATGTTTTCATCCGGTTCATCATTTACGACTTTCTGAAAAGTTACAAAAGTTTTGCAGATATGCACTTGTGGCGCCCCTGCGGGTGGTTCAGTCTCCACAGGGGTACTGCATCTCAGCCAGAAGTGTGGTACCCCACTCTCAGGTAAGGAGGGAGCACTACCCGGGACCCACACACTCACATCCAACACTACACCACCTCATTAGGGAAGGGCAAGATTGCTCCTGAGGGAGAGCACAGCCCCTGTCCCTGTGTAGAGGTACACAGGGGGTCCATTCAAGTGCACCCAAATTAACTGAGAGTCTGCTGGATCACTTCCCCGGAGGACACAGGACGACGTGGGCGGTTATAATTCGGCGGTTGTAACCTGGAGGATCTTGACAACTGTGAGTAAAACCTGAAGACTGCACCCGCTGTGTCCTTGACTAATTGCTGCACCACCTGCCTTGCACTACACCAACATCAACCTCATCAAATACTATATCCTGCCCTGGAGCTGAGCTCTGCCGGTGGAGAGCTGCACTATCTCTGCTGCGTCACCATCAGCTCCAGAGGATCTGCACCGCAGCGGCGCCCCCTATAGCCACATACCACGGGTGGCGTCACAAATTTTATCCCCCTTTTCTTTATTCCCAAATTGACTTTCACTGTTCTTCATTTGACCGCCCTGGGCCATGGACCGGGTCACCGCCACCGTGACAATACAGGACCGGCCCGGCTACCGAGTACCCCACGGCCCATGGGGCGCGTCACTCCTCTCTCCTCTCCCTCCCTTGAGTGATTTTATGTATGCTAGTTTATTTTTTATTTTGGGCGGGGGGGGGGTGCAAAATGTGCAACTTATTGTGCTGAAGAAAGGCAAAAAAAAGTTTTAATAAAAATAAAGGAAATGTTTTTCTTTAGTGCAGAGTTCATGAATCATTGATATAAAGTTACTAGAGATGATGGAATCTGCCAGGATTTCTATTTGTCAAAATGTGAGAATTTTACAGGGAAATTTGATTTGCCGCAAAGTTATTCTCTGCTAATTGAATCTTCCTCATTATGGGGTCTCTATTGTAATATCTTTAATCTATTGTAACCGTTTGCCCTCTATGGTTCAGCAAGATGGCGGCTGCAGCCGGCTGTCGTTATGTTGAATATGCAATAAAACTTATATTCTGGAGAAAACGGAGTTTTGTACAATTCAAAATTCAATGAGAATTCCAGTCGAATAAATTTCATCATCTTTAATAGTTACATTACAGGAAAGCAATGATGGGGGGATAGTTATATTAGGAAACCCCGAGGTCCGTCACTGCTGTGAGCTGTTATCTCTGAGGCCCCAGATAAGCGGAGAGTTCAGATAAACGATGGCCGTGATTTAGGGAAGTGCTGGGATCTGACGCTGGTTTCTCTCTTTTATAATCGGACATTATAGGGCAGAGTCGGACAGTCCACAGTGACGGCCTCCATTCCTCACCGGTCACAGACACTGCGGGAACTTACAGAAACTTTTAGGAAAACTCTGATTCCTGATATGGAGACTCCAACTGGAGCAAAAAGTGGTATAAATAGCGAGAGGGACGGGGATGGAAGGATCAGACAGGAGATCCACCGGAATATAGAGAGACCGGAAGAAGCAGGATGGTCCTTACAAGGACATCTCTCATCCTTGTGAGCAGGGGTGGATTAAGAGTAGCAAGGGCCCCGGGCAGTTTAGACGGCATGGGCCCCCCACACACACACACACCTGATGTATCACATGACTTGTGACATGATCTCCCTTTGATAGATCATGTAATAGTTCATGTGAAAATAATTCTGCACAATATTAATATATTAACCCCTTCGCAACCTTGGGTTTTGTCGTTTTTGCTTTTTCGTTTTTTGCTCCCCTTGTTCCCAGAGCCATAGCGTCTTTATTTTTTAGACAATATGGCCGTGTGAGGGCTTATTTTTTGCGGGACAAGCTGTACTTTTCAACGGCATTACTAGTTTTACCATAGCATGTAGGGGAAAACGGTAAAAAAATTCCAAGTGCGGTAAAATTGCAAAAAAAGTGCAATACCACAGTTGTTTTTTATTTATTTTTTTTACCACGCTCACTGAATGCTAAAACTGACTTGCCATTCTTATTCTCCAGGTCATTACGAGTTCGTAGACACCAAACATGTATAGGTTATTTTATATTTAAGTGGTTAAAAAAAACTCCAAAATTTGGTAAAAAAATTTTTAAAAAAATAGCGCCATTTTCCGAGACCTGTAGCGTCTCCATTTTTCGGGATCTGGGGCTGGGTGAGGGCTTATTTTTTGCGCGTCGGGCTTATGTTTTTATTGATAACATTTTGGGGTAGATCCGATGTTTTGATCGCCCGTTATTGCATTTTATTGCAATTTTGCGGCGACCAAAAAACGTAATTCTGGCGTTTAGAATTTTTTTCTCGTTACACCGTTTACCGATAGGATTAATTCTTTTTTTATTTTGATAGATCGGGCGATTCTGAACGCGGCGATACCAAATATGTGTATGTGGGTTTTTTTTTTTTATATATTTTATTTTGAATGGGGTGAAAGGGGGGTGATTTAAACTTTTATATTTTTTTTATTTTTTTTATATTTTTAAAAACATTTTTTTTTCACTTACTGCATGCTTCAATAGTCTCCATAGGAGACTAGAAGCAGCAGTTGTCTGATCGTCTCTGCTAGATACAGGGGACCAGCAGATCCCCTGCATATAGCAGAAATGGTCCTGTGCTATGAGCGCCGACCACTAGGTGGCGCTCATAGCGACGAGATCATGACAACCACAGGCGTCTGCTGCAGACCCTGGGTTGTCATGCACGCCCATCGGTTACCCGCGATCACGTGACGGGGTCGCCGGTGGGCGGGGCTTATGACGCGCAACCCAGAAGCGCGCGTTAAATGTCGCTGTCGGAGATTGACAGCGGCATTTAACATGTTAACATCGCGATCCACCCGCGGCTGTTGCGGGCACATGTCAGCTGTAAGAATCAGCTGACATGTGCTCGGTTCAGTGCGGGCTCAGCGCCGGAGCCCTCACTGAACCGGGGGTACGCAAATGTGCGTACTAATACGGCAAGGGTTGGAAAGGGGTTAATTATAATTATTTTTTTATATTAATTGTATGACTTAATATTGAGCACAATTAAGTATGCTGACATCCCCCTATGTATGTAGGGTCTCATACTGTATAATATGAGCTTTCACATAATCCTCCTATACACAGCAGGAGGCCGCACGGCGCTCCCCCCCCAGATACAGCGGGAGGCAATACGGCGCTCCCCCGATACAGCCGGAGGCTGCAAGGCACCCATCGAGATACAGCCGGAGACCGCACGGCCCCCCCCCCCCCAGATACAGCAGGAGGCCGCCCGACGCCCTCCCCAGATACAGCAGGAGGCCGCACGGCGCCCCCCCCAGATACAGCCAGAGGCCGCACGGCGCTCCCCCCCCAGATACAGCCGGAGGCCGCACGGCGCCCCCCCCCCCAGATACAGCCGGAGGCCGCACGGCGCCCCCCCCAGATACAGCCGGAGTCCGCACGGCGCCCCCCCCCAGATACAGCTGGAGGCCGCACGGCGCCCCCCCCCCAGATACAGCTGGAGGCCGCACGGCGCCCCCCCCCAGATACAGCTGGAGGCCGCACGGCGCCCCCCCCCAGATACAGCAGGAGGCCGCACGGTGCCCCCTCCAGATACAGCAGGAGGCCGCACGGCGCCCCCCCTAGATACAGCAGGAGGCTGCAAGGCGCCCATCGAGATACAGCCGGAGGCCGCACGGCGCCCCCCCCAGATATAGCAGGAGGCCGCACGGCGCCCCCCCTAGATACAGCAGGAGGCCGCACGGTGCCCCCCCCCAGATACAGCAGGAGGCCGCACGGCATCCCCCCCAGATACAGCAGGAGGCCGCACGGTGCCCCCCCAGATACAGCAGGAGGCCGCATGGTGCCCCCCTCCCAGATAGAGCAGGAGGCCGCAAGGTGCCCCCCCCAGATACAGCAGGAGGCCGCATGGTGCCCCCCCAGATACAGGCGGAGGCCGCACGGTGTCCCCCCCAGATACAGCCGGAGGCCGCACGGTGCCCCCCCCAGATACAGCAGGAGGCCGCATGGTGCCCCCCTCCCAGATACAGCAGGAGGCCGCAAGGTGCCCCCCCCAGATACAGCAGGAGGCCGCATGGTGCCGCCCCAGATACAGCAGGAGGCCGCACGGTGCCCCCCCCAGATACAGCAGGAGGCCGCACGGTGCCCCCCCCAGATACAGCAGGAGGCCGCACGGTGCCCCCCCCAGATACAGCAGGAGGCCGCATACACACAAACAAACATATACAGACATATACAAAGACAAATATATACACGCATAGGCTGCGTTCCCACTGTGCGTTTTTCAAGCGTTTTTGCCACGGAATTTCCGCAGCGAAAACGCTGAAAAAACTCTTGGTAATACGTGCCCCATGGTCCCTAATGATAATCCTAATCCTAATGATAATGCGGATTATCATTGCGGAAAACTCCGCAGCATGTCCATTCATTTTGCGGACATGCAGTGTAATTGCCGCCATTGACTTGCATTGAATCGCTTAATATCCGTATGACTACATGTGCACATGCGGATATTAAGTGACTCAATGTGCGGATGGTACCCGGGTTTTGAGAAGAGGAGACACTCTCATCCAGACCCGGGTACCATAGAACCTGTAAAAAAAAAGAATTTAAAATAAATAAAATAAAGATTATACTTACCTTCCGTTGGCCCCCGGTCTCCTCAGCGATACGTCCAGTCTGTTGTATGCGTCGCGGTGGTGTGAAAGGACCTGCCATGATGTCATTTAGTCATGTGACAGGTCACACGACAGCTGACATCGGCTGTCGCGTGACCTGTCACATGACTAAATGACGTCATGAAAGGTCCTTTCACACCACCGTGATCCGCCGAAGACACCGGACGCATCGCTGAGGAGACCGGGGGCCATCGGAAGGTAAGTATAATCTTTATTTTTTACCATTCTCATTCTTTTTTATAACTATTACTTGGTCACACTATATATGCCGGTTGCCGGTTGCATGGATTTATATAGTGTGACCAAGTTGTCAAGCACTTTCCAAGTGATGCTGAAATCTCTAGGAAAGTGCTTGATAACCCGCATGCATGAATGCTGCAAAAACGCTTGACAAACGCTTCTACCTGGCGGGAAAAGCGCATGCACAATAAGCACGTACAATCCGCATGCGTTTTTCCTGCCAGGGAGAAGCGGAAAAAATCTGCAGCATTTCTGCATGGTGGGCACATAGCCATAAACACATTTGAAACAGAAAAATACATATAAAGAGACATATCACACAATGATATCGGCACACACTGACACATCACTCACCGTCCCCCTGCTCGGCTCCAGTCGTCCAGCTCCTCTATGGTGGTAAGAAGCAGTGCAGGGCGCACTGCATGACGTCATGCTAGCAGACACTGCCGCGCACAGGGCCGTGTCTTCTAGCTGTGATGCGGCCGGGCCAGCACACGTGCGCACGCACGATATGCAGATATGCGCACACATGCACGCGGTACGCAGATATGCGCACAGACACATGCATACAGGCATACGTACATATCTTACAAACACATAAAACTGTCCTGTCCAGCAGCTCCTCAGGCATGTCTCAGTGCAGGGCCACCAGCGTGTCACAGACATGGCCCTGCTTTCAGAGGGGCCCACTCGCCGTTGGGGCCTGGGCTGCTTCTACAGCATCTGTGTAGGACCTCTAGCGCTGCTTGATTGCCGACACTTCACCTGACATGGCCGTGCGCTGTGCGGTTGAGTCTGGTAGTAATGGCGCGGCAGGGGCAATACACAAGCACAATTATAGGCGCAGTGTCGCCCCAGCCGTGTCATTAATACCAGACACAGCCACACAGCTCACGGCCATGTCAGGTGACGTGCCAGTGGTCCTGCACGGGGGAAGCAGCCCGGGCCACAACAGAGAGTGAGCCCCCCTGATGGTCCACAAATACATACACATAGATACATACACACACACATATACATACATACACATATATACATACATACACATATATATATATATATATATATATATATATATATATATATATATATATATATATATAACACACACACACTGCACATGGACTTACCCTTTCTGTACATTATGCAGGTTGTTCTTTCATCTTCCCTGTGGGGCAGCCTCCCCTCCTCTTGGGGCCCGACTGCAGAGTTCTCGGTGTAATTGCTGGGCAGGAGGGGGAGAGCGGAGAGGTAACATTCAGACCCGGGTAGGGGGCAGGGGGAGCAGTGGCCATGCTGTAAGCTGTCTCTGTGCTCTGCTGGAGGCCGGAGCAGGTGGGCGGAGCCTCCTCTACTGCACTTACACAGTCAGCACCTGGTGAGTCATCCTCGCAGCGCCGCGGGACACAGCAGAGCAGATTCCATCTTCCGGCTCCCGGGCCCTCCTGTCACACATTATAATGAGGTCAATCCGGCCACAGGCCCCTGGGAGCCCCGGGCCCTATGGCAGCCCCGGGCGGTAGCCTGGATTGACCTCATTATAATCCGCCTATGCTTGTGAGTATTATAGGGACCATGTTATACTATTGTGTTCAGTAAGGGAGATGATATCCAGAATTCAAATGTTAATTCCAATAGTCTGGAAAAAGTTCCATGATTTATAGCACTTGCAAGTATTTGATAAAATAATAGTTAAAGGAATTTTTCTATGAAGAGGTAAGATTATATTGAATGCTTTTATGAAATCAGAAGAGGAGAAAGGCAGGACTCTGATCCTAAATAGTTATTTTAAAATGATTTTTCAGCTCGGGGTTAATAAAACAGTTTATAAATGAAAAGTTCTATATCTTTCTATTATACTTTGGAGCCGATTCTTTGCTAATTGTTTTTTTTGCCGAGTTTTTGGTGTTCGGCACCTTTTATTTTTGTTTGTGGCGTATTCATCTTAACATTTACACCTTTTTGTTTCAGTCCCTTTTTTATGTTTTCGTCCTTTTTTTGTTTGTTCGCTTCTTTTTTTCGCTACATTGCGGAGTTTAGGGTTTCCAGATGTTTTCATCTGATTTATCATTTGTGACTTTTCAAAAAATCTTGCCCATATTTTGCAACATTTTAGCAGAACATTCAACTTTTTAAGCTAAAAAGTTGCAAGACAGGTTAAAGTAAAAAGCATTTTTTGATTTTAGCGCAAAGTTGATGAAACGTTTGGGCCATTTTGATGACTTTGGCACATTGAAAACCAAAGGACAAAAAAAAGAAAAAAAAATGCAAATGATAAACTGGACCCTTTATGTTTCAATTGCTCCCTATTTTAATGATATTAGTTTGCTGTCAGTGAATGAGAACACTGCTGTTTCCATTCAGAGGCAGTAAACCTGTCTGTATCTAGTCGAGAAGTGGATACAATTGTATCCAGTGCAAACAATGCTCTGTGAGCAAAACTCCAGACTGATACATTGTAACAAGCTATTAGATTGTGGCTGATATATATTGTGCTCAGGAGCATTTTCTAGACTGGATACAATGTATCCGCTGAGAGCAGGAGCAGCAATGTGCAGGATTACGGCCTCCGAATGGAAACAGAACCGTCCTCATTCACTGACATCAAGCAGAGATCCTGAAGATGGTGAGAGATGAAACACAAAGTGTAATAACACAAAGATGGAGAAGATTTCATTTATTCACTGATTTACCGCTGCTCCCATCACTAGTGGTGACGTTACATTTCTTAAAGAGACAGGACACATAATATTTGTAATTCTCCCTCTAAAGGTAGATAATAGACTCAGCCTTGTTAAAGGGGTTGTAAGAAATTGTTTTATATATATATATATATATATATATATATATATATATAAAAGAAAACAAACCAAGTATTGCTCACCCTCCCCAGGTCTAACTCCAGCTTTCCGACACTGCCTGGTCTGTGCTGATTGTCTGCAGTGCTGACATCAAGTTGACAGCATTGCAACCAATCAGTGAGCTGAACACAGCCATGATTGGCTGCAGAGTTGTCGATGTGATGTCAGTGCTGCAGACAATCAGCAGAGATCCGGCAGCAGCGGAGAGCTGGAGTTAGACCCAGGGAGGGGGAGTAATACTCAGTTTGTTTTGTTACAGCCACTGTAGCCCATGATAGTCACTATTCTGAAAGGGGTCAACCCCTTCAAGGCAAACGTCATCTGCACAAGACAAGTTTCCCCTCTTCTGTTTGCAATGATGTGAATCATTCTCCATGTTCTCCCCATCTTTCCCTATCTCTCAGACGGCCGTCCTGGTCTACTTCAGCTCGTCGGCCTTTCTACCAGAGGAGGATTTGCCCCATGATCAGGAAGGATCTAGGGGTGAAGAGCTCCCTCTAGAGGGCAGACAGAGATGTCCTGGAAGAAGGAACCGGCACCTGCCGACAAGTATGACAGTGGACACCAGTCTGATAGACAGCAGCTCTATGGACGGCTCGGTGCAGATGGAGGACGGTCCCACCCGCTCTCTGTCCCCCTGGGAATACAGGTAATATCACAACCTGTCACATTACAAGCAGCGCTGAATAGTGATACAGTCCGGTGGAGATTCCCGGAGTCTCCTATAGAAGGACGTCTAGTAAAGTATAGAAAGAAAATAATCTTTTCAGTAGAGTTACAATAGCAGGGAATAGCTTGTCGGGATGTTTTTATAACCCTTTAGTGGAGAATAACGTCTTCCCACCTTCTAGCCGCCTCTCGTTCTTCTTTTCCTGCCTACAAGCTCCCAGTAACCGTTCAGAAATCTCCCCTGTCCCCAAATAGACTTCAGGGGAGGAGGGAGATGCAGCTGCAGTTATTAGGAATAAAACATGAAGGAGAGAAGCTGAGAGCGCGCGGCGCGGCTCTGACATCACCCGGAATAACCTTGTATGGAGGGAGAAACTGGAGATTTATAGAAGACTGAAGAAAAAGCCTCGAGAATCTGCAGGATGAGGACAAGGAGCGCGGACATGGACCAGGTGTTACACAGCTTCTCTCACTGTGTATTTTTATTCCCAGTCTCTGCACAGATCCCAACAGGTTCCCTATCGTCATTGCCGAAGCCGATTGTCTGACTTTTGCTTGTGTAGACGCTGATGGCCATGAAAGTCCAGACCTGATCTCCTTCCCCATCCAGCAGGAGGTGATGGTCCTACGACGGGAGCAGAAAGGCTGCAGCTTCTCCTACAGACTGGAGGGCGAGGTGGTGACTCTGGGCTGCACATGTGTCACACCAACCATCAGCTATTACTGAATACGTGGAAATATGGATGGTGGACGCCTGATTGTCAACTTTTAAGATTTCTTGGGAATTTTTTATTTAAATAATAAAATAAAAGCAACTTTAATTTTTTTATAGTGTTATCTCTGGTTACAATAGATTTTGGGGTTTGGTAGTAGCTACTTGTCCATTACACAGGTCCATGTTATGGTGGAAAATACTGGTATCATCAGAGGACACATGCCGTATATTCTCATTGTATAGGGCCATGCTGCTCCTTCAGGTGTCCTCAAGTTCATATGGAGGCGTCTTTTCTTCTTTAGATTCCAATACAATGTTTCTAGGGAAAGTTCCTCCATAAAAAGAAATCTAACATGGCAGAACGTCTGCAGCTCCGTAATATGAGGGAATCTGTGTGACGCTCTACAGGCGATGGGCAAATGGGCCTTCACCTTAAAGGTTTGGAACAAGATGGTGAGTTATCACTTATCCATAGGACAGGGGATAATTACTGATCGCTTGGGGCCCAATCACTAAAGACCCCACTAATCCCAAATGTGGGCTCCATAATGAATGGAGTGGAGGTCAAGTATGCGGACCCCTCATTGTGTATGGGATTGTTGGATTGCCCAGACTAGCGCTCATTCTCAGGATTCCAAGACACGGACAAGATGGCGGATGAGACTATAAATTATCTTGAAAGTTTCTGACATGGCTGAAAATCAGTTTTTTTGGCCATTATAAAATACTGTGAGGCCGATATATTAAGACTAAAGTTGTGCACGGACTGAAGTAGCATTACTGGCAGAAGAAACGCCAACGCTCTTGCAGAATTTGACAGGTGGACATAGCCATGTCCCATCCAGTCCCGGCTCCTCTCTAGCTCTGCCCAATTTGGCGGAGTTTCTTCAAACTGCCGAAAAAAAATTTAAAACTTGGAATATTTCTGTACAACTCCTCTTTGCTCAATTTTTTTAAATACCTTTCAAAGCAGATTACGCCAGTTTTCTGACAAAAAAAGCTATGATGAAAGTTTTTGGTAAGTCCATTACTACACACCACCAAAAACCCACCTCTCCCAGGGGCTTGCCTATAATAAGTGCAGGGTTTACTGTCTCCTTCGTGCCCTAGAGACTAGGGGAGCCAAAAAGGTCCCTTTGTCCCATATGTAAAGAGTCTAGATTATTACTACTAAAGACCTGTGTCAGTTGGAGGAACTGATGGAGATTTAGCATCTGGGCCCTTGAGCTTCTGGATACATCACTGATCACCCTTATACTAAAATAAGGATATGGCAGCATCATGTTCTGTCTCAGGCTCTGGAAGACGCGTGAAGGTAAGGAGTAAAATGGGTTCTGAGGAAAGCAGGGAAATCCTGGAGAAAACCTTCTGCAGGTGACGACTCGTGAGCAGATTTATCTTCCAGCAAAGCGAGAACTCAGACCGTAAAACCAAAACTACACAGTATGGACTGAAAAACAACAATGTGGTGGGGTCACTGACCAAATCAACCCAATAAAGGACGCGTGGATAATCCTGAAGCTTAAGTGAGGATTGGGGAACATGGCAGGGATTGTCCAGACCTATAGACTTATCCAGGACTCAAGACAATGACTGCCAAAAAGTCCACCAATGTCTTCACTTATGTGTGTCTATGTTATGACTCTTTTCAGGGTCATCTGTTTGGTCTCCGACATGTCACCTGGTTCATGTATTGTCCGTATTGTGTTATTATATATAACGCTGGGTCATTGAGAGGAAGAGGAGCCGGAGCTATAATGTGCACCAGGGCTAAGGGACATTTAGGCCACGTGAGCGCAACATGCAGCCCGGGCTCCACAGTATGTAGATGGCCGTGCCACACCCTCTGCCCTGAAGACCTTGTGAGATCCAGGTCAGCACCCGCTATCGACTGCTCCCATGTATCTTCTCTGGCTTGTGGCTTAAAGTGATGCCCAGAATGGACAAGACAGCACTAATGGCACACAATGTGGCTAGCATGGCATCAACGGCAATGTTAGGGAGGCACTGTGTGGCTGACACTGTTATGGGGGCATTGTGTATGAACTGGTCAGTCATCAACACATCAACACTGGAGGTCCTATGTAAGTAGATCCCACCATTCACCAGGCACCTAAATCAGAGGAACGTACCGCCCCCTACTCCAGGTAGAAAAATGTAAAACCGTCCATGTTGTTAATATTGTGTAATATAAATGATTTTCCGGCATAAGTTGCTGAATATTCTTTATTATTTGCTGTTATAAATTTGTTATTAGTCATTATTACAGGTGGAGATTGTCTTACTGACCCCACAGCCCTAGTGAGAAGGGTGGTCTCAGAAGTGATCACTAGAATACAGAAGGTTATGTGACAGTGGAGATGTGACCCCTGGGCTCCCCAGGATGCCCAGCACCGAATCCAACTGGTCCCTGTGCATAACACTTATGTAGAGCCATATTAGGTAAAAAGGTCCAAGTCTATGGATAAAATCTATAGATCAGAACATGTTTTTTCTACATTGACCGTCATTCTTAGGTGTAACAGAATCACTGGTCCTCGCCTACACTTTTGGTTGAGGTTTAGAGGATTAATGGGAGACATGTAACAGATATTCTCCTGTTTGGAGCCCACCCATCAAACATGTATAACGTATAGTACTGACGCCCCATAAATGTCTATTAAATCCAAAGGGACATTAATCAATTTGAAAGTTTTATTTTTAAATTAAGAATTGCATGGAAGGACGAGGAGATGTTCTTGGAGGAACCTCCTTCTTCAGCAGATGTTCTTTGCTGGTCAGGAGGCCACATGTAGATGGTGCCAGTCCTTCCATACAGGTACAGCATTGATGGTGGACGCGCTGTACTTTCCTCAGGGTGCTAGACGTGGCGGTTTTCTGCCCTCGCGATGTTTATGGAGCCGCGGTGACAGACACCAAATAAGCAGCTTTCTCGGATGGAGTGAGCAGCCCTGGATAGTCCACGCCGGCAGGATGAGATCACCCGGCGGAAGAGAGAACCTATGAGAAGAGACGTAACACTGATGTCAGTAACAGGACTCCATATCAGAGGACACGGCTGTGCGGTCACTGTGGCCGGACGGCAGAGGAATCATCCATACACAGGTGACCCTTATTAACATGACATTACTTGTAATGTGCCGCAGTGTTGCCTTATAATCAGTTATATAAACCTCAGCGTAACATTGAGGCCATAAAGGGGTCAGTATGGGTCATATGGGGCCGTGGGCGCAGGATTCGGGTCAGTTTGGCAGAAGACTAAAAGGCTCCTTATAACTTTTAATGAATAAAAGAATGAAGATTTTTACAGAATGAACTGCTCATTGCTTTATAGAGAGAAAAAAGTAGTAATTTTCTGATACTTTATGTGCACGTTCACATTACATGTTTTGACCACAGACTGTGATAGGATGTCATATAGACCTGTACACACCTGACAATGGGGAGGACTCGCTGTCCTTAGCAGTAAAACACTGCTTGTCTCCATCAGGTTTGGAAGGGGAAGATTCTTGCTGCCTGTTTGGTAGAAGAAAAACATATAAATTACAAGTAAAAACAATAAGAACACCCGTCTGCAAAACCGGTTAGGACATTTGGATAACATGGAGGAGGCACCCTGCTCAGGACCCACTTCTATCACTAAGAATGGAGAATCGCTAGTAAGATTGGCCTGTAATGAGCTGGAAATGATTGACTGGTCGCAATGATCGGCTGTTATCGCCAGCGTTATCACAAGCCAGAACCACAGTGATCATCAATCATGGGGTGGTGGCGCTGGATATAGTGCTGAGTTACACTTATCTTACAGTTCATCTTCTGATATATCAGATCCAAACCCAATAATAATAATTTACTCACATTTCTGAGTGTTTTGCACTCTCTGGGGAATACACTGGAGGTGGCTTCAGTTCTTCATCGTTCATCACCCTGGTATTGGTGGAACAGAGCTAAAACATAGAGAAAAATAAAATAAATATATATTTAAACTTTATTTTAATTATAAGTTTTATAGATCTTACCGGTCACACTTACTTTAGAAAGCCTTTGAGACGATGATATAAAGTTCAGGCTTTCTGGCCAGTCATTGTCCTCGCTTGTGTCCCCCTCATCTGAATCAATAAGTTCGTAATTGCTACATTGAGCTGAAAAGCACAAGTGTTATTAGAGATTATTAGTATGAGACCGGATCACGGAAAGTTACCATTTGATCACTAATAATGATTAGGACTGATTGTCACAAAATATGAAAGACAAGACACACAAAAGCTTTCTGCAGATGACGTCTCCTTCTACTTACGGTCAAAGTAGCCGGTGTCCTCTTCTGACTCAAAGTTAGGAATGAAATGTGGCTCCTTACTTAGAAGACTGTCAAAGTCTATGCCACATAGGAATGGATGCATTTTGATCTCTTTAGCTCCTCCTGGGAAAGGAAGACAATAAAAAGTGATATAGACATTATCAGACAGACAGCTCCATATCTGAACAGTTTATGTTACTCTGAACTGAAGACGTAACAGAGCTGATGTGAAGAAAAGTTGCTGAAAGTCAGAGCATGAAGTAAGGGAATGGAAAAGCAGGTAAAGCAGAGAACCTCAGTGCTGATCCTCAGGGGCGTGATCATTTATCTGGTCACAGATGTGTAATAATTCATTATTAATACTATTATATACATTACCTGTCCCAAGTCTATGTGCTGGATCTTTTCTGAGCAGCTCAGTGATGATGTCCTGAGCATCAGGTGGAGGAGTGCGATTATCAAATGTCCAAGTTATGTCATCTGTTATATTAAAAGAAAATGTTACAGAAAATAAAACCTCCTCATTTACTTTATTAACACAAAAATCTTTTGTATTAACACAACAAGTAACTAAACCACAGAACCAATCTAAGCAAATAACAATGACACCACACCGCATTCAGATTATTTTACTTACCCCTTAATATACTGCAGTAAGTGTCATATTTGGAATCCCCATGAAATGGTACACGGAATAGAAGGAATTCGTGTAGGATGATCCCTACCGACCACCAGTCCACAGGCCGCCCATAGCCTTCCTGTAAGATGACTTCAGGGGCGATGTATTCAGGGGAGCCAGCAATCTGGAAAGCAACAGAAGAAGGAGATGAGGAGCTGAGAAAATAATTGTGACGAATAACATCAGAGGAAAACGTTTTCTAGATGAGAAGATATCAGAGAAGAAGAAATAGATGAGAAGAGTAAAGAACAAGATCCTGTAAGTAAAGCCGACCTCATCATCACGGAACTCTCTGGTGACGTCCTCGGTTGGAGCCTTGTAGGTTTCTGATGTTGGTCTCATGAGGCCGAGTTTGGAAAGTCCGAAGTCCGTGACTTTAATATGACCAGATGCCGATACCAGGAGGCTGTGAAAAAACAGACGGTGTCAGCCCCAAGTAATAACCCATAGACTTTATGACAATCTCTAACTTTCTTCCTCCTAGAGGGGGCACTTACTTCTCAGGCTTCAGGTCTCGGTGCACCACACCAAAGCTGTGCAGGTATTCCACAGCCAGGACTGTTTCTGCAATGTACTTTCGGGCCAAGGGGACAGGTAAAGGTCCATAGATGTTCATAAGACTGCCACAGTCTCCTCCTACAGGAGAAAGCAAATATGACAGGAGAGGGTTTGTTACAATGTAAATGACACATGATGCGTGTGAATGAGAAATAAGCGGAGACATTGGGGCAGGATGTCACACATAGAGATATACTGTGTAATAATGCAAAAGAAAAACAATGGAGCATACCCTAATAGTAACTAGGACTGCGCTGAATGTCTATGAAGCAAAACCACAAATGTGCAAAAGCTGCAGAAATAAGTGCAAGGAAACAACGTCCCATATAAAAATGTGAAGCTATACTATGTATATTACAATAAATAACCTAAATAAATCTATAATTGATAGAAGGTGTCAGCCGTCTCATAGTATGGTGTAATATAATCTGACGGAGTATGAAACGCTTGTTGCAGCGCGGTACTCATACTTTTTTTCTTAAATATAGCTATCCACTCTCCTTCATGGCTGGATATTACCATCAACAAGAATATATTATATATACTACCCCATGCTATGAGATTGCTGACATCTTCTATGATTTATAGATTTATCTCACTTATTTATTGTAAGACACTATACTTTTTCGGCCGTATTAGTATCCCTTTTTTCTATGAGTCACCTTGTTAGTTTAAGTTATTTATTCCATGGGACTAATAAAGATTCATATTTTTATATAGGGGGTTGTTTTATTGCATTTATTTGTACAGCTTTTGCTCATTTGTGGCTTTGCTTTATGTACTGTACTATGTAGAGCGTATACTATATACTGCAGAGCGACCCTATACATAAAGACAGAGCTGGGCTTCATCTACGAGCCTCTGGTTCATTTCTCTATGAAATGCTCATCTACCGTGGTTCCCCGAAAATAACACCTACCCCGAAAATAAGCTCTAGCAAGGTTTTACAGGATTTTTGGAGTATGCTTGAAATATAAGTCCTACTCCAAAAATAAGCCCTAGTTACAGTCAGGGCCAGCATTAGGAGGGGGGGGACACTTGGGAGTTGCCCAGGGCCCGCACTCTTTTAGGGGCTCCCAGCATTTTTATTCTGAGGTTAAGACTGCTTAAGGACTTTTGGTGACATCATGGTCATGTGACCATGATGTGACCATAGGTCCTTTAACTACAAGAGAGTCTAGATGAACTGAAGGGGAGGCAGGCTACTGTGTATCATTTATGCAGTGTGTGTATAGGCATGTGTATGTATGTGCTGTGTGCATGTACGTATCTATGTATGTGCTGTGTGTGTATAGGCATGTGTATGTATGTGCTGTGTGTGCATGTACATATCTATGTATGTGCTGTGTGTGTATATACATCTGTATGTGCAGTATATGTGTGTATAAACATGTGTATGTATGTGCTGTGTGTGCATGTACATATATATCTATGTATTTGCTGTGTGTGTATATACATGTGTATGTATGTGATGTGTGTATGTGCAGTGTTTCTGTGTATACAGTTGTGCTCAAAAGTTTACATACCCCGGCAGAATTTTTCTTTCTTGGTTTTGTTTCAGTGAGTATGAATGATAACAAAAAAAAATTTCTCCACTCATGGTTATTGGTTGGGCGAAGCCATTTATTGTCAAACTCAGCAAATACTGGAGGAAAATTTGCACTCATCAGCCCGGAAGCTGCGGATGGGACGTACTTGGACGTTCCAACATGAAAACGATCCAAAACACAAGGCCAAGTCGACCTGTCATTGGCTACAGCAGAACAAAGTGAAGGTTCTGGAGTGGCCATCTCAGTCTCCTGACCTCAATATCATTGAGCCACTCTGGGGAAATCTCAAGCGCGCAGTTCATGCAAGACAGCCCAGGAATTTACAGGAACTGGAGGCTTTTTGCCAAGAAGAATGGGCAGCTTTACCATCTGAGAAAATAGAGAACCTCTTCCACAACTACCACAAAAGACTCCAAGCTGTCATTGATGTTAGAGGGGGCAATACACGGTATTAAGAACTGGGGTATGTGAACTTTTGATCAGGGTCATTTGGATGTTTTTGGTTGTCATTAAGATTTAAAAAGAGAAAACACAGGAGTTTGACAATAAATGGCTTCACCCAACCAATAACCGTGAGTGGAGAAAAAGTTATCATTCATATTCTCTGAAACAAGGCCAAGAAAGGAAAAATTCTGCCGGGGTATGTAAACTTTTGAGCACAACTGTACATGTGAATATGTAGTGTGTGTATGTGCAGTGTGTGTGTTTGATGACATAGTTATATTTGAAAAAATGTTTATTTTTTTCAAGAATAAATGTGGATTGTTGTGCATGAGGAAAACAATAAGACATCCCCTGAAAAACAACGAACCCATCTCTCACAGCAAAAAACTATAGACCCTGTGTTATTTTTGAGGAAACATGGTGCAAACTGTTAAAATTCAGTCAAATCCTCCTTTCTCCATAGTGGAGATTTCTGCCATGCTCAGTGAGGACATACCCTGAAGACTTTCACAGACAAATTCATTTTTCTGGCATGTTGCTAACAGATAACTTATAGTAAAAGCAGTGTGGACATGTAACCATCTATGTGGTCACATTCTGCTTATGGAGAAGGTCCTAGAGATGAGCAGACCAGCGCTGGATATAGATACGATGGAGATGTCCTACCTGGTACATACTCCATGACCATGCACAGATGACGTGTAGTTGGAAAGGAGCACAACATGGAGGCCACGAAGGGACAATCTGCAAATGTTAGGATGTCCCTCTCTAGAAAGGCCCGTTCAAGTCTTACTGGATCTTTCAGCTTCTGCTTGTCCAGTTTCTTCATGGCGTATAACTGTTTGGAGTCTTTTTGGCGCACTAAGTGGACGGTTCTGTAGAGGAAGAAAATCGGTGGTTTATAATGTATTCTTACTAACAGTCTGTCTATAGATCTCATCACATCTCCTGTACTAATGGTGAATACTAGATATGCTGCCATCGCTATATAGATGATCTCCACTGGGAGGTCCTCATCCATGCCCCATCGTAAATGAACTGAATAATGACAATTAGATGTGCACAGAAGAGATGAGAGAATTAATTACAGTGAAATAGAATTCTACTCATATTTTACAAAGATCTGTATTCACCAAAATGGCGATTTTATTTTGTAATTTGCTTCCTCATGGATTCAGCAAAATGATGAGCAAGTGAACACTATTTTCTAAACCTTAAAAGGCCTTCAAAATGTTAAAAAAACACATTCTTATCCTCACCTCTCCGGCCCCTCTGCCTCAACTGCCTGGTCCGCACTTTCAAATCTCTGCTGCCAGTGCAGAAGTCCAAACATGTCTAAGGCTGAGACAGGACTTCTGGCATTGAGGAGGTCTAGGAGGATTCTGCACAAACGCATAAAAGGTCACGGTGTCGTGGAGTTGGGAACCTTCATGCTCTTGCATAGAATCCTCCTGAAGCTCCTCAAAACTAGAAGTTCTGGCCCAGCGTGAGCAGCGGCAATCTGAAGATGTGGTGAGGACTGGACGGATGTTGGTAAAAAGCAGAGGGGTCGGAGAGGTGAACAGTGAGGTCAGTATAAGTCTATTGTCCACTTTTTACATCTTACATTTATTAGGCTCTGGGGTCTGGAGAGAACCCAGACCATAACAAAAGACATTCAATTCGTGAATCACATTTCCCAGGAAAGTCTGCATGAACAGGCGAATGTGAATTATGCCAGATCCGCTCTTCTCTAGAGAACAGGGATGTGGACCCCAATAATTCCTCTATGGTAACACTGTACGGGCACAGAGACAGAGGGATCGTCATAAGGAGCCCTAGAAAACATATATTATGCCGACATCAAGCTCACCCAAAAGCTCCACAGCTGAACTGTTTGATCTGTTTGTAGTCGCTCTTACAAGGATTTCTCCCTGGGTTCAATGATCCGATCAAGGCCTAGAAATAATAAGAAATGGCATTAAAGCATAAAATCTGCAGAAAGATAAAATCTGTGGATGCAGGAACTTCTCCTGTATATTATGTGGACGTGATACAAGCCAGACCCCCACAGACACCATTATATATAGGGGATATCCCCCATACACAGACATCACTGTACTGCAGGGGAGGAGACGGGAGATCACACAGCGGGGGCAGGAATAATAATGCCGCCATCACACACAATAGATCTGATCTACAAGAAGAATAGGGATATCCCCTCGTCATATGGGGGATAATATTATATGTGTAATTCACCCCCGTTACCTGATGGTACACAGACGTCTCCGCTGATACTTACACTGACAGATTCCTGGACCTCGGGGGTCTCACATATTCCACCGTCATTAATTGGTGGCACAGATATTCCTATAATAATGAGGAAACGTTTTGTATTAGACGATATCAGTACATAATATATAACATCCATATTAAGAAGGAGATGAGACGGGCTCTGTACACGGTGTAATACTGGTATATGGGATTCTGCACACAACGTATATATTTATGGCTCCTCCATAGATGGATATTCTGGACCATAAATGGCCATTGTTCAGGATCTGATTCATCCTAGAACAATTACATGATTGGGGACCTAGGAGCCTCCTTGTACATGATGGAGAAGAGCACAGAGGAGAGAAGCAGAATTACCTGCGCCCCCTCCATTATAGTCTATAAGGGGCTCCGGAGCCGTCACCAGCCTCATACAGAGGTTGGAGAGTAAATCTACATGTTCTCTGCCGTTCTCTATAATATCTCGATATGTGAATGTAAGAATATTAGATGATTGCTCACCTTCCATCAGATCAGTGTTCAGCCCCTGCTGACTGGTATTAGGGTCCGGGATAGTCAGGTTTTCCCCCTCTTCGGAGTCACCTTCTGATGTTTCCTGATGGGTTTAATATGTGCAATTAATATAACATTTCACAAATACTAAATTACCGTACACAGTCCATCCTCGACTTATGAACTTCTGACTTACAAACGACTCCAAGATACAAAGGGTTGATGTTGAAAAAAAAGCTAATATTCACCCTCCAGTCCTTTCCACTGTCATGTGCCATTTCTCTGGTCTCTTTACTATTGTCTAGGACTTCCGGCCGCATTCAGGACCCAGAGGTCACTGTTCATCATAAGGTCATAAGGATGAGGCTGGAAGTCCTGCCCCATAGTGAAGAGGCTGGAAATGTGGTGCACTATGATGGAAAAAGGAGGACCGGGTGGCGGGCAGCGAGCAAAAAATTATTGTTTTTTTTTACCCTGTTTTAACTTATATACAAATTTGGGTTACAAACAAACCTATAGGATTTATCTAGTTTGTGACAAGGGGACGACCTGTACATAAGTCAGGAAGTACTAAACTAGGACCTAGGGAATAAGCTCAGTATTGGACGGACTATGCATAAGGGAGGAAGTACTAAACCTGGATCTACGGGACAATCTCAGTATTGGATGGACCATACACGGCCGCTCCCTCCAGAAAATCCACATGAATTTGTAAGGGACTTGTATCTACAGCTGTTTTCTAATAACTTCTATTATCAGAACTGCAGCATTTACAAGATGGAAGATTGTGATGATGGAGTGAGACAGAGACGGAAACACAACCTCTGCAGCCGTAGAGACAGGCGGCCATAGAATATCCTGCACCTCTGACATCATAAATCTGCCCCTCTGCTGTATGACGGCTAATCTGGAGAAGATCAGACCAGGACGTGTGATATAGAAGGTGATGGATCCTTACCAGACGCTCCAGTGAGCCGGCCGGACGCTCCAGTACATACAGGACATTTTGGGCCAGTTGTATAATAAAGGCCAATTCTCCACTTGAGGATTTTTCTTCAGACTATAAAGATGGAAATAAATAGAAAGGGAAAATCATGAGAGAACATGGAGGAGGCCGGTTATGCCACCACTTTACTCCTGCGATCTACTTTACAATTACTACATATCTGGTGACTTGGTGCCAGTTGTCTATAATATAATCAGGGATGTGTCCGTCTGTCCGAAGCCTCTATAGACTGCGCCTGCACAGTCTGGCCCCAGACAGAAGAATGCATCCAGCCATTACAGGTGACAGATAAGATGAGTATATGGCACTGGAGATCGCAGTATGCGTAGGCACTGAAGGCATACTGCGTTCAGAGCCTACGCATACCTAGGCCGGGGGAGGAATGCAACGTCGGAATCGGCGCTTGTGCATAGCGCGCTATCTGGCGCCATTTTAGTGAAAGCAGATTTGCAGTGTGTCTTCAATAAAATGACACTGGACAGCGCTGTATGCGCACGCGAGTACTCTGGCGCCTTTTTGTTGAATACATGCGGTAAATGTGTCTTCACTAAAATGGAGCCAGATTCCGATTGTCATTTCAGTAAAATAACACAGGTGACGCGCTTCCGGGGAGCGATGGAAAGGTGAGTAGGATGGGTAGCACATAACAGGATGGGGGAGCAAGATGGGGGAGCACAAAACAGGATGGGGGAGCACATAACAGGATTGTGGAGCACATAACAGGATGGGGTGCACATAATAGGATGGAAGAGCACATAACAGGATGGGGGCAGCACATAGTATAAGGGCAGCACATAACAGGATGGGGAGCACATAACAGGATGGGGGAGCACATAACAGGATGGGGAGCACTTAACAGGATGGGGGCAGCACATAGGATAGGGGCAGCACATAACAGGATGGGGAGCACATAACAGGATGGGGGAGCACATAACAGGATGGGGGCAGCACATAACAGGATGGGGGAGCACATAACAGGATGGGGAGCACATAACAGGATGGGGGGGCAGGATGGTGGAGCACATAACAGGATGGCAGAGCACATAACAGGATGGGGAGCACATAACAGGATGGGGGAGCACATAACAGGATGGGGGAGCATGGACCAGAATGGGGGCAGCACATAACAGGATGGAGGAGCACATAACAGGATGGGGGAGCACATAACAGGATAGGGAAGCATATACCAGGATGGGGGAGCATATACCAGGATGGGGAAGCAGGATGGGGGAGCATAGACCAGGATGGGGGAGCATGGACGAGGATGGGGGAGCATGGACCAGGATGGGGGATCATGAACCAGGATAGGGGACCATATACCAGTAACAAATGCTCCCCACCCGGGCGTAGAATGGGTTCAATAGCTAGTATACTATATTACTGTCGGCCTAAAGAACAATTTTATGTGAATAAACTTATATTCCATCATTATTACTTTTATATGTTTTGTGCAGATTTCTGCTACTTACCTGTTGCACCAATGTCCTGATGTTCTTCTGTAAATGCTCAAGATATGCTGAGCTCATACGACCTTGCTGGTATTTGGTCAGGCAGTCTCTCACTAGCTCCATAACCAGCCGGTAAGTGAAGCTGAGGACGCCATTGGGTAGTGGTAGCACAATGTCAGGGGCATAGGTGGTAAGAATCCCCTGCAGCAGTGCTAACACCTGAAAATTGTCTGAAGGAATTTCAGACATTTCAAATAAATCCAAATCGCAGTCAGTAAATCACTAGCTATGTAGTTAATCACCAACAACAATGACACCGGAATGTCAAAGTGACACTGTAGCTGTAAACACTGGCACAAGTATTGTTGGTGCATTATGATGTCATAATAGCAGTGATATCATCATGGAATGTTGAGATGTTACCTTATATGGAGCTTCTCTCCATAAAAGTAAGTTGCCTAGCAACACAAGCAGCATCATCACAGGCTGAGCATCAGTACCAGGTGCAGGCATGGAGGAAAGACCTGTGGGGGCTTTACTCCTCTGACCAGCGGGGGTGATTTTTATGTTTTAAATTCAATCATTTACATCTGTTCTACATAATAAAAAATATATAATTTCTATAAGAAATCCAGATTCAGATGCTAAAAGAAGTATATTTACTGGTGGATCAGAGACTGCAACTCAGAGGCCCACACCTCCCCCCACATCCGCTTCCCAAGATAGGGGTCTGTGCACAGCTCTCCGCAGCAGCCAGCAGCCAGGCAGCATTATGTGGTGAGTATGGCAGCGCTGCAGTGCTGAAATCAGCAGGTCTGCGGCAGCACGGTATGGCATAGTGCGCCTGGGACCTATGGGATCTTCATGGGTTTGTTCAGCGCCGCGTACTTCCATACTGGGAAGTGAACAGCGCTGATGACATCACATCTACAGATACATGATGGGACGGTGTAAGTGTGGCCGCCATCATGCCTGTGACTTGGTAGGTTTCCTCAGACGGCAGCTCACTCACCTCCCAATGTGGAAGGAAGCGGCCGGAAAATCCTTTTAGTCTATAAAAAAAATTAAGATTCCACCAATTCTTGCAGACAATTTTTTTTGTTCTTCTCACCTCACAAAAAAAACCAAATGATGAAAACATCTCATGTACCGCGCACTGTTACCCATAAATATTGTAGCTCGTTCCATTGAGCTCTTGGTCAAATCTAAACAGAAAAATGAAAGTTATGGGTCAATGAGTAAAAAAGCAAAATAAACTGGATATCTGTGTAATTGTATCAACCTGCAGAATAAAGTTAATTTGTCTACAGTGAGCGGCAAAAAAGAAGGAAAATAAAAAAGTGATGGAAGATTTATTTATTTATTCATCGTCACTCATATCATACCATTAAAAAGAAAGAAACTGTAGTGGTGGTGAATTCTGATGTCATAATAGGGGTGATGTCATCATGGAATCTTGTGAGGGAATCATATATGGAGCTTCTCACCTTATAAGGAAGTTGCCTAGCAACAGTGAAGATGCTAAAACCATAGGGTGAGCATCAGTGCTTGTATGTAAGAGGGAGCTGTGGGCACCGGGCTCTTCTCATCAGTGAGGGGATTTATAAATATATTTATTAATATCTGTATACACAATAAAAATCATAATTACGTATTTAGAAGAAATCCGGATTCAGGATCTAAGAGAAGTATCTTTATCTGGGGGTCCAGGGAATGAAGATCAGAAGCCCACGCCTCACCACCCCCCAACTTCCCAAGATGGGGGTCTCTATTACAAATATAACCCTGCCTGACATTTGAGAAAATCTAAATTTTGTTAATTATTACTAATTTTTATTACGAAACAGAAAAAAGAGTCGGAATCAGGAGAATTCAGGGATGTTTAGATATTTAGCTCAAATTTTGAGTAGGTGACAGATCCTCTATAATCTTGGTGAATAAAACACTAGTCCTAATAAATCTCCTCCTACGTTCTCCGATCACCACCATATTTGTATTCCAAGAGCCTCAAAGCACCGGAAAGAGCAAGTAACTGAGGAATCAGGCGCATTCTAATCTGTAACCATGGAGACACATAGGCTGCATAGGAGCTGTATATGACACGCCCCCTGGGCCATGTTCAAGGGATTACCCGGAGCCGGATCTGGATAGGGGTAGTAGTCCTTGTGGCGGTGACCCGGTCCGTGCACAGGGTGTCAAACTAAGTGGCAGTCTATGGCAGTAGATGTTAATTTGATCGACTACGCCACCCGTTGAGTACGCCGCCGCTGCAGAGCAGTCCGCTGAGGCCGGTGGTATATGTGCAGCAGTGATGGTATAACCCCCAACGGGAGGGGTATGGCCTCAGGGCAGCAGGTGTGGATGATGGGTGTAGTTATGTTGTAGAAAGGAGAGTCAGAGACTTGAGGTGCAGTTTCAGGGTTTTTACTCACGGTTGTTCTCTCAGTCACTCTGGCCTTGAGTGACCACCCGAGCCGTGCTGCGTCCACCAGGTCCTGGACTCGGCTAACCCCCAGGCAGTTCTGGAGCGTGGCCCTGAGCTCCCTTTCTCTCTCTCTGTCTCTGGCCATTCCCACCAGGGATCCACCTTTGGCCGGCTCCCTCGGGTCTCTTGGTGGTCAAACCTCCTCTGGGTTCCCTGACCCTATGCTTGGTGTGCCTTTCTGGTGGATTTGGTGAGGGTCGTGGCAAATCTTGACCACGACCTCCGGTTCCTGGCTGAGGATAAGTGGCCTCCACCAGTTCGGGTTCCGGTACCCGTGTCCGCCAACCCTTCACCCTTTTTGGTCTGATTCTGGGTTCTTAGGGTTCCTTCTGACTCTGCTTCTCTGGGCCTTTCTTCCTCCTCTCTCTCTTCAATGCAGGCTTGGCCCTGGAGCTGGGCCCAGCCGGAGCCACAGCTCCCTGTCAGCCCTCCTGGCTGAGCTCCCCTGCTAAAAAGACCCTGTCCTAAGATGGTGCCCACCTTATATACTCCCTCTATGTGTGAGCCCAGGTGACTAGCACCCAATGAGCTCCTAGCTTTACCCAGAGTACTCCCCCTATCTGCCCCTACACTACTGGGATGTTCCACCCCCCTCCCACTCCAGCCAGGGACAGACGCTGTAGTACCTGCACATATACTTGGTGGGAGTACCATTGTTCTGTCCCCCGGAAATGGGATGTATGTAGTGCATGCAGCCTACTGAGCTCAGTTCCACACTCCATCCTTACCCGGGAGTGGAATACCACACCTCTGGCTTGAGGTGTAATACCCCTGTAGCAGCCGAGTCCTCAGGGTGCTACATATACACTACACAAGATTTACAAATTTGTTTCATTTTTTATTTTAAGGAACCAAGAAAAAAAAATACTGTAAAAGATCTTCTAACAACGAGAAATGATTCCAGGATTGTCTTTCCACTATATATACAGTATATACTCACAACACAAAGGTTAACTAATAGTTTTAATGATTTTCTGTAATAAATATTTGTATAAATATGAGAAACATTTATATAAAAATACAACAAATAATAATAAAAATTTCAATTATAAAACAAGAAATACGTCTTATAATAATATTACTCAGCGATTTATAAAAATAACAAAGTTCTTGTCGCTGCTGCTCCTGACGACCAATCAGATTTCTGCCGTTTTGCCTCTTGCAGTGCGGAATCGATGGCTGGAATCTGACTGGTTGCTACGGGCAACACTTTCATTATTCTCTACACTGTTTGTATAAATAATCCTTAAACTCTCGTTGCCGATAGCAACTGATTAGAATTCAGCTTTTACATTTGTAATTTACAGAAGAAAAATAAACGTGATTTCTGATTGGTCGCTAGGGGTAACAAAGACGCTACATGACAGCTGAGGCTCCGTGACAATGGCGTCTGTTACTCCAGGTACTGGATGATGGGCCGGACACAGGTGCAGCCCACCGTCACCAGCTGCTTCTCCAGCCTATAGGTGGGGACACATCCTCTCATCTCACCACGCAGGACCAGGATCTCCTGTCTGATGGGGACTGAGTTCATGCTGAGGTCCACATGACCCTCCGGGTCCAAACATCCGCGGTGGAGACATCGGGCCTCGCTGATGACCGCAGGGAATCTGTTATTGTCCACATTAGAGCTGGTGGAAGGAGATGAGAGAAATCAGGACACAGCAGTAACCATGTTTAGTCCCCCATACTCCGGCCTGCTGACCCCCATATATCATTATTATTATTTCTGCCATTACTCCATGTACATTCACCTGTATTCCCATGGAGAGATGGAGCGGCTCCTCACACTGTCCGCCATTACTTGTGCAGAACTCCGACTTCCGACCTTCATATCCACCTTCACACGTGGAGGAAATGTGGTGTCCGGTGTGAAGAGACATCCCCCTCCGGACACTAGAGGGGCCTCCCAGCCATCAGCGCCAGGGACCTGCCCTTCTCTTCCATGGACACAAGAGATGAAGATCAGAAGAAGCAAAGTGGAGAAAACCTGAGGACAGAAGATGTCACACATGTGATAGGGGACATTGTGGAAGTGTCAACATTATGTAGTGATATAAGTAAGGGTTAAATAATGGATCAATAATATACACTAATAATATTCATACTCGTATGGACCTATCCCAAAGATATGCAACAGCGCTCAAGCCAAGAGCAACCAGATATGACTATATAACACATATAAGAAAGTCCAACATTTTAAGTGGAATTCATTCAACAATCTATTATACTAGCTATTGAACCCGTTCTACGCCCGGGTGGTGAGCATTTTTATTGATATATGGTCTCCCATATATCGTATGAGTATGTGTTCCCCCCTCCTGGTATTTGTGCTGCCCCCATCCTGTCCCCACGATCCTATCCTGGTATGCATGGCACACCTCAACCCCAATCCTGGTATGCATGGCACCCCTCATCCCCAATCCTGGTATGCATGGCACTCCTCACCCCCAATCCTGGTATGCATGACACCGCTTACCCCAATCCTGGTATGCGTGGCTCTCCTCATCCCCCATTCTGGTATGCATGGCACCCCTCATCCCCAATCCTGGTATGCATGGCCCCCTCATCCCCAATCCTGGTATGCATGGCCCCCCTCATCCCCAATCCTGGTGTGCATGGCACCCCTCATCCCCAATCCTGCTATGCATGGCACCCCTCATCCCCCAATACTGGTATGCATGGCAACCCTCATCCCCCAATCCTGGTATGCATGGTACCCCTCATCCAGCTATCCTGGTATGCATGGCACCCCTCAACCCCAATCCTGGTATGCATAGTACCCCTCACCCCCCAATCCTGGTATGCATGGCACCCCTCATGCCCAATCCTGGTATGCATGGCCCCCCTCATCCCCAATCCTGGTATGCCTGGCCCCCCTCTTCCCCAATCCTGGTATGCATGGCACCCCTCATCCACAATCCTGGTATGCATGGCCCCCCTCATCCCCCAATCCTGGTATGCATGGCAACCCTCATCCCCCAATCCTGGTATGCATGGTACCCCTCATCCCCCTATCCTGGTATGCATGGCACCCCTCAACCCCAATCCTGGTATGCATAGTACCCCTCACTCCCCAATCCTGGTATGCATGGCACCCCTCAACCCCAATCCCGGTATGCATCGCACACCTCATGCCCAATCTTGGTATGCATGGCACCCCTCATGCCCAATCCTGGTATGCATGGCACCCCTCATGCCCAATCCTGGTATGCATGGCACCCCTCATCCCCAATCCCGAGATGCATGGCACCCCTCATCCCCAATCCCGGTATGCATGGCACCCCTCATCCCCAATCCCGGTATGTATGGCACCCCTCATTCCCAATCCTGGTATGAATGCCACTCTTCATCCCAATCCTGGTATGCATGGGCCCCTCATCCCCAATAATGTTATACATGGTACACCTTATCCCTATCCTGGCATACATGGTACCCCTCATCCCTCTCCTGGTATGTATGGTACCCCTCATCCTGGTGTGCTTGGTACCCCTCATCCCAATTCAGGTATGTATGGCATCCTCATCCCAGAAACCTGGTATGCATGGCACCCAATCCCTCATCCTAGAATGCATGGTACCCCTCATCCTTATCCTGGTATGCAAGATACCCCTCATCCTGGTACGCATGGCACCCCATACCTCATCCTGGTATGCATGGTACCCCGCATTCCTATCCTAGCATGCTTGGTACCCCTCATCCCTATTCTGGTATGCATGGCACCCCTCACCCACCCAATCCTGGTATGCATGGTCCCCTCACCCCCCAATCCTGGTTTGCATGGTCCCCTCACCCCCCAATCCTAGTATGCATGGTCCCCTCAACCCCCAATCCTGGCATGCATGGACCCCTCACCTCCCAATCCTGGTATGCATGGGCCACTCATCCCCCAATAATGGTATGTGTGGTAGCCCTCATCCTGGTATGCATAGTCCCCTCACCCCCCAATCCTGGTATGTGTGGTACCCCTCACCTCCCAATACTGGTATGTATGGTTTCCTCACCCATCAATCCTGGCATGCATGGTCCCCTCACCCCCCAATCCTGGTATGTGTGGTACCCATCACCCCCCAATCCTGGTATGCATGGTCCCCTCACCCCCCAATCCTGGTATGTGTGGTACCCCTCACCCCCCAATCATGGTATGCATGGTCCCCTCACCACCCAATTCTGGTATGTGTGGTACCCCTCATCCTTGTATGCATGATCCCCTCGCCCCACAATCCTGGAATGCATGGTCCCCTCACCCCCAATCCTGGTATGTGTGGCCCCCTCATCCCTTTCACACTGTACACACATACAAAAAAAAATAAACAGTTATACTCACCTTTCTTCTCTGTGCTCCAGCGCTGCTGCGTCCTGTTTTGCCGGGGGCCTGTGGAGGAGTGCGGCGCTGGAGCACCGCGCTGTCCGGCGCCATTTTGCTGAAGACACACTGCAAATGTGTCTTCAGTAAAATGGCGCCGGATAGCGCTATGCGCATGAGCCGATCCGATGCCTCACTCCTGCCCCGGACTTCGGCGAAAAGAGGCGCCGTGGCAACGCTTCCCCCAGTCAGGTAAGTATGTATGTATGGAGATCGCGGGATGCGTTCAGTTTCTACGCATACCGCAATCTCCGGCGCCATATACTCCTCTTATCTGTAACGGCTGGATGTATGATTCTGTTTGGAGCCAGACTGCGCACCGCGCATGCACAGTCTATCGAGGCTTTAGACAGAGACACGCATCGCAGGTTATATTATAGACTAGATATAGAACCCGTTCTACTCCCGGGTGGCGAGCATTTTTATTGGTATATGGTCTCCCAGGCTGGTATGTGCTGCACCCCTCCTGGTATTTGTGCTGCCCCAATCCTGTCCCCGCCTTTCTATCCTGGTATGCATGGCACCCCTCATCCCTATCTTGGTATGCATGGCACCCCTCATCCCTATCCTGTAATGCATGGCACCCCTCATCCCTATCCTGGTATGCATGGCACCCCTCATCCCTATCATGGTATGCATGGCACCCCTCATCCCTATCCTGGTATGCATGGCACCCTTCATCCCTATCCTGTAATAGATGGCACCCTTCACCCCCCATCCTGTAATGTATGGCATCCTTCACCCCCAATCCTGGAAGGCATGGCACCCCTCATCCCCAATAGTGGTATGCCTGGCACCCCTCATCCCCACTCCTGGTATGTGTGGTACTCCTCATCCCTATCCTGGTATGTATGGTATCCCTCATCCTGGTATGCATGGCACCCCTCACCCCCAATCCTGGTATGCAGAGCACCGCTCACCCCCAATCCTGGTATGCATGGCACCCCTCAACTCCAATCCTGGAAGTCATGGCATCCCTCATCCCCAATCCTGGTATGCGTGGCACCCCTCATCCCCAATCCTAGTATGTGTGGTACTCCTCATCCCAATCCTGGTATGCAGGGTACCCCATCCCTCATCCTTATCCTGATACGTATGGTATCCCTCATCCTTGCATGCATGGGCCCCTCACCCACATCCTGGTATGCATGGCACTCCTCACCCACATCCTGGTATGCATGGCATCCCTCACTCCCATCCTGGTATGCATGGCACTCCTCATCCCTATGCTGGTATGCATGGCCCCTCATCCGAATCCTGGTATGCATGGCACACCTCATCCCCAATCCTGGTATGCATGGCATCCCTCATCCCCAATCCTGGTATGCATGGCACCCCTCATCCCCAATCCTGCTATGCATGGCACCCTTCATCCCCAATCCTGGTATGCATGGCACCCCTCACCCCCCAATCCTGGTATGCATGGCTCCCTCATCCCCAATCCTTTTATGCATGGCCCCCTCTTCCCCAATCCTGGTATGCATGGTAACCCTCATGCCCAATCCTGGTATGCATGGCTCCCACATCCCCAGTCCTGGGTATGCATGACTCACTCATCCCCAATCTTGGTATGCATGGCTCCCTCATCCCCAATCCTGGTATGCATGGCATCCCTCATCCCCAATCCTGGGAAGCATGGCACCCCTCATCCCCAATCCTGTTATGCATGTTACCCCTCATCCCCAATCCTGTTATGCATGGCACCACTCATCCCCAATTTGGTATGCATGGCTCCCTCATCCTCAATCCTGGAATGCATGTCATCCCTCATCCCCAATCCTGGTATGCATGGCACCCCTAAGCCCCAATCCTGTTATGCATGGCACCACTCATCCTCAATCCTGGTATGCATGCCATCCCTCATCCCTAATCCTGGTATGCATGGCACCTCTCTTCCCAATCATGGTATGCATGGCACCCTTCATCCCCAATCCTGGTATGCATGGCATCCCTCACCCCCCAATTCTGGTATGCATGGCTCCCTCATCCCCAATCCTGGGAAGCATGGCACCCCTCATCCCCAATCCTGTTATGCATGTTACCCCTCATCCCCAATCCTGTTATGCATGGCACCACTCATCCCCAATTTGGTATGCATGGCTCCCTCATCCTCAATCCTGGAATGCATGTCATCCCTCATCCCCAATCCTGGTATGCATGGCACCCCTAAGCCCCAATCCTGTTATGCATGGCACCACTCATCCTCAATCCTGGTATGCATGGCTCCCTCACCCCCATCCTGGTATGCATGGCACTCCTCATCCCTATCCTGGTATGCATGGCCCCTCATCCGATTCCTGGTAAGCATGGCACCCCTCATCCCCAATCCTGGTATGCATGCCATCCCTCATCCCTAATCCTGATATGCATGGCACCTCTCTTCCCCAATCCTGGTATGCATGGCACCCTTCATCCCCAATCCTGGTATGCATGGCATCCCTCACCCCCCAATTCTGGTATGCATGGCTCCCTCATCCCCAATCCTGGTATGCATGGCCCCCTCTTCCCCAGTCCTGGTATGCATGGCACCCCTCAACCCCAATCCTGGTATGCATGGCTCCCTCATCCCCAATTCTGGTATTCATGGTACCCCTCATCCCCAATCCTGGTATGCATGGCTCCGTCATCCACAATCCTGATATGCAAGGCACTCCTCATCCCTATCCTGGTATGCATGGCACTCCTCATCCCTATCCTGGTAAGCATGGGCCCCTCATCCCCAAACCTGGTATACATGGTACCCCTCATCACTATCCTGGTATGTATTGCACCCCTCATCCTCGTATGCATGGCACTCCATCACTCATCCTGGTATGCATGGTACCCCTCATCCCTATTCTGGTATGCATGGTACCCCTCATCCTGGTGTGCATGGCACCCCTCATCCCAATTCTGCTATGTATGGCCTCCTCATCCCAGAAACCTGGTATGCATGACACCCAATCCCTCATCCTAGTATGCATGGCACCCCTGATCCTTATCCTGGTATGCATGGTACCACTCATCCCTATTCTGGTATGCATGGTACCCCTCATCCTGGTATGCATGGCACCCCATCCCTCATCCTGGTATGCATGGCACCCCGCATTCCTATTCTGGTATGCATGGCACTCCTCATCCCCTAATCCTGGTATGCATGGTCCCCTCAACCCCCAATCCTGGTATGCATGGTCCTCTCACCCCCCAATCTTGGTATACATGGTCCCCTCACCCCCCAATCCTGATATGCATAGTCCCTTCACCCCCCAATCCTGGTATGTATGGTCCCCTCACCTCGCAATCCTGATATGCATTTTCCCTCACCCCCCAATCCTGGTATGCATGGCACCCCTCATCCCCAATCCTGTTATGCATGGCACCCCTCAACCCCACTCCGGTTATGCATGGCAATACTCATCCCCAATTTGGTATGCATGGCTCCCTCATCCTCAATCCTGGTATGCATGGCATCCCTCATCCCCAATCCTGGTATGCATGGCACCCCTAATCCCCAATCCTGTTATGCATGGCACCAATCATCCTCAATCCTGGTATGCATGGCTCCCTCACCACCATCCTGGTATGCATGGCACTCCTCATCCCTATCCTGGTATGCATGGCCCCTCATCCGAATCCTGGTATGCATAGCATCCCTCATCCTCAATCCTGGTAAGCATGGCATCCCTCATCCCCAATCCTGGTCTGCATGGCCCCCTCTTCCCCAATGCTGGTATGCATGGCTCCCCTCAACCCCAATCGTGGTATGCATGGCTCCCACATCCCCAGTCCTGGTATGCGTGGCTCCCTCATCCCCAATCCTGGTATGCATGGCTCCATCATCCCCAATACTGGTATGCATGGCTCCCTCATCCCCAATCCTGGTATGCATGGCTCCCTCATCCCCAATCCTGGTATGCATGGCTCCCTCATCCCTAATTCTGGTATGCGTGGCACCCCTCATCCCCAATCCTGTTATGCATGGCACCACTCATCCCCAGTCCTGGTATGCATGGCTCCCTCATCCCCAATCCTGGTATGCATGGCTCCCTCATCCCCAATCCTGGTATGCATGGCTCCCTCATCCCCAATCCTGGTATGCATGGCACCCCTCATCCCCAATAATGTTATGCATGGCACCACTCATCCCCAATCCTGGTATACATGGCTCCCTTATCCCCAATCCTGGTATGCAAGGCACCCATCATCCCCAATCCTTGTATGCATGGCACCCCTCATCCCCAATCCTATTATGCATAGCACCTCTCATCCTCAATTCTGGTATGCGTGGCCCCCTCATCCCCAATCCTGGTATGCATGGCACCCCTCATCCCCAATCCTGGTATGCATGGTTTCCTCATCCCCAATCCTGGTATTCATGTTACCCCTCATCCCCAATCCTGGTATGTATGGCTCCGTCATCCACAATCCTGATATGCAAGGCACTCCTCATCCCTATCCTGGTATGCATGGCACTCCTCATCCCTATCCTGGTAAGCTTGGTACCCCTCATCCCCCAAATCCTGGTATGTGTGGCCCCCTCACCCCCAATCCTGGTATGTGTGGCCCCCTCACCTCCCAATCCTGGTATGTGTGGGCCCCTCACCCCCCAGTCATGGTATGTTTGGCCACCTCATCCCTTTCACGCTGTACACACATGCAAAAAAATAATCACTTATACTCACCTTTCTTCCCTGTGCTCCAGCGCTGCTGTGCCCTGTTCTGTTGGAGGCTGGGGGAGGAGTGTGGCGCCGGGGTACGTGCATGCCCATACCACACTGTCCGGTGCCATTTTGCTTAAGACAAACTGCAAATGTGTCTTCAGTAAAATGGCGCCAGATAGCACTATGCACATGCGCCTATCCGACGCCTCACTCCTGCCCCGGTCTCTGGTGAAGAGCAACGCTCCTCCTGGTCAGGTAAGTATGTAAGTATGGCACCAGAGATCGCGGTATGCATTCAGTGTCTACGCATACCGCGATCTCCGGCGCCATACACACTCCTCTTACCTGTAACAGCTGGATGCGGCCTTCTGTCTGAAGCCAGACTGTGCGTCGCGCATGCACAGTCTATAAAGGCATCAGACAGAGACACGCATCTCCCGTTATATTATAGATTGTCATGTCATTGACCAAAAACCCAAGCTCAGGACAACAGTATCTATAATATAAAGGCGGATGCGTGTCTCTGTCCGAAGCCTCGATAGACTGCGCATGCGTGACGCGCCTGCAGAGTCTATACCCCCCACAGAGGCACGCATCCCCATCCTAAACGAGGATGTGGATTGTGGCGCCAGAAATCGCGGTACGCATAAGCACTGAACGCATACCGCGATTTCCGGCACCATAACAACTTACCTATCCGGGAGGTCAGTTGCCACGGCATCTCTTCAGGCAGAAGGCCGGGATCCACCGTCGGTACCGGCGCATGCGCATAGCGCACTTCCGGCGCCGTTTTATTGAAGACACATTGCAAGGGTGTCTTCAACAGACACATTGAAGACACACTAGCAGTGTGTCTTCAACAAGATGGCGCCGGAAACCGCGGTCTGCGCAGGCGCTGATCCGGCGTCAGTGCTCTCCCCCGCCCTCTTCTGACATCACTAATCATTTAAATATCTAACGCACCCCCACACTTCGCCGCCATTTTAAAAACAGAAGATTTCTGCGTCACACAGCGCCTCCAGTCTCTAGCTTAAAAAAACAAAAACATTTTGTAGTATATATAGATACATATATTACAAATATATCTATATATAAAGAAGATACTATATACAAATATATATATCTATATATACTATATAGAATAGTTATCAGAGTACTCCAACACAGTCAGCGGAGCAATCCCGCACAAAAAACCTCAGCGGAGCAATCCCGCACAAAATACGTCAGCGGAGCAATCCCGCACAAAAAAACCTCAGCGGAGCAATCCCGCACAAAAAACCTCAGCGGAGCAATCCCGCACAAAATACGTCAGCGGAGCAATCCCGCACAAAAAAACCTCAGCGGAGCAATCCCGCACAAAAAACTTCAGCGGAGCAATCCCGCACAAAATACGTCAGCGGAGCAATCCCGCACAAAATACGTCAGCGGACCAATCCCGCACAGAAAAACGTCAGCGGAGCAATCCCGCACAAAATACGTCAGCCGAGCAATCCCGCACAAAATACGTCAGCGGAGCAATCCCGCACAAAATACGTCAGCGGAGCAATCCCGCACAAAATACGTCAGCGGAGAAATGCAGCCACTTTCTACTGAATATAAAAATCTAATAAGTCAGCGGAGCAATCCAGCCACTTTATACTGAATATATACGTCAGGGGAAAAATCCGGCCACTTTCTACTGAATATAAATATATATAATACGTCAGCAGAACAATCCGGACACTTTTTACTGAATATATATATATACAGTTATATGAAAAAGTTTGGGCACCCCTATTAATCTTAAGCTTAATGTTTTATAAAAATTGGTGTTTTTGCAACAGCTATTTCAGTTTGATATATGTAATAACTGTTGGACACAGTAATGTTTCTGCCTTGAAATGAGGTTTATTGTACTAACAGAAAATGTGCAATCTGCATTCAAACAAAATTTGACAGGTGCATAAGTATGGGCACCTCACCAGAAAAGTGACATTAATATTTAGTAGATCCTCCTTTTGCAAAAATAACAGCCTCTAGTCGCTTCCTGTAGCTTTTAATGATTTCCTGGATCCTGGATGAAGGTATTTTTGACCATTCCTCTTTACAAAACAATTCCAGTTCAGTTAAGTTTGATGGTCGCCGAGCATGGACAGCCCTCTTCAAATGATCCCACAGATGTTCAATGATATTCAGGTCTGGGGACCGGGATGGCCATTCCAGAACATTGTAATTGTTCCTCTGCATGAATGCCTGATTAGATTTGGAGCGGTGTTTTGGATCAATGTCTTGCTGAAAGATCCATCCCCTGCGTAACTTCAACTTTATCACTGATTCTTGAACATTATTGTCAAGAATCTGCTGATACTGAGTGGAATCCATGCGTCCCTCAACTTTAACAAGATTCCCGGTGCCGGCATTGGCCACACAGCCCCAAAGCATGATGGAACCTCCACCAAATTTTACTGTGGGTAGCAAGTGTTTTTCTTGGAATGCTGTGTTTTTTTTGCCGCCATGCATAATGCCTTTTTGTATGATCAAACAACTCAATCTTGGTTTCATCAGTCCACAGTACCTTCTTCCAAAAATAAATTGGCTTCTCCAAATGTGCTTTTGCATACCTCAGCCGACTCTATTTGTGGCGTGCTTGCAGAAACGGCTTCTTTCGCATCACTCTCCCATACAGCTTCTCCTTGTGCAAAGTGCGTTGTATAGTTGACCGATGCACAGTGACACCATCTGCAGCAAGTTGATACTGCAGCTCTCTGGAGGTGGTCTGAGGATTGTCCTTGACTGATCTCACCATTCTTCTTCTCTGCCTTTCTGATGTTTTTCTTGGCCTGCCACTTCTGGCCTTAACAAGAACTGTCCCTGTGTTCTTCCATTTCCTTACTATGTTCCTCACAGTGGAAACTGACAGGTTAAATCTCTGAGACAGCTTTTTGTATCCTTCCCCTGAACAACTATGTTGAATAATCTTTGTTTTCAGATCATTTGACAGTTGTTTTGAGGAGCCCATGATGCCACTCTTCAGAGGAGATTCAAACAGGAGAACAACTTGCAAGTGGCCACTTTAAGTAGCTTTTCTCATGATTGCATACACCTGGCTATGAAGTTCAAAGCTCAATGAGGTTACAAAACCAAAAAAAGTGCTTTAGTAAGTCAGTAAAAAGTAGGTAGGAGTATTTAAAACAAGAAAATGATAAGGGTGCCCATACTTATGCACCTGTCAAATTTTGTTTGAATGCAGATTGCACATTTTCTGTTAGTACAATAAACCTCATTTCAAGGTAGAAACATTACTGTGTCCAACAGTTATTACATATATCAAACTGAAATAGCTGTTGCAAAAACACGAATTTTTATAAAACATTAAGCTTAAGATTAATAGGGGTGCCCAAACTTTTTCATATAACTGTATACTACGTCAGCGGAGCAATCCAGCCACTTTCTACTGAATATATATAATACGTCAGCGGAGCAATCCGGCCACTTTCTACTGAATATAAATATATATAATACGTCAGCGGAGCAATCCGGCCACTTTCTACTGAATATATATATATATAATACGTCAGCGGAGCAATCCGGCCACGTTCTACTGAATATAAATATATATAATACGTCAGCGGAGCAATCCAGCCACTTTCCTCTGAATATATATAATACGTCAGCGGAGCAATCCGGCCACTTTCTACTGAATATAAATATATATAATACGTCAGCGGAGCAATCCAGCCACTTTCTACTGAATATAAATATATATAATACGTCAGCGGAGCAATCCAGCCACTTTCTACTGAATATATATAATACGTCAGCAGAGCAATCCGGCCACTTTCTACTGAATATAAATATATATAATACGTCAGCGGAGCAATCCAGCCACTTTCCTCTGAATATATATAATACGTCAGCGGAGCGATCCAGCCACTTTCCTCTGAATATATATAATACGTCAGCGGAGCAATCCAGCCACTTTCTACTGAATATAAATATATATAATACGTCAGCGGAGCAATCCAGCCACTTTCTACTGAATATATATAATACGTCAGCAGAGCAATCCGGCCACTTTATACTGAATATAAATATATATAATACGTCAGCGGAGCAATCCAGCCACTTTCCTCTGAATATATATAATACGTCAGCGGAGCGATCCAGCCACTTTCCTCTGAATATATATAATACGTCAGCGGAGCAATCCAGCCACTTTCCTCTGAATATATATAATACGTCAGCAGAGCAATCCAGCCACTTTCCTCTGAATATATATAATACGTCAGCGGAGCAATCCAGCCACTTTCTACTGAATATATATAATACGTCAGCAGAGCAATCCGGCCACTTTCTACTGAATATAAATATTTATAATACGTCAGCGGAGCAATCCAGCCACTTTCCTCTGAATATATATAATACGTCAGCGGAGCGATCCAGCCACTTTCCTCTGAATATATATAATACGTCAGCGGAGCAATCCAGCCACTTTCTACTGAATATATATAATACGTCAGCAGAGCAATCCGGCCACTTTCTACTGAATATATATAATACGTCAGCGGAGCAATCCGGCCACTTTCTACTGAATATAAATATATATAATACGTCAGAGGAGCGATCCAGCCACTTTCTACTGAATATATATAATACGTCAGCAGAGCAATCCGGCCACTTTCTACTGAATATAAATATATATAATACGTCAGCGGAGCAATCCAGCCACTTTCCTCTGAATATATATAATACGTCAGCGGAGCAATCCAGCCACTTTCTACTGAATATAAATATATATAATACGTCAGCGGAGCAATCCAGCCACTTTCTACTGATTATATATAATACGTCAGCAGAGCAATCCGGCCACTTTCTACTGAATATAAATATATATAATACGTCAGCGGAGCAATCCAGCCACTTTCCTCTGAATATATATAATACGTCAGCGGAGCGATCCAGCCACTTTCCTCTGAATATATATAATACGTCAGCGGAGCAATCCAGCCACTTTCCTCTGAATATATATAATACGTCAGAGGAGCAATCCAGCCACTTTCTACTGAATATATATAATACGTCAGCAGAGCAATCCGGCCACTTTCTACTGAATATAAATATATATAATACGTCAGCGGAGCAATCCAGCCACTTTCTACTGAATATAAATGTATATAATACGTCAGCGGAGCAATCCAGCCACTTTCCTCTGAATATATATAATACGTCAGCGGAGCGATCCAGCCACTTTCCTCTGAATATATATAATACGTCAGCGGAGCAATCCGGCCACTTTCCTCTGAATATATATAATACGTCAGCAGAGCAATCCAGCCACTTTCCTCTGAATATATATAATACGTCAGAGGAGCGATCCAGCCGCTTTTTTGACTATATCAAACGTCAGCAGAGCTAAATATTTTAATTAAAGTTTACAACCTTATTCGTTCCGTAATTCCATTATAATGGCCCCCAAACGCCAGCAAGTTCTTTCTGAGGAGGAAACTCAGGCAAAAAAATCAAAAAGGGCTGAAGCTCAAAAGGTTGGTAGAAGTAGGGGTAAAAAACAGCACCTTAAATTGCAGCGTGAAAAAAATACTGTCAGAAGAAAGGCTGCCCGTCATAATCTCACCCCAAAAAAGCGTCAACAGATGCGCAACGCTGACGCTGAGAGGCATAGGTCTGCCCCAGAGAGGCATAGGTCTGACCCAGAGAGGCGTAGGTCTGGCCCAGAGAGTCATAGGTCTGCCCCAGAGAGGCGTAGGTCTGCCCCAGAGAGGCATAGGTCTGCCCCAGAGAGGCATAGGTCTGCCCCAGAGAGGCGTAGGTCTGCCCCAGAGAGGCATAGGTCTGCCCCAGAGAGGCATAGGTCTGCCCCAGAGAGGCGTAGGTCTGCCCCAGAGAGGCATAGGTCTGCCCCAGAGAGGCGTAGGTCTGCCCCAGAGAGGCATAGGTCTGCCCCAGAGAGGCGTAGGTCTGCCCCAGAGAGGCGTAGGTCTGCCCCAGAGAGGCGTAGGTCTGCCCCAGAGAGGCGTAGGTCTGCCCAAGAGAGGCATAGGTCTGCCCCAGAGAGGCGTAGGTCTGCCCCAGAGAGGCATAGGTCTGCCCCAGAGAGGCATAGGTCTGCCCCAGAGAGGCGTAGGTCTGCCCCAGAGAGGCGTAGGTCTGCCCCAGAGAGGCATAGGTCTGCCCCAGATAGTGTGACAGACGCTGAGCTTCAGCAGCATCGCAGCGCCAATGCTGAGAGACACAGAGGAGCCCGTACTAAACAACCTGCCCGCTGGGGTAAAAACGGAAGATCTCGCAACACTGCTTTGCTTACTGAAAACTTCAATGAAGACGACATTGGGGCATGCTATCTTGGCCCAATGAACAACAAATGCTCATTTTGTAATACCAACCATTTGCAAAATGAAATTGCAACAAACTGTTGTCATAGTGGAACCATCAAACTGGAAGAAGTGTGAATGCATCCCTATATTACTAATTGCATGAAGAGATCAGAACCAAACTCCAAGAATTTCATGGAAAACATAAGATCATACAATAGTGCAAACGCTTTTGCATCCATGGGCGCACAAATTGACCAATCAATTAACAGGCGATCAGGTCCTTTCTGTTACAGAATCCATGGGCAAATTTACCATGCAACATCTGCGTTGCACCCTAACCAAGGTGAATCACCAACATACGCCCAGTTATATATTCTGGATTCGGCACAATCCAGCCAACAGTGGATGCATTCGTAATCTTATGGAAAATCTACAAAGAATTCTGGAAGATATCAATCCTTTCTCCAGAGAATACAAAAATATGTTGCAATTTGAACAAGAAGAAATGCTAAAAGCAAATCTAGAAAACCGAATGCCAATTGAATATAGCATGACTTTCGTGAGAGAAAAAGTAAATACTATGCACCCCGGCAGAATCAATGCTCCAACTGCCAGAGGGGAAATTGCTGCCATTTTCCACAGCACAGATGGTGCACCCCCAAAAAACCGTGACATTACCATTCATCCAAAAAGTGGAATTTTACAAAATATATCTATTCTGAGTAGACTCTGTGACCCAATGAGCTACGCTTTGCTTTTCCCTTATGGGGACTCTGGGTGGACTACAGAACTAAAAAAAACAGTTGGTCGAGGAAATGTGACTCCACTTCAATGGTATTCATACCACTTTGCCATTCGTGATGGTACTTTAACCAGTTCCTTAATGCAGGAAAGCTGACACACCAATTTATGGTTGATGCCTATTGCAAAACTGAGGCAAACCGTTTGAATTGGGTGCGCACAAATCAAAGTACTGTAAGAGCTGAAGAATATGACGTCCTTCACCAATTCATGACCAACCACCGTTTCATGAACATAAATATCCTACCTGGAAAAAAAGTCATATTGCCATCGACTTTCCAAGGAAGTCCAAGAAATATGGCACAAAACTACCAAGATGCCATGGCAATGGTCAGGAAATATGGCAAACCAGACCTATTTGTAACAGTAATGTGCAATCCAAAATGGAGGGAAATCAGGGAAAACTTACTTCCCAGTCAGCAACCATGCGACAGGCCCGATTTAGTAGCTCGAGTATTTAACATGAAACTAAAATTGCTACTTGGAGACCCAACCACATACCACAGATTTGGACGTGTTAATGGTATGGTGTATGTAATTGAGTTCCAAAAAAGAGGGCTCCCTCATGGACACATATTGGCATTTATGGCCCCGGAATACAAAGCCTGGGAAAAAGAAAGAATTGACAAAATTGTTTGTGCAGAGCTCCCGCACAAAGACACGCATCCGAAGCTTTATGAAATTGTACAATCTTCCATGATGCACGGTCCATGTGGTCCACTTAATCCAAATGCACCATGCATGGACAATGGAAACTGTACAAGGTTTTCCCAAGGATTTCTCTTCCGAAACTAATAGCAATGTAAATGGATCCCCTAAATATCAACGCCGGGATGAGAACAACTTTGTTGAACTTGGTGGAAACAGGGTTGATAATAGATGGGTTGTACCTTACAATCCTTATCTTTCCTTAAAATACAATGCTCACATAAACGTTGAGATTTGCAGTTCTACAAAGTGTAAAATATTTGTTCAAATATGTTTACAAAGGGCATGATTGTGCAAATCTACAGTGTGTTACTGCTGCCACAGAACAAGAAGCCACGGTTGAATGGGATGAAGTAAAAAATGACTTAGAAACTCGATATGTAAGTGCACCTGAAGCATGCTGGAGACTCAGGGAATATAAAATGCACCATCAACCTGACCATGTGGAAAGATGAAATGTCCACCTTGAGGACAAGCATACAATATGCTTTATAGCAGGTAAAGAAGCTGAAGCTGTGCAGCGGAAAAACACCAAGTCTAAACTTCTTGCTGGGTTTAAACTGAATCGGGAAGATCCTAATGCCCAACAATATTTCTACATTGAAATCCCTGAACATTTCACTTGGGATGAAAAAAACGTTAAATGGAAACCACGTTGCAAATGTCATAAAACCACAATTGGCAGAATGTTTAACGTTAGTCCATTAGACAGAGAAAAATACTTTCTCCGAATTCTCCTTCTCAATGTTAGAGGCGCAACATCTTTTGAGGATCTCAGAACAACTGAAGGAAACCGTTTTGCTACTTTCCAAGAAGCCTGTATTGCAAGAGGGTTAACTGATCATGACTCTGAATGGGATACTCGCCTAACAGAAGCTGCCACTTATCAAATGCCAATACAACTTACACAATTGTCTGCATTTATTTGCATCATGTGTGAGCCGTCTAATGCTGCAGCATTGTTTCAAAGGCACAATAAAAATCTCATGGAAGACTATACCAGACGTTTCCCTCATGTAGAAAAGGCCGTCTATATGACATTACATGAAATTGAGCCTGTGTTACGGACACATGGAAAGTCATTACAAGATTTTGGCCTACACCTTCCTGTTGGCAAGTACGATGATCCAATCAATTCTGGCAAATATTACGACCCTGTTGCGGAAAAGGCTTTGAGGAGAAATTCCAAATGTTAAACCCAGGACAACGAATGGCTTTCGAAAAAATCAGAGAAGCTTTTGAGATTCCAACTTGCAACAACGTCTATTTTTTATTGACGGACCTGGTGGAAGTGGTAAGACATTCCTGTATAATACAACCATGCATTACATTCAGAGCAAAAATGAATTAGTCTTGCCATGTACATTTACAGGCATTGCTGCTACTTTGCTGGAAGGAGGCCGAACTTCCCATAATCTGTTCAAACTGCCTATACCAATTAATGAAACGTCGACGTGCAATATTCGTCATGGCAGCAATACTGCCAATGAGTTGAAAAACACCAAACTCATAATCTGGGACGAAGCTTCTATGGCTCCAGCTCATGCTGTAAATGCAGTTGACACCTTCTACAAAGAACTCATGGCTGAAGATCCAAAAGTTCCCTCCAAAAAAACGTTCGGAGGTGCAGTGTCTGTTTTTGGTGGAGATTTTCGACAAATCCTTCCTGTTGTACCACATGGCACCAGAACCGAAATAATTTCAGCATGCATGAAGAACAGCAATTGTTGGAGGAATATTGAAGTCCTCAAATTGGACCTAAACATGCATACCAATGAGGACAATGTCCCCCAAGAACATCAAGGCTTTTCCCAATGGCTTTTAAACCTTGGAGATGGAAAACTTCAAGAACCAGGACTAGAGGAAGGTATCTTTGAAATTCCTTCTGTCTGCATTGAAAATGGATGTATTGTTGATGCTGTCTTTCCTCAAGTCATACAACCAGAAGGTAAAAGCATTGCAAACCGTGCAATCCTAACTCCAAAAAACCAACATTCACATGAACTGAATGAAAATGTTCTTAGACGAATTCAGTCTGAATTGAAATGCTACACCAGTATTGATTCCATTCAGCAAGATACTGCAAATGCTGAGGAAGCAGCAAACTATCCGATGGAGTTCTTAAACAGCTTAACGCCTGGTGGTATGCCTCCTCATAGATTACATTTGAAAGTTGGAGCAGTAGTCATGCTATTAAGAAACCTTAACTCAAGAAGAGGTCTTTGCAATGGCACCAGAATGGTTGTGAAGCAAATTATGTCAAAAGTCATTGACTGTGAAATCCTCAGCGGATCATTTAAAGGTACAAGGGTATCATTCCCAGAGTTATTCTGCCCCAAGCCATCCTCATCTTCCTTTTACTTTAAAACGAAAACAGTTTCCCTTAAGACTGGCTTATGCTATGACCATCAACAAAAGTCAAGGGCAAACACTGGATTCAGTTGGCATATATTTGCCATCTCCAGCCTTCAGCCATGGCCAACTTTATGTCGCCTCTTCAAGGACAAAATCCTTCCAACAAGTCAAAGTCAAAGTTTTTGCTACTGATCAACGAGGCAACTTAAAGAAAGACCACAGAGTTTACACCAAAAATGTTCTTTACACAGAAGTTTTTGCACAATAATTTTTTTTTCCAGCTAATAGTTTAATAAAATGTAAAATGTTATATATAACAGTGAATGTGTCTTTCTGTTCAAAGTCAAAATGGGTGGCGGCTGTGCAGTGTGGTGCCTGAGTCAGAGCGTGTGCACACTGCACTACGATGCCATTTTACTGAAGACACTGTGTGTGCAAATTCCCAGACACAGTGTCTTCAAGAAAATGGCGCCAGATATTGTGAGATGCGCACACGTTGACTCAGGCACTATTTTATGGGAACAGCACATACCAGGATGGGGGCACAGGATGGCAGCAGCACATACCAGGATGGGGGCACAGGATAGCAGCACATAGTAGGATGGGGGCACAGGATGGCAGCAGCACATACCAGGGTGGGGGCGCAGGATAGCAGCATATACCAGGATAGGGGCACAGGATAGCAGCACATACCAGGATAGGGGCACAGGATCTCAGCAGCACAAGACCGGATTGGAGCACAGGATTAGAGCAGCACATACCAGGATGGGGGCACAGGATGGGGGCAGCACATACCAGGATGGGGGCACAGGATGGGAGCAGCACATACCAGGATAGGGGCACAGGATGGGGGCAGCACATACCAGGATGGGGGCACAGGATGGGGGCAGCACATACCAGGATGGGGGCACAGGATGGGAGCAGCACATACCAGGATGGGGGCACAGGATAGCAGCACATACCAGGATAGGGGCACAGGATGGCAGCAGCACAAGACCGGATTGGAGCACAGGATTAGAGCAGCACATACCAGGATGGGGGCACAGGATGGGGGCAGCACATACCAGGATGGGGGCACAGGATGGGAGCAGCACATACCAGGATAGGGGCACAGGATGGGGGCAGCACATACCAGGATGGGGGCACAGGATAGCAGCAGCACATGACAGGATGGGGGCGCAGGATGGGAGCAGCACATGACAGGATGAGGGCGCAGGATAGCAGCACATACCAGGATGGGGGCGCAGGATGGGGGCAGCACATACCAGGATGGGGGCACAGGATAGCAGCAGCACATGACAGGATGGGGGCGCAGGATGGGAGCAGCACATGACAGGATGGGGGCGCAGGATAGCAGCACATACCAGGATGGGGGCACAGGATGGCAGCAGCACATACCAGGATGGGGGCGCAGGATAGCAGCACATACCAGGATGGGGGCGCAGGATGGCAGCAGCACATACCAGGATGGGGGCACAGGATGGGAGGAGCACATGACAGGATGGAGGCCATATACCAATATAAATGCTCGCCACCCGGGCGTAGAACGGGTGGTTCAATAGCTAGTACATTATAGGTGAAGTAGACTCAAAAGACCAAAGCAGATTCAACCTTAAAGAACGAGTCATTACTTCTTCTTTTACCCATGAGCCCCGCACGTCATGTCCAACTGCCCCAATGCACATTTCGAATCTTCCTCAGGGGGTGCCGGTGCGTGCGTTGGGGCAGTTGGGCATGACGTGCGGACTCACGGGTAAGTGCCTCATTCATTACCAGTATACTTATCTCTAACATTCAAGAAGTTGTCCACTACTTTATGTATCCCCCCCGGGGCCCCTAAGACTTATTGTGAATACCTTCTGTTGCTGATAATGCCTGTGAGCGGCGCTATCGGTTGCCTCTCACAGGCATCACGTGACTCCGCGCTGACGTCATGACAAGTGAGGCGTGACTCAGCACTGGGGTCCCCGCGGTGGCCGCTGGGTTGTGGGTGGGGTTACCCCCGCGTCACACCTTGCATCCACCGCGCGCTTTCCCAATGAATGGAGAGAGGCAGAGCGCGTGGTGGATGCTGGGTGTGACGAGGAGGGGTAACCCCGCCCACAGCCTGGCGTCCACCCTGGAACCTGGAAGACAAAGACCCCCGGCTGCTGCCAGCACTTGTCGTGACATCAGCGGATGTCAGAGCCGGCTGCAGCCGGGGGTCACATGATGCCTGTGAGCGGCCAGTGATAGCGCCACTCACAGGCCGTATCTGCAACAGAAGGTATTTACAAGAAGTCTTAGGGGCCCCGGGGGGATACATGGGGGGGATATAAAGTAGTGGACATCCCCTTTCAGCCATGGCGCTCTATTTTACCACCTGTGTGCCTGTTTTTATGTAATCTCCACCTATATGATGTGTGCTGCTCCTCTTTATTGATTTTGATTTAATTATACTGAGTTAGGACCTAAGCACTATAATACTGTTGTGGGGTCTATGTGATATTGCTATATCTATGTCAGATATGTAATTGGTCTGGCACCCCCACTAAAACCACGTCCCCTCCCCCACCCCCCACCCCCCCGTCCAACTAATCTCATATATGTGTGTCTCTCTTGTGATTAATACAATTGATATTGATATTTACTTTATGATTGAAGTAGTAATGACTCGTTCTTTAAGGCTGAATTTGTCATGTCATTGTATCATAACACAGGATAACAAAAAAAATGGTGGTAGCCCATGCAAGTGCTGCACTCACTCTTCTGCTGGTGCAGTCACTGTGTACATACATTACATTACTGATCCTGAGTTACATCATGTATTATACTCCAGAGCTGCACTCACTATTCTGCTGGTGCAGTCACTGTGTACATACATTACATTACTGATCCGGAGTTATATCCTGTATTATACTCCAGAGCTGCACTCACTATTCTGCTGGTGCAGTCACTGTGCACATACATTACATTACTGATCCTGAGTTACATCCTGTATTATACTCCAGAGCTGCACTCATTATTCTGCTGGTGCAGTCACTGTGTACATACATTACATTACTGATCCTGAGTTACATCCTGTATTATACTCCAGAGCTGTACTCATTATTCTGCTGGTGCAGTCACTGTGTACATACAATTACATTACTGATCCTGTACTGATCCTGAGTTACATCCTGTATTATACTCCAGAGCTGTACTCATTATTCTGCTGGTGCAGTCACTGTGTACATACATTACATTACTGATCCGGAGTTATATCCTGTATTATACTCCAGAGCTGCACTCACTATTCTGCTGGTGCAGTCACTGTGTACATACATTACATTACTGATCCTGAGTTACATCCTGTATTATACTCCAGAGCTGCACTCACTATTCTGCTGGTGCAGTCACTGTGTACATACATTACATTACTGATCCTGAGTTACCTCCTGTATTATACTCCAGAGCTGCACTCACTATTCTGCTGGTGCAGTCACTGTGTACATACATTACATTACTGATCCTGCACTGATCCTGAGTTATATCCTGTATTATACTCCAGAGCTGCACTCACTAATCTGCTGGTCCAGCCGCTCCCTCTCTCCTCACACACATATTATACATATATACACAATAATAACTACCTACACCATGACATCTGGTCCGGTTACCAAACAAATAATAACAATATAATAAACAATAACCGACAAATTATATACAAACTAATATATACATTCTTTTTTTTTATTATTATTTTTTTTTATTATAAGTAAAATAAATACTAACTATACAAATATATACAAGACAAAACAAAACACCCCACACTCAAGCCCACCAGTCCCTCCCCGGCACTGACCTGAGAGCTGGTCCTGCGCCTCATGCCTCAGTCCAACGTCCATAGGCCAGATCAGGCAGTGCCAGTTTTTCACCCAAATAACCAGTGTCCCACAAGATGAACCCACCTCCCCCCTTTTCCCTCCACCCAACCTAATACCTACACCCAAACCCATATATACAATATATACTGAAACAAACAATACAATAACCACAACTGACAAAGCCCAAGTTCGGCGCCTGCAGCCCTACATCACTGTCTACTGATCAATAAAACAAAAATCTATGGTGTCAGCAGCAGCCCACCACCAGGAGAGGCGATGACCAGACTAGGGCACACTAAAAGAAAAGCCCCTCCAGAGGAGAGCTGCCCTACGTGTACCCAGTCTCTCATACTCCAGAGAACGCACCTTCACCAGGTCACCGAGTATGGTCCTAAACACATCGTCCACTGGGAGGATTTTCCGCTGCGTCGATACTAAGCACCGTGCGTTCCACGTGTGATACCTAACCACTGCGCTAACTAGAAATAAGGTGCAGCGGTCCCGACCACCCAGGTCCCCGAATGCTCCATAGGCCCATTCCGCATAAGAGAGACCGACCAGCCGGGGCCAGCCAATGGAGGCGCCCACCCTGTTGTACACTTCTGTGTTAAAGGGACAACTAAGCAGGAAGTGGTCCATGCTTTCAAGCATGGTACCACAATGCTCCCGAGGACAGTTCCTGTCCTCAGAGCTCCTACACTTCAGATTGTTCCTCACACACAGTTTCCCATGGAAGCAGCGCCAAGCCAAGTCCCAAACCTTCGAGGGGATCCTGATAGAATTCAAAAGATGCAGACCCACCCCAAGATTCCGACTTGGGCAATCCCTGAGCGCCAGAGGCCTCTGAAAATAGGTCAACAGAACCCTTTTGTCAAGGAGCTTCCTTGGCAGAGTCCTGACCTCCCACATTCCCAGACCCCACCAGCGAATTACCTTCAGAACCACGGTAGCGTAAGCCGGGAGATGTTCATGCGGTGTGCAGAGATCCTTCACTTGCCCTCCTGTCTCCCATTCCTGGAAGAAAGGCTGAAACCATCCCTTACAGGAGAATACCCACGGAGTAGCCCTCTCTTTCCAGAGGTTTGCAATATTGATCTTAATGAAGGTATTCACAAGGAATACCACAGGGTTGACCATACCCAACCCTCCTAGTCTCCTCGTACGGTAAGTAACCTCCCTCTTGACCAGGTTCAGTCTATTCCCCCATAACAGTTGAAAGAACAAACTGTAGACCCGAGTCCAGAGAGGCTCTGGCAAGATGCACACACTGCCCAGATAGATCAGCAAAGGGAGCAGGTAAGTTTTGATCAGGTTTACCCTCTCCCTTAGGGTCAAAGACCAACCCTTCCATTGGTTCACCTTCTGAGTGGCGATCTCTAGCCTGCTGTCCCAATTTTGTTTGGGGTAATCCCCCTGGCCAAATTCGATGCCAAGAACTTTTGCAGAGACTTTGGGTTCTGGAAGGGTGTCCGGGAGATCAAAACCAGGATCTCCTCCTCCCAGCCAGAGACTCTCACACTTATCCCGGTTGATCTTAGACCCGGATGCCTCCGAGTAGCGATTTACCTCTGACATCAGCCATTCTGCCTCCCCATCAGAGGAAACAAAAACGGTGACGTCATCGGCATACGCCACCACTCTCAGAGTGGCTTCCGGTGCTGCCCGGTCCATCCCGATCCCAGCCAACGGTCCACGCTCCACCCTCCTAAGAAGTGGGTCAATCGCAAACACGTACAGTAGCGGGCTCAAGGGACAACCCTGGCGAACACCACACCCAACCTCAAAAGAGCTGCCAATCCAACCGTTCACAAGCGGGAAACTCTCTGCCCCAGAGTACAAGGTCTTAAGCCAATCAACAAACCCCCCCGGCAGGCCATACCTCAGAAGGACAGACCAGAGGTACTCATGATTAACCCGATCAAACGTTTTTGCCTGGTCCAATGACAGCATGTACCCCTTCCAGTGGCCAGCCCTACCCTGCTCCATCGCCTCTCGGACACAGAGTACAGCACTAATTGCACTGCGGCCCGGAACAGAGCAATGCTGGGCCCCCGAAAGGAGCTGGGGTGCAAATTTCACCAGCCGATTAAACAGCACCTTTGCCAAAACCTTCCTGTCTGCATTCAGAAGCGCTATGGGAGGCCAATTCTCAATGCAAGATGGGTCCTTACCCTTTGACAAGATGATCAGGGCAGACCTCCTCATTGACTTTGGCATAGTGCCCGAGGAAAGACACTCATTGAATACCTCAGTCAAGAGGGGAACCAAGGCGTCCTTAAAGGTCTTATAGAATTCAGATGTTAAGCCATCCGGACCGGGAGATTTCTTCAGGGCAAGCCCTTCAATCGCCAACTTAACTTCCTCTTCCCTGATCATCTCTGTCAAAACGCCAAGAGAGGGGTCTACCCCTGGTTCGGGGACGGCTTCAGCCAGAAAAGCCGACATCTCATCCCAATCCAGATCCCTCTTCCCCAAGAGGTGCGAGTAGAAGGATCTGACGACCTCCAGGATCCCTGATCTGGATCTTTTCAAGGACCCCGCAGTGTCAACCAGTCCTGTAACAACTTTACTATTCACTGACATCTTGCAGTTTCTATAAGGGTCGGGCGAGCGGTACTTCCCGTAATCCCTCTCAAAAACCAAAGATGCGTGTCTATCATACTGACACCTCATTAGCAAAGATTTCACTCTGGAGATCTCCTCGCGGCTACCTCCAGTTGAGACAAGATGCTCTAGTTTCCTCCTCAGGCCCTGATACAGGTGGTACCTGTCCAGGCTCCAGAGTCTCGAGAGCTGGCGGAAGAATCTCGCCACCCTTTTCTTGAACATCTCCCACCACTCTGACTTACTACTACAAAGATCCAGTAAGGGTACCTGGCTCTGAAGAAAATCCTCAAAGGACTGTCTTATCTCCGCTTCTACCAAGAGAGACGAATTGAGCCTCCAAAAGCCTCTTCCTATCCGGGGAGTCTCTGTAACATTCAGAAAAAACAAAATCAAACAGAGATCGGAGAATTCCACCTCAACAGCAGATACTGCTGAAGAGACGGCTTCCTCCTTTAAATAAAACTTGTCTATCCTGGACCTACAGTTACCTCTATGATAGGTGAACCCCTCGTGGACTGCGGTGAGCCGGATGTGGACATCTACCAGGCGAGCTTCACTAGCTACACTATTAAGGGCGACGCCATCATAAGTCAGCTTGTCTCTGGAACCTCCTCTATCTCGGGGCCTCATGACAGTGTTAAAGTCCCCTCCAAAGACGACCTGCCGACTCGTAAAAAGGTAGGGCTTGATCCTCATAAAGAGACACTTCCGGTCCCACTTAGATTGGGGACCATAGATGTTAATGAGCCAGAGCTCTTTTCCCTTCATGAGGACATCTAATATCAGGCACCTCCCCATTTCTAACTCAATAACCCGTCGGCATTCTACCGGTGCGGTAAAAAGGACCGCCACTCCGCTATACGGCTCGGCCGCAAGAGACCAATAGGAGGGCCCAAGTCTCCACTCCCTCTGCCATATTTGGCAGCCTGGTCTCTTGCAAAAAGAAAACGTCAGCTTCAACCCGGCTGAGAAAATCAAAGGCCGCCAATCTAGCCATATTTGACTTAATGCTGGCGACATTAATGGACACCAGCGTCAACGGAGTGGGTACCGCCATCATTGGTGATTGAGTTAGATAGCTTTCTTCTTCCCACTCCCCTTATCCTCTGCCTCAGAGGAGGAATCCTTCCCCCTCTTTAATGATACAGAGGTGTCCATTCCCACATTTTTCCTTCTTTTTTCGTCCTTGTCTCCGGACTCTGGGCCAGTCCCTCCCCCCAAGGACCTTGCATCCCCATGAGAAGGAGACTCGGCGCCCCCTGTAAGCTCCGCCGAAGCCAGAACCTCACCCTCAGCCTCCTCTTCTGAGGAAGAGATGTTATCAAGGGCTTGGAAGCGGTTAGAAAGACCAACTAGAGGGGAGTCAGTTTTACCTTCCTTAGGTACCTTGGTCAGAGCGGGAGAAGATATTTTATCTCCCTTCTTTCTCTTCTTTTTGGTGCCGAGCTTACGCTTGTTCTCTAGCCACCGCTTATTGTCCTCATCCATACTTTCATATTGGGAGGATTCTGAGGCAGAGGGGGTTTCCTCCCTGTGGATCCTCCTGACCTCCTCATCAAACTCATCATCCCTCGGGGCCTCAGCAGCAACACTGGCATCCAGGACAGGGGCCGCCCCCGTAGCCCGGGGCTCGCCCCGCTCCCTCTCCTGTCTGCACTTGTCTAGACGCCTCAGCTGGGCAGGCATCTTTTTATTGTTTTTCTTCCCTGGCCCCTCAGCTCCCCCACCCCTGCTAGTCCTCTCCCCAGCAAAATCGGCCTCATGGCTTTCTCCCACCGGGGTCTCGACTGCATTAGCGAAGGAGCGAGGACAACGGCTGACTGGGTGACCTAACTCACCACACAGGTGGCACCTAATCTCCACACAAGAGGCAGCAAGATGACCGACACCCCCACACAACGCACATTTCTGCACAGTGCAGTTTGCACTGAAGTGTGTAGGGTCGCCGTACCTGTGACAGAGCTTTGGTTGCCCCAGGTAGAAGACCAGGATACGATCCCTACCCAGGAAGGCAGATGATGGAATGTGGGCAACCGTACCACCTGAACACTTAAGTTTTACCATAAACGTCCAGGCCCCTGACCAGATACCAAACTCGTCGTGGTTTTTATTTGGCATCTCCACCACCTCTCCACACTGACCAAGCCATAATCATCAACATTAACAGAAATAAACACTTGAAATAGATCACTCTGTGTGTAATGACTCTACATAATATATGAGTTTCACTTTTTGTATTGAAGAACTGAAATAAACTAACTTTTTGATGATATTCTAATTTAGTGAGATGCACTTGTATATTACCTCTCTTATCTGAGATTCGTGTACAGGAGACCTATATCAGTTGGGATAGCGTTTTACAGGCATCTAGTCAGGGATTATTGCATTGTACTCCGTGCTTGAAAAAAACTATTCCCTATTGAGAACGCTGTTAGCTGCTTTTAAAATAGGGACAGGTGCTAGATGGTATTATCAGCTGGAAATGAGTGTTCATTCTGGATGTGTTTGATCATATCTCACACACCACATGGCCAGATAAGGTAGCAAAATGTTAAAATGACATTTGCGGGTGAATGCATTTTTCACCGTTGAAAAAAATGCAAAAGTGCAAAAACACATCAAAAACGATAAGTGTGAACTTAGCCCAAGGTCTGGAGGTGCATTTTTGCTTTTGGTTATTTATTTGGCTTTATATACAGTGGCAAATCCAACCAAAACAAAGCAACGAAAAAGGAGCCAATGGTTTTAAAGATATGCATCAAAATTTATTAGTACATAGATGATCAGACAAAAGCAGGAATCAGTGTGGAAAACACATGAGGAATAGAAACCCGCAACAACCCTCTCCACATGGCGGACACATGCAGGACCAAACAGTACAATTTAAGTCGGATATAGACTATCTAAGTATTTGAGGAGTAACACCATACATAGATGATATGTCAATACATATTTTCAAGTACAGCACCTATACTGGACTAGAATACCCATGCTGTTCTATACTGCTGAGTGTACGTTCCCTATCATATGCCAGATATAACCATAAGTGACCTGCTAAGTCACTATATATACATACCAGAGATATCAAGCTTCAGCAGAAGACAGTCAGGGAATAGTCAAAGATTTAGAGGTCCGTCTAAGGTCGGCACATGCGGAGCAGAGAAGCCCCGACGCGCGTTTTGGTGGTTCCCTTCGTCAGGGGGCATGTTTGCTGCCTCGCTGTCACTTGCTTATATTGGCGCCAGGCACATTTAAAGACCGGAAGTGATATCAGCGTCACTGCGGAGACCAGGACGCCAGCCGGCATCCGCGTCATGTGACAGCAGAGGGGCGGGGCATAAGCCCTGATGCCACACACCGCTAGAACACAAAGACCGCGGGACCGGAAGTGACGTGTGCGTCACCATGGGGATCCGGACGCCGGCCAGCATCCGCGTCATGTGACAGAAGCGGGGGCTACAGAATAGCCACAACACCTCATGTCACTGGGACACGGAAAGCCGGCCGGCGCACAGACCCACATAGTCAGCACATTTGCCTGACTGTCTCCTTCACTAGACCAGGTATCATCGCATCCCTCTCATTGAAATAACGAGAGTCAGTTCTATAAGGCCATGATGCCACATATCAAAGATTGTCTAAAAGATAAAATAAAGAAAGAGGGGAAAGAAAACATGAACTGGGGGGGGGGTACCCAGAAATGTAGAAATTTTTCCAAATTTATTAAAAAAGAAAAACTTAAATATCACATGGTCATAAGTATTCAGACCCTTTGCTCAGTATTGAGTAGAAGCCCCCTTTAGAGCTAGTACAGCCATGAATCTTCTTGGGAATGATGCAACAAGTTTTTCACACCTGGATTTGGGGATCCTCTGTCATTCTTCCTTTCAGATCCTCTCCAGTTCCGTCAAGTTGGATGGTGAACGTTGGTGGACAGCCATTTTCAGGTCTCTCCAGAGATGCTCAATTGGGTTTAGGTCAGGGCTCTGGCTGGGCCAGTCAAGAATGGTCACAGAGTTGTTCTGAAGCCACTCCTTTGTTATTTTAGCTGTGTGATTAGGGTCATTGTCTTGTTGAAAGGTGAACCTTCGGCCAAGTCTGAGGTCCAGAGCACTCTGGAAGAGGTTTTCATCCAGGATATCTCTGTACTTGGCCGCATTCATGTTTCCTTCAATTGCAACCAGTCATCCTATCCCTGCAACTGAAAAACACCCCCATAGCATGATGCTGCCACCACCATGTTTCACTGTTGGGATTGTATTGGGCAGGTGATGAGCAGTGCCTGGTTTTCTCCACCCATACCGCTTAGAATTATCACCAAAGTTATCAAAAAGTTCTATCTTCATCTCATCAGACCAGAGAATCTTATTTCTCATAGTCTGGTAGTCCTTCATGTGTTTTTGAGCAACTTCTATGCGTGTTTTCATATGTCTTGCACTGAGGAGAGGCTTCCATCGGGCTACTCTGTCATAAAGGCCAAACTGGTGGAGGGCTGCAGTGATAGTTGACTTTGTAAAACTTTCTCCCATCTCCCTACTGCATCTCTGGAGCTCAGACACAGTGATCTTGGGTTTGTTCTTTACCTCTCTCACCAAGGCTCTTCTCCCACGATTGCTCAGTTTGGCTGGACGGCCAAGTCTATGAAGACTTCTGGTGGTCCCAAACTTCTTCCATTTAAGGATTAGGGAGGCCACTGTGCTCTTAGGAACCTTGAGTAATGCAGAAATTATTTTGTAACCTTGGCCAGATCTGTGCCTTGCCACAATTCTGTCTCTGAGCTCCTTGGGCAGTTCCTTTGAGCTCATGATTCTCATTTGGTCTGACATGCACTGTGAGCTGTGAGGTCTTATATAGACAGGTGTGTGCCTTTCCAAATCAAGTCCTATTGACGCGCCCCTGGGCCTGTGTCGCGCTGCGTTGTGCATGCGGGAGCTTACCCGGAGCCGGATCTCTTGAGGGTTGTAGTCTCGTGGCGGTGATCCGGTCCGTGCCCAGGGAGTCAGACTAAGTGGCGCTGTATTAGCGGTAGATGTTGGACGACTACGCCACCCGTTGAGTACAGCTAAGGAGCTGCTGCTGCAGGGCAGACCGCTGAGGCCGGTGGTAGGATTGTGCAGCGTGATAGTATAACCCCCAACGGGAGGGGTATGGCCTCAGGGCAGCCGACGTGGATGATGGGGGTAGCAGGAACCACTCAGAGACGGTACGGTGTAGTTCAGGGTCTTTACTGGTGACAACGATAGACCCTCCCGGAGTACTGGCTAGCGATTGGGGCCTGGTCAGTCCTTGAGCAGATGGGATCTCCCCTGGCCAGGCGGAGTTGTAGGCCTCCCAAACTAACGATACTCTTCTGGCTACCTTGCTAGAAGCGGGTATAAGTAGCCCACGTCCCTGAGTGTACCGTGTGGTGCTCACCCGTATGGCCGGTGACTCGGGGCCTTCTAGTAGCTTCCGCTCCACGACGGCGGTGCTGGTCCCACGCGTGTGACCGTGCCTTCGGGTTTCTTGGCCAGAGGACCTGCAATCCCCTGCCGTTCGGTTTCTGCTGCTGGATAGGAGTTAGTCCCCACAGCCTCGGACTCCGGGTCCGGTGATAACTTCTCAGTCAGGGCGAGCTCTGCAGCTGCCAGCCCCTGACTCCTTGTAGCACTGCTCCCACAGAGCTCCTGATGTTCTTTCCTATATCTGCTTCTCTTCTCTGTCTCTACTTCTTCTCTACTCCTGGCATGGACCAGGAGCTGGGCCCAGCCGGAGCCACAGCTCCCTGTCAGCCCTCCTGGCTGAACTCTCCCTCTGAACTCTCTAACCCTGCCTCAGCCCCAGGTTTATATAGGGGAAGTTCTTCCCCTCCCAGGACTGGGCAGGAGGTGTGGCATGCATAGGATTCCTGACCAAGAGACCTCCCACCTGCTCTCAGACATAACATTGCTGTTACTGTGGAAACCAGACCCCTGGGGTGCCACATTCCCCCCTAGTGAAATTTAGTACTCCGGGACTAAACATATTTTTAGAAAAACATAACAAGGTATAAACAATAATAATACAATAAGAAAAACACATAAAGATGGTTACGGCGTGTCCGCAACCGGGTGCAGTTTTGAAGAAAAGCAAGGTGTCCATTTCACCAAAACAGGGAGACGTAACCAGGTAGGGGTCTGTCCTGCCCCGAGTCCTTAACAGTCTTTAGTCCATTCCTGGGTTACGCTCCAACCATGTACAAAGGATTCCCGGCAAATCCACCAAAGACTCCCATAAATTACTAGAAACACATAATTATTTACAGGATATGGCCGCTCTCAGTCCTCGGCCAGTGGGGATAAGGAATGGCTGCTCACAGTCCTCAGCCTGGTTTAAGATAGGGGCACATGGGGAACAATTCACTAATCCCAACGGGGACCATATTTTAATTAGCAGCAGTCCTTGTACCCTTACGGGTAACTATTTACAGCTCTTTATTCACGCTACTTCCCTTCAGTAGCTATGTCCTCTTTGTGCTCCCTCCTGAGGGTAGTCCTCAGACCCGTCCGGGTCCTCTTGGCTTTCCTCGTATTGGTAGCACTGCAGCTCCTCCTCGGTTAGCTGGGTTAGTATCTCTGCGACAGTCCTCCTCTCAGGTGGCCAGGACTTTACCTCCCTTTGGGCTGCCCCGGTTAATTGGGCCACCAGGATGCTCACTTTTTGCTCCCCTGTGAGGGGATACACCTGGAAGAGGCTATCCAGCTTTTCTCTAAAGTCATGCAGGGTATGTGACTCCCCTGAGTACTGGGGTAGCCAGGCTGCCCCCGGGATATAGGGCATGGTGAAAGGCATGACCGCAACAGCGGTGGCGCTGGCGGGGGTTGAAGCGGTGAAGCTCTCCTCCGTATCCGGCATCCTTCTCCCCCCTAGTGGACCGTGGCCTACCTTGCGATGATCCTCTTCCGTAGGCCGCGGCTCCGCAGTGGATCGTCAGGGTTGAGGACCTTCCGTCGCGCTCCTGTGACGTCGGCGTCTGCTGGGCTCCTTCCAGGACCTTACGCAACGTCCGGACGTGAGGCGGGGCTTCAGTTCTCGCGCGCTTTCGGAGTCCACGCCCCTCTTCTTCCCGCGCGGCGTCCTCAAGATGGCGTCCAATGGCGGGAAAACTCCACGTATGGCGGGAAGAAGGCCGAAGATGGCGCCGGATGGCGGGAAAACTCCACCGATGGCGGGAAGGAAGCGGAAGATGGCGCCGGATGGCGGGAATCTTCACCACAGGTAAGTTTGAACAGTCTTTTTCAGGCACGCAGTACCCGGTGGTTGCGGGCACGAAATCCTGCCGACTACGCCAAAAGTTGACGCGCCCCTGGGCCTGTGTCGCGCTGCGTTGCGCATGCGGGAGCTTACCCGGAGCCGGATCTCTTGAGGGTTGTAGTCTCGTGGCGGTGATCCGGTCCGTGCCCAGGGAGTCAGACTAAGTGGCGCTGTATTAGCGGTAGATGTTGGACGACTACGCCACCCGTTGAGTACAGCTAAGGAGCTGCTGCTGCAGGGCAGACCACTGAGGCCGGTGGTAGGATTGTGCAGCGTGATAGTATAACCCCCAACGGGAGGGGTATGGCCTCAGGGCAGTCGACGTGGATGATGGGGGTAGCAGGAACCACTCAGAGACGGTACGGTGTAGTTCAGGGTCTTTACTGGTGACAACGATAGACCCTCCCGGAGTACTGGCTAGCGATTGGGGCCTGGTCAGTCCTTGAGCAGATGGGATCTCCCCTGGCCAGGCGGAGTTGTAGGCCTCCCAAACTAACGATACTCTTCTGGCTACCTTGCTAGAAGCGGGTATAAGTAGCCCACGTCCCTGAGTGTACCGTGTGGTGCTCACCCGTATGGCCGGTGACTCGGGGCCTTCTAGTAGCTTCCGCTCCACGACGGCGGTGCTGGTCCCACGCGTGTGACCGTGCCTTCGGGTTTCTTGGCCAGAGGACCTGCAATCCCCTGCCGGTTGGTTTCTGCTGCTGGATAGGAGTTAGTCCCCACAGCCTCGGACTCCGGGTCCGGTGATAACTTCTCAGTCAGGGCGAGCTCTGCAGCTGCCAGCCCCTGACTCCTTGTAGCACTGCTCCCACAGAGCTCCTGATGTTCTTTCCTATATCTGCTTCTCTTCTCTGTCTCTACTTCTTCTCTACTCCTGGCATGGACCAGGAGCTGGGCCCAGCCGGAGCCACAGCTCCCTGTCAGCCCTCCTGGCTGAACTCTCCCTCTGAACTCTCTAACCCTGCCTCAGCCCCAGGTTTATATAGGGGAAGTTCTTCCCCTCCCAGGACTGGGCAGGAGGTGTGGCATGCATAGGATTCCTGACCAAGAGACCTCCCACCTGCTCTCAGACATAACATTGCTGTTACTGTGGAAACCAGACCCCTGGGGTGCCACACTATCAGTTTAATTAAACACAGCTGGACACAATGAAGGAGTAGAACCATCTCAAGGAGGATCACAAGGTAATGGACAGCGTGAGACTTAAATATGAGTGTCTGAGCAAAGGGTCTGAATTCTTATGATCTTGTGATATTTCAGTTTTTTTCTTTTTTAATAAATTTGCAAAAATTTCTATATTTCTGTTTTTTTCAGTCAAGATGGGGTGCAGAGTGTACTTTAATGAGAAAAAAGAATGAACTTTTTAGAATTTACAAAATGGCTGCAATGAAACAAAGAGTGAAACATTTAAAGGGGTCTGAATACTTTCCGTACCCACTGTATATATTTATTCAGGATGTGGGGGGGGGCGCGGTCCCGGGCCCATCAGACTATAGTTACCCCACTGTATGTACATATATATACAATATTCATTTTTTAGAGTTAGGCATATAACAATTTTTTTTTTGGTTTTTTGACTTGTTTGCATTCTGTGCAATTTAAGGGTGTGGCATGCCCTTTGTTGAGCTGATTGGTATATATGTAGCTTACCACGGGCCTAGGTGGTCTGGAGTTGGGACCCGGTCCTATTTGTCTACCCTTTTATATGCATTACTTCAACTTTGATATACAGTAAGGTTTTTAATATAGGCAGTATAGGTACCGTCCCAATTTAGGGTCACCTTGCCGCTGGTGGGACGGCTTGTATACTTTTTTTGATCAAAAATAGTTCACTAAGTACCCTATATTTATTATGCAATTTTGCTTTACATTTATATATAATTATGGTAGGGTATGAGATATATTTTTGTCTTGCTTCTTTTTTGCTAGTGTGAACATGCCTCTGTTTCTTGTATGTCTGCCATCTTAGACCTCAGTTCACATTGTCTGGTTTTTTGACTTGTTTGCATTCTGTGCAATTTAAGGGTGTGGCATGCCCTTTGTTGAGCTGATTGGTATATATGTAGCTTACCACGGGCCTAGGTGGTCTGGAGTTGGGACCCGGTCCTATTTGTCTACCCTTTTATATGCATTACTTCAACTTTGATATACAGTAAGGTTTTTAATATAGGCAGTATAGGTACCGTCCCAATTTAGGGTCACCTTGCCGCTGGTGGGACGGCTTGTATACTTTTTTTGATCAAAAATAGTTCACTAAGTACCCTATATTTATTATGCAATTTTGCTTTACATTTATATATAATTATGGTAGGGTATGAGATATATTTTTGTCTTGCTTCTTTTTTGCTAATTTTTAACAACTGCATACCAATTCCGTCTTGTTTCAATGGCACTCTCATACATATACAGCGATGGGTGACATTGATGCCTGTTCCCCAGGTAGCACATTTTAATCCCCCAACTGGGGTTATAAAATCCTTGGGGATTAATTTCATAGTGCTTTTATGAATTTTTTTTTATATAGTACTGTCCACACTGAGTATTTAATTCTCCCCTCTTTTCCTTCCTTTTTTTACTGTCCCATTTTACCATTCTTATTTGAATAAAAATTAATGAAAAACTAAAAATAAATACAATTGTTCACGTCCCCCACTCAGCAACAGAGCTTCCGGCTGGAACATCACTCCGGACGGGCACAGCAGAGGGGCAGATTCGGGATGTTGCTCCCGCAACATTTCCACCTTGCCAGAGGACCCTACCATAGTCACTACCATGGAGTGGGAGCTGGAGGACTGCTAACAAAATTGTATTCATCTGAATGCTGGAACCAACGGTGCTGTACATACCTAGTACAAATGAACTCAGCTGTCTCCCTGCGGTGGATCAGGGGATACCTTGTGTAATATTAAAGATTTTCCTGCAAAAATTGCTGAATATTCACAATTATTTTCTATTAGTCATTATTATAGGTGGAGATTGTCTTACTGACCCCACAGCCCTGGTGAGAAGGGTGGTCTCTAGAATACAGAAGGTCTTATTATGTCACAGTGGGGATGTGACCCCTGGGCTCCCCAGGACGCCCAGCACCGAATCCAATTGGTTCCTGTGCATAAAACTTAGGTCGAGCCACATTTAGGTAAAAGGGTCCGAGTCTATGGATAAAATCTATGGATCAGAACATGTTTTTCCTACATTGACCATCATTTTTAGGTGTAACAGAATCACTGGTCCTCTCCTCCACTTTTGGCCGAAGTCTGGAGGATTACTGGGAGACATGGAACAGATGTTCTCCTGTTTGTAGCCCACCCATCAGACATGTATGTCGTAAACAACTGACACCCCATAAATGTCAGGAGGACTCTATTAAATACAAAGGGACATTAATCAATTTAAAAGTTTTATTTTTAAATTAAGAATTGCATGGAAGGACGAGGAGATGTTCTTGGAGGAGCCTCCTTCTTCAGCAGATGTTCCTTGCTGGTCAGGAGGCCACATGTAGATGGTGCCAGTCCTTCCATACAGGTACAGCATTGATGGTGGATGTGCTGTACTTTCCTCAGGGTGCTAGACGTGGCGGTTTTCTGCCCTCGCGATGTTTATGGAGCCGCGGTGACAGACACCAAATAAGCAGCTTTCTCGGATGGAGTGAGCAGCCCTGGATAGTCCACGCCGGCAGGATGAGATCACCCGGCGGAAGAGAGAACCTATGAGAAGAGACGTAACACTGATGTCAGTAACAGGACTCCATATCAGAGGACACGGCTGTGCGGTCACTGTGGCCGGACGGCAGAGGAATCATCCATACACAGGTACGGGGGGATTGTCCACCATCATACATGTGACAATCCCACCACTGACAGATCTGCTCCACGGCCGACACCACACAACATGGGGCTTATTGTCACACTCACCTCTTCTCCTTTCCCCTTCTTCTTCTCTCTCTGGTTTTTGTTGTTTTTTCGGTTTTCTTTTCCCCTGAACTGGAAATTCGAATAAAAAACAAGAAAAAGATGTTGATTATAATCTCCTAAGAGATGAGCTTTGTATGGTTCTATAGGATGGTGTTATTCTCGTGGCTTGTAGCCCTGGTAATCGATTATTGCCCCATAATGGGGGAAATATGTCACATATACATAACATCAGCAGAGGGGTGAGAATTAGATTACCCAGAGAACTGATTAATATGAAACCTGCCATGTGGGGTCTCGACAAGGAGCTATGTCCCTTCTTACCATGACATTACTTGTAATGTGCCACAGTGTTGCCTTATAATCAGTTACATAAACCTCAGTGTAACAATGAGGCCATAAAGGGGTCAGTATGGGCCATATGGGGCCGTGGGCGCAGGATTCGGGTCAGTTTGGCAGAAGACTGAACGGCCCCTTAGAACTTTTAACGCATAAAAGAATGGAGATTTTTACAGAATGAACTGCTCATCGCTTTATAGGGAGAAAAAAGTAGTAATTTTCTGATCCTTTATGTGCACATTCACATTACATGTTTTGACCACAAACTGTGATAGGATGTCATATAGACCTGTACACACCTGACAATGGGGAGGACTCGCTGTAATTAGCAGTGAAACACTGCTTGTCTCCATCAGGTTTAGAAGGGGAAGATTCTTGCTGCCTGTTTGGTAGAAGAAAAACATAAATTACAAGCGAAAACAATACAAAATGGACGAACACCCGTCTGCAAGGCCGGTTAGGACATTTGGATAACATGGAGGAGGCACCCTGCTCAGGACCCACTTCTATCACTAAGAATGGAGAATCGCTAGTAATATTGGCCTGTAATGAACTGGAAATGATTGACTGGTTGCAATGATCGGCTGTTATCGCCGGCGTTATCACAAGCCAGAACCACAGTGATCATCAATCATGGGGTGGTGGCGCTGGATATAGTGCTGAGTTACACTTATCTTACAGTTGATCTTCTGATATATCAGATCCAAACCTGATAATAATAATAATTTACTCACATGTCTGAGTGTTTTGCACTCTCTGGGGAATACACTGGAGGTGGCTTCAGTTCTTCATCGTTCATCACCCTGGTATTGGTGGAACAGAGCTAAAACATAGAGAAAAATAAAATAAATGTATATTTAAACTTTATTTTAATTATAAGTTTTATAGATCTTACCGGTCACACTTACTTTAGAAAGCCTTTGAGACGATGATATAAAGTTCAGGCTTTCTGGCCAGTTATTATCCTCGCTTGTGTCCCCCTCATCTGAATCAATAAGTTCGTAATTGCTACATTGAGCTGAAAAGCACAAGTGTTATTAGAGATTATTAGTATGAGACCCGATCACGGAAAGTCACCATTTTATCACTAAAAATGATTGGGACTGATTGTCACAAAATATGAAAGACAAGACACACAAAAGCTTTCTGCAGATGACGTCTCCTTCTACTTACGGTCAAAGTAGCCAGTGTCCTCTTCTGACTCAAAGTTAGGAATGAAATGTGGCTCTTTACTTAGAAGACTGTCAAAGTCTATGCCACATAGGAATGGATGCATTTTGATCTCTTTCGCTCCTCCTGGGAAAGGAAGACAATAAAAAGTGATCTAGACATTATCAGATAGACAGCTCCATATCTGAACAGTTTATGTTACTCTGAACTAAAGACGTAACAGAGCTGATGTGAAGAAAAGTTGCTGAAAGTAAAGCAGAAAACCTCAGTGCTGATCCTCAGGGGCGTGATCATTTGTCTGCTCACAGATGTGTAATAATTCATTATTAATACTATTATATACATTACCTGTCCCAAGTCTATGTGCCGGATCTTTTCTGAGCAGCTCAGTGATGATGTCCTGAGCATCAGGTGGAGGAGTGCGATTATCAAATGTCCAAGTTATCTCATCTGTTATATTAAAAGAAAATGTTACAGAAAATAAAACCTCTTCATTTACTTTATTAAAACAAAAATCTTTTGGATTAACACAACAAGTAACTAAACCACAGAACCAATCTAAGCAAATAACAATGACACCACTCCGCATTCAGATTATTTTACTTACCCCTTAATATACTGCAGTAAGTCTCATATTTGGAATCCCCATGAAATGGTACACGGAATAGAAGGAATTCGTGTAGGATGATCCCTACCGACCACCAGTCCACAGGCCGCCCATAGCCTTCCTGTAAGATGACTTCAGGGGCGATGTATTCAGGGGAGCCAGCAATCTGGAAAGCAACAGAAGAAGGAGATGAGGAGCTGAGAAAATAATTGTGACGAATAACATCAGAGGAAAACGTTTTCTAGATGAGAAGATATCAGAGAAGAAGAAATAGATGAGAAGAGTAAAGAACAAGATCCTGTAAGTAAAGCCGACCTCATCATCACGGAACTCTCTGGTGACGTCCTCGGTTGGAGCCTTGTAGGTTTCTGATGTTGGTCTCATGAGGCCGAGTTTGGAAAGTCCGAAGTCCGTGACTTTAATATGACCAGATGCCGATACCAGGAGGCTGTGAAAAAACAGACGGTGTCAGCCCCAAGTAATAACCCATAGACTTTATGATAATCTCTAACTTTCTTCCTCCTAGAGGGGGCACTTACTTCTCAGGCTTCAGGTCTCGGTGCACCACACCAAAGCTGTGCAGGTATTCCACAGCCAGGACTGTTTCTGCAATGTACTTTCGGGCCAAGGGGACAGGTAAAGGTCCATAGATGTTCATAAGACTGCCACAGTCTCCTCCTACAGGAGAAAGCAAATATGACAGGAGAGGGTTTGTTACAATGTAAATTACACCTGATGCGTGTAAATGAGAAATAAGCGGAGACATTGGGGCAGGATGTCACACATAGAGATATACTGTGTAATAATGCAAAAGAAAAACAATGGAGCGTACCCTAATAGTAACTAGGACTGCGCTGAATGTCTATGAAGCAAAACCACAAATGTGCAAAAGCTGCAGAAATAAGTGCAAGGAAACAACGTCCCATATAAAAATGTGAAGCTATACTATGTATATAGATGTGTATGTGCAGTGTGTGTGTATATAGCTGTGTATGTGCAGTATATGTGTATATAGCTGTGTATGTGCAGTATATGTGTATATAGCTGTGTATGTGCAGTGTGTGTGTATATAGCTGTGTATGTGCAGTATATGTGTATATAGCTGTGTATGTGCAGTGTGTGTGTATATAGCTGTGTATGTGCAGTATATGTGTATATAGCTGTGTATGTGCAGTATATGTGTATATAGCTGTGTATGTGCAGTATATGTGTATATAGATGTGTATGTGCAGTATATGTGTATATAGCTGTGTATGTGCAGTATATGTGTATATAGCTGTGTATGTGCAGTATATGTGTATATAGCTGTGTATGTGCAGTGTGTGTGTATATAGCTGTGTATGTGCAGTATATGTGTATATAGCTGTGTATGTGCAGTGTGTGTGTATATAGCTGTGTATGTGCAGTGTGTGTGTATATAGCTGTGTATGTGCAGTATATGTGTATATAGCTGTGTATGTGCAGTGTGTGTGTATATAGCTGTGTATGTGCAGTATATGTGTATATAGCTGTGTATGTGCAGTATATGTGTATATAGCTGTGTATGTGCAGTATATGTGTATATAGCTGTGTATGTGCAGTGTGTGTGTATATAGCTGTGTATGTGCAGTATATGTGTATATAGCTGTGTATGTGCAGTATATGTGTATATAGCTGTGTATGTGCAGTATATGTGTATATAGATGTGTATGTGCAGTATATGTGTATATAGCTATGTATGTGCAGTGTGTGTGTATATAGCTGTGTATGTGCAGTGTGTGTGTATATAGCTGTGTATGTGCAGTATATGTGTATATAGCTGTGTATGTGCAGTGTGTGTGTATATAGCTGTGTATGTGCAGTATATATGTATATAGCTGTGTATGTGCAGTGTGTGTGTATATAGCTGTGTATGTGCAGTATATGTGTATATAGCTGTGTATGTGCAGTATATGTGTATATAGCTGTGTATGTGCAGTATATGTGTATATAGCTGTGTATGTGCAGTGTGTGTGTATATAGCTGTGTATGTGCAGTATATGTGTATATAGCTGTGTATGTGCAGTATATGTGTATATAGATGTGTATGTGCAGTGTGTGTGTATATAGATGTGTATGTGCAGTATATGTGTATATAGCTGTGTATGTGCAGTATATGTGTATATAGCTGTGTATGTGCAGTGTGTGTGTATATAGCTGTGTATGTGCAGTATATGTGTATATAGCTGTGTATGTGCAGTATATGTGTATATAGCTGTGCATGTGCAGTATATGTGTATATAGCTGTGTATGTGCAGTATATGTGTATATAGCTGTGTATGTTCAGTATATGTGTATATAGATGTGTATGTGCAGTATATGTGTATATAGCTGTGTATGTGCAGTATATGTGTATATAGCTGTGTATGTGCAGTGTGTGTGTATATAGCTGTGTATGTGCAGTGTGTGTGTATATAGCTGTGTATGTGCAGTATATGTGTATATAGCTGTGTATGTGCAGTGTGTGTGTATATAGCTGTGTATGTGCAGTATATGTGTATATAGCTGTGTATGTGCAGTATATGTGTATATAGCTGTGTATGTGCAGTATATGTGTATATAGCTGTGTATGTGCAGTGTGTGTGTATATAGCTGTGTATGTGCAGTATATGTGTATATAGCTGTGTATGTGCAGTATATGTGTATATAGCTGTGTATGTGCAGTATATGTGTATATAGATGTGTATGTGCAGTATATGTGTATATAGCTGTGTATGTGCAGTGTGTGTGTATATAGCTTTGTATGTGCAGTGTGTGTGTATATAGATGTGTATGTGCAGTATATGTGTATATAGCTGTGTATGTGCAGTGTGTGTGTATATAGCTGTGTATGTGCAGTATATGTGTATATAGCTGTGTATGTGCAGTATATGTGTATATAGCTGTGTATGTGCAGTATATGTGTATATAGCTGTGTATGTGCAGTGTGTGTGTATATAGATGTGTATGTGCAGTATATGTGTATATAGCTGTGTATGTGCAGTATATGTGTATATAGATGTGTATGTGCAGTGTGTGTGTATATAGATGTGTATGTGCAGTATATGTGTATATAGCTGTGTATGTGCAGTATATGTGTATATAGCTGTGTATGTGCAGTATATGTGTATATAGCTGTGTATGTGCAGTGTGTGTGTATATAGCTGTGTATGTGCAGTATATGTGTATATAGCTGTGTATGTGCAGTATATGTGTATAAAGCTGTGTATGTGCAGTATATGTGTATATAGATGTGTATGTGCAGTATATGTGTATATAGCTGTGTATGTGCAGTATATGTGTATATAGCTGTGTATGTGCAGTATATGTGTATATAGCTGTGTATGTGCAGTGTGTGTGTATATAGCTGTGTATGTGCAGTATATGTGTATATAGCTGTGTATGTGCAGTATATGTGTATATAGCTGTGTATGTGCAGTATATGTGTATATAGCTGTGTATGTGCAGTGTGTGTGTATATAGCTGTGTATGTGCAGTATATGTGTATATAGCTGTGTATGTGCAGTATATGTGTATATAGATGTGTATGTGCAGTGTGTGTGTATATAGATGTGTATGTGCAGTATATGTGTATATAGCTGTGTATGTGCAGTATATGTGTATATAGCTGTGTATGTGCAGTGTGTGTGTATATAGCTGTGTATGTGCAGTATATGTGTATATAGCTGTGTATGTGCAGTATATGTGTATATAGCTGTGTATGTGCAGTATATGTGTATATAGCTGTGTATGTGCAGTATATGTGTATATAGCTGTGTATGTGCAGTATATGTGTATATAGCTGTGTATGTGCAGTATATGTGTATATAGCTGTGTATGTGCAGTGTGTGTGTATATAGCTGTCTATGTGCAGTGTGTGTGTATATAGCTTTGTATGTGCAGTATATGTGTATATAGCTGTGTATGTGCAGTATATGTGTATATAGCTGTGTATGTGCAGTATATGTGTATATAGCTGTGTATGTGCAGTATATGTGTATATAGATGTGTATGTGCAGTATATGTGTATATAGCTGTGTATGTGCAGTATATGTGTATATAGCTGTGTATGTGCAGTATATGTGTATATAGCTGTGTATGTGCAGTATATGTGTATATAGATGTGTATGTGCAGTATATGTGTATATAGATGTGTATGTGCAGTATATGTGTATATAGCTGTGTATGTGCAGTATATGTGTATATAGCTGTGTATGTGCAGTATATGTGTATATAGATGTGTATGTGCAGTATATGTGTATATAGCTGTGTATGTGCAGTATATGTGTATATAGTTGTGTATGTGCAGTGTGTGTGTATATAGATGTGTATGTGCAGTATATGTGTATATAGCTGTGTATGTGCAGTATATGTGTATATAGCTGTGTATGTGCAGTATATGTGTATATAGCTGTGTATGTGCAGTATATGTGTATATAGCTGTGTATGTGCAGTATATGTGTATATAGATGTGTATGTGCAGTGTGTGTGTATATAGCTGTGTATGTGCAGTATATGTGTATATAGCTGTGTATGTGCAGTGTGTGTGTATATAGCTGTGTATGTGCAGTATATGTGTATATAGCTGTGTATGTGCAGTATATGTGTATATAGCTGTGTATGTGCAGTATATGTGTATATAGCTGTGTATGTGCAGTATATGTGTATATAGCTGTGTATGTGCAGTGTGTGTGTATATAGCTGTGTATGTGCAGTATATGTGTATATAGCTGTGTATGTGCAGTATATGTGTATATAGCTGTGTATGTGCAGTATATGTGTATATAGCTGTGTATGTGCAGTGTGTGTGTATATAGCTGTGTATGTGCAGTATATGTGTATATAGCTGTGTATGTGCAGTATATGTGTATATAGCTGTGTATGTGCAGTATATGTGTATATAGCTGTGTATGTGCAGTGTGTGTGTATATAGCTGTGTATGTGCAGTATATGTGTATATAGCTGTGTATGTGCAGTGTGTGTGTATATAGCTGTGTATGTGCAGTATATGTGTATATAGATGTGTATGTGCAGTGTGTGTGTCATGACATGATTATATTTAAATATGTCCTTTTTTTTTTTTTAAATAAATGTGTATTGTTGTTCATGAGAAAACAATAAGGCATCCCCTAAAAATAAGCCCTAACCCATCTTTTGGAGCAAAAAATTGATATAAGACCCTGTCTTATTTTTTGGAAAAACCCTGTACAAACTGTAAAAATTCAGTCAAACCCTCCTTTATCTATAGTGAAAATTTCTGCCACATAATCATTTTTCTGGCCTGTTGTTAACAGATAACTTATAGTAAAAGCAGTGTGGACATGTAACCATCTATGGGGTCACATTCTGCTTATGGAGAAGGTCCTAGAGATGAGCAGACCAGCGCTGGATATAGATACGATGGAGATGTCCTACCTGGTACATACTCCATGACCATGCACAGATGACGTGTAGTTGGAAAGGAGCACAACATGGAGGCCACGAAGGGACAATCTGCGAATGTTAGGATGTCCCTCTCTAGAAAGGCCCGTTCAAGTCTTACTGGATCTTTCAGCTTCTGCTTGTCCAGTTTCTTCATGGCGTATAACTGTTTGGAGTCTTTTTGGCGCACTAAGTGGACGGTTCTGTAGAGGAAGAAAATCGGTGGTTTATAATGTATTCTTACTAACAGTCTGTCTATAGACCTCATCACATCTCCTGTACTAATGGTGAATACTAGATGAGCTGCCGTCGCTACATAGATGATCTCCACTGGGAGGTCCTCATCCATGCCCCATCGTAAATGAATTGAATAATGACAATTAGATGTGCACAGAAGAGATGAGAGAATAAAATACAATGGATTAGAATTCTACTCAAATTTTACATATATCCGCATTGGCCAAAATGGCGAAATTTTTGTAATTCTCTTCCTCATGGATTCAGCAAAATGGTGAACATTGGCTACTATTTTCTAAACCTTAAAAGTCCGTCAAAATGTTAAAAAATAAACAAACTCTTACACTTACCTCTCTGGCTCCTCTATCTCAACCTTTTGGTCCTCACTGTACTTTCAAAGCTGCTGCCAGTGCTGAAGAACAAGAAAATGTCTAAGGCTGAGACAGGACTTCTGGCATTGATGACGTCTAGGAAGATTCTGCACAAACGCATAAAAGGTCATGGTGGCATGACATTGCAAATCTTCCTGCTCTTGCATAGAATCCTCCTGGACCTTCTCCAAGCTAGAAGTTCTGGCCCAGCGTGAGCGGCAGCAATCTGAAGACGCGGTGAGGATCGGACAGATGAGGCTGAGAAGCGGAGGGGTCGGAGAGCTGAGCAGTAAGGTCAGTATGAGTATTTTTTCCATTTTGTACATCTTACATTTATTAAGATCTGGGGTCTGGAGAGAACCCAGAGCGTAATAAGAGATATTACATTTGCCGAGTGATAACTTCTACGTCAATCACATTTCCCAGGAAAGTCTGCACGAAAGGCGAATGTGAATTATGCCAGATCCGCTCTTCTCTAGAGAACAGGGATATGGACTCCAATAATTCCTCTATGGTAACACTGTACGGGCACAGAGACAGAGGGATCATCATAAGGAGCCCTAGAAACCGAATATTATGCCGACATCAAGCTCACCCAAAAGCTCCACAGCTGAACTGTTTGATCTGTTCGTAGTCGCTCTTACAAGGATTTCTCCCTGGGTTCAATGATCCGATCAAGGCCTAGAAATAATAAGAAATGGCATTAAAGCATAAAATCTGCAGAAAGATAACATCTGTGGATGCCGGACCCCCACAGACAACATTATGTATATGGGATATCCCCCATACACAGACATCACTGTACTGCAGGGGAGGAGACAGGAGATCACACAGCGGGGGCAGGAATAATAATGCCGCCATCACACACAATAGATCTGATCTACAAGAAGAATAGGGATATCCCCTCGTCATATGGGGGATAATATTATATGTGTAATTCACCCCCGTTACCTGATCATACACAGACGTCTCCACTGATACTTACACTGACAGATTCCTGGACCTCGGGGGTCTCACATATTCCACCGTCAGTAATTGCCGGCACAGATATTCCTATAATAATGAGGAAACGTTTTGTATTAGACGATATCAGTACATAATATATAACATCCATATAAAGAAGGAGATGAGACGGGCTCTGTACACGGTGTAATACTGGTATATGGGATTCTGCACACAACGCATATATTTATGGCTCCTCCATAGATGGATATTCTGGACCATAAATGGCCATTGTTCAGGATCTGATTCATCCTAGAACAATTACATGATTGGGGACCTAGGAGCCTCCTTGTACATGATGGAGAAGAGCACAGAGGAGAGAAGCAGAATTACCTGCGCCCCCTCCATTATAGTCTATAAGGGGCTCCGGAGCCGTCACCAGCCTCATACAGAGGATGGAGAGTAAATCTACATGTTCTCTGCCGTTCTCTATAATATCTCGATATGTGAATGTAAGAATATTAGATGATTGCTCACCTTCCATCAGATCAGTGTTCAGCCCCTGCTGACTGGTATTAGGGTCCGGGATAGTCAGGTTTTCCCCCTCTTCAGAGTCACCTTCTGATGTTTCCTGTTCGTCACAATATGTACAATTAATGTATCATTTCACAAATACTAAATCACCGTATACAGTCCGTCCTCGACTTAGAAACATCTGACTTACAAACGACTCCAAGATACAAAGGGTTGATGATGAAAAAAAAAGCTAATATTCACCACTCTCCTCTCCGGCCGCCCCGCTGCTCACCACCTATCGTCCAGTCCTCTTCTTTCCAATGTCATGTGCTACTTCTCCGGTCTCTTCACTATAGTGCAGGACTTCTGGCCACATTCAAGACCCAGATTTCACTGCTCATCATAAGGTCATAAGGACGAGACGGGAAGTCCTGCCCCATAGTGAAGAGGCTGGAAATGTGGCACACTATGATGGAATAAGAGGACCGGGTGGCGGACAGCGAGCAAAATATTATTGTTTTTTTTTACTCTTTCCATTTTACATTCAAATTTGGGTTACAAACAAAACTATAGGATATATCTAGTTCATAACCCAAGGACGGCCTGTACATAAGGCAGGAAGGACTAAACCTGGATCTATGGGATAATCTCATTACTGGACGGACTCTACATAAGGCACGAAGTACTAAACCTGGATCTATGGGACAATCTCAGTATTGGACGGACTATACATGGCCGCTCCCTCCAGAAAATCAACATGAATATATAAGGGACTTGTATCTACAACTGTTCTCTAATAACTTGTATTGTCAGAACTGCAGTATTTAGAAGAATGAAGATTGTGATGATGAAGTGAGACAGAGGTGGAAACACAACCTCTGCATCGCTGAGTACAGAATGTCACTACAGAGGGTTGAGCTGCAGAGACAGGCTGCCATAGAACATCCTGCGCCTCTGACATCATAAATCTGCCACTCTGCTATTTGACGGCTAATCTGGAGAAGATTAGACCAGGACGTGTGATATAGAAAGTGATGGATCCTTACCAGACGCTCCAGTGAGCCGGCCGGACGCTCCAGTACATACAGGACATTTTGTGCCAGTTGTATAATAAAGGCCAATTCTCCACTTGTGGATTTTTCTTCAGCCTATAAAGATGGAAATAAATAGAAAAGGAAAATCATGAGAGAACATGGAGGAGGCCGATTATGTCACCACTTTACTCCTGCGATCTGCTCTACAATTACTACATATCTAGTGACTTAGTGCCGGTTATATATTATATTATTATCGGCCTAAAGAACTATTTTATGTGAATAAACTTATATTCTGTTATTATAACTTTTCGATGTTTTATGCAGATTTCTGCCACTTACCTGTTGCACCAATGTCCTGATGTTCTTCTGTAAATGCTCAAGATATGCTGAGCTTATACGACCTTGCTGATATTTGGTCAGGCAGTCTCTCAACAGCTCCATAACCAGCCGGTAAGTGAAGCTGAGGACGCCATCGGGTAGCGGCAGCACAATGTCAGGGGCATAGGTGGTAAGAATCCCCTGCAGCAGTGCCAACACCTGAAAATTGTCTGAAGGAATTTCAGACATTTCAAATAAATCCAAATAAATCCAAATCGCAGTCAGTAAATCACTAGCTATGTAGCTAATCACCAACAACAATGACACCGGAATGTCAAAGTGACACTGGAGCTGTAAACACTGGCACAAGTAATGGTGGTGCATTATGATGTCATAATATCATCACGGAATGTTGAGATGTTACCATATATGGAGCTTCTCTCCATAAAAGGAAGTTGCCTAGCAACACAAGCAGCAACTCTATAGGCTGTCGGCAGTGAGCATTGTCAGAGGTAAAAATAAAGCAAGTGTCAGAGGCAAGCATTAATAAGTTATTAAAAAAAGCCCTGCATCCACTCCTATGTCACTAGGTAAAAAAATAATGACTCTACTTCTTTGGTGAATTATAACCCCCAGAATGCCCTGGAAGCTTCAGAAATTCAAGAAATGCTGTGAGTTGTGGTTCTCTCCAAAGGCAAAAGGATTGTAGTCAACCACATGTGACATAAATGGCCCCTATGGGATCTTCAAGGGTTTGTTCAGCGCCGCTTACTTCCATACTGGGAGGTGACATCACGTCTACAGATACATGATGGGACGGTGTAAGTGTGGCCGCCATCATGCCTGTGACTTGGTAGGTTCCTCAGACGGCAGCTCACTCACCTCCCAATGTGGAAGGAAGCGGCCGGAGAACACTTTTAATCTATAAAAGAAATCAAGATTCCACCAAATCCGTGTAGAATATTTTTTGTTCTTTTCACTACACAAAAAAAAAATGATGAAAACATCTCATGTACCGCGCACTGTTACCCATAAATATTGTAGCTCGTTCCATTAAAAAAAGCTCTTGCCTAAATCTAAGCAGAAAAATGAAAGTTATGGGTCAATGATTAAAAAAGCAAAATAAACTGGATATCTGTGTAATTGTATCAACCTGCAGAATAAAGATAATTTGTCTACAGTGAGCGGAAAAAAAGAAGGAAAATAAAAAAGTGATGGAAGATTTATTTATTTATTCATCGTCACTCATATCATACCATTAAAAAAGAAAGAAACTGTAGTGGTGGTGAATTCTGATGTCATAATAGCGGTGATGTCATCATGGAATCTTGTGAGGGAATCTTATATGGAGCTTCTCACCTTATAAGGAAGTTGCCTAGCAACAGTGAAGATGGTAAAACCATAGGGTGAGCATCAGTGCTTGTATGTAAGAGGGAGCTGTGGGCACCGGGCTCTTCTCATCAGTGAGGGGATTTATAAATATATTTATTAATATCTGTATACACAATAAAAATCATAATTACGTATTTATAAGAAATCCGGATTCAGGATCTAAAAGAAATATCTTTACTGAGGGTCCACGGACTGAAAGTCAGAAGCCCACGCCTCACCACCCCCCAACTTCCCAAGATGGGGGTCTCTACAAATATGACCCTGCCTGCACTCCTTATTAAAGAAATAGAAGAACTGGGAGGACTATTGAGTTACACCTTAGATATAGACAAAACTGAGACCTTATTATTAAGAAGCCCTTCAAAGCCACTATGGACAAAGAGATTCCAGTTCTGCTGGATTGAAACAGCGCTGAAATATTTGGGGATATACAGTGACATGTTAAAGTTTGGGCACCCCTGGTCAAAATTAATGTTATAGTGAACAGCTAAGCAAGTTGAAGATGAATTGATCTCTAAAAGGCCTAAAGTTAAAGATGACGCATTTCCTTTGTATTTTAGGCAATATATATATATATATATATATATATATATTGAAGTTGAAAAGAGGATGGCTTCTAAAAATGATAATGATCCTAAGCACATGTCACAATCCACAATAGACTTCAAAAGGAGCAAGCTGAAGGTTTTACAATGGCCCTCACAGTCCTCTGATCTGAACATTATTGAAAATCTTTGGCTCAACCTCAAAATAGCAGTGCATGCAAGACAACCCAGGAATCTCACAGAGCTGGAGTAAGGCTATGTGCTCATGATGCAGAAATGCTCCAGATTTTTTCCTGAGCATTTCTGCATCTCCCTGGCAGAAAAAACGCATGCGGATTGTACATGCGGATTGTACATGCGTTTGTTCTGCCAGGGACAAGCGTATGTCCCGCTTTTTTCACATGCGATTTCGCATGCGGAGTAATAAGCGCTTTTCCAACCAATTTTAGCATCACTTGGAAAAGTGCTTGACAACTTGGTCACACTATATAAATCTATGCAACCGTCATGAATTTATATTGTGTGACCAAGTAATAGTTAAAAAGAATGGTAAAAAAGTAAACATTATACTTACCTTCTGATGGCTCCCGGTCTCCTTCTCCGGTGCGTCCAGTGTGTTTGGCAGCTCACAGTGGTCTAAAAGGACCTTTCATGACGTCATTTAGTCATGTGACAGGTCACGCGACCGTCGACGTCAGCGGTCACGTGACCCTTCACATGACTAAATGACGTCATGGAAGGTCCTTTTAGACCATTGCGAGCCGCCGGGGACCCAGGACACACCGCTAAGGAGACAGGGGGCCATCAGAAGGTGAGTATAATGTTTTATTTTTTATTTTAAATTCTTTTTTTTTGCAGGTACCATGGTACCCAGGTCTGGATGAGAGTCTCCTCTTCTCCAGAACAGGGTACCATCCGCACATTGAGTCGCTTAATATCCTCATGTGCACATGTAGTCATGTGGATATTATACGATTCAATTCAAGTCAATGGCGGTACGCAAAATTAATGGTAGTGCTGCGGATTTTTACGCAATGATAATCCGCAGCAGAAATTTCCACAGCACGTGCATAGCACATGCGGATTATCATTTGGGAACATTGCAGACCTTCTACCAAGCGTTTTTTAAGCATTTCCGCGGCGGAATTGCAGCTGTGGAAACGCTTAAAAAACGCATCGTGGGCACACAGCCTTATAATCCAAGGAAGAATGGATGAAAATCCCTCAAATAAGAATTGAAAGACTTTTGTCTGGTTACAAAATGCGTTTACAAGCTGTGATACTTGCAAAAGGGGGCGCTACTAGGTACTAACCACACAAGGCGCCCAAATTGACGAAATTATGGCAAAATATCCAAATATAAGCCAGTTATATCACATCTGTCATCATCATTAATCTAACAAAACAAGACTGGGACCCCAAATCATTCAATGGCTTTCCAAAGTGAATATAATGAAAGGACAAGTATCCTTGAATGATACATTTCTCTATGCCCTTATAGACAATACTAAACACAAACTCCAATGACAAAATATGGAATATGGATGATCCAAATCTAACTCATTCAAACATATTGGATTCTTTAGTTCAAGCACAAAAATATCTTCAATCATCCAGGTATCTAGAAAAGAGGCTAAAAGTTTGTCCCAGGTCGTACCGGACCCCCTCAAGGGGATATAGAATGGGACTATACACAACAAATAACTCCAAGAGCAAATCTTTATCATTGCTTATGGGGATGTCCAAGTATCCAAACTTTCATTTGCAATGACACACTTCACTAATTTTGTACCACAAGGTCATCTATGATTCTATCTTTTGTTACATGAACCCAGAAATGTATCAATATAAGAAAGGGGCGAATAAATTGTTACAGGAGTGAAATCTGTTATTCACACCTAGGTCCAGAAACAACCACAGCCCTTCAAACTGTTTCTGTAAAAAATGTCATCATATCTATTCAAAACGGTCTGGGTAGAAGCTTCATTATCATTACATAAGGAAAATAAGCTTAAATATTAGAACAAATTCATAGACTGCACAAATGTTATTCAGTTTGTTTCTGTTGAAAACTGTTTTTGCTCCCACTTACTGCATAGTGCATTGCATGTTTACAATTTATTGACGCTTTTTTTATTTTAATGTTGTATTCCAATAAAAATATTTCAGGTTCTATAAAAAGAGCTTGATTATTGTATCATAATGATGATTAAAAGCCTGATGTTACCATTTTACTGCAGTAAATTTATCACTTAAACATGAGCTATGTATGAGGGAGTTGGACTCTGGGAAATTGAGGAGTCGGACATTTCTCTTCTCGACTCCACAGCCCTGCTATAAACACTGGTATAAGTAATGATGGTAAATTCATGGAATCTTGTAGTAATGTCATCATGGAATCTTGAGATGTTGCCTTATATAGAGCACCTCACCTTATAAAGAGGTTGCCTAGCAAGAAATAAGGCAGCAGTACTACAGGCTGAGCATCAGTACCAGATGCAGACATGGAGGAAAGAGCTGTGGGGGCTTTACTCCTCTGACCAGTGGGGGGATTTTTATGTTCTAAGATAAATCATTTATATCTGTTATACACAGTAAAATGTATATTATTACTAGTGATGATCAAGCACTAAAGTGCATGGGAGCTCGTTGCTCGAGTCAAGAAAATCATAATGCTTGGGTGCTCAACCCAAGTAGTGAGCCCAATGTGAGCCAATGGGAAACTTCAGCATTTTTTCGGCACCCCGCCCCCTCCCCGGGGTCTGGAGGGGGCCTATAAATTGGCCATGATATGGGAACAGCATGGGGAAGACCCCTGGAAGCATCTCTGTCTCCCAGGCCACTGCTGTGAACAATATTGTCAGAGTATTATGCCACTTTTTTACGGACTCACAATAAATCATACAATTACGAAACCAAAATGGATTTTCCAACAAAAAATGTTAAGGAACATCCTTTCCAGGGTAATGACTTATATATAAGGCAAAATAAATAACCAAAAACAAAAATGGCTCCTCCACACCTTGGGCTATGTTCACAAGTAGCGTTTTTGATGCATTTTTGCACTTTTGCATTGCTTTCAATGGTGAAAAATACATTTATTAGTAAAAGAAATTTTAACATTTTACTACCTTATCTTGTCATGTGGTGTGTGAGACATGATCGGACAAATCCTGTTATATTTATGAAGGAGGGACTGTCAAAAGTCACAAAGCCTATATTTACAAGGTCATTAGGCGGCTCTTGCTATTGATAGAGGGCCAGCAGTCTATCCTCACTATTGTTAGAGAGCCATCAGCCGGCTATGCTTTGTTGTTCCCATTATAAAGGAGTGGGTCTCCTATACTGTTATTGCATATGCAGTGACTGCAATGGCTGCCAAAAATTAGGACACACTTCAATACCCCTTTGAAGAGACGTAGAGGAGGGCCTTATTAAAAAAATGTTCCCATTATAAAGTAGTGGGTCTCCTATACTGTTATTGCATGAGCAGTGACTGCAAGGGCTTACAAAAATTTGGACGCACTCCAATACCCCCTTTGAACAGACGTAGAAGAGGGCCACATTAAAAAAAATGTTCCCATTATTAAGGAGCGGGTCTCCAACACTGGTAATGCCTATGCACTAAGTGCAAAGGCTGTCAAAATTTAGGACGCAACCAAATACCCGTTTGAAGAGACGTAGAGGAAGTCCTCATTAAAAAAATTGTTCCCATTATTAAGGAGTGGGTCTCCTACACTGGTAATGCCCATGCACTAAGCGCATGGGCTGAAAAACATTTACCCATTGGGGGTATACATGACCATACTGTATAACATACAGAATGTTAGAGGTAGGCCTAAAAATATTTCCTACGGGCAACTTAAACACCTTTTAAAAAAATTATGTGGGTGTTGCATGATGGTCACCCTGTTGATATGGTGATGGTGGATGAGGAGAAGGAGAAGGAGGAGGGTGACATAAAACAGACAAAATCAGGAAGCGTATACCCATGTCTGGGTGTGAAGAGGTGCATGGAAATAGACCCCCCAACAAAAATCACTGAATTTGACTTTATGTTCTGCTGCTATCATCCGGTGGTGTTGAGAAGTCTGGGTTAATCCAGCCCTTGTTCATTTTGATAATAGTCAGCCTGTCAGCATTTTCAGTTGACAGGCTGATGCACTTTTCAGTTATAATACCCCCAGTGGCACAATAAACCCGCTCTGACAAAATGCTGGCGGCAGGGTAGGCCAGGACCTCCAAGGCGTAGAGAGACAGTTCATGCCTCACGTCCAGCTTGGATACCCAATAGTTATAAGGCACAGAGGAATCACCGAAGACGTTGGTACACTTGGCAAGGTACTCCTTCAGCATCTTCCAAAACTTTCTCCTTCTTGTCAGAGTACCCCACGCATCAGGGCAGGGGCACTGGGAGGGTCTGAGAAAACTGTCCCAGACCTTTGACAGTGTTCCCCTACCTCTGCCACATCGTATTTGTGTCTCCCTCACCTGTACTCTTTGGTTGTCCAACAAACTGTGACCTTTGCTGCCAGCATTTTCAGATGGGAATTTTTTTAATAATTCTATAACAAGGGCCTTCTGGTACTGCAACATTTTATTAGACCGCTCTGCCCCGAGAAGGAGAGATAGAAAGATGTCCTTGTAGCATGGGTCTAGAAATGTGACAAACCAGTAATTATTGTTGGCCAAAATGCGTGGGTCACGGGAAAGGCAGTGGAACATAAAGTCAGCTATGTGTGCCAGACTGCCAACAGCCAAGACTTCCCTGTCCTGACCCAGAGGACCACTGTCCATGCTCTCCTCGTCCTCCTCCTTGTTCTCCCGCTCCTCAGGCCATCCACATTGAACAAACGGTATGACTGTTGTGTGCGTAGTACCGTCTGTAGTGCAGGAAAACAGCTCCTGTTCCTCCTCCTCTTCCTCATTATCACCCAATCCATGTTGAGATGAGATGAGGCTGGGCTTTGTGACATCACCTTGTATAGTTCCTTGCTCCATCTCATCGTGCTCCGCCTACAATGACTCCTCTTTAATTGTGAGCACAGAGCATTTCAGTAGACAGAGAGGCAGGATGGTGATGCTAATTATGGCGTCATCGCCGCTCATCATCTTGGTGGAGTCCTCAAAGTTTTAGAGGACTGCACAGATGTCAGACATCCATGCCCACTCATCAGCTCTAATTTGCGGAGGCTGACCTGAATACCGATGGGGATGTTGAAGCTAGAACTCAACAACTGCCACCTGCTGCTCACAAATCCTTCCCAACATATGAAAGCTTGAGTTCCATCGTGTGGTGACATCGCACACGAGTCAGTGAGTTGGTATGGCTAGGGTGGGGGAAGCTGTAAGTGACTTCCTGAAATGGGCACACACGTGGCGTTCTTTCACAAGCAGGTCATGCAGATCCGTGTAGGTTTTGAGAAACCGCTGAACCACTAGATTTATCACATGGGCCAGGCATGGCATGTGTGCGAGTTTGCCAAGCCTCAGAGTCACAACCATGTTCCGGTCATTGTCAAACATGATCTTGCCTGGCTGTAAGTTCAACAGTGACAGCCACAGATCTGCCTGCTCTATTACAGATGTCAACAACTTTGCAGCGGTGTGCAGTTTGTCACCTAAGCATATCAGCTTCAGCAGTGCCTGTTGACACTTGGCCGAAGCAGTGCTATAGTGCTTCCAGTCTCCGACTGAAGTGGTCATTTCGGAGATGGAGGCTGATGAGGAGGAGTTTCAGAAGCTGTAGAATCTGAGGGCAACCCTGGTTGACCCTGGGCCCGCAATCCGTTCTGGCCACAAGCACTTGTCCACGTGCCCGTGGTTAGGTGGACCTTCCCAGTGACTGTGCTGGTAAGGGCACGTGAAATGTTCTGGGACACGTGCTTGTGTAAGGCAGGGACGGCACACCGGGAGAAATAGTGGTGGCTGAGGACCGAGTACCGAGGGGCACCCGCCGCCATGAATTTGCCGAAAGATTCTGTCTCCACGAGCCTAAAAGGCAACATTTCAAGTGCAAGCATTTGAAAAATGTGGCAGTTTAGTATTGTGGCCTGTGGGGCGTTAGCTGCATATTTGCCCTTGCATTCAAAGGACTGGGGTAGGGACAACTGAACACTGCGTTGTGACAAGGACGTGGACGTGGTTACTGATGGTGGTTGTTGCAAGTGTGCAAAAAGAGGCATCTTTGCCTGCGCCATGGACAGGGGATTGGTGTGCACGCACAACAGCAGAACAGGCAGTGGTGTCCCCCACAGAAACTGTTTCTGGACCCTAGCATTTGGTCCTATTAGTCAGGTGCTTTGCTGTCATGTGCCTGATCATGCTGGTGGTGGTCAGGCTGGTAGTTTTGCAGCCCCTGCTGATGCTGGCATGGCAGATGTTGCAAATGGCCTGTTTGGAATTAACTTGACAGTCTTTAAAAAAGTGCCAGACTATGGAAGACCTAACAGTTGGACTGGTAACTTCCCTCGTGTTGGTGTTCCGGAGAACTGTTGCCCGCCTTGTGTCTGTGGCCACCCCACTGCTTGTTCCTGCCTGTTGTGGTGCTTACACCTCCCTCCCCCTGTGTGCTGCTGTCCTCGCTATGCATGTCACCTTGCCAGGTTGGTCAGTGACTTCATTGTCCACCACCTTGTCTTCCAAGTACGCACCCTGGGCCTCCTGATGACTTGCTGGCAATTGTGTCTCATCATCATCCACCTCTTGCGACAGTAATTGCATTTTCCCACCATCGCCTTCATGTGACTGTAGCTGCTCAAATACATGGGCATCGCTACATGTGATCTCCTCTTGCCCCGCTTGAAGCGCGCCGGGCGAGAGTCCTGAATCCCTAAATGGAAATGTGAACAGCTCTTCAGAGTGTCCAAGTGTGGGATCAGTTGTCTCCAGGCACTCGGCATGGGGGGAGAAAGGAGGATCAGAATGAGGAATATGCGGTCCAGGCTCACAGCTACTGAAACTGGACCATATGGAAGACAGGGTGGTGGTGGTGGCAAACTGACTGGAAACATTATCTGCTATCCAACCAACAACCTTTTCACACTGCTTTGGCTTCAATAGTGGTGTTTCGCGGCCCCCTTCAAAGTAGGGCAGGAAGGTAGGTCGACATGATATGGGTGCTTTAGTGCTCCCTCAGCAGGCATAATTTCAGCTTGCCCACGACCTCGGCCTCTGCGTGCACCATCAGCATCATGTCCTCTTTCCAGTCCCTTGCCACGTGCCTTGCCCATTTTAAATGGAGTATAATATTTGTCACGTTCCCAAAAATGTCAGGATTATTACCGCAGTAACATCGTATCACCTGAGATGGACAAGTTTCTCTGCTTCCACAATACAGCAATGCTATTAAAATCAAACAAATCTGGCTGTATGCTGCTAACAAGCAAATGAAGCAGTAAAAGTGGTGTATTATATTGCTTTTCAACCAAATAATTAGGATTAAGCGAAAAAAGAATATTAAACCTGTTATCTAAGGCTGTGGATATGAGTAACAGCAGCAGACAGAAAGTTCAATGGATTTATTGTGCTGTATACTCTCTCCACAAACTCTGCCTAACTCCTGCTATCACCAGTAATATATGCATCTGGATTAGTCCTTAGCAGGACTGTTAGTATAGATGTATATTGCTGTGGAATACCTGACTAAATCAACCGCCAATTCTCTCCCTCGCTCAGCAGCAGCTCTCCCTACTCTGCCTGTCTGAAGGGTAGACTGTGACGAGCATAGGGTCCCGGGTCTGATATAGACCTGATGATGCTGTGTGGCCAGCCAATCACTGTAATGCCACAACCAACATGGCTGCAGCATTACAGTGACGAGTGGCGAGTACCGAGCAGTTGCGAGCACGCTCGCTCATCGCTAATTATTACTCACCACCACACCCAGGTCTCTATTATAAATAACCCTGCCTGACATTAGAGAAATTCTACATTTTAAGTTATTTCTTTTTAATTCTTTCTACAAAACAGAAAAAAGAGTCGAAATCAGTGGAGCTCAGGGATGTTTAGATATTTAGCTAATTTTTTCTGAGCAAGTGACAGATCCTCTATAATCTTGGGGAATGAAACACTTGTCCTAATAAATCTCCTCCTACGTTCTCCGATCACCACCATATTTGTATTCCTAGAGCCTCAAAGCACCGGAAAGAGAAAGTAAGTGAAGAATCAGGCGCATTCTAATCTGTAACCATGGAGACACATAGGCTGCATAAGAGCTGTATACACTACACAAGATTTACAAATTTGTTTCATTTTTTATTTTAAGGAACCAAATAAAAAAAAATACTGTAAAAGATCTTCTAACAACTAGAAATGATTCCAGGATTGTCTTTCCACTATATATACAGTATATACTCACAACACAAAGGTTAACTAATAGTTTTAATGATTTTCTGTAATAAATATTTGTATAAATATGAGAAACATTTATATAAAAATACAACAAATGATAATAAATATTTCAATTATAAAACAAGAAATACGTCTTATAATAATATTACTCAGCGATTTATAAAAGTAACAAAGTTCTTGTCGCTGCTGCTCCTGACGACCAATCAGATTTCTGCCGTTTTGCCTCTTGCAGTGCGGAATCGATGGCTGGAATCTGACTGGTTGCTACGGGCAACACTTTCATTATTCTCTACACTGTATAAATAATCCTTGAACTCTCGTTGCCGATAGCAACCGATTAGAATTCAGCTTTTACATTTGTAATTTACCCGAGATAAATAAACGTGATTTCTGATTGGTCGCTAGGGGTAACAAAGACGCTACATGACAGCTGAGGCTCCGTGACAATGGCGTCTGTTACTCCAGGTACTGGATGATGGGCCGGACACAGGTGCAGCCCACCGTCACCAGCGGCTTCTCCAGCCTATAGGTGGGACACATCCTCTCATCTCACCACGCAGGACCAGGATCTCCTGTCTGATGGGGACTGAGTTCATGCTGAGGTCCACATGACCCTCCGGGTCCAAACATCCGCGGTGGAGACATCGGGCCTCGCTGATGACCGCAGGGAATCTGTTATTGTCCACATTAGAGCTGGTGGAAGGAGATGAGAGAAATCAGGACACAGCAGTAACCATGTTTAGTCCCCCATACTCCGGCCTGCTGACCCCCATATATCATTATTATTATTTCTGCCATTACTCCATGTACATTCACCTGTATTCCCATGGAGAGATGGAGCGGCTCCTCACACTGTCCGCCATTACTTGTGCAGAACTCCGACTGCCGACCTTCATATCCACCTTCACACGTGGAGGAAATGTGGTGTCCGGTGTGAAGAGACATCCCCCGCCGGACACTAGAGGGGCCTCCCAGCCATCAGCGCCAGGGACCTGCTCTTCTCCTCCATGGACACAAGAGATGAAGATCAGAAGAAGCAAAGTGGAGAAAACCTGAGGACAGAAGATGTCACACATGTGATAGGGAACATTGTGGAAGTGTCAACATTATGTAGTGGTATAAGTAAGGGTTAAATAATGGATCAATAATATACATTAATAATATTCATACTCGTATGGACCTATCCCAAAGATATGCAACAGCGCTCAAGCCAAGAGCAACCAGATATGACTATATAACACATATAAGAAAGTCCAACATTCTAAGTGGAATTCATTCAACAATATATTATATTGTCATTGTATCATAACAGAGGATAACAAATAAAATGGTGGTGGCCCCAAGCAAGTGCTGCACTCACTATTCTGCTGGTGCAGTCACTATGTACATACATTACATTACTGATCTTGAGTTACATCTTGTATTATACTCCAGAGCTGCGCTCACTATTCTGCTGGTGCAGTCACTGTGTACATACATTACATTACTGATCTTGAGTTACATCCTGTATTATACTCCAGAGCTGCACTCACTATTCTGCTGGTGCAGTCACTGTGTACATACATTACATTACTGATCCTGAGTTACATCCTGTATTATACTCCAGAGCTGCACTCACTATTCTACTGGTGCAGTCACTGTGTACATACATTACATTACTGATCCTGAGTTACCTGCTGTATTATACTACAGAGCTGCACTCACTATTCTGCTGGTGCAGTCACTGTGTACATACATTAAATTACTGATCCTGTGTTGCATCCTGTATTATACTCCAGAGCTGCACTCACTATTCTGCTGGTGCAGTCACTGTGTACATACATTACATTACTGATCCTGTGTTACATCCTGTATTATACTCCAGAGCTGCACTCACTATTCTGCTGGTTCAGTCACTGTGTACATACATTACATTACTGATCCTGAGTTACCTCCTGTATTATACTACAGAGCTGCACTCACTATTCTGCTGGAGCAGTCACTGTGTACATTCATTAAATTACTGATCCTGTGTTACATCCTGTATTATACTCCAGAGCTGCACTCACTATTCTGCTGGTTCAGTCACTGTGTACATACATTACATTACTGACCCTGAGTTACCTCCTGTATTATACTACAGAGCTGCACTCACTATTCTGCTGGTGCAGTCACTGTGTACATACATTAAATTACTGATCCTGAGTTACATCCTGTATTATACTCCAGAGCTGCACTCACTATTCTGCTGGTGCAGTCACTGTGTACATACATTATATTACTGATCCTGAGTTACATCCTGTATTATACTCCAGAGCTGCACTCACTATTCTGCTGGTGCAGTCACTGTGTACATACATTACATTACTGATCCTGAGTTACCTCCTGTATTATACTACAGAGCTGCACTCACTATTCTGCTGGTGCAGTCACTGTGTACATACATTACATTCCTGATCCTGAGTTACATCCTGTATTATACTCCAGAGCTGCACTCACTATTCTGCTTGTGCAGTCACTGTGTACATACATTACATTACTGATCCTGTACTGATCCTGAGTTACATCTTGTATTATACTCCAGAGCTGCACTCACTATTCTGCTGGTGCAGTCACTGTGTACATACATTACATCACTGATCCTGTACTGATCCTGAGTTACATCTTGTATTATACTGCAGAGCTGCACTCACTATTCTGCTGGTGGAGTCACTGTGTACATACATTACATTACTGATCCTTTACTGATCCTGAGTTACATCCTGTATTACACTGCAGAGCTGCACTCACTATTCTGCTGCTGCAGTCACTGTGTACATACATTACATTGCTGATCCTCAGTTCCATCCTGTATTATACTCCAGAGCTGCACTCACTTTTCTGCAGGTGCAGTCACTGTGTACATGTAGCACCCTGAGGATTCGGCTGCTACAGGGGTATTACACCTCAAGCCAGAGGTGTGGTATTCCACTCCCGGGTGAGGATGGAATGTGGAACTGAGCTCAGTAGGCTGCATGCACTACATACATCCCATTTCCGGGGGACAGACCAATGGTACTCCCACTAGAGAAATGTGCAGGTACGACAGTGTCTGTCCCTGGCTGGAGTGGGAGGGGGGTGGAACATCCCAGTAGTGTAGGGGCAGATAGGGGGAGCAGTCTGGGTAATGCTAGGAGCTCATTGGGTGCTGGTCACCTGAGCTCACACATAGAGGGAGTATATAAGGTGGGAACCATCTTAGATCAGGGTCAGTCTGTCAGAGTTGAGTCAGAGAAGCAGAGCAGCTCAGCCAGCTCCAAGGCCAAGAGAGAGAGAGAGAGGAGAAAGAAGGACCCAGAGGGGGAGAAGAGGGAACTCCAAGAACCCAAAATTAGACCAGAGGGTGAAGAGTTGGCACAAGGGTACCGGATCCCAAGCTGGTGGAGGGCCCTAATCCTTAGCCAGAGACCGGAGGTCGTGGGCAGGATCTGCCACGACCACCCACTAAATCCACCCGGAAGGCAAACCGTGAATAGGGTCAGGGAACCCAGAGACAAGGGTTTTACCAACAAGAGGCCCGAGGGAGCCGGACTTAGGTGGATCCCTGGTGGGGAAGGCCAGAGAGAAGGACAAGTCAGAAAGGGAGCTCGGGACCACGCTCCGGAATCGCCTGGGGGTTGGCCGAGTCCAGGACCTGGTGGACGCAGCACGGCTCGGGCGGTCATTCAAGGCCGGAGTGACCAACACAAAAGCAGTAAGTAAAACCCTGAACTGCACAGCCCGACTCGGAGTCTTATTACTACTCTCACTGCACCACCACAACCACCACCCTCTACAGCTGACCCCCTGAGGCTATACCCCTCCCGTTGGGGGTTATACTACCTGAGCTGCGCACACACCACCAGCTTCAGCGGACCCTGCTGCAGCGGCGGCCGTACTGACCGCAAATCAACGGGTGGCGTAGTCGACACTAAAGAACATCCAGTAACATCTGTAGGACTGCCACACACTGAGCTTGACACCCTGGGCACGGACCGGGTCACCGCCACTCGGAGACTACAATCCCCACCTGATCCGGCTCCGGGTATCCCCCAAACAACACTGGCCCAGGGGGCGCGTCATACATACATTACATTACTGATCCTGAGTTACATCCTGTAGTATACTCCAGAGCTGCACTCACTATTCTGCTGGTGCAGTCACTGTGTACATATTTTACATTACTGATCCTGTACTCATCCTGAGTTATATCCTGTATTATACTCCAGAGCTGCATTCACTATTCTGCTGGTGCAGTCTCTGTGTACATACATTACATTACTGACCCTGTATTGATTCTGCATTACATCCTGTATTATACTCCAGAGCTGCACTCACTATTCTGCTGGTGCAGTCACTGTGTACATACATTACATTACAGATCCTGAGTTCCATCCTGTATTATACTCCAGAGCTGCACTCACTATTCTGCTGCTGCAGTCACTGTGTACATACATTACATTACTGATCCTGAGTTACATCCTGTATTATACTCCAGAGCTGCACTCACTATTCTGCTGGTCCAGCCGCTCCCTCTCTCCTCACACACATATTATACATATATACACAATAATAACTACCTACACCATGACATCTGGTCCGGTTACCAAACAAATAATAACAATATAATAAACAATAACCGACAAATTATATACAAACTAATATATACATTCTTTTTTTTTTTTTTTTTTTTAAATAAATAAAATAAAATAAATTAAAATAAATACTAACTATACAAATATATACAAGACAAAACAAAACCCCCCACACTCAAGCCCACCAGTCCCTCCCCGGCACTGACCTGAGAGCTGGTCCTGCGCCTCAGTCCATGTCCAACGTCCATAGGACAGATCAGGCAGTGCCAGTTTTTCACCCAAATAACCAGTGTCCCAAAAGATGAACCCACCTCCCCCCTTTTCCCTCCACCCAACCTAACACCTACACCCAAACCCATATATACAATATATACAGAAACAAACAATACAATAACCACAACTGACAAAGCCCAAGTTCGGCGCCTGCAGCCCTACATCACTGTCTACTGATCAATAAAACAAAAATCTATGGTGTCAGCAGCAGCCCACCACCAGGAGAGGAGATGACCAGACTAGGGCACACTAAAAGAAAAGCCCCTCCAGAGGAGAGCGGCCCTCCGTGTACCCAGTCTCTCATACTCCAGAGAACGCACCTTCACCAGGTCACCGAGTATGGTCCTAAACACATCGTCCACTGGGAGGATTTTCCGCTGCGTCGATACTAAGCACCGTGCGTTCCACGTGTGATACCTAACCACTGTGCTAACTAGAAATAAGGTGCAACGGTCCCGACCACCCAGGTCCCCGAATGCTCCATAGGCCCATTCCACATAAGAGAGACCGGCCAGCCAGGGCCAGCCAATGGAGGTGCCCACCCTGTTGTACACCTCTGTGTTAAAGGGACAACGAAGCAGGAAGTGGTCCATGCTTTCAAGCATGGTACCACAATGCTCCCGAGGACAGTTCCTGTCCTCAGAGCTCCTACACTTCAGATTGTCCCTCACACACAGTTTCCCATGGAAGCAGCGCCAAGCCAAGTCCCAAACCTTCGAGGGGATCCTGATAGAATTCAAAAGATGCAGACCCACCCCAAGATTCCGACTTGGGCAATCCCTGAGCGCCAGAGGCCTCTGAAAATGGGTCAACAGAACCCTTTTGTCAAGGAGCTTCCTTGGCAGAGTCCTGACCTCCCACATTCCCAGACCCCACCGGCGAATTACCTTCAGAACCACGGTAGCGTAAGCCGGGAGATGTCCATGCGGTGTGCGGAGATCCTTCACTTGCCCTCCTGTCTCCCATTCCTGGAAGAAAAGCTGAAACCATCCCTTACAGGAGAATACCCACAGAGGAGCCCTCTCTTTCCAGAGGTTTGCAATATTGATCTTAATGAAGGTATTCACAAGGAATACCACAGGGTTGACCATACCCAACCCTCCTAGTCTCCTCGTACGGTAAGTAACCTCCCTCTTGACCAGGTTCAGTCTATTCCCCCATAACAGTTGAAAGAACAAACTGTAGACCCGAGTCCAGAGAGGCTCTGGCAAGATGCACACACTGCCCAGATAGATCAGCAAAGGGAGCAGGTAAGTTTTGATCAGGTTTATTCTTTCCCTTAGGGTCAAAGACCAACCCTTCCATTGGTTCACCTTCTGAGTGGCGATCTCTAGCCTGCTGTCCCAATTTTGTTTGGGGTAATCCCCCTGGCCAAATTCGATGCCAAGAACTTTTGCAGAGACTTTGGGTTCTGGAAGGGTGTCCGGGAGATCAAAACCAGGATCTCCTCCTCCCAGCCAGAGACTCTCACACTTATCCCGGTTGATCTTAGACCCGGATGCCTCCGAGTAGCGATTTACCTCTGACATCAGCCATTCTGCCTCCCCATCAGAGGAAACAAAAACGGTGACGTCATCGGCATACGCCACCACTCTCAGAGTGGCTTCCGGTGCTGCCCGGTCCATCCCGATCCCAGCCAACGGTCCACGCTCCACCCTCCTAAGAAGTGGGTCAATCGCAAACACGTACAGTAGCGGGCTCAAGGGACAACCCTGGCGAACACCACACCCAACCTCAAAAGAGCTGCCAATCCAACCGTTCACAAGCGGGAAACTCTCTGCCCCAGAGTACAAGGTCTTAAGCCAATCAACGAACCCCCCCGGCAGGCCATACCTCAGAAGGACAGACCAGAGGTACTCATGATTAACCCGATCAAACGCTTTTGCCTGGTCCAATGACAGCATGTACCCCTTCCAGTGGCCAACCCTCCCCTGCTCCACCGCCTCTCGGACACAGAGTACAGCACTAATTGTACTGCGGCCCGGAACAGAGCAATGCTGGGCTCCCGAAAGGAGCTGGGGTGCAAATTTCACCAGTCGATTAAACAGAACCTTTGCCAAAACCTTCCTGTCTGCATTGAGAAGCGCTATGGGACGCCAATTCTCAATGCAAGATGGGTCCTTACCCTTTGACAAGATGATCAGGGCAGACCTCCTCATTGACTTTGGCAGAGTGCCCGAGGAAAGACACTCATTGAATACCTCAGTCAAGAGGGGAACCAAGGCGCCCTTAAAGGTCTTATAGAATTCAGATGTTAAGCCATCCGGACCGGGAGATTTCTTCAGGGCAAGCCCTTCAATCGCCAACTTAACTTCCTCTTCCCTGATCATCTCTGTCAAAACGCCAAAGAGGGGTCTACCCCTGGTTCGGGGACAGCTTCAGCCAGAAAAGCTGATATCTCATCCCATTCCAGATCCCTCTTCCCCAAGAGGTGCGAGTAGAAGGATCTGACGACCTCCAGGATCCCTGATCTGGATCTTTTCAGGGACCCCGCAGTGTCAACCAGTCCTGTAACAACTTTACTATTCACTGACATCTTGCAGTTTCTGTAAGGGTCGGGCGAGCGGTACTTCCCGTAATCCCTCTCAAAAACCAAAGATGCGTGTCTATCATACTGACACCTCATTAGCAAAGATTTCACTCTGGAGATCTCCTCGCGGCTACCTCCAGTTGAGACAAGATGCTCGAGTTTCCTCCTCAGGCCCTGATACAGGCGGTACCTGTCCAGGCTCCTGAGGCTCGAGAGCTGGCGGAAGAATCTCGCCACCCTTTTCTTAAACATCTCCCACCACTCTGACTTACTACTACAAAGATCCAGTAAGGGTACCTGGCTCTGAAGAAAATCCTTAAAGGACTGTCTTATCTCCGCTTCTTCCAAGAGAGACGAATTGAGCCTCCAAAAGCCTCTTCCCATCCGGGGGGTCTCTGTAACATTCAGGGAAAACAAAATCAAACAGTGATCGGAGAACTCCACCTCAACAACAGATACTGCTGAAGAGACGGCTTCCTCCTTTAAATAAAACCTGTCTATCCTGGACCTACAGTTACCTCTATGATAGGTGAACCCCTCGTGGCCTGCGGTGTGCCGGATGTGGACATCCACCAGGCGAGCCTCACTAGCTATACTATTAAGGGCGACGCTATCATAAGTCAGCTTGTCTCTGGAACCTCCTCTATCCCGGGGCCTCGTGACAGTGTTGAAGTCCCCTCCAAAGACGACCTGCCGACTCGTAAAAAGGTAGGGCTTGATCCTCATAAAGAGACACTTCCGGTCCCATTTAGATTGGGGACCATAGATGTTAATGAGCCGAAGCTCTTGTCCCTTCATGAGGACATCTAATATCAGGCACCTCCCCATTTCTAACTCAATAACCCGTCGGCATTCTACCGGTGCGGTAAAAAGGACCGCCACTCCGCTATACGGCTCAGCCGCAAGAGACCAATAGGAGGGCCCGAGTCTCCACTCCCTCTTAGCTATAAACACCTCTGCCATATTTGGCAGCCTGGTCTCTTGCAAAAAGAAAATGTCAGCTTCAACCCGGCTGAGAAAATCAAAGGCCGCAAATCTAGCCATGTTTGACTTAATGCTGGCGACATTAATGGACGCCAGCGTCAACGGAGTGGGTACCGCCATCATTGGTGATTGAGTTAGATGACTTTCTTCTTCCCACTCCCCTTATCCTCTGCCTCAGAGGAGGAATCCTTCCCCCTCTTTAATGACACAGAGGTGTCCATTCCCACATTTTTCCTTCTTTTTTCGTCCTCGTCTCCGGACTCTGGGCCATTCCCTCCCCCCAAGGACCTTGCATCCCCAGGAGAAGGAGACTCGGCGCCCCCTGTAAGCTCCGCTGAAGCCGGATCCTCACCCTCAGCCTCCTCCTCAGAGGAAGAAATGTTATCAAGGGCTTGGAACCGGTTAGAAAGACCAACTAGAGGGGAGTCGGTTTTAACTTCCTTAGGTACCTTGGTCAGAGCGGGAGAAGATGTTTTATCTCCCTTCTTTTTCTTCTTTTTGGTGCCGAGCTTACGCTTGTTCTCTAGCCACCGCTTATTATCCTCATCCATACTTTCATAATGGGAGGATTCTGAAGAAGAGGCAGTTTCCTCCCTGTGGATCCTCCTGACCTCCTCATCCAACTCATCATCCCTCGGGGCCTCAGCAGCAAGACTGGCATCCAGGACAGGGGCTGCCCCGGTAGTCTGGGGCTCGCCCCGCTCCCTCTCCTGTCTGCGCTTGTCTAGACGCCTCAGCTGGGCAGGCGTCTTTTTATTGCTTTTCTTCCCTGGCCCCTCAGCTCCCCCACCCCTGCTAGTCCCCTCCCCAGCAGAATCGGCCTCACGGCTTACTCCCACCGGGGTCTCGACTGCATTAGCAAAGGAGCGAGGACAACGGCTGAATGGGTGACCTAACTCACCACACAGGTGGCACCTAATCTCCACACAAGAGGCGTCAAGATGGCCGACACCCCCACACAACGCGCATTTCTGCACGGTGCAGTTTGCACTGAAGTGTGTGGGGTCGCCGCACCTGTGACAGAGCTTCGGTTGCCCCTGGTAGAAGACCAGGACACGATCCCTACCCAGGAAGGCAGACGATGGAATGTGGGCAACCGTACCACCTGAACGCTTAAGTTTTACCATAAACGTCCAGGCCCCTGACCAGATACCAAACTCGTCGCGGTTTTTCTTTGGCATCTCCACCACCTCTCCATACCGACCAAGCGAAGTCATGATGTCATAGCAAGAAAGCGACTCATTACGAGTCATCACGGTCACTTTCTTGATCTGGTTTTGGCGAGACACTGCCTGAACGGCAAAGTCTCGCCAGCCGGGCTCATTTTTTGCCAACTCATAATTCGCCCAGAAGAGCTCAAGCCCCTCCGGCCGAACAAAGCTGACATCAAACTCAGGCGTGGAATAGGGATGTATCAAGACGTAGATGTCAATCGCCTTGAAGCCCATCCTCAGCAGGAGCTCCTCAACTTTAGACCTTGGAGGACATGCATCACTGCCCCTCCACCGAAGACGGACCACATTCCTACGCACACTGCCTGGCCCGGCTGTTGGGAGGGACCACACTGTATCTCCCCCTTTTTGCTCTCGGAAGGCCCCGAGGCCATGCCTCTCTATCCAGAACGATAGATCAACCTCTCGACCCTCTACCATTAGTGATCTCTCCCCCTTCTTTAGAGCCTCCAGAAGGCGACGTTGCAACATGCCGTCCCCAAAGCCCGGAGACGAGGAGGATGCCCTATTTGCCCCGGAGGTGACACTGGCATAACTCCGGACAGGTGTTGCCACCCCCGGGGGGGCAACCGGACCAGTGACCACGTCAGCCCCAACAGTATCACCATTACCCACCTCCATCTTACCCTCCACCAAACCAGCAACCACACCACCAGACAATGAATTATCCTCATTCACCTCCACCACCACATTCATTCCTGCTGGACCAGTAACAATGGTGGATGACCTTTTGACCTCCGTATCAGGCACAAGGGGCTCAGTCACCTCCATAGAACTGGAGGCGACCTCACCCGCGGTCTTATGTGTGCCCTCCACATCATCGGTCGGTAATTTCCGCTGTTTGGCATTTGGTATAATGTGCCGCTGATCTCTAGCTGCAGTTAGGCGCCGCTGATCTTTAGCATCAGGATCTTCCGGACCAGCAACGCCAACACAAAATAGCACTTTCGTGGGAGGACCGGAGCGCTCAGCCCCAACTGCCCCCTCACACTGCCGCCGCTTCTCAACTAAGTGATCAGCGGCAACAGCATTCAGAGGAGCCGAGGCTACCGGAGCTGCCCCCGACACCGGGCTGCTCCCCCCTCCCACTGAGGAGCGCACCACAGCATCGTGGCCTGATGGAACGCCCGCCGCCGGGCCGCCCTCACTGTCCAGCCTCTCGGCTGATGCACCTCCTGCTACGTCCCCACTACTACAAGCAGAGACGGAGCTCTGCGCCTCACTACCGCGCTCTGTAATCTCCCCGCGCCTTTGCACCGGATCCACAGCAGAACCCGGGCTGGGCTGAGCAACGGGGCTTATACAGTGAGCTGAGCCTGCCGCCGACTCAGGGGGTACAGGGAGGGGGGCATATACGTATCTTACCGCTTCCTGCAGCTTTGGCTTGGTCTTCTTTGCCTTTTTGTGGCCCCCAGGTGCCTCTTCTGGTAGATCGTCACCAAGATGGAAGCTTTGGAGGCACACTGGGGACTCCAGGAGTTTAATCTCCGCCATTAGCGCCCCTCCCTGGCCGCTGCTGTCACTGTCCTCCCCAAAGCCGGCAGAACTGCGACCGGATGTCACTGTCGCCTGTCCTGCAGGGAGCTCGCTGCACGTGGCCTGCGGGTGACTTTGCAGGCTACCAGGTGGGGCTTCCTGCTGGTCATCATCACTCTCATCATCCACCTGGCTCTCAGGCTGCAGCCCCATCTGCCTTTGCTCTCTGGTATCAGCCATTTCTCTAAAGCAGTCTTCATTTATAAGTTTTTCTTTGAAAGGACCACTCTGCTCCCTGATGGTGGCTTTCCTAAGTTCCAGGCGTTGAATTTCACTGCTCAGTCTTTTTACCTTGGCTTGGAGCTTGGCCTTCCTTGGTTTGGAGGCCCCTGCAGCTTTGGCGCTTGTGCAGCGCAGCTCCTCCCGTAGCCTCCTGATGAGCTTACTGGCATCTTCATACTCACGGAGGTGGATCATGACCCGGGAGGCATAGGTGGACACAGACTCCCGGGGTCCCTGCTGCGCCCACCCCCCCTCAGGGAGGTCGGCCTCACCTCCGTGAGCACTCAGCTTTCCTCCGGAAGGAGCGCCATCTTGCACGCCGCTGTCAGGCTTTTCCTCCATGCTGGAAGCCTTGCGGCTTCTGGGGGTCTCCACAATCCCGGGGGGAGTAGGAGCCACATTGCTGTGACTCCTGGTGCAGCGTCTCACCCCCGAGTCCTCTGATGTGCAGGCCGGTTGCTGGTTTCTTCTGCCCCCCGCCGGCCTGGTTCGGGAAGCAGAAGCCTGGGACTTGGCTCCTTCACTCATCCCAGAAACCAGCTCTCCCTCCGGGAAAGAGAGAGAGCAGGTCCCCAGGTGGAGAGGTGTTGGTTCTCAGAGATCAGGAGCTCACAGCAGGATCTGCAGCCACCACACCCGTAATCAACACACTGACTAGCAGCTGATCAGAGCTGCACCCAGTATGCTGCTGGTGGAGTCACTGTGTACATACATTACATTACTGATCCTGAGTTACATCCTGTATTATACTCCAGAGCTGCACTCACTATTCTGCTGGTGCAGTCAATGTGTACATACATTACATTATTGATCCTGTACTGATCCTGAGTTACGTCCTGTATTATACTCCAGAGCTGCACTCACTATTCTGCTGGTGCAGTCACTGTGTACATACATTACATTACTGATCCTGAGTTACATCTTGTATTATACTCCAGAGCTGCGCTCACTATTCTGCTGGTGCAGTCACTATGTACATACATTACATTACTGATCCTGTACTGATCCTGAGTTACATCCTGTATTATACTCCAGAGCTGCACTCACTATTCTGCTGGTGCAGTCAATGTGTACATACATTACATTATTGATCCTGTACTGATCCTGAGTTACGTCCTGTATTATACTCCAGAGCTGCACTCACTATTCTGCTGGTGGAGTTACTGTGTACATACATTACATTACTGACCATGAGATACATCCTGCATTATACTCCGGAGCTGCACTCACTATTCTGCTGGTACATTCAATGTGTACATAAATTACATTACTGATCCTGAGTTACATCCTGTATTATAATCCAGAGCTGCACTCACTATTCTGCTGGTGCAGTCACTGTGTAAATATATTACATTACTGATCCTGTACTGATCCTGACTTACATCCTGCATTATACTCCAGAGCTGCACTCACTATTCTGCTGGTGCAGTCACTGTGCACATATATTACATTACTGATTCTCTACTCATCCTCAGTTACATCCTTTATTATACTCCAGAGCTGCACACACTATTCTGCTGGTGTAGTCACTGTGTACATTCATTACATTACTGATCCTCAGTTACATCCTGTATAATACTCCAGGGCTGCACTCACTATTCTGCTGGTGGAGTCACTGTCTACATTCATTACATTACTGATCCTGAGTTACATCCTGTATTATAATTCAGAGCTGCACTCACTATTCTGCTGGTGCAGTCACTGTCTACATTCATTACATTACTGATCCTGACTTACATCCTGCATTATACTCCAGAGCTGCACTCACTATTCTGCTGGTGCAGTCACTGTGCACATATATTACATTACTGATTCTCTAGTCATCCTCAGTTACATCCTTTATTATACTCCAGAGCTGCACTCACTATTCTGCTGGTGGAGTCACTGTGTACATTCATTACATTACTGATCCTGAGTTACATCCTGTATTATAATCCAGAGCTGCACTCACTATTCTGCTGGTGTAGTCACTGTGTACATACATTACATTACTGATCCTGTACTGTTCCTGAGTTACATCCTGTATTATACTCCAGAGCTGAACTCACTATTGTGCTGGTGCAGTCACTGTGTACATACATTACATTACTGATCCTGTATTGATCATGAGTTACATCCTGTATTATACTCCAGAGCTGCACTCACTTTTCTGCTGGTGCTGTCACTGTGTACATATATTACATTACTGATCCTGTACTGATCCTTAGTTACATCCTGTATTATACTCCAGAGCTGCACTCACTATTGTGCTGGTGCAGTCACTGTGTACATACATTACATTACTGATCCTCTACTCATCCTCAGTTAATTCCTTTATTATACTCCAGAGCTGCACTCACTATTCTGCTGGTGGAGTCACTGTGTACATACATTACATTACTGATCCTGAGTTCCATCCTGTATTATAATCCAGAGCTGCACTCACTATTCTGCTAGTGCAGTCACTGTGTACATACATTACATTACTGATCCTGAGTTCCATCCTGTATTATACTCCAGAGCTGCACTCACTATTCTGCTGGTGCAGTCACTGTGCACATACATTACATTACTGATCCGGTTCTGATCCTGAGTTACATCCTGTATTATACTCCAGAGCTGAACTCACTATTCTGCTGGTGCAGTCACTGTGTACATACATTACATTACTGATCCTGTACTGATCCTGAGTTACATCCTGTATTATACTCCAGAGCTGCACTCACTATTCTGCTAGTGCAGTCACTGTGTACATACATTACATTACTGATCCTGAGTTCCATCCTGTATTATACTCCAGAGCTGCACTCACTATTCTGCTGGTGCAGTCACTGTGCACATACATTACATTACTGATCCGGTTCTGATCCTGAGCTACATCCTGTATTATACTCCAGAGATGCACTCACTATTCTGCTGGTGCAGTCACTGTGTGCATACATTACATTACTGATCCTGTACTGATCCTGAGTTACATCCCTTATTATACCCCAGAGCTGCACTCACTATTCTGCTAGTGCAGTCACTGTGTACATACATTACATTACTGATCCTGAGTTCCATCCTGTATTATACTCCAGAGCTGCACTCACTATTCTGCTGGTACAGTCACTGTGTACATACATTACATTACTGATCCTGTACTGATCCTTAGTTACATCCTATATTATACTCCAGAGCTGCAATCACTATTCTGCTGGTGCAGTCACTGTGTGCATACATTACATTACTGATCCTGAGTTACATCCTGTATTATAATCCTGAGCTGTACTCACTATTCTGCTGGTGCAGTCACTGTGTACATACATTACATTACTCATCCTGAGTTACATCTTGTATTATAATCCAGAGCTGCACTCACTATTCTGCTGGTGCAGTCACTGTGCACATATATTACATTACTGATTCTCTACTCATCCTCAGTTACATCCTTTATTATACTTCAGAGCTGCACACACTATTCTGCTGGTGGAGTCACTGTCTACATTCATTACATTACTGATCCTGAGTTACATCCTGTATTATAATTCAGAGCTGCACTCACTATTCTGCTGGTGCAGTCACTGTCTACATTCATTACATTACTGATCCTGACTTACATCCTGCATTATACTCCAGAGCTGCACTCACTATTCTGCTGGTGCAGTCACTGTGCACATATATTACATTACTGATTCTCTAGTCATCCTCAGTTACATCCTTTATTATACTCCAGAGCTGCACACACTATTCTGCTGGTGGAGTCACTGTGTACATACATTACATTACTGATCCTGAGTTACATCCTGTATTATAATCCAGAGCTGCACACACTATTCTGCTGGTGGAGTCACTGTGTACATTCATTACATTACTGATCCTGAGTTACATCCTGTATTATAATCCAGAGCTGCACACACTATTCTGCTGGTGGAGTCACTGTGTACATTCATTACATTACTGATCCTGAGTTACATCCTGTATTATAATCCAGAGCTGCACACACTATTCTGCTGGTGGAGTCACTGTGTACATTCATTATATTACTGATCCTGAGTTACATCCTGTATTACACTCCAGAGCTGCACTCACTATTCTGCTGGTGCAGTCACTGTGTACATACATTACATTACTGATCCTGAGTTACATCCTGTATTATAATCCAGAGCTGCACTCACTATTCTGCTGGTGTAGTCACTGTGTACATACATTACATTACTGATCCTGTACTGATCCTGAGTTACATCCTGTATTATACTCCAGAGCTGAACTCACTATTGTGCTGGTGCAGTCACTGTGTACATACATTACATTACTGTTCCTGTACTGATCATGAGTTACATCCTGTATTATACTCCAGAGCTGCACTCACTTTTCTGCTGGTGCTGTCACTGTGTACATATATTACATTACTGATCCTGTACTGATCCTTAGTTACATCCTGTATTATACTCCAGAGCTGAACTCACTATTGTGCTGGTGCAGTCACTGTGTACATACATTACATTACTGATCCTCTACTCATCCTCAGTTAATTCCTTTATTATACTCCAGAGCTGCACTCACTATTCTGCTGGTGGAGTCACTGTGTACATACATTACATTACTGATCCTGAGTTCCATCCTGTATTATACTCCAGAGCTGCACTCACTATTCTGCTAGTGCAGTCACTGTGTACATACATTACATTACTGATCCTGAGTTCCATCCTGTATTATACTCCAGAGCTGCACTCACTATTCTGCTGGTGCAGTCACTGTGCACATACATTACATTACTGATCCGGTTCTGATCCTGAGTTACATCCTGTATTATACTCCAGAGCTGAACTCACTATTCTGCTGGTGCAGTCACTGTGTACATACATTACATTACTGATCCTGTACTGATCCTGAGTTACATCCTGTATTATACTCCAGAGCTGCACTCACTATTCTGCTGGTGCAGCCACTGTGTACATATATTACATTACTGATCCTGTACTGATCCTGAGTTACATCCTGTATTATACTCCAGAGCTGCACTCACTATTCTGCTAGTGCAGTCACTGTGTACATACATTACATTACTGATCCTGAGTTCCATCCTGTATTATACTCCAGAACTGCACTCACTATTCTGCTAGTGCAGTCGCTGTGTACATACATTACATTACTGATCCTGAGTTCCATCCTGTATTATACTCCAGAGCTGCACTCACTATTCTGCTGGTGCAGTCACTGTGCACATACATTACATTTCTGATCCGGTTCTGATCCTGAGTTATATCCTGTATTATACTCCAGAGCTGCACTCACTATTCTGCTGGTGCAGTCACTGTGTACATACATTACATTACTGATCCTCTACTGATCCTGAGTTACATCCTGTATTATACTCCAGAGCTGCACTCACTATTCTGCTGGTGCACCACTGTGTACATATATTACATTACTGATCCTGTACTGATCCTGAGTTACATCCCTTATTATACCCCAGAGCTGCACTCACTATTCTGCTAGTGCAGTCACTGTGTACATACATTACATTACTGATCCTGAGTTCCATCCTGTATTATACTCCAGAGCTGCACTCACTATTCTGCTGGTACAATCACTGTGTACATACATTACATTACTGATCCTGTACTGATCCTTAGTTACATCCTATATTATACTCCAGAGCTGCACTCACTATTCTGATGGTGCAGTCACTGTGTGCATACATTACATTACTGATCCTGAGTTACATCCTGTATTATAATCCTGAGCTGTACTCACTATTCTGCTGGTGCAGTCACTGTGTACATATATTACATTACTAATCTTGTACTTATCCTGACTTGCATCCTGTATTATACTCCAGAGCTGCACTCACTATTCTGCTTGTGCAGTCACTGTGCACATACATTACATTACTGATCCTCTACTGATCCTCAGTTACATCCTGTATTATACTCCAGAGCTGCACTCACTATTCTGCTGGTGGAGTCACTGTGTACATACATTACATTACTGATCCTGCACTGATCCTGAGTTATATACTGTATTATACTCCAGAGCTGCTCTCACTATTCTGCTGGTGCAGTCACTGTGTACATACATTACATTACTGATCCTGAGTTACATCCTGTATTATACTCCAGAGCTGTACTCACTATTCTGCTGGTGCAGTCACTGTGTACATACATTACATTACTCATCCTGAGTTACATCTTGTATTATAATCCAGAGCTGCACTCACTATTCTGCTGGTGCAGTCACTGTGTACATACATTACATTATTGATCCTGTACTGATCCTGAGTTACATCCTGTATTATACTCCAGAGCAGCACTCACTATTCTGCTGGTTCAGTCACTGTGTACATACATTACATTACTGATCCTGAGTTACATCTTGTATTATAATCCAGAGCTGCACTCTCTATTCTGCTGGTGCAGTCACTGTGCACATACATTACATTACTGATCCTGTACTGATCCTGACTTACATACTGTATTATACTGCAGAGCTGCACTCACTATTCTGCTGGTGCAGTCACTGTGCACATACATTACATTACTGATCCTCTACTCATCCTCAGTTACTTCTTTATTATACTCCAGAGCTGCACTCACTATTCTGCTCGTGGGGTCACTGTGTACATACATAATATTACTGATCCTGAGTTACATCCTCTATTATAATCCAGAGCTGCACACACTATTCTGCTGGTGCAGTCACTGTGTACATACATTACATTACTGATCCTGAGATACATCCTGTATTATACTCCAGAGCTGCACTCACTATTCTGCTGGTGCAGTCACTGTGTACATACATTACTGATCCTGAGTTCCATCCTGTATTATACTCGAGAGCTGAACTCACTATTCTGCTGGTGCAGTCACTGTGTACATACATTACATTACTGATCCTGAGTTCCATCCTGTATTATACTCCAGAGCTGTACTCACTATTCTGCTGGTGCAGTCACTGTGTACATACATTACATTACTGATCCTGTACTGATCCTGAGTTACATCCTATATTATACTCCAGAACTGCACTCACTATTCTGCTGGTGCAGTCACTGTGTACATACATTACATTACTGATCCTGAGTTACATCCTGTTTTATAATCCAGAGCTGCACTCACAATTCTGCTTGTGCAGTCACTGTGTACATATATTACATTACTGATCCTGTACTGATCCTGACTTACATCCTGTATTATACTCCAGAGCTGCACTCACTATTCTGCTGGTGCAGTCACTGTGCACATACATTACATTACTGACCCTCTACTGATCCTCAGATACATCCTGTATTATACTTCAGAGCTGCACTCACTATTCTGCTGGTGGAGTCACTGTGTACATACATTACATTACTGATGCTGCACTGATCCTGAGTTCCATCCTGTATTATACTCCAGAGCTGCACTCACTATTCTGCTGGTGCAGTCACTGTGTACATAAATTACATTACTGATCCTGTACTGATCCTGAGTTCCATCCTGTATTATACTCCAGAGCTGCACTCACTATTCTGCTAGTGCAGTCACTGTGTACATACATTACATTACTGATCCTGTACTGATCCTGAGTTCCATCCTGTATTATACTGCAGACCTGCACTCACTATTCTGCTGGTGCAGTCACTGTGTACATACATTACATTACTGATCCGGTTCTGATCCTGAGTTACATCCTGTATTATATTCCAGAGCTGCACTCACTATTCTGCTGGTGCAGTCACTGTGTACATACATTACATTACTGATCCTGTACTGATCCTGAGTTACATCATGTATTATACTCCAGAGCTGCACTCACTATTCTGCTGGTGCAGCCACTGTGTACATATATTACATTACTGATCCTGTACTGATCCTGAGTTACATCCCTTATTATACCCCAGAGCTGCACTCACTATTCTGCTAGTGCTGTCACTGTGCACATACATTACACTACTGATCCTGAGTTCCATCCTGTATTATACTCCAGAGCTGCACTCACTATTCTGCTGCTGCAGTCACTGTGTACATACATTACATTACTCATCCTGAGTTACATCTTGTATTATAATCCAGAGCTGCACTCACTATTCTGCTGGTGCAGTCACTGTGTACATACATTACATTACTGATCCTGAGTTACATCTTGTATTATAATCCAGAGCTGCACTCTCTATTCTGCTGGTGCAGTCACTGTGCACATACATTACATTACTGATCCGGTTCTGATCCTGAGTTACATCCTGTATTATATTCCAGAGCTGCACTCACTATTCTGCTGGTGCAGTCACTGTGTACATACATTACATTACTGATCCTGAGTTCCATCCTGTATTATACTCCAGAGCTGCACTCACTATTCTGCTGGTACAATCACTGTGTACATACATTACATTACTGATCCTGTACTGATCCTTAGTTACATCCTATATTATACTCCAGAGCTGCACTCACTATTCTGCTGGTGCAGTCACTGTGTGCATACATTACATTACTGATCCTGAGTTACATCCTGTATTATAATCCTGAGCTGTACTCACTATTCTGCTGGTGCAGTCACTGTGTACATATATTACATTACTAATCTTGTACTTATCCTGACTTGCATCCTGTATTATACTCCAGAGCTGCACTCACTATTCTGCTTGTGCAGTCACTGTGCACATACATTACATTACTGATCCTCTACTGATCCTCAGTTACATCCTGTATTATACTCCAGAGCTGCACTCACTATTCTGCTGGTGGAGTCACTGTGTACATACATTACATTACTGATCCTGCACTGATCCTGAGTTATATACTGTATTATACTCCAGAGCTGCTCTCACTATTCTGCTGGTGCAGTCACTGTGTACATACATTACATTACTGATCCTGAGTTACATCCTGTATTATACTCCAGAGCTGTACTCACTATTCTGCTGGTGCAGTCACTGTGTACATACATTACATTACTCATCCTGAGTTACATCTTGTATTATAATCCAGAGCTGCACTCACTATTCTGCTGGTGCAGTCACTGTGTACATACATTACATTATTGATCCTGTACTGATCCTGAGTTACATCCTGTATTATACTCCAGAGCAGCACTCACTATTCTGCTGGTTCAGTCACTGTGTACATACATTACATTACTGATCCTGAGTTACATCTTGTATTATAATCCAGAGCTGCACTCTCTATTCTGCTGGTGCAGTCACTGTGCACATACATTACATTACTGATCCTGTACTGATCCTGACTTACATACTGTATTATACTGCAGAGCTGCACTCACTATTCTGCTGGTGCAGTCACTGTGCACATACATTACATTACTGATCCTCTACTCATCCTCAGTTACTTCTTTATTATACTCCAGAGCTGCACTCACTATTCTGCTCGTGGGGTCACTGTGTACATACATAATATTACTGATCCTGAGTTACATCCTCTATTATAATCCAGAGCTGCACACACTATTCTGCTGGTGCAGTCACTGTGTACATACATTACATTACTGATCCTGAGATACATCCTGTATTATACTCCAGAGCTGCACTCACTATTCTGCTGGTGCAGTCACTGTGTACATACATTACTGATCCTGAGTTCCATCCTGTATTATACTCGAGAGCTGAACTCACTATTCTGCTGGTGCAGTCACTGTGTACATACATTACATTACTGATCCTGAGTTCCATCCTGTATTATACTCCAGAGCTGTACTCACTATTCTGCTGGTGCAGTCACTGTGTACATACATTACATTACTGATCCTGTACTGATCCTGAGTTACATCCTATATTATACTCCAGAACTGCACTCACTATTCTGCTGGTGCAGTCACTGTGTACATACATTACATTACTGATCCTGAGTTACATCCTGTTTTATAATCCAGAGCTGCACTCACAATTCTGCTTGTGCAGTCACTGTGTACATATATTACATTACTGATCCTGTACTGATCCTGACTTACATCCTGTATTATACTCCAGAGCTGCACTCACTATTCTGCTGGTGCAGTCACTGTGCACATACATTACATTACTGACCCTCTACTGATCCTCAGATACATCCTGTATTATACTTCAGAGCTGCACTCACTATTCTGCTGGTGGAGTCACTGTGTACATACATTACATTACTGATCCTGCACTGATCCTGAGTTCCATCCTGTATTATACTCCAGAGCTGCACTCACTATTCTGCTGGTGCAGTCACTGTGTACATAAATTACATTACTGATCCTGTACTGATCCTGAGTTCCATCCTGTATTATACTCCAGAGCTGCACTCACTATTCTGCTAGTGCAGTCACTGTGTACATACATTACATTACTGATCCTGTACTGATCCTGAGTTCCATCCTGTATTATACTGCAGACCTGCACTCACTATTCTGCTGGTGCAGTCACTGTGTACATACATTACATTACTGATCCGGTTCTGATCCTGAGTTACATCCTGTATTATATTCCAGAGCTGCACTCACTATTCTGCTGGTGCAGTCACTGTGTACATACATTACATTACTGATCCTGTACTGATCCTGAGTTACATCATGTATTATACTCCAGAGCTGCACTCACTATTCTGCTGGTGCAGCCACTGTGTACATATATTACATTACTGATCCTGTACTGATCCTGAGTTACATCCCTTATTATACCCCAGAGCTGCACTCACTATTCTGCTAGTGCTGTCACTGTGCACATACATTACACTACTGATCCTGAGTTCCATCCTGTATTATACTCCAGAGCTGCACTCACTATTCTGCTGCTGCAGTCACTGTGTACATACATTACATTACTCATCCTGAGTTACATCTTGTATTATAATCCAGAGCTGCACTCACTATTCTGCTGGTGCAGTCACTGTGTACATACATTACATTACTGATCCTGAGTTACATCTTGTATTATAATCCAGAGCTGCGCTCTCTATTCTGCTGGTGCAGTCACTGTGCACATACATTACATTACTGATCCGGTTCTGATCCTGAGTTACATCCTGTATTATATTCCAGAGCTGCACTCACTATTCTGCTGGTGCAGTCACTGTGTAAATACATTACATTACTGATCCTGTACTGATCCTGAGTTACATCATGTATTATACTCCAGAGCTGCACTCACTATTCTGCTGGTGCAGCCACTGTGTACATATATTACATTACTGATCCTGTACTGATCCTGAGTTACATCCTGTATTATACTCCAGAGCTGCACTCACTATTCTGCTAGTGCAGTCACTGTGTACATACATTACATTACTGATCCTGAGTTCCATCCTGTATTATACTCCAGAGCTGCACTCACTATTCTGCTAGTGCAGTCACTGTGTACATACATTACATTACTGATCCTGAGTTCCATCCTGTATTATACTCCAGAGCTGCACTCACTATTCTGCTAGTGCAGTCACTGTGTACATACATTACATTACTGATCCTGAGTTCCATCCTGTATTATACTCCAGAGCTGCACTCACTATTCTGCTGGTGCAGTCACTGTGCACATACATTACATTACTGATCCGGTTCTGATCCTGAGTTACATCCTGTATTATATTCCAGAGCTGCACTCACTATTCTGCTGGTGCAGTCACTGTGTACATACATTACAGTACTGATCCTGTACTGATCCTGAGTTACATCCCTTATTATACCCCAGAGCTGCACTCACTATTCTGCTAGTGCTGTCACTGTGCACATACATTACAGTACTGATCCTGAGTTCCATCCTGTATTATACTCCAGAGCTGCACTCACTATTCTGCTGCTGCAGTCACTGTGTACATACATTACATTACTCATCCTGAGTTACATCTTGTATTATAATCCAGAGCAGCACTCACTATTCTGCTAGTGCAGTCACTGTGTACATACATTACATTACTGAGCCACTGTGTACATACATTACATTACTGAGCCACTGTGTACATATATTACATTACTGATCCTGTACTGATCCTGAGTTACATCCCTTATTATACCCCAGAGCTGCACTCACTATTCTGCTAGTGCTGTCACTGTGCACATACATTACAGTACTGATCCTGAGTTCCATCCTGTATTATACTCCAGAGCTGCACTCACTATTCTGCTGCTGCAGTCACTGTGTACATACATTACATTACTCATCCTGAGTTACATCTTGTATTATAATCCAGAGCTGCACTCACTATTCTGCTGGTGCAGTCACTGTGTGCATACATTACATTACTGATCCTGAGTTACATCTTGTATTATAATCCAGAGCTGCACTCTCTATTCTGCTGGTGCAGTCACTGTGCACATACATTACATTACTGATCCTGTACTGATCCTGACTTACATACTGTATTATACTCCAGAGCTGCACTCACTATTCTGCTGGTGGAGTCACTGTGTACATACATTACATTACTGATCCTGAGATACATCCTGTATTATACTCCAGAGCTGCACTCACTATTCTGCTGGTGCAGTCACTGTGTACATACATTACTGATCCTGAGTTACATCCTGTATTATACTCGAGAGCTGAACTCACTATTCTGCTGGTGCAGTCACTGTGTACATACATTACATTACTGATCCTGAGTTCCATCCTGTATTATACTCCAGAGCTGTACTCACTATTCTGCTGGTGCAGTCACTGTGTACATACAATTACATTACTGATCCTGTACTGATCCTGAGTTACATCCTGTATTATACTCCAGAGCTGCACTCACTATTCTGCTTGTGCAGTCACTGTGTACATATATTACATTACTGATTCTGTACTGATCCTGACTTACATCCTGTATTATACTCTAGAGCTGCACTCACTATTCTGCTGGTGCAGTCACTGTGCACATACATTACATTACTGACCCTCTACTGATCCTCAGATACATCCTGTATTATACTTCAGAGCTGCACTCACTATTCTGCTGGTGGAGTCACTGTGTACATACATTACATTACTGATCCTGCACTGATCCTGAGTTATATCCTGTATTATACTCCAGAGCTGCACTCACTATTCTGCTGGTGCAGTCACTGTGCACATGCATTACATTACTGATCCGTTTCTGATCCTGAGTTACATCCTGTATTATACTCCAGAGCTGCACTCACTATTCTGCTGGTGCAGTCACTGTGTACATACATTACATTACTGATTCTGTACTGATCCTGAGTTACATCCTGTATTATACTCCAGAGCTGCACTCACTGTTCTGCTGGTGCAGCCACTGTGAACATATATTACATTATTGATCCTGTACTGATCCTGAGTTACATCCTGTATTATACTCCAGAGCTGCACTCACTATTCTGCTAGTGCAGTCACTGTGCACATACATTACATTACTGATCCTGAGTTCCATCCTGTATTATACTCCAGAGCTGCACTCACTATTCTGCTAGTGCAGTCACTGTGAACATACATTACATTACTGATCCTGAGTTCCATCCTGTATTATACTCCAGAGCTGCACTCACTATTCTGCTGGTGCAGTCACTGTGCACATACATTACATTACTGATCCGGTTCTGATCCTGAGTTACATCCTGTATTATACTCCAGAGCTGCACTCACTATTCTGCTGGTGCAGTCACTGTGTACATACATTACATTACTGATCCTGTACTGATCCTGAGTTACATCATGTATTATACTCCAGAGCTGCACTCACTATTCTGTTGGTGCGGCCACTGTGTACATATATTACATTACTGATCCTGTACTGATCCTGAGTTACATCCCTTATTATACCCCAGAGCTGCACTCACTATTCTGCTAGTGCAGTCACTGTGTACATACATTATACTACTGATCCTGAGTTCAATCCTGTATTATACTCCAGAGCTGCACTCACTATTCTGCTGGTGCAGTCACTGTGTACATACATTACATTACTGATCCTGAGTTACATCCTATATTATACTCCAGAGCTGCACTCACTATTCTGCTGGTGCAGTCACTGTGTACAAACATTACATTTGTGATCCTGAGTTACATCCTGTATTATAATCATGAGCTGTACTCACTATTCTGCTGGTGCAGTCACTGTGTACATATATTACATTACTGATCTTGTACTGATCCTGACTTGCATCCTGTATTATACTCCAGAGCTGCACTCACTATTCTGCTTGTTCAGTCACTGTGCACATACATTACATTACTGATCCTCAGTTATATCCTGTATTATACTCCAAAGCTGCACTCACTATTCTGCTAGTGCATTCTCTGTGTACATACATTACATTACTGATCCTGAGTTATATACTGTATTATACTCCAGAGCTGCTCTCACTATTCTGCTGGTGCAGTCACTGTGCACATACATTACATTACTGATCCTGTACTGATCCTGAGTTACATCCTGTATTATACTCCAGAGCTGCACTCACTATTCTGCTGGTGCAGTCACTGTGTACATACATTACATTACTAATCCTGTGCTGATCCTGAGTTACATCCTGTATTATACTCCAGAGCTGCACTCACTATTCTGCTGGTGCAGTCACTGTGTACATACATTATATTACTGATCCTGTACTGATCCTGAGTTGCATCCTGTATTATACTCCAGAGCTGCACTCACTATTCTGCTGGTGCAGTCACTGTGTACATACATTACGTTACTGATTCTGTACTGATCCTGAGTTACATCCTGTATTATACTCCAGAGCTGCACTCACTATTCTGCTGGTTCAGTCACTGTGTACATGCATTACATTACTGATCCTGAGTTACATCTTGTATTATAATCCAGAGCTGCACTCTCTATTCTGCTGGTGCAGTCACTGTGCACATACATTACATTACTGATCCTGTACTGATCCTGACTTACATACTGTATTATACTCCAGAGCTGCACTCACTATTCTGCTGTTGCAGTCACTGTGCACATACATTACATTACTGATCCTCTACTCATCTTCAGTTACTTCCTTTATTATACTCCAGAGCTGCACTCACTATTCTGCTCGTGGGGTCACTGTGTACATACATAATATTACTGATCCTGAGTTACATCCTCTATTATAATCCAGAGCTGCACACAATATTCTGCTGGTGCAGTCACTGTGTACATACATTACATTACTGATCCTGAGATACATCCTGTATTATACTCCAGAGCTGTACTCACTATTCTGCTGGTGCAGACACTGTGTACATACATTACATTGCTGATCCTGTACTGATCCTGAGTTACATCCTATATCATACTCCAGAGCTGCACTCACTATTCTGCTGGTGCAGTCACTGTGTACATACATTACATTACTGATCCTGAGTTACATCCTGTTTTATAATCCAGAGCTGCACTCACTATTCTGCTTGTGCAGTCACTGTGTACATATATTACATTACTGATCCTGTACTGATCCTGACTTACATCCTGTATTATACTCCAGAGTTGCACTCACTATTCTGCTGGTGGAGTCACTGTGTACATACATTACATTACTGATCCTGCACTGATCCTGAGTTATATCCTGTATTATACTCCAGAGCTGCACTCACTATTCTGCTGGTGCAGTCACTGTGCACATACATTACATTACTGATCCGGTTCTGTTCCTGAGTTCCATCCTGTATTATACTCCAGAGCTGCACTCACTATTCTGCTGGTGCAGCCACTGTGTACATATATTACATTACTGATCCTGTACTGATCCTGAGTTACATCCTGTATTATACTCCAGAGCTGCACTCACTATTCTGCTAGTGCAGTCACTGTGTACATACATTACATTACTGATCCTGAGTTCCATCCTGTATTATACTCCAGAGCTGCACTCACTATTCTGCTAGTGCAGTCACTGTATACATACATTACATTACTGATCCTGAGTTCCATCCTGTATTATACTGCAGACCTGCACTCACTATTCTGCTGGTGCAGTCACTGTGTACATACATTACATTACTGATCCGGTTCTGATCCTGAGTTACATCCTGTATTATATTCTAGAGCTGCACTCACTATTCTGCTGGTGCAGTCACTGTGTACATACATTACATTACTGATCCTGTACTGATCCTGAGTTACATCATGTATTATACTCCAGAGCTGCACTCACTATTTTGCTGGTGCAGCCACTGTGTACATATATTACATTACTAATCCTGTACTGATCCTGAGTTACATCCCTTATTATACCCCAGAGCTGCACTCACTATTCTGCTAGTGCTGTCACTGTGCACATACATTACACTACTGATCCTGAGTTCCATCCTGTATTATACTCCAGAGCTGCACTCACTATTCTGCTGCTGCAGTCACTGTGTAAATACATTACATTACTCATCCTGAGTTACATCTTGTATTATAATCCAGAGCTGCACTCACTATTCTGCTGGTGCAGTCACTGTGTACATACATTACATTACTGATCCTGAGTTACATCTTGTATTATAATCCAGAGCTGCACTCTCTATTCTGCTGGTGCAGTCACTGTGCACATACATTACATTACTGATCCGGTTCTGATCCTGAGTTACATCCTGTATTATATTCCAGAGCTGCACTCACTATTCTGCTGGTGCAGTCACTGTGTACATACATTACATTACTGATCCTGTACTGATCCTGAGTTACATCATGTATTATACTCCAGAGCTGCACTCACTATTCTGCTGGTGCAGCCACTGTGTACATACATTACATTACTGATCCTGTACTGATCCTGAGTTACATCCTGTATTATACTCCAGAGCTGCACTCACTATTCTGCTAGTGCAGTGACTGTGTACATACATTACATTACTGATCCTGAGTTCCATCCTGTATTATACTCCAGAGCTGCACTCACTATTCTGCTAGTGCAGTCACTGTGTACATACATTACATTACTGATCCTGAGTTCCATCCTGTATTATACTCCAGACCTGCACTCACTATTCTGCTGGTGCAGTCACTGTGCACATACATTACATTACTGATCCGGTTCTGATCCTGAGTTACATCCTGTATTATATTCCAGAGCTGCACTCACTATTCTGCTGGTGCAGTCACTGTGTACATACATTACATTACTGATCCTGTACTGATCCTGAGTTACATCATGTATTATACTCCAGAGCTGCACTCACTATTCTGCTGGTGCAGCCACTGTGTACATATATTACATTACTGATCCTGTACTGATCCTGAGTTACATCCCTTATTATACCCCAGAGCTGCACTCACTATTCTGCTAGTGCTGTCACTGTGCACATACATTACACTACTGATCCTGAGTTCCATCCTGTATTATACTCCAGAGCTGCACTCACTATTCTGCTGCTGCAGTCACTGTGTACATACATTACATTACTCATCCTGAGTTACATCTTGTATTATAATCCAGAGCTGCACTCACTATTCTGCTGGTGCAGTCACTGTGTACATACATTACATTACTGATCCTGAGTTACATCTTGTATTATAATCCAGAGCTGCACTCTCTATTCTGCTGGTGCAGTCACTGTGCACATACATTACATTACTGATCCTGTACTGATCCTGACTTACATACTGTATTATACTCCAGAGCTGCACTCACTATTCTGCTGGTGGAGTCACTGTGTACATACATTACATTACTGATCCTGAGATACATCCTGTATTATACTCCAGAGCTGCACTCACTATTCTGCTGGTGCAGTCACTGTGTACATACATTACTGATCCTGAGTTACATCCTGTATTATACTCGAGAGCTGAACTCACTATTCTGCTTGTGCAGTCACTGTGTACATACATTACATTACTGATCCTGAGTTCCATCCTGTATTATACTCCAGAGCTGTACTCACTATTCTGCTGGTGCAGTCACTGTGTACATACAATTACATTACTGATCCTGTACTGATCCTGAGTTACATCCTGTATTTTACTCCAGAGCTGCACTCACTATTCTGCTTGTGCAGTCACTGTGTACATATATTACATTACTGATCCTGTACTGTTCCTGACTTACATCCTGTATTATACTCCAGAGCTGCACTCACTATTCTGCTGGTGCAGTCACTGTGCACATACATTACATTACTGACCCTCTACTGATCCTCAGATACATCCTGTATTATTCTTCAGAGCTGCACTCACTATTCTGCTGGTGGAGTCACTGTGTACATACATTACATTACTGATCCTGCACTGATCCTGAGTTATATCCTGTATTATACTCCAGAGCTGCACTCACTATTCTGCTGGTGCAGTCACTGTGTACATACATTACATTACTGATCCGTTTCTGATCCTGAGTTACATCCTGTATTATACTCCAGAGCTGCACTCACTATTCTGCTGGTGCAGTCACTGTGTACATACATTACATTACTGATCCTGTACTGATCCTGAGTTACATCCTGTATTATACTCCAGAGCTGCAATCACTGTTCTGCTGGTGCAGCCAGTGTGAACATATATTACATTATTGATCCTGTACTGATCCTGAGTTACATCCTGTATTATACTCCAGAGCTGCACTCACTATTCTGCTAGTGCAGTCACTGTGCACATACATTACATTACTGATCCTGAGTTCCATCCTGTATTATACTCCAGAGCTGCACTCACTATTCTGCTAGTGCAGTCACTGTGAACATACATTACATTACTGATCCTGAGTTCCATCCTGTATTATACTCCAGAGCTGCACTCACTATTCTGCTGGTGCAGTCACTGTGCACATACATTACATTACTGATCCGGTTCTGATCCTGAGTTACATCCTGTATTATACTCCAGAGCTGCACTCACTATTCTGCTGGTGCAGTCACTGTGTACATACATTACATTACTGATCCTGTACTGATCCTGAGTTACATCCCTTATTATACCCCAGAGCTGCACTCACTATTCTGCTAGTGCAGTCACTGTGTACATACATTATACTACTGATCCTGAGTTCAATCCTGTATTATACTCCAGAGCTGCACTCACTATTCTGCTGGTGCAGTCACTGTGTACATACATTACATTTCTGATCCTGAGTTACATCCTGTATTATAATCATGAGCTGTACTCACTATTCTGCTGGTGCAGTCACTGTGTACATATATTACATTACTGATCTTGTACTGATCCTGACTTGCATCCTGTATTATACTCCAGAGCTGCACTCACTATTCTGCTTGTTCAGTCACTGTGCACATACATTACATTACTGATCCTCAGTTATATCCTGTATTATACTCCAGAGCTGCACTCACTATTCTGCTAGTGCATTCTCTGTGTACATACATTACATTACTGATCCTGAGTTATATACTGTATTATACTCCAGAGCTGCTCTCACTATTCTGCTGGTGCAGTCACTGTGCACATACATTACATTACTGAACCTGTACTGATCCTGTGTTACATCCTGTATTATACTCCAGAGCTGCACTCACTATTCTGCTGGTGCAGTCACTGTGTACATACATTACATTACTAATCCTGTGCTGATCCTGAGTTACATCCTGTATTATACTCCAGAGCTGCACTCACTATTCTGCTGGTGCAGTCACTGTGTACATACATTATATTACTGATCCTGTACTGATCCTGAGTTGCATCCTGTATTATACTCCAGAGCTGCACTCACTATTCTGCTGGTGCAGTCACTGTGTACATACATTACGTTACTGATTCTGTACTGATCCTGAGTTACATCCTGTATTATACTCCAGAGCTGCACTCACTATTCTGCTGGTGCAGTCCCTGTGTACATTTATTACATTATTGATCCTGTACTGATCCTGAGTTACATCCTGTATTATACTCCAGAGCAGCACTCACTATTCTGCTGGTTCAGTCACTGTGTACATACATTACATTACTGATCCTGAGTTACATCTTGTATTATAATCCAGAGCTGCACTCTCTATTCTGCTGGTGCAGTCACTGTGCACATACATTACATTACTGATCCTGTACTGATCCTGACTTACATACTGTATTATACTCCAGAGCTGCACTCACTATTCTGCTGGTGCAGTCACTGTGCACATACATTACATTACTGATCCTCTACTCATCCTCAGTTACTTCCTTTATTATACTCCAGAGCTGCACTCACTATTCTGCTGGTGCAGACACTGTGTACATACATTACATTGCTGATCCTGTACTGATCCTGAGTTACATCCTGTATTATACTCCAGAGCTGTACTCACTATTCTGCTGGTGCAGACACTGTGTACATACATTACATTGCTGATCCTGTACTGATCCTGAGTTACATCCTATATTATACTCCAGAGCTGCACTCACTATTCTGCTGGTGCAGTCAATGTGTACATACATTACATTACTGATCCTGAGTTACATCCTGTTTTATAATCCAGAGCTGCACTCACTATTCTGCTTGTGCAGTCACTGTGTACATATATTACATTACTGATCCTGTACTGATCCTGACTTACATCCTGTATTATACTCCAGAGTTGCACTCACTATTCTGCTGGTGCAGTCACTGTGTACATACATTACATTACTGATCCTGCACTGATCCTGAGTTATATCCTGTATTATACTCCAGAGCTGCACTCACTATTCTGCTGGTGCAGTCACTGTGCACATACATTACATTACTGATCCGGTTCTGATCCTGAGTTACATCCTGTATTATACTCCAGAGCTGCACTCACTATTCTGCTGGTGCAGTCACTGTGTACATACATTACATTACTGATCCTGTACTGATCCTGAGTTACATCCTGTATTATATTCCAGAGCTGCAATCACTATTCTGCTGGTGCAGCCACTGTGTACATATATTACATTACTGATCCTGTACTTATCCTGAGTTACATCCTGTATTATACTCCAGAGCTGCACTCACTATTCTGCTAGTGCAGTCACTGTGTACATACATTACATTACTGATCCTGAGTTCCATCCTGTATTATACTCCAGAGCTGCACTCACTATTCTGCTAGTGCAGTCACTGTGTACATACATTACATTACTGATCCTGAGTTCCATCCTGTATTATACTCCAGAGCTGCACTCACTATTCTGCTGGTGCAGTCACTGTGCACATACAGTACATTACTGATCCGGTTCTGATCCTGAGTTACATCCTGTATTATACTCCAGAGCTGCACTCACTATTCTGCTGGTGCAGTCACTGTGTACATACATTACATTACTGATCCTGTACTGATCCTGAGTTACATCCTGTATTATACTCCAGAGCTGCACTCACTATTCTGCTAGTGCAGTCGCTGTGTACATACATTACATTACTGATCCTGAGTTCCATCCTGTATTATACTCCAGAGCTGCACTCACTATTCTGCTAGTGCAGTCGCTGTGTACATACATTACATTACTGATCCTGAGTTCCATCCTGTATTATACTCCAGAGCTGCACTCACTATTCTGCTGGTGCAGTCACTGTGCACATACATTACATTACTGATCCGGTTCTGATCCTGAGTTACATCCTGTATTATACTCCAGAGATGCACTCACTATTCTGCTTGTGCAGTCTCTGTGTACATACATTACATTACTGATCCTCTACTGATCCTGAGTTACATCCTGTATTATACTCCAGAGCTGCACTCACTATTCTGCTGGTGCACCACTGTGTACATATATTACATTACTGATCCTGTACTGATCCTGAGTTACATCCCTTATTATACCCCAGAGCTGCACTCACTAATCTGCTAGTGCAGTCACTGTGTACATACATTACATTACTGATCCTGAGTTCCATCCTGTATTATACTCCAGAGCTGCACTCACTATTCTGCTGGTGCAGTCACTGTGTACATACATTACATTACTGATCCTGTACTGATCCTGAGTTACATCCTATATTATACTCCAGAGCTGCACTCACTATTCTGCTGGTGCAGTCACTGTGTACATATATTACATTACTAATCTTGTACTTATCCTGACTTGCATCCTGTATTATACTCCAGAGCTGCACTCACTATTCTGCTTGTGCAGTCACTGTGCACATACATTACATTACTGATCCTCTACTGATCCTCAGTTACATCCTGTATTATACTCCAGAGCTGCACTCACTATTCTGCTGGTGGAGTCACTGTGTACATACATTACATTACTGATCCTGCACTGATCCTGAGTTATATACTGTATTATACTCCAGAGCTGCTCTCACTATTCTGATGGTGCAGTCACTGTGTACATACATTACATTACTGATCCTGAGTTACATCCTGTATTATACTCCAGAGCTGTACTCACTATTCTGCTGGTGCAGTCACTGTGTACATACATTACATTACTCATCCTGAGTTACATCTTGTATTATAATCCAGAGCTGCACTCACTATTCTGCTGGTGCAGTCACTGTGCACATACATTACATTATTGATCCTGTACTGATCCTGAGTTACATCCTGTATTATACTCCAGAGCAGCACTCACTATTCTGCTGGTTCAGTCACTGTGTACATACATTACATTACTGATCCTGAGTTACATCTTGTATTATAATCCAGAGCTGCACTCTCTATTCTGCTGGTGCAGTCACTGTGCACATACATTACATTACTGATCCTGTACTGATCCTGACTTACATACTGTATTATACTCCAGAGCTGCACTCACTATTCTGCTGGTGCAGTCACTGTGCACATACATTACATTACTGATCCTCTACTCATCCTCAGTTACTTCCTTTATTATACTCCAGAGCTGCACTCACTATTCTGCTGGTGGATTCACTGTGTACATACATTACATTACTGATCCTGCACTGATCCTGAGTTATATCCTGTATTATACTCCAGAGCTGCACTCACTATTCTGCTGGTGCAGTCACCGTGCACATACATTACATTACTGATCCGGTTCTGTTCCTGAGTTCCATCCTGTATTATACTCCAGAGCTGCACTCACTATTCTGCTGGTGCAGCCACTGTGTACATATATTACATTACTGATCCTGTACTGATCCTGAGTTACATCCTGTATTATACTCCAGAGCTGCACTCACTGTTCTGCTAGTGCAGTCACTGTGTACATACATTACATTACTGATCCTGAGTTCCATCCTGTATTATACCCCAGAGCTGCACGCAATATTCTGCTAGTGCTGTCACTGTGCACATACATTACACTACTGATCCTGAGTTCCATCCTGTATTATACTCCAGAGCTGCACTCACTATTCTGCTGCTACAGTCACTGTGTACATACATTACATTACTCATCCTGAGTTACATCTTGTATTATAATCCAGATCTGCACTCACTATTCTGCTGGTGCAGTCACTGTGTACATACATTACATTACTGATCCTGAGTTACATCTTGTATTATAATCCAGAGCTGCACTCTCTATTCTGCTGGTGCAGTCACTGTGCACATACATTACATTACTGATCCTGTACTGATCCTGACTTACATACTGTATTATACTCCAGAGCTGCACTCACTATTCTGCTGGTGCATTCACTGTGCACATACATTACATTACTGATCCTCTACTCATCCTCAGTTACTTCCTTTATTATACTCCAGAGCTGCGCTCACTATTCTGCTCGTGGGGTCACTGTGTACATACATAATATTACTGATCCTGAGTTACATCCTGTATTATACTCCAGAGCTGCACTCACTATTCTGCTGGTGCAGTCACTGTGTACATACATTACTGATCCTGAGTTACATCCTGTATTATACTCGAGAGCTGAACTCACTATTCTGCTTGTGCAGTCACTGTGTACATACATTACATTACTGATCCTGAGTTCCATCCTGTATTATACTCCAGACCTGCACTCACTATTCTGCTGGTGCAGTCACTGTGCACATACATTACATTACTGATCCTGTACTGATCCTGACTTACATACTGTATTATACTCCAGAGCTGCACTCACTATTCTGCTGGTGCATTCACTGTGCACATACATTACATTACTGATCCTCTACTCATCCTCAGTTACTTCCTTTATTATACTCCAGAGCTGCGCTCACTATTCTGCTCGTGGGGTCACTGTGTACATACATAATATTACTGATCCTGAGTTACATCCTGTATTATACTCCAGAGCTGCACTCACTATTCTGCTGGTGCAGTCACTGTGTACATACATTACTGTTCCTGAGTTCCATCCTGTATTATACTCCAGAGCTGAACTCACTATTCTGCTTGTGCAGTCACTGTGTACATACATTACATTACTGATCCTGTACTGATCCTGAGTTACATCCTGTATTATATTCCAGAGCTGCAATCACTATTCTGCTGGTGCAGCCACTGTGTACATATATTACATTACTGATCCTGTACTTATCCTGAGTTACATCCTGTATTATACTCCAGAGCTGCACTCACTATTCTGCTAGTGCAGTCACTGTGTACATACATTACATTACTGATCCTGAGTTCCATCCTGTATTATACTCCAGAGCTGCACTCACTATTCTGCTAGTGCAGTCACTGTGTACATACATTACATTACTGATCCTGAGTTCCATCCTGTATTATACTCCAGAGCTGCACTCACTATTCTGCTGGTGCAGTCACTGTGCACATACAGTACATTACTGATCCGGTTCTGATCCTGAGTTACATCCTGTATTATACTCCAGAGCTGCACTCACTATTCTGCTGGTGCAGTCACTGTGTACATACATTACATTACTGATCCTGTACTGATCCTGAGTTACATCCTGTATTATACTCCAGAGCTGCACTCACTATTCTGCTAGTGCAGTCGCTGTGTACATACATTACATTACTGATCCTGAGTTCCATCCTGTATTATACTCCAGAGCTGCACTCACTATTCTGCTAGTGCAGTCGCTGTGTACATACATTACATTACTGATCCTGAGTTCCATCCTGTATTATACTCCAGAGCTGCACTCACTATTCTGCTGGTGCAGTCACTGTGCACATACATTACATTACTGATCCGGTTCTGATCCTGAGTTACATCCTGTATTATACTCCAGAGATGCACTCACTATTCTGCTTGTGCAGTCTCTGTGTACATACATTACATTACTGATCCTCTACTGATCCTGAGTTACATCCTGTATTATACTCCAGAGCTGCACTCACTATTCTGCTGGTGCACCACTGTGTACATATATTACATTACTAATCCTGTACTGATCCTGAGTTACATCCCTTATTATACCCCAGAGCTGCACTCACTAATCTGCTAGTGCAGTCACTGTGTACATACATTACATTACTGATCCTGAGTTCCATCCTGTATTATACTCCAGAGCTGCACTCACTATTCTGCTGGTGCAGTCACTGTGTACATACATTACATTACTGATCCTGTACTGATCCTGAGTTACATCCTATATTATACTCCAGAGCTGCACTCACTATTCTGCTGGTGCAGTCACTGTGTACATATATTACATTACTAATCTTGTACTTATCCTGACTTGCATCCTGTATTATACTCCAGAGCTGCACTCACTATTCTGCTTGTGCAGTCACTGTGCACATACATTACATTACTGATCCTCTACTGATCCTCAGTTACATCCTGTATTATACTCCAGAGCTGCACTCACTATTCTGCTGGTGGAGTCACTGTGTACATACATTACATTACTGATCCTGCACTGATCCTGAGTTATATACTGTATTATACTCCAGAGCTGCTCTCACTATTCTGATGGTGCAGTCACTGTGTACATACATTACATTACTGATCCTGAGTTACATCCTGTATTATACTCCAGAGCTGTACTCACTATTCTGCTGGTGCAGTCACTGTGTACATCCATTACATTACTCATCCTGAGTTACATCTTGTATTATAATCCAGAGCTGCACTCACTATTCTGCTGGTGCAGTCACTGTGCACATACATTACATTATTGATCCTGTACTGATCCTGAGTTACATCCTGTATTATACTCCAGAGCAGCACTCACTATTCTGCTGGTTCAGTCACTGTGTACATACATTACATTACTGATCCTGAGTTACATCTTGTATTATAATCCAGAGCTGCACTCTCTATTCTGCTGGTGCAGTCACTGTGCACATACATTACATTACTGATCCTGTACTGATCCTGACTTACATACTGTATTATACTCCAGAGCTGCACTCACTATTCTGCTGGTGCAGTCACTGTGCACATACATTACATTACTGATCCTCTACTCATCCTCAGTTACTTCCTTTATTATACTCCAGAGCTGCACTCACTATTCTGCTGGTGGATTCACTGTGTACATACATTACATTACTGATCCTGCACTGATCCTGAGTTATATCCTGTATTATACTCCAGAGCTGCACTCACTATTCTGCTGGTGCAGTCACCGTGCACATACATTACATTACTGATCCGGTTCTGTTCCTGAGTTCCATCCTGTATTATACTCCAGAGCTGCACTCACTATTCTGCTGGTGCAGCCACTGTGTACATATATTACATTACTGATCCTGTACTGATCCTGAGTTACATCCTGTATTATACTCCAGAGCTGCACTCACTGTTCTGCTAGTGCAGTCACTGTGTACATACATTACATTACTGATCCTGAGTTCCATCCTGTATTATACCCCAGAGCTGCACGCACTATTCTGCTAGTGCTGTCACTGTGCACATACATTACACTACTGATCCTGAGTTCCATCCTGTATTATACTCCAGAGCTGCACTCACTATTCTGCTGCTGCAGTCACTGTGTACATACATTACATTACTCATCCTGAGTTACATCTTGTATTATAATCCAGATCTGCACTCACTATTCTGCTGGTGCAGTCACTGTGTACATACATTACATTACTGATCCTGAGTTACATCTTGTATTATAATCCAGAGCTGCACTCTCTATTCTGCTGGTGCAGTCACTGTGCACATACATTACATTACTGATCCTGTACTGATCCTGACTTACATACTGTATTATACTCCAGAGCTGCACTCACTATTCTGCTGGTGCATTCACTGTGCACATACATTACATTACTGATCCTCTACTCATCCTCAGTTACTTCCTTTATTATACTCCAGAGCTGCGCTCACTATTCTGCTCGTGGGGTCACTGTGTACATACATAATATTACTGATCCTGAGTTACATCCTGTATTATACTCCAGAGCTGCACTCACTATTCTGCTGGTGCAGTCACTGTGTACATACATTACTGATCCTGAGTTACATCCTGTATTATACTCGAGAGCTGAACTCACTATTCTGCTTGTGCAGTCACTGTGTACATACATTACATTACTGATCCTGAGTTCCATCCTGTATTATACTCCAGAGCTGTACTCACTATTCTGCTGGTGCAGTCACTGTGTACATACAATTACATTACTGATCCTGTACTGATCCTGAGTTACATCCTGTATTATACTCCAGAGCTGCACTCACTATTCTGCTTGTGCAGTCACTGTGTACATATATTACATTACTGATCGTGTACTGATCCTGACTTACATCCTGTATTATACTCCAGAGCTGCACTCACTATTCTGCTGGTGCAGTCACTGTGCACATACATTACATTACTGACCCTCTACTGATCCTCAGATACATCCTGTATTATACTTCAGAGCTGCACTCACTATTCTGCTGGTGGAGTCACTGTGTACATACATTACATTACTGATCCTGCACTGATCCTGAGTTATATCCTGTATTATACTCCAGAGCTGCACTCACTATTCTGCTGGTGCAGTCACTGTGTGCATACATTACATTACTGATCCTGAGTTACATCCTGTATTATAATCCTGAGCTGTACTCACTGTTCTGCTGGTGCAGTCACTGTGTACATATATTACATTACTAATCTTGTACTTATCCTGACTTGCATCCTGTATTATACTCCAGAGCTGCACTCACTATTCTGCTTGTGCAGTCACTGTGCACATACATTACATTACTGATCCTCTACTGATCCTCAGTTACATCCTGTATTATACTCCAGAGCTGCACTCACTATTCTGCTGGTGGAGTCACTGTGTACATACATTACATTACTGATCCTGCACTGATCCTGAGTTATATACTGTATTATACTCCAGAGCTGCTCTCACTATTCTGCTGGTGCAGTCACTGTGTACATACATTACATTACTGATCCTGAGTTACATCCTGTATTATACTCCAGAGCTGTACTCACTATTCTGCTGGTGCAGTCACTGTGTACATACATTACATTACTCATCCTGAGTTACATCTTGTATTATAATCCAGAGCTGCACTCACTATTCTGCTGGTGCAGTCACTGTGCACATACATTACATTATTGATCCTGTACTGATCCTGAGTTACATCCTGTATTATACTCCAGAGCAGCACTCACTATTCTGTTGGTTCAGTCACTGTGTACATACATTACATTACTGATCCTGAGTTACATCTTGTATTATAATCCAGAGCTGCACTCTCTATTCTGCTGGTGCAGTCTCTGTGCACATACATTACATTACTGATCCTGTACTGATCCTGACTTACATACTGTATTATACTCCAGAGCTGCACTCACTATTCTGCTGGTGCAGTCACTGTGCACATACATTACATTACTGATCCTCTACTCATCCTCAGTTACTTCCTTTATTATACTCCAGAGCTGCACTCACTATTCTGCTGGTGGATTCACTGTGTACATACATTACATTACTGATCCTGCACTGATCCTGAGTTATATCCTGTATTATACTCCAGAGCTGCACTCACTATTCTGCTGGTGCAGTCACTGTGCACATACATTACATTACTGATCCGGTTCTGTTCCTGAGTTCCATCCTGTATTATACTCCAGAGCTGCACTCACTATTCTGCTGGTGCAGCCACTGTGTACATATATTACATTACTGATCCTGTACTGATCCTGAGTTACATCCTGTATTATACTCCAGAGCTGCACTCACTGTTCTACTAGTGCAGTCACTGTGTACATACATTACATTACTGATCCTGAGTTCCATCCTGTATTATACCCCAGAGCTGCACGCACTATTCTGCTAGTGCTGTCACTGTGCACATACATTACACTACTGATCCTGAGTTCCATCCTGTATTATACTCCAGAGCTGCACTCACTATTCTGCTGCTGCAGTCACTGTGTACATACATTACATTACTCATCCTGAGTTACATCTTGTATTATAATCCAGAGCTGCACTCACTATTCTGCTGGTGCAGTCACTGTGTACATACATTACATTACTGATCCTGAGTTACATCTTGTATTATAATCCAGAGCTGCACTCTCTATTCTGCTGGTGCAGTCACTGTGCACATACATTACATTACTGATCCTGTACTGATCCTGACTTACATACTGTATTATACTCCAGAGCTGCACTCACTATTCTGCTGGTGCATTCACTGTGCACATACATTACATTACTGATCCTCTACTCATCCTCAGTTACTTCCTTTATTATACTCCAGAGCTGCGCTCACTATTCTGCTCGTGGGGTCACTGTGTACATACATAATATTACTGATCCTGAGTTACATCCTGTATTATACTCCAGAGCTGCACTCACTATTCTGCTGGTGCAGTCACTGTGTACATACATTACTGATCCTGAGTTACATCCTGTATTATACTCGAGAGCTGAACTCACTATTCTGCTTGTGCAGTCACTGTGTACATACATTACATTACTGATCCTGAGTTCCATCCTGTATTATACTCCAGAGCTGTACTCACTATTCTGCTGGTGCAGTCACTGTGTACATACAATTACATTATTGATCCTGTACTGATCCTGAGTTACATCCTGTATTATACTCCAGAGCTGCACTCACTATTCTGCTTGTGCAGTCACTGTGTACATATATTACATTACTGATCGTGTACTGATCCTGACTTACATCCTGTATTATACTCCAGAGCTGCACTCACTATTCTGCTGGTGCAGTCACTGTGCACATACATTACATTACTGACCCTCTACTGATCCTCAGATACATCCTGTATTATACTTCAGAGCTGCACTCACTATTCTGCTGGTGGAGTCACTGTGTACATACATTACATTACTGATCCTGCACTGATCCTGAGTTATATCCTGTATTATACTCCAGAGCTGCACTCACTATTCTGCTGGTGCAGTCACTGTGCACATGCATTACATTACTGATCCGTTTCTGATCCTGAGTTACATCCTGTATTATACTCCAGAGCTGCACTCACTATTCTGCTGGTGCAGTCACTGTGTACATACATTACATTACTGATCCTGTACTGATCCTGAGTTACATCCTGTATTATACTCCAGAGCTGCACTCACTGTTCTGCTGGTGCAGCCACTGTGTACATATATTACATTATTGATCCTGTACTGATCCTGAGTTACATCCTGTATTATACTCCAGAGCTGCACTCACTATTCTGCTAGTGCAGTCACTGTGTACATACATTACATTACTGATCCTGAGTTCCATCCTGTATTATACTCCAGAGCTGCACTCACTATTCTGCTGGTGCAGTCACTGTGTACATACATTACATTACTGATCAGGTTCTGATCCTGAGTTACATCCTGTATTATACTCCAGAGCTGCACTCACTATTCTGCTGGTGCAGTCACTGTGTACATACATTACATTACTGATCCTGTACTGATCCTGAGTTACATCCTGTATTATACTCCAGAACTGCACTCACTATTCTGCTAGTGCAGCCACTGTGTACATATATTACATTACTGATCCTGTACTGATCCTGAGTTCCATCCTGTATTATACTCCAGAGCTGCACTCACAATTCTGCTTGTGCAGTCACTGTGTACATATATTACATTACTGATCCTGTAATGATCCTGAGTTACATCCCTTATTATACCCCAGAGCTGCACTCACTATTCTGCTAGTGCAGTCACTGTGAACATACATTATACTACTGATCCTGAGTTCCATCCTGTATTATACTCCAGAGCTGCACTCACTATTCTGCTGGTGCAGTCACTGTGTACATACATTACATTACTGATCCTGAGTTACATCCTATATTATACTCCAGAGCTGCACTCACTATTCTGCTGGTGCAGTCACTGTGTACATACATTACATTTCTGATCCTGAGTTACATCCTGTATTATAATCATGAGCTGTACTCACTATTCTGCTGGGGCAGTCACTGTGTACATATATTACATTACTGATCTTGTACTGATCCTGACTTGCATCCTGTATTATACTCCAGAGCTGCACTCACTATTCTGCTTGTTCAGTCACTGTGCACATACATTACATTACTGATCCTCAGTTATATCCTGTATTATACTCCAGAGCTGCACTCACTATTCTGCTAGTGCATTCTCTGTGTACATACATTACATTACTGATCCTGAGTTATATACTGTATTATACTCCAGAGCTGCTCTCACTATTCTGTTGGTGCAGTCACTGTGCACATACATTACATTACTGATCCTGTACTGATCCTGAGTTACATCCTGTATTATACTCCAGAGCTGCACTCACTATTCTGCTGGTGCAGTCACTGTGTACATACATTACATTACTAATCCTGTGCTGATCCTGAGTTACATCCTGTATTATACTCCAGAGCTGCACTCACTATTCTGCTGGTGCAGTCACTGTGTACATACATTATATTACTGATCCTGTACTGATCCTGAGTTACATCCTGTATTATACTCCAGAGCTGCACTCACTATTCTGCTGGTGCAGTCACTGTGTACATACATTACATTACTGATTCTGTACTGATCCTGAGTTACATCCTGTATTATACTCCAGAGCTGCACTCACTATTCTGCTGGTGCAGTCACTGTGTACATACATTACATTATTGATCCTGTACTGATCCTGAGTTACATCCTGTATTATACTCCAGAGCAGCACTCACTATTCTGCTGGTTCAGTCACTGTGTACATACATTACATTACTGATCCTGAGTTACATCTTGTATTATAATCCAGAGCTGCACTCTCTATTCTGCTGGTGCAGTCACTGTGCACATACATTACATTACTGATCCTGTACTGATCCTGACTTACATACTGTATTATACTCCAGAGCTGCACTCACTATTCTGCTGGTGCAGTCACTGTGCACATACATTACATTACTGATCCTCTACTCATCCTCAGTTACTTCCTTTATTATACTCCAGAGCTGCACTCACTATTCTGCTCGTGGGGTCACTGTGTACATACATAATATTACTGATCCTGAGTTACATCCTCTATTATAATCCAGAGCTGCACACACTATTCTGCTGGTGCAGTCACTGTGTACATACATTACATTACTGATCCTGAGATACATCCTGTATTATACTCCAGAGCTGCACTCACTATTCTGCTGGTGCAGTCACTGTGTACTTACATTACTGATCCTGAGTTACATCCTGTATTATACTCGAGAGCTGAACTCACTATTCTGCTGGTGCAGTCACTGTGTACATACATTACATTACTGATCCTGAGCTCCATCCTGTATTATACTCCAGAGCTGTACTCACTATTCTGCTGGTGCAGTCACTGTGTACATACATTACATTACTGATCCTGTACTGATCCTGAGTTACATCCTATATTATACTCCAGAGCTGCACTCACTATTCTGCTGGTGCAGTCACTGTGTACATACATTACATTACTGATCCTGAGTTACATCCTGTTTTATAATCCAGAGCTGCACTCACTATTCTGCTTGTGCAGTCACTGTGTACATATATTACATTACTGATCCTGTACTGATCCTGACTTACATCCTGTATTATACTCCAGAGCTGCACTCACTATTCTTCTGGTGCAGTCACTGTGCACATACATTACATTACTGACCCTCTACTGATCCTCAGATACATCCTGTATTATACTTCAGAGCTGCACTCACTATTCTGCTGGTGGAGTCACTGTGTACATACATTACATTACTGATCCTGCACTGATCCTGAGTTATATCCTGTATTATACTCCAGAGCTGCACTCACTATTCTGCTGGTGCAGTCACTGTGCACATACATTACATTACTGATCCGGTCCTGTTCCTGAGTTCCATCCTGTATTATACTCCAGAGCTGCACTCACTATTCTGCTGGTGCAGCCACTGTGTACATATATTACATTACTGATCCTGTACTGATCCTGAGTTACATCCTGTATTATACTCCAGAGCTGCACTCACTATTCTGCTAGTGCAGTCACTGTGTACATACATTACATTACTGATCCTGAGTTCCATCCTTTATTATACTCCAGAGCTGCACTTACTATTCTGCTAGTGCAGTCACTGTGTACATACATTACATTACTGATCCGGTTCTGATCCTGAGTTACATCCTGTATTATATTCCAGAGCTGCACTCACTATTCTGCTGGTGCAGTCACTGTGTACATACATTACATTACTGATCCTGTACTGATCCTGAGTTACATCATGTATTATACTCCAGAGCTGCACTCACTATTCTGCTGGTGCAGCCACTGTGTACATATATTACATTACTGATCCTGTACTGATCCTGAGTTACATCCCTTATTATACCCCAGAGCTGCACTCACTATTCTGCTAGTGCAGTCACTGTGTACATACATTACATTACTGATCCTGAGTTCCATCCTGTATTATACTCCAGAGCTGCACTCACTATTCTGCTGGTGCAGTCACTGTGCACATACATTACATTACTGATCCGGTTCTGATCCTTAGTTACATCCTGTATTATACTCCAGAGCTGCACTCACAATTCTGCTGGTGCAGTCACTGTGTACATACATTACATTACTGATCCTGTACTGATCCTGAGTTACATCCTGTATTATACTCCAGAGCTGCACTCACTATTCTGCTGGTGCAGTCACTGTGTACATACATTACATTACTGATCCTGTACTGATCCTGAGTTACATCCTATATTATACTCCTGAGCTGCACTCACTATTCTGCTGGTGCAGTCACTGTGTGCATGCATTACATTACTGATCCTGAGTTACATCCTGTATTATAATCCTGAGCTGTACTCACTATTCTGCTGGTGCAGTCACTGTGTACATATATTACATTACTAATCTTGTACTTATCCTGACTTGCATCCTGTATTATACTCCAGAGCTGCACTCACTATTCTGCTTGTGCACTCACTGTGCACATACATTACATTACTGATCCTCTACTGATCCTCAGTTACATCCTGTATTATACTCCAGAGCTGCTCTCACTATTCTGCTGGTGCAATCACTGTGTACATACATTACATTACTCATCCTGAGTTACATCTTGTATTATAATCCAGAGCTGCACTCACTATTTTGCTTGGTGCAGTCACTGTGTACATACATTACATTACTGATCCTGTACTGATCCTGAGTTACATCCTGTATTATACTCCAGAGCAGCACTCACTATTCTGCTGGTGCAGTCACTGTGTACATACATTACATTATTGATCCTGTACTGATCCTGAGTTACATCCTGTATTATACTCCAGAGCAGCACTCACTATTCTGCTGGTGCAGTCACTGTGTACATACATTACATTACTGATCCTGAGTTACAGCTTGTATTATAATCCAGAGCTGCACTCTCTATTCTGCTGGTGCAGTCACTGTGCACATACATTACATTACTGATCCTGTACTGATCCTGACTTACATACTGTATTATACTCCAGAGCTGCACTCACTATTCTGCTGGTGCAGTCACTGTGCACGCACATCCATTACATTACTGATCCTCTACTCATCCTCAGTTACTTCCGTTATTATACTCCAGAGCTGCACTCACTATTCTGCTCGTGCAGTCACTGTGTACATACATAATATTACTGATCCTGAGTTACATCCTCTATTATAATCCAGAGCTGCTCACACTATTCTGCTGGTGCAGTCACTGTGTACATACATTACATTACTGATCCTGAGATACATCCTGTATTATACTCCAGAGCTGCACTCACTATTCTGCTGGTGCAGTCACTGTGTACATACATTACTGATCCTGCGTTACATCCTGTATTATACTCGAGAGCTGAACTCACTATTCTGCTGGTGCAGTCACTGTGTACATACATTACATTACTGATCCTGAGTACCATCCTGTATTATACTCCAGAGCTGTACTCACTATTCTGCTGGTGCAGTCACTGTGTACATACATTACATTACTGATCCTGTACTGATCCTGAGTTACATCCTATATTATACTCCAGAGCTACACTCACTATTCTGCTGGTGCAGTCACTGTGTACATACATTACATTACTGATCCTGAGTTACATCCTGTTTTATAATCCAGAGCTGCACTCACTATTCTGCTTGTGCAGTCACTGTGTACATATATTACATTACTGGTCCTGTACTGATCCTGATTTACATCCTGTATTATACTCCAGAGCTGCACTCACTATTCTGCTGGTGCAGTCATTGTGCACATACATTACATTACTGACCCTCTACTGATCCTCAGATACATCCTGTATTATACTTCAGAGCTGCACTCACTATTCTGCTGGTGGAGTCACTGTGTACATACATTACATTACTGATCCTGCACTGATCCTGAGTTATATCCTGTATTATACTCCAGAGCTGCACTCACTATTCTGCTGGTGCAGTCACTGTGCACATACATTACATTACTGATCCGGTTCTGATCCTGAGTTACATCCTGTATTATACTCCAGAGCTGCACTCACTATTCTGCTGGTGCAGTCACTGTGTACATACATTACATTACTGATCCTGTACTGATCCTGAGTTACATCCTGTATTATACTCCAGAGCTGCAATCACTATTCTGCTGGTGCAGCCACTGTGTACATATATTACATTACTGATCCTGTACTGATCCTGAGTTACATCCTGTATTATACTCCAGAGCTGCACTCACTATTCTGCTAGTGCAGTCACTGTGTACATACATTACATTACTGATCCTTAGTTCCATCCTGTATTATACTCCAGAGCTGCACTCACTATTCTGCTAGTGCAGTCACTGTGTACATACATTACATTACTGATCCTGAGTTCCATCCTGTATTATACTCCAGAGCTGCACTCACTATTCTGCTGGTGCAGTCACTTTGCACTTACATTACATTACTGATCCGGTTCTGATCCTGAGTTACATCCTGTATTATACTCCAGAGCTGCACTCACTATTCTGCTGGTGCAGTCACTGTGTACATACATTACATTACTGATCCTGTACTGATCCTGAGTTACATCCTGTATTATACTCCAGAGCTGCACTCACTATTCTGCTGGTGCGGCCACTGTGTACATATATTACATTACTGATCCTGTACTGATCCTGAGTTACATCCTGTATTATACTCCAGAGCTGCACACACTATTCTGCTAGTGCAGTCACTGTGTACATACATTACATTACTGATCCTGAGTTCCATCCTGTATTATACTCCAGAGCTGCACTCACTATTCTGCTAGTGCAGTCGCTGTGTACATACATTACATTACTGATCCTGAGTTCCATCCTGTATTATACTCCAGAGCTGCACTCACTATTCTGCTGGTGCAGTCACTGTGCACATGCATTACATTACTGATCCGGTTCTGATCCTGAGTTACATCCTTTATTATACTCCAGAGCTGCACTCACTATTCTGCTGGTGCAGTCACTGTGTACATACATTACATTACTGATCCTGTACTGATCCTGAGTTACATCCTATATTATACTCCAGAGCTGCACTCACTATTCTGCTGGTGCAGTCACTGTGTGCATACATTACATTACTGATCCTGAGTTACATCCTGTATTATAATCCTGAGCTGTACTCACTATTCTGCTGGTGCAGTCACTGTGTACATATATTACATTACTAATCTTGTACTTATCCTGACTTGCATCCTGTATTATACTCCAGAGCTGCACTCACTACTCTGCTTGTGCAGTCAGTGTGCACATACATTACATTACTGATCCTCTACTGATCTTCAGTTACATCCTGTATTATACTCCAGAGCTGCACTCACTATTCTGCTGCTGCAGTCACTGTGTACATACATTACATTACTCATCCTGAGTTACATCTTGTATTATAATCCAGAGCTGCACTCACTATTCTGCTGGTGCAGTCACTGTGTACATACATTACATTATTGATCCTGTACTGATCCTGAGTTACATCCTGTATTATACTCCAGAGCAGCACTCACTATTCTGCTGGTGCAGTCACTGTGTACATACATTACATTACTGATCCTGAGTTACATCTTGTATTATAATCCAGAGCTGCATTCTCTATTCTGCTGGTGCAGTCACTGTGCACATACATTACATTACTGATCCTGTACTGATCCTGACTTACATACTGTATTATACTCCAGAGCTGCACTCACTATTCTGCTGGTGCAGTCACTGTGCACATACATTACATTACTGATCCTCTACTCATCCTCAGTTACTTCCTTTATTATACTCCAGAGCTGCACTCACTATTCTGCTCGTGGGGTCGCTGTGTACATACATAATATTACTGATCCTGAGTTACATCCTCTATTATAATCCAGAGCTGCACTCACTATTCTGCTGGTGGAGTCACTGTGTACATACATTACATTACTGATCCTGAGATACATCCTGTATTATACTCCAGAGCTGCACTCACTATTCTGCTGGTGCAGTCACTGTGTACATACATTACTGATCCTGAGTTACATCCTGTATTATACTCGAGAGCTGAACTCACTATTCTGCTGGTGCAGTCACTGTGTACATACATTACATTACTGATCCTGAGTTCCATCCTGTATTATACTCCAGAGCTGTACTCACTATTCTGCTGGTGCAGTCACTGTGTACATACAATTACATTACTGATCCTGTACTGATCCTGAGTTACATCCTGTATTATACTCCAGAGCTGCACTCACTATTCTGCTTGTGCAGTCACTGTGTACATATATTACATTACTGATCCTGTACTGATCCTGACTTACATCCTGTATTATACTCCAGAGCTGCACTCACTATTCTGCTGGTGCAGTCACTGTGCACATACATTACATTACTGACCCTCTACTGATCCTCAGATACATCCTGTATTATACTTCAGAGCTGCACTCACTATTCTGCTGGTGGAGTCACTGTGTACATACATTACATTACTGATCCTGTACTGATCCTGAGTTATATCCTGTATTATACTCCACAGCTGCACTCACTATTCTGCTGGTGCAGTCACTGTGCACATGCATTACATTACTGATCCGGTTCTGATCCTGAGTTACATCCTGTATTATACTCCAGAGCTGCACTCACTATTCTGCTGGTGCAGTCACTGTGTACATACATTACATTACTGATCCTGTACTGATCCTGAGTTACATCCTGTTTTATACTCCAGAGCTGCACTCACTGTTCTGCTGGTGCAGCCACTGTGTACATATATTACATTATTGATCCTGTACTGATCCTGAGTTACATCCTGTATTATACTCCAGAGCTGCACTCACTATTCTGCTGGTGCAGTCACTGTGTACATACATTATATTACTGATCCTGTACTGATCCTGAGTTACATCCTGTATTATACTCCAGAGCTGCACTCACTATTCTGCTGGTGCAGTCACTGTGTACATACATTACATTACTGATTCTGTACTGATCCTGAGTTACATCCTGTATTATACTCCAGAGCTGCACTCACTATTCTGCTGGTGCAGTCTCTGTGTACATACATTACATTACTGATCCTGTGCTGATCCTGAGTTACATCCTGTATTATACTCCAGAGCTGCACTCACTATTCTGCTGGTGCAGTCACTGTGTACATACATTACTGATCCTGTGCTGATCCTGAGTTACATCATGTATTATACTCCAGAGCTGCACTCACTATTCTGCTGGTGCAGTCACTGTGTACATACATTACATTACTTATCCTGAGTTACATCCTGTATTATAATCCAGAGCTGCACTCACTATTCTGCTGGTGCAGTCACTGTGTAAATACATTCCATTACTGATTCTATACTGATCCTGACTTACATCCTGTATTATACTCCAGAGCAGCACTCACTATTCTGCAGGTGCAGTCACTGTGTACATACATTACATTACTGATCCTGTACTGACCCTGAGTTACATCCTATATTATACTCCAGAGCTGCACTCACTATTCTGGTAGTGCAGTCACTGTGTACATACATTACATTACTGATCCTGAGTTACATCCTGTAGATCTTTTTATTATAAAAATGAAAAACATAACAATAATAATAACAGAAACATAACAAAATTATCAACCACAAAATAAACAATGTAATGAACTGGTCCAGCCGCTCCCTCTCTCCTCACACACATATTATACATATATACACAATAATAACTACTCATATTGCAGACTTCTGGTCCGGTTACCAAACAAAATAATAACAATATAATAAGTAAAATAAACAATAACCGACAAAAATATATAGAAACTAATATATACATTTTTTTTATATATATTAATATAAAATAAATACTAACTATACAAATGTAAACATTACTAAACAAAACCCCCCACACTCAAGCCCACCAGTCCCTCCCCGGCACTGACCTGAGAGCTGGTCCTGCGCCTCATGCCTCAGTCCAACGTCCATAGGCCAGATCAGGCAGTGCCAGTTTTTCACCCAAATAACCAGTGTCCCACAAGATGAACCCACCTCCCCCCTTTTCCCTCCACCCAACCTAATACCTACACCCAAACCCATATATACAATATATACAGAAACAAACAATACAATAACCACAACTGACAAAGCCCAAGTTCGGCGCCTGCAGCCCTACATCACTGTCTACTGATCAAAACAAAACAAAAATCTATGGTGTCAGCAGCAGCCCACCACCAGGAGAGGAGATGACCAGACTAGGGCACACTAAAAGAAAAGCCCCTCCAGAGGAGAGCGGCCCTCCGTGTACCCAGTCTCTCATACTCCAGAGAACGTACCTTCACCAGGTCACCGAGTATGGTCCTAAACACATCGTCCACTGGGAGGATTTTCCGCTGCGTCGATACTAAGCACCGTGCGTTCCACGTGTGATACCTAACCACTGCGCTAACTAGAAATAAGGTGCAGCGGTCCTGACCACCCAGGTCCCCGAATGCTCCATAGGCCAATTCCGCATAAGAGAGCCCGGCCAGCTGGGGCCAGCCAATGGAGGCGCCCACCCTGTTGTACACCTCTGTGTTAAAGGGACAACGAAGCAGGAAGTGGTCCATGCTTTCAAGCATGGTAACACAATGCTCCCGAGGACAGTTCCTGTCCTCAGAGCTCCTACTCTTCAGATTGTCCCTCACACACAGCTTCCCATGGAAGCAGCGCCAAGCCAAGTACCAAAACTTTGAGGGGATCCTGAAAGAATTCAAAAGATGCAGACCCACCCCAAGATCCCGACTTGGGCAATCCCTGCGCGCCAGAGGCCTCTGAAAATGGGTCAAGAGAACCCTTTTGTCAAGGAGCTTCCTTGGCAGAGTCCTGAACTCCCACATTCCCAGACCCCACCTGCGAATTACCTTCAGAACCACAGTAGCGTAAGCCGGTAGATGTCCATGTGGTGTGCGTAGATCTTTCACTTGCCCTCCTGTCTCCCATTCCTGGAAGAAAGGCTGAAACCATCGCTTACAGGAGAATACCCACAGAGGAGCCCTCTCTTTCCAGAGGTTTGCAATATTGATCTTAATGAAGGTATTCACAAGGAATACCACAGGGTTCACCATACCCTACCCTCCTAGTCTCCTCGTATGGTAAGAAACCTCCTTCTTGACCAGGTTCAGTCTATTCCCCCATAACAGTTGGAAGAACAAACTGTAGACCCGAGTCCAGAGAGGCTCCAGCAAGATGCACACACTGCCCAGATAGATCAGCACAGGGAGCAGGTAAGTTTTGATCAGGTTTATCCTTTCCCTTAGGGTCAAAGACCAACCCTTCCATTGGTACACCTTCTGAATGGCGATCTGTAGCCTGCTGTCCCAATTTTGTTTGGGGCAATCCCCCTGGCCAAATTTGATGCCAAGAACTTTTGCAGAGACTTTGGGTTCTGGAAGGGTGTCCGGGAGATCAAAACCAGAATCTCCTCCTCCCAGCCAGAGACTCTCACACTTATCCCGGTTGATCTTGGACCCGGATGCCTCCGAGTAGCGATTTACCTCTGACATCAGCCATTCTGCCTCCCCATCAGAGGAAACAAAAACGGTGACATCATCGGCATACGCCACCACTCTCAGAGTGGCTTCCGGTGCTGCCCGGTCCATCACGATCCCAGCCAATGGTCCACGCTCCACCCTCCTAAGAAGTGGGTCAATCGCAAACACGTACAGCAGCGGGCTCAAGGAACAACCCTGGCGAACACCACACCCAACCTCAAAAGAGCTGCCAATCCAACCGTTCACAAGCGGGAAACTCTCTGCCCCAGCGTACAAGGTCTTAAGCCAATCAACAAACCCCCCCGGCTGGCCATACCTCAGAAGGACAGACCAGAGGTACTCATGATTAACCCGATCAAACGCTTTTGCCTGGTCCAATGACAGCATGTACCCCTTCCAGTGACCAGCCCTACTCTGCTCCACCGCCTCTCGGACACAGAGTACAGCACTAATTGTACTGCGGCCCGGAACAGAGCAATGCTGGGCTTCCGAAAGGAGCCGGGGCGCAAATTTCACGAGCCGATTAAACAGCACCTTTGCCAAAACCTTCCTGTCTGCATTGAGAAGCGCTATGGGACGCCAATTCTCAATGCAAGATGAGTCCTTACCCTTTGACAAGATAATCAGGGCAGACCTCCTCATTGACTTTGGCAGAGTGCCCGAGGAAAGACATTCATTGAATACCTCAGTCAAGAGGGGAACCAAGGCGTCCTTAAAGGTCTTATAGAATTCAGATGTTAAGCCATCTGGACCGGGAGATTTCTTTAGGGCAAGCCCTTCAATCGCCAACTTAACTTCCTCTTCCCTGATCATCTCTGTCAAAACGCCAAGAGAGGGGTCTACCCCTGGTTCGGGGACGGCTTCAGCCAGAAAAGCCGACATCTCATCCCAATCCAGATCCCTCTTCCCCAAGAGGTGCGAGTAGAAGGATCTGACAACCTCCAGGATCCCTGATCTGGATCTTTTCAGGGACCCCGCAGTGTCAACCAGTCCTGTAATAACTTTACTATTCACTGACATCTTGCAGTTTCTGTAAGGGTCGGGCGAGCGGTACTTCCCATAATCCCTCTCAAAAACCAAAGATGGTCTACAGGATCAATAGATACATCACCTGTACTACTAGATATGTTATATACTTTGCCACGTGTCCATGTGGACTTATATATGTGGGCATGACTACCCGTCAATTTAAAGTGCGTGTCCGCGAGCACGTTTTGGACATTATTGCTGCGGCTGACCACACGGACATATCCACCCTCAAAACCTTACCTCGCCATTTTAAGATCCACCACAATTGTGATGCGTCGATGCTCAAAATAAGGGGCATCGACTGCATAATACCCAGTATACGGGGGGGTAAGGTGGGTCAGCGACTGGCCCAAATGGAATCCTGTTGGATTTGGTCCCTCAACACATTGCACCCAAAGGGACTCAATGAGAGCATTAGCTATTCCCCCTTTCTCTAATCCCTAGTATCTACCACAAAGTTCTATCTAAGGTGGCCACAGTTAATTGAGGCTAGATTTTATAATCTTAACATCCAATATACATGGTTTTAATGATTTTAACTCACTGTTTTTCTTGCAATAATTAGTTCTTACCTTTTGTCTGGTCGTTTCTTTTCTTCACTATCTGGGGGTGGTTTCTCGATCCGGCCGTGAGAATGGGCCCTCTACCGGACATGGTGTTCCATTCAGTCCATGTGAATCTGCGGGGGATCATGGACGACAATCTGCATGGTGGAGATATTAAATTATTAAAGCTGTAAGATTATAATCTGTACTCATAGATACATCTATTATACTACATGTAAATATCAATTCATGCTATAATGTTGTATAAAACGAAAAAGTGGACTGATATTTTCTTCAATGACATTTTTCGATATTATGTATCTTAATGTTGTGTATCTTGCATATGAACATATGTTTTGTAGTATGTTGGGTGTCTATTGCACAATGGGTGTGCAGGGTACTGTTATATCTCCGTCATGTATGTTATGTACACACATACATATGGGCGCACACGGCGCAATTTTGTTTATTTATGTGTGTATATACACTGATGGACATCATCGCACACATGTATGTATTTGGGCGAATTATGGGGTATATATCTGATGACACAGCCAAATGTTGGCCCCCTAAAAAATTAAAAATTATGTTGATATAACAAATAACATCATTTGTGTGTGTGCCTGTGATCTGATATGTATATACAATCAGGGATGCCAAATATATCCGGATGGGTATCATCTGTTCTTTATTTTATTTTTTTATTTTTTTACCTCACATGTCGCACTTGGGTCTTCCCCCCCCCCCCGGATCATGTTTTCTTTCCCTTCTTTCTTTATTTTATCTTTTAGACAATCTTTGATATGTGGCATCATGGCCTTATAGAACTGACTCTCGTTATTTCAGTGAGAGGGCTGCGATGATACCTGGTCTAGTGAAGGAGACAGTCAGGCAAATGTGCTGACTATGTGGGTCTGTGCGCCGGCCGGCTTTCCGTGTCCCAGTGACATGAGGTGTTGTGGCTATTCTGTAGCCCCCACTTCTGTCACATGACGCGGATGCTGGCCGGCGTCCGGATCCCCATGGTGACGCACACGTCACTTCCGGTCCCGCGGTCTTTGTGTTCTAGCGGTGTGTGGCGTCAGGGATTATGCCCCGCCCCTCTGCTGTCACATGACGCGGATGCCGGCCGGCGTTCTACCTCCGCAATGACACTGTGTGTTTCAGCGGTGTGTTGCGTTAGGGCTTAAGCCCCGCCCCTCCGCTGTCACATGATGCGGATGTCGGCTGGCGTCCTGGTCTCCGCAGTGACGCTGATATCACTTCCGGTCTTTAAATGTGCCTGGCGCCAATATAAGCAAGTGACAGCGAGGCAGCAAACATGCCCCCTGACGAAGGGAACCACCAAAACGCGCGTCGGGGCTTCTCTGCTCCGCATGTGCCGACCTTAGACGGACCTCTAAATCTTTGACTATTCCCTGACTGTCTTCTGCTGAAGCTTGATATCTCTGGTATGTATATATAGTGACTTAGCAGGTCACTTATGGTTATATCTGGCATATGATAGGGAACGTACACTCAGCAGTATAGAACAGCATGGGTATTCTAGTCCAGTATAGGTGCTGTACTTGAAAATATGTATTGACATATCATCTATGTATGGTGTTACTCCTCAAATACTTAGATAGTCTATATCCGACTTAAATTGTACTGTTTGGTCCTGCATGTGTCCGCCATGTGGAGAGGGTTGTTGCGGGTTTCTATTCCTCATGTGTTTTCCACACTGATTCCTGCTTTTGTCTGATCATCTATGTACTAATAAATTTTGATGCATATCTTTAAAACCATTGGCTCCTTTTTCGTTGCTTTGTTTTGGTTGGATTTGTAATTTATGGCGATGGAGCCTAATATGTCCGTAATAGGGTAGTATTGAATAGAGTAACAATTCTATGGTTATTTATATTTGACACGATATATACTATCTACTCATGATTAGCGTGTATTATATTATTTTATATACATTGGGTACAGAAAGTATTCAGACCCCTTTAAATTTTTCACTCTTTGTTTCATTGCATTCTAAAAAGTTCATTTTTTTCTCATTAAAGTACACTCTACACCCCATCTTGACTGAAAAAAAAAACAGAAATGTAGAAATTTTTCCAAATTTATTAAAAAAGAAAAACTGAAATATCACATGGTCATAAGTATTCAGACCCTTTGCTCAGTATTGAGTAGAAGCCCCCTTTTGAGCTAGTACAGCCATGAATCTTCTTGGGAATGATGCAACAAGTTTTTCACACCTGGATTTGGGGATCCTCTGCCATTCTTCCTTTCAGATCCTCTCCAGTTCCGTCAAGTTGGATGGTGAACGTTGGTGGACAGCCATTTTCTGGTCTCTCCAGAGATGCTCAATTGGGTTTAGGTCAGGGCTCTGGCTGGGCCAGTCAAGAACGGTCACAGAGTTGTTCTGAAGCCACTCCTTTGTTATTTTAGCTGTGTGATTAGGGTCATTGTCTTGTTGAAAGGTGAACTTTCGGCCAAGTCTGAGGTCCAGAGCACTCTGGAAGAGGTTTTCATCCAGGATATCTCTGTACTTGGCCGCATTCATGTTTCCTTCAATTGCAACCAGTCATCCTATCCCTGCAGCTGAAAAACACCCCCATAGCATGATGCTGCCACCACCATGTTTCACTGTTGGGATTGTATTGGGCAGGTGATGAGCAGTGCCTGGTTTTCTCCACCCATACCGCTTAGAATTATCACCAAAAAGTTCTATCTTCATCTCATCAGACCAGAGAATCTTATTTCTCATAGTCTGGGAGTCCTTCATGTGTTTTTGAGCAACTTCTAGGCGGGTTTTCATATGTCTTACACTGAGGAGAGGCTTCCATCGGGCTACTCTGTCATGAAGGCCAAACTGGTGGAGGGCTGCAGTGATAGTTGACTTTGTAAAACTTTCTCCCATCTCCCTACTGCATCTCTGGAGCTCAGACACAGTGATTGGGTTTGTTCTTTACCTCTCTCACCAAGGCTCTTCTCCCACGATTGCTCAGTTTGGCTGGATGGCCAAGTCTATGAAGACTTCTAGTGGTCCCAAACTTCTTCCATTTAAGGATTATGGAGGCCACTGTGCTCTTAGGAACCTTGAGTAATTCAGAAATTATTTTGTATCCCTGGCTAAATCTTTGCCTTGCCACAATTCTGTCTCTGAGCTCCTTGGGCAGTTCCTTTGAGCTCATGATTCTCATTTGGTCTGACATGCACTGTGAGCTGTGAGGTCTTATATAGACAGGTGCTTGCCTTTCCAAATCAAGTCCTATCAGTTTAATTAAACACAGCTGGACACAATGAAGGAGTAGAACCATCTCAAGGAGGATCACAAGGAAATGGACAGCGTGAGACTTAAATATGAGTGTCTGAGCAAAGGGTCTGAATTCTTATGACCTTATGATATTTCAGTTTTTTTCTTTTTTAATAAATTTGCAAAAATTTCTATATTTCTGTTTTTTTCAGTCAAGATGGGGTGCAGAGTGTACTTTAATGAGAAAAAAATGAACTTTTTAGAATTTACCAAATGGCTGCAATGAAACAAAGAGTGAAAAATGTAAAGGGGTCTGAATACTTTCCGTACCCACTGTATACATTTATTCAGGATGTGGGGGGGGCGCAATCCCGGGCCCATCAGACTATAGTTACCCCACTGTATGTACATATATATACAATATTCATTTTTTAGAGTTAGGCATATAACAATTTTTAACAACTGCATACCAATTCCGTCTTGTTTCAATGGCACTCTCATACATACACAGCGATGGGTGACATTGATGCCTGTTCCCCAGGTAGCACATTCTAATCCCACAACTGGGGTTATAAAATCCTTGGGGATTAATTTCATAGTGTTTTTATGAATTTTTTTTTATATAGTACTGTCCACACTGAGTATTTAATTCTCCCCTCTTTTCCTTCCTTTTTTTACTGTCCCATTTTACCATTCTTATTTGAATAAAAATTAATGTAAAACTAAAAATAAATACAATTGTTCACGTCCCCCACTCACCAACAGCGCTTCCGGCTGGAACATCACTCCGGACGGGCACAGGAGAGGGGCAGATTCGGGATGTTGCTCCCGCAACATTTCCACCTTGCCAGAGGACCCTACCATAGTCACTACCATGGAGTGGGAGCTGGAGGACTGCTAACAAAATTGTATTCATCTGAATGCTTGAACCAACGGTGCTGTACATACCTAGTACAAATGAACTCAGCTGTCTCCCTGCGGTGGATCACGGGATACCTTGTGTAATATTAAAGATTTTCCTGCACAAATTGCTGAATATTCACAATTATTTTCTATTAGTCATTATTATAGGTGGAGATTGTCTTACTGACCCCACAGCCCCGGTGAGAAGGGTGGTCTCTAGAATACAGAAGGTCTTATTATGTCACAGTGGGCATGTGACCCCTGGGCTCCCCAGGACGCCCAGCACCGAATCCAATTGGTTCCTGTGCATAAAACTTAGGTCGAGCCACATTTAGGTAAAAGGGTCCGAGTCTATGGATAAAATCTATGGATCAGAACATGTTTTTCCTAGATTGACCGTCATTTTTAGGTGTAACAGAATCACTGGTCCTCTCCTCCACTTTTGGCCGAAGTCTGGAGGATTACTGGGAGACATGGAACAGATGTTCTCCTGTTTGTAGCCCACCCATCAGACATGTATGTCGTAAACAACTGACACCCCATAAATGTCAGGAGGACTCTATTAAATACAAAGGGACATTAATCAATTTAAAAGTTTTATTTTTAAATTAAGAATTGCATGGAAGGACGAGGAGATGTTCTTGGAGGAACCTCCTTCTTCAGCAGATGTTCCTTGCTGGTCAGGAGGCCACATGTAGATGGTGCCAGTCCTTCCATACAGGTACAGCATTGATGGTGGACGCGCTGTACTTTCCTCAGGGTGCTAGACGTGGCGGTTTTCTGCCCTCGCGATTTTTATGGAGCCGCGGTGACAGACACCAAATAAGCAGCTTTCTCGGATGGAGTGAGCAGCCCTGGATAGTCCACGCCGGCAGGATGAGATCACCCGGCGGAAGAGAGAACCTATGAGAAGAGACGTAACACTGATGTCAGTAACAGGACTCCATATCAGAGGACACGGCTGTGCGGTCACTGTGGCCGGACGGCAGAGGAATCATCCATACACAGGTACGGGGGGATTGTCCGCCATCATACATGTGACAATCCCACCACTGACTGATCTGCTCCACGGCCGACACCACACAACATGGGGCTTATTGTCACACTCACCTCTTCTCCTTTCCCCTTCTTCTTCTCTCTCTGGTTTTTGTTGTTTTTTCGGTTTTCTTTTCCCCTGAACTGGAAATTCGAATAAAAAACAAGAAAAAGATGTTGATTATAAACTCCTAAGAGATGAGCTTTGTATGGTTCTATAGGATGGTGTTATTCTCGTGGCTTGTAGCCCTGGTAATCGATTATTGCCCCATAATGGGGGAAATATGTCACACATACATAACATCAGCAGAGGGGTGAGAATTAGATTACCCAGAGAACTGATTAATATGAAACCTGCCATGTGGGGTCTCGACAAGGAGCTATGTCCCTTCTTACCATGACATTACTTGTAATGTGCCGCAGTGTTGCCTTATAATCAGTTACATAAACCTCAGTGTAACATTGAGGCCATAAAGGGGTCAGTATGGGCCATATGGGGCCGTGGGCGCAGGATTTGAGTCAGTTTGGCAGAAGACTGAACGGCCCCTTAGAACTTTTAATGCATAAAAGAATGGAGATTTTTACAGAATGAACTGCTCATCGCTTTATAGGGAGAAAAAAGTAGTAATTTTCTGATCCTTTATGTGCACGTTCACATTACATGTATTGACCACAGACTGTGATAGGATGTCATATAGACCTGTACACACCTGACAATGGGGAGGACTCGCTGTCCTTAGCAGTAAAACACTGCTTGTCTCCATCAGGTTTAGAAGGGGAAGATTCTTGCTGCCTGTTTGGTAGAAGAAAAACATAAATTACAAGCGAAATCAATACAAAATGGACGAACACCCGTCTGCAAGGCCGGTTAGGACATTTGGATAACATGGAGGAGGCACCCTGCTCAGGACCCACTTCTATCAGTAAGAATGGAGAATCGCTAGTAATATTGGCCTGTAATGAGCTGGAAATGATTGACTGGTCGTAATGATCGGCTGTTATCGCCAGCGTTATCACAAGCCAGAACCACAGTGATCATCAATCATGGGGTGGTGGCGCTGGATATAGTGCTGAGTTACACTTATCTTACAGTTTATCTTCTGATATATCAGATCCAAACCCGATAATAATAATAATTTACTCACATGTCTGAGTGTTTTGCACTCTCTGGGGAATACACTGGAGGTGGCTTCAGTTCTTCATCGTTCATCACCCTGGTACTGGTGGAACAGAGCTAAAACATAGAGAAAAATAAAATAAATACATATTTAAACTTTATTTTAATTATAAGTTTTATAGATCTTACCGGTCACACTTACTTTAGAAAGCCTTTGAGACGATGATATAAAGTTCAGGTTTTCTGGCCAGTCATTATCCTCGCTTGTGTCCCCCTCATCTGAATCAATAAGTTCGTAATTGCTACATTGAGCTGAAAAGCACAAGTGTTATTAGACATTATTAGTATTAGACCCGATCACGGAAAGTCACCATTTTATCACTAATAATGATTGGGACTGATTGTCACAAAATATGAAAGACAAGACACACAAAAGCTTTCTGCAGATGACGTCTCCTTCTACTTACGGTCAAAGTAGCCAGTGTCCTCTTCTGACTCAAAGTCAGGAATGAAATGTGGCTCTTTACTTAGAAGACTGTCAAAGTCTATGCCACATAGGAATGGATGCATTTTGATCTCTTTCGCTCCTCCTGGGAAAGGAAGACAATAAAAAGTGATCTAGACATTATCAGATAGACAGCTCCATATCTGAACAGTTTTTGTTACTCTGAACTAAAGACGTAACAGAGCTGATGTGAAGAAAAGTTGCTGAAAGTAAAGCAGAGAACCTCAGTGCTGATCCTCAGGGGCGTGATCATTTGTCTGGTCACAGATGTGTAATAATTCATTATTAATACTATTATATACATTACCTGTCCCAAGTCTATGTGCCGGATCTTTTCTGAGCAGCTCAGTGATGATGTCCTGAGCATCAGGTGGAGGAGTGCGATTATCAAATGTCCAAGTTATCTCATCTGTTATATTAAAAGAAAATGTTACAGAAAATAAAACCTCTTCATTTACTTTATTAAAACAAAAATCTTTTGGATTAACACAACAAGTAGCTAAACCACAGAACCAATCTAAGCAAATAACAATGACACCACACCGCATTCAGATTATTTTACTTACCCCTTAATATACTGCAGTAAGTGTCATATTTGGAATCCCCATGAAATGGTACACGGAATAGAAGGAATTCGTGTAGGATGATCCCTACCGACCACCAGTCCACAGGCCGCCCATAGCCTTCCTGTAAGATGACTTCAGGGGCGATGTATTCAGGGGAGCCAGCAATCTGGAAAGCAACAGAAGAAGGAGATGAGGAGCTGAGAAAATAATTGTGACGAATAACATCAGAGGAAAACGTTTTCTAGATGAGAAGATATCAGAGAAGAAGAAATAGATGAGAAGAGTAAAGAACAAGATCCTGTAAGTAAAGCCGACCTCATCATCACGGAACTCTCTGGTGACGTCCTCGGTTGGAGCCTTGTAGGTTTCTGATGTTGGTCTCATGAGGCCGAGTTTGGAAAGTCCGAAGTCCGTGACTTTAATATGACCAGATGCCGATACCAGGAGGCTGTGAAAAAACAGACGGTGTCAGCCCCAAGTAATAACCCATAGACTTTATGACAATCTCTAACTTTCTTCCTCCTAGAGGGGGCACTTACTTCTCAGGCTTCAGGTCTCGGTGCACCACACCAAAGCTGTGCAGGTATTCCACAGCCAGGACTGTTTCTGCAATGTACTTTCGGGCCAAGGGGACAGGTAAAGGTCCATAGATGTTCATAAGACTGCCACAGTCTCCTCCTACAGGAGAAAGCAAATATGACAGGAGAGGGTTTGTTACAATGTAAATGACACATGATGCGTGTGAATGAGAAATAAGCGGAGACATTGGGGCAGGATGTCACACATAGAGATATACTGTGTAATAATGCAAAAGAAAAACAATGGAGCGTACCCTAATAGTAACTAGGACTGCGCTGAATGTCTATGAAGCAAAACCACAAATGTGCAAAAGCTGCAGAAATAAGTGCAAGGAAACAACGTCCCATATAAAAATGTGAAGCTATACTATGTATATTACAATAAATAACCTAAATAAATCTATAATTGATAGAAGGTGTCAGCCGTCTCATAGTATGGTGTAATATAATCTGACGGAGTATGAAACGCTTGTTGCAGCGCGGTACTCATACTTTTTTTCTTAAATATAGCTATCCACTCTCCTTCATGGCTGGATATTACCATCAACAAGAATATATTATATATACTACCCCATCCTATGAGATTGCTGACATCTTCTATGATTTATAGATTTATCTCGCTTATTTATTGTAAGACACTATACTTTTTCGGCCGTATTAGTATCCCTTTTTTCTATGAGTTACCTTGTTAGTTTAAGTTATTTATTCCATGGGACTAATAAAGATTCATATTTTTATATAGGGGGTTGTTTTATTGCATTTATTTGTACAGCTTTTGCTCATTTGTGGCTTTGCTTTATGTACTGTACTATGTAGAGCGTATACTATATACTGCAGAGCGACCCTATACAAAAAGACAGAGCTGGGCTTCATCTACGAGCCTCTGGTTCATTTCTCTATGAAATGCTCATCTATCGTGGTTCCCCGAAAATAACACCTACCCCGAAAATAAGCTCTAGCAAGGTTTTACAGGATTTTTGGAGTATGCTTGAAATATAAGTCCTACTCCAAAAATAAGCCCTAGTTACAGTCAGGGCCAGCATTAGGAGGGGGGGGGGGGGGACACTTGGGAGTTGCCCAGGGCCCGCACTCTTTTAAGGGCTCCCAGCATTTTTATTCTGAGGTTAAGACTGCTTAAGGACTTTTGGTGACATCATGGTCATGTGACCATGATGTGACCATAGGTCCTTTAACTACAAGAGAGTCTAGATGAACTGAAGGGGAGGCAGGCTACTGTGTATCATTTATGCAGTGTGTGTATAGGCATGTGTATGTATGTGCTGTGTGCATGTACGTATCTATGTATGTGCTGTGTGTGTATAGGCATGTGTATGTATGTGCTGTGTGTGCATGTACATATCTATGTATGTGCTGTGTGTGTATATACATCTGTATGTGCAGTATATGTGTGTATAAACATGTGTATGTATGTGCTGTGTGTGCATGTACATATATATCTATGTATTTGCTGTGTGTGTATATACATGTGTATGTATGTGATGTGTGTATGTGCAGTGTTTCTGTGTATACAGTTGTGCTCAAAAGTTTACATACCCCGGCAGAATTTTTCTTTCTTGGTTTTGTTTCAGTGAGTATGAATGATAACAAAAAAAAATTTCTCCACTCATGGTTATTGGTTGGGCGAAGCCATTTATTGTCAAACTCAGCAAATACTGGAGGAAAATTTGCACTCATCAGCCCGGAAGCTGCGGATGGGACGTACTTGGACGTTCCAACATGAAAACGATCCAAAACACAAGGCCAAGTCGACCTGTCATTGGCTACAGCAGAACAAAGTGAAGGTTCTGGAGTGGCCATCTCAGTCTCCTGACCTCAATATCATTGAGCCACTCTGGGGAAATCTCAAGCGTGCAGTTCATGCAAGACAGCCCAGGAATTTACAGGAACTGGAGGCTTTTTGCCAAGAAGAATGGGCAGCTTTACCATCTGAGAAAATAGAGAACCTCATCCACAACTACCACAAAAGACTCCAAGCTGTCATTGATGTTAGAGGGGGCAATACACGGTATTAAGAACTGGGGTATGTGAACTTTTGATCAGGGTCATTTGGATGTTTTTGGTTGTCATTAAGATTTAAAAAGAGAAAACACAGGAGTTTGACAATAAATGGCTTCACCCAACCAATAACCGTGAGTGGAGAAAAAGTTATCATTCATATTCTCTGAAACAAGGCCAAGAAAGGAAAAATTCTGCCGGGGTATGTAAACTTTTGAGCACAACTGTACATGTGAATATGTAGTGTGTGTATGTGCAGTGTGTGTGTTTGATGACATAGTTATATTTGAAAAAATGTTTATTTTTTTCAAGAATAAATGTGGATTGTTGTGCATGAGGAAAACAATAAGACATCCCCTGAAAAACAACGAACCCATCTCTCACAGCAAAAAACTATAGACCCTGTGTTATTTTTGAGGAAACATGGTGCAAACTGTTAAAATTCAGTCAAATCCTCCTTTCTCCATAGTGGAGATTTCTGCCATGCTCAGTGAGGACATACCCTGAAGACTTTCACAGACAAATTCATTTTTCTGGCATGTTGCTAACAGATAACTTATAGTAAAAGCAGTGTGGACATGTAACCATCTATGTGGTCACATTCTGCTTATGGAGAAGGTCCTAGAGATGAGCAGACCAGCGCTGGATATAGATACGATGGAGATGTCCTACCTGGTACATACTCCATGACCATGCACAGATGACGTGTAGTTGGAAAGGAGCACAACATGGAGGCCACGAAGGGACAATCTGCAAATGTTAGGATGTCCCTCTCTAGAAAGGCCCGTTCAAGTCTTACTGGATCTTTCAGCTTCTGCTTGTCCAGTTTCTTCATGGCGTATAACTGTTTGGAGTCTTTTTGGCGCACTAAGTGGACGGTTCTGAAGAGGAAGAAAATCGGTGGTTTATAATGTATTCTTACTAACAGTCTGTCTATAGACCTCATCACATCTCCTGTACTAATGGTGAATACTAGATGAGCTGCCATCGCTATATAGATGATCTCCACTGGGAGGTCCTCATCCATGCCCCATCGTAAATGAACTGAATAATGACAATTAGATGTGCACAGAAGAGATGAGAGAATTAATTACAGTGAAATAGAATTCTACTCATATTTTACAATGATCTGTATTCACCAAAATGGCGATTTTATTTTGTAATTTGCTTCCTCATGGATTCAGCAAAATGATGAGCAAGTGGACACTATTTTCTAAACCTTAAAAGGCCTTCAAAATGTTAAAAAAACACATTCTTATCCTCACCTCTCCGGCCCCTCTGCCTCAACTGCCTGGTCCGCACTTTCAAATCTCTGCTGCCAGTGCAGAAGTCCAAACATGTCTAAGGCTGAGACAGGACTTCTGGCATTGAGGAGGTCTAGGAGGATTCTGCACAAACGCATGAAAGGTCACGGTGTCGTGGAGTTGGGAACCTTCATGAGCTTGCATAGAATCCTCCTGAAGCTCCTCAAAACTAGAAGTTCTGGCCCAGCGTGAGCAGCGGCAATCTGAAGATGTGGTGAGGACTGGACGGATGTTGGTAAAAAGCAGAGGGGTCGGAGAGGTGAACAGTGAGGTCAGTATAAGTCTATTGTCCACTTTTTACATCTTACATTTATTAGGCTCTGGGGTCTGGAGAGAACCCAGACCATAACAAAAGACATTCAATTCGTGAATCACATTTCCCAGGAAAGTCTGCATGAACAGGCGAATGTGAATTATGCCAGATCCGCTCTTCTCTAGAGAACAGGGATGTGGACCCCAATAATTCCTCTATGGTAACACTGTACGGGCACAGAGACAGAGGGATCGTCATAAGGAGCCCTAGAAAACATATATTATGCCGACATCAAGCTCACCCAAAAGCTCCACAGCTGAACTGTTTGATCTGTTCGTAGTCGCTCTTACAAGGATTTCTCCCTGGGTTCAATGATCCGATCAAGGCCTAGAAATAATAAGAAATGGCATTAAAGCATAAAATCTGCAGAAAGATAAAATCTGTGGATGCAGGAACTTCTCCTGTATATTATGTGGACGTGATACAAGCCAGACCCCCACAGACACCATTATATATAGGGGATATCCCCCATACACAGACATCACTGTACTGCAGGGGAGGAGACGGGAGATCACACAGCGGGGGCAGGAATAATAATGCCGCCATCACACACAATAGATCTGATCTACAAGAAGAATAGGGATATCCCCTCGTCATATGGGGGATAATATTATATGTGTAATTCACCCCCGTTACCTGATGGTACACAGACGTCTCCGCTGATTCTTACACTGACAGATTCCTGGACCTCGGGGGTCTCACATATTCCACCGTCATTAATTGGTGGCACAGATATTCCTATAATAATGAGGAAACGTTTTGTATTAGACGATATCAGTACATAATATATAACATCCATATTAAGAAGGAGATGAGACGGGCTCTGTACACGGTGTAATACTGGTATATGGGATTCTGCACACAACGTATATATTTATGGCTCCTCCATAGATGGATATTCTGGACCATAAATGGCCATTGTTCAGGATCTGATTCATCCTAGAACAATTACATGATTGGGGACCTAGGAGCCTCCTTGTACATGATAAAGAAGAGCACAGAGGAGAGAAGCAGAATTACCTGCGCCCCCTCCATTATAGTCTATAAGGGGCTCCGGAGCCGTCACCGGCCTCATACAGAGGTTGGAGAGTAAATCTACATGTTCTCTGCCGTTCTCTATAATATCTCGATATGTGAATGTAAGAATATTAGATGATTGCTCACCTTCCATCAGATCAGTGTTTAGCCCCTGCTGACTGGTATTAGGGTCCGGGATAGTCAGGTTTTCCCCCTCTTCGGAGTCACCTTCTGATGTTTCCTGATGGGTTTAATATGTGCAATTAATATAACGTTTCACAAATACTAAATTACCGTACACAGTCCATCCTCGACTTATGAACTTCTGACTTACAAACGACTCCAAGATACAAAGGGTTGATGTTGAAAAAAAAGCTAATATTCACCCTCCAGTCCTTTCCACTGTCATGTGCCATTTCTCTGGTCTCTTTACTATTGTCTAGGACTTCTGGCCGCATTCAGGACCCAGAGGTCACTGTTCATCATAAGGTCATAAGGATGAGGCTGGAAGTCCTGCCCCATAGTGAAGAGGCTGGAAATGTGGTGCACTATGATGGAAAAAGGAGGACCGGGTGGCGGGCAGCGAGCAAAAAATTATTGTTTTTTTTTACCCTGTTTTAACTTATATACAAATTTGGGTTACAAACAAACCTATAGGATTTATCTAGTTTGTGACAAGGGGACGACCTGTACATAAGTCAGGAAGTACTAAACTAGGACCTAGGGAATAAGCTCAGTATTGGACGGACTATGCATAAGGGAGGAAGTACTAAACCTGGATCTACGGGACAATCTCAGTATTGGATGGACCATACACGGCCGCTCCCTCCAGAAAATCCACATGAATTTGTAAGGGACTTGTATCTACAGCTGTTTTCTAATAACTTCTATTATCAGAACTGCAGCATTTACAAGATGGAAGATTGTGATGATGGAGTGAGACAGAGACGGAAACACAACCTCTGCAGCCGTAGAGACAGGCGGCCATAGAATATCCTGCACCTCTGACATCATAAATCTGCCCCTCTGCTGTATGACGGCTAATCTGGAGAAGATCAGACCAGGACGTGTGATATAGAAGGTGATGGATCCTTACCAGACGCTCCAGTGAGCCGGCCGGACGCTCCAGTACATACAGGACATTTTGGGCCAGTTGTATAATAAAGGCCAATTCTCCACTTGAGGATTTTTCTTCAGACTATAAAGATGGAAATAAATAGAAAGGGAAAATCATGAGAGAACATGGAGGAGGCCGGTTATGCCACCACTTTACTCCTGCGATCTACTTTACAATTACTACATATCTGGTGACTTGGTGCCAGTTGTCTATAATATAATCAGGGATGTGTCCGTCTGTCCGAAGCCTCTATAGACTGCGCCTGCACAGTCTGGCCCCAGACAGAAGAATGCATCCAGCCATTACAGGTGACAGATAAGATGAGTATATTGTACTGGAGATCGCAGTATGCGTAGGCACTGAAGGCATACTGCGTTCAGAGCCTACGCATACCTAGGCCGGGGGAGGAATGCAACGTCGGAATCGGCGCTTGTGCATAGCGCGCTATCTGGCGCCATTTTAGTGAAAGCAGATTTGCAGTGTGTCTTCAATAAAATGACACTGGACAGCGCTGTATGCGCACGCGAGTACTCTGGCGCCTTTTTGTTGAATACATGCGGTAAATGTGTCTTCACTAAAATGGAGCCAGATTCCGATTGTCATTTCAGTAAAATAACACAGGTGACGCGCTTCCGGGGAGCGATGGAAAGGTGAGTAGGATGGGTAGCACATAACAGGATGGGGGAGCAAGATGGGGGAGCACAAAACAGGATGGGGGAGCACATAACAGGATTGTGGAGCACATAACAGGATGGGGTGCACATAATAGGATGGAAGAGCACATAACAGGATGGGGGCAGCACATAGTATAAGGGCAGCACATAACAGGATGGGAAGCACATAACAGGATGGGGGAGCACATAACAGGATGGGGAGCACTTAACAGGATGGGGGCAGCACATAGGATAGGGGCAGCACATAACAGGATGGGGAGCACATAACAGGATGGGGGAGCACATAACAGGATGGGGGCAGCACATAACAGGATGGGGGAGCACATAACAGGATGGGGAGCACATAACAGGATGGGGGGGCAGGATGGTGGAGCACATAACAGGATGGCAGAGCACATAACAGGATGGGGAGCACATAACAGGATGGGGGAGCACATAACAGGATGGGGGAGCATGGACCAGAATGGGGGCAGCACATAACAGGATGGAGGAGCACATAACAGGATGGGGGAGCACATAACAGGATAGGGAAGCATATACCAGGATGGGGGAGCATATACCAGGATGGGGAAGCAGGATGGGGGAGCATAGACCAGGATGGGGGAGCATGGACGAGGATGGGGGAGCATGGACCAGGATGGGGGATCATGAACCAGGATAGGGGACCATATACCAGTAACAAATGCTCCCCACCCGGGCGTAGAATGGGTTCAATAGCTAGTATACTATATTACTGTCGGCCTAAAGAACAATTTTATGTGAATAAACTTATATTCCATCATTATTACTTTTATATGTTTTGTGCAGATTTCTGCTACTTACCTGTTGCACCAATGTCCTGATGTTCTTCTGTAAATGCTCAAGATATGCTGAGCTCATACGACCTTGCTGGTATTTGGTCAGGCAGTCTCTCACTAGCTCCATAACCAGCCGGTAAGTGAAGCTGAGGACGCCATTGGGTAGTGGTAGCACAATGTCAGGGGCATAGGTGGTAAGAATCCCCTGCAGCAGTGCTAACACCTGAAAATTGTCTGAAGGAATTTCAGACATTTCAAATAAATCCAAATCGCAGTCAGTAAATCACTAGCTATGTAGTTAATCACCAACAACAATGACACCGGAATGTCAAAGTGACACTGTAGCTGTAAACACTGGCACAAGTATTGTTGGTGCATTATGATGTCATAATAGCAGTGATATCATCATGGAATGTTGAGATGTTACCTTATATGGAGCTTCTCTCCATAAAAGTAAGTTGCCTAGCAACACAAGCAGCATCATCACAGGCTGAGCATCAGTACCAGGTGCAGGCATGGAGGAAAGACCTGTGGGGGCTTTACTCCTCTGACCAGCGGGGGTGATTTTTATGTTTTAAATTCAATCATTTACATCTGTTCTACATAATAAAAAATATATAATTTCTATAAGAAATCCAGATTCAGATGCTAAAAGAAGTATATTTACTGGTGGACCAGAGACTGCAGCTCAGAGGCCCACACCTCCCCCCACATCCGCTTCCCAAGATAGGGGTCTGTGCACAGCTCTCCGCAGCAGCCAGCAGCCAGGCAGCATTATGTGGTGAGTATGGCAGCGCTGCAGTGCTGAAATCAGCAGGTCTGCGGCAGCACGGTATGGCATAGTGCACCTGGGACCTATGGGATCTTCAAGGGTTTGTTCAGCGCCGCGTACTTCCATACTGGGAAGTGAACAGCGCTGATGACATCACATCTACAGATACATGATGGGACGGTGTAAGTGTGGCCGCCATCATGCCTGTGACTTGGTAGGTTTCCTCAGACGGCAGCTCACTCACCTCCCAATGTGGAAGGAAGCGGCCGGAAAATCCTTTTAGTCTATAAAAAAAATTAAGATTCCACCAATTCTTGCAGACAATTTTTTTTGTTCTTCTCACCTCACAAAAAAAACCAAATGATGAAAACATCTCATGTACCGCGCACTGTTACCCATAAATATTGTAGCTCGTTCCATTGAGCTCTTGGTCAAATCTAAACAGAAAAATGAAAGTTATGGGTCAATGATTAAAAAAGCAAAATAAACTGGATATCTGTGTAATTGTATCAACCTGCAGAATAAAGTTAATTTGTCTACAGTGAGCGGCAAAAAAGAAGGAAAATAAAAAAGTGATGGAAGATTTATTTATTTATTCATCGTCACTCATATCATACCATTAAAAAGAAAGAAACTGTAGTGGTGGTGAATTCTGATGTCATAATAGCGGTGATGTCATCATGGAATCTTGTGATGGAATCTTATATGGAGCTTCTCACCTTATAAGGAAGTTGCCTAGCAACAGTGAAGATGGTAAAACCATAGGGTGAGCATCAGTGCTTGTATGTAAGAGGGAGCTGTGGGCACCGGGCTCTTCTCATCAGTGAGGGGATTTATAAATATATTTATTAATATCTGTATACACAATAAAAATCATAATTACGTATTTAGAAGAAATCCGGATTCAGGATCTAAAAGAAGTATCTTTATCTGGGGGGTCCAGGGAATGAAGATCAGAAGCCCACGCCTCACCACCCCCCAACTTCCCAAGATGGGGGTCTCTATTACAAATATAACCCTGCCTGACATTTGAGAAAATCTAAATTTTGTTAATTATTACTAATTTTTATTACGAAACAGAAAAAAGAGTCGGAATCAGGAGAATTCAGGGATGTTTAGATATTTAGCTCAAATTTTGAGTAGGTGACAGATCCTCTATAATCTTGGTGAATAAAACACTGGTCCTAATAAATCTCCTCCTACGTTCTCCGATCACCACCATATTTGTATTCCAAGAGCCTCAAAGCACCGGAAAGAGCAAGTAACTGAGGAATCAAGCGCATTCTAATCTGTAACCATGGAGACACATAGGCTGCATAAGAGCTGTATATGACACGCCCCCTGGGCCATGTTCAAGGGATTACCCGGAGCCGGATCTGGATAGGGGTAGTAGTCCTTGTGGCGGTGACCCGGTCCGTGCCCAGGGTGTCAAACTAAGTGGCAGTCTATGGCAGTAGATGTTAATTTGATCGACTACGCCACCCGTTGAGTACGCCGCCGCTGCAGAGCAGTCCGCTGAGGCCGGTGGTATATGTGCAGCAGTGATGGTATAACCCCCAAAGGGAGGGGTATGGCCTCAGGGCAGCAGGTGTGGATGATGGGTGTAGTTATGTTGTAGAAAGGAGAGTCAGAGACTTGAGGTGCAGTTTCAGGGTTTTTACTCACGGTTGTTCTCTCAGTCACTCTGGCCTTGAGTGACCACCCGAGCCGTGCTGCGTCCACCAGGTCCTGGACTCGGCTAACCCCCAGGCAGTTCTGGAGCGTGGCCCTGAGCTCCCTTTCTCTCTCTCTGTCTCTGGCCATTCCCACCAGGGATCCACCTTTGGCCGGCTCCCTCGGGTCTCTTGGTGGTCAAACCTCCTCTGGGTTCCCTGACCCTATGCTTGGTGTGCCTTTCTGGTGGATTTGGTGAGGGTCGTGGCAAATCTTGACCACGACCTCCGGTTCCTGGCTGAGGATAAGTGGCCTCCACCAGTTCGGGTTCCGGTACCCGTGTCCGCCAACCCTTCACCCTTTTTGGTCTGATTCTGGGTTCTTAGGGTTCCTTCTGACTCTGCTTCTCTGGGCCTTTCTTCCTCCTCTCTCTCTTCAATGCAGGCTTGGCCCTGGAGCTGGGCCCAGCCGGAGCCACAGCTCCCTGTCAGCCCTCCTGGCTGAGCTCCCCTGCTAAAAAGACCCTGTCCTAAGATGGTGCCCACCTTATATACTCCCTCTATGTGTGAGCCCAGGTGACTAGCACCCAATGAGCTCCTAGCTTTACCCAGAGTACTCCCCCTATCTGCCCCTACACTACTGGGATGTTCCACCCCCCTCCCACTCCAGCCAGGGACAGACGCTGTAGTACCTGCACATATACTTGGTGGGAGTACCGTTGTTCTGTCCCCCGGAAATGGGATGTATGTAGTGCATGCAGCCTACTGAGCTCAGTTCCACACTCCATCCTTACCCGGGAGTGGAATACCACACCTCTGGCTTGAGGTGTAATACCCCTGTAGCAGCCGAGTCCTCAGGGTGCTACATATACACTACACAAGATTTACAAATTTGTTTCATTTTTTATTTTAAGGAACCAAGAAAAAAAAATACTGTAAAAGATCTTCTAACAACGAGAAATGATTCCAGGATTGTCTTTCCACTATATATACAGTATATACTCACAACACAAAGGTTAACTAATAGTTTTAATGATTTTCTGTAATAAATATTTGTATAAATATGAGAAACATTTATATAAAAATACAACAAATAATAATAAAAATTTCAATTATAAAACAAGAAATACGTCTTATAATAATATTACTCAGCGATTTATAAAAATAACAAAATTCTTGTCGCTGCTGCTCCTGACGACCAATCAGATTTCTGCCGTTTTGCCTCTTGCAGTGCGGAATCGATGGCTGGAATCTGACTGGTTGCTACGGGCAACACTTTCATTATTCTCTACACTGTTTGTATAAATAATCCTTAAACTCTCGTTGCCGATAGCAACTGATTAGAATTCAGCTTTTACATTTGTAATTTACAGAAGAAAAATAAACGTGATTTCTGATTGGTCGCTAGGGGTAACAAAGACGCTACATGACAGCTGAGGCTCCGTGACAATGGCGTCTGTTACTCCAGGTACTGGATGATGGGCCGGACACAGGTGCAGCCCACCGTCACCAGCTGCTTCTCCAGCCTATAGGTGGGGACACATCCTCTCATCTCACCACGCAGGACCAGGATCTCCTGTCTGATGGGGACTGAGTTCATGCTGAGGTCCACATGACCCTCCGAGTCCAAACATCCGCGGTGGAGACATCGGGCCTCGCTGATGACCGCAGGGAATCTGTTATTGTCCACATTAGAGCTGGTGGAAGGAGATGAGAGAAATCAGGACACAGCAGTAACCATGTTTAGTCCCCCATACTCCGGCCTGCTGACCCCCATATATCATTATTATTATTTCTGCCATTACTCCATGTACATTCACCTGTATTCCCATGGAGAGATGGAGCGGCTCCTCACACTGTCCGCCATTACTTGTGCAGAACTCCGACTTCCGACCTTCATATCCACCTTCACACGTGGAGGAAATGTGGTGTCCGGTGTGAAGAGACATCCCCCGCCGGACACTAGAGGGGCCTCCCAGCCATCAGCGCCAGGGACCTGCCCTTCTCTTCCATGGACACAAGAGATGAAGATCAGAAGAAGCAAAGTGGAGAAAACCTGAGGACAGAAGATGTCACACATGTGATAGGGGACATTGTGGAAGTGTCAACATTATGTAGTGATATAAGTAAGGGTTAAATAATGGATCAATAATATACACTAATAATATTCATACTCGTATGGACCTATCCCAAAGATATGCAACAGCGCTCAAGCCAAGAGCAACCAGATATGACTATATAACACATATAAGAAAGTCCAACATTTTAAGTGGAATTCATTCAACTATCTATTATACTAGCTATTGAACCCGTTCTACGCCCGGGTGGCGAGCATTTTTATTGATATATGGTCTCCCATATATCGTATGAGTATGTGTTCCCCCCTCCTGGTATTTGTGCTGCCCCCATCCTGTCCCCACGATCCTATCCTGGTATGCATGGCACACCTCAACCCCAATCCTGGTATGCATGGCACCCCTCATCCCCAATCCTGGTATGCATGGCACTCCTCACCCCCAATCCTGGTATGCATGACACCGCTTACCCCAATCCTGGTATGCGTGGCTCTCCTCATCCCCCATTCTGGTATGCATGGCACCCCTCATCCTCAATCCTGGTATGCATGGCCCCCTCATCCCCAATCCTGGTATGCATGGCCCCCCTCATCCCCAATCCTGGTGTGCATGGCACCCCTCATCCCCAATCCTGCTATGCATGGCACCCCTCATCCCCCAATACTGGTATGCATGGCAACCCTCATCCCCCAATCCTGGTATGCATGGTACCCCTCATCCAGCTATCCTGGTATGCATGGCACCCCTCAACCCCAATCCTGGTATGCATAGTACCCCTCACCCCCCAATCCTGGTATGCATGGCACCCCTCATGCCCAATCCTGGTATGCATGGCCCCCCTCAACCCCAATCCTGGTATGCCTGGCCCCCCTCTTCCCCAATCCTGGTATGCATGGCACCCCTCATCCACAATCCTGGTATGCATGGCCCCCCTCATCCCCCAATCCTGGTATGCATGGCAACCCTCATCCCCCAATCCTGGTATGCATGGTACCCCTCATCCCCCTATCCTGGTATGCATGGCACCCCTCAACCCCAATCCTGGTATGCATAGTACCCCTCACTCCCCAATCCTGGTATGCATGGCACCCCTCAACCCCAATCCCGGTATGCATCGCACCCCTCATGCCCAATCTTGGTATGCATGGCACCCCTCATACCCAATCCTGGTATGCATGGCACCCCTCATGCCCAATCCTGGTATGCATGGCACCCCTCATCCCCAATCCCGAGATGCATGGCACCCCTCATCCCCAATCCCGGTATGCATGGCACCCCTCATCCCCAATCCCGGTATGTATGGCACCCCTCATTCCCAATCCTGGTATGAATGCCACTCTTCATCCCAATCCTGGTATGCATGGGCCCCTCTTCCCCAATAATGTTATACATGGTACACCTTATCCCTATCCTGGCATACATGGTTCCCCTCATCCCTCTCCTGGTATGTATGGTACCCCTCATCCTGGTGTGCTTGGTACCCCTCATCCCAATTCAGGTATGTATGGCATCCTCATCCCAGAAACCTGGTATGCATGGCACCCAATCCCTCATCCTAGAATGCATGGTACCCCTCATCCTTATCCTGGTATGCAAGATACCCCTCATCCTGGTACGCATGGCACCCCATACCTCATCCTGGTATGCATGGTACCCCGCATTCCTATCCTAGCATGCTTGGTACCCCTCATCCCTATTCTGGTATGCATGGCACCCCTCACCCACCCAATCCTGGTATGCATGGTCCCCTCACCCCCCAATCCTGGTTTGCATGGTCCCCTCACCCCCCAATCCTAGTATGCATGGTCCCCTCAACCCCCAATCCTGGCATGCATGGACCCCTCACCTCCCAATCCTGGTATGCATGGGCCACTCATCCCCCAATAATGGTATGTGTGGTAGCCCTCATCCTGGTATGCATAGTCCCCTCACCCCCCAATCCTGGTATGTGTGGTACCCCTCACCTCCCAATACTGGTATGTATGGTTTCCTCACCCATCAATCCTGGCATGCATGGTCTCCTCACCCCCCAATCCTGGTATGTGTGGTACCCATCACCCCCCAATCCTGGTATGCATGGTCCCCTCACCCCCCAATCCTGGTATGTGTGGTACCCCTCACCCCCCAATCATGGTATGCATGGTCCCCTCACCACCCAATTCTGGTATGTGTGGTACCCCTCATCCTTGTATGCATGATCCCCTCGCCCCACAATCCTGGAATGCATGGTCCCCTCACCCCCAATCCTGGTATGTGTGGCCCCCTCATCCCTTTCACACTGTACACACATACAAAAAAAAATAAACAGTTATACTCACCTTTCTTCTCTGTGCTCCAGCGCTGCTGCGTCCTGTTTTGCCGGGGGCCTGTGGAGGAGTGCGGCGCTGGAGCACCGCGCTGTCCGGCGCCATTTTGCTGAAGACACACTGCAAATGTGTCTTCAGTAAAATGGCGCCGGATAGCGCTATGCGCATGAGCCGATCCGATGCCTCACTCCTGCCCCGGACTTCGGCGAAAAGAGGCGCCGTGGCAACGCTTCCCCCAGTCAGGTAAGTATGTATGTATGGAGATCGCGGGATGCGTTCAGTTTCTACGCATACCGCAATCTCCGGCGCCATATACTCCTCTTATCTGTAACGGCTGGATGTATGATTCTGTTTGGAGCCAGACTGCGCATCGCGCATGCACAGTCTATCGAGGCTTTAGACAGAGACACGCATCGCAGGTCATATTATAGACTAGATATAGAACCCGTTCTACTCCCGGGTGGCGAGCATTTTTATTGGTATATGGTCTCCCAGGCTGGTATGTGCTGCACCCCTCCTGGTATTTGTGCTGCCCCAATCCTGTCCCCGCCTTTCTATCCTGGTATGCATGGCACCCCTCATCCCTATCTTGGTATGCATGGCACCCCTCATCCCTATCCTGTAATGCATGGCACCCCTCATCCCTATCCTGGTATGCATGGCACCCCTCATCCCTATCATGGTATGCATGGCACCCCTCATCCCTATCCTGGTATGCATGGCACCCTTCATCCCTATCCTGTAATAGATGGCACCCTTCACCCCCCATCCTGTAATGTATGGCATCCTTCACCCCCAATCCTGGAAGGCATGGCACCCCTCATCCCCAATAGTGGTATGCCTGGCACCCCTCATCCCCACTCCTGGTATGTGTGGTACTCCTCATCCCTATCCTGGTATGTATGGTATCCCTCATCCTGGTATGCATGGCACCCCTCACCCCCAATCCTGGTATGCAGAGCACCGCTCACCCCCAATCCTGGTATGCATGGCACCCCTCAACTCCAATCCTGGAAGTCATGGCATCCCTCATCCCCAATCCTGGTATGCGTGGCACCCCTCATCCCCAATCCTAGTATGTGTGGTACTCCTCATCCCAATCCTGGTATGCAGGGTACCCCATCCCTCATCCTTATCCTGATACGTATGGTATCCCTCATCCTTGCATGCATGGGCCCCTCACCCACATCCTGGTATGCATGGCACTCCTCACCCACATCCTGGTATGCATGGCATCCCTCACTCCCATCCTGGTATGCATGGCACTCCTCATCCCTATGCTGGTATGCATGGCCCCTCATCCGAATCCTGGTATGCATGGCACACCTCATCCCCAATCCTGGTATGCATGGCATCCCTCATCCCCAATCCTGGTATGCATGGCACCCCTCATCCCCAATCCTGCTATGCATGGCACCCTTCATCCCCAATCCTGGTATGCATGGCACCCCTCACCCCCCAATCCTGGTATGCATGGCTCCCTCATCCCCAATCCTTTTATGCATGGCCCCCTCTTCCCCAATCCTGGTATGCATGGTAACCCTCATGCCCAATCCTGGTATGCATGGCTCCCACATCCCCAGTCCTGGGTATGCATGACTCACTCATCCCCAATCCTGGTATGCATGGCTCCCTCATCCCCAATCCTGGTATGCATGGCATCCCTCATCCCCAATCCTGGGAAGCATGGCACCCCTCATCCCCAATCCTGTTATGCATGTTACCACTCATCGCCAATCCTGTTATGCATGGCACCACTCATCCCCAATTTGGTATGCATGGCTCCCTCATCCTCAATCCTGGAATGCATGTCATCCCTCATCCCCAATTCTGGTATGCATGGCACCCCTAAGCCCCAATCCTGTTATGCATGGCACCACTCATCCACAATCCTGGTATGCATGGCATCCCTCACCCCCCAATTCTGGTATGCATGGCTCCCTCATCCCCAATCCTGGGAAGCATGGCACCCCTCATCCCCAATCCTGTTATGCATGTTACCCCTCATCCCCAATCCTGTTATGCATGGCACCACTCATCCCCAATTTGGTATGCATGGCTCCCTCATCCTCAATCCTGGAATGCATGTCATCCCTCATCCCCAATCCTGGTATGCATGGCACCCCTAAGCCCCAATCCTGTTATGCATGGCACCACTCATCCTCAATCCTGGTATGCATGGCTCCCTCACCCCCATCCTGGTATGCATGGCACTCCTCATCCCTATCCTGGTATGCATGGCCCCTCATCCGATTCCTGGTAAGCATGGCACCCCTCATCCCCAATCCTGGTATGCATGCCATCCCCCATCCCTAATCCTGGTATGCATGGCACCTCTCTTCCCCAATCCTGGTATGCATGGCACCCTTCATCCCCAATCCTGGTATGCATGGCATCCCTCACCCCCCAATTCTGGTATGCATGGCTCCCTCATCCCCAATCCTGGTATGCATGGCCCCCTCTTCCCCAGTCCTGGTATGCATGGCACCCCTCAACCCCAATCCTGGTATGCATGGCTCCCTCATCCCCAATTCTGGTATTCATGGTACCCCTCATCCCCAATCCTGGTATGCATGGCTCCGTCATCCACAATCCTGATATGCAAGGCACTCCTCATCCCTATCCTGGTATGCATGGCACTCCTCATCCCTATCCTGGTAAGCATGGGCCCCTCATCCCCAATCCTGGTATACATGGTACCCCTCATCACTATCCTGGTATGTATTGCACCCCTCATCCTCGTATGCATGGCACTCCATCACTCATCCTGGTATGCATGGTACCCCTCATCCCTATTCTGGTATGCATGGTACCCCTCATCCTGGTGTGCATGGCACCCCTCATCCCAATTCTGCTATGTATGGCCTCCTCATCCCAGAAACCTGGTATGCATGACACCCAATCCCTCATCCTAGTATGCATGGCACCCCTGATCCTTATCCTGGTATGCATGGTACCACTCATCCCTATTCTGGTATGCATGGTACCCCTCATCCTGGTATGCATGGCACCCCATCCCTCATCCTGGTATGCATGGCACCCCGCATTCCTATTCTGGTATGCATGGCACTCCTCATCCCCTAATCCTGGTATGCATGGTCCCCTCAACCCCCAATCCTGGTATGCATGGTCCTCTCACCCCCCAATCTTGGTATACATGGTCCCCTCACCCCCCAATCCTGATATGCATAGTCCCTTCACCCCCCAATCCTGGTATGTATGGTCCCCTCACCTCGCAATCCTGATATGCATTTTCCCTCACCCCCCAATCCTGGTATGCATGGCACCCCTCATCCCCAATCCTGTTATGCATGGCACCCCTCAACCCCAATCCGGTTATGCATGGCAATACTCATCCCCAATTTGGTATGCATGGCTCCCTCATCCTCAATCCTGGTATGCATGGCATCCCTCATCCCCAATCCTGGTATGCATGGCACCCCTAATCCCCAATCCTGTTATGCATGGCACCAATCATCCTCAATCCTGGTATGCATGGCTCCCTCACCCCCATCCTGGTATGCATGGCACTCCTCATCCCTATCCTGGTATGCATGGCCCCTCATCCGAATCCTGGTATGCATAGCATCCCTCATCCTCAATCCTGGTAAGCATGGCATCCCTCATCCCCAATCCTGGTCTGCATGGCCCCCTCTTCCCCAATGCTGGTATGCATGGCTCCCCTCAACCCCAATCGTGGTATGCATGGCTCCCACATCCCCAGTCCTGGTATGCGTGGCTCCCTCATCCCCAATCCTGGTATGCATGGCTCCATCATCCCCAATACTGGTATGCATGGCTCCCTCATCCCCAATCCTGGTATGCATGGCTCCCTCATCCCCAATCCTGGTATGCATGGCTCCCTCATCCCTAATTCTGGTATGCGTGGCACCCCTCATCCCCAATTCTGTTATGCATGGCACCACTCATCCCCAGTCCTGGTATGCATGGCTCCCTCATCCCCAATCCTGGTATGCATGGCTCCCTCATCCCCAATCCTGGTATGCATGGCTCCCTCATCCCCAATCCTGGTATGCATGGCACCCCTCATCCCCAATAATGTTATGCATGGCACCACTCATCCCCAATCCTGGTATACATGGCTCCCTTATCCCCAATCCTGGTATGCAAGGCACCCATCATCCCCAATCCTTGTATGCATGGCACCCCTCATCCCCAATCCTATTATGCATAGCACCTCTCATCCTCAATTCTGGTATGCGTGGCTCCCTCATCCCCAATCCTGGTATGCATGGCACCCCTCATCCCCAATCCTGGTATGCATGGTTTCCTCATCCCCAATCCTGGTATTCATGTTACCCCTCATCCCCAATCCTGGTATGTATGGCTCCGTCATCCACAATCCTGATATGCAAGGCACTCCTCATCCCTATCCTGGTATGCATGGCACTCCTCATCCCTATCCTGGTAAGCTTGGTACCCCTCATCCCCCAAATCCTGGTATGTGTGGCCCCCTCACCCCCAATCCTGGTATGTGTGGCCCCCTCACCTCCCAATCCTGGTATGTGTGGGCCCCTCACCCCCCAGTCATGGTATGTTTGGCCACCTCATCCCTTTCACGCTGTACACACATGCAAAAAAATAATCACTTATACTCACCTTTCTTCCCTGTGCTCCAGCGCTGCTGTGCCCTGTTCTGTTGGAGGCCGGGGGAGGAGTGTGGCGCCGGGGTACGTGCATGCCCATACCACACTGTCCGGTGCCATTTTGCTGAAGACAAACTGCAAATGTGTCTTCAGTAAAATGGCGCCAGATAGCACTATGCACATGCGCCTATCCGACGCCTCACTCCTGCCCCGGTCTCTGGTGAAGAGCAACGCTCCTCCTGGTCAGGTAAGTATGTAAGTATGGCACCAGAGATCGCGGTATGCATTCAGTGTCTACGCATACCGCGATCTCCGGCGCCATACACACTCCTCTTACCTGTAACAGCTGGATGCGGCCTTCTGTCTGAAGCCAGACTGTGCGTCGCGCATGCACAGTCTATAAGGGCATCAGACAGAGACACGCATCTCCCGTTATATTATAGATTGTCATGTCATTGACCAAAAACCCAAGCTCAGGACAACAGTATCTATAATATAAAGGCGGATGCGTGTCTCTGTCCGAAGCCTCGACAGACTGCGCATGCGTGACGCGCCTGCAGAGTCTATACCCCCCACAGAGGCACGCATCCCCATCCTAAACGAGGATGTGGATTGTGGCGCCAGAAATCGCGGTACGCATAAGCACTGAACGCATACCGCGATTTCCGGCACCATAACAACTTACCTATCCGGGAGGTCAGTTGCCACGGCATCTCTTCAGGCAGAAGGCAGGGATCCACCGTCGGTACCGGCGCATGCGCATAGCGCACTTCCGGCGCCGTTTTATTGAAGACACATTGCAAGGGTGTCTTCAACAGACACATTGAAGACACACTAGCAGTGTGTCTTCAACAAGATGGCGCCGGAAACCGCGGTCTGCGCAGGCGCTGATCCGGCGTCAGTGCTCTCCCCCGCCCTCTTCTGACATCACTAATCATTTAAATATCTAACGCACCCCCACACTTCGCCGCCATTTTAAAAACAGAAGATTTCTGCGTCACACAGCGCCTCCAGTCTCTAGCTTAAAAAAACAAAAACATTTTGTAGTATATATAGATACATATATTACAAATATATCTATATATAAAGAAGATACTATATACAAATATATATATCTATATATACTATATAGAATAGTTATCAGAGTACTCCAACACAGTCAGCGGAGCAATCCCGCACAAAATACGTCAGCGGAGCAATCCCGCACAAAATACGTCAGCGGAGCAATCCCGCACAAAAAACCTCAGCGGAGCAATCCCGCACAAAATACGTCAGTGGAGCAATCCCGCACAAAATACGTCAGCGGAGCAATCCCGCACAAAAAACCTCAGCGGAGCAATCCCGCACAAAATACGTCAGTGGAGCAATCCCGCACAAAAAAACCTCAGCGGAGCAATCCCGCACAAAAAACCTCAGCGGAGCAATCCCGCACAAAATACGTCAGCGGAGCAATCCCACACAAAATACGTCAGCGGAGCAATCCCGCACAAAAAAACCTCAGCGGAGCAATCCCGCACAAAAAACTTCAGCGGAGCAATCCCGCACAAAATACGTCAGCGGAGCAATCCCGCACAAAATACGTCAGCGGACCAATCCCGCACAGAAAAACGTCAGCGGAGCAATCCCGCACAAAATACGTCAGCCGAGCAATCCCGCACAAAATACGTCAGCGGAGCAATCCCGCACAAAATACGTCAGCGGAGCAATCCCGCACAAAATACGTCAGCCGAGCAATCCCGCACAAAATACGTCAGCGGAGAAATGCAGCCACTTTCTACTGAATATAAAAATCTAATAAGTCAGCGGAGCAATCCAGCCACTTTATACTGAATATATACGTCAGGGGAAAAATCCGGCCACTTTCTACTGAATATAAATATATATAATACGTCAGCAGAACAATCCGGACACTTTTTACTGAATATATATATATACAGTTATATGAAAAAGTTTGGGCACCCCTATTAATCTTAAGCTTAATGTTTTATAAAAATTGGTGTTTTTGCAACAGCTATTTCAGTTTGATATATGTAATAACTGTTGGACACAGTAATGTTTCTGCCTTGAAATGAGGTTTATTGTACTAACAGAAAATGTGCAATCTGCATTCAAACAAAATTTGACAGGTGCATAAGTATGGGCACCTCACCAGAAAAGTGACATTAATATTTAGTAGATCCTCCTTTTGCAAAAATAACAGCCTCTAGTCGCTTCCTGTAGCTTTTAATGATTTCCTGGATCCTGGATGAAGGTATTTTTGACCATTCCTCTTTACAAAACAATTCCAGTTCAGTTAAGTTTGATGGTCGCCGAGCATGGACAGCCCTCTTCAAATGATCCCACAGATGTTCAATGATATTCAGGTCTGGGGACCGGGATGGCCATTCCAGAACATTGTAATTGTTCCTCTGCATGAATGCCTGAGTAGATTTGGAGCGGTGTTTTGGATCATTGTCTTGCTGAAAGATCCATCCCCTGCGTAACTTCAACTTTGTAACTGATTCTTGAACATTATTGTCAAGAATCTGCTGATACTGAGTGGAATCCATGCGTCCCTCAACTTTAACAAGATTCCCCGTGCCGGCATTGGCCACACAGCCCCAAAGCAAGATGGAACCTCCACCAAATTTTACTGTGGGTAGCAAGTGTTTTTCTTGGAATGCTGTGTTTTTTTTGCCGCCATGCATAATGCCTTTTTGTATGATCAAACAACTCAATCTTGGTTTCATCAGTCCACAGGACCTTCTTCCAAAAATAAATTGGCTTCTCCAAATGTGCTTTTGCATACCTCAGCCGACTCTATTTGTGGCGTGCTTGCAGAAACGGCTTCTTTCGCATCACTCTCCCATACAGCTTCTCCTTGTGCAAAGTGCGTTGTATAGTTGACCGATGCACAGTGACACCATCTGCAGCAAGTTGATACTGCAGCTCTCTGGAGGTGGTCTGAGGATTGTCCTTGACTGATCTCACCATTCTTCTTCTCTGCCTTTCTGATGTTTTTCTTGGCCTGCCACTTCTGGCCTTAACAAGAACTGTCCCTGTGTTCTTCCATTTCCTTACTATGTTCCTCACAGTGGAAACTGACAGGTTAAATCTCTGAGACAGCTTTTTGTATCCTTCCCCTGAACAACTATGTTGAATAATCTTTGTTTTCAGATCATTTGACAGTTGTTTTGAGGAGCCCATGATGCCACTCTTCAGAGGAGATTCAAACAGGAGAACAACTTGCAAGTGGCCACTTTAAGTAGCTTTTCTCATGATTGCATACACCTGGCTATGAAGTTCAAAGCTCAATGAGGTTACAAAACCAAAAAAAGTGCTTTAGTAAGTCAGTAAAAAGTAGGTAGGAGTATTTAAAACAAGAAAATGATAAGGGTGCCCATACTTATGCACCTGTCAAATTTTGTTTGAATGCAGATTGCACATTTTCTGTTAGTACAATAAACCTCATTTCAAGGTAGAAACATTACTGTGTCCAACAGTTATTACATATATCAAACTGAAATAGCTGTTGCAAAAACACCAATTTTTATAAAACATTAAGCTTAAGATTAATAGGGGTGCCCAAACTTTTTCATATAACTGTATACTACGTCAGCGGAGCAATCTAGCCACTTTCTACTGAATATATATAATACGTCAGCGGAGCAATCCGGCCACTTTCTACTGAATATAAATATATATAATACGTCAGCGGAGCAATCCGGCCACTTTCTACTGAATATAAATATATATAATACGTCAGCGGAGCAATCCAGCCACTTTCCTCTGAATATATAATACGTCAGCGGAGCAATCCAGCCACTTTCTACTGAATATAAATATATATAATACGTCAGCGGAGCAATCCAGCCACTTTCTACTGAATATATATAATACGTCAGCAGAGCAATCCGGCCACTTTCTACTGAATATAAATATATATAATACGTCAGCAGAGCAATCCAGCCACTTTCTACTGAATATAAATATATATAATACGTCAGCGGAGCAATCCAGCCACTTTCCTCTGAATATATATAATACGTCAGCGGAGCGATCCAGCCACTTTCCTCTGAATATATATAATACGTCAGCGGAGCAATCCAGCCACTTTCTACTGAATATAAATATATATAATACGTCAGCGGAGCAATCCAGCCACTTTCTACTGAATATAAATATATATAATACGTCAGCGGAGCAATCCAGCCACTTTCTACTGAATATATATAATACGTCAGCAGAGCAATCCGGCCACTTTCTACTGAATATAAATATATATAATACGTCAGCGGAGCAATCCAGCCACTTTCCTCTGAATATATATAATACGTCAGCGGAGCGATCCAGCCACTTTCCTCTGAATATATATAATACGTCAGCGGAGCAATCCAGCCACTTTCCTCTGAATATATATAATACGTCAGCGGAGCAATCCAGCCACTTTCTACTGAATATATATAATACGTCAGCAGAGCAATCCGGCCACTTTCTACTGAATATAAATATATATAATACGTCAGCGGAGCAATCCAGCCACTTTCTACTGAATATAAATGTATATAATACGTCAGCGGAGCAATCCAGCCACTTTCCTCTGAATATATATAATACGTCAGCGGAGCGATCCAGCCACTTTCCTCTGAATATATATAATACGTCAGCGGAGCAATCCAGCCACTTTCTACTGAATATAAATATATATAATACGTCAGCGGAGCAATCCAGCCACTTTCTACTGAATATAAATATATATAATACGTCAGCGGAGCAATCCAGCCACTTTCTACTGAATATATATAATACGTCAGCAGAGCAATCCAGCCACTTTCTACTGAATATAAATATATATAATACGTCAGCGGAGCAATCCAGCCACTTTCTACTGAATATATATAATACGTCAGCGGAGCAATCCAGCCACTTTCCTCTGAATATATATAATACGTCAGCGGAGCAATCCAGCCACTTTCCTCTGAATATATATAATACGTCAGCGGAGCAATCCAGCCACTTTCCTCTGAATATATATAATACGTCAGCGGAGCAATCCAGCCACTTTCCTCTGAATATATATACTACATCAGCGGAGCAATCCAGCCACTTTCCTCTGAATATATATAATACGTCAGCGGAGCGATCCAGCCACTTTCCTCTGAATATATATAATACGTCAGCGGAGCGATCCAGCCACTTTCCTCTGAATATATATAATACGTCAGAGGAGCAATCCAGCCGCTTTTTTGACTATATCAAACGTCAGCAGAGCTAAATATTTTAATTAAAGTTTACAACCTTATTCGTTCCGTAATTCCATTATAATGGCCCCCAAACGCCAGCAAGTTCTTTCTGAGGAGGAAACTCAGGCAAAAAAATCAAAAAGGGCTGAAGCTCAAAAGGTTGGTAGAAGTAGGGGTAAAAAACAGCACCTTAAATTGCAGCGTGAAAAAAATACTGTCAGAAGAAAGGCTGCCCGTCATAATCTCACCCCAAAAAAGCGTCAACAGATGCGCAACGCTGACGCTGAGAGGCATAGGTCTGCCCCAGAGAGGCATAGGTCTGACCCAGAGAGGCGTAGGTCTGGCCCAGAGAGTCATAGGTCTGCCCCAGAGAGGCGTAGGTCTGCCCCAGAGAGGCATAGGTCTGCCCCAGAGAGGCATAGGTCTGCCCCAGAGAGGCGTAGGTCTGCCCCAGAGAGGCATAGGTCTGCCCCAGAGAGGCATAGGTCTGCCCCAGAGAGGCGTAGGTCTGCCCCAGAGAGGCATAGGTCTGCCCCAGAGAGGCGTAGGTCTGCCCCAGAGAGGCATAGGTCTGCCCCAGAGAGGCGTAGGTCTGCCCCAGAGAGGCGTAGGTCTGCCCCAGAGAGGCATAGGTCTGCCCCAGAGAGGCGTAGGTCTGCCCCAGAGAGGCATAGGTCTGCCCCAGAGAGGCATAGGTCTGCCCCAGAGAGGCGTAGGTCTGCCCCAGAGAGGCGTAGGTCTGCCCCAGAGAGGCATAGGTCTGCCCCAGATAGTGTGACAGACGCTGAGCTTCAGCAGCATCGCAGCGCCAATGCTGAGAGACACAGAGGAGCCCGTACTAAACAACCTGCCCGCTGGGGTAAAAACGGAAGATCTCGCAACACTGCTTTGCTTACTGAAAACTTCAATGAAGACGACATTGGGGCATGCTATCTTGGCCCAATGAACAACAAATGCTCATTTTGTAATACCAACCATTTCCAAAATGAAATTGCAACAAACTGTTGTCATAGTGGAACCATCAAACTGGAAGAAGTGTGAATGCATCCCTATATTACTAATTGCATGAAGAGATCAGAACCAAACTCCAAGAATTTCATGGAAAACATAAGATCATACAATAGTGCAAACGCTTTTGCATCCATGGGCGCACAAATTGACCAATCAATTAACAGGCGATCAGGTCCTTTCTGTTACAGAATCCATGGGCAAATTTACCATGCAACATCTGCGTTGCACCCTAACCAAGGTGAATCACCAACATACTCCCAGTTATATATTCTGGATTCGGCACAATCCAGCCAACAGTGGATGCATTCGTAATCTTATGCAAAATCTACAAAGAATTCTGGAAGATATCAATCCTTTCTCCAGAGAATACAAAAATATGTTGCAATTTGAACAAGAAGAAATGCTAAAAGCAAATCTAGAAAACCGAATGCCAATTGAATATAGCATGACTTTCGTGAGAGAAAAAGTAAATACTATGCACCCCGGCAGAATCAATGCTCCAACTGCCAGAGGGGAAATTGCTGCCATTTTCCACAGCACAGATGGTGCACCCCCAAAAAACCGTGACATTACCATTCATCCAAAAAGTGGAATTTTACAAAATATATCTATTCTGAGTAGACTCTGTGACCCAATGAGCTACGCTTTGCTTTTCCCTTATGGGGACTCTGGGTGGACTACAGAACTAAAAAAAACAGTTGGTCGAGGAAATGTGACTCCACTTCAATGGTATTCATACCACTTTGCCATTCGTGATGGTACTTTAACCAGTTCCTTAATGCAGGAAAGCTGACACACCAATTTATGGTTGATGCCTATTGCAAAACTGAGGCAAACCGTTTGAATTGGGTGCGCACAAATCAAAGTACTGTAAGAGCTGAAGAATATGACGTCCTTCACCAATTCATGACCAACCACCGTTTCATGAACATAAATATCCTACCTGGAAAAAAAGTCATATAGCCATCGACTTTCCAAGGAAGTCCAAGAAATATGGCACAAAACTACCAAGATGCCATGGCAATGGTCAGGAAATATGGCAAACCAGACCTATTTGTAACAGTAACGTGCAGTCCAAAATGGAGGGAAATCAGGGAAAACTTACTTCCCAGTCAGCAACCATGCGACAGGCCCGATTTAGTAGCTCGAGTATTTAACATGAAACTAAAATTGCTACTTGGAGACCTAACCACATACCACAGATTTGGACGTGTTAATGGTATGGTGTATGTAATTGAGTTCCAAAAAAGAGGGCTCCCTCATGGACACATATTGGCATTTATGGCCCCGGAATACAAAGCCTGGGAAAAAGAAAGAATTGACAAAATTGTTTGTGCAGAGCTCCCGCACAAAGACACGCATCCGAAGCTTTATGAAATTGTACAATCTTGCATGATACACGGTCCATGTGGTCCACTTAATCCAAATGCACCATGCATGGACAATGGAAACTGTACAAGGTTTTCCCAAGGATTTCTGTTCCGAAACTAATAGCAATGTAAATGGATCCCCTAAATATCAACGCCGGGATGAGAACAACTTTGTTGAACTTGGTGGAAACAGGGTTGATAATAGATGGGTTGTACCTTACAATCCTTATCTTTCCTTAAAATACAATGCTCACATAAACGTTGAGATTTGCAGTTCTACAAAGTGTAAAATATTTGTTCAAATATGTTTACAAAGGGCATGATTGTGCAAATCTACAGTGTGTTACTGCTGCCACAGAACAAGAAGCCACGGTTGAATGGGATGAAGTAAAAAATGACTTAGAAACTCGATATGTAAGTGCACCTGGAGCATGCTGGAGACTCAGGGAATATAAAATGCACCATCAACCTGACCATGTGGAAAGATGAAATGTCCACCTTGAGGACAAGCATACAATATGCTTTATAGCAGGTAAAGAAGCTGAAGCCGTGCAGCGGAAAAACACCAAGTCTAAACTTCTTGCTGGGTTTAAACTGAATCGGGAAGATCCTAATGCCCAACAATATTTCTACATTGAAATCCCTGAACATTTCACTTGGGATGAAAAAAACGTTAAATGGAAACCACGTTGCAAATGTCATAAAACCACAATTGGCAGAATGTTTAACGTTAGTCCATTAGACAGAGAAAAATACTTTCTCCGAATTCTCCTTCTCAATGTTAGAGGCGCAACATCTTTTGAGGATCTCAGAACAACTGAAGGAAACCGTTTTGCTACTTTCCAAGAAGCCTGTATTGCAAGAGGGTTAACTGATGATGACTCTGAATGGGATACTCGCCTAACAGAAGCTGCCACTTATCAAATGCCAATACAACTTACACAATTGTCTGCATTTATTTGCATCATGTGTGAGCCGTCTAATGCTGCAGCATTGTTTCAAAGGCACAATAAAAATCTCATGGAAGACTATACCAGACGTTTCCCTCATGTAGAAAAGGCCGTCTATATGACATTACATGAAATTGAGCCTGTGTTACGGACACATGGAAAGTCATTACAAGATTTTGGCCTACACCTTCCTGTTGGCAAGTACGATGATCCAATCAATTCTGGCAAATATTACGACCCTGTTGCGGAAAAGGCTTTGAGGAGAAATTCCAAATGTTAAACCCAGGACAACGAAAGGCTTTCGAAAAAATCAGAGAAGCTTTTGAGATTCCAACTTGCAACAACGTCTATTTTTTATTGACGGACCTGGTGGAAGTGGTAAGACATTCCTGTATAATACAACCATGCATTACGTTCAGAGCAAAAATGAATTAGTCTTGCCATGTACATTTACAGGCATTGCTGCTACTTTGCTGGAAGGAGGCCGAACTTCCCATAATCTGTTCAAACTGCCTATACCAATTAATGAAACGTCGACGTGCAATATTCGTCATGGCAGCAATACTGCCAATGAGTTGAAAAACGCCAAACTCATAATCTGGGACGAAGCTTCTACGGCTCCAGCTCATGCTGTAAATGCAGTTGACACCTTCTACAAAGAACTCATGGCTGAAGATCCAAAAGTTCCCTCCAAAAAAACGTTCGGAGGTGCAGTGTCTGTTTTTGGTGGAGATTTTCGACAAATCCTTCCTGTTGTACCACATGGCACCAGAACCGAAATAATTTCAGCATGCATGAAGAACAGCAATTGTTGGAGGAATATTGAAGTCCTCAAATTGGACCTAAACATGCGTACCAATGAGGACAATGTCCCCCAAGAACATCAAGGCTTTTCCCAATGGCTTTTAAACCTTGGAGATGGAAAACTTCAAGAACCAGGACTAGAGGAAGGTATCTTTGAAATTCCTTCTGTCTGCATTGAAAATGGATGTATTGTTGATGCTGTCTTTCCTCAAGTCATACAACCAGAAGATAAAAGCATTGCAAACCGTGCAATCCTAACTCCAAAAAACCAACATTCACATGAACTGAATGAAAATGTTCTTAGACGAATTCAGTCTGAATTGAAATGCTACACCAGTATTGATTCCATTCAGCAAGATACTGCAAATGCTGAGGAAGCAGCAAACTATCCGATGGAGTTCTTAAACAGCTTAACGCCTGGTGGTATGCCTCCTCATAGATTACATTTGAAAGTTGGAGCAGTAGTCATGCTATTAAGAAACCTTAACTCAAGAAGAGGTCTTTGCAATGGCACCAGAATGGTTGTGAAGCAAATGATGTCAAAAGTCATTGACTGTGAAATCCTCAGCGGATCATTTAAAGGTACAAGGGTATCATTCCCAGAGTTATTCTGCCCCAAGCCATCCTCATCTTCCTTTTACTTTAAAACGAAAACAGTTTCCCTTAAGACTGGCTTATGCTATGACCATCAACAAAAGTCAAGGGCAAACACTGGATTCAGTTGGCATATATTTGCCATCTCCAGCCTTCAGCCATGGCCAACTTTATGTCGCCTCTTCAAGGACAAAATCCTTCCAACAAGTCAAAGTCAAAGTTTTTGCTACTGATCAACGAGGCAACTTAAAGAAAGACCACAGAGTTTACACCAAAATGTTCTTTACACAGAAGTTTTTGCACAATAATTTTTTTTTCCAGCTAATAGTTTAATAAAATGTAAAATGTTATATATAACAGTGAATGTGTCTTTCTGTTCAAAGCCAAAATGGGTGGCGGCTGTGCAGTGTGGTGCCTGAGTCAGAGCGTGTGCACACTGCACTACGATGCCATTTTACTGAAGACACTGTGTGTGCAAATTCCCAGACACAGTGTCTTCAAGAAAATGGCGCCAGATATTGTGAGATGCGCACACGTTGACTCAGGCACTATTTTATGGGAACAGCACATACCAGGATGGGGGCACAGGATGGCAGCAGCACATACCAGGATGGGGGCACAGGATGGGAGCAGCACATACCAGGATGGGGGCACAGGATGGCAGCAGCACATACCAGGATGGGGGCACAGGATGGCAGAAGCACATACCAGGATGGGGGCACAGGATGGCAGCATATACCAGGATGGGGGCACAGGATGGCAGCAGCACATACCAGGATGGGGGCACAGGATGGCAGCAGCACATACCAGGATGGGGGCACAGGATAGCAGCACATAGTAGGATGGGGGCACAGGATGGCAGCAGCACATACCAGGGTGGGGGCGCAGGATAGCAGCATATACCAGGATAGGGGCACAGGATAGCAGCACATACCAGGATAGGGGCACAGGATGGCAGCAGCACAAGACCGGATTGGAGCACAGGATTAGAGCAGCACATACCAGGATGGGGACACAGGATGGGGGCAGCACATACCAGGATGGGGGCACAGGATGGGAGCAGCACATACCAGGATAGGGGCACAGGATGGGGGCAGCACATACCAGGATGGGGGCACAGGATGGGGGCAGCACATACCAGGATGGGGGCACAGGATGGGAGCAGCACATACCAGGATGGGGGCACAGGATAGCAGCACATACCAGGATAGGGGCACAGGATGGCAGCAGCACAAGACCGGATTGGAGCACAGGATTAGAGCAGCACATACCAGGATGGGGGCACAGGATGGGGGCAGCACATACCAGGATGGGGGCACAGGATGGGAGCAGCACATACCAGGATAGGGGCACAGGATGGGGGCAGCACATACCAGGATGGGGGCACAGGATAGCAGCAGCACATGACAGGATGGGGGCGCAGAATGGGAGCAGCACATGACAGGATGAGGGCGCAGGATGGGAGCAGCACATGACAGGATGGGGGCGCAGGATGGGAGCAGCACATGACAGGATGGGGGCGCAGGATAGCAGCACATACCAGGATGGGGGCGCAGGATGGGGGCAGCACATACCAGGATGGGGGCACAGGATAGCAGCAGCACATGACAGGATGGGGGCGCAGGATGGGAGCAGCACATGACAGGATGGGGGCGCAGGATAGCAGCACATACCAGGATGGGGGCACAGGATGGCAGCAGCACATACCAGGATGGGGGCGCAGGATAGCAGCACATACCAGGATGGGGGCACAGGATGGGAGGAGCAAATGACAGGATGGAGGCCATATACCAATATAAATGCTCGCCACCCGGGCGTAGAACGGGTGGTTCAATAGCTAGTACATTATAGGTGAAGTAGACTCAAAAGACCAAAGCAGATTCAACCTTAAAGAACGAGTCATTACTTCTTCTTTTACCCATGAGCCCCGCACGTCATGTCCAACTGCCCCAATGCACATTTCGAATCTTCCTCAGGGGGTGCCGGTGCGTGCGTTGGGGCAGTTGGGCATGACGTGCGGACTCACGGGTAAGTGCCTCATTCATTACCAGTATACTTATCTCTAACATTCAAGAAGTTGTCCACTACTTTATGTATCCCCCCCGGGGCCCCTAAGACTTATTGTGAATACCTTCTGTTGCTGATAATGCCTGTGAGCGGCGCTATCGGTTGCCTCTCACAGGCATCACGTGACTCCGCGCTGACGTCATGACAAGTGAGGCGTGACTCAGCACTGGGGTCCCCGCGGTGGCCGCTGGGTTGTGGGTGGGGTTACCCCTGCGTCACACCTTGCATCCACCGCGCGCTTTCCCAATGAATGGAGAGAGGCAGAGCGCGTGGTGGATGCTGGGTGTGACGAGGAGGGGTAACCCCGCCCACAGCCTGGCGTCCACCCTGGAACCTGGAAGACAAAGACCCCCGGCTGCTGCCAGCACTTGTCGTGACATCAGCGGATGTCAGAGCCGGCTGCAGCCGGGGGTCACATGATGCCTGTGAGCGGCCAGTGATAGCGCCACTCACAGGCCGTATCTGCAACAGAAGGTATTTACAAGAAGTCTTAGGGGCCCCGGGGGGATACATGGGGGGGATATAAAGTAGTGGACATCCCCTTTCAGCCATGGCGCTCTGTTTTACCACCTGTGTGCCTGTTTTTATGTAATCTCCACCTATATGATGTGTGCTGCTCCTCTTTATTGATTTTGATTTAATTATACTGAGTTAGGACCTAAGCACTATAATACTGTTGTGGGGTCTATGTGATACTGCTATATCTATGTCAGATATGTAATTGGTCTGGCACCCCCACTAAAACCACGTCCCCTCCCCCACCCCCCACCCCCCCGTCCAACTAATCTCATATATGTGTGTCTCTCTTGTGATTAATACAATTGATATTGATATTTACTTTATGATTGAAGTAGTAATGACTCGTTCTTTAAGGCTGAATTTGTCATGTCATTGTATCATAACACAGGATAACAAAAAAAATGGTGGTAGCCCATGCAAGTGCTGCACTCACTATTCTGCTGGTGCAGTCACTGTGTACATACATTACACTACTGATCCGGAGTTATATCCTGTATTATACTCCAGAGCTGCACTCACTATTCTGCTGGTGCAGTCACTGTGTACATACATTACATTACTGATCCTGAGTTCCATCCTGTATTATACTCCAGAGCTGCACTCACTATTCTGCTGGTGCAGTCACTGTGTACATACATTACATTACTGATCCTGAGTTACATCCTGTATTATACTCCAGAGCTGCACTCACTATTCTGCTGGTGCAGTCACTGTGTACATACATTACATTACTGATCCGGAGTTATATCCTGTATTATACTCCAGAGCTGCACTCACTATTCTGCTGGTGCAGTCACTGTGCACATACATTACATTACTGATCCTGAGTTACATCCTGTATTATACTCCAGAGCTGCACTCATTATTCTGCTGGTGCAGTCACTGTGTACATACATTACATTACTGATCCTGAGTTACATCCTGTATTATACTCCAGAGCTGTACTCATTATTCTGCTGGTGCAGTCACTGTGTACATACATTACATTACTGATCTGGAGTTATATCCTGTATTATACTCCAGAGCTGCACTCACTATTCTGCTGGTGCAGTCACTGTGTACATACATTACATTACTGATCCTGAGTTACATCCTGTATTATACTCCAGAGCTGCACTCACTATTCTGCTGGTGCAGTCACTGTTTACATACATTACATTACTGATCCTGAGTTACCTCCTGTATTATACTCCAGAGCTGCACTCACTATTCTGCTGGTGCAGTCACTGTGTACATACATTACATTACTGATCCTGCACTGATCCTGAGTTATATCCTGTATTATACTCCAGAGCTGCACTCACTATTCTGCTGGTCCAGCCGCTCCCTCTCTCCTCACACACATATTATACATATATACACAATAATGACTACCTACACCATGACATCTGGTCCGGTTACCAAACAAATAATAACAATATAATAAACAATAACCGACAAATTATATACAAACTAATATATACATTCTTTTTTTTTTTTATTATTTTTTTTTATTATAAGTAAAATAAATACTAACTATACAAATATATACAAGACAAAACAAAACACCCCACACTCAAGCCCACCAGTCCCTCCCCGGCACTGACCTGAGAGCTGGTCCTGCGCCTCATGCCTCAGTCCATGTCCATAGGCCAGATCAGGCAGTGCCAGTTTTTCACCCAAATAACCAGTGTCCCACAAGATGAACCCACCTCCCCCTTTTCCCTCCACCCAACCTAACACCTACACCCAAACCCATATATACAATATATACAGAAACAAACAATACAATAACAAACAATACAATAACCACAACTGACAAAGCCCAAGTTCGGTGCCTGCCGCCCTACATCACTGTCTACTGATCAAAACAAAACAAAAATCTATGGTGTCAGCAGCAGCCCACCACCAGGAGAGGAGATGACCAGACTAGGGCACACTAAAAGAAAAGCCCCTCCAGACGAGAGCGGCCCTCCATGTACCCAGTCTCTCATACTCCAGAGAACGCACCTTCACCAGGTCACCGAGTATGGTCCTAAACACATCGTCCACTGGGAGGATTTTCCCCTGCGTCGATACTAAGCACCGTGCGTTCCACGTGTGATACCTAACCACTGCGCTAACTAGAAATAAGGTGCAGTGGTCCCGACCACCCAGGTCCCCGAATGCTCCATAGGCCAATTCCGCATAAGAGAGACCGACCAGCCAGGGCCAGTCAATGGAGGCGCCCATCCTGTTGTACACCTCTGTGTTAAAGGGACAACGAAGCAGGAAGTGGTCCATGCTTTCAAGCATGGTACCACAATGCTCCCGAGGACAGTTCCTGTCCTCAGAGCTCCTACACTTCAGATTGTCCCTCACACACAGTTTCCCATGAAAGCAGCGCCAAGCCAAGTCCCAAAACTTCGAGGGATCCTGATAGAATTCAAAAGATGCAGACCCACCCCAACATCCCGACTTGGGCAATCCCTGCACACCAGAGGCCTCTGAAAATGAGTCAACAGAACCCTTTTGTCAAGGAGCTTCCTTGGCAGAGTCCTGACCTCCCACATTCCCAGACCCCACCGACGAATTACCTTCAGAACCACAGTAGCGTAAGCCGGTAGATGTCAATGTGGTGTGCGTAGATCTTTCACTTGCCCTCCTGTCTCCCATTCCTGGAAGAAAGGCTGAAACCATCCCTTACAGCAGAATACCCACGGGGGAGCCCTCTCTTTCCAGAGGTTAGCAATATTGATCTTAATGAAGGTATTCACAAGGAATACCACAGGGTTCACCATACCCAACCCTCCTAGTCTCCTCGTATGGTAAGTAACCTCCCTCTTGACCAGGTTCAGTCTATTCCCCCATAACAGTTGGAAGAACAAACTGTAGACCCTAGTCCAGAGAGGCTCCGGCAAGATGCACACACTGCCCAGATAGATCAGCACAGGGAGCAGGTAAGTTTTGATCAGGTTTATCCTTTCCCTTAGGGTCAAAGACCAACCCTTCCATTGGTTCACCTTCTGAGTGGCGATCTCTAGCCTGCTGTTCCAATTTTGTTTGGGGCAATCCCCCTGGCCAAATTCGATGCCAAGAACTTTTGCAGAGACTTTGGGTCCTGGAAGGGTGTCCGGGAGATCAAAACCAGAATCTCCTCCTCCCAGCCAGAGACTCTCACACTTATCCCGGTTGATCTTGGACCCGGATGCCTCCGAGTAGCTATTTACTTCTGATATCAGCCACTCTGCCTCCCCATCAGAGGAAACAAAAACGGTGACATCATCGGCATACGCCACCACTCTCAGAGTGGCTTCCGGTGCTGCCCGGTCCATCACGATCCCAGCCAATGGTCCACACTCCACCCTCCTAAGAAGTGGGTCAATTGCAAACACGTACAGCAGCGGGCTCAAGGGACAACCCTGGCGAACACCACACCCAACCTCAAAAGAGCTGCCAATCCAACCGTTCACAAGCGGGAAACTCTCTGCCCCAGCGTACAAGGTCTTAAGCCAATCAACAAACCCCCCCGGCAGGCCATACGTCAGAAGGACAGACCAGAGGTACTCATGATTAACCAGATCAAACGCTTTTGCCTGGTCCAATGACAGCATGTACCCCTTCCAGTGACCAGCCCTACCCTGCTCCACCGCCTCTCGGACACAGAGTACAGCAGTAATTGTACTGCGGCCCGGAACAGAGCAATGCTGGGCTCCCGAAAGGAGCCGGGGTGCAAATTTCACCAGCCGATTAAACAGCACCTTTGCCAAAACCTTCCTGTCTGCATTGAGAAGCGCTATGGGACGCCAATTCTCAATGCAAGATGAGTCCTTACCCTTTGACAAGATAATCAGGGCAGACCTCCTCATTGATTTTGGCAGAGTGCCCGATAAAAGACATTCATTGAATACCTCAGTCAACAGGGGAACCAAGGCGTCCTTAAAGGTCTTATAGAATTCAGATGTTAAGCCATCTGGACCGGGAGATTTCTTTAGGGCAAGCCCTTCAATCGCCAACTTAACTTCCTCTTCCCTGATCATCTCTGTCAAAACGCCAAGAGAGGGGTCTACCCCTGGTTCGGGGACGGCTTCAGCCAGAAAAGTCGACATCTCATCCCAATCCAGATCCCTCTTCCCCAAGAGGTGCGAGTAGAAGGATCTGACGACCTCCAGGATCCCTGATCTGGATCTTTTCAGGGACCCCGCAGTGTCAACCAGTCCTGTAACAACTTTACTATTCACTGACATCTTGCAGTTTCTGTAAGGGTCTGGCGAGCGGTACTTCCCATAATCCCTCTCAAAAACCAAAGATGCGTGTCTATCATACTGACACCTCATTAGCAAAGATTTCACTCTGGAGATCTCCTCGCGGCTACCTCCAGTTGAGACAAGATGCTCGAGTTTCCTCCTCAGGCCCTGATACAGGTGGTACCTGTCCAGGCTCCAGAGTCTCGAGAGCTGGCGGAAGAATCTCGCCACCCTTTTCTTGAACATCTCCCACCACTCTGACTTACTACTACAAAGATCCAGTAAGGGTACCTGGCTCTGAAGAAAATCCTCAAAGGACTGTCTTATCTCCGCTTCTACCAAGAGAGACGAATTGAGCCTCCAAAAGCCTCTTCCTATCCGGGGAGTCTCTGTAACATTCAGAAAAAACAAAATCAAACAGAGATCGGAGAATTCCACCTCAACAGCAGATACTGCTGAAGAGACGGCTTCCTCCTTTAAATAAAACTTGTCTATCCTGGACCTACAGTTACCTCTATGATAGGTGAACCCCTCGTGGACTGCGGTGAGCCGGATGTGAACATCTACCAGGCGAGCTTCACTAGCTACACTATTAAGGGCGACGCCATCATAAGTCAGCTTGTCTCTGGAACCTCCTCTATCTCGGGGCCTCATGACAGTGTTAAAGTCCCCTCCAAAGACGACCTGCCGACTCGTAAAAAGGTAGGGCTTGATCCTTATAAAGAGACACTTCCGGTCCCACTTAGATTGGGGACCATAGATGTTAATGAGCCAGAGCTCTTGTCCCTTCATGAGGACATCTAATATCAGGCACCTCCCCATTTCTAACTCAATAACCCGTCGGCATTCTACTGGTGCGGTAAAAAGGACCGCCACTCCGCTATACGGCTCGGCCGCAAGAGACCAATAGGAGGGCCCAAGTCTCCACTCCCTCTGCCATATTTGGCAGCCTGGTCTCTTGCAAAAAGAAAACGTCAGCTTCAACCCGGCTGAGAAAATCAAAGGCCGCCAATCTAGCCATATTTGACTTAATGCTGGCGACATTAATGGACACCAGCGTCAACGGAGTGGGTACCGCCATCATTGGTGATTGAGTTAGATAGCTTTCTTCTTCCCACTCCCCTTATCCTCTGCCTCAGAGGAGGAATCCTTCCCCCTCTTTAATGATACAGAGGTGTCCATTCCCACATTTTTCCTTCTTTTTTCGTCCTTGTCTCCGGACTCTGGGCCAGTCCCTCCCCCCAAGGACCTTGCATCCCCAGGAGAAGGAGACTCGGCGCCCCCTGTAAGCTCCGCCGAAGCCAGAACCTCACCCTCAGCCTCCTCTTCTGAGGAAGAGATGTTATCAAGGGCTTGGAAGCGGTTAGAAAGACCAACTAGAGGGGAGTCAGTTTTACCTTCCTTAGGTACCTTGGTCAGAGCGGGAGAAGATATTTTATCTCCCTTCTTTCTCTTCTTTTTGGTGCCGAGCTTACGCTTGTTCTCTAGCCACCGCTTATTGTCCTCATCCATACTTTCATATTGGGAGGATTCTGAGGCAGAGGGGGTTTCCTCCCTGTGGATCCTCCTGACCTCCTCATCAAACTCATCATCCCTCGGGGCCTCAGCAGCAACACTGGCATCCAGGACAGGGGCCGCCCCCGTAGCCCGGGGCTCGCCCCGCTCCCTCTCCTGTCTGCACTTGTCTAGACGCCTCAGCTGGGCAGGCATCTTTTTATTGTTTTTCTTCCCTGGCCCCTCAGCTCCCCCACCCCTGCTAGTCCTCTCCCCAGCAAAATCGGCCTCATGGCTTTCTCCCACCGGGGTCTCGACTGCATTAGCGAAGGAGCGAGGACAACGGCTGACTGGGTGGCCTAACTCACCACACAGGTGGCACCTAATCTCCACACAAGAGGCAGCAAGATGACCGACACCCCCACACAACGCACATTTCTGCACAGTGCAGTTTGCACTGAAGTGTGTAGGGTCGCCGTACCTGTGACAGAGCTTTGGTTGCCCCAGGTAGAAGACCAGGATACGATCCCTACCCAGGAAGGCAGATGATGGAATGTGGGCAACCGTACCACCTGAACACTTAAGTTTTACCATAAACGTCCAGGCCCCTGACCAGATACCAAACTCGTCGCGGTTTTTATTTGGCATCTCCACCACCTCTCCACACTGACCAAGCCATAATCATCAACATTAACAGAAATAAACACTTGAAATAGATCACTCTGTGTGTAATGACTCTACATAATATATGAGTTTCACTTTTTGTATTGAAGAACTGAAATAAACTAACTTTTTGATGATATTCTAATTTAGTGAGATGCACTTGTATATTACCTCTCTTATCTGAAATTCGTGTACAGGAGACCTATATCAGTTGGGATAGCGTTTTACAGGCATCTAGTCAGGGATTATTGCATTGTACTCCGTGCTTGAAAAAAACTATTCCCTATTGAGAACGCTGTTAGCTGCTTTTAAAATAGGGACAGGTGCTAGATGGTATTATCAGCTGGAAATGAGTGTTCATTCTGGATGTGTTTGATCATATCTCACACACCACATGGCCAGATAAGGTAGCAAAATGTTAAAATGACATTTGCGGGTGAATGCATTTTTCACCGTTGAAAAAAATGCAAAAGTGCAAAAACACATCAAAAACGATAAGTGTGAACTTAGCCCAAGGTCTGGAGGTGCATTTTTGCTTTTGGTTATTTATTTGGCTTTATATACAGTGGCAAATCCAACCAAAACAAAGCAACGAAAAAGGAGCCAATGGTTTTAAAGATATGCATCAAAATTTATCAGTACATAGATGATCAGACAAAAGCAGGAATCAGTGTGGAAAACACATGAGGAATAGAAACCCGCAACAACCCTCTCCACATGGCGGACACATGCAGGACCAAACAGTACAATTTAAGTCGGATATAGACTATCTAAGTATTTGAGGAGTAACACCATACATAGATGATATGTCAATACATATTTTCAAGTACAGCACCTATACTGGACTAGAATACCCATGCTGTTCTATACTGCTGAGTGTACGTTCCCTATCATATGCCAGATATAACCATAAGTGACCTGCTAAGTCACTATATATACATACCAGAGATATCAAGCTTCAGCAGAAGACAGTCAGGGAATAGTCAAAGATTTAGAGGTCCGTCTAAGGTCGGCACATGCGGAGCAGAGAAGCCCCGACGCGCGTTTTGGTGGTTCCCTTCGTCAGGGGGCATGTTTGCTGCCTTGCTGTCACTTGCTTATATTGGCGCCAGGCACATTTAAAGACCGGAAGTGATATCAGCGTCACTGCGGAGACCAGGACGCCAGCCGACATCCGCATCATGTGACAGCGGAGGGGCGGGGCTTAAGCCCTAACGCCACACACCGCTGAAACGCACAGTGTCATTGCGGAGGAAGAACGCCGGCCGGCATCCGCGTCATGTGACAGCAGAGGGGCGGGGCATAAGCCCTGATGCCACACACCGCTAGAACACAAAGACCGCGGGACCGGAAGTGACGTGTGCGTCACCATGGGGATCCGGACGCCGGCCAGCATCCGCGTCATGTGACAGAAGCGGGGGCTACAGAATAGCCACAACACCTCATGTCACTGGGACACGGAAAGCCGGCCGGTGCACAGACCCACATAGTCAGCACATTTGCCTGACTGTCTCCTTCACTAGACCAGGTATCATCGCATCCCTCTCATTGAAATAACGAGAGTCAGTTCTATAAGGCCATGATGCCACATATCAAAGATTGTCTAAAAGATAAAATAAAGAAAGAGGGGAAAGAAAACATGAACTGGGGTGGGGGTACCCAGAAATGTAGAAATTTTTCCAAATTTATTAAAAAAGAAAAACTTAAATATCACATGGTCATAAGTATTCAGACCCTTTGCTCAGTATTGAGTAGAAGCCCCCTTTAGAGCTAGTACAGCCATGAATCTTCTTGGGAATGATGCAACAAGTTTTTCACACCTGGATTTGGGGATCCTCTGTCATTCTTCCTTTCAGATCCTCTCCAGTTCCGTCAAGTTGGATGGTGAACGTTGGTGGACAGCCATTTTCAGGTCTCTCCAGAGATGCTCAATTGGGTTTAGGTCAGGGCTCTGGCTGGGCCAGTCAAGAATGGTCACAGAGTTGTTCTGAAGCCACTCCTTTGTTATTTTAGCTGTGTGATTAGGGTCATTGTCTTGTTGAAAGGTGAACCTTCGGCCAAGTCTGAGGTCCAGAGCACTCTGGAAGAGGTTTTCATCCAGGATATCTCTGTACTTGGCCGCATTCATGTTTCCTTCAATTGCAACCAGTCATCCTATCCCTGCAACTGAAAAACACCCCCATAGCATGATGCTGCCACCACCATGTTTCACTGTTGGGATTGTATTGGGCAGGTGATGAGCAGTGCCTGGTTTTCTCCACCCATACCACTTAGAATTATCACCAAAGTTATCAAAAAGTTCTATCTTCATCTCATCAGACCAGAGAATCTTATTTCTCATAGTCTGGTAGTCCTTCATGTGTTTTTGAGCAACTTCTATGCGTGTTTTCATATGTCTTGCACTGAGGAGAGGCTTCCATCGGGCTACTCTGTCATAAAGGCCAAACTGGTGGAGGGCTGCAGTGATAGTTGACTTTGTAAAACTTTCTCCCATCTCCCTACTGCATCTCTGGAGCTCAGACACAGTGATCTTGGGTTTGTTCTTTACCTCTCTCACCAAGGCTCTTCTCCCACGATTGCTCAGTTTGGCTGGACGGCCAAGTCTATGAAGACTTCTGGTGGTCCCAAACTTCTTCCATTTAAGGATTAGGGAGGCCACTGTGCTCTTAGGAACCTTGAGTAATGCAGAAATTATTTTGTAACCTTGGCCAGATCTGTGCCTTGCCACAATTCTGTCTCTGAGCTCCTTGGGCAGTTCCTTTGAGCTCATGATTCTCATTTGGTCTGACATGCACTGTGATCTGTGAGGTCTTATATAGACAGGTGTGTGCCTTTCCAAATCAAGTCCTATTGACGCGCCCCTGGGCCTGTGTCGCGCTGCGTTGTGCATGCGGGAGCTTACCCGGAGCCGGATCTCTTGAGGGTTGTAGTCTCGTGGCGGTGATCCGGTCCGTGCCCAGGGAGTCAGACTAAGTGGCGCTGTATTAGCGGTAGATGTTGGACGACTACGCCACCCGTTGAGTACAGCTAAGGAGCTGCTGCTGCAGGGCAGACCGCTGAGGCCGGTGGTAGGATTGTGCAGCGTGATAGTATAACCCCCAACGGGAGGGGTATGGCCTCAGGGCAGCCGACGTGGATGATGGGGGTAGCAGGAACCACTCAGAGACGGTACGGTGTAGTTCAGGGTCTTTACTGGTGACAACGATAGACCCTCCCGGAGTACTGGCTAGCGATTGGGGCCTGGTCAGTCCTTGAGCAGATGGGATCTCCCCTGGCCAGGCGGAGTTGTAGGCCTCCCAAACTAACGATACTCTTCTGGCTACCTTGCTAGAAGCGGGTATAAGTAGCCCACGTCCCTGAGTGTACCGTGTGGTGCTCACCCGTATGGCCGGTGACTCGGGGCCTTCTAGTAGCTTCCGCTCCACGACGGCGGTGCTGGTCCCACGCGTGTGACCGTGCCTTCGGGTTTCTTGGTCAGAGGACCTGCAATCCCCTGCCAGTGGGTTTCTGCTGCTGGATAGGAGTTAGTCCCCACAGCCTCGGACTCCGGGTCCGGTGATAACTTCTCAGTCAGGGCGAGCTCTGCAGCTGCCAGCCCCTGACTCCTTGTAGCACTGCTCCCACAGAGCTCCTGATGTTCTTTCCTATATCTGCTTCTCTTCTCTGTCTCTACTTCTTCTCTACTCCTGGCATGGACCAGGAGCTGGGCCCAGCCGGAGCCACAGCTCCCTGTCAGCCCTCCTGGCTGAACTCTCCCTCTGAACTCTCTAACCCTGCCTCAGCCCCAGGTTTATATAGGGGAAGTTCTTCCCCTCCCAGGACTGGGCAGGAGGTGTGGCATGCATAGGATTCCTGACCAAGAGACCTCCCACCTGCTCTCAGACATAACATTGCTGTTACTGTGGAAACCAGACCCCTGGGGTGCCACATTCCCCCCTAGTGAAATTTAGTACTCCGGGACTAAACATATTTTTAGAAAAACATAACAAGGTATAAACAATAATAATACAATAAGAACAACACATAAAGATGGTTACGGCGTGTCCGCAACCGGGTGCAGTTTTGAAGAAAGGCAAGGTGTCCATTTCACCAAAACAGGGAGACGTAACCAGGTAGGGGTCTTTCCTGCCCCGAGTCCTTAACAGTCTTTAGTCCATTCCTGGGTTACGCTCCAACCATGTACAAAGGATTCCCGGCAAATCCACCAAAGACTCCCATAAATTACTAGAAACACATAATTATTTACAGGATATGGCCGCTCTCAGTCCTCGGCCAGTGGGGATAAGGAATGGCTGCTCACAGTCCTCAGCCTGGTTTAAGATAGGGGCACATGGGGAACAATTCACTAATCCCAACGGGGACCATATTTTAATTAGCAGCAGTCCTTGTACCCTTACGGGTAACTATTTACAGCTCTTTATTCACGCTACTTCCCTTCAGTAGCTATGTCCTCTTTGTGCTCCCTCCTGAGGGTAGTCCTCAGACCCGTCCGGGTCCTCTTGGCTTTCCTCGTATTGGTAGTACTGCAGCTCCTCCTCGGTTAGCTGGGTTAGTATCTCTGCGACAGTCCTCCTCTCAGGTGGCCAGGACTTTACCTCCCTTTGGGCTGCCCCGGTTAATTGGGCCACCAGGATGCTCACTTTTTGCTCCCCTGTGAGGGGATACACCTGGAAGAGGCTATCCAGCTTTTCTCTAAAGTCATGCAGGGTATGTGACTCCCCTGAGTACTGGGGTAGCCAGGCTGCCCCCGGGATATAGGGCATGGTGAAAGGCATGACCGCAACAGCGGTGGCGCTGGCGGGGGTTGAAGCGGTGAAGCTCTCCTCCGTATCCGGCATCCTTCTCCCCCCTAGTGGACCGTGGCCTACCTTGCGATGATCCTCTTCCGTAGGCCGCGGCTCCGCAGTGGATCGTCAGGGTTGAGGACCTTCCGTCGCGCTCCTGTGACGTCGGCGTCTGCTGGGCTCCTTCCAGGACCTTACGCAACGTCCGGACGTGAGGCGGGGCTTCAGTTCTCGCGCGCTTTCGGAGTCCACGCCCCTCTTCTTCCCGCGCGGCGTCCTCAAGATGGCGTCCAATGGCGGGAAAACTCCACGTATGGCGGGAAGAAGGCCGAAGATGGCGCCGGATGGCGGGAAAACTCCACCGATGGCGGGAAGGAAGCGGAAGATGGCGCCGGATGGCGGGAATCTTCACCACAGGTAAGTTTGAACAGTCTTTTTCAGGCACGCAGTACCCGGTGGTTGCGGGCACGAAATCCTGCCGACTACGCCAAAAGTTGACGCGCCCCTGGGCCTGTGTCGCGCTGCGTTGCGCATGCGGGAGCTTACCCGGAGCCGGATCTCTTGAGGGTTGTAGTCTCGTGGCGGTGATCCGGTCCGTGCCCAGGGAGTCAGACTAAGTGGCGCTGTATTAGCGGTAGATGTTGGACGACTACGCCACCCATTGAGTACAGCTAAGGAGCTGCTGCTGCAGGGCAGACCACTGAGGCCGGTGGTAGGATTGTGCAGCGTGATAGTATAACCCCCAACGGGAGGGGTATGGCCTCAGGGCAGTCGACGTGGATGATGGGGGTAGCAGGAACCACTCAGAGACGGTACGGTGTAGTTCAGGGTCTTTACTGGTGACAACGATAGACCCTCCCGGAGTACTGGCTAGCGATTGGGGCCTGGTCAGTCCTTGAGCAGATGGGATCTCCCCTGGCCAGGCGGAGTTGTAGGCCTCCCAAACTAACGATACTCTTCTGGCTACCTTGCTAGAAGCGGGTATAAGTAGCCCACATCCCTGAGTGTACTGTGTGGTGCTCACCCGTATGGCCGGTGACTCGGGGCCTTCTAGTAGCTTCCCCTCCACGACGGCGGTGCTGGTCCCACGCGTGTGACCGTGCCTTCGGGTTTCTTGGCCAGAGGACCTGCAATCCCCTGCCGGTTGGTTTCTGCTGCTGGATAGGAGTTAGTCCCCACAGCCTCGGACTCCGGGTCCGGTGATAACTTCTCAGTCAGGGCGAGCTCTGCAGCTGCCAGCCCCTGACTCCTTGTAGCACTGCTCCCACAGAGCTCCTGATGTTCTTTCCTATATCTGCTTCTCTTCTCTGTCTCTACTTCTTCTCTACTCCTGGCATGGACCAGGAGCTGGGCCCAGCCGGAGCCACAGCTCCCTGTCAGCCCTCCTGGCTGAACTCTCCCTCTGAACTCTCTAACCCTGCCTCAGCCCCAGGTTTATATAGGGGAAGTTCTTCCCCTCCCAGGACTGGGCAGGAGGTGTGGCATGCATAGGATTCCTGACCAAGAGACCTCCCACCTGCTCTCAGACATAACATTGCTGTTACTGTGGAAACCAGACCCCTGGGGTGCCACACTATCAGTTTAATTAAACACAGCTGGACACAATGAAGGAGTAGAACCATCTCAAGGAGGATCACAAGGTAATGGACAGCGTGAGACTTAAATATGAGTGTCTGAGCAAAGGGTCTGAATTCTTATGATCTTGTGATATTTCAGTTTTTTTCTTTTTTAATAAATTTGCAAAAATTTCTATATTTCTGTTTTTTTCAGTCAAGATGGGGTGCAGAGTGTACTTTAATGAGAAAAAAGAATGAACTTTTTAGAATTTACAAAATGGCTGCAATGAAACAAAGAGTGAAACATTTAAAGGGGTCTGAATACTTTCCGTACCCACTGTATATATTTATTCAGGATGTGGGGGGGGGCGCGGTCCCGGGCCCATCAGACTATAGTTACCCCACTGTATGTACATATATATACAATATTCATTTTTTAGAGTTAGGCATATAACAATTTTTTTTTTGGTTTTTTGACTTGTTTGCATTCTGTGCAATTTAAGGGTGTGGCATGCCCTTTGTTGAGCTGATTGGTATATATGTAGTTTACCACGGGCCTAGGTGGTCTGGAGTTGGGACCCGGTCCTATTTGTCTACCCTTTTATATGCATTACTTCAACTTTGATATACAGTAAGGTTTTTAATATAGGCAGTATAGGTACCGTCCCAATTTAGGGTCACCTTGCCGCTGGTGGGACGGCTTGTATACTTTTTTTGATCAAAAATAGTTCACTAAGTACCCTATATTTATTATGCAATTTTGCTTTACATTTATATATAATTATGGTAGGGTATGAGATATATTTTTGTCTTGCTTCTTTTTTGCTAGTGTGAACATGCCTCTGTTTCTTGTATGTCTGCCATCTTAGACCTCAGTTCACATTGTCTGGTTTTTTGACTTGTTTGCATTCTGTGCAATTTAAGGGTGTGGCATGCCCTTTGTTGAGCTGATTGGTATATATGTAGCTTACCACGGGCCTAGGTGGTCTGGAGTTGGGACCCGGTCCTATTTGTCTACCCTTTTATATGCATTACTTCAACTTTGATATACAGTAAGGTTTTTAATATAGGCAGTATAGGTACCGTCCCAATTTAGGGTCACCTTGCCGCTGGTGGGACGGCTTGTATACTTTTTTTGATCAAAAATAGTTCACTAAGTACCCTATATTTATTATGCAATTTTGCTTTACATTTATATATAATTATGGTAGGGTATGAGATATATTTTTGTCTTGCTTCTTTTTTGCTAATTTTTAACAACTGCATACCAATTCCGTCTTGTTTCAATGGCACTCTCATACATATACAGCGATGGGTGACATTGATGCCTGTTCCCCAGGTAGCACATTTTAATCCCCCAACTGGGGTTATAAAATCCTTGGGGATTAATTTCATAGTGCTTTTATGAATTTTTTTTATATAGTACTGTCCACACTGAGTATTTAATTCTCCCCTCTTTTCCTTCCTTTTTTTACTGTCCCATTTTACCATTCTTATTTGAATAAAAATTAATGAAAAACTAAAAATAAATACAATTGTTCACGTCCCCCACTCACCAACAGCGCTTCCGGCTGGAACATCACTCCGGACGGGCACAGGAGAGGGGCAGATTCGGGATGTTGCTCCCGCAACATTTCCACCTTGCCAGAGGACCCTACCATAGTCACTACCATGGAGTGGGAGCTGGAGGACTGCTAACAAAATTGTATTCATCTGAATGCTGGAACCAACGGTGCTGTACATACCTAGAACAAATGAACTCAGCTGTCTCCCTGCGGTGGATCAGGGGATACCTTGTGTAATATTAAAGATTTTCCTGCAAAAATTGCTGAATATTCACAATTATTTTCTATTAGTCATTATTATAGGTGGAGATTGTCTTACTGACCCCACAGCCCTGGTGAGAAGGGTGGTCTCTAGAATACAGAAGCTCTTATTATGTCACAGTGGGGATGTGACCCCTGGGCTCCCCAGGACGCCCAGCACCGAATCCAATTGGTTCCTGTGCATAAAACTTAGGTCGAGCCACATTTAGGTAAAAGGGTCCGAGTCTATGGATAAAATCTATGGATCAGAACATGTTTTTCCTACATTGACCATCATTTTTAGGTGTAACAGAATCACTGGTCCTCTCCTCCACTTTTGGCCGAAGTCTGGAGGATTACTGGGAGACATGGAACAGATGTTCTCCTGTTTGTAGCCCACCCATCAGACATGTATGTCGTAAACAACTGACACCCCATAAATGTCAGGAGGATTCTATTAAATACAAAGGGACATTAATCAATTTAAAAGTTTTATTTTTAAATTAAGAATTGCATGGAAGGACGAGGAGATGTTCTTGGAGGAGCCTCCTTCTTCAGCAGATGTTCCTTGCTGGTCAGGAGGCCACATGTAGATGGTGCCAGTCCTTCCATACAGGTACAGCATTGATGGTGGATGTGCTGTACTTTCTTCAGGGTGCTAGACGTGGCGGTTTTCTGCCCTCGCGATGTTTATGGAGCCGCGGTGACAGACACCAAATAAGCAGCTTTCTCGGATGGAGTGAGCAGCCCTGGATAGTCCACGCCGGCAGGATGAGATCACCCGGCGGAAGAGAGAACCTATGAGAAGAGACGTAACACTGATGTCAGTAACAGGACTCCATATCAGAGGACACGGCTGTGCGGTCACTGTGGCCGGACGGCAGAGGAATCATCCATACACAGGTACGGGGGGATTGTCCGCCATCATACATGTGACAATCCCACCACTGACAGATCTGCTCCACGGCCGACACCACACAACATGGGGCTTATTGTCACACTCACCTCTTCTCCTTTCCCCTTCTTCTTCTCTCTCTGGTTTTTGTTGTTTTTTCGGTTTTCTTTTCCCCTGAACTGGAAATTCGAATAAAAAACAAGAAAAAGATGTTGATTATAAACTCCTAAGAGATGAGCTTTGTATGGTTCTATAGGATGGTGTTATTCTCGTGGCTTGTAGCCCTGGTAATCGATTATTGCCCCATAATGGGGGAAATATGTCACACATACATAACATCAGCAGAGGGGTGAGAATTAGATTACCCAGAGAACTGATTAATATGAAACCTGCCATGTGGGGTCTCGACAAGGAGCTATGTCCCTTCTTACCATGACATTACTTGTAATGTGCCGCAGTGTTGCCTTATAATCAGTTCCATAAACCTCAGTGTAACATTGAGGCCATAAAGGGGTCAGTATGGGCCATATGGGGCCGTGGGCGCAGGATTCGGGTCAGTTTGGCAGAAGACTGAACGGCCCCTTAGAACTTTTAACGCATAAAAGAATGGAGATTTTTACAGAATGAACTGCTCATCGCTTTATAGGGAGAAAAAAGTAGTAATTTTCTGATCCTTTATGTGCACGTTCACATTACATGTTTGACCACAGACTGTGATAGGATGTCATATAGACCTGTACACACCTGACAATGGGGAGGACTCGCTGTAATTAGCAGTGAAACACTGCTTGTCTCCATCAGGTTTAGAAGGGGAAGATTCTTGCTGCCTGTTTGGTAGAAGAAAAACATAAATTACAAGCGAAAACAATACAAAATGGACGAACACCCGTCTGCAAGGCCGGTTAGGACATTTGGATAACATGGAGGAGGCACCCTGCTCAGGACCCACTTCTATCACTAAGAATGGAGAATCGCTAGTAATATTGGCCTGTAATGAACTGGAAATGATTGACTGGTTGCAATGATCGGCTGTTATCGCCGGCGTTATCACAAGCCAGAACCACAGTGATCATCAATCATGGGGTGGTGGCGCTGGATATAGTGCTGAGTTACACTTATCTTACAGTTGATCTTCTGATATATCAGATCCAAACCCGATAATAATAATTTACTCACATGTCTGAGTGTTTTGCACTCTCTGGGGAATACACTGGAGGTGGCTTCAGTTCTTCATCGTTCATCACCCTGGTATTGGTGGAACAGAGCTAAAACATAGAGAAAAATAAAATAAATATATATTTAAACTTTATTTTAATTATAAGTTTTATAGATCTTACCGGTCACACTTACTTTAGAAAGCCTTTGAGACGATGATATAAAGTTCAGGCTTTCTGGCCAGTTATTATCCTCGCTTGTGTCCCCCTCATCTGAATCAATAAGTTCGTAATTGCTACATTGAGCTGAAAAGCACAAGTGTTATTAGAGATTATTAGTATGAGACCCGATCACGGAAAGTCACCATTTTATCACTAAAAATGATTGGGACTGATTGTCACAAAATATGAAAGACAAGACACACAAAAGCTTTCTGCAGATGACGTCTCCTTCTACTTACGGTCAAAGTAGCCAGTGTCCTCTTCTGACTCAAAGTTAGGAATGAAATGTGGCTCTTTACTTAGAAGACTGTCAAAGTCTATGCCACATAGGAATGGATGCATTTTGATCTCTTTCGCTCCTCCTGGGAAAGGAAGACAATAAAAAGTGATCTAGACATTATCAGATAGACAGCTCCATATCTGAACAGTTTATGTTACTCTGAACTAAAGACGTAACAGAGCTGATGTGAAGAAAAGTTGCTGAAAGTAAAGCAGAAAACCTCAGTGCTGATCCTCAGGGGTGTGATCATTTGTCTGCTCACAGATGTGTAATAATTCATTATTAATACTATTATATACATTACCTGTCCCAAGTCTATGTGCCGGATCTTTTCTGAGCAGCTCAGTGATGATGTCCTGAGCATCAGGTGGAGGAGTGCGATTATCAAATGTCCAAGTTATCTCATCTGTTATATTAAAAGAAAATGTTACAGAAAATAAAACCTCTTCATTTACTTTATTAAAACAAAAATCTTTTGGATTAACACAACAAGTAGCTAAACCACAGAACCAATCTAAGCAAATAACAATGACACCACACCGCATTCAGATTATTTTACTTACCCCTTAATATACTGCAGTAAGTCTCATATTTGGAATCCCCATGAAATGGTACACGGAATAGAAGGAATTCGTGTAGGATGATCCCTACCGACCACCAGTCCACAGGCCGCCCATAGCCTTCCTGTAAGATGACTTCAGGGGCGATGTATTCAGGGGAGCCAGCAATCTGGAAAGCAACAGAAGAAGGAGATGAGGAGCTGAGAAAATAATTGTGACGAATAACATCAGAGGAAAACGTTTTCTAGATGAGAAGATATCAGAGAAGAAGAAATAGATGAGAAGAGTAAAGAACAAGATCCTGTAAGTAAAGCCGACCTCATCATCACGGAACTCTCTGGTGACGTCCTCGGTTGGAGCCTTGTAGGTTTCTGATGTTGGTCTCATGAGGCCGAGTTTGGAAAGTCCGAAGTCCGTGACTTTAATATGACCAGATGCCGATACCAGGAGGCTGTGAAAAAACAGACGGTGTCAGCCCCAAGTAATAACCCATAGACTTTATGACAATCTCTAACTTTCTTCCTCCTAGAGGGGGCACTTACTTCTCAGGCTTCAGGTCTCGGTGCACCACACCAAAGCTGTGCAGGTATTCCACAGCCAGGACTGTTTCTGCAATGTACTTTCGGGCCAAGGGGACAGGTAAAGGTCCATAGATGTTCATAAGACTGCCACAGTCTCCTCCTACAGGAGAAAGCAAGTATGACAGGAGAGGGTTTGTTACAATGTAAATGACACATGATGCGTGTGAATGAGAAATAAGCGGAGACATTGGGGCAGGATGTCACACATAGAGATATACTGTGTAATAATGCAAAAGAAAAACAATGGAGCGTACCCTAATAGTAACTAGGACTGCGCTGAATGTCTATGAAGCAAAACCACAAATGTGCAAAAGCTGCAGAAATAAGTGCAAGGAAACAACGTCCCATATAAAAATGTGAAGCTATACTATGTATATAGATGTGTATGTGCAGTGTGTGTGTATATAGCTGTGTATGTGCAGTATATGTGTATATAGCTGTGTATGTGCAGTATATGTGTATATAGCTGTGTATGTGCAGTGTGTGTGTATATAGCTGTGTATGTGCAGTATATGTGTATATAGCTGTGTATGTGCAGTATATGTGTATATAGCTGTGTATGTGCAGTATATGTGTATATAGATGTGTATGTGCAGTATATGTGTATATAGCTGTGTATGTGCAGTATATGTGTATATAGCTGTGTATGTGCAGTGTGTGTGTATATAGCTGTGTATGTGCAGTGTGTGTGTATATAGCTGTGTATGTGCAGTATATGTGTATATAGCTGTGTATGTGCAGTGTGTGTGTATATAGCTGTGTATGTGCAGTATATGTGTATATAGCTGTGTATGTGCAGTATATGTGTATATAGCTGTGTATGTGCAGTATATGTGTATATAGCTGTGTATGTGCAGTGTGTGTGTATATAGCTGTGTATGTGCAGTATATGTGTATATAGCTGTGTATGTGCAGTATATGTGTATATAGCTGTGTATGTGCAGTGTGTGTGTATATAGCTGTGTATGTGCAGTGTGTGTGTATATAGCTGTGTATGTGCAGTATATGTGTATATAGCTGTGTATGTGCAGTATATGTGTATATAGCTGTGTATGTGCAGTATATGTGTATATAGCTGTGTATGTGCAGTGTGTGTGTATATAGCTGTGTATGTGCAGTATATGTGTATATAGCTGTGTATGTGCAGTGTGTGTGTATATAGCTGTGTATGTGCAGTATATGTGTATATAGCTGTGTATGTGCAGTATATGTGTATATAGCTGTGTATGTGCAGTATATGTGTATATAGCTGTGTATGTGCAGTGTGTGTGTATATAGCTGTGTATGTGCAGTATATGTGTATATAGCTGTGTATGTGCAGTATATGTGTATATAGATGTGTATGCGCAGTGTGTGTGTATATAGATGTGTATGTGCAGTATATGTGTATATAGCTGTGTATGTGCAGTATATGTGTATATAGCTGTGTATGTGCAGTGTGTGTGTATGTAGCTGTATATGTGCAGTATATGTGTATATAGCTGTGTATGTGCAGTGTGTGTGTATATAGCTGTGTATGTGCAGTATATGTGTATATAGCTGTGTATGTGCAGTATATGTGTATATAGCTGTGTATGTGCAGTGTGTGTGTATATAGCTGTGTATGTGCAGTATATGTGTATATAGCTGTGTATGTGCAGTATATGTGTATATAGCTGTGTATGTGCAGTATATGTGTATATAGATGTGTATGTGCAGTATATGTGTATATAGCTGTGTATGTGCAGTATATGTGTATATAGCTGTGTATGTGCAGTATATGTGTATATAGCTGTGTATGTGCAGTGTGTGTGTATATAGCTGTGTATGTGCAGTATATGTGTATATAGCTGTGTATGTGCAGTATATGTGTATATAGATGTGTATGTGCAGTATATGTGTATATAGCTGTGTATGTGCAGTGTGTGTGTATATAGCTGTGTATGTGCAGTATATGTGTATATAGCTGTGTATGTGCAGTATATGTGTATATAGATGTGTATGTGCAGTGTGTATGTATATAGATGTGTATGTGCAGTATATGTGTATATAGCTGTGTATGTGCAGTATATGTGTATATAGCTGTGTATGTGCAGTGTGTGTGTATATAGCTGTGTATGTGCAGTATATGTGTATATAGCTGTGTATGTGCAGTATATGTGTATATAGCTGTGTATGTGCAGTATGTGTGTATATAGCTGTGTATGTGCAGTGTGTGTATATAGCTGTGTATGTGCAGTATATGTGTATATAGCTGTGTATGTGCAGTATATGTGTATATAGCTGTGTATGTGCAGTATATGTGTATATAGCTGTGTATGTGCAGTATATGTGTATATAGCTGTGTATGTGCAGTGTGTGTGTATATAGATGTGTATGTGCAGTATATGTGTATATAGCTGTGTATGTGCAGTATGTGTGTATATAGATGTGTATGTGCAGTATATGTGTATATAGCTGTGTATGTGCAGTATATGTGTATATAGCTGTGTATGTGCAGTATATGTGTATATAGCTGTGTATGTGCAGTATATGTGTATATAGCTGTGTATGTGCAGTGTGTGTGTATATAGATGTGTATGTGCAGTATATGTGTATATAGCTGTGTATGTGCAGTGTGTGTGTATATAGATGTGTATGTGCAGTATATGTGTATATAGCTGTGTATGTGCAGTATGTGTGTATATAGCTGTGTATGTGCAGTGTGTGTATATAGCTGTGTATGTGCAGTATATGTGTATATAGCTGTGTATGTGCAGTATATGTGTATATAGCTGTGTATGTGCAGTATATGTGTATATAGCTGTGTATGTGCAGTATATGTGTATATAGCTGTGTATGTGCAGTGTGTGTGTATATAGCTGTGTATGTGCAGTATATGTGTATATAGCTGTGTATGTGCAGTATATGTGTATATAGATGTGTATGTGCAGTATATGTGTATATAGCTGTGTATGTGCAGTATATGTGTATATAGCTGTGTATGTGCAGTGTGTGTGTATATAGCTGTGTATGTGCAGTGTGTGTGTATATAGCTGTGTATGTGCAGTATATGTGTATATAGCTGTGTATGTGCAGTGTGTGTGTATATAGCTGTGTATGTGCAGTATATGTGTATATAGCTGTGTATGTGCAGTATATGTGTATATAGATGTGTATGTGCAGTGTGTATGTATATAGATGTGTATGTGCAGTATATGTGTATATAGCTGTGTATGTGCAGTATATGTGTATATAGCTGTGTATGTGCAGTGTGTGTGTATATAGCTGTGTATGTGCAGTATATGTGTATATAGCTGTGTATGTGCAGTATATGTGTATATAGCTGTGTATGTGCAGTATGTGTGTATATAGCTGTGTATGTGCAGTGTGTGTATATAGCTGTGTATGTGCAGTATATGTGTATATAGCTGTGTATGTGCAGTATATGTGTATATAGCTGTGTATGTGCAGTATATGTGTATATAGCTGTGTATGTGCAGTATATGTGTATATAGCTGTGTATGTGCAGTGTGTGTGTATATAGATGTGTATGTGCAGTATATGTGTATATAGCTGTGTATGTGCAGTATGTGTGTATATAGATGTGTATGTGCAGTATATGTGTATATAGCTGTGTATGTGCAGTATATGTGTATATAGCTGTGTATGTGCAGTATATGTGTATATAGCTGTGTATGTGCAGTATATGTGTATATAGCTGTGTATGTGCAGTGTGTGTGTATATAGATGTGTATGTGCAGTATATGTGTATATAGCTGTGTATGTGCAGTGTGTGTGTATATAGATGTGTATGTGCAGTATATGTGTATATAGCTGTGTATGTGCAGTATGTGTGTATATAGCTGTGTATGTGCAGTGTGTGTATATAGCTGTGTATGTGCAGTATATGTGTATATAGCTGTGTATGTGCAGTATATGTGTATATAGCTGTGTATGTGCAGTATATGTGTATATAGCTGTGTATGTGCAGTATATGTGTATATAGCTGTGTATGTGCAGTGTGTGTGTATATAGCTGTGTATGTGCAGTATATGTGTATATAGCTGTGTATGTGCAGTATATGTGTATATAGATGTGTATGTGCAGTATATGTGTATATAGCTGTGTATGTGCAGTATATGTGTATATAGCTGTGTATGTGCAGTGTGTGTGTATATAGCTGTGTATGTGCAGTGTGTGTGTATATAGCTGTGTATGTGCAGTATATGTGTATATAGCTGTGTATGTGCAGTATATGTGTATATAGCTGTGTATGTGCAGTGTGTGTGTCATGACATGATTATATTTAAATATGTCCTTTTTTTTTTTTTAAATAAATGTGTATTGTTGTTTATGAGAAAACAATAAGGCATCCCCTAAAAATAAGCCCTAACCCATCTTTTGGAGCAAAAAATTGATATAAGACCCTGTCTTATTTTTTGGAAAAACACTGTACAAACTGTAAAAATTCAGTCAAACCCTCCTTTATCTATAGTGAAAATTTCTGCCACATAATCATTTTTCTGGCCTGTTGTTAACAGATAACTTATAGTAAAAGCAGTGTGGACATGTAACCATCTCTGTGGTCACATTCTGCTTATGGAGAAGGTCCTAGAGATGAGCAGACCAGCGCTGGATATAGATACGATGGATATGTCCTACCTGGTACATACTCCATGACCATGCACAGATGACGTGTAGTTGGAAAGGAGCACAACATGGAGGCCACGAAGGGACAATCTGCGAATGTTAGGATGTCCCTCTCTAGAAAGGCCCGTTCAAGTCTTACTGGATCTTTCAGCTTCTGCTTGTCCAGTTTCTTCATGGCGTATAACTGTTTGGAGTCTTTTTGGCGCACCAAGTGGACGGTTCTGTAGAGGAAGAAAATCGGTGGTTTATAATGTATTCTTACTAACAGTCTGTCTATAGACCTCATCACATCTCCTGTACTAATGGTGAATACTAGATGAGCTGCCATCGCTACATAGATGATCTCCACTGGGAGGTCCTCATCTATGCCCCATCGTAAATGAATTGAATAATGACAATTAGATGTGCACAGAAGAGATGAGAGAATAAAATACAATGGATTAGAATTCTACTCAAATTTTACATATATCCGCATTGGCCAAAATGGCGAAATTTTTGTAATTCTCTTCCTCATGGATTCGGCAAAATGGTGAACATTGGCTACTATTTTCTAAACCTTAAAAGTCCGTCAAAATGTTAAAAAATAAACAAACTCTTACACTTACCTCTCTGGCTCCTCTATCTCAACCTTTTGGTCCTCACTGGACTTTCAAAGCTGCTGCCAGTGCTGAAGAACAAGAAAATGTCTAAGGCTGAGACAGGACTTCTGGCATTGATGACGTCTAGGAAGATTCTGCACAAACGCATAAAAGGTCATGGTGGCATGACATTGCAAATCTTCCTGCTCTTGCATAGAATCCTCCTGGACCTTCTCCAAGCTAGAAGTTCTGGCCCAGCGTGAGCGGCAGCAATCTGAAGACGCGGTGAGGATCGGACAGATGAGGCTGAGAAGCGGAGGGGTCGGAGAGCTGAGCAGTAAGGTCAGTATGAGTATTTTTTCCATTTTGTACATCTTACATTTATTAAGATCTGGGGTCTGGAGAGAACCCAGAGCGTAATAAGAGATATTACATTTGCCAAGTGATAACTTCTACGTCAATCACATTTCCCAGGAAAGTCTGCACGAAAGGCGAATGTGAATTATGCCAGATCCGCTCTTCTCTAGAGAACAGGGATGTGGACTCCAATAATTCCTCTATGGTAACACTGTACGGGCACAGAGACAGAGGGATCGTCATAAGGAGCCCTAGAAACGAATATTATGCCGACATCAAGCTCACCCAAAAGCTCCACAGCTGAACTGTTTGATCTGTTCGTAGTCGCTCTTACAAGGATTTCTCCCTGGGTTCAATGATCCGATCAAGGCCTAGAAATAATAAGAAATGGCATTAAAGCATAAAATCTGCAGAAAGATAACATCTGTGGATGCCGGACCCCCACAGACAACATTATGTATATGGGATATCCCCCATACACAGACATCACTGTACTGCAGGGGAGGAGACAGGAGATCACATAGCGGGGGTAGGAATAATAATGCCGCCATCACACACAATAGATCTGATCTACAAGAAGAATAGGGATATCCCCTCGTCATATGGGGGATAATATTATATGTGTAATTCACCCCCGTTACCTGATCATACACAGACGTCTCCGCTGATACTTACACTGACAGATTCCTGGACCTCGGGGGTCTCACATATTCCACCGTCAGTAATTGCCGGCACAGATATTCCTATAATAATGAGGAAACGTTTTGTATTAGACGATATCAGTACATAATATATAACATCCATATAAAGAAGGAGATGAGACGGGCTCTGTACACGGTGTAATACTGGTATATGGGATTCTGCACACAACGTATATATTTATGGCTCCTCCATAGATGGATATTCTGGACCATAAATGGCCATTGTTCAGGATCTGATTCATCCTAGAACAATTACATGATTGGGGACCTAGGAGCCTCCTTGTACATGACAAAGAAGAGCACAGAGGAGAGAAGCAGAATTACCTGCGCCCCCTCCATTATAGTCTATAAGGGGCTCCGGAGCCGTCACCGGCCTCATACAGAGGATGGAGAGTAAATCTACATGTTCTCTGCCGTTCTCTATAATATCTCGATATGTGAATGTAAGAATATTAGATGATTGCTCACCTTCCATCAGATCAGTGTTCAGCCCCTGCTGACTGGTATTAGGGTCCGGGATAGTCAGGTTTTCCCCCTCTTCAGAGTCACCTTCTGATGTTTCCTGTTCGTCACAATATGTACAATTAATGTAGCATTTCACAAATACTAAATCACCGTATACAGTCCGTCCTCGACTTAGAAACATCTGACTTACAAACGACTCCAAGATACAAAGGGTTGATGATGAAAAAAAAAGCTAATATTCACCACTCTCCTCTCCGGCCGCCCCGCTGCTCACCACCTATCGTCCAGTCCTCTTCTTTCCAATGTCATGTGCTACTTCTCCGGTCTCTTCACTATAGTGCAGGACTTCTGGCCACATTCAGGACCCAGATTTCACTGCTCATCATAAGGTCATAAGGACGAGACGGGAAGTCCTGCCCCATAGTGAAGAGGCTGGAAATGTGGCACACTATGATGGAATAAGAGGACCGGGTGGCGGACAGCGAGCAAAATATTATTGTTTTTTTTTACTCTTTCCATTTTACATTCAAATGTGGGTTACAAACAAAACTATAGGATATATCTAGTTCATAACCCAAGGACGGCCTGTACATAAGGCAGGAAGGACTAAACCTGGATCTATGGGATAATCTCATTACTGGACGGACTCTACATAAGGCACGAAGTACTAAACCTGGATCTATGGGACAATCTCAGTATTGGACGGACTATACATGGCCGCTCCCTCCAGAAAATCAACATGAATATATAAGGGACTTGTATCTACAACTGTTCTCTAATAACTTCTATTGTCAGAACTGCAGCATTTAGAAGAATGAAGATTGTGATGATGAAGTGAGACAGAGGTGGAAACACAACCTCTGCATCGCTGAGTACAGATTGTCACTACAGAGGGTTGAGCTGCAGAGACAGGCTGCCATAGAACATCCTGCGCCTCTGACATCATAAATCTGCCACTCTGCTATTTGACGGCTAATCTGGAGAAGATTAGACCAGGACGTGTGATATAGAAAGTGATGGATCCTTACCAGACGCTCCAGTGAGCCGGCCGGACGCTCCAGTACATACAGGACATTTTGTGCCAGTTGTATAATAAAGGCCAATTCTCCACTTGTGGATTTTTCTTCAGCCTATAAAGATGGAAATAAATAGAAAAGGAAAATCATGAGAGAACATGGAGGAGGCCGATTATGTCACCACTTTACTCCTGCGATCTGCTCTACAATTACTACATATCTAGTGACTTAGTGCCGGTTATATATTATATTATTATCGGCCTAAAGAACTATTTTATGTGAATATACTTATATTCTGTTATTATAACTTTTCGATGTTTTATGCAGATTTCTGCCACTTACCTGTTGCACCAATGTCCTGATGTTCTTCTGTAAATGCTCAAGATATGCTGAGCTTATACGACCTTGCTGATATTTGGTCAGGCAGTCTCTCAACAGCTCCATAACCAGCCGGTAAGTGAAGCTGAGGACGCCATCGGGTAGCGGCAGCACAATGTCAGGGGCATAGGTGGTAAGAATCCCCTGCAGCAGTGCCAACACCTGAAAATTGTCTGAAGGAATTTCAGACATTTCAAATAAATCCAAATAAATCCAAATCGCAGTCAGTAAATCACTAGCTATGTAGCTAATCACCAACAACAATGACACCGGAATGTCAAAGTGACACTGGAGCTGTAAACACTGGCACAAGTAATGGTGGTGCATTATGATGTCATAATATCATCACGGAATGTTGAGATGTTACCATATATGGAGCTTCTCTCCATAAAAGGAAGTTGCCTAGCAACACAAGCAGCAACTCTATAGGCTGTCGGCAGTGAGCATTGTCAGAGGTAAAAATAAAGCAAGTGTCAGAGGCAAGCATTAATAAGCTATTAAAAAAAGCCCTGCATCCACTCCTATGTCACTAGGTAAAAAAATAATGACTCTACTTCTTTGGTGAATTATAACCCCCAGAATGCCCTGGAAGCTGCAGAAATTCAAGAAATGCTGTGAGTTGTGGTTCTCTCCAAAGGCAAAAGGATTGTAGTCAACCACATGTGACATAAATGGCCCCTATGGGATCTTCAAGGGTTTGTTCAGCGCCGCTTACTTCCATACTGGGAGGTGACATCACGTCTACAGATACATGATGGGACGGTGTAAGTGTGGCCGCCATCATGCCTGTGACTTGGTAGGTTCCTCAGACGGCAGCTCACTCACCTCCCAATGTGGAAGGAAGCGGCCGGAGAACACTTTTAATCTATAAAAGAAATAAAGATTCCACCAAATCCGTGTAGAATATTTTTTGTTCTTTTCACTACACAAAAAAAAAATGATGAAAACATCTCATGTACCGCGCACTGTTACCCATAAATATTGTAGCTCGTTCCATTAAAAAAAGCTCTTGCCTAAATCTAAGCAGAAAAATGAAAGTTATGGGTCAATGATTAAAAAAGCAAAATAAACTGGATATCTGTGTAATTGTATCAACCTGCAGAATAAAGATAATTTGTCTACAGTGAGCGGCAAAAAAAAGGAAAATAAAAAAGTGATGGAAGATTTATTTATTTATTCATCGTCACTCATATCATACCATTAAAAAAGAAAGAAACTGTAGTGGTGGTGAATTCTGATGTCATAATAGCGGTGATGTCATCATGGAATCTTGTGATGGAATCTTATATGGAGCTTCTCACCTTATAAGGAAGTTGCCTAGCAACAGTGAAGATGGTAAAACCATAGGGTGAGCATCAGTGCTTGTATGTAAGAGGAAGCTGTGGGCACCGGGCTCTTCTCATCAGTGAGGGGATTTATAAATATATTTATTAATATCTGTATACACAATAAAAATCATAATTACGTATTTATAAGAAATCCGGATTCAGGATCTAAAAGAAGTATCTTTATCTGGGGGGTCCAGGGACTGAAAGTCAGAAGCCCACGCCTCACCACCCCCCAACTTCCCAAGATGGGGGTCTCTACAAATATGACCCTGCCTGCACTCCTTATTAAAGAAATAGAAGAACTGGGAGGACTATTGAGTTACACCTTAGATATAGACAAAACTGAGACCTTATTATTAAGAAGCCCTTCAAAGCCACTATGGACAAAGAGATTCCAGTTCTGCTGGATTGAAACAGCGCTGAAATATTTGGGGATATACAGTGACATGTTAAAGTTTGGGCACCCCTGGTCAAAATTAATGTTATAGTGAACAGCTAAGCAAGTTGAAGATGAATTGATCTCTAAAAGGCCTAAAGTTAAAGATGACGCATTTCCTTTGTATTTTAGGCAATATATATATATATATATATATATATGTATATATATATATATATATATATATATTGAAGTTGAAAAGAGGATGGCTTCTAAAAATGATAATGATCCTAAGCACATGTCACAATCCACAATAGACTTCAAAAGGAGCAAGCTGAAGGTTTTACAATGGCCCTCACAGTCCTCTGATCTGAACATCATTGAAAATCTTTGGCTCAACCTCAAAATAGCAGTGCATGCAAGACAACCCAGGAATCTCACAGAACTGGAGTAAGGCTATGTGCCCATGATGCAGAAATGCTCCGGATTTTTTCCTGAGCATTTCTGCATCTCCCTGGCAGAAAAAACGCATGCGGATTGTACATGCGGATTGTACATGCGTTTGTTCTGCCAGGGACAAGCGTATGTCCCGCTTTTTTCACATGCGATTTCGCATGCGGAGTAATAAGCGCTTTTCCAACCAATTTTAGCATCACTTGGAAAAGTGCTTGACAACTTGGTCACACTATATAAATCTATGCAACCGGCAACCGGCATATATAGTGTGACCAAGTAATAGTTAAAAAGAATGGTAAAAAAGTAAACATTATACTTACCTTCTGATGGCCCCCGGTCTCCTTCTCCGGTGCGTCCAGTGTGTTTGGCAGCTCACAGTGGTCTAAAAGGACCTTTCATGACGTCATTTAGTCATGTGACAGGTCACGCGACCGCCGACGTCAGCGGTCACGTGAGCCTTCACATGACTAAATGACGTCATGGAAGGTCCTTTTAGACCATTGCGAGCCGCCGGGGACCCAGGACACACCGCTAAGGAGACAGGGGGCCATCAGAAGGTGAGTATAATGTTTTATTTTTTATTTTAAATTCTTTTTTTTTGCAGGTATCATGGTACCCAGGTCTAGATGAGAGTCTCCTCTTCTCCAGAACAGGGTACCATCCGCACATTGAGTCGCTTAATATCCTCATGTGCACATGTAGTCATGTGGATATTATACGATTCAATTCAAGTCAATGGCGGTACGCAAAATTAATGGTAGTGCTGTGGATTTTTACGCAATGATGATCCGCAGCAGAAATTTCCACAGCACGTGCATAGCACATGCGGATTATCATTTGGGAACATTGCAGACCTTCTACCAAGCGTTTTTTAAGCATTTCCGCGGCGGAATTGCAGCTGTGGAAACGCTTAAAAAACGCATCGTGGGCACACAGCCTTATAATCCAAGGAAGAATGGATGAAAATCCCTCAAATAAGAATTGAAAGACTTTTGTCTGGTTACAAAATGCGTTTACAAGCTGTGATACTTGCAAAAGGGGGCGCTACTAGGTACTAACCACACAAGGCGCCCAAATTGACGAAATTATGGCAAAATATCCAAATATAAGCCAGTTATATCACATCTGTCATCATCATTAATCTAACAAAACAAGACTGGGACCCCAAATCATTCAATGGCTTTCCAAAGTGAATATAATGAAAGGACAAGTATCCTTGAATGATACATTTCTCTATGCCCTTATAGACAATACTAAACACAAACTCCAATGACAAAATATGGAATATGGATGATCCAAATCTAACTCATTCAAACATATTGGATTCTTTAGTTCAAGCACAAAAATATCTTCAATCATCCAGGTATCTAGAAAAGAGGCTAAAAGTTTGTCCCAGGTCGTACCGGACCCCCTCAAGGGGATATAGAATGGGACTATACACAACAAATAACTCCAAAAGCAAATCTTTATCATTGCTTATGGGGATGTCCAAGTATCCAAACTTTCATTTGCAATGACACACTTCACTAATTTTGTACCACAAGGTCATCTATGGTTCTATCTTTTGTTACATGAACCCAGAAATGTATCAATATAAGAAAGGGGCGAATAAATTGTTACAGGAGTGAAATCTGTTATTCACACCTAGGTCCAGAAACAACCACAGCCCTTCAAACTGTTTCTGTAAAAAATGTCATCATATCTATTCAAAACGGTCTGGGTAGAAGCTTCATTATCATTACATAAGGAAAATAAGCTTAAATATTAGAACAAATTCATAGACTGCACAAATGTTATTCAGTTTGTTTCTGTTGAAAACTGTTTTTGCTCCCACTTACTGCATAGTGCATTGCATGTTTACAATTTATTGACGCTTTTTTTATTTTAATGTTGTATTCCAATAAAAATATTTCAGGTTCTATAAAAAGAGCTTGATTATTGTATCATAATGATGATTAAAAGCCTGATGTTACCATTTAACTGCAGTAAATTTATCACTTAAACATGAGCTATGTATGAGGGAGTTGGACTCTGGGAAATTGAGGAGTCGGACATTTCTCTTCTCGACTCCACAGCCCTGCTATAAACACTGGTATAAGTAATGATGGTAAATTCATGGAATCTTGTAGTAATGTCATCATGGAATCTTGAGATGTTGCCTTATATAGAGCACCTCACCTTATAAAGAGGTTGCCTAGCAAGAAATAAGGCAGCAGTACTACAGGCTGAGCATCAGTACCAGATGCAGACATGGAGGAAAGAGCTGTGGGGGCTTTACTCCTCTGACCAGTGGGGGGATTTTTATGTTCTAAGATAAATCATTTATATCTGTTATACACAGTAAAATGTATATTATTACTAGTGATGATCAAGCACTAAAGTGCATGGGAGCTCGTTGCTCGAGTCAAGAAAATCATAATGCTTGGGTGCTCAACCCAAGTAGTGAGCCCAATGTGAGCCAATGGGAAACTTCAGCATTTTTTCGGCACTCCCCCCCTCCCCGGGGTCTGGAGGGGGCCTATAAATTGGCCATGATATGGGAACAGCATGGGGAAGACCCCTGGAAGCATCTCTGTCTCCCAGGCCACTGCTGTGAACAATATTGTCAGAGTATTATGCCACTTTTTTACGGACTCACAATAAATCATACAATTACGAAACCAAAATGGATTTTCCAACAAAAAATGTTAAGGAACATCCTTTCCAGGGTAATGACTTATATATAAGGCAAAATAAATAACCAAAAACAAAAATGGCTCCTCCACACCTTGGGCTATGTTCACAAGTAGCGTTTTTGATGCATTTTTGCACTTTTGCATTGCTTTCAATGGTGAAAAATACATTTATTAGTAAAAGAAATTTTAACATTTTACTACCTTATCTTGTCATGTGGTGTGTGAGACATGATCGGACAAATCCTGTTATATTTATGAAGGAGGGACTGTCAAAAGTCACAAAGCCTATATTTACAAGGTCATTAGGCGGCTCTTGCTATTGATAGAGGGCCAGCAGTCTATCCTCACTATTGTTAGAGAGCCATCAGCCGGCTATGCTTTGTTGTTCCCATTATAAAGGAGTGGGTCTCCTATACTGTTATTGCATATGCAGTGACTGCAATGGCTGCCAAAAATTAGGACACACTTCAATACCCCTTTGAAGAGACGTAGAGGAGGGCCTTATTAAAAAAATGTTCCCATTATAAAGTAGTGGGTCTCCTATACTGTTATTGCATGAGCAGTGACTGCAAGGGCTTACAAAAATTTGGACGCACTCCAATACCCCCTTTGAACAGACGTAGAAGAGGGCCACATTAAAAAAAATGTTCCCATTATTAAGGAGCGGGTCTCCAACACTGGTAATGCCTATGCACTAAGTGCAAAGGCTGTCAAAATTTAGGACGCAACCAAATACCCGTTTGAAGAGACGTAGAGGAAGTCCTCATTAAAAAAATTGTTCCCATTATTAAGGAGTGGGTCTCCTACACTGGTAATGCCCATGCACTAAGCGCATGGGCTGAAAAACATTTACCCATTGGGGGTATACATGACCATACTGTATAACATACAGAATGTTAGAGGTAGGCCTAAAAATATTTCCTACGGGCAACTTAAACACCTTTTAAAAAAATTATGTGGGTGTTGCATGATGGTCACCCTGTTGATATGGTGATGGTGGATGAGGAGAAGGAGAAGGAGGAGGGTGACATAAAACAGACAAAATCAGGAAGCGTATACCCATGTCTGGGTGTGAAGAGGTGCATGGGAATAGACCCCCCCAACAAAAATCACTGAATTTGACTTTATGTTCTGCTGCTATCATCCGGTGGTGTTGAGAAGTCTGGGTTAATCCAGCCCTTGTTCATTTTGATAATAGTCAGCCTGTCAGCATTTTCAGTTGACAGGCTGATGCACTTTTCAGTTATAATACCCCCAGTGGCACAATAAACCCGCTCTGACAAAATGCTGGCGGCAGGGTAGGCCAGGACCTCCAAGGCGTAGAGAGACAGTTCATGCCTCACGTCCAGCTTGGATACCCAATAGTTATAAGGCACAGAGGAATCACCGAAGACGTTGGTACACTTGGCAAGGTACTCCTTCAGCATCTTCCAAAACTTTCTCCTTCTTGTCAGAGTACCCCACGCATCAGGGCAGGGGCACTGGGAGGGTCTGAGAAAACTGTCCCAGACCTTTGACAGTGTTCCCCTACTTCTGCCACATCGTATTTGTGTCTCCCTCACCTGTACTCTTTGGTTGTCCAACAAACTGTGACCTTTGCTGCCAGCATTTTCAGATGGGAATTTTTTTAATAATTCTATAACCAGGGCCTTCTGGTACTGCAACATTTTATTAGACCGCTCTGCCCCAAGAAGGAGAGATAGAAAGATGTCCTTGTAGCATGGGTCTAGAAATGTGACAAACCAGTAATTATTGTTGGCCAAAATGCGTGGGTCACGGGAAAGGCAGTGGAACATAAAGTCAGCTATGTGTGCCAGACTGCCAACAGCCAAGACTTCCCTGTCCTGACCCAGAGGACCACTGTCCATGCTCTCCTCGTCCTCCTCCTTGTTCTCCCGCTCCTCAGGCCATCCACATTGAACAAACGGTATGACTGTTGTGTGCGTAGTACCGTCTGTAGTGCAGGAAAACAGCTCCTGTTCCTCCTCCTCTTCCTCATTATCACCCAATCCATGTTGAGATGAGATGAGGCTGGGCTTTGTGACATCACCTTGTATAGTTCCTTGCTCCATCTCATCGTGCTCCGCCTACAATGACTCCTCTTTAATTGTGAGCACAGAGCATTTCAGTAGACAGAGAGGCAGGATGGTGATGCTAATTATGGCGTCATCGCCGCTCATCATCTTGGTGGAGTCCTCAAAGTTTTAGAGGACTGCACAGATGTCAGACATCCATGCCCACTCATCAGCTCTAATTTGCGGAGGCTGACCTGAATACCGATGGGGATGTTGAAGCTAGAACTCAACAACTGCCACCTGCTGCTCACAAATCCTTCCCAACATATGAAAGATTGAGTTCCATCGTGTGGTGACATCGCACACGAGTCAGTGAGTTGGTATGGCTAGGGTGGGGGAAGCTGTAAGTGACTTCCTGAAATGGGCACACACGTGGCGTTCTTTCACAAGCAGGTCATGCAGATCCGTGTAGGTTTTGAGAAACCGCTGAACCACTAGATTTATCACATGGGCCAGGCATGGCATGTGTGCGAGTTTGCCAAGCCTCAGAGTCACAACCATGTTCCGGTCATTGTCAAACATGATCTTGCCTGGCTGTAAGTTCAACAGTGACAGCCACAGATCTGCCTGCTCTATTACAGATGTCAACAACTTTGCAGCGGTGTGCAGTTTGTCACCTAAGCATATCAGCTTCAGCAGTGCCTGTTGACACTTGGCCGAAGCAGTGCTATAGTGCTTCCAGTCTCCGACTGAAGTGGTCATTTCGGAGATGGAGGCTGATGAGGAGGAGTTTCAGAAGCTGTAGAATCTGAGGGCAACCCTGGTTGACCCTGGGCCCGCAATCCGTTCTGGCCACAAGCACTTGTCCACGTGCCCGTGGTTAGGTGGACCTTCCCAGTGACTGTGCTGGTAAGGGCACGTGAAATGTTCTGGGACACGTGCTTGTGCAAGGCAGGGACGGCACACCGGGAGAAATAGTGGTGGTTGAGGACCGAGTACCGAGGGGCACCCGCCGCCATGAATTTGCCGAAAGATTCTGTCTCCACGAGCCTAAAAGGCAACATTTCAAGTGCAAGCATTTGAAAAATGTGGCAGTTTAGTATTGTGGCCTGTGGGGCATTAGCTGCATATTTGCCCTTGCATTCAAAGGACTGGGGTAGGGACAACTGAACACTGCGTTGTGACAAGGACGTGGACGTGGTTACTGATGGTGGTTGTTGCAAGTGTGCAAAAAGAGGCATCTTTGCCTGCGCCATGGACAGGGGATTGGTGTGCACGCACAACAGCAGAACAGGCAGTGGTGTCCCCCACAGAAACTGTTTCTGGACCCTAGCATTTGGTCCAATTAGTCAGGTGCTTTGCTGTCATGTGCCTGATCATGCTGGTGGTGGTCAGGCTGGTAGTTTTGCAGCCCCTGCTGATGCTGGCATGGCAGATGTTGCAAATGGCCTGTTTGGAATTAACTTGACAGTCTTTAAAAAAGTGCCAGACTATGGAAGACCTAACAGTTGGACTGGTAACTTCCCTCGTGTTGGTGTTCCGGAGAACTGTTGCCCGCCTTGTGTCTGTGGCCACCCCACTGCTTGTTCCTGCCTGTTGTGGTGCTTACACCTCCCTCCCCCTGTGTGCTGCTGTCCTCGCTATGCATGTCACCTTGCCAGGTTGGTCAGTGACTTCATTGTCCACCACCTTGTCTTCCAAGTACGCACCCTGGGCCTCCTGATGACTTGCTGGCAATTGTGTCTCATCATCATCCACCTCTTGCGACAGTAATTGCATTTTCCCACCATCGCCTTCATGTGACTGTAGCTGCTCAAATACATGGGCATCGCTACATGTGATCTCCTCTTGCCCCGCTTGAAGCGCGCCGGGCGAGAGTCCTGAATCCCTAAATGGAAATGTGAACAGCTCTTCAGAGTGTCCAAGTGTGGGATCAGTTGTCTCCAGGCACTCGGCATGGGGGGAGAAAGGAGGATCAGAATGAGGAATATGCGGTCCAGGCTCACAGCTACTGAAACTGGACCATATGGAAGACAGGGTGGTGGTGGTGGCAAACTGACTGGAAACATTATCTGCTATCCAACCAACAACCTTTTCACACTGCTTTGGCTTCAATAGTGGTGTTTCGCGGCCCCCTTCAAAGTAGGGCAGGAAGGTAGGTCGACATGATATGGGTGCTTTAGTGCTCCCTCAGCAGGCATAATTTCAGCTTGCCCACGACCTCGGCCTCTGCGTGCACCATCAGCATCATGTCCTCTTTCCAGTCCCTTGCCACGTGCCTTGCCCATTTTAAATGGAGTATAATATTTGTCACGTTCCCAAAAATGTCAGGATTATTACCGCAGTAACATCGTATCACCTGAGATGGACAAGTTTCTCTGCTTCCATAATACAGCAATGCTATTAAAATCAAACAAATCTGGCTGTATGCTGCTAACAAGCAAATGGAGCAGTAAAAGTGGTGTATTATATTGCTTTTCAACCAAATAATTAGGATTAAGCGAAAAAAGAATATTAAACCTGTTATCTAAGGCTGTGGATATGAGTAACAGCAGCAGACAGAAAGTTCAATGGATTTATTGTGCTGTATACTCTCTCCACAAACTCTGCCTAACTCCTGCTATCACCAGTAATATATGCATCTGGATTAGTCCTTAGCAGGACTGTTAGTATAGATGTATATTGCTGTGGAATACCTGACTAAATCAACCGCCAATTCTCTCCCTCGCTCAGCAGCAGCTCTCCCTACTCTGCCTGTCTGAAGGGTAGACTGTGACGAGCATAGGGTCCCGGGTCTGATATAGACCTGATGACGCTGTGCGGCCAGCCAATCACTGTAATGCCACAACCAACATGGCTGCAGCATTACAGTGACGAGTGGCGAGTACTGAGCAGTTGCGAGCACGCTCGCTCATCGCTAATTATTACTCACCACCACACCCAGGTCTCTATTATAAATAACCCTGCCTGACATTAGAGAAATTCTACATTTTAAGTTATTTCTTTTTAATTCTTTCTACAAAACAGAAAAAAGAGTCGAAATCAGTGGAGCTCAGGGATGTTTAGATATTTAGCTAATTTTTTCTGAGCAAGTGACAGATCCTCTATAATCTTGGGGAATGAAACACTAGTCCTAATAAATCTCCTCCTACGTTCTCCGATCACCACCATATTTGTATTCCAAGAGCCTCAAAGCACCGGAAAGAGAAAGTAAGTGAAGAATCAGGCGCATTCTAATCTGTAACCATGGAGACACATAGGCTGCATAAGAGCTGTATACACTACACAAGATTTACAAATTTGTTTCATTTTTTATTTTAAGGAACCAAATAAAAAAAAATACTGTAAAAGATCTTCTAACAACTAGAAATGATTCCAGGATTGTCTTTCCACTATATATACTGTATATACTCACAACACAAAGGTTAACTAATAGTTTTAATGATTTTAATAAATATTTGTAAAAATATGAGAAACATTTATATAAAAATACAACAAATGATAATAAATATTTCAATTATAAAACAAGAAATACGTCTTATAATAATATTACTCAGCGATTTATAAAAGTAACAAAGTTCTTGTCGCTGCTGCTCCTGACGACCAATCAGATTTCTGCCGTTTTGCCTCTTGCAGTGCGGAATCGATGGCTGGAATCTGACTGGTTGCTACGGGCAACACTTTCATTATTCTCTACACTGTATATATAATCCTTGAACTCTCGTTGCCGATAGCAACCGATTAGAATTCAGCTTTTACATTTGTAATTTACACGAGATAAATAAACGTGATTTCTGATTGGTCGCTAGGGGTAACAAAGACGCTACATGACAGCTGAGGCTCCGTGACAATGGCGTCTGTTACTCCAGGTACTGGATGATGGGCCGGACACAGGTGCAGCCCACCGTCACCAGCTGCTTCTCCAGCCTATAGGTGGGACACATCCTCTCATCTCACCACGCAGGACCAGGATCTCCTGTCTGATGGGGACTGAGTTCATGCTGAGGTCCACATGACCCTCCGGGTCCAAACATCCGCGGTGGAGACATCGGGCCTCGCTGATGACCGCAGGGAATCTGTTATTGTCCACATTAGAGCTGGTGGAAGGAGATGAGAGAAATCTGGACACAGCAGTAACCATGTTTAGTCCCCCATACTCCGGCCTGCTGACCCCTATATATCATTATTATTATTTCTGCCATTACTCCATGTACATTCACCTGTATTCCCATGGAGAGATGGAGCGGCTCCTCACACTGTCCGCCATTACTTGTGCAGAACTCCGACTGCCGACCTTCATATCCACCTTCACACGTGGAGGAAATGTGGTGTCCGGTGTGAAGAGACATCCCCCGCCGGACACTAGAGGGGCCTCCCAGCCATCAGCGCCAGGGACCTGCTCTTCTCCTCCATGGACACAAGAGATGAAGATCAGAAGAAGCAAAGTGGAGAAAACCTGAGGACAGAAGATGTCACACATGTGATAGGGGACATTGTGGAAGTGTCAACATTATGTAGTGGTATAAGTAAGGGTTAAATAATGGATCAATAATATACACTAATAATATTCATACTCGTATGGACCTATCCCAAAGATATGCAACAGCGCTCAAGCCAAGAGCAACCAGATATGACTATATAATACATATAAGAAAGTCCAACATTCTAAGTGCAATTCATTCAACAATATATTATATTGTCATTGTATCATAACAGAGGATAACAAATAAAATGGTGGTGGCCCCAAGCAAGTGCTGCACTCACTATTCTGCTGGTGCAGTCACTATGTACATACATTACATTACTGATCTTGAGTTACATCTTGTATTATACTCCAGAGCTGCGCTCACTATTCTGCTGGTGCAGTCACTGTGTACATACATTACATTACTGATCTTGAGTTACATCCTGCATTATACTCCAGAGCTGCACTCACTATTCTGCTGGTGCAGTCACTGTGTACATACATTACATTACTGATCCTGAGTTACATCCTGTATTATACTCCAGAGCTGCACTCACTATTCTACTGGTGCAGTCACTGTGTACATACATTACATTACTGATCCTGAGTTACCTGCTGTATTATACTACAGAGCTGCACTCACTATTCTGCTGGTGCAGTCACTGTGTACATACATTAAATTAATGATCCTGTGTTGCATCCTGTATTATACTCCAGAGCTGCACTCACTATTCTGCTGGTGCAGTCACTGTGTACATACATTACATTACTGATCCTGTGTTACATCCTGTATTATACTCCAGAGCTGCACTCACTATTCTGCTGGTTCAGTCACTGTGCACATACATTCCATTACTGATCCTGAGTTACCTCCTGTATTATACTACAGAGCTGCACTCACTATTCTGCTGGAGCAGTCACTGTGTACATACATTAAATTACTGATCCTGTGTTACATCCTGTATTATACTACAGAGCTGCACTCACTATTCTGCTGGTGCAGTCACTGTGTACATACATTACATTACTGACCCTGAGTTACCTCCTGTATTATACTACAGAGCTGCACTCACTATTCTGCTGGTGCAGTCACTGTGTACATACATTAAATTACTGATCCTGAGTTACATCCTGTATTATACTCCAGAGCTGCACTCACTATTCTGCTGGTGCAGTCACTGTGTACATACATTATATTACTGATCCTGAGTTACATCCTGTATTATACTCCAGAGCTGCACTCACTATTCTGCTGGTGCAGTCACTGTGTACATACATTACATTACTGATCCTGAGTTACCTCCTGTATTATACTACAGAGCTGCACTCACTATTCTGCTGGTGCAGTCACTGTGTACATACATTACATTCCTGATCCTGAGTTACATCCTGTATTATACTCCAGAGCTGCACTCACTATTCTGCTTGTGCAGTCACTGTGTACATACATTACATTACTGATCCTGTACTGATCCTGAGTTACATCTTGTATTATACTCCAGAGCTGCACTCACTATTCTGCTGGTGCAGTCACTGTGTACATACATTACATCACTGATCCTGTACTGATCCTGAGTTACATCTTGCATTATACTGCAGAGCTGCACTCACTATTCTGCTGGTGGAGTCACTGTGTACATACATTACATTACTGATCCTTTACTGATCCTGAGTTACATCCTGTATTACACTGCAGAGCTGCACTCACTATTCTGCTGCTGCAGTCACTGTGTACATACATTACATTGCTGATCCTCAGTTCCATCCTGTATTATACTCCAGAGCTGCACTCACTTTTCTGCAGGTGCAGTCACTGTGTACATGTAGCACCCTGAGGATTCGGCTGCTACAGGGGTATTACACCTCAAGCCAGAGGTGTGGTATTCCACTCCCGGGTGAGGATGGAGTGTGGAACTGAGCTCAGTAGGCTGCATGCACTACATACATCCCATTTCCGGGGGACAGACCAATGGTACTCCCACTAGAGAAATGTGCAGGTACGACAGTGTCTGTCCCTGGCTGGAGTGGGAGGGGGGTGGAACATCCCAGTAGTGTAGGGGCAGATAGGGGGAGCAGTCTGGGTAATGCTAGGAGCTCATTGGGTGCTGGTCACCTGAGCTCACACATAGAGGGAGTATATAAGGTGGGAACCATCTTAGATCAGGGTCAGTCTGTCAGAGTTGAGTCAGAGAAGCAGAGCAGCTCAGCCAGCTCCAAGGCCAAGAGAGAGAGAGAGGAGAAAGAAGGACCCAGAGGGGGAGAAGAGGGAACTCCAAGAACCCAAAATTAGACCAGAGGGTGAAGAGTTGGCACAAGGGTACCGGATCCCAAGCTGGTGGAGGGCCCTAATCCTTAGCCAGAGACCGGAGGTCGTGGGCAGGATCTGCCACGACCACCCACTAAATCCACCCGGAAGGCAAACCGTGAATAGGGTCAGGGAACCCAGAGACAAGGGTTTTACCAACAAGAGGCCCGAGGGAGCCGGACTTAGGTGGATCCCTGGTGGGGAAGGCCAGAGAGAAGGACAAGTCAGAAAGGGAGCTCGGGACCACGCTCCGGAATCGCCTGGGGGTTGGCCGAGTCCAGGACCTGGTGGACGCAGCACGGCTCGGGCGGTCACTCAAGGCCGGAGTGACCAACACAAAAGCAGTAAGTAAAACCCTGAACTGCACAGCCCGACTCGGAGTCTTATTACTACTCTCACTGCACCACCACAACCACCACCCTCTACAGCTGACCCCCTGAGGCTATACCCCTCCCGTTGGGGGTTATACTACCTGAGCTGCGCACACACCACCAGCCTCAGCGGACCCTGCTGCAGCGGCGGCCGTACTGACCGCAAATCAACGGGTGGCGTAGTCGACACTAAAGAACATCCAGTAACATCTGTAGGACTGCCACACACTGAGCTTGACACCCTGGGCACGGACCGGGTCACCGCCACTCGGAGACTACAATCCCCACCTGATCCGGCTCCGGGTATCCCCCAAACAACACTGGCCCAGGGGGCGCGTCATACATACATTACATTACTGATCCTGAGTTACATCCTGTAGTATACTCCAGAGCTGCACTCACTATTCTGCTGGTGCAGTCACTGTGTACATATTTTACATTACTGATCCTGTACTCATCCTGAGTTATATCCTGTATTATACTCCAGAGCTGCATTCACTATTCTGCTGGTGCAGTCTCTGTGTACATACATTACATTACTGACCCTGTATTGATTCTGCATTACATCCTGTATTATACTCCAGAGCTGCACTCACTATTCTGCTGGTGCAGTCACTGTGTACATACATTACATTACAGATCCTGAGTTCCATCCTGTATTATACTCTAGAGCTGCACTCACTATTCTGCTGCTGCAGTCACTGTGTACATACATTACATTACTGATCCTGAGTTACATCCTGTTTTATACTCCAGAGCTGCACTCACTATTCTGCTGGTGCAGTCACTGTGTACATACATTAAATTACTGACCTGAGTTACATCCTGTAGATCTTTTATTATAAAAATGAAAAACATAACAAAATTAATAACAAGAAAATAAACAATGTAATGAACTGGTCCAGCCGCTCCCTCTCTCCTCACACACATATTATACATATATACACAATAATAACTACCTACACCATGACATCTGGTCCGGTTACCAAACAAATAATAACAATATAATAAACAATAACCGACAAATTATATACAAACTAATATATACATTCTTTTTTTTTTTTTTTTTTTTAAATAAATAAAATAAAATAAATTAAAATAAATACTAACTATACAAATATATACAAGACAAAACAAAACCCCCCACACTCAAGCCCACCAGTCCCTCCCCGGCACTGACCTGAGAGCTGGTCCTGCGCCTCAGTCCATGTCCAACGTCCATAGGACAGATCAGGCAGTGCCAGTTTTTCACCCAAATAACCAGTGTCCCAAAAGATGAACCCACCTCCCCCCTTTTCCCTCCACCCAACCTAACACCTACACCCAAACCCATATATACAATATATACAGAAACAAACAATACAATAACCACAACTGACAAAGCCCAAGTTCGGCGCCTGCAGCCCTACATCACTGTCTACTGATCAATAAAACAAAAATCTATGGTGTCAGCAGCAGCCCACCACCAGGAGAGGAGATGACCAGACTAGGGCACACTAAAAGAAAAGCCCCTCCAGAGGAGAGCGGCCCTCCGTGTACCCAGTCTCTCATACTCCAGAGAACGCACCTTCACCAGGTCACCGAGTATGGTCCTAAACACATCGTCCACTGGGAGGATTTTCCGCTGCGTCGATACTAAGCACCGTGCGTTCCACGTGTGATACCTAACCACTGTGCTAACTAGAAATAAGGTGCAACGGTCCCGACCACCCAGGTCCCCGAATGCTCCATAGGCCCATTCCGCATAAGAGAGACCGGCCAGCCAGGGCCAGCCAATGGAGGTGCCCACCCTGTTGTACACCTCTGTGTTAAAGGGACAACGAAGCAGGAAGTGGTCCATGCTTTCAAGCATGGTACCACAATGCTCCCGAGGACAGTTCCTGTCCTCAGAGCTCCTACACTTCAGATTGTCCCTCACACACAGTTTCCCATGGAAGCAGCGCCAAGCCAAGTCCCAAACCTTCGAGGGGATCCTGATAGAATTCAAAAGATGCAGACCCACCCCAAGATTCCGACTTGGGCAATCCCTGAGCGCCAGAGGCCTCTGAAAATGGGTCAACAGAACCCTTTTGTCAAGGAGCTTCCTTGGCAGAGTCCTGACCTCCCACATTCCCAGACCCCACCGGCGAATTACCTTCAGAACCACGGTAGCGTAAGCCGGGAGATGTCCATGCGGTGTGCGGAGATCCTTCACTTGCCCTCCTGTCTCCCATTCCTGGAAGAAAAGCTGAAACCATCCCTTACAGGAGAATACCCACAGAGGAGCCCTCTCTTTCCAGAGGTTTGCAATATTGATCTTAATGAAGGTATTCACAAGGAATACCACAGGGTTGACCATACCCAACCCTCCTAGTCTCCTCGTACGGTAAGTAACCTCCCTCTTGACCAGGTTCAGTCTATTCCCCCATAACAGTTGAAAGAACAAACTGTAGACCCGAGTCCAGAGAGGCTCTGGCAAGATGCACACACTGCCCAGATAGATCAGCAAAGGGAGCAGGTAAGTTTTGATCAGGTTTATTCTTTCCCTTAGGGTCAAAGACCAACCCTTCCATTGGTTCACCTTCTGAGTGGCGATCTCTAGCCTGCTGTCCCAATTTTGTTTGGGGTAATCCCCCTGGCCAAATTCGATGCCAAGAACTTTTGCAGAGACTTTGGGTTCTGGAAGGGTGTCCGGGAGATCAAAACCAGGATCTCCTCCTCCCAGCCAGAGACTCTCACACTTATCCCGGTTGATCTTAGACCCGGATGCCTCCGAGTAGCGATTTACCTCTGACATCAGCCATTCTGCCTCCCCATCAGAGGAAACAAAAACGGTGACGTCATCGGCATACGCCACCACTCTTAGAGTGGCTTCCGGTGCTGCCCGGTCCATCCCGATCCCAGCCAACGGTCCACGCTCCACCCTCCTAAGAAGTGGGTCAATCGCAAACACGTACAGTAGCGGGCTCAAGGGACAACCCTGGCGAACACCACACCCAACCTCAAAAGAGCTGCCAATCCAACCGTTCACAAGCGGGAAACTCTCTGCCCCAGAGTACAAGGTCTTAAGCCAATCAACGAACCCCCCCGGCAGGCCATACCTCAGAAGGACAGACCAGAGGTACTCATGATTAACCCGATCAAACGCTTTTGCCTGGTCCAATGACAGCATGTACCCCTTCCAGTGGCCAACCCTCCCCTGCTCCACCGCCTCTCGGACACAGAGTACAGCACTAATTGTACTGCGGCCCGGAACAGAGCAATGCTGGGCTCCCGAAAGGAGCTGGGGTGCAAATTTCACCAGTCGATTAAACAGAACCTTTGCCAAAACCTTCCTGTCTGCATTGAGAAGCGCTATGGGACGCCAATTCTCAATGCAAGATGGGTCCTTACCCTTTGACAAGATGATCAGGGCAGACCTCCTCATTGACTTTGGCAGAGTGCCCGAGGAAAGACACTCATTGAATACCTCAGTCAAGAGGGGAACCAAGGCGCCCTTAAAGGTCTTATAGAATTCAGATGTTAAGCCATCCGGACCGGGAGATTTCTTCAGGGCAAGCCCTTCAATCGCCAACTTAACTTCCTCTTCCCTGATCATCTCTGTCAAAACGCCAAAGAGGGGTCTACCCCTGGTTCGGGGACAGCTTCAGCCAGAAAAGCCGATATCTCATCCCATTCCAGATCCCTCTTCCCCAAGAGGTGCGAGTAGAAGGATCTGACGACCTCCAGGATCCCTGATCTGGATCTTTTCAGGGACCCCGCAGTGTCAACCAGTCCTGTAACAACTTTACTATTCACTGACATCTTGCAGTTTCTGTAAGGGTCGGGCGAGCGGTACTTCCCGTAATCCCTCTCAAAAACCAAAGATGCGTGTCTATCATACTGACACCTCATTAGCAAAGATTTCACTCTGGAGAATTCCTCGCGGCTACCTCCAGTTGAGACAAGATGCTCGAGTTTCCTCCTCAGGCCCTGATACAGGCGGTACCTGTCCAGGCTCCTGAGGCTCGAGAGCTGGCGGAAGAATCTCGCCACCCTTTTCTTAAACATCTCCCACCACTCTGACTTACTACTACAAAGATCCAGTAAGGGTACCTGGCTCTGAAGAAAATCCTCAAAGGACTGTCTTATCTCCGCTTCTTCCAAGAGAGACGAATTGAGCCTCCAAAAGCCTCTTCCCATCCGGGGGGTCTCTGTAACATTCAGGGAAAACAAAATCAAACAGTGATCGGAGAACTCCACCTCAACAACAGATACTGCTGAAGTGACGGCTTCCTCCTTTAAATAAAACCTGTCTATCCTGGACCTACAGTTACCTCTATGATAGGTGAACCCCTCGTGGCCTGCGGTGTGCCGGATGTGGACATCCACCAGGCGAGCCTCACTAGCTATACTATTAAGGGCGATGCTATCATAAGTCAGCTTGTCTCTGGAACCTCCTCTATCCCGGGGCCTCGTGACAGTGTTGAAGTCCCCTCCAAAGACGACCTGCCGACTCGTAAAAAGGTAGGGCTTGATCCTCATAAAGAGACACTTCCGGTCCCATTTAGATTGGGGACCATAGATGTTAATGAGCCGAAGCTCTTGTCCCTTCATGAGGACATCTTATATCAGGCACCTCCCCATTTCTAACTCAATAACCCGTCGGCATTCTACCGGTGCGGTAAAAAGGACCGCCACTCCGCTATGCGGCTCGGCCGCAAGAGACCAATAGGAGGGCCCGAGTCTCCACTCCCTCTTAGCTATAAACACCTCTGCCATATTTGGCAGCCTGGTCTCTTGCAAAAAGAAAATGTCAGCTTCAACCCGGCTGAGAAAATCAAAGGCCGCAAATCTAGCCATGTTTGACTTAATGCTGGCGACATTAATGGACGCCAGCGTCAACGGAGTGGGTACCGCCATCATTGGTGATTGAGTTAGATGACTTTCTTCTTCCCACTCCCCTTATCCTCTGCCTCAGAGGAGGAATCCTTCCCCCTCTTTAATGACACAGAGGTGTCCATTCCCACATTTTTCCTTCTTTTTTCGTCCTCGTCTCCGGACTCTGGGCCATTCCCTCCCCCCAAGGACCTTGCATCCCCAGGAGAAGGAGACTCGGCGCCCCCTGTAAGCTCCGCTGAAGCCGGATCCTCACCCTCAGCCTCCTCCTCAGAGGAAGAAATGTTATCAAGGGCTTGGAACCGGTTAGAAAGACCAACTAGAGGGGAGTCGGTTTTAACTTCCTTAGGTACCTTGGTCAGAGCGGGAGAAGATGTTTTATCTCCCTTCTTTTTCTTCTTTTTGGTGCCGAGCTTACACTTGTTCTCTAGCCACCGCTTATTATCCTCATCCATACTTTCATAATGGGAGGATTCTGAAGAAGAGGCAGTTTCCTCCCTGTGGATCCTCCTGACCTCCTCATCCAACTCATCATCCCTCGGGGCCTCAGCAGCAAGACTGGCATCCAGGACAGGGGCTGCCCCGGTAGTCTGGGGCTCGCCCCGCTCCCTCTCCTGTCTGCGCTTGTCTAGACGCCTCAGCTGGGCAGGCGTCTTTTTATTGCTTTTCTTCCCTGGCCCCTCAGCTCCCCCACCCCTGCTAGTCCCCTCCCCAGCAGAATCGGCCTCACGGCTTACTCCCACCGGGGTCTCGACTGCATTAGCAAAGGAGCGAGGACAACAGCTGAATGGGTGACCTAACTCACCACACAGGTGGCACCTAATCTCCACACAAGAGGCGTCAAGATGGCCGACACCCCCACACAACGCGCATTTCTGCACGGTGCAGTTTGCACTGAAGTGTGTGGGGTCGCCGCACCTGTGACAGAGCTTCGGTTGCCCCTGGTAGAAGACCAGGACACGATCCCTACCCAGGAAGGCAGACGATGGAATGTGGGCAACCGTACCACCTGAACGCTTAAGTTTTACCATAAACGTCCAGGCCCCTGACCAGATACCAAACTCGTCGCGGTTTTTCTTTGGCATCTCCACCACCTCTCCATACCGACCAAGCGAAGTCATGATGTCATAGCAAGAAAGCGACTCATTACGAGTCATCACGGTCACTTTCTTGATCTGGTTTTGGCGAGACACTGCCTGAACGGCAAAGTCTCGCCAGCCGGGCTCATTTTTTGCCAACTCATAATTCGCCCAGAAGAGCTCAAGCCCCTCCGGCCGAACAAAGCTGACATCAAACTCAGGCGTGGAATAGGGATGTATCAAGACGTAGATGTCAATCGCCTTGAAGCCCATCCTCAGCAGGAGCTCCTCAACTTTAGACCTTGGAGGACATGCATCACTGCCCCTCCACCGAAGACGGACCACATTCCTACGCACACTGCCTGGCCCGGCTGTTGGGAGGGACCACACTGTATCTCCCCCTTTTTGCTCTCGGAAGGCCCCGAGGCCATGCCTCTCTATCCAGAACGATAGATCAACCTCTCGACCCTCTACCATTAGTGATCTCTCCCCCTTCTTTAGAGCCTCCAGAAGGCGACGTTGCAACATGCCGTCCCCAAAGCCCGGAGACGAGGAGGATGCCCTATTTGCCCCGGAGGTGACACTGGCATAACTCCGGACAGGTGTTGCCATCCCCGGGGGGGCAACCGGACCAGTGACCACGTCAGCCCCAACAGTATCACCATTACCCACCTCCATCTTACCCTCCACCAAACCAGCAACCACACCACCAGACAATGAATTATCCTCATTCACCTCCACCACCACATTCATTCCTGCTGGACCAGTAACAATGGTGGATGACCTTTTGACCTCCGCATCAGGCACAAGGGGCTCAGTCACCTCCATAGAACTGGAGGCGACCTCACCCCCGGTCTTATGTGTGCCCTCCACATCATCGGTCGGTAATTTCCGCTGTTTGGCATTTGGTATAATGTGCCGCTGATCTCTAGCTGCAGTTAGGCGCCGCTGATCTTTAGCATCAGGATCTTCCGGACCAGCAACGCCAACACAAAATAGCACTTTCGTGGGAGGACCGGAGCGCTCAGCCCCAACTGCCCCCTCACACTGCCGCCGCTTCTCAACTAAGTGATCAGCGGCAACAGCATTCAGAGGAGCCGAGGCTACCGGAGCTGCCCCCGACACCGGGCTGCTCCCCCCTCCCACTGAGGAGCGCACCACAGCATCGTGGCCTGATGGAACGCCCGCCGCCGGGCCGCCCTCACTGTCCAGCCTCTCGGCTGATGCACCTCCTGCTACGTCCCCACTACTACAAGCAGAGACGGAGCTCTGCGCCTCACTACCGCGCTCTGTAATCTCCCCGCGCCTTTGCACCGGATCCACAGCAGAACCCGGGCTGGGCTGAGCAACGGGGCTTATACAGCGAGCTGAGCCTGCCGCCGACTCAGGGGGTACAGGGAGGGGGGCATATACGTATCTTACCGCTTCCTGCAGCTTTGGCTTGGTCTTCTTTGCCTTTTTGTGGCCCCCAGGTGCCTCTTCTGGTAGATCGTCACCAAGATGGAAGCTTTGGAGGCACACTGGGGACTCCAGGAGTTTAATCTCCGCCATTAGCGCCCCTCCCTGGCCGCTGCTGTCACTGTCCTCCCCAGAGCCGGCAGAACTGCGACCGGATGTCACTGTCGCCTGTCCTGCAGGGAGCTCGCTGCACGTGGCCTGCGGGTGACTTTGCAGGCTACCAGGTGGGGCTTCCTGCTGGTCATCATCACTCTCATCATCCACCTGGCTCTCAGGCTGCAGCCCCATCTGCCTTTGCTCTCTGGTATCAGCCATTTCTCTAAAGCAGTCTTCATTTATAAGTTTTTCTTTGAAAGGACCACTCTGCTCCCTGATGGTGGCTTTCCTAAGTTCCAGGCGTTGAATTTCACTGCTCAGTCTTTTTACCTTGGCTTGGAGCTTGGCCTTCCTTGGTTTGGAGGCCCCTGCAGCTTTGGCGCTTGTGCAGCGCAGCTCCTCCCGTAGCCTCCTGATGAGCTTACTGGCATCTTCATACTCACGGAGGTGGATCATGACCCGGGAGGCATAGGTGGACACAGACTCCCGGGGTCCCTGCTGCGCCCACCCCCCCTCAGGGAGGTCGGCCTCACCTCCGTGAGCACTCAGCTTTCCTCCGAAAGGAGCGCCATCTTGCACGCCGCTGTCAGGCTTTTCCTCCATGCTGGAAGCCTTGCGGCTTCTGGGGGTCTCCACAATCCCGGGGGGAGTAGGAGCCACATTGCTGTGACTCCTGGTGCAGCGTCTCACCCCCGAGTCCTCTGATGTGCAGGCCGGTTGCTGGTTTCTTCTGCCCCCCGCCGACCTGGTTCGGGAAGCAGAAGCCTGGGACTTGGCTCCTTCACTCATCCCAGAAACCAGCTCTCCCTCCGGGAAAGAGAGAGAGCAGGTCCCCAGGTGGAGAGGTGTTGGTTCTCAGAGATCAGGAGCTCACAGCAGGATCTGCAGCCACCACACCCGTAATCAGCACACTGACTAGCAGCTGATCAGAGCTGCACCCAGTATGCTGCTGGTGGAGTCACTGTGTACATACATTACATTACTGATCCTGAGTTACATCCTGTATTATACTCCAGAGCTGCACTCACTATTCTGCTGGTGCAGTCAATGTGTACATACATTACATTATTGATCCTGTACTGATCCTGAGTTACGTCCTGTATTATACTCCAGAGCTGCACTCACTATTCTGCTGGTGCAGTCACTGTGCACATACATTACATTACTGATCCTCTACTCATCCTCAGTTACTTCCTTTATTATACTCCAGAGCTGCACTCACTATTCTGCTGGTGGAGTTACTGTGTACATACATTACATTACTGACCATGAGATACATCCTGCATTATACTCCGGAGCTACACTCACTATTCTGCTGGTACATTCAATGTGTACATAAATTACATTACTGATCCTGAGTTACATCCTGTATTATAATCCAGAGCTGCACTCACTATTCTGCTGGTGCAGTCACTGTGTACATATATTACATTACTGATCCTGTACTGATCCTGACTTACATCCTGCATTATACTCCAGAGCTGCACTCACTATTCTGCTGGTGCAGTCACTGTGCACATATATTACATTACTGATTCTCTACTCATCCTCAGTTACATCCTTTATTATACTCCAGAGCTGCACACACTATTCTGCTGGTGTAGTCACTGTGTACATTCATTACATTACTGATCCTCAGTTACATCCTGTATTATACTCCAGGGCTGCACTCACTATTCTGCTGGTGGAGTCACTGTCTATATTCATTACATTACTGATCCTGAGTTACATCCTGTATTATAATTCAGAGCTGCACTCACTATTCTGCTGGTGCAGTCACTGTCTACATTCATTACATTACTGATCCTGACTTACATCCTGCATTATACTCCAGAGCTGCACTCACTATTCTGCTGGTGCAGTCACTGTGCACATATATTACATTACTGATTCTCTAGTCATCCTCAGTTACATCCTTTATTATACTCCAGAGCTGCACACACTATTCTGCTGGTGGAGTCACTGTGTACATTCATTACATTACTGATCCTGAGTTACATCCTGTATTATAATCCAGAGCTGCACTCACTATTGTGCTGGTGTAGTCACTGTGTACATACATTACATTACTGATCCTGTACTGTTCCTGAGTTACATCCTGTATTATACTCCAGAGCTGAACTCACTATTGTGCTGGTGCAGTCACTGTGTACATACATTACATTACTGATCCTGTATTGATCATGAGTTACATCCTGTATTATACTCCAGAGCTGCACTCACTTTTCTGCTGGTGCTGTCATTGTGTACATATATTACATTACTGATCCTGTACTGATCCTTAGTTACATCCTGTATTATACTCCAGAGCTGAACTCACTATTGTGCTGGTGCAGTCACTGTGTACATACATTACATTACTGATCCTCTACTCATCCTCAGTTAATTCCTTTATTATACTCCAGAGCTGCACTCACTATTCTGCTGGTCCAGTCACTGTGTACATACATTACATTACTGATCCTGAGTTCCATCCTGTATTATACTCCAGAGCTGCACTCACTATTCTGCTAGTGCAGTCACTGTGTACATACATTACATTACTGATCCTGAGTTACATCCTGTATTATACTCCAGAGCTGCACTCACTATTCTGCTGGTGCAGTCACTGTGCACATACATTACATTACTGATCCGGTTCTGATCCTGAGTTACATCCTGTATTATACTCCAGAGCTGAACTCACTATTCTGCTGGTGCAGTCACTGTGTACATACATTACATTACTGATCCTGTACTGATCCTGAGTTACATCTTGTATTATACTCCAGAGCTGCGCTCACTATTCTGCTGGTGCAGTCACTGTGTACATACATTACATTACTGATCCTGTACTGATCCTGAGTTACATCCTGTATTATACTCCAGAGCTGCACTCACTATTCTGCTGGTGCAGTCAATGTGTACATACATTACATTATTGATCCTGTACTGATCCTGAGTTAAGTCCTGTATTATACTCCAGAGCTGCACTCACTATTCTGCTGGTGCAGTCACTGTGCACATACATTACATTACTGATCCTCTACTCATCCTCAGTTACTTCCTGTATTATACTCCAGAGCTGCACTCACTATTCTGCTGGTGGAGTTACTGTGTACATACATTACATTACTGACCATGAGATACATCCTGCATTATACTCCGGAGCTGCACTCACTATTCTGCTGGTACATTCAATGTGTACATAAATTACATTACTGATCCTGAGTTACATCCTGTATTATAATCCAGAGCTGCACTCACTATTCTGCTGGTGCAGTCACTGTGTACATATATTACATTACTGATCCTGTACTGATCCTGACTTACATCCTGCATTATACTCCAGAGCTGCACTCACTATTCTGCTGGTGCAGTCACTGTGCACATATATTACATTACTGATTCTCTACTCATCCTCAGTTACATCCTTTATTATACTCCAGAGCTGCACACACTATTCTGCTGGTGTAGTCACTGTGTACATACATTACATTACTGATCCGGTTCTGATCCTGAGTTACATCCTGTATTATACTCCAGAGCTGAACTCACTATTCTGCTGGTGCAGTCACTGTGTACATACATTACATTACTGATCCTGTACTGATCCTGAGTTACATCCTGTATTATACTCCAGAGCTGCACTCACTATTCTGCTGGTGCAGCCACTGTGTACATATATTACATTACTGATCCTGTACTGATCCTGAGTTACATCCTGTATTATACTCCAGAGCTGCACTCACTATTCTGCTGGTGGAGCCACTGTGTACATATATTACATTACTGATCCTGTACTGTTCCTGAGTTACATCCTGTATTATACTCCAGAGCTGCACTCACTATTCTGCTGGTGCAGTCACTGTGTACATACATTACATTACTGATCCTGAGTTCCATCCTGTATTATACTCCAGAGCTGCACTCACTATTCTGCTGGTGCAGTCACTGTGTGCATACATTACATTACTGATCCTGTACTGATCCTGAGTTACATCCCTTATTATACCCCAGAGCTGCACTCACTATTCTGCTAGTGCAGTCACTGTGTACATACATTACATTACTGATCCTGAGTTCCATCCTGTATTATACTCCAGAGCTGCACTCACTATTCTGCTGGTACAGTCACTGTGCACATACATTACATTACTGATCCTGTACTGATCCTTAGTTACATCCTATATTATACTCCAGAGCTGCACTCACTATTCTGCTGGTGCAGTCACTGTGTGCATACATTACATTACTGATCCTGAGTTACATCCTGTATTATAATCCTGAGCTGTACTCACTATTCTGCTGGTGCAGTCACTGTGTACATACATTACATTACTGATCCTGTACTGATCCTTAGTTACATCCTATATTATACTCCAGAGCTGCACTCACTATTCTGCTGGTGCAGTCACTGTGTGCATACATTACATTACTGATCCTGAGTTACATCCTGTATTATAATCCTGAGCTGTACTCACTATTCTGCTGGTGCAGTCACTGTGTACATATATTACATTACTAATCTTGTACTTATCCTGACTTGCATCCTGTATTATACTCCAGAGCTGCACTCACTATTCTGCTTGTGCAGTCTCTGTGCACATACATTACATTACTGATCCTCTACTGATCCTCAGTTACATCCTGTATTATACTCCAGAGCTGCACTCACTATTCTGCTGGTGGAGTCACTGTGTACATACATTACATTACTGATCCTGCACTGATCCTGAGTTATATACTGTATTATACGCCAGAGCTGCTCTCACTATTCTGCTGGTGCAGTCACTGTGTACATACATTACATTACTGATCCTGAGTTACATCCTGTATTATACTCCAGAGCTGTACTCACTATTCTGCAGGTACAGTCACTGTGTACATACATTACATTACTCATCCTGAGTTACATCTTGTATTATAATCCAGAGCTGCACTCACTATTCTGCTGGTGCAGTCACTGTGCACATATATTACATTACTGATTCTCTACTCATCCTCAGTTACATCCTTTATTATACTCCAGAGCTGCACACACTATTCTGCTGGTGGAGTCACTGTCTACATTCATTACATTACTGATCCTGAGTTACATCCTGTATTATAATTCAGAGCTGCACTCACTATTCTGCTGGTGCAGTCACTGTCTACATTCATTACATTACTGATCCTGACTTACATCCTGCATTATACTCCAGAGCTGCACTCACTATTCTGCTGGTGCAGTCACTGTGCACATATATTACATTACTGATTCTCTAGTCATCCTCAGTTACATCCTTTATTATACTCCAGAGCTGCACAAACTATTCTGCTGGTGGAGTCACTGTGTACATACATTACATTACTGATCCTGAGTTACATCCTGTATTATAATCCAGAGCTGCACACACTATTCTGCTGGTGGAGTCACTGTGTACATTCATTACATTACTGATCCTGAGTTACATCCTGTATTATAATCCAGAGCTGCACACACTATTCTGCTGGTGGAGTCACTGTGTACATACATTACATTACTGATCCTGTACTGATCCTGAGTTACATCCTGTATTACACTCCAGAGCTGCACTCACTATTCTGCTGGTGCAGTCACTGTGTACATACATTACATTACTGATCCTGAGTTACATCCTGTATTATAATCCAGAGCTGCACTCACTATTCTGCTGGTGTAGTCACTGTGTACATACATTACATTACTGATCCTGTACTGATCCTGAGTTACATCCTGTATTATACTCCAGAGCTGAACTCACTATTGTGCTGGTGCAGTCACTGTGTACATACATTACATTACTGTTCCTGTACTGATCATGAGTTACATCCTGTATTATACTCCAGAGCTGCACTCACTTTTCTGCTGGTGCTGTCACTGTGTACATATATTACATTACTGACCTTGTACTGATCCTTAGTTACATCCTGTATTATACTCCAGAGCTGAACTCACTATTGTGCTGGTGCAGTCACTGTGTACATACATTACATTACTGATCCTCTACTCATCCTCAGTTAATTCCTTTATTATACTCCAGAGCTGCACTCACTATTCTGCTGGTGCTGTCACTGTGTACATACATTACATTACTGATCCTGAGTTCCATCCTGTATTATACTCCAGAGCTGCACTCACTATTCTGCTAGTGCAGTCACTGTGTACATACATTACATTACTGATCCTGAGTTACATCCTGTATTATACTCCAGAGCTGCACTCACTATTCTGCTGGTGCAGTCACTGTGCACATACATTACATTACTGATCCAGTTCTGATCCTGAGTTACATCCTGTATTATACTCCAGAGCTGAACTCACTATTCTGCTGGTGCAGTCACTGTGTACATACATTACATTACTGATCCTGTACTGATCCTGAGTTACATCCTGTATTATACTCCAGAGCTGCACTCACTATTCTGCTGGTGCAGCCACTGTGTACATATATTACATTACTGATCCTGTACTGATCCTGAGTTACATCCTGTATTATACTCCAGAGCTGCACTCACTATTCTGCTAGTGCAGTCACTGTGTACATACATTACATTACTGATCCTGAGTTCCATCCTGTATTATACTCCAGAACTGCACTCACTATTCTGCTAGTGCAGTCGCTGTGTACATACATTACATTACTGATCCTGAGTTCCATCCTGTATTATACTCCAGAGCTGCACTCACTATTCTGCTGGTGCAGTCACTGTGCACATACATTACATTACTGATCCGGTTCTGATCCTGAGTTATATCCTGTATTATACTCCAGAGCTGCACTCACTATTCTGCTGGTGCAGTCACTGTGTACATACATTACATTACTGATCCTCTACTGATCCTGAGTTACATCCTGTATTATACTCCAGAGCTGCACTCACTATTCTGCTGGTGCACCACTGTGTACATATATTACATTACTGATCCTGTACTGATCCTGAGTTACATCCCTTATTATACCCCAGAGCTGCACTCACTATTCTGCTAGTGCAGTCACTGTGTACATACATTACATTACTGATCCTGAGTTCCATCCTGTATTATACTCCAGAGCTGCACTCACTATTCTGCTGGTACAATCACTGTGTACATACATTACATTACTGATCCTGTACTGATCCTTAGTTACATCCTATATTATACTCCAGAGCTGCACTCACTATTCTGCTTGTGCAGTCACTGTGTGCATACATTACATTACTGATCCTGAGTTACATCCTGTATTATAATCCTGAGCTGTACTCACTATTCTGCTGGTGCAGTCACTGTGTACATATATTACATTACTAATCTTGTACTTATCCTGACTTGCATCCTGTATTATACTCCAGAGCTGCACTCACTATTCTGCTTGTGCAGTCACTGTGCACATACATTACATTACTGATCCTCTACTGATCCTCAGTTACATCCTGTTTTATACTCCAGAGCTGCACTCACTATTCTGCTGGTGGAGTCACTGTGTACATACATTACATTACTGATCCTGCACTGATCCTGAGTTATATACTGTATTATACTCCAGAGCTGCTCTCACTATTCTGCTGGTGCAGTCACTGTGTACATACATTACATTACTGATCCTGAGTTACATCCTGTATTATACTCCAGAGCTGTACTCACTATTCTGCAGGTACAGTCACTGTGTACATACATTACATTACTCATCCTGAGTTACATCTTGTATTATAATCCAGAGCTGCACTCACTATTCTGCTGGTGCAGTCACTGTGCATATATATTACATTACTGATTCTCTACTCATCCTCAGTTACATCCTTTATTATACTCCAGAGCTGCACACACTATTCTGCTGGTGGAGTCACTGTCTACATTCATTACATTACTGATCCTGAGTTACATCCTGTATTATAATTCAGAGCTGCACTCACTATTCTGCTGGTGCAGTCACTGTCTACATTCATTACATTACTGATCCTGACTTACATCCTGCATTATACTCCAGAGCTGCACTCACTATTCTGCTGGTGCAGTCACTGTGCACATATATTACATTACTGATTCTCTAGTCATCCTCAGTTACATCCTTTATTATACTCCAGAGCTGCACACACTATTCTGCTGGTGGAGTCACTGTGTACATACATTACATTACTGATCCTGAGTTACATCCTGTATTATAATCCAGAGCTGCACACACTATTCTGCTGGTGGAGTCACTGTGTACATTCATTACATTACTGATCCTGAGTTACATCCTGTATTATAATCCAGAGCTGCACACACTATTCTGCTGGTGGAGTGACTGTGTACATACATTACATTACTGATCCTGTACTGATCCTGAGTTACATCCTGTATTACACTCCAGAGCTGCACTCACTATTCTGCTGGTGCAGTCACTGTGTACATACATTACATTACTGATCCTGAGTTACATCCTGTATTATAATCCAGAGCTGCACTCACTATTCTGCTGGTGTAGTCACTGTGTACATACATTACATTACTGATCCTGTACTGATCCTGAGTTACATCCTGTATTATACTCCAGAGCTGAACTCACTATTGTGCTGGTGCAGTCACTGTGTACATACATTACATTACTGTTCCTGTACTGATCATGAGTTACATCCTGTATTATACTCCAGAGCTGCACTCACTTTTCTGCTGGTGCTGTCACTGTGTACATATATTACATTACTGACCTTGTACTGATCCTTAGTTACATCCTGTATTATACTCCAGAGCTGAACTCACTATTGTGCTGGTGCAGTCACTGTGTACATACATTACATTACTGATCCTCTACTCATCCTCAGTTAATTCCTTTATTATACTCCAGAGCTGCACTCACTATTCTGCTGGTGCTGTCACTGTGTACATACATTACATTACTGATCCTGAGTTCCATCCTGTATTATACTCCAGAGCTGCACTCACTATTCTGCTAGTGCAGTCACTGTGTACATACATTACATTACTGATCCTGAGTTACATCCTGTATTATACTCCAGAGCTGCACTCACTATTCTGCTGGTGCAGTCACTGTGCACATACATTACATTACTGATCCAGTTCTGATCCTGAGTTACATCCTGTATTATACTCCAGAGCTGAACTCACTATTCTGCTGGTGCAGTCACTGTGTACATACATTACATTACTGATCCTGTACTGATCCTGAGTTACATCCTGTATTATACTCCAGAGCTGCACTCACTATTCTGCTGGTGCAGCCACTGTGTACATATATTACATTACTGATCCTGTACTGATCCTGAGTTACATCCTGTATTATACTCCAGAGCTGCACTCACTATTCTGCTAGTGCAGTCACTGTGTACATACATTACATTACTGATCCTGAGTTCCATCCTGTATTATACTCCAGAACTGCACTCACTATTCTGCTAGTGCAGTCGCTGTGTACATACATTACATTACTGATCCTGAGTTCCATCCTGTATTATACTCCAGAGCTGCACTCACTATTCTGCTGGTGCAGTCACTGTGCACATACATTACATTACTGATCCGGTTCTGATCCTGAGTTATATCCTGTATTATACTCCAGAGCTGCACTCACTATTCTGCTGGTGCAGTCACTGTGTACATACATTACATTACTGATCCTCTACTGATCCTGAGTTACATCCTGTATTATACTCCAGAGCTGCACTCACTATTCTGCTGGTGCACCACTGTGTACATATATTACATTACTGATCCTGTACTGATCCTGAGTTACATCCCTTATTATACCCCAGAGCTGCACTCACTATTCTGCTAGTGCAGTCACTGTGTACATACATTACATTACTGATCCTGAGTTCCATCCTGTATTATACTCCAGAGCTGCACTCACTATTCTGCTGGTACAATCACTGTGTACATACATTACATTACTGATCCTGTACTGATCCTTAGTTACATCCTATATTATACTCCAGAGCTGCACTCACTATTCTGCTTGTGCAGTCACTGTGTGCATACATTACATTACTGATCCTGAGTTACATCCTGTATTATAATCCTGAGCTGTACTCACTATTCTGCTGGTGTAGTCACTGTGTACATATATTACATTACTAATCTTGTACTTATCCTGACTTGCATCCTGTATTATACTCCAGAGCTGCACTCACTATTCTGCTTGTGCAGTCACTGTGCACATACATTACATTACTGATCCTCTACTGATCCTCAGTTACATCCTGTTTTATACTCCAGAGCTGCACTCACTATTCTGCTGGTGGAGTCACTGTGTACATACATTACATTACTGATCCTGCACTGATCCTGAGTTATATACTGTATTATACTCCAGAGCTGCTCTCACTATTCTGCTGGTGCAGTCACTGTGTACATACATTACATTACTGATCCTGAGTTACATCCTGTATTATACTCCAGAGCTGTACTCACTATTCTGCTGGTGCAGTCACTGTGTACATACATTACATTACTCATCCTGAGTTACATCTTGTATTATAATCCAGAGCTGCACTCACTATTCTGCTGGTGCAGTCACTGTGTACATACATTACATTATTGATCCTGTACTGATCCTGAGTTACATCCTGTATTATACTCCAGAGCAGCACTCACTATTCTGCTGGTTCAGTCACTGTGTACATACATTACATTACTGATCCTGAGTTACATCTTGTATTATAATCCAGATCTGCACTCTCTATTCTGCTGGTGCAGTCACTGTGCACATACATTACATTACTGATCCTGTACTGATCCTGACTTACATACTGTATTATACTGCAGAGCTGCACTCACTATTCTGCTGGTGCAGTCACTGTGCACATACATTACATTACTGATCCTCTACTCATCCTCAGTTACTTCCTTTATTATACTCCAGAGCTGCACTCACTATTCTGCTCGTGGGGTCACTGTGTACATACATAATATTACTGATCCTGAGTTACATCCTCTATTATAATCCAGAGCTGCACACACTATTCTGCTGGTGCAGTCACTGTGTACATACATTACATTACTCATCCTGAGATACATCCTGTATTATACTCCAGAGCTGCACTCACTATTCTGCTGGTGCAGTCACTGTGTACATACATTACTGATCCTGAGTTCCATCCTGTATTATACTCGAGAGCTGAACTCACTATTCTGCTGGTGCAGTCACTGTGTACATACATTACATTACTGATCCTGAGTTCCATCCTGTATTATACTCCAGAGCTGTACTCACTATTCTGCTGGTGCAGTCACTGTGTACATACATTACATTACTGATCCTGTACTGATCCTGAGTTACATCCTATATTATACTCCAGAGCTGCACTCACTATTCTGCTGGTGCAGTCACTGTGTACATACATTACATTACTGATCCTGAGTTACATCCTGTTTTAAAATCCAGAGCTGCACTCACAATTCTGCTTGTGCAGTCACTGTGTACATATATTACATTACTGATCCTGTACTGATCCTGACTTACATCTTGTATTATACTCCAGAGCTGCACTCACTATTCTGCTGGTGCAGTCACTGTGCACATACATTACATTACTGACCCTCTACTGATCCTCAGATACATCCTGTATTATACTTCAGAGCTGCACTCACTATTCTGCTGGTGGAGTCACTGTGTACATACATTACATTACTGATCCTGCACTGATCCTGAGTTCCATCCTGTATTATACTCCAGAGCTGCACTCACTATTCTGCTGGTGCAGTCACTGTGTACATATATTACATTACTGATCCTGTACTGATCCTGAGTTACATCCTGTATTATACTCCAGAGCTGCACTCACTATTCTGCTAGTGCAGTCACTGTGTACATACATTACATTACTGATCCTGAGTTCCATCCTGTATTATACTCCAGAGCTGCACTCACTATTCTGCTAGTGCAGTCACTGTGTACATACATTACATTACTGATCCTGAGTTCCATCCTGTATTATACTGCAGACCTGCACTCACTATTCTGCTGGTGCAGTCACTGTGTACATACATTACATTACTGATCCGGTTCTGATCCTGAGTTACATCCTGTATTATATTCCAGAGCTGCACTCACTATTCTGCTGGTGCAGTCACTGTGTACATACATTACATTACTGATCCTGTACTGATCCTGAGTTACATCATGTATTATACTCCAGAGCTGCGCTCACTCTTCTGCTGGTGCAGCCACTGTGTACATATATTACATTACTGATCCTGTACTGATCCTGAGTTACATCCCTTATTATACCCCAGAGCTGCACTCACTATTCTGCTAGTGCTGTCACTGTGCACATACATTACACTACTGATCCTGAGTTCCATCCTGTATTATACTCCAGAGCTGTACTCACTATTCTGCTGCTGCAGTCACTGTGTACATACATTACATTACTCATCCTGAGTTACATCTTGTATTATAATCCAGAGCTGCACTCACTATTCTGCTGGTGCAGTCACTGTGTACATACATTACATTACTGATCCTGAGTTACATCTTGTATTATAATCCAGAGCTGCACTCTCTATTCTGCTGGTGCAGTCACTGTGCACATACATTACATTACTGATCCGGTTCTGATCCTGAGTTACATCCTGTATTATATTCCAGAGCTGCACTCACTATTCTGCTGGTGCAGTCACTGTGTACATACATTACATTACTGATCCTGTACTGATCCTGAGTTACATCATGTATTATACTCCAGAGCTGCACTCACTATTCTGCTGGTGCAGACACTGTGTACATATATTACATTACTGATCCTGTACTGATCCTGAGTTACATCCTGTATTATACTCCAGAGCTGCACTCACTATTCTGCTAGTGCAGTCACTGTGTACATACATTACATTACTGATCCTGAGTTCCATCCTGTATTATACTCCAGAGCTGCACTCACTATTCTGCTAGTGCAGTCACTGTGTACATACATTACATTACTGATCCTGAGTTCCATCCTGTATTATACTCCAGAGCTGCACTCACTATTCTGCTAGTGCAGTCACTGTGTACATACATTACATTACTGATCCTGAGTTCCATCCTGTATTATACTCCAGAGCTGCACTCACTATTCTGCTAGTGCAGTCACTGTGTACATACATTACATTACTGATCCTGAGTTACATCCTGTATTATACTCCAGACCTGCACTCACTATTCTGCTGGTGCAGTCACTGTGCACATACATTACAATACTGATCCGGTTCTGATCCTGAGTTACATCCTGTATTATATTCCAGAGCTGCACTCACTATTCTGCTGGTGCAGTCACTGTGTACATACATTACATTACTGATCCTGTACTGATCCTGAGTTACATCATGTATTATACTCCAGAGCTGCACTCACTATTCTGCTGGTGCAGCCACTGTGTACATATATTACATTACTGATCCTGTACTGATCCTGAGTTACATCCCTTATTATACCCCAGAGCTGCACTCACTATTCTGCTAGTGCTGTCACTGTGCACATACATTACACTACTGATCTTGAGTTCCATCCTGTATTATACTCCAGAGCTGCACTCACTATTCTGCTGCTGCAGTCACTGTGTACATACATTACATTACTCATCCTGAGTTACATCTTGTATTATAATCCAGAGCTGCACTCACTATTCTGCTGGTGCAGTCACTGTGTACATACATTACATTACTGATCCTGAGTTACATCTTGTATTATAATCCAGAGCTGCACTCTCTATTCTGCTGGTGCAGTCACTGTGCACATACATTACATTACTGATCCTGTACTGATCCTGACTTACATACTGTATTATACTCCAGAGCTGCACTCACTATTCTGCTGGTGGAGTCACTGTGTACATACATTACATTACTGATCCTGAGATACATCCTGTATTATACTCCAGAGCTGCACTCACTATTCTGCTGGTGCAGTCACTGTGTACATACATTACTGATCCTGAGTTACATCCTGTATTATACTCGAGAGCTGAACTCACTATTCTGCTGGTGCAGTCACTGTGTACATACATTACATTACTGATCCTGAGTTCCATCCTGTATTATACTCCAGAGCTGTACTCACTATTCTGCTGGTGCAGTCACTGTGTACATAAAATTACATTACTGATCCTGTACTGATCCTGCGTTACATCCTGTATTATACTCCAGAGCTGCACTCACTATTCTGCTTGTGCAGTCACTGTGTACATATATTACATTACTGATCCTGTACTGATCCTGACTTACATCCTGTATTATACTCCAGAGCTGCACTCACTATTCTGCTGGTGCAGTCACTGTGCACATACATTACATTACTGACCCTCTACTGATCCTCAGATACATCCTGTATTATACTTCAGAGCTGCACTCACTATTCTGCTGGTGGAGTCACTGTGTACATACATTACATTACTGATCCTGCACTGATCCTGAGTTATATCCTGTATTATACTCCAGAGCTGCACTCACTATTCTGCTGGTGCAGTCACTGTGCACATGCATTACATTACTGATCCGTTTCTGATCCTGAGTTACATCCTGTATTATACTCCAGAGCTGCACTCACTATTCTGCTGGTGCAGTCACTGTGTACATACATTACATTACTGATCCTGTACTGATCCTGAGTTACATCCTGTATTATACTCCAGAGCTGCACTCACTGTTCTGCTGGTGCAGCCACTGTGAACATATATTACATTATTGATCCTGTACTGATCCTGAGTTACATCCTGTATTATACTCCAGAGCTGCACTCACTATTCTGCTAGTGCAGTCACTGTGCACATACATTACATTACTGATCCTGAGTTCCATCCTGTATTATACTCCAGAGCTGCACTCACTATTCTGCTAGTGCAGTCACGGTGAACATACATTACATTACTGATCCTGAGTTCCATCCTGTATTATACTCCAGAGCTGCACTCACTATTCTGCTGGTGCAGTCACTGTGCACATACATTACATTACTGATCCGGTTCTGATCCTGAGTTACATCCTGTATTATACTCCAGAGCTGCACTCACTATTCTGCTGGTGCAGTCACTGTGTACATACATTACATTACTGATCCTGTACTGATCCTGAGTTACATCATGTATTATACTCCAGAGCTGCACTCACTATTCTGTTGGTGCAGCCACTGTGTACATATATTACATTACTGATCCTGTACTGATCCTGAGTTACATCCCTTATTATACCCCAGAGCTGCACTCACTATTCTGCTAGTGCAGTCACTGTGTACATACATTATACTACTGATCCTGAGTTCAATCCTGTATTATACTCCAGAGCTGCACTCACTATTCTGCTGGTGCAGTCACTGTGTACATACATTAGATTACTGATCCTGAGTTACATCCTATATTATACTCCAGAGCTGCACTCACTATTCTGCTGGTGCAGTCACTGTGTACAAACATTACATTTCTGATCCTGAGTTGCATCCTGTATTATAATCATGAGCTGTACTCACTATTCTGCTGGTGCAGTCACTGTGTACATATATTACATTACTGATCTTGTACTGATCCTGACTTGCATCCTGTATTATACTCCAGAGCTGCACTCACTATTCTGCTTGTTCAGTCACTGTGCACATACATTACATTACTGATCCTCAGTTATATCCTGTATTATACTCCAGAGCTGCACTCACTATTCTGCTAGTGCATTCTCTGTGTACATACATTACATTACTGATCCTGAGTTATATACTGTATTATACTCCAGAGCTGCTCTCACTATTCTGCTGGTGCAGTCACTGTGCACATACATTACATTACTGATCCTGTACTGATCCTGAGTTGCATCCTGTATTATACTCCAGAGCTGCACTCACTATTCTGCTGGTGCAGTCACTGTGTACATACATTACATTACTAATCCTGTGCTGATCCTGAGTTACATCCTGTATTATACTCCAGAGCTGCACTCACTATTCTGCTGGTGCAGTCACTGTGTACATACATTATATTACTGATCCTGTACTGATCCTGAGTTGCATCCTGTATTATACTCCAGAGCTGCACTCACTATTCTGCTGGTGCAGTCACTGTGTACATACATTACGTTACTGATTCTGTACTAATCCTGAGTTACATCCTGTATTATACTCCAGAGCTGCACTCACTATTCTGCTGGTGCAGTCACTGTGTACATTTATTACATTATTGATCCTGTACTGATCCTGAGTTACATCCTGTATTATACTCCAGAGCAGCACTCACAATTCTGCTGGTTCAGTCACTGTGTACATACATTACATTACTGATCCTGAGTTACATCTTGTATTATAATCCAGAGCTGCACTCTCTATTCTGCTGGTGCAGTCACTGTGCACATACATTACATTACTGATCCTGTACTGATCCTGACTTACATACTGTATTATACTCCAGAGCTGCACTCACTATTCTGCTGGTGCAGTCACTGTGCACATACATTACATTACTGATCCTCTACTCATCCTCAGTTACTTCCTTTATTATACTCCAGAGCTGCACTCACTATTCTGCTCGTGGGGTCACTGTGTACATACATAATATTACTGATCCTGTACTGATCCTGAGTTACATCCTCTATTATAATCCAGAGCTGCACACAATATTCTGCTGGTGCAGTCACTGTGTACATACATTACATTACTGATCCTGAGATACATCCTGTATTATACTCCAGAGCTGTACTCACTATTCTGCTGGTGCAGACACTGTGTACATACATTACATTGCTGATCCTGTACTGATCCTGAGTTACATCCTATATTATACTCCAGAGCTGCACTCACTATTCTGCTGGTGCAGTCAATGTGTACATACATTACATTACTGATCCTGAGTTACATCCTGTTTTATAATCCAGAGCTGCACTCACTATTCTGCTTGTGCAGTCACTGTGTACATATATTACATTACTGATCCTGTACTGATCCTGACTTACATCCTGTATTATACTCCAGAGTTGCACTCACTATTCTGCTGGTGGAGTCACTGTGTACATACATTACATTACTGATCCTGCACTGATCCTGAGTTATATCCTGTATTATACTCCAGAGCTGCACTCACTATTCTGCTGGTGCAGTCACTGTGCACATACATTACATTACTGATCCGGTTCTGTTCCTGAGTTCCATCCTGTATTATACTCCAGAGCTGCACTCACTATTCTGCTGGTGCAGCCACTGTGTACATATATTACATTACTGATCCTGTACTGATCCTGAGTTACATCCTGTATTATACTCCAGAGCTGCACTCACTATTCTGCTAGTGCAGTCACTGTGTACATACATTACATTACTGATCCTGAGTTCCATCCTGTATTATACTCCAGAGCTGCACTCACTATTCTGCTAGTGCAGTCACTGTGTACATACATTACATTACTGATCCTGAGTTCCATCCTGTATTATACTGCAGACCTGCACTCACTATTCTGCTGGTGCAGTCACTGTGTACATACATTACATTACTGATCCGGTTCTGATCCTGAGTTACATCCTGTATTATATTCCAGAGCTGCACTCACTATTCTGCTGGTGCAGTCACTGTGTACATACATTACATTACTGATCCTGTACTGATCCTGAGTTACATCATGTATTATACTCCAGAGCTGCACTCACTATTCTGCTGGTGCAGCCACTGTGTACATATATTACATTACTGATCCTGTACTGATCCTGAGTTACATCCCTTATTATACCCCAGAGCTGCACTCACTATTCTGCTAGTGCTGTCACTGTGCACATACATTACACTACTGTTCCTGAGTTCCATCCTATATTATACTCCAGAGCTGCACTCACTATTCTGCTGGTGCAGCCACTGTGTACATATATTACATTACTGATCCTGTACTGATCCTGAGTTACATCCTGTATTATACTCCAGAGCTGCACTCACTATTCTGCTGCTGCAGTCACTGTGTAAATACATTACATTACTCATCCTGAGTTACATCTTGTATTATAATCCAGAGCTGCACTCACTATTCTGCTCGTGCAGTCACTGTGTACATACATTACATTACTGATCCTGAGTTACATCTTGTATTATAATCCAGAGCTGCACTCTCTATTCTGCTGGTGCAGTCACTGTGCACATACATTACATTACTGATCCGGTTCTGATCCTGAGTTACATCCTGTATTATATTCCAGAGCTGCACTCACTATTCTGCTGGTGCAGTCACTGTGTACATACATTACATTACTGATCCTGTACTGATCCTGAGTTACATCATGTATTATACTCCAGAGCTGCACTCACTATTCTGCTGGTGCAGCCACTGTGTACATATATTACATTACTGATCCTGTACTGATCCTGAGTTACATCCTGTATTATACTCCAGAGCTGCACTCACTATTCTGCTAGTGCAGTCACTGTGTACATACATTACATTACTGATCCTGAGTTCCATCCTGTATTATACTCCAGAGCTGCACTCACTATTCTGCTAGTGCAGTCACTGTGTACATACATTACATTACTGATCCTGAGTTCCATCCTGTATTATACTCCAGACCTGCACTCACTATTCTGCTGGTGCAGTCACTGTGCACATACATTACATTACTGATCCTGTACTGATCCTGAGTTACATCATGTATTATACTCCAGAGCTGCACTCACTATTCTGCTAGTGCTGTCACTGTGCACATACATTACACTACTGATCCTGAGTTCCATCCTGTATTATACTCCAGAGCTGCACTCACTATTCTGCTGCTGCAGTCACTGTGTACATACATTACATTACTCATCCTGAGTTACATCTTGTATTATAATCCAGAGCTGCACTCACTATTCTGCTGGTGCAGTCACTGTGTACATACATTACATTACTGATCCTGAGTTACATCTTGTATTATAATCCAGAGCTGCACTCAATATTCTGCTGGTGCAGTCACTGTGTACATACATTACATTACTGATCCTGAGTTACATCTTGTATTATAATCCAGAGCTGCACTCACTATTCTGCTGGTGCAGTCACTGTGTACATACATTACATTACTGATCCTGAGTTACATCTTGTATTATAATCCAGAGCTGCACTCTCTATTCTGCTGGTGCAGTCACTGTGCACATACATTACATTACTGATCCTGTACTGATCCTGACTTACATACTGTATTATACTCCAGAGCTGCACTCACTATTCTGCTGGTGGAGTCACTGTGTACATACATTACATTACTGATCCTGAGATACATCCTGTATTATACTCCAGAGCTGCACTCACTATTCTGCTGGTGCAGTCACTGTGTACATACATTACTGATCCTGAGTTACATCCTGTATTATACTCGAGAGCTGAACTCACTATTCTGCTGGTGCAGTCACTGTGTACATACATTACATTACTGATCCTGAGTTCCATCCTGTATTATACTCCAGAGCTGTACTCACTATTCTGCTGGTGCAGTCACTGTGTACATACAATTACATTACTGATCCTGTACTGATCCTGAGTTACATCCTGTATTATACTCCAGAGCTGCACTCACTATTCTGCTTGTGCAGTCACTGTGTACATATATTACATTACTGATCCTGTACTGATCCTGACTTACATCCTGTATTATACTCCAGAGCTGCACTCACTATTCTGCTGGTGCAGTCACTGTGCACATACATTACAATACTGACCCTCTACTGATCCTCAGATACATCCTGCATTATACTTCAGAGCTGCACTCACTATTCTGCTGGTGGAGTCACTGTGTACATACATTACATTACTGATCCTGCACTGATCCTGAGTTATATCCTGTATTATACTCCAGAGCTGCACTCACTATTCTGCTGGTGCAGTCACTGTGCACATGCATTACATTACTGATCCGTTTCTGATCCTGAGTTACATCCTGTATTATACTCCAGAGCTGCACTCACTATTCTGCTGGTGCAGTCACTGTGTACATACATTACATTACTGATCCTGTACTGATCCTGAGTTACATCCTGTATTATACTCCAGAGCTGCACTCACTGTTCTGCTGGTGCAGCCACTGTGAACATATATTACATTATTGATCCTGTACTGATCCTGAGTTACATCCTGTATTATACTCCAGAGCTGCACTCACTATTCTGCTAGTGCAGTCACTGTGCACATACATTACATTACTGATCCTGAGTTCCATCCTGTATTATACTCCAGAGCTGCACTCACTATTCTGCTAGTGCAGTCACTGTGAACATACATTACATTACTGATCCTGAGTTCCATCCTGTATTATACTCCAGAGCTGCACTCACTATTCTGCTGGTGCAGTCACTGTGCACATACATTACATTACTGATCCGGTTCTGATCCTGAGTTACATCCTGTATTATACTCCAGAGCTGCACTCACTATTCTGCTGGTGCAGTCACTGTGTACATACATTACATTACTGATCCTGTACTGATCCTGAGTGACATCATGTATTATACTCCAGAGCTGCACTCACTATTCTGCTGGTGCAGTCACTGTGTACATACATTACATTACTGATCCTGTACTGATCCTGAGTTACATCCCTTAGTATACCCCAGAGCTGTACTCACTATTCTGCTAGTGCAGTCACTGTGTACATACATTATACTACTGATCCTGAGTTCAATCCTGTATTATACTCCAGAGCTGCACTCACTATTCTGCTGGTGCAGTCACTGTGTACATACATTACATTACTGATCCTGAGTTACATCCTATATTATACTCCAGAGCTGCACTCACTATTCTGCTGGTGCCGTCACTGTGTACATACATTACATTTCTGATCCTGAGTTACATCCTGTATTATAATCATGAGCTGTACTCACTATTCTGCTGGTGCAGTCACTGTGTACATATATTACATTACTGATCTTGTACTGATCCTGACTTGCATCCTGTATTATACTCCAGAGCTGCACTCACTATTCTGCTTGTTCAGTCACTGTGCACATACATTACATTACTGATCCTCAGTTATATCCTGTATTATACTCCAGAGCTGCACTCACTATTCTGCTAGTGCATTCTCTGTGTACATACATTACATTACTGATCCTGAGTTATATACTGTATTATACTCCAGAGCTGCTCTCACTATTCTGCTGGTGCAGTCACTGTGCACATACATTACATTACTGATCCTGTACTGATCCTGTGTTACATCCTGTATTATACTCCAGAGCTGCACTCACTATTCTGCTGGTGCAGTCACTGTGTACATACATTACATTACTAATCCTGTGCTGATCCTGAGTTACATCCTGTATTATACTCCAGAGCTGCACTCACTATTCTGCTGGTGCAGTCACTGTGTACATACATTATATTACTGATCCTGTACTGATCCTGAGTTGCATCCTGTATTATACTCCAGAGCTGCACTCACTATTCTGCTGGTGCAGTCACTGTGTACATACATTACGTTACTGATTCTGTACTGATCCTGAGTTACATCCTGTATTATACTCCAGAGCTGCACTCACTATTCTGCTGGTGCAGTCACTGGGTACATTTATTACATTATTGATCCTGTACTGATCCTGAGTTACATCCTGTATTATACTCCAGAGCAGCACTCACTATTCTGCTGGTTCAGTCACTGTGTACATACATTACATTACTGATCCTGAGTTACATCTTGTATTATAATCCAGAGCTGCACTCTCTATTCTGCTGGTGCAGTCACTGTGCACATACATTACATTACTGATCCTCTACTCATCCTCAGTTACTTCCTTTATTGTACTCCAGAGCTGCACTCACTATTCTGCTCGTGGGGTCACTGTGTACATACATAATATTACTGATCCTGAGTTACATCCTCTATTATAATCCAGAGCTGCACACAATATTCTGCTGGTGCAGTCACTGTGTACATACATTACATTACTGATCCTGAGATACATCCTGTATTATACTCCAGAGCTGTACTCACTATTCTGCTGGTGCAGACACTGTGTACATACATTACATTGCTGATCCTGTACTGATCCTGAGTTACATCCTATATTATACTCCAGAGCTGCACTCACTATTCTGCTGGTGCAGTCAATGTGTACATACATTACATTACTGATCCTGAGTTACATCCTGTTTTATAATCCAGAGCTGCACTCACTATTCTGCTTGTGCAGTCACTGTGTACATATATTACATTACTGATCCTGTACTGATCCTGACTTACATCCTGTATTATACTCCAGAGTTGCACTCACTATTCTGCTGGTGCAGTCACTGTGTACATACATTACATTACTGATCCTGCACTGATCCTGAGTTATATCCTGTATTATACTCCAGAGCTGCACTCACTATTCTGCTGGTGCAGTCACTGTGCACATACATTACATTACTGATCCGGTTCTGATCCTGAGTTACATCCTGTATTATACTCCAGAGCTGCACTCACTATTCTGCTGGTGCAGTCACTGTGTACATACATTACATTACTGATCCTGTACTGATCCTGAGTTACATCCTGTATTATACTCCAGAGCTGAACTCACTATTCTGCTGGTGCAGCCACTGTGTACATATATTACATTACTGATCCTGTACTGATCCTGAGTTACATCCTGTATTATACTCCAGAGCTGCACTCACTATTCTGCTAGTGCAGTCGCTGTGTACATACATTACATTACTGATACTGAGTTCCATCCTGTATTATACTCCAGAGCTGCACTCACTATTCTGCTAGTGCAGTCGCTGTGTACATACATTACATTACTGATCCTGAGTTCCATCCTGTATTATACTCCAGAGCTGCACTCACTATTCTGCTGGTGCAGTCACTGTGCACATACATTACATTACTGATCCTCTACTGATCCTGAGTTACATCCTGTATTATACTCCAGAGCTGCACTCACTATTCTGCTGGTGCACCACTGTGTACATATATTACATTACTGATCCTGTACTGATCCTGAGTTACATCCCTTATTATACCCCAGAGCTGCACTCACTAATCTGCTAGTGCAGTCACTGTGTACATACATTACATTACTGATCCTGAGTTCCATCCTGTATTATACTCCAGAGCTGCACTCACTATTCTGCTGGTGCAGTCACTGTGTACATACATTACATTACTGATCCTGTACTGATCCTGAGTTACATCCTATATTATACTCCAGAGCTGCACTCACTATTCTGCTGGTGCAGTCACTGTGTGCATACATTACATTACTGATCCTGAGTTACATCCTGTATTATAATCCTGAGCTGTACTCACTGTTCTGCTGGTGCAGTCACTGTGTACATATATTACATTACTAATCTTGTACTTATCCTGACTTGCATCCTGTATTATACTCCAGAGCTGCACTCACTATTCTGCTTGTGCAGTCACTGTGCACATACATTACATTACTGATCCTCTACTGATCCTCAGTTACATCCTGTATTATACTCCAGAGCTGCACTCACTATTCTGCTGGTGGAGTCACTGTGTACATACATTACATTACTGATCCTGCACTGATCCTGAGTTATATACTGTATTATACTCCAGAGCTGCTCTCACTATTCTGCTGGTACAGTCACTGTGTACATACATTACATTACTGATCCTGAGTTACATCCTGTATTATACTCCAGAGCTGCACTCACTATTCTGCTGGTGCAGTCACTGTGTACATACATTACATTACTCATCCTGAGTTACATCTTGTATTATAATCCAGAGCTGCACTCACTATTCTGCTGGTGCAGTCACTGTGCACATACATTACATTATTGATCCTGTACTGATCCTGAGTTACATCCTGTATTATACTCCAGAGCAGCACTCACTATTCTGCTGGTTCAGTCACTGTGTACATACATTACATTACTGATCCTGAGTTACATCTTGTATTATAATCCAGAGCTGCACTCTCTATTCTGCTGGTGCAGTCACTGTGCACATACATTACATTATTGATCCTGACTTACATACTGTATTATACTCCAGAGCTGCACTCACTATTCTGCTGGTGCAGTCACTGTGCACATACATTACATTACTGATCCTCTACTCATCCTCAGTTACTTCCTTTATTATACTCCAGAGCTGCGCTCACTATTCTGCTCGTGGGGTCACTGTGTACATACATAATATTACTGATCCTGAGATACATCCTGTATTATACTCCAGAGCTGCACTCACTATTCTGCTGGTGCAGTCACTGTGTACATACATTACTGATCCTGAGTTACATCCTGTATTATACTCGAGAGCTGAACTCACTATTCTGCTGGTGCAGTCACTGTGTACATACATTACATTACTGATCCTGAGTTCCATCCTGTATTATACTCCAGAGATGTACTCACTATTCTGCTGGTGCAGTCACTGTGCACATACATTACATTACTGATCCTGTACTGATCCTGAGTTACATCCTATATTATACTCCAGAGCTGCACTCACTATTCTGCTGGTGCAGTCACTGTGTACATACATTACATTACTGATCCTGTACTGATCCTGAGTTACATCCTATATTATACTCCAGAGCTGCACTCACTATTCTGCTGGTGCAGTCACTGTGTACATACATTACATTATTGATCCTGAGTTACATCCTGTTTTATAATCCAGAGCTGCACTCACTATTCTGCTTGTGAAGTCACTGTGTACATATATTACATTACTGATCCTGCACTGATCCTGAGTTACATCCTGTATTATACTCCAGAGCTGCACTCACTGTTCTGCTAGTGCAGTCACTGTGTACATACATTACATTACTGATCCTGAGTTCCATCCTGTATTATACTCCAGAGCTGCACTCACTATTCTGCTGGTGCAGCCACTGTGTACATATATTACATTACTGATCCTGTACTGATCCTGAGTTACATCCTGTATTATACTCCAGAGCTGCACTCACTGTTCTGCTAGTGCAGTCACTGTGTACATACATTACATTACTGATCCTGAGTTCCATCCTGTATTATACTCCAGAGCTGCACTCACTATTCTGCTAGTGCAGTCACTGTGTACATACATTACATTACTGATCCTGAGTTCCATCCTGTATTATACTCCAGAGCTGCACTCACTATTCTGCTGGTTCAGTCACTGTGTACATATATTACATTACTGATCCTGAGTTCCATCCTGTATTATACTCCAGAGCTGCACTCACTATTCTGCTAGTGCAGTCACTGTGTACATACATTACATTACTGATCCTGAGTTCCATCCTGTATTATACTCCAGAGCTGCACTCACTATTCTGCTGGTGCAGTCACTGTGCACATACATTACATTACTGATCCGGTTCTGATCCTGAGTTACATCCTGTATTATATTCCAGAGCTGCACTCACTATTCTGCTGGTGCAGTCACTGTGTACATACATTACATTACTGATCCTGTACTGATCCTGAGTTACATCATGTATTATACTCCAGAGCTGCACTCACTATTCTGCTGGTGCAGCCACTGTGTACATATATTACATTACTGATCCTGTACTGATCCTGAGTTACAACCCTTATTATACCCCAGAGCTGCACTCACTATTCTGCTAGTGCTGTCACTGTGCACATACATTACACTACTGATCCTGAGTTCCATCCTGTATTATACTCCAGAGCTGCACTCACTATTCTGCTGCTGCAGTCACTGTGTACATACATTACATTACTCATCCTGAGTTACATCTTGTATTATAATCCAGAGCTGCACTCACTATTCTGCTGGTGCAGTCACTGTGTACATACATTACATTACTGATCCTGAGTTACATCTTGTATTATAATCCAGAGCTGCACTCTCTATTCTGCTGGTGCAGTCACTGTGCACATACATTATATTACTGATCCTGTACTGATCCTGACTTACATACTGTATTATACTCCAGAGCTGCACTCACTATTCTGCTGGTGCAGTCACTGTGCACATACATTACATTACTGATCCTCTACTCATCCTCAGTTACTTCCTTTATTATACTCCAGAGCTGCGCTCACTATTCTGCTCGTGGGGTCACTGTGTACATACATAATATTACTGATCCTGAGTTACATCCTCTATTATAATCCAGAGCTGCTGACACTATTCTGCTGGTGGAGTCACTGTGTACATACATTACATTACTGATCCTGAGATACATCCTGTATTATACTCCAGAGCTGCACTCACTATTCTGCTGGTGCAGTCACTGTGTACATACATTACTGATCCTGAGTTACATCCTGTATTATACTCGAGAGCTGAACTCACTATTCTGCTTGTGCAGTCACTGTGTACATACATTACATTACTGATCCTGAGTTCCATCCTGTATTATACTCCAGAGCTGTACTCACTATTCTGCTGGTGCAGTCACTGTGTACATACAATTACATTACTGATCCTGTACTGATCCTGAATTACATCCTGTATTATACTCCAGAGCTGCACTCACTATTCTGCTTGTGCAGTCACTGTGTACATATATTACATTACTGATCCTGTACTGATCCTGACTTACATCCTGTATTATACTCCAGAGCTGCACTCACTATTCTGCTGGTGCAGTCACTGTGCACATACATTACATTACTGACCCTCTACTGATCCTCAGATACATCCTGTATTATACTTCAGAGCTGCACTCACTATTCTGCTGGTGGAGTCACTGTGTACATACATTACATTACTGATCCTGCACTGATCCTGAGTTACATCCTGTATTATACTCCAGAGCTGCACTCACTGTTCTGCTGGTGCAGTCACTGTGTACATACATTACATTACTGATCCTGTACTGATCCTGAGTTACATCCTGTATTATACTCCAGAGCTGCACTCACTGTTCTGCTGGTGCAGCCACTGTGTACATATATTACATTATTGATCCTGTACTGATCCTGAGTTACATCCTGTATTATACTCCAGAGCTGCACTCACTATTCTGCTGGTGCAGTCACTGTGTACATACATTACATTACTGATCCTGTACTGATCCTGAGTTACATCCTGTATTATACTCCAGAGCTGCACTCACTGTTCTGCTGGTGCAGCCACTGTGTACATATATTACATTATTGATCCTGTACTGATCCTGAGTTACATCCTGTATTATACTCCAGAGCTGCACTCACTATTCTGCTAGTGCAGTCACTGTGTACATACATTACATTACTGATCCTGAGTTCCATCCTGTATTATACTCCAGAGCTGCACTCACTATTCTGCTAGTGCAGTCACTGTGAACATACATTACATTACTGATCCTGAGTTCCATCCTGTATTATACTCCAGAGCTGCACTCACTATTCTGCTGGTGCAGTCACTGTGTACATACATTACATTACTGATCAGGTTCTGATCCTGAGTTACATCCTGTATTATACTCCAGAGCTGCACTCACTATTCTGCTGGTGCAGTCACTGTGTACATACATTACATTACTGATCCTGTACTGATCTTGAGTTACATCCTGTATTATACTCCAGAACTGCACTCACTATTCTGCTAGTGCAGCCACTGTGTACATATATTACATTACTGATCCTGTAATGATCCTGAGTTACATCCCTTATTATACCCCAGAGCTGCACTCACTATTCTGCTAGTGCAGTCACTGTGTACATACATTATACTACTGATCCTGAGTTCCATCCTGTATTATACTCCAGAGCTGCACTCACTATTCTGCTGGTGCAGTCACTGTGTACATACATTACATTACTGATCCTGAGTTACATCCTATATTATACTCCAGAGCTGCACTCACTATTCTGCTGGTGCAGTCACTGTGTACATACATTACATTTCTGATCCTGAGTTACATTCTGTATTATAATCATGAGCTGTACTCACTATTCTGCTGGTGCAGTCACTGTGTACATATATTACATTACTGATCTTGTACTGATCCTGACTTGCATCCTGTATTATACTCCAGAGCTGCACTCACTATTCTGCTTGTTCAGTCACTGTGCACATACATTACATTACTGATCCTCAGTTATATCCTGTATTATACTCCAGAGCTGCACTCACTATTCTGCTAGTGCATTCTCTGTGTACATACATTACATTACTGATCCTGAGTTATATACTGTATATACTCCAGAGCTGCTCTCACTATTCTGTTGGTGCAGTCACTGTGCACATACATTACATTACTGATCCTGTACTGATCCTGAGTTACATCCTGTATTATACTCCAGAGCTGCACTCACTATTCTGCTGGTGCAGTCACTGTGTACATACATTACATTACTAATCCTGTGCTGATCCTGAGTTACATCCTGTATTATACTCCAGAGCAGCACTCACTATTCTGCTGGTGCAGTCACTGTGTACATACATTATATTACTGATCCTGTACTGATCCTGAGTTACATCCTGTATTATACTCCAGAGCTGCACTCACTATTCTGCTGGTGCAGTCACTGTGTACATACATTACATTACTGATTCTGTACTGATCCTGAGTTACATCCTGTATTATACTGCAGAGCTGCACTCACTATTCTGCTGGTGCAGTCACTGTGTACATACATTACATTATTGATCCTGTACTGATCCTGAGTTACATCCTGTATTATACTCCAGAGCAGCACTCACTATTCTGCTGGTTCAGTCACTGTGTACATACATTACATTACTGATCCTGAGTTACATCTTGTATTATAATCCAGAGCTGCACTCTCTATTCTGCTGGTGCAGTCACTGTGCACATACATTACATTACTGATCCTGTACTGATCCTGACTTACATACTGTATTATACTCCAGAGCTGCACTCACTATTCTGCTGGTGCAGTCACTGTGCACATACATTACATTACTGATCCTCTACTCATCCTCAGTTACTTCCTTTATTATACTCCAGAGCTGCACTCACTATTCTGCTCGTGGGGTCACTGTGTACATACATAATATTACTGATCCTGAGTTACATCCTCTATTATAATCCAGAGCTGCACTCACTATTCTGCTGGTGCAGTCACTGTGTACATACATTACATTACTGATCCTGAGATACATCCTGTATTATACTCCAGAGCTGCACTCACTATTCTGCTGGTGCAGTCACTGTGTACATACATTACTGATCCTGAGTTACATCCTGTATTATACTCGAGAGCTGAACTCACTATTCTGCTGGTGCAGTCACTGTGTACATACATTACATTACTGATCCTGAGCTCCATCCTGTATTATACTCCAGAGCTGTACTCACTATTCTGCTGGTGCAGTCACTGTGTACATACATTACATTACTGATCCTGTACTGATCCTGAGTTACATCCTATATTATACTCCAGAGCTGCACTCACTATTCTGCTGGTGCAGTCACTGTGTACATACATTACATTACTGATCCTGAGTTACATCCTGTTTTATAATCCAGAGCTGCACTCACTATTCTGCTTGTGCAGTCACTGTGTACATATATTACATTACTGATCCTGTATTGATCCTGACTTACATCCTGTATTATACTCCAGTGCTGCACTCACTATTCTGCTGGTGCAGTCACTGTGCACATACATTACATTACTGACCCTCTACTGATCCTCAGATACATCCTGTATTATACTTCAGAGCTGCACTCACTATTCTGCTGGTGGAGTCACTGTGTACATACATTACATTACTGATCCTGCACTGATCCTGAGTTATATCCTGTATTATACTCCAGAGCTGCACTCACTATTCTGCTGGTGCAGTCACTGTGCACATACATTACATTACTGATCCGGTTCTGTTCCTGAGTTCCATCCTGTATTATACTCCAGAGCTGCACTCACTATTCTGCTGGTGCAGCCACTGTGTACATATATTACATTACTGATCCTGTACTGATCCTGAGTTATATCCTGTATTATACTCCAGAGCTGCACTCACTATTCTGCTAGTGCAGTCACTGTGTACATACATTACATTACTGATCCTGAGTTCCATCCTTTATTATACTCCAGAGCTGCACTTACTATTCTGCGAGTGCAGTCACTGTGTACATACATTACATTACTGATCCTGAGTTCCATCCTGTATTATACTCCAGACCTGCACTCACTATTCTGCTGGTGCAGTCACTGTGCACATACATTACATTACTGATCCGGTTCTGATCCTGAGTTACATCCTGTATTATATTCCAGAGCTGCACTCACTATTCTGCTGGTGCAGTCACTGTGTACATACATTACATTACTGATCCTGTACTGATCCTGAGTTACATCATGTATTATACTCCAGAGCTGCACTCACTATTCTGCTGGTGCAGCCACTGTGTACATATATTACATTACTGATCCTGTACTGATCCTGAGTTACATCCCTTATTATACCCCAGAGCTGCACTCACTATTCTGCTAGTGCTGTCACTGTGCACATACATTACACTACTGATCCTGAGTTCCATCCTGTATTATACTCCAGAGCTGCACTCACTATTCTGCTGCTGCAGTCACTGTGTACATACATTACATTACTCATCCTGAGTTACATCTTGTATTATAATCCAGAGCTGCACTCACTATTCTGCTGGTGCAGTCACTGTGTACATACATTACATTATTGATCCTGTACTGATCCTGAGTTACATCGTGTATTATACTCCAGAGCAGCACTCACTATTCTGCTGGTGCAGTCACTGTGTACATACATTACATTACTGATCCTGAGTTACATCTTGTATTATAATCCAGAGCTGCACTCTCTATTCTGCTGGTGCAGTCACTGTGCACATACATTACATTACTGATCCTGTACTGATCCTGACTTACATACTGTATTATACTCCAGAGCTGCACTCACTATTCTGCTGGTGCAGTCACTGTGCACATACATTACATTACTGATCCTCTACTCATCCTCAGTTACTTCCTTTATTATACTCCAGAGCTGCGCTCACTATTCTGCTCGTGGGGTCGCTGTGTACATACATAATATTACTGATCCTGAGTTACATCCTCTATTATAATCCAGAGCTGCTCACACTATTCTGCTGGTGGAGTCACTGTGTACATACATTACATTACTGATCCTGAGATACATCCTGTATTATACTCCAGAGCTGCACTCACTATTCTGCTGGTGCAGTCACTGTGCACATACATTACATTACTGATCCTCTACTCATCCTCAGTTACTTCCTTTATTATACTCCAGAGCTGCACTCACTATTCTGCTCGTGGGGTCACTGTGTACATACATAATATTACTGATCCTGAGATACATCCTGTATTATACTCCAGAGCTGCACTCACTATTCTGCTGGTGCAGTCACTGTGTACATACATTACTGATCCTGAGTTACATCCTGTATTATACTCGAGAGCTGAACTCACTATTCTGCTGGTGCAGTCACTGTGTACATACATTACATTACTGATCCTGAGTTCCATCCTGTATTATACTCCAGAGCTGTACTCACTATTCTGCTGGTGCAGTCACTGTGTACATACATTACATTACTGATCCTGTACTGATCCTGAGTTACATCCTATATTATACTCCAGAGCTGCACTCACTATTCTGCTGGTGCAGTCACTGTGTACATACATTACATTATTGATCCTGAGTTACATCCTGTTTTATAATCCAGAGCTGCACTCACTATTCTGCTTGTGAAGTCACTGTGTACATATATTACATTACTGATCCTGCACTGATCCTGAGTTATATCCTGTATTATACTCCAGAGCTGCACTCACTATTCTGCTGGTGCAGTCACTGTGCACATACATTACATTACTGATCCGGTTCTGTTCCTGAGTTCCATCCTGTATTATACTCCAGAGCTGCACTCACTATTCTGCTGGTGCAGCCACTGTGTACATATATTACATTACTGATCCTGTACTGATCCTGAGTTACATCCTGTATTATACTCCAGAGCTGCACTCACTGTTCTGCTAGTGCAGTCACTGTGTACATACATTACATTACTGATCCTGAGTTCCATCCTGTATTATACTCCAGAGCTGCACTCACTATTCTGCTAGTGCAGTCACTGTGTACATACATTACATTACTGATCCTGAGTTCCATCCTGTATTATACTCCAGAGCTGCACTCACTATTCTGCTGGTTCAGTCACTGTGTACATATATTACATTACTGATCCAGAGTTCCATCCTGTATTATACTCCAGAGCTGCACTCACTATTCTGCTGGTGCAGCCACTGTGTACATATATTACATTACTGATCCTGTACTGATCCTGAGTTACATCCTGTATTATACTCCAGAGCTGCACTCACTGTTCTGCTAGTGCAGTCACTGTGTACATACATTACATTACTGATCCTGAGTTCCATCCTGTATTATACTCCAGAGCTGCACTCACTATTCTGCTAGTGCAGTCACTGTGTACATACATTACATTACTGATCCTGAGTTCCATCCTGTATTATACTCCAGAGCTGCACTCACTATTCTGCTGGTTCAGTCACTGTGTACATATATTACATTACTGATCCTGAGTTCCATCCTGTATTATACTCCAGAGCTGCACTCACTATTCTGCTAGTGCAGTCACTGTGTACATACATTACATTACTGATCCTGAGTTCCATCCTGTATTATACTCCAGACCTGCACTCACTATTCTGCTGGTGCAGTCACTGTGCACATACATTACATTACTGATCCGGTTCTGATCCTGAGTTACATCCTGTATTATATTCCAGAGCTGCACTCACTATTCTGCTGGTGCAGTCACTGTGTACATACATTACATTACTGATCCTGTACTGATCCTGAGTTACATCATGTATTATACTCCAGAGCTGCACTCACTATTCTGCTGGTGCAGCCACTGTGTACATATATTACATTACTGATCCTGTACTGATCCTGAGTTACAACCCTTATTATACCCCAGAGCTGCACTCACTATTCTGCTAGTGCTGTCACTGTGCACATACATTACACTACTGATCCTGAGTTCCATCCTGTATTATACTCCAGAGCTGCACTCACTATTCTGCTGCTGCAGTCACTGTGTACATACATTACATTACTCATCCTGAGTTACATCTTGTATTATAATCCAGAGCTGCACTCACTATTCTGCTGGTGCAGTCACTGTGTACATACATTACATTACTGATCCTGAGTTACATCTTGTATTATAATCCAGAGCTGCACTCTCTATTCTGCTGGTGCAGTCACTGTGCACATACATTATATTACTGATCCTGTACTGATCCTGACTTACATACTGTATTATACTCCAGAGCTGCACTCACTATTCTGCTGGTGCAGTCACTGTGCACATACATTACATTACTGATCCTCTACTCATCCTCAGTTACTTCCTTTATTATACTCCAGAGCTGCGCTCACTATTCTGCTCGTGGGGTCACTGTGTACATACATAATATTACTGATCCTGAGTTACATCCTCTATTATAATCCAGAGCTGCTGACACTATTCTGCTGGTGGAGTCACTGTGTACATACATTACATTACTGATCCTGAGATACATCCTGTATTATACTCCAGAGCTGCACTCACTATTCTGCTGGTGCAGTCACTGTGTACATACATTACTGATCCTGAGTTACATCCTGTATTATACTCGAGAGCTGAACTCACTATTCTGCTTGTGCAGTCACTGTGTACATACATTACATTACTGATCCTGAGTTCCATCCTGTATTATACTCCAGAGCTGTACTCACTATTCTGCTGGTGCAGTCACTGTGTACATACAACTACATTACTGATCCTGTACTGATCCTGAGTTACATCCTGTATTATACTCCAGAGCTGCACTCACTATTCTGCTTGTGCAGTCACTGTGTACATATATTACATTACTGATCCTGTACTGATCCTGACTTACATCCTGTATTATACTCCAGAGCTGCACTCACTATTCTGCTGGTGCAGTCACTGTGCACATACATTGCATTACTGACCCTCTACTGATCCTCAGATACATCCTGTATTATACTTCAGAGCTGCACTCACTATTCTGCTGGTGGAGTCACTGTGTACATACATTACATTACTGATCCTGCACTGATCCTGAGTTACATCCTGTATTATACTCCAGAGCTGCACTCACTGTTCTGCTGGTGCAGTCACTGTGTACATACATTACATTACTGATCCTGTACTGATCCTGAGTTACATCCTGTATTATACTCCAGAGCTGCACTCACTGTTCTGCTGGTGCAGCCACTGTGTACATATATTACATTATTGATCCTGTACTGATCCTGAGTTACATCCTGTATTATACTCCAGAGCTGCACTCACTATTCTGCTGGTGCAGTCACTGTGTACATACATTACATTACTGATCCTGTACTGATCCTGAGTTACATCCTGTATTATACTCCAGAGCTGCACTCACTGTTCTGCTGGTGCAGCCACTGTGTACATATATTACATTATTGATCCTGTACTGATCCTGAGTTACATCCTGTATTATACTCCAGAGCTGCACTCACTATTCTGCTAGTGCAGTCACTGTGTACATACATTACATTACTGATCCTGAGTTCCATCCTGTATTATACTCCAGAGCTGCACTCACTATTCTGCTAGTGCAGTCACTGTGAACATACATTACATTACTGATCCTGAGTTCCATCCTGTATTATACTCCAGAGCTGCACTCACTATTCTGCTGGTGCAGTCACTGTGTACATACATTACATTACTGATCAGGTTCTGATCCTGAGTTACATCCTGTTTTATACTCCAGAGCTGCACTCACTATTCTGCTGGTGCAGTCACTGTGTACATACATTACATTACTGATCCTGTACTGATCTTGAGTTACATCCTGTATTATACTCCAGAACTGCACTCACTATTCTGCTAGTGCAGCCACTGTGTACATATATTACATTACTGATCCTGTAATGATCCTGAGTTACATCCCTTATTATACCCCAGAGCTGCACTCACTATTCTGCTAGTGCAGTCACTGTGTACATACATTATACTACTGATCCTGAGTTCCATCCTGTGTTATACTCCAGAGCTGCACTCACTATTCTGCTGGTGCAGTCACTGTGTACATACATTACATTACTGATCCTGAGTTACATCCTATATTATACTCCAGAGCTGCACTCACTATTCTGCTGGTGCAGTCACTGTGTACATACATTACATTTCTGATCCTGAGTTACATCCTGTATTATAATCATGAGCTGTACTCACTATTCTGCTGGTGCAGTCACTGTGTACATATATTACATTACTGATCTTGTACTGATCCTGACTTGCATCCTGTATTATACTCCAGAGCTGCACTCACTATTCTGCTTGTTCAGTCACTGTGCACATACATTACATTACTGATCCTCAGTTATATCCTGTATTATACTCCAGAGCTGCACTCACTATTCTGCTAGTGCATTCTCTGTGTACATACATTACATTACTGATCCTGAGTTATATACTGTATTATACTCCAGAGCTGCTCTCACTATTCTGTTGGTGCAGTCACTGTGCACATACATTACATTACTGATCCTGTACTGATCCTGAGTTACATCCTGTATTATACTCCAGAGCTGCACTCACTATTCTGCTGGTGCAGTCACTGTGTACATACATTACATTACTAATCCTGTGCTGATCCTGAGTTACATCCTGTATTATACTCCAGAGCTGCACTCACTATTCTGCTGGTGCAGTCACTGTGTACATACATTATATTACTGATCCTGTACTGATCCTGAGTTACATCCTGTATTATACTCCAGAGCTGCACTCACTATTCTGCTGGTGCAGTCACTGTGTACATACATTACATTACTGATTCTGTACTGATCCTGAGTTACATCCTGTATTATACTCCAGAGCTGCACTCACTATTCTGCTGGTGCAGTCACTGTGTACATACATTACATTATTGATCCTGTACTGATCCTGAGTTACATCCTGTATTATACTCCAGAGCAGCACTCACTATTCTGCTGGTTCAGTCACTGTGTACATACATTACATTACTGATCCTGAGTTACATCTTGTATTATAATCCAGAGCTGCACTCTCTATTCTGCTGGTGCAGTCACTGTGCACATACATTACATTACTGATCCTGTACTGATCCTGACTTACATACTGTATTATACTCCAGAGCTGCACTCACTATTCTGCTGGTGCAGTCACTGTGCACATACATTACATTACTGATCCTCTACTCATCCTCAGTTACTTCCTTTATTATACTCCAGAGCTGCACTCACTATTCTGCTCGTGGGGTCACTGTGTACATACATAATATTACTGATCCTGAGTTACATCCTCTATTATAATCCAGAGCTGCACACACTATTCTGCTGGTGCAGTCACTGTGTACATACATTACATTACTGATCCTGAGATACATCCTGTATTATACTCCAGAGCTGCACTCACTATTCTGCTGGTGCAGTCACTGTGTACATACATTACTGATCCTGAGTTACATCCTGTATTATACTCGAGAGCTGAACTCACTATTCTGCTGGTGCAGTCACTGTGTACATACATTACATTACTGATCCTGAGCTCCATCCTGTATTATACTCCAGAGCTGTACTCACTATTCTGCTGGTGCAGTCACTGTGTACATACATTACATTACTGATCCTGTACTGATCCTGAGTTACATCCTATATTATACTCCAGAGCTGCACTCACTATTCTGCTGGTGCAGTCACTGTGTACATACATTACATTACTGATCCTGAGTTACATCCTGTTTTATAATCCAGAGCTGCACTCACTATTCTGCTTGTGCAGTCACTGTGTACATATATTACATTACTGATCCTGTACTGATCCTGACTTACATCCTGTATTATACTCCAGAGCTGCACTCACTATTCTGCTGGTGCAGTCACTGTGCACATGCATTACATTACTGACCCTCTACTGATCCTCAGATACATCCTGTATTATACTTCAGAGCTGCACTCACTATTCTGCTGGTGGAGTCACTGTGTACATACATTACATTACTGATCCTGCACTGATCCTGAGTTATATCCTGTATTATACTCCAGAGCTGCACTCACTATTCTGCTGGTGCAGTCACTGTGCACATACATTACATTACTGATCCGGTTCTGTTCCTGAGTTCCATCCTGTATTATACTCCAGAGCTGCACTCACTATTCTGCTGGTGCAGCCACTGTGTACATATATTACATTACTGATCCTGTACTGATCCTGAGTTATATCCTGTATTATACTCCAGAGCTGCACTCACTATTCTGCTAGTGCAGTCACTGTGTACATACATTACATTACTGATCCTGAGTTCCATCCTTTATTATACTCCAGAGCTGCACTTACTATTGTGCGAGTGCAGTCACTGTGTACATACATTACATTACTGATCCTGAGTTACATCCTGTATTATACTCCAGACCTGCACTCACTATTCTGCTGGTGCAGTCACTGTGCACATACATTACATTACTGATCCGGTTCTGATCCTGAGTTACATCCTGTATTATATTCCAGAGCTGCACTCACTATTCTGCTGGTGCAGTCACTGTGTACATACATTACATTACTGATCCTGTACTGATCCTGAGTTACATCATGTATTATACTCCAGAGCTGCACTCACTATTCTGCTGGTGCAGCCACTGTGTACATATATTACATTACTGATCCTGTACTGATCCTGAGTTACATCCCTTATTATACCCCAGAGCTGCACTCACTATTCTGCTAGTGCTGTCACTGTGCACATACATTACACTACTGATCCTGAGTTCCATCCTGTATTATACTCCAGAGCTGCACTCACTATTCTGCTGCTGCAGTCACTGTGTACATACATTACATTACTCATCCTGAGTTACATCTTGTATTATAATCCAGAGCTGCACTCACTATTCTGCTGGTGCAGTCACTGTGTACATACATTACATTATTGATCCTGTACTGATCCTGAGTTACATCGTGTATTATATTCCAGAGCAGCACTCACTATTCTGCTGGTGCAGTCACTGTGTACATACATTACATTACTGATCCTGAGTTACATCTTGTATTATAATCCAGAGCTGCACTCTCTATTCTGCTGGTGCAGTCACTGTGCACATACATTACATTACTGATCCTGTACTGATCCTGACTTACATACTGTATTATACTCCAGAGCTGCACTCACTATTCTGCTGGTGCAGTCACTGTGCACATACATTACATTACTGATCCTCTACTCATCCTCAGTTACTTCCTTTATTATACTCCAGAGCTGCGCTCACTATTCTGCTCGTGGGGTCGCTGTGTACATACATAATATTACTGATCCTGAGTTACATCCTCTATTATAATCCAGAGCTGCTCACACTATTCTGCTGGTGGAGTCACTGTGTACATACATTACATTACTGATCCTGAGATACATCCTGTATTATACTCCAGAGCTGCACTCACTATTCTGCTGGTGCAGTCACTGTGTACATACATTACTGATCCCGAGTTACATCCTGTATTGTACTCGAGAGCTGAACTCACTATTCTGCTGGTGCAGTCACTGTGTACATACATTAAATTACTGATCCTGAGTTCCATCCTGTATTATACTCCAGAGCTGTACTCACTATTCTGCTGGTGCAGTCACTGTGTACATAAAATTACATTACTGATCCTGTACTGATCCTGAGTTACATCCTGTATTATATTCCAGAGCTGCACTCACTATTCTGCTTGTGCAGTCACTGTGTACATATATTACATTACTGATCCTGTACTGATCCTGACTTACATCCTGTATTATACTCCAGAGCTGCACTCACTATTCTGCTGGTGCAGTCACTGTGCACATACATTACATTACTGACCCTCTACTGATCCTCAGATACATCCTGTATTATACTTCAGAGCTGCACTCACTATTCTGCTGGTGGAGTCACTGTGTACATACATTACATTACTGATCCTGCACTGATCCTGAGTTATACCCTGTATTATACTCCAGAGCTGCACTCACTATTGTGCTGGTGCAGTCACTGTGCACATGCATTACATTACTGATCCGTTTCTGATCCTGAGTTACATCCTGTATTATACTCCAGAGCTGCACTCACTATTCTGCTGGTGCAGTCACTGTGTACATACATTACATTACTGATCCTGTACTGATCCTGAGTTACATCCTGTATTATACTCCAGAGCTGCACTCACTGTTCTGCTGGTGCAGCCACTGTGTACATATATTACATTATTGATCCTGTACTGATCCTGAGTTACATCCTGTATTATACTCCAGAGCTGCACTCACTATTCTGCTAGTGCAGTCACTGTGTACATACATTACATTACTGATCCTGAGTTCCATCCTGTATTATACTCCAGAGCTGCACTCACTATTCTGCTAGTGCAGTCACTGTGAACATACATTACATTACTGATCCTGAGTTCCATCCTGTATTATACTCCAGAGCTGCACTCACTATTCTGCTGGTGCAGTCACTGTGCACATACATTACATTACTGATCCGGTTCTGATCCTGAGTTACATCCTGTATTATACTCCAGAGCTGCACTCACTATTCTGCTGGTGCAGTCACTGTGTACATACATTACATTACTGATCCTGTACTGATCCTGAGTTACATCATGTATTATACTCCAGAGCTGCACTCACTATTCTGCTGGTGAAGCCACTGTGTACATATATTACATTACTGATCCTGTACTGATCCTGAGTTACATCCCTTATTATACCCCAGAGCTGCACTCACTATTCTGCTAGTGCAGTCACTGTGTACATACATTATACTACTGATCCTGAGTTCCATCCTGTATTATACTCCAGAGCTGCACTCACTATTCTGCTGGTGCAGTCACTGTGTACATACATTACATTACTGATCCTGAGTTACATCCTATATTATACTCCAGAGCTGCACTCACTATTCTGCTGGTGCAGTCACTGTGTACATACATTACATTTCTGATCCTGAGTTACATCCTGTATTATAATCATGAGCTGTACTCACTATTCTGCTGATGCAGTCACTGTGTACATATATTACATTACTGATCCTGACTTGCATCCTGTATTATACTCCAGAGTTGCACTCACTATTCTGCTTGTTCAGTCACTGTGCACATACATTACATTACTGATCCTCAGTTATATCCTGTATTATACTCCAGAGCTGCACTCACTATTCTGCTAGTGCATTCTCTGTGTACATACATTACATTACTGATCCTGAGTTATATACTGTATTATACTCCAGAGCTGCTCTCACTATTCTGCTGGTGCAGTCACTGTGCACATACATTACATTACTGATCCTGTACTGATCCTGAGTTACATCCTGTATTATACTCCAGAGCTGCACTCACTATTCTGCTGGTGCAGTCACTGTGTACATACATTACATTACTAATCCTGTGCTGATCCTGAGTTACATCCTGTATTATACTCCAGAGCTGCACTCACTATTCTGCTGGTGCAGTCACTGTGTACATACATTATATTACTGATCCTGTACTGATCCTGAGTTACATCCTGTATTATACTCCAGAGCTGCACTCACTATTCTGCTGGTGCAGTCACTGTGTACATACATTACATTACTGATTCTGTACTGATCCTGAGTTACATCCTGTATTATACTCCAGAGCTGCACTCACTATTCTGCTGGTGCAGTCACTGTGTACATACATTACATTACTGATCCTGTGCTGATCCTGAGTTACATCCTGTATTATACTCCAGAGCTGCACTCACTATTCTGCTGGTGCAGTCACTGTGTACATACATTACTGATCCTGTGCTGATCCTGAGTTACATCATGTATTATACTCCAGAGCTGCACTCACTATTCTGCTGGTGCAGTCACTGTGTACATACATTACATTACTTATCCTGAGTTACATCCTGTATTATAATCCAGAGCTGCACTCACTATTCTGCTGGTGCACCACTGTGTACATACATTATATTACTGATCCTGTACTGATCCTGAGTTACATCCTGTATTATACTCCAGAGCTGCACTCACTATTCTGCTAGTGCAGTCACTGTGTACATACATTACATTACTGATACTGAGTTCCATCCTGTATTATACTCCAGAGCTGCACTCACTATTCTGCTAGTGCAGTCACTGTGTACATACATTACATTACTGATCCTGAGTTCCATCCTGTATTATACTCCAGAGCTGCACTCACTATTCTGCTGGTGCAGTCACTGTGCACATACATTACATTACTGATCCGGTTCTGATCCTTAGTTACATCCTGTATTATACTCCAGAGCTGCACTCACAATTCTGCTGGTGCAGTCACTGTGTACATACATTACATTACTGATCCTGTACTGATCCTGAGTTACATCCTGTATTATACTCCAGAGCTGCACTCACTATTCTGCTGGTGCACCACTGTGTACATATATTACATTACTGATCCTGTACTGATCCTGAGTTACATCCCTTATTATACCCCAGAGCTGCACTCACTATTCTGCTAGTGCAGTCACTGTGTACATACATTACATTACTGATCCTGAGTTCCATCCTTTATTATACTCCAGAGCTGCACTCACTATTCTGCTGGTGCAGTCACTGTGTACATACATTACATTACTGATCCTGTACTGATCCTGAGTTACATCCTATATTATACTCCGGAGCTGCACTCACTATTCTGCTGGTGCAGTCACTGTGTGCATACATTACATTACTGATCCTGAGTTACATCCTGTATTATAATCCTGAGCTGTACTCACTATTCTGCTGGTGCAGTCACTGTGTACATATATTACATTACTGATCTTGTACTTATCCTGACTTGCATCCTGTATTATACTCCAGAGCTGCACTCACTATTCTGCTTGTGCACTCACTGTGCACATACATTACATTACTGATCCTCTACTGATCCTCAGTTACATCCTGTATTATACTCCAGAGCTGCTCTCACTATTCTGCTGGTGCAGTCACTGTGTACATACATTACATTACTCATCCTGAGTTACATCTTGTATTATAATCCAGAGCTGCACTCACTATTTTGCTTGGTGCAGTCACTGTGTACATACATTACATTCCTGATCCTGTACTGATCCTGAGTTACATCCTGTATTATACTCCAGAGCAGCACTCACTATTCTGCTGGTGCAGTCACTGTGCACATACATTACATTATTGATCCTGTACTGATCCTGAGTTACATCCTGTATTATACTCCAGAGCAGCACTCACTATTCTGCTGGTGCAGTCACTGTGTACATACATTACATTACTGATCCTGAGTTACAGCTTGTATTATAATCCAGAGCTGCACTCTCTATTCTGCTGGTGCAGTCACTGTGCACATACATTACATTACTGATCCTGTACTGATCCTGACTTACATACTGTATTATACTCCAGAGCTGTACTCACTATTCTGCTGGTGCAGTCACTGTGCACGCACATCCATTACATTACTGATCCTCTACTCATCCTCAGTTACTTCCTTTATTATACTCCAGAGCTGCACTCACTATTCTGCTCGTGGGGTCACTGTGTACATACATAATATTACTGATCCTGAGTTACATCCTCTATTATAATCCAGAGCTGCTCACACTATTCTGCTGGTGCAGTCACTGTGTACATACATTACATTACTGATCCTGAGATACATCCTGTATTATACTCCAGAGCTGCACTCACTATTCTGCTGGTGCAGTCACTGTGTACATACATTACTGATCCTGCGTTACATCCTGTATTATACTCGAGAGCTGAACTCACTATTCTGCTGGTGCAGTCACTGTGTACATGCATTACATTACTGATCCTGAGTACCATCCTGTATTATACTCCAGAGCTGTACTCACTATTCTGCTGGTGCAGTCACTGTGTACATACATTACATTACTGATCCTGTACTGATCCTGAGTTACATCCTATATTATACTCCAGAGCTACACTCACTATTCTGCTGGTGCAGTAACTGTGTACATACATTACATTACTGATCCTGAGTTACATCCTGTTTTATAATCCAGAGCTGCACTCACTATTCTGCTTGTGCAGTCACTGTGTACATATATTACATTACTGGTCCTGTACTGATCCTGATTTACATCCTGTATTATACTCCAGAGCTGCACTCACTATTCTGCTGGTGCAGTCACTGTGCACATACATTACATTACTGACCCTCTACTGATCCTCAGATACAGCCTGTATTATACTTCAGAGCTGCACTCACTATTCTGCTGGTGGAGTCACTGTGTACATACATTACATTACTGATCCTGCACTGATCCTGAGTTATATCCTGTATTATACTCCAGAGCTGCACTCACTATTCTGCTGGTGCAGTCACTGTGCACATACATTACATTACTGATCCGGTTCTGATCCTGAGTTACATCCTGTATTATACTCCAGAGCTGCACTCACTATTCTGCTGGTGCAGTCACTGTGTACATACATTACATTACTGATCCTGTACTGATCCTGAGTTACATCCTGTATTATACTCCAGAGCTGCAATCACTATTCTGCTGGTGCAGCCACTGTGTACATATATTACATTACTGATCCTGTACTGATCCTGAGTTACATCCTGTATTATACTCCAGAGCTGCACTCACTATTCTGCTAGTGCAGTCACTGTGTACATACATTACATTACTGATCCTTAGTTCCATCCTGTATTATACTCCAGAGCTGCACTCACTATTCTGCTAGTGCAGTCACTGTGTACATACATTACATTACTGATCCTGAGTTCCATCCTGTATTATACTCCAGAGCTGCACTCACTATTCTGCTGGTGCAGTCACTTTGCACATACATTACATTACTGATCCGGTTCTGATCCTGAGTTACATCCTGTATTATACTCCAGAGCTGCACTCACTATTCTGCTGGTGCAGTCACTGTGAACATACATTACATTACTGATCCTGTACTGATCCTGAGTTACATCCTGTATTATACTCCAGAGCTGCACTCACTATTCTGCTGGTGCGGCCACTGTGTACATATATTACATTACTGATCCTATACTGATCCTGAGTTACATCCTGTATTATACTCCAGAGCTGCACTCACTATTCTGCTAGTGCAGTCACTGTGTACATACATTACATTACTGATCCTGAGTTCCATCCTGTATTATACTCCAGAGCTGCACTCACTATTCTGCTAGTGCAGTCGCTGTGTACATACATTACATTACTGATCCTGAGTTCCATCCTGTATTATACTCCAGAGCTGCACTCACTATTCTGCTGGTGCAGTCACTGTGCACATGCATTACATTACTGATCCGGTTCTGATCCTGAGTTACATCCTTTATTATACTCCAGAGCTGCACTCACTATTCTGCTGGTGCAGTCACTGTGTACATACATTACATTACTGATCCTGTACTGATCCTGAGTTACATCCTATATTATACTCCAGAGCTGCACTCACTATTCTGCTGGTGCAGTCACTGTGTGCATACATTACATTACTGATCCTGAGTTACATCCTGTATTATAATCCTGAGCTGTACTCACTATTCTGCTGGTGCAGTCACTGTGTACATATATTACATTACTAATTTTGTACTTATCCTGACTTGCATCCTGTATTATACTCCAGAGCTGCACTCACTACTCTGCTTGTGCAGTCAGTGTGCACATACATTACATTACTGATCCTCTACTGATCTTCAGTTACATCCTGTATTATACTCCAGAGCTGCACTCACTATTCTGCTGCTGCAGTCACTGTGTACATACATTACATTACTCATCCTGAGTTACATCTTGTATTATAATCCAGAGCTGCACTCACTATTCTGCTGGTGCAGTCACTGTGTACATACATTACATTATTGATCCTGTACTGATCCTGAGTTACATCCTGTATTATACTCCAGAGCAGCACTCACTATTCTGCTGGTGCAGTCACTGTGTACATACATTACATTACTGATCCTGAGTTACATCTTGTATTATAATCCAGAGCTGCATTCTCTATTCTGCTGGTGCAGTCACTGTGCACATACATTACATTACTGATCCTGTACTGATCCTGACTTACATACTGTATTATACTCCAGAGCTGCACTCACTATTCTGCTGGTGCAGTCACTGTGCACATACATTACATTACTGATCCTCTACTCATCCTCAGTTACTTCCTTTATTATACTCCAGAGCTGCACTCACTATTCTGCTCGTGGGGTCGCTGTGTACATACATAATATTACTGATCCTGAGTTACATCCTCTATTATAATCCAGAGCTGCTCACACTATTCTGCTGGTGGAGTCACTGTGTACATACATTACATTACTGATCCTGAGATACATCCTGTATTATACTCCAGAGCTGCACTCACTATTCTGCTGGTGCAGTCACTGTGTACATACATTACTGATCCTGAGTTACATCCTGTATTATACTCGAGAGCTGAACTCACTATTCTGCTGGTGCAGTCACTGTGTACATACATTACATTACTGATCCTGAGTTCCATCCTGTATTATACTCCAGAGCTGTACTCACTATTCTGCTGGTGCAGTCACTGTGTACATACAATTACATTACTGATCCTGTACTGATCCTGAGTTACATCCTATATTATACTCCAGAGCTGCACTCACTATTCTGCTTGTGCAGTCACTGTGTACATATATTACATTACTGATCCTGTACTGATCCTGACTTACATCCTGTATTATACTCCAGAGCTGCACTCACTATTCTGCTGGTGCAGTCACTGTGCACATACATTACATTACTGACCCTCTACTGATCCTCAGATACATCCTGTATTATACTTCAGAGCTGCACTCACTATTCTGCTGGTGGAGTCACTGTGTACATACATTACATTACTGATCCTGTACTGATCCTGAGTTATATCCTGTATTATACTCCACAGCTGCACTCACTATTCTGCTGGTGCAGTCACTGTGTACATACATTACATTACTGATCCTGTACTGATCCTGAGTTACATCCTGTATTATACTCCAGAGCTGCACTCACTGTTCTGCTGGTGCAGCCACTGTGTACATATATTACATTATTGATCCTGTACTGATCCTGAGTTACATCCTGTATTATACTCCAGAGCTGCACTCACTATTCTGCTGGTGCAGTCACTGTGTACATACATTACATTAATGATACTGAGTTACATCCTGTAGATCTTTTTATTATAAAAATGAAAAACATAACAATAATAATAACAGAAACATAACAAAATTATCAACCACAAAATAAACAATGTAATGAACTGGTCCAGCCGCTCCCTCTCTCCTCACACACTTATTATACATATATACACAATAATAACTACTCATATTGCAGACTTCTGGTCCGGTTACCAAACAAAATAATAACAATATAATAAGTAAAATAAACAATAACCGACAAAAATATATAGAAACTAATATATACATTTTTTTTATATATATTAATATAAAATAAATACTAACTATACAAATGTAAACATTACTAAACAAAACCCCCCACACTCAAGCCCACCAGTCCCTCCCCGGCACTGACCTGAGAGCTGGTCCTGCGCCTCATGCCTCAGTCCAACGTCCATAGGCCAGATCAGGCAGTGCCAGTTTTTCACCCAAATAACCAGTGTCCCACAAGATGAACCCACCTCCCCCCTTTTCCCTCCACCCAACCTAATACCTACACCCAAACCCATATATACAATATATACAGAAACAAACAATACAATAACCACAACTGACAAAGCCCAAGTTCGGTGCCTGCAGCCCTACATCACTGTCTACTGATCAAAACAAAACAAAAATCTATGGTGTCAGCAGCAGCCCACCACCAGGAGAGGAGACCACCAGACTAGGGCACACTAAAAGAAAAGCCCCTCCAGAGGAGAGCGGCCCTCCGTGTACCCAGTCTCTCATACTCCAGAGAACGTACCTTCACCAGGTCACCGAGTATGGTCCTAAACACATCGTCCACTGGGAGGATTTTCCGCTGCGTCGATACTAAGCACCGTGCGTTCCACGTGTGATACCTAACCACTGCGCTAACTAGAAATAAGGTGCAGCGGTCCTGACCACCCAGGTCCCCGAATGCTCCATAGGCCAATTCCGCATAAGAGAGCCCGGCCAGCCGGGGCCAGCCAATGGAGGCGCCCACCCTGTTGTACACCTCTGTGTTAAAGGGACAACGAAGCAGGAAGTGGTCCATGCTTTCAAGCATGGTAACACAATGCTCCCGAGGACAGTTCCTGTCCTCAGAGCTCCTACTCTTCAGATTGTCCCTCACACACAGCTTCCCATGGAAGCAGCGCCAAGCCAAGTACCAAAACTTTGAGGGGATCCTGAAAGAATTCAAAAGATGCAGACCCACCCCAAGATCCCGACTTGGGCAATCCCTGCGCGCCAGAGGCCTCTGAAAATGGGTCAAGAGAACCCTTTTGTCAAGGAGCTTCCTTGGCAGAGTCCTGAACTCCCACATTCCCAGACCCCACCTGCGAATTACCTTCAGAACCACAGTAGCGTAAGCCGGTAGATGTCCATGTGGTGTGCGTAGATCTTTCACTTGCCCTCCTGTCTCCCATTCCTGGAAGAAAGGCTGAAACCATCGCTTACAGGAGAATACCCACAGAGGAGCCCTCTCTTTCCAGAGGTTTGCAATATTGATCTTAATGAAGGTATTCACAAGGAATACCACAGGGTTCACCATACCCTACCCTCCTAGTCTCCTCGTATGGTAAGTAACCTCCTTCTTGACCAGGTTCAGTCTATTCCCCCATAACAGTTGGAAGAACAAACTGTAGACCCGAGTCCAGAGAGGCTCCAGCAAGATGCACACACTGCCCAGATAGATCAGCACAGGGAGCAGGTAAGTTTTGATCAGGTTTATCCTTTCCCTTAGGGTCAAAGACCAACCCTTCCATTGGTACACCTTCTGAATGGCGATCTGTAGCCTGCTGTCCCAATTTTGTTTGGGGCAATCCCCCTGGCCAAATTTGATGCCAAGAACTTTTGCAGAGACTTTGGGTTCTGGAAGGGTGTCCGGGAGATCAAAACCAGAATCTCCTCCTCCCAGCCAGAGACTCTCACACTTATCCCGGTTGATCTTGGACCCGGATGCCTCCGAGTAGCGATTTACCTCTGACATCAGCCATTCTGCCTCCCCATCAGAGGAAACAAAAACGGTGACATCATCGGCATACGCCACCACTCTCAGAGTGGCTTCCGGTGCTGCCCGGTCCATCACGATCCCAGCCAACGATCCACGCTCCACCCTCCTAAGAAGTGGGTCAATCGCAAACACGTACAGCAGCGGGCTCAAGGAACAACCCTGGCGAACACCACACCCAACCTCAAAAGAGCTGCCAATCCAACCGTTCACAAGCGGGAAACTTTCTGCCCCAGCGTACAAGGTCTTAAGCCAATCAACAAACCCCCCCGGCTGGCCATACCTCAGAAGGACAGACCAGAGGTACTCATGATTAACCCGATCAAACGCTTTTGCCTGGTCCAATGACAGCATGTACCCCTTCCAGTGACCAGCCCTACTCTGCTCCACCGCCTCTCGGACACAGAGTACAGCACTAATTGTACTGCGGCCCGGAACAGAGCAATGCTGGGCTCCCGAAAGGAGCCGGGGCGCAAATTTCACCAGCCGATTAAACAGCACCTTTGCCAAAACCTTCCTGTCTGCATTGAGAAGCGCTATGGGACGCCAATTCTCAATGCAAGATGAGTCCTTACCCTTTGACAAGATAATCAGGGCAGACCTCCTCATTGACTTTGGCAGAGTGCCCGAGGAAAGACATTCATTGAATACCTCAGTCAAGAGGGGAACCAAGGCGTCCTTAAAGGTCTTATAGAATTCAGATGTTAAGCCATCTGGACCGGGAGATTTCTTTAGGGCAAGCCCTTCAATCGCCAACTTAACTTCCTCTTCCCTGATCATCTCTGTCAAAACGCCAAGAGAGGGGTCTACCCCTGGTTCGGGGACGGCTTCAGCCAGAAAAACCGACATCTCATCCCAATACAGATCCCTCTTCCCCAAGAGGTGCGAGTAGAAGGATCTGACAACCTCCAGGATCCCTGATCTGGATCTTTTCAGGGACCCCGCAGTGTCAACCAGTCCTGTAATAACTTTACTATTCACTGACATCTTGCAGTTTCTGTAAGGGTCGGGCGAGCGGTACTTCCCATAATCCCTCTCAAAAACCAAAGATGGTCTACAGGATCAATAGATACATCACCTGTACTACTAGATATGTTATATACTTTGCCACGTGTCCATGTGGACTTATATATGTGGGCATGACTACCCGTCAATTTAAAGTGCGTGTCCGCGAGCACGTTTTGGACATTATTGCTGCGGCTGTCCACACGGACACATCCACCCTCAAAACCTTACCTCGCCATTTTAAGATCCACCACAATTGTGATGCGTCGATGCTCAAAATAAGGGGCATCGACTGCATAATACCCAGTATACGGGGGGGTAAGGTGGGTCAGCGACTGGCCCAAATGGAATCCTGTTGGATTTGGTCCCTCAACACATTGCACCCAAAGGGACTCAATGAGAGCATTAGCTATTCCCCCTTTCTCTAATCCCTAGTATCTACCACAAAGTTCTATCTAAGGTGGCCACAGTTAATTGAGGCTAGATTTTATAATCTTAACATCCAATATACATGGTTTTAATGATTTTAACTCACTGTTTTTCTTGCAATAATTAGTTCTTACCTTTTGTCTGGTCGTTTCTTTTCTTCACTATCTGGGGGTGGTTTCTCGATCCGGCCGTGAGAATGGGCCCTCTACCGGACATGGTGTTCCATTCAGTCCATGTGAATCTGCGGGGGATCATGGACGACAATCTGCATGGTGGAGATATTAAATTATTAAAGCTGTAAGATTATAATCTGTACTCATAGATACATCTATTATACTACATGTAAATATCAATTCATGCTATAATGTTGTATAAAACGAAAAAGTGGACTGATATTTTCTTCAATGACATTTTTCGATATTATGTATCTTAATGTTGTGTATCTTATATATGAACATATGTTTTGTAGTATGTTGGGTGTCTATTGCACAATGGGTGTGCAGGGTACTGTTATATCTCCGTCATGTATGTTATGTACACACATACATATGGGCGCACACGGCGCAATTTTGTTTATTTATGTGTGTATATACACTGATGGACATCATCGCACACATGTATGTATTTGGGCGAATTATGGGGTATATATCTGATGACACAGCCAAATGTTGGCCCCCTAAAAAATTAAAAATTATGTTGATATAACAAATAACATCATTTGTGTGTGTGCCTGTGATCTGATATGTATATACAATCAGGGATGCCAAATATATCCGGATGGGTATCATCTGTTCTTTATTTTATTTTTTTATTTTTTTACCTCACATGTCGCACTTGGGTCTTCCCCCCCCCCCCGGATCATGTTTTCTTTCCCTTCTTTCTTTATTTTATCTTTTAGACAATCTTTGATATGTGGCATCATGGCCTTATAGAACTGACTCTCGTTATTTCAGTGAGAGGGCTGCGATGATACCTGGTCTAGTGAAGGAGACAGTCAGGCAAATGTGCTGACTATGTGGGTCTGTGCGCCGGCCGGCTTTCCGTGTCCCAGTGACATGAGGTGTTGTGGCTATTCTGTAGCCCCCGCTTCTGTCACATGACGCGGATGCTGGCCGGCGTCCGGATCCCCATGGTGACGCACACGTCACTTCCGGTCCCGCGGTCTTTGTGTTCTAGCGGTGTGTGGCGTCAGGGATTATGCCCCGCCCCTCTGCTGTCACATGACGCGGATGCCGGCCGGCGTTCTACCTCCGCAATGACACTGTGTGTTTCAGCGGTGTGTTGCGTTAGGGCTTAAGCCCCGCCCCTCCGCTGTCACATGATGCGGATGTCGGCTGGCGTCCTGGTCTCCGCAGTGACGCTGATATCACTTCCGGTCTTTAAATGTGCCTGGCGCCAATATAAGCAAGTGACAGCGAGGCAGCAAACATGCCCCCTGACGAAGGGAACCACCAAAACGCGCGTCGGGGCTTCTCTGCTCCGCATGTGCCGACCTTAGACGGACCTCTAAATCTTTGACTGATTCCTGCTTTTGTCTGATCATCTATGTACTAATAAATTTTGATGCATATCTTTAAAACCGTTGGCTCCTTTTTCGTTGCTTTGTTTTGGTTGGATTTGTAATTTATGGCGATGGAGCCTAATATGTCCGTAATAGGGTAGTATTGAATAGAGTAACAATTCTATGGTTATTTATATTTGACACGATATATACTATCTACTCATGATTAGCGTGTATTATATTATTTTATATACATTGGGTACAGAAAGTATTCAGACCCCTTTAAATTTTTCACTCTTTGTTTCATTGCATTCTAAAAAGTTCATTTTTTTCTCATTAAAGTACACTCTACACCCCATCTTGACTGAAAAAAAAAACAGAAATGTAGAAATTTTTCCAAATTTATTAAAAAAGAAAAACTGAAATATCACATGGTCATAAGTATTCAGACCCTTTGCTCAGTATTGAGTAGAAGCCCCCTTTTGAGCTAGTACAGCCATGAATCTTCTTGGGAATGATGCAACAAGTTTTTCACACCTGGATTTGGGGATCCTCTGCCATTCTTCCTTTCAGATCCTCTCCAGTTCCGTCAAGTTGGATGGTGAACGTTGGTGGACAGCCATTTTCTGGTCTCTCCAGAGATGCTCAATTGGGTTTAGGTCAGGGCTCTGGCTGGGCCAGTCAAGAATGGTCACAGAGTTGTTCTGAAGCCACTCCTTTGTTATTTTAGCTGTGTGATTAGGGTCATTGTCTTGTTGAAAGGTGAACCTTCGGCCAAGTCTGAGGTCCAGAGCACTCTGGAAGAGGTTTTCATCCAGGATATCTCTGTACTTGGCCGCATTCATGTTTCCTTCAATTGCAACCAGTCATCCTATCCCTGCAGCTGAAAAACACCCCCATAGCATGATGCTGCCACCACCATGTTTCACTGTTGGGATTGTATTGGGCAGGTGATGAGCAGTGCCTGGCTTTCTCCACCCATACCGCTTAGAATTATCACCAAAAAGTTCTATCTTCATCTCATCAGACCAGAGAATCTTATTTCTCATAGTCTGGGAGTCCTTCATGTGTTTTTGAGCAACTTCTAGGCGGGTTTTCATATGTCTTACACTGAGGAGAGGCTTCCATCGGGCTACTCTGTCATGAAGGCCAAACTGGTGGAGGGCTGCAGTGATAGTTGACTTTGTAAAACTTTCTCCCATCTCCCTACTGCATCTCTGGAGCTCAGACACAGTGATTGGGTTTGTTCTTTACCTCTCTCACCAAGGCTCTTCTCCCACGATTGCTCAGTTTGGCTGGATGGCCAAGTCTATGAAGTCTTCTAGTGGTCCCAAACTTCTTCCATTTAAGGATTATGGAGGCCACTGTGCTCTTAGGAACCTTGAGTAATTCAGAAATTATTTTGTAACCCTGGCTAAATCTTTGCCTTGCCACAATTCTGTCTCTGAGCTCCTTGGGCAGTTCCTTTGAGCTCATGATTCTCATTTGGTCTGACATGCACTGTGAGCTGTGAGGTCTTATATAGACAGGTGCTTGCCTTTCCAAATCAAGTCCTATCAGTTTAATTAAACACAGCTGGACACAATGAAGGAGTAGAACCATCTCAAGGAGGATCACAAGGAAATGGACAGCGTGAGACTTAAATATGAGTGTCTGAGCAAAGGGTCTGAATTCTTATGACCTTATGATATTTCAGTTTTTTTCTTTTTTAATAAATTTGCAAAAATTTCTATATTTCTGTTTTTTTCAGTCAAGATGGGGTGCAGAGTGTACTTTAATGAGAAAAAAATGAACTTTTTAGAATTTACCAAATGGCTGCAATGAAACAAAGAGTGAAAAATGTAAAGGGGTCTGAATACTTTCCGTACCCACTGTATACATTTATTCAGGATGTGGGGGGGGCGCAATCCCGGGCCCATCAGACTATAGTTACCCCACTGTATGTACATATATATACAATATTCATTTTTTAGAGTTAGGCATATAACAATTTTTAACAACTGCATACCAATTCCGTCTTGTTTCAATGGCACTCTCATACATATACAGCGATGGGTGACATTGATGCCTGTTCCCCAGGTAGCACATTTTAATCCCCCAACTGGGGTTATAAAATCCTTGGGGATTAATTTCATAGTGTTTTTATGAATTTTTTTTTATATAGTACTGTCCACACTGAGTATTTAATTCTCCCCTCTTTTCCTTCCTTTTTTTACTGTCCCATTTTACCATTCTTATTTGAATAAAAATGAATGAAAAACTAAAAATAAATACAATTGTTCACGTCCCCCACTCAGCAACAGCGCTTCCGGCTGGAACATCACTCCGGACGGGCACAGGAGAGGGGCAGATTCGGGATGTTGCTCCCGCAACATTTCCACCTTGCCAGAGGACCCTACCATAGTCACTACCATGGAGTGGGAGCTGGAGGACTGCTAACAAAATTGTATTCATCTGAATGCTTGAACCAACGGTGCTGTACATACCTAGTACAAATGAACTCAGCTGTCTCCCTGCGGTGGATCAGGGGATACCTTGTGTAATATTAAAGATTTTCCTGCACATATTGCTGTATATTCACAATTATTTTCTATTAGTCATTATTATATGTGGAGATTGTCTTACTGACCCCACAGCCCTGGTGAGAAGGGTGGTCTCTAGAATACAGAAGGTCTTATTATGTCACAGTGGGGATGTGACCCCTGGGCTCCCCAGGACGCCCAGCACCGAATCCAATTGGTTCCTGTGCATAAAACTTAGGTCGAGCCACATTTAGGTAAAAGGGTCCGAGTCTATGGATAAAATCTATGGATCAGAACATGTTTTTCCTACATTGACCATCATTTTTAGGTGTAACAGAATCACTGGTCCTCTCCTCCACTTTTGGCCGAGGTCTGGAGGATTACTGGGAGACATGGAACAGATGTTCTCCTGTTTGTAGCCCACCCATCAGACATGTATGTCGTAAACAACTGACACCCCATAAATGTCAGGAGGATTCTATTAAATACAAAGGGACATTAATCAATTTAAAAGTTTTATTTTTAAATTTAGAATTGCATGGAAGGACGAGGAGATGTTCTTGGAGGAGCCTCCTTCTTCAGCAGATGTTTTGCTGGTCAGGAGGCCACATGTAGATGGTGATAGTCCTTCCATACAGGTACAGCATTGATGGTGGATGTGCTGTACTTTCCTCAGGGTGCTAGACGTGGCGGTTTTCTGCCCTCGCGATGTTTATGGAGCCGCGGTGACAGACACCAAATAAGCAGCTTTCTCGGATGGAGTGAGCAGCCCTGGATAGTCCACGCCGGCAGGATGAGATCACCCGGCGGAAGAGAGAACCTATGAGAAGAGACGTAACACTGATGTCAGTAACAGGACTCCATATCAGAGGACACGGCTGTGCGGTCACTGTGGCCGGACGGCAGAGGAATCATCCATACACAGGTACGGGGGGATTGTCCGCCATCATACATGTGACAATCCCACCACTGACTGATCTGCTCCACGGCCGACACCACACAACATGGGGCTTATTGTCACACTCACCTCTTCTCCTTTCCCCTTCTTCTTCTCTCTCTGGTTTTTGTTGTTTTTTCGGTTTTCTTTTCCCCTGAACTGGAAATTCGAATAAAAAACAAGAAAAAGATGTTGATTATAAACTCCTAAGAGATGAGCTTTGTATGGTTCTATAGGATGGTGTTATTCTCGTGGCTTGTAGCCCTGGTAATCGATTATTGCCCCATAATGGGGGAAATATGTCACATATACATAACATCAGCAGAGGGGTGAGAATTAGATTACCCAGAGAACTGATTAATATGAAACCTGCCATGTGGGGTCTCGACAAGGAGCTATGTCCCTTCTTACCATGACATTACTTGTAATGTGCCGCAGTGTTGCCTTATAATCAGTTACATAAACCTCAGTGTAACATTGAGGCCATAAAGGGGTCAGTATGGGCCATATGGGGCCGTGGGCGCAGGATTTGAGTCAGTTTGGCAGAAGACTGAACGGCCCCTTAGAACTTTTAATGCATAAAAGAATGGAGATTTTTACAGAATGAACTGCTCATCGCTTTATAGGGAGAAAAAAGTAGTAATTTTCTGATCCTTTATGTGCACGTTCACATTACATGTTTTGACCACAGACTGTGATAGGATGTCATATAGACCTGTACACACCTGACAATGGGGAGGACTCGCTGTAATTAGCAGTGAAACACTGCTTGTCTACATCAGGTTTAGAAGGGGAAGATTCTTGCTGCCTGTTTGGTAGAAGAAAAACATAAATTACAAGCGAAAACAATACAAAATGGACGAACACCCGTCTGCAAGGCCGGTTAGGACATTTGGATAACATGGAGGAGGCACCCTGCTCAGGACCCACTTCTATCACTAAGAATGGAGAATCGCTAGTAATATTGGCCTGTAATGAGCTGGAAATGATTGACTGGTTGCAATGATCGGCTGTTATCGCCGGCGTTATCACAAGCCAGAACCACAGTGATCATCAATCATGGGGTGGTGGCGCTGGATATAGTGCTGAGTTACACTTATCTTACAGTTGATCTTCTGATATATCAGATCCAAACCCGATAATAATAATTTACTCACATGTCTGAGTGTTTTGCACTCTCTGGGGAATACACTGGAGGTGGCTTCAGTTCTTCATCGTTCATCACCCTGGTATTGGTGGAACAGAGCTAAAACATAGAGAAAAATAAAATAAATATATATTTAAACTTTATTTTAATTATAAGTTTTATAGATCTTACCGGTCACACTTACTTTAGAAAGCCTTTGAGACGATGATATAAAGTTCAGGCTTTCTGGCCAGTCATTATCCTCGCTTGTGTCCCCCTCATCTGAATCAATAAGTTCGTAATTGCTACATTGAGCTGAAAAGCACAAGTGTTATTAGAGATTATTAGTATGAGACCCGATCACGGAAAGTCACCATTTTATCACTAAAAATGATTGGGACTGATTGTCACAAAATATGAAAGACAAGACACCTAAAAGCTTTCTGCAGATGACGTCTCCTTCTACTTACGGTCAAAGTAGCCAGTGTCCTCTTCTGACTCAAAGTTAGGAATGAAATGTGGCTCTTTACTTAGAAGACTGTCAAAGTCTATGCCACATAGGAATGGATGCATTTTGATCTCTTTCGCTCCTCCTGGGAAAGGAAGACAATAAAAAGTGATCTAGACATTATCAGATAGACAGCTCCATATCTGAACAGTTTATGTTACTCTGAACTAAAGACGTAACAGAGCTGATGTGAAGAAAAGTTGCTGAAAGTAAAGCAGAAAACCTCAGTGCTGATCCTCAGGGGCGTGATCATTTGTCTGGTCACAGATGTGTAATAATTCATTATTAATACTATTATATACATTACCTGTCCCAAGTCTATGTGCCGGATCTTTTCTGAGCAGCTCAGTGATGATGTCCTGAGCATCAGGTGGAGGAGTGCGATTATCAAATGTCCAAGTTATCTCATCTGTTACATTAAAAGAAAATGTTACAGAAAATAAAACCTCTTCATTTACTTTATTAAAACAAAAATCTTTTGGATTAACACAACAAGTAGCTAAACCACAGAACCAATCTAAGCAAATAACAATGACACCACACCGCATTCAGATTATTTTACTTACCCCTTAATATACTGCAGTAAGTGTCATATTTGGAATCCCCATGAAATGGTACACGGAATAGAAGGAATTCGTGTAGGATGATCCCTACCGACCACCAGTCCACAGGCCGCCCATAGCCTTCCTGTAAGATGACTTCAGGGGCGATGTATTCAGGGGAGCCAGCAATCTGGAAAGCAACAGAAGAAGGAGATGAGGAGCTGAGAAAATAATTGTGACGAATAACATCAGAGGAAAACGTTTTCTAGATGAGAAGATATCAGAGAAGAAGAAATAGATGAGAAGAGTAAAGAACAAGATCCTGTAAGTAAAGCCGACCTCATCATCACGGAACTCTCTGGTGACGTCCTCGGTTGGAGCCTTGTAGGTTTCTGATGTTGGTCTCATGAGGCCGAGTTTGGAAAGTCCGAAGTCCGTGACTTTAATATGACCAGATGCCGATACCAGGAGGCTGTGAAAAAACAGACGGTGTCAGCCCCAAGTAATAACCCATAGACTTTATGATAATCTCTAACTTTCTTCCTCCTAGAGGGGGCACTTACTTCTCAGGCTTCAGGTCTCGGTGCACCACACCAAAGCTGTGCAGGTATTCCACAGCCAGGACTGTTTCTGCAATGTACTTTCGGGCCAAGGGGACAGGTAAAGGTCCATAGATGTTCATAAGACTGCCACAGTCTCCTCCTACAGGAGAAAGCAAGTATGACAGGAGAGGGTTTGTTACAATGTAAATGACACATGATGCGTGTAAATGAGAAATAAGCGGAGACATTGGGGCAGGATGTCACACATAGAGATATACTGTGTAATAATGCAAAAGAAAAACAATGGAGCGTACCCTAATAGTAACTAGGACTGCGCTGAATGTCTATGAAGCAAAACCACAAATGTGCAAAAGCTGCAGAAATAAGTGCAAGGAAACAACGTCCCATATAAAAATGTGAAGCTATACTATGTATATAGATGTGTATGTGCAGTGTGTGTGTATATAGCTAGGTATGTGCAGTATATGTGTATATAGCTGTGTATGTGCAGTATATGTGTATATAGCTGTGTATGTGCAGTGTGTGTGTATATAGCTGTGTATGTGCAGTGTGTGTGTATATAGCTGTGTATGTGCAGTATATGTGTATATAGCTGTGTATGTGCAGTGTGTGTGTATATAGCTGTGTATGTGCAGTATATGTGTATATAGCTGTGTATGTGCAGTATATGTGTATATAGCTGTGTATGTGCAGTATATGTGTATATAGATGTGTATGTGCAGTATATGTGTATATAGCTGTGTATGTGCAGTATATGTGTATATAGCTGTGTATGTGCAGTGTGTGTGTATATAGCTGTGTATGTGCAGTGTGTGTATATAGCTGTGTATGTGCAGTATATGTGTATATAGCTGTGTATGTGCAGTGTGTGTGTATATAGCTGTGTATGTGCAGTATATGTGTATATAGCTGTGTATGTGCAGTATATGTGTATATAGCTGTGTATGTGCAGTATATGTGTATATAGCTGTGTATGTGCAGTGTGTGTGTATATAGCTGTGTATGTGCAGTATATGTGTATATAGCTGTGTATGTGCAGTATATGTGTATATAGATGTGTATGTGCAGTATATGTGTATATAGCTGTGTATGTCCAGTATATGTGTATATAGCTGTGTATGTGCAGTGTGTGTGTATATAGCTGTGTATGTGCAGTATGTGTGTATATAGCTGTGTATGTGCAGTATATGTGTATATAGCTGTGTATGTGCAGTATATGTGTATATAGCTGTGTATGTGCAGTGTGTGTGTATATAGCTGTGTATGTGCAGTATATGTGTATATAGCTGTGTATGTGCAGTATATGTCTATATAGCTGTGTATGTGCAGTATATGTGTATATAGATGTGTATGTGCAGTATATGTGTATATAGCTGTGTATGTGCAGTATATGTGTATATAGCTGTGTATGTCCAGTATATGTGTATATAGCTGTGTATGTGCAGTGTGTGTGTATATAGCTGTGTATGTGCAGTATGTGTGTATATAGCTGTGTATGTGCAGTATATGTGTATATAGCTGTGTATGTGCAGTATATGTGTATATAGCTGTGTATGTGCAGTATATGTGTATATAGCTGTGTATGTGCAGTATATGTGTATATAGCTGTGTATGTGCAGTGTGTGTGTATATAGCTGTGTATGTGCAGTATATGTGTATATAGCTGTGTATGTGCAGTATATGTGTATATAGCTGTGTATGTGCAGTATATGTGTATATAGATGTGTATGTGCAGTGTGTGTGTATATAGCTGTGTATGTGCAGTGTGTGTGTATATAGCTGTGTATGTGCAGTATATGTGTATATAGCTGTGTATGTGCAGTGTGTGTGTATATAGCTGTGTATGTGCAGTATATGTGTATATAGCTGTGTATGTGCAGTATATGTGTATATAGCTGTGTATGTGCAGTATATGTGTATATAGTTGTGTATGTGCAGTGTGTGTGTATATAGCTGTGTATGTGCAGTATATGTGTATATAGCTGTGTATGTGCAGTGTGTGTGTATATAGCTGTGTATGTGCAGTGTGTGTGTATATAGCTGTGTATGTGCAGTGTGTGTGTATATAGCTGTGTATGTGCAGTATATGTGTATATAGCTGTGTATGTGCAGTGTGTGTGTATATAGCTGTGTATGTGCAGTATATGTGTATATAGCTGTGTATGTGCAGTGTGTGTGTATATAGCTGTGTATGTGCAGTATATGTGTATATAGCTGTGTATGTGCAGTGTGTGTGTATATAGCTGTGTATGTGCAGTATATGTGTATATAGCTGTGTATGTGCAGTGTGTGTGTATATAGCTATGTATGTGCAGTATATGTGTATATAGCTGTGTATGTGCAGTATATGTGTATATAGCTGTGTATGTGCAGTATATGTGTATATAGCTGTGTATGTGCAGTGTGTGTGTATATAGCTGTGTATGTGCAGTATATGTGTATATAGCTGTGTATGTGCAGTATATGTGTATATAGCTGTGTATGTGCAGTATATGTGTATATAGCTGTGTATGTGCAGTGTGTGTGTATATAGCTGTGTATGTGCAGTATATGTGTATATAGCTGTGTATGTGCAGTATATGTGTATATAGCTGTGTATGTGCAGTATATGTGTATATAGCTGTGTATGTGCAGTGTGTGTGTATATAGCTGTGTATGTGCAGTATATGTGTATATAGCTGTGTATGTGCAGTATATGTGTATATAGCTGTGTATGTGCAGTATATGTGTCATGACATGATTATATTTAAATATGTCCTTTTTTTTTTTTTAAATAAATGTGTATTGTTGTTTATGAGAAAACAATAAGGCATCCCCTAAAAATAAGCCCTAACCCATCTTTTGGAGCAAAAAATTGATATAAGACCCTGTCTTATTTTTTGGAAAAACCCTGTACAAACTGTAAAAATTCAGTCAAACCCTCCTTTATCTATAGTGAAAATTTCTGCCACATAATCATTTTTCTGGCATGTTGTTAACAGATAACTTATAGTAAAAGCAGTGTGGACATGTAACCATCTATGTGGTCACATTCTGCTTATGGAGAAGGTCCTAGAGATGAGCAGACCAGCGCTGGATATAGATACGATGGAGATGTCCTACCTGGTACATACTCCATGACCATGCACAGATGACGTGTAGTTGGAAAGGAGCACAACATGGAGGCCACGAAGGGACAATCTGCGAATGTTAGGATGTCCCTCTCTAGAAAGGCCCGTTCAAGTCTTACTGGATCTTTCAGCTTCTGCTTGTCCAGTTTCTTCATGGCGTATAACTGTTTGGAGTCTTTTTGGCGCACTAAGTGGACGGTTCTGTAGAGGAAGAAAATCGGTGGTTTATAATGTATTCTTACTAACAGTCTGTCTATAGACCTCATCACATCTCCTGTACTAATGGTGAATACTAGATGAGCTGCCGTCGCTACATAGATGATCTCCACTGGGAGGTCCTCATCCGTGTCACATCCTGACTCACTGGAAAAGAGACAATTAGATGTGCACAGAAGAGATGAGCGAATAAAATACAATGGATTAGAATTCTACTCAAATTTTACATATATCCGCATTGGCCAAAATGGCGAAATTTTTGTAATTCTCTTCCTCATGGATTCGGCAAAATGGTGAACATTGGCTACTATTTTCTAAACCTTAAAAGTCCGTCAAAATGTTAAAAAATAAACAAACTCTTACACTTACCTCTCTGGCTCCTCTATCTCAACCTTTTGGTCCTCACTGTACTTTCAAAGCTGCTGCCAGTGCTGAAGAACAAGAAAATGTCTAAGGCTGAGACAGGACTTCTGGCATTGATGACGTCTAGGAAGATTCTGCACAAACGCATAAAAGGTCATGGTGGCATGACATTGCAAATCTTCCTGCTCTTGCATAGAATCCTCCTGGACCTTCTCCAAGCTAGAAGTTCTGGCCCAGCGTGAGCGGCAGCAATCTGACGACGCGGTGAGGATCGGACAGATGAGGCTGAGAAGCGGAGGGGTCGGAGAGCTGAGCAGTGAGGTCAGTATGAGTATTTTTTCCATTTTGTACATCTTACATTTATTAAGATCTGGGGTCTGGAGAGAACCCAGAGCGTAATAAGAGATATTACATTTGCCGAGTGATAACTTCTACGTCAATCACATTTCCCAGGAAAGTCTGCACGAAAGGCGAATGTGAATTATGCCAGATCCGCTCTTCTCTAGAGAACAGGGATGTGGACTCCAATAATTCCTCTATGGTAACACTGTACGGGCACAGAGACAGAGGGATCATCATAAGGAGCCCTAGAAACCGAATATTATGCCGACATCAAGCTCACCCAAAAGCTCCACAGCTGAACTGTTTGATCTGTTCGTAGTCGCTCTTACAAGGATTTCTCCCTGGGTTCAATGATCCGATCAAGGCCTAGAAATAATAAGAAATGGCATTAAAGCATAAAATCTGCAGAAAGATAACATCTGTGGATGCCGGACCCCCACAGACAACATTATGTATATGGGATATCCCCCATACACAGACATCACTGTACTGCAGGGGAGGAGACAGGAGATCACACAGCGGGGGCAGGAATAATAATGCCGCCATCACACACAATAGATCTGATCTACAAGAAGAATAGGGATATCCCCTCGTCATATGGGGGATAATATTATATGTGTAATTCACCCCTGTTACCTGATCATACACAGACGTCTCCGCTGATACTTACACTGACAGATTCCTGGACCTCGGGGGTCTCACATATTCCACCGTCAGTAATTGCCGGCACAGATATTCCTATAATAATGAGGAAACGTTTTGTATTAGACGATATCAGTACATAATATATAACATCCATATTAAGAAGGAGATGAGACGGGCTCTGTACACGGTGTAATACTGGTATATGGGATTCTGCACACAACGTATATATTTATGGCTCCTCCATAGATGGATATTCTGGACCATAAATGGCCATTGTTCAGGATCTGATTCATCCTAGAACAATTACATGATCGGGGTCCTAGGAGCCTCCTTGTACATGATGGAGAAGAGCACAGAGGAGAGAAGCAGAATTACCTGCGCCCCCTCCATTATAGTCTATAAGGGGCTCCGGAGCCGTCACCGGCCTCATACAGAGGATGGAGAGTAAATCTACATGTTCTCTGCCGTTCTCTATAATATCTCGATATGTGAATGTAAGAATATTAGATGATTGCTCACCTTCCATCAGATCAGTGTTCAGCCCCTGCTGACTGGTATTAGGGTCCGGGATAGTCAGGTTTTCCCCCTCTTCAGAGTCACCTTCTGATGTTTCCTGTTCGTCACAATATGTACAATTAATGTAGCATTTCACAAATACTAAATCACCGTATACAGTCCGTCCTCGACTTAGAAACATCTGACTTACAAACGACTCCAAGATACAAAGGGTTGATGATGAAAAAAAAAGCTAATATTCACCACTCTCCTCTCCGGCCGCCCCGCTGCTCACCACCTATCGTCCAGTCCTCTTCTTTCCAATGTCATGTGCTACTTCTCCGGTCTCTTCACTATAGTGCAGGACTTCTGGCCACATTCAGGACCCAGATTTCACTGCTCATCATAAGGTCATAAGGACGAGACGGGAAGTCCTGCCCCATAGTGAAGAGGCTGGAAATGTGGCACACTATGATGGAATAAGAGGACCGGGTGGCGGACAGCGAGCAAAATATTATTGTTTTTTTTTACTCTTTCCATTTTACATTCAAATTTGGGTTACAAACAAAACTATAGGATATATCTAGTTCATAACCCAAGGACGGCCTGTACATAAGGCAGGAAGGACTAAACCTGGATCTATGGGATAATCTCATTACTGGACGGACTCTACATAAGGCACGAAGTACTAAACCTGGATCTATGGGACAATCTCAGTATTGGACGGACTATACATGGCCGCTCCCTCCAGAAAATCAACATGAATATATAAGGGACTTGTATCTACAACTGTTCTCTAATAACTTCTATTGTCAGAACTGCAGCATTTAGAAGAAGGAAGATTGTGATGATGAAGTGAGACAGAGGTGGAAACACAACCTCTGCATCGCTGAGTACAGAATGTCACTACAGAGGGTTGAGCTGCAGAGACAGGCTGCCATAGAACATCCTGCGCCTCTGACATCATAAATCTGCCACTCTGCTATTTGACGGCTAATCTGGAGAAGATTAGACCAGGACGTGTGATATAGAAAGTGATGGATCCTTACCAGACGCTCCAGTGAGCCGGCCGGACGCTCCAGTACATACAGGACATTTTGTGCCAGTTGTATAATAAAGGCCAATTCTCCACTTGTGGATTTTTCTTCAGCCTATAAAGATGGAAATAAATAGAAAAGGAAAATCATGAGAGAACATGGAGGAGGCCGATTATGTCACCACTTTACTCCTGCGATCTGCTCTACAATTACTACATATCTAGTGACTTAGTGCCGGTTATATATTATATTATTATCGGCCTAAAGAACTATTTTATGTGAATAAACTTATATTCTGTTATTATAACTTTTCGATGTTTTATGCAGATTTCTACCACTTACCTGTTGCACCAATGTCCTGATGTTCTTCTGTAAATGCTCAAGATATGCTGAGCTTATACGACCTTGCTGATATTTGGTCAGGCAGTCTCTCAACAGCTCCATAACCAGCCGGTAAGTGAAGCTGAGGACGCCATCGGGTAGCGGCAGCACAATGTCAGGGGCATAGGTGGTAAGAATCCCCTGCAGCAGTGCCAACACCTGAAAATTGTCTGAAGGAATTTCAGACATTTCAAATAAATCCAAATAAATCCAAATCGCAGTCAGTAAATCACTAGCTATGTAGCTAATCACCAACAACAATGACACCGGAATGTCAAAGTGACACTGGAGCTGTAAACACTGGCACAAGTAATGGTGGTGCATTATGATGTCATAATATCATCACGGAATGTTGAGATGTTACCATATATGGAGCTTCTCTCCATAAAAGGAAGTTGCCTAGCAACACAAGCAGCAACTCTATAGGCTGTCGGCAGTGAGCATTGTCAGAGGTAAAAATAAAGCAAGTGTCAGAGGCAAGCATTAATAAGCTATTAAAAAAAGCCCTGCATCCACTCCTATGTCACTAGGTAAAAAAATAATGACTCTACTTCTTTGGTGAATTATAACCCCCAGAATGCCCTGGAAGCTTCAGAAATTCAAGAAATGCTGTGAGTTGTGGTTCTCTCCAAAGGCAAAAGGATTGTAGTCAACCACATGTGACATAAATGGCCCCTATGGGATCTTCAAGGGTTTGTTCAGCGCCACTTACTTCCATACTGGGAGGTGACATCACGTCTACAGATACATGATGGGACGGTGTAAGTGTGGCCGCCATCATGCCTGTGACTTGGTAGGTTCCTCAGACGGCAGCTCACTCACCTCCCAATGTGGAAGGAAGCGGCCGGAGAACACTTTTAATCTATAAAAGAAATAAAGATTCCACCAAATCCGTGTAGAATATTTTTTGTTCTTTTCACTACACAAAAAAAAAATGATGAAAACGTCTCATGTACCGCGCACTGTTACCCATAAATATTGTAGCTCGTTCCATTAAAAAAAGCTCTTGCCTAAATCTAAGCAGAAAAATGAAAGTTATGGGTCAATGATTAAAAAAGCTAAATAAACTGGATATCTGTGTAATTGTATCAACCTGCAGAATAAAGATAATTTGTCTACAGTGAGCGGCAAAAAAAAGGAAAATAAAAAAGTGATGGAAGATTTATTTATTTATTCATCGTCACTCATATCATACCATTAAAAAAGAAAGAAACTGTAGTGGTGGTGAATTCTGATGTCATAATAGGGGTGATGTCATCATGGAATCTTGTGATGGAATCTTATATGGAGCTTCTCACCTTATAAGGAAGTTGCCTAGCAACAGTGAAGATGGTAAAACCATAGGGTGAGCATCAGTGCTTGTATGTAAGAGGGAGCTGTGGGCACCGGGCTCTTCTCATCAGTGAGGGGATTTATAAATATATTTATTAATATCTGTATACACAATAAAAATCATAATTACGTATTTATAAGAAATCCGGATTCAGGATCTAAAAGAAGTATCTTTATCTGGGGGGTCCAGGGACTGAAAGTCAGAAGCCCACGCCTCACCACCCCCCAATCTCCCAAGATGGGGGTCTCTATTACGAATATGACCCTGCCTGCACTCCTTATTAAAGAAATAGAAGAACTGGGAGGACTATTGAGTTACACCTTAGATATAGACAAAACTGAGACCTTATTATTAAGAAGCCCTTCAAAGCCACTATGGACAAAGAGATTCCAGTTCTGCTGGATTGAAACAGCGCTGAAATATTTGGGGATATACAGTGACATGTTAAAGTTTGGGCCACCCCCGGTCAAAATTAATGTTATAGTGAACAGCTAAGCAAGTTGAAGATGAATTGATCTCTAAAAGGCCTAAAGTTAAAGATGACGCATTTCCTTTGTATTTTAGGCAATATATATATATATATATATATACAGTATATATATATATATATATATATATATATATATAGTCAGTTTTTACTTTTTAAAAATTACAAAAAGGAAAATGGGCCGATGCAAAACTTTGGGCACCCTTGGAGATTTGTGTGCTCAGATACCTTTGTTGACCAAGATTTCAGACCTTAATTAGCCTGTTAGGGTTATGGCTTGTTCATTATCATGGTTAGGAAAGTCCAGGTGATGCAAATTTCCCAGCTTTATAAAAACCCAACCTCCTCTAAGCTTGTGACAAAAACCAGCAGCCATGGGTTCTTCTAAGAAGCTGCCTAGCACTCTGAAAATGAAAATGGTGGAGGCCCACAAAGCAGGAGAAGGCTATAAGAAGATAGCAAAGCGTTTTCAAGTTGCCCTTTCCTCAGTTTGAATTGTAATTAAAAAATGGCAGCTACCAGGAACATTGGAGGTCAAGATAAAGTCTGGAAAACCAAACAAAATCTCAGTAAGAGCCACTCGTACGGTTGCTAGAGAGGCAAATCAGAACCCTGACTGACTGCAAAAAAACTTCAGAAAGATTTAGCAGACTTTGGAGTTGTGATACATTGTTCTACTGATTAGAGACACCTGCACAAATATGGCCTTCATGGAAGAGTCATCAGAAGAAAACCTCTCCTGCGTCCGACTTCTCACCATAAAATTCAGCATCAAAAGTATGCAAAAGAGCATCTAAACAAGCCTGATGCATTTTGGAAACAAGTCCTGTGGACCGATGAGGTTAAAATAGAACTCTTTGGCCACAATGATCAAAGGTCTGTGTGGAGAAAAAAGGGCACGGAATTTCAGGAAAAGAACATCTTGCCAACCCTTAAGCATGGGGGTGGATCAATCATGCTTTGGGGCTGTGTTACAGCCAATGGCACGGGGATCATTTCACGGGTAGAGGGAAGAATGAATTAAATGAAATTTCAACAAATTCTTGATGCCAACATAACATCATCTGTAAAAAAGCTGAAGTTGAAAAGAGGATGGCTTCTACAAATTGATAATGATCCTAAGCACATGTCACAATCCACAATAGACTTCAACAGGAGCAAGCTGAAGGTTTTACAATGGCCCTCACAGTTCCCTGATCTGAACATCATTGAAAATCTTTGGCTCGACCTCAAAATAGCAGTGCATGCAAGACAACCCAGGAATCTCACAGAGCTGGAGTAAGGCTATTTGCCCACGATGCAGAAATGCTCCGGATTTTTTCCTGAGCATTTCTGCATCTCCCTGGCAGAAAAAACGCATGCGGATTGTACATGCGGATTGTACATGCGTTTTTTCTGCCAGGGACAAGCGTATGTCCCGCGTTTTTCACATGCGATTTGGCATGCGGGTTGTCAAGCGCTTTTCCAAGCAATTTTAGCATCACTTGGAAAAGTGCTTGACAACTTGTTCACACTTTATAAATCCATGTAACCGGCTTGGATTTATATAGTGTGACCAAGATAATAGTTAAAAAGAATTTTAAGGAGACCGGGGGCCATCAGAAGGTGAGTATAAGGTTTATTTTTTATTTTAAATTCTTTTGCAGGTACCATGGTACCCAGGTCTGGATGAGAGTCTCCTCTTCTCCAGACCCGGGTACCATCCGCACATTGAGTCGCTTAATATCCGCATGTGCACATGTAGTCATGTGGATATTATGCGATTCAATGCAAGTCAATGGCGGTACGCAAAATTAATGGTAGTGCTGTGGATTTTTCCGCAATGATAATCCGCAGCGGTAATTTCCACAGCACGTGCACAGCACATGCGGATTATCATTGGGGAACATTGCAGACCTTCTACCAAGCGTTTGTTAAGCGTTTTGCGGTGGAATTGCTGCTGCGGAAACGCTTAAAAAACGCATCGTGGGCACACAGCCTTATAATCCAAGGAAGAATGGATGAAAATCCCTCAAACAAGAATTGAAAGACTTTTGTCTGGTTACAAAAATTTACGAAATTATGGCAAAATATCCAAATATAAGCCAGTTATATCACATCTGTCATCATCACTAATCTAACAAAACAAGACTGGGACCCCAAATCATTCAATGGCTTTCCAAAGTGAATATAATGAAAGGACAAGTATCCTTGAATGATACATTTCTCTATGCCCTTATAGACAATGCTAAACACAAACTCCAATGACAAAATATGGAATATGGATGATCCAAATCTAACTCATTCAAACATATAAGATTCTTTAGTTCAAGCACAAAAATATCTTCAATCATCCAGGTATCTAGAAAAGAGGCTAAAAGTTTGTCCCAGGTCGTACCGGACCCCCTCAAGGGGATATAGAATGGGACTATACACAACAAATAACTCCAAAAGCAAATCTTTATCATTGCTTATGGGGATGTCCAAGTATCCAAACTTTCATTTGCAATGACACACTTCACTAATTTTGTACCACAAGGTCATCTATGGTTCTATCTTTTGTTACATGAACCCAGAAATGTATCAATATAAGAAAGGGGCGAATAAATTGTTACAGGAGTGAAATCTATTATTCACACCTAGGTCCAGAAACAACCACAGCCCTTCAAACTGTTTCTGTAAAAAATGTCATCATATCTATTCAAAACGGTCTGGGTAGAAGCTTCATTATCATTACATAAGGAAAATAAGCTTAAATATTAGAACAAATTCATAGACTGCACAAATGTTATTCAGTTTGTTTCTGTTGAAAACTGTTTTTGCTCCCACTTACTGCATAGTGCATTGCATGTTTACAATTTATTGACGTTTTTTTTATTTTAATGTTGTATTCCAATAAAAATATTTCAGGTTCTATAAAAAGAGCTTGATTATTGTATCATAATGATGATTAAAAGCCTGATGTTACCATTTTACTACAGTAAATTTATCACTTAAACATGAGCTATGTATGAGGGAGTTGGACTCTGGGAAATTGAGGAGTCGGACATTTCTCTTCTCGACTCCACAGCCCTGCTATAAACACTGGTATAAGTAATGATGGTAAATTCATGGAATCTTGTAGTAATGTCATCATGGAATCTTGAGATGTTACCTTATATAGAGCACCTCACCTTATAAAGAGGTTGCCTAGCAAGAAATAAGGCAGCAGTACTACAGGCTGAGCATCAGTACCAGATGCAGACATGGAGGAAAGAGCTGTGGGGGCTTTACTCCTCTGACCAGTGGGGGGATTTTTATGTTCTAAGATAAATCATTTATATCTGTTATACACAGTAAAATGTATATTATTACTAGTGATGATCAAGCACTAAAGTGCATGGGAGCTCGTTGCTCGAGTCAAGAAAATCATAATGCTTGGGTGCTCAACCCAAGTAGTGAGCTCAATGTGAGCCAATGGGAAACTTCAGCATTTTTTCGGCACCCCCCCCTCCCCGGGGTCTGGAGGGGGCCTATAAATTGGCCATGATATGGGAACAGCATGGGGAAGACCCCTGGAAGCATCTCTGTCTCCCAGGCCACTGCTGTGAACAATATTGTCAGAGTATTATGCCACTTTTTTACGGACTCACAATAAATCATACAATTACGAAACCAAAATGGATTTTCCTGCAAAACATGTTAAGGAACATCCTTTCCAGGGTAATGACTTATATATAAGGCAAAATAAATAACCAAAAACAAAAATGGCTCCTCCACACCTTGGGCTATGTTCACAAGTAGCGTTTTTGATGCATTTTTGCACTTTTGCATTGCTTTCAATGGTGGAAAATACATTTACTAGTAAAAGAAATTTTAACATTTTACTACCTTATCTTGTCATGTGGTGTGTGAGACATGATCGGACAAATCCTGTTATATTTATGAAGGAGGGACTGTCAAAAGTCACAAAGCCTATATTTACAAGGCCATTAGGCGGCTCTTACTATTGTTAGAGGGCCAGCAGTCGATCCTCACTATTGTTAGACAGCCATCAGCCGGCTATGCTTTGTTGTTCCCATTATAAAGGAGTGGGTCTCCTATACTGTTATTGCATATGCAGTGACTGCAATGGCTGCCAAAAATTAGGACACACTTCAATACCCCTTTGAAGAGACGTAGAGGAGGGCCTCATTAAAAAAATGTTCCCATTATAAAGTAGTGGGTCTCCTATACTGTTATTGCATGAGCAGTGACTGCAAGGGCTTACAAAAATTTGGACGCACTCCAATACCCCCTTTGAACAGACGTAGAAGAGGGCCACATTAAAAAAAATTTCCCATTATTAAGGAGCGGGTCTCCAATACTGGTAATGCCTATGCACTAAGTGCAAAGGCTGTCAAAATTTAGGACGCAACCAAATACCCCTTTGAAGAGACGTAGAGGAAGTCCTCATTAAAAAAATTGTTCCCATTATTAAGGAGTGGGTCTCCTACAGTGGTAATGCCCATGCACTAAGCGCATGGGCTGAAAAACATTTACCCATGGGGGGTATACATGACAATACTGTATAACATACAGAATGTTAGAGGTAGGCCTAAAAATATTTCCTACGGGCAACTTAAACACCTTTTAAAAAAATTATGTGGGTGTTGCATGATGGTCACCCTGTTGATATGGTGATGGATGATGAGGAGAAGGAGAAGGAGGAGGGTGACATAAAACAGACAAAATCAGGAAGCGTATACCCATGTCTGGGTGTGAAGAGGCGCATGGGAATAGACCCCCCCAACAAAAAACACTGAATTTGACTTTATGTTCTGCTGCTATCATCCAGTGGTGTTGAGAAGTCTGGCCTAATCCAGCCCTTGTTCATTTTGATAAGAGTCAACCCGCTCTGATAAAATGCTGGCGGCAGGGTAGGCCAGGACCTCCAAGGCGTAGAGAGACAGTTCATGCCTCATGTCCAGCTTGGATACCCAATAGTTATAAGGCACAGAGGAATCACAGAAGACGTTGGTACAGTTGGCAAGGTACTCCTTCAGCATCTTTCAAAACTTTCTCCTCCTTGTCAGAGTACCCCACGCATCAGGGCAGGGGCACTGGGAGTGTCTGAGAAAACTGTCCCAGACCTTTGACAGTGTTCCCCTACCTCTGCTACATCGTATTTGTGTCTCCCTCACCTGTACTCTTTGGTTGTCCAACAAACTGTGACCTTTGCTGCCAGCATTTTCAGATGGGAATTTTTTTAATAATTCTACAAGGGCCTTCTGGTACTGCAACATTTTATTAGACCGCTCTGCCCCGAGAAGGAGAGATAGAAAGATGTCCTTGTAGCGTGGATCCAGAAATGTGACAAACCAGTAATTATTGGTGGCCAAAATGCGTGGGTCACGGGAAAGGCAGTGGAACATAAAGTCAGCTATGTGTGCCAGACTGCCAACAGCCAAGACTTCCCTGTCCTGACCCAGAGGACCACTGTCCATGCTCTCCTCGTCCTCCTCCTTGTTCTCCCTCTCCTCAGGCCATCCACATTGAACAAACGGTATGACTGTTGTGTGCGTAGTACCGTCTGTAGTGCAGGAAAACAGCTCCTGTTCCTCCTCCTCTTCCTCATTATCACCCAATCCATGTTGAGATGAGATGAGGCTGGGCTTTGTGACATCACCTTGTATAGTTCCTTGCTCCATCTCATCGTGCTCCGCCTACAATGCCTCCTCTTTAATTGTGAGCACAGAGCATTTCAGTAGACAGAGAGGCAGGATGGTGATACTAATTATGGCGTCATCGCCGCTCATCATCTTGGTGGAGTCCTCAAAGTTTTAGAGTACGGCACAGATGTCAGACATCCAGGCCCACTCATCAGCTCTAATTTGCGGAGGCTGACCTGAATACCGATGGGGATGTTGAAGCTAGAACTCAACAACTGCCATCTGCTGCTCACAAATCCTTCCCAACATATGAAACATTGAGTTCCATCGTGTGGTGACATCGCACACGAGTCAGTGAGTTGGTATGGCTAGGGTGGGGGAAGCTGTAAGTGACTTCCTGAAATGGGCACACACGTGGCGTTCTTTCACAAGCAGGTCATGCAGATCCGTGTAGGTTTTGAGAAACCGCTGAACCATTAGATTGATCACATGGGCCAGGCACGGCATGTGTGCGAGTTTGCCAAGCCTCAGAGTCACAACCATGTTCCGGTCATTGTCAAACATGATCTTGCCTGGCTGTAAGTTTAACAGTGACAGCCACAGATCTGCCTGCTCTATTACAGATGTCAACAACTTTGCAGCGGTGTGCAGTTTGTCACCTAAGCATATCAGCTTCAGCAGTGCCTGTTGACACTTGGCCGAAGCAGTGCTATAGTGCTTCCAGTCTCCGACTGAAGTGGTCATTTCGGAGATGGAGGCTGATGAGGAGGAGTTTCAGAAGCTGTAGAATCTGAGGGCAACCCTGGTTGACCCTGGGCCCGCAATCCGTTCTGGCCACAAGCACTTGTCCACGTGCCCGTGGTTAGGTGGACCTTCCCAGTGACTGTGTTGGTAAGGGCAGGTGAAATGTTCTGGGACACGTGCTTGTGTAAGGCGGGGACGGCACACCGGGAGAAATAGTGGTGGCTGGGGACCGAGTACCGAGGGGCACCCGCCGCCATGAATTTGCCGAAAGATTCTGTCTCCACGAGCCTAAAAGGCAACATTTCAAGTGCAAGCATTTGAAAAATGTGGCAGTTTAGTATTGTGGCCTGTGGGGCGTTAGCTGCATATTTGCCCTTGCATTCAAAGGACTGGGGTAGGGACAACTGAACACTGCGTTGTGACAAGGACGTGGACGTGGTTACTGATGGTGGTTGTTGCAAGTGTGCAAAAGAGGCATCTTTGCCTGCGCCATGGACAGGGGATTGGTGTGCACGCACAACAGCAGAACAGGCAGTGGTGTCCCCCGCAGAAACTGTTTCTGGACCCTAGCGTTTGGTCCAATTAGTCAGGTGCTTTGCTGTCATGTGCCTGATCATGCTGGTGGTCGTCAGGCTGGTAGTTTTGCAGCCCCTGCTGATGCTGGCATGGCAGATGTTGCAAATGGCCTGTTTGGAATTAACTTGACAGTCTTTAAAAAAGTGCCAGACTATGGAAGACCTAACAGTTGGCCTGGCAACTTCCCTCGTGTTGGTGTTCCGGAGAACTGTTGCCCGCCTTGTGTCTGTGGCCACCCCACTGCTTGTTCCTGCCTGTTGTGGTGCTACACCTCCCTCCCCCTGTGTGCTGCTGTCCTCGCTATGCATGTCACCTTGCCAGGTTGGTCAGTGACTTCATTGTCCACCACCTTGTCTTCCAAGTACGCACCCTGGGCCTCCTGATGACTTGCTGGCAATTGTGTCTCATCATCATCCACCTCTTGTGACAGTAATTGCATTTTCCCACCATCGCCTTCATGTGACTGTAGCTGCTCAAATACATGGGCATCGCTACATGTGATCTCCTCTTGCCCCGCTTGAAGCGCGCCGGGCGAGAGTCCTGAATTCCTAAATGGAAATGTGAACAGCTCTTCAGAGTGTCCAAGTGTGGGATCAGTTGTCTCCAGGCACTCGGCATGGGGGGAGAAAGGAGGATCAGAGTGAGGAATATGCGGTCCAGGCTCACAGCTACTGAAACTGGACCATATGGAAGACAGGGTGGTGGTGGTGGCAAACTGACTGGAAACATTATCTGCTATCCAACCAACAACCTTTTCACACTGCTTTGGCTTCAATAGTGGTGTTTCGCGGCCCCCTTCAAAGTAGGGCAGGAAGGTAGGTCGACATGATATGGGTGCTTTAGTGCTCCCTCAGCAGGCATAATTTCAGCTTGCCCACGACCTCGGCCTCTGCGTGCACCATCAGCATCATGTCCTCTTTCCAGTCCCTTGCCACGTGCGCCCATTTTAAATGGAGTATAATATTTGTCACGTTTCCAAAAATGTCAGGATTATTACAGCAGTAATATCGGATCAAGTCTGATGACCACGGTTTTAAGCAGTGGCCTTATAGTATGGTATTGGTTAGCGTCCAAGTGTGAATAGGTTTGAACAGCACACAACTGACAGACTTTAAATGGAGTATAATATTTGTCACATTTCCAAAAATGTCAGGATTATTACCGCAGTAACATCGTATCACCTGAGATGGACAAGTTTCTCTGCTTCCACAATATAGCAATGCTATTAAAATCAAACAAATCTGGCTGTATGCTGCTAACAAGCAAATGGAGCAGTAAAAGTGGTGTATTATATCGCTTTTCAACCAAATAATTAGGATTAAGCGCAAAAAGAATATTAAACCTGTTATCTAAGGCTGTGGATATGAGTAACAGCAGCAGACAGAACGTTCAATGGATTTATTGTGCTGTATACACTCTCCACAAACTCTGCCTAACTCCTGCTATCACCAGTAATATATGCATCTGGATTAGTCCTTAGCAGGACTGTTAGTATAGATGTATATTGCTGTGGAATACCTGACTAAATCAACCGCCAATTCTCTCCGTCGCTCAGCAGCAGCTCTCCCTACTCTGTCTGTCTGAAGGGTAGACTGTGACGGGCATAGGGTCCCGGGTCTGATATAGACCTGATGATGCTGTGTGGCCAGCCAATCACTGTAATGCCACAACCAACATGGCTGCAGCATTACAGTGACGAGTGGCGAGTACAGAGCAGTTGCGAGCACGCTCGCTCATCGCTAATTATTACTCACCACCACACCCAGGTCTCTATTATAAATAACCCTGCCTGACATTAGAGAAATTCTACATTTTAAGTTAATTCTTTTTAATTCTTTCTACAAAACAGAAAAAAGAGTCGAAATCAGTGGAGCTCAGGGATGTTTAGATATTTAGCTAATTTTTTTTGAGCAGGTGACAGATCCTCTATAATCTTGGGGAATGAAACACTAGTCCTAATAAATCTCCTCCTACGTTCTCCGATCACCACCATATTTGTATTCCAAGAGCCTCAAAGCACCGGAAAGAGAAAATAACTGAAGAATCAGGCGCATTCTAATCTGTAACCATGGAGACACATAGGCTGCATAAGAGCTGTATACACTATACAAGATTTACAAATTTGTTTCATTTTTTATTTTAAGGAACCAAATAAAAAAAAATACTGTAAAAGATCTTCTAACAGCTAGAAATGATTCCAGGATTGTCTTTCCACTATATATACTGTATATACTCACAACACAAAGGTTAACTAATAGTTTTAATGATTTTCTGTAATAAATATTTGTATAAATATGAGAAACATTTATATAAAAATACAACAAATTATAATAAATATTTCAATTATAAAACAAGAAATACGTCTTATAATAATATTACTCAGCGATTTATAAAAGTAACAAAGTTCTTGTCGCTGCTGCTCCTGACGACCAATCAGATTTCTGCCGTTTTGCCTCTTGCAGTGCGGAATCGATGGCTGGAATCTGACTGGTTGCTACGGGCAACACTTTCATTATTCTCTACACTGTTTGTATAAATAATCCTTGAACTCTCGTTGCCGATAGCAACCGATTAGAATTCAGCTTTTACATTTGTAATTTACACGAGATAAATAAACGTGATTTCTGATTGGTCGCTAGGGGTAACAAAGACGCTACATGACAGCTGAGGCTCCGTGACAATGGCGTCTGTTACTCCAGGTACTGGATGATGGGCCGGACACAGGTGCAGCCCACCGTCACCAGCTGCTTCTCCAGCCTATAGGTGGGACACATCCTCTCATCTCACCACGCAGGACCAGGATCTCCTGTCTGATGGGGACTGAGTTCATGCTGAGGTCCACATGACCCTCCGGGTCCAAACATCCGCGGTGGAGACATCGGGCCTCGCTGATGACCGCAGGGAATCTGTTATTGTCCACATTAGAGCTGGTGGAAGGAGATGAGAGAAATCAGGACACAGCAGTAACCATGTTTAGTCCCCCATACTCCGGCCTGCTGACCCCTATATATCATTATTATTATTTCTGCCATTACTCCATGTACATTTACCTGTATTCCCATGGAGAGATGGAGCGGCTCCTCACACTGTCCGCCATTACTTGTGCAGAACTCCGACTGCCGACCTTCATATCCACCTTCACACGTGGAGGAAATGTGGTGTCCGGTGTGAAGAGACATCCCCCGCCGGACACTAGAGGGGCCTCCCAGCCATCAGCGCCAGGGACCTGCTCTTCTCCTCCATGGACACAAGAGATGAAGATCAGAAGAAGCAAAGTGGAGAAAACCTGAGGACAGAAGATGTCACACATGTGATAGGGGACATTGTGGAAGTGTCAACATTATGTAGTGGTATAAGTAAGGGTTAAATAATGGATCAATAATATACACTAATAATATTCATACTCGTATGGACCTATCCCAAAGATATGCAACAGCGCTCAAGCCAAGAGCAACCAGATATGACTATATAACACATATAAGAAAGTCCAACATTCTAAGTGGAATTCATTCAACAATATATTATATTGTCATTGTATCATAACAGAGGATAACAAATAAAATGGTGGTGGCCCCAAGCAAGTGCTGCACTCACTATTCTGCTGGTGCAGTCACTGTGTACATACATTACATTACTGATCCTGAGTTACATCCTATATTATACTCCAGAGCTGAACTCACTATTCTGCTGGTGCAGTCACTATGTACATACATTACATTACTGATCCTGTACTGATCCTGAGTTATATCCTGAATTATACTCCAGAGCTGCACTCACTATTCTGCTGGTGCAGTCACTATGTACATACATTACATTACTGATCCTGTACTGATCCTGAGTTACATCCTGTATTATACTCCAGAGCTGCACTCACTTTTCTGCAGGTGTAGACACTGTGTACATACATTACATTACTGATCCTGAGTTCCATCCTGTATTATACTCCAGAGCTGCACTCACTATTCTGCTGGTGCAGTCACTGTGTACATACATTACATTACTGATCTTGAGTTACATCCTGTATTATACTCCAGAGCTGCACTCACTATTCTGCTGGCGCAGTCACTGTGTACATACATTACATTACTGATCTTGAGTTACATCCTGTATTATACTCCAGAGCTGCACTCACTATTCTGCTGGTGCAGTTACTGTGTACATACATTACATTACTGATCCTGTGTTACATCCTGTATTATACAGTCAGTCACTGTGTACATATATTACATTATTGATCCTGCACTGATCCTGAGTTACATCCTGTATTATACTCCAGAGCTGCACTCACTATTCTGCTGGTGCAGTCACTGTGTACATACATTACATTACTGATCTTGAGTTACATCCTGTATTATACTCCAGAGCTGCACTCACTATTCTGCTGGCGCAGTCACTGTGTACATGCATTACATTACTGATCCTGTGTTACATCCTGTATTATACTCCAGAGCTGCACTCACTATTCTGCTGGTGCAGTCACTGTGTACATACATTACATTGCTGATCCTGAGTTCCATCCTGTATTATACTCCAGAGATGCACTCACTTTTCTGCAGGTGCAGTCACTGTGTACATATATTACATTATTGATCCTGCACTGATCCTGAGTTACATCCTGTATTATACTCCAGAGCTGCACTCACTATTCTGCTGGTGCAGTCACTGTGTTCATATATTACATTACTGATCCTGAGTTACTTCCTGTATTATACTCCAGAGCTACACTCACTATTCTGCTGCTGCAGTCACTGTGTACATACATTATATTACTGATCCTGAGTTACATCCTGTATTTTACCCCAGAGCTGCACTCACTATTCTGCCAGTGCAGTCACTATGTACATACATTACATTACTGATCCTGCACTGATCCTGAGTTACATCCTGTATTATACTCCAGAGCTGCACTCACTAATCGGCTGGAGCAGTCACTGTGTACATACATTACATTACTGATCCTGAGTTACATCCTGTATTATACCCCAGAGCTGCACTCACTATTCTGCTGGTGTAGTCACTGGGTACATACACTACATTACTGATCCTGAGTTACATCCTGTATTATACTCCAGAGCTGCACACACTATTCTGCTGGTGCAGTCACTGTGTACATACATTACATTACTGATCCTGAGTTACATCCTGTGTTATACTCCAGAGCTGCACTCACTATTCTGCCAGTGCAGTCACTGTGTACATACATTACTGATCCTGAGTTACATCCTGTATTATACCCCAGAGCTGCACTCACTATTCTGCTGGTGTAGTCACTGTGTACATGCATTACATTACTGATCCTGCACTGATCCTGACTTACATCCTGTATTATACTGCAGAGCTGCACTCACTATTCTGCCAGTGCAGTCACTATGTACATACATTACATTACTGATCCTGCACTGATCCTGAGTTACATCCTGTATTATACTCCAGAGCTGCACTCACTATTCTGCTGGTACAGTCACTGTGTACATACATTACATTACTAATCGGAGAGAATTATGAATACAGCTCTGGAGTATTATACTGGTTGTAATGATAAGTAATACAATATATTTAAGCAGTAATATGCGTCTCACAATTCGACAAACCCTTTCTAACAACATTCCCTCTTGAACATTGGAGAAACCTCACTGTCCTGTAATATTGCAGTATATTATATATAACGCTCTGGATTCATTGTAGCGTTTGTTCTGTTAGTAAATAACAATGTAACATTAATAGACCCCAGATGTGGTGATCAGAGAGGGGCCGCTGCTCTTACCAGGGATGGTGCGGCCATTGTTCTCCTGGATGTGCTCTGCTGCGGTTCTGCTGCTGGACTGGGCTGTGACCCCGACTCCAGGACACATTATATAAGGGTCACACTTGTTTCTGGCCTTTCCTGGAAAGTTCATTACCGGATATTCAGGTTTCAATAACTTTGTGTATTTTTTATGATTTATTTTTCCTAATCTTTAGTAATGGGAAACACTGGGAGAATGGAAAGGTCCGGATCATCTCCGCTGTGGAATCCCTTAATCACTAATTAACCTGCAGAGCGGACACAGAAATAATATTCCCTGATGAAGATAAGAAGAGTCATAAACCCGAGCGCGGACTTGTAATAACAGGTGTGAGAAGCAGAAGACGTTCTGTCCCTCCATATACTCAGAGGGGCATCTGCGGACTGCGGGGGATGTCAGATGTAGTAGACTGCCTTATAGGCGTGTGAGTGGTGTGACGGGGGTAATTCTGGGTATAATTAATTGGGGAAACAATATATAAAACACCATAAATGAGGGGTGTCAGTGCTTTATGTATGATTGTATGAATGCTCGGCGGTCTTTCCCCGCTCCACCCCGACTCATGGAGAAAGCCTGACAGTCCTGCTGCTTCCACCTAATTAAACAGAAAGCCCATAAAGCCAATTCATCATTGCCTTGGGTCTGTTTTTTGTTTGTGCCATATTCATCTTTTCATTTGCCCTTTTTTATCGCCACTGTTTTATTTCTTCATCTGTTGGTTTTTATGTTCTCCGTTGCCGGTGAGGTTTTGCCTTTCCAGATGTTTTCATCCGGTTCATCATTTACAACTTTCTGAAAAGTTACAAAAGTTTTGCAGATATGCACTTGTGGCGCCCCTGCGGGTGGTTCAGTCTCCACAGGGGTACTGCATCTCAGCCAGAAGTGTGGTACCCCACTCTCAGGTAAGGAGGGAGCACTACCCGGGACCCACACACTCACATCCAACACTACACCACCTCATTAGGGAAGGGCAAGATTGCTCCTGAGGGAGAGCACAGCCCCTGTCCCTGTGTAGAGGTACACAGGGGGTCCATTCAAGTGCACCCAAATTAACTGAGAGTCTGCTGGATCACTTCCCCGGAGGACACAGGACGACGTGGGCGGTTATAATTCGGCGGCTGTAACCTGGAGGATCTTGACAACTGTGAGTAAAACCTGAAGACTGCACCCGCTGTGTCCTTGACTAATTGCTGCACCACCTGCCTTGCACTACACCAACATCAACCTCATCAAATACTATATCCTGCCCTGGAGCTGAGCTCTGCCGGTGGAGAGCTGCACTATCTCTGCTGCGTCACCATCAGCTCCAGAGGATCTGCACCGCAGCGGCGCCCCCTATAGCCACATACCACGGGTGGCGTCACAAATTTTATCCCCCTTTTCTTTATTCCCAAATTGACTTTCACTGTTCTTCATTTGACCGCCCTGGGCCATGGACCGGGTCACCGCCACCGTGACAATACAGGACCGGCCCGGCTACCGAGTACCCCACGGCCCATGGGGCGCGTCACTCCTCTCTCCTCTCCCTCCCTTGAGTGATTTTATGTATGCTAGTTTATTTTTTATTTTGGGCGGGGGGGTGCAAAATGTGCAACTTATTGTGCTGAAGAAAGGCAAAAAAAAGTTTTAATAAAAATAAAGGAAATGTTTTTCTTTAGTGCAGAGTTCATGAATCATTGATATAAAGTTACTAGAGATGATGGAATCTGCCAGGATTTCTATTTGTCAAAATGTGAGAATTTTACAGGGAAATTTGATTTGCCGCAAAGTTATTCTCTGCTAATTGAATCTTCCTCATTATGGGGTCTCTATTGTAATATCTTTAATCTATTGTAACCGTTTGCCCTCTATGGTTCAGCAAGATGGCGGCTGCAGCCGGCTGTCGTTATGTTGAATATGCAATAAAACTTATATTCTGGAGAAAACGGAGTTTTGTACAATTCAAAATTCAATGAGAATTCCAGTCGAATAAATTTCATCATCTTTAATAGTTACATTACAGGAAAGCAATGATGGGGGGATAGTTATATTAGGAAACCCCGAGGTCCGTCACTGCTGTGAGTTATTATCTCTGAGGCCCCAGATAAGCGGAGAGTTCAGATAAACGATGGCCGTGATTTAGGGAAGTGCTGGGATCTGACGCTGGTTTCTCTCTTTTATAATCGGACATTATAGGGCAGAGTCGGACAGTCCACAGTGACGGCCTCCATTCCTCACCGGTCACAGACACTGCGGGAACTTACAGAAACTTTTAGGAAAACTCTGATTCCTGGGATGGAGACTCCACCTGGAGCAAAAAGTGGTATAAATAGCGAGAGGGACGGGGATGGAAGGATAAGACAGGAGATCCACCGGAATATAGAGAGACCGGAAGAAGCAGGATGGTCCTTACAAGGACATCTCTCATCCTTGTGAGCAGGGGTGGATTAAGAGTAGCAAGGGCCCCGGGCAGTTTAGACGGCATGGCCCCCCCCACACACACACACCTGATGTATCACGTGACTTGTCACATGATCCCCCTTTGATAGATCATGTAATAGTTCATGTGAAATTAATTCTGCACAATATTAATATATTAACCCCTTAGCAAACCTTGGGTTTTGTCGTTTTTGCTTTTTCATTTTTTGCTCCCCTTGTTCCCAGAGCCATAGCGTCTTTATTTTTTGGACAATATGGCCGTCTGAGGGCTTATTTTTTGCGGGACAAGTTGTACTTTTCAACGCCATTACTAGTTTTACCATAGCGTGTACGGGAAAACGGTAAAAAAATTCCAAGTGCGGTAAAATTGCAAAAAAAGTCCAATACCACAGTTGTTTTTTATTTATTTTTTTACCACTTTCACTGAATGCTAAAACTGACTTGCCATTCTTATTCTCCAGATCATTACAAATTCGTAGACACCAAACATGTATAGGTTATTTTATATTTAAGTGGTGAAAAAAAATTCAAAAATTTGGTAAAATTTTTTTTAAAAAAATAGCACCATTTTCCGAGACCTGTAGCGTCTCCATTTTTCGGGATCTGGGGCTGGGTGAGGGCTTATTTTTTGCGCGTCGGGCTTACGTTTTTATTGATAACATTTTGGGGTAGATCCGATGTTTTGATCGCCCGTTATTGCATTTTATTTCAATTTTGCGGCGACCAAAAAACGTAATTCTGGCGTTTAGAATTTTTTTCTCGTTACACCGTTTACCGATAGGATTAATTCTTTTTTTATATTGATAGATCGGGCGATTCTGAACGCGGCGATACCAAATATGTGTATGTGGTTTTTTTTTTTATATATTTTATTTTGAATGGGGTGAAAGGGGGGTGATTTAAACTTTTATATTTTTAAAAACATTTTTTTTTCACTTACTGCATGCTTCAATAGTCTCCATAGGAGACTAGAAGCAGCAGTTGTCTGATCGTCTCTGCTAGATACAGGGGACCAGCAGATCCCCTGCATATAGCAGAAATGGTCCTGTGCTATGAGCGCCGACCACTAGGTGGCGCTCATAGCGACGAGATCATGACAACCACAGGCGTCTGCTGCAGACCCTGGGTTGTCATGCACGCCCATCGGTTACCCGCGATCACGTGACGGGGTCGCCGGTGGGCGGGGCTTATGACGCGCAACCCAGAAGAGCGCGTTTAATGTCGCTGTCGGAGATTGACAGCGGCATTTAACATGTTAACAGCCGCGGGTGGATCGCGATTCCACCCGCGGCTGTTGCGGGCACATGTCAGCTGTAAGAATCAGCTGACATGTGCTCGGTTCAGTGCGGGCTCAGCGCCGGAGACCTCACTGAACCGGGGGTACGCAAATGTGCGTACTAATGCGGCAAGGGTTGGAAAGGGGTTAATTATAATTTTTTTTTTATATTAATTGTATGACTTAATATTGAGCACAATTAAGTATGCTGACATCCCCCTATGTATGTAGGGTCTCATACTGTATAATATGAGCTTTCACATAATCCTCCTATACACAGCAGGAGGCCGCACGGCGCCCCCCCAGATACAGCGGGAGGCCGCACGGCGCTCCCCCGATACAGCCGGAGGCTGCAAGGCGCCCATCGAGATACAGCCGGAGACCGCACGGCCCCCCCACCTCCCCAGATACAGCAGGAGGCCGCACGGCGCCCCCCCCAGATACAGCGGGAGGCCGCACGGCGCTCCCCCGATACAGCCGGAGGCTGCAAGGCGCCCATCGAGATACAGCCGGAGACCGCACAGCCCCCCCCCCTTCCCAGATACAGCAGGAGGCCGCCCGGCGCCCCCCCCAGATACAGCAGGAGGCCGCACGGCGCTCCCCCCCCCCAGATACAGCAGGAGGCCGCACGGCGCCCCCCCCCCCCAGATACAGCAGGAGGCCGCACGGCGCCCCCCCCCCCAGATACAGCCGGAGACCGCACGGCCCCCCCCCCCAGATACAGCAGGAGGCCGCACGGCGCCCCCCCCCCAGATACAGCAGGAGGCCGCACGGCGCCCCCCCCCCAGATACAGCCGGAGACCGCACGGCCCCCCCCCCCAGATACAGCAGGAGGCCGCACGGCGCCCCCCCCCCAGATACAGCAGGAGGCCGCACGGCGCCCCCCCCCCAGATACAGCAGGAGGCCGCACGGCGCTCCCCCCCCAGATACAGCAGGAGGCCGCACGGCGCTCCCCCCCCCAGATACAGCTGGAGGCCGCACGGCGCTCCTCCCCAGATACAGCCGGAGGCCGCACGGCGCTCCCCCCCCAGATACAGCCGGAGGCCGCACGGCGCTCCCCCCCCAGATACAGCCGGAGCCAGCACGGCGCTCCCCCCCCAGATACAGCAGGAGACCGCATGGCGCCCCCCCCAAATACAGCCGGAGTCAGCACGGCGCCCCCCCCAGATACAGCCGGAGGCCGCACGGCACCCCCCCCAGATACAGCCGGAGGCCGCACGGCACCCCCCCCAGATACAGCCGGAGGCCGCACGGTGCCCCCCCCAGATACAGCAGGAGGCCGCACGGCGCCCCCCCCAGATACAGCCGGAGGCCGCACGGCGCCCCCCCCAGATACAGCAGGAGTCCGCACGGCACCCCCCCCTAGATACAGGCGAAGGCCGCACGGCGCTCCCCCCCAGATACAGCAGGAGGCCGCACGGTGCCCCCCCCAGATACAGCAGGAGGCCGCACGGTGCCCCCCCCCAGATACAGCAGGAGGCCGCACGGCGCCCCCCCCAGATACAGCAGGAGGCCGCACACACACAAACAAACATATACAGACATATACAAAGACAAATATATACACGCATAGGCTGCGTTCCCACTGTGCGTTTTTCAAGCGTTTTTGCCACGGAATTTCCGCAGCGAAAACGCTGAAAAAACTCTTGGTAATACGTGCCCCATGGTCCCTAATGATAATCCTAATCCTAATGATAATGCGGATTATCATTGCGGAAAAATCCGCAGCATGTCCATTCATTTTGCGGACATGCAGTGTAATTGCCGCCATTGACTTGCATTGAATCGCTTAATATCCGTATGACTACATGTGCACATGCGGATATTAAGTGACTCAATGTGCGGATGGTACCCGGGTTTTGAGAAGAGGAGACTCTCATCCAGACCCGGGTACCATAGAACCTGTAAAAAAAAAGAATTTAAAATAAATAAAATAAAGATTATACTTACCTTCCGTTGGCCCCCGGTCTCCTCAGCGATACGTCCGGTCTGTTGTATGCGTCGCGGTGGTGTGAAAGGACCTGCCATGATGTCATTTAGTCATGTGACAGGTCACACGACAGCTGACATCGGCTGTCGCGTGACCTGTCACATGACTAAATGACATCATGAAAGGTCCTTTCACACCACCGTGATCCGCCGAAGACACCGGACGCATCGCTGAGGAGACCGGGGGCCATCGGAAGGTAACTATAATCTTTATTTTTTACCATTCTCATTCTTTTTTATAACTATTACTTGGTCACACTATATATGCCGGTTGCCGGTTGCATGGATTTATATAGTGTGACCAAGTTGTCAAGCACTTTCCAAGTGATGCTAAAATCGCTTGGAAACCGCTTGACAACCCGCATGCATGAATGCTGCAAAAACGCTTGACAAACGCTTCTACCTGGCGGGAAAAGCGCATGCACAATAAGCACGTACAATCCGCATGCGTTTTTCCTGCCAGGGAGAAGCGGAAAAAATCTGCAGCATTTCTGCATGGTGGGCACATAGCCATAAACACATTTGAAACAGAAAAATACATATAAAGAGACATATCACACAATGATATCGGCACACACTGACACATCACTCACCGTCCCCCTGCTCGGCTCCAGTCGTCCAGCTCCTCTCTGGTGGTAAGAAGCAGTGCAGGGCGCACTGCATGACGTCATGCTAGCAGACACTGCCGCGCACAGGGCCGTGTCTTCTAGCTGTGATGCGGCCGGGCCAGCACACGTGCGCACGCACGATATGCAGATATGCGCACACATGCACATGGTACGCAGATATGCGCACAGACACATGCATACAGGCATACGTACATATCTTACAAACACATAAAACTGTCCTGTCCAGCAGCTCCTCAGGCATGTCTCAGTGCAGGGCCACCAGCGTGTCACAGACATGGCCCTGCTTTCAGAGGGGCCCACTCGCCGTTGGGGCCTGGGCTTCTTCTACAGCATCTGTGTAGGACCTCTAGCGCTGCTTGATTGCCAGCACTTCACCTGACATGGCCGTGCGCTGTGCGGTTGAGTCTGGTAGTAATGGCGCGGCAGGGGCAATACACAAGCACAATTATAGGCGCAGTGTCGCCCCAGCCGTGTCATTAATACCAGACACAGCCACACAGCTCACGGCCATGTCAGGTGACGTGCCAGTGGTCCTGCACGGGGGAAGCAGCCCGGACCACAACAGAGAGTGAGCCCCCCTGATGGTCCACAAATACATACACATAGATACATACACACACACATATACATACATACACATATATATATATATATATATATATATATATATATATATAACACACACACACTGCACATGGACTTACCCTTTCTGTACATTATGCAGGTTCTTTCATCTTCCCTGTGGGGCAGCCTCCCCTCCTCTTGGGGCCCGACTGCAGAGTTCTCGGTGTAATTGCTGGGCAGGAGGGGGAGAGCGGAGAGGTAACATTCAGACCCGGGTAGGGGGCAGGTAGAGCAGTGGCCATGCTGTAAGCTGTCTCTGTGCTCTGCTGGAGGCTGGAGCAGGTGGGCGGAGCCTCCTCTACTGCACTTACACAGTCAGCACCTGGTGAGTCATCCTCGCAGCGCCGCGGGACACAGCAGAGCAGATTCCATCTTCCGGCTCCCGGGCCCTCCTGTCACACATTATAATGAGGTCAATCCGGCCACAGGCCCCTGGGAGCCCCGGGCCCCATGGCAGCCCCGGGCGGTAGCCCGGATTGACCTCATTATTATCCGCCTATGCTTGTGAGTATTATAGGGACCATGTTATACTATTGTGTTCAGTAAGGGAGATGATATCCAGAATTCAAATGTTAATTCCAATAGTCTGGAAAAAGTTCCATGATTTATAGCACTTGCAAGTATTTGATAAAATAATAGTTAAAGGAATTTTTCTATGAAGAGGTAAGATTATATTGAATGCTTTTATGAAATCAGAAGAGGAGAAAGGCAGGACTCTGATCCTAAATAGTTATTTTAAAATGATTTTTCAGCTCGGGGTTAATAAAACAGTTTATAAATGAAAAGTTCTATATCTTTCTATTATACTTTGGAGCCGATTCTTTGCTGATTGTTTTTTTTGCCGAGTTTTTGGTGTTCGGCACCTTTTATTTTTGTTTGTGGCGTATTCATCTTAACATTTACACCTTTTGTTTCAGTCCCTTTTTTATGTTTTCGTCCTTTTTTTGTTTGTTCGCTTCTTTTTTTCGCTACATTGCGGAGTTTAGGGTTTCCAGATGTTTTCGTCTGATTTATCATTTGTGACTTTTCAAAAAATCTTGCCCATATTTTGCAACATTTTAGCAGAACATTCAACTTTTTAAGCTAAAAAGTTGCAAGACAGGTTAAAGTAAAAAGCATTTTTTGATTTTAGCGCAAAGTTGATGAAACGTTTGGGCCATTTTGATGACTTTGGCACATTGAAAACCAAAGGACAAAAAAAAGAAAAAAAATGCAAATGATAAACTGGACCCTTTATGTTTCAATTGCTCCCAATTTTAAGGCTATGTGCCCACGTTGCATTTATGAAGCAGAAAATTTCTGCTGCATAAATGCAAGTCCTCTCCCGGAAAAACGCATGCGGAATTCCGCACGCGTTTATCGCGCATTTTTCGCGCGTTTATCACGCGTTTTCCACATGCGGAATTGCCTTGCGTTTTTTATGCATTGGACAAAGGCAATTCCGCTTGCGGAAACGCAAAATTAAATGACATGCTGCGGATTTTTGAACGCGGCATAAACACTGCGGAAAAATCCGCAGCATGTGCATAGAACTTGCGGAATCCCATTGGGGACCATGGGGTGCGGATATACATGCGTTTTTCAAGCGTTTACGCTGCGGAAATTCCGCAGCATATACGCTTGAAAAATGCTACGTGGGCACACAGCCTAAAGATATTAGTTTGCTGTCAGTGAATGAGAACACTGCTGTTTCCATTCAGAGGCAGTAAACCTGTCTGTATCTAGTCGAGAAGCGGATACAATTGTATCCAGTGCAGACAATGCTCTGTGAGCAAAACCCCAGACTGATACATTGTAACAAGCTATTAGATTGTGGCTGATATATATTGTGCTCAGGAGCATTTTCTAGACTGGATACAATGTATCCGCTGAGAGCAGGAGCAGCAATGTGCAGGATTACGGCCTCCGAATGGAAACAGAACCGTCCTCATTCACTGACATCAAGCAGAGATCCTGAAGATGGTGAGAGATGAAACACAAAGGGTAATAACACAAAGATGGAGAAGATTTCATTTATTCACTGATTTACCGCTGCTCCCATCACTAGTGGTGACGTTACATTTCTTAAAGAGACAGGACACATAATATTTGTAATTCTCCCTCTAAAGGTAGATAATAGACTCAGCCTTGTTAAAGGGGTTATAAGAAACTGTTTTATATATATATAAAGAAAACAAACCAAGTATTGCTCACCCTCCCCAGGTCTAACTCCAGCTTTCCGACACTGCCTGGTCTGTGCTGATTGTCTGCAGTGCTGACATCAAGTTGACAGCATTGCAACCAATCAGTGAGCTGAACACAACCATGATTGGCTGCAGAGTTGTCGATGTGATGTCAGTGCTGCAGACAATCAGCAGAGATCCGGCAGCAGCGGAGAGCTGGAGTTAGACCCAGGGAGGGGGAGTAATACTCAGTTTGTTTTGTTACAGCCACTGTAGCCCATGATAGTCACTATTCTGAAAGGGGACAACCCCTTCAAGGCAAACGTCATCTGCACAAGACAAGTTTCCCCTCTTCTGTTTGCAATGATGTGAATCATTCCCCATGTTCTCTCCATCTTTCCCTATCTCTCAGGCGGCCGTCCTGGTCTCCTTCAGCTCGTCGGCCTTTCTACCAGAGGAGGATTTGCCCCATGATCAGGAAGGATCTAGGGGTGAAGAGCTCCCTCTAGAGGGCAGACAGAGATGTCCTGGAAGAAGGAACCGGCACCTGCCGACCAGTATGACAGTGGACACCAGTCTGATTGACAGCAGCTCTATGGACGGCTCGGTGCAGATGGAGGACGGTCCCACCCGCTCTCTGTCCCCCTGGGAATACAGGTAATATCACAACCTGTCACATTACAAGCAGCGCTGAATAGTGATACAGTCCGGTGGAGATTCCCGGAGTCTCCTATAGAAGGACGTCTAGTAAAGTATAGAAAGAAAATAATCTTTTCAGTAGAGTTACAATAGCAGGGAATAGCTTGTCGGGATGTTTTTATAACCCTTTAGTGGAGAATAACGTCTTCCCACCTTCTAGCCGCCTCTCGTTCTTCTTTTCCTGCCTACAAGCTCCCAGTAACCGTTCAGAAATCTCCCCTGTCCCCAAATAGACTTCAGGGGAGGAGGGAGATGCAGCTGCAGTTATTAGGAATAAAACATGAAGGAGAGAAGCTGAGAGCGCGCGGCGCGGCTCTGACATCACCCGGAATAACCTTGTATGGAGGGAGAAACTGGAGATTTATAGAAGACTGAAGAAAAAGCCTCGAGAATCTGCAGGATGAGGACAAGGAGCGCGGACATGGACCAGGTGTTACACAGCTTCTCTCACTGTGTATTTTTATTCCCAGTCTCTGCACAGATCCCAACAGGTTCCCTATCGTCATTGCCGAAGCCGATTGTCTGACTTTTGCTTGTGTAGACGCTGATGGCCATGAAAGTCCAGACCTGATCTCCTTCCCCATCCAGCAGGAGGTGATGGTCCTACGACGGGAGCAGAAAGGCTGCAGCTTCTCCTACAGACTGGAGGGCGAGGTGGTGACTCTGGGCTGCACATGTGTCACACCAACCATCAGCTATTACTGAATACGTGGAAATATGGATGGTGGACGCCTGATTGTCAACTTTTAAGATTTCTTGGGAATTTTTTATTTAAATAATAAAATAAAAGCAACTTTAATTTTTTTATAGTGTTATCTCTGGTTACAATAGATTTTGGGGTTTGGTAGTAGCTACTTGTCCATTACACAGGTCCATGTTATGGTGGAAAATACTGGTATCATCAGAGGACACATGCCGTATATTCTCATTGTATAGGGCCATGCTGCTCCTTCAGGTGTCCTCAAGTTCATATGGAGGCGTCTTTTCTTCTTTAGATTCCAATACAATGTTTCTAGGGAAAGTTCCTCCATAAAAAGAAATCTAATATGGCAGAACGTCTGCTGCTCCGTAATATGAGGGAATCGGTGTGACGCTCTACAGGCGATGGGCAAATGGGCCTTCACCTTAAAGGTTTGGAACAAGATGGTGAGTTATCACTTATCCATAGGATAGGGGATAATTACTGATCGCTTGGGGCCCAATCACTAAAGACCCCACTAATCCCAAATGTGGGCTCCATAATGAATGGAGTGGAGGTCAAGTATGCGGACCCCTCATTATGTATGGGATTGTTGGATTGCCCAGACTAGCGCTCATTCTCAGGATTCCAAGACACGGACAAGATGGCGGATGAGACTATAAATTATCTTGAAAGTTTCTGACATGGCTGAAAATCAGTTTTTTGGCCATTATAAAATACTGTGAGGCCGATATATTAAGACTAAAGTTGTGCACGGACTGAAGTAGCATTACTGGCAGAAGAAACGCCAACGCTCTTGCAGAATTTGACAGGTGGACATAGCCATGTCCCATCCAGTCCCGGCTCCTCTCTAGCTCTGCCCAATTTGGCGGAGTTTCTTCAAACTGCCGAAAAAAAATTTAAAAGTCGGAATATTTATGTACAACTCCTCTTTGCTCAATTTTTTTTAATACCTTTCAAAGCAGATTACGCCAGTTTTCTGACAAAAAAAGCTATGATGAAAGATTTTGGTAAGTCCATTACTACACACCACCAAAAACCCACCTCTCCCAGGGGCTTGCCTATAATAAGTGCAGGGTTTACTGTCTCCTTCGTGCCCTAGAGACTAGGGGAGCCAAAAAGGTCCCTTTGTCCCATATATAAAGAGTCTAGATTATTACTACTAAAGACCTGTGTCAGTTGGAGGAACTGATGGAGATTTTGCATCTGGGCCCTTGAGCTTCTGGATACATCACTGATCACCCTTATACTAAAATAAGGATATGGCAGCATCATGTTCTGTCTCAGGCTCTGGAAGACGCGTGAAGGTAAGGAGTAAAATGGGTTCTGAGGAAAGCAGGGAAATCCTGGAGAAAACCTTCTGCAGGTGACGACTCGTGAGCAGATTTATCTTCCAGCAAAGCGAGAACTCAGACCGTAAAACCAAAACTACACAGAATGGACTGAAAAACAACAATGTGGTGGGGTCACTGACCAAATCAACCCATTAAAGGACGCGTGGATAAACCTGAAGCTTAAGTGAGGATTGGGGAACATGGCAGGGATTGTCCTGACCTATAGACTTATCCAGGACTCAAGACAATGACTGCCAAAAAGTCCACCAATGTCTTCACTTACGTGTGTCTATGTTATGACTCTTTTCAGGGTCATCTGTTTGGTCTCCGACATGTCACCTGGTTCATGTATTGTCCGTATTGTGTTATTATATAAAACGCTGGGTCATTGAGAGGAAGAGGAGCCGGAGCTATAATGTGCACCAGGGCTAAGGGACATTTAGGCCACGTGAGCGCAACATGCAGCCCGGGCTCCACAGTATGTAGATGGCCGTGCCACACTCTCTGCCCTGAAGACCTTGTGAGATCCAGGTCAGCACCCGCTATCGACTGCTCCCATGTATCTTCTCTGGCTTGTGGCTTAAAGTGATGCCCAGAATGGACAAGACAGCGCTAATGGCACACAATGTGGCTAGCATGGCATAAACGGCAATGTTATGGAGGCACTGTGTGGCTGACACTGTTATGGGGGCATTGTGTATGAACTGGTCAGTCATCAACACTGGAGGTCCTATGTAAGTAGATCCCACCATTCACCAGGCACCTAAATCAGAGGAACGTACCGCCCCCTACTCCAGGTAGAAAAATGTAAAACCGTCCATGTTGTTAATATTGTGTAATATAAATGATTTTCCTGCATAAGTTGCTGAATATTCTTTATTATTTGCTGTTATAAATTTGTTATTAGTCATTATTACAGGTGGAGATTGTCTTACTGACCCCACAGCCCTAGTGAGAAGGGTGGTCTCAGAAGTGATCACTAGAATACAGAAGGTTATGTGACAGTGGGGATGTGACCCCTGGGCTCCCCAGGATGCCCAGCACCGAATCCAACTGGTCCCTGTGCATAACACTTATGTAGAGCCATATTAGGTAAAAAGGTTCAAGTCTATGGATAAAATCTATAGATCAGAACATGTTTTTTCTACATTGACCGTCATTCTTAGGTGTAACAGAATCACTGGTCCTCGCATACACTTTTGGTTGAGGTTTAGAGGATTAATGGGAGACATGTAACAGATATTCTCCTGTTTGGAGCCCACCCATCAAACATGTATAACGTATAGTACTGACCCCCCATAAATGTCCATTAAATCCAAAGGGACATTAATCAATTTGAAAGTTTTATTTTTAAATTAAGAATTGCATGGAAGGACGAGAAGATGTTCTTGGAGGAACCTCCTTCTTCAGCAGATGTTCTTTGCTGGTCAGGAGGCCACATGTAGATGGTGCCAGTCCTTCCATACAGGTACAGCATTGATGGTGGACGCGCTGTACTTTCCTCAGGGTGCTAAACGCAGCGGTTTTCTGCCCTCGCGATGTTTATGGAGCCGCGGTGACAGACACCAAATAAGCAGCTTTCTCGGATGGAGTGAGCAGCCCTGGATAGTCCACGCCGGCAGGATGAGATCACCCGGCGGAAGAGAGAACCTATGAGAAGAGACGTAACACTGATGTCAGTAACAGGACTCCATATCAGAGGACACGGCTGTGCGGTCACTGTGGCCGGACGGCAGAGGAATCATCCATACACAGGTGACCCTTATTAACATGACATTACTTGTAATGTGCCGCAGTGTTGCCTTATAATCAGTTATATAAACCTCAGCGTAACATTGAGGCCATAAAGGGGTCAGTATGGGTCATATGGGGCCGTGGGCGCAGGATTCGGGTCAGTTTGGCAGAAGACTAAAAGGCTCCTTATAACTTTTAATGAATAAAAGAATGAAGATTTTTACAGAATGAACTGCTCATTGTTTTATAGAGAGAAAAAAGTAGTAATTTTCTGATACTTTATGTGCACGTTCACATTACACGTTTTGATCATAGGCTGTAATAGGATGTCATATAGACCTGTACACACCTGACAATGGGGAGGACTCGCTGTCCTTAGCAGTAAAACACTGCTTGTCTCCATCAGGTTTGGAAGGGGAAGATTCTTGCTGCCTGTTTGGTAGAAGAAAAACATATAAATTACAAGTAAAAACAATAAGAACACCCGTCTGCAAAACCGGTTAGGACATTTGGATAACATGGAGGAGGCACCCTGCTCAGGACCCACTTCTATCACTAAGAATGGAGAATCGCTAGTAATATTGGCCTGTAATGAGCTAGAAATGATTGACTGGTCGCAATGATCGGCTGTTATCGCCAGCGTTATCACAAGCCAGAACCACAGTGATCATCAATCATGGGGTGGTGGCGCTGGATATAGTGCTGAGTTACACTTATCTTACAGTTCATCTTCTGATATATCAGATCCAAACCCAATAATAATAATTTACTCACATTTCTGAGTGTTTTGCACTCTCTGGGGAATACACTGGAGGTGGCTTCAGTTCTTCATCGTTCATCACCCTGGTATTGGTGGAACAGAGCTAAAACATAGAGAAAAATAAAATAAATATATATTTAAACTTTATTTTAATTATAAGTTTTATAGATCTTACCGGTCACACTTACTTTAGAAAGCCTTTGAGACGATGATATAAAGTTCAGGCTTTCTGGCCAGTCATTGTCCTCGCTTGTGTCCCCCTCATCTGAATCAATAAGTTCGTAATTGCTACATTGAGCTGAAAAGCACAAGTGTTATTAGAGATTATTAGTATGAGACCGGATCACGGAAAGTTACCATTTGATCACTAATAATGATTAGGACTGATTGTCACAAAATATGAAAGACAAGACACACAAAAGCTTTCTGCAGATGACGTCTCCTTCTACTTACGGTCAAAGTAGCCGGTGTCCTCTTCTGACTCAAAGTTAGGAATGAAATGTGGCTCCTTACTTAGAAGACTGTCAAAGTCTATGCCACATAGGAATGGATGCATTTTGATCTCTTTAGCTCCTCCTGGGAAAGGAAGACAATAAAAAGTGATATAGACATTATCAGACAGACAGCTCCATATCTGAACAGTTTATGTTACTCTGAACTGAAGACGTAACAGAGCTGATGTGAAGAAAAGTTGCTGAAAGTCAGAGCATGAAGTAAGGGAATGGAAAAGCAGGTAAAGCAGAGAACCTCAGTGCTGATCCTCAGGGGCGTGATCATTTATCTGGTCACAGATGTGTAATAATTCATTATTAATACTATTATATACATTACCTGTCCCAAGTCTATGTGCCGGATCTTTTCTGAGCAGCTCAGTGATGATGTCCTGAGCATCAGGTGGAGGAGTGCGATTATCAAATGTCCAAGTTATGTCATCTGTTATATTAAAAGAAAATGTTACAGAAAATAAAACCTCCTCATTTACTTTATTAACACAAAAATCTTTTGTATTAACACAACAAGTAACTAAACCACAGAACCAATCTAAGCAAATAACAATGACACCACACCGCATTCAGATTATTTTACTTACCCCTTAATATACTGCAGTAAGTGTCATATTTGGAATCCCCATGAAATGGTACACGGAATAGAAGGAATTCGTGTAGGATGATCCCTACCGACCACCAGTCCACAGGCCGCCCATAGCCTTCCTGTAAGATGACTTCAGGGGCGATGTATTCAGGGGAGCCAGCAATCTGGAAAGCAACAGAAGAAGGAGATGAGGAGCTGAGAAAATAATTGTGACGAATAACATCAGAGGAAAACGTTTTCTAGATGAGAAGATATCAGAGAAGAAGAAATAGATGAGAAGAGTAAAGAACAAGATCCTGTAAGTAAAGCCGACCTCATCATCACGGAACTCTCTGGTGACGTCCTCGGTTGGAGCCTTGTAGGTTTCTGATGTTGGTCTCATGAGGCCGAGTTTGGAAAGTCCGAAGTCCGTGACTTTAATATGACCAGATGCCGATACCAGGAGGCTGTGAAAAAACAGACGGTGTCAGCCCCAAGTAATAACCCATAGACTTTATGACAATCTCTAACTTTCTTCCTCCTAGAGGGGGCACTTACTTCTCAGGCTTCAGGTCTCGGTGCACCACACCAAAGCTGTGCAGGTATTCCACAGCCAGGACTGTTTCTGCAATGTACTTTCGGGCCAAGGGGACAGGTAAAGGTCCATAGATGTTCATAAGACTGCCACAGTCTCCTCCTACAGGAGAAAGCAAATATGACAGGAGAGGGTTTGTTACAATGTAAATGACACATGATGCGTGTGAATGAGAAATAAGCGGAGACATTGGGGCAGGATGTCACACATAGAGATATACTGTGTAATAATGCAAAAGAAAAACAATGGAGCATACCCTAATAGTAACTAGGACTGCGCTGAATGTCTATGAAGCAAAACCACAAATGTGCAAAAGCTGCAGAAATAAGTGCAAGGAAACAACGTCCCATATAAAAATGTGAAGCTATACTATGTATATTACAATAAATAACCTAAATAAATCTATAATTGATAGAAGGTGTCAGCCGTCTCATAGTATGGTGTAATATAATCTGACGGAGTATGAAACGCTTGTTGCAGCGCGGTACTCATACTTTTTTTCTTAAATATAGCTATCCACTCTCCTTCATGGTGGGATATTACCATCAACAAGAATATATTATATATACTACCCCATCCTATGAGATTGCTGACATCTTCTATGATTTATAGATTTATCTCGCTTATTTATTGTAAGACACTATACTTTTTCGGCCGTATTAGTATCCCTTTTTTCTATGAGTTACCTTGTTAGTTTAAGTTATTTATTCCATGGGACTAATAAAGATTCATATTTTTATATAGGGGGTTGTTTTATTGCATTTATTTGTACAGCTTTTGCTCATTTGTGGCTTTGCTTTATGTACTGTACAATGTAGAGCGTATATTATATACTGCAGAGCGACCCTATACAAAAAGACAGAGCTGGGCTTCATCTACGAGCCTCTGGTTCATTTCTCTATGAAATGCTCATCTACCGTGGTTCCCCGAAAATAACACCTACCCCGAAAATAAGCTCTAGCAAGGTTTTACAGGATTTTTGGAGTATGCTTGAAATATAAGTCCTACTCCAAAAATAAGCCCTAGTTACAGTCAGGGCCAGCATTAGGAGGGGGGGGGGACACTTGGCAGTTGCCCAGGGCCCGCACTCTTTTAGGGGCTCCCAGCATTTTTATTCTGAGGTTAAGACTGCTTAAGGACTTTTGGTGACATCATGGTCATGTGACCATGATGTGACCATAGGTCCTTTAACTACAAGAGAGTCTAGATGAACTGAAGGGGAGGCAGGCTACTGTGTATCATTTATGCAGTGTGTGTATAGGCATGTGTATGTATGTGCTGTGTGCATGTACGTATCTATGTATGTGCTGTGTGTGTATAGGCATGTGTATGTATGTGCTGTGTGTGCATGTACATATCTATGTATGTGCTGTGTGTGTATATACATCTGTATGTGCAGTATATGTGTGTATAAACATGTGTATGTATGTGCTGTGTGTGCATGTACATATATATCTATGTATTTGCTGTGTGTGTATATACATGTGTATGTATGTGATGTGTGTATGTGCAGTGTTTCTGTGTATACAGTTGTGCTCAAAAGTTTACATACCCCGGCAGAATTTTTCTTTCTTGGTTTTGTTTCAGTGAGTATGAATGATAACAAAAAAAAATTTCTCCACTCATGGTTATTGGTTGGGCGAAGCCATTTATTGTTAAACTCAGCAAATACTGGAGGAAAATTTGCACTCATCAGCCCGGAAGCTGCGGATGGGACGTACTTGGACGTTCCAACATGAAAACGATCCAAAACACAAGGCCAAGTCGACCTGTCATTGGCTACAGCAGAACAAAGTGAAGGTTCTGGAGTGGCCATCTCAGTCTCCTGACCTCAATATCATTGAGCCACTCTGGGGAAATCTCAAGCGCGCAGTTCATGCAAGACAGCCCAGGAATTTACAGGAACTGGAGGCTTTTTGCCAAGAAGAATGGGCAGCTTTACCATCTGAGAAAATAGAGAACCTCATCCACAACTACCACAAAAGACTCCAAGCTGTCATTGATGTTAGAGGGGGCAATACACGGTATTAAGAACTGGGGTATGTGAACTTTTGATCAGGGTCATTTGGATGTTTTTGGTTGTCATTAAGATTTAAAAAGAGAAAACACAGGAGTTTGACAATAAATGGCTTCACCCAACCAATAACCGTGAGTGGAGAAAAAGTTATCATTCATATTCTCTGAAACAAGGCCAAGAAAGGAAAAATTCTGCCGGGGTATGTAAACTTTTGAGCACAACTGTACATGTGAATATGTAGTGTGTGTATGTGCAGTGTGTGTGTTTGATGACATAGTTATATTTGAAAAAATGTTTATTTTTTTCAAGAATAAATGTGGATTGTTGTGCATGAGGAAAACAATAAGACATCCCCTGAAAAACAACGAACCCATCTCTCACAGCAAAAAACTATAGACCCTGTGTTATTTTTGAGGAAACATGGTGCAAACTGTTAAAATTCAGTCAAATCCTCCTTTCTCCATAGTGGAGATTTCTGCCATGCTCAGTGAGGACATACCCTGAAGACCTTCACAGACAAATTCATTTTTCTGGCATGTTGCTAACAGATAACTTATAGTAAAAGCAGTGTGGACATGTAACCATCTATGTGGTCACATTCTGCTTATGGAGAAGGTCCTAGAGATGAGCAGACCAGCGCTGGATATAGATACGATGGATATGTCCTACCTGGTACATACTCCATGACCATGCACAGATGACGTGTAGTTGGAAAGGAGCACAACATGGAGGCCACGAAGGGACAATCTGCGAATGTTAGGATGTCCCTCTCTAGAAAGGCCCGTTCAAGTCTTACTGGATCTTTCAGCTTCTGCTTGTCCAGTTTCTTCATGGCGTATAACTGTTTGGAGTCTTTTTGGCGCACTAAGTGGACGGTTCTGAAGAGGAAGAAAATCGGTGGTTTATAATGTATTCTTACTAACAGTCTGTCTATAGACCTCATCACATCTCCTGTACTAATGGTGAATACTAGATATGCTGCCATCGCTATATAGATGATCTCCACTGGGAGGTCCTCATCCATGCCCCATCGTAAATGAACTGAATAATGACAATTAGATGTGCACAGAAGAGATGAGAGAATTAATTACAGTGAAATAGAATTCTACTCATATTTTACAAAGATCTGTATTCACCAAAATGGCGATTTTATTTTGTAATTTGCTTCCTCATGGATTCAGCAAAATGATGAGCAAGTGGACACTATTTTCTAAACCTTAAAAGGCCTTCAAAATGTTAAAAAAACACATTCTTATCCTCACCTCTCCGGCCCCTCTGCCTCAACTGCCTGGTCCGCACTTTCAAATCTCTGCTGCCAGTGCAGAAGTCCAAACATGTCTAAGGCTGAGACAGGACTTCTGGCATTGAGGAGGTCTAGGAGGATTCTGCACAAACGCATGAAAGGTCACGGTGTCGTGGAGTTGGGAACCTTCATGAGCATGCATAGAATCCTCCTGAAGCTCCTCAAAACTAGAAGTTCTGGCCCAGCGTGAGCAGCGGCAATCTGAAGATGTGGTGAGGACTGGACGGATGTTGTTAAAAAGCAGAGGGGTCGGAGAGGTGAACAGTGAGGTCAGTATAAGTCTATTGTCCACTTTTTACATCTTACATTTATTAGTCTCTGGGGTCTGGAGAGAACCCAGACCATAACAAAAGACATTCAATTCGTGAATCACATTTCCCAGGAAAGTCTGCATGAACAGGCGAATGTGAATTATGCCAGATCCGCTCTTCTCTAGAGAACAGGGATGTGGACCCCAATAATTCCTCTATGGTAACACTGTACGGGCACAGAGACAGAGGGATCGTCATAAGGAGCCCTAGAAAACATATATTATGCCGACATCAAGCTCACCCAAAAGCTCCACAGCTGAACTGTTTGATCTGTTCGTAGTCGCTCTTACAAGGATTTCTCCCTGGGTTCAATGATCCGATCAAGGCCTAGAAATAATAAGAAATGGCATTAAAGCATAAAATCTGCAGAAAGATAAAATCTGTGGATGCAGGAACTTCTCCTGTATATTATGTGGACGTGATACAAGCCAGACCCCCACAGACACCATTATATATAGGGGATATCCCCCATACACAGACATCACTGTACTGCAGGGGAGGAGACGGGAGATCACACAGCGGGGGCAGGAATAATAATGCCGCCATCACACACAATAGATCTGATCTACATGAAGAATAGGGATATCCCCTCGTCATATGGGGGATAATATTATATGTGTAATTCACCCCCGTTACCTGATGGTACACAGACATCTCCGCTGATACTTACACTGACAGATTCCTGGACCTCGGGGGTCTCACATATTCCACCGTCATTAATTGGTGGCACAGATATTCCTATAATAATGAGGAAACGTTTTGTATTAGACGATATCAGTACATAATATATAACATCCATATTAAGAAGGAGATGAGACGGGCTCTGTACACGGTGTAATACTGGTATATGGGATTCTGCACACAACGTATATATTTATGGCTCCTCCATAGATGGATATTCTGGACCATAAATGGCCATTGTTCAGGATCTGATTCATCCTAGAACAATTACATGATTGGGGACCTAGGAGCCTCCTTGTACATGATAAAGAAGAGCACAGAGGAGAGAAGCAGAATTACCTGCGCCCCCTCCATTATAGTCTATAAGGGGCTCCGGAGCCGTCACCGGCCTCATACAGAGGTTGGAGAGTAAATCTACATGTTCTCTGCCGTTCTCTATAATATCTCGATATGTGAATGTAAGAATATTAGATGATTGCTCACCTTCCATCAGATCAGTGTTCAGCCCCTGCTGACTGGTATTAGGGTCCGGGATAGTCAGGTTTTCCCCCTCTTCGGAGTCACCTTCTGATGTTTCCTGATGGGTTTAATATGTGCAATTAATATAACATTTCACAAATACTAAATTACCGTATACAGTCCATCCTCGACTTATGAACTTCTGACTTACAAATGACTCCAAGATACAAAGGGTTGATGTTGAAAAAAAAGCTAATATTCACCCTCCAGTCCTTTCCACTGTCATGTGCCATTTCTCTGGTCTCTTTACTATAGTCTAGGACTTCCGGCCGCATTCAGGACCCAGAGGTCACTGTTCATCATAAGGTCATAAGGATGAGGCTGGAAGTCCTGCCCCATAGTGAAGAGGCTGGAAATGTGGTGCACTATGATGGAAAAAGGAGGACTGGGTGGCGAGCAGCGAGCAAAAAATTATTGTTTTTTTTTACCCTGTTTTAACTTCTATACAAATTTGGGTTACAAACAAACCTATAGGATTTATCTAGTTTGTGACAAGGGGACGACCTGTACATAAGTCAGGAAGTACTAAACTAGGACCTAGGGAATAAGCTCAGTATTGGACGGACTATGCATAAGGGAGAAAGTACTAAACCTGGATCTACGGGACAATCTCAGTATTGGATGGACCATACACGGCCGCTCCCTCCAGAAAATCCACATGAATTTGTAAGGGACTTGTATCTACAGCTGTTTTCTAATAACTTCTATTATCAGAACTGCAGCATTTACAAGATGGAAGATTGTGATGATGGAGTGAGACAGAGACGGAAACACAACCTCTGCAGCCGTAGAGACAGGCGGCCATAGAATATCCTGCACCTCTGACATCATAAATCTGCCCCTCTGCTGTATGACGGCTAATCTGGAGAAGATCAGACCAGGACGTGTGATATAGAAGGTGATGGATCCTTACCAGACGCTCCAGTGAGCCGGCCGGACGCTCCAGCACATACAGGACATTTTGGGCCAGTTGTATAATAAAGGCCAATTCTCCACTTGAGGATTTTTCTTCAGACTATAAAGATGGAAATAAATAGAAAGGGAAAATCATGAGAGAACATGGAGGAGGCCGGTTATGCCACCACTTTACTCCTGCGATCTACTTTACAATTACTACATATCTGGTGACTTGGTGCCAGTTGTCTATAATATAATCAGGGATGTGTCCGTCTGTCCGAAGCCTCTATAGACTGCGCCTGCACAGTCTGGCCCCAGACAGAAGAATGCATCCAGCCATTACAGGTGACAGATAAGATGAGTATATGGCACTGGAGATCGCAGTATGCGTAGGCACTGAAGGCATACTGCGTTCAGAGCCTACGCATACCTAGGCCGGGGGAGGAATGCAACGTCGGAATCGGCGCTTGTGCATAGCGCGCTATCTGGCGCCATTTTAGTGAAAGCAGATTTGCAGTGTGTCTTCAATAAAATGACACTGGACAGCGCTGTATGCGCACGCGAGTACTCTGGCGCCTTTTTGTTGAATACATGCGGTAAATGTGTCTTCACTAAAATGGAGCCAGATTCCGATTGTCATTTCAGTAAAATAACACAGGTGAAGCGCTTCCGGGGAGCGATGGAAAGGTGAGTAGGATGGGTAGCACATAACAGGATGGGGGAGCAAGATGGGGGAGCACAAAACAGGATGGGGGAGCACATAACAGGATTGTGGAGCACATAACAGGATGGGGTGCACATAATAGGATGGAAGAGCACATAACAGGATGGGGGCAGCACATAGTATAAGGGCAGCACATAACAGGATGGGGAGCACATAACAGGATGGGGGAGCACATAACAGGATGGGGAGCACATAACAGGATGGGGGCAGCACATAGGATAGGGGCAGCACATAACAGGATGGGGAGCACATAACAGGATGGGGGAGCACATAACAGGATGGGGGCAGCACATAACAGGATGGGGGAGCACATAACAGGATGGGGAGCACATAACAGGATGGGGGGGCAGGATGGTGGAGCACATAACAGGATGGCAGAGCACATAACAGGATGGGGAGCACATAACAGGATGGGGGAGCACATAACAGGATGGGGGAGCATGGACCAGAATGGGGGCAGCACATAACAGGATGGAGGAGCACATAACAGGATGGGGGAGCACATAACAGGATAGGGAAGCATATACCAGGATGGGGGAGCATATACCAGGATGGGGAAGCAGGATGGGGGAGCATGGACCAGGATGGGGGAGCATGGACGAGGATGGGGGAGCATGGACCAGGATGGGGGATCATGAACCAGGATAGGGGACCATATACCAGTAACAAATGCTCCCCACCCGGGCGTAGAATGGGTTCAATAGCTAGTATACTATATTACTGTCGGCCTAAAGAACAATTTTATGTGAATAAACTTATATTCCATCATTAATACTTTTATATGTTTTGTGCAGATTTCTGCTACTTACCTGTTGCACCAATGTCCTGATGTTCTTCTGTAAATGCTCAAGATATGCTGAGCTCATACGACCTTGCTGGTATTTGGTCAGGCAGTCTCTCACTAGCTCCATAACCAGCCGGTAAGTGAAGCTGAGGACGCCATCGGGTAGTGGTAGCACAATGTCAGGGGCATAGGTGGTAAGAATCCCCTGCAGCAGTGCTAACACCTGAAAATTGTCTGAAGGAATTTCAGACATTTCAAATAAATCCAAATCGCAGTCAGTAAATCACTAGCTATGTAGTTAATCACCAACAACAATGACACCGGAATGTCAAAGTGACACTGTAGCTGTAAACACTGGCACAAGTATTGTTCGTGCATTATGATGTCATAATAGCAGTGATATCATCATGGAATGTTGAGATGTTACCTTATATGGAGCTTCTCTCCATAAAAGTAAGTTGCCTAGCAACACAAGCAGCATCATCACAGGCTGAGCATCAGTACCAGGTGCAGGCATGGAGGAAAGACCTGTGGGGGCTTTACTCCTCTGACCAGCGGGGGTGATTTTTATGTTTTAAATTCAATCATTTACATCTGTTCTACATAATAAAAAATATATAATTTCTATAAGAAATCCAGATTCAGATGCTAAAAGAAGTATATTTACTGGTGGATCAGAGACTGCAGCTCAGAGGCCCACACCTCCCCCCACATCCGCTTCCCAAGATAGGGGTCTGTGCACAGCTCTCCGCAGCAGCCAGCAGCCAGGCAGCATTATGTGGTGAGTATGGCAGCGCTGCAGTGCTGAAATCAGCAGGTCTGCGGCAGCACGGTATGGCATAGTGCGCCTGGGACCTATGGAATCTTCAAGGGTTTGTTCAGCGCCGCGTACTTCCATACTGGGAAGGATTTAGTAAAGCTGTCTCTCAGCTTCTAGGGGAGAAAATGGAAAAAGGAACGGCGCAGATCTAAGTGCAGTATATTTTAGGATTTGTAAATAAGGGTGAGGTAACTGAAAACTGCTCACCTTTAAGTAATCTTGAGGTTTAACGTTTAGTAGTGGTGGACTCTTGTGGCTTGCAGCACGCTTTACCGGAAGGATCAGGTCCTCATGTTGGAAGATCCTGTTTGCTCAGTAGATCGGTTCGATAAATTCCGGTTTGTATATCGCGGCGCTTCCAAATAGGGCCCAGTGGATATTTACATTCAGGGTTTATTAATTAGAATATAAAATAGCAATGTACAACGCGTTTCTACTCATTACAGAGTCTTCATCAGGTACAATTTCGTAGTCATGCTTATGGAAGGTCTCTTCATTATATAAAGCATTGATCAGGTTCATCAGGGTCATGGACCGCCCAGTTAATTATTCATGTTAATTGAGTTGGTTTATGCATGTGATTAGTTAATCATGCAATCTAAGGTTGTCTCTACTAGAGTAAAATCAAATAAAAATACAACAACTACAATAAAAATGCAACAACAATACTGGGAAGTGAACAGCGCTGATGACATCACATCTACAGATACATGATGGGACGGTGTAAGTGTGGCCGCCATCATGCCTGTGACTTGGTAGGTTCCTCAGACGGCAGCTCACTCACCTCCCAATGTGGAAGGAAGCGGCCGGAGAACACTTTTAATCTATAAAAGAAATAAAGATTCCACCAAATCCGTGTAGAATATTTTTTGTTCTTTTCACTACACAAAAAAAAAATGATGAAAACGTCTCATGTACCGCGCACTGTTACCCATAAATATTGTAGCTCGTTCCATTAAAAAAAGCTCTTGCCTAAATCTAAGCAGAAAAATGAAAGTTATGGGTCAATGATTAAAAAAGCAAAATAAACTGGATATCTGTGTAATTGTATCAACCTGCAGAATAAAGAAAATTTGTCTACAGTGAGCGGCAAAAAAGAAGGAAAATAAAAAAGTGATGGAAGATTTATTTATTTATTCATCGTCACTCATATCATACCATTAAAAAAGAAAGAAACTGTAGTGGTGGTGAATTCTGATGTCATAATAGGGGTGATGTCATCATGGAATCTTGTGAGGGAATCATATATGGAGCTTCTCACCTTATAAGGAAGTTGCCTAGCAACAGTGAAGATGGTAAAACCATAGGGTGAGCATCAGTGCTTGTATGTAAGAGGGAGCTGTGGGCACCGGGCTCTTCTCATCAGTGAGGGGATTTATAAATATATTTATTAATATCTGTATACACAATAAAAATCATAATTACGTATTTATAAGAAATCCGGATTCAGGATCTAAAAGAAGTATCTTTATCTGGGGGGTCCAGGGAATGAAGATCAGAAGCCCACGCCTCACCACCCCCCAACTTCCCAAGATGGGGGTCTCTATTACAAATATAACCCTGCCTGACATTTGAGAAAATCTAAATTTTGTTAATTATTACTAATTTTTATTACGAAACAGAAAAAAGAGTCGGAATCAGGAGAATTCAGGGATGTTTAGATATTTAGCTCAAATTTTGAGTAGGTGACAGATCCTCTATAATCTTGGTGAATAAAACACTAGTCCTAATAAATCTCCTCCTACGTTCTCCGATCACCACCATATTTGTATTCCAAGAGCCTCAAAGCACCGGAAAGAGCAAGTAACTAAGGAATCAGGCGCATTCTAATCTGTAACCATGGAGACACATAGGCTGCATAAGAGCTGTATATGACGCGCCCCCTGGGCCATGTTCAAGGGATTACCCAGAGCCGGATCTGGATAGGGGTAGTAGTCCTTGTGGCGGTGACCCGGTCCGTGCCCAGGGTGTCAAACTAAGTGGCAGTCTATGGCAGTAGATGTTAATTTGATCGTCTACGCCACCCGTTGAGTACGCCGCCGCTGCAGAGCAGTCCGCTGAGGCCGGTGGTATATGTGCAGCAGTGATGGGGTTCTTAGGGTTCCTTCTGACTCTGCTTCTCTGGGCCTTTCTTCCTCCTCTCTCTCTTCAATGCAGGCTTGGCCCTGGAGCTGGGCCCAGCCGGAGCCACAGCTCCCTGTCAGCCCTCCTGGCTGAGCTCCCCTGCTAAAAAGACCCTGTCCTAAGATGGTGCCCACCTTATATACTCCCTCTATGTGTGAGCCCAGGTGACTAGCACCCAATGAGCTCCTAGCTTTACCCAGAGTACTCCCCCTATCTGCCCCTACACTACTGGGATGTTCCACCCCCCTCCCACTCCAGCCAGGGACAGACGCTGTAGTACCTGCACATATACTTGGTGGGAGTACCGTTGTTCTGTCCCCCGGAAATGGGATGTATGTAGTGCATGCAGCCTACTGAGCTCAGTTCCACACTCCATCCTTACCCGGGAGTGGAATACCACACCTCTGGCTTGAGGTGTAATACCCCTGTAGCAGCCGAGTCCTCAGGGTGCTACATATACACTACACAAGATTTACAAATTTGTTTCATTTTTTATTTTAAGGAACCAAGAAAAAAAAATACTGTAAAAGATCTTCTAACAACGAGAAATGATTCCAGGATTGTCTTTCCACTATATATACAGTATATACTCACAACACAAAGGTTAACTAATAGTTTTAATGATTTTCTGTAATAAATATTTGTATAAATATGAGAAACATTTATATAAAAATACAACAAATAATAATAAAAATTTCAATTATAAAACAAGAAATACGTCTTATAATAATATTACTCAGCGATTTATAAAAATAACAAAATTCTTGTCGCTGCTGCTCCTGACGACCAATCAGATTTCTGCCGTTTTGCCTCTTGCAGTGCGGAATCGATGGCTGGAATCTGACTGGTTGCTACGGGCAACACTTTCATTATTCTCTACACTGTTTGTATAAATAATCCTTAAACTCTCGTTGCCGATAGCAACCGATTAGAATTCAGCTTTTACATTTGTAATTTACACAAGAAAAATAAACGTGATTTCTGATTGGTCGCTAGGGGTAACAAAGACGCTACATGACAGCTGAGGCTCCGTGACAATGGCGTCTGTTACTCCAGGTACTGGATGATGGGCCGGACACAGGTGCAGCCCACCGTCACCAGCTGCTTCTCCAGCCTATAGGTGGGACACATCCTCTCATCTCACCACGCAGGACCAGGATCTCCTGTCTGATGGGGACTGAGTTCATGCTGAGGTCCACATGACCCTCCGGGTCCAAACATCCGCGGTGGAGACATCGGGCCTCGCTGATGACCGCAGGGAATCTGTTATTGTCCACATTAGAGCTGGTGGAAGGAGATGAGAGAAATCAGGACACAGCAGTAACCATGTTTAGTCCCCCATACTCCGGCCTGCTGACCCCCATATATCATTATTATTATTTCTGCCATTACTCCATGTACATTCACCTGTATTCCCATGGAGAGATGGAGCGGCTCCTCACACTGTCCGCCATTACTTGTGCAGAACTCCGACTGCCGCCCTTCATATCCACCTTCACACGTGGAGGAAATGTGGTGTCCGGTGTGAAGAGACATCCCCCGCCGGACACTAGAGGGGCCTCCCAGCCATCAGCGCCAGGGACCTTCTCTTCTCCTCCATGGACACAAGAGATGAAGATCAGAAGAAGCAAAGTGGAGAAAACCTGAGGACAGAAGATGTCACACATGTGATAGGGGACATTGTGGAAGTGTCAACATTATGTAGTGATATAAGTAAGGGTTAAATAATGGATCAATAATATACACTAATAATATTCATACTCGTATGGACCTATCCCAAAGATATGCAACAGCGCTCAAGCCAAGAGCAACCAGATATGACTATATAACACATATAAGAAAGTCCAACATTTTAAGTGGAATTCATTCAACAATCTATTATACTAGCTATTGAACCCGTTCTACGCCCGGGTGGCGAGCATTTTTATTGATATATGGTCTCCCATATATCGTATGAGTATGTGTTCCCCCCTCCTGGTATTTGTGCTGCCCCCATCCTGTCCCCACGATCCTATCCTGGTATGCATGGCACACCTCAACCCCAATCCTGGTATGCATGGCACCCCTCATCCCCAATCCTGGTATGCATTGCACTCCTCACCCCCAATCCTGGTATGCATGACACCGCTTACCCCAATCCTGGTATGCGTGGCTCTCCTCATCCCCCATTCTGGTATGCATGGCACCCCTCATCCCCAATCCTGGTATGCATGGCCCCCTCATCCCCAATCCTGGTATGCATGGCCCCCCTCATCCCCAATCCTGGTGTGCATGGCACCCCTCATCCCCAATCCTGCTATGCATGGCACCCCTCATCCCCCAATACTGGTATGCATGGCAACCCTCATCCCCCAATCCTGGTATGCATGGTACCCCTCATCCAGCTATCCTGGTATGCATGGCACCCCTCAACCCCAATCCTGGTATGCATAGTACCCCTCACCCCCCAATCCTGGTATGCATGGCACCCCTCATGCCCAATCCTGGTATGCATGGCCCCCCTCATCCCCAATCCTGGTATGCCTGGCCCCCCTCTTCCCCAATCCTGGTATGCATGGCACCCCTCATCCACAATCCTGGTATGCATGGCCCCCCTCATCCCCCAATCCTGGTATGCATGGCAACCCTCATCCCCCAATCCTGGTATGCATGGTACCCCTCATCCCCCTATCCTGGTATGCATGGCACCCCTCAACCCCAATCCTGGTATGCATAGTACCCCTCACCCCCCAATCCTGGTATGCATGGCACCCCTCAACCCCAATCCCGGTATGCATCGCACCCCTCATGCCCAATCTTGGTATGCATGGCACCCCTCATGCCCAATCCTGGTATGCATGGCACCCCTCATGCCCAATCCTGGTATGCATGGCACCCCTCATCCCCAATCCCGAGATGCATGGCACCCCTCATCCCCAATCCCGGTATGCATGGCACCCCTCATCCCCAATCCCGGTATGTATGGCACCCCTCATTCCCAATCCTGGTATGAATGCCACTCTTCATCCCAATCCTGGTATGCATGGGCCCCTCATCCCCAATAATGTTATACATGGTACACCTTATCCCTATCCTGGCATACATGGTACCCCTCATCCCTCTCCTGGTATGTATGGTACCCCTCATCCTGGTGTGCTTGGTACCCCTCATCCCAATTCAGGTATGTATGGCATCCTCATCCCAGAAACCTGGTATGCATGGCACCCAATCCCTCATCCTAGAATGCATGGTACCCCTCATCCTTATCCTGGTATGCAAGATACCCCTCATCCTGGTACGCATGGCACCCCATACCTCATCCTGGTATGCATGGTACCCCGCATTCCTATCCTAGCATGCTTGGTACCCCTCATCCCTATTCTGGTATGCATGGCACCCCTCACCCCCCCAATCCTGGTATGCATGGTCCCCTCACCCCCCAATCCTGGTTTGCATGGTCCCCTCACCCCCCAATCCTAGTATGCATGGTCCCCTCAACCCCCAATCCTGGCATGCATGGACCCCTCACCTCCCAATCCTGGTATGCATGGGCCACTCATCCCCCAATAATGGTATGTGTGGTAGCCCTCATCCTGGTATGCATAGTCCCCTCACCCCCCAATCCTGGTATGTGTGGTACCCCTCACCTCCCAATACTGGTATGTATGGTTTCCTCACCCATCAATCCTGGCATGCATGGTCCCTTCACCCCCCAATCCTGGTATGTGTGGTACCCATCACCCCCCAATCCTGGTATGCATGGTCCCCTCACCCCCCAATCCTGGTATGTGTGGTACCCCTCACCCCCCAATCATGGTATGCATGGTCCCCTCACCACCCAATTCTGGTATGTGTGGTACCCCTCATCCTGGTATGCATGATCCCCTCGCCCCACAATCCTGGAATGCATGGTCCCCTCACCCCCAATCCTGGTATGTGTGGCCCCCTCATCCCTTTCACACTGTACACACATACAAAAAAAATAAACAGTTATACTCACCTTTCTTCTCTGTGCTCCAGCGCTGCTGCGTCCTGTTTTGCCGGGGGCCTGTGGAGGAGTGCGGCGCTGGAGCACCGCGCTGTCCGGCGCCATTTTGCTGAAGACACACTGCAAATGTGTCTTCAGTAAAATGGCGCCGGATAGCGCTATGCGCATGAGCCGATCCGATGCCTCACTCCCGCCCCGGACTTCGGCGAAAAGAGGCGCCGTGGCAACGCTTCCCCCAGTCAGGTAAGTATGTATGTATGGAGATCGCGGGATGCGTTCAGTTTCTACGCATACCGCGATCTCCGGCGCCATATACTCCTCTTATCTGTAACGGCTGGATGTATGATTCTGTAGAAACATTACTGTGTCCAACAGTTATTACATATATCAAACTGAAATAGCTGTTGCAAAAACACGAATTTTTATAAAACATTAAGCTTAAGATTAATAGGGGTGCCCAAACTTTTTCATATAACTGTATACTACGTCAGCGGAGCAATCCAGCCACTTTCTACTGAATATATATAATACGTCAGCGGAGCAATCCGGCCACTTTCTACTGAATATAAATATATATAATACGTCAGCGGAGCAATCCAGCCACTTTCCTCTGAATATATATAATACGTCAGCGGAGCAATCCAGCCACTTTCTACTGAATTTAAATATATAATACGTCAGCGGAGCAATCCAGCCACTTTTTACTGAATATAAATATATATAATACGTCAGCGGAGCAATCCAGCCACTTTCCTCTGAATATATATAATACGTCAGCGGAGCAATCCGGCCACTTTCTACTGAATATATATAATACGTCAGCGGAGCAATCCAGCCACTTTCTACTGAATTTAAATATATAATACGTCAGCGGAGCAATCCAGCCATTTTCTACTGAATATAAATATATATAATACGTCAGCGGAGCAATCCAGCCACTTTCTACTGAATATATATAATACGTCAGCAGAGCAATCTGGCCACTTTCTACTGAATATAAATATATATAATACGTCAGCAGAGCAATCCAGCCACTTTCTACTGAATTTAAATATATAATACGTCAGCGGAGCAATCCAGCCACTTTCTACTGAATATATATAATACGTCAGCAGAGCAATCTGGCCACTTTCTACTGAATATAAATATATATAATACGTCAGCGGAGCAATCCAGCCACTTTCTACTGAATATATATAATACGTCAGCGGAGCAATCCGGCCACTTTCTACTGAATATAAATATATATAATACGTCAGCGGAGCAATCCAGCCACTTTCTACTGAATATATATAATACGTCAGCGGAGCAATCCGGCCACTTTCTACTGAATATAAATATATATAATACGTCAGCGGAGCAATCCAGCCACTTTCTACTGAATTTAAATATATAATACGTCAGCGGAGCAATCCAGCCACTTTCTACTGAATATATATAATACGTCAGCAGAGCAATCTGGCCACTTTCTACTGAATATAAATATATATAATACGTCAGCAGAGCAATCCAGCCACTTTCTACTGAATATAAATATATATAATACGTCAGCGGAGCAATCCAGCCACTTTCTACTGAATATATATAATACGTCAGCAGAGCAATCCGACCACTTTCTACTGAATATAAATATATATAATACGTCAGCAGAGCAATCCAGCCACTTTCTACTGAATATAAATATATATAATACGTCAGCGGAGCAATCCAGCCACTTTCCTCTGAATATATATAATACGTCAGCGGAGCGATCCAGCCACTTTCCTCTGAATATATATAATACGTCAGCGGAGCAATCCAGCCACTTTCTACTGAATATATATAATACGTCAGCAGATCAATCCAGCCACTTTCTACTGAATATATATAATACGTCAGCGGAGCAATCCAGCCACTTTCCTCTGAATATATATAATACGTCAGCGGAGCAATCCAGCCACTTTCCTCTGAATATATATAATACGTCAGCGGAGCAATCCGGCCACTTTCTACTGAATATAAATATATATAATACGTCAGCGGAGCAATCCAGCCACTTTCTACTGAATATAAATATATTTAATACGTCAGCGGAGCAATCCAGCCACTTTCCTCTGAATATATATAATACGTCAGCGGAGCGATCCAGCCACTTTCTACTGAATATATATATATATAATACGTCAGCGGAGCAATCCGGCCACTTTCTACTGAATATATATATATATAATACGTCAGCAGAGCAATCCAGCCACTTTCCTCTGAATATATATAATACGTCAGCAGAGCAATCCAGCCACTTTCCTCTGAATATATATAATACGTCAGCGGAGCAATCCGGCCACTTTCTACTGAATATATATATATATAATACGTCAGCGGAGCAATCCGGCCACTTTCTACTGAATATATATATATATAATACGTCAGCGGAGCAATCCGGCCACTTTCTACTGAATATAAATATATATAATACGTCAGCAGAGCAATCCAGCCACTTTCTACTGAATATAAATATATTTAATACGTCAGCGGAGCAATCCAGCCACTTTCCTCTGAATATATATAATACGTCAGCGGAGCGATCCAGCCACTTTCCTCTGAATATATATAATACGTCAGCGGAGCAATCCAGCCACTTTCTACTGAATATAAATATATATAATACGTCAGCGGAGCAATCCAGCCACTTTCTACTGAATATAAATATATATAATACGTCAGCGGAGCAATCCAGCCACTTTCTACTGAATATATATAATACGTCAGCAGAGCAATCCAGCCACTTTCCTCTGAATATATATAATACGTCAGCGGAGCAATCCAGCCACTTTCTACTGAATATATATAATACGTCAGCAGAGCAATCCGGCCACTTTCTACTGAATATAAATATATATAATACGTCAGCGGAGCAATCCAGCCACTTTCCTCTGAATATATATAATACGTCAGCGGAGCGATCCAGCCACTTTCCTCTGAATATATATAATACGTCAGCGGAGCAATCCAGCCACTTTCTACTGAATATAAATATATATAATACGTCAGCGGAGCAATCCAGCCACTTTCTACTGAATATATATAATACGTCAGCAGAGCAATCCAGCCACTTTCTACTGAATATAAATATATATAATACGTCAGCGGAGCAATCCAGCCACTTTCTACTGAATATAAATATATATAATACGTCAGCGGAGCAATCCAGCCACTTTCCTCTGAATATATATAATACGTCAGTGGAGCAATCCAGCCACTTTCCTCTGAATATATATAATACGTCAACAGGGCAATCCAGCCACTTTCCTCTGAATATATATAATACGTCACCGGAGCAATCCAGCCACTTTATCAAACGTCAGCAGAGCTAAATATTTTAATTAAAGTTTACAACCTTATTCGTTCCGTAATTCCATTATAATGGCCCCCAAACGCCAGCAAGTTCTTTCTGAGGCGGAAACTCAGGCAAAAAAATCAAAAAGGGCTGAAGCTCAAAAGGTTGGTAGAAGTAGGGGTAAAAAACAGCACCTTAAATTGCAGCGTGAAAAAAATACTGTCAGAAGAAAGGCTGCCCATCATAATCTCACCCCAAAAAAGCGTCAACAGATGCGCAACGCTGACGCTGAGAGGCATAGGTCTGCCCCAGAGAGGCATAGGTCTGCCCCAGAGAGGCGTAGGTCTGCCCCAGAGAGGCATAGGTCTGCCCCAGAGAGGCGTAGGTCTGCCCCAGAGAGGCATAGGTCTGCCCCAGAGAGGCATAGGTCTGCCCCAGAGAGGCGTAGGTCTGCCCCAGAGAGGCATAGGTCTGCCCCAGAGAGGCGTAGGTCAGCCCCAGAGAGGCGTAGGTCTGCCCCAGAGAGGCATAGGTCTGCCCCAGAGAGTCATAGGTCTGCCCCAGAGAGGCGTAGGTCTGCCCCAGAGAGGCATAGGTCTGCCCCAGAGAGGCATAGGTCTGCCCCAGAGAGGCGTAGGTCTGCCCCAGAGAGGCATAGGTCTGCCCCAGAGAGGCATAGGTCTGCCCCAGAGAGGCGTAGGTCTGCCCCAGAGAGGCATAGGTCTGCCCCAGAGAGGCGTAGGTCTGCCCCAGAGAGGCATAGGTCTGCCCCAGAGAGGCGTAGGTCTGCCCCAGAGAGGCATAGGTCAGCCCCAGAGAGTATGACAGACGCTGAGCTTCAGCAGCATCGCAGCGCCAATGCTGAGAGACACAGAGGAGCCCGTACTAAACAACCTGCCCGCTGGGGTAAAAACGGAAGATCTCGCAACACTGCTTTGCTTACTGAAAACTTCAATGAAGACGACATTGGGGCATGCTATCTTGGCCCAATGAACAACAAATGCTCATTTTGTAATGCCAACCATTTCCAAAATGAAATTACAACAAACTGTTGTCATAGTGGAACCATCAAACTGGAAGAAGTGTGAATGCATCCCTATATTACTAATTGCATGAAGAGATCAGAACCAAACTCCAAGAATTTCATGGAAAACATAAGATCATACAATAGTGCAAACGCTTTTGCATCCATGGGCGCACAAATTGACCAATCAATTAACAGGCGATCAGGTCCTTTCTGTTACAGAATCCATGGGCAAATTTACCATGCAACATCTGCGTTGCACCCTAACCAAGGTGAATCACCAACATACGCCCAGTTATATATTCTGGATTCGGCACAATCCAGCCAACAGTGGATGCATTCGTAATCTTATGGAAAATCTACAAAGAATTCTGGAAGATATCAATCCTTTCTCCAGAGAATACAAAAATATGTTGCAATTTGAACAAGAAGAAATGCTAAAAGCAAATCTAGAAAACCGAATGCCAATTGAATATAGCATGACTTTCGTGAGAGAAAAAGTAAATACTATGCACCCCGGCAGAATCAATGCTCCAACTGCCAGAGGGGAAATTGCTGCCATTTTCCACAGCACAGATGGTGCAACCCCAAAAAACCGTGACATTACCATTCATCCAAAAAGTGGAATTTTACAAAATATATCTATTCTGAGTAGACTCTGTGACCCAATGAGCTACGCTTTGCTTTTCCCTTATGGGGACTCTGGGTGGACTACAGAACTAAAAAAAACAGTTGGTCGAGGAAATGTGACTCCACTTCAATGGTATTCATACCACTTTGCCATTCGTGATGGTACTTTAACCAGTTCCTTAATGCAGGAAAGCTGACACACCAATTTATGGTTGATGCCTATTGCAAAACTGAGGCAAACCGTTTGAATTGGGTGCGCACAAATCAAAGTACTGTAAGAGCTGAAGAATATGACGTCCTTCACCAATTCGTGACCAACCACCGTTTCATGAACATAAATATCCTACCTGGAAAAAAAGTCATATTGCCATCGACTTTCCAAGGAAGTCCAAGAAATATGGCACAAAACTACCAAGATGCCATGGCAATGGTCAGGAAATATGGCAAACCAGACCTATTTGTAACAGTAACGTGCAATCCAAAATGGAGGGAAATCAGGGAAAACTTACTTCCCTCTCAGCAACCATGCGACAGGCCCGATTTAGTAGCTCGAGTATTCAACATGAAACTAAAATTGCTACTTGGAGACCCAACCACATACCACAGATTTGGACGTGTTAATGGTATGGTGTATGTAATTGAGTTCCAAAAAAGAGGGCTCCCTCATGGACACATATTGGCATTTATGGCCCCGGAATACCAATCCTGGGAAAAAGAAAGAATTGACAAAATTGTTTGTGCAGAGCTCCCGCACAAAGATACGCATCCGAAGCTTTATGAAATTGTACAATCTTGCATGATGCACGGTCCATGTGGTCCACTTAATCCAAATGCACCATGCATGGACAATGGAAACTGTACAAGGTTTTCCCAAGGATTTCTGTTCCGAAACTAATAGCAATGTAAATGGATCCCCTAAATATCAACGCCGGGATGAGAACAACTTTGTTGAACTTGGTGGAAACAGGGTTGATAATAGATGGGTTGTACCTTACAATCCTTATCTTTCCTTAAAATACAATGCTCACATAAACGTTGAGATTTGCAGTTCTACAAAGTGTAAAATATTTGTTCAAATATGTTTACAAAGGGCATGATTGTGCAAATCTACAGTGTGTTACTGCTGCCACAGAACAAGAAGCCACGGTTGAATGGGATGAAGTAAAAAATGACTTAGAAACTCGATATGTAAGTGCACCTGAAGCATGCTGGAGACTCAGGGAATATAAAATGCACCATCAACCTGACCATGTGGAAAGATGAAATGTCCACCTTGAGGACAAGCATACAATATGCTTTATAGCAGGTAAAGAAGCTGAAGCTGTGCAGCGGAAAAACACCAAGTCTAAACTTCTTGCTGGGTTTAAACTGAATCGGGAAGATCCTAATGCCCAACAATATTTCTACATTGAAATCCCTGAACATTTCACTTGGGATGAAAAAAACGTTAAATGGAAACCATGTTGCAAATGTCATAAAACCACAATTGGCAGAATGTTTAACGTTAGTCCATTAGACAGAGAAAAATACTTTCTCCGAATTCTCCTTCTCAATGTTAGAGGCGCAACATCTTTTGAGGATCTCAGAACAACTGAAGGAAACCGTTTTGCTACTTTCCAAGAAGCCTGTATTGCAAGAGGGTTAACTGATGATGACTCTGAATGGGATACTCGCCTAACAGAAGCTGCCACTTATCAAATGCCAATACAACTTACACAATTGTCTGCATTTATTTGCATCATGTGTGAGCCGTCTAATGCTGCAGCATTGTTTCAAAGGCACAATAAAAATCTTATGGAAGACTATACCAGACGTTTCCCTCATGTAGAAAAGGCCGTCTATATGACATTACATGAAATTGAGCCTGTGTTACGGACACATGGAAAGTCATTACAAGATTTTGGCCTACACCTTCCTGTTGGCAAGTACGATGATCCAATCAATTCTGGCAAATATTACGACCCTGTTGCGGAAAAGGCTTTGAGGAGAAATTCCAAATGTTAAACCCAGGACAACGAAAGGCTTTCGAAAAAATCAGAGAAGCTTTTGAGATTCCAACTTGCAAAAACGTCTATTTTTTATTGACGGACCTGGTGGAAGTGGTAAGACATTCCTGTATAATACAATCATGCATTACGTTCAGAGCAAAAATGAATTAGTCTTGCCATGTACATTTACAGGCATTGCTGCTACTTTGCTGGAAGGAGGCCGAACTTCCCATAATCTGTTCAAACTGCCTATACCAATTAATGAAACGTCGACGTGCAATATTCGTCATGGCAGCAATACTGCCAATGAGTTGAAAAACACCAAACTCATAATCTGGGACGAAGCTTCTATGGCTCCAGCTCATGCTGTAAATGCAGTTGACACCTTCTACAAAGAACTCATGGCTGAAGATCCAAAAGTTCCCTCCAAAAAAACGTTCGGAGGTGCAGTGTCTGTTTTTGGTGGAGATTTTCGACAAATCCTTCCTGTTGTACCACATGGCACCAGAACCGAAATAATTTCAGCATGCATGAAGAACAGCAATTGTTGGAGGAATATTGAAGTCCTCAAATTGGACCTAAACATGCGTACCAATGAGGACAATGTCCCCCAAGAACATCAAGGCTTTTCCCAATGGCTTTTAAACCTTGGAGATGGAAAACTTCAAGAACCAGGACTAGAGGAAGGTATCTTTGAAATTCCTTCTGTCTGCATTGAAAATGGATGTATTGTTGATGCTGTCTTTCCTCAAGTCATACAACCAGAAGATAAAAGCATTGCAAACCGTGCAATCCTAACTCCAAAAAACCAACATTCACATGAACTGAATGAAAATGTTCTTAGACGAATTCAGTCTGAATTGAAATGCTACACCAGTATTGATTCCATTCAGCAAGATACTGCAAATGCTGAGGAAGCAGCAAACTATCCGATGGAGTTCTTAAACAGCTTAACGCCTGGTGGTATGCCTCCTCATAGATTACATTTGAAAGTTGGAGCAGTAGTCATGCTATTAAGAAACCTTAACTCAAGAAGAGGTCTTTGCAATGGCACCAGAATGGTTGTGAAGCAAATGATGTCAAAAGTCATTGACTGTGAAATCCTCAGCGGATCATTTAAAGGTACAAGGGTATCATTCCCAGAGTTATTCTGCCCCAAGCCATCCTCATCTTCCTTTTACTTTAAAACGAAAACAGTTTCCCTTAAGACTGGCTTATGCTATGACCATCAACAAAAGTCAAGGGCAAACACTGGATTCAGTTGGCATATATTTGCCATCTCCAGCCTTCAGCCAGGGCCAACTTTATGTCGCCTCTTCAAAGACAAAATCCTTCCAACAAGTCAAAGTCAAAGTTTTTGCTACTGATCAACGAGGCAACTTAAAGAAAGACCACAGAGTTTACACCAAAAATGTTCTTTACACAGAAGTTTTTGCACAATAATTTTTTTTTCCAGCTAATAGTTTAATAAAATGTAAAATGTTATATATAACAGTGAATGTGTCTTTCTGTTCAAAGCCAAAATGGGTGGCGGCTGTGCAGTGTGGTGCCTGAGTCAGAGCGTGTGCACACTGCACTACGATGCCATTTTACTGAAGACACTGTGTGTGCAAATTCCCAGACACAGTGTCTTCAAGAAAATGGCGCCAGATATTGTGAGATGCGCACACGTTGACTCAGGCACTATTTTATGGGAACAGCACATACCAGGATGGGGGCGCAGGATAGCAGCACATACCAGGATGGGGGCACAGGATGGCAGCAGCACATACCAGGATGGGGGCACAGGATGGGGGCAGCACATACCAGGATAGGGGCACAGGATGGGAGCAGCACATACCAGGATGGGGGCACAGGATAGCAGCACATAGTAGGATGGGGGCACAGGATGGCAGCAGCACATACCAGGGTGGGGGCGCAGGATAGCAGCATATAACAGGATAGGGGCACAGGATAGCAGCACATACCAGGATAGGGGCACAGGATGGCAGCAGCACAAGACCGAATTGGAGCACAGGATTAGAGCAGCACATACCAGGATGGGGGCACAGGATGGGGGCAGCACATACCAGGATGGGGGCACAGGATGGGAGCAGCACATACCAGGATGGGGGCACAGGATAGCAGCACATACCAGGATAGGGGCACAGGATGGCAGCAGCACAAGACCGGATTGGAGCACAGGATTAGAGCAGCACATACCAGGATGGGGGCACAGGATGGGGGCAGCACATACCAGGATGGGGGCACAGGATGGGAGCAGCACATACCAGGATAGGGGCACAGGATGGGGGCAGCACATACCAGGATGGGGGCACAGGATAGCAGCAGCACATGACAGGATGGGGGCGCAGGATGGCAGCAGCACATACCAGGATGGGGGCGCAGGATAGCAGCAGCACATACCAGGATGGGCGCAGGATAGCAGCAGCACATACCAGGATGGGGGCGCAGGATAGCAGCAGCACATGACAGGATGGGGGCGCAGGATGGCAGCACATACCAGGATGGGGGCACAGGATGGCAGCAGCACATTACAGAATGGGGGCACAGGATGGGAGCAGCACATGACAGGATGGGGGCGCAGGATGGGAGCAGCACATGACAGGATGGGGGCGCAGGATAGCAGCACATACCAGGATGGGGGCACAGGATGGCAACAGCACATTACAGAATGGGGGCGCAGGATGGGAGCAGCACATGACAGGATGGGGGCGCAGGATGGGAGCAGCACATGACAGGATGGGGGCGCAGGATGGGAGCAGCACATACCAGGATGGGGGCACAGGATAGCAGCAGCACATGACAGGATGGAGGCGCAGGATGGGAGCAGCACATGACAGGATGGGGGCGCAGGATAGCAGCACATGACAGGATGGGGGCGCAGGATGGCAGCAGCACATACCAGGATGGGGGCACAGGATGGGAGGAGCACATGACAGGATGGAGGCCATATACCAATATAAATGCTCGCCACCCGGGCGTAGAACGGGTGGTTCAATAGCTAGTACATTATAGGTGAAGTAGACTCAAAAGACCAAAGCAGATTCAACCTTAAAGAACGAGTCATTACTTCTTCTTTTACCCATGAGCCCCGCACGTCATGTCCAATTGCCCCAATGCACATTTCGAATCTTCCTCAGGGGGTGCCGGTGCGTGCGTTGGGGCAGTTGGGCATGACGTGCGGACTCACGGGTAAGTGCCTCATTCATTACCAGTATACTTATCTCTAACATTCAAGAAGTTGTCCACTACTTTATGTATCCCCCCCCGGGGCCCCTAAGACTTATTGTGAATACCTTCTGTTGCTGATAATGCCTGTGAGCGGCGCTATCGGTTGCCTCTCACAGGCATCACGTGACTCCGCGCTGACGTCATGACAAGTGAGGCGTGACTCAGCACTGGGGTCCCCGCGGTGGCCGCTGGGTTGTGGGCGGGGTTACCCCTCCTCGTCACACCTTGCATCCACCGCGCGCTTTCCCAATGAATGGAGAGAGGCAGAGCGCGTGGTGGATGCTGGGTGTGACGAGGAGGGGTAACCCCGCCCACAGCCTGGAGTCCACCCTGGAACCTGGAAGACAAAGACCCCCGGCTGCTGCCAGCACTTGTCGTGACATCAGCGGATGTCAGAGCCGGCTGCAGCCGGGGGTCACATGATGCCTGTGAGCGGCCAGTGATAGCGCCACTCACAGGCCGTATCTGCAACAGAAGGTATTTACAAGAAGTCTTAGGGGCCCCGGGGGGATACATGGGGGGGATATAAGGTAGTGGACATCCCCTTTCAGCCATGGCGCTCTGTTTTACCACCTGTGTGCCTGTTTTTATGTAATCTCCACCTATATGATGTGTGCTGCTCCTCTTTATTGATTTTGATTTAATTATACTGAGTTAGGACCTAAGCACTATAATACTGTTGTGGGGATCTATGTGATACTGCTATATCTATGTCAGATATGTAATTGGTCTGGCACCCCCACTAAAACCACGTCCCCTCCCCCACCCCCCACCCCCCCGTCCAACTAATCTCATATATGTGTGTCTCTCTTGTGATTAATAAAATTGATATTGATATTTACTTTATGATTGAAGTAGTAATGACTCGTTCTTTAAGGCTGAATTTGTCATGTCATTGTATCATAACACAGGATAACAAAAAAAATGGTGGTAGCCCATGCAAGTGCTGCACTCACTATTCTGCTGGTGCAGTCACTGTGTACATACATTACATTACTGATCCGGAGTTATATCCTGTATTATACTCCAGAGCTGCACTCACTATTCTGCTGGTGCAGTCACTGTGCACATACATTACATTACTGATCCTGAGTTACATCCTGTATTATACTCCAGAGCTGCACTCACTATTCTGCTGGTGCAGTCACTGTGTACATACATTACATTACTGATGCGGAGTTATATCCTGTATTATACTCCAGAGCTGCACTCACTATTCTGCTGGTGCAGTCATTGTGTACATATATTACATTACTGATCCGGTACTGATCCTGAGTTACATCCTGTATTATACTCCAGAGCTGCACTCACTCTTCTGCTGGTGCAGTCACTGTGTACATACATTACATTACTGATCCTGAGTTACATCCTGTATTATACTCCAGAGCTGCACTCACTATTCTGCTGGTGCAGTCACTGTGTACATACATTACATTACTGATGCGGAGTTATATCCTGTATTATACTCCAGAGCTGCTCTCACTATTCTGCTGGTGCAGTCACTGTGCACATACATTACATTACTGATCCTGAGTTACATCCTGTATTATACTCCAGAGCTGCACTCATTATTCTGCTGGTGCAGTCACTGTGTACATACATTACATTACTGATCCTGAGTTACATCCTGTATTATACTCCAGAGCTGCACTCACTATTCTGCTGGTGCAGTCACTGTGTACATACATTACATTACTGATCCGGAGTTATATCCTGTATTATACTCCAGAGCTGCACTCACTATTCTGCTGGTGCAGTCACTGTGTACATACATTACATTACTGATCCTGAGTTACATCCTGTATTATACTCCAGAGCTGCACTCACTATTCTGCTGGTGCAGTCACTGTGTACATACATTACATTACTGATCCTGAGTTACCTCCTGTATTATACTCCAGAGCTGCACTCACTATTCTGCTGGTGCAGTCACTGTGTACATACATTACATTACTGATCCTGCACTGATCCTGAGTTATATCCTGTATTATACTCCAGAGCTGCACTCACTATTCTGCTGGTCCAGCCGCTCCCTCTCTCCTCACACACATATTATACATATACACACAATAATAACTACCTACACCATGACATCTGGTCCGGTTACCAAACAAATAATAACAATATAATAAACAATAACCGACAAATTATATACAAACTAATATATACATTCTTTTTTTTTTTTATTATTTTTTTTTATTATAAGTAAAATAAATACTAACTATACAAATATATACAAGACAAAACAAAACCCCCCACACTCAAGCCCACCAGTCCCTCCCCGGCACTGACCTGAGAGCTGGTCCTGCGCCTCATGCCTCAGTCCAACGTCCATAGGCCAGATCAGGCAGTGCCAGTTTTTCACCCAAATAACCAGTGTCCCACAAGATGAACCCACCTCCCACCTTTTCCCTCCACCCAACCTAACACCTACACCCAAACCCATATATACAATATATACAGAAACAAACAATACAATAGCAAACAATACAATAACCACAACTGACAAAGCCCAAGTTCGGTGCCTGCCGCCCTACATCACTGTCTACTGATCAAAACAAAACAAAAATCTATGGTGTCAGCAGCAGCCCACCACCAGGAGAGGAGATGACCAGACTAGGGCACACTAAAAGAAAAGCCCCTCCAGAGGAGAGCGGCCCTCTGTGTACCCAGTCTCTCATACTCCAGAGAACGCACCTTCACCAGGTCACCGAGTATGGTCCTAAACACATCGTCCACTGGGAGGATTTTGCCCTGCGTCGATACTAAGCACCGTGCGTTCCACGTGTGATACCTAACCACTGCGCTAACTAGAAATAAGGTGCAGTGGTCCCGACCACCCAGGTCCCCGAATGCTCCATAGGCCAATTCCGCATAAGAGAGACCAACCAGCCAGGGCCAGTCAATGGAGGCGCCCACCCTGTTGTACACTTCTGTGTTAAAGGGACAACGAAGCAGGAAGTGGTCCATGCTTTCAAGCATGGTACCACAATGCTCCCGAGGACAGTTCCTGTCCTCAGAGCTCCTACACTTCAGATTGTCCCTCACACACAGTTTCCCATGAAAGCAGCGCCAAGCCAAGTCCCAAAACTTCGAGGGATCCTGATAGAATTCAAAAGATGCAGACCCACCCCAACATCCCGACTTGGGCAATCCCTGCACACCAGAGGCCTCTGAAAATGAGTCAACAGAACCCTTTTGTCAAGGAGCTTCCTTGGCAGAGTCCTGACCTCCCACATTCCCAGACCCCACCGACGAATTACCTTCAGAACCACAGTAGCGTAAGCCAGTAGATGTCAATGTGGTGTGCGTAGATCTTTCACTTGCCCTCCTGTCTCCCATTCCTGGAAGAAAGGCTGAAACCATCCCTTACAGCAGAATACCCACGGGGGAGCCCTCTCTTTCCAGAGGTTAGCAATATTGATCTTAATGAAGGTATTCACAAGGAATACCACAGGGTTCACCATACCCAACCCTCCTAGTCTCCTCGTATGGTAAGTAACCTCCCTCTTGACCAGGTTCAGTCTATTCCCCCATAACAGTTGGAAGAACAAACTGTAGACCCGAGTCCAGAGAGGCTCCGGCAAGATGCACACACTGCCCAGATAGATCAGCACAGGGAGCAGGTAAGTTTTGATCAGGTTTATCCTTTCCCTTAGGGTCAAAGACCAACCCTTCCATTGGTTCACCTTCTGAGTGGCGATCTCTAGCCTGCTGTTCCAATTTTGTTTGGGGCAATCCCCCTGGCCAAATTCGATGCCAAGAACTTTTGCAGAGACTTTGGGTCCTGGAAGGGTGTCCGGGAGATCAAAACCAGAATCTCCTCCTCCCAGCCAGAGACTCTCACACTTATCCCGGCTGATCTTGGACCCGGATGCCTCCGAGTAGCTATTTACTTCTGATATCAGCCACTCTGCCTCCCCATCAGAGGAAACAAAAACGGTGACATCATCGGCATACGCCACCACTCTCAGAGTGGCTTCCGGTGCTGCCCGGTCCATCACGATCCCAGCCAATGGTCCACACTCCACCCTCCTAAGAAGTGGGTCAATTGCAAACACGTACAGCAGCGGGCTCAAGGGACAACCCTGGCGAACACCACACCCAACCTCAAAAGAGCTGCCAATCCAACCGTTCACAAGCGGGAAACTCTCTGCCCCAGCGTACAAGGTCTTAAGCCAATCAACAAACCCCCCCGGCAGGCCATACCTCAGAAGGACAGACCAGAGGTACTCATGATTAACCAGATCAAACGCTTTTGCCTGGTCCAATGACAGCATGTACCCCTTCCAGTGACCAGCCCTACCCTGCTCCACCGCCTCTCGGACACAGAGTACAGCACTAATTGTACTGCGGCCCGGAACAGAGCAATGCTGGGCTCCCGAAAGGAGCCGGGGTGCAAATTTCACCAGCCGATTAAACAGCACCTTTGCCAAAACCTTCCTGTCTGCATTGAGAAGCGCTATGGGACGCCAATTCTCAATGCAAGATGAGTCCTTACCCTTTGACAAGATAATCAGGGCAGACCTCCTCATTGATTTTGGCAGAGTGCCCGATAAAAGACATTCATTGAATACCTCAGTCAACAGGGGAACCAAGGCGTCCTTAAAGGTCTTATAGAATTCAGATGTTAAGCCATCTGGACCGGGAGATTTCTTTAGGGCAAGCCCTTCAATCGCCAACTTAACTTCCTCTTCCCTGATAATCTCTGTCAAAATGCCAAGAGAGGGGTCTACCCCTGGTTCGGGGACGGCTTCAGCCAGAAAAGCCGACATCTCATCCCAATCCAGATCCCTCTTCCCCAAGAGGTGCGAGTAGAAGGATCTGACGACCTCCAGGATCCCTGATCTGGATCTTTTCAGGGACCCCGCAGTGTCAACCAGTCCTGTAACAACTTTACTATTCACTGACATCTTGCAGTTTCTGTAAGGGTCTGGCGAGCGGTACTTCCCATAATCCCTCTCAAAAACCAAAGATGCGTGTCTATCATACTGACACCTCATTAGCAAAGATTTCACTCTGGAGATCTCCTCGCGGCTACCTCCAGTTGAGACAAGATGCTCGAGTTTCCTCCTCAGGCCCTGATACAGGTGGTACCTGTCCAGGCTCCAGAGTCTCGAGAGCTGGCGGAAGAATCTCGCCACCCTTTTCTTGAACATCTCCCACCACTCTGACTTACTACTACAAAGATCCAGTAAGGGTACCTGGCTCTGAAGAAAATCCTCAAAGGACTGTCTTATCTCCGCTTCTACCAAGAGAGACGAATTGAGCCTCCAAAAGCCTCTTCCTATCCGGGGAGTCTCTGTAACATTCAGAAAAAACAAAATCAAACAGAGATCGGAGAATTCCACCTCAACAGCAGATACTGCTGAAGAGACGGCTTCCTCCTTTAAATAAAACTTGTCTATCCTGGACCTACAGTTACCTCTATGATAGGTGAACCCCTCGTGGACTGCGGTGAGCCGGATGTGGACATCTACCAGGCGAGCTTCACTAGCTACACTATTAAGGGCGACGCCATCATAAGTCAGCTTGTCTCTGGAACCTCCTCTATCTCGGGGCCTCATGACAGTGTTAAAGTCCCCTCCAAAGACGACCTGCCGACTCGTAAAAAGGTAGGGCTTGATCCTCATAAAGAGACACTTCCGGTCCCACTTAGATTGGGGACCATAGATGTTAATGAGCCAGAGCTCTTGTCCCTTCATGAGGACATCTAATATCAGGCACCTCCCCATTTCTAACTCAATAACCCGTCGGCATTCTACCGGTGCGGTAAAAAGGACCGCCACTCCGCTATACGGCTCGGCCGCAAGAGACCAATAGGAGGGCCCAAGTCTCCACTCCCTCTGCCATATTTGGCAGCCTGGTCTCTTGCAAAAAGAAAACGTCAGCTTCAACCCGGCTGAGAAAATCAAAGGCCGCCAATCTAGCCATATTTGACTTAATGCTGGCGACATTAATGGACACCAGCGTCAACGGAGTGGGTACCGCCATCATTGGTGATTGAGTTAGATAGCTTTCTTCTTCCCACTCCCCTTATCCTCTGCCTCAGAGGAGGAATCCTTCCCCCTCTTTAATGATACAGAGGTGTCCATTCCCACATTTTTCCTTCTTTTTTCGTCCTTGTCTCCGGACTCTGGGCCAGTCCCTCCCCCCAAGGACCTTGCATCCCCAGGAGAAGGAGACTCGGCGCCCCCTGTAAGCTCCGCCGAAGCCAGAACCTCACCCTCAGCCTCCTCTTCTGAGCAAGAGATGTTATCAAGGGCTTGGAAGCGGTTAGAAAGACCAACTAGAGGGGAGTCAGTTTTACCTTCCTTAGGTACCTTGGTCAGAGCGGGAGAAGATATTTTATCTCCCTTCTTTCTCTTCTTTTTGGTGCCGAGCTTACGCTTGTTCTCTAGCCACCGCTTATTGTCCTCATCCATACTTTCATATTGGGAGGATTCTGAGGCAGAGGGGGTTTCCTCCCTGTGGATCCTCCTGACCTCCTCATCAAACTCATCATCCCTCGGGGCCTCAGCAGCAACACTGGCATCCAGGACAGGGGCCGCCCCCGTAGCCCGGGGCTCGCCCCGCTCCCTCTCCTGTCTGCACTTGTCTAGACGCCTCAGCTGGGCAGGCATCTTTTTATTGTTTTTCTTCCCTGGCCCCTCAGCTCCCCCACCCCTGCTAGTCCTCTCCCCAGCAAAATCGGCCTCATGGCTTTCTCCCACCGGGGTCTCGACTGCATTAGCGAAGGAGCGAGGACAACGGCTGACTGGGTGACCTAACTCACCACACAGGTGGCACCTAATCTCCACACAAGAGGCAGCAAGATGACCGACACCCCCACACAACGCACATTTCTGCACAGTGCAGTTTGCACTGAAGTGTGTAGGGTCGCCGTACCTGTGACAGAGCTTTGGTTGCCCCAGGTAGAAGACCAGGATACGATCCCTACCCAGGAAGGCAGATGATGGAATGTGGGCAACCGTACCACCTGAACACTTAAGTTTTACCATAAACGTCCAGGCCCCTGACCAGATACCAAACTCGTCGCGGTTTTTATTTGGCATCTCCACCACCTCTCCACACTGACCAAGCCATAATCATCAACATTAACAGAAATAAACACTTGAAATAGATCACTCTGTGTGTAATGACTCTACATAATATATGAGTTTCACTTTTTGTATTGAAGAACTGAAATAAACTAACTTTTTGATGATATTCTAATTTAGTGAGATGCACTTGTATATTACCTCTCTTATCTGAGATTCGTGTACAGGAGACCTATATCAGTTAGGATAGCGTTTTACAGGCATCTAGTCAGGGATTATTGCATTGTACTCCGTGCTTGAAAAAAACTATTCCCTATTGAGAACGCTGTTAGCTGCTTTTAAAATAGGGACAGGTGCTAGATGGTATTATCAGCTGGAAATGAGTGTTCATTCTGGATGTGTTTGATCATATCTCACACACCACATGGCCAGATAAGGTAGCAAAATGTTAAAATGACATTTGCGGGTGAATGCATTTTTCACCGTTGAAAAAAATGCAAAAGTGCAAAAACACATCAAAAACGATAAGTGTGAACTTAGCCCAAGGTCTGGAGGTGCATTTTTGCTTTTGGTTATTTATTTGGCTTTATATACAGTGGCAAATCCAACCAAAACAAAGCAACGAAAAAGGAGCCAATGGTTTTAAAGATATGCATCAAAATTTATTAGTACATAGATGATCAGACAAAAGCAGGAATCAGTGTGGAAAACACATGAGGAATAGAAACCCGCAACAACCCTCTCCACATGGCGGACACATGCAGGACCAAACAGTACAATTTAAGTCGGATATAGACTATCTAAGTATTTGAGGAGTAACACCATACATAGATGATATGTCAATACATATTTTCAAGTACAGCACCTATACTGGACTAGAATACCCATGCTGTTCTATACTGCTGAGTGTACGTTCCCTATCATATGCCAGATATAACCATAAGTGACCTGCTAAGTCACTATATATACATACCAGAGATATCAAGCTTCAGCAGAAGACAGTCAGGGAATAGTCAAAGATTTAGAGGTCCGTCTAAGGTCGGCACATGCGGAGCAGAGAAGCCCCGACGCGCGTTTTGGTGGTTCCCTTCGTCAGGGGGCATGTTTGCTGCCTCGCTGTCACTTGCTTATATTGGCGCCAGGCACATTTAAAGACCGGAAGTGATATCAGCGTCACTGCGGAGACCAGGACGCCAGCCGACATCCGCATCATGTGACAGCGGAGGGGCGGGGCTTAAGCCCTAACGCCACACACCGCTGAAACGCACAGTGTCATTGCGGAGGTAGAACGCCGGCCGGCATCCGCGTCATGTGACAGCAGAGGGGCGGGGCATAAGCCCTGATGCCACACACCGCTAGAACACAAAGACCGCGGGACCGGAAGTGACGTGTGCGTCACCATTGGGATCCGGACGCCGGCCAGCATCCGCGTCATGTGACAGAAGCGGGGGCTACAGAATAGCCACAACACCTCATGTCACTGGGACACGGAAAGCCGGCCGGCGCACAGACCCACATAGTCAGCACATTTGCCTGACTGTCTCCTTCACTAGACCAGGTATCATCGCATCCCTCTCATTGAAATAACGAGAGTCAGTTCTATAAGGCCAAATGTAGAAATTTTTCCAAATTTATTAAAAAAGAAAAACTTAAATATCACATGGTCATAAGTATTCAGACCCTTTGCTCAGTATTGAGTAGAAGCCCCCTTTAGAGCTAGTACAGCCATGAATCTTCTTGGGAATGATGCAACAAGTTTTTCACACCTGGATTTGGGGATCCTCTGTCATTCTTCCTTTCAGATCCTCTCCAGTTCCGTCAAGTTGGATGGTGAACGTTGGTGGACAGCCATTTTCAGGTCTCTCCAGAGATGCTCAATTGGGTTTAGGTCAGGGCTCTGGCTGGGCCAGTCAAGAATGGTCACAGAGTTGTTCTGAAGCCACTCCTTTGTTATTTTAGCTGTGTGATTAGGGTCATTGTCTTGTTGAAAGGTGAACCTTCGGCCAAGTCTGAGGTCCAGAGCACTCTGGAAGAGGTTTTCATCCAGGATATCTCTGTACTTGGCCGCATTCATGTTTCCTTCAATTGCAACCAGTCATCCTATCCCTGCAACTGAAAAACACCCCCATAGCATGATGCTGCCACCACCATGTTTCACTGTTGGGATTGTATTGGGCAGGTGATGAGCAGTGCCTGGTTTTCTCCACCCATACCGCTTAGAATTATCACCAAAGTTATCAAAAAGTTCTATCTTCATCTCATCAGACCAGAGAATCTTATTTCTCATAGTCTGGTAGTCCTTCATGTGTTTTTGAGCAACTTCTATGCGTGTTTTCATATGTCTTGCACTGAGGAGAGGCTTCCATCGGGCTACTCTGTCATAAAGGCCAAACTGGTGGAGGGCTGCAGTGATAGTTGACTTTGTAAAACTTTCTCCCATCTCCCTACTGCATCTCTGGAGCTCAGACACAGTGATCTTGGGTTTGTTCTTTACCTCTCTCACCAAGGCTCTTCTCCCACGATTGCTCAGTTTGGCTGGACGGCCAAGTCTATGAAGACTTCTGGTGGTCCCAAACTTCATCCATTTAAGGATTAGGGAGGCCACTGTGCTCTTAGGAACCTTGAGTAATGCAGAAATTATTTTGTAACCTTGGCCAGATCTGTGCCTTGCCACAATTCTGTCTCTGAGCTCCTTGGGCAGTTCCTTTGAGCTCATGATTCTCATTTGGTCTGACATGCACTGTGAGCTGTGAGGTCTTATATAGACAGGTGTGTGCCTTTCCAAATCAAGTCCTATTGACGCGCCCCTGGGCCTGTGTCGCGCTGCGTTGTGCATGCGGGAGCTTACCCGGAGCCGGATCTCTTGAGGGTTGTAGTCTCGTGGCGGTGATCCGGTCCGTGCCCAGGGAGTCAGACTAAGTGGCGCTGTATTAGCGGTAGATGTTGGACGACTACGCCACCCGTTGAGTACAGCTAAGGAGCTGCTGCTGCAGGGCAGACCGCTGAGGCCGGTGGTAGGATTGTGCAGCGTGATAGTATAACCCCCAACGGGAGGGGTATGGCCTCAGGGCAGCCGACGTGGATGATGGGGGTAGCAGGAACCACTCAGAGACGGTACGGTGTAGTTCAGGGTCTTTACTGGTGACAACGATAGACCCTCCCGGAGTACTGGCTAGCGATTGGGGCCTGGTCAGTCCTTGAGCAGATGGGATCTCCCCTGGCCAGGCGGAGTTGTAGGCCTCCCAAACTAACGATACTCTTCTGGCTACCTTGCTAGAAGCGGGTATAAGTAGCCCACGTCCCTGAGTGTACCGTGTGGTGCTCACCCGTATGGCCGGTGACTCGGGGCCTTCTAGTAGCTTCCGCTCCACGACGGCGGTGCTGGTCCCACGCGTGTGACCGTGCCTTCGGGTTTCTTGGTCAGAGGACCTGCAATCCCCTGCCGGTCGGTTTCTGCTGCTGGATAGGAGTTAGTCCCCACAGCCTCGGACTCCGGGTCCGGTGATAACTTCTCAGTCAGGGCGAGCTCTGCAGCTGCCAGCCCCTGACTCCTTGTAGCACTGCTCCCACAGAGCTCCTGATGTTCTTTCCTATATCTGCTTCTCTTCTCTGTCTCTACTTCTTCTCTACTCCTGGCATGGACCAGGAGCTGGGCCCAGCCGGAGCCACAGCTCCCTGTCAGCCCTCCTGGCTGAACTCTCCCTCTGAACTCTCTAACCCTGCCTCAGCCCCAGGTTTATATAGGGGAAGTTCTTCCCCTCCCAGGACTGGGCAGGAGGTGTGGCATGCATAGGATTCCCGACCAAGAGACCTCCCACCTGCTCTCAGACATAACATTGCTGTTACTGTGGAAACCAGACCCCTGGGGTGCCACATTCCCCCCTAGTGAAATTTAGTACTCCGGGACTAAACATATTTTTAGAAAAACATAACAAGGTATAAACAATAATAATACAATAAGAAAAACACATAAAGATGGTTACGGCGTGTCCGCAACCGGGTGCAGTTTTGAAGAAAAGCAAGGTGTCCATTTCACCAAAACAGGGAGACGTAACCAGGTAGGGGTCTGTCCTGCCCCGAGTCCTTAACAGTCTTTAGTCCATTCCTGGGTTACGCTCCAACCATGTACAAAGGATTCCCGGCAAATCCACCAAAGACTCCCATAAATTACTAGAAACACATAATTATTTACAGGATATGGCCGCTCTCAGTCCTCGGCCAGTGGGGATAAGGAATGGCTGCTCACAGTCCTCAGCCTGGTTTAAGATAGGGGCACATGGGGAACAATTCACTAATCCCAACGGGGACCATATTTTAATTAGCAGCAGTCCTTGTACCCTTACGGGTAACTATTTACAGCTCTTTATTCACGCTACTTCCCTTCAGTAGCTATGTCCTCTTTGTGCTCCCTCCTGAGGGTAGTCCTCAGACCCGTCCGGGTCCTCTTGGCTTTCCTCGTATTGGTAGTACTGCAGCTCCTCCTCGGTTAGCTGGGTTAGTATCTCTGCGACAGTCCTCCTCTCAGGTGGCCAGGACTTTACCTCCCTTTGGGCTGCCCCGGTTAATTGGGCCACCAGGATGCTCACTTTTTGCTCCCCTGTGAGGGGATACACCTGGAAGAGGCTATCCAGCTTTTCTCTAAAGTCATGCAGGGTATGTGACTCCCCTGAGTACTGGGGTAGCCAGGCTGCCCCCGGGATATAGGGCATGGTGAAAGGCATGACCGCAACAGCGGTGGCGCTGGCGGGGGTTGAAGCGGTGAAGCTCTCCTCCGTATCCGGCATCCTTCTCCCCCCTAGTGGACCGTGGCCTACCTTGCGATGATCCTCTTCCGTAGGCCGCGGCTCCGCAGTGGATCGTCAGGGTTGAGGACCTTCCGTCGCGCTCCTGTGACGTCGGCGTCTGCTGGGCTCCTTCCAGGACCTTACGCAACGTCCGGACGTGAGGCGGGGCTTTAGTTCTCGCGCGCATTCGGAGTCCACGCCCCTCTTCTTCCCGCGCGGCGTCCTCAAGATGGCGTCCAATGGCGGGAAAACTCCACGTATGGCGGGAAGAAGGCCGAAGATGGCGCCGGATGGCGGGAAAACTCCATCGATGGCGGGAAGGAAGCGGAAGATGGCGCCGGATGGCGGGAATCTTCACCACAGGTAAGTTTGAACAGTCTTTTTCAGGCACGCAGTACCCGGTGGTTGCGGGCACGAAATCCTGCCGACTACGCCAAAAGTTGACGCGCCCCTGGGCCTGTGTCGCGCTGCGTTGCGCATGCGGGAGCTTACCCGGAGCCGGATCTCTTGAGGGTTGTAGTCTCGTGGCGGTGATCCGGTCCGTGCCCAGGGAGTCAGACTAAGTGGCGCTGTATTAGCGGTAGATGTTCGACGACTACGCCACCCGTTGAGTACAGCTAAGGAGCTGCTGCTGCAGGGCAGACCACTGAGGCCGGTGGTAGGATTGTGCAGCGTGATAGTATAACCCCCAACGGGAGGGGTATGGCCTCAGGGCAGTCGACGTGGATGATGGGGGTAGCAGGAACCACTCAGAGACGGTACGGTGTAGTTCAGGGTCTTTACTGGTGACAACGATAGACCCTCCCGGAGTACTGGCTAGCGATTGGGGCCTGGTCAGTCCTTGAGCAGATGGGATCTCCCCTGGCCAGGCGGAGTTGTAGGCCTCCCAAACTAACGATACTCTTCTGGCTACCTTGCTAGAAGCGGGTATAAGTAGCCCACGTCCCTGAGTGTACCGGGTGGGGCTCACCCGTATGGCCGGTGACTCGGGGCCTTCTAGTAGCTTCCGCTCCACGACGGCGGTGCTGGTCCCACGCGTGTGACCGTGCCTTCGGGTTTCTTGGCCAGAGGACCTGCAATCCCCTGCCGTTCGGTTTCTGCTGCTGGATAGGAGTTAGTCCCCACAGCCTCGGACTCCGGGTCCGGTGATAACTTCTCAGTCAGGGCGAGCTCTGCAGCTGCCAGCCCCTGACTCCTTGTAGCACTGCTCCCACAGAGCTCCTGATGTTCTTTCCTATATCTGCTTCTCTTCTCTGTCTCTACTTCTTCTCTACTCCTGGCATGGACCAGGAGCTGGGCCCAGCCGGAGCCACAGCTCCCTGTCAGCCCTCCTGGCTGAACTCTCCCTCTGAACTCTCTAACCCTGCCTCAGCCCCAGGTTTATATAGGGGAAGTTCTTCCCCTCCCAGGACTGGGCAGGAGGTGTGGCATGCATAGGATTCCTGACCAAGAGACCTCCCACCTGCTCTCAGACATAACATTGCTGTTACTGTGGAAACCAGACCCCTGGGGTGCCACACTATCAGTTTAATTAAACACAGCTGGACACAATGAAGGAGTAGAACCATCTCAAGGAGGATCACAAGGTAATGGACAGCGTGAGACTTAAATATGAGTGTCTGAGCAAAGGGTCTGAATTCTTATGATCTTGTGATATTTCAGTTTTTTTCTTTTTTAATAAATTTGCAAAAATTTCTATATTTCTGTTTTTTTCAGTCAAGATGGGGTGCAGAGTGTACTTTAATGAGAAAAAAGAATGAACTTTTTAGAATTTACAAAATGGCTGCAATGAAACAAAGAGTGAAACATTTAAAGGGGTCTGAATACTTTCCGTACCCACTGTATATATTTATTCAGGATGTGGGGGGGGGCGCGGTCCCGGGCCCATCAGACTATAGTTACCCCACTGTATGTACATATATATACAATATTCATTTTTTAGAGTTAGGCATATAACAATTTTTAACAACTGCATACCAATTCCGTCTTGTTTCAATGGCACTCTCATACATATACAGCGATGGGTGACATTGATGCCTGTTCCCCAGATAGCACATTTTAATCCCCCAACTGGGGTTATAAAATCCTTGGGGATTAATTTCATAGTGCTTTTATGAATTTTTTTTTATATAGTACTGTCCACACTGAGTATTTAATTCTCCCCTCTTTTCCTTCCTTTTTTTACTGTCCCATTTTACCATTCTTATTTGAATAAAAATTAATGAAAAACTAAAAATAAATACAATTGTTCACATCCCCCACTCACCAACAGCGCTTCCGGCTGGAACATCACTCCGGACGGGCACAGGAGAGGGGCAGATTCGGGATGTTGCTCCCGCAACATTTCCACCTTGCCAGAGGACCCTACCATAGTCACTACCATGGAGTGGGAGCTGGAGGACTGCTAACAAAATTGTATTCATCTGAATGCTGGAACCAACGGTGCTGTACATACCTAGTACAAATTAACTCAGCTGTCTCCCTGCGGTGGATCAGGGGATACCTTGTGTAATATTAAAGATTTTCCTGCAAAAATTGCTGAATATTCACAATTATTTTCTATTAGTCATTATTATAGGTGGAGATTGTCTTACTGACCCCACAGCCCTGGTGAGAAGGGTGGTCTCTAGAATACAGAAGGTCTTATTATGTCACAGTGGGGATGTGACCCCTGGACTCCCCAGGACGCCCAGCACCGAATCCAATTGGTTCCTGTGCATAAAACTTAGGTCGAGCCACATTTAGGTAAAAGGGTCCGAGTCTATGGATAAAATCTATGGATCAGAACATGTTTTTCCTACATTGACCATCATTTTTAGGTGTAACAGAATCACTGGTCCTCTCCTCCACTTTTGGCCGAAGTCTGGAGGATTACTGGGACACATGGAACAGATGTTCTCCTGTTTGTAGCCCACCCATCAGACATGTATGTCGTAAACAACTGACACCCCATAAATGTCAGGAGGACTCTATTAAATACAAAGGGACATTAATCAATTTAAAAGTTTTATTTTTAAATTAAGAATTGCATGGAAGGACGAGTAGATGTTCTTGGAGGAGCCTCCTTCTTCAGCAGATGTTCCTTGCTGGTCAGGAGGCCACATGTAGATGGTGCCAGTCCTTCCATACAGGTACAGCATTGATGGTGGATGTGCTGTACTTTCCTCAGGGTGCTAGACGTGGCGGTTTTCTGCCCTCGCGATGTTTATGGAGCCGCGGTGACAGACACCAAATAAGCAGCTTTCTCGGATGGAGTGAGCAGCCCTGGATAGTCCACGCCGGCAGGATGAGATCACCCGGCGGAAGAGAGAACCTATGAGAAGAGACGTAACACTGATGTCAGTAACAGGACTCCATATCAGAGGACACGGCTGTGCGGTCACTGTGGCCGGACGGCAGAGGAATCATCCATACACAGGTACGGGGGGATTGTCCGCCATCATACATGTGACAATCCCACCACTGACAGATCTGCTCCACGGCCGACACCACACAACATGGGGCTTATTGTCACACTCACCTCTTCTCCTTTCCCCTTCTTCTTCTCTCTCTGGTTTTTGTTGTTTTTTCGGTTTTCTTTTCCCCTGAACTGGAAATTCGAATAAAAAACAAGAAAAAGATGTTGATTATAAACTCCTAAGAGATGAGCTTTGTATGGTTCTATAGGATGGTGTTATTCTCGTGGCTTGTAGCCCTGGTAATCGATTATTGCCCCATAATGGGGGAAATATGTCACACATACATAACATCAGCAGAGGGGTGAGAATTAGATTACCCAGAGAACTGATTAATATGAAACCTGCCATGTGGGGTCTCGACAAGGAGCTATGTCCCTTCTTACCATGACATTACTTGTAATGTGCCGCAGTGTTGCCTTATAATCAGTTACATAAACCTCAGTGTAACATTGAGGCCATAAAGGGGTCAGTATGGGCCATATGGGGCCGTGGGCGCAGGATTTGAGTCAGTTTGGCAGAAGACTGAACGGCCCCTTAGAACTTTTAACGCATAAAAGAATGGAGATTTTTACAGAATGAACTGCTCATCGCTTTATAGGGAGAAAAAAGTAGTAATTTTCTGATCCTTTATGTGCACGTTCACATTACATATTTTGACCACAAACTGTGATAGGATGTCATATAGACCTGTACACACCTGACAATGGGGAGGACTCGCTGTAATTAGCAGTGAAACACTGCTTGTCTCCATCAGGTTTAGAAGGGGAAGATTCTTGCTGCCTGTTTGGTAGAAGAAAAACATAAATTACAAGCGAAAACAATACAAAATGGACGAACACCCGTCTGCAAGGCCGGTTAGGACATTTGGATAACATGGAGGAGGCACCCTGCTCAGGACCCACTTCTATCACTAAGAATGGAGAATCGCTAGTAATATTGGCCTGTAATGAACTGGAAATGATTGACTGGTTGCAATGATCGGCTGTTATCGCCGGCGTTATCACAAGCCAGAACCACAGTGATCATCAATCATGGGGTGGTGGCGCTGGATATAGTGCTGAGTTACACTTATCTTACAGTTGATCTTCTGATATATCAGATCCAAACCCGATAATAATAATTTACTCACATGTCTGAGTGTTTTGCACTCTCTTGGGAATACACTGGAGGTGGCTTCAGTTCTTCATCGTTCATCACCCTGGTATTGGTGGAACAGAGCTAAAACATAGAGAAAAATAAAATAAATATATATTTAAACTTTATTTTAATTATAAGTTTTATAGATCTTACCGGTCACACTTACTTTAGAAAGCCTTTGAGACGATGATATAAAGTTCAGGCTTTCTGGCCAGTTATTATCCTCGCTTGTGTCCCCCTCATCTGAATCAATAAGTTCGTAATTGCTACATTGAGCTGAAAAGCACAAGTGTTATTAGAGATTATTAGTATGAGACCCGATCACGGAAAGTCACCATTTTATCACTAAAAATGATTGGGACTGATTGTCACAAAATATGAAAGACAAGACACACAAAAGCTTTCTGCAGATGACGTCTCCTTCTACTTACGGTCAAAGTAGCCAGTGTCCTCTTCTGACTCAAAGTTAGGAATGAAATGTGGCTCTTTACTTAGAAGACTGTCAAAGTCTATGCCACATAGGAATGGATGCATTTTGATCTCTTTCGCTCCTCCTGGGAAAGGAAGACAATAAAAAGTGATCTAGACATTATCAGATAGACAGCTCCATATCTGAACAGTTTATGTTACTCTGAACTAAAGACGTAACAGAGCTGATGTGAAGAAAAGTTGCTGAAAGTAAAGCAGAAAACCTCAGTGCTGATCCTCAGGGGCGTGATCATTTGTCTGCTCACAGATGTGTAATAATTCATTATTAATACTATTATATACATTACCTGTCCCAAGTCTATGTGCCGGATCTTTTCTGAGCAGCTCAGTGATGACGTCCTGAGCATCAGGTGGAGGAGTGCGATTATCAAATGTCCAAGTTATCTCATCTGTTATATTAAAAGAAAATGTTACAGAAAATAAAACCTCTTCATTTACTTTATTAAAACAAAAATCTTTTGGATTAACACAACAAGTAGCTAAACCACAGAACCAATCTAAGCAAATAACAATGACACCACTCCGCATTCAGATTATTTTACTTACCCCTTAATATACTGCAGTAAGTGTCATATTTGGAATCCCCATGAAATGGTACACGGAATAGAAGGAATTCGTGTAGGATGATCCCTACCGACCACCAGTCCACAGGCCGCCCATAGCCTTCCTGTAAGATGACTTCAGGGGCGATGTATTCAGGGGAGCCAGCAATCTGGAAAGCAACAGAAGAAGGAGATGAGGAGCTGAGAAAATAATTGTGACGAATAACATCAGAGGAAAACGTTTTCTAGATGAGAAGATATCAGAGAAGAAGAAATAGATGAGAAGAGTAAAGAACAAGATCCTGTAAGTAAAGCCGACCTCATCATCACGGAACTCTCTGGTGACGTCCTCGGTTGGAGCCTCGTAGGTTTCTGATGTTGGTCTCATGAGGCCGAGTTTGGAAAGTCCGAAGTCCGTGACTTTAATATGACCAGATGCCGATACCAGGAGGCTGTGAAAAAACAGACGGTGTCAGCCCCAAGTAATAACCCATAGACTTTATGATAATCTCTAACTTTCTTCCTCCTAGAGGGGGCACTTACTTCTCAGGCTTCAGGTCTCGGTGCACCACACCAAAGCTGTGCAGGTATTCCACAGCCAGGACTGTTTCTGCAATGTACTTTCGGGCCAAGGGGACAGGTAAAGGTCCATAGATGTTCATAAGACTGCCACAGTCTCCTCCTACAGGAGAAAGCAAATATGACAGGAGAGGGTTTGTTACAATGTAAATTACACCTGATGCGTGTAAATGAGAAATAAGCGGAGACATTGGGGCAGGATGTCACACATAGAGATATACTGTGTAATAATGCAAAAGAAAAACAATGGAGCATACCCTACTAGTAACTAGGACTGCGCTGAATGTCTATGAAGCAAAACCACAAATGTGCAAAAGCTGCAGAAATAAGTGCAAGGAAACAACGTCCCATATAAAAATGTGAAGCTATACTATGTATATAGATGTGTATGTGCAGTGTGTGTGTATATAGCTGTGTATGTGCAGTATATGTGTATATAGCTGTGTATGTGCAGTATATGTGTATATAGCTGTGTATGTGCAGTGTGTGTGTATATAGCTGTGTATGTGCAGTATATGTGTATATAGCTGTGTATGTGCAGTGTGTGTGTATATAGCTGTGTATGTGCAGTATATGTGTATATAGCTGTGTATGTTCAGTATATGTGTATATAGCTGTGTATGTGCAGTATATGTGTATATAGATGTGTATGTGCAGTATATGTGTATATAGCTGTGTATGTGCAGTATATGTGTATATAGCTGTGTATATGCAGTGTGTGTGTATATAGCTGTGTATGTGCAGTGTGTGTGTATATAGCTGTGTATGTGCAGTATATGTGTATATAGCTGTGTATGTGCAGTGTGTGTGTATATAGCTGTGTATGTGCAGTATATGTGTATATAGCTGTGTATGTGCAGTATATGTGTATATAGCTGTGTATGTGCAGTATATGTGTATATAGCTGTGTATGTGCAGTGTGTGTGTATATAGCTGTGTATGTGCAGTATATGTGTATATAGCTGTGTATGTGCAGTATATGTGTATATAGCTGTGTATGTGCAGTATATGTGTATATAGATGTGTATGTGCAGTATATGTGTATATAGCTGTGTATGTGCAGTATATGTGTATATAGCTGTGTATGTGCAGTGTGTGTGTATATAGCTGTGTATGTGCAGTGTGTGTGTATATAGCTGTGTATGTGCAGTATATGTGTATATAGCTGTGTATGTGCAGTGTGTGTGTATATAGCTGTGTATGTGCAGTATATGTGTATATAGCTGTGTATGTGCAGTATATGTGTATATAGATGTGTATGTGCAGTGTGTGTGTATATAGATGTGTATGTGCAGTATATGTGTATATAGCTGTGTATGTGCAGTATATGTGTATATAGCTGTCTATGTGCAGTGTGTGTGTATATAGCTGTGTATGTGCAGTATATGTGTATATAGCTGTGTATGTGCAGTGTGTGTGTATATAGATGTGTATGTGCAGTATATGTGTATATAGCTGTGTATGTGCAGTATATGTGTATATAGCTGTGTATGTGCAGTATATGTGTATATAGCTGTGTATGTGCAGTATATGTGTATATAGCTGTGTATGTGCAGTGTGTGTGTATATAGATGTGTATGTGCAGTATATGTGTATATAGCTGTGTATGTGCAGTATATGTGTATATAGCTGTGTATGTGCAGTGTGTGTGTATATAGCTGTGTATGTGCAGTATATGTGTATATAGCTGTGTATGTGCAGTATATGTGTATATAGCTGTGTATGTGCAGTATATGTGTATATAGATGTGTATGTGCAGTGTGTGTGTATATAGCTGTGTATGTGCAGTATATGTGTATATAGCTGTGTATGTGCAGTATATGTGTATATAGCTGTGTATGTGCAGTATATGTGTATATAGCTGTGTATGTGCAGTATATGTGTATATAGCTGTGTATGTGCAGTATATGTGTATATAGCTGTGTATGTGCAGTGTGTGTGTATATAGCTGTGTATGTGCAGTATATGTGTATATAGATGTGTATGTGCAGTATATGTGTATATAGCTGTGTATGTGCAGTATATGTGTATATAGCTGTGTATGTGCAGTATATGTGTATATAGCTGTGTATGTGCAGTATATGTGTATATAGCTGTGTATGTGCAGTGTGTGTGTATATAGCTGTGTATGTGCAGTATATGTGTATATAGCTGTGTATGTTCAGTATATGTGTATATAGCTGTGTATGTGCAGTATATGTGTATATAGATGTGTATGTGCAGTATATGTGTATATAGCTGTGTATGTGCAGTATATGTGTATATAGCTGTGTATATGCAGTGTGTGTGTATATAGCTGTGTATGTGCAGTGTGTGTGTATATAGCTGTGTATGTGCAGTATATGTGTATATAGCTGTGTATGTGCAGTGTGTGTGTATATAGCTGTGTATGTGCAGTATATGTGTATATAGCTGTGTATGTGCAGTATATGTGTATATAGCTGTGTATGTGCAGTATATGTGTATATAGCTGTGTATGTGCAGTGTGTGTGTATATAGCTGTGTATGTGCAGTATATGTGTATATAGCTGTGTATGTGCAGTATATGTGTATATAGCTGTGTATGTGCAGTATATGTGTATATAGATGTGTATGTGCAGTATATGTGTATATAGCTGTGTATGTGCAGTATATGTGTATATAGCTGTGTATGTGCAGTGTGTGTGTATATAGCTGTGTATGTGCAGTGTGTGTGTATATAGCTGTGTATGTGCAGTATATGTGTATATAGCTGTGTATGTGCAGTGTGTGTGTATATAGCTGTGTATGTGCAGTATATGTGTATATAGCTGTGTATGTGCAGTATATGTGTATATAGATGTGTATGTGCAGTGTGTGTGTATATAGATGTGTATGTGCAGTATATGTGTATATAGCTGTGTATGTGCAGTATATGTGTATATAGCTGTCTATGTGCAGTGTGTGTGTATATAGCTGTGTATGTGCAGTATATGTGTATATAGCTGTGTATGTGCAGTGTGTGTGTATATAGATGTGTATGTGCAGTATATGTGTATATAGCTGTGTATGTGCAGTATATGTGTATATAGCTGTGTATGTGCAGTATATGTGTATATAGCTGTGTATGTGCAGTATATGTGTATATAGCTGTGTATGTGCAGTGTGTGTGTATATAGATGTGTATGTGCAGTATATGTGTATATAGCTGTGTATGTGCAGTATATGTGTATATAGCTGTGTATGTGCAGTGTGTGTGTATATAGCTGTGTATGTGCAGTATATGTGTATATAGCTGTGTATGTGCAGTATATGTGTATATAGCTGTGTATGTGCAGTATATGTGTATATAGATGTGTATGTGCAGTGTGTGTGTATATAGCTGTGTATGTGCAGTATATGTGTATATAGCTGTGTATGTGCAGTATATGTGTATATAGCTGTGTATGTGCAGTATATGTGTATATAGCTGTGTATGTGCAGTATATGTGTATATAGCTGTGTATGTGCAGTATATGTGTATATAGCTGTGTATGTGCAGTGTGTGTGTATATAGCTGTGTATGTGCAGTATATGTGTATATAGATGTGTATGTGCAGTATATGTGTATATAGCTGTGTATGTGCAGTATATGTGTATATAGCTGTGTATGTGCAGTATATGTGTATATAGCTGTGTATGTGCAGTATATGTGTATATAGCTGTGTATGTGCAGTATATGTGTATATAGCTGTGTATGTGCAGTGTGTGTGTATATAGCTGTGTATGTGCAGTATATGTGTATATAGCTGTGTATGTGCAGTATATGTGTATATAGCTGTGTATGTGCAGTGTGTGTGTCATGACATGATTATATTTAAATATGTCCTTTTTTTTTTTTTAAATAAATGTGTATTGTTGTTTATGAGAAAACAATAAGGCATCCCCTAAAAATAAGCCCTAACCCATCTTTTGGAGCAAAAAATTGATATAAGACCCTGTCTTATTTTTTGGAAAAACCCTGTACAAACTGTAAAAATTCAGTCAAACCCTCCTTTATCTATAGTGAAAATTTCTGCCACATAATCATTTTTCTGGCATGTTGTTAACAGATAACTTATAGTAAAAGCAGTGTGGACATGTAACCATCTATGTGGTCACATTCTGCTTATGGAGAAGGTCCTAGAGATGAGCAGACCAGCGCTGGATATAGATACGATGGATATGTCCTACCTGGTACATACTCCATGACCATGCACAGATGACGTGTAGTTGGAAAGGAGCACAACATGGAGGCCACGAAGGGACAATCTGCGAATGTTAGGATGTCCCTCTCTAGAAAGGCCCGTTCAAGTCTTACTGGATCTTTCAGCTTCTGCTTGTCCAGTTTCTTCATGGCGTATAACTGTTTGGAGTCTTTTTGGCGCACTAAGTGGACGGTTCTGTAGAGGAAGAAAATCGGTGGTTTATAATGTATTCTTACTAACAGTCTGTCTATAGACCTCATCACATCTCCTGTACTAATGGTGAATACTAGATGAGCTGCCATCGCTACATAGATGATCTCCACTGGGAGGTCCTCATCCATGCCCCATCGTAAATGAATTGAATAATGACAATTAGATGTGCACAGAAGAGATGAGAGAATAAAATACAATGGATTAGAATTCTACTCAAATTTTACATATATCCGCATTGGCCAAAATGGCGAAATTTTTGTAATTCTCTTCCTCATGGATTCGGCAAAATGGTGAACATTGGCTACTATTTTCTAAACCTTAAAAGTCCGTCAAAATGTTAAAAAATAAACAAACTCTTACACTTACCTCTCTGGCTCCTCTATCTCAACCTTTTGGTCCTCACTGTACTTTCAAAGCTGCTGCCAGTGCTGAAGAACAAGAAAATGTCTAAGGCTGAGACAGGACTTCTGGCATTGATGACGTCTAGGAAGATTCTGCACAAACGCATAAAAGGTCATGGTGGCATGACATTGCAAATCTTCCTGCTCTTGCATAGAATCCTCCTGGACCTTCTCCAAGCTAGAAGTTCTGGCCCAGCGTGAGCGGCAGCAATCTGAAGACGCGGTGAGGATCGGACAGATGAGGCTGAGAAGCGGAGGGGTCGGAGAGCTGAGCAGTAAGGTCAGTATGAGTATTTTTTCCATTTTGTACATCTTACATTTATTAAGATCTGGGGTCTGGAGAGAACCCAGAGCGTAATAAGAGATATTACATTTGCCGAGTGATAACTTCTACGTCAATCACATTTCCCAGGAAAGTCTGCACGAAAGGCGAATGTGAATTATGCCAGATCCGCTCTTCTCTAGAGAACAGGGATGTGGACTCCAATAATTCCTCTATGGTAACACTGTACGGGCACAGAGACAGAGGGATCGTCATAAGGAGCCCTAGAAACCGAATATTATGCCGACATCAAGCTCACCCAAAAGCTCCACAGCTGAACTGTTTGATCTGTTCGTAGTCGCTCTTACAAGGATTTCTCCCTGGGTTCAATGATCCGATCAAGGCCTAGAAATAATAAGAAATGGCATTAAAGCATAAAATCTGCAGAAAGATAACATCTGTGGATGCCGGACCCCCACAGACAACATTATGTATATGGGATATCCCCCATACACAGACATCACTGTACTGCAGGGGAGGAGACAGGAGATCACATAGCGGGGGCAGGAATAATAATGCCGCCATCACACACAATAGATCTGATCTACATGAAGAATAGGGATATCCCCTCGTCATATGGGGGATAATATTATATGTGTAATTCACCCCCGTTACCTGATGGTACACAGACATCTCCGCTGATACTTACACTGACAGATTCCTGGACCTCGGGGGTCTCACATATTCCACCGTCAGTAATTGCCGGCACAGATATTCCTATAATAATGAGGAAACGTTTTGTATTAGACGATATCAGTACATAATATATAACATCCATATAAAGAAGGAGATGAGACGGGCTCTGTACACGGTGTAATACTGGTATATGGGATTCTGCACACAACGTATATATTTATGGCTCCTCCATAGATGGATATTCTGGACCATAAATGGCCATTGTTCAGGATCTGATTCATCCTAGAACAATTACATGATCGGGGTCCTAGGAGCCTCCTTGTACATGATAAAGAAGAGCACAGAGGAGAGAAGCAGAATTACCTGCGCCCCCTCCATTATAGTCTATAAGGGGCTCCGGAGCCGTCACCGGCCTCATACAGAGGATGGAGAGTAAATCTACATGTTCTCTGCCGTTCTCTATAATATCTCGATATGTGAATGTAAGAATATTAGATGATTGCTCACCTTCCATCAGATCAGTGTTCAGCCCCTGCTGACTGGTATTAGGGTCCGGGATAGTCAGGTTTTCCCCCTCTTCAGAGTCACCTTCTGATGTTTCCTGTTCGTCACAATATGTACAATTAATGTAGCATTTCACAAATACTAAATCACCGTATACAGTCCGTCCTCGACTTAGAAACATCTGACTTACAAACGACTCCAAGATACAAAGGGTTGATGATGAAAAAAAAAGCTAATATTCACCACTCTCCTCTCCGGCCGCCCCGCTGCTCACCACCTATCGTCCAGTCCTCTTCTTTCCAATGTCATGTGCTACTTCTCCGGTCTCTTCACTATAGTGCAGGACTTCTGGCCACATTCAGGACCCAGATTTCACTGCTCATCATAAGGTCATAAGGACGAGACGGGAAGTCCTGCCCCATAGTGAAGAGGCTGGAAATGTGGCACACTATGATGGAATAAGAGGACCGGGTGGCGGACAGCGAGCAAAATATTATTGTTTTTTTTTTACTCTTTCCATTTTACATTCAAATTTGGGTTACAAACAAAACTATAGGATATATCTAGTTCATAACCCAAGGACGGCCTGTACATAAGGCAGGAAGGACTAAACCTGGATCTATGGGATAATCTCATTACTGGACGGACTCTACATAAGGCACGAAGTACTAAACCTGGATCTATGGGACAATCTCAGTATTGGACGGACTATACATGGCCGCTCCCTCCAGAAAATCAACATGAATATATAAGTTGTATCTACAACTGTTCTCTAATAACTTCTATTGTCAGAACTGCAGCATTTAGAAGAATGAAGATTGTGATGATGAAGTGAGACAGAGGTGGAAACACAACCTCTGCATCGCTGAGTACAGAATGTCACTACAGAGGGTTGAGCTGCAGAGACAGGCTGCCATAGAACATCCTGCGCCTCTGACATCATAAATCTGCCACTCTGCTATCTGACGGCTAATCTGGAGAAGATTAGACCAGGACGTGTGATATAGAAGGTGATGGATCCTTACCAGACGCTCCAGTGAGCCGGCCGGACGCTCCAGTACATACAGGACATTTTGTGCCAGTTGTATAATAAAGGCCAATTCTCCACTTGTGGATTTTTCTTCAGCCTATAAAGATGGAAATAAATAGAAAAGGAAAATCATGAGAGAACATGGAGGAGGCCGATTATGTCACCACTTTACTCCTGCGATCTGCTCTACAATTACTACATATCTAGTGACTTAGTGCCGGTTATATATTATATTATTATCGGCCTAAAGAACTATTTTATGTGAATAAACTTATATTCTGTTATTATAACTTTTCGATGTTTATGCAGATTTCTGCCACTTACCTGTTGCACCAATGTCCTGATGTTCTTCTGTAAATGCTCAAGATATGCTGAGCTTATACAACCTTGCTGATATTTGGTCAGGCAGTCTCTCAACAGCTCCATAACCAGCCGGTAAGTGAAGCTGAGGACGCCATCGGGTAGCGGCAGCACAATGTCAGGGGCATAGGTGGTAAGAATCCCCTGCAGCAGTGCCAACACCTGAAAATTGTCTGAAGGAATTTCAGACATTTCAAATAAATCCAAATAAATCCAAATCGCAGTCAGTAAATCACTAGCTATGTAGCTAATCACCAACAACAATGACACCGGAATGTCAAAGTGACACTGGAGCTGTAAACACTGGCACAAGTAATGGTGGTGCATTATGATGTCATAATATCATCACGGAATGTTGAGATGTTACCATATATGGAGCTTCTCTCCATAAAAGGAAGTTGCCTAGCAACACAAGCAGCAACTCTATAGGCTGTCGGCAGTGAGCATTGTCAGAGGTAAAAATAAAGCAAGTGTCAGAGGCAAGCATTAATAAGTTATTAAAAAAAGCCCTGCATCCACTCCTATGTCACTAGGTAAAAAAATAATGACTCTACTTCTTTGGTGAATTATAACCCCCAGAATGCCCTGGAAGCTGCAGAAATTCAAGAAATGCTGTGAGTTGTGGTTCTCTCCAAAGGCAAAAGGATTGTAGTCAACCACATGTGACATAAATGGCCCCTATGGGATCTTCAAGGGTTTGTTCAGCGCCGCTTACTTCCATACTGGGAGGTGACATCACGTCTACAGATACATGATGGGACGGTGTAAGTGTGGCCGCCATCATGCCTGTGACTTGGTAGGTTCCTCAGACGGCAGCTCACTCACCTCCCAATGTGGAAGGAAGCGGCCGGAGAACACTTTTAATCTATAAAAGAAATCAAGATTCCACCAAATCCGTGTAGAATATTTTTTGTTCTTTTCACTACACAAAAAAAAAATGATGAAAACATCTCATGTACCGCGCACTGTTACCCATAAATATTGTAGCTCGTTCCATTAAAAAAAGCTCTTGCCTAAATCTAAGCAGAAAAATGAAAGTTATGGGTCAATGATTAAAAAAGCAAAATAAACTGGATATCTGTGTAATTGTATCAACCTGCAGAATAAAGATAATTTGTCTACAGTGAGCGGAAAAAAAGAAGGAAAATAAAAAAGTGATGGAAGATTTATTTATTTATTCATCGTCACTCATATCATACCATTAAAAAAGAAAGAAACTGTAGTGGTGGTGAATTCTGATGTCATAATAGCGGTGATGTCATCATGGAATCTTGTGAGGGAATCTTATATGGAGCTTCTCACCTTATAAGGAAGTTGCCTAGCAACAGTGAAGATGGTAAAACCATAGGGTGAGCATCAGTGCTTGTATGTAAGAGGGAGCTGTGGGCACCGGGCTCTTCTCATCAGTGAGGGGATTTATAAATATATTTATTAATATCTGTATACACAATAAAAATCATAATTACGTATTTATAAGAAATCCGGATTCAGGATCTAAAAGAAGTATCTTTATCTGGGGGGTCCAGGGACTGAAAGTCAGAAGCCCACGCCTCACCACCCCCCAATCTCCCAAGATGGGGGTCTCTATTACGAATATGACCCTGCCTGCACTCCTTATTAAAGAAATAGAAGAACTGGGAGGACTATTGAGTTACACCTTAGATATAGACAAAACTGAGACCTTATTATTAAGAAGCCCTTCAAAGCCACTATGGACAAAGAGATTCCAGTTCTGCTGGATTGAAACAGCGCTGAAATATTTGGGGATATACAGTGACATGTTAAAGTTTGGGCACCCCTGGTCAAAATTAATGTTATAGTGAACAGCTAAGCAAGTTGAAGATGAATTGATCTCTAAAAGGCCTAAAGTTAAAGATGACGCATTTCCTTTGTATTTTAGGCAATATATATATATATATATATATATATATATATATATATATTGAAGTTGAAAAGAGGATGGCTTCTAAAAATGATAATGATCCTAAGCACATGTCACAATCCACAATAGACTTCAAAAGGAGCAAGCTGAAGGTTTTACAATGGCCCTCACAGTCCTCTGATCTGAACATCATTGAAAATCTTTGGCTCAACCTCAAAATAGCAGTGCATGCAAGACAACCCAGGAATCTCACAGAACTGGAGTAAGGCTATGTGCCCATGATGCAGAAATGCTCCGGATTTTTTCCTGAGCATTTCTGCATCTCCCTGGCAGAAAAAACGCATGCGGATTGTACATGCGGATTGTACATGCGTTTGTTCTGCCAGGGACAAGTGTATGTCCCGCTTTTTTCACATGCGATTTTGCATGCGGAGTAATAAGTGCTTTTCCAACCAATTTTAGCATCACTTGGAAAAGTGCTTGACAACTTGGTCACACTATATAAATCTATGCAACCGTCATGAATTTATATTGTGTGACCAAGTAATAGTTAAAAAGAATGGTAAAAAAGTAAACATTATACTTACCTTCTGATGGCCCCCGGTCTCCTTCTCCGGTGCGTCCAGTGTGTTTGGCAGCTCACAGTGGTCTAAAAGGACCTTTCATGACGTCATTTAGTCATGTGACAGGTCACGCGACCGCCGACGTCAGCGGTCACGTGACCCTTCACATGACTAAATGACGTCATGGAAGGTCCTTTTAGACAATTGCGAGCCGCCGGGGACCCAGGACACACCGCTAAGGAGACAGGGGGCCATCAGAAGGTGAGTATAATGTTTTATTTTTTATTTTAAATTCTTTTTTTTTGCAGGTACCATGGTACCCAGGTCTGGATGAGAGTCTCCTCTTCTCCAGAACAGGGTACCATCCGCACATTGAGTCGCTTAATATCCTCATGTGCACATGTAGTCATGTGGATATTATACGATTCAATTCAAGTCAATGGCGGTACGCAAAATTAATGGTAGTGCTGCGGATTTTTACGCAATGATAATCCGCAGCAGAAATTTCCACAGCACGTGCATAGCACATGCGGATTATCATTTGGGAACATTGCAGACCTTCTACCAAGCGTTTTTTAAGCATTTCCGCGGCGGAATTGCAGCTGTGGAAACGCTTAAAAAACGCATCGTGGGCACACAGCCTTATAATCCAAGGAAGAATGGATGAAAATCCCTCAAATAAGAATTGAAAGACTTTTGTCTGGTTACAAAATGCGTTTACAAGCTGTGATACTTGCAAAAGGGGGCGCTACTAGGTACTAACCACACAAGGCGCCCAAATTGACGAAATTATGGCAAAATATCCAAATATAAGCCAGTTATATCACATCTGTCATCATCATTAATCTAACAAAACAAGACTGGGACCCCAAATCATTCAATGGCTTTCCAAAGTGAATATAATGAAAGGACAAGTATCCTTGAATGATACATTTCTCTATGCCCTTATAGACAATACTAAACACAAACTCCAATGACAAAATATGGAATATGGATGATCCAAATCTAACTCATTCAAACATATTGGATTCTTTAGTTCAAGCACAAAAATATCTTCAATCATCCAGGTATCTAGAAAAGAGGCTAAAAGTTTGTCCCAGGTCGTACCGGACCCCCTCAAGGGGATATAGAATGGGACTATACACAACAAATAACTCCAAAAGCAAATCTTTATCATTGCTTATGGGGATGTCCAAGTATCCAAACTTTCATTTGCAATGACACACTTCACTAATTTTGTACCACAAGGTCATCTATGGTTCTATCTTTTGTTACATGAACCCAGAAATGTATCAATATAAGAAAGGGGCGAATAAATTGTTACAGGAGTGAAATCTGTTATTCACACCTAGGTCCAGAAACAACCACAGCCCTTCAAACTGTTTCTGTAAAAAATGTCATCATATCTATTCAAAACGGTCTGGGTAGAAGCTTCATTATCATTACATAAGGAAAATAAGCTTAAATATTAGAACAAATTCATAGACTGCACAAATGTTATTCAGTTTGTTTCTGTTGAAAACTGTTTTTGCTCCCACTTACTGCATAGTGCATTGCATATTTACAATTTATTGACGCTTTTTTTATTTTAATGTTGTATTCCAATAAAAATATTTCAGGTTCTATAAAAAGAGCTTGATTATTGTATCATAATGATGATTAAAAGCCTGATGTTACCATTTAACTGCAGTAAATTTATCACTTAAACATGAGCTATGTATGAGGGAGTTGGACTCTGGGAAATTGAGGAGTCGGACATTTCTCTTATCGACTCCACAGCCCTGCTATAAACACTGGTATAAGTAATGATGGTAAATTCATGGAATCTTGTAGTAATGTCATCATGGAATCTTGAGATGTTACCTTATATAGAGCACCTCACCTTATAAAGAGGTTGCCTAGCAAGAAATAAGGCAGCAGTACTACAGGCTGAGCATCAGTACCAGATGCAGACATGGAGGAAAGAGCTGTGGGGGCTTTACTCCTCTGACCAGTGGGGGGATTTTTATGTTCTAAGATAAATCATTTATATCTGTTATACACAGTAAAATGTATATTATTACTAGTGATGATCAAGCACTAAAGTGCATGGGAGCTCGTTGCTCGAGTCAAGAAAATCATAATGCTTGGGTGCTCAACCCAAGTAGCGAGCCCAATGTGAGCCAATGGGAAACTTCAGCATTTTTTCGGCACCCCCCCCTCCCCGGGGTCTGGAGGGGGCCTATAAATTGGCCATGATATGGGAACAGCATGGGGAAGACCCCTGGAAGCATCTCTGTCTCCCAGGCCACTGCTGTGAACAATATTGTCAGAGTATTATGCCACTTTTTTACGGACTCACAATAAATCATACAATTACGAAACCAAAATGGATTTTCCAACAAAAAATGTTAAGGAACATCCTTCCCAGGGTAATGACTTATATATAAGGCAAAATAAATAACCAAAAACAAAAATGGCTCCTCCACACCTTGGGCTATGTTCACAAGTAGCGTTTTTGATGCATTTTTGCACTTTTGCATTGCTTTCAATGGTGAAAAATACATTTACTAGTAAAAGAAATTTTAACATTTTACTACCTTATCTTGTCATGTGGTGTGTGAGACATGATCGGACAAATCCTGTTATATTTATGAAGGAGGGACTGTCAAAAGTCACAAAGCCTATATTTACAAGGTCATTAGGCGGCTCTTGCTATTGATAGAGGGCCAGCAGTCTATCCTCACTATTGTTAGAGAGCCATCAGCCGGCTATGCTTTGTTGTTCCCATTATAAAGGAGTGGGTCTCCTATACTGTTATTGCATATGCAGTGACTGCAATGGCTGCCAAAAATTAGGACACACTTCAATACCCCTTTGAAGAGACGTAGAGGAGGGCCTTATTAAAAAAATGTTCCCATTATAAAGTAGTGGGTCTCCTATACTGTTATTGCATGAGCAGTGACTGCAAGGGCTTACAAAAATTTGGACGCACTCCAATACCCCCTTTGAACAGACGTAGAAGAGGGCCACATTAAAAAAAATGTTCCCATTATTAAGGAGCGGGTCTCCAACACTGGTAATGCCTATGCACTAAGTGCAAAGGCTGTCAAAATTTAGGACGCAACCAAATACCCGTTTGAAGAGACGTAGAGGAAGTCCTCATTAAAAAAATTGTTCCCATTATTAAGGAGTGGGTCTCCTACACTGGTAATGCCCATGCACTAAGCGCATGGGCTGAAAAACATTTACCCATTGGGGGTATACATGACCATACTGTATAACATACAGAATGTTAGAGGTAGGCCTAAAAATATTTCCTACGGGCAACTTAAACACCTTTTAAAAAAATTATGTGGGTGTTGCATGATGGTCACCCTGTTGATATGGTGATGGTGGATGAGGAGAAGGAGAAGGAGGAGGGTGACATAAAACAGACAAAATCAGGAAGCGTATACCCATGTCTGGGTGTGAAGAGGTGCATGGGAATAGACCCCCCCAACAAAAAACACTGAATTTGACTTTATGTTCTGCTGCTATCATCCGGTGGTGTTGAGAAGTCTGGGTTAATCCAGCCCTTGTTCATTTTGATAATAGTCAGCCTGTCAGCATTTTCAGTTGACAGGCTGATGCACTTTTCAGTTATAATACCCCCAGTGGCACAATAAACCCGCTCTGACAAAATGCTGGCGGCAGGGTAGGCCAGGACCTCCAAGGCGTAGAGAGACAGTTCATGCCTCATGTCCAGCTTGGATACCCAATAGTTATAAGGCACAGAGGAATCACCGAAGACGTTGGTACACTTGGCAAGGTACTCCTTCAGCATCTTCCAAAACTTTCTCCTTCTTGTCAGAGTACCCAACGCATCAGGGCAGGGGCACTGGGAGGGTCTGAGAAAACTGTCCCAGACCTTTGACAGTGTTCCCCTACCTCTGCCACATCGTATTTGTGTCTCCCTCACCTGTACTCTTTGGTTGTCCAACAAACTGTGACCTTTGCTGCCAGCATTTTCAGATGGGAATTTTTTTAATAATTCTATAACAAGGGCCTTCTGGTACTGCAACATTTTATTAGACCGCTCTGCCCCGAGAAGGAGAGATAGAAAGATGTCCTTGTAGCATGGGTCTAGAAATGTGACAAACCAGTAATTATTGTTGGCCAAAATGCGTGGGTCACGGGAAAGGCAGTGGAACATAAAGTCAGCTATGTGTGCCAGACTGCCAACAGCCAAGACTTCCCTCTCCTGACCCAGAGGACCACTGTCCATGCTCTCCTCGTCCTCCTCCTTGTTCTCCCGCTCCTCAGGCCATCCACATTGAACAAACGGTATGACTGTTGTGTGCGTAGTACCGTCTGTAGTGCAGGAAAACAGCTCCTGTTCCTCCTCCTCTTCCTCATTATCACCCAATCCATGTTGAGATGAGATGAGGCTGGGCTTTGTGACATCACCTTGTATAGTTCCTTGCTCCATCTCATCGTGCTCCGCCTACAATGACTCCTCTTTAATTGTGAGCACAGAGCATTTCAGTAGACAGAGAGGCAGGATGGTGATGCTAATTATGGCGTCATCGCCGCTCATCATCTTGGTGGAGTCCTCAAAGTTTTAGAGGACGGCACAGATGTCAGACATCCATGCCCACTCATCAGCTCTAATTTGCGGAGGCTGACCTGAATACCGATGGGGATGTTGAAGCTAGAACTCAACAACTGCCACCTGCTGCTCACAAATCCTTCCCAACATATGAAAGATTGAGTTCCATCGTGTGGTGACATCGCACACGAGTCAGTGAGTTGGTATGGCTAGGGTGGGGGAAGCTGTAAGTGACTTCCTGAAATGGGCACACACGTGGCGTTCTTTCACAAGCAGGTCATGCAGATCCGTGTAGGTTTTGAGAAACCGCTGAACCACTAGATTTATCACATGGGCCAGGCATGGCATGTGTGCGAGTTTGCCAAGCCTCAGAGTCACAACCATGTTCCGGTCATTGTCAAACATGATCTTGCCTGGCTGTAAGTTCAACAGTGACAGCCACAGATCTGCCTGCTCTATTACAGATGTCAACAACTTTGCAGCGGTGTGCAGTTTGTCACCTAAGCATATCAGCTTCAGCAGTGCCTGTTGACACTTGGCCGAAGCAGTGCTATAGTGCTTCCAGTCTCCGACTGAAGTGGTCATTTCGGAGATGGAGGCTGATGAGGAGGAGTTTCAGAAGCTGTAGAATCTGAGGGCAACCCTGGTTGACCCTGGGCCTGCAATCCGTTCTGGCCACAAGCACTTGTCCACGTGCCCGTGGTTAGGTGGACCTTCCCAGTGACTGTGCTGGTAAGGGCACGTGAAATGTTCTGGGACACGTGCTTGTGTAAGGCGGGGACGGCACACCGGGAGAAATAGTGGTGGCTGAGGACCGAGTACCGAGGGGCACCCGCCGCCATGAATTTGCCGAAAGATTCTGTCTCCACGAGCCTAAAAGGCAACATTTCAAGTGCAAGCATTTGAAAAATGTGGCAGTTTAGTATTGTGGCCTGTGGGGCGTTAGCTGCATATTTGCCCTTGCATTCAAAGGACTGGGGTAGGGACAACTGAACACTGCGTTGTGACAAGGACGTGGACGTGGTTACTGATGGTGGTTGTTGCAAGTGTGCAAAAAGAGGCATCTTTGCCTGCGCCATGGACAGGGGATTGGTGTGCACGCACAACAGCAGAACAGGCAGTGGTGTCCCCCACAGAAACTGTTTCTGGACCCTAGCATTTGGTCCAATTAGTCAGGTGCTTTGCTGTCATGTGCCTGATCATGCTGGTGGTGGTTAGGCTGGTAGTTTTGCAGCCCCTGCTGATGCTGGCATGGCAGATGTTGCAAATGGCCTGTTTGGAATTAACTTGACAGTCTTTAAAAAAGTGCCAGACTATGGAAGACCTAACAGTTGGACTGGTAACTTCCCTCGTGTTGGTGTTCCGGAGAACTGTTGCCCGCCTTGTGTCTGTGGCCACCCCACTGCTTGTTCCTGCCTGTTGTGGTGCTTACACCTCCCTCCCCCTGTGTGCTGATGTCCTCGCTATGCATGTCACCTTGCCAGGTTGGTCAGTGACTTCATTGTCCACCACCTTGTCTTCCAAGTACGCACCCTGGGCCTCCTGATGACTTGCTGGCAATTGTGTCTCATCATCATCCACCTCTTGCGACAGTAATTGCATTTTCCCACCATCGCCTTCATGTGACTGTAGCTGCTCAAATACATGGGCATCGCTACATGTGATCTCCTCTTGCCCCGCTTGAAGCGCGCCGGCCGAGAGTCCTGAATCCCTAAATGGAAATGTGAACAGCTCTTCAGAGTGTCCAAGTGTGGGATCAGTTGTCTCCAGGCACTCGGCATGGGGGGAGAAAGGAGGATCAGAATGAGGAATATGCGGTCCAGGCTCACAGCTACTGAAACTGGACCATATGGAAGACAGGGTGGTGGTGGTGGCAAACTGACTGGAAACATTATCTGCTATCCAACCAACAACCTTTTCACACTGCTTTGGCTTCAATAGTGGTGTTTCGCGGCCCCCTTCAAAGTAGGGCAGGAAGGTAGGTCGACATGATATGGGTGCTTTAGTGCTCCCTCAGCAGGCATAATTTCAGCTTGCCCACGACCTCGGCCTCTGCGTGCACCATCAGCATCATGTCCTCTTTCCAGTCCCTTGCCACGTGCCTTGCCCATTTTAAATGGAGTATAATATTTGTCACGTTCCCAAAAATGTCAGGATTATTACCGCAGTAACATCGTATCACCTGAGATGGACAAGTTTCTCTGCTTCCACAATACAGCAATGCTATTAAAATCAAACAAATCTGGCTGTATGCTGCTAACAAGCAAATGGAGCAGTAAAAGTGGTGTATTATATCGCTTTTCAACCAAATAATTAGGATTAAGCGCAAAAAGAATATTAAACCTGTTATCTAAGGCTGTGGATATGAGTAACAGCAGCAGACAGAACGTTCAATGGATTTATTGTGCTGTATACACTCTCCACAAACTCTGCCTAACTCCTGCTATCACCAGTAATATATGCATCTGGATTAGTCCTTAGCAGGACTGTTAGTATAGATGTATATTGCTGTGGAATACCTGACTAAATCAACCGCCAATTCTCTCCCTCGCTCAGCAGCAGCTCTCCCTACTCTGCCTGTCTGAAGGGTAGACTGTGACGGGCATAGGGTCCCGGGTCTGATATAGACCTGATGACGCTGTGTGGCCAGCCAATCACTGTAATGCCACAACCAACATGGCTGCAGCATTACAGTGACGAGTGGCGAGTACCGAGCAGTTGCGAGCACGCTCGCTCATCGCTAATTATTACTCACCACCACACCCAGGTCTCTATTATAAATAACCCTGCCTGACATTAGAGAAATTCTACATTTTAAGTTAATTCTTTTTAATTCTTTCTACAAAACAGAAAAAAGAGTCGAAATCAGTGGAGCTCAGGGATGTTTAGATATTTAGCTAATTTTTTCTGAGCAAGTGACAGATCCTCTATAATCTTGGGGAATGAAACACTTGTCCTAATAAATCTCCTCCTACGTTCTCCGATCACCACCATATTTGTATTCCAAGAGCCTCAAAGCACCGGAAAGAGAAAATAAGTGAAGAATCAGGCGCATTCTAATCTGTAACCATGGAGACACATAGGCTGCATAAGAGCTGTATACACTACACAAGATTTACAAATTTGTTTCATTTTTTATTTTAAGGAAACAAATAAAAAAAAATACTGTAAAAGATCTTCTAACAACTAGAAATGATTCCAGGATTGTCTTTCCACTATATATACAGTATATACTCACAACACAAAGGTTAACTAATAGTTTTAATGATTTTAATAATTATTTGTAAAAATATGAGAAACATTTATATAAAAATACAACAAATGATAATAAATATTTCAATTATAAAACAAGAAATACGTCTTATAATAATATTACTCAGCGATTTATAAAAGTAACAAAGTTCTTGTCGCTGCTGCTCCTGACGACCAATCAGATTTCTGCCGTTTTGCCTCTTGCAGTGCGGAATCGATGGCTGGAATCTGACTGGTTGCTACGGGCAACACTTTCATTATTCTCTACACTGTATAAATAATCCTTGAACTCTCGTTGCCGATAGCAACCGATTAGAATTCAGCTTTTACATTTGTAATTTACCCGAGATAAATAAACGTGATTTCTGATTGGTCGCTAGGGGTAACAAAGACGCTACATGACAGCTGAGGCTCCGTGACAATGGCGTCTGTTACTCCAGGTACTGGATGATGGGCCGGACACAGGTGCAGCCCACCGTCACCAGCTGCTTCTCCAGCCTATAGGTGGGACACATCCTCTCATCTCACCACGCAGGACCAGGATCTCCTGTCTGATGGGGACTGAGTTCATGCTGAGGTCCACATGACCCTCCGGGTCCAAACATCCGCGGTGGAGACATCGGGCCTCGCTGATGACCGCAGGGAATCTGTTATTGTCCACATTAGAGCTGGTGGAAGGAGATGAGAGAAATCAGGACACAGCAGTAACCATGTTTAGTCCCCCATACTCCGGCCTGCTGACCCCCATATATCATTATTATTATTTCTGCCATTACTCCATGTACATTCACCTGTATTCCCATGGAGAGATGGAGCGGCTCCTCACACTGTCCGCCATTACTTGTGCAGAACTCCGACTTCCGACCTTCATATCCACCTTCACACGTGGAGGAAATGTGGTGTCCGGTGTGAAGAGACATCCCCCGCCGGACACTAGAGGGGCCTCCCAGCCATCAGCGCCAGGGACCTGCCCTTCTCTTCCATGGACACAAGAGATGAAGATCAGAAGAAGCAAAGTGGAGAAAACCTGAGGACAGAAGATGTCACACATATGATAGGGGACATTGTGGAAGTGTCAACATTATGTAGTGGTATAAGTAAGGGTTAAATAATGGATCAATAATATACACTAATAATATTCATACTCGTATGTACCTATCCCAAAGATATGCAACAGCGCTCAAGCCAAGAGCAACCAGATATGACTATATAACCCATATAAGAAAGTCCAACATTCTAAGTGGAATTCATTCAACAATATATTATATTGTCATTGTATCATAACACAGGATAACAAATAAAATGGTGGTGGCCCCAAGCAAGTGCTGCACTCACTATTCTGCTGGTGCAGTCACTATGTACATACATTATATTACTGATCTTGAGTTACATCTTGTATTATACTCCAGAGCTGCGCTCACTATTCTGCTGGTGCAGTCACTGTGTACATACATTACATTACTGATCTTGAGTTACATCCTGTATTATACTCCAGAGCTGCACTCACTATTCTGCTGGTGCAGTCACTGTGTACATACATTACATTACTGATCCTGAGTTACATCCTGTATTATACTCCAGAGCTGCACTCACTATTCTACTGGTGCAGTCACTGTGTACATACATTACATTACTGATCCTGAGTTACCTGCTGTATTATACTACAGAGCTGCACTCACTATTCTGCTGGTGCAGTCACTGTGTACATACATTAAATTACTGATCCTGTGTTGCATCCTGTATTATACTCCAGAGCTGCACTCACTATTCTGCTAGTGCAGTCACTGTGTACATACATTACATTACTGATCCTATGTTACATCCTGTATTATACTCCAGAGCTGCAATCACTATTCTGCTGGTTCAGTCACTGTGTACATACATTACATTACGGATCCTGAGTTACCTCCTGTATTATACTACAGAGCTGCACTCACTATTCTGCTGGAGCAGTCACTGTGTACATACATTAAATTACTGATCCTGTGTTACATCCTGTATTATACTACAGAGCTGCACTCACTATTCTGCTGGTGCAGTCACTGTGTACATACATTACATTACTGACCCTGAGTTACCTCCTGTATTATACTACAGAGCTGCACTCACTATTCTGCTGGTGCAGTCACTGTGTACATACATTAAATTACTGATCCTGAGTTACATCCTGTATTATACTCCAGAGCTGCACTCACTATTCTGCTGGTGCAGTCACTGTGTACATACATTATATTACTGATCCTGAGTTACATCCTGTATTATACTCCAGAGCTGCACTCACTATTCTGCTGGTGCAGTCACTGTGTACATACATTACATTACTGATCCTGAGTTACCTCCTGTATTATACTACAGAGCTGCACTCACTATTCTGCTGGTGCAGTCACTGTGTACATACATTACATTCCTGATCCTGAGTTACATCCTGTATTATACTTCAGAGCTGCACTCACTATTCTGCTTGTGCAGTCACTGTGTACATACATTACATTACTGATCCTGTACTGATCCTGAGTTACATCTTGTATTATACTCCAGAGCTGCACTCACTATTCTGCTGGTGCAGTCACTGTGTACATACATTACATCACTGATCCTGTACTGATCCTGAGTTACATCTTGTATTATACTGCAGAGCTGCACTCACTATTCTGCTGGTGGAGTCACTGTGTACATACATTACATTACTGATCCTTTACTGATCCTGAGTTACATCCTGTATTACACTGCAGAGCTGCACTCACTATTCTGCTGCTGCAGTCACTGTGTACATACATTACATTGCTGATCCTCAGTTCCATCCTGTATTATACTCCAGAGCTGCACTCACTTTTCTGCAGGTGCAGTCACTGTGTACATGTAGCACCCTGAGGATTCGGCTGCTACAGGGGTATTACACCTCAAGCCAGAGGTGTGGTATTCCACTCCCGGGTGAGGATGGAGTGTGGAACTGAGCTCAGTAGGCTGCATGCACTACATACATCCCATTTCCGGGGGACAGACCAATGGTACTCCCACTAGAGAAATGTGCAGGTACGACAGTGTCTGTCCCTGGCTGGAGTGGGAGGGGGGTGGAACATCCCAGTAGTGTAGGGGCAGATAGGGGGAGCAGTCTGGGTAATGCTAGGAGCTCATTGGGTGCTGGTCACCTGAGCTCACACATAGAGGGAGTATATAAGGTGGGAACCATCTTAGATCAGGGTCAGTCTGTCAGAGTTGAGTCAGAGAAGCAGAGCAGCTCAGCCAGCTCCAAGGCCAAGAGAGAGAGAGAGGAGAAAGAAGGACCCAGAGGGGGAGAAGAGGGAACTCCAAGAACCCAAAATTAGACCAGAGGGTGAAGAGTTGGCACAAGGGTACCGGATCCCAAGCTGGTGGAGGGCCCTAATCCTTAGCCAGAGACCGGAGGTCGTGGGCAGGATCTGCCACGACCACCCACTAAATCCACCCGGAAGGCAAACCGTGAATAGGGTCAGGGAACCCAGAGACAAGGGTTTTACCAACAAGAGGCCCGAGGGAGCCGGACTTAGGTGGATCCCTGGTGGGGAAGGCCAGAGAGAAGGACAAGTCAGAAAGGGAGCTCGGGACCACGCTCCGGAATCGCCTGGGGGTTGGCCGAGTCCAGGACCTGGTGGACGCAGCACGGCTCGGGCGGTCACTCAAGGCCGGAGTGACCAACACAAAAGCAGTAAGTAAAACCCTGAACTGCACAGCCCGACTCGGAGTCTTATTACTACTCTCACTGCACCACCACAACCACCACCCTCTACAGCTGACCCCCTGAGGCTATACCCCTCCCGTTGGGGGTTATACTACCTGAGCTGCGCACACACCACCAGCCTCAGCGGACCCTGCTGCAGCGGCGGCCATACTGACCGCAAATCAACGGGTGGCGTAGTCGACACTAAAGAACATCCAGTAACATCTGTAGGACTGCCACACACTGAGCTTGACACCCTGGGCACGGACCGGGTCACCGCCACTCGGAGACTACAACCCCCACCTGATCCGGCTCCGGGTATCCCCCAAACAACACTGGCCCAGGGGGCGCGTCAACTTTGACGTAGTCGGCAGGATTACGTGCCCGCAACAACCGGGTACTGCGTGCCTGAAGAAAAGTTCACCGTTACCTTAACAAGAAGTCTCCCGCCGGTTCCGGAGGGTCCCCGCCAACGGACCCCATCACAGGTCGTTTCCCGCCGGTTGTCCGCCATTTGCAGCTTTTTCCCGCCATCCATGGAGTTTCCCGCCACTGGGAGACGATTCCCGCCATTTCCAAAGATTTCCCGCCTTGGAAGAGCGGACGCCATTATGGGCGTGCCAGAGGGTGGCAAGAGGCCACCTCCCATCGTGGGCCAGGTCGAAGAATGGCGCCAAAAGCGGAAACCGCGCCCACCAACAGAGACTGTGATGCTGGAAGTGTCCATCAGCGTAAGAGAACTGCCCCTGGAACTGACAATCACAAAGTTGCCCCGGGACCACCTTCAATGTGGGCGGAGACAGAACAAGAGAGCAAAGATGGGTGTCGCCTGGAGCAGTCTGGAGAGAGCGCACCCGGAGACAAGAAGTCTGGAGAGGAGTCCAGAGAAAGCCTACCCGGAGATGGAGGGAGAGTCAGGCAGCACCGACCCAGTGGTCAGGAGCCTGCTGCAAGCAACAACCCCACTAGGCTTAGTGGAGATCCTAGCACAGCTCCCCCGAGACCGGGAGTGTGCACAGACTGCGCTGGAGGGCCTCGCACGGAGGATGGCCCGGGTGCAGCGAGAGACGTTGGCGGAGTGGAGCCGAGAGATGGCCCAGCAGACCGAAACCCGTCAGCGGAGCACGCCACCCGAGACGAGGAGACAGACCGCCTCTGAGGATGGTGCAGGAGGACTCAAGGCCGGAGACGGCGCCGAGAAGGGAGCTGAACGGACGGAGGCAGGTAAAGGGGACGTCTCTACCCCGAGCCGGGAAACCGTGTGCCTGCCCCAGCTCCCCGTCGCAGAGCCCGAAATTCCCCCTGCCGTGCCCGTCGCTGCATCGTCACCGCCGCAGACTAGGCCTCAACCGGAAACCGCGGCCGCGACCCCTGTGACGTCACGCGCTTCGACCCTGAGCGCGGCAAAGCAGGAAATACCATCGGCCTGGTCGCAAGGCCTAGTACACCCGGGCGCCGCCATTCCAACAGCGCCCCCTACCTCCACGGAGCCACCAGCCTGGTCGCAGGGCCGAGTAACCACGGGCGCCGCCGTACTTACGGTGCCCTTTTCCTTTAGCGTGCCCCAAGCCTGGTCGCAAGGCCTGGTCAACCCGGGCGCCGCTACCACCACAGCGCCCATAACACCTAAAGTACCGCACCTGGGTGAGGACCTGTTCGCCCAGCATACGTGCCCGGATGGGCAGCCCTTCATATGGCCACCGGAGTTTCACCATCCCCGACTCCGGAAAGAAAGACCCCTAGATGAACCCCTGATTCCGGTTCCGAAGCCCGTCAGGAGGACCCAGCCCCCGCTAGAGGAGACACAGTTTGAGTGGGACCCCACCGGAGGAGACCTCATGGGGTTCACTCAGGAGACTCGGGTGGCCGCAGCGGAGCGTACAGAGTGCTGCCGCCAGCAGCTCGAGGTCTTCGAGAAGGAGCGGAGAGAGAGGCGGGTCCGGGAACAGCAAGCACAGATAAGGAGCGCGGAGCAGAAGAGCCGGACCAGGAGGAACCCCCGTGCAGCTCATGGTCCCCGTACCACCGGGACTGTGATTAAATTCAACCTGCAGCATGGGTGGGGCTTCATAAAAGACCATAATACCCCCGGCGACGTCTTTGTCACACGCAGAGACGTAGAAAGCCATCTGCCGGAGGGACACAGAGGTCGTGACCTGTACGTAGGGGACGAGGTCACCTTCACCCGGCACAAGTGTGCCAAAGGACCCTACGCCCTCCATGTACATCGCCTGACGGAGGAGGAGCTGCGGTGTGAGGAGGAGCAGGAGGACCCGGACGGGTCTAAATCCAAAGAAGGAGCAGGAGAACACCGTCGTTAAAGTACGGTAAAGAGACTGTAAATAGTTACCCATCGGGGTACAGTGAACTGTTGCTGCTTTAAATAAGTCCCCGTTGGGACAAGAGTGAACTGTTAACCCGTGTGTCCCTATTCCCATTACCTGGCCGAGGACTGAGAGCGGCCATATTCCCCTTGTATATAGTTGCGCTTCCTAAGGCGCCCCCTACCGGTTTTATAGTAAACTGTTGTTTTTCTTAAAGAGACTGTCGCGCTTTTCCCGGTCACAAGTTGCACCGTGGCCGGAGGAGCAAGAGTGTTTACAAGGACGTTATTTATGAAGAGTTTTTATGAAAAGTTTTATGTGATGTTTTATATGTTCATGTTTATGAAAAAAATTGTATGTTTTGGATGTTTTTATATCTTACAGCCCGAGGACGTGCTGTGATTTACCAGGGGGGAATGTAGCACCCTGAGGATTCGGCTGCTACAGGGGTATTACACCTCAAGCCAGAGGTGTGGTATTCCACTCCCGGGTGAGGATGGAGTGTGGAACTGAGCTCAGTAGGCTGCATGCACTACATACATCCCATTTCCGGGGGACAGACCTATGGTACTCCCACTAGAGAAATGTGCAGGTACGACAGTGTCTGTCCCTGGCTGGAGTGGGAGGGGGGTGGAACATCCCAGTAGTGTAGGGGCAGATAGGGGGAGCAGTCTGGGTAATGCTAGGAGCTCATTGGGTGCTGGTCACCTGAGCTCACACATAGAGGGAGTATATAAGGTGGGAACCATCTTAGATCAGGGTCAGTCTGTCAGAGTTGAGTCAGAGAAGCAGAGCAGCTCAGCCAGCTCCAAGGCCAAGAGAGAGAGAGAGGAGAAAGAAGGACCCAGAGGGGGAGAAGAGGGAACTCCAAGAACCCAAAATTAGACCAGAGGGTGAAGAGTTGGCACAAGGGTACCGGATCCCAAGCTGGTGGAGGGCCCTAATCCTTAGCCAGAGACCGGAGGTCGTGGGCAGGATCTGCCACGACCACCCACTAAATCCACCCGGAAGGCAAACCGTGAATAGGGTCAGGGAACCCAGAGACAAGGGTTTTACCAACAAGAGGCCCGAGGGAGCCGGACTTAGGTGGATCCCTGGTGGGGAAGGCCAGAGAGAAGGACAAGTCAGAAAGGGAGCTCGGGACCACACTCCGGAATCGCCTGGGGGTTGGCCGAGTCCAGGACCTGGTGGACGCAGCACGGCTCGGGCGGTCACTCAAGGCCGGAGTGACCAACACAAAAGCAGTAAGTAAAACCCTGAACTGCACAGCCCGACTCGGAGTCTTATTACTACTCTCACTGCACCACCACAACCACCACCCTCTACAGCTGACCCCCTGAGGCTATACCCCTCCCGTTGGGGGTTATACTACCTGAGCTGCGCACACACCACCAGCCTCAGCGGACCCTGCTGCAGCGGCGGCCGTACTGACCGCAAATCAACGGGTGGCGTAGTCGACACTAAAGAACATCCAGTAACATCTGTAGGACTGCCACACACTGAGCTTGACACCCTGGGCACGGACCGGGTCACCGCCACTCGGAGACTACAACCCCCACCTGATCCGGCTCCGGGTATCCCCCAAACAACACTGGCCCAGGGGGCGCGTCATACATACATTACATTACTGATCCTGAGTTACATCCTGTAGTATACCCCAGAGCTGCACTCACTATTCTGCTGGTGCAGTCACTGTGTACATATTTTACATTACTGATCCTGTACTCATCCTGAGTTATATCCTGTATTATACTCCAGAGCTGCATTCACTATTCTGCTGGTGCAGTCTCTGTGTACATACATTACATTACTGACCCTGTATTGATTCTGCGTTACATCCTGTATTATACTCCAGAGCTGCACTCACTATTCTGCTGGTGCAGTCACTGTGTACATACATTACATTACAGATCCTGAGTTCCATCCTGTATTATACTCCAGAGCTGCACTCACTATTCTGCTGCTGCAGTCACTGTGTACATACATTACATTACTGATCCTGAGTTACATCCTGTTTTATACTCCAGAGCTGCACTCACTATTCTGCTGGTGCAGTCACTGTGTACATACATTACATTACTGACCTGAGTTACATCCTGTAGATCTTTTATTATAAAAATGAAAAACATAACAAAATTAATAACAAGAAAATAAACAATGTAATGAACTGGTCCAGCCGCTCCCTCTCTCCTCACACACATATTATACATATATACACAATAATAACTACCTACACCATGACATCTGGTCCGGTTACCAAACAAATAATAACAATATAATAAACAATAACCGACAAATTATATACAAACTAATATATACATTCTTTTTTTTTTTTTTTTTTTTAAATAAATAAAATAAAATAAATTAAAATAAATACTAACTATACAAATATATACAAGACAAAACAAAACCCCCCACACTCAAGCCCACCAGTCCCTCCCCGGCACTGACCTGAGAGCTGGTCCTGCGCCTCAGTCCATGTCCAACGTCCATAGGCCAGATCAGGCAGTGCCAGTTTTTCACCCAAATAACCAGTGTCCCAAAAGATGAACCCACCTCCCCCCTTTTCCCTCCACCCAACCTAACACCTACACCCAAACCCATATATACAATATATACAGAAACAAACAATACAATAACCACAACTGACAAAGCCCAAGTTCGGTGCCTGCAGCCCTACATCACTGTCTACTGATCAATAAAACAAAAATCTATGGTGTCAGCAGCAGCCCACCACCAGGAGAGGAGATGACCAGACTAGGGCACACTAAAAGAAAAGCCCCTCCAGAGGAGAGCGGCCCTCCGTGTACCCAGTCTCTCATACTCCAGAGAACGCACCTTCACCAGGTCACCGAGTATGGTCCTAAACACATCGTCCACTGGGAGGATTTTCCGCTGCGTCGATACTAAGCACCGTGCGTTCCACGTGTGATACCTAACCACTGTGCTAACTAGAAATAAGGTGCAACGGTCCCGACCACCCAGGTCCCCGAATGCCCCATAGGCCCATTCCGCATAAGAGAGACCGGCCAGCCAGGGCCAGCCAATGGAGGTGCCCACCCTGTTGTACACCTCTGTGTTAAAGGGACAACGAAGCAGGAAGTGGTCCATGCTTTCAAGCATGGTACCACAATGCTCCCGAGGACAGTTCCTGTCCTCAGAGCTCCTACACTTCAGATTGTCCCTCACACACAGTTTCCCATGGAAGCAGCGCCAAGCCAAGTCCCAAACCTTCGAAGGGATCCTGATAGAATTCAAAAGATGCAGACCCACCCCAAGATCCCGACTTGGGCAATCCCTGAGCGCCAGAGGCCTCTGAAAATGGGTCAACAGAACCCTTTTGTCAAGGAGCTTCCTTGGCAGAGTCCTGACCTCCCACATTCCCAGACCCCACCGGCGAATTACCTTCAGAACCACGGTAGCGTAAGCCGGGAGATGTCCATGCGGTGTGCGGAGATCCTTCACTTGCCCTCCTGTCTCCCATTCCTGGAAGAAAAGCTGAAACCATCCCTTACAGGAGAATACCCACAGAGGAGCCCTCTCTTTCCAGAGGTTTGCAATATTGATCTTAATGAAGGTATTCACAAGGAATACCACAGGGTTGACCATACCCAACCCTCCTAGTCTCCTCGTACGGTAAGTAACCTCCCTCTTGACCAGGTTCAGTCTATTCCCCCATAACAGTTGAAAGAACAAACTGTAGACCCGAGTCCAGAGAGGCTCTGGCAAGATGCACACACTGCCCAGATAGATCAGCAAAGGGAGCAGGTAAGTTTTGATCAGGTTTATCCTTTCCCTTAGGGTCAAAGACCAACCCTTCCATTGGTTCACCTTCTGAGTGGTGATCTCTAGCCTGCTGTCCCAATTTTGTTTGGGGTAATCCCCCTGGCCAAATTCGATGCCAAGAACTTTTGCAGAGACTTTGGGTTCTGGAAGGGTGTCCGGGAGATCAAAACCAGGATCTCCTCCTCCCAGCCAGAGACTCTCACACTTATCCCGGTTGATCTTAGACCCGGATGCCTCCGAGTAGCGATTTACCTCTGACATCAGCCATTCTGCCTCCCCATCAGAGGAAACAAAAACGGTGACGTCATCGGCATACGCCACCACTCTCAGAGTGGCTTCCGGTGCTGCCCGGTCCATCCCGATCCCAGCCAACGGTCCACGCTCCACCCTCCTAAGAAGTGGGTCAATCGCAAACACGTACAGTAGCGGGCTCAAGGGACAACCCTGGCGAACACCACACCCAACCTCAAAAGAGCTGCCAATCCAACCGTTCACAAGCGGGAAACTCTCTGCCCCAGAGTACAAGGTCTTAAGCCAATCAACGAACCCCCCCGGCAGGCCATACCTCAGAAGGACAGACCAGAGGTACTCATGATTAACCCGATCAAACGCTTTTGCCTGGTCCAATGACAGCATGTACCCCTTCCAGTGGCCACCCCTCCCCTGCTCCACCGCCTCTCGGACACAGAGTACAGCACTAATTGTACTGCGGCCCGGAACAGAGCAATGCTGGGCTCCCGAAAGGAGCTGGGGTGCAAATTTCACCAGCCGATTAAACAGCACCTTTGCCAAAACCTTCCTGTCTGCATTGAGAAGCGCTATGGGACGCCAATTCTCAATGCAAGATGGGTCCTTACCCTTTGACAAGATGATCAGGGCAGACCTCCTCATTGACTTTGGCAGAGTGCCCGAGGAAAGACACTCATTGAATACCTCAGTCAAGAGGGGAACCAAGGCGCCCTTAAAGATCTTATAGAATTCAGATGTTAAGCCATCCGGACCGGGAGATTTCTTCAGGGCAAGCCCTTCAATCGCCAACTTAACTTCCTCTTCCCTGATCATCTCTGTCAAAACGCCAAAGAGGGGTCTACCCCTGGTTCGGGGACAGCTTCAGCCAGAAATGCCGATATCTCATCCCATTCCGGATCCCTCTTCCCCAAGAGGTGCGAGTAGAAGGATCTGACGACCTCCAGGATCCCTGATCTGGATCTTTTCAGGGACCCCGCAGTGTCAACCAGTCCTGTAACAACTTTACTATTCACTGACATCTTGCAGTTTCTGTAAGGGTCGGGCGAGCGGTACTTCCCGTAATCCCTCTCAAAAACCAAAGATGCGTGTCTATCATACTGACACCTCATTAGCAAAGATTTCACTCTGGAGATCTCCTCGCGGCTACGTCCAGTTGAGACAAGATGCTCGAGTTTCCTCCTCAGGCCCTGATACAGGCGGTACCTGTCCAGGCTCCTGAGGCTCGAGAGCTGGCGGAAGAATCTCGCCACCCTTTTCTTAAACATCTCCCACCACTCTGACTTACTACTACAAAGATCCAGTAAGGGTACCTGGCTCTGAAGAAAATCCTCAAAGGACTGTCTTATCTCCGCTTCTTCCAAGAGAGACGAATTGAGCCTCCAAAAGCCTCTTCCCATCCGGGGGGTCTCTGTAACATTCAGGGAAAACAAAATCAAACAGTGATCGGAGAACTCCACCTCAACAACAGATACTGCTGAAGAGACGGCTTCCTCCTTTAAATAAAACCTGTCTATCCTGGACCTACAGTTACCTCTATGATAGGTGAACCCCTCGTGGCCTGCGGTGTGCCGGATGTGGACATCCACCAGGCCAGCCTCACTAGCTATACTATTAAGGGCGACGCTATCATAAGTCAGCTTGTCTCTGGAACCTCCTCTATCCCGGGGCCTCGTGACAGTGTTGAAGTCCCCTCCAAAGACGACCTGCCGACTCGTAAAAAGGTAGGGCTTGATCCTCATAAAGAGACACTTCCGATCCCATTTAGATTGGGGACCATAGATGTTAATGAGCCGAAGCTCTTGTCCCTTCATGAGGACATCTAATATCAGGCACCTCCCCATTTCTAACTCAATAACCCGTCGGCATTCTACCGGTGCGGTAAAAAGGACCGCCACTCCGCTATACGGCTCAGCCGCAAGAGACCAATAGGAGGGCCCGAGTCTCCCCTCCCTCTTAGCTATAAACACCTCTGCCATATTTGGCAGCCTGGTCTCTTGCAAAAAGAAAATGTCAGCTTCAACCCGGCTGAGAAAATCAAAGGCCGCAAATCTAGCCATGTTTGACTTAATGCTGGCGACATTAATGGACGCCAGCGTCAACGGAGTGGGTACCGCCATCATTGGTGATTGAGTTAGATGACTTTCTTCTTCCCACTCCCCTTATCCTCTGCCTCAGAGGAGGAATCCTTCCCCCTCTTTAATGACACAGAGGTGTCCATTCCCACATTTTTCCTTCTTTTTTCGTCCTCGTCTCCGGACTCTGGGCCATTCCCTCCCCCCAAGGACCTTGCATCCCCAGGAGAAGGAGACTCGGCGCCCCCTGTAAGCTCCGCTGAAGCCGGATCCTCACCCTCAGCCTCCTCCTCAGAGGAAGAAATGTTATCAAGGGCTTGGAACCGGTTAGAAAGACCAACTAGAGGGGAGTCGGTTTTAACTTCCTTAGGTACCTTGGTCAGAGTGGGAGAAGATGTTTTATCTCCCTTCTTTTTCTTCTTTTTGGTGCCGAGCTTACGCTTGTTCTCTAGCCACCGCTTATTATCCTCATCCATACTTTCATAATGGGAGGATTCTGAAGAAGAGGCAGTTTCCTCCCTGTGGATCCTCCTGACCTCCTCATCCAACTCATCATCCCTCGGGGCCTCAGCAGCAAGACTGGCATCCAGGACAGGGGCTGCCCCGGTAGTCTGGGGCTCGCCCCGCTCCCTCTCCTGTCTGCGCTTGTCTAGACGCCTCAGCTGGGCAGGCGTCTTTTTATTGCTTTTCTTCCCTGGCCCCTCAGCTCCCCCACCCCTGCTAGTCCCCTCCCCAGCAGAATCGGCCTCACGGCTTACTCCCACCGGGGTCTCGACTGCATTAGCAAAGGAGCGAGGACAACGGCTGAATGGGTGACCTAACTCACCACACAGGTGGCACCTAATCTCCACACAAGAGGCGTCAAGATGGCCGACACCCCCACAGAACGCGCATTTCTGCACGGTGCAGTTTGCACTGAAGTGTGTGGGGTCGCCGCACCTGTGACAGAGCTTCGGTTGCCCCTGGTAGAAGACCAGGACACGATCCCTACCCAGGAAGGCAGACGATGGAATGTGGGCAACCGTACCACCTGAACGCTTAAGTTTTACCATAAACGTCCAGGCCCCTGACCAGATACCAAACTCGTCGCGGTTTTTCTTTGGCATCTCCACCACCTCTCCATACCGACCAAGCGAAGTCATGATGTCATAGCAAGAAAGCGACTCATTACGAGTCATCACGGTCACTTTCTTGATCTGTTTTTGGCGAGACACTGCCTGAACGGCAAAGTCTCGCCAGCCGGGCTCATTTTTTGCCAACTCATAATTCGCCCAGAAGAGCTCAAGCCCCTCCGGCCGAACAAAGCTGACATCAAACTCAGGCGTGGAATAGGGATGTATCAAGACGTAGATGTCAATCGCCTTGAAGCCCATCCTCAGCAGGAGCTCCTCAACTTTAGACCTTGGAGGACATGCATCACTGCCCCTCCACCGAAGACGGACCACATTCCTACGCACACTGCCTGGCCCGGCTGTTGGGAGGGACCACACTATCTCCCCCTTTTTGCTCTCGGAAGGCCCCGAGGCCATGCCTCTCTATCCAGAACGATAGATCAACCTCTCGACCCTCTACCATTAGTGATCTCTCCCCCTTCTTTAGAGCCTCCAGAAGGCGACGTTGCAACATGCCGTCCCCAAAGCCCGGAGACGAGGAGGATGCCCTATTTGCCCCGGAGGTGACACTGGCATAACTCCGGACAGGTGTTGCCACCCCCGGGGGGGCAACCGGACCAGTGACCACGTCAGCCCCAACAGTATCACCATTACCCACCTCCATCTTACCCTCCACCAAACCAGCAACCACACCACCAGACAATGAATTATCCTCATTCACCTCCACCACCACATTCATTCCTGCTGGACCAGTAACAATGGTGGATGACCTTTTGACCTCCGCATCAGGCACAAGGGGCTCAGTCACCTCCATAGAACTGGAGGCGACCTCACCCCCGGTCTTATGTGTGCCCTCCACATCATCGGTCGGTAATTTCCGCTGTTTGGCATTTGGTATAATGTGCCGCTGATCTCTAGCTGCAGTTAGGCGCCGCTGATCTTTAGCATCAGGATCTTCCGGACCAGCAACGCCAACACAAAATAGCACTTTCGTGGGAGGACCGGAGCGCTCAGCCCCAACTGCCCCCTCACACTGCCGCCGCTTCTCAACTAAGTGATCAGCGGCAACAGCATTCAGAGGAGCCGAGGCTACCGGAGCTGCCCCCGACACCGGGCTGCTCCCCCCTCCCACTGAGGAGCGCACCACAGCATCGTGGCCTGATGGAACGCCCGCCGCCGGGCCGCCCTCACTGTCCAGCCTCTCGGCTGATGCACCTCCTGCTACGTCCCCACTACTACAAGCAGAGACGGAGCTCTGCGCCTCACTACCGCGCTCTGTAATCTCCCCGCGCCTTTGCACCGGATCCACAGCAGAACCCGGGCTGGGCTGAGCAACGGGGCTTATACAGCGAGCTGAGCCTGCCGCCGACTCAGGGGGTACAGGGAGGGGGGCATATACGTATCTTACCGCTTCCTGCAGCTTTGGCTTGGTCTTCTTTGCCTTTTTGTGGCCCCCAGGTGCCTCTTCTGGTAGATCGTCACCAAGATGGAAGCTTTGGAGGCACACTGGGGACTCCAGGAGTTTAATCTCCGCCATTAGCGCCCCTCCCTGGCCGCTGCTGTCACTGTCCTCCCCAGAGCCGGCAGAACTGCGACCGGATGTCACTGTCGCCTGTCCTGCAGGGAGCTCGCTGCACGTGGCCTGCGGGTGACTTTGCAGGCTACCAGGTGGGGCTTCCTGCTGGTCATCATCACTCTCATCATCCACCTGGCTCTCAGGCTGCAGCCCCATCTGCCTTTGCTCTCTGGTATCAGCCATTTCTCTAAAGCAGTCTTCATTTATAAGTTTTTCTTTGAAAGGACCACTCTGCTCCCTGATGGTGGCTTTCCTAAGTTCCAGGCGTTGAATTTCACTGCTCAGTCTTTTTACCTTGGCTTGGAGCTTGGCCTTCCTTGGTTTGGAGGCCCCTGCAGCTTTGGCGCTTGTGCAGCGCAGATCCTCCCGTAGCCTCCTGATGAGCTTACTGGCATCTTCATACTCACGGAGGTGGATCATGACCCGGGAGGCATATGTGGACACAGACTCCCGGGGTCCCTGCTGCGCCCACCCCCCCTCAGGGAGGTCGGCCTCACCTCCGTGAGCACTCAGCTTTCCTCCGGAAGGAGCGCCATCTTGCACGCCGCTGTCAGGCTTTTCCTCCATGCTGGAAGCCTTGCGGCTTCTGGGGGTCTCCACAATCCCGGGGGGAGTAGGAGCCACATTGCTGTGACTCCTGGTGCAGCGTCTCACCCCCGAGTCCTCTGATGTGCAGGCCGGTTGCTGGTTTCTTCTGCCCCCCGCCGGCCTGGTTCGGGAAGCAGAAGAATGGGACTTGGCTCCATCACTCATCCCAGAAACCAGCTCTCCCTCCGGGAAAGAGAGAGAGCAGGTCCCCAGGTGGAGAGGTGTTGGTTCTCAGAGATCAGGAGCTCACAGCAGGATCTGCAGCCACCACACCCGTAATCAGCACACTGACTAGCAGCTGATCAGAGCTGCACCCAGTATGCTGCTGGTGGAGTCACTGTGTACATACATTACATTACTGATCCTGAGCTACATCCTGTATTATACTCCAGAGCTGCACTCACTATTCTGCTGGTGCAGTCAATGTGTACATACATTACATTATTGATCCTGTACTGATCCTGAGTTACCTGCTGTATTATACTCCAGAGCTGCACTCACTATTCTGCTGGTGCAGTCACTGTGTACATACATTACATTACTGATCCTGAGTTACATCTTGTATTATACTCCAGAGCTGCGCTCACTATTCTGCTGGTGCAGTCACTGTGTACATACATTACATTACTGATCCTGTACTGATCCTGAGTTACATCCTGTATTATACTCCAGAGCTGCACTCACTATTCTGCTGGTGCAGTCACTGTGCACATATATTACATTACTGATCCTGTACTGATCCTGACTTACATCCTGTATTATACTCCAGAGCTGCACTCACTATTCTGCTGGTGCAGTCACTGTGCACATACATTACATTACTGATCCTCTACTCATCCTCAGTTACTTCCTTTATTATACTCCAGAGCTGCACTCACTATTCTGCTGGTGGAGTTACTGTGTACATACATTACATTACTGACCATGAGATACATCCTGCATTATACTCCGGAGCTGCACTCACTATTCTGCTGGTGCATTCAATGTGTACATAAATTACATTACTGATCCTGAGTTACATCCTGTATTATAATCCAGAGCTGCACTCACTATTCTGCTGGTGCAGTCACTGTGTACATATATTACATTACTGATCCTGTACTGATCCTGACTTACATCCTGCATTATACTCCAGAGCTGCACTCACTATTCTGCTGGTGCAGTCACTGTGCACATATATTACATTACTGATTCTCTACTCATCCTCAGTTACATCCTTTATTATACTCCAGAGCTGCACACACTATTCTGCTGGTGTAGTCACTGTGTACATTCATTACATTACTGATCCTCAGTTACATCCTGTATTATACTCCAGGGCTGCACTCACTATTCTGCTGGTGGAGTCACTGTCTACATTCATTACATTACTGATCCTGAGTTACATCCTGTATTATAATTCAGAGCTGCACTCACTATTCTGCTGGTGCAGTCACTGTCTACATTCATTACATTACTGATCCTGACTTACATCCTGCATTATACTCCAGAGCTGCACTCACTATTCTGCTGGTGCAGTCACTGTGCACATATATTACATTACTGATTCTCTAGTCATCCTCAGTTACATCCTTTATTATACTCCAGAGCTGCACACACTATTCTGCTGGTGGAGTCACTGTGTACATTCATTACATTACTGATCCTGAGTTACATCCTGTATTATAATCCAGAGCTGCACACACTATTCTGCTGGTGGAGTCACTGTGTACATTCATTACATTACTGATCCTGAGTTACATCCTGTATTACACTCCAGAGCTGCACTCACTATTCTGCTGCTGCAGTCACTGTGTACATACATTACATTACTGATCCTGAGTTACATCCTGTATTATAATCCAGAGCTGCACTCACTATTCTGCTGGTGTAGTCACTGTGTACATACATTACATTACTGATCCTGTACTGATCCTGAGTTACATCCTGTATTATACTCCAGAGCTGAACTCACTATTGTGCTGGTGCAGTCACTGTGTACATACATTACATTACTGATCCTGTACTGATCATGAGTTACATCCTGTATTATACTCCAGAGCTGCACTCACTTTTCTGCTGGTGCTGTCACTGTGTACATATATTACATTACTGATCCTGTACTGATCCTTAGTTACATCCTGTATTATACTCCAGAGCTGAACTCACTATTGTGCTGGTGCAGTCACTGTGTACATACATTACATTACTGATCCTCTACTCATCCTCAGTTAATTCCTTTATTATACTCCAGAGCTGCACTCACTATTCTGCTGGTGGAGTCACTGTGTACATACATTACATTACTAATCCTGAGTTCCATCCTGTATTATACTCCAGAGCTGCACTCACTATTCTGCTAGTGCAGTCACTGTGTACATACATTACATTACTGATCCTGAGTTCCATCCTGTATTATACTCCAGAGCTGCACTCACTATTCTGCTGGTGCAGTCACTGTGCACATACATTACATTACTGATCCGGTTCTGATCCTGAGTTACATCCTGTATTATACTCCAGAGCTGAACTCACTATTCTGCTGGTGCAGTCACTGTGTACATACATTACATTACTGATCCTGTACTGATCCTGAGTTACATCCTGTATTATACTCCAGAGCTGCACTCACTATTCTGCTGGTGCAGCCACTGTGTACATATATTACATTACTGATCCTGTACTGATCCTGAGTTACATCCTGTATTATACTCCAGAGCTGCACTCACTATTCTGCTAGTGCAGTCACTGTGTACATACATTACATTACTGATCCTGAGTTCCATCCTGTATTATACTCCAGAACTGCACTCACTATTCTGCTAGTGCAGTCGCTGTGTACATACATTACATTACTGATCCTGAGTTCCATCCTGTATTATACTCCAGAGCTGCACTCACTATTCTGCTGGTGCAGTCACTGTGCACATACATTACATTACTGATCCGGTTCTGATCCTGAGCTACATCCTGTATTATACTCCAGAGATGCACTCACTATTCTGCTGGTGTAGTCACTGTGTACATACATTACATTACTGATCCTCTACTGATCCTGAGTTACATCCTGTATTATACTCCAGAGCTGCACTCACTATTCTGCTGGTGCACCACTGTGTACATATATTACATTACTGATCCTGTACTGATCCTGAGTTACATCCCTTATTATACCCCAGAGCTGCACTCACTATTCTGCTAGTGCAGTCACTGTGTACATACATTACATTACTGATCCTGAGTTCCATCCTGTATTATACTCCAGAGCTGCACTCACTATTCTGCTGGTACAGTCACTGTGTACATACATTACATTACTGATCCTGTACTGATCCTTAGTTACATCCTATATTATACTCCAGAGCTGCACTCACTATTCTGCTGGTGCAGTCACTGTGTGCATACATTACATTACTGATCCTGAGTTACATCCTGTATTATAATCCTGAGCTGTACTCACTATTCTGCTGGTGCAGTCACTGTGTACATATATTACATTACTAATCTTGTACTTATCCTGACTTGCATCCTGTATTATACTCCAGAGCTGCACTCACTATTCTGCTTGTGCAGTCACTGTGCACATACATTACATTACTGATCCTCTACTGATCCTCAGTTACATCCTGTATTATACTCCAGAGCTGCACTCACTATTCTGCTGGTGGAGTCACTGTGTACATACATTACATTACTGATCCTGCACTGATCCTGAGTTATATACTGTATTATACTCCAGAGCTGCTCTCACTATTCTGCTGGTGCAGTCACTGTGTACATACATTACATTACTGATCCTGAGTTACATCCTGTATTATACTCCAGAGCTGTACTCACTATTCTGCTGGTGCAGTCACTGTGTACATACATTACATTACTCATCCTGAGTTACATCTTGTATTATAATCCAGAGCTGCACTCACTATTCTGCTGGTGCAGTCACTGTGCACATATATTACATTACTGATTCTCTACTCATCCTCAGTTACATCCTTTATTATACTCCAGAGCTGCACACACTATTCTGCTGGTGGAGTCACTGTCTACATTCATTACATTACTGATCCTGAGTTACATCCTGTATTATAATTCAGAGCTGCACTCACTATTCTGCTGGTGCAGTCACTGTCTACATTCATTACATTACTGATCCTGACTTACATCCTGCATTATACTCCAGAGCTGCACTCACTATTCTGCTGGTGCAGTCACTGTGCACATATATTACATTACTGATTCTCTAGTCATCCTCAGTTACATCCTTTATTATACTCCAGAGCTGCACACACTATTCTGCTGGTGGAGTCACTGTGTACATTCATTACATTACTGATCCTGAGTTACATCCTGTATTATAATCCAGAGCTGCACACACTATTCTGCTGGTGGAGTCAGGGGCGGAACTACCGCCTGTGCAGCCGGTTCATTGAACGGGGGCCCCCGAGGGAGAGGGGGCCCCTCCAGCCTCCAGCAGGGCCGCCATCAGGGCATGACTGCCCTGACTCCAGCATGGGGCCCGGCCGGTCGGGGCCCCTTCGGGACCCCCCTCTTGTGCGTCTCTTCATGGAGCCCCCCCGCAGGACCTCCCGCCGTCACATGACCGGAGATGTCCCTGCGCTCCACATGGTTCCCCGGCACCATGCTGAGCGCAGGGACATCTCCGGTCATGTGACGGCGCCGGCACAATACTTACCCCTCCCCGTGCCTCCTCAGCGTCTTCCGCGTCCTCTGACTGTGACGTCTCAGGTCAGAGGGCGCGGTGATGTCTTTACACCGCGCGCGCTCTCTCCTGACCTGTCACAGTGCAGAGCGGGAAGACGCGGGCGACGCTGGAGTCCGGAGCAGCGCCAGCAGCAGGTAAGAAGTGAGGTGAGTATTGGATTTTTTTTATTTTTTTCATGTATGGGGCATGGGGCATTATATGGTGGGGGGAAAGTGGGTGTGACATCCTGCATGGAGAATTATATGGTGGGGGGGTGTGTGACATCCTGCATGGGGCATTATCTGGTGGGGGGATGTGTGACATCCTGCATGGGGCATTATGAGGGGGGAACAGCCTGCATGGAGCATTACATGGGGCCAATATTCTGTATGGAGTGTTATATGGGGGTCAGTATTCTGTATGGAACATTATATGGGGGACAGTATCCTGTATGGAGCGTTATATGGGGACCAGTATCCTGTAGGGAGCATTATATGGGGACCAGTATCCTGTATGGAGCATTATATGGGGACCAGTATCCTGTATGGAGCATTATAAGGGGGTCAGTATCCTGTATGGAGCGTTATATGGGGGCCAGTATCCTGTATGGAGCATTATAAGGGGGTCAGTATCCTGTATGGAGCATTATATGGTGCCCATAATACTGTATGGAGGACTATACTGTCCGGTCTGCACTGTGCGCTGTGAGGATTTGCCGGTTTCTGGGCTATTGTAGAATTCACAATAGATATCGCTCGTGTAATGGGGCATTGTAAGGGGGGAACAGCCTGCATGGAGCGTTATATGGGGGCCAGTATTCTGTATGCAGTGTTATGTGGGGCTCACTACAGTCTGTGTCCGCCCCTGGCAAAATCAGCAGCGTATCAAATACTTATTTTCCCCACTGTACTAATAGCACACAGCACTCACATAATATACCAGCAGGTGGGATTAGGTTTGGGGGGCTCCTGTCCAGCGGCCACAGAATAACTGTTGCGGCCGCTGGTCCTGAAAACTGATTTCCTCCTCTCTAGTCTCTAGCGATGTATGTAGGTGTATTGTGCTGATTACACTGCCCCCTAGTGTCCAACAATCACTCTGCATAACATTTTCAAAAGCAAATATCTGATATTTAGTTCTGTGTTACACCCAGACAGACGAGCCGCTGTATACTCACACGTATCAGATTCCTGAATATTTGGAAGCTTTACTAGTTTTTTTATCACAAAACATGGAGATGTCGGGGATTGAACCCAGGGCCTCATACAGGGAAAGCATGCGCTCTACCACTGAGCTACATCCCCTGTATGGACACCCATGGATTTGTTCTCATCTCCAAGAGTCACTAATCTATGACTATCTACTAATAGATTTTCTCTATTATTTTTTCTCTTTTATAATCATGCAGCATAAATAACATCATATTCTCATAGTCTGGACTATTAGGGACAAGACAAAACTATTTTTCTTTAATTTTTTCATTATTTGTTTATATTTAAAATATGGGGAAAAAAGGAGGCGATTTTATTTTTTATGCCTTTTATTGAACAGATTAAAAAAAAATGCAATTCTCCTTTTCCCGTATTTTAAAGAGATTGTTCCCTACTGGATGGCGCTTTTCTATTGTCCCAATGAATTAAGAAGAAAGCATAGAGCACTTACCTCCCAGATACGCACCGTGACAAGCACTGCACCCCATGATGATCTCCTGATATTGCTTATGTCTGATGATTGGTTGCAGGCCATCAGCAGCGGTAGAAAGGCGGCATCACCTGCAGGAGAGATTACACTCTTGTGTCAGTGTGAGCGGGCTGTCGTGGAGAGCAGTCACATTAGTGACTGCTGATGTGACTCTTCTCCAAGTCATCCGGATTGTCGTGGGACAGTATGGATTATATTCACGGCAGACAGGTGAGTATTATGGTGGTTTACTACTTTTTGTCGTTTACAGGTGACAAGGGCATCAGGGATTAGGTGTTAAGGTGAGCATTATGGTGTTTTTTTATTTTTTTCTCTTTTACAGGGGACAAAGGCTTTGGTGAATTAGGTGTAAAGGTGAATATAATACTTTTTTATTTTTATTTTAATAAAGGAGTGTTTGTCTTTATTTCAAATAAAGGACTTTATTCTGGGTGTGTTTTTTTACAATCTGATTATTGGGTTAGTAATAGGGAGTCTTATAGATGCCTCTCCATTACTAACTTGTGGGCTTGATGTTAGCGGCCATAAAACAGCTGACGTCAACCCCACAATCATTAACCCACTTGTCATTGCATCAAGACAAGTGGGAAGAGCAGAGGCTAAGCATCAGATTTGGCACATTTTATTGATGTACCATTTCTGGGGCGGATGAGAGCTGATGTTTTTAGTCTAGGAGGGGGCCAATAACCATGGCCACTTCCTAAGCTATTAATATCATCTCGCAGCTGTCTGTTTAGCCTTTGATGGTTAGTGAATATAGGGGGACCCCACATCAATTTTTGTTTGGGGTCTCCCCTATAATAAGCAGTAAAGGCTAAGCAAACAGCTGTGAGCTGATATTAATAGCCTGGGAATCTTTATGGCTATTGGCCTGTTCCCAAATAATATCAGCCACCAGCCGTTGATTTTCCCTTTGCTGATTATAAAAATTACGAGGGACCCCACTTCTCTTTTTTTATTAACAAGCACAGTAAAATACACACCTAAAGTAACCTTAGTTCGCTGCCACTAGGTGTTCCAGCAGCTGGAAACTTCCAAAACCTAAAATGTCCCTCAAAGTTTCCCATGAGGTTTCTGGGCCTTGCAACTGCCGGGAGACCCGGTGGCTTTGAACTCTACAAGGTTACCGGAGTTCAAGCCACCGGGTCTGACGGCGGTAGCTCTAATGCGAGACTTTTGAATGCCGGAGTGCTGGACATGCGCCGGGAGCTGAATGCAGCTCATATCATTGTTGCCTGAGATCAGCGCGAGCAGGCGACAGTGATGGAAATTGTAGTCAGCAAGCCCAGTGTACATTATGTGTAAAATAAAGAATTAGATTAAAAAAACAGAGGGGGCTCTGGCCAAATTTTCATAACCAGCAGAGGGAAAGCCGTCTGCTGGGGGCTGATATTACTAGCCAGGGAAAGGGGCCATTAGCCCAAAATGTTCCCTGGTTATTAATAACAGCTATCAAAAGACTGACCGTCACTTCCAAAACAGAAAACTGGTCTGTACAGGTGCTTACTAAGAGTTGCCATCTATATAACTAACAAATAAAGTAGCACTCTGTAGCGCTATAGCATGAAAACATGAAATGTATGAAATTTGAATTGCATTACTGCTCTAGAAAATAGAAATAAATGAGAATTCTTAGCGCATAAATTAGCCAATTCATGTGTACCCGATAGCCATGGTAAGGCGACTCTCGTTGCCAGGAACCTACCTAGTGTGAATCCAATCTTATACTAAAGTCTACATGTATATGGGAGGGTAGGATCCTGCTATAATTAAAACCTCCTGAGGCTTAGGGGTGGAGTGATCATTCAGAAATCCTATGTATACAAATATCAAAAGACTGACCGTCACTTTCAAAACAGAAAACCGGTGTGTACAGGTGCTTACTAAGAGTAGCCATCTCCATATATAACCAACAAATAAAGTAGCACTCTGTAGCGCTATAGTATGCAAACATACTATTGTTATAGTTACAGTGGTGGCCAAAAGTATTGGCACCCCTGCAATTCTGTCAGATAATACTCAGTTTCTTCCTGAAAATGATTGCAATCACAAATTCTTTGGTCTTATTATCTTCATTTAATTTGCTTGCAAGGAAAAAACACAAAAGAGAATGAAGCAAAAATCAAATCATTGATCATTTCACACAAAACTCCAAAAATGGGCCGGACAAAAGTATTGGCACCCTCAGCCTAATACTTGGTTGCACAACCTTTAGCCAAAATAACTGCGAACAACCGCTTCCGGTAACCATCAATGAGTTTCTTACAATGCTCTGCTGGAATTGTAGACCATTCTTCTTTGGCAAACTGCTCCAGGTCCCTGATATTTGAAGGGTGCCTTCTCCAAACTGCCATTTTGAGATCTCTCCACAGGTGTTCTATGGGATTCAGGTCTGGACTCATTGCTGGCCACCTTAGAAGTCTCCAGTGCTTTCTCTCAAACCATTTTATAGCGCTTTTGGAAGTGTGTTTTGGGTCATTGTCCTGCTGGAAGACCCATGACCTCTGAGGGAGACCCAGCTTTCTCACACTGGGCCCTACATTATGCTGCAAAATTTGTTGGTAGTCTTCAGACTTCATTATGCCATGCACACGGTCAAGCAGTCCAGTGCCAAAGGCAGCAAAGCAACCCCAAAACATCAGGGAACCTCCACCATGTTTGACTGTAGGGACCGTGTTCTTTTCTTTGAATGCCTCTTTTTTTTCCTGTACACTCTATGTTGATGCTTTTTCCCAAAAAGCTCGACTTTTGTCTCATCTGACCAGAGAACATTCTTCCAAAACGTTTTAGGCTTTCTCAGGTAAGTTTTGGCAAACTCCAGCCTGGCTTTTTTATGTCTCGGGGTAAGAAGTGGGGTCTTCCTGGGTATCCTACCATACAGTCCCTTTTCATTCAGACGTCGACGGATAGTACGGGTTGACACTGTTGTACCCTTGGACTGCAGGGAAGCTTGAACTTGTTTGGATGTTAGTAGAGGTTCTTTATCCACCATCCGCACAATCTTGCGTTGAAATCTCTCGTCAATTTTTCTTTTCCGTCCACATCTAGGGAGGTTAGCCACAGTGCCATGGGCTTTAAACTTCTTGATGACACTGCGCACGGAAGACACAGGAACATTCAGGTCTTTGGAGATGGACTTGTAGCCTTGAGATTGCTCATGCTTCCTCACAATTTGGTTTCTCAAGTCCTCAGACAGTTCTTTGGTCTTCTTTCTTTTCTCCATGCTCAATATGGTACACACAAGGACACAGGACAGAGGTTGAGTCAACTTTAATCCATGTTAACTGGCTGCAAGTGTGATTTAGTTATTGCCAACACCTGTTAGGTGCCACAGGTAAGTTACAGGTGCTGTTAATTACATGAATTAGAGAAGCATCACATGATTTTTCAAACAGTGCCAATACTTTTGTCCACCCCCTTTTCTAGGTTTGGTGTGGAATTATATCCAATTTAGCTTTAGGACAATTCTTTTTGTTTTTTTTCATTGAAGACAAATTAAATGAAGATAATAATACCAAAGAGTTTGTGATTGCAATCATTTTCAGGAAGAAACTGAGTATCATCCGACAGAATTGCAGGGGTGCCAATACTTTTGGCCACCACTGTACTATTGTTATACTTTAGGAGGGCTAAATCTGCACCTTGCTGGTGATCCACTGACCAGCCCACCCGAGGCGTCCACAGGGAATCTGCCAGGTAGGAAGATTACCAGTCCAGGTCCTGTTCTAATAGATAGTTTTGTGGATTTGGGGTAACTGAGTGATATGGACACATTATTATAGGGGCACGAGACACCCAGGTAAAATCCATGTATGTCATGTAGGACGGCCCTGGTGGTACAGAAAAGTAAAAAAAACTGATGACTTTTTTTTTTAGAGGCATTTGTATACTTTACCTTCTATTATTATTTATTCTATTTTCACTCATTTATATAACCTGATCATTTCCCTGACAGGTCGGTGAGTTGTTTATTGTTTAGCAATAATGTATCACCCACAACTATAAATGATAAAGAATAACATTCCATTCTTATCATTTACAGCAGAGGATAATTTATACCATATATAACATGTATATAATATCTACCAAAGCAAAAAAACGACTATTTACAAACATGGAGAAAACTGATTTTTCTATCTTTTCCAACACAGATTTATATACATTTATATTCTATTAATCAGATGGGATATTTCTATTCCACATTCTCTGCCTCATTCACCAGTTGGCAGCAAACATGGCGGCCTGGCTGCTCTGATGTCACAATGCTCAGGATTAGGGGGTCACTCAGTTATGATGTCATAATGACATCATGGAATGTCCTGAGGGTATATAATCTCTGAGCACTGTGACCTCAGCGCCATTTCTTGAGTTGATGCTTTTGCTGAGACTTCACTTTGGTTGTGGAAGAGCGAACTAGTTTGTGTTACACATCTGGTGATTACTTCCATTTATTCTTCTTGATCTTTGATCAGAGCACAATAACACCGGTGCCACCGGAGAGCTTAGTTCTCCAATATTCTATCAGCCAGCTCCAGGTACCTAAGTCATGAGCGCCCGGGAGCTGCGCCAGCTGATTGCTGACAATGAGGCATGGCTGCGCCGACCAGAAAATCAAGGTAAGGGAAATATTTGGGGGAGATCCACAATATTCCCACACTATAGGGCTTTCCTGGGAGGAGATATCCCTGGGGTATGAGGGGACACATTTCAGGACAGACAGTGCAGGTTAACTAAGGCTAAAATAAAGTCAATTCTTTCTAGGGTTCCCCTCTCCCTAAACACCACAGCAGTAGAAGGACCCATCACTATAGCCAAAAAGTGTTTACTAAAATTGGAAATAATTCAGATAAATTCTTATTTGTTTATAGGTCAGGCCATAATTGTCCATGGACGGAGGAGGTCTCCTCCAAGAGATCAGGAAAGACCTTCTACCAGTGATGGAAGGAGGTCTCCTCCAAGAGATCAGGAAAGACCTTCTACCAGTGATGGACGTCAGAGAGACAGCAATGCTGTCACTGAGAGGAGAGGGAGACGGGCCAGAGATCCTCCACGGCGTAGAGGACAGGAAGAGAGCAGGGATAGAAGCCGCTCTCCTCTAAGACCAGCCCCTGCAGAGCCCTCCGGAGAGAGCAGCAGGGATGGCGGCCGTCCCCTCCCACCCATTCAACTGGAGGAAGTGGGTGTGATGACACCACCACTGCCACAGGTGGAGCCACCTGCACAAAACCTACCTGTGCAGGAGAGACCTTCTACCAGTGATGGACGGTCTCCTCCAAGAGACGAGGAAAGACCTTCTACCAGTGATGGACGTCAGAGCGACAGCAATGCTGTGGAGCCACCTGCACAAAATCTACCTGTGCGGCAGAGGCGGCAGCATTGGGTTCGCAGGAGAGCACTGCTAATTGCAAATCTCCCAACAAGGGATTTAACCGCACAGGAGGAGGCCGAGTCATGTATCATCTGTATGACCGAATATGAGATCGGAGAGCAGGTCACGGTCCTTCCATGTGACCACACCTTCCATCAGGGATGTATTACTAGATGGCTCCGCTCCAACCCTCTGTGCCCCCTGTGCCGTAACCACTGCTTCCATTGAAGCACCATGTTCATGGTGCAGACAGTGGTGGAGAACATACTGACCCCAGCCCAGGTAAGGGAGCAATGCATACATTAACACTACATTCATTACAAGACTGTAAAAAATATCACCTTTAACCTCCTGCTGTTCTGATCTCTCTTTAGTTTACCATCAGCTTTGGTCAACATCTTACCAAGCATGAAGGGCCATGAACACCCCAAAAACACCAGATGGTAAGTCACCTCTCATTCCCGCTGCCCCATGATATCTATATCACATGTGACATATAAGTAATTGTTCTTTTCTCCTTTTCATAGAAGGATGATCCAAGTCTGGAGAACATTGAGGAATTAGATCAGAATGACTTGTCCTTCATGTAAGTAGATATTAGAATTTGCTTTTTTATATTTTCCAGCTGATTATTAACTTTTTACTGGGAATCTATTGATGAGATGTAATAATTTGGTGTCTTCTCTTTACAGAAATCTGCAGAAGTTACAGATCATTTCCATAATGATCCACAGATCCCTCATCTGCTTCATAGAGACCCTGATTTCATCATGTGCAGAGATGCTGATAACAGCTGCAGCCCCGACTATGATATCCTCATATATTCCATTATTTGTCCAAATATTCATAAAAATAAATAATATTTACCATCTCTATGTCTGGTTGTGACTTCACTATATAGAATGTTGTTACGTAACATTAGCAGCACATAATGATAAGTGAGGGAGGGATTTACCATTAGTTGGTATAGGGGTAGTGGCAACAGATAAAGGGGATGTCCAGCTCTTTTATATTGATGACTTACCCTTAGGATAGGCGACCAATATTAGATTAATGGGGACGCGACCCCCGGCACGCGTGATCAGCTGTTCTTGGTGCCGGTTGGATGTGATTATTTGCAGACTGGAACAGCACAGCGCCAACAACTGCATAGTGGCTACAGCGGGGTACTGCAGATCATATGAATAGGGTCAGGTGTGCAGTACCCGGAATCGGCCACTATATAGCTGGCAGAGCAGTACAGCATGGGCTCTGGCACCGCGTCCCACATTGCTTTAAACTGCTCGCGATACTCATCTCTCCACGTTCCTCCGCAGCTCCGGTGTCTTCCGACTCTGTGACATCTCAGGGAAGAGGGTGCGATCACTACAGCGCCCCCTCTGTGCTGGGCAGTCACAGTGCAGAGAGCCGGAACACGCTGTGGAGACAGGACCTGCAGCCAGCGGGGAACAAGGAGAGGGAAGTATTTGATTATTATTTTTTTTCTGTATGGAGCATTACATGGGGCCATACTGTATGGAGCATTATATGGGGCCATACTATATTGAGCATTATATGGGGCCATACTGTATGGAGCATTATATGGGGCCCATACTATATTGAGCATTATATGGGGCCATACTGTATGGAGCATTATATGGGGCCCATACTGTATGGAGCAATACATTGGATACGGAAAGTATTCAGACCCCTTTAAATGTTTCACTCTTTGTTTCATTGCAGCCATTTGGTAAACTCTAAAAAGTTCATTTTTTCCTCATTAAAGTACACTCTGCACCCCATCTTGACTGAAAAAAAACTGAAATGTAGAAATTTTTGCAAAATTATTAAAAAAGAAAAACTGAAATATCACATAACGCTATGCATATTTTATCAAACCCCTCCATGGAGCTGTAGCACTAAAGCACTAGGATAGCAGGTCGCAACTATGCAGTGTGTGGTCCTTAAATGAAGGTAAAATCATAATAGAAATATGGTATCACTTTTGGGATTCTGGGATCAACGAGCGATGAGTTATCCCAGAAGTTTTTAATAAAATGTGCAGGCTAGAGCCCAGTCCCTGTGACGTCATCCCAGGGGGGTCTCTCCCTTCAGCATAAAATAGTTGGCTGGGGGGTATAGATACTATAAGCAATGGGTCATATTCGATAACGTTCAAATCAAATCCACCTATATTGAATCGTCTCAGCGATCTTATAGTAAGTCTCTTGTTTAATCCTTATTATTTGGTGTAACTATTAATGTATTGTATTGTCTCCTTTTGTAAACATTTTTGTATAGTTTTCCTAAACACTGCCTCCCATTTGGATTAAATATAAAATCTAATCGTTCTGTTTCTTTTGTCCTGTAATCGTTCCCTTCCCAGAAGCCATACACTACCAGAATGCAGGCGTTTGGCCAGGCAAGGCCTTGTACTATATTTCAAACTCGGCCGGTGGTGGCAGCGAGTAATATTAATAATTGGGCTATTGTGAAGCTGGCAGTGACTGTACAGAGGGCATTAACATATATTCCATATGTTGGAATCCCTGATGAAATCCTGACACAGTGACAGCATGGTGAGATATAGAGTGATCTCTGTGGAATACATGACAATGGAGATGTTGGGGATTAAACCCGCGGCCTCATACATGCAAAGCATGCGCTCTACCACTGAGCTACATCCCCTGCATGTGTGTTATGCTCATATGCAAAACCCTAAGGGTATGTTCACACTTATTTGAAAGCAGAAATTTCTGCAGCATTTCCACATCTCTTGGCAGGAAAAACGCAGCGGCAAAAACGTGCTTTTTTTCCTGCATTTTTCTAGCGTTTTTAGACAGCAATAAATGACATGGAGATAGATAATGGAGATAGATTGAGTAGATAGATAGACAGATATATTGACCAACAGACGTACAGAGAGACATTTAGACATAGGAACAGACATATAGACAAATAATTGCACAACCACCCAACATATAATAACTTTGCACCCTGTGGAGCTTATCAGGCAGCTTTTAATGATTAAATAAAAAAACAAACAAAAAAAAATGACGTGGTGTATCCCCCCATGTAACCAGCAAAGTTAATTAAAGCAGACAACTGAGAGCTGATATTATCAGGCTGGGAAGGTCCCTGGTGATTGTGCATAAACATACCAGCCCGCAGCACAGCCCTCCATGTGCTCGCCGAGGTAGTCTGACTGCCATTAGGTACCGAGATGAGATCCTCAGACCTCTTGTGAGACCATATGCTGGTGAGGTTGGCCCTGGGTTCCTCCTAATGCAGGACAATGCCAGACCTCATGTGGCTGGAGTGTGTCAGCAGTTCCTGCAAGATGAAGTCATTGAAGCTATGGACTGGCCGCCCGTTCCCCAGACCTGAATCCGATTGAGCACATCTGGGACATCATGTCTCGCTCCATCCACCAACGTCACGTTGCACCACAGACTGTCCAGGAGTTGGCGGATGCTTTAGTCCAGGTCTGGGAGGAGATCCCACAGGAGACCATCCGCAACCTCATCAGGAGCATGCCCAGGCGTTGTAGGGAGGTCATACAGGCACATGGAGGCCACACACAATACTCAGCCTCATCAGGAGCATGCCCAGGCGTTGTAGGGAGGTCATACAGGCACGTGGAGGCCACACACAATACTCAGCCTCATCAGGAGCATGCCCAGGCGTTGTAGGGAGGTCATACAGGCACATGGAGGCCACACACAATACTCAGCCTCATCAGGAGCATGCCCAGGCGTTGTAGGGAGGTCATACAGGCACGTGGAGGCCACACACAATACTCAGCCTCATCAGGAGCATGCCCAGGTGTTGTAGGGAGGTCATACAGGCACGTGGAGGTCACACACAATACTCAGCCTCATCAGGAGCATGCCCAGGCGTTGTAGGGAGGTCATACAGGCACGTGGAGGTCACACACAATACTGAGCCTCATTTTGACTTGTTTTAAGGACATTACATCAGAGTTGGATCAGCCTGTAGTGTGTTATTCCACTTTAATTTTGGGGGTGACTCCAAATCCAGGCCTCCATTGGTTAATAAATGTGATTTCAATTGATGATTTTTGTGTGATTTTGTTGTCAGCACATTCAACTTTGTACAGAACAAAGTATTCAATGAGAAGATTTCATTCATTCAGATCTAGGATGTGTTATTTGAGTGCTCCCTTTATTATTTTGAGCAGTGTAAATACAGTTATATAAAAAGTTTGGGCACCCCTATTAATCTTAAGCTTAATGTTTTTTAAAAATTGGTGTTTTTGCAACAGCTATTTCATTTTGATATATGTAATAACTGTTGGACACAGTAATGTTTCTGCCTTGAAATGAGGTTTATTGTACTAACAGAAAATGTGCAATCTGCATTCAAACAAACTTTGACAGGTGCATAAGTATGGGCACCTCACCAGAAAAGTGACATTAATATTTAGTAGATCCTCCTTTTGCAAAAATAACAGCCTCTAGTCGCTTCCTGTAGCTTTTAATGAGTTCCTGGATCCTGGATGAAGGTATTTTTGACCATTCCTCTTTACGAAACAATTCCAGTTCAGTTAAGTTTGATGGTCGCTGAGCATGGACAGCCCTCTTCAAATGATCCCACAGATGTTCAATGATATTCAGGTCTGGGGACTGGGATGGCCATTCCAGAACATTGTAATTGTTCCTCTGCATGAATGCCTGAGTAGATTTGGAGCGGTGTTTTGGATCATTGTCTTGCTGAAAGATCCATCCCCTGCGTAACTTCAACTTTATCACTGATTCTTGAACATTATTGTCAAGAATCTGCTGATACTGAGTGGAATCCATGCGTCCCTCAACTTTAACAAGATTCCTGGCGCCGGCATTGGCCACACAGCCCCAAAGCATGATGGAACCTCCACCAAATTTTACTGTGGGTAGCAAGTGTTTTTCTCGGAATGCTGTGTTTTTTTGCCGCCATGCATAATGCCTTTTTGTATGACCAAACAACTCAATCTTGGTTTCATCAGTCCACAGGACCTTCTTCCAAAAAAAAATTGGCTTCTCCAATTGTGCTTTTGCATACCTCAGCCGACTCTGTTTGTGGCGTGCTTGCAGAAACGGCTTCTTTCGCATCACTCTCCCATACAGCTTCTCCTTGTGCAAAGTGCGTTGCATAGTTGACCGATGCACAGTGACACCATCTGCAGCAAGTTGATGCTGCAGCTCTCTGGAGGTGGTCTGAGGATTGTCCTTGACTGATCTCACCATTCTTCTTCTCTGCCTTTCTGATGTTTTTCTTGGCCTGCCACTTCTGGCCTTAACAATAACTGTCCCTGTGTTGTTCCATTTCCTTACTATGTTCCTCACAGTGGAAACTGACAGGTTAAATCTCTGAGACAGCTTTTTGTATCCTTCCCCTGAACAACTATGTTGAATAATCTTTGTTTTCAGATCATTTGACAGTTGTTTTGAGGAGCCCATGATGCCACTCTTCAGAGGAGATTCAAACAGGAGAACAACTTGTAAGTGGCCACTTTAAGTAGCTTTTCTCATGATTGCATACACCTGGCTATGAAGTTCAAAGCTCAATTAGGTTACAAAACCAAAAAAAGTGTTTTAGTACGTCAGTAAAAAGTAGGTAGGAGTATTTAAAACAAGAAAATGATAAGGGTGCCCATACTTATGCACCTGTCAAATTTTGTTTGAATGCAGATTGCACATTTTCTGTTAGTACAATAAACCTCATTTCAAGGCAGAAACATTACTGTGTCCAACAGTTATTACATATATCAAACTGAAATAGCTGTTGCAAAAACACCAATTTTTATAAAACATTAAGCTTAAGATTAATAGGGGTGCCCAAACTTTTTCATATAACTGTATAAGATGGATAGGTATACACACACAGAATATCAATGACATTTACATAATGGATGGTCGTGTGATGCAAAGAATAAAGAGAGAAACAATATAAAGACAAAAGAAAGTAAGTGGGATGTGTGCAAACAATGCTCCAGAGTGTAACAGTATACAGTATGGGGGTCTGACAGTATATGGAGGTCTGACAAAGGGAGAACTAAGTGCAAAATCAAATAACAAAGTTCCTGGAATATAATTGGAGAGATTTTACTAATTTATCACAAGACATGGATGCATGCGCTCTACCACTGAGATACATCCCTTGGATGGAGACTGATAGGAGGTCACATAAGTGATGGACGATCCATGACGCCGGCGCTGCGGTTATATTTCTCCTTATTCTCATGTGACCATTCTGATACATTTCTTCTCCCTCCTTGTATTTGCTCCTCTGTTTTTGGAACTCCCATAACAATAAATAAGAAAGCCGACACGTGCGCCACCGGCTCCCACCCACTCACTATGTGCATTATCTCTGTACTGTGACCTCACTATGTGCATTATCTATGTACTGTGACCTCACTATGTGCATTATCTCTGTACTGTGACCTCACTATGTGCATTATCTATGTACTGTGAACTCACTATGTGCATTATTTATGTACTGTGACCTAACTATGTGTATTATCTCTGTACTGTGACATCACTATGTGTATTATCTCTGTACTGTGACCTCACTATGTGCATTATCTATGTACTGTGACCTCACTATCTGCATTATTTAGGTACTGTGACCTCACTATGTGCATTATCTCTGTACTGTGACCTCACTATGTACATTATCTATGTACTGTGACATCACTATGTGCATTATCTATGTACTGTGACCTCACTATGTGTATTATCTCTCTACTGTGACCTCACTATGTGCATTATTTAGGTACTGTGACCTCACTATGTGCATTATCTATGTACTGTGACATCACTATGTGCATTATCTATGTACTGTGACCTCACTATGTGCATTATCTCTCTACTGTGACCTCACTATGTGCATTATCTATGTACTGTGACATCACTATGTGCATTATCTCTCTACTGTGACCTCACTATGTGTATTATCTCTGTAATGTGACATCACTATGTGGATTATCTCTGTACTGTGACATCACTATGTGCATTATCCCTGTACTGTGACCTCACTATGTGCATTATCTATGTACTGTGACATCACTATGTGCATTATTTCTGTACTGTGACCACACTATGTGCATTATCTATGTACTGTGACCTCACTATGTGTATTATCTATCTACTGTGACATCACTATGTGCATTATCTATGTACTCTGACCACACAATGTGCATTATCTATGTACTGTGACCTCACTATGTGCATTATCTCTGTACTTTGACTTCACTATGTACATTATCTATGTACTGTGACATCACTATGTGCATTATCTCTGTACTGTGACATCACTGTGTTTATTATCTCTCTACTGTGACCTCACTATGTGCATTATCTCTGTAATGGGACATCACTGTGTTTATTAACTCTCTACTGTGACCTCACTATGTGCATTATCTATGTACTGTGACCTCACTATGTGCATTATCTATGTACTGTGACCTCACTATGTGTATTATCTCTGTAATGTGACATCACTGTGCTTATTATCTCTGTACTGTGACCTCACTATGTGGATTATCTCTGTAATGTGACATCACTGTGTTTATTATCTCTCTACTGTGACCTCACTATGTGCATTATCTCTGTTCTGTGACATCACTATGTGCATTATCTCTGTACTGTGACCACACTGTGCATTATCAATGTACTGTGACCTCACTATGTGCATTATCTATGTACTGTGACATCACTATGTGCATTATCTATGTACTGTGACATCACTATGTGTATTATCTCTGTAATGTGACATCACTGTGTTTATTATCTCTCTACTGTGACCTCACTATGTGCATTATCTCTGTACTGTGACTTCACTATGTGCATTTTCTATGTAGTGTGACCTCACTATGTGCATAATCTATGTACTGTGACCTCACTATGTGCATTATCTCGGTGCTGTGACACCACTATGTGTATTATCTCTGTAATATGACATCACTGTGTTTATTATCCCTGTACTGTGACATCACTATGTGTATTATCTCTGTACTGTGAAATCACTATGTGTATTATCCCTGTACTGTGACCTCACTATTTGCATTATCTCTATACTGTGACATCACTATGTGTATTATCTCTGTAATGTGACATCACTGTGTTTATTATCTCTGTACTGTGACATCACTGTGCTTATTATCTCTACTGTGACATCAATATGTGTATTATCTCTGTAATGTGACTTCACTGTGTTTATTTTCTCTCAACTGTGACATCACTATGTGCATTATCTCTGCACTGTGACCTCACTATGTGCATTATCTATGTACTGTGACCTCACTATGTGCATTATCTATGTAATGTGACCTCACTATGTGTATTATCTCTGTAACGTAACATAACTATATTTATTATCTCTGTAATGCGACATCACTATGTGCATTATCTCTGTACTTTGACATCACTATGTGCATTATCTATGTACTGTGACATCACTATGTGCATTATCTATGTACTGTGACATCACTATGTGCATTATCTATGTATTGTGACCTCACTAGGTGCATTATCTCTGTACTGTGACCTCACTATGTGCATTATCTATGTACTGTGACATCAATATGTGCATTATCTCTGTACTGTGACCTCACTATGTGCATTATCTATGTATTGTGACCTCACTATGTGTATTATCTCTGTACTGTGACCTCACTATGTGCATTATCTCTGTACTCTGACCTCACTATGTGCATTATCTATGTACTGTGACCTCACTATGTGTATTATCTCTGTAATGTGACATCACTGTGTTTATTATCTCTGTACTGTGACCTCACTATGTGGATTATCTCTGTAATGTGACACCACTGTATTTATTATCTCTCTACTGTGACCTCACTGTGTGCATTATCTATGTACTGTGACCTTACTATGTGCATTATCTATGTACTGTGACATCACTATGTGCATTATCTCTGTACTGTGACCACACTATGTGCATTATCTATGTACTGTGACCTCACTATGTATATTATCTATGTAATGTGACATCACTATGTGCATTATCTATGTACTGTGACATCACTATGTGTATTATCTCTGTACTGTGACCACACTATGTGCATTATCTATGTACTGTGACCTCACTATGTCCATTATCTTTGTACTGTTACCTCACTATGTGCATTATCTATATACTGTGACATCACTATGTGCATTATCTCTGTACTGTGACATCACTATGTGCATTATCTCTGTACTGTGACATCACTGTGTTTATTATCTCTCTACTGTGACCTCACTATGTGCATTATCTCTGTAATGGAACATCACTGTGTTTATTATCTCTCTACTGTGATCTCACTATGTGCATTATCTCTGTACTGTGACCTCACTATGTTTATTATCTCTGTAATGTGACATCACTGTGCTTATTATCTCTGTACTGTGACCTCACTATGTAGATTATCTCTGTAATGTGACATCACTGTGTTTATTATCTCTCTACTGTGACCTCACTATGTGCATTATCTATGTACTGTGACATCACTGTTTGCATTATCTCTGTACTGCGATTTCACTATGTGCATTATCTATATTCTGTGACCTCACTATGTGCATTATCTATGTACTGTGACCTCACTATGTGCATTATCCCTGTGCTGTGACGTCACTATGTGTATTATCTCTGTAATATGACATCACTGTGTTTATTATCCCTGTACTGTGACATCACTATGTGTATTATCTCTGTAATGTGACATCACTGTGTTTATTATCTCTGTACTGTGACATCACTATGTGTATTATCTCTGTAATGTGACATTACTGTGCTTATTATCTCTACTGTGACATCAATATGTGTATTATCTCTGTAATGTGACTTCACTGTGTTTATTTTCTCACTACTATGACCTCACTATGTGCATTATCTCTGTACTGTGACCTCACTATGTGCATTATCTATGTACTGTGACCTCACTATGTGCATTATCTCTATACTCTGACCTCACTATGTGCATTATCTATGTACTGTGACCTCACTATGTGTATGATCTCTGTAATGTGACATCACTGTGTTTATTATCTCTGTACTGTGACCTCACTATGTGCATTATCTCTGTAATGGAACATCACTGTGTTTATTATCTCTCTACTGTGATCTCACTATGTGCATTATCTATGTACTGTGACCTCACTATGTGCATTATCTCTGTACTCTGACCTCACTATGTGTATTATCTATGTACTGTGACATCACTATATGTATTATTTCTGTAATGTGACATCACTATGTGTATTTTCTCTGTAACGTGACATCACTGTGTTTATTATCTCTGTACTGTGACATCACTATGTCTATTATCTCTGTAATGTGACATCACTGTGTTTATTATCTCTGTACTGAAACCTCACTATGTGGATTATCTCTGTAATGTGACACCACTGTGTTTATTATTTCTCTACTGTGACCTCACTATGTGCATTATCTATGTAATGTGACCTCACTATGTGTATTATCTCTGTACTGTGACATCACTATGTGCATTATCCCTGTACTGTGACCTCACTATGTGCATTATCTATGTACTGTGACATCACTATGTGCATTATTTCTGTACTGTGACCACACTATGTGCATTATCTATGTACTGTGACCTCACTATGTGTATTATCTATCTACTGTGACATCACTATGTGCATTATCTATGTACTCTGACATGACTATGTGCATTATCTATGTACTGTGACCTCACTATGTGCATTATCTATGTACTGTGACCTCACTATGTGCATTATCTCTGTACTGTGACTTCACTATGTGCATTATCTATGTACTGTGACCTCACTATGTGCATTATCTATGTACTGTGACATCACTGTGTTTATTAACTCTCTACTGTGATCTCACTATGTGCATTATCTATGTACTGTGACCTCACTATGTGCATTATCTCTGTAATGTGACATCACTGTGTTTATTATCTCTGTACTGTGACCTCACTATGTGTATTATCTCTGTAATGTGACCTCAATATGTGCATTATCTATGTACTGTGACCTCAATATGTGCATTATCTATGTACTGTGACCTCAATATGTGCATTATCTATGTACTGTGACATCACTATGTGCATTATCTCTGTACTGTGACCACACTGTGCATTATCAATGTACTGTGACCTCACTATGTGCATTATCTATGTACTGTGACATCACTATGTGTATTATCTATGTACTGTGACATCACTATGTGTATTATCTCTGTAATGTGACATCACTGTGTTTATTATCTCTCTACTGTGACCTCACTATGTGTATTATCTCTTTACTGTGACTTCACTATGTGCATTTTCTATGTAGTGTGACCTCACTATGTGCATAATCTATGTGCTGTGACACCACTATGTGTATTATCTCTGTAATATGACATCACTGTGTTTATTATCCCTGTACTGTGACATCACTATGTGTATTATCTCTGTACTGTGACATCACTATGTGTATTATCCCTGTACTGTGACCTCACTATTTGCATTATCTCTATACTGTGACATCACTATGTGTATTATCTCTGTAATGTGACATCACTGTGTTTATTATCTCTGTACTGTGACATCACTGTGCTTATTATCTCTGTAATGTGACTTCACTGTGTTTATTTTCTCTCAACTGTGACCTCACTATGTGCATTATCTCTGCACTGTGACCTCACTATGTGCATTATCTCTGTACTGTGACCTCACTATGTGCATTATCTCTGCACTGTGACCTCACTATGTGCATTATCTATGTACTGTGACCTCAATATGTGCATTATCTATGTCCTGTGACCTCACTATGTGCATTATCTCTGTACTGTGACATCACTATATGTATTATCTCTGTACTGTGACATCACTGTATTTATTATCTCTGTAATGTGACATCACTATGTGCATTATCTCTGTACTGTGACATCACTATGTGCATTATCTCTGTACTGTGACATCACTATGTGCATTATCTATGTACTGTGACATCACTATGTGCATTATCTATGTACTGTGACATCACTATGTGCATTATCTATGCACTGTGACATCACTATGTGTATTATCTATGCACTGTGACATCACTATGTGTATTATCTCTGTAATGTGACATCACTGTGTTTATTATTTCTCTACTGTGACCTCACTATGTGCATTATCTCTGTACTGTGACATCACTATGTGCATTATCTATGTACTGTGACCTCACTATGTGCATTATCTATGTATTGTGACCTCACTATGTGCATTATCTCTGTACTGTGACCTCACTATGTGCATTATCTCTGTACTGTGACATCACTATGTGCATTATCTATGTACTGTGACATCAATATGTGCATTATCTCTGTACTGTGACCTCACTATGTGCATTATCTATGTACTGTGACCTCACTATGTGCATTATCTATGTACTGTGACCTCACTATGTGCATTATCTCTGTAATGGGACATCACTGTGTTTATTATCTCTCTACTGTGACCTAACTATGTGCATTATCTATGTACTGTGACCTCACTATGTGCATTATCTCTGTACTGTGACCTCACTATGTGCATTATCTCTGTACTCTGACCTCACTATGTGCATTATCTCTGTACTGTGACCTCACTATGTGTATTATCTCTGTAATGTGACAACACTGTGTTTATTATCTCTGTACTGTGACCTCACTATGTGCATTATCTATGTACTGTGACCTTACTATGTGCATTATCTCTGTACTGTGACCTCACTATGTGCATTATCTATGTACTGTGACATCACTATGTGCATTATCTCTGTACTGTGACCACACTATGTGCATTATCTATGTACTGTGACCTCACTATGTGTATTATCTATGTAATGTGACATCACTATGTGCATTATCTATGTACTGTGACATCATTATTCGCATTATCTCTGTACTGTGACCACACCATGTGCATTATCTATGTACTGTGACCTCACTATGTCCATTATCTCTGTACTGTTACCTCACTATGTGCATTATCTATATACTGTGACATCACTATGTGCATTATCTCTGTACTGTGACATCACTATGTGCATTATCTCTGTACTGTGACATCACTGTGTTTATTATCTCTCTACTGTGACCTCACTATGTGCATTATCTCTGTAATGGGACATCACTGTGTTTATTATCTCTCTACTGTGTCCTCACTATGTACATTATCCATATACTGTGACCTCACTATGTGCATTATCTCTGCACTGTGACCTCACTATGTGCATTATCTATGTACTGTGACCTCACTATGTTTATTATCTCTGTAATGTGACATCACTGTGTAGATTATCTCTGTAATGTGACATCACTGTGCTTATTATCTCTGTACTGTGACCTCACTATGTAGATTATCTCTGTAATGTGACATCACTGTGCTTATTATCTCTGTACTGTGACCTCACTATGTAGATTATCTCTGTAATGTGACATCACTGTGTTTATTATCTCTCTACTGTGTCCTCACTATGTACATTATCCATATACTGTGACCTCACTATGTGAATTATCTATGTACTGTGACCTCACTATGTGCATTATCTATGTACTGTGACATCACTGTTTGAATTATCTCTGTACTGTGATTTCACTATGTGCATTATCTATGTACTGTGACCTCACTATGTGCATTATCTATGTACTGTGACCTCACTATGTGCATTATCCCTGTGCTGTGACATCAATATGTGTATTATCTCTGTAATATGACATCACTGTGTTTATTATCCCTGTACTGTGACATCACTATGTGAATTATCTCTGTAATGTGACATCACTGTGTTTATTATCTCTGTACTGTGACATCACTATGTGTATTATCTCTGTAATGTAACATTACTGTGCTTATTATCTCTACTGTGACCTCACTATGTGCATTATCTCGGTACTGTGACCTCACTATGTGCATTATCTATGTACTGTGACCTCACTATGTGCATTATCTCTGTACTCTGACCTCACTATGTGCATTATCTATGTACTGTGACCTCACTATGTGTATTATCTCTGTAATGTGACATCACTGTGTTTATTATCTCTGTACTGATACCTCACTATGAGGATTATCTCTGTAATGTGACACCACTGTGTTTATTATTTCTCTACTGTGACCTCACTATGTGCATTATCTCTGTACTGTGACCTCACTATGTGCATTATCTATGTAATGTGACCTCACTATGTGTATTATCTCTGTACTGTGACATCACTATGTGCATTATCCCTGTACTGTGACCTCACTATGTGCATTATCTATGTACTGTGACATCACTATGTGCATTATTTCTGTACTGTGACCACACTATGTGCATTATCTATGTACTGTGACCTCACTATGTGTATTATCTATCTACTGTGACATCACTATGTGCATTATCTATGTACTCTGACATGACTATGTGCATTATCTCTGTACTGTGACCACACTATGTGCATTTTCTATGTACTGTGACCTCACTATGTGCATTATCTCTGTACTGTGACTTCACTATGTGCATTTTCTATGTAGTGTGACTTCACTATGTGCATAATCTATGTACTGTGACCTCACTATGTGCATTATCTCTGTGCTGTGACACCACTATGTGTATTATCTCTGTAATATGACATCACTGTGTTTATTATCCCTGTACTGTGACATCACTATGTGTATTATCTCTGTACTGTGACATCACTATGTGTATTATCCCTGTACTGTGACCTTACTATTTGCATTATCTCTATACTGTGACATCACTATGTGTATTATCTCTGTAATGTGACTTCACTGTGTTTATTTTCTCTCAACTGTGACCTCACTATGTGCATTATCTCTGCACTGTGACCTCACTATGTGCATTATCTATGTACTGTGACCTCACTATGTGCATTATCTATGTCCTGTGACCTCACTATGTGCATTATCTCTGTACTATGACATCACTATATGTATTATCTCTGTAATGTAACATCACTGTATTTATTATCTCTGTAATGTGACCTCACTATGTGCATTATCTATGTACTGTGACATCACTATGTGCATTATTTCTGTACTGTGACCACACTATGTGCATTATCTATGTACTGTGACCTCACTATGTGTATTATCTATCTACTGTGACATCACTATGTGCATTATCTATGTACTCTGACATGACTATGTGCATTATTTCTGTACTGTGACCACACTATGTGCATTATCTATGTACTGTGACCTCACTATGTGTATTATCTATCTACTGTGACATCACTATGTGCATTATCTATGTACTGTGACATCACTATGTGCATTATTTCTGTACTGTGACCACACTATGTGCATTATCTATGTACTGTGACCTCACTATGTGTATTATCTATCTACTGTGACATCACTATGTGCATTATCTATGTACTGTGACATCACTATGTGCATTATTTCTGTACTGTGACCACACTATGTGCATTATCTATGTACTGTGACCTCACTATGTGTATTATCTATCTACTGTGACATCACTATGTGCATTATCTATGTACTCTGACATCACTATGTGCATTATTTCTGTACTGTGACCACACTATGTGCATTTTCTATGTACTGTGACCTCACTATGTGCATTATCTCTGTACTGTGACTTCACTATGTGCATTATCTATGTACTGTGACCTCACTATGTGCATTATCTCTGTACTGTGACCTCACTATGTGCATTATCTCTGTACTCTGACCTCACAATGTGCATTATCTATGTGCTGTGACCTCACTATGTGTATTATCTCTGTAATGTGACATCACTGTGCTTATTATCTCTCTACTGTGACCTCACTATGTGCATTATCTCTGTACTGTGACCTCAATATGTGCATTATCTATGTACTGTGACATCACTATGTGTATTATCTCTGTAATGTGACATCACTGTGTTTATTATCTCTCTACTGTGACCTCACTATGTGCATTATCTCTGTACTGTGACATCACTATGTGTATTATCTCTGTAATGTGACATCACTGTGTTTATTATCTCTCTACTGTGACTTCACTATGTGCATAATCTATGTACTGTGACCTCACTATGTGCATTATCTATGTACTGTGACATCACTATGTGTATTATCTCTGTAATGTGACATCACTGTGTTTATTATCTCTCTACTGTGACCTCACTATGTGCATTATCTCTGTGCTGTGACACCACTATGTGTATTATCTCTGTAATATGACATCACTGTGTTTATTATCCCTGTACTGTGACATCACTATGTGTATTATCTCTGTACTGTGACATCACTATGTGTATTATCCCTGTACTGTGACCTTACTATTTGCATTATCTCTATACTGTGACATCACTATGTGTATTATCTCTGTAATGTGACATCACTGTGCTTATTATCTCTACTGTGACATCACTATGTGTATTATCTCTGTAATGTGACTTCACTGTGTTTATTTTCTCTGCACTGTGACCTCACTATGTGCATTATCTATGTACTGTGACCTCACTATGTGCATTATCTATGTCCTGTGACCTCACTATGTGTATTATCTATGTAATGTAACATCACTGTATTTATTATCTCTGTAATGTGACATCACTATGTGCATTATCTCTGTACTGTGACATCACTATGTGCATTATCTATGTACTGTGACATCACTATGTGCATTATCTATGTACTGTGACATCACTATGTGCATTATCTATGCACTGTGACATCACTATGTGTATTATCTCTGTAATGTGACATCACTGTGTTTATTATTTCTCTACTGTGACCTCACTATGTGCATTATCTCTGTACTGTGACATCACTATGTGCATTATCTATGTACTGTGACCTCACTATGTGCATTATCTATGTATTGTGATCTCACTATGTGCATTATCTCTGTACTGTGACCTCACTATGTGCATTATCTATGTACTGTGACATCACTATGTGCATTATCTCTGTACTGTGACCACACTATATGCATTATCTATGTACTGTGACCTCACTATGTGTATTATCTATGTAATGTGACATCACTATGTGCATTTTCTATGTACTGTGACATTATTCGCATTATCTCTGTACTGTGACCACACTATGTGCATTATCTATGTACTGTGACCTCACTATGTCCATTATCTCTGTACTGTGACCTCACTATGTGCATTATCTATATACTGTGACATCACTATGTGCATTATCTCTGTACTGTGACATCACTATGTGCATTATCTCTGTACTGTGACATCACTGTGTTTATTATCTCTCTACTGTGACCTCACTATGTGCATTATCTCTGTACTGTGACATCACTATGTGTATTATCTCTGTAATGTGACATCACTGTGTTTATTATCTCTCTACTGTGACCTCACTATGTGCATTATCTCTGTACTGTGACCTCACTATGTGCATTATCTCTGTACTCTGACCTCACTATGTGCATTATCTATGTACTGTGACCTCACTATGTTTATTATCTCTGTAATGTGACATCACTGTGTTTATTCTCTCTCTACTGTGACCTCACTATGTGAATTATCTCTGTACTGTGACCTCACTATGTGGATTATCTCTGTAATGTGACATCACTGTGTTTATTATCTCTCTACTGTGACCTCACTATGTGCATTATCTCTGTACTGTGACCTCAATATGTGCATTATCTATGTACTGTGACATCACTATGTGTATTATCTCTGTAATGTGACATCACTGTGTTTATTATCTCTCTACTGTGACCTCACTATGTGCATTATCTCTGTACTGTGACATCACTATGTGTATTATCTCTGTAATGTGACATCACTGTGTTTATTATCTCTCTACTGTGACTTCACTATGTGCATAATCTATGTACTGTGACCTCACTATGTGCATTATCTATGTACTGTGACATCACTATGTGTATTATCTCTGTAATGTGACATCACTGTGTTTATTATCTCTCTACTGTGACCTCACTATGTGCATTATCTCTGTGCTGTGACACCACTATGTGTATTATCTCTGTAATATGACATCACTGTGTTTATTATCCCTGTACTGTGACATCACTATGTGTATTATCTCTGTACTGTGACATCACTATGTGTATTATCCCTGTACTGTGACCTTACTATTTGCATTATCTCTATACTGTGACATCACTATGTGTATTATCTCTGTAATGTGACATCACTGTGCTTATTATCTCTACTGTGACATCACTATGTGTATTATCTCTGTAATGTGACTTCACTGTGTTTATTTTCTCTGCACTGTGACCTCACTATGTGCATTATCTATGTACTGTGACCTCACTATGTGCATTATCTATGTCCTGTGACCTCACTATGTGCATTATCTATGTACTGTGACCTCACTATGTGTATTATCTATGTAATGTAACATCACTGTATTTATTATCTCTGTAATGTGACATCACTATGTGCATTATCTCTGTACTGTGACATCACTATGTGCATTATCTATGTACTGTGACATCACTATGTGCATTATCTATGCACTGTGACATCACTATGTGTATTATCTCTGTAATGTGACATCACTGTGTTTATTATTTCTCTACTGTGACCTCACTATGTGCATTATCTCTGTACTGTGACATCACTATGTGCATTATCTATGTACTGTGACCTCACTATGTGCATTATCTATGTATTGTGACCTCACTATGTGCATTATCTCTGTACTGTGACCTCACTATGTGCATTATCTATGTACTGTGACATCACTATGTGCATTATCTCTGTACTGTGACCACACTATATGCATTATCTATGTACTGTGACCTCACTATGTGTATTATCTATGTAATGTGACATCACTATGTGCATTTTCTATGTACTGTGACATTATTCGCATTATCTCTGTACTGTGACCACACTATGTGCATTATCTATGTACTGTGACCTCACTATGTCCATTATCTCTGTACTGTGACCTCACTATGTGCATTATCTATATACTGTGACATCACTATGTGCATTATCTCTGTACTGTGACATCACTATGTGCATTATCTCTGTACTGTGACATCACTGTGTTTATTATCTCTCTACTGTGACCTCACTATGTGCATTATCTCTGTACTGTGACATCACTATGTGTATTATCTCTGTAATGTGACATCACTGTGTTTATTATCTCTCTACTGTGACCTCACTATGTGCATTATCTCTGTACTGTGACCTCACTATGTGCATTATCTCTGTACTCTGACCTCACTATGTGCATTATCTATGTACTGTGACCTCACTATGTTTATTATCTCTGTAATGTGACATCACTGTGTTTATTCTCTCTCTACTGTGACCTCACTATGTGAATTATCTCTGTACTGTGACCTCACTATGTGCATTATCTATGTACTGTGACACCACTGTTTGCATTATCTCTGTACTGTGATTTCACTATGTGCATTATCTCTGTACTGTGACCTCACTATGTGCATTATCTATGTACTGTGACCTCACTCTGTGCATTATCCCTGTGCTGTGACATCACTATGTGTATTATCTCTGTAATATGACATCACTGTGTTTATTATCCCTGTACTGTGACATCACTATGTGTATTATCTCTGTAATGTGACATCACTGTGTTTATTATCTCACTACTGTGACCTCACTATTTGCATTATCTCTATACTGTGACATCACTATATGTATTATCTCTGTAATGTGACATCACTGTGTTTATTATCTCTGTACTGTGACATCCCTATGTGTATTATCTTTGTAATGTGACATTACTGTGCTTATTATCTCTACTGTGACATCACTATGTGTATTATCTCTGTAATGTGACATCACTGTGTTTATTATCTCTCTACTGTGACATCACTATGTGTATTATCTCTGTAATGTGACATTACTGTGCTTATTATCTCTACTGTGACATCAATTTGTGTATTATCTCTGTAATGTGACATCACTGTGTTTATTATCTCTCTACTATGACCTCACTATGTGCATTATCTCTGTACTGTGACCTCACTATGTGCATTATCTATGTACTGTGACACAGGGTCGGTCTGGGCTGGCGGGATACCGGGAATTTTCCCGGTGGGCCCCGCCCCCTGCTGCAGAGGAGAGGGGGAGAAGAGAACAAAAAAACAATCCTGCGGTTTTAAGGGGCACGGGCCCTTTAAAAGCGCAGGCATAGTGTATGCCGGGACGCGCGCACGCAGCGTTCATTACCTGAACCACCGCGGCGCACGTCCCAGTGAAGCAGCTGAAGCTGCGTGTCTCCCTTCGCCGGCCGGCTTATGACGTCATCGTCATGCGCCTGCTGTGAAGGAGGCGCGCAACTCAGGAGAAGGAGGACACCGCACGGGAGCGCAGGAAGGTAAGAGGTGTGTGTGTGTGTGTGTGTAATAGTCTGGACCCACTGGCTGGACACACAAGGCGGGGGCTAGCAGGACACACAAGCGGGGGCCCAGCTGGACACACAAGGGGGGGCCCAGCTGGACAGACACACAAGGGAGTAGCCTGGCTGGACACAAAAGGGGGATCCTGGCTGGACACACAGGGGGGGGGAACCCTGGCTGGACACAAGGGGCAACCCTGGCTGGACACACAAGGGGGTAGGCTGGCTGGACACACAAGGGGGGAGCCGACTGGACACAAAAGGGGGGGGTCCTGGATGGACACACAAGGGGGGAACCCTGGCTGGACACACAAGGGGGGGCCCTGGCTGTACACACAAGGGGGATCCCTGGCTAGACACACAAGGGGGGCCTAGCTGGACACACAAGGGGGGGCCCAGCTGGACACACAAGGGGGGGCCCAGCTGGACACACAAGGGGGGGCCCAGCTGGACACACAAGGGGGTAGCCAGGCTGGACACACAAGGGGGTTACCTGGCTGTACACACAAGGGGGAACCCTGGTTAGACACACAAGGGGGGCCTAGCTGGACACACAAGGGGGGGCCCGGCTGGACACACAAGGGGGGGCCCAGCTGGACATACAAGGAGGGGCCCAGCTGGACACACAAGGGGGGGCCCAGCTGGACACACAAGGAGGGGCCCAGCTGGACACACAAGGGGGTAGCCTGGCTGGACACACAAGGGGGTAGCCTGTCTGGACACACAAGGGGGGGACCTTGGCTGGACACACAAGGGGGGAATCCTAGATGGACACACAAGGGAGAACCCTGGCTGGACACACAAGGGGGGAACCCTGGCTGGACACACGAGGGGGGAACCCTGGCTGGACACATGAGGGGGGGCAAGCTGGACACACGAGAGGGGAGCCCTGGCTGGACACGCAAGGGGGTCCCTGGCTGGACACGCAAGGGGGAACCCTGGCTGGACGCGCAAGGGAGGCTCGGCTGGACACACAAGGGGGGGCCCTGGCTGGACACACAAGGGGGAGCCCTGGATGGACACACAAGGGGGGGCCCTGGCTGGACACACAAGGGGGAACCCTGGCTGGACCCAGGCAAAAGGGGTGGGCAGGATGGGTAAATGGGGGGGCAGCCTGGACACATGGAGGCCAGGATGGATATATGGGGGCCAGGATGGATATATGGGGGGGCAGGCTGAACACATGGAGGCCAGGATGGATATATGAGGGGGACAGGCTGGACCCATGGGGGGCTAGGATGGATATGTGGGGGGGCTGGCTCGATACACATGGGCTAACATAAATATATGGAGGGGCACGCTGGATATATAGGGGGTGCCAGGATGGATATATGCAGGGGGTAAGGGCAGTATGGATATATGAGGGGGGAGGCTGGACACATGGAGGCCAGGATGGATATGTAGAGGGCTGGCTGGACACATGGAAGATATATGGGGGGGGGGATATATGAGGGCGCAGGCTGGAAGCATGGAGGCAAGGATGGATATGTGGGGGGGGCTAGGATGGGTATATGGGAGGGGGCAGGCTCGATACACGTGTGCTAGGATCAATATATGGAGGGGTCACACTAGACAAATGGGGGCCAGAAGGGACAAATGGGGGTGCCTGGCTAGACAAGGGACTTAATTACTGTTTGGGGGCCAGATTGAGGAACATACTTTATTAGTTTATGGTGACCAGTGGGGAACATTATTACTTTAGATTCCAATTATTATTATTACATTATTACTTCTGTAATATAATTTACTTTTTAGGAAATTGTTTTCCATGGGATGGGACAAAAGAGGGGTCCTGTTATTGTGCAGGACGGCACTATGTTGCTTTTTTTCCTCAACTGGTGTAGTGTAGAAGTCGGGGGGGAAAAGTGGGAATATTCTCTAGAAGAGATCAGTTATCGATAACTGTGTGTTATTTTCTGCAGAGATGATTCCTGGCTGGAAGAAGTGATGGCCGTCTGTGCCAGATGAAGAAGAAAAGCGAAGATGAAGGACTTCACCTAGAGACATCACTGGTGAGTCAGTGTATTGCATGTACACTTAGGCTGAGTTCACACGATGCGTTTTTAATGCGTTTCCGCGGCGTTTTTGCAGGTGCAGAAACGCAGCGGAAACGCATTAAAAACGCATGGTAGAAGGGCAGCAATGTTCCCCAATTGAAATCCGCATGTGCTGTGCCCATGATGTGGATTTTTCCGCAGCGTAAACGCTGCGCTCAAAAATCCGCAGCATGTCAATTAATTTTGCGGAAACGCTGCTTTCTTGCCGCCATTGACTAGCATTAGACCGCATGGAACCTGCATCACTGTATATGTTGATGCGCATTCCGTGCGGTCTAATGTGCGGATGGTACCCGGGTGTGGAGGAGAGGACTCTCATCCAGACCCAGGTACCATTAAAAAAAAAAGAATAAAATAAAAAATATATATATACTCACCTTCTGACGGCCCGTGCAGCGCTCCTGCTTGGTTCCCGGCAGGACCTTCGCTGACGTCAGAGTCATGTGACGGGTCACGTGACGCTGACGTCGGCAGGTCCTAAAGTCTTCACTGCCGGCAGCCGGGACCGAGCGAAGCCGGACACCGGGGGCCATCAGAGGGTAAAGTATAGATTTATTTTTTATTTTTTGACATTCACACACTATATAAATCCATGCTGGTTGCATGGATTTATATAGTGTGAAGTTGACAAGCACTTTCCAAGTGATGCTAAAATCGCTTGGGAAGCGCTTGTCAACCTGCATGCGGAAATGAAAATGAAGAACGCTTCACATCCGCATGTCCCTGGCAGGAAACCGCATGTACAATCCGCATGTACAATCCGCATGTTCAATATGCATGTACAATCCGCATGTACAATCCGCATGTTCAATACGCATGTACAATCCGCATGTACAATCCGCATGTACAATACGCATGTACAATCCGCATGCGTTTTTTCCTGCCAGGGAGATGCAGAAATGCTCTGGAAAAAATCCTGAGCATTTCTGCATCGTGTGCACATACCCTAACACTACACACGTGGTCAAAATTGTTGGTACCCCTCGTTTAATGAAAGAAAAACCCACAATGGCCACAGAAATAACTTGAATCTGATAAATTACAATTTTTTGAAAATGAACAAATGACAGTCAGACATTGCTTTTCTGCTTCCACAGAATTTTAAAAAAAATTAACCTCATGAAATCGGCCCGGACAGAAATGATGGTTCTTCTTCTTCTTAACTTAATATTTTGTTGAACAACCTTTTGAGGCAATCACTGCAATCAGACGATTCCTGTAACTGTCAATGAGACTTCTGCACCTCTCGACAGGTATTTTGGCCACTCCTCATGAGCAAACTGCTCCAGTTGTCTCGTGTTTGAGGGTTGCCTTTTCCAGACGGCATGTTTCAGCTCTTTCCAAAGATGCTCCATAGGATTTAGGTCAGGGCTCATAGAAGGCCACTTCAGAATAGTCCAATGTTTTCCTCTTAGCCATTCTTGGGTGTTTTTAGCTGTGTGTTTTGGGTCATTATCCTGTTGCAAGACCCATGACCTGCGACTGAGACCAAGCTTTCTGACACTGGGCAGCACATTTCTCTCTAGAATCCCTTGATAGTCTTGAGATTTCATTGTATCCTGCACAAATTCAAGACACCCTGTACCAGATGCAGCAAAGCAGCCCCAGAACATAACAGCCTCCCCCATGTTTCACAGTAGGGACAGTGTTCTTTTCTTGATATGCTTCATTTTTCCGTCTGTGAACATAGAGCTGATGTGCCTTGCCAAAAACTTCCATTTGTGTCTCATCTGTCCATAGTACATTCTCCCAGAAGCTTTGTGGCTTGTCAACATGTAGTTTGGCAAATTCCAGTCTGGCTTCTTTATTATTTTTTTTTTCAACAATGGTGTTCTCCTTGGTCGTCTTCCATGAAGTTCACTTTGGATCAAACAACGGTGGATAGTACGATCTGACACTGATGTTCCTTGAGCTTGAAGTTCACCTTTAATCTCTTTAGAAGTTTTCCTGGACTCTTTTGTTACCATTCATATTATTCGTCTCTTTGATTAGTCATCAATTTTCCTCTTGCGGCCACGTCCAGGGAGGTTGGCTACAGTCCCATGGATCTTAAATTTCTGAATAATATGTGCACCTGTAGTCACAGGAACATCAATCTGCTTGGAGATGGTCTTATAACCTTTACCTTTTAACATGCTTGTCTATAATTTTCTTTCTGATCTCCTGAGACAACTCTTTCCTTTGCTTCCTCTGGTCCATGTTGAGTGTGTACACACCATGTCATCAAACAACACAGTGAGTATCTGTAGCCCTATATACAGGCCCACTGACTGATTACAAGATTGTAGACACCTGTGATGCTAATTAGTGGACACAACTTGATTTAACATGTCCCTTTTGTTACATTATTTTCAGGGGTACCATCATTTCTGTCCAGGTCTATTTCATGAGTTTATTTTTTTTAAAAATTCAGTGGAAGCAGAAAAGCAATGTCTGACTTTCATTTGTTCATTTTCATAGATTTTTAATTTATTATTACTTTTGTCAGATTCAAGTTATTTCTGTGACCATTGTGTGTTTTTCTTTCATTAAACGAGGGGTACCAACAATTCTGACCACGTGTGTATATAGTATATACAGAACTCCTGTGTATGTCACTGGTGATCACTGTATTACGTATTCGCTATATACAGAGCTTCTGTGTATAATGTCACTGGTGACCACTGTATTACCTGTACACTATATACAGAGCTCCAGTGTATAATGTCACTGGTGATCAATGTATTACCTGTACACTGACACTATATACAGAGCTCCTGTGTATAATGTCACTGGTGATCCCTGTATTACCTGTACACTATACACTATATACAGAGCTACTGTGTATAACGTCACTGGTGATCACTGTATTACCTGTACACTATATACAGAGCTCCTGTGTATAATGTCACTGGTGACCACTGTATTACCTGTACACTATATACAGAGCTCCTGTGTATAATATCACTGATGACCACTGTATTACCTGTGCACTATATACAGAGCTCCTGTGTATAATGTCACTGGTGACCACTGTATTACCTGTACACTATATACAGAGCTCCTGTGTATAATGTCACTGGTGATCACTGCATTACCTGTACACTATACACTATGTACAGAGCTCCTGTGTATAATGTCACTGGTGACCACTGTAATACCTGTACACTATATACAGAGCTCCAGTGTATAATGTCACTGGTGATCACTGTATTACCTGTGCACTGACACTATATACAGAGCTCCTGTGTATAATGTCACTGGTGAACCCTGTATTACCTGTACACTGACACTATATACAGAGCTCCAGTGTATAATGTCACTGGTGATCACTGTATTACCTGTACACTATATACCGAGCTCCTGTGTATAATGTCACTGGTGATCCCTGTATTACCTGTACACTGACACTATATACAGAGCTCCTGTGTATAATGTCGCTGGTGGTAATAACAGTGTTGTTAGTATTGTGGTTTGTATTCATGATCAGTATTGTAGTATTTGGTCACTTTGGGGTGGTAATATGTGGTCTGGTCATGGTGTGGCCGTATTTGTTCCTTGTATGTGGTATTATTCGGTCACTATGTGGTGGTAATATGTGATCTAGTCATGGTCTGGCGATATTTGTCCCTTTTGTATGTGGTATTATTGGTGTTGATATAGTGGACTGTGTTGTGTATGGCGGTCATTTTGTTCTTGCTGATATTAACTAGGAAAAGATTTTTTTCCATTAGGCCACAGCCCCACCATTAGTATTTGGTTAGTATTTTTTCTCAGGAGTCGCTGCCAAAACCAGGAGTGGGTGATAAATGCAGAATTGGTGACTTGTTTCTATTATACCTTTTCTCTGATTGTTCCTCACCTGGTTTTAGCTCCCACTCCTGAGAAAAAATACTGACCCAATACTGATAGTGGGGCCGTGGCTTTAGAGATTAAATACTTGGACCAGAGCGTCAGAGATGCACTTACAGGGGTTCTCCGGTGAAAACAAGTAATCACTTCTCCACAGGATCAGTGATGATATTGATTGGTGGGGGTCTGACTGCTGGCACAGAATCGGCAGAATGTGGAGCTTTTCTCCCCATTAGACTGGAGCGGCATGTGAGATGCGACCACTGATCCATTCATTCCCTCAGTGACTGTGAGCGCTGCTCTTTTTTGGAAGCCCCAAAGAGAATGAATAGAGCTGCGGTCAGACGTCCCACCTGCCGCTGCATTTTAAAATGGGGATAAGTGTCCTGTCAGGGATGAAACTTCCCCATTCTTCCGATAGGTGCGTTTTCCAATGTTCGGACCCAAACGATCAATAAGTGATCACCGATCCTGTAGAGCCCATGGATCGGTGATAACTTGTTTTAACCAAAGAAGCCCTTTAAAGCAAACTACTGTAATCGTTCATCCCAGTTAGTGTCGCCCAGTAGATGTGCAGGAGCCGCCAGTCAATGCTCCACTATAACAGGGAGAGCGGATAACAGATATTTGCATATGGCTGTAGGTGGCCCCTAGAGTCATTCTACCTGTGAGACCCAGACACCCCAGTCCGACCCTGCTGTGACCTCACTATGTGCATTATCTCTGTACTGTGACCTCACTATGTGCATTATCTATGTACTGTGACCTCACTATGTGCATTATCTATGTACTGTGACCTCACTATGTGCATTATCTATGTACTGTGACCTCACTATGTGCATTATCTATGTACTGTGACCTAACTATGTGCATTATCTATGTACTGTGACCTTACTATGTGCGTTATCTATGTACTGTGACCTTACTATGTGCGTTATCTATGTACTGTGACCTCACTATGTGCATTATCTATGTACTGTGACCTCACTATGTGCATTATCTATGTACTGTGACCTAACTATGTGCATTATCTATGTACTGTGACATAACTGTATTTATTATCTCTGTAATGTGACATCACTATGTGCATTATCTCTGTACTGTGACATCACTATGTGCATTATCTATGTACTGTGACCTAACTATGTGCATTATCTATGTACTGTGACCTTACTATGTGCGTTATCTATGTACTGTGACCTCACTATGTGCATTATCTATGTACTGTGACCTCACTATGTGCATTATCTATGTACTGTGACCTCACTATGTGCATTATCTATGTACTGTGACCTAACTATGTGCATTATCTATGTACTGTGACATCACTATGTGTATTATCTCTGTACTGTGACATCACTATGTGCATTATCTATGTACTGTGACCTAACTATGTGCATTATCTATGTACTGTGACATCACTATGTGTATTATCTCTGTACTGTGACCTTACTATGTGCGTTATCTATGTACCGTGACATCACTATGTGTATTATCTCTGTAATGTGACCTTACTATGTGCATTATCTATGTACTCTGACCTCACTATGTGTATTATCTCTGTAATGTGACATCATTGTGTTTATTATCTCTCTACTGTGACCTCACTATGTGCATTATCTATGTACTGTGACCTCACTATGTGCATTATCTCTGTACTGTGACCTCACTATGTGCATTATCTCTGTACTGTGACCTCACTATGTGTATTATCTATGTACTGTGACATCACTATGTGTATTATCTCTGTAATGTGACATCATTGTGTTTATTATCTCTCTACTGTGACCTCACTATGTGCATTATCTATGTACTGTGACCTCACTATGTGCATTATCTCTGTACTGTGACCTCACTATGTGCATTATCTCTGTACTGTGACCTCACTATGTGCATTATCTATGTACTCTGACCTCACTATGTGAATTATCTATGTAATGTGACATCACTATGTGCATTATCTATGTACTGTGACCTCACTATGTGCATTATCTCTGTACTCTGACCTCACTATGTGAATTATCTATGTAATGTGACCTCACTATGTGCATTATCTATGTACTCTGACCTCACTATGTGAATTATCTATGTAATGTGACATCACTATGTGCATTATCTATGTACTGTGACCTCACTATGTGCATTATCTCTGTACTCTGACCTCACTATGTGAATTATCTATGTAATGTGACATCACTATGTGTATTATCTCTCTAATGTGACATCACTGTGTTTATTATCTCTGTAATGTGACATTACTATGTGCATTATCTCTGTACTGTGACCTCACTATGTGCATTATCTATGTACTGTGGCATCACTATGTGCATTATCTCTGTACTGTGACCTCACTATGTGCGTTATCTATTTACTGTGACCTCACTATGTGCATTATCTATGTACTGTGACATCACTATGTGTATTATCTCTGTAATGTGACATCACTGTGTTTATTATCTCTCTACTGTGACCTCATTATGTCCATTATCTCTGTACTGTGACCTCACTATGTGCATTTTCTATGTATTGTGACCTCACTATGTGCATTATCTATGTACTGTGACATCACTATGTGCATTATCTCTGTGCTATGACATTACTATGTGTATTATCTCTGTATTGTGACATCACTGTGTTTATTATCTCTGTACTGTGACCTCACTATGTGTATTATCTCTGTACTGTGACATCACTATGTGTATTATCTCTGTAATGTGACATCACTGTGTTTATTATCCCTGTACTGTAACATCACTATGTGCATTATCTCTGTGCTGTGACCTCACTATTTGCGTTATCTATGTACTTTGACCTCACTATGTGCATTATCTATGTACTGTGACATCACTATGTACATTATCTATGTGCTGTGACATCACTATGTGCATTATCTCTGTAATGTGACATCACTGTGTTTATTATCTCTCTACTGTGACCTCACTATGTGCATTATCTCTAATGGGACATCACTGTGTTTATTATCTCTCTACTGTGACCTCACTATGTGCATTATCTATGTACTGTGACCTCACTATGTGCATTATCTCTGTACTGTGACCTCACTATGTGCATTATCTCTGTACTGTGACCTCACTATGTGCATTATCTATGTACTCTGACCTCACTATGTGAATTATCTATGTAATGTGACATCACTATGTGCATTATCTATGTACTGTGACCTCACTATGTGCATTATCTCTGTACTCTGACCTCACTATGTGAATTATCTATGTAATGTGACCTCACTATGTGTATTATCTCTCTAATGTGACATCACTGTGTTTATTATCTCTGTAATGTGACATTACTATGTGCATTATCTCTGTACTGTGACCTCACTATGTACATTATCTATGTACTGTGACCTCACTATGTGCATTATCTATGTACTGTGGCATCACTATGTGCATTATCTCTGTACTATGACCTCACTATGTGCGTTATCTATTTACTGTGACCTCACTATGTGCATTATCTATGTACTGTGACATCACTATGTGTATTATCTCTGTAATGTGACATCACTGTGTTTATTATCTCTCTACTGTGACCTCATTATGTCCATTATCTCTGTACTGTGACCTCACTATGTGCATTTTCTATGTATTGTGACCTCACTATGTGCATTATCTATGTACTGTGACATCACTATGTGCATTATCTCTGTGCTATGACATTACTATGTGTATTATCTCTGTATTGTGACATCACTGTGTTTATTATCTCTGTACTGTGACCTCACTATGTGTATTATCTCTGTACTGTGACATCACTATGTGTATTATCTCTGTAATGTGACATCACTGTGTTTATTATCCCTGTACTGTAACATCACTATGTGCAATATCTCTGTGCTGTGACCTCACTATGTACATTATCTATGTACTGTGACATCACTATGTACATTATCTATGTACTGTGACATCACTATGTGCATTATCTCTGTAATGTGACATCACTGTGTTTATTATCTCTCTACTGTGACCTCACTATGTGCATTATCTATGTACTGTGACCTCACTATGTGCATTATCTATGTACTGTGACATCACTATGTACATTATCTATGTACTGTGACATCACTATGTGCATTATCTCTGTAATGTGACATCACTGTGTTTATTACCTCTCTACTGTGACCTCACTATGTGCATTATCTATGTACTGTGACCTCACTATGTGCATTATCTCTTTACTGTGACCTCACTATGTGCATTATCTCTTTACTGTGACCTCACTATGTGCATTATCTCTTTACTGTGACCTCACTATGTGCATTATCTCTTTACTGTGACCTCACTATGTACATTATCTATGTACTGTGACCTCACTATGTGCATTATCTCTTTACTGTGACCTCACTATGTGCATTATCTCTGTACTGTGACCTCACTATGTGCATTATCTCTGTAATGTGACATCACTGTGTTTATTATCTCTCTACTGTGACCTCACTATGTGCATTATCTCTAATGGGACATCACTGTGTTTATTATCTCTCTACTGTGACCTCACTATGTGCATTATCTATGTACTGTGACCTCACTATGTGCATTATCTCTGTACTGTGACCTCACTATGTGCATTATCTCTGTACTGTGACCTCACTATGTGCATTATCTCTGTACTCTGACCTCATTATGTGAATTATCTATGTAATGTGACCTCACTATGTGTATTATCTCTCTAATGTGACATCACTGTGTTTATTATCTCTGTAATGTGACATCACTATGTGCATTATCTCTGTACTGTGACCTCACTATGTGCATTATCTATGTACTGTGACCTCACTATGTGCATTATCTATGTACTGTGGCATCACTATGTGCATTATCTCTGTACTGTGACCTCACTATGTGCGTTATCTATGTACTGTGACCTCACTATGTGCATTATCTATGTACTGTGACATCACTATGTGCATTATCTATGTACTGTGACATCACTATGTGTATTATCTCTGTAATGTGACATCACTGTGTTTATTATCTCTCTACTGTGACCTCATTATGTCCATTATCTCTGTACTGTGACCTCACTATGTGCATTATCTATGTATTGTGACCTCACTATGTGCATTATCTATGTACTGTGACATCACTATGTGCATTATCTCTGTGCTGTGACATTACTATGTGTATTATCTCTGTAATGTGACATCACTGTGTTTATTATCTCTGTACTGTGACCTCACTATGTGTATTATCTCTGTACTGTGACATCACTATGTGTATTATCTCTGTAATGTGACATCACTGTGTTTATTATCTCTCTACTGTGACCTCACTATTTGCATTATCTCTAAACTGTGACATCACTATGTTTATTATCTATGTAATGTGACTTCACTGTGTTTATTTTCTCTCAACTGTGACCTCACTATGTGCATTATCTCTGTACTGTGACCTCACTATGTGCATTATCTATGTATTGTGACCTCACTATGTGCATTATCTATGTCCTGTGACCTCACTATGTGCATTATCTCTGTACTGTGACATCACTATATGTATTATCTCTGTAACGTGACATCACTGTATTTATTATCTCTGTAATGTGACATCACTATGTGCATTATCTCTGTACTGTGACCTCACTATGTGCATTATCTATGTACTGTGACATCACTATGTGCATTATCTCTGTGCTGTGACATTACTATGTGTATTATCTCTGTAATGTGACATCACTGTGTTTATTATCTCTGTACTGTGACCTCACTGTGTTTATTATCCCTGTACTGTAACATCACTATGTGTATTATCTCTGTAATGTGACATCACTGTGTTTATTATCTCTCTACTGTGACCTCACTATTTGCATTATCTCTAAACTGTGACATCACTGTTTATTATCTATGTAATGTGACTTCACTGTGTTTATTTTCTCTCAACTGTGACCTCACTATGTGCATTATCTCTGTACTGTGACCTCACTATGTGCATTATCTATGTATTGTGACCTCACTATGTGCATTATCTATGTCCTGTGACCTCACTATGTGCATTATCTCTGTACTGTGACATCACTATATGTATTATCTCTGTAACGTGACATCACTGTATTTATTATCTCTGTAATGTGACATCACTATGTGCATTATCTCTGTACTGTGACCTCACTATGTGCATTATCTATGTACTGTGACCTCACTATATGCATTATCTATGTCCTGTGACCTCACTATGTGCATTATCTCTGTACTGTGACATCACTGTATTTATTATCTCTGTAATGTGATATCACTATGTGCATTATCTCTGTACTGTGACATCACTATGTGCATTATCTATGTACTGTGACATCACTATGGGCATTATCTATGTACTGTGACCTCACTATGTGCATTATCTATGTACTGTGACCTCACTATGTGCATTATCTATGTACTGTGACATCACTATGTGCATTATCTATGTACTGTGACATCACTATGTGTATTATCTCTGTAATGTGACATCACTGTGTTTATTATCTCTCTACTGTGACCTCACTAGGTGCATTATCTCTGTAATGTGACCTCACTATGTGCATTATCTATGTACTGTGACCTTACTATGTGCATTATCTATGTACTGTGACCTCACTATGTGCATTATCTCGGTACTGTGACATCACTATGTGCATTATCTCTGTACTGTGACCTCACTATGTGCATTATCTCTGTACTGTGATCTCACTATGTGCATTATCTATGTACTGTGACATCAATATGTGCATTATCTCGGTACTGTGACATCACTATGTGCATTATCTCTGTACTGTGACCTCACTATGTGCATTATCTCTGTACTGTGATCTCACTATGTGCATTATCTATGTACTGTGACATCAATATGTGCATTATCTCTGTACTGTGACATCAATATGTGCATTATCTCTGTAATGTGACCTCACTATGTGCATTATCTCTGTACTCTGACCTCACTATGTGCATAATCTATGTACTGTGACCTCACTATGTGTATTATCTCTGTAATGTGACATCACTGTGTTTATTATCTCTGTACTGTGACCTCACTATGTGCATTATCTATGTAATGTGACCTCACTATGTGTATTATCTCTGTACTGTGACCTCTCTATGTGCATTATCTATGTACTGTGACATCACTATGTGCATTATCTCTGTACTGTGACCATACTATGTGCATTATCTATGTACTGTGACCTCACTATGTGGATTATCTATGTACTGTGACATCACTATGTACATTATCTATGTACTGTGACATCATTATGCGCATTATCTTTGTACTGTGACCACACTATGTGCATTATCTATGTACTGTGACCTCACTATGTCCATTATCTCTGTACTGTGACCTCACTATGTGCATTATCTATGTACTGTGACATCACTATGTGCATTATCTCTGTACTGTGACATCACTATGTGCATTATCTCTGTACTGTGACATCACTATGTGCATTATCTATGTATTGTGACCTCACTATGTGCATTATCTATGTACTGTGACATCACTATGTGCATTATCTCTGTGCTGTGACATTACTATGTGTATTATCTCTGTAATGTGACATCACTGTGTTTATTATCTCTGTACTGTGACCTCACTATGTGTATTATCTCTGTACTGTGACATCACTATGTGTATTATCTCTGTAATGTGACATCACTGTGTTTATTATCTCTCTACTGTGACCTCACTATTTGCATTATCTCTAAACTGTGACATCACTGTTTATTATCTATGTAATGTGACTTCACTGTGTTTATTTTCTCTCAACTGTGACCTCACTATGTGCATTATCTCTGTACTGTGACCTCACTATGTGCATTATCTATGTATTGTGACCTCACTATGTGCATTATCTATGTCCTGTGACCTCACTATGTGCATTATCTCTGTACTGTGACATCACTATATGTATTATCTCTGTAACGTGACATCACTGTATTTATTATCTCTGTAATGTGACATCACTATGTGCATTATCTCTTTACTGTGACCTCACTATGTGCATTATCTATGTACTGTGACATCACTATGTGCATTATCTCTGTGCTGTGACATTACTATGTGTATTATCTCTGTAATGTGACATCACTGTGTTTATTATCTCTGTACTGTGACCTCACTGTGTTTATTATCCCTGTACTGTAACATCACTATGTGTATTATCTCTGTAATGTGACATCACTGTGTTTATTATCTCTCTACTGTGACCTCACTATTTGCATTATCTCTAAACTGTGACATCACTGTTTATTATCTATGTAATGTGACTTCACTGTGTTTATTTTCTCTCAACTGTGACCTCACTATGTGCATTATCTCTGTACTGTGACCTCACTATGTGCATTATCTATGTATTGTGACCTCACTATGTGCATTATCTATGTCCTGTGACCTCACTATGTGCATTATCTCTGTACTGTGACATCACTATATGTATTATCTCTGTAACGTGACATCACTGTATTTATTATCTCTGTAATGTGACATCACTATGTGCATTATCTCTGTACTGTGACCTCACTATGTGCATTATCTATGTACTGTGACCTCACTATATGCATTATCTATGTCCTGTGACCTCACTATGTGCATTATCTCTGTACTGTGACATCACTGTATTTATTATCTCTGTAATGTGATATCACTATGTGCATTATCTCTGTACTGTGACATCACTATGTGCATTATCTATGTACTGTGACATCACTATGTGCATTATCTATGTACTGTGACCTCACTATGTGCATTATCTATGTACTGTGACATCACTATGTGCATTATCTATGTACTGTGACATCACTATGTGTATTATCTCTGTAATGTGACATCACTGTGTTTATTATCTCTCTACTGTGACCTCACTAGGTGCATTATCTCTGTAATGTGACCTCACTATGTGCATTATCTATGTACTGTGACCTTACTATGTGCATTATCTATGTACTGTGACCTCACTATGTGCATTATCTCGGTACTGTGACATCACTATGTGCATTATCTCTGTACTGTGACCTCACTATGTGCATTATCTCTGTACTGTGATCTCACTATGTGCATTATCTATGTACTGTGACATCAATATGTGCATTATCTCGGTACTGTGACATCACTATGTGCATTATCTCTGTACTGTGACCTCACTATGTGCATTATCTCTGTACTGTGATCTCACTATGTGCATTATCTATGTACTGTGACATCAATATGTGCATTATCTCTGTACTGTGACATCAATATGTGCATTATCTCTGTAATGTGACCTCACTATGTGCATTATCTCTGTACTCTGACCTCACTATGTGCATAATCTATGTACTGTGACCTCACTATGTGTATTATCTCTGTAATGTGACATCACTGTGTTTATTATCTCTGTACTGTGACCTCACTATGTGCATTATCTATGTAATGTGACCTCACTATGTGTATTATCTCTGTACTGTGACCTCTCTATGTGCATTATCTATGTACTGTGACATCACTATGTGCATTATCTCTGTACTGTGACCATACTATGTGCATTATCTATGTACTGTGACCTCACTATGTGGATTATCTATGTACTGTGACATCACTATGTGCATTATCTATGTACTGTGACATCATTATGCGCATTATCTTTGTACTGTGACCACACTATGTGCATTATCTATGTACTGTGACCTCACTATGTCCATTATCTCTGTACTGTGACCTCACTATGTGCATTATCTATGTACTGTGACATCACTATGTGCATTATCTCTGTACTGTGACATCACTATGTGCATTATCTCTGTACTGTGACATCACTGTGTGTAGTGCCGGCGTCCCTGCCCTCTGCTAGGCAGGGACGCTGTTCCCCTCACCGCTCTGCTCCGTGCCCGGCGTCCCTTTCCCGCTCTGCTGGCAGCGCGCGCTCCTTCCCGGCCACTGTGCTTAGGGCGCGCGCGCGCGCCCTCCCTCCCTCTTAAAGGGGCCGCGCGCGCCGTCCTAAGGAGTCCCCGGCCAATGGCCGGAGGACTTTACCATATATAAGGCACCTCCTCCAAAATGGAGGTGCCCGAGCAATGTTGTTGCACCGTTCTACTCTGCTTCAGCCCTCAGGTCCCGTTGCCAGTTACCTGCCAGTTACCTGCCAGATTCCTGCCAGCTTGCTGTCCTAATCCTGCCTGATTTCCTGTTACCTGCCTGCCTGCCTGAGGTCCGACGGTCTGCCTTACAACTCTGGTCAGTCTGTCTAAGGACCAACTTGCCCGCTCACCTGGGAGCGCACATCAGCTACCTGCCTGCTTGCCTGAGGTCCGACGGTCTGCCTTACAACTCCGGTCAGTCTGTCTATGGACCAGCTTGCCCGCTCACCTGGGAGCGCTTCTCCGCTACCTGCCTGCTTGCCTGCCCGGAGGCTCCGCTGTCACGTGCTGTGACCACCAGCTATTCCAGACTCTTGCCCGCTCACCTGGGAGCGCTTCTCCGCTACCTGCCTGCTTGCCTGCCCGGAGGCTCCGCTGTCACGTGCTGTGACCACCAGCTATTCCAGACTCTTGCCCGCTCACCTGCGAGCGCTTCTCCGCTACCTGCCTGCTTGCCTACCTGGAGGCTCCGCCGTCACGTGCTGTGACCACCTGCTATTCCAGAGACTCTCGCTTGCTCACCTGGGAGCACACATCCTCCATCTGCCTTGCTAGCCTACCTGGAGGTTCAGCCATCACAGGTCGTACCTACCCTTTACCTAGAGACTGCCCCGGTCACTTGCCGTGACCTCCAGCCCGTTCTTCCAGAGACTGCCCCGGTCACTTGCCGTGACCTCCAGCCCGTTCTTCCAGAGACTGCCCTGATCACTTGCCGTGACCTCCTGCCCGTACACCCAGAGACTGTCCCGGTCACCTGCTGTGACTGCCTGCCTGGTCGCCACCCGCTCCCTTACAAGGACCGCTCCCTTGTATAGTAGCCCAGAGGTTCCGCCTCCCAGACCCGTTACAGTTTGCTCGGGCCATGGAACCCGGTGGCACCCAAGCTCCCTCGCTCTCGGACCTGTGTCATGAACTGTCCCGTCAAAGGTCCCAACAGGAGTCCATCCTGGGTCACCTGCGGAATGTCAATACTCGCCTGGACACTCTGACTGTTCCACCAACAACCTCCGCCAGTGCCATGTCTCGCAATCCGGCAGCTCCGCTGTCCACTAACACCATGATATCCTACCCCGGACCTCGGCTTTCTGCACCTCCTCGCTTCGGAGGCGACTCAGCCCAGGCTCGGGGCTTCATAAATCAGTGCACCCTGCACTTTGAACTATTGTCCCACCAGTTTAACTCCGACCAAGCCAAAATTGCATTCATCATGTCCCATCTCACCGGGGAGGCCCTGGCCTGGCTAAATCCTCTATGGGAGAGAGGAGACCCCCTGGTGTCCAACTTGCCTGCTTTTCTCACGGCTTTCCGGAAAGTCTTCGACGAACCTGGACGGAAGACCTCATCCGCATCATCGTTGCTACGCCTCCGTCAGGAAAGTCTCACCGTGGGCCAATATGCCATACGGTTCCGTACCCTTGCCTCGGAGCTGGCCTGGGATAACGACGCTCTGGTTTCCGTCTTCTGGGAGGGTCTGTCCGGCCGTATTAAAGATGAACTTGCCGGTCGGGACATTCCTACCACTCTCGATGACTTAATAACTCTTGCCACCCGGATTGACCTACGGTTCCAGGAGCGTGCCAGAGAGGTCACCCGTGAGAGGAGGTTACCACGTCTAGCTCCTACTTTTCAGAAACCCGTCACTCCTTCTGTCTCTAACCAGTTACACCCTCCTGAGCCTATGCAGGTCGACCAGACCAAGATGGTCAAGACCCGTCAGGACTTACGCCGTGCCGAGGGGACCTGCTTCTACTGTGGCAGTAAGGAGCACCGGATCCGTGCCTGCCCGGAGAGGTCGGGAAACGCCTGTGTCTAGGTTCGCTCAGAGAGGTCCACCTAGACAAGAATAAATCCTCTCCATCCCTGCTGTTGTCAGTTTCAATCGTCTACGGGGAGAACCGTTATTTCGAACTAGCCCAACTGGACTCTGGAGCAGCCGGGAATCTTATTTCACAGTCCCTGGTAGAGAAATACCGCATCCCCACCAAACCTCTGGCTGTACCCTTGTCTGTTGCTGCCGTGGATGGGGGGCTCTTACCACGCCCCATCCAACTCATCACCGAATCCATTACTCTGCAGGTGGGAATGCTGCATTCTGAAAGTATCTCCTTCCATGTTCTGCCTGGACTCTCTCACGCCCTCTTGCTAGGCCTACCTTGGCTCCAGAAACATGCACCCGTTCTTGACTGGCAGACCGGAGAAGTTCTTCGCTGGGGACAGGGCTGCCATAAGACCTGTCTGGTTCCCGTTCATCCCGTCCGTCCTTCTCCTACCCCAGCTAATCTACCTGGACTTCCGATTCCTTATTGGTCTTATGCTGATGTCTTTAATAAAAAGGAGGCAGAGACACTACCCCCTCATAGACCATACGACTGCCCTATCGACCTGTTACCTGGTACTTCTCCTCCCCGTGGGCGTATTTATCCATTATCCGCTGCTGAGACCCGGTCGATGTCCGAATATATTGAGGAGAATCTGGCCAGGGGATTCATCCGGAAATCTACCTCCCCGGCGGGAGCAGGCTTCTTTTTCGTCAAAAAGAAGGACGGCTCTCTCCGTCCCTGTATAGACTATAGAGGCCTTAACCAGATCACGGTGAAGAATAAGTACCCCCTTCCGCTCATTCCGGAGTTATTTGATCGTCTGAGGGGGGCTAGAATCTTCACCAAACTGGACCTCCGTGGGGCGTACAACCTGGTTCGTATCCGTCAGGGGGATGAATGGAAGACGGCATTCAACACCCGGGACGGCCACTATGAATATCTGGTAATGCCCTTTGGCCTCTGTAAAGCTCCTGCCGTCTTTCAAGAGTTGGTCAATGACATCTTCCGGGACCTTCTCTACTCCTGCGTAGTGGTGTACCTGGACGACATCTTGTCTTCTCTCCGGATCTCCAGACTCACCGGAGGGATGTTCGTCAGGTCCTGCTCAGGCTCAGGCAGAACCATCTCTACGCTAAATATGAGAAGTGCCTCTTTGAGCAGACCTCGCTTCCGTTTCTGGGCTACATTATCTCTCAGACCGGCCTACAAATGGATCCTGAGAAACTGTCTGCCATCGAGAAATGGCCCCGACCAGAGAGGTTGAAGGCTATTCAACGGTTCCTGGGCTTCGCCAACTATTACCGCCTCTTCATCCCGCACTTCTCTTCCCGGACTGCCCCAATTTCCGCGCTCACCCGTAAGGGTACTAATCCCAAAGAGTGGCCGCCCGAAGCAGAGGAGGCCTTTCTTTCCCTAAAACAGGCCTTCTCTTCCGTCCCGGTGCTGCATCGCCCGGACGGCAACAAGCAGTTCTTCCTGGAAGTTGACGCCTCCTCCTCTGGAGCCGGAGCGGTACTTACTCAAAAATCATCTTCCGGGAGAATGGTAACTTGTGGCTTCTTCTCCAAACTCTTCTCCTCTTCTGAGCGCAACTATTCCATAGGAGACCGAGAGTTATTGGCCATCAAGCTGGCGTTGGAGGAGTGGCGTTACCTACTCGAGGAAGCTCTTCATCCGGTAATAATTTACACTGACCACAAGAACTTGGCTTACCTCCAGCATGCCCAGAGACTTAACCCGCGCCAAGCCCGGTGGTCCTTGTTTTTTGCTCGCTTTGATTTTGTTCTTCATTTTCGCCCGGCTGACAAAAACGTCAAAGCAGACGCCTTGTCCCGATCCTTTCTGGTGTCCGATCTCGAGGAAGAACCTAAACATATCATCGATCCCGCCAGAGTAATGCAGGTGGCTCCCGTGAGTCTAAATCGTCTCCTTCCCAGTAAGACGTTTGTTTCAGTACCTGATCAGGAGAAGATCCTACACTGGGGCCATTCGTCTAAACTAGCTGGCCACGCCGGTCAGAAAAAGACCCTCCAGCTTATTGCCCGGCACTATTGGTGGCCTACCCTGCACAAGGAAATAATAGACTTTGTTTCTGCCTGTGTGTCCTGCGCCCGCAACAAAGTCCCGAGACATCTGCCAGCCGGACGCCTCCTTCCGCTTCCTGTACCTGCTGCCCCCTGGCAGCAGATAGCAATGGACTTTATAACTGATCTCCCCGTCTCTGCCGGTTGTACGGTCATTTGGGTGGTCGCTGACCGCTTTTCCAAGATGGCTCACTTTATTCCCCTGCCAGGCCTTCCGTCTGCACCCGAGCTGGCTAAAGACTTTATCCGCCACATCTTCCGTCTTCATGGCCTGCCCCTCCACATCGTGTCGGATCGTGGGGTACAGTTCACCTCACGTTTCTGGAGAGCCACTTGTAAACTACTAGACGTCACCCTGGACTTCTCTTCCGCTTACCACCCACAGTCCAATGGTCAAGTGGAGCGGATCAATCAGAACCTGACCAGTTACCTCCGGCACTTCGTTAATGCCCACCATTCTGACTGGGTGGATCTCCTACCATGGGCCGAGTTCTCTTATAATAATCACGAGAGCGAATCCTCCTCCAAATCCCCGTTTTTTGTAGTCTTTGGTCAGCATCCTCGGATTCCTTTTCCTGTCTCCACCTCTGTGGACAACCCGGCTGCGGAATCTCTCGTTAGCAAATTTTCCTCCATATGGGAGAGCACCCGGTCCGCACTCCTTCTGTCATCCGAGCGTATGAAAAGACACGCTGACAAAAAACGCCTGGATCCTCCACAATTTCGTCCAGGAGATAAAGTCTGGCTCTCATCTAAATATGTTCGACTCAAGATACCTTCTTACAAGTTAGGGCCTCGGTTCATCGGTCCTCTGGAGGTCATCAGTCAGATCAACCCGGTGGCCTATAAATTGAAACTCCCGGCCAACTTACGGATCCCTAACTCCTTCCATGTATCTCTCCTCAAACCCGTGGTGCTTAACTCTTTTTCCAAGTCTACAGGTACGCCTCCTGCTCCGGTTTCTGCTGAGGACGAGTTTGAGGTAGAGAACATTCTTGCCACCAAAAGGGTAAGAGGAAAGACCTTTTTTCTGGTAGATTGGAAGGGGTTTGGTCCTGAGGAGAGAACGTGGGAGCCCCGGGAGAACATCCATGCCCCTCTCATCCTAGCTAAATTTCTATCTGGCCTAAAAAAGGGGGGGCCTAAAGGGGAGGGTAATGTAGTGCCGGCGTCCCTGCCCACTGCTAGGCAGGGACGCTGTTCCCCTCACCGCTCTGCTCCATGCCCGGCGTCCCTCTCCCGCTCTGCTGGCAGCGCGCGCTCCTTCCCGGCCACTGTGCTTAGGGCGCGCACGCGCGCCCTCCCTCCCTCTTAAAGGGGCCGCGCGTGCCGTCCTAAGGAGTCCCCGGCCAATGGCCGGAGGACTTTACCATATATAAGGCACCTCCTCCAAAATGGAGGTGCCCGAGCAATGTTGTTGCACCGTTCTACTCTGCTTCAGCCCTCAGGTCCCGTTGCCAGTTACCTGCCAGTTACCTGCCAGATTCCTGCCAGCTTGCTGTCCTAATCCTGCCTGATTTCCTGTTACCTGCCTGCCTGCCTGAGGTCCGACGGTCTGCCTTACAACTCTGGTCAGTCTGTCTAAGGACCAACTTGCCCGCTCACCTGGGAGCGCACATCAGCTACCTGCCTGCTTGCCTGAGGTCCGACGGTCTGCCTTACAACTCCGGTCAGTCTGTCTATGGACCAGCTTGCCCGCTCACCTGGGAGCGCTTCTCCGCTACCTGCCTGCTTGCCTGCCCGGAGGCTCCGCTGTCACGTGCTGTGACCACCAGCTATTCCAGACTCTTGCCCGCTCACCTGGGAGCGCTTCTCCGCTACCTGCCTGCTTGCCTGCCCGGAGGCTCCGCTGTCACGTGCTGTGACCACCAGCTATTCCAGACTCTTGCCCGCTCACCTGCGAGCGCTTCTCCGCTACCTGCCTGCTTGCCTACCTGGAGGCTCCGCCGTCACGTGCTGTGACCACCTGCTATTCCAGAGACTCTCGCTTGCTCACCTGGGAGCACACATCCTCCATCTGCCTTGCTAGCCTACCTGGAGGTTCAGCCATCACAGGTCGTACCTACCCTTTACCTAGAGACTGCCCCGGTCACTTGCCGTGACCTCCAGCCCGTTCTTCCAGAGACTGCCCCGGTCACTTGCCGTGACCTCCAGCCCGTTCTTCCAGAGACTGCCCTGATCACTTGCCGTGACCTCCTGCCCGTACACCCAGAGACTGTCCCGGTCACCTGCTGTGACTGCCTGCCTGGTCGCCACCCGCTCCCTTACAAGGACCGCTCCCTTGTATAGTAGCCCAGAGGTTCCGCCTCCCAGACCCGTTACACTGTGTTTATTATCTCTCTACTGTGACCTCACTATGTGCATTATCTATATACTGTGACCTCACTATGTGCATTATCTCTGTACTGTGACCTCACTATGTGCATTATCTCTGTACTCTGACCTCACTATGTGCATTATCTATGTACTGTGACCTCACTATGTGTATTATCTCTGTAATGTGACATCACTGTGCTTATTATCTCTGTACTGTGACCTCACTATGTGGATTATCTCTGTAATGTGACATCACTGTGTTTATTATCTCTGTACTGTGACCTCACTATGTGCATTATCTCTGTAATGTGACGTCACTATTTGCATTATCTCTGTACTGTGACTTCACTATTTGCATTATCTCTGTACTGTGACTTCACTATGCGCATTATCTATGTACTGTGACCTCACTATGTGCATTATCTCTGTGCTGTGACATCACTATGTGTATTATCTCTGTAATATGACATCACTGTGTTTATTATCCCTGTACTGTGACATCACTATGTGTATTATCTCTGTAATGTGACATCACTGTGTTTATTATCTCACTACTGTGACCTCACTATTTGCATTATCTCTATACTGTGACATCACTATTTGTATTATCTCTGTAATGTGACATCACTGTGTTTATTTTCTCTACTGTGACATCACTATGTGTATTATCTCTGTAATGTGACATCACTGTGTTTATTATCTCTGTACTGTGACATCACTATGTGTATTATCTATGTACTGTGACATCACTATGTGTATTATCTCTGTAATGTGACATCACTGTGTTTATTATCTCTACTGTGACATCAATATGTGTATTATCTCTGTAATGTGACTTCACTGTGTTTATTATCTCTGTACTGTGACATCACTATGTGCATTATCTATGTACTGTGACATCACTATGTGTATTATCTCTGTAATGTGACATCACTGTGTTTATTATCTCTACTGTGACATCAATATGTGTATTATCTCTGTAATGTGACTTCACTGTGTTTATTTTCTCTCTACTATGACCTAACTATGTGCATTATCTCTGTACTGTGACCTAACTATGTGCATTATCTCTGTACTGTGACCTCACTATGTGCATTATCTATGTACTGTGACCTCACTATGTGCATTATCTATGTCCTGTGACCTCACTATGTGCATTATCTCTGTACTGTGACATCACTATATGTATTATCTCTGTGACGTGACATCACTGTGCTTATTATCTCTGTACTGTGACATCACTGTGTTTATTCTCTCTCTACTGTGACATCACTATGTGCATTATCTCTGTTCTGTGACCTCACTATGTGCATTATCTCTGTAATGTGACATCACTGTATTTATTATCTCTGTAATGTGACATCACTATGTGCATTATCTCTGTACTGTGACATCACTATGTGTATTATCTCTCTAATGTGACATCACTGTGTTTATTATCTCTGTAATGTGACATCACTATGTGCATTGTCTCTGTGCTGTGACCTCACTATGTGCATTATCTATGTACTGTGACCTCACTATGTGCATTATCTATGTACTGTGACCTCACTATGTGCATTATCTCTGTACTGTGTAGAGATGAGCGTTGTTCTACTCGAACTGTTCGCCAATCTCAAATTCGAGCTGTTTTGGGCGGTGTTCGAGCCGTTCGGCGAACACGAACGATTTGAGAAAAATTCGGCTGTTCGAGGTTATGTTCGATAACTGTTCGTGCACCAAAATCATAACTGGATTTTTTCTCAGTAATGATGAAAATTAATGTTAATACGCAGTTTGAGTGTACAGCGGGGCGGGGGGAGGGGCAGGGGATGGATCTCTGCAGGAACAATGAAGATCTCCATTTTTTTTTCTCTTTCCCGCATTTACAGTGGGGAGGTGCAATCTGTCAGCCTATCAGCAGCGCACACACGGAGCGAAGTGCTTTTTTCACACAAGCAAGGGCATGTGTCATTGGCAGTGTATGTCACATGTCCTTGTCCTATAAGACCAAGCCATTTTCCCCGTCGCCACCATTTTCTCACTGCTGCAGCTGCGTGTTAGACGGCACCGCTGTTGCTGTGTGCGCTATACCTTGTTAATTTCAAGTCAATTTTCGCACAAATCTACAGATAGCTTGGGAGTAGGGAATAGTTGTGATTGCAGTCCTTTTAAGGACTAGGTTACAGCATTTCCTATGACTTTTATCAGGCAGGTCTGTGCTCTTAAATAGATAGATTGTGGGAGTAAAGACTAATTGTAATTGCAGTCCTTTTCAGGACTAGGTTACATCAGTTCCTATCAGTTTTTGCCAGGCAGGTCTGTGCCAGTGCTGTGCAAGTTTTTTTCACAGCATTTGGCTGAATCTAGCAAAGCTAATCCTTTTTGGCCTATTGCAGAGTGTGTTAGTCAGTGGAGTAGCCTATCTGTGTTGCAAGATATACCACCTGTGTATAGAATACCAATTTTTTTACTGCACCTAGTGAAGTAAAATCTTTTGGGCATAGCATCATTCTATTAGTTCATCTATACTGACCTCCATCAGGTTGTAAATTAAAAATAATTTTTATCTGCATCCAGCTCTGAAAAAATATTTGGCCTTCTAGCAGTGTGTGGGACTCATTGTATTAGGCCATCTATACTGACCTCCATCAGGTTGCAAATTAAAAATAATATTTTGTCTGCATCTAGCTCTGAAAAAATATTTGGCCTTCTAGCAGTGTGTGGGACTTTCTCTATTAGTCCATCTATACTGACCTCCATCAGGTTGCAAACTGAATATATTTTTTTTCTGCATCTACCTCTGAAAAAATATTGGGCTTCTAGCTGTGTGTGGGACTTGTTCTATTAATCCATCTATACAGACCTCCATCAGGTTGCAAACTGAATATAATTTTTTTCTGCATCTACCTCTGAAAAAATATTTGGGCTTCTAGCTGTGTGTGGGACTTGTTCTATTAGTCCATCTATACTGACCTCCATCAGGTTGCAAACTGAAAATAATTTTTTGTCTGCATCTAGCTCTGAAAAAATATTTGGCCTTCTAGCAGTGTGTGGGACTTTCTCTATTAGTCCATCTATACTGACCTCCATCAGGTTGCAAATTAAAAATAATTTTTATCTGCATCTACCTCTGAAAAAATATTTGGGCTTCTAGCTGTGTGTGGGACTTGTTCTATTAGTCCATCTATACTGACCTCCATCAGGTTGCAAACTGAATATAATTTTTTTCTGCATCTAGCTCTGAAAAAATATTTGGCCTTCTAGCTGTGTGTGGGACTTTCTCTATTAGTCCATCTATACTGACCTCCATCAGCTTGCAAATTAAAAATAATTTTTATCTGCATCCAGCTCTGAAAAAATATTTGGCCTTCTAGCAGTGTGTGGGACTTTCTCTATTAGTCCATCTATACTGACCTCCATCAGGTTGCAAACTGAATATAATTTTTTTCTGCATCTACCTCTGAAAAAATATTTGGCCTTCTAGCAGTGTGTGGGACTTTCTCTATTAGTCCATCTATACTGACCTCCATCAGGTTGCAAACTGAATATATTTTTTTTCTGCATCTACCTCTGAAAAAATATTTGGGCTTCTAGCTGTGTGTGGGACTTTCTCTATTAGTCCATCTATACTGACCTCCATCAGGTTGCAAATTGAATATAATTTTTTTCTGCATCTAACCCAGCCAATAGTTTTGGCCTAATACCACAGTTTGGCCACTCAGCTCTGCTGGGTTCCCATCCATTGTTTTTTTGTGCAAACAACTCCAGAGTTGTGAATTAGTTAACCACCAAAATGAGTGGAAAAAGGCCTGCTGCTGGTGGAAAGGGGAATAGGCGTGTTGGGAAGGGGAAAAAAGGTTGTGTCCGTGGGGTAGGTGTTAAAGCAACAGTAACATCTGCAGAAGAAAGACCATCTTCCAGCCAAACTAAAATGTCTACTTCTTTTAGCGGACAATGTGATAAGATCCCTTTCTTACGGCCACGCCAATCGCTACAAATTCCAGATGAGGCACAAAAACAGCAGGTGCTTCAACGGATATCAAGTGCTCCTTTAAGTGGGCTCTCCTCCACATCAACTTCAACATCACAAATACTCCAGTCCTCAAAGGTGTCACCCCAATCGCACTTGCTTCCTCACAGCTCCCAAATCTCCAGCTGCCCGTCTGAGTATGAGGTAGAACAGATGGTTGAGTCTGCAGAGCTGTTTACTCATACTATAGCCTGGGAATCAGAGGTCGACTCCAGCGCTTCTGTGAATCCAGACGAGGAAATGATCTGCACTGATGCCCAGAATCTTTATGAATCGGATCCAGGACCAGACGCAGAAGGTTCTGACCATAATGTAGACCCTCATTCCCAAACTGTAACTCCTGTTGGTGGAGACAATGAGGAAGACGATGATGAGACTCAAATACCTGATTGGAGCGACAACTTTCGTTTTTTGTCAGGGCAGGAACAGGTTGGCTCTGAGGACGACGGGTGTGATAACGCACAGGGTGATGATGATGAGGTTGGAGATTCCACTTACTGTCAACCCACAGTCAGCCAAGAGATGAGGTCAGCAGAGGAGGTGGAGGAAGATGCTAGTGACGACCAGGTCAGGTTGCGCCTTCCTGGACAGAGACGTAGTACTGGAAGCACGTCAACAACTGCATCCTCAAACACAACTCTGCCTCTCACCACAAGTCGTGGTGGCTCTTCAGGTCGCATGGGTGCTAAGCCTTGCATAGCCTGGGCATTTTTTCAGATCGATAAAGATGACCCAACTCGTGTTATCTGTAACATTTGTCAGCAAAAGCTAAGCAGAGGCCAAAAAATACATAGTTTGAGTACTTCATGCATGAACCGGCACATGGACATGAAGCATAAGTTGCAGTGGGAAGCTCAGTGTGCTACAATGCGGCCTAGCCGGCCGGGCCAACCACCGTCTGCCATATCTTGTGCATCCGCGGCCTCTTCATCCTCTGTGACTGGGGGGACAGCAGTCACACCTGTTTTGGGGCGCAGACCGGCCACCTCTTTACCCGCAATAGCCAGCGTGATTGGCAGGTCATCATTTTCTTTGGAGGTGGTAACACCAGCTGGTGTTGAGCGCTGTCCGACATCGATAGCACCACCTTTGGATCAAGGCAACCTAACATGTCCGCCTGCATCTTCCTCACAGACCGGCAGTTTGCCGGGGACACCCTTATCAACCCCGTCTAAGCACAATAGCCAGCCCTCGGTCCCTCAGATGTGGACAAGTAAAAGACCATTTCCTCCTAGCCATGAGAAAGCTAAGAGGTTGAATTTCACCATCTGCAAGCTCTTGGCTACAGAAATGCTGCCTTTCTGCCTGGTGGACACAGAGGATTTTCGAGACCTTATGTCTTCCGCAGTGCCCCAGTACCAGATGCCCAGTCGGCACTACTTCTCAAAGAAAGGTGTGCCTGCGCTCCACCAGCATGTCGCACACAACATCTCCGCTTCTTTGAGAAACTCTGTGTGTGACAGGGTGCATTTCACCACAGACACTTGGACGAGTAGGCATGGACAGGGGCGTTACATGTCGCTGACTGGGCACTGGGTAACTATGGTGACAGCAGGACAAGGGGCTGCTGTCCAAGTCTTGCCGTCCCCACGAGTTGTGCGTCAATCCTTTTTATGTCAAAGTTCCTCCACTGCTTCTGCCTCCTCAACCTCCTCTCGGTCTTCCACCTGCACCCAAAGCCTGTCTGGTCATGCCACAAGCTTTCTAACTGCGCAGAAGGGATCCTGCACACCTCCTTACTATGCTGGCAGTAGGGCTCAACGTCATCAGGCGGTTTTTACTTTGAAATGTCTGGGAAATGTGAGTCACACAGCTGAGGAGTTGTGGTCAGCTCTGGAGAACCAATTTCATGAATGGTTGTCTCCACTGGACCTGAAACCAGGGAAGGCCGTGTGCGACAATGCTGCAAACCTGGGTGCGGCCCTTCGCCGGGGCAATGTCACACACGTGCCTTGTATGGCTCACGTGTTGAACCTGGTTGTCCAGCAATTTTTAGCCCACTATCCCAGACTAGATGGCCTTCTGCAGAGGGCACGGTCGCTGTGTGCTCACTTCCGCCGTTCGCATCCCGCAGCTCAGCGACTTACATCTCTACAGAAGTCGTTGGGCCTGCCACTTCACCGGCTAAAATGCGATGTGCCTACCCGGTGGAATTCAACTCTGCACATGTTGCAGCGACTGTGGCAGCACCGACAAGCCCTGGTGCAATACGTTCTGACGTATAGCCTGGGCCAACGAGATCCGGAGGTGGGGCAAATCACGCTGGAGGAGTGGTCTCAGATCAGGGACCTATGCACCCTTCTGCACAGTTTTGAAATGGCGACGAAGATGTTTAGTGCTGACGATGCCATTATCAGCATGACTATTCCGGTGATTTACATGCTGGAGCACATGTTAAACAGAATTCGGAGTCAGGTGGTGGCACAAGAGGAGGTGGAGGAAGTAGAGGAGGAGGAGTTGTATGCGGAAGGGCTAACATCTGCAAGGTCCAGACGGTCGGCAGCACCAAGGCGGCAGGCATGTGAGGGTGGGGGAGATGGTTTTACCAGGGCGCATGGTAGCAGCCAAACTAGTGAGGAAGGTGCAGGAGCCCAGGAAGAAGTGGAGGACGAACTGATGGAAGACTCATCAGATGAGGGAGACCTTGATCACATTTCTGTTCTGCGAGGTTGGGGGGAGAGGACACAGGAAGGAAGCATGATTGTTACCTCGCCACCAACACAACAGGGACTTGGTGCTCCTGGATGCGCAACACACATGAGTGCCTTCTTGCTGCACTACCTGCAACATGACCCTCGAATTGTGAGAATTAGAAATAATCCTGACTACTGGGTTGCCACACTGTTAGATCCCCGGTACAAAAGTAAATTTGCAGAAATTATTCCTGCCATAGAAAGGGATGCACGCATGCAGGAGTATCAGCAGAGACTGTTGCAGAATCTTACATGTGCTTTTCCACAAAATACCAGTGGTGCACGTAGTGAATCTCACAGTTCCAACTTGCCAACCGTGGGACCGTCAAGTGTTCAGCACTCAAACCGTAACAGAACCACAGTATCTGCTGGTAACATCAATTTTGCGGAATCATTTCACCACTTTTTTAGCCCATCCTTTGCAAGGCCACAGGAGACAAGAAGTCTGACACATAGTCAACGCCTAGAGACGATGGTACAGGAGTATCTCCAAGTAAACATTGAAGCCACGACTGTGTCACTAGACCCTTGCTCTTTTTGGGCTTCCAATCTGGATAAATGGCCGGAGCTCGCCACTTACGCCTTGGAGATCTTGTCATGCCCCGCAGCCAGCGTTCTGTCTGAACGTGTGTTCAGCGCTGCTGGTGGTGTGCTGAAAGATAAGCGCACGCGGCTCTCCACTGATAATGTAGACAGACTCACGTTCATAAAGATGAACAAATCATGGATCCGAAACGACTTTTCTACCCCTGTGTCATCCTGGGGAGAGTAAAAGCTTGATGATTGGTTAAATTCACCCTACCAACCGTTTTAAGCTTTCAAATTACTAATCATGTTTATCTGTATCTTGACTGGAAAATAATTTGGGCTTTGTAGCAGTGTGCAGCACTGATCCTATTAGGCCATCTATACTAAGCTCCACCAGATTTAAAATTAATAATAATTTTTAGCTGCATCTGACGCGCCCCCTGGGCCTGTGCTGCTGCTGCTGTGCAGGGGGAATACCCGGAGCCGGATCGCTGGGGGTTGTAGTTCTCCGTGGCGGTGACCCGGTCCGTGCCCAGGGCGGTCAAACCAGTGGCAGTCTATTTGTATTGTAATAAGTGTCCGACTACGCCACCCGTGGATTGCGGTCAGTGGGGACCGCCGCTGCGCTGCCGACCGCTGAGGCTGATGTTGGTTGCGCAGCCGAGTATGGGATAACTCCCCACGGGAGGAGTATTGCCTCAGGGCAGCTAATGTGGAAGATGATGGGAGTGATGGTGTGAGGGTCCCAGTGCTAATGGTGCTGGAGCGGCAAGGAATCACAGAGACGTGTGGTGCAGTTCAGGGTCTTTACTGATGGTACAAGGCAGACCCTCCCGGGAGTACTGGCTAGTATAAGGGGCCTGGTCAGTCTGCGAGCAAGCAGGAGTTCCCCTGGCCAGGTGGAGTTGTAGGCCTCCCCGTTAATCTGCACTCTTCCTGGCTACCTTGCTATCAGCGGTTACAAGTAGCCCACGTCCCTGAGTATACCGTGTGGTGCTCACCCGTATGGCTGGTGACTTGGGGCCTTCTGTTAGCCTCCGCTCCTGGATGGCGGCGCTGGTCCCTTCTCTGTGACTGAGCCTCCGGGCTTCTATGGCCAGAGGACCTGGAATCCCCTGCCGGCTGGTTTCTGCTGCTGGGTGTATATCAGTCCCCACAGCCTCGGACTCCTGTGTCCGGCTTTAGTATCTTCGTCCAGGGCGAACTCTGCTCAGCTCCAGCCCCTGGACTTCTGCTACTGCTCCTCCAGAGCTCCTGATCTCACTTTCCCTCTCCAGACTCAAACTCTGTCTGCAGCTTCACTCTGACTGCTCTAATCCCGCCCCAGACCCAGTTTAAAAGGGCAGATTCCTCCCCTCCCAGGTCTGGGTGGACCGTGTTGCATGCTTAGGGATCCTGACCAGAGAAACCTCCCACTTGCTCTCAGACATAATATCTCTATTACTGTGGCAACCAGACCCCTGGGGTGTCGCATTCCCCCCTAGTAAATTTTAGTACTCCGGGACTAAACACATTTTTTAAAGAAACATAAATACAAGGTATAACAATAACAAGACAACATATTTACAAGAAGCTTTAGTCTGTAGAGGTCACGGCGTTTCCGTGACCGGGTGTCCATATCACCCAAGGTGAAGTTTTAAGGGAAGTAGGGGACCTGTCCAAAGCAAACCCCTTGCGTTGTCCTTGGGCGTGGCTGCAAGGCTGGAGCTAGCTACTTTGGGCCGCCAGTAGGCCACGCCAGACAGGTTTTCTCTTCTGCGGCCATCTTCACAAGAGGCACCAAGGTGCAACTATCTACAAAACTGTTCCGGTTATCCAGTGTCCATAACCTATTAGTCCAAATAAATCTGCAGGGTAACTGAGAAACATAATTAGTAACAGGCAACAAACATAAACCATAAACATTTTTCAATAAACAGTCAACTTTACAGTGCACTGGTTTAGATTCTCCAGTGAGCGGGCATTTAGTGACTCTAGTGGACCTACGGAGCTCACTAACTGGTTCTGCACTACAGGGTGTAGGAGGTGTTATGGGCAAGCTGGGCAGCTTTGTGCGCACTCTTTGGCTCACTAGGGGCACAGCAGGCTCACTACTAGCAGAGGGTTGATCCTCCTGTACTGCTGGTGTGGACTCTTCTGCCTCTTGGGCCGGCTGCTCTTCCAGCTCTACCGGTTCCTCTGTAGGCACTTGCGGAGCTGGCTGGAGAAAGGTGAGGACGGGTACCACGACAGCGCCGTTTACTTGTGTCCAAGACCGGGGGAAGTCTCCGAGTACAGTACTGATCATTTCTTCCCTTTCCTCTGCGGGTTGAGGGTTTTTTTGATCTTCTTCAGGGCTTTGCAGCTGCTCGGGACACTTCTTCAGGTGGTCTCTGGAGACAATGGCTGTGGTTTCTCCTCCATCCTTACTGATTACGCAGATTTTTGGGTTCTCATGGCTTGATGGCAGTACGGTGTACGGGTCTTTCTCCCACTGGTCGTCCAACTTGTGGAGCCGCCTCTTCCTCTTCAAGACCTGCTCTCCAGGTACCAGGGGAACAGCGGGAGCATACTGGTTATAAGCCTTCTCTTGCCTTTCTCTAGCTTGAGACAGACTTCGCTCGACGCTCTCCTGTACTTTCCGATACTGCTGCTGCCGTTCTGTATCCCAGTCTGCCTCTGGCGAGGTGTCCTCAGGCGTCAGGACTCCCATATCCAGGTCAATAGGCAGCTTACCAGGTCTTGCTCTCATTAGGTAAGCCGGGGTACAGTTGGTGGAACCTACAGGGATGTGGTTATACAGGTCCACCAGATCGGGCAGTTTCTCAGGGCACAGACTGCGTTCTTCCAGGGGCAACGTTTTTAGCAGATCTATCACCACCTGGTTCATCTTCTCGCAGAGTCCATTGGTTTGAGGGTGATAGGGCGTTGTTCTTATCTTCTTGCAGCCATACAGGTTGCAGAACTCCTGGAAGACCTCTGCTTCGAAGGCTGGTCCTTGGTCTGTCAACACTTGGTCCGGGTACCCGTGTGGACGGCAGAAGTGCTGCTGGAAGGCTCTAGCTGCTGTTTGAGCCGTTAAGTCCTTGACCGGGACCACCACCAGGAACCGGGAGTAATGATCTACGATTGTGAGGGCGTAGACATACCCAGATCTGCTTGGAGCCAGTTTCACATGGTCCAGGGCTACCAGTTCCAGTGGCTGTCTGGTGATGGTGGGCTGCAAGGGGGTCTTCTGGCTGGCTCGGTCTTTTCTTCTCAGGTGGCACGGGCCACAGTCTCTGCACCACCTCTCGATGGCTCCTCTCATGCCTACCCAGTAGAACCGTTCACGCAACAAGAACTCCAGCTTCTTCCATCCGAAATGCCCTGCTCCATTGTGGTATGCCTCCAGAACCATAGCCGCATCTCGTCTTGGGACCACTACCTGCCAGGTCAACTCATGTGTTCGAGAGTTAAACATTCTCCGGCACAGCTTCTCCCTGTAGAGGAACAGCTTACTTTTCTCCTTCCACAGTTGCTTGGTCTCCTCTGGAGCATCTGGGTCAAGACGGGCATCGGCCTGGGTCAGCATTTCCTTCACCAAATGGACTGCGGGATCACTGTCTTGCGTCTCCGCCCAGTTGTAGTGGGGCAAGGGATTGAACGTCACGGAGCACCTGTCCTTCACACGGTGGGAATACAGGGTAATCCCATGACGGTGGAACGCAGGGAGATCAACTTCTTCCAGATCTTCTGGATCTTCCCCTACGTCCGGTAAGTTTGGCATTCTAGACAGGGCATCCGCGTTGGCATTTGATCGTCCTACCCGTTATTTGATGGTGAATTCAAAGTTGGACAGGCGGGCCATCCATCTCTGTTCCAGGGCACCGAGCCTTGCAGTGTCCAGGTGTGTCAACGGGTTGTTATCTGTGTACACGGTGAATTTGGAGGAGGCAAGGTAATGCTTGAAACGTTCGGTCACTGCCCACACTACTGCCAGGAACTCCAGCTTGAATGAGCTATAATTCTCAGGGTTCCTCTCCGTGGGCCGTAGCTTTCGGCTGGCGTAAGCGATTACCCGTTCTTTCCCTTGCTGGATCTGGGACAGTACGGCTCCTAGCCCGATGTTGCTTGCGTTCGTGTGGAGGATAAAGGGCTGGCTGTAGTCTGGATATGCCAGGATTTCATCCCCCGTGAGGGCCATCTTCAGCTGGCAGAAGGACTCCTCTTCCAGCTTTTCCCACCTGAAGGGCGGCTTCTGGTTTTTGGCTTTCCGAGATTGACCTATCAGGAGGTCCTGCATAGGGGCTGCCATTTTGGTGAAACCGGGAATGAATCTTCGGTAGTAGCCTACCAACCCGAGGAACTGCCGTACTTCCTTTATGCTGGAGGGTCTTGGCCAGTCCTTAATTACGGTGATCTTATCAGGGTCGGGAGCCACTCCGTCAGCACTCACCACGTGTCCCAGGTACTGCACCTTTGGTTTCAGGAGGTGACACTTGGAGGGTTTCACCTTTAGGCCGTAGTTTGCCAGAGCTACAAACACTTCTGCCAGGTGTTTCAGGTGGTCCTTGTAGGTCTTGGAATAGACAATGACATCATCCAGGTATAACAGGACCGTCTCGAAGTTCCGGTGTCCCAGACAGCATTCCATCAACCGTTGGAAGGTTCCTGGTGCGTTGCAGAGCCCGAACGGCATGCAGTTAAATTCACTGAGACCCATCGGGGTGGTGAATGCGGTCTTCTCCCGGTCCGCCTCTGCTACAGGAACCTGCCAGTACCCGCTAGTGAGATCCAAAGTAGAGAAGAAGTTAGCAGATTTTAATGCAGCTAAGGACTCTTCTATCCTTGGTAACGGGTACGCATCTTTGTGTGTGATACGGTTGACCTTCCTGTAGTCTACACACATTCTCATGGTGTTGTCTTTCTTTTTCACTAAGACTAGTGGAGCTGCCCAGGGGCTACAGCTGTCCCTAATTACCCCAGCCTCCTTCATGTCTCTAAGCATCCCCTTGGCGTGTTGATAGTGTGCAGGGGGTACGGGTCGGTATCTCTCCTTTATGGGAGGATGGTCTCCCGTTGGGATGTGATGTTCTACTCCCTTTACTCGCCCGAAGTCTAGCGGGTGTTTACTAAACACTCTCTCGTACTCTCGAACCACCCGATAGACTCCCTGTTTCTGGTGTGAGGGAGTGGAGTCAGTACCCAAATGCAGTTGCTGACACCAGTCTTCCATTGGTTTCTTAGAGCCGTTACCTTCCTCTGGTTGAGATGGAGGCAAGGGTTCCACGGCCTGTACAGAATTCTGGTTTATGGTGAACAATTTGGCTAGCGTGGCATACCGGGGCAGGTATACTTCTCTCTCCCCGATATTTATGATGCGAACGGGCACCCTCCCATGGCGTACATCGACCACCCCCGTGCTGTCAAAATGGTGGGCCTACTGTCTGAGTAGACGGGTTCTACCATTGCTTGGTAGTCTCTACCTCTTAGACCAATAGCTGCCCGGCACCAAATCATCATCTCACTTTTTGGGGGCATGGCAATAGGGAACCGGTCACACATTCTCACGCTACCTATCTCACCACCAGATAGTTCCACCTGTTGCCGCTTCATCAGTGCCCGGATCTCTTTTTGGAGCACACGCTGCTGGCCAGAACTGGCGTTCTTGGCAACCTGCTGTAAAATGAGAATCACCTCTGCAAGACAATTTTCAATCACAATAGTTCCCAAGGTTATTCTAGGGTGACTCTCATGACGGTCTATGTCCACTATTATCAGTCCTTGTGCCGCCAGTTCGACTTTACCGATCTTAATGGTCACCTCTTTGAATCCCACCTGCGGCACGGGCTGACCATTGCTGGCGATGATACTCAGGTCGTCATCTGGGTAGCGGGTTATGTCCGAGTCATTCCAGTACTGCTTGAAGAGCACGTACGGGATGGTGGTGACCTGTGACCCGGTGTCTAGTAGGGCACTCATAGGAATGCCATCCAGTACCACAGGCAAGATTGGACGTCCCCCTACGTATTTATCACGCCAGTTTGATGGGCCTGATGGTCTTATGCCTGGGGGTTGGCCCTCTACCCCAGGTTGTGCCCGTTTAAATGACAGTACCTTGCCACATGTCCGGGTTGATTGCAGCGGCGGCAGATGGGTCGTCCGTCCTCGTTGTATCTGTCGCTGGGTCTTCCTCTGGCCGGTGGGGTCCTCCTCAGTCGGTGCCACGGGACGTCCTCCGGTCCGGATGCCAGCTGGATCTTTCCTGGAGAAGAGACCTGTAAAGACTGCACAGTTCTGGTTAGCGCAGCAACACTCTTAGTCAGCTCTTGGACCTGATGGTGCAGGTCTGTAGCCGGATCACTGTTTAAAGCCTGCGCATCAGCTCCCACAGGCCCTGCAGACAAGGGCGCCGTCTCCTGGTGGTTAGTGATAGCAGGGCGCCTGTGGGTCACAGCGCCACCTGGTGCCGGTTCTCGGAGCACCCGGATGGCTCTGTCCTTGAACTGTGCAAAGTCCAGGTCAGGGTCCTGTAAGGCCATTGCCCGCAACTGGGCTCGGTGGGCATTGCACAGTAGACCCTCAATAAATTGTTCAGTCAACAGCTTATCTTCATTTCCCGCGCTGTCAGGGTCTGCCTGCTTAATGGCTCTCAGGGCCTCTTGTAGGTTTAGAGCATAGTCTCTTATACTCTCATGTGCTCGCTGTTTGCACCCATAAAATCTTAGTTTTATTTCGGCTGAGGTGCGGGTGTCAAATGTGTCTTTCAGCCGGGTTAGTATGTCTCTGACAGTCCTCTTCCTCCCAGGTGGCCAGGACTTTACCTCCCTTTGGGCTGCCCCGATTAATTGGGCCACCAGGATGCTCACTTTTTGCCCTTCTGTGAGGGGGTACACCTGGAAGAGGCTATCCAGTCTTTCTCTAAAGTCATTTAGAGTATGTGACTCCCCTGAGTACTGGGGTAGCCAGGTTGACCCCGGGATATAGGGCATGGTGAATGGCATGACTGCTGCAGCGGTTGCGCTGGCGGTGGCTGTGGCAGTGGAGCTCCCCTCGGTATCCGGCATCCTCCTCCCCCCTAGTGGACCGCGGCCTACCTTGCGATGCTCTTCTTCCGTAGGCCGCGGCTCCGCAGTCGATCGTCGGGGTTGAGGACCTGGCGTCGCGCTCCGATGACGTCAGCGTCGCTCTTCCTTCCTTCCAGGACCTTGCGCAGCGTCAGAGCGTGGGGCGGAGCTTCGGATCTCGCGCGCTTTCGGCGTCCACGCCCCTCTTCTTCCCGTGCGGCGTCCCGAAGATGGCGTCCGAAGGCGGGAAGCAGCTGCGGATGGCGGGAAGAAGGCAGAAGACGGCGGGAAACGGTCCAAGATGGTGTCTGATGGCGGGAATCGGCTCCGGATGGCGGGAAACGACTCCGGAAGGCGGGAAACTTCACCACAGGTAAGTACAAAAGTCTCTTTTTCAGGCACGCAGTACCCGATGGTTGCGGGCACGAAATCCTGCCGACTACGCCAAAGTTGACGCGTCCCCTGGGCCTGTGCTGCTGCTGCTGTGCATGGGGAATACCCGGAGCCGGATCGCTGGGGGTTGTAGTTCTCCGTGGCGGTGACCCGGTCCGTGCCCAGGGCGGTCAAACCAGTGGCAGTCTATTTGTATTGTAATAAGTGTCCAACTACGCCACCCGTGGATTGCGGTCAGTGGGGACCGCCGCTGCGCTGCCGACCGCTGAGGCTGATGTTGGTTGCGCAGCCGAGTATGGGATAACTCCCCACGGGAGGAGTATTGCCTCAGGGCAGCTAATGTGGAAGATGATGGGAGTGATGGTGTGAGGGTCCCAGTGCTAATGGTGCTGGAGCGGCAAGGAATCACAGAGACGTGTGGTGCAGTTCAGGGTCTTTACTGATGGTACAAGGCAGACCCTCCCGGGAGTACTGGCTAGTATAAGGGGCCTGGTCAGTCTGCGAGCAAGCAGGAGTTCCCCTGGCCAGGTGGAGTTGTAGGCCTCCCCGTTAATCTGCACTCTTCCTGGCTACCTTGCTATCAGCGGTTACAGGTAGCCCACGTCCCTGAGTATACCGTGTGGTGCTCACCCGTATGGCTGGTGACTTGGGGCCTTCTGTTAGCCTCCGCTCCTGGATGGCGGCGCTGGTCCCTTCTCTGTGACTGAGCCTCCGGGCTTCTATGGCCAGAGGACCTGGAATCCCCTGCCGGCTGGTTTCTGCTGCTGGGTGTATATCAGTCCCCACAGCCTCGGACTCCTGTGTCCGGCTTTAGTATCTTCGTCCAGGGCGAACTCTGCTCAGCTCCAGCCCCTGGACTTCTGCTACTGCTCCTCCAGAGCTCCTGATCTCACTTTCCCTCTCCAGACTCTGACTCTGTCTGCAGCTTCACTCTGACTGCTCTAATCCCGCCCCAGACCCAGTTTAAAAGGGCAGATTCCTCCCCTCCCAGGTCTGGGCGGACCGTGTTGCATGCTTAGGGATCCTGACCAGAGAAACCTCCCACTTGCTCTCAGACATAATATCTCTATTACTGTGGCAACCACACCCCTGGGGTGTCGCACATCTAGCCCGGAAAATAATTTTGGGGCTCCGAGATGCGCAAGACACATAAGTGCCTTCTTGCTGCACTACCTGCAACATGACCCTCATATTGTCAGAATTCGAAGTAATCATGACTACTGGGTTGCCACACTCTTAGATCCCCCAAACTTTTCGATCAACCTTTTCATTTTAATAAAGACCAAAAAAATTGTCATTTTTGAAAATATAAGCATTAGCAGGTTATTAGAAACTGAAATCAAACAGTTTTCAACTCAAAACTTTATTCTAGGTGATGTTACATTTTCACATAGGACCCCTTGTTCGAAAGGAGCTTCTGAACTCTCTCGTCCATTGAATTTGTCAGGTTTTGGATGGTTTCTGCTTCAATTGTTTTGCATGAGGACAGAATACCCTCCCAGAGCTGTTGCTTAGATGTGAACTGCCTCCCGCCATCATAGACACTCCTTTTGATGATGCTCCAGAGGTTCTGAATGGGGTAGAGGTCAGGGGAGCATGGGGGTCACACCATAAGTTTGTCCCCTTTTATGCCCATATCAGCCAGAGATGCAGATGTTTTATGTGCAGCATGAGATGGTGCATTATCATGCAAAAAAATGATCTTGCTGTGAAATACATGGTTCTTCTTCTTGAACCATGGCAGGAAGTGCTGTTTCAGAAAATCCACATACATTATGGAGTTCATCTTTACCCCTTCAGGGATCCTAAAGGGGCCGACAATCTCTCTCCCCATGATTCCAGCCCAAAACATTACTCCACCTCCTCCTTGTTGGCGCTGTAGCCGTGTTTGCGTGGGGTGTCCATCAACCAGCCATCCTCCACTCCATCCATCTGGACCATCGAGCGCTGCACGGCACTCATCCGTGAACAAAACAGTTTTGAAATCAGTCTTCATGTAATGTTTGGCCCACTGGAGCCGTTTCTGCTTGTGTGAAGTGGATAGAGGAGGTCGACAGGATGGCATATGCACAGCTGCAAACCTCTGAAGGACCCTGCATCCTGTTGTTCGGGGGACGTTGGAGGCACCAGCAGCTTCAAAAACTTGTCTGCTGCTATGACAAGGCTTTTTTGCCGCTGCTCTTTTAACCTGACGTAATTGCCTGTAGGAAAGAGTCCTCAATTTGCCCTTATCAGCACGCACACGTGTGTACTGTGAATCAGCTACATACTTCTTGATTGCCAAGACACTTCATCCTGATCATCGCACAATGTTGATTGTAGTCATGCCTTGACCTAAACACTCCACAATTTGTTGCTTCTCAGCAGCCGACACATCCTTTTTCTTTCCCATTTTGGCAGAAAATGTAGGCTGCTTAATAATGTGAGACAGCCTTCTTAAGTAGTCTTGCCTTTCATTGGACACACCTGCCAAACTAATTAGCACAGGTGTCTGCAATTGCTTACAGTGATATAAAGAGCCCTGACACACATCACCATCAATGAGTTTAACTGACAAACAAACAAATTCTTCCCTTATCACTCCTAAACACTTTTTGCATAATAATTTGGAACACAGTGTACATGTGCTTTTCCACAAAACACCAGTGGTTCACGTAGTGAATCTTACAGTTCTAACTTGCCAACCGTGGTCTGTATGGAGTTGTTCAATAAAGGGCCCAAAATTAAGATAACATAGATGGGAGAGGTCTCTATGAATAGGAATTCCTAAGTATTTGATACCCTGTGAGGGCCAGGCAAAGGGAAAGTTGGACTGGATGGAATCCTATATGGATTTGGGGAGGGAGACATCGAGGGCCTCAGACTTCGCTGCATTGATTTTAAAATTTGACCATGTAACAAAGTGATCTATTTCAGCCATAACAGCATGGATGGATATATGTGATTGAGTGATATATACTAGGACATCATCAGCAAATAGAGAGCACTTGTACTCGGTGCCTACCACCTCAATCCACCTAATATTGGGGTTATGACGAATTGATGAGAGCAGGTGCTCTGTCACTAGGATGTATAAGAGAGGGGACAGAGGACATCCCTGCCTTGTCCCATTGGTGATTGTGAAAGGTGATGAAAATGTTCTGATGCACCCCCTGGGCCTTGGGACACCCGGAGCCGGACCCTTTTTGGTGGATGCTGGTGGTTGTAGTCTTCGTGGCGGCGACCCGGTTCCGTGGCTCAGGGTGGTCAAACCAGTGGCGGAACTATTTATGTGGTTTTGATGTTTAAATGTCCGACTACGCCACCCGTGGATTGCGGTCAGAGTGAACCGCCGCTGCAGGGCAGACCGCTGAGGCTGGTGTTGTGGGTGCAGCAGAGCGTAGCATAACTCCCCACGGGAGGAGTATAGCCTCAGGGCAGTGTATGCAGAGGATGGGGGTGATGGTGCAGGGCAGCAGCAGTAACGACACGGAGTCAGTGATGCAGTCCAGGGCCTTTACTCACAGTTCTTATTATCCAGACCACGTCTGCAGGTAACGGCTGCCCACGTCGTACTGTGCTCACCAGGTGAGGGGCTCAGACAACTCCCAGATAACTTTGGAGCGCTTCACAGGACCCCCTTTGTGTGTCCTTTGTCTGGCCTTTCTTACCAACCCTTCTGTCCGGCTGCCTCGGGCCTCCTCTTGGTAACTTGGCGCCAGTTTCCCTGACCCTATGTGCTGCCCTCCTAGCGGTTGTAGCGAGGGGCTGCGCCACATAAAATGTCACAGCCTCCGGTTTCTAGCTGAGGGTCGTTTCCTGCCTCCACTAGTTTCGGGGACTGGTCTCCCCCTTTGGCCTGACCCCTCCACCCAGGTGGATTCGGGCGTGCGGTGGCGAGTCGCCCGTCCGCACCCCTGGGATCCCTTCGTTCCTCGTTCCTGGAGCCTTCTCCGCTCCTCTTCCTTCCTTCTCCCTCTTCCAGGCCTGGGCCTCTGTTACTAGGCCCGCCTCCGGAGCAGAGCTCACGCAGAGCCCCTGCTCCCTGCCACTTCTGCTCAGACTTCTCTGCACTGAACTAAGATGGTGCCCACCTTTTATACTTCCTTCTCAATGCACCCAGGAACTGCTTCCTCCCTGCTCCTGCACTACAGGGTTCCCCTTCCTCAGTGTTCCCTCCCACCACTCCAGCCAGGGACAGGGACTGTCGTGCCCATCTCAGGGGCATATTGGTCGCCCTGCCCCATGGCAATGTGGTGTAATGCATGCAGGTGTCGGGTCCTGATCCACACTCCATCCTTACCTGAGAGTGAGATATCACACCTCTGGGTGAGGTGCAATACCTCTGTAGCAACCGAGCCCTCAGGGTGCTACAGTTCCATTTATCTTCAGCCTAGGTGACGTATTGCGATACAGGGCCGTGATTTTGGCTATAAAAGGGTCCCCTAGACCCCTACCCCAAGCTTTTTAAGAGAATCATATATGGCGTGCCAGGAGACTCTATGGAATGCTTTCTCAGCATCCAACGAGAGTATCTAATTACAAATTTTTAACTGCATCTAGCCCAGGAAATACTTTGTGCCTAGTAGCAGTGTCTGCTAGTCAGCGGATTATCCCGGCTGTTAAGCAAGCTACACCACCTGTAGTTTGGACACTTAATTTTTTCAAAGGAAATGCTTCGGGACCACGGGATACTTAGTGAAGAGCATCAGGAGGCACCCCAAGGCATAGGGGCTGGGACTGGCACTAGGATGCCTTGCGGTGGACAGCCGAGCTCGATCCTTATAAAAGCTTTTTAACTGCAGCAGCTTTAGTGGACGCTACTGGAGCTGGAATTACGCGGCTGCTGGCATGAGACTTGCCCTCCAATAGATCCTTGTAAATGGATTTAAAGTGTATTCATTCAAATTAGAGAGACAATTTAAATTAAAAAGCTTAGAGCTGCCTCCACCACAGGGGGGCTCGCTCGACCCACCAGCGGACAGGCACCAGTATTGGGAGAGGGGGGGCTGGCCGTCAGGGTTCACCGCGGCTCTGGCACAAACCCGGCGACACGGAGGTGGCACGGGCAGGAGCGGACTGAACGTGTCGGCTTCTCACTTTTTGGATTTTAGAAGGGCATGACATGCCTATATCTGTGTCTCCCCCTCCTTTTACTCCTCCACCTCTTTTCTTTTCGCATGACTATATGTACTTGTCACTTTTCCATGTGTTAGTTGTGTCTTCTGAGCAGTTTGTCAGCTTTTGGACACCTTTGAAGGTGTTTTCTAAGTGTTTCTATGTGTTTTTGTTTGCCTGCCATTGGTTTTAACGGTGTTCGAAGGTGTTCGACGAACCGAACCGAACTCGAACACTACGGGGGTGACTCAACACTAGTACTGTGACCTCACTATGTGCATTATCTATGTACTGTGACATCACTATGTGTATTATCTCTGTAATGTGACCTCACTATGTGCATTATCTCTGCACTGTGACCTCACTATGTGCATTATCTATGTACTGTGACATCACTATGTGCATTAACTATGTACTGTGACATCACTATGTGTATTGTCTCTGTAATGTGACCTCACTATGTGCATTATCTATGTACTGTGACATCACTATGTGCATTATCTATGTACTGTGACATCACTATGTGTATTATCTATGTACTGTGACATCACTATGTGTATTATCTCTGTAATGTGACATCACTGTGTTTATTATCTCTGTACTGTGACATCACTATGTGCATTATCTATTTACTGTGTCCTCACTATGTGCATTATCTATGTACTGTGACTTCACTATGTGCATTATCTATGTACTGTGACCTCACTATGTGCATTATCTCTGTAATGTGACATCACTGTGTTTATTATCTCTGTACTGTGACCTCACTATGTGCATTATCTCTGTACTGTGACATCACTATTTGCATTATCTCTATACTGTGACATCACTATGTGCAATATCTATGTAATGTGACATCACTGTGATTATTATCTCTCTACTGTGACCTCACTATTTGCATTATCTCTGTACTGTGACATCACTATTTGCATTATCTCTATACTGTGACATCACTATGTGTGTTATCTCTGTAATGTGACATCACTGTGATTATTATCTCTCTACTGTGAAATCACTATGTGTATTATCTCTGTAATGTGACATCACTGTGTTTATTATCTCTCTACTGTGACCTTACTATGTGCATTATCTATGTACTGTGACTTCACTATGTGCATTATCTATGTACTGTGACCTCACTATGTGCATTATCTCTGTACTGTGACATCACTGTGTATTATCTCTGTAACTTGACATCACTGTGCTTATTATCTCTGTACTGTGACATCACTATGTCCATTATCTCTGTAATGTGACATCACTGTGTTTATTATCTCTGTACTGTGACCTCACTATGTGCATTATCTCTGTACTGTTAACTCACTATGTGCATTATCTATGTAATGTTACCTCAATATGTGTATTATCTCTGTAATGTGACATCACTATGTGCATTATATTTGTACTGTGATATCACTATGTGCATTATCTATTTACTGTGACCTCACTATGTGCATTATCTATGTACTGTGACATCACCATGTGCGTTATCTATGTACTGTGACCTCACTATGTGCATTATCTATTTACTGTGACCTCACTATGTGCATTATCTCTGTACTGTGACCTCACTATGTGCGTTATCTATGTACTGTGACCTCACTATGTGCATTATCTATGTACTGTGACATCACTATGTGCATTATCTCTGTACTCTGACCTCACTATGTGCATTATCTCTGTACTCTGACCTCACTATGTGCATTATGTATGTACTGTGACCTCACTGTGTGTATTATCTCTGTAATGTGACATCACTGTGTTTATAATCTCTGTACTGTGACCTCACTATGTGTTTTATCTCTGTAATGTGACATCACTGTGTTTATTATCTCTCTACTGTGACCTCACTATGTGCATTATCTCTGTACTGTGACCTCACTATGTGCATTATCTATGTAATGTGACCTCACTATGTGTATTATCTCTGTACTGTGACCTCACTATGTGCATTATCTATGTACTGTGACCTCACTATGTGCATTATCTATGTACTGTGACATCACTATGTGCATTATCTCTGTACTGTGACCACACTATGTGCATTATCTATGTACTGTGACCTCACTATGTGCGTTATCTATGTACTGTGACATCACTATGTGCATTATCTCTCTACTGTGACCTCACTATGTGCATTATCTATGTACTGTGACATCACTATGTGCATTATCTATGTACTGTGACATCACTATGTGTATTATCTCTCTAATGTGACATCACTGTGTTTATTATCTCTCTACTGTGACCTCACTATGTGCATTATCTCTGTACTGTGACCTCACTATGTGCATTATCTATGCACTGTGACCTCACTATGTGCATTATCTATGTACTGTGACCTCACTATGTGTATTATCTCTGTACTGAGACCTCGCTATGTGCATTATCTATGTACTGTGACCTCACTATGTGCATTATTTATGTACTGTGACATCACTATGTGCATTATCTCTGTACTGTGACCACACTATGTGCATTATCTATGTACTGTGACCTCACTATGTGCGTTATCTATGTACTCTGACATCACTATGTACATTATCTCTCTACTGTGACCACACTATTTGCGTTATCTATGTACTGTGACCTCACTATGTGCATTATCTATGTACTGTGACATCACTATGTGCATGATCTATGTACTGTAACATCACTGTGTTTATTATCTCTCTACTGTGACCTCACTATGTGCATGATCTATGTACTGTGACCTCACTATGTGCATTATCTATGTACTGTGACATCACTATGTGCATTATCTCTGTGCTGTGACATCACTATGTGTATTATCTCTGTAATGTGACATCACTGTGTTTATTATCCCTGTACTGTAACATCACTATGTGTATTATCTCTGTAATGTGACATCACTGTGATTATTATCTCTCTACTGTGACATCACAATGTGCATTATCTCTGTGCTGTGACATCACTATGTGTATTATCTCTGTAATGTGACATCACTATGTTTATTATCTCTGTACTGTGACATCAATATGTGTATTATCTCTGTAATGTGACATCACTGTGTTTATTATCTCTCTACTGTGACCTCACTATGTGCATTACCTCTGTACTGTGACCTCACTATGTGCATTATCTATGTACTGTGACCTCACTATGTGCATTATCTCTGTACTGTGACCTCACTATGTGCATTATCTATGTAACGTTACCTCACTATGTGTATTATCTCTGTAATGTGACATCACTGTATTTATTATCTCTGTAATGTGACATCACTATGTGCATTATCTCTGTACTGTGACATCACTATGTGCATTATCTCTGTACTGTGACATCACTATGTGCATTATCTATGTACTGTGACATCACTATGTGCATTATCTCTGTACTGTGACCTCGCTATGTGCGTTATCTATGTACTGTGACCTCACTATGTGCATTATCTATGTACTGTGACCTCACTATGTGCATTATCTATGTACTGTGACCTCACTATTTGTATTATCTCTGTAATGTGATATCACTGTGTTTATTATCTCTCTACTGTGACCTCACTATGTGCATTATCTATGTAATGTGACATCACTGTATTTATTATCTCTGTAATGTGACATCACTATGTGCATTATCTCTGTACTGTGACCCCACTACGTGCATTATCTCTGTACTGTGACCTCACTATGTGCATTATCTCTGCACTGTGACCTCACTATGTGCATTATCTCTGTAATGGGACATCACTGTGTTTATTATCTCTCTACTGTGACCTCACTATGTGCATTATCTCTGCAGTGTGACCTCACTATGTGCATTATCTCTGTACTCTGACCTCACTATGCGCATTATCTCTGTAATGTGACATCACTCTATTTATTATCTATGTACTGTGACTTCACTATTTGTATTATCTCTGTAATGTGACATCACTGTGTTTATTATCTCTGTACTGTGACCTCACTATGTGCATTATCTCTGTACTGTGACCTCACTATGTGCATTATCTATGCAATGTGACCTCAATATGTGCATTATCTATGTACTGTGACATCGCTATGTGCATTATCTCTCTAATGTGACATCACTGTGTTTATTATCTCTGTAATGTGACATCACTATGTGCATTATCTCTGTACTGTGACATCACTATGTGCATTATCTATGTACTGTGACCTCACTATGTGCATTATCTATGTAATGTGACCTCACTATGTGTATTATCTCTGTACTGAGACCTCGCTATGTGCATTATCTATGTACTGTGACCTCACTATGTGCATTATCTATGTACTGTGACATCACTATGTGCATTATCTCTGTACTGTGACCACACTATGTGCATTATCTATGTACTGTGACCTCACTATGTGCATTATCTATGTACTGTGACATCACTATGTCCTTTATCTCTCTACTGTGACCACACTATTTGCGTTATCTATGTACTGTGACCTCACTATGTGCATTATCTATGTACTGTGACATCACTATGTGCATTATCTATGTACTTTGACATCACTATGTGTATTATCTCTGTAATGTGACATCACTGTGTTTATTATCTCTCTACTGTGACCTCACTATGTGCATTATCTATGTACTGTGACCTCACTATGTGCATTATCAATGTACTGTGACATCACTATGTGCATTATCTCTGTGCTGTGACATCACTATGTGTATTATCTCTGTAGTGTGACATCACTGTGTTTATTATCTCTCTACTGTGACCTCACTATGTGATTTATCTATGAACTGTGACCTCACTATGTGCATTATCAATGTATTGTGACATCACTATGTGCATTATCTCTGTGCTCTGACATCACTATGTGTATTATCTCTGTAATGTGACATCACTGTGTTCATTATCTCTCTACTGTGACCTCACTATTTGCATTATCTCTGTACTGTGACCTCACTATGTGTATTATCTCTGTAATGTGACATCTCTGTGTTTATTTTCTCTCTACTGTGACCTCACTATGTGCATTATCTCTGTACTGTGACCTCACTATGTGCATTATTTATGTACTGTGACCTCACTATGTGCATTATCTCTTTACTGTGACATCACTATGTGTATTGTCTCTGCAACGTGACATCACTGTGTTTATTATCTCTCTACTGTGACCTCACTATGTGCATTATCTCTGTACTGTGACCTCACTATGTGCATTATCTATGTAACGTTACCTCACTATGTGTATTATCTCTGTAATGTGACATCACTGTATTTATTATCTCTGTAATGTGACATCACTATGTGCGTTATCTATGTACTGTGACCTCACTATGTGCATTATCTATGTACTGTGACATCACTATGTGCATTATCTATGTACTGTGACATCACTATGTGTATTATCTCTGTAATGTGACATCACTGTGTTTATTATCTCTCTACTGTGTCCTCACTATGTCCATTATCTCTGTACTGTGACTTCACTATGTGCATTATCTATGTACTGTGACCTCACTATGTGCATTATCTATGTACTGTGACCTCACTATGTGCATTATCTCTGTACTGTGACATCACTATGTATATTATCTCTGTAACGTGACAACACTGTGCTTATTATCTCTGTACTGTGACATCACTATGTCCATTATCTCTGTAATGTGACATCACTGTGTTTATTATCTCTCTACAGTGACCTCACTATGTGCATTATCTCTGTACTGTTACCTCACTATGTGCATTATCTATGTAATGTTACCTCACTATGTGCATTATCTTTGTACTGTGACATCACTATGTGCATTATCTATGTACTGTGACGTCACTATATGCATTATATTTGTACTGTGACATCACTATGTGCATTATCTATTTACTGTGACCTCACTATGTGCATTATCTATGTAATGTGACCTCACTATGTGTATTATCTCTGTACTGTGACCTCACTATGTGCATTATCTATGTACTGTGACCTCACTATGTGCGTTATCTATGTACTGTGACATCACTATGTGCATTATCTCTCTACTGTGACCACACTATTTGCGTTATCTATGTACTGTGACCTCATTATGTGCATTATCTATGTACTGTGACATCACTATGTGCATTATCTATGTACTGTGACATCACTATGTGTATTATCTCTCTAATGTGACATCACTGTGTTTATTATCTCTCTACTGTGACCTCACTATGTGCATTATCTCTGTACTGTGACCTCACTATGTGCATTATCAATGTACTGTGACATCACTATGTGCATTATCTCTGTGCTGTGACATCACTGTGTTTATTATCTCTCTACTGTGACCTCACTATTTGCATTATCTCTATACTGTGACATCACTATGTGTATTATCTCTGTAATGTGACATCACTGTGTTTATTATCTCTGTACTGTAACATCACTATGTGTATTATCTCTGTAATGTGACATCACTGTGTTTATTTTCTCTCTACTGTGACCTCACTATGTGCCTTATCTCTGTACTGTGACCTCACTATGTCCATTATCTATGTACTGTGACCTCACTATGTGCATTATGTATGTACTGTGACCTCACTATGTGCATTATCTATGTACTGTGACCTCACTATGTGCATTATCTCTTTACTGTGACATCACTATGTGTATTGTCTCTGTAACGTGACATCACTGTGTTTATTATCTCTCTACTGTGACCTCACTATGTGCATTATCTCTGTACTGTGACCTCACTATGTGCATTATCTATGTAACGTTACCTCACTATGTGTATTATCTCTGTAATGTGACATCACTGTGTGTATTATCCCTGTACTGTAACATCACTATGTGTATTATCTCTGTACTGTGACCTCACTATGTGCATTATCTATGTACTGTGACATCACTATGTCCATTATCTCTGTACTGTGACTTCACTATGTGCATTATCTATGTATTGTGACCTCACTATGTGCATTATCTATGTACTGTGACATCACTATGTTTACTATCCCTGTACTGTAACATCACTATGTGTATTATCTCTGTAATGTGACATCACTGTGTTTATTATCTCTCTACTGTGACATCACTGTGATTATTATCTCTGTACTGTTATCTCACTATGTGCATTATCTATGTACTGTTACCTCACTATGTGCATTATCTATGTAATGTTACCTCAATATGTGTATTATCTCTGTAATGTGACATCACTGTATTTATTATCTCTGTAATGTGACATCACTATGTGCATTATCTTTGTACTGTGACATCACTATGTGCATTATCTATGTACTGTGACGTCACTATGTGCATTATCTATGTACTGTGACGTCACTATGTGCATTATCTATGTACTGTGACATCACTATGTGCATTATCTATTTACTGTGACCTCACTATGTGCATTATCTATGTACTGTGACATCACTATGTGCGTTATCTATGTACTGTGACCTCACTATGTGCATTATCTATTTACTGTGACCTCACTATGTGCATTATCTCTGTATTGTGACCTCACTATGTGCGTTATCTATGTACTGTGACCTCACTATGTGCATTATATATGTACTCTGACCTCACTATGTGCATTATCTCTGTACTGTGACCTCACTGTGTTTATTATCTCTCTACTGTGACCTCACTATGTGCATTATCTCTGTACTGTGAAGTCACTATGTGCATTATCTATGTAATGTGACCTCACTATGTGTATTATCTCTGTACTGTGACCTCACTATGTGCATTATCTATGTACTGTGACCTCACTATGTGCATTATCTATGTACTGTGACATCACTATGTGCATTATCTCTGTACTGTGACCACACTATTTGCATTATCTATGTACTGTGACCTCACTTTATGCGTTATCTATGTACTGTGACATCACTATGTGCATTATCTCTCTACTGTGACCACACTATTTGCGTTATCTATGTACTGTGACCTCACTATGTGCATTATCTATGTACTGTGACATCACTATGTGCATTATCTCTGTAATGTGACATCACTGTATTTATTATCTCTGTAATGTGACTTCACTATGTGCGTTATCTATGTACTGTGACCTCACTATGTGCATTATCTATGTACTGTGACATCACTATGTGCATTATCTACGTACTGTGACATCACTATGTGTATTATCTCTCTAATGTGACTTCACTGTGTTTATTATCTCTCTACTGTGACCTCACTATGTGCATTATCTCTGTACTGGGACCTCACTATGTGCATTATCTCAGTACTGTGACCTCACTATGTGTATTATCTATGTACTGTGACCTCACTATGTGCATTATCTATGTGCTGTGACATCACTATGTGCATTATCTCTGTGCTGTGACATCACTATGTGTATTATCTCTGTAATGTGACATCACTGTGTTTATTATCTCTCTACTGTGACCTCACTATTTGCATTATCTCTATACTGTGACATCACTATGTGTATTATCTCTGTAATGGGACATCACTGTGTTTATTATCTCTCTACTGTGACCTCACTATGTGCATTATGTATGTACTGTGACCTCACTATGTGCATTATCTCTGTACTCTGACCTCACTATGTGCATTATCTCTGTAATATGACATCACTGTCTTTATTATCTCTCTACTGTGACCTCACTATGTGCATTATCTCTGTACTGTGACCTCACTATGTGCATTATCTCTGTAATATGACATCACTGTCTTTATTATCTCTCTACTGTGACCTCACTATGTGCATTATCTCTGTACTGTGACCTCACTATGTGCATTATCTATGTGCTGTGACTACACTATGTGCATTATCTCTGTGCTGTGACATCACTGTGTTTATTATCCCTGTACTGTAACATCACTATGTGCATTATCTATGTACTGTGACCTCACTATGTGCATTATCTCTTTACTGTGACATCACTATGTGTATTGTCTCTGTAACGTGACATCACTGTGTTTATTATCTCTCTACTTTGACCTCACTATGTGCATTATCTCTGTGCTGTGACCTCACTATGTGCATTATCTATGTAACGTTACCTCACTATGTGTATTATTTCTGTAATGTGACATCACTGTATTTATTATCTCTGTAATGTGACATCACTATGTGCATTATCTCTGTACTGTGACCTCACTATGTGCATTATCTCTGTACTGTGACATCACTATGTGCATTATCTATGTACTGTGACATCACTATGTGCATTATCTCTGTACTGTGACCTCGCTATGTGCGTTATCTATGTACTGTGACCTCACTATGTGCATTATCTATGTACTGTGACATCACTATGTGTATTATCTCTGTAATGTGATATCACTGTATTTATTATCTCTCTACTGTGACCTCACTATGTGCATTATCTATGTAATGTGACATCACTGTATTTATTATCTCTGTAATGTGACATCACTATGTGCATTATCTTTGTACTGTGACATCACTATGTGCATTATCTATGTACTGTGACGTCACTATGTGCATTATATTTGTACTGTGACATCACTATGTGCATTATCTATTTACTGTGACCTCACTATGTGCATTATCTATGTACTGTGACATCACTATGTGCGTTATCTATGTACTGTGACCTCACTATGTGCATTATCTATTTACTGTGACCTCACTATGTGCATTATCTCTGTACTCTGACCTCACTATGTGCATTATCTATGTACTGTGACATCACTATGTGCATTATCTCTGTACTGTGACCTCACTATGTGCATTATCTATGTACTGTGACATCACTATGTGCATTATCTCTGTACTCTGACCTCACTATGTGCATTATCTCTGTACTCTGACCTCACTATGTGCATTATCTATGTACTGTGACCTCACTATGTGAATTATCTCTGTAATGTGACATCACTGTGTTTATAATCTCTGTACTGTGACCTCACTATGTGTTTTATCTCTGTAATGTGACATCACTGTGTTTATTATCTCTCTACTGTGACCTCACTATGTGCATTATCTCTGTACTGTGACCTCACTATGTGCATTATCTATGTAATGTGACCTCACTATGTGTATTATCTCTGTACTGTGACCTCACTATGTGCATTATCTATGTACTGTGACCTCACTATGTGCATTATCTCTGTGCTGTGACATCACTATGTGCATTATCTCTGTGCTGTGACATCACTGTGTTTATTATCTCTCTACTGTGACCTCACTATGTGCATTATCTCTGTACTGTGACCTCACTATGTGCATTATCAATGTACTGTGACATCACTCTGTGCATTATCTCTGTGCTGTGACATCACTGTGTTTATTATCTCTCTACTGTGACCACACTATGTACATTATCTCTGTACTGTGACCTCACTATGTGCATTATCAATGTACTTTGACATCACTATGTGAATTATCTCTGTAATGTGACATCACTGTGTTTATAATCTCTGTACTGTGACCTCACTATGTGTTTTATCTCTGTAATGTGACATCACTGTGTTTATTATCTCTCTACTGTGACCTCACTATGTGCATTATCTCTGTACTGTGACCTCACTATGTGCATTATCTATGTAATGTGACCTCACTATGTGTATTATCTCTGTACTGTGACCTCACTATGTGCATTATCTATGTACTGTGACCTCACTATGTGCGTTATCTATGTACTGTGACATCACTATGTGCATTATCTCTCTACTGTGACCACACTATTTGCGTTATCTATGTACTGTGACCTCACTATGTGCATTATCTATGTACTGTGACATCACTATGTGCATTATCTATGTACTGTGACATCACTATGTGTATTATCTCTCTAATGTGACATCACTGTGTTTACTATCTCTCTACTGTGACCTCACTATGTGCATTATCTCTGTACTGTGACCTCACTATGTGCATTATCAATGTACTGTGACATCACTATGTGCATTATCTCTGTGCTGTGACATCACTGTGTTTATTATCTCTCTACTGTGACCTCACTATGTACATTATCTCTGTACTGTGACCTCACTATGTGCATTACCAATGTACTTTGACATCACTATGTGTATTATCTCTGTAATGTGACATCACTGTGTTTATTATCTCTCTACTGTGACCTCACTATTTGCATTATCTCTATACTGTGACATCACTATGTGTATTATCTCTGTAATGTGACATCACTGTGTTTATTATCTCTGTACTGTGACATCACTATGTGTATTATCTCTGTAATGTGACATCACGTGTTTATTATCTCTCTACTGTGACATCAATATGTGTATTATCTCTGTACTGTGACCTCACTATGTGCATTATCTCTGTACTGTGACCTCACTATGTGCATTATCTATGTACTGTGACCTCACTATGTGCATTATCTCTTTACTGTGACATCACTATGTGTATTGTCTCTGTAACGTGACATCACTGTGTTTATTATCTCTCTACTGTGACCTCACTATGTGCATTATCTCTGTACTGTGACCTAACTATGTGCATTATCTATGTAACGTTACCTCACTATGTGTATTATCTCTGTAATGTGACATCACTGTATTTATTGTCTCTGTAATGTGACATCACTATGAGCATTATCTCTGTACTGTGACCTCACTATGTGCATTATCTCTGTACTGTGACATTACTATATGCATTATCTATGCACTGTGACCTCACTATGTGCATTATCTATGTACTGTGACATCACTATGTGTATTATCTCTGTAATGTGATATCACTGTGTTTATTATCTCTCTACTGTGACCTCACTATGTGCATTATCTCTGTAATGTGACATCACTGTATTTATTATCTCTGTAATGTGACCTCACTATGTGCATTATCTCTGCACTGTGACATCACTATGTGCATTATCTATGTACTGTGACATCACTATGTTCTTTATCTCTGTACTGTGACCTCACTATGTGCGTTATGTATGTACTGTGACCTCACTATGTGCATTATCTATGTACTGTGACCTCACTATGTGTATTATCTCTGTAATGTGACATCACTGTGTTTATTATCTCTCTACTGTGACCTCACTATGTGCATTATCTCTGTACTGTGACCTCACTATGTGCATTATCTATGTAATGTTACCTCACTATGTGTATTATCTCTGTAATGTGACATCACTGTATTTATTATCTCTGTAATGTGACATCACTATGTGCATTATCTCTGTACTGTGGCATCACTATGTGCATTATCTATGTACTGTGACCTCACTATGTGCATTATCTCTGTATTGTGACATCACTATGTGCATTATCTATTTACTGTGACCTCACTATGTGCATTATCTATGTACTGTGACACCACTATGTGCATTATCTCTGTACTGTGAGCTCACTATGTGCATTATCTATGTACTGTGACCTCACTATGTGCATTATCTATGTACTGTGACATCACTATGTGCATTATCTATGTACTGTGACATCACTATGTGTATTATCTCTGTACTGTGACATCACTATGTGCATTATCTATGTACTATGACATCACTATGTGCATTATCTCTGTACTGTGACATCACTAGGTGTATTATCTCTGTACTGTGACATCACTATGTGCATTATCTATGTACTGTGACATCACTATGTGTATTATCTCTGTACTGTGACATCACTATGTGCATTATCTATTTACTGTGACCTCACTATGTGCATTATCTATGTACTGTGACCTCACTATGTGCATTATCTATGTACTGTGACATCACTATGTGCATTATCTATGTACTGTGACATCACTATGTGTATTATCTCTGTACTGTGACATCACTATGTGCATTATCTATGTACTATGACATCACTATGTGCATTATCTCTGTACTGTGACCTCACTATGTGCGTTATCTATGTACTGTGACCTCACTATGTGCATTATCTATGTACTGTGATATCACTATGTGTATTATCTCTGTAATGTGATATCACTGTGTTTATTATCTCTCTACTGTGACCTCACTATGTGCATTATCTCTGTAATGTGACATCACTGTATTTATTATCTCTGTAATGTGACATCACTATGTGCATTATCTCTGTACTGTGACCTCACTATGTGCATTATCCCTGTACTGTGACCTCACTATGTGCATTATCTTTGTACTCTGACCTCACTATGTGCATTATCTATGTACTGTAACCTCACTATGTGTATTATCTCTGTAATGTGACACCACTGTGTCTATTATCTCTCTAATGTGACCTCACTATGTGCATTATCTCTGTACTGTGACCTCACTATGTGCATTATCTCTGTAGTGTGACCTCACTATTTGCATTATCTCTGTACTCTGACCTCACTATGTGCATTATCTATGTACTGTGACCTCACTATGTGCATTATCTCAGTAGTGTGACCTCACTATTTGCATTATCTCTGTACTCTGACCTCACTATGTGCATTATCTATGTACTGTGACCTCACTATGTGCATTATCTATGTACTGTGACCTCACTATGTGCATTATCTATGTACTGTGACATCACTATGTGTATTATCTCTGTACTGTGACATCACTATGTGCATTATCTATGTACTGTGACCTCACTATGTGCATTATCTCTGTATTGTGACATCACTATGTGCATTATCTATTTACTGTGACCTCACTATGTGCATTATCTATGTACTGTGACATCACTATGTGCATTATCTCTGTACTGTGACCTCACTATGTGCATTATCTATGTACTGTGACCTCACTATGTGCATTATCTATGTACTGTGACATCACTATGTGCATTATCTATGTACTGTGACATCACTATGTGTATTATCTCTGTACTGTGACATCACTATGTGCATTATCTATGTACTATGACATCACTATGTGCATTATCTCTGTACTGTGACCTCACTATGTGCGTTATCTATGTACTGTGACCTCACTATGTGCATTATCTATGTACTGTGATATCACTATGTGTATTATCTCTGTAATGTGATATCACTGTGTTTATTATCTCTCTACTGTGACCTCACTATGTGCATTATCTCTGTAATGTGACATCAGTGTATTTATTATCTCTGTAATGTGACATCACTATGTGCATTATCTCTGTACTGTGACCTCACTATGTGCATTATCCCTGTACTGTGACCTCACTATGTGCATTATCCCTGTACTGTGACCTCACTATGTGCATTATCTATGTACTGTGATATCACTATGTGTATTATCTCTGTAATGTGACACCACTGTGTCTATTATCTCTCTAATGTGACCTCACTATGTGCATTATCTCTGTACTGTGACCTCACTATGTGCATTATCTCTGTAGTGTGACCTCACTATTTGCATTATCTCTGTACTCTGACCTCACTATGTGCATTATCTATGTACTGTGACCTCACTATGTGCATTATCTCAGTAGTGTGACCTCACTATTTGCATTATCTCTGTACTCTGACCTCACTATGTGCATTATCTATGTACTGTGACCTCACTATGTGCATTATCTATGTACTGTAACATCACTATTTGTATTATCCCTGTAATGTGACATCACTGTGTTTATTATCTCTCTACTGTGACCTCACTATGTGCATTATCTTTGTACTGTGACCTCACTATGTGTATTATCTATGTAATGTGACCTCACTATGTGTATTATCTCTGTGCTATGACCTCACTATGTGCATTATCTATGTACTGTGACCTCACTATGTGCATTATCTATGTACTGTGACATCACTATGTGCATTATCTATGTACTGTGACCTCACTATGTGCATTATCTCTGTAGTGTGACCTCACTATGTGCATTATCTCTGTACTGTGACCTCACTATGTGCATTATCTATGTACTGTGACCTCACTATGTGCATTATCAATGTACTGTGACATCACTATGTGCATTATCTCTGTGCTGTGACATCACTGTGTTTATTATCTCTCTACTGTGACCTCACTATGTACATTATCTCTGTACTGTGACCTCACTATGTGCATTATCAATGTACTTTGACATCACTATGTGAATTATCTCTGTAATGTGACATCTCTGTGTTTATTTTCTCTCTACTGTGACCTCACTATGTGCATTATCTCTGTACTGTGACCTCACTATGTGCATTATCTATGTACTGTGACCTCACTATGTGCATTATCTCTTTACTGTGACATCACTATGTGTATTATCTCTGTAATGTGACACCACTGTGTCTATTATCTCTCTAATGTGACCTCACTATGTGCATTATCTCTGTACTGTGACCTAACTATGTGCATTATCTATGTAACGTTACCTCACTATGTGTATTATCTCTGTAATGTGACATCACTGTATTTATTGTCTCTGTAATGTGACATCACTATGAGCATTATCTCTGTACTGTGACCTCACTATGTGCATTATCTCTGTACTGTGACATTACTATATGCATTATCTATGTACTGTGACATCACTATGTGCATTATCTATGTACTGTGACTCACTATGTGTATTATCTCTGTAATGTGACATCACTGTATTTATTATCTCTGTAATGTGACATCACTATGTGCATTATCTCTGTACTGTGACCCCACTACGTGCAATATCTCTGTACTGTGACCTCACTATGTGCATTATCTCTGTACTGTGACATCACTATGTTCTTTATCTCTGTACTGTGACCTCACTATGTGCGTTATGTATGTACTGTGACCTCACTATGTGCATTATCTATGTACTGTGACCTCACTATGTGTATTATCTCTGTAATGTGACATCACTGTGTTTATTATCTCTCTACTGTGACCTCACTATGTGCATTATCTCTGTACTGTGACCTCACTATGTGCATTATCTCTGTACTGTGACCCCACTACGTGCAATATCTCTGTACTGTGACCTCACTATGTGCATTATCTATGTACTGTGACATCACTATGTTCTTTATCTCTGTACTGTGACCTCACTATGTGCGTTATGTATGTACTGTGACCTCACTATGTGCATTATCTATGTACTGTGACCTCACTATGTGTATTATCTCTGTAATGTGACATCACTGTGTTTATTATCTCTCTACTGTGACCTCACTATGTGCATTATCTCTGTACTGTGACCTCACTATGTGCATTATCTATGTAATGTTACCTCACTATGTGTATTATCTCTGTAATGTGACATCACTGTATTTATTATCTCTGTAATGTGACATCACTATGTGCATTATCTATTTACTGTGACCTCACTATGTGCATTATCTATGTACTGTGACATCACTATGTGCATTATCTCTGTACTGTGACCTCACTATGTGCATTATCTATGTACTGTGACCTCACTATGTGCATTATCTATGTACTGTGACATCACTATGTGCATTATCTATGTACTGTGACATCACTATGTGTATTATCTCTGTACTGTGACATCACTATGTGCATTATCTATGTACTATGACATCACTATGTGCATTATCTCTGTACTGTGACATCACTAGGTGTATTATCTCTGTACTGTGACATCACTTTGTGCATTATCTATGTACTGTGACATCACTATGTGTATTATCTCTGTACTGTGACATCACTATGTGCATTATCTATGTACTGTGACCTCACTATGTGCATTATCTCTGTATTGTGACATCACTATGTGCATTATCTATTTACTGTGACCTCACTATGTGCATTATCTATGTACTGTGACATCACTATGTGCATTATCTCTGTACTGTGACCTCACTATGTGCATTATCTATGTACTGTGACCTCACTATGTGCATTATCTATGTACTGTGACATCACTATGTGCATTATCTATGTACTGTGACATCACTATGTGTATTATCTCTGTACTGTGACATCACTATGTGCATTATCTATGTACTATGACATCACTATGTGCATTATCTCTGTACTGTGACCTCACTATGTGCGTTATCTATGTACTGTGACCTCACTATGTGCATTATCTATGTACTGTGATATCACTATGTGTATTATCTCTGTAATGTGATATCACTGTGTTTATTATCTCTCTACTGTGACCTCACTATGTGCATTATCTCTGTAATGTGACATCACTGTATTTATTATCTCTGTAATGTGACATCACTATGTGCATTATCTCTGTACTGTGACCTCACTATGTGCATTATCCCTGTACTGTGACCTCACTATGTGCATTATCTTTGTACTCTGACCTCACTATGTGCATTATCTCTGTACTGTGACCTGACTATGTGCATTATCTCTGTAGTGTGACCTCACTATTTGCATTATCTCTGTACTCTGACCTCACTATGTGCATTATCTATGTACTGTGACCTCACTATGTGCATTATCTCAGTAGTGTGACCTCACTATTTGCATTATCTCTGTACTCTGACCTCACTATGTGCATTATCTATGTACTGTGACCTCACTATGTGCATTATCTATGTACTGTGACCTCACTATGTGCATTATCTATGTACTGTGACATCACTATGTGTATTATCTCTGTACTGTGACATCACTATGTGCATTATCTATGTACTGTGACCTCACTATGTGCATTATCTCTGTATTGTGACATCACTATGTGCATTATCTATTTACTGTGACCTCACTATGTGCATTATCTATGTACTGTGACATCACTATGTGCATTATCTCTGTACTGTGACCTCACTATGTGCATTATCTATGTACTGTGACCTCACTATGTGCATTATCTATGTACTGTGACATCACTATGTGCATTATCTATGTACTGTGACATCACTATGTGTATTATCTCTGTACTGTGACATCACTATGTGCATTATCTATGTACTATGACATCACTATGTGCATTATCTCTGTACTGTGACCTCACTATGTGCGTTATCTATGTACTGTGACCTCACTATGTGCATTATCTATGTACTGTGATATCACTATGTGTATTATCTCTGTAATGTGATATCACTGTGTTTATTATCTCTCTACTGTGACCTCACTATGTGCATTATCTCTGTAATGTGACATCAGTGTATTTATTATCTCTGCAATGTGACATCACTATGTGCATTATCTCTGTACTGTGACCTCACTATGTGCATTATCCCTGTACTGTGACCTCACTATGTGCATTATCTTTGTACTCTGACCTCACTATGTGCATTATCTATGTACTGTAACCTCACTATGTGTATTATCTCTGTAATGTGACACCACTGTGTCTATTATCTCTCTAATGTGACCTCACTATGTGCATTATCTCTGTACTGTGACCTCACTATGTGCATTATCTCTGTAGTGTGACCTCACTATTTGGATTATCTCTGTACTCTGACCTCACTATGTGCATTATCTATGTACTGTGACCTCACTATGTGCATTATCTCAGTAGTGTGACCTCACTATTTGCATTATCTCTGTACTCTGACCTCACTATGTGCATTATCTATGTACTGTGACCTCACTATGTGCATTATCTATGTACTGTAACATCACTATTTGTATTATCCCTGTAATGTGACATCACTGTGTTTATTATCTCTCTACTGTGACCTCACTATGTGCATTATCTTTGTACTGTGACCTCACTATGTGTATTATCTCTGTAATGTGACATCACTGTATTTATTATCTCTGTAATGTGACATCACTATGTGCATTATCTCTGTACTGTGACCTCACTACGTGCATTATCTCTGTACTGTGACCTAACTATGTGCATTATCTATGTAATGTGACCTCACTATGTGTATTTTCTCTGTGCTATGACCTCACTATGTGCATTATCTATGTACTGTGACCTCACTATGTGCATTATCTATGTACTGTGACATCACTATGTGCATTATCTATGTACTGTGACCTCACTATGTGCATTATCTCTGTAGTGTGACCTCACTATGTGCATTATCTCTGTACTGTGACCTCACTAGGTGCATTATCTCTGTACTCTGACCTCACTATGTGCATTATCTATGTACTGTGACCTCACTATGTGCATTATCAATGTACTGTGACATCACTATGTGCATTATCTCTGTGCTGTGACATCACTGTGTTTATTATCTCTCTACTGTGACCTCACTATGTACATTATCTCTGTACTGTGACCTCACTATGTGCATTATCAATGTACTTTGACATCACTATGTGAATTATCTCTGTAATGTGACATCACTGTGTTTATAATCTCTGTACTGTGACCTCACTATGTGTTTTATCTCTGTAATGTGACATCACTGTGTTTATTATCTCTCTACTGTGACCTCACTATGTGCATTATCTCTGTACTGTGACCTCACTATGTGCATTATCTATGTAATGTGACCTCACTATGTGTATTATCTCTGTACTGTGACCTCACTATGTGCATTATCTATGTACTGTGACCTCACTATGTGCGTTATCTATGTACTGTGACATCACTATGTGCATTATCTCTCTACTGTGACCACACTATTTGCGTTATCTATGTACTGTGACCTCACTATGTGCATTATCTAGGTACTGTGACATCACTATGTGCATTATCTATGTACTGTGACATCACTATGTGTATTATCTCTCTAATGTGACATCACTGTGTTTATTATCTCTCTACTGTGACCTCACTATGTGCATTATCTCTGTACTGTGACCTCACTATGTGCATTATCAATGTACTGTGACATCACTATGTGCATTATCTCTGTGCTGTGACATCACTGTGTTTATTATCTCTCTACTGTGACCTCACTATGTACATTATCTCTGTACTGTGACCTCACTATGTGCATTATCAATGTACTTTGACATCACTATGTGTATTATCTCTGTAATGTGACATCACTGTGTTTATTATCTCTCTACTGTGACCTCACTATTTGCATTATCTCTGTACTGTGACCTCCCTATGTGCATTATCTATGTACTGTGACATCACTATGTGTATTATCTCTGTAATGTGACATCACTGTGTTTATTATCTCTGTACTGTGACATCACTATGTGTATTATCTCTGTAATGTGACATCACGTGTTTATTATCTCTCTACTGTGACATCAATATGTGTATTATCTCTGTAATGTGACATCTCTGTGTTTATTTTCTCTCTACTGTGACCTCACTATGTGCATTATCTCTGTAATGTGACATCACTATGTGCATTATCTCTGTACTGTGACCTCACTATGTGCATTATCTATGTACTGTGACCTCACTATGTGCATTATCTATGTACTGTGACCTCACTATGTGCATTATCTCTTTACTGTGACATCACTATGTGTATTGTCTCTGTAACGTGACATCACTGTGTTTATTATCTCTCTACTGTGACCTCACTATGTGCATTATCTATGTAACGTTACCTCACTATGTGTATTATCTCTGTAATGTGACATCACTGTATTTATTGTCTCTGTAATGTGACATCACTATGAGCATTATCTCTGTACTGTGACCTCACTATGTGCATTATCTCTGTACTGTGACATTACTATATGCATTATCTATGTACTGTGACATCACTATGTGCATTATCTATGTACTGTGACTCACTATGTGCATTATCTATGTACTGTGACATCACTATGTGTATTATCTCTGTAATGTGACATCACTGTATTTATTATCTCTGTAATGTGACATCACTATGTGCATTATCTCTGTACTGTGACCCCACTACGTGCAATATCTCTGTACTGTGACCTCACTGTGTGCATTATCTCTGTACTGTGACATCACTATGTTCTTTATCTCTGTACTGTGACCTCACTATGTGCGTTATGTATGTACTGTGACCTCACTATGTGCATTATCTATGTACTGTGACCTCACTATGTGTATTATCTCTGTAATGTGACATCACTGTGTTTATTATCTCTCTACTGTGACCTCACTATGTGCATTATCTCTGTACTGTGACCTCACTATGTGCATTATCTCTGTACTGTGACCCCACTACGTGCAATATCTCTGTACTGTGACCTCACTATGTGCATTATCTATGTACTGTGACATCACTATGTTCTTTATCTCTGTACTGTGACCTCACTATGTGCGTTATGTATGTACTGTGACCTCACTATGTGCATTATCTATGTACTGTGACCTCACTATGTGTATTATCTCTGTAATGTGACATCACTGTGTTTATTATCTCTCTACTGTGACCTCACTATGTGCATTATCTCTGTACTGTGACCCCACTACGTGCATTATCTATGTACTGTGACATCACTATGTGCATTATCTCTGTACTGTGACCTCACTATGTGCATTATCTATGTACTGTGACCTCACTATGTGCATTATCTATGTACTGTGACATCACTATGTGCATTATCTATGTACTGTGACATCACTATGTGTATTATCTCTGTACTGTGACATCACTATGTGCATTATCTATGTACTATGACATCACTATGTGCATTATCTCTGTACTGTGACATCACTAGGTGTATTATCTCTGTACTGTGACATCACTATGTGCATTATCTATGTACTGTGACATCACTATGTGTATTATCTCTGTACTGTGACATCACTATGTGCATTATCTATGTACTGTGACCTCACTATGTGCATTATCTCTGTATTGTGACATCACTATGTGCATTATCTATTTACTGTGACCTCACTATGTGCATTATCTATGTACTGTGACATCACTATGTGCATTATCTCTGTACTGTGACCTCACTATGTGCATTATCTATGTACTGTGACCTCACTATGTGCATTATCTATGTACTGTGACATCACTATGTGCATTATCTATGTATTGTGACATCACTATGTGTATTATCTCTGTACTGTGACATCACTATGTGCATTATCTATGTACTATGACATCACTATGTGCATTATCTCTGTACTGTGACCTCACTATGTGCGTTATCTATGTACTGTGACCTCACTATGTGCATTATCTATGTACTGTGATATCACTATGTGTATTATCTCTGTAATGTGATATCACTGTGTTTATTATCTCTCTACTGTGACCTCACTATGTGCATTATCTATGTACTGTGACATCACTATGTGCATTATCTATGTACTGTGACATCACTATGTGTATTATCTCTGTACTGTGACATCACTATGTGCATTATCTATGTACTATGACATCACTATGTGCATTATCTCTGTACTGTGACCTCACTATGTGCGTTATCTTTGTACTGTGACCTCACTATGTGCATTATCTATGTACTGTGATATCACTATGTGCATTATCTCTGTAATGTGACATCACTGTATTTATAATCTCTGTAATGTGACATCACTATGTGCATTATCTCTGTACTGTGACCTCACTATGTGCATTATCCCTGTACTGTGACCTCACTATGTGCATTATCTTTGTACTCTGACCTCACTATGTGCATTATCTATGTACTGTAACCTCACTATGTGTATTATCTCTGTAATGTGACATCACTGTGTCTATTATCTCTCTAATGTGACCTCACTATGTGCATTATCTCTGTACTGTGACCTCACTATGTGCATTATCTCTGTAGTGTGACCTCACTATTTGCATTATCTCTGTACTCTGACCTCACTATGTGCATTATCTATGTACTGTGACCTCACTATGTGCATTATCTATGTACTGTAACATCACTATTTGTATTATCCCTGTAATGTGACATCACTGTGTTTATTATCTCTCTACTGTGACCTCACTATGTGCATTATCTTTGTACTGTGACCTCACTATGTGTATTATCTCTGTAATGTGACATCACTCTATTTATTATCTCTGTAATGTGACATCACTATGTGCATTATCTCTGTACTGTGACCTCACTACGTGCATTATCTCTGTACTGTGACCTAACTATGTGCATTATCTATGTAATGTGACCTCACTATGTGTATTATCCCTGTGCTATGACCGCACTATGTGCATTATCTATGTACTGTGACCTCACTATGTGCATTATCTATGTACTGTGACATCACTATGTGCATTATCTATGTACTGTGACCTCACTATGTGCATTATCTCTGTAGTGTGACCTCACTATGTGCATTATCTCTGTACTGTGACCTCACTATGTGCATTATCTCTGTACTCTGACCTCACTATGTGCATTATCTATGTACTGTGACATCACTATGTGTATTATCTCTGTAATGTGACATCACTCTGTTTATTATCTCTGTACTGTGACCTCACTATTTGTATTATCTCTGTAATGTGACATCACTGTGTTTATTATCTCTCTACTGTGACCTCACTATGTGCATTATCTCTGTACTGTGACCTCACTATGTGCATTATCTATGTAATGTGACCTCACTATGTGTATTATCTCTCTAATGTGACATCACTGTGTTTATTATCTCTGTAATGTGACATCATTATGTGCATTATCTCTGTACTGTGACATCACTATGTGCATTATCTATGTACTATGACATCACTATGTGCATTATCTCTGTACTGTGACATCACTAGGTGTATTATCTCTGTACTGTGACATCACTATGTGCATTATCTATGTACTGTGACATCACTATGTGTATTATCTCTGTACTGTGACATCACTATGTGCATTATCTATGTACTGTGACCTCACTATGTGCATTATCTCTGTATTGTGACATCACTATGTGCATTATCTATTTACTGTGACCTCACTATGTGCATTATCTATGTACTGTGACATCACTATGTGCATTATCTCTGTACTGTGACCTCACTATGTGCATTATCTATGTACTGTGACCTCACTATGTGCATTATCTATGTACTGTGACATCACTATGTGCATTATCTATGTACTGTGACATCACTATGTGTATTATCTCTGTACTGTGACATCACTATGTGCATTATCTATGTACTATGACATCACTATGTGCATTATCTCTGTACTGTGACCTCACTATGTGCGTTATCTATGTACTGTGACCTCACTATGTGCATTATCTATGTACTGTGATATCACTATGTGTATTATCTCTGTAATGTGATATCACTGTGTTTATTATCTCTCTACTGTGACCTCACTATGTGCATTATCTCTGTAATGTGACATCACTGTATTTATTATCTCTGTAATGTGACATCACTATGTGCATTATCTCTGTACTGTGACCTCACTATGTGCATTATCCCTGTACTGTGACCTCACTATGTGCATTATCTTTGTACTCTGACCTCACTATGTGCATTATCTATGTACTGTAACCTCACTATGTGTATTATCTCTGTAATGTGACATCACTGTGTCTATTATCTCTCTAATGTGACCTCACTATGTGCATTATCTCTGTACTGTGACCTCACTATGTGCATTATCTCAGTAGTGTGACCTCACTATTTGCATTATCTCTGTACTCTGACCTCACTATGTGCATTATCTATGTACTGTGACCTCACTATGTGCATTATCTATGTACTGTAACATCACTATTTGTATTATCCCTGTAATGTGACATCACTGTGTTTATTATCTCTCTACTGTGACCTCACTATGTGCATTATCTTTGTACTGTGACCTCACTATGTGTATTATCTCTGTAATGTGACATCACTGTATTTATTATCTCTGTAATGTGACATCACTATGTGCATTATCTCTGTACTGTGACCTCACTACGTGCATTATCTCTGTACTGTGACCTAACTATGTGCATTATCTATGTAATGTGACCTCACTATGTGTATTATCTCTGTGCTATGACCTCACTATGTGCATTATCTATGTACTGTGACCTCACTATGTGCATTATCTATGTACTGTGACATCACTATGTGCATTATCTATGTACTGTGACCTCACTATGTGCATTATCTCTGTAGTGTGACCTCACTATGTGCATTATCTCTGTACTGTGACCTCACTATGTGCATTATCTATGTACTGTGACATCACTATGTGCATTATCTATGTACTGTGACCTCACTATGTGCATTATCTCTGTAGTGTGACCTCACTATGTGCATTATCTCTGTACTGTGACCTCACTATGTGCATTATCTCTGTACTCTGACCTCACTATGTGCATTATCTATGTACTGTGACATCACTATGTGTATTATCTCTGTAATGTGACATCACTCTGTTTATTATCTCTGTACTGTGACCTCACTATTTGTATTATCTCTGTAATGTGACATCACTGTGTTTATTATCTCTCTACTGTGACCTCACTATGTGCATTATCTCTGTACTGTGACCTCACTATGTGCATTATCTATGTAATGTGACCTCACTATGTGTATTATCTCTCTAATGTGACATCACTGTGTTTATTATCTCTGTAATGTGACATCACTATGTGCATTATCTCTGTACTGTGACATCACTATGTGCATTATCTATGTACTGTGACCTCACTATGTGCATTATCTATGTACTGTGACATCACTATGTGCATTATCTCTGTACTGTGACCTCACTATGTGCGTTATCTATGTACTGTGACCTGACTATGTGCATTATCTATGTACTGTGACATCACTATGTGCATGATCTATATACTGTGACATCACTATGTGTATTATCTCTCTAATGTGACATCACTGTGTTTATTATCTCTCTACTGTGACCTCACTATGTGCATTATCTCTGCACTGTGACCTCACTATTTGCATTATCTATGTACTGTGACCTCACTATGTGCATTATCTATGTACTGTGACATCACTATGTGCATTATCTCTGTGCTGTGACATTACTATGTGTATTATCTCTGTAATGTGACATCACTGTGTTTATTATCTCTCTACTGTGACCTCACTATTTGCATTATATCTATACTGTGATATCACTATGTGTGTTATCTTTGTACTGTGACATCACTATGTGCATTATCTATGTATTGTGACCTCACTATGTGCATTATCTCTGTACTGTGACCTCACTATGTGCATTATATATGTACTGTGACCTCACTATGTGCATTATCTATGTAATGTGACATCACTGTGTTTATTTTCTCACTACTGTGACCTCACTATGTGTATTATCTCTGTACTGTGACCTCACTATGTGCATTATATATGTACTGTGACCTCACTATGTGCATTATCTATGTACTGTGACCTCACTATGTGCATTATCTATGTACTGTGACCTCACTATGTGCATTATCTATGTACTGTGACCTCACTATGTGCATTATCTCTGTACTGTGACATCACTATGTGTATTATCTCTGTAACGTGACATCACTGTGCTTATTATCTCTGTACTGTGACATCACTATGTCTATTATCTCTGTAATGTGACATCACTGGGTTTATTATCTCTCTACTGTGACCTCACTATGTGCTTTATCTTTGTACTGTGACATCACTATGTGCATTATCTTTGTACTGTGACCTCACTATGTGCATTATCTCTGTAATGTGACATCACTGTGTTTATTATCTCCCTACTGTGACGTCACTATGTGCATTATCTCTGAACTGTGACCTCACTATGTGCATTATCTATGTAATGTTACCTCACTATGTCTATTATCTCTGTAATGTGACATCACTGTATTTATTATCTCTGTAATGTGACATCACTATGTGCATTATCTCTGTACTGTGACCTCACTATGTGCATTATCTCTGTACTGTGACATCACTATGTGTATTATCTCTTTAACGTGACATCACTGTGCTTATTATCTCTGTACTGTGACATCACTATGTCTATTATCTCTGTAATGTGACATCACTGTGTTTATTATCTCTCTACTGTGACCTCACTATGTGCATTATCTCTGAACTGTGACCTCACTATGTGCATTATCTATGTAATGTTACCTCACTATGTCTATTATCTCTGTAATGTGACATCACTGTATTTATTATCTCTGTAATGTGACATCACTATGTGCATTATCTCTGTACTGTGACCTCACTATGTGCATTATCTAGGTACTGTGACCTCACTATGTGCATTATCTCTGTACTGTGACATCACTATGTGCATTATCTATTTACTGTGACCTCGCTATGTGCATTATCTATGTACTGTGACATCACTATATGCATTATCTCTGTACTCTGACCTCTCTATGTACGTTATCTATGTACTGTGACCTCACTATGTGCATTATCTATGTACTGTGACATCACTATGTGCATTATCTATGTACTGTGACATCACTATGTGTATTATCTCTGTAATTTGACATCACTATGTGTATTTTCTCTGTAACGTGACATCACTGTGCTTATTATCTCTGTACTGTGATATCACTATGTCTATTATCTCTGTAATGTGACATCACTGTGTTTATTATCTCTCTACTGTGACCTCACTATGTGCATTATCTCTGTACTGTGACATCACTATGTGTATTATCTCTGTAATGTGACATCACTGTATTTATTATCTCTGTAATGTGACATCACTATGTGCATTATCTCTGTACTGTGGCATCACTATGTGCATTATCTATGTACTGTGACCTCACTATGTGCATTATCTCTGTATTGTGACATCACTATGTGCATTATCTATTTACTGTGACCTCACTATGTGCATTATCTATGTACTGTGACCTCACTATGTGCATTATCTATGTACTGTGACATCACTATGTGCATTATCTATGTACTGTGACATCACTATGTGTATTATCTCTGTACTGTGACATCACTATGTGCATTATCTATGTACTATGACATCACTATGTGCATTATCTCTGTACTGTGACCTCACTATGTGCATTATCTATGTACTGTGACCTCACTATGTGCATTATCTATGTACTGTGACATCACTATGTGTATTATCTCTGTAATGTGATATCACTGTGTTTATTATCTCTCTACTGTGACCTCACTATGTGCATTATCTCTGTAATGTGACATCACTGTATTTATTATCTCTGTAATGTGACATCACTAAGTGCATTATCTCTGTACTTTGACCTCACTATTTGCATTATCTCTGTACTCTGACCTCATTATGTGCATTATCTATGTACTGTGACATCACTATGTTTATTATCTCTGTACTGTGACATCACTGTGTTTATTATCTCTGTACTGTGACCTCACTATGTGCATTATCTCTGTAATGTGACATCACTGTGTTTATTATCTCTCTACTGTGACCTCACTATGTGCATTATCTATGTACTGTGACCTCACTATGTGCATTATCTCTGTAGTTTGACCTCACTATTTGCATTATCTCTGTACTCTGACCTCACTATGTGCATTATCTATGTACTGTGACCTCACTATGTGCATTATCTCAGTAGTGTGACCTCACTATTTGCATTATCTCTGTACTCTGACCTCACTATGTGCATTATCTATGTACTGTGACCTCACTATGTGCATTATCTCTGTACTGTGACATCACTATTTGTATTATCCCTGTAATGTGACATCACTGTGTTTATTATCTCTCTACTGTGACCTCACTATGTGCATTATCTCTGTACTCTGACCTCACTATGTGCATTATCTATGTGCTGTGACCTTACTATGTGTATTATCTCTGTAAGGTGACATCACTGTGTTTATTATCTCTCTACTGTGATCTCACTATGTGCATTATCTATGTAATGTGACCTCACTATGTGCATTATCCCTGTGCTATGACCTCACTATGTGCATTATCTATGTACTGTGACCTCACTATGTGCATTATCTATGTACTGTGACATAACTATGTGCATTATCTATGTACTGTGACATCACTATGTGCATTATCTCTGTAGTGTGACCTCACTATGTGCATTATCTCTGTACTCTGACATCACTATGTGTATTATCTCTGTAATGTGACATCACTCTGTTTATTATCTCTGTACTGTGACCTCACTATTTGTATTATCTCTGTAATGTGACATCACTGTGTTTATTATCTCTCTACTGTGACCTCACTATGTGCATTATCTCTGTACTGTGACCTCACTATGTGCATTATCTATGTAATGTGACCTCACTATGTGCATTATCTATGTACTGTGACATCACTATGTGCGTTATCTCTGTACTGTGACATCACTATGTGCGTTATCTCTGTACTGTGACATCACTATGTGCGTTATCTATGTACTGTGACCTCACTATGTGCATTATCTATGTACTGTGACATCACTATGTGCATTATCTCTGTACTGTGACCTCACTATATGCGTTATCTATGTACTGTGACCTGACTATGTGCATTATCTATGTACTGTGACATCACTATGTGCATGATCTATATACTGTGACATCACTATGTGTATTTTCTCTCTAATGTGACATCACTGTGTTTATTATCTCCCTACTGTGACCTCACTATGTGCATTATCTTTGTACTGTGACCTCACTATGTGCATTATCTATGTACTGTGACCTCACTATGTGCATTATCTATGTACTGTGACATCACTATGTTCATTATCTCTGTGCTGTGACATTACTATGTGTATTATCTCTGTAACGTGACATCACTGTGCTTATTTTCTCACTACTGTGACCTCACTATGTCCATTATCTCTGTACTGTGACCTCACTATGTGCATTATCTATGTACTGTGACCTCACTATGTGCATTATCTCTGTACTGTGACATCACTATATGCATTATCTCTGTACTGTGACCTCTCTATGTGAGTTATCTATGTTCTGTGACCTCACTATGTGCATTATCTATGTACTGTGATATCACTATGTGCATTATCTATGTACTGTGACCTCACTATGTGCATTATCTCTGTACTGTGACCTCACTATGTGCATTATCGCTGTACTGTGACATCACTATGTGTATTATCTCTGTAATGTGACATCACTGTATTTATTATCTCTGTAATGTGACATCACTATGTGCATTATCTTTGTACTGTGACATCACAATGTGCATTATCTATGTACTGTGACGTCATTATGTGCATTATATTTGTACTGTGACATCACTATGTGCATTATCTATTTACTGTGACCTCACTATGTGCATTATCTATGTACTGTGACATCACTATGTGCATTATCTCTGTACTCTGACTTCACTATGTTCATTATCTATGTACTGTAACCTCACTATGTGTATTATCTCTATAATGTGACATCACTGTGTTTATAATCTCTGTACTCTGACCTCACTATGTGCATTATCTATGTACTTTGACCTCACTATGTGTATTATCTCTGCAATGTGACATCACTATGTGCATTATCTCTGTACTGTGACCTCACTACGTGCATTATCTCTGTACTCTGACCTCACTATGTGCATTATCTATGTACTGTGACATCACTATTTGTATTATCTCTGTAATGTGACATCACTGTGATTATTATCTCTCTACGGTGACCTCACTATGTGCATTATCTCTGTACTGTGACCTCACTATGTGTGTTATCTCTGTAATGTGACATCACTGTATTTATTATCTCTGTAATGTGACATCACTATGTGCATTATCTATGTACTGTGACCTCACTATGTGCATTATCTCAGTAGTGTGACCTCACTATTTGCATTATCTCTGTACTTTGACCTCACTATGTGCATTATCTATGTACTTTGACCTCACTATGTGCATTATCTATGCAATGTGACCTCACTATTTGCATTATCTCTGTACTCTGACCTCACTATGTGCATTATCTCTGTACTCTGACCTCACTACGTGCATTATCTCTGTACTCTGACCTCACTATGTGCATTATCTATGTACTGTGACATCACTATTTGTATTATCCCTGTAATGTGACATCACTGTGTTTATTATCTCTCTACGGTGACCTCACTATGTGCATTATCTCTGTACTCTGACCTCACTATGTGCATTATCTCTGTACTGTGACCTCACTATGTGTATTATCTCTGTACTGTGACCTCACTATGTGTATTATCTCTGCAATGTGACATCACTATGTGCATTATCTCTGTACTGTGACCTCACTACGTGCATTATCTCTGTACTCTGACCTCACTATGTGCATTATCTATGTACTGTGACATCACTATTTGTATTATCCCTGTAATGTGACATCACTGTGTTTATTATCTCTCTACGGTGACCTCACTATGTGCATTATCTCTGTACTCTGACCTCACTATGTGCATTATCTCTGTACTGTGACCTCACTATGTGTGTTATCTCTGTAATGTGACATCACTGTATTTATTATCTCTGTAATGTGACATCACTATGTGCATTATCTCTGTACTGTGACCTCACTACGTGTATTATCTCTGTAATGTGACATCACTGTGCTTATTATCTCTGTACTCTGACCTCACTATGTGCATTATCTATGTACTGTGACCTCACTATGTGTATTATCTCTGTAATGTGACATCACTGTGTGCATTATCTCTGTACCGTGACCTCACTATGTACATTATCTCTGTACTCTGACCTCACTATGTGCATTATCTATGTACTGTGACCTCACTATGTGCATTATCTATGTAATGTGACCTCACTATGTGTATTATCTCTGTGCTATGACCTCACTATGTGCATTATCTATGTACTGTGACCTCACTATGTGCATTATCTATGTACTGTGACATCACTATGTGCATTATCTATGTACTGTGACATCACTATGTGCATTATCTCTCTACTGTGACCACACTATTTGCGTTATCTATGTACTGTGACCTCACTATGTGCATTACCTCTGTAGTGTGACCTCACTATGTGCATTATCTCTGTACTCTGACCTCACTATGTGCATTATCTATGTACTGTGACCTCACTATTTGTATTATCTCTGTAATGTGACATCACTGTGTTTATTATCTCTCTACTGTGACCTCACTATGTGCATTATCTCTGTACTGTGACCTCACTATGTGCATTATCTATGTAATGTGACCTCACTATGTGTATTATCTCTGTAATGTGACATCACTGTGTTTATTATCTCTGTAATGTGACATCACTATGTGCATTATCTCTGTACTGTGACATCACTATGTGCATTATCTATGTACTGTGACCTCACTATGTGCATTATCTATGTACTGTGACATCACTATGTGCATTATCTCTGTACTGTGACCTCACTATGTGCGTTATCTATGTACTGTGACCTGACTATGTGCATTATCTATGTACTGTGACATCACTATGTGCATGATCTATGCACTGTGATATCACTATGTGTATTATCTCTCTAATGTGACATCACTGTGTTTATTATCTCTCTACTGTGACCTCACTATGTGCATTATCTCTGTACTGTGACCTCACTATGTGCATTATCTATGTACTGTGACCTCACTATGTGCATTATCTATGTAATGTGACATCACTATGTGCATTACCTCTGTGCTGTGACATCACTATGTGTGTTATCTCTGTAATGTGACATCACTGTGTTTATTATCTCTCTACTGTGACCTCACTATGTGCATTATCTCTATACTGTGACATCACTATGTGTGTTATCTCTGTAATGTGACATCACTGTGTTTATTATCTCTCTACTGTGACCTCACTATTTGCATTATCTCTATACTGTGACATCACTATGTGTGTTATCTCTGTAATGTGACATCACTGTGTTTATTATCTCTGTACTGTGACATCACTATGTGTATTATCTCTGTAATGTGACATCACTGTGTTTATTTTCTCACTACTGTGACCTCACTATGTGCATTATCTCTGTACTGTGACCTCACTATGTGCATTATATATGTACTATGACCTCACTATGTGCATTATCTATGTACTGTGACCTCACTATGTGCATTATCTATGTACTGTGACCTCACTATGTGCATTATCTCTGTAACGTGACATCACTGTGCTTATTATCTCTGTACTGTGACATCACTATGTCTATTATCTCTGTAATGTGACATCACTGTGTTTATTATCTCTCTACTGTGACCTCACTATGTGCATTATCTCTGTACTGTGACATCACTATGTGCATTATCTATGTACTGTGACCTCACTATGTGCATTATCTCTGGACTGTGACATCACTATGTGCATTATCTATTTACTGTGACCTCACTATGTGCATTATCTATGTGCTGTGACATCGCTATATGCATTATCTCTGTACTGTGACCTCTCTATTTGCGTTATCTATGTACTGTGAAATCACTATGTGCATTATCTATGTACTGTGACATCACTATGTGCATTATCTATGTACTCTGACCTCACTATGTGTATTATCTCTGTAATGTGACATCACTGTGTTTATAATCTCTGTACTGTGACCTCACTATGTCTATTATCTCTGTAGCGTGACATCACTGTGTTTATTATATCTCTACTGTGACCTCACTATGTGTATTATCTCTGTACTGTGACCTCACTATGTGCATTATCTATGTACTGTGACCTCACTATGTGCATTATCTATGTACTGTGACATCACTATGTGCATTATCTCTGTACTGTGACCACACTATGTGCATTATCTATGTACTGTGACCTCACTATGTGTGTTATCTATGTACTGTGACATCACTATGTGCATTATCTCTGTACTGTGACCACACTATTTGCGTTATCTATGTACTGTGACCTCACTATGTGCATTATCTATGTACTGTGACATCACTATGTGCATTATCTATGTACTGTGACCTCACTATGTGTATTATCTCTGTAATGTGACATCACTGTGTTTATTATCTCTCTACTGTGACCTCACTATTTGCATTATCTCTATACTGTCACATCACTATGTGCATTATCTATGTACTGTGACCTCACTATATGCATTATCTCTGTACTGTGACCTCACTATGTGCATTATCTATGTACTGTGACATCACTATGTATATTATCTCTGTAATGTGACATCACTGTGTTTATTTTCTCTCTACTTTGACCTCACTATGTGTGTTATCTCTGTACTGTGACATCACTATGTGCATTATCTCTGTAATGTGACATCACTGTGTTTATTTTCTCTCTACTTTGACCTCACTATGTGTATTATCTCTGTACTGTGACCTCACTATGTGCATTATCTATGTACTGTGACCTCACTATATGCATTATCTCTGTACTGTGACCTCACTATGTGCATTATCTCTGTACTGTGACATTACTGTGCTTATTATCTCTACTTTGACATCAATATGTGTATTATCTCTGTAATGTGACATCACTGTGTTTATTTTCTCTCTACTTTGACCTCACTATGTGCATTATCTCTGTACTGTGACCTCACTATGTGCATTATCTCTGTACTGTGACATTACTGTGCTTATTATCTCTACTTTGACATCAATATGTGTATTATCTCTGTAATGTGACATCACTGTGTTTATTTTCTCTCTACTTTGACATCACTATGTGCATTATCTCTGTACTGTGACCTCACTATGTGCATTATCTCTGTACTGTGACATCACTATGTGTATTATCTCTGTAATGTGACATCACTGTATTTATTATCTCTGTAATGTGACATCACTATGTGCATTATCTTTGTACTGTGACATCACTATGTGCATTATCTATGTACTGTGACGTCATTATGTGCATTATATTTGTACTGTGACATCACTATGTACATTATCTATTTACTGTGACCTCACTATGTGCATTATCTATGTACTGTAACATCACTATGTGCATTATCTCTGTACTCTGACCTCACTATGTGCATTATCTCTGTACTCTGACCTCACTATGTTCATTATCTCTATAATGTGACATCACTGTGTTTATAATCTCTGTACTGTGACCTCACTATGTGCATTATCTATGTACTGTGACCTCACTATGTTTATTATCTCTGTACTGTGACCTCACTATGTGCATCATCTCTGCACTGTGACCTCACTATGTGCATTATCTCTGTACTCTGACCTCACTATGTGCATTATCTCTGTACTCTGACCTCACTATGTGCATTATCTATGTACTGTGACCTCACTATGTTTATTATCTCTGTACTGTGACCTCACTATGTGCATCATCTCTGCACTGTGACCTCACTATGTGCATTATCTCTGTACTCTGACCTCACTATGTGCATTATCTCTGTACTCTGACCTCACTATGTGCATTATCTATGTCCTGTGACCTCACTATGTGCATTATCTCTGTACTGTGACATCACTATATGTATTATCTCTGTGACGTGACATCACTGTGCCTATTATCTCTGTACTGTGACATCACTGTGTTTATTCTCTCTCTACTGTGACATCACTATGTGCATTATCTCTGTTCTGTGACCTCACTATGTGCATTATCTCTGTAATGTGACATCACTGTATTTATTATCTCTGTAATGTGACATCACTATGTGCATTATCTCTGTACTGTGACATCACTATGTGTATTATCTCTCTAATGTGACATCACTGTGTTTATTATCTCTGTAATGTGACATCACTATGTGCATTGTCTCTGTGCTGTGACCTCACTATGTGCATTATCTATGTACTGTGACCTCACTATGTGCATTATCTATGTACTGTGACCTCACTATGTGCATTATCTCTGTACTGTGTAGAGATGAGCGTTGTTCTACTCGAACTGTTCGCCATTCTCAAATTCGAGCTGTTTTGGGCGGTGTTCGAGCCGTTCGGCGAACACGAACGATTTGAGAAAAATTCGGCTGTTCGAGGTTATGTTCGATAACTGTTCGTGCACCAAAATCATAACTGGATTTTTTCTCAGTAATGATGAAAATTAATGTTAATTCGCAGTTTGAGTGTACAGCGGGGTGGGGGGAGGGGCAGGGGATGGATCTCTGCAGGAACAATGAAGATCTCCATTTTTTTTTCTCTTTCCCGCATTTACAGTGGGGAGGTGCAATCTGTCAGCCTATCAGCAGCGCACACACGGAGCGAAGTGCTTTTTTTCACACAAGCAAGGGCATGTGTCATTGGCAGTGTATGTCACATGTCCTTGCCCTATAAGACCAAGCCATTTTCCCCGTTGCCACCATTTTCTCACTGCTGCAGCTGCGTGTTAGACGGCACCGCTGTTGCTGTGTGCGCTATACCTTGTTAATTTCAAGCCAATTTTCGCACAAATCTACAGATAGCTTGGGAGTAGGGAATAGTTGTGATTGCAGTCCTTTTAAGGACTAGGTTACAGCATTTCCTACGACTTTTATCAGGCAGGTCTGTGCTCTTAAATAGATAGATTGTGGGAGTAAAGACTAATTGTAATTGCAGTCCTTTTCAGGACTAGGTTACATCAGTTCCTATCAGTTTTTGCCAGGCAGGTCTGTGCCAGTGCTGTGCAAGTTTTTTTCACAGCATTTGGCTGAATCTAGCAAAGCTAATCCTTTTTGACCTATTGCAGAGTGTGTTAGTCAGTGGAGTAGCCTATCTGTGTTGCAAGATATACCACCTGTGTATAGAATACCAATTTTTTTACTGCACCTAGTGAAGTAAAATCTTTTGGGCATAGCATCATTCTATTAGTCCATCTATACTGACCTCCATCAGGTTGCAAATTAAAAATAATTTTTATCTGCATCTACCTCTGAAAAAATATTTGGCCTTCTAGCAGTGTGTGGGACTTTCTCTATTAGTCCATCTATACTGACCTCCATCAGGTTGCAAACTGAATATATTTTTTTCTGCATCTACCTCTGAAAAAATATTTGGGCTTCTAGCTGTGTGTGGGACTTGTTGTATTAGTCCATCTATACTGACCTCCATCAGGTTGCAAATTATATATAATTTTTTTCTGCATCTAACCCAGCCAATAGTTTTGGCCTAATACCACAGTTTGGCCACTCAGTTCTGCTCGGTTCCCATCCATTGTTTTTTTGCGCAAACAACTCCAGAGTTGTGAATTAGTTAACCACCAAAATGAGTGGAAAAAGGCCTGCTGCTGGTGGAAAGGGGAATAGGCGTGTTGGGAAGGGGAAAAAAGGTTGTGTCCGTGGGGTAGGTGCAGAAGAAAGACCATCTTCCAGCCAAACTAAAATGTCTACTTCTTTTAGCGGACAATGTGATAAGATCCCTTTCTTACGGCCACGCCAATCGCTACAAATTCCAGATGAGGCACAAAAACAGCAGGTGCTTCAACGGATATCAAGTGCTCCTTTAAGTGGGCTCTCCTCCACATCAACTTCAACATCACAAATACTCCAGTCCTCAAAGGTGTCACCCCAATCGCACTTGCTTCCTCACAGCTCCCAAATCTCCAGCTGCCCGTCTGAGTATGGGGTAACACAGATGGTTGAGTCTGCAGAGCTGTTTACTCATACTATAGCCTGGGAATCAGAGGTCGACTCCAGCGCTTCTGTGAATCCAGACGAGGAAATGATCTGCATTGATGCCCAGAATCTTTATGAGTCGGATCCAGGACCAGACGCAGAAGGTTCTGACCATAATGTAGACCCTCATTCCCAAACTGTAACTCCTGTTGGTGGAGACAATGAGGAAGACGATGATGAGACTCAAATACCTGATTGGAGCGACAACTTTAGTTTTTTGTCAGGGCAGGAACAGGTTGGCTCTGAGGACGACGGGTGTGATAACGCAAAGGGTGATGATGATGAGGTTGGAGATCCCACTTACTGTCAACCCACAGTCAGCCAAGAGATGAGATCAGCAGAGGAGGAGGAGGAGGATGCTAGTGACGACGAGGTCAGGTTGTGCCTTCCTGGACAGAGACGTAGTACTGGAAGCACGTCAACAACTGCATCCTCAAACACAACTCTGCCTCTCACCACAAGTCGTGGTGGCTCTTCAGGTCGCATGGGTGCTAAGCCTTGCATAGCCTGGGCATTTTTTCAGATCGATAAAGATGACCCAACTCGTGTTATCTGTAACATTTGTCAGCAAAAGCTAAGTAGAGGCCAAAAAATACATAGTTTGAGTACTTCATGCATGAACCGGCACATGGACATGAAGCATAAGTTGCAGTGGGAAGCTCACTGTGCTACAATGCGGCCTAGCCGGCCGGGCCAACCACCGTCTGCCATATCTTGTGCATCCGCGGCCTCTTCATCCTCTGTGACTGGGGGGACAGCAGTCACACCTGTTTTGGGGCGCAAACCTGCCACCTCTTTACGCGCAACAGCCAGAGTGATTGGCAGGTCATCATTTTCTTTGGAGGTGGTAACACCAGCTGGTGTTGAGCGCTGTCCGACATTGATAGCACCACCTTTGGATCAAGGCAACCTAACATGTCCGCCTGCATCTTCCTCACAGACCGGCAGTTTGCCGGGGACACCCTTATCAACCCCGTCTAAGCACAATAGCCAGCCCTCGGTCCCTCAGATGTGGACAAGTAAAAGACTATTTCCTCCTAGCCATGAGAAAGCTAAGAGGTTGAATTTCACCATCTGCAAGCTCTTGGCTACAGAAATGCTGCCTTTCCACATGGTGGACACAGAGGATTTTCGAGACCTTATGTCCGTCGCAGTGCCCCAGTACCAGATGCCCAGTCGGCACTACTTCTCAAAGAAAGGTGTGCCTGCGCTCCACCAGCATGTCGCACACAACATCACCGCTTCTTTGAGAAACTCTGTGTGTGACAGGGTGCATTTCACCACAGACACTTGGACGAGTAGGCATGGACAGGGGCGTTACATGTCGCTGACTGGGCACTGGGTAACTATGGTGACAGCAGGACAAGGGGCTGCTGTCCAAGTCTTGCCGTCCCCACGAGTTGTGTGTCAATCCTCTTTATCTCAAAGTTCCTCCACTGCTTCTGCCTCCTCAACCTCCTCTCGGTCCTCCACCTGCACCCAAAGCCTGTCTGGTCATGCCACAAGCTTTCTAACTGCGCAGAAGGGATCCTGCACACCTCCTTACTATGCTGGCAGTAGGGCTCAACGTCATCAGGCGGTTTTTACTTTGAAATGTCTGGGAAATGTGAGTCACACAGCTGAGGAGTTGTGGTCAGCTCTGGAGAACCAGTTTCATGAATGGTTGTCTCCACTGGACCTGAAACCAGGGAAGGCCGTGTGCGACAATGCTGCAAACCTGGGTGCGGCCCTTCGCCTGGGCAATGTCACACACGTGCCTTGTATGGCTCACGTGTTGAACCTGGTTGTCCAGCGATTTTTAGCCCACTATCCCGGACTAGATGGCCTTCTGCAGAGGGCACGGTCGCTGTGTGCTCACTTCCGCCGTTCGCATCCCGCAGCTCAGCGACTTACATCTCTACAGAAGTCGTTGGGCCTGCCACTTCACCGGCTAAAATGCGATGTGCCTACCCGGTGGAATTCAACTCTGCACATGTTGCAGCGACTGTGGCAGCACCGACAAGCCCTGGTGCAATACGTTCTGACGTATAGCCTGGGCCAACGAGATCCGGAGGTGGGGCAAATCACGCTGGAGGAGTGGTCTCAGATCAGGGACCTATGCACCCTTCTGCACAGTTTTGAAATGGCGACGAAGATGTTTAGTGCTGACGATGCCATTATCAGCATGACTATTCCGGTGATTTACATGCTGGAGCACATGTTAAACAGAATTCGGAGTCAGGTGGTGCGACAAGAGGAGGTGGAGGAAGTAGAGGAGGAGGAGTTGTATGCGGAAGGGCTAACATCTGCAAGGTCCAGACGGTCGGCAGCACCAAGGCGGCAGGCATGTGAGGGTGGGGGAGATGGTTTTACCAGGGCGCATGGTAGCAGCCAAACTAGTGAGGAAGGTGCAGGAGCCCAGGAAGAAGTGGAGGACGAACTGATGGAAGACTGATCAGATGAGGGAGACCTTGATCAAATTTCTGTTGTGCGAGGTTGGGGGGAGAGGACAGAGGAAGGAAGCATGATTGTTACCTCGCCACCAACACAACAGGGACTTGGTGCTCCTGGATGCACAACACACATGAGTGCCTTCTTGCTGCACTACCTGCAACATGACCCTCGAATTGGGAGAATTAGAAATAATCCTGACTACTGGGTTGCCACACTGTTAGATCCCCGGTACAAAAGTAAATTTGCAGAAATTATTCCTGCCATAGAAAGGGATGCACGCATGCAGGAGTATCAGCAGAGACTGTTGCAGAATGTTACATGTGCTTTTCCACAAAACACCAGTGGTGCACGTAGTGAATCTCACAGTTCCAACTTGCCAACCGTGGGACCGTTAAGTGTTCAGCACTCAAACCGTAACAGAACCACAGTATCTGCTGGTAACATCAATTTTGCGGAATCATTTCACCACTTTTTTAGCCCATCCTTTGCAAGGCCACAGGAGACAAGAAGTCTGACACATAGTCAACGCCTAAAGACGATGATACAGGAGTATCTCCAAGTAAACATTGAAGCCATGACTGTGTCACTGTACCCTTGCTCTTTTTGGGCTTCCAATCTGGATAAATGGCCAGAGCTAGCCACTTACGCCTTGGAGATCTTGTCATGCCCCGCAGCCAGCGTTCTGTCTGAACGTGTGTTCAGCGCTGCTGGTGGTGTGCTGACAGATAAGCGCACGCGGCTCTCCACTGATAATGTAGACAGACTCACGTTCATAAAGATGAACAAATCATGGATCCGAAATGACTTTTCTACCCCTGTGTCATCCTGGGGAGAGTAAAAGCTTGATGATTGGTTAAAATCACCTCACCAACCGTTTTAAGCTTTCAAATTACTAATCATGTTTATCTGTATCTTGGGTGGAAAATAATTTGGGCTTTGTAGCAGTGTGCAGTACTGATTCTATTAGGCCATCTATAATAAGCTCCACCAGATTTAAAATTACTAATCATGTTTATCTGTATCTTGGCTGGAAAATAATTTGGGCTTTGTAGCAGTGTGCAGCACTGATCCTATTAGGCCATCTATAATAAGCTCCACCAGATTTAAAATTACTAATCATGTTTATCTGTATCTTGGCTGGAAAATAATTTGGGCTTTGTAGCAGTGTGCAGCACTGATTCTATTAGGCCATCTATAATAAGCTCCACCAGATTTAAAATTACTAATCATGTTTATCTGTATCTTGGCTGGAAAATAATTTGGGCTTTGTAGCAGTGTGCAGCACTGATCCTATTAGGCCATCTATACTAAGCTCCACCAGATTTAAAATTAATAATAATTTTTAGCTGCATCTAGCCCGGAAAATAATTTTGGGGCTCCGAGATGCGCAAGACACATAAGTGCCTTCTTGCTGCACTACCTGCAACATGACCCTCATATTGTCAGAATTCGAAGTAATCATGACTACTGGGTTGCCACACTCTTAGATCCCCCAAACTTTTCGATCAACCTTTTCATTTTAAAAAAGACCAAAAAAATGGTCATTTTTGAAATTATAAGCATTAGCAGGTTATTAGAAACTGAAATCAAACAGTTTTCAACTCAAAACTTTATTCTAGGTGATGTTACATTTTCACATAGGACCCCTTGTTCGAAAGGAGCTTCTGAACTCTCTCGTCCATTGAATTTGTCAGGTTTTGGATGGTTTCTGCTTCAATTGTTTTGCATGAGGACAGAATACCCTCCCAGAGCTGTTGCTTAGTTGTGAACTGCCTCCCGCCATCATAGACACTCCTTTTGATGATGCTCCAGAGGTTCTGAATGGGGTAGAGGTCAGGGGAGCATGGGGGTCACACCATAAGTTTGTCCCCTTTTATGCCCATATCAGCCAGAGATGCAGATGTTTTATGTGCAGCATGAGATGGTGCATTATCATGAATAAAAATGATCTTGCTGTGGAATACACGGTTCTTCTTCTTGAACCATGGCAGGAAGTGCTGTTTGAGAAAATCCACATACATTATGGAGTTCATCTTTACCCCTTCAGGGATCCTAAAGGGGCCGACAATCTCTCTCCCCATGATTCCAGCCCAAAACATTACTCCACCTCCTCCTTGTTGGCGCTGTAGCCGTGTTTGTGTGGGGTGTCCATCAACCAGCCATCCTCCACTCCATCCATCTGGACCATCGAGCGCTGCACGGCACTCATCCGTGAACAAAACAGTTTTGAAATCAGTCTTCATGTAATCTTTGGCCCACTGGAGCCGTTTCTGCTTGTGTGAAGTGGATAGAGGAGGTCGACAGGATGGCGTATGCACAGCTGCAAACCTCTGAAGGACCCTGCATCTTGTTGTTCGGGGGACGTTGGAGGCACCAGCAGCTTCAAAAACTTGTCTGCTGCTATGACAAGGCTTTTTTGCCGCTGCTCTTTTAACCTGACATAATTGCCTGTAGGAAAGAGTCCTCAATTTGCCCTTATCAGCACGCACACGTGTGTACTGTGAATCAGCTACATACTTCTTGATTGCCAAGACACTTCATCCTGATCATCGCACAATGTTGATTGTAGTCATGCCTTGACCTAAACACTCCACAATTTGTTGCTTCTCAGCAGCCGACACATCCTTTTTCTTTCCCATTTTGGCAGAAAATGTAGGCTGCTTAATAATGTGAGACAGCCTTCTTAAGTAGTCTTGCCTTTCATTGGACACACCTGCCAAACTAATTAGCACAGGTGTCTGCAATTGCTTACAGTGATATAAAGAGCCCTGACACACATCACCATCAATGAGTTTAACTGACAAACAAACAAATTCTTCCCTTATCACTCCTAAACACTTTTTGCATAATAATTTGGAACACAGTGTACATGTGCTTTTCCACAAAACACCAGTGGTTCACGTAGTGAATCTTACAGTTCTAACTTGCCAACCGTGGTCTGTATGGAGTTGTTCAATAAAGGGCCCAAAATTAAGATAACATAGATGGGAGAGGTCTCTATGAATAGGAATTCCTAAGTATTTGATACCCTGTGAGGGCCAGGCAAAGGGAAAGTTGGACTGGATGGAATCCTGTATGGATTTGGGGAGGGAGACATCGAGGGCCTCAGACTTCGCTGCATTGATTTTAAAATTTGACCATGTAACAAAGTGATCTATTTCAGCCATAACAGCATGGATGGATATATGTGATTGAGTGATATATACTAGGACATCATCAGCAAATAGAGAGCACTTGTACTCGGTGCCTCCCACCTCAATCCACCTAATATTGGGGTTATGGCGAATTGATGAGAGCAGGTGCTCCGTCACTAGGATGTATAAGAGAGGGGACAGAGGACATCCCTGCCTTGTCCCATTGGTGATTGTGAAAGGTGATGAAAATGTTCTGATGCACCCCTTGGGCCTTGGGACACCCGGAGCCGGACCCTTTTTGGTGGATGCTGGTGGTTGTAGTCTCCGTGGCGGCGACCCGGTTCCGTGGCTCAGGGCGGTCAAACCAGTGGCGGAACTATTTATGTGGTTTTGATGTTTAAATGTCTGACTACGCCACCCGTGGATTGCGGTCAGAGTGAACCGCCGCTACAGGGCAGACCGCTAAGGCTGGTGTTGTGGGTGCAGCAGAGCGTAGCATAACTCCCCACGGGAGGAGTATAGCCTCAGGGCAGTGTATGCGGAGGATGGGGGTGATGGTGCAGGGCAGCAGCAGTAACGACACGGAGTCAGTGATGCAGTTCAGGGCCTTTACTCACAGTTCTTATTATCCAGACCACGTCTGCAGGTAACGGCTGCCCACGTCGTACTGTGCTCACCAGGTGAGGGGCTCAGACAACTCCCAGATAACTTTGGAGCACTTCACAGGACCCCCTTTGTGTGTCCTTTGTCTGGCCTTTCTTACCAACCCTTCTGTCCGGCTGCCTCGGGCCTCCTCTTGGTAAACTTGGCGCCAGTTTCCCTGACCCTATGTGGTGCCTTCCTAGCGGGTGTAGCGAGGGGCTGCGCCACATAAAATGTCACAGCCTCCGGTTTCTAGCTGAGGGTCATTTCCTGCCTCCACTAGTTTCGTGGACCGGTCTCCCCCTTTGGCCTGACCCCTCCACGCAGGTGGATTCGGGCGTGCGGTGGCGACTCGCCCGTCCGCACGCCTGGGATCCCTTCGTTCCTCGTTCCTGGAGACTTCTCCGCTCCTCTTCCTTCCTTCTCCCTCTTCCAGGCCTGGGCCTCTGTTACTAGGCCCACCTCCGGAGCAGAGCTCATGCAGAGCCCCTGCTCCCTGCCACTTCTGCTCAGACTTCTCTGCACTGAACTAAGATGGTGCCCACCTTTTATACTCCCTTCTCAATGCACCCAGGAACTGCTTCCTCCCTGCTCCTGCACTACAGGGTTCCCCTTCCTCAGTGTTCCCTCCCCCCACTCCAGTCAGGGACAGGGACTGTCGTGCCCATCTCAGGGGCATATTGGTCGCCCTGCCCCACGGCAATGTGGTGTAATGCATGCAGGTGTCGGGTCCTGATCCACACTCCATCCTTACCTGAGAGTGAGATATCACACCTCTGGGTGAGGTGCAATACCTCTGTAGCAACCGAGCCCTCAGAGTGCTATAGTTCCATTTATCTTCAGCCTAGGTGACGTATTGCGATACAGGGCCGTGATTTTGGCTATAAAAGGTTCCCCTAGACCCCTACCCCAAGCTTTTTAAGAGAATCATATATGGCGTGCCAGGAGACTCTATGGAATGCTTTCTCAGCATCCAACGAGAGAATCTAATTACAAATTTTTAACTGCATCTAGCCCAGGAAATACTTTGTGCCTAGTAGCAGTGTCTGCTAGTCAGCGGATTATCCCGGCTGTTAAGCAAGCTACACCACCTGTAGTTTGGACACTTAATTTTTTCAAAGGAAATGCTTCGGGACCACGGGATACTCAGTGAAGAGCATCAGGAGGCACCCCAAGCCACAGGGGCTGGGACTGGCGGTAGGACGCCTTGCAGTGGACCGCCAAGCTCGATCCTTATAAAAGCTTTTTAACTGCAGCAGCTTTAGTTGACGCTACTGGAGCTGGAATTACGCGGCTGCTGGCATGAGACTTGCCCTCCAATAGATCCTTGTAAATGGATTTAAAGTGTATTCATTCAAATTAGAGAGACAATTTAAATTAAAAAGCTTAGAGCTGCCTCCACCACAGGGGGGCTCTCTCGACCCACCAGCGGACTGGCACCAGTATTGGGAGAGGGGGGCTGGCCGTCAGGGTTCACCGCGGCTCTGGCACAAACCCGGCGACACGGAGGTGGCACGGGCAGGAGCGGACTGAACGTGTCGGCTTCTCACTTTTTGGATTTTAGAAGGGCATGACATGCCTATATCTGTGTCTCCCCCTCCTTTTACTCCTCCACCTCTTTTCTTTTCGCATGACTATATGTACTTGTCACTTTTCCATGTGTTAGTTGTGTCTTCTGAGCAGTTTGTCAGCTTTTGGACACCTTTGAAGGTGTTTTCTATGTGTTTCTATGTGTTTTTGTTTGCCTGCCATTGGTTTTAACGGTGTTCGAAGGTGTTCGACGAACCGAACCGAACTCGAACACTACGGGGGTGGCTCAACACTAATCACTATGTGCATTATCTCTGTACTGTGACATCACTATGTGCATTATCTATGTACTGTGACCTCACTATGTGTATTATCTCTGTAATGTGACATCACTGTGCTTATTATCTCTGTACTGTGACATCACTATATGTATTATCTCTGTAATGTGACATAACTGTGTTTATTATTTTTCTACTGTGATCTCACTTTGTGCATTATATCTTTACTGTGACATCACTATGTGCATCATCTATGTACTGTGACCTCATTATGTGCATTATCTATGTACTGTGAGATCACTATGTGTATTATCTCTGTAATGTGATATCACTGTGTTTATTATCTCTGTAATGTGACCTCACTGTGTTTATTATCTCTCTACTGTGACCTCACTATGTGCATTACCTCTGTACTGTGACCTCACTATGAGCATTATCCCTGTACTGTGACATCACTGTGTTTATTATCTCTGTACTGTCACCTCACTATGTGCATTACCTCTGTACTGTGACCTCACTATGAGCATTATCTCTATTGTGACATAACTATGTGCATTTTCTCTATATTGTGACATCACTATGTGAATTATCTCTGTAATGTGACATCACTGTGTTTATTATCTCTCTACTGTGACATCACTATGTGCATTATCTCTGTACTGTGACCTCACTATGTGCATTATCTATGTACTGTGACATCACTATGTGCATTATCTCTGTACTGTGACATCACTATGTATTATCTCGGTAATCTGACATCACTGTGTTTATTATCTCTGTTCTGTGACCTCACTATGTGCATTATCTCTGCACTGTGACCTCACTATGTGCTTTATCTCTTTACTGTGACCTCATTATATGCATTATCTCTGCACTGTGACATCACTATGTGCATTATCTCTGTACTGTGACATCACTAATTGTACTATCTCTGTAAAGTGGCATCACTGTGTTTATTATCTCTCTACTGTGACCTCACTATGTGCATTATATCTGCTCTGTGACCTCACTATGTGCATTATCTATGTACTGTGACATCACTATGTGGATTATCTCGGTACTGTGACATCACTATGTGTATTATTACTGTAATATGACATCATTGTGTTTATTATCTCTCTACTGTGACCTCACTATGTGCATTATCTCAGTACTATGACCTCACTATGTGCATTATCTACGTACTATGACATCACTATGTGCATTATCTCTGTACTGTGACATCACTATGTGCATTATCTCTGTAATGTGACATCAGTGTGTTTATTATCACTCAATTGTGACCTCACTATGTGCATTATCTCTGTACTGTGACCTCACTATGTGCATTATCTATGTACTGTGACATCACTGTGTGCATTATCTCTGTACTGTCACATCACTACGTGTAATATCTCTGTAATGTGACCTCACTATGTGCATTATCTCTGTACTGTGACATCACTATGTGCATTATCTCTGTACTGTGTCATCACTATGTGTATTATCTCTGTACTGTGACATCACTATGTGTATTATCTAAGAAATGTGACATCACTGTGTTTATTATCTCTCTACTGTGACCTCACTACGTGAATTATCTCTTTACTGTGACCTTACTATGTGCATTATCTATGTACTGTGACATCACTATGTGCATTTTCTCTGTACTGTGACATCACTATGTGCATTATCTCTGTACTGTGACATAACTATATGTATTATCTCTGTAATGTGACATCACTGTGTTTATTATCTCTCTACTGTGACCTCACTATGTGCATTATCTCTGTAGTGTGAACTCACTATGTGCATTATCTATGTACTGTGACATCACTATGTGCATTATCTCTGTACTATGACATCACTATGTGTATTATCTCTGTAATGTGACATCACTGTGCTTATTATCTCTGTACTGTGACATCACTATGTGTATTCTCTCTGTAACATGATATCACTATTTGCATTATCTCTGTACTGTGACATCACTATGTGCATTATCTCTGTACTGTGACATCACTATGTGCATTATGTCTGCTCTGTGACCTCACTATGTGCGTTATCTATGTACTGTGACATCACTATGTGGATTATCTCGGTACTGTGACATCACTATGTGTATTATCACTGTAATGTGACATCATTGTGTTTATTATCTCTCTTCTGTGACCTCACTATGTGCATTATCTCTGTACTGTGACCTCACTATGTGTATTATCTCAGTACTATGACCTCACTATGTGCATTAGCTCTGTACTGTGACATCACTATGTGTATTATCTCTGTAATGTGACATCACTGTGTTTATTATCACTCAATTGTGACCTCACTCTGTGCATTATCTCTGTACTGTGACCTCACTATGTGCATTATCTATGTACTGTGACATCACTGTGTGCATTATCTCTGTACTGTCACATCACTACGTGTAATATCTCTGTAATGTGACCTCACTATGTGCATTATCTCTGTACTGTGACATCACTATGTGCATTATCTCTGTAATGTGACATCACTGTGTTTATTATCTCTCTACTGTGACCTCACTATGTGCATTATCTCTGTAGTGGGAACTCACTATGTGCATTATCTATGTACTGTGACCCCACTATGTGCATTATCTCTGTACTATGACATCACTATGTGTATTATCTCTGTAATGTGACATCACTGTGCTTATTATCTCTGTACTGTGACATCACTATGTGTATTCTCTCTGTAACATGATATCACTATTTGCATTATCTCTGTACTGTGACATCACTATGTGCATTATCTCTGTTCTGTGACATTACTATGTGTATTATCTCTGTAACATGACATCACTGTGCTTATTATATCTGTATTGTGACATCACTATGTGTATTATCTCTGTAATGTGACATCACTATGTGTATTATCTCTGCAATATGACATCACTGTGTTTATTATCTCACTACTGTGACCTCACTAGGTGCATTATCTCTGCACTGTGACATCACTATGTGCATTATCTCTGTACTGTGACCTCACTATGTGTATTATCTCTGTAATGTGACATCACTGTGTTTATTATCTCTGTACTGTGACATCACTATGTGTTTTATCTCTGTAACATGACATCACTGTGCTTGTTATCTTTGTACTGTGACATCACTATGTGTATTATCTCTGTAATGTGACATCACTGTGTTTATTTTCTCTCTACTGTGACCTCACTATGTGCTTTATCTCTGTACTGTGACATCACTATGTGTATTATCTCTGTAATGCGACATCACTGTGTTTATTATCTCTGTACTGTGATATCACTATGTGTATTATCTCTGTAATGTGACATCACTGTGTTTATTATCTCTCTACTGTGACCTCACTATGTGCATTATCTATGTACTCTGACCTCACTATGTGCATTATCTATGTACTGTGACATCACTATGTGCATTATCCCTGTACTGTGACATCACTATGTGTATTATCCCTGTACTGTGACATCACTGTGTTTATTATCTCTGTACTGTGACCTAACTATGTGCATTATCTCTGTACAGTGACCTCACTATGTGCATTATCTCAGTACTGTGACATCACTATGTGCATTATCTCTGTACTGTGACATCACTATGTGTATTATCCCTGTACTGTGACATCACTGTGTTTATTATCTCTGTACTGTGACCTAACTATGTGCATTATCTCTGTACAGTGAACTCACTATGTGCATTATCTCTGTACTGTGACATCACTATGTGCATTATCTCTGTAACGTGACATCACTGTGTTTATTATCTCTGTACTGTGACATCACTTTGTGTATTATCTTTGTAACTTGACATCACTGTGCTTATTATCTGTGTACTGTGACATCACTATGTGTATTATCTCTGTAATGTGACATCACTGTGTATTATGTCTGTAATGTGACATCACTGTGTTTATTATCTCTCTACTGTGACCTCACTATGTGCATTATCCCTGTACTGTGACCTCACTATGTGCATTATCTCTGCACTGTGACATCGCTATGTGCATTATCTCTGTACTGTGACATCACTATGTGTATTATCTCTGTAATGTGACAACACTTTGTTTATTATCCCTGTACTGTGACATCACTTTGTTTATTATCTCTGTACTGTGACCTCACTATGTGCATTACCTCTGTACTGTGACCTCACTATGAGCATTATCTCTGTACTGTGACATCACTATGTGCATTTTCTCTGTACTGTGACATCACTATGTGTATTATCTCTGTAATGTGATATCACTTTGTTTAGTGACTCTGTACTGTGACATCACTAAGTGTATTATCTCTGTAATGTGACATCACTGTGTTTATTATCTCTGTACTGTGACATCACTGTGTTTATTATCTCTAATAATAATAATAATAATAATAATAATAGTTTATTTTTATAGCGCCAACATATTCCGCAGCACTTTACAAATTTTAGGGGGGACTTATACAGACAATACAGAATAAGCATATCTCATATCGAACGGAGTGAGGGCCCTGCTCGCGAGCTTACAGTCTATGAGGAAGTGGGGGAGACACAAAAGGTAAAAAGTACATATATTGTATAATGCAGCCTTGATATACTGAATAGGATAAATAATAATACATGGACTGGTCGCCAGCCAGTATGTGTGCAGTCCTGACAGAGGCTTTTATGTGCATGGTTGGTTTGAACCCGAAGTTGAAGAAGATTTTAATATGGGGGAAAGCTGGGATGGACAGAGTGTGTTTAGGTGATACGCCAGTCTAAAGAAATGTGTTTTTAGGGTTCGCTTGAAACTGTGGGTATTGGGAATTAATCGAACTGTCCTGGGTAGTGCATTCCAGAGAATTGGCGCAGCACGCGAGAAATCTTGGAGACGGGAGTGGGAAGTTCGGATTATGGAGGATTTTAGTTTCAAGTCATTTGCAGAACGGAGGGCACATGTAGGGTGGTAGACTGAGACAAGGGAGGAGATGTAGGGGGGTACTGAAGCATGGAGCGCTTTGTGGGTAAGCGTGATAAGTTTAAAACGAACTCTATATTGGATGGGCAACCAATGCAATGACTGGCACAGGGAAGAGGCATCGGTGTAGCGGTTGGCGAGGAATATGATCCTGGCTGCTGCGTTCAGGACGGATTGGAGAGGGGAGAGTTTAGTAAGAGGGAGACCGATTAGTAGAGCGTTGCAATAGTCAAGACGAGAATGAATAAGAGCGACAGTAAGAGTTTTTGCCGAGTCAAAGGTGAGAAAAGTCCTGATTCTTGAGATGTTTTTGAGGTGTAGATGACATGAACGAGCGAGTGATTTGATGTGAGGAGTGAAAGAAAGATCTGAATCAAAAATGACCCCAAGACAGCGGGCTTGTAGCTGGGGAGTAATGGTTGAGCCACAAACGGAGATGGCAATATCGGGCACAGGTAGATTAATGGAGGGAGGAAAGACGAGTAGTTCAGTTTTTGACAGATTCAGTTTTAGGCAGAAGGAGGACATAATGTTAGACACAGCAGAAAGACAATCACTGGTCTTTTGTAGTAATGCAGGGGTGATGTCCGGAGCAGAGGTGTATAATTGGGTGTCATCAGCATAGAGATGGTACTGAAAACCGAATCTACTGATTGTTTGTCCAATAGGAGCAGTGTATAAGGAGAAAAGAAGGGGGCCTAGGACTGATCCTTGTGGAACCCCGACAGTAAGAGGAAGTAGGGAGGAGGAGGAGCTGGCGAAAGACACAGAGAAGGAGCGGTCAGAGAGATAAGAGGAGAACCAGGAGAGAACCGTGTCCTTGAGGCCAATAGTGCGGAGCATAGTGAGGAGGAGCTGATGATCCACAGTGTCAAATGCTGCAGAGAGATCCAGGAGAATCAGCAGGGAGTAGTGACCATTAGATTTAGCTGTTAGTAGATCATTAGAGACTTTAGTGAGGGCAGTTTCAGTAGAATGTAAAGAGCGGAAACCAGATTGTAAAGGGTCAAGAAGAGAGTTGTCTGAGAGATAGCGGATTAGACGGGAGTGGACCAGGCGTTCCAGGAGTTTAGAGATAAAGGGAAGATTGGAAACAGGTCTGTAGTTGGCCGTGCAGTTCTGGTCGAGGGATGGTTTTTTAAGTAATGGTTGTATGCTGGCGTGTTTAAAAGAAGAGGGAAAGATACCAGATGAGAGGGAAAGGTTGAAAATTTTAGTTAGGTGAGAGGTGACAGCTGGAGCAAGGGACTGAAGGAGATGTGAGGGAATAGGGTCGCTGGTGCAGGTGGTAGGGCGAGAAGATGCAAGGAGCCTGATCACTTCATCTTCCGTGACTGGTTCGAAGTCAGAAAATGAGCAAGATACAATGTGGCGGGGGGGAGCATGCATAACATTTGGGGATTGGGAGAAAATTTCCTGTCGGATATGGTCAATTTTTTCTTTGAAATAGTTAGCCAGATCGTCAGCGCTGAGGTCGGTGGTCGGGGCCTGTGCTGTTTGATTGAGGAGAGAATGAAACGTGTCAAAGAGTCGTTTAGGATTATTGGAAAGTGAGATGATGAGGTTGTTAAAGTAGGTTTGTTTGGAGAGGTGAAGGGCAGAGTTATATGTTTTCAGCATAAATTTATAGTGGAGGAAATCTTCGGGCAGATTTGATTTTCTCCACAGCCGTTCAGCGCACCTGGAGGACCGCTGGAGAAGACGTGTTTGAGGCGTGTGCCAGGGTTGTCGCCGTCTATGCCGAATTGTTCTTTGTGTAGGAGGTGCGGCTTCATCCAGGGCGCATAGCATTATTTTGTTATAATGCTTCAATGCAGATTCGGGACATGAGAGGGAGGAGATTGGGGCCAATGATGATTGCAACCTTTTTATAAATTTCTGGGTGTTAATGGCGCGTAAATTTCTATAAGTGTGGACGGTGGGAGTGTCTTGAGTAGAGTCACAGTTCTTGACAGAGAATGAAAGAAGATTATGGTCAGAGAGTGGAAGGGGAGAGTTAGTAAAGTCATGTACTGAGCAAAGCCGGGAGAAGATCAGGTCCAATGTGTTCCCGTCCTCATGTGTAGGAGAATTAGCAAGCTGTGAAAGGCCGAAGGAGGAGGTTAGCGATAAAAGGTGAGCGGCAGATGGGGAAAGAGAATCGCCAATTGGGATGTTAAAGTCTCCCATGATTATCGTGGGGATGTCGCAGGATAGAAAATTTGTAAGCCAGGCAGCAAAGTGATCCAGGAATTGATGGAGGGGACCTGGGGGGCGATAGACAACCGCCACTCGCAGGGAGAAGGGCCGGTAGAGTCTGACTGTGTGGGCCTCAAAGGACGGGAAGATAAGGGAGGGTACAGGGGGGATAACCTGAAAAGTACATTTTGTTGAAAGAAGCAGACCAACACCTCCACCTGATCTGTTGTCAGGTCGCGGGGTATGAGAGAAATGTAGGCCACCATAGGAGAGAGCTGCAGCGGCGGTGGTGTCCGACTGCTGGATCCAGGTTTCAGTGAGAGCCAGAAGGTTGAGGGAATTAGAGAGGAAAAAGTCATGGATGTAAGAGAGTTTATTACAAGCTGAGCGTGCATTCCAAAGGGCACAGTTGAATGAGACAGAAGATATGCAGGGAATATTAATGAGATTAGCAGGGTTTCTGAATGTAACAGGGAAAGAGTTAGTGTTATTATTACTGGAGGGTCCTGGGTTGGGAGAAATATCACCTGCGACTAATAGAAGGAAGATACAGAGAGTGAGCAGATGATTGAGTGATTTGTGAGAGCGTTTCCTGCGTTGTATGGTGGGAATGAATGGATCTGCGTGGTATAACATTGTGAAGAGAGCATGACAACTGTACATAGGAGAAGAGAGGAGTGAGGGATTAATATGGATGAAGTGTGCCGCATTTGTGGGAGAACGGTGAATGTGGATGATTGTAGCAACCAGAGTATAAATGGCACAGATACAAATGGTGAATACTGTTTGCCAAAAAGATGACCTGGAAGCAAGTTTGTTTAATTGTCTTGCATGTCTTACCTGTCTCCTGCCCTGTCCAACTGCCATTTTCTAACTGCCAGGGCACTTTGCTAAATTATGGCACTTCGATAAAGTATGCATAAATGCCCCCGCATAAATGCCTCCCCTTAACTAAGTCTCAATATATAGGGACGTATCTGCTTAGATCTGCACAGATTTAACTCATTAACAATCAATCACTAGCTTAAAAGACAACAGGAGACCATAAAGTGCAGGGAAAAAAAAAAAAAAAAAAGACTAGTAAACTCGGCATGGATCATAAACTCTTAAAGTAAGTGTGATGACCTTTAAGTATCATGGAATAAAAAAGCTAGAGGAGTGAAAAAATATATACCAGAAATTGATAGGCTGCAGAGCATTGCATGGAGATATAATGCAGTTTTCAGGACAGATCACACAAGCAGTGAAAAATATATACCAGAAATTGATAGGCTGCAGAGCCTCTGCACTGTACTGTGACCTCACTATGTGCATTATCTCTGTACTGTGACCTCACTATGTTCATTTTCTATGTACTGTGACATCACTATGTGCATTATCTCTGTACTGTGACATCACTATGTGTATTATCTCGGTAATGTGACATCACTGTGTTTATTATCTCTCTACTGTGACCTCACTATGTGCTTTATCTCTGTACTGTGACCTCACTATGTGTGTTATCTCTGTACTGTGACCTCACTATGTGCATCATCTCTGCACTGTGACCTCACTATGTGCATTATCTCTGTACTGTGACCTCACTATGTGCATTATCTCTGCACTGTGACCTCACTATGTGCATTATCTCTGTACTGTGACCTCACTATGTGCATTATCTCTGTACTGTGACCTCACTATGTGCATTATCTCTGTACTGTGACCTCACTATGTGCATTATCTCTGCACTGTGACATCACTATGTGCATTATCTCTGTACTGTGACCTCACTATGTGCATTATCTCTGTACTGTGACCTCACTATGTGCATTATCTCTGTAATGTGACCTCACTATGTGCATTATCTCTCTACTGTGACCTCATTATGTGCATTATCTCTGTACTGTGACCTCACTATGTGCATTATCTCTGTACTTTGACCTCAATATGGGCATTATCTCTGTACTGTGACATCACTATGTGTATTATCTCTGTAATGTGACATCACTGTGTTTATTATCTCTGTACTGTGACATCACTATGTGTATTATCCCTGTAATGTGGCATCACTGTGTTTATTATCTCTCTACTGTGACATCACTATGTGCATTATCTCTGTACTGTGACCTCACTATGTGCATTATCTATCTACTGTGACATCACTATGTGCATTATCTCTGTACTGTGACATCACTATATGTGTATGTGTATTATCTCGGTAATGTGACATCACTATGTTTATTATCTCTCTACTGTGACCTCACTATGTGCATTATCTCTGTACTGTGACCTCACTATGTGCATTATCTCTGTATTGTGACCTCACTATTTGCATTATCTCTGCACTGTGACCTCACTATGTTCATTATTTCTGTACTGTGACCTCACTATCTGCATTATCTCTGCACTGTGACATCACTATGTGCATTATCTCTGTACTGTGACATCACTATGTGTATTATCTCTGTAATGTGACATCACTGTGCTTATTATCTCTTTACTGTGACATTACTATGTGTATTATCTCTGTAATGTGACCTCACTATGTGCATTATCTCTGCACTGTGACATCACTATGTGTATTATCTCTGTAATGTGGCATCACTGTGTTTATTATCTCTCTACTGTGACATTACTATGTGTATTATCTCTGTAATGTGGCATCACTGTGTTTATTATCTCTGCACTGTGACATCACTATGTGTATTATGTCTGTAATGTGACATCACTGTCTTTATTATCTCTCTACTGTGACATCACTATATACATTATCTCTGTACTGTGACCTCACTATGTTCATTATCTCTGTATTGTGACATCACTATGTGTATTATCTCTGTACTGTGACATCACTATATAGTTAGTAAAGCCGAATAAAGACTTGCGTCCATCAAGTTCGACCTGTAAGTTCTGTAGTTGCTAAAGTTGATCCAGAGGAGGGCAAAAACCCCAAATGATTTGGCCAATCTTCACCTGAGGAAAAATTCCCTCCCGACTCTGAAACCAGCAGTCAGAATAAATCCCTGTATCAACCTACTATTTTATTCTATTTTTAAGTATATGCTGAAATCTGCCTGGTATCTAGAAATGCATCCAGTCCCCGCTTGAACTGGTTTAGTGAATCCGACATTACCGTCTCCTCACTCAGTGAATTCCATATTTTCACTGCTCTTACCGTAAAGAACCCCTTCCTATGCTGGTGCTGGAACCTTATCTCTTCCAGTCTTAATGAATGCCCTTTTGTTACCGTAATATCCCTCCTTTTGAACAAATCCCGGGCAAGGTCTCTATACTGTCCCCTAACATATTTGTACACATTTATTATGTCCCCCCTCAACCTTCTCTTTTCCAGGATGAATAGTCCTAGTTTTGCCAACCTCTCTGGGTATTGCAGTCCCTCCATTCCACTTATTAATTTTGTTACCCTCCTTTGTACCTTTTCAAGCTCGTTTATATCCTTTCTATATATTGGTTTCGACTAATCAGCAGAGCGGTGTTTAAATTTGGCGCTAATACTGCTGATTGGTTGCGGCCGGCGACAGCGACCAATCAGCAGAGTGTTGTTTAAATTTGGCACCAAAATTGCTGATTGGTCGCGGCCGGCCACCGCGATCAATCAGCAGAGCGGGGTTTACATTTGGCGCCAGAATCGCTGATTGGTCACGCCCGGCGGTCGCGACCAATCAGCAGATCGGAATTTAAATTTTGCGCCAATACTGCTGATTGTTCGAGGCCGGCGACTGAGACCAATTAGCAGAGCATTGTTTAAATTTGGCGTCAATCTCGCTGATTGGTCGCGTCTGCCGTCCGCGACCAATCAGCAGAGCGTTGTTTAAATTTGGTGCCAATCTCGCTGATTGGTCGCGGCTGGAATTCGCGACCAATCAACAGAGCATTGTTTAAATTTTTCGCCAAAATCGTTGATTGGTCGCGGCTGGCGGTAGCGACCAATCAGCAGAGCGGTGTTTCAATTTGCCACCAAAATCGCTGATTGGTCGGGGCCGGCGGCCGCAACCAATCAGCGTCGTATTAGTGAGGACCGAGGAGCGGTGCTGCCTGTGCGGGTACTTCCGCTGCCAGCAGCTGGGAGATGAGCGGCTGCTCGCAGCAGAAGCATCCCGACCGGCGGTGCCGCTCCTCGGTCCTCCGTTCACACTTGCCGTCGGGAGCTCATAGCGCTGTTTAAATTAAGCGCCAATCTCGCTGATTGGTCGCGGTTGGTTGGGGCATTAAAACCGTCTTGTTAAACCACTCTGAACTCCACGTCTCTTCCAAGGGGCATTAAAACCGTCTTGTTAAGCTACTGTGACCTCCACGTCTCTTCCAAGGGGCATTTAAACGGTCTTGTTAAGATACTGTGACCTCCACGTCTCTTCCAAGGGGCATTAAAACCATCTTGTTAAACCACTCTGAACTCCACGTCTCTTCCAAGGGGGATTAAAACCGTCTTGTTAAGCTACTGTGACCTCCACGTCTCTTCCAAGGGGCATTAAAACCGTCTTGTTAAACCACTCTGAACTCCACGTCTCTTCCAAGGGGCATTAAAACCGTCTTGTTAAACCACTCTGAACTCCACGTCTCTTCCAAGGGGCATTGATATTGTCTTTTTATTCCACTGTAACCTCCACCACTCTTCCAAGGGGCATTAAAACCATCTTGTTAAGCTACTGTGACCTCCATGTCTCTCCTAAGGAGCATTAAAACCATCTTGTTAAGCTACTGTGACCTCCACGTCTCTTCCAAGGGGCATTAAAATGGTCTTGTTAAACCACTGTGAACTACACAGCTCTTCCAAGGGGCATTGAAATGTTGTTTTCAGTTACCTCTAACCTCCACGACTCTTCCATTCACTGCTAAGGCCAACAGTGTACTGGAGTCCCAGTTGCTATAAATGGAAAAAATGGTTTAGTTAAGGCCCTCTGACCTCCATGTCACTTCCAAGGGGCTTTGGAGTGCCTCGACATTTTTGGTAGGCATTGCACTCACTGTATGCCCTATAACTGTGTAGCCGAACCGCTCCTTTTGGTACAGAAATATATCCTACAAGACATGTGTGGTTGACTGGCCTGATATTGATGTGAATGGTCCCTGTTCCTCCTGCTCTTTCTCCTTTGCCACCACCTCATCCATCATTCATCACCTGAAGCTTTGTTTTAACAGGAGTCATAGAACTGGGATAGTAGCAGGATAACATCCAGAAATCCTCGGAGGAGGTAGGATATGCGCCAAAACGTTGACCACCTCAGGCCTAGCCGCTACTACATACATGAGCTTGCATTCCAAGGAACAGAAAGCTAATGAGATGGATAGCCTCATGATCATAAATAATTTACTCGTTGTGTAGGAGGCCGACCATTGCTGCTGTTTACCTTCTGAACTTTGTGTTGAAGCCTGATTGACCCAGGACCCGCAATCCTCTATGTCTGGAGGACGTGTTGCATCACAGTGTCCAGCTGTATCCCGGCTTCCACAATATTAACCCAGTGTGAAGGCGTCAGTGAGATGGACCATCCCTGGCCACATTCACTTGTCCACGTGTTTGTGGTTAGGCTGTCCTTCCCACTAAATGCACTGGGGAGGTCACAGGTAATGTTTTGGTATGCGCGCTTGTGTATAAGGCGCACCGAGACAAATAGGGGCAGCTGGGGATCGTTTATGGACACCCAGCCGCCCCCAGGCGGCTGGGGACCGTGTGTGGGCACCCGGCCGCGGGGCGGCTGGGGACCGAGTATGGACACCCGGCCGCCCCCTGGCGGATGGGGACCAAGCGTAAACACCCGACCACCCCCGGCGGCTGCGGACCAAGCGTGGACACCCGGCCGCCGGGCGGCTGGGGACTGAGTATGGATACCAGGCCGCCGACGCAGCCATGACGTGGTGGCCAGATTCCGCCTCCACATGCCTAAAAGGCCCAATTTCAAGTGCAAGCAAGCAAGCAGTATGGTATTGCAGCCTGGGGGTGGGTGAGTGGGTGGCAGGCTGCATACTTGCTCTTTCATTGCAAGGAATGGGGGAGGTACAATTGAACACTGCCCTGGGACAAGGACTTGCACGGGGATAGTTGCAAGTCTGCATCTTCTGATGCGGCAAGGATCATTTCTGATGGGCACACTTTTAGGCAGTGACCTAGGTGTCAGAGATGCATCCAGGGGTCTTCCCCATGCTGTTCCCATGTCTTTTCAGCACTGTATGCATGTGTCACACAGCACATGGCCAGATAAGGTTGTAAAATGTTAAAATGACATTTCCCGGTGATTGCATTTGTCACAGTTGAAAGCAATGCAAAAGTGCAAAAACGCATAAAAAATGCTACTTGTGAACATAGCCCAAGGTGTGGAGGAGTATTTTTGTTTTTGGTTATTTATTTTACCTTATACACAAGTCATTACCCTGGAAAGGATGTTCCTTAACATATTTCACAGGAAAACAGTTTCAGTTTCATTTTTGAACCTTCTATTGTGAGCCCGTAAAAGTGGCTTAATACCTCTGACCACGTTATTGACAGCAGTGACCTGGGGGTCAGAAATGCTTCCTGGGGCGATCCCCATGCTGTCCCCGTGTCATTTGAGCACTGTCACTATCGTTTTGGGCACTTTTTAGGCTTTCTACAGACTGCCGGGGGTGCCGCCGCAAAAATGCTCGGGTCTCCCATAGGGACATTGGGTTCATTGCTCGGGTCCGGCAACCGAGTATCACGGCGAGCTCCCGAGCATTTTAGTGTCGCTCAACACTAGTCCCTATCTGATATTTAGTTCTGTGTGCAGTTTCTGTGTTACACCCAGACAGATGAACCGCTGTATACTCACATGTATCAGATTCCTGAATGTTTGGAAACTTTTCTAGTTTTTTTTTTTATCACAAAACATAGAGATGTCAGGGATTGAACCCAGGGCCTCATACATGCAAAGCATGCGCTCTACCACTGAGCTACATCCCCTGTATGGACACCCAGGGATTTGTTCTCATCTACAAGAGTCACTAATCTATGACTATCTACTAATAGATTTTCTCTATTATTTTTTCTCTTTTATAATCATGCAGCATAAATAACATCATATTCTCATAGTCTGGACTATTAGGGACAAGACGAAACTATTTTTCTTTAATTTTTTATTATTTGTTTATATTTAAAATATGGGGAAAAAAGGAGGCGATTTTATTTTTTACATCTTTTTTTGAACAGATTAAAAAAAAATGCAATTCTCCTTTTCCCATATTTTAAAGAGATTGTTCCCTACTGGATGGCGCTTTTCGATTGTCCCAATCAAATAAGAAGAAAGCATAGAGCACTTACCTCCCAGATATGCACCGTGACAAGCACTGCACCCCATGATGATCTCCTGACATTGCTTATGTCTGATGATTGGTTGCAGGCCATCAGCGGCGGCAGAAAGGCGGCATCACCTGCAGGAGAGAATACACTCTTGTGTCAGTGTGAGCGGGCTGTCGTCGAGAGCAGTCACATTAGTGACTGCTGATGTGACTGCTCTCCAAGTCATCCGGACTGTCATGGGACAGTATGGATTATATTCACGGCGGACAGGTGAGTATTATGGTGGTTTACTATTTTTTGTAGTTTACTGGTGACAAGGGTATCAGGGATTAGGTGTTAAGGTGAGCATTATGGTGTTTTTTAATTTTTTCTCTTTTACCGGGAACAAGGACTTCGGTGGATTAGACATAAAGGTGAGTATAATACTTTTTTATTTTTATTTCAATAAAAGAGTGTTTGTCTTTATTTAAAATAAAGGACTTTATTCTGGGTGTTTTTTTTTACAATCTGACTATTGGGTTAGTAATAGGGAGTCTTATAGATGCCTCTCCATTACTAACTTGTGGACTTGATATTAGCGGCCATAAAACAGCTGACGTCAACCCCACAATCATTAACCCACTTGTCATCGCATCAGGGCAAGTGGGAAAATCGGAGGCTAAGCATCAGATTTGGCACATTTTATTGATGCGCCATTTCTGCGGCGGATGAGAGCTGATGTTTTTAGTCTAGGAGGGGGCCAATAACCATGGCCACTTCCTAAGCTATTAATATAAGCCCGCAGCTGTCTGTTTAGCCTTTGATGGTTAGTGAATATAGGGGGACCCCACATCAATTTTTGTTTGGGGTCTCCCCTTTAATAATCAATAAAGGCTAAGCAAACAGCTGTGCGCTGATATTAATAGCCTGGGAACCGTAATGGGTATTGACCTGTTCCCAGAATATTAATATCAGCCACCAGCCGTTGACTTTCCCTTTGCTGATTATGAAAATGACGAGGGACCCCACTTATTTTTTTTTTATTAACAAGCACAGTAAAATAGACACCTAAGGTAACCTTAGTTCGCAGCCTCTAGGTGTTCCAGCAGCTGGAAACTCCCAAAACCTAAAATGTCCCTCAAAGTTTCCCATGAGATTTCTGGGCCTTGCAGCTGCCGGGAGACCCGGTGGCTTTGAACTCTACAAGGTTACCGGAGTTCAAGCCACCAGGTCTGACAGTAGCTCTAACGTGGGACTTTTGAATGCCGGAGTGCCGGACAGGCGCCGGGAGCTGAATGCAGCTCACATCATTGTTGCCTGAGATCAGCGCCGAGCAAGAGACAATGATGGAAATTGTAGTCAGCACCCCTAGGGTACATTATGTGTAAAATAAAGAATTAAATTTAAAAAAACAGAGTGGGCTCTGGCCAAATTTTCATAACCAGCAGAGGGAAAGCCGTGTGCTGGGGGCTGATATTACTAGCCAGGGAAAGGGGCCATTAGCCCAAAATGTTCCCTGGTTATCAATAACAGCTATCAAAAGACTGACCGTCACTTCCAAAACAGAAAACTGGTCTGTACAGGTGCTTACTAAGAGTAGCCATCTCTATATATGACTAACAAATAAAGTAGCACTCTGTAGCGCTATAGCATGCAAACATGAAAAATATGAAATTTGAATAGCATTACTGCTCTAGAAAATAGAAATAAATGAGAATTCTTAGCGCATAAATTGGCCAATTCATGTGTATCCGACAGCCACGGTAAGGCGACTCTCGTCACCTGGAACCTACCTGGTGTGAATCCAATCTTATACTAAAGTCTACATGTATACGGGAGGGTAAGATCCTGCTATAATTAAAACCTCCTGAGGCTTAGGGATGGAGTGATCAGTCAGAAATCCTACAAATATATGTATATGTATGTAAATGTATACAGATATCAAAAGACTGACCCTCACTCCTCACTTCCAAAACAGAAAACCGGTGTGTACAGGTGCTTACTAAGAGTAGCCATCTCCATATATAACCAACAAATAAAGTAGCACTCTGGAGCGCAATAATATGCAAACATACTATTGTTATAGTTACTATTGTTATACTTTAGGAGGGCAACTTCACCATCTCCTTCTCCAAAATCTGCACCTTGCTGGTGATCCACTGACCAGCCCACCCGAGGTGTCCACAGGGAATCTGCCAGGTAGGAAGATTACCAGTCCAGCTCTTGTTCTAATAGACAGTTTTGTGGATTTGGGGTAACTGAGTGATAGGGACACATTATTATAGGGGCACGTGACACCCACATAAAATCCATGTATGTCATGTAGGACGGCCCTGGTGGTACAGAAAAGTAAAAACACTGATGACTTTTTTTTTTAGAGGCATTTGTATACTTTACCTTCTATTATTATTTATTCTATTTTCACTCATTTATATAACCTGATCATTTCCCTGACAGGTCGGTGAGTTGTTTATTGTTTAGCAATAATGTATCACCCACAACTATAAATGATAAAGAATAACATTCCATTCTTATCATTTACAGCAGAGGATAATTTATACCATATATAACATGTATATAATATCTACCAAAGCGAAAAAACGACTATTTACAAACATGGAGAAAACTGATTTTTCTATCTTTTCCAACACAGATTTATATACATTTATATTCTATTAATCAGATGGGATATTTCTATTCCACATTCTCTGCCTCATTCACCAGTTGGCAGCAAACATGGCGGCCTGGCTGCTCTGATGTCACAATGCTCAGGATTAGGGGGTCACTCAGTTATGATGTCATAATGACATCATGGAATGTCCTGAGGGTATATAATCTCTGAGCACTGTGACCTCAGCGCCATTTCTTGAGTTGATGCTTTTGCTGAGACTTCACTTTGGTTGTGGAAGAGCGAACTAGTTTGTGTTACACATCTGGTGATTACTTCCATTTATTCTTCTTGATCTTTGATCAGAGCACAATAACACCGGTGCCACCGGAGAGCTTAGTTCTCCAATATTCTATCAGCCAGCTCCAGGTACCTAAGTCATGAGCGCCCGGGAGCTGCGCCAGCTGATTGCTGACAATGAGGCATGGCTGCGCCGACCAGAAAATCAAGGTAAGTGAAATATTTGGGGGAGATCCACAATATTCCCACACTATAGGGCTTTCCTGGGAGGAGATATCCCTGGGGTATGAGGGGACACATTTCAGGACAGACAGTGCAGGTTAACTAAGGCCAAAATAAAGTCAATTCTTTCTAGGGTTCCCCTCTCCCTAAACACCACGGCAGTAGAAGGACCCATCACTATAGCCCAAAAGTGTTTACTAAAATTGGAAATAATTCTGATAAATTTGTTTATAGGTCAGGCCATAATTGTCCATGGACGGAGGAGGTCTCCTCCAAGAGATCAGGAAAGACCTTCTACCAGTGATGGAAGGAGGTCTCCTCCAAGAGATCAGGAAAGACCTTCTACCAGTGATGGACGTCAGAGAGACAGCAATGCTGTCACTGAGAGGAGAGGGAGACGGGCCAGAGATCCTCCACGGCGTAGAGGACAGGAAGAGAGCAGGGATAGAAGCCGCTCTCCTCTAAGACCAGCCCCTGCGGAGCCCTCCGGAACAACAGGAGAGAGCAGCAGGGATGGAGGCCGTCCCCTCCCACCCATTCAACTGGAGGAAGTGGGTGTGATGACACCACCACTGCCACAGGTGGAGCCACCTGCACAAAACCTACCTGTGCAGGAGAGACCTTCTACCAGTGATGGACGGTCTCCTCCAAGAGACGAGGAAAGACCTTCTACCAGTGATGGACGTCAGAGCGACAGCAATGCTGTGGAGCCACCTGCACAAAATCTACCTGTGCGGCAGAGGCGGCAGCATTGGGTTCGCAGGAGAGCACTGCTAATTGCAAATCTCCCAACAAGGGATGTAACCGCACAGGAGGAGGCCGAGTCATGTATCATCTGTATGACCGAATATGAGATCGGAGAGCAGGTCACGGTCCTTCCATGTGACCACACCTTCCATCAGGGATGTATTACTAGATGGCTCCGCTCCAACCCTCTGTGCCCCCTGTGCCGTAACCACTGCTTCCATTGAAGCACCATGTTCATGGTGCAGACAGTGGTGGAGAACATACTGAACCCCAGCCCAGGTAAGGGAGCAATGCATACATTAACACTACATTCATTACAAAACTGTAAAAAATATCACCTGTAACTTCCTGCTGTTCTGATCTCTCTTTAGTTTACCATCAGCTTTGGTCAACATCTTACCAAGCATGAAGGGCCATGAACACCCCAAAAACACCCGATGGTAAGTCACCTCTCATTCCCGCTGCCCCATGATATCTATATCACATGTGACATATAAGTAATTGTTCTTTTCTCCTTTTCATAGAAGGATGATCCAAGTCTGGAGAACATTGAGGAATTAGATCAGAATGACTTGTCCTTCATGTAAGTAGATATTAGAATTTGCTTTTTTATATTTTCCAGCTGATTATTAACTTTTTACTGGGAATCTATTGATGAGATGTAATAATTTGGTGTCTTCTCTTTACAGAAATCTGCAGAAGTTACAGATCATTTCCATAATGATCCACAGATCCCTCATCTGCTTCATAGAGACCCTGATTCCATCATGTGCAGAGATGCTGATAACAGCTGCAGCCCCAGACTATGATATCCTCATATATTCCATTATTTGTCCAAATGTTCCTAAAAATACATAATATTTACCATCTCTATGTCTGGTTGTGACTTCACTATATAGAATGTTGTTACGTAACATTAGCAGCACATAATGATAAGTGAGGGAGGGATTTACCATTAGTTGGTATAGGGGTAGTGGCAACAGTTAAAGGGGATGTCCAGCACTCTTATATTGATGGCTTACCCTTAGGATAGGCGACCAATATCAGATTAATGGGGACGTGACCCCCGGCACGCGTGATCAGCTGTTCTTGGTGCCGGTTGGATGTGATTATTTGCAGACTGGAACAGCACAGCACCGACAACAGCATAGTGGCCACAGCGGGTACTGCAGATCCACTCTATTCATATGAATAGGGTCAGCTGTGCAGTACCTGGAAGCGGCCACTATACAGCTGGCAGAGCAGTACAGCACGGGCGCTGGCACCGCGTCCCACATTGGTTTAAACTGCTCGCGATACTCATCTCTCCACGTTCCTCCGCAGTTCGGTGTCTTCCGACTCTGGAGCATTATATGGGGCCCATACTGTATGGAGCATTATATGGGGCCCATACTGGATGAAGAATTATATGGGGCTCATACTGTATGGAGCAATATATGGGGCCCATACTGTATGGATCATTACATGGGGCCCATACTGCATGGAGAATTATATGGGGGCCATTATTCTGTATGGAGCATTATATAGGGTCCATTATTTTGTTTGGAACATTATATGGGGCCCATTATTCTGTATGGAGCATGATATGGGGTCCATTAGTCTGTATGGAGCATTATATGGGGCCCATTATTCTGTATGGAGCATTATATGGGGTCCATTATTCTGTATGGAGCATGATATGGGGTCCATTATTCTGTATGGAGCATTATAATGAGCCCATTATTCTGTATGGAGCATTATATGGGGTCCATTATCCTGTATGGAGCATTATATGGGCCCATTATTCTGTATGGAGCATTATATCGGGTCCATTATTCTGTATGGAGCATGATATGGGGTCCATTATTCTGTATGGAGCATTATAATGAGCCCATTATTCTGTATGGAGCATTATATGGGGTCCATTATCCTGTATGGAGCATTATATGGGGCCCATTATTCTGTATGGAGCATTATATGGGGTCCATTATTCTGTATGGAGCATTATATGGGGCCCATTATTCTGTATGGAGCATTATATCGGGTCCATATAATGGTAGGTGGTAGGTAGTGTATGCTTCATCATCAGATCCTTATCACCCTATCAGATCCCGCTGGAGGTGAGGATATAAGTTAATTGACAGTTAAACAGTGACAGGTTGGGTGATTCTCTGCACTTCATAGGTAGTACAGTGTAGTATGGGTGGTATCGCATGTTCGAGTCCCTCATGCTTGTGGTGGGATGTGATGTTTCTGTGTGACAGGCGACAACGGCTCATGTAATACTATTTTTACATTTTTTATAACTTTCTTTGTTGGGATGGACGGGCGTAGATCATACGTGCCTTGTGTCTACAAGTCTGCCCCCTGGTGTCTGTAAGTTACTTTACATAAAATCCTCCAAATTAAAGGGGTTTTAAACTAGTATTTAAAAATGAATCCATGGTTGTCCAACAATATAAAGGAGCAGATACTTATCTTCCATATTCCTTCCGGTCTCATCTCTTCGTTTTCTGATTGGGGATGTCACGTGACCACTGCAGTCAATCAATGGTAACATTTTACCCACGCCAGAACAGAAAATGAGGTGACCGGCAGGAAACACAGACAGTGGTGCAGCACAATCGTGAAGGCAATTATTATTATTATGGGTTTTTTTTAGATACCACCATGGTTTTTTTAAAGAAAACCCCTTTAAGAACATGTTTGGATGACATTTCTCACTAATCTTCTGTTACATCCAGAGAGATGAAGTTCTGCACATTTATCAGTTCCCGGAATATTTGGAAGCTTTTCCAGCTATTTATCACAATATACGGAGATGTCGGGGACTGAAGCCAAGGACTCATACATGCAAAGCATGCGCTCTACCACTGAGCTGCATCCCCTGTATAGCCTGTATGGGCAAATTCAGGGACATAGAGCGCTGCAGCCAATCACTGGGCACTTCCCCTTTAATAAATTTACTTACAGCTGCCTTTTGCCACCACAAGAAATGCTCCTCATTTGGGAACTGGAGAATTTTTCTCTTATAATTTTCACCACTTTTGTGCCATAAATTATGATTAATTTGTCAGCGGCGCGCGGCTACGCCCCATCCTGGCTAAGCTTAACCTGTTTTTACAAAGTTGGCGGAGTTGGTCGGCACCAATCAAAACCACAAAAAGTCAAAGAATCTCAGGAGCAAAATGAATGAACCGGGGAACATGTTTTATCAGATACAGGCCCTGGAGTGGAAACATTATACCGGCAGTATTGTATGGTACTGTGGGGTTGGTACTAATATGGGGGGGGGTTTATAAATGTTACTATTTGGGATTATTATAGGTTGAAAACGTTAAAAATTAGTAATGTCAGTGCACAACGAATACCGCCATACAGAGCCTATATAATGCTACCATAAAATGTCCACATAATACTACTACATGGCACCTACATAATACCGCCATACAGAGCCTATATAATACTGCAATACAGAGCTCACATAATATTGCCATAAAGTGTCTATATAATACTACTATATAGCACCCACATAATACTACTATACAGAGCTCACATAATACTACAATACAGAGCCCACATAATATTGCCATAAAAAGTGTCTATATAATACTACTATATAGCAACCACATAATACTACCATACAGAGCTCACATATTTATTGCCATAAAGTGTCTATATAATACTACTATATAGCACCCACATAATACCATACAGAGCTCACATAATACTACAATACAGAGCCCACATATTTATTGCCGTAAAGTGTCTATATAATACTACTATATAGAACCCACATAATACTACAATACAGAGCTCACATAATACAATACAGAGCTCACATAATACTACAATACAAATCCCACATAATACTACAATACAAACTCACATAATACTACAATACAGAGCCCACATAATATTGCAATAAAGTGTCTATATAATACTACTATATAGCACCCACATAATACTACCATACAGAGCTCACATAATACTACAATAGAAAGCACACATAATGCTACAATACAAAGCTCGCATAATACTACAATACAAAGCCCGCATAAAACTACAATACAAAGCTCACATAATACTACAATACAAAGCCAGCATAATACTACAACACAAAACCTCATAATACTACAATACAAAGCTCACATAATACTGCAATACAGAGCCCGCATAATACTACAATACAAAGCTCACTTAATACTACAATACAAAGCTCACATAAAACTACAATACAAAGCCAGCATAATACTACAATACAAAGCTCACTTAATACTATAATACAAAGCTCACATAATACTACAATACAAAGCCCGTATAATACTACAATACAAAGAAAGCATAATACTACAATACAAAGCTCACATAATACTACAATACAAAGCCCGTATAATACTACAATACAAAGAAAGCATAATACTACAATACAAAGCTCACTTAATACTACAATACAAAGCTTACATAATACTACAATACAAAGCTCACATAATACTACAATACAAAGCTCACTTAATACTACAATACAAAGCTCACATAATACTACAATACAAAGCTCACATAATACTACAATACAAAGCTCACTTAATACTACAATACAAATCTCACATAATACTACAATACAAAACCCGCATATAACTACAATACAAAGCCCGTATAATACTACAATACAAAGCTCACATAATACTACAATACAAAGCTCACATAATACTACAATAGAAAGCCCGCATAATACTGCAATACAGAGCCCACATAATACTGCAATACAGAGCCAGCATAATACTACAATACAAAGCTCACTTAATACTACAATACAAAGCCCACATAACACTGCAATACAAAGCTCACATAATACTACAATGCAAAACTCACTTAATACTACAATACAAAGCTCACATAATATTACAATACAAAGCTCACATAATGCTACAATACAAAGCTCACTTAATATTACAATACAAAGCTCACATAATACTACAATACAAAGCTCACATAATACTACAATAAAAAGCCTGCATAATACTACAATACAAAGCCCACATAATGCTACAATACAAAGCTCAAATAATGCTACAATACAAAGCTCACATAATACTACAATACAGAGCCCACATAATACTACAATACAGAGCCCATATAATACTACAATAAAAAGCCCGCATAATACTACAATACAAAGCACACATAATACTACCATACATAGCTCACATAATACTACAATACTAAGCTCACATGATACTACAATAGAAGGCCCACATAATACTACAATACAAAGCCCACATAATGCTACAATACAAAGCTCACTTAATACTACAATACAAATCTCACATAATACTACAATACAAAGCTCACATAATACTACAATACAAAGCTCACATAATACTACAATACAAAACCCGCATAATACTACAATACAAAGCCCGTATAATACTACAATACAGAGCCCACATAATACTACAATACAAAGCTCACATAATGCTACAATACAAAGCTCACATAATGCTACAATACAAAGCTCACATAATACTAAAATACAGAGCCCATATAATACTACAATACAAAGCTCACATAATACTACAATACAAAGCACACACAATACAACAATGCAAAGCTCGCATAATACTACAATACAGAGCCAGCATAATACTACAATAAGAGGACACATAATACTACCCTACATCACCCACATAATATTACACTAGAGCACCCACATAATACTATAATACAAAGCCCACATAATACTACCATACAAAGCTCACATAATACTACAATACAAAGCTCACATAATACTACAATAAAAAGCCCATATAATACTACAATACAAAGCTCACATAATACTACAATACAAAGCCCACATAATACTACAATAAGAGCACACATAATACTACCCTACATCACCCCCATAATACTACACTAGAGCACCCACATAATACTACAATACAAGGCCCACATAATACTACAATACAAAGCTCACATAATACTACAATACAAAGCTCACATAATACTACAATACAAAGCTCACATAATGCTACAATACAAAGCTCACATAATACTAAATTACAGAGCCCATATAATACTACAATACAAAGCTCACATAATACTACAATACAAAGCACACACAATACAACAATACAAAGCTCGCATAATACTACAATACCTAGCCAGCATAATACTACAATAAGAGGACACATAATACTACCCTACATCACCCACATAATATTACACTAGAGCACCCACATAATACTACAATACAAAGCCCACATAATACTACCATACAAAGCTCACATAATACTACAATACAAAGCTCACATAATACTACAATAAAAAGCCCATATAATACTACAATACAAAGCTCACATAATACTACAATACAAAGCTCACATAATACTACAATACAAAGCCCACATAATACTACAATAAGAACACACATAATACTACCCTACATCACTCACATAATACTACACTAGAGCACCCACATAATACTACAATACAAAGCCCACATAATACTACAATACAAAGCTCACATAATACTACAATAAAAAGCCCACATAATACTACAATACAAAGTTAACATAATACTACAATAAAAAGCCCACATAATACTACAATACAGAGCCCACATAATACTACAATACAAAGCTCAAATAATACTACAATACAAAGCTCACATAATACTACAATACCAAGGTCACATAATACTGCAATACAAAGCCCACATAATACTACAATATCAAGCTCACATAATACTACAATACCAAGCTCACATAATACTACAATTCAAAGCTTACATAATATTACAATATCAAGCTCACTTAATACTACAATACAAAGCTCACATAATTCTATAATACAAAGCTAGCATAATACTACAATACAAAGTCCACATAATACTACAATACAAAGCTCACTTAATGCTATAATACAAAGCTCACATAATACTACAATACAAAGGCCGCATAATACTACAATACAAAGCAAGCATAATACTACAATACAAAGCTCACTTAATACTACAATACAAAGCTCACATAATACTACAATACAAAGCTCACATAATGCTACAATACAAAGCTCACATAATACTACAATACAGAGCCCAGATAATACTACAATACAGAGCCCATATAATACTACAATACAAAGACCGCATAATACTGCAACATAGAGCTCACATAATACTACAATACAAAGCTCACATAATACTACAATACAAAGCTCACATAATGCTACAATACAAAGCTCACATAATACTAAATTACAGAGCCCATATAATACTACAATACAAAGCTCACATAATACTACAATACAATGCACACACAATACAACAATACAAAGTTCGCATAATACTACAATACCTAGCCAGCATAATACTACAATAAGAGGACACATAATACTACCCTACATCACCCACATAATATTACACTAGAGCACCCACATAATACTACAATACAAAGCCCACATAATACTACAATACAAAGCTCACATAATACTACAATAAAAAGCCCATATAATACTACAATACAAAGCTCACATAATACTACAATACAAAGCTCACATAATACTACAATACAAAGCCCACATAATAGTACAATAAGAACACACATAATACTACCCTACATCACTCACATAATACTACACTAGAGCACCCACATAATACTACAATACAAAGCCCACATAATACTACAATACAAAGCTCACATAATACTACAATAAAAAGCCCACATAATACTACAATACAAAGTTAACATAATACTACAATAAAAAGCCCACATAATACTACAATACAGAGCCAACATAATACTACAATACAAAGCTCAAATAATACTACAATACAAAGCTCACATAATACTACAATACCAAGGTCACATAATACTGCAATACAAAGCCCACATAATACTACAATATCAAGCTCACATAATACTACAATACCAAGCTCACATAATACTACAATTCAAAGCTTACATAATATTACAATATCAAGCTCACTTAATACTACAATACAAAGCTCACATAATTCTATAATACAAAGCTAGCATAATACTACAATACAAAGTCCACATAATACTACAATACAAAGCTCACTTAATGCTATAATACAAAGCTCACATAATACTACAATACAAAGGCCGCATAATACTACAATACAAAGCAAGCATAATACTACAATACAAAGCTCACTTAATACTACAATACAAAGCTCACATAATACTACAATACAAAGCTCACATAATGCTACAATACAAAGCTCACATAATACTACAATACAAAGCTCACATAATACTACAATACAAAGCTCACATAATGCTACAATACAAAGCTCACATAATACTAAATTACAGAGCCCATATAATACTACAATACAAAGCTCACATAATACTACAATACAAAGCACACACAATACAACAATACAAAGCTCGCATAATACTACAATACCTAGCCAGCATAATACTACAATAAGAGGACACATAATACTACCCTACATCACCCACATAATATTACACTAGAGCACCCACATAATACTACAATACAAAGCCCACATAATACTACCATACAAAGCTCACATAATACTACAATACAAAGCTCACATAATACTACAATAAAAAGCCCATATAATACTACAATACAAAGCTCACATAATACTACAATACAAAGCTCACATAATACTACAATACAAAGCCCACATAATACTACAATAAGAACACACATAATACTACCCTACATCACTCACATAATACTACACTAGAGCACCCACATAATACTACAATACAAAGCCCACATAATACTACAATACAAAGCTCACATAATACTACAATAAAAAGCCCACATAATACTACAATACAAAGTTAACATAATACTACAATAAAAAGCCCACATAATACTACAATACAGAGCCCACATAATACTACAATACAAAGCTCAAATAATACTACAATACAAAGCTCACATAATACTACAATACCAAGGTCACATAATACTGCAATACAAAGCCCACATAATACTACAATATCAAGCTCACATAATACTACAATACCAAGCTCACATAATACTACAATTCAAAGCTTACATAATATTACAATATCAAGCTCACTTAATACTACAATACAAAGCTCACATAATTCTATAATACAAAGCTAGCATAATACTACAATACAAAGTCCACATAATACTACAATACAAAGCTCACTTAATGCTATAATACAAAGCTCACATAATACTACAATACAAAGGCCGCATAATACTACAATACAAAGCAAGCATAATACTACAATACAAAGCTCACTTAATACTACAATACAAAGCTCACATAATACTACAATACAAAGCTCACATAATGCTACAATACAAAGCTCACATAATACTACAATACAGAGCCCAGATAATACTACAATACAGAGCCCATATAATACTACAATACAAAGACCGCATAATACTGCAACATAGAGCTCACATAATACTACAATACAAAGCTCACATAATACTACAATACAAAGCTCACATAATGCTACAATACAAAGCTCACATAATACTAAATTACAGAGCCCATATAATACTACAATACAAAGCTCACATAATACTACAATACAATGCACACACAATACAACAATACAAAGTTCGCATAATACTACAATACCTAGCCAGCATAATACTACAATAAGAGGACACATAATACTACCCTACATCACCCACATAATATTACACTAGAGCACGCACATAATACTACAATACAAAGCTTACATAATACTACAATACAAAGCTCACATAATACTACAATAAAAAGCCCATATAATACTACAATACAAAGCTCACATAATACTACAATACAAAGCTCACATAATACTACAATACAAAGCCCACATAATAGTACAATAAGAACACACATAATACTACCCTACATCACTCACATAATACTACACTAGAGCACCCACATAATACTACAATACAAAGCCCACATAATACTACAATACAAAGCTCACATAATACTACAATAAAAAGCCCACATAATACTACAATACAAAGTTAACATAATACTACAATAAAAAGCCCACATAATACTACAATACAGAGCCCACATAATACTACAATACAAAGCTCAAATAATACTACAATACAAAGCTCACATAATACTACAATACCAAGGTCACATAATACTGCAATACAAAGCCCACATAATACTACAATATCAAGCTCACATAATACTACAATACCAAGCTCACATAATACTACAATTCAAAGCTTACATAATATTACAATATCAAGCTCACTTAATACTACAATACAAAGCTCACATAATTCTATAATACAAAGCTAGCATAATACTACAATACAAAGTCCACATAATACTACAATACAAAGCTCACTTAATGCTATAATACAAAGCTCACATAATACTACAATACAAAGGCCGCATAATACTACAATACAAAGCAAGCATAATACTACAATACAAAGCTCACTTAATACTACAATACAAAGCTCACATAATACTACAATACAAAGCTCACATAATGCTACAATACAAAGCTCACATAATACTACAATACAGAGCCCAGATAATACTACAATACAGAGCCCATATAATACTACAATACAAAGCCCGCATAATACTACAACATAGAGCTCACATAATACTACAATACAAAGCTCACATAATACTACAATACAAAGCTCACATAATACTACAATACAAAGCTCACATAATGCTACAGCACAAAGCTCACATAATACTAAATTACAGAGCTCATATAATACTACAATACAAAGCTCACATAATACTATAATACAAAGCTCACATAATGCTACAATACAAAGCTCACATAATACTACAATACAGAGCCCACATAATGCTACAATACAAAGCTCACATAATACTACAATACAAAGCTCACATAATACTACAATACAGAGCCCACATAATCCTACAAAACTAAGCCCATATAATACTACAATACCAAGCCCGCATAATACTACAACTTCGAGCCCACATAATACCACAATACAAAGCTCACATAATACTACAATACAAAGCCCACATAATACTACAATAAGAGCACACATAATACTACCCTACATCACCCACATAATACTACACTAGTGCACCCACATAATACTACAATACAAAGCTCACATAATACTACAATACAAAGCTAACATAATACTACAATACAAAGCTCACATAAAACAAAAATAAAAAGCCCACATAATGCTGCAATACAAAGCTCACATAATACTACAATACCAAGCTCACAAATACTACAATACAAAGCCCACATAATACTACAATATCAAGCTCACATAATACTACAATACCAAGCTCACATAATACTACCCTACATCACCCACATGATACTACACTAGAGCACCCACATAATACTACAATACAAAGCCCACATAATGCTACAATACAAAGCTCACATAATACTACAATACAAAGCTCACATAATGCTACAATACAAAGCTCACATAATACTACAATACAGAGCCCACATAATACTACAATACAGAGCCCATATAATACTACAATACAAAGCCCGCATAATACTACAACATAGAGCCCACATAATACTACAATACAAAGCTCACATAATACTACAACAGAAAGCCCACATAATTCTACAATAAGAGCACACATAATACTACCCTACATCACCCACATGATACTACACTAGAGCACCCACATAATACTACAATACAAAGCCCACATAATGCTACAATACAAAGCTCACATAATACTACAATACAAAGCTCACATAATACTACAATAAAAAGCCTACATAATACTACAATACAAAGCTCAAATAATACTACAATAAAAAGCCCACATAATACTACAATATCAAGCTCACATAATACTACAATACCATGCTCACATAATACTACAATACAAAGCCCAAATAATACTACAATACAAAGCCCACATAATGCTACAATACAAAGCTCACATAATGCTACAATACAAAGCTCACATAATACTACAATACAGAACCCACATAATACTACAATACAGAGCCCATATAATACTACAATACAAAGCCCGCATAATACTACAACATTGAGCTCACATAATACTACAATACAAAGCTCACATAATACTATAATACAAAGCTCACATAATGCTACAATACAAAGCTCACATAATACTACAATACAGAGCCCACATAATGCTACAATACAAAGCTCACATAATACTACAATACAGAGCCCACATAATCCTACAATACTGAGCCCATATAATACTACAATACCAAGCCCGTATAATACTACTACTTCGAGCCCACATAATACCACAATACAAAGCTCACATAATACTACAATACAAAGCCCACATAATACTGCAATAAGAGCACAGATAATAATACCCTACATCACCCACATAATACTACACTAGTGCACCCACATAATACTACAATACAAAGCTCACATAATACTACAATACAAAGCTCACATAATACTACAATACAAAGCTCACATAATACTACAATAAAAAGCCCACATAATACTACAATACAAAGCTCACATAATACTACAATACCAAGCTCACAAATACTACAATACAAAGCCCACATAATAGTACAATATCAAGGTCACATAATACTACAATACCAAGCTCACATAATACTACAATTCAAAGCTCACATAATGCTACAATAGAAAGCTCGCATAATACTACAATACAGAGCCCGCATAATAGTACAATACAGAGCACACATAATACTATCATACAGAGCTCACATAATACTACAATACAAAGCTCACATAATACTACAATACAAAGCCCACATAATTCTACAATAAGATCACACATAATACTACCCTACATCACCCACATAATACTTCACTAGAGCACCCATATAATACTACAATACAAAACCCACATAATACTACAATAAAAAGCCCACATAATACTACAATACAAAGCTCACATAATACTACAATACAAAGCTCACATAATACTACAATACAAAGCTCACATAATACTACAATACAAAGCTCACATAATACTACAATAAAAAGCCCACGTAATACTGCAATACAGAGCCCACATAATACTACAATGCAAAGCTCACATAATACTACAATACCAAGCTCACATAATACTACAATAAAAAGCCCACATAATACTACAATATCAAGCTCACATAATACTTCAATACCAAGCTCACATAATACTACAATAGAATGCCCGCATAAGGCTATGTGCCCACGTTGCGGACCTGAAGCATATTTTTTACGCTTCTCCCTGGCGGGAAAATCGCATGCTGATATTACATGCGGTTTTCCCGCCAGGTAGAAGCGTTTGTGAGGCGTCTTTGCATGCATTTCCGCATGTGGGTTATCAAGCACTTCTCCAAGCATCACTTGGAAAAGTGCTTGACAACTTGTTCAGAATGGTAAAAAATAAAAAAATAAACTTCATACTCACCTTCTGATGCATTCTCTGCCCCGTCCGGAGGCTTGAGCGGCTCACGTTGTTGTGTGCAGGACCTGCGGTGACGTCATTGAGTCATGTGGTGGGTCACATGACTCAATGACGTGGCAGGTCCTTCAGACAACAGCGCGACGGAGGGAAAACATCAGAAGATAAGTATAAACTTTATTTTATTCTTTTTTTTACAGGTTCTTTGGTACCCAGGTCTGGATGAGAGTCTCCTCTCCTCCAGACTTGGGTACCATCCGCACATTGATTCCGCTGCGCTTCCGCAAAATTAATGAACATGCTGCGGATTTTTGACCGCAGCATATACGCTGCGGAAAAATCCGCAGCATGGGCATTGACATTGCGGAATGCCATTGGGGACCATGGGGTGCGGATATACATGCGTTTTTCAAGCGTTTACGCTGCGGAAATTCCGCAGCATATACGTTTGAAAAACGCTACGTGGGCACACAGCCTAATACTACAATACAGAGCCCACATAATTCTACAATACAAAGCTCACATAATACTACAATACAGAGCTCACATAATACTATAATACAAAGCTCGCATAATACTACAATACAAAGCTCACATAATACTATAATACAAGGCTCCCATAATACTACAATACAAAGCTCACATAATACTATAATACAGAGCCCACATAATACTACAATACAAAGCTCACATAATACTACAATACAAAGCTCATACAATACTATAATAAAGAGCCCACATAATACTACAATACAGAGCCCACATAATACTACAATACAAAGCTCACATAATACTACAATACAAAGCTCACATAATACTACAATAAAGAGCCCACATAATACTACAATAAGGAGCCCATATAATACTACAATATAAAGCACACATAATACTGTGAAGGTTTCACCAATTTAAGATACAATAGGTAACTGCTTTCCTCCAAATTAAAGATGTCCGAGTGCATGCAGAGAAGCTAATTAACCAAATCTGCTAATCTGGTTGAAAAACTTCACTCAGAGACAGAACCACACAAAATGGCATACTTTATTACGTAGACATGGGGTTATATAGTATTCTCCTTCTAGGTGGGATTAGTAAAATTGGCACACTGCAATTTGCTCATTCATGTATCTCTTGGCCTCAGTAACTCCTTAGGAATTCTGATGGGAGGGGTGAGTTCGTCTCTCAGCGCCATATTTGCCAACTCGACATGAATCTCTCTGTTATCAGCCGTGCACATGCATACGTCATTCCCAGGAAATCATTTAGTTGTTCGTATCTACAAAAAGAATAGAATCTATTAGTTATATATTCATTAACTATTAACATAATCCATGTGCATATACACATTTGCATACATACTGTACATACACATAGATTATTCCATCATCTCTATATTGATTCACACTGATTAGGTAATCTATTTAAAGAAACTAATTGATTTTCTATAATATATATTTTACCTTGACAGACCCCCCTAAAATCAATTATTTGCTTTTAATATCCATATGCTAAAAATCAGAGGGGGAGAAGAATTGACCGTATGTTAAGGCTATTCTGGAGCCCTACGATGTGACGGGCGCCCCGTCCCTTTTAGACGGACCCACTGACGTTCCTAAATCTAACTCATACGAAGACCTACAGGAAAGGGATGGATGGAGACCCTAAACGATCTAGTGACTGGGTAATCGAGGGCCACCCCTAACACAGAAATATGGATATTAACTTTACAAACTCATTTACTTCCGGTAATCTCTCTGGTACAACACTTTTGTTCTAAGGAGAACTGTTTGTTCATAGATTTTGAGAGCCTTAGTAACTTTCCCTGTGGGGCCGATATTTTCTGGGATATACGTACAACAATGCTCATCTATCATTTTGCATACCCCTCCTTCTCTGCAAGTAACATATCCAGAGCTATTCTGTTTTGGAAGGCCATGGTAGATGTGGGTTCTAGTTGGTCAGCTATCCCGTGCAATGCATCTTTGGTGCAATTGACAAATCAATGTTGGCTATAATATATGTAATTTATCCAATCTACGTTCTTGTTAATGGTTATTATGGCTATTATGGGCTCAAATCCCGCCTTCACTTGGTCTCGGGCCTTGAATTTGTCTGGCACCCCCCTAAGCACTCTGAGAACATTAATATATATGTGTGGGTCAAAACTGCCTTTGGGGTTAACTTCTCTCTTGGCCCTGTATGTACCTGCAAACGCAGCCTTTATTTCCTCTTTGGATTCCTGAGACTCAGATATAAGGTAAACAGACATTATTGCTTTAGTTATGGCACACTCCCCAGTCCATTTGCCCTCCAGTCTAATCCTAATCTTCATGTCACCACATTCAAGGAAGTGTTGTACCAGAAAACTGGAATATCATTCTGTTTAGTAATAATTGCTTGGAATGCACGTGTTACCGTAACAAAGGCCCCCCCCCCCCCAGCTACTGTCATCAGACAAAGGAACATCAGGGTTGTGGGTCTGAGACCACCTTCTTGCAATGGGATGTGTGGACCCATGATTTTCGGTCTTCGACCTTCACAGCCGTAGGTGATGTAAGCAACACTTGGTAGGGCCCTTCATATCTGGCATCCAGTGTGCCTCGCACGTGATTCTTTATCCAGACAAATTCTCCAGGCTGGATGCTGTGAGTACCTGGTTCAAGATCTGAGTCTGGAATAGAAGAGTGTTAGTTTTAACTCTTTAGCAAGTCCGACAACAAAATTCACAAGCTTATCATTCCCTGAACTAAGCTGCTCTGGGTAATATCGACCCATTCTAGGTGGCCCCCCTAACAAGATCTCATATGGTGTGAGCCCTGTGGGTTGTCTCGGGGTATGTCGGACTGAGTATAGGGCAATAGGCAGCACCTCCTGCCATGGAAGTGACAATTCTTTAATGGCTTTAAGAATTTTGTTTTTTAAAGTGCCATTCATCCTTTCAACTTTGCCGTTACTTTGAGGACGATAAGGAGTATGCAGGCCCAAATCCGCCCCAATCATCTCCAAGATTGATTTGGTAACTTCTGCAGTGAAGGTGGGTCCTTGATCACTTTCAATCACTTCTGGAATCCCGAATCTGCAGATAAGTTCTGCCAGAAGCCTTTTCACTGTAGTTCTAGCAGTCAAGTTGGCTACTGGGTATGCTTCTGTACAGCTGGAAAACATATCCACCACCACCAGAACATATTCATATCTTCCACTCTTGGGTAATTGCATATGATCAATTTGGATTCTCTGGAAAGGATACTGTGACTTTGCCAGTTTCTTCTTTGGCACATGTTCTGTTCTTCCGGGATTACAAGTGTTACAAATCTCACAGTTCCTAGTATAGTTTGTAGCAAGAACTGAGATCTCTGGTGAAATGTAGAGTTTATTGATAACTGAAATCATCTGATTCTTCCCTCTATGTACCTTTCCATGAGTCCACTGAACCACCGCAGGATACAGTGCTCTTGGCAGACATAGTCTTCTTCCCACTCTCCAGAGACACACTGAAGAAGGCTTTTGCCAAGTTGATTACTGTAAAATGCGTTGCCTCAGGGGGAATTTCACTGAGTAATGTATGTGGATTTGGCATCACAGCCCTCAGATCTTGCACCATCCTAAATTTGTCCGGTTCTCCTCTTGCAGTTTTCTTCTTCACTGGAAACAATGGAGTATTAGCAGGAGAAACACAGGGCAGTAATGCTCCTTTCTTGAGTAATTCTTGGATCTGGGCATCTAATGACGCTTCTTGGGCTGCTTTCAGTGGGTACTGTGGGAGTCTGGGAATCCGTGAACCTTCTTTCAGGAAAACTTGAACTGGTGGGACAGGTAGCCGGTCTATATCATCAGGACCTTGAGACCAGAGTTCAGGTGGTATGCAGTCAAGATAATGCTGTGGTATGGCGGTTGTTGCAAATTGGATGACACACAATGGGAGGGCATGTACCTTTGTTTGTTCCTCTAATGATAACGGAGTAGAGACATCTAGATGCTTTCCATTCTCATTATATGATATCTGAGCATTTAACTTCTGGAGTAGATCTGCTCCCAACAAATTAAGCGGGCAGGTGTCTGAAACGAGCAATCTGGCCAGCAGCTTCTGTTCTTTCCCAATAGGCAATGGAAATGTTAGTCGGGATGAGTGTGGTTTTCCATCCACTCCCACACAAGAAAGGAAATCATCAGATATAAGCGATTCATAGGGTAAATCTCTTGACCGTATTACTGATCTGGCTGCACCCGTGTCTACTAAAAAAGGTAAAGTTCTGTCCCCTACATCTATTTTGACAGTAGAAATCAGTCCAGATTTAGTGGGGACGTTTTCAACTGAGGTCAAGGTGAGCACGGGTTTGCCACTGTCCTATGGGGGGTAATTCTGGTCTTCCCCCACAAACCGGCGTGGTGGGTCCCTGTTATTTTGGTACATCTGTTGCGGTGGCTGGTCTCTGTAATTCTGCACAGGTTCTCTTGGCATTGTCTCATATTCTCTCTGTGGTGGCTGCCGTGATGGCTGTCTATACTCTTGGTGGGAGTACCGTGGATTCCCTTGGTAGCGTGAAGAATCTCTTCTTTCAAATTGCGGGTTGTAGGAGAGTGGCATCGAGCCATAGAAAGGATCCCCTCTATTCTCTGGACATTCTCTTCTGAAATGACCTGGTTGGTTGCAATGGTGACAGATTGGTTCCCTTAGTCTTAAACTCACTCCTCTGTACATTTGTTGAGGAACCATCCATCGTGGGGGTGAGCGGTATAGTTGTTGTGGGTATCCTGGGGGATATGGCAACTGTTCTTGTTGATTATCTGCAGGTTGATATGACTCGCCCCCTGGGCCGTGGGGTACCCGGAACCAGGCCTTCTGTATGATGCTGGGGGTAGTAGTGGCAACCCGATCCCGTGGCTCAGGGTGGTCAGACCAAATGGTGGCAGTCTATTTATCAGTGTTTTGAATGTCCGACTACGCCACCCGTGGATTGCAGTCAGGGATAACCGCCGCTGCTAGGCAGACCGCTGAGGCTGGTGTTGGTGTGCAGCACAGGGGTAGGATAACACCCCACGGGATGAGTGTAGCCTCAGGGCAGTGTAGGTGGACGCTGGGGGTGATAGTGCAGGCCGCAATAGTAAGAGTTCAGAGTCCACTTCAAACAGTCCAGGGTCTTTATTGTAGGAATTATTAATGACCCAACAGTAGTACCGGTTAGGAATGGGCCTGGGTGTCTGAGAGCATATGGGCGAGCCCACTGGTCAGGGTGAGTGTGTAGGCCTACCGTTCTCTCTATGCTCTTTCTGACTATCCCCCTCTTCGTGGTGTAATAGCCCACGTCCCTGAGCTGGCCGTGTACTTCTCGCCTGTATGGCTTGTGACTCGGGCCTTGTGTACCTTTTGCTTTCTCTTTGCTGTACTGGTCCCTCTGTGTGGCGGAGCCTCCAGGCTTCTTAGGCCAAGGGACTTGAAATCCCTCGCGGGTTGGTTCTCTTCTGCTGGGCTTGATAACCCGGGCAGCCTCGGACCCCAATGTCCGGTTAGATTCGTTCTCTCAGCCAGGACCGGCTCTCGTCGCCTCTGTCCCTGGCTTGTAGTTTCTCCTCTGCCCCATGGACTCCTCAGCTGCTGCTGACCTGTCCCTTTTCTCTGAGAACCCTTCTGGACACTTCAGAAGTGGGTTCTGGTCTCTCTAACCCTGCCCCAGTTCCAGCTTTTATAGGGGCAGCCAGCTCCCCCTACTGGCCTGGGACAGGAGGTGCTGCATGCTAATGGTCCCTAACCAGGGAACCTCCCTCCTGCTCTCAGACACAGCCTTTAATATTTGTGGCATCCAGGCCTGGAGTGGCACAGATAGATTGCTAGAGCAGCAGGAGCAGGAACAGGAGTCGGTGCAGGTGCTGGAGCAGGCTCTGGAGCAGGCCTTGGAGCAGGCCTTGGTACAGCATCCAATTGTTTCTCTATAGCTTTAGCAATAAGGAGTACCTTTCGCGGGGATATGTCCACATATTCTGGTCTGGAGTCTGTAAGCTTCGCTGAGATTTTCTCTCTGAGTCCCCTAACAAATGAAGTGACTAGCAGATTTTGTTGGATCCTCTGACCTTCATCGAACCCTTGATCCTTGAACAGAGTATGGATTCTGGTGTAAAATTTTTCGACATTCTCCCCTGATTCTTGAGTACAGTCCGATACACTGGTAGATGAGTCTGTGAGCCGCTCCTTGGCCCATTGCTGTAGTTGTTGACAAAAAGCTCCTCCTGATTGGTAAGTCTCCTTGTCTGTCACTTGGCTGTCATTCAGAGCTACTTGAATTATTGGCCAGAAGGCATAATAATAATCATCATTTTTATTTTTTTAGTGCCAACATATTTCGCAGCACTTTACAATTTTAGGGGATAGGCATCTCCCGCTCTAATGCTAATGATTTCATGAAGATCTTTCCAAGTGGCTGAATAAGTTAGTTGAATTTGTCTGATTCTTCTGTAGAACGCCATAGGGTGTCTGTCTGGGTCAGGTAGTTGACTAATCACTAGATTAACTTGCCAGGGTGTGAATGCCACATATCTATTATGGTATCTGGCACTGGAGATTCTGACTGAGAAGATGTTAAGGGAGATACTGGCAACACAGCAATAGGAGGTGGGCTTGTTTGTCTAGGAAATAGTTCATTTGGGTTATATTCTGAGGTCATCTGGCGGCTGAGTGGGTCTGATCTAGCTGGGTGAGAATTTGAGATTTATGATAATCATTGCTGATTAGTCTTATCTCCTCCAACTTATTTAGTCCTCTATACTCCCGTATAGCTTGGACTATTGCTTGGGCACAGGCTTGCATAGGAAATCCATACATTCCAGAACTTACAGCAGGAAGAGCAATAGAAGTAAGGTTCCTTGTTCCAGCATAGTTCAGAATATTGTTGATTGTAGCTCTAAGTTGTGACACACAGTGATCATGATGATCTTCATCATACACTGGACCTACTGCATGAATGATAAGCCTGCATGGTAATGTGGCACCCCAGGGGTCTGGTTCCCACAGTAATAGCAATATTACGTCTGTGAGCAGGTGGGAGGTTTCCTGGTCAGACATCCTATGCATGCCACACCTCCTGCCCAGTCCTGGGAGGGGAAGAACTTCCCCTATATAAAGCTGGGGCTGAGGCAGGGTTAGGGTGAGAAAGAGCAGAGAACACAGACAGAGACACAGTCTGGTCTGTAGTGGAGCAGCTTTAGGAACAAGAAAGATCAGGAGCTCTGTGGGAGCTGTGCTAAAAGAGATCAGGGGCTGGAAGCTGTAGAGCTCGCCCTGATTGAAGAGTTCTTACCGGACCCGGAGTCCGAGGCTGTGGGGATTAATCCTTACCCAGCAGCAGAAACCGCCCGGCAGGGGATTTCAGGTCCTCTGGCCAAGAAACCCGAAGGCACGGTCACACGCAAGGGACCAGCACCGCGACGTGGAGCGGAAGCTACCAGAAGGCCCCGAGTCACCGGCCATACGGGTGAGCACCACACGGTACACTCAGGGACGTGGGCTACTTTTATCAGCCTCTAGCAAGTTAGCCAGAAGAGTACGATTAGTTGGGGAGGCCTACAACTCCGCCTGGCCAGGGGAGATCCCATCAGCTCACGGACTGACCAGGCCCCGATCGCTAGCCAGTACTCCGGGAGGGTCTACCTTGTCACCAGTAAAGACCCAAAACTACACCGCACCGTCTCTGAGTGGTTCCTGCTACCCCCCTTCAAACACGTCGGCTGCCCTGTGGCCATACCCCTCCCGTTGGGGGTTCTACCATCTACGCTGCACAACCTTACCACCGGCCTCAGCGGTCTGCCCTGCAGCGGCGGCTTCATAGCCGCATTCAACGGGTGGCGTAGTCGAACACCGTACCATCTTCTGCTAAATACTGCCACTCAGTTTGACTCCCTGGGCACGGACCGGGTCACCGCCACGAGACTACTACCCCTATCAGATCCGGCTCCAGTTAGGCCCCCGCGTGCGCAACGCTACTCAGCACAGGCCCAGGGGCGCGTCAACTTTTGGCGTAGTCGGCAGGATTTCGTGCCCGCAACCACCGGGTACTGCGTGCCTGAAAAAGAGACTTTTAAACTTACCATCCGGCGCCATCTTCTGCCTTCTTCCCGCCATCCGTGAAGTTTTCCCGCCATCCGGCGCCATCTTCTGCCTTCTTCCCGCCATCCGTGGAGTTTTCCCGCCGTTGGACGCCATCTTGAAGACGCCGCGCGGGAAGAAGAGGGGCGTGGACTCCGAAAAGCCCGCGAGAACTGAAGCCCCGCCTCACGTGCGGACGTTGCGTAAGGTCCTGGAAGGAGCCCAGCAGACGCCGACGTCATAGGAGCGCGACGGAAGGTCCTCGACCCTGACGATCCACTGTGGAGCCGCGGCCTACGGAAGAGGATCATCGCAAGGTAGGCCACGGTCCACTAGGGGGGAGGAAGATGTCGGATACAGAGGAGAGCTTCACTGCCGCAGCCACCGCCAGCGCCACCGCTGCTGCGGTCATGCCTTTCACTATGCCCTATATCCCGGGGGCAGCCTGGCTACCCCAGTACTCAGGGGAGTCACATACCCTGAATGACTTTAGAGAAAAGCTGGATAGCCTCTTCCAGGTGTACCCCCTCACAGAAGAGCAAAAAGTGAGCATCCTGGTGGCCCAACTAACCGGGGCAGCCCAAAGGGAGGTAAAGTCCTGGCCACCTGGGAGGAGGACTGTCGCAGGGATATTAACCCGGCTGAAGGACACCTTTGATACAAGCACCTCAGCCGAGATTAAGCTTAGATTCTACGGGTGCAAACAGCGAGCACATGAGAATATAAGGGACTATGCACTAAATCTACAAGAGGCCCTGAGAGCCATTAAGCAGACCGACCCTGACGGCGTGGGAAACGAGGACAGGCTGTTGACCGAACAATTTATAGAGGGACTATATTGCAATGCCCACCGAACCCAGTTGCGGGCAATGGCCTTACAGGATCCTCATCTGGACTTTGCACAGTTCAAGGACAGAGCCATCCGGGTGCTCCGAGAACCGGCACCGGGTGGCGTGGTGACCCACAGGCGCCCTACTACCGCTTACCACCAGGAGGCGGCGCCCTTGTCGGCAGGGCCTGTGGGAGCTGACGCGCAGGCTTTGAACAATGACCCGGCTCCAGACCTGCACCATCAGGTCCAAGAGCTAGCTAAAAGCGTAGCTGCGCTAACCCGAACTGTGCAGTCTTTACAGGTTTCTGCTCCAGGGAAGATCCAGCTGGCATCCGGACCGGAGGACATCCCGTGGCGTCGACCAAGGAGGACCCCACCGGCCAGAGGAAGACCCAGCGACCGATACAACGAGGACGGACAACCCATCTGCCGCCGCTGCAATCAACCCGGACATATGGCAAGGTACTGTCCTTTAAACTGGCACAACCTGGGGTAGAGGGCCGACCCCTAGGAATAAGATCACCAGGCCCATCGAACTGGCGTGACAAATATGTGGGAGGACGTCCAGTCTTGCCTGTGGTACTGGATGGCATTCCTATGAGTGCCCTACTTGACACCGGGTCACAGGTCACCACAATCCCGTACGTGCTCTTCAAGCAGTACTGGAATGACTCGGATATAACCCGCTACCCTGACGTCGACTTGAGTATCATCGCCAGCAATGGTCAACCCGTGCCACAGATCGGATTCAAAGAGATGACCATTAAAATCGGTAGAGTCGAACTGGCAGCACAGGGACTGATCATTGTAGACATTGACAAGCGCGAGAGTTACCCAAAGATAACTCTAGGAACTAATGTGATTGAAAATTGTCTTGCAGAGGTGATTTTCATTTTACAGCAGGTTGCCAAGAACGCCAGCTCCGGCCAGCAGCGAGTGCTCCAAAAAGAGATCCGGGCACTGATGCGGCGGCAACAGGTGGAACTCTCCGGTGGTGAGATTGGAAGCGTGAGAATGTGTGACCCTTTCCCTATTGCCATGCCCCCAAAAAGTGAAATGATGATTTGGTGCCGGGCAGCTATTGGTCTAAGAGGTAGAGACTACCAAGCAATGGTAGAACCCGTCTACTCAGACAGTAGGCCCACCATTTTGACAGCACGGGGGGTGGTTGATGTACGCCATGGGAGGGTGCCCGTTTGCATAATAAACATCGGGAAAAGGGAAGTGTACCTGCCTCGGTATGCTACGCTAGCCAAATTGTATACCATCAATCAGAATTCTGTACAGGCCGTGGAACCCTTACCTCCATCCCAACCAGAGGAAGGTAACGGCTCTAAGAAACCAATGGAGGACTGGTGTCAGCAACTACACCTGGGTACTGACTCCACTCCCTCACACCAGAAACAAGGAGTCTATCGGGTGGTTCAAGAGTACGAGAGAGTGTTTAGTAAACACCCGTTAGACTTCGGGCAAGTAAAGGGGGTAGAACACCATATCCCCACGGGAGACCATCTTCCCATAAAGGAGAGATACCGACCCGTACCCCCTGCACACTACCAACACGCCAAGGGGATGCTTAGAGACATGAAGGAGGCTGGGGTAATCAGGGATAGCTGTAGCCCCTGGGCAGCTCCACTAGTCTTGGTTAAAAAGAAAGACAACACCATGAGAATGTGTGTAGATTACCGGAAAATCAACCGTATCACACACAAAGATGCGTACCCCTTACCAAGGATAGAGGAGTCTTTGGCTGCTTTAAAATCTGCTAACTTCTTCTCCACTTTGGATCTCACTAGCGGGTACTGGCAGGTTCCTGTAGCAGAGGCGGACCGGGAGAAGACCGCATTCACCACCCCGATGGGACTTAGCGAGTTCACCTGCATGCCGTTCGGACTCTGCAACGCACCAGGAACCTTCCAACGATTGATGGAATGCTGTCTGGGACACCGAAACTTCGAGACGGTCCTGTTATACCTGTACGATGTCATCGTCTACTCCAAGACCTACGAGGACCACCTGAAACACCTGGCAGAAGTGTTCGAAGCTCTGGCAAACTACGGCCTAAAGGTGAAACCCTCCAAGTGTCACCTCCTGAAACCAAAGGTGCAGTACCTGGGACACGTGGTGAGTGCTGACGGAGTGGCTCCCGACCCTGATAAGATCACCGCAATTAAGGAATGGCCAAGCCCCTCCAGCGTAAAGGAAGTGCGGCAGTTACTCGGGTTGGTAGGCTACTACCGAAGATTCATTCCCGGTTTCACCAAAAAGGCAGCTCCTATGCAGGACCTCCTGATAGGCCAGTCCAGGAAGGCCAAGAACCAGAAGCCGCCCTTCAAATGGGAGAAGCTGGAAGAAGAGTCCTTCCGCCAGCTGAAGATGGCCCTCACGGGGGATGAAATCCTGGCGTACCCTGATTACAGCCAGCCCTTTATCCTCTACACCGACGCAAGTAACATCGGGCTAGGAGCCGTACTGTCCCAGATCCAGCAGGGGAAAGAACGGGTAATTGCTTACGCCAGCCGAAAACTGCGACCCACCGAAAGAAACCCTGAGAATTACAGCTTATTCAAGCTAGAGTTCCTGGCAGTGGTGTGGGCAGTCACCGAACGCTTTAGGCACTACCTCGCCTCTTCCCGGTTCACCGTGTACACGGATAACAACCCGTTGACACACCTGGATACGGCAAGACTCGGTGCCCTGGAGCAGAGATGGATGGCCCGCCTGTCCAACTACGAGTTCACGATCAAGTACCGGGCAGGACGCTCCAATACAAACGCGGATGCCTTGTCCAGAATGCCAAACCTACCGGACGTAGGGGAAGATCCAGAGGAACTGGAAGAAGTTGAACTCCCCGCGTTCCACCGTCATGGGACTATCCAGTATTCCCACCGTGTAAGGAGTAAGCAATCTGCTACGTTCAACCCCTTACCTCATTACAACTGGGCGGAAACGCAAGACAGTGACCCCGCCGTCCGACTGGTGAAGGAGATGCTGACTCAGCCAGATGCCCGCCTTGACCCAGACGCTCCGGAGGAGACCAAGCAACTGTGGGCTGAGAAGAGTCGACTGTTCCTTTACAAGGGGAAGTTGTGCCGCAGAATGGTTAACGCCCGGACGCATGAACTGATCTGGCAAGTAGTGGTGCCAAGAAGAGATGCGGCTATGGTACTGGAGGCATACCACGACGGAGCTGGGCACTTCGGATGGAAGAAGCTGGAGTTCCTGCTGCGCGGGCGGTTCCACTGGGTAGGCATGAGAGGAACCATCGAGAGGTGGTGCAGAGACTGTGGACCGTTCCACCTACGAAGGAAGGACCGTGCTAGCCAGAAGACTCCCTTGCAGCCCATCATCACCCGACAGCCACTGGAACTGGTAGCCCTGGACCATGTAAAACTGACCCCCAGCAGAAGTGGCTACGTCTATGCGTTAACCATCGTGGATCACTACTCACGGTTCTTGGTTGTCGTCCCCGTCAAGGACTTAACGGCTCAAACAGCAGCTAGAGCCTTCCAGCAGCACTTCTGCCGTCCACACGGATACCCAGAGCAGGTGCTGACGGACCAAGGACCTGCCTTTGAAGCGGAAGTCTTCCAGGAGTTCTGTACTCTGTATGGCTGCCGGAAGATAAGAACAACACCCTATCATCCGCAAACCAATAGGCTCTGCGAGAAAATGAACCAGGTGGTGATGGATCTTCTGAAAACATTGCCCCTGGAAGAACGCAGTCTGTGGCCTGAGAAACTGCCTGATCTGGTGGACCTATACAACCACATCCCGGTAGGTTCTACCAACTGTACCCCGGCTTACCTAATGAGAGCAAGACCTGGTAAGCTTCCTGTTGATCTGGAGATGGGAGTCCTGACACCCGAGGACACTTCACCAGAAGCAGACTGGGACACAGAAAGACAGCAGCAGTACCGGAAGGTACAGGAGAGCGTGGAGCGAAGTCTCTGTCAAGCTAGAGAAAGACAGGAGAAGACTTACAACCAGTATGCTCCCGCTGTTCCCCTGGTACCTGGAGAGCAGGTCTTGAAGAGGAAGAGACGCCTCCACAAGTTGGACGACCAGTGGGAGAAGGACCCGTACACCGTACTGCCCTCAAGCCATGAGAACCCGAAAGTCTGCATAATCAGTAAGGACGGAGGAGAAACCACAGCCATTGTCTCCCGAGATCACCTGAAGAAGTGTCCCGAACAGCTACGAAGCCCTGAAGAAGAGCAAGAAGACCCTCGACCCTCAGAGGAAAGGGAAGATATGGTCAGTACTGTGCTCGGAGACTTCCTTCGGTCTTGGACTCAAGTCAATGGCGCTGTTGTGGTACCCGTCCTCACCTTCCTCCAATCAGCATCTCAAGTACCTACGGAGAGACAGGTAGAGCTGGAAGAGCAGCCGGTCCAGGAGGCAGAAGACCCCACACAAGCAGACCAGGAGGATCAACCCTCTGCTTATAGTGAGCCTGCCGTACCCCTAGTGAGCCAAAGAGCCCGTAGACAGCTGCCCAGTTTAGTTTTGATAGCTCCTACCACCCGTAGCTCAGGACCAGTCAGTCAGCTCCGTAGGTCCACTAGGGTCACTAAAGGCCAGTTGCCCGTACGTTGGAGGATCTAGGTGTTTAAACTGTTTATTTGTATTTACCTGTTTTCTGTTACTTGTAAATAATTGTGTATTTTTAGTTATTTTATAGGTGTCGTTTAGGGATTATCCGGAATCCTTTGTACATATGTTGGAGCGTAACCCAGGAATGGACTAAAGACTGTTAAGGACTCGGGGCAGGACAGACCCCTACCTGGTTACGGCTCCCGGTCTCTTGGTGAAATGGACACCTTTGTTTTCTTCAAAGACTGCACCCGGTTGTGGACATGCCGTGACCATCCTAATGTGTTTTTCTTTATTGTACTGTTTCTGTTTTTACTTGTTATGTTTTACAAAAATATGTTTAGTCCCGGAGTACTAAATTTCACTAGGGGGGAATGTGGCACCCCAGGGGTCTGGTTCCCACAGTAATAGCAATATTACGTCTGTGAGCAGGTGGGAGGTTTCCTGGTCAGACATCCTATGCATGCCACACCTCCTGCCCAGTCCTGGGAGGGGAAGAACTTCCCCTATATAAAGCTGGGGCTGAGGCAGGGTTAGGGTGAGAAAGAGCAGAGAACACAGACAGAGACACAGTCTGGTCTGTAGTGGAGCAGCTTTAGGAACAAGAAAGATCAGGAGCTCTGTGGGAGCTGTGCTAAAAGAGATCAGGGGCTGGAAGCTGTAGAGCTCGCCCTGATTGAAGAGTTCTTACCGGACCCGGAGTCCGAGGCTGTGGGGATTAATCCTTACCCAGCAGCAGAAACCGCCCGGCAGGGGATTTCAGGTCCTCTGGCCAAGAAACCCGAAGGCACGGTCACACGCAAGGGACCAGCACCGCGACGTGGAGCGGAAGCTACCAGAAGGCCCCGAGTCACCGGCCATACGGGTGAGCACCACACGGTACACTCAGGGACGTGGGCTACTTTTATCAGCCTCTAGCAAGGTAGCCAGAAGAGTACGATTAGTTGGGGAGGCCTACAACTCCGCCTGGCCAGGGGAGATCCCATCAGCTCACGGACTGACCAGGCCCCGATCGCTAGCCAGTACTCCGGGAGGGTCTACCTTGTCACCAGTAAAGACCCAAAACTACACCGCACCGTCTCTGAGTGGTTCCTGCTACCCCCCTTCAAACACGTCGGCTGCCCTGAGGCCATACCCCTCCCGTTGGGGGTTCTACCAGCTACGCTGCACAACCTTACCACCGGCCTCAGCGGTCTGCCCTGCAGCGGCGGCTTCATAGCCACATTCAACGGGTGGCGTAGTCGAACACCGTACCATCTTCTGCTAAATACTGCCACTCAGTTTGACTCCCTGGGCACGGACCGGGTCACCGCCACGAGACTACTACCCCTATCAGATCCGGCTCCGGGTAGGCCCCCGCGTGCGCAACGCTACTCAGCACAGGCCCAGGGGCGCGTCAGTAATCTCCCTGGTCTGGTGGCTACCAGGTCTGTTGCCTCCACCGGTCATGAAGAATGTACAATGCTGTTAGGGTATGTGCACACGATGCAGAAATGCTCAGGATTTTTTCCTGAGCGTTTCTGCATCTCTCTGGCAGGAAAAAACGCATGCGGATTGTACATGCGGTTTCCTGCCAGGGACATGCGGAAATGAAGCGGTCTTCACTTTCATTTCCGCATGCGGGTTGACAAGCGCTTCCCAAGCGATTTTAGCATCACTTGGAAAGTGCTTGTCAACTTCACACTATATAAATCCATGCAACCAGCATGGATTTATATAGTGTGTGAATGTCAAAAAATAAAAAATAAATCTATACTTTACCCTCTGATGGCCCCCGGTGTCCTGCTTCGCTCGGTCCCGGCTGCCGGCAGTGAAGACTTTAGGACCTTCCGACGTCAGCGTCACGTGACCCGTCACATGACTCTGACATCAGCGAAGGTCCTTCTTCATTCAGCCGCGAACCAAGCAGGAGCGCTGCGCGGGCCGTCAGAAGGTGAGAATATATATATTTTTTATTTTATTCTTTTTTTTTTAATGGTACCTGGGTCTGGATGAGAGTCTTCTCCTCCACACCTGGGTACCATCCGCACATTAGACCGCATGAAAAGCGCATCAACATATACAGTGATGCGGATTCCATGCGGTCTAATGCAAGTCAATGGCGGCAAAAGAGCAGCGTTTCCGCAAAATTAATTGACATTTTGCGGATTTTTGACGGCAGCGTTTACGCTGCGGAAAAATCCGCATCATGGGCACAGCACATGCAGATTTCAATTGGGGAACATTGCTTCCCTTCTACCATGCGTTTTTCATGCGTTTCCGCGGCGTTTACGCAACTGCAAAAACACTGCGGAAACGCATGAAAAACGCATCGTGTGAACTCAGCCTTACAGTCTTCCTGAATAGCATTACCTCCGGCTTGCACAATAGTCTTAGCCACTCCTCCCCTATGTTGTAATCTAGGGTTTGCTGCATTAACTATAGCATCCACCCGCTGTGTTACCAGATCCCCCAGACCTGCTGTTAGTACCGTTGATGACTTCCAAATCATTCTTTCTGTCCATGGTTTCAACACCTGTGGATATTCTTCATCTGAAAGGGTGGTACGGGAATTCTCCCGATCAGGAGTGAATTCTGATATTGGTGTACGAAATGTCACACCAGATGGTTTACCTTCTGTATCGCTTATGGGTGTGGACGCTGATGGTGCTGATGGTGGTGGTGGTAGTGCTGCCGCCTCTTCATCCCCCGGCTCCCCCGGTTCAATTGTATTTCTCCTTCGGTTAAGGGCCTGCCGGAACTCCGGACTATTAAATAGAGTTTCAGCACTGGGCAAATGAGGATAGAGAGGAACATAGTCTTTTGGGACATAGTACGCACCATCTGGAGTGACAACCGGACACACTGGTATAGGAGTAAATGTTGCGGTTGATGTTCCGGGTGTAATGTGTATTGCGGCCTGTATTCCGGGTGCGCCAAGATGGCCGCCACTGGAAGGAAGCACACTACCGGAAGGGTGCGTGCCACTGGGAGGAAGCACACCCACTGACATCTGGTCAGAGGCTGGAGGTGATGCAATGGGTGTAGTAACATGGCCGCTGCAGGAAGGGTTGGAACTTTGGGCGGACATAGGTATAACAGATGAAGATGGGGCACTAGGAGTGGCTTGGGTAGTAGCGAGGGGTGGGCCTCCTGGACGGGGCGCATGACATGCAACACAATACTCCGCTGACATTGGATTCTGTTGGCCACAATTAGAACACACCCAACAATTCATTGCGCCGCTATTATAGGGCGGTGGCGGAGGCATCTCTCTAACATAGAAATAACCAGTTATGTTCCTTTTGTTATCCCTATCCTCAATTTCCACAAACCCTTCTTTCGATAAACTCAGCGCAACCTTTCTCCACATGTATGCACTTTGCAACAACCCATTATCTTCCAGTTTTCCCCTGTTTTCACAAATTGCTGCATTCAACATCTCGTACTGTAATCTACCCCCCAGGTACAACCCACACAATGACATAACTTTTTTGGTTTTCTCTACATATTTCCTTCCTTCTCTTCTAGCAACTATATCTTTGGGGTCTTCTAGCTCCTGATCGAGCGACCCCTGCCACACAAACAATGTCTTTAGTTTTTCCAGGATTTTGGCTCCAGGTGTCCCGTCCCCTTAGACTTATGATCAGACCAGGCAGCTGATACACAAGTAGAATTGTAACAGGTCCCTACACTCCCTACCAAGCACTGAATTGATTATTTTACGACTTAATGAAGCACTGAGCACCCCGCGCACCCGCGTCCTAGTGACATTGTAATATGCCTCTTAACGATGCATTTGGCTCCCCGAGTATTACACGTCTTAATAGAGGATTAGTTGACCCCGCTTGTCCACGCCCTAATAGCGTCTTAATACACGACTTATCAGCAACTTCACTCCCCGCGTGTCCCACGACTTAATACACAACTTAATAGAGGATTGGTTGGCCCCGTGTGCCCGCGCCCTAATGGTGTCTTAATACACGACTTATCAGCATTCTCACTCCCCGCGTTCCCGCGTTATAAACAAAGAAAGTTTCCTAAATTCTCAAGTGTATACTTGTACTCCCCTGCGTACAAAGATCGTTCTAATGGGACTGAACACCTCAGAATCCACAGAGCAGCAGTTAGCCAGGAGTGACTACACACCAGAGTTCTTGGAATCACACAGCGGGGTCCGCCCAGTCGCACCGGGCCGTCCCTAAGGGCCAATCTAGACATCACAAACTCACCAGAGACTGCTCAAAATACGAATAAGCACTACGGATTCATTACATCTGCAGACTTACCGTATTCAGTGATGAGAGTTGATCAGGTTCTCGCTTTGAGCAGTACCGGCTCGTCTGTAGGTGGTCCGGTGATGGGCACCCCAAGACCTAGAGTACCCTCGAGTGTGATCCGAGTCACGGCACCATTTGTGGAGGTTTCACCAATTTAAGATACACCAGGTAACTGCTCTCCTCCAAATTAAAGATGTCCGAGTGCATGCAAAGAAGCTAATTAACCAAATCTGCTAATCTGGTTAAAAAGCTTCACTCAGAGACTGAACCACGCAAAATGGCATACTTTATTATGTAGACATGGGGTTATAGAGTATTCCACTCCTAGGTGGGATTAGTAAAATTCATTTCTCTTTCTGATAACTTGGCACACTGCAATTTGCTCATCCATGTATCTCTTGGCCTCAGTAACGCCTTAGGAATTCTGATGGGAGGGGGTGAGTTCGTCTCTCAGCGCCATCTTTGTCAACTTGACATGAATCTCCCTGTTATCAGCCATGTACATGCATACGTCGTTCCCAGGAAATCATTTAGTTGTTCATGCCTACAATAAGAACAGAAACTGTCATTAACTATTAACATAATCCATGTGCATATACACATTTGCATACATACATACACATAGATTATTCCATCATCTCTATATTAATTCACACTGATTAGGTAATCTATTAAAAGAAACTAATTGATTTTCTATAATATATATATTTTATCTTGACAATAGTACCATCGCCGTATTGCCGCTCAATACTGACCATAGAGAGGTTTTCACTCCTCATGTCACATAGTACACTGCCGGGGACATTTATACCATACTGGACCCTATAAATACAGGGAACATAGATGGAAGTATTAAAAATGATATGACAATATTTGTCATCCCCCTAGAGAGAGGACGTCCGCTCAGTTTGGCGGTAGTATGTGTTCACCATATGGCGGTATAATGTGGGTGGTTTTCTATGGTGATACTAGATTTTCTTTTTTATCGTGTATTCATTACATAATGATAACAAGTAATGACATTTTTAGGGCCACATATAATATAATATAATATACATGCCCTTTTTTTACATTCTTCAACATGGAAATTGTAGCAAGAAGGAGAAGTGGTGGAATTCTGGAAATCCCAGGATGGAGACGTCACTGATCTGCAGAAGATGAAAGAAAATGTCTGAGTCTTGGAATATGATGAACCCCACGAAAAAGATGATTTATTTTGTGTAAAGGCAGTAAAATATAAGAAGGATATAAATTGTATATTGTTATTATCATTTCTACTGCAGGAGAAAAGCTGATCTGTCCGTTATACTGAGGAGTGAACAGGGGGTAAAATAACACAGAATTGTTGTTTCTTCTCTACATTTCACCTCCAAAAAAGTGTAGAATAAATTATCCAAAAGACGAATCTATCAGAGAATGGAGCGACATCTTGTCACGCAGAAATGAAGCCCTCCTATAACTTCATTGCCTAAAAAATGTAAAACTTTCTGCTCTCAGGATCCGGCGACACCAGAAGAAATGATTTATTTCCAGTATATTTATATCCTGTGATTTCTGTAATTCAGGAGTAGAGATGAGCGGTGTTCGACTAGAACTGTTCGCCAATCTCAAATTCGAGCTGTTTTGGGCGGTGTTCGAGTTGTTCGACGAACCCGAACGATTTGCAAAAAATTCGGCTGTTCGAGGTTATGTTCGATAACTGTTCGTGCACCAAAAGCGTGTCCTGCATGTCTGGCGCTATTTAGAGCACCAATCATGCAGGGATTGTCTGCCACTCACTGTAATGCCACAGCCATGGTGGTTGTGGCATTACACTGATTGCCCAAATCGATGGGAACAGTGCTGACAGTGAAACATGAAAAGCCGGCAATTCATCAGCGGCATACACCGGTACCCGACAATTTAGAACCGAAAGAATAGAGCTTCACACATAGATTAGATAGATAGAAACATGTCAGTCACACATATAAGAAGCACAGTGACAGTGTTGCTTACTGTACTTGTCATTTAGTGTAAAGGATTTATCAAAAAAAATAATAGTGTTTTCATGCACCGTCTCTTTAAAAAAGCCGGCCGGCAATTCAGCATCTGTACCCGACAATTTAGAACCGAAAGAATAGAGCATCACACATAGATTAGATAGATAGAAACATGTCAGCCACATATATACGAAGTACAGTGACAGTGTTGCTTACTGTACTTGTCATTTAGTGTAAAGGATTTATTAAAAAATATAATAGTGTTTTCGTGCACCGTCTCTTTAAAAAAGCCGGCCGGCAATTCAGCAGCGGTACCCGACAATTTATAACAGACAGAATAGAGCTTCACACATAGATTAGATAGATAGAAACATGTCAGTCACATATATATGAAGTACAGTGACAGTGTTGCTTACTGTACTTGTCATTTACTGCAAAGGATTTATTAAAAAAATAATAGTGTTTTCATGCACCGTCTCTTTAAAAAAGCCGGCCGGCAATTCAGCATCTGTACCCGACAATTTATAACAGACAGAATAGAGCTTCACACATAGATTAGATAGATAGAAACATGTCAGTCACATATATAATAAGTACAGTGACAGTGTTGGTTACTGTACTTGTCATTTACTATTAAAATAAAGGATTTATTATTAAAAAAAATTGGCATGGGGTTCCCCGTAATTTTAGTCTCTAGCGGAGGTTAAGCAGACAGCTGGGGCAGATGTTTGAAGCCTGGGAAGGGGGTAATACCCACGGAGCTTCCCAGGCTACTAATATCAGCCCCCAGCTGAATACCTAGGTTAGTAATGGAGAGGCGTCTATAAGACACCCCCATTACTAACCCCATAGTCAAAGTTAAAAGAAAACATAAACACCCAGAATAAAGTCCTTTAATTGAAATAAAGACACATTCCTTTATTGTTCTAAATTAAACCATACTTACCGTCACGCCCATTCCAGCTGAAGCCAACGATCTCCTGCAATAAAAGAAAAATAATAAAGCAACCTCATCCTTACCTTTCCATGGTTCCCACGACAGCTTCAGCTCTGCTACATCGAGATGACAGGCTGGAGCGCAGCAGAACGCTGCCATCCAGCCTGTCATCCCGCAGACACTGAGAAGCGCAGGCATGCTTGCACTCCTCAGTGTCTCGCTGTGACGGCATCCAGATAATGAAATAATGAAAAAAAAATTGATGTGGGGCTTCGCCCTATGTTTGTGTCCAGTCAGGTACAGCAGGCAGGAACGGGCTGCCCCCAACCACCAGCTGCCTATTTGTACCTAGCCGGACACAACAATATAGGGAAGCCCTTTTTTTCTTAATTATTCCATGAATTTCATGAATTTAAAAAAAAAATACGTGGAGCTTCGCCCTATTTTTGTGTCCAGCCAGGTACAACTAGGCAGCTGGGGGCTGGAATCTGCAGCGCAGGGAGGCCCAAGCTTTCTGGGCCCCCCCCCGCTGCAAATTGCAGTCCGCAGCCGCCCCGGAAAATGGCGCGTTCATAGAAGCGCCATCTTCTGGCGCTGTACCCAACTCATCCAGGGCCCTGGTGCGGTGGCTCACTGGGTAATAAAGGGGTTAAGGCCAGCTTGGCATTATCAGCTGGCCCTAAGCCCGAAATTCATGGGGTCACGCCAATATTAGACATGACCACCATGAATTTCTAGTAAAGTATTTAAAAAAACACAACACCCAGAAAAAAGTCCTTTAATTGAAATAAACACACAATTCTTTATTGTTCTAAATTAAACCATACTTACCGCCACGCCCATTCCAGCTGAAGCCAATGATCTCCTGCAATAAAAGAAAAAAAATAAAGCAACATCATCCTTACCTTTCCATGGCTCCCACGACAGCTTCAGCTCTGCTACATCGAGATGACAGGCTGGACCGCAGCAGAACGCTGCCATCCAGCCTGTCATCCCGCAGACACTGAGAAGCGCAGGCATGCTTGCGCTACTCAGTGTCTGGCTGTGACGGCATCCAGATGAGCCGAGGTCATGTCCAATGAACTCGGCTCACCTTATGCACGTCACTGACAGCGTGGGAAAATTCTCACGCTGAAGCGCTGAGTGCAGGAGAATTTTCCCACGCTGTCAGTGACGTACATGAGGTGAGCCGAGTTCATTGTCGGCTCATCTGGATGCCGTCACAGTCAGACACTGAGGAGCGCAAGCATGCCTGCGCTTCTCAGTGTCTGCGGGATGACAGGCCGGATGGCAGCGTTCTGCTGCGGTCCAGCCTGTCATCTCGATGTAGCAGAGCTGAAGCTGTCGTGGGAACCATGGAAAGGTAAGGATGAGGTTGCTTTATTATTTTTCTTTTATTGCAGGAGATCGTTGGCTTCAGCTGGAATGGGCGTGACGGTAAGTATGGTTTAATTTAGAACAATAAAGAATTGTGTCTTTATTTCAATTAAAGGACTTTATTCTGGGTGTTTGTGTTTTTTTTTAACTTTGACCATGGGGTTAGTAATGGGGGTGTCTTATAGACGCCTCTCCATTACTAACCTGGGCTTGATGTCAGCTGGCATTATAAGCTGACATGAACCCCAGCCCTATTACCCCCTGCCACCGCACCAGGGCAGCGTGGAAGAGCGAGGCTAAGTGCCAGAATTGGCGCATCCTATGGATGCGCCATTTCTGGGGCGGCTGACGGCTGGTGTTTCTAGCCTGGGAGGGGGCCAATATTCATGGCTCCCTTCCTGGGCTATTAATATCAGCCCCCAGCTGTCTGCCTAGCCTTTGCTAGCTATTAAATTAGGGGGGACCCCACGTCATTTTTTTGGGGGGGTCCTCCATTTTAATAGCTAGTAAAGGCTAGGTATTCAGCTGGGGGCTGATATTAGTAGCCTGGGAAGCTCCGTGGGTTTTACCCCCTTCCCAGGCTTCAAACATCTGCCCCAGCTGTCTGCTTAACCTCCGCTAGAGACTAAAATTATGGGGGATCCCACGCCAATTTTTTTTAATAATAAATCCTTTATTTTAATACTAAATGACAAGTACAGTAACCAACACTATCACTGTACTTATTATATATGTGACTGACATGTTTCTATCTATCTAATCTATGTGTGAAGCTCTATTCTGTCTGTTATAAATTGTCGGGTACCGCTGCTGAATTGCCGGACGGCTTTTTTAAAGAGACAGTGCACGAAAACACTATTATATTTTTTAATAAATCCTTTACACTAAATGACAAGTACAGTAAGCAACACTGTCACTGTACTTCATATATATGTGACTGACATGTTTCTATCTATCTAATCTATGTGTGATGCTCTATTCCTTCATGTCTAAATTGTCGGGTACCGGTGTATGCCGCTGCTGAATTGCCGGCCGGCTTTTTTAAAGAAAGCGTCTTCTGAGCAGTTTGTGAGCTTTTGGACACCTTTGAAGGTGTTTTCTATGTGTTCCTATGTGTTTTTGTTTGCCTGCCATTGGTTTTAACGGTGTTCGACGGTGTTCTAAGGTGTTCGACGAACAGTTCGATGAACAGTTCCTCGAACATCCCGGTGTTCGACGAACCGAACCGAACCCGAACACTACGGGGGTGGCTCAACACTATTCAGGAGTTTTCCTTCTTGGTTTTACAATTTCAATGTTGAGGGATTTATAACAATACTAGATGGTGGCTCGATTCTAACGCATCGGGTACTCTAGAATAGGTATGCGGCCGACCGGGCGCAAGCAGCAGAGCGGTGTTTACATTTGGCGCCAATAATGGTGATTGGTCACGGCCGCGACCAATCAGCAGAGCGGTGTTAAACTTTGGCACCAATATCGCTGATTGGTCGCGGCCGGCCACCGCGACCAATCAGCGAAGCGGTGTTTAAATTAGGCGCCAATATCGCTGATTGGTCACGGCCGGTGGTTGCGACTAATCAGCAGAGCGAGGTTTAAATTTGGCGCCAATACTGCTGATTCGTCGCGGCCAGCGACAGCGACCAATAAGCAGAGCGTTGTTTAAATTTAGCACCAAAATTGCTGATTGGTCGCGGCCGGCCACCGCGACCAATCAGCAGAGCGGGTTTATATTTGACGCCAAAATCGCTGATTGGTCACGCCCGGCAGTAGCGACCAATCAGCAGAGCGGTGTTTCAATTTGCCGCCAAAATCGCTGATTGGTCGGGGCCGGCGGCCGCAACCAATCAGCGTCGTATTAGTGAGGACCGGGGAGCAGCGCTGCCTGTACGAGTACTTCCGCTGCCAGCAGCTGGGAGATGAGCGGCTGCTCGCAGCAGAAGCATCCCGACCGGCGGTGCCGCTCCTCGGTTCTCCGTTCACACTTGCCGTTGGGAGAAAATAGAGCATTGTTTACATTTTGCGCTAATCTCGCTGATTGGTCGCGGTCGGCTGTCATCCACGACCAATCAGCAGAGCGTTGTTTAAATTTGGCGGCAAGATCGGTGATTGGTCGCGGCTGCTATTTAAATGTGGCGCCCAAATTGGTGACCAATCAGCAGAGCGGTGTTTAACTTTAGCGCCAAGATCACTGATTGGTCGCAGGCGGAGAGCGCGACCAATCAGCGAATCGTATTGGCAGGGTCGGACTGGGGTGCCTAGGGCCCACCAGGGGAACTGACTCTAGGGGCCCACACTACAGCCCACCATAAACGGTATTATTACTTGTTATGCTTGTCTATAATGCACTATAGTTACATGATTGGCTGCACTGTGGAGCACTGAGCGGCAGGACTTTCTTCGAACAGTCATTCCATACTGCCAGAGTCTCTATAATGGTAACTTGTCACCTTGAAAAACGCTATTTATCTGCAGATATAGGGGTAATCTGCAGGTAAATAGGGTTTAAAGCCTGGTTAGACGGCTTAATGGAAAAGCGTTGGCTACACGGAGAAAATTACGTTTTATTCTCCCTGCCGCCACTCACTTCCTGTCATAGGATCGGTGCAAGGAGGGAGACATTACAGTCACCGCGAACTACAAAGTGAGGGTGCTGCAATAACATCCGGCACCTGGATTGTGACACTTCCATGGAGCCCAACCTCAGGCTGAGCTTCATTGAATGACTAACATGGCAGCAGCACCTGGCAACTAGTGCTGAGCGAGAATGGTCAGATAAGGTGTGATCCCAGCATGCTCGGGTGTTATCCAGGTATCTTGTAGTGCTCTGCTAATATGCTCGAGTCCCCAGGGTAGCATGTTTTGCGGCAGTAGACAGACGCAACACATGCAGGAATTGCCTGTTTGTTAGGTAATCCCTGCATATGTTGCTTCTGTCTACCGCCGCAAAACATGTTACCGCAGGGACTCGAGCATATTAGCAGAGCACTACAAGATACCTGGATAACACCCGAGCATGCTGGGATCACACCTTATCTGACCACACTCACTCAGCACTACTGGCAACCCATCAGCAATCTGCAACTGCGTCACAGGGGGCAGAAGGGAGCAGGTGACTGCATGCACCGGGCATTGTGCTACCTAAATGCTGCTGTCAGTGATTGACAAGGGCACTTAAATACTCAGAACAGCAGCAATCAAGGCGAACTCTGATCACTGCTGTTACAGGCAGACGCCAGCTATGTAACACAGCCGACATCTGCCCGGTATGGAGCAGGCTCAGCTCCTGAACCCGCTCCATACAAGTACAACCCAATGGTGACAGTTATGACAAGGTTAGCAAATTTCACTTGTCTGTTCCTAAATGTGGAAAGACAAATGGAATTCCCTAACACATGTGAAAGAGACCTAATAGATTTAGTAAAGGTGCCTCAAGCATATGAATGTTATTACACACCACAATGCACAGTTACATACACACATCTTACAAAAATACATACTATTCCAGATACGCAGACGAGCACAAACACATCAGTACATGAATACATCATCTGAACCACCACCATTTGTAATGTCAGGTCAGCCCCATATATCTTTGTATCGCATAAACCTACAACTCCCAGTATGTAATTAACAATAGAGATACTGGGAGTTGTTATCAGTCATCATCAGACTGGGGACCATACAGGAACCACAGTACTGATGAGACACAGGCAGGATCACAAATGAACATTTACATCCAGGTATCTTACCTGAGACGTCTTCTCTGATTAGAGTCGTTCTCTTTCTTTTCTTCCTCTTGTCCAGTCTCCATGATGACTTTTCTCATCCACAGCTCGTCTCTGCAGACTTCCATCTTCTCCGGTCTTCTGCAGCACATCCCGACAAGATGCCCTTAAAGATACAGTGTCATTATAATGCTCCTGAATAAAAATATCTACACTGAGCCCCTGAATAAACCTAACTCTTACAATGCTTCCTGCACAAAACATGACATACACTCTACCCCTCTTATGGTACCTGCTCTCCACACTGTCCTATCCTTACCATACTGGGCCCCCTCTTCACATTGTCCTCTCACACGGTGTCCCCCCTATACTACCCAGTCTCTATACTGTGCCCCTTCATCACACTCCCCCTCCTCAGCATACTGTTCCCCCCTTTCTGTGCCCTCACACTGTTTCCCCCATACTGCCGCATCTCTATACCTTCCCCCACACTACCTAGTCTCTGTGCTGTGTCACCTCACACTTTTCTCCCTCCATACTGTCTCCTCACACTATTCCCCCACTCTCCATACTGTTTCCTCATACATCTCCATTCTGTTCCTGCACTCATTCCCACCCCTCCCCTAGTTCACCATACTGTTTCTTCACACATCTCCCCATTCTGTCTCCTAAAATTTCTCTCCCATCTCTCTCCAAATATAATAAATCTTCGGAAGAGCACACAGACATGCAGAAGCACGCTTACACACACAAAAGCGCACACAGACACATACTAAGGGCTCTTTCACACGTCAGTACATGCGGTGACCGTTTCCACACGTACCAGAGACACTGACACACGTAGACCCATTCACATGAATGCGTATGTGCACATGTCAGTGTGTTTCCACTTTCTACAGACCATGTGGTGTCCGTGGGCAAATCACGCTGACATGTCTGTTTTTTACCTGCTGTCCAGACCGCAAAAAGTCCCGCACACTGATGACAGTTAGCACCCGGTGCTTGGGAAGAGCGCTGAGCGCTGCCCTCATCATAGATCCCTGCAGGCGCTGCGATCAGTACCAGCAGGGTCAATGATGAGAGTAGTAGTCTACTCCCGCCATGTCCAACTGTAAAAAGAATAAATTAAAAAAAACCTTATACTAACCTCTACTAAGTGTCACCCGCTGTAATCCGTGCAAGCGTTCACGCCGAGGAGAATGTCTCCTGCAGCGAGTGGGCTCCGGAGCTGCGCTCAACAAGCGGTGCCCTGTCATTCACTAAGCGCAGCTCTGGAGCAAGCTCGCTGCAGGAGTCATTCTCCTCGGCGTGAGCGCTCGCACGGATTACAGCAGGTGACACTTAGGAGAGGTGAGTATAAGGATTTTTTTATTTTATTCTTATTTTTACAGTTGGACACGGACACGGTGGGAGTAGACTACTACTCTCATCATTGACCCCGCTGCTGCTGATCACAGCGCCTGCAGGGATCTATGATGAGGGCAGCGCTCAGCACCCGGCTCTTGGGAACAGCGCTAACTGTACACTGATTCCCAAGCGCTGGTACGTGTCACACGGATGACACACAGGTGGACACGGATATCTCCAGTCCCGTAAATATCAGGACATGTGAAAGAGCCCTAATATACACACGCAGATACACATGCTCACAGAAATGGGGACAAGTACACACACAGGCAAGCACACACAGAAATGCACAGACACACTCAGACAATCACACACAAAAATGCAGACACGCAGGGAAGCACACACACACATATGTGTGAAGACACATAAACACACAGTCATATACACACACACCGGCATATACACACACACACACATACAGGCATATACACACACAGGCATATACACACACACACACACAGGCATATACACACACTGTACACACACTGTACACACACAGGCATATACACACACTGTACACACACAGGCATATACACACACTGTACACACACAGGCATATACACACACTGTACACACACTGTACACACACAGGCATATACACACACACAGGCATATACACACACAGGCATATACACACACACACACAGGCATATACACACACTGTACACACACAGGCATATACACACACTGTACACACACTGTACACACACAGGCATATACACACACTGTACACACACAGGCATATACACACACTGTACATGTAGCACCCTGAGGATTCGGCTGCTACAGGGGTATTGCACCTCAGCCAGAGGTGTGATATTCCACTCCCGGGTAAGGATGGATTGTGGAACTGAGCTCAGTTAGCTGCATGCACTACACACATCCCATTTCCGAGGAACAGACCGATGGTACTCCCACTAGAGAAATGTGCAGGTACGACAGTGTCTGTTCCTGGCTGGAGTGGGAGGGGGGTGGAACATCCCAGTAGTGTAGGGGCAGATAGGGGGAGCAGCCTGGGTAAAGTTAGGAGCTCATTGGGTGCTGGTCACCTGAGCTCACACATAGAGGGAGTATATAAGGTGGGCACCATCTTAGATCAGGGTCAGTCTGTCAGTCTTTTGTCAGAGCAGAGGAGAAGAGCAGCTCCAAGGCCAAGAGAGAGAGAGAGGAGAAAGAAAGACCCAGAGGGGGAGAAAGAAGGAACTCCAAGAGCCCAAATTAGACCAGAGGGTGAAGAGTCGGCAACAGGGTACCGGATCCCAAGCTGGCAGAGGCTACAGCACACCTTAGCCAGGAACCGGAGGTCGTGGGCAGGATCTGCCACGATCACCCACTAAATCCACCCGGAAGGCAGACCAGGAATAGGGTCAGGGAACCCAGAGACAAGGGTTTACCACCAAGAGGCCCGAGGGAGCCGGACATAGGTGGATCCCTGGTGGGGAAGGCCAGAGAAGAGGACAAGACAGAAAGGGAGCTCAGGACCACGCTCCAGAATCACCTGGGGGTTGGCCGAGTCCAGGACCTGGTGGACGCAGCACGGCTCGGGTGGTCACTCAAGGCCGGAGTGACCAGAACAACTGCAGTAAGTAAACAAACCCTGAACTGCACAGCCCGACTCTGAGTCTCATTTCCATCCCCGCTGCACCACCACAACCCCCATCCTCTGCAACTGACCCCCTGAGGCTATACCCCTCCCGTTGGGGGTTATACTACCTGAGCTGCACATACATCACCAGCCTCAGTGGACCCTGCTGCAGCGGCGGCCGTATTGACCGCAAATCAACGGGTGGCGTAGTCGACACAAAAGAACATCTGGTAACATCATAAGGACTGCCACACACTGAGTTTGACACCCTGGGCACGGACCGGGTCACAGCCACTCGGAGACTACAACCCCCATCTGATCCGGCTCCGGGTATTCCCTAACAGCACTGGCCCAGGGGGCGCGTCAACTTTGGCGTAGTCGGCAGGATTACGTGCCCGCAACAACCGGGTACTGCGTGCCTGAAGAAAAGTACATCGTTACCTTAAAAAGAAGTCTCCTGCCGGTTCCGGAGGGTCCCCGCCATCGGGCCCCATCACAGGTCGTTTCCCGCCGGTTGTCCGCCATTTGCAGCTTTTTCCCGCCATCCATGGAGTTTCCCGCCACTGTGAGACGATTCCCGCCATTTCCAAAGATTTCCCGCCTTGGAAGAGCGGACGCCATTATGGGCGTGCCAGAGGGTGGCAAGAGGTCACCTCCCATCGTGGGCAGGTCGAAGAATGGCGCCAAAAGCGGAAACCGCGCCCACCAACAGAGACTGTGATGCTGGAAGTGTCCATCAGCGTGAGAGAACTGCCCCTGGAACTGAAGTTGCCCCGGGACCACCCTCGATGTGGGCGGAGACAGAAGAAGAGAACAAAGATGGGTGTCGCCTGGAGCAGTCTGGAGAAAGCGCACCCGGAGACAAGACGTCTGGAAGAGAGTCCAGAGAGAGCCTACCCGGAGATGGAGGAAGAGCCAGGCAGCACCGACCCAGCGGTCAGGAGCCTGATGCGGGCCGCCACTCCAGGCAGCACCGACCCAGTGGTCAGGAGCCTGTTGCAGGTCGCCACTCCAGAAGGCCTGCTGGAGATCCTAACACAGCTCCCCCGAGACCGGGAGTGTGCACAGACCGCGCTGGAGGGCCTCGCACAGAGGTTGGCCCGGGTGCAACGAGAGACGTTGGCGGAGTGGAGCCGAGAGATGGCCCAGCAGACCGAGACTCGTCAGCGGAGCACGCCGCCCGAGACGAGGAGACAGACCACCTCTGAGGATGGCGCAGGAGGAATGAAGGCCGGAGACGGCGCCGAGAAGGGAGCCGAACGAATGGAGGCAGGTAAAGGGGACGTCACTACCCCGAGCCGGGAAACCGCGTGCCTGCCCCAGCTCCCCGTCGCAGAGCCCGAAGTACCCCCTGCCGTGCCCGTCGCTGCAACGTCACCGCCGCAGACTAGGCCTCAAACGGAAGCCGCGACCCCTGTGACGTCACGCGCCTCGACCCCGAGCGTGGCCAAGCAGGAAGTACCATCGGCCTGGTCGCAAGGCCTAGTACCCCCGGGCGCCGCAATACCAACAGCGCCCCCTACCTCCGCGGAGCCCCCGGCCTGGTCGCAGGGCCAAGTAACATAGGGCGCCGCCGTTCTTACGGTGCCCTTTACTTTCAAGGTGCCCCAGGCCTGGTCGCAAGGCCTATTTAACCCGGGCGCCGCTACCACCACGGCGCCCATAACACCTAAAGTACCGCACCTGGGTGAGGACCTGTTCGCCCAGCATACGTGCCCGGATGGGCAGCCCTTCGTATGGCCCCAGGAATACATCCAGCTGGAGCTGCAAAAAGCAAGGGCCATGTGCGAACCCCTGATCCCGGCTCCAAAGCCCATGAAGAGGATCTCGCCCCCGCTAGAAGAGACCCAGTTTGAGTGGGATCCCACCGGAGAAGACCTCATGGGGTTCACTCAGGAGACTCGGGCGGCCGCAGCAGAGCGTGCAGAGTGCTGCCGGCAGCAGCTCGAGGTCTTCGAGAGGGAGCGGAGAGAGAGGCGGGTCCGGGAACAGCAAGCGCAGATAAGGAGCGCGGAGCAGAAGAGCCGGACCAGGAGGAATCCCCGTGCAGCTCATGGTCCCCCTTCCACCGGGACTGTGATAAAATTCAACATGCAGCATGGGTGGGGCTTCATTAGAGACCATCAGACCCCCGGCGACGTCTTTGTAACCCGCAGAGACGTAGAAAGCCATCTGCCAGAGGGACACAGAGGTCGTGACCTGTATGTAGGGGACGAGGTCACCTTCACCCGGCACAAGTGTGCCAAAGGACCCTACGCCCTCCATGTGCATCGCCTGACGGAGGAGGAGCTGCGGTGTGAGGAGGAGCAAGAGGACCCGGACGGGTCTGAAGAATCTAAAGAAGGAGCAGGAGGACGCCGTCGTTGAGTACGGTAGAGAGAGACTGTAAAATAGTTACCCATCAGGGTATAAGAACTGTTCTAGTTAAAATATAGTCCCCGTTGGGACCAGCCAAGAGTGAACTGTTAACCCCGTGTGTCCCTATTCCCACTGACCGAGGACTGAGAGCGGTCAATTCTCCCTAATACCTGGCCGAGGACTGAGAGCGGCCATATCCCCTTGTATATAGTTGCGCTTCCTAAAGCGCCCCCTACCGGTTTTATAGGAAACTGTTTTCTTCAAGAGACTGTCGCACTTTACCCGGTCACAAGTTGCACCGTGACCGGAGGAACCAGAGACAGGAATGTTTACAAAAATGTTATTTATATGAAAAGTTTATTGCTGATAATATATGTGATGTTTTATATGTTTATATGTTGATGTTTTATGAAAAAAAAAAAATTGTATGTTTTGGATGTTTTTTATATCTTACAGCCCGAGGACATGCTGTGATTTACCAGGGGGGAATGTAGCACCCTGAGGATTCGGCTGCTACAGGGGTATTGCACCTCAGCCAGAGGTGTGATATTCCACTCCCGGGTAAGGATGGATTGTGGAACTGAGCTCAGTTAGCTGCATGCACTACACACATCCCATTTCCGAGGAACAGACCGATGGTACTCCCACTAGAGAAATGTGCAGGTACGACAGTGTCTGTTCCTGGCTGGAGTGGGAGGGGGGTGGAACATCCCAGTAGTGTAGGGGCAGATAGGGGGAGCAGCCTGGGTAAAGTTAGGAGCTCATTGGGTGCTGGTCACCTGAGCTCACACATAGAGGGAGTATATAAGGTGGGCACCATCTTAGATCAGGGTCAGTCTGTCAGTCTTTTGTCAGAGCAGAGGAGAAGAGCAGCTCCAAGGCCAAGAGAGAGAGAGAGGAGAAAGAAAGACCCAGAGGGGGAGAAAGAAGGAACTCCAAGAGCCCAAATTAGACCAGAGGGTGAAGAGTCGGCAACAGGGTACCGGATCCCAAGCTGGCAGAGGCTACAGCACACCTTAGCCATGAACCGGAGGTCGTGGGCAGGATCTGCCACGATCACCCACTAAATCCACCCGGAAGGCAGACCAGGAATAGGGTCAGGGAACCCAGAGACAAGGGTTTACCACCAAGAGGCCCGAGGGAGCCGGACATAGGTGGATCCCTGGTGGGGAAGGCCAGAGAAGAGGACAAGACAGAAAGGGAGCTCAGGACCACGCTCCAGAATCACCTGGGGGTTGGCCGAGTCCAGGACCTGGTGGACGCAGCACGGCTCGGGTGGTCACTCAAGGCCGGAGTGACCAGAACAACTGCAGTAAGTAAACAAACCCTGAACTGCACAGCCCGACTCTGAGTCTCATTTCCATCCCCGCTGCACCACCACAACCCCCATCCTCTGCAACTGACCCCCTGAGGCTATACCCCTCCCGTTGGGGGTTATACTACCTGAGCTGCACATACATCACCAGCCTCAGTGGACCCTGCTGCAGCGGCGGCCGTATTGACCGCAAATCAACGGGTGGCGTAGTCGACACAAAAGAACATCTGGTAACATCATAAGGACTGCCACACACTGAGTTTGACACCCTGGGCACGGACCGGGTCACAGCCACTCGGAGACTACAACCCCCATCTGATCCGGCTCCGGGTATTCCCTAACAGCACTGGCCCAGGGGGCGCGTCATACACACACAGGCATATACACACACACAGGCATATAAACACACTGTACACACACACACACTGTACACACACACACAGGTATATACACACACACACACAGAGACATACACACACTGTACACACACAGGCATATACACACTCTGTACACACAGGCATATACACACACACTGTACACACACAGGCATATACACACTGTACACACACAGGCATATACACACACACTGTACACACACAGGCATATACACACACTGTACACACACACACACAGGCATATACACACACACTGTACACACAGGCATATATACACACACTGTACACACAGGCATATATACACACACTGTACACACAGGCATATACACACACTGTACACACACACAGAGGTATATACACACTGTACACAAACACACAGGCATATACACACACTGTACACACACACACAGGCATATACACACACACTGTACACACACACAGGCATATACACACACAGGCATATACACACACACTGTACACACACACGCATATACACACACACTGTACACACACAGGCATATACACACACACTGTACACACACACACAGGCATATACACACACACTGTACACACACACGCATATACACACACACTGTACACACACACACACAGGCATATAGACACACACTGTACACACACACGCATATACACACACACTGTACACACACACACACAGGCATATAGACACACACTGTACACACACACACACACAGGCATATACACATACACTGTACACACAGGCATATACACACACACTGTACACATGTGGCACCCCAGGGGTCTGGTTTCCACAGTAATGTAATGTTATGTCTGAGAGCAGGTGGGAGGTCCTTTGGTCAGGGATCCTGTGCATGCCACACCTCCTGCCCAGTCTTGGGAGGGGAAGAACTTCCCCTATATAAACCCGGGGCTGAAGCAGGGTTAGGAGTCAAGGAGAGTAGAGACAAGAAACAGTCACAGGAAGAAACAGCAGAAGCTCAGTGGGAGCAATACTAGTCAGGGGCTGGCAGCTGCAGAGCTCGCCCTGACTGAGAAGCTTTCTTACCGGACCCGGCGTCCGAGGCTGTGGGGACTAACTCTTACCCAGCAGCAGAAGCCGATCGGCAGGGGATTTCAGGTCCTCAGGCCCAGAAACCCGAAGGCACGGTCACACGCGTGGGACCAGCGCCGCCATCGTGGAGCGGAAGCCATTAGAAGGCCCCGAGTCACCAGCCATACGGGTGAGCACCACACGGTACACTCAGGGACGTGGGCTACTTATATCCGCTTCTAGCAAGGTAGCCAGAAGAGTACAGTCAGATTGGGAGGCCTACAACTCTGCCTGGCCAGGGGAGATCCCATCTGCTCAAGGACTGACCAGGCCCCGTTCGCTAGCAAGTACTCCGGGAGGGTCTATCGTTGTTACCAGTAAAGACCCTGAATTACACCGCACCGTCTCTGAGTGGTTCCTGCTACCCTCATCTTCCACGTCGGCTGCCCTGAGGCCATACCCCTCCCGTTGGGGGTTATACTATCACGCTGCACAATTCTACACCGGCCTCAGCGGTCTGCCCTGCAGCGGCAGCTCCATAGCTGCAAATCAACGGGTGGCGTAGTCGACACTCAAATAACATCTATCAAGACTGCCACACACTGAGTTGACTCCCTGGGCACGGACCGGGTCCCCGCCACTCGGAGACTACAACCCTCATCTGATCCGGTTCCGGGTAAGCCCCCGTGCGCGAGACGCTGCGCGACACAGCAGGCCCAGGGGCGCGTCAACTTTGGCGTAGTCGGCAGGATTTCGTGCCCGCAACCACCGGGTACTGCGTGCCTGAAAAAGAGACTTTTCAAACTTACCTGTGGTGAAGATTCCCACCATCCGGCGCCATCTTCAGCCTTCTTCCCGCCATCGGTGAAGTTTCCCGCCATCCGGCGCCATCTTCTGCCTTCTTCCCGCCATCCGTGGAGTTTTCCCGCCATTGGACGCCATCTTGAGGACGCCGCGTGGGAAGAAGAGGGGCGTGGACTCCGAAAGCGCGCGAGAACTGAAGCCCCGCCTCACGTCCGGACGTTGCGTAAGGTCCTGGAAGGAGCCCAGCAGACGCCGACGTCACAGGAGCGCGACGGAAGGTCCTCAACCATCCACTGCGGAGCCGCGGCCTACGGAAGAGGATCATCGCAAGGTAGGCCACGGTCCACTAGGGGGGAGGAAGATGTCGGATACGGAGGAGAGCTTCACTGCCTCAACCCCCGCCAGCGCTACCGCTGCTGCAGTTATGCCCTTCACCATGCCCTATATCCCGGGAGCAGCTTGGCTACCCCAGTACTCAGGGGAGTCACATACCCTGCATGACTTTAGAGAAAAGCTGGATAGCCTCTTCCAGGTGTACCCCCTCACAGAAGAGCAAAAAGTGAGCATCCTGGTGGCCCAACTAACCGGGGCAGCCAAAAGGGAAGTAAAATCCTGGCCACCTGGGAGGAAGACTGTCGCAGGGATACTAACCCGGCTGAAGGACACCTTTGATACCCGCACCTCAGCCGAGATTAAGCTTAGATTCTACGGGTGCAAGCAGCGAGCGCATGAGAGTATAAGGGACTATGCACTAAACCTACAAGAGGCCCTGAGGGCCATTAAGCAGACCGACCCTGATGGAGTGGGAAACGAGGACAGGCTGTTGACCGAACAGTTTATAGAGGGACTATATTGTAATACCCACCGAACCCAGTTGCGGGCAATGGCCTTACAGGATCCCCATCTGGGCTTTGCACAGTTCAAGGACAGAGCCATCCGGGTGCTCCGAGAACCGGCACCGGGTGGCGTTGTGACCCACAGGCGCCCTGCTATCACTTACCACCAGGAGGCGGCGCCTTTGTCGGCAGGGCCTGTGGGAGCTGATGCGCAGGCTTTGGACAATGACCCGGCTCCAGACCTACACCATCAGGTCCAAGAGCTAGCTAAGAGCGTTGCTGCGCTAACCCGAACTGTGCAGTCTTTACAGGCTTCCACCCCAGGGAAGATCCAGCTGGCATCCGGACCGGAGGACATCCCGTGGCGTCGACCAAGGAGGACCCCACCGGCCAGAGGAAGACCCAGTGACCGATACAGCGAGGACGGACGACCCATCTGCCGCCGCTGCAATCAACCCGGACATATGGCAAGGTACTGTTCTTTAAACGGGCACAACCTGGGGTAGAGGGCCAACCCCCAGGAAAAAGATCACCAGGCCCATCGAACTGGCGCGACAGATATGTGGGAGGACGTCCAGTCTTGCCTGTGGTACTGGATGGCATTCCCATGAGTGCCCTACTGGACACCGGGTCACAGGTCACCACCATCCCGTACGTGCTCTTTAAGCAGTACTGGAATGACTCGGATATTACCCGCTACCCTGACGACGACTTGAGTATCATCGCCAGCAATGGCCAGCCCGTGCCACAGATCGGATTTAAAGAGGTGACCATCAAAATCGGTAGAGTCGAACTGGCAGCACAGGGACTGATCATTGTAGATATTGACAAACATGAGAGTCACCCAAAAATAACTCTAGGAACTAATGTAATTGAAAATTGTCTTGCAGAGGTGATTTTCCTTTTACAGCAGGTTGCCAAGAACGCCAGCTCCGGCGAGCAGCGGGTGCTCCAGAAAGAGATCCGGGCACTGATGCGACGGCAACAGGTGGAACTCTCCGGCGGTGAGATTGGTAGCGTAAGAATGTGTGACCCTTTTCCTATTGCCATGCCCCCAAAAAGTGAAATGATGATTTGGTGCCGGGCAGCTATTGGTCTGAGAGGTAGGGATTACCAGGCAATGGTAGAACCAGTTTACTCGGACAGTAGGCCCACCATTTTGACAGCACGGGGGGTGGTTGATGTACGCCATGGGAGGGTGCCCGTTCGCATAATAAATATCGGGGAGAGGGAAGTGTACCTGCCCCGGTATGCCACGCTAGCCAAATTATATACCATTAACCAAAATTCTATACAATCTGTGGAACCCTTGCCTCCATCTCACCCGGAGGAAGGTAACGGCTCTAAGAAAAACATGGAGGACTGGTGTCAGCAACTACATCTGGGTACTGACTCCACTCCCGCACACCAGAAACAAGGAGTCTATCGGGTGGTTCAAGAGTACGAGAGAGTGTTCAGTAAACACCCGTTAGACTTCGGGCGAGTCAAGGGGGTAGAACACCACATCCCCACGGGAGACCATCCTCCTATAAAAGAGAGGTATCGACCCGTACCCCCTGCCCACTACCAACACGCCAAGGGGATGCTTAGAGACATGAAGGAGGCTGGGGTGATTAGGGATAGCTGTAGCCCCTGGGCAGCTCCACTAGTCTTAGTCAGAAAAAAAGACAACACCATGAGGATGTGTGTAGATTACCGGAAAATCAACCGTATCACACACAAGGATGCGTACCCCTTACCAAGGATAGAGGAGTCATTGGCTGCTTTAAGATCTGCTAACTTCTTCTCTACCTTGGATCTCACTAGCGGGTACTGGCAGGTTCCTGTAGCAGAGGCGGACCGGGAGAAGACCGCATTCACCACCCCGATGGGACTTAGCGAGTTCACCTGCATGCCGTTCGGACTCTGCAACGCACCAGGAACCTTCCAACGACTAATGGAGTGTTGTCTGGGCCACAGAAACTTCGAGACGGTCCTGTTGTACCTGGACGATGTCATCGTATATTCCAAGACGTATGAGGACCACCTGAAACACCTGGCGGAAGTGTTCGAAGCTCTGGCGAGTTACGGCCTAAAGGTGAAACCCTCCAAGTGTCACCTCCTGAAACCAAAGGTGCAGTACCTGGGACACGTGGTGAGCGCTGACGGAGTGGCTCCCGACCCTGATAAGATCACCGCAATTAAGGAATGGCCAAGCCCCTCCAGCGTAAAAGAAGTGCGGCAGTTCATCGGGTTGGTAGGCTACTACCGAAGGTTTATTCCCGGTTTCACCAAAAAGGCAGCACCTATGCAGGACCTCCTGATAGGCCAGTCCCGGAAGGCCAAGAACCAGAAGCCGCCCTTCAAATGGGAGGAGCTGGAAGAAGAGTCCTTCCGCCAGCTGAAGATGGCCCTCACGGAGGACGAAATCCTGGCGTACCCGGATTATAGCCAGCCCTTTATCCTCTACACCGACGCCAGTAACATCGGGCTAGGAGCCGTACTGTCCCAGATCCAGCAGGGGAAGGAACGAGTAATCGCCTACGCCAGCCGAAAACTGCGACCCACCGAAAGGAACCCCGAGAATTACAGCTCATTTAAGCTGGAGTTCCTGGCCGTAGTATGGGCAGTCACCGAGCGCTTTAAGCATTACCTCGCTTCTTCCCGGTTCACCGTGTACACGGATAACAACCCGTTGACACACCTGGACACGGCAAGACTCGGTGCCCTGGAGCAGAGGTGGATGGCCCGTCTGTCCAACTACGAGTTCACAATCAAATACTGGGCAGGACGCTCCAATACCAACGCGGACGCCCTGTCCAGGATGCCCAACCTGCCGGACGGAGGAGAAGATCCGGAGGGACTGGAAGAAGTTGAACTCCCTGCGTTCCACCGTCATGGGACTATCCAGTATTCCCACCGGGTAAGGAGTAAGCAGGCTGCTACGTTGAACCCCTTACCCCACTACAACTGGGCGGAAACGCAAGACAGCGACCCTGCCGTCCGCCTGGTGAAGGAGATGCTGACTCGGCCGGAGGCTCGCCTTGAACCAGACGCTCCGGAGGAAGCCAAACAACTATGGGCAGAGAAGAGTCGACTGTTCCTTTACAAAGGGAAGTTGTGCCGCCGAATGGTTAACTCCCGGACGCATGAATTACTCTGGCAAGTAGTGGTGCCACGAAGAGACGCAGCCATGGTGATGGAGGCATACCACGACGGAGCTGGACACTTCGGGTGGAAGAAGCTGGAGTTCCTGCTGCGCGAGCGGTTCCACTGGGTAGGCATGAGGGGAACCATCGAGAAGTGGTGCAGAGACTGTGGCCCGTGCAACCTGAGAAGGAAGGACCGTGCCAGCCAGAAGACTCCCCTGCAGTCCATCGTCACCCGGCAACCGTTGGAACTGGTAGCCTTGGATCATGTAAAACTGACCCCAAGCAGAAGTGGCTACGTCTACGCGTTAACCATCGTGGATCATTACTCCCGGTTCTTGGTTGTCGTCCCCGTCAAGGACTTAACGGCTCAAACAGCAGCTAGAGCCTTCCAGCAGCACTTCTGCTGTCCACACGGGTACCCGGACCAAGTGCTGACGGACCAGGGACCTGCCTTTGAAGCGGAGGTCTTCCAGGAATTCTGCAATCTGTATGGCTGCCGTAAGATAAGGACGACACCCTACCATCCGCAAACTAATGGACTTTGTGAGAAAATGAACCAGGTGGTAATGGATCTTCTAAAAACGTTGCCCCTGGAAGAACGCAGTCTGTGGCCTGAGAAGTTGCCCGATCTGGTGGACCTATACAACCACATCCCGGTAGGTTCCACCAACTGTACCCCGGCTTACCTAATGAGGGCAAGACCTGGTAAGTTACCTGTTGACCTGGAAATGGGAGTCCTGACACCCGAGGACACTTCACCAGAAACAGACTGGGACACAGAGAGGCAGCAGCAGTACCGGAGAGTACAGGAGAGCGTGGAACGAAGTCTCTGTCAGGCTAGGGAAAGACAAGAGAAAACTTACAACCAGTATGCTCCCGCTGTTCCCCTGGTACCCGGAGAGCAGGTCTTGAAGAGGAAGAGACGGCTCCACAAGTTGGACGACCAGTGGGAGAAGGACCCGTACACCGTACTGCCCTCAAGCCACGAAAACCCGAAGGTTTGTACCATCAGTAAAGATGGAGGGGAAACCACAGCCATTGTATCCCGGGACCACCTGAAGAAGTGTCCCGAACAACTGAGGAACCCTGAGGAGGAACAAGAAGACCATCGACCCGTAGAGGAAAGGGAAGATATGGTTAGTACTGTGCTCGGGGACTTCCCTCGGTCTTGGACTCAAGTCAATGGTGCAGTTGTGGTACCCGTACTCACCTTCCTCCAACCAGCATCCCAAGCACCTACGGAGCAACAGGTAGAGCTGGAAGAACAGCCGGTCCAGGAGGCAGAAGACCCCACACCCGCAACCCAGGAGGATCAACCCTCTGCTTGCAGTGAGCCTGCCATATCCCTAGTGAGCCAAAGAGCCGGTAGACAGCTGCCCAGTTTGCCCTTGACAGCTCCTACACCCTGTAGTTCAGGGCTAGGCAGTCAGCTCCGTAGGTCCACTAGGGCCACTAGAGGCCAGTTACCCGCACGCTGGAGGATTTAAAGTGTATAAATTGTTTTATTTATGTTTACCTGTGTATTTTTGCTTGTGTACAATTTTGTGTTTCTAGTTATTTTTAGGAATCCTTGGTGGATCTACCGGGAATCCTTGTACAATTAGTTGGAGCGTAACCCAGGATGGACTAGAGACTGTTAAGGACTCGGGGTAGGACAGACCCCTACCTGGTTACATCTCCCTGTTTTGGTGAAATGGACACCTTTGTTTCTTCAAAGACTGCACCCGGTTACGGACATGCCGTGACCACCTTTATGTGTTTCTTTATTGTATTGTTATATCTTGTTATGTTTTTCTAAAATATGTTTAGTCCCGGAGTACTAAATTTCACTAGGGGGGAATGTGGCACCCCAGGGGTCTGGTTTCCACAGTAATGTAATGTTATGTCTGAGAGCAGGTGGGAGGTCCTTTGGTCAGGGATCCTGTGCATGCCACACCTCCTGCCCAGTCTTGGGAGGGGAAGAACTTCCCCTATATAAACCCGGGGCTGAAGCAGGGTTAGGAGTCAAGGAGAGTAGAGACAAGAAACAGTCACAGGAAGAAACAGCAGAAGCTCAGTGGGAGCAATACTACTACAAGTCAGGGGCTGGCAGCTGCAGAGCTCGCCCTGACTGAGAAGCTTTCTTACCGGACCCGGCGTCCGAGGCTGTGGGGACTAACTCTTACCCAGCAGCAGAAGCCGATCGGCAGGGGATTTCAGGTCCTCAGGCCCAGAAACCCGAAGGCACGGTCACACGCGTGGGACCAGCGCCGCCATCGTGGAGCGGAAGCCATTAGAAGGCCCCGAGTCACCGGCCATACGGGTGAGCACCACACGGTACACTCAGGGACGTGGGCTACTTATACCCGCTTCTAGCAAGGTAGCCAGAAGAGTACAGTCAGTTTGGGAGGCCTACAACTCCGCCTGGCCAGGGGAGATCCCATCTGCTCAAGGACTGACCAGGCCCCGTTCGCTAGCAAGTACTCCGGGAGGGTCTATCGTTGTTACCAGTAAAGACCCTGAATTACACCGCACCGTCTCTGAGTGGTTCCTGCTACCCTCATCTTCCACGTCGGCTGCCCTGAGGCCATACCCCTCCCGTTGGGGGTTATACTATCACGCTGCACAATTCTACACCGGCCTCAGCGGTCTGCCCTGCAGCGGCAGCTCCATAGCTGCAAATCAACGGGTGGCGTAGTCGACACTCAAATAACATCTATCAAGACTGCCACACACTGAGTTGACTCCCTGGGCACGGACCGGGTCCCCGCCACTCGGAGACTACAACCCTCATCTGATCCGGTTCCGGGTAAGCCCCCGTGCGCGAGACGCTGCGCGACACAGCAGGCCCAGGGGCGCGTCACACACACACAGGCATATACACACACAGGCATATACACACACACTGTACACACACACGCATATACACACACACTGTACACACACAGGCATATACACACACACTGTACACACACAGGCATATACACACACACTGTACACACAGGCATATACACACACACACAGGCATATACACACACACTGTACACACACACGCATATACACACACACTGTACACACACAGGCATATACACACACTGTACACACACAGGCATATACACACACACTGTACACACACAGGCATATACACACACTGTACACACACACATGCAGGCAGCATATACATAAAAATCCATACAAACACACAAATATTACAGTACCTTGGCTTGTCTCCAGCCCACAGACACGCTCCTAATGTGGGAGACTGCAGTGCAGGGCGCGCTGTGACGTCACTTTTAGCAGACGTGCTTCCCTGTCTGCTGAGTGTGACGCTGCAGTGCAGCCCCTGCTCTCCTGCTCCCAGGCCCCTCCCGCTACTGTCCTGGGCATCGCGTCGGTGAAAGTGCGTGCGCGAGCCCTTAAAGGGCCCACGACCACTTTTTTTTTTTTTTTTAATTCTTCAGTTCCCTCTGCATGGGGCCCGGGGCCCACCGGGAAATTTCCCGGCGCCCCGCCAGGCCAGACCAAGCCTGCGTATTGGTGAGGACCGGGGAGCGGAATCGTATTGGTGAGGACCGGGGAGCGCCACGGCCTGTGCGGGTACTTCCGCTGCGAGAACACGGGACATGAGCGACTGCTCGCAGCAGAAGTATCCTGACCCGCAGCGCCGCTCCCCGGTCCTCCCTTGACACGCTAGCCGCTGATGTCCCCACAGTATCCTCATGGTGTTACAAAGGTCCGGACATTTGTGTTAAAAATCGCTGATTGGTCGCTGGCGCTGCCCGCACCAATCAACGATTTGGGCGCCAAATTTAAATATCGGCCGCGCATCTGATAACTGTATGTAAACGTATATGCAGTGTGTGTATATATATATATATATATATATATATATATATACAGTACAGACCAAAAGTTTGGACACACCTTCTCATTTAAAGATTTTTCTGTATTTTCATGACTATGAAAATTGTACATTCACACTGAAGGCATCAAAACGATGAATTAACACATGTGGAATTATATACTTAACAAAAAAGTGTGAAACAACTGAAAATATGTCTTATATTCTAGGTTCTTCAAAGTAGCCACCTTTTGCTTTGATGACTGCTTTGCACACTCTTGGCATTCTCTTGATGAGCTTCAAGAGGTAGCCACCGGAAATGTTTTTCACTTCACAGGTGTGCCCTGTCAGGTTTAATAAGTGGGATTTCTTGCCTTATAAATGGGGTTGGGACCATCAGTTGTGTTGTGCAGAAGTCTGGTGGATACACAGCTGATAGTCCTACTGAATAGACTGTTAGAATTTGTATTATGGCAAGAAAAAAGCAGCTAAGTAAATAAAAACGAGTGGCCAACATTACTTTAAGAAATGAAGGTCAATCAGTCCGAAAAATTGGGAAAACTTTGAAAGTGTCCCCAAGTGCAGTTGCAAAAGCCATCAAGCGCTACAAAGAAACTGGCTCACATGTGGACCGCGCCAGAAAAGGAAGACCAAGAGTCACCTCTGCTTCTGAGGATAAGTTTATCCGAGTCACCAGCCTCAGAAATCCCAGGTTAACAGCAGCTCAGATTAGAGACCAGGTCAATACCACACAGAGTTCTAGCAGCAGACTCATCTCTACAACAACTGTTAAGAGGAGACTTTGTGCAGCAGGCCTTCATGGCAAAATAGCTGCTAGGAAACAACTGCTAAGGACAGGCAACAAGCAGAAGAGACTTGTTTGGGCTAAAGAACACAAGGAATGGACATTAGACCAGTGGAAATCTGTGCTTTGGTCTGATGAGTCCAAATTTGAGATCTTTGGTTCCAACCACCGTGTCTTTGTGCGACGCAGAAAAGGTGAACGGATGGACTCTACATGCCTGGTTCCCACCGTGAAGCATGCAGGAGGAGGTGTGATGGTGTGGTGGTGCTTTGCTGGTGACACTGTTGGGGATTTATTCAAAATTGAAGGCATACTGAACCAGCATGGCTACCACAGCATCTTGCAGCGGCATGCTATTCCATCCGGTTTGCGTTTAGTTGGATCATCATTTATTTTTCAACAGGACAATGACCCCAAACACACCTCCAGGCTGTGTAAGGGCTATTTGACAAAGAAGGAGAGTGATGGGGTGCTACGCCAGATGACCTGGCCTCCACAGTCACCAGACCTGAACCCAATCGAGATGGTTTGGGGTGAGCTGGACCGCAGAGTGAAGGCAAAAGGGCCAACAAGTGCTAAGCATCTCTGGGAACTCCTTCAAGATTGTTGGAAGACCATTTCCGGTGACTACCTCTTGAAGCTCATCAAGAGAATGCCAAGAGTGTGCAAAGCAGTCATCAAAGCAAAAGGTGGCTACTTTGAAGAACCTAGAATATAAGACATATTTTCAGTTGTTTCACACTTTTTTGTTAAGTATATAATTCCACATGTGTTAATTCATCGTTTTGATGCCTTCAGTGTGAATGTACAATTTTCATAGTCATGAAAATACAGAAAAATCTTTAAATGAGAAGGTGTGTCCAAACTTTTGGTCTGTACTGTATATATGGAATGGAAGGGGGGAGGGAAAGAGCATATAAACATGGAATGGGAGGGGGGAGGGAAAGAGCATATATACATGGAATGGGAGGGGGGAGGGAAAGAGCATATATACATGGAATGGGAGGGAGGAGGGAAAGAGCATATATACATGGAATGGGAGGGGGAGGGAAAGAGCATATATACATGGAATGGGAGGGGGGAGGGAAAGAGCATATATACAAGGAATGGGAGGGGAGGGAAAGAGCATATATACATGGAATGGGAGGGAGGAGGGAAAGAGCATATATACATGGAATGAGAGGGGAGGGAAAGAGCATATATACAAGGAATGGGAGGGGAGGGAAAGAGCATATATACATGGAATGGGAGGGGGGAGGGATAGAGCATATATACAAGGAATGGGAGGGGGAGGGATAGAGCATATATATGACGCGCCCCTGGGCCTGTGTCGCGCTGCGTTGCGCACGCGGGAGCTTACCCGGAGCCGGATCTCTTGAGGGTTGTAGTCTCGTGGCGGTGACCCGGTCCGTGCCCAGGGAGTCAAACTGAGCGGCGATGTAACAGCGGTAGATGTAGGACGACTACGCCACCCGTTGAATGCAGCTATGGAGCTGCCGCTGCAGGACAGTCCGCTGAGGCCGGTGGATGGATGGTGCAGCGTAGATGGTATAACCCCCAACGGGAGGGGTATGGCCTCAGGGCAGCAGATGGATGATGGGGGTAGCAGGAACCACTCAGAGACGGTGCGGTGTAATTCAGGGTCTTTACTGGTAACAACGATAGACCCTCCCGGAGTACTTGCTAGTGAACGGGGCCTGGTCAGTCCTTGAGCAGATGGGATCTCCCCTGGCCAGGCGGAGTTGTAGGCCTCCCAAACTGACTGCACTCTTCTGGCTACCTTGCTAGAAGCGGATATAAGTAGCCCACGTCCCTGAGTGTACCGTGTGGTGCTCACCCGTATGGCCGGTGACTCGGGGCCTTCTAATGGCTTCCGCTCCACGATGGCGGTGCTGGTCCCACGCGTGTGACCGTGCCTTCGGGTTTCTGGGCCTGAGGACCTGAAATCCCCTGCCGGTCGGCTTCTGCTGCTGGGTAAGAGTTAGTCCCCACAGCCTCGGACGCCGGGTCCGGTAAGAAAGCTTCTCAGTCAGGGCGAGCTCTGCAGCTGCCAGCCCCTGACTTGTAGTAGTATTGCTCCCACTGAGCTTCTGCTGTTTCTTCCTGTGACTGTTTCTTGTCTCTACTCTCCTTGACTACTCACCCTGCTTCAGCCCCGGGTTTATATAGGGGAAGTTCTTCCCCTCCCAAGACTGAGCAGGAGGTGTGGCATGCACAGGATCCCTGACCAAAGGACCTCCCACCTGCTCTCAGACATAATATCTCTATCACTGTGGCAACCAGACCCCTGGGGTGTCACATTCCCCCCTAGTGAAATTTAGTACTCCGGGACTAAACATATTTTAGAAAAACATAACAAGATATAACAATAACAATACAATAAAGAAACACATAAAGGTGGTCACGGCATGTCCGTAACCGGGTGCAGTCTTTGAAGAAAGCAAGGTGTCCATTTCACCAAAACAGGGAGACGTAACCAGGTAGGGGTCTGTCCTACCCCGAGTCCTTAACAGTCTCTAGTCCATCCTGGGTTACGCTCCAACTATGTACAAGGATTCCCGGTAAATCCACCAAGGATTCCTAAAAATAACTGGAAACACAAAATTATACACAAGCAACAATACATAGATAAACATAAATAAAACAATTTATACACTTCAAATCCTCCAGCGTGCGGGTAACTGGCCTCTAGTGGCCCTAGTGGACCTACGGAGCTGACTGTCTAGCCCTGAACTACAGGGTGTAGGAGCTGTCAAGGGTAAACTGGGCAGCTGTCTACCGGCTCTTTGTCTCACTAGGGGTACGGCAGGCTCACTATAAGCAGAGGGTTGATCCTCCTGTTCTGCTTGTGTGGAGTCTTCTGCCTCCTGGACCGGCTGTTCTTCCAGCTCTACCTGTTGCTCCGTAGGTGCTTGGGATGCTGGTTGGAGGAAGGTGAGTACGGGTACCACAACTGCACCATTGACTTGAGTCCAAGACCGAGGGAAGTCCCCGAGCACAGTACTAACCATATCTTCCCTTTCCTCTACGGGTCGATGGTCTTCTTGTTCCTCTTCAGGGTTCCTCAGTTGTTCGGGACACTTCTTCAGGTGGTCCCGGGATACAATGGCGGTGGTTTCCCCTCCGTCTTTACTGATGGTACAAACCTTCGGGTTCTCGTGGCTTGAGGGCAGTACGGTGTACGGGTCCTTCTCCCACTGGTCATCCAACTTGTGGAGCCGTCTCTTCCTCTTCAAGACCTGCTCTCCGGGTACCAGGGGAACAGCGGGAGCATACTGGTTGTAAGTTTTCTCTTGTCTTTCCCTAGCCTGACAGAGACTTCGCTCCACGCTCTCCTGTACTCTCCGGTACTGCTGCTGCCTCTCTGTGTCCCAGTCTGTTTCTGGTGAAGTGTCCTCGGGTGTCAGGACTCCCATTTCCAGGTCAACAGGTAACTTACCAGGTCTTGCCCTCATTAGGTAAGCCGGGGTACAGTTGGTGGAACCTACCGGGATGTGGTTGTATAGGTCCACCAGATCGGGCAACTTCTCAGGCCACAGACTGCGTTCTTCCAGGGGCAACGTTTTTAGAAGATCCATTACCACCTGGTTCATTTTCTCACAAAGTCCATTAGTTTGCGGATGGTAGGGTGTCGTCCTTATCTTCCGGCAGCCATACAGATTGCAGAATTCCTGGAACACCTCCGCTTCAAAGGCAGGTCCCTGGTCCGTCAGCACTTGGTCCGGGTACCCGTGTGGACGGCAAAAGTGCTGCTGGAAGGCTCTAGCTGCTGTTTGAGCCGTTAAGTCCTTGACGGGGACGACAACCAGAAACCGGGAGTAATGATCCACGATGGTTAACGCGTAGACGTAGCCACTTCTGCTTGGGGTCAGTTTTACATGATCCAAGGCTACCAGTTCCAACGGTTGCCGGGTGACGATGGACTGCAGGGGAGTCTTCTGGCTGGCACGGTCCTTCCTTCTCAGGTTGCACGGGCCACAGTCTCTGCACCACTTCTCAATGGTTCCCCTCATGCCTACCCAGTGGAACCGCTCGCGCAGCAGGAACTCCAGCTTCTTCCACCCGAAGTGCCCAGCTCCGTCGTGGTATGCCTCCATCACCATGGCTGCGTCCCTTCGTGGCACCACTACTTGCCAGAGTAATTCATGCGTCCGGGAGTTAACCATTCTGCGGCACAACTTCCCTTTGTAAAGGAACAGTCGACTCTTCTCTGCCCATAGTTGTTTGGCTTCCTCCGGAGCGTCTGGTTCAAGGCGAGCCTCCGGCCGAGTCAGCATCTCCTTCACCAGTCGGACGGCAGGGTCGCTGTCTTGCGTTTCCGCCCAGTTGTAGTGGGGTAAGGGGTTCAACGTAGCAGTCTGCTTACTCCTTACCTGGTGGGAATACTGAATAGTCCCATGACGGTGGAACGCAGGGAGTTCAACTTCTTCCAGTCCCTCCGGATCTTCTCCTCCGTCCGGCAGGTTGGGCATCCTGGACAGGGCGTCCGCGTTGGTATTGGAGCGTCCTGCCCGGTATTTGATTGTGAACTCGTAGTTGGACAGACGGGCCATCCACCTCTGCTCCAGGGCACCGAGTCTTGCCGTGTCCAGGTGTGTCAACGGGTTGTTATCCGTGTACACGGTGAACCGGGAAGAAGCGAGGTAATGCTTAAAGCGCTCGGTGACTGCCCATACTACGGCCAGGAACTCCAGCTTAAATGAGCTGTAATTCTCGGGGTTCCTTTCGGTGGGTCGCAGTTTTCGGCTGGCGTAGGCGATTACTCGTTCCTTCCCCTGCTGGATCTGGGACAGTACGGCTCCTAGCCCGATGTTACTGGCGTCGGTGTAGAGGATAAAGGGCTGGCTATAATCCGGGTACACCAGGATTTCGTCCCCCGTGAGGGCCATCTTCAGCTGGCGGAAGGACTCTTCTTCCAGCTCCTCCCATTTGAAGGGCGGCTTCTGGTTCTTGGCCTTCCGGGACTGGCCTATCAGGAGGTCCTGCATAGGTGCTGCCTTCTTGGTGAAACCGGGAATAAACCTTCGGTAGTAGCCTACCAACCCGAGGAACTGCCGCACTTCTTTTACGCTGGAGGGGCTTGGCCATTCCTTAATTGCGGTGATCTTATCAGGGTCGGGAGCCACTCCGTCAGCGCTCACCACGTGTCCCAGGTACTGCACCTTTGGTTTCAGGAGGTGACACTTGGAGGGTTTCACCTTTAGGCCGTAACTCGCCAGAGCTTCGAACACTTCCGCCAGGTGTTTCAGGTGGTCCTCATACGTCTTGGAATATACGATGACATCGTCCAGGTACAACAGGACCGTCTCGAAGTTTCTGTGGCCCAGACAACACTCCATTAGTCGTTGGAAGGTTCCTGGTGCGTTGCAGAGTCCGAACGGCATGCAGGTGAACTCGCTAAGTCCCATCGGGGTGGTGAATGCGGTCTTCTCCCGGTCCGCCTCTGCTACAGGAACCTGCCAGTACCCGCTAGTGAGATCCAAGGTAGAGAAGAAGTTAGCAGATCTTAAAGCAGCCAATGACTCCTCTATCCTTGGTAAGGGGTACGCATCCTTGTGTGTGATACGGTTGATTTTCCGGCAATCTACACACATCCTCATGGTGTTGTCTTTCTTTCGGACTAAGACTAGTGGAGCTGCCCAGGGGCTACAGCTATCCCTGATCACCCCAGCCTCCTTCATGTCTCTAAGCATCCCCTTGGCGTGTTGGTAGTGTGCAGGGGGTACGGGTCGATACCTCTCTTTTATGGGAGGATGGTCTCCCGTGGGGATGTGGTGTTCTACCCCCTTGACTCGCCCGAAGTCTAACGGGTGTTTACTAAACACTCTCTCGTACTCTTGAACCACCCGATAGACTCCCTGTTGCTGATGTGAGGGAGTGGAGTCAGTACCCAAATGTAGTTGCTGACACCAGTCCTCCTTTGTTTTCTTAGAGCCGTTACCTTCCTCCGGGTGAGATGGAGGCAAGGGTTCCACAGATTGTATAGCATTTTGGTTAATGGTATATAATTTGGCTAGCGTGGCATACCGGGGCAGGTACACTTCCCTCTCCCCGATATTGATTATGCGAACGGGCACCCTCCCATGGCGTACATTGACCACCCCCCGTGCTGTCAAAATGGTGGGCCTACTGTCTGAGTAAACTGGTTCTACCATTGCCTGGTAATCTCTACCTCTCAGACCAATAGCTGCCCGGCACCAAATCATCATTTCACTTTTTGGGGGCATGGCAATAGGAAAAGGGTCACACATTCTTACGCTACCAATCTCACCGCCGGAGAGTTCCACCTGTTGCCGTCGCATCAGTGCCCGGATCTCTTTCTGGAGCACCCGCTGCTCGCCGGAGCTGGCGTTCTTGGCAACCTGCTGTAAAAGGAAAATCACCTCTGCAAGACAATTTTCAATTACATTAGTTCCTAGAGTTATTTTTGGGTGACTCTCATGTTTGTCAATATCTACAATGATCAGTCCCTGTGCTGCCAGTTCGACTCTACCGATTTTGATGGTCACCTCTTTAAATCCGATCTGTGGCACGGGCTGGCCATTGCTGGCGATGATACTCAAGTCGTCGTCAGGGTAGCGGGTAATATCCGAGTCATTCCAGTACTGCTTAAAGAGCACGTACGGGATGGTGGTGACCTGTGACCCGGTGTCCAGTAGGGCACTCATGGGAATGCCATCCAGTACCACAGGCAAGACTGGACGTCCTCCCACATATCTGTCGCGCCAGTTCGATGGGCCTGGTGATCTTTTTCCTGGGGGTTGGCCCTCTACCCCAGGTTGTGCCCGTTTAAAGAACAGTACCTTGCCATATGTCCAGGTTGATTGCAGCGGCGGCAGATGGGTCGTCCGTCCTCGCTGTATCGGTCACTGGGTCTTCCTCTGGCCGGTGGGGTCCTCCTTGGTCGACGCCACGGGATGTCCTCCGGTCCGGATGCCAGCTGGATCTTCCCTGGGGTGGAAGCCTGTAAAGACTGCACAGTTCGGGTTAGCGCAGCAACGCTCTTAGCTAGCTCTTGGACCTGATGGTGTAGGTCTGGAGCCGGGTCATTGTCCAAAGCCTGCGCATCAGCTCCCACAGGCCCTGCCGACAAGGGCGCCGCCTCCTGGTGGTAAGTGATAGCAGGGCGCTTGTGGGTCACAACGCCACCCGGTGCCGGTTCTCGGAGCACCCGGATGGCTCTGTCCTTGAACTGTGCAAAGCCCAGATGGGGATCCTGTAAGGCCATTGCCCGCAACTGGGTTCGGTGGGTATTACAATACAGTCCCTCTATAAACTGTTCGGTCAACAGCCTGTCCTCGTTTCCCACTCCATCAGGGTCGGTCTGCTTAATGGCCCTCAGGGCCTCTTGTAGGTTTAGTGCATAGTCCCTTACACTCTCATGCGCTCGCTGCTTGCACCCGTAGAATCTAAGCTTAATCTCGGCTGAGGTGCGGGTATCAAAGGTGTCCTTCAGCCGGGTTAGTATCCCTGCGACAGTCTTCCTCCCAGGTGGCCAGGATTTTACTTCCCTTTTGGCTGCCCCGGTTAGTTGGGCCACCAGGATGCTCACTTTTTGCTCTTCTGTGAGGGGGTACACCTGGAAGAGGCTATCCAGCTTTTCTCTAAAGTCATGCAGGGTATGTGACTCCCCTGAGTACTGGGGTAGCCAAGCTGCTCCCGGGATATAGGGCATGGTGAAGGGCATAACTGCAGCAGCGGTAGCGCTGGCGGGGGTTGAGGCAGTGAAGCTCTCCTCCGTATCCGACATCTTCCTCCCCCCTAGTGGACCGTGGCCTACCTTGCGATGATCCTCTTCCGTAGGCCGCGGCTCCGCAGTGGATCGTCAGGGTTGAGGACCTTCCGTCGCGCTCCTGTGACGTCGGCGTCTGCTGGGCTCCTTCCAGGACCTTACGCAACGTCCGGACGTGAGGCGGGGCTTCAGTTCTCGCGCGCTTTCGGAGTCCACGCCCCTCTTCTTCCCGCGCGGCGTCCTCAAGATGGCGTCCAATGGCGGGAAAACTCCACGGATGGCGGGAAGAAGGCAGAAGATGGCGCCGGATGGCGGGAAACTTCACCGATGGCGGGAAGAAGGCTGAAGATGGCGCCGGAGGGCGGGAATCTTCACCACAGGTAAGTTTGAAAAGTCTCTTTTTCAGGCACGCAGTACCCGGTGGTTGCGGGCACGAAATCCTGCCGACTACGCCAAAGTTGACGCGCCCCTGGGCCTGTGTCGCGCTGCGTTGCGCACGCGGGAGCTTACCCGGAGCCGGATCTCTTGAGGGTTGTAGTCTCGTGGCGGTGACCCGGTCCGTGCCCAGGGAGTCAAACTGAGCGGCGATGTAACAGCGGTAGATGTAGGACGACTACGCCACCCGTTGAATGCAGCTATGGAGCTGCCGCTGCAGGACAGTCCGCTGAGGCCGGTGGATGGATGGTGCAGCGTAGATGGTATAACCCCCAACGGGAGGGGTATGGCCTCAGGGCAGCAGATGGATGATGGGGGTAGCAGGAACCACTCAGAGACGGTGCGGTGTAATTCAGGGTCTTTACTAGTAACAACGATAGACCCTCCCGGAGTACTTGCTAGTGAACGGGGCCTGGTCAGTCCTTGAGCAGATGGGATCTCCCCTGGCCAGGCGGAGTTGTAGGCCTCCCAAACTGACTGCACTCTTCTGGCTACCTTGCTAGAAGCGGATATAAGTAGCCCACGTCCCTGAGTGTACCGTGTGGTGCTCACCCGTATGGCCGGTGACTCGGGGCCTTCTAATGGCTTCCGCTCCACGATGGCGGTGCTGGTCCCACGCGTGTGACCGTGCCTTCGGGTTTCTGGGCCTGAGGACCTGAAATCCCCTGCCGGTCGGCTTCTGCTGCTGGGTAAGAGTTAGTCCCCACAGCCTCGGACGCCGGGTCCGGTAAGAAAGCTTCTCAGTCAGGGCGAGCTCTGCAGCTGCCAGCCCCTGACTTGTAGTAGTATTGCTCCCACTGAGCTTCTGCTGTTTCTTCCTGTGACTGTTTCTTGTCTCTACTCTCCTTGACTACTCACCCTGCTTCAGCCCCGGGTTTATATAGGGGAAGTTCTTCCCCTCCCAAGACTGAGCAGGAGGTGTGGCATGCACAGGATCCCTGACCAAAGGACCTCCCACCTGCTCTCAGACATAATATCTCTATCACTGTGGCAACCAGACCCCTGGGGTGTCACATATACATGGAATGGGAGTGGGAGGGAAAGAGCATATATACATGGAATGGGAGGGAGGAGGGAAAGAGCATATATACATGGAATGGGAGGGGGGAGGGAAAGAGCATATATACATGGAATGGGAGGGAGGAGGGAAAGAGCATATATACATGGAATGGGAGGGGGAGGGAAAGAGCATATATACAAGGAATGGGAGGGGGGAGGGAAAGAGCATATATACATGGAATGGGAGGGAGGAGGGAAAGAGCATATATACATGGAATGGGAGGGGGAGGGAAAGAGCATATATACAAGGAATGGGAGGGGGGAGGGAAAGAGCATATATACATGGAATGGGAGGGGGGAGGGAAAGAGCATATATACATGGAATGAGAGGAGGAGGGAAAGAGCATATATACATGGAATGGGAGGGGGGAGGGAAAGAGCATATATACATGGAATGGGAGGGGGAGGGAAAGAGCATATATACATGGAATGGGAGGGGGGAAGGGAAAGAGCATATATACATGGAATGGGAGGGGGAGGGAAAGAGCATATATACAAGGAATGGGAGGGGAGGGAAAGAGCATATATACATGGAATGGGAGGGGGGAGGGAAAGAGCATATATACAAGGAATGGGAGGGGAGGGAAAGAGCATATATACATGGAATGGGAGGGGAGGGAAAGAGCATATATACATGGAATGGGAGGGGGGAGGGAAAGAGCATATATACATGGAATGGGAGGGGGAGGGAAAGAGCATATATACATGGAATGGGAGGGAGGAGGGAAAGAGCATATATACATGGAATGGGAGGGGGGAGGGAAAGAGCATATATACATGGAATGGGAGGGGGGAGGGAAAGAGCATATATACAAGGAATGGGAGGGGAGGGAAAGAGCATATATACATGGAATGGGAGGGGGGAGGGAAAGAGCATATATACAAGGAATGGGAGGGGAGGGAAAGAGCATATATACATGGAATGGGAGTGGGGAGGGATAGAGCATATATACATGGAATGGGAGGGGGAGGGAAAGAGCATATATACATGGAATGGGAGGGAGGAGGGAAAGAGCATATATACATGGAATGGGAGGGGGGAGGGAAAGAGCATATATGCATGGAATGGGAGGGGGGAGGGAAAGAGCATATATACATGGAATGAGAGGAGGAGGGAAAGAGCATATATACATGGAATGGGAGGGGGGAAGGAAAGAGCATATATATGTAGCACCCTGAGGACTCGGCTGCTACAGGGGTATTGCACCTCAAACCAGAGGTGTGGTATTCCACTCCCGGGTAAGGATGGAGTGTGGGACTGAGCTCAGTAGGCTGCATGCACTACATACATCCCATTTCCGGGGGACAGAACTACGGTACTCCCACCAAGTAGATGTGCAGGTACGACAGCGTCTGTCCCTGGCTGGAGTGGGAGGGGGGGTGGAACATCCCAGTAGTGTAGGGGCAGATAGGGGAGGGGCTCTGGGCATAGAGATAGGAGCCCATTGGGTGCTGGTCACCTGGGCTCACACATAGAGGGAGTATATATGGTGGGCACCATCTTAGGACAGGGTCGAGTTCAGTCTGAGGAGAAGCAGAGCAGAGGAGCTCAGCCAGGAGGGCTGACAGGGAGCTGTGGCTCCGGCTGGGCCCAGCTCCAGGGCCAGGCTTGTAGTGGAGAGGAAGAAGGAAGGCCCAGAGACGCAGAAAAGAGGGAACCCTAAGATCCCAGAAGCAAACCAAAAAGGGTGAAGGGTTGGCAGAAGAGGGCACCGGATCCCAAGCTGGCGGAGGCAAAAGTAACCCTTAACCAGGAACCGGAGGTCGTGGGCAAGCTTTGCCACGACCCTCACCACATCCACCAGGAAGGTACACCAAGAGTAGGGTCAGGAAAGCCAGAGAAGGTTTTACCATAGAAGGCCCAAGGGAACCGGACAAAGGTGGATCCCTGGTGGGGACGGCCAGGAGAAAGAGAGAGAGAGGGAAGCTCAGGACCACGCTCCGGAACTGCCTGGGGGTTGGCCGAGTCCAGCACCTGGTGGATGCAGCACGGCTCGGGTGGTCACTCAAGGCCAGAGTGACTGAAGGAACACCTGTGAGTAAAAACCCTGAAACTGCATCTCACGTCTCTGACTCTCCTTTCTGCACTATCACTACCCCCATCATCCACACCAGCTGCCCTGAGGCCATACCCCTCCCGTTGGGGGTTATACCACCATCGCTGCACCCATACTACCGGCCTCAGCGGACTGTTCTGCAGCGGCGGCCTTGTACCGCAAATCAACGGGTGGCGTAGTCGACACAGAAACAACATCTACCAAGACTGCCACACACTTAGTTTGACCACCCTGGGCACGGACCGGGTCACCGCCACAAGGACTACTACCCCTATCTAGATCCGGCTCCGGGTATCCCTTGAACATGGCCCAGGGGGCGCGTCATATACATGGAATGGGAGGGGGGAGGGATAGAGCATATATACATGGAATGGGAGGGGGGAGGGATAGAGCATATATACATGGAATAGGAGGGGAGGGAAAGAGAATATATACATGGAATGGGAGGGGGGAGGGAAAGAGCATATGTACATGGAATAGGAGGGGAGGGAAAGAGCATATATACATGGAATGGGAGGGGGAGGGAAAGAGCATATATACATGGAATGGGAGGGGGAGGGAAAGAGCATATATACATGGAATGGGAGGGGGAGGGAAAGAGCATATATACATGGAATGGGAGGGGGGAAGGAAAGAGCATATATACATGGAATGGGGGGAAAGAGCATATATACATGGAATGGGAGGGGGGAGGGATAGAGCATATATACATGGAATGGGAGGGGGAGGGAAAGAGCATATATATGACGCGCCCCCTGGGCCATGTTGTTAGGGATACCCGGAGCCGGATCAGATGGGGGTTGTAGTCTCCGAGTGGCTGTGACCCGGTCCGTGCCCAGGGTGTCAAACTCAGTGTGCGGCAGTCCTTGCAGATGTTCTTAGTGTCGACTACGCCACCCGTTGATTTGCGGTCAAAAGGCCGCCGCTGCAGGATGGTCCGCTGAGGCTGGTGGTGTGTGTGCAGCTGTGGTAGTATAACCCCCAACGGGAGGGGTATAGCCTCAGGGGGTCAGACGTGGAGGATGGTGGTTGTGAAGGTGCAGCAAGGAGACTCAGAGTCAGGAGATGCAGTTCAGGGCTTTTACTTACTGGTGTTCTTTTGGTCACTCTGGCCTTGAGTGACCACCCGAGCCGTGCTGCGTCCACCAGGTCCTGGACTCGGCCAACCCCCAGGCAATTCCGGAGCGTGGTCCTGAGCTCCTTTCTGACTCTCCCTTCCTCTGGCCGTTCCCACCAGGGATCCACTTTTGGCCGGCTCCCTCGGGTCTCTTGTTGGTCAAGCCTCCTCTGGGCTCCCTGACCCTATGCTCGGTGTGCCTTTCTAGTGGATTTGGTGAGGGTCGTGGCAGATCCTGCCCACGACCTCCGGTTCCTGGCTAAGGTGTGCTTTGGCCTCTGCCAGCTTGGGTTCCGGTACCCTGGTCCGCCAACCATTCACCCTTCTGTCCTTATTCTGGGATCTTGGGGTTCCTTCTTGTTTCCTCTCTGGGTCCTTCTGACTCCTCTCTCTCTCTCTCAGCAGACTCTGTTCTGGAGCTGGGCCCAGCCGGAGCCACAGCTCCCTGTCAGCCCTCCTGGCTGAGCTCCTCTGCTCTGCTCCTCAGGCTAAAGACTCTCACTGACTGACCCTGTTCTAAGATGGTGCCCACCTTATATACGCCCTCTATGTGTGAGCTCAGGTGACCAGCACCCAATGAGCTCCTATCTTTACCCAGACTACTCCCCCTATCTGCCCCTACACTACTGGGATGTTCCACCCCCCTCCCACTCCAGCCAGGGACAGACGCTGTCGTACCTGCACATATACTTGGTGGGAGTACCGTAGTTCTGTCCCCCGGAAATGGGATGTATGTAGTGCATGCAGCCTACTAGCTCAGTTCCACACTCCATCCTTACCCGGGAGTGGAATACCACACCTCTGGCTTGAGGTGTAATACCCCTGTAGCAGCCGAGTCCTCAGGGTGCTACATATACATGGAATGGGAGGGGGGAGGGATAGAGCATATATACATGGAATGGGAGGGGGAGGGAAAGAGCATATATACATGGAATGGGAGGGGAGGGAAAGAGCATATATACATGGAATGGGAGGGGGGAGGGATAGAGCATATATACATGGAATAGGAGGGGAGGGAAAGAGCATATATACATGGAATGGGAGGGGGGAGGGAAAGAGCATATATACATGGAATGGGAGGGGGGAGGGAAAGAGCATATATACATGGAATGGGAGGGGGAGGGAAAGAGCATATATACATGGAATGGGAGGGGGGAAGGAAAGAGCATATATACATGGAATGGGGGGAAAGAGCATATATACATGGAATGGGAGGGGGGAGGGAAAGAGCATATATACATGGAATGGGAGGGGGGAGGGAAAGAGCATATATACAGTACAGACCAAAAGTCTGGACACACCTTCTCATTAAAAGATTTTTCTGTATTTTCATGACTATGAAAATTGTACATTCACACTGAAGGCATCAAAACTATGAATTAACACATGTGGAATTATAAACTTAACAAAAAAGTGTGAAACAACTGAAAATATGTCTTATATTCTAGGTTCTTCAAAGTAGCCACCTTTTGCTTTGATGACTGCTTTGCACACTCTTGGCATTCTCTTGATGAGCTTCAAGAGGTAGTCACCGGAAATGGTTTTCACTTCACAGGTGTGCCCTGTCAGGTTTAATAAGTGGGATTTCTTGCCTTATAAATGGGGTTGGGATCATCAGTTGTGTTGTGCAGAAGTCTGGTGGATACACAGCTGATAGTCCTACTGAATAGACTGTTAGAATTTGTATTTTGGAAAGAAAAAAGCAGCTAAGTAAAGAAAAACAAGTGGCCATCATTACTTTAAGAAATGAAGGTCAGGCAGTCTGAAAAATTGGGAAAACTTTGAAAGTGTCCCCAAGTGCAGTTGCAAAAACCATCAAGCGCTACAAAGAAACTGGCTCACATGAGGACCGCCCCAGGAAAGGAAGACCAAGAGTCACCTCTACTTCTGAGGATAAGTTTATCCGAGTCACCAGCCTCAGAAATCGCAGGTTGACAGCAGCTCAGATTAGAGACCAGGTCAATGCCACACAGAGTTCTAGCAGCAGACACATCTCTACAACAACTGTTAAGAGGAGACTTTGTGCAGCAGGCCTTCATGGTAAAATAGCTGCTAGGAAACCACTGCTAAGGACAGGCAACAAGCAGAAGAGACTTGTTTGAGCTAAAGAACACAAGGAATGGACATTAGACCAGTGGAAATCTGTGCTTTGGTCTGAGAGTCCAAATTTGAGATCTTTGGTTCCAACCACCGTGTCTTTGTGCGATGCAGAAAAGGTGAACGGATGGACTCTACATGCCTGGTTCCCACCGTGAAGCATGGAGGAGGAGGTGTGATGGTGTGGGGCTGCTTTGCTGGTTACACTGTTGGGGATTTATTCAAAATTGAAGGCATACTGAACCACCATGGCTACCACAGCGTCTTGCAGCGGCATGCTATTCCAACCGGTTTGCGTTTAGTTGGACCATCATTTATTTTTTAACAGGACAATCATGGGCGGACCTATCGCCCGTGCAGCCGGTTCATTGAACGGGGGCCCCCGAGGGAGAGGGGGCCCCTCCAGCCTCCAGCAGGGCCGCCATCAGAGCATGACTGCCCTGACACCAACAAGGGGCCCAGCCAGTCGGGGCCCCCTCGGGGCCCCCCTCTTGTGCGTCTCCTCATGGGGCCCCCCCCGCCATCACATGACCGGAAATGTCCCTGTGCTCAGCATGGGCCCCCGGCCCCATGCTGAGCACAGGGACATCTCCGGTCATGTGACGGCGCCGGCACAATACTTACCCCTCCCCGTGCCTCCGCAGCGTCTTACGCGTCCTCTGACTGTGATGTCTCAGGTCAGAGGGCGCGGTGATGTCTTTACACCGCGCGCGCTCTCTCCTGACCTGTCACAGTGCAGAGCGGGAAGACGCGGGCAACGCTGGAGTCCGGAGCAGCGCCAGCAGCAGGTAAGAAGTGAGGTGAGTATTGTTTTTTTTATTTTTTTCATGTATGGGGGCATGGGGCATTATATGGTGGGGAGAGAGAGGGTGTGACATCCTGCATGGGGCATTATATGGGGGGGTGATATCCTGCATGGAGCATTATATGGAGGGAGAGGTGACATCCTGCATGGGGCATTATATGGGGGGTAGAGGTGACATCCTGCATGGGGTATTATATGGGGGAGGTGACATCCTGCATGGGGCATTATATGGGGGGGTGACATCCTGCATGGGGCATTATATGGGGGGGTGATATCCTGCATGGGGCATTATATGGGGGGTGACATCCTGCATGGGGCATTATATGGGGGGAGAGGTGACATCCTGCATGGGGCATTATATGGGGGGTAGAGGTGACATCCTGCATGGGGCATTATATGGGGGTAGAGGTGACATCCTGCATGGAGCATTATATGGGGGGTAGAGGTGACATCCTTCATGGGGTATTATATGGGGGGTAGAGGTGACATCCTGCATGGGGCATTATATGGGGGGGTGACATCCTGCATGGGGCATTTTATGGGGGGTAGAGGTGACATCCTGCATAGGGCATTAAAAGGGGGGTGTCATCCTATATGAAGCATTATAAGGGGGGAACAGCCTGCATGAAGCGTTACATGGGGGCCAATATTCTGTATGGAGTGTTATATGGGGGTCAGTATTCTGTATGGAGCGTTATATGGGGGACAGTATCCTGTACGGAGAGTTATATGGGGACCAGTATCCTGTATGGAGCATTATATGGGGACCAGTATCCTGTATGGAGCATTATAAGGGGGTCAGTATCCTGTATGGAGCATTATATGGGGCCCATAATACTGTATGGAGGACTATACTGTCCGGTCTGCACTGTGCGCTGTGAGGATTCGCCGGCTTCTGAGCTATTGTAGAATTTACAATAGATATCGCTCATGTAATGTAGTAAGTGAAATCCTTGGCCTTGTACTATACATATATATTTATCTGTGGTATCTGAGCATCATGAATCATGGTATGTGTTAAAGGGGCCACTGAAACTCTGTCGCCCAGGGCCCACAAAAATCTGGAGCCGGCCCTGGGGGTAAGTATAACAAGTTTTATTTTTTTTAAATACAATTAATTAACTAGGAGTGGGGGGAATCAGAGATGCACGAGGGGATGAGAGATGCACGGGGAGGGGGGGGGCCTTCATGCCCCCTATGAAGGGCAGGGGGGGGCCCCCAAAAAGTTCTTGCACAGGGGCCCACTACAGTCTGTGTCCGCCCCTGGGTGGAGTCACTGTGTACATTCATTACATTACTGATCCTGAGTTACATCCTGTATTACACTCCAGAGCTGCACTCACTATTCTGCTGGTGCAGTCACTGTGTACATACATTACATTACTGATCCTGAGTTACATCCTGTATTATAATCCAGAGCTGCACTCACTATTCTGCTGGTGTAGTCACTGTGTACATACATTACATTACTGATCCTGTACTGATCCTGAGTTACATCCTGTATTATACTCCAGAGCTGAACTCACTATTGTGCTGGTGCAGTCACTGTGTACATACATTACATTACTGTTCCTGTACTGATCATGAGTTACATCCTGTATTATACTCCAGAGCTGCACTCACTTTTCTGCTGGTGCTGTCACTGTGTACATATATTACATTACAGATCCTGTACTGATCCTTAGTTTCATCCTGTATTATACTCCAGAGCTGAACTCACTATTGTGCTGGTGCAGTCACTGTGTACATAAATTACATTACTGATCCTCTACTCATCCTCAGTTAATTCCTTTATTATACTCCAGAGATGCACTCACTATTCTGCTGGTGGAGTCACTGTGTACATACATTACATTACTGATCCTGAGTTCCATCCTGTATTATACTCCAGAGCTGCACTCACTATTCTGCTAGTGCAGTCACTGTGTACATACATTACATTACTGATCCTGAGTTCCATCCTGTATTATACTCCAGAGCTGCACTCACTATTCTGCTGGTGCAGTCACTGTGCACATACATTACATTACTGATCCGGTTCTGATCCTGAGTTACATCCTGTATTATACTCCAGAGCTGAAATCACTATTCTGCTGGTGCAGTCACTGTGTACATACATTACATTACTGATCCTATACTGATCCTGAGTTACATCCTGTATTATACTCCAGAGCTGCACTCACTATTCTGCTGGTGCAGCCACTGTGTACATATATTACATTACTGATCCTGTACTGATCCTGAGTTACATCCTGTATTATACTCCAGAGCTGCACTCACTATTCTGCTAGTGCAGTCACTGTGTACATACATTACATTACTGATCCTGAGTTCCATCCTGTATTATACTCCAGAGCTGCACTCACTATTCTGCTGGTGCAGTCACTGTGCACATACATTACATTACTGATCCGGTTCTGATGCTGAGTTACATCCTGTATTATACTCCAGAGCTGCACTCACTATTCTGCTTGTGCAGTCTCTGTGTACATACATTACATTACTGATCCTCTACTGATCCTGAGTTACATCCTGTATTATACTCCAGAGCTGCACTCACTATTCTACTGGTGCACCAATGTGTACATATATTACATTACTGATCCTGTACTGATCCTGAGTTACATCCCTTATTATACCCCAGAGCTGCACTCACTATTCTGCTAGTGCAGTCACTGTGTACATACATTACATTACTGATCCTGAGTTCCATCCTGTATTATACTCCAGAGCTGCACTCACTATTCTGCTGGTGCAGTCACTGTGTACATACATTACATTACTGATCCTGTACTGATCCTTAGTTACATCCTATATTATACTCCAGAGCTGCACTCACTATTCTGCTGGTGCAGTCACTGTGGCATACATTACATTACTGATCCTGAGTTACATCCTGTATTATAATCCTGAGCTGTACTCACTATTCTGCTGGTGCAGTCACTGTGTACATATATTACATTACTAATCTTGTACTTATCCTGACTTGCATCCTGTATTATACTCCAGAGCTGCACTCACTATTCTGCTTGTGCAGTCACTGTGCACATACATTACATTACTGATCCTCTACTGATCCTCAGTTACATCCTGTATTATACTCCAGAGCTGCACTCACTATTCTGCTGGTGCAGCCACTGTGTACATATATTACATTACTGATCCTGCACTGATCCTGAGTTATATACTGTATTATACTCCAGAGCTGCTCTCACTATTCTGCTGGTGCAGTCACTGTGTACATACATTACATTACTGATCCTGAGTTACATCCTGTATTATACTCCAGAGCTGTACTCACTATTCTGCTGGTGCAGTCACTGTGTGCATACATTACATTACTCATCCTGAGTTACATCTTGTATTATAATCCAGAGCTGCACTCACTATTCTGCTGGTGCAGTCACTGTGTACATACATTACATTATTGATCCTGTACTGATCCTGAGTTACATCCTGTATTATACTCCAGAGCAGCACTCACTATTCTGCTGGTTCAGTCACTGTGTACATACATTACATTACTGATCCTGAGTTACATCTTGTATTATAATCCAGAGCTGCACTCTCTATTCTGCTGGTGCAGTCACTGTGCACATACATTACATTACTGATCCTGTACTGATCCTGACTTACATACTGTATTATACTCCAGAGCTGCACTCACTATTCTGCTGGTGCAGTCACTGTGCACATACATTACATTACTGATCCTCTACTCATCCTCAGTTACTTCCTTTATTATACTCCAGAGCTGCACTCACTATTCTGCTCGTGGGGTCACTGTGTACATACATAATATTACTGATCCTGAGTTACATCCTCTATTATAATCCAGAGCTGCACACACTATTCTGCTGGTGCAGTCACTGTGTACATACATTACATTACTGATCCTGAGATACATCCTGTATTATACTCCAGAGCTGCACTCACTATTCTGCTGGTGCAGTCACTGTGTACATACATTACTGATCCTGAGTTCCATCCTGTATTATACTCGAGAGCTGAACTCACTATTCTGCTGGTGCAGTCACTGTGTACATACATTACATTACTGATCCTGAGTTCCATCCTGTATTATACTCCAGAGCTGTACTCACTATTCTGCTGGTGCAGTCACTGTGTACATACATTACATTACTGATCCTGAGTTACATCCTGTTTTATAATCCAGAGCTGCACTCACAATTCTGCTTGTGCAGTCACTGTGTACATATATTACATTACTGATCCTGACTTACATCCTGTATTATACTCCAGAGCTGCACTCATTATTCTGCTGGTGCAGTCACTGTGCACATACATTACATTACTCACCCTCTACTGATCCTCAGATACATCCTGTATTATACTTCAGAGCTGCACTCACTATTCTGCTGGTGGATTCACTGTGTACATACATTACATTACTGATCCTGCACTGATCCTGAGTTATATCCTGTATTATACTCCAGAGCTGCACTCACTATTCTGCTGGTGCAGTCACTGTGCACATACATTACATTACTGATCCGGTTCTGTTCCTGAGTTCCATCCTGTATTATACTCCAGAGCTGCACTCACTATTCTGCTGGTGCAGCCACTGTGTACATATATTACATTACTGATCCTGTACTGATCCTGAGTTACATCCTGTATTATACTCCAGAGCTGCACTCACTATTCTGCTAGTGCAGTCACTGTGTACATACATTACATTACTGATCCTGAGTTCCATCCTGTATTATACTCCAGAGCTGCACTCACTATTCTGCTAGTGCAGTCACTGTGTACATACATTACATTACTGATCCTGAGTTCCATCCTGTATTATACTCCAGAGCTGCACTCACTATTCTGCTAGTGCAGTCACTGTGCACATACATTACATTACTGATCCGGTTCTGATCCTGAGTTACATCCTGTATTATATTCCAGAGCTGCACTCACTATTCTGCTGGTGCAGTCACTGTGTACATACATTACATTACTGATCCTGTACTGATCCTGAGTTACATCATGTATTATACTCCAGAGCTGCACTCACTATTCTGCTGGTGCAGCCACTGTGTACATATATTACATTACTGATCCTGTACTGATCCTGAGTTACATCCCTTATTATACCCCAGAGCTGCACTCACTATTCTGCTAGTGCTGTCACTGTGCACATACATTACACTACTGATCCTTAGTTACATCCTGTATTATACTCCAGAGCTGCACTCACTATTCTGCTGCTGCAGTCACTGTGTACATACATTACATGACTCATCTTGAGTTACATCTTGTATTATAATCCAGAGCTGCACTCACTATTCTGCTGGTGCAGTCACTGTGTACATACATTACATTACTGATCCTGAGTTACATCTTGTATTATAATCCAGAGCTGCACTCTCTATTCTGCTGGTGCAGTCACTGTGCACATACATTACATTACTGATCCTGTACTGATCCTGACTTACATACTGTATTATACTCCAGAGCTGCACTCACTATTCTGCTGGTGGAGTCACTGTGTACATACATTACATTACTGATCCTGAGATACATCCTGTATTATACTCGAGAGCTGCACTCACTATTCTGCTGGTGCAGTCACTGTGTACATACATTACTGATCCTGAGTTACATCGTGTATTATACTCGAGAGCTGAACTCACTATTCTGCTGGTGCAGTCACTGTGTACATACATTACATTACTGATCCTGAGTTCCATCCTGTGTTATACTCCAGAGCTGTACTCACTATTCTGCTGGTGCAGTCACTGTGTACATACAATTACATTACTGATCCTGTACTGATCCTGAGTTACATCCTGTATTATACTCCAGAGCTGCACTCACTATTCTGCTTGTGCAGTCACTGTGTACATATATTACATTACTGATCCTGTACTGATCCTGACTTACATCCTGTATTATACTCCAGAGCTGCACTCACTATTCTGCTGGTGCAGTCACTGTGTACATACATTACATTACTGATCCTGAGTTACATCCTGTATTATAATCCAGAGCTGCACTCACTATTCTGCTGGTGTAGTCACTGTGTACATACATTACATTACTGATCCTGTACTGATCCTGAGTTACATCCTGTATTATACTCCAGAGCTGAACTCACTATTGTGCTGGTGCAGTCACTGTGTACATACATTACATTACTGTTCCTGTACTGATCATGAGTTACATCCTGTATTATACTCCAGAGCTGCACTCACTTTTCTGCTGGTGCTGTCACTGTGTACATATATTACATTACTGATCCTGTACTGATCCTTAGTTACATCCTGTATTATACTCCAGAGCTGAACTCACTATTGTGCTGGTGCAGTCACTGTGTACATAAATTACATTACTGATCCTCTACTCATCCTCAGTTAATTCCTTTATTATACTCCAGAGCTGCACTCACTATTCTGCTGGTGGAGTCACTGTGTACATACATTACATTACTGATCCTGAGTTCCATCCTGTATTATACTCCAGAGCTGCACTCACTATTCTGCTAGTGCAGTCACTGTGTACATACATTACATTACTGATCCTGAGTTCCATCCTGTATTATACTCCAGAGCTGCACTCACTATTCTGCTGGTGCAGTCACTGTGCACATACATTACATTACTGATCCGGTTCTGATCCTGAGTTACATCCTGTATTATACTCCAGAGCTGAACTCACTATTCTGCTGGTGCAGTCACTGTGTACATACATTACATTACTGATCCTGTACTGATCCTGAGTTACATCCTGTATTATACTCCAGAGCTGCACTCACTATTCTGCTGGTGCAGCCACTGTGTACATATATTACATTACTGATCCTGTACTGATCCTGAGTTACATCCTGTATTATACTCCAGAGCTGCACTCACTATTCTGCTAGTGCAGTCACTGTGTACATACATTACATTACTGATCCTGAGTTCCATCCTGTATTATACTCCAGAACTGCACTCACTATTCTGCTAGTGCAGTCGCTGTGTACATACATTACATTACTGATCCTGAGTTCCATCCTGTATTATACTCCAGAGCTGCACTCACTATTCTGCTGGTGCAGTCACTGTGCACATACATTACATTACTGATCCGGTTCTGATCCTGAGTTACATCCTGTATTATACTCCAGAGCTGAACTCACTATTCTGCTTGTGCAGTCTCTGTGTACATACATTACATTACTGATCCTCTACTGATCCTGAGTTACATCCCTTATTATACCCCAGAGCTGCACTCACTATTCTGCTAGTGCAGTCACTGTGTACATACATTACATTACTGATCCTGAGTTCCATCCTGTATTATACTCCAGAGCTGCACTCACTATTCTGCTGGTGCAGTCACTGTGTACATACATTACATTACTGATCCTGTACTGATCCTTAGTTACATCCTATATTATACTCCAGAGCTGCACTCACTATTCTGCTGGTGCAGTCAGTGTGGCATACATTACATTACTGATCCTGAGTTACATCCTGTATTATAATCCTGAGCTGTACTCACTATTCTGCTGGTGCAGTCACTGTGTACATATATTACATTACTAATCTTGTACTTATCCTGACTTGCATCCTGTATTATACTCCAGAGCTGCACTCACTATTCTGCTTGGGCAGTCACTGTGCACATACATTACATTACTGATCCTCTACTGATCCTCAGTTACATCCTGTATTATACTCCAGAGCTGCACTCACTATTCTGCTGGTGGAGTCACTGTGTACATACATTACATTACTGATCCTGAGTTACATCCTGTATTATACTCCAGAGCTGTACTCACTATTCTGCTGGTGCAGTCACTGTGTACATACATTACATTACTCATCCTGAGTTACATCTTGTATTATAATCCAGAGCTGCACTCACTATTCTGCTCGTGCAGTCACTGTGTACATACATTACATTATTGATCCTGTACTGATCCTGAGTGACATCCTGTATTATACTCCAGAGCAGCACTCACTATTCTGCTGGTTCAGTCACTGTGTACATACATTACATTACTGATCCTGAGTTACATCTTGTATTATAATCCAGAGCTGCACTCTCTATTCTGCTGGTGCAGTCACTGTGCACATACATTACATTACTGATCCTGTACTGATCCTGACTTACATACTGTATTATACTCCAGAGCTGCACTCACTATTCTGCTGGTGCAGTCACTGTGCACATACATTACATTACTGATCCTCTACTCATCCTCAGTTACTTCCTTTATTATACTCCAGAGCTGCACTCACTATTCTGCTGGTGCAGTCACTGTGTACATACATTACATTACTGATCCTGAGATACATCCTGTATTATACTCCAGAGCTGCACTCACTATTCTGCTGGTGCAGTCACTGTGTACATACATTACTGATCCTGAGTTCCATCCTGTATTATACTCCAGAGCTGTACTCACTATTCTGCTGGTGCAGTCACTGTGTACATACATTACATTACTGATCCTGAGTTCCATCCTGTATTATACTCCAGAGCTGTACTCACTATTCTGCTGGTGCAGTCACTGTGTACATACATTACATTACTGATCCTGAGTTACATCCTGTTTTATAATCCAGAGCTGCACTCACAATTCTGCTTGTGCAGTCACTGTGTACATACATTACATTACTGATCCTGAGTTCCATCCTGTATTATACTCCAGAGCTGCACTCACTATTCTGCTGGTGCAGTCACTGTGCACATACATTACATTACTGACCCTCTACTGATCCTCAGATACATCCTGTATTATACTTCAGAGCTGCACTCACTATTCTGCTGGTGGATTCACTGTGTACATACATTACATTACTGATCCTGCACTGATCCTGAGTTATATCCTGTATTATACTCCAGAGCTGCACTCACTATTCTGCTGGTGCAGTCACTGTGCACATACATTACATTACTGATCCGGTTCTGTTCCTGAGTTCCATCCTGTATTATACTCCAGAGCTGCACTCACTATTCTGCTGGTGCAGCCACTGTGTACATATATTACATTACTGATCCTGTACTGTTCCTGAGTTACATCCTGTATTATACTCCAGAGCTGCACTCACTATTCTGCTAGTGCAGTCACTGTGTACATACATTACATTACTGATCCTGAGTTCCATCCTGTATTATACTCCAGAGCTGCACTCACTATTCTGCTAGTGCAGTCACTGTGTACATACATTACATTACTGATCCTGAGTTCCATCCTGTATTATACTCCAGAGCTGCACTCACTATTCTGCTAGTGCAGTCACTGTGCACATACATTACATTACTGATCCGGTTCTGATCCTGAGTTACATCCTGTATTTTATTCCAGAGCTGCACTCACTATTCTGCTGGTGCAGTCACTGTGTACATACATTACATTACTGATCCTGTACTGATCCTGAGTTACATCATGTATTATACTCCAGAGCTGCACTCACTATTCTGCTGGTGCAGCTACTGTGTACATATATTACATTACTGATCCTGTACTGATCCTGAGTTACATCCCTTATTATACCCCAGAGCTGCACTCACTATTCTGCTAGTGCTGTCACTGTGCACATACATTACACTACTGATCCTGAGTTCCATCCTGTATTATACTCCAGAGCTGCACTCACTATTCTGCTGCTGCAGTCACTGAGTACATACATTACATTACTCATCCTGAGTTACATCTTGTATTATAATCCAGAGCTGCACTCACTATTCTGCTGGTGCAGTCACTGTGTACATACATTACATTACTGATCCTGAGTTACATCTTGTATTATAATCCAGAGCTGCACTCTCTATTCTGCTGGTGCAGTCACTGTGCACATACATTACATTACTGATCCTGTACTGATCCTGACTTACATACTGTATTATACTCCAGAGCTGCACTCACTATTCTGCTGGTGGAGTCACTGTGTACATACATTACATTACTGATCCTGAGATACATCCTGTATTATACTCGAGAGCTGCACTCACTATTCTGCTGGTGCAGTCACTGTGTACATACATTACTGATCCTGAGTTACATCCTGTATTATACTCGAGAGCTGAACTCACTATTCTGCTGGTGCAGTCACTGTGTACATACATTACATTACTGATCCTGAGTTCCATCCTGTGTTATACTCCAGAGCTGTACTCACTATTTTGCTGGTGCAGTCACTGTGTACATACAATTACATTACTGATCCTGTACTGATCCTGAGTTACATCCTGTATTATACTCCAGAGCTGCACTCACTATTCTGCTTGTGCAGTCACTGTGTACATATATTACATTACTGATCCTGTACTGATCCTGACTTACATCCTGTATTATACTCCAGAGCTGCACTCACTATTCTGCTGGTGCAGTCACTGTGCACATACATTACATTACTGACCCTCTACTGATCCTCAGATAAATCCTGTATTATACTTCAGAGCTGCACTCACTATTCTGCTGGTGGAGTCACTGTGCACATACATTACATTACTGATCCTGCACTGATCCTGAGTTATATCCTGTATTATACTCCAGAGCTTCACTCACTATTCTGCTGGTGCAGTCACTGTGCACATGCATTACATTACTGATCCGTTTCTGATCCTGAGTTACATCCTGTATTATACTCCAGAGCTGCACTCACTATTCTGCTGGTGCAGTCACTGTGTACATACATTACATTACTGATCCTGTACTGATCCTGTGTTACATCCTGTATTATACTCCAGAGCTGCACTCACTGTTCTGCTGGTGCAGCCACTGTGTACATATATTACATTATTGATCCTGTACTGATCCTGAGTTACATCCTGTATTATACTCCAGAGCTGCACTCACTATTCTGCTAGTGCAGTCACTGTGCACATACATTACATTACTGATCCTGAGTTCCATCCTGTTTTATACTCCAGAGCTGCACTCACTATTCTGCTAGTGCAGTCACTGTGAACATACATTACATTACTGATCCTGAGTTCCATCCTGTATTATACTCCAGAGCTGCACTCACTATTCTGCTGGTGCAGTCACTGTGCACATACATTACATTACTGATCCGGTTCTGATCCTGAGTTACATCCTGTATTATACTCCAGAGCTGCACTCACTATTCTGCTGGTGCAGTCACTGTGTACATACATTACATTACTGATCCTGTACTGATCCTGAGTTACATCATGTATTATACTCCAGAGCTGCACTCACTATTCTGTTGGTGCAGCCACTGTGTACATATATTACATTACTGATCCTGTACTGATCCTGAGTTACATCCCTTATTATACCCCAGAGCTGCACTCACTATTCTGCTAGTGCAGTCACTGTGTACATACATTATACTACTGATCCTGAGTTCCATCCTGTATTATACTCCAGAGCTGCACTCACTATTCTGCTGGTGCAGTCACTGTGTACATACATTACATTACTGATCCTGAGTTACATCCTATATTATACTCCAGAGCTGCACTCACTATTCTGCTGGTGCAGTCACTGTGTACATACATTACATTTCTGATCCTGAGTTACATCCTGTATTATAATCATGAGCTGTACTCACTATTCTGCTGGTGCAGTCACTGTGTACATATATTACATTACTGATCTTGTACTGATCCTGACTTGTATCCTGTATTATACTCCAGAGCTGCACTCACTATTCTGCTTGTTCAGTCACTGTGCACATACATTACATTACTGATCCTCAGTTATATCCTGTATTATACTCCAGAGCTGCACTCACTATTCTGCTAGTGCATTCTCTGTGTACATACATTACATTACTGATCCTGAGTTATATACTGTATTATACTCCAGAGCTGCTCTCACTATTCTGCTGGTGCAGTCACTGTGCACATACATTACATTACTGATCCTGTACTGATCCTGAGTTACATCCTGTATTATACTCCAGAGCTGCACTCACTATTCTGCTGGTGCAGTCACTGTGTACATACATTACATTACTAATCCTGTGCTGATCCTGAGTTACATCCTGTATTATACTCCAGAGCTGCACTCACTATTCTGCTGGTGCAGTCACTGTGTACATACATTATATTACTGATCCTGTACTGATCCTGAGTTGCATCCTGTATTATACTCCAGAGCTGCACTCACTATTCTGCTGGTGCAGTCACTGTGTACATACATTACATTACTGATTCTGTACTGATCCTGAGTTACATCCTGTATTATACTCCAGAGCTGCACTCACTATTCTGCTGGTTCAGTCACTGTGTACATACATTACATTACTGATCCTGAGTTACATCTTGTATTATAATCCAGAGCTGCACTCTCTATTCTGCGGGTGCAGTCACTGTGCACATACATTACATTACTGATCCTGTACTGATCCTGACTTACATACTGTATTATACTCCAGAGCTGCACTCACTATTCTGCTGGTGCAGTCACTGTGCACATACATTACATTACTGATCCTCTACTCATCCTCAGTTACTTCCTTTATTATACTCCAGAGCTGCACTCACTATTCTGCTCGTGGGGTCACTGTGTACATACATAATATTACTGATCCTGAGTTACATCCTCTATTATAATCCAGAGCTGCACACAATATTCTGCTGGTGCAGTCACTGTGTACATACATTACATTACTGATCCTGAGATACATCCTGTATTATACTCCAGAGCTGTACTTACTATTCTGCTGGTGCAGTCACTGTGTACATACATTACATTGCTGATCCTGTACTGATCCTGAGTTACATCCTATATTATACTCCAGAGCTGCACTCACTATTCTGCTGGTGCAGTCACTGTGTACATACATTACATTACTGATCCTGAGTTACATCCTGTTTTATAATCCAGAGCTGCACTCACTATTCTGCTTGTGCAGTCACTGTGTACATATATTACATTACTGATCCTGTACTGATCCTGACTTACATCCTGTATTATACTCCAGAGCTGCACTCACTATTCTGCTGGTGCAGTCACTGTGCACATACATTACATTACTGACCCTCTACTGATCCTCAGGTACATCTTGTATTATACTTCAGAGCTGCACTCACTATTCTGCTGGTGGAGTCACTGTGTACATACATTACATTACTGATCCTGCACTGATCCTGAGTTATATCCTGTATTATACTCCAGAGCTGCACTCACTATTCTGCTGGTGCAGTCACTGTGCACATACATTACATTACTGATCCGGTTCTGATCCTGAGTTACATCCTGTATTATACTCCAGAGCTGCACTCACTATTCTGCTGGTGCAGTCACTGTGTACATACATTACATTACTGATCCTGTACTGATCCTGAGTTACATCCTGTATTATACTCCAGAGCTGCACTCACTGTTCTGCTGGTGCAGCCACTGTGTACATATATTACATTATTGATCCTGTACTGATCCTGAGTTACATCCTGTATTATACTCCAGAGCTGCACTCACTATTCTGCTAGTGCAGTCACTGTGCACATACATTACATTACTGATCCTGAGTTCCATCCTGTATTATACTCCAGAGCTGCACTCACTATTCTGCTAGTGCAGTCACTGTGAACATACATTACATTACTGATCCTGAGTTCCATCCTGTATTATACTCCAGAGCTGCACTCACTATTCTGCTGGTGCAGTCACTGTGCACATACATTACATTACTGATCCGGTTCTGATCCTGAGTTACATCCTGTATTATATTCCAGAGCTGCACTCACTATTCTGCTGGTGCAGTCACTGTGTACATACATTACATTACTGATCCTGTACTGATCCTGAGTTACATCATGTATTATACTCCAGAGCTGCACTCACTATTCTGTTGGTGCAGCCACTGTGTACATATATTACATTACTGATCCTGTACTGATCCTGAGTTACATCCCTTATTATACCCCAGAGCTGCACTCACTATTCTGCTAGTGCAGTCACTGTGTACATACATTATACTACTGATCCTGAGTTCCATCCTGTATTATACTCCAGAGCTGCACTCACTATTCTGCTGGTGCAGTCACTGTGTACATACATTACATTACTGATCCTGAGTTACATCCTATATTATACTCCAGAGCTGCACTCACTATTCTGCTGGTGCAGTCACTGTGTACATACATTACATTTCTGATCCTGAGTTACATCCTGTATTATAATCATGAGCTGTACTCACTATTCTGCTGGTGCAGTCACTGTGTACATATATTACATTACTGATCTTTTACTGATCCTGACTTGCATCCTGTATTATACTCCAGAGCTGCACTCACTATTCTGCTTGTTCAGTCACTGTGCACATACATTACATTACTGATCCTCAGTTATATCCTGTATTATACTCCAGAGCTGCACTCACTATTCTGCTAGTGCATTCTCTGTGTACATACATTACATTACTGATCCTGAGTTATATACTGTATTATACTCCAGAGCTGCTCTCACTATTCTGCTGGTGCAGTCACTGTGCACATACATTACATTACTGATCCTGTACTGATCCTGAGTTACATCCTGTATTATACTCCAGAGCTGCACTCACTATTCTGCTGGTGCAGTCACTGTGTACATACATTACATTACTAATCCTGTGCTGATCCTGAGTTACATCCTGTATTATACTCCAGAGCTGCACTCACTATTCTGCTGGTGCAGTCACTGTGTACATACATTATATTACTGATCCTGTACTGATCCTGAGTTGCATCCTGTATTATACTCCAGAGCTGCACTCACTATTCTGCTGGTGCAGTCACTGTGTACATACATTACATTATTGATCCTGTACTGATCCTGAGTTACATCCTGTATTATACTCCAGAGCAGCACTCACTATTCTGCTGGTTCAGTCACTGTGTACATACATTACATTACTGATCCTGAGTTACATGTTGTATTATAATCCAGAGCTGCACTCTCTATTCTGCTGGTGCAGTCACTGTGCACATACATTACATTACTGATCCTGTACTGATCCTGACTTACATACTGTATTATACTCCAGAGCTGCACTCACTATTCTGCTGGTGCAGTCACTGTGCACATACATTACATTACTGACCCTCTACTGATCCTCAGATACATCTTGTATTATACTTCAGAGCTGCACTCACTATTCTGCTGGTGGAGTCACTGTGTACATACATTACATTACTGATCCTGCACTGATCCTGAGTTATATCCTGTATTATACTCCAGAGCTGCACTCACTATTCTGCTGGTGCAGTCACTGTGCACATACATTACATTACTGATCCGGTTCTGATCCTGAGTTACATCCTGTATTATACTCCAGAGCTGCACTCACTATTCTGCTGGTGCAGTCACTGTGTACATACATTACATTACTGATCCTGTACTGATCCTGAGTTACATCCTGTATTATACTCCAGAGCTGCAATCACTATTCTGCTGGTGCAGCCACTGTGTACATATATTACATTACTGATCCTGTACTGATCCTGAGTTATATCCTGTATTATACTCCAGAGCTGCACTCACTATTCTGCTAGTGCAGTCGCTGTGTACATACATTACATTACTGATCCTGAGTTCCATCCTGTATTATACTCCAGAGCTGCACTCACTATTCTGCTAGTGCAGTCGCTGTGTACATACATTACATTACTGATCCTGAGTTCCATCCTGTATTATACTCCAGAGCTGCACTCACTATTCTGCTGGTGCAGTCACTGTGCACATACATTACATTACTGATCCGGTTCTGATCCTGAGTTACATCCTGTATTATACTCCAGAGCTGCACTCACTATTCTGCTGGTGCACCACTGTGTACATATATTACATTACTGATCCTGTACTGATCCTGAGTTACATCACTTATTATACCCCAGAGCTGCACTCACTATTCTGCTAGTGCAGTCACTGTGTACATACATTACATTACTGATCCTGAGTTCCATCCTGTATTATACTCCAGAGCTGCACTCACTATTCTGCTGGTGCAGTCACTGTGTACATACATTACATTACTGATCCTGTACTGATCCTGAGTTACATCGTATATTATACTCCAGAGCTGCACTCACTATTCTGCTGGTGCAGTCACTGTGTGCATACATTACATTACTGATCCTGAGTTACATCCTGTATTATAATCCTGAGCTGTACTCACTATTCTGCTGGTGCAGTCACTGTGTACATATATTACATTACTAATCTTGTACTTATCCTGACTTGCATCCTGTATTATACTCCAGAGCTGCACTCACTATTCTGCTTGTGCAGTCACTGTGCACGTACATTACATTACTGATCCTCTACTGATCCTCAGTTACATCCTGTATTATACTCCAGAGCTGCACTCACTATTCTGCTGGTGGAGTCACTGTGTACATACATTACATTACTGATCCTGCACTGATCCTGAGTTATATACTGTATTATACTCCATAGCTGTTCTCACTATTCTGCTGGTGCAGTCACTGTGTACATACATTACATTACTGATCCTGAGTTACATCCTGTATTATACTCCAGAGCTGTACTCACTATTCTGCTGGTGCAGTCACTGTGTACATACATTACATTACTCATCCTGAGTTACATCTTGTATTATACTCCAGAGCTGCACTCACTATTCTGCTGGTGCAGTCACTGTGTACATACATTACATTATTGATCCTGTACTGATCCTGAGTTACATCCTGTATTATACTCCAGAGCAGTACTCACTATTCTGCTGGTTCAGTCACTGTGTACATACATTACATTACTGATCCTGAGTTACATCTTGTATTATAATCCAGAGCTGCACTCTCTATTCTGCTGGTGCAGTCACTGTGCACATACATTACATTACTGATCCTGTACTGATCCTGACTTACATACTGTATTATACTCCAGAGCTGCACTCACTATTCCGCTGGTGCAGTCACTGTGCACATACATTACATTACTGATCCTCTACTCATCCTCAGTTACTTCCTTTATTATACTCCAGAGCTGCACTCACTATTCTGCTCGTGGGGTCACTGTGTACATATATAATATTACTGATCCTGAGTTACATCCTCTATTATAATCCAGAGCTGCACACACTATTCTGCTGGTGCAGTCACTGTGTACATACATTACATTACTGATCCTGAGATACATCCTGTATTATACTCCAGAGCTGCACTCACTATTCTGCTGGTGCAGTCACTGTGTACATACATTACTGATCCTGAGTTACATCCTGTATTATACTCGAGAGCTGAACTCAGTATTCTGCTGGTGCAGTCACTGTGTACATACATTACATTACTGATCCTGAGTTCCATCCTGTATTATACTCCAGAGCTGTACTCACTATTCTGCTGGTGCAGTCACTGTGTACATACATTACATTACTGATCCTGTACTGATCCTGAGTTACATCCTATATTATACTCCAGAGCTGCACTCACTATTCTGCTGGTGCAGTCACTGTGTACATACATTACATTACTGATCCTGAGTTACATCCTGTTTTATAATCCAGAGCTGCACTCACTATTCTGCTTGTGCAGTCACTGTGTACATATATTACATTACTGATCCTGTACTGATCCTGACTTACATCCTGTATTATACTCCAGAGCTGCACTCACTATTCTGCTGGTGCAGTCACTGTGCACATACATTACATTACTGACCCTCTACTGATCCTCAGATACATCCTGTATTATACTTCAGAGCTGCACTCACTATTCTGCTGGTGGAGTCACTGTGTACATACATTACATTACTGATCCTGCACTGATCCTGAGTTATATCCTGTATTATACTCCAGAGCTGCACTCACTATTCTGCTGGTACAGTCACTGTGCACATACAATACATTACTGATCCGGTCCTGTTCCTGAGTTCCATCCTGTATTATACTCCAGAGCTGCACTCACTATTCTGCTGGTGCAGCCACTGTGTACATATATTACATTACTGATCCTGTACTGATCCTGAGTTACATCCTGTATTATACTCCAGAGCTGCACTCACTATTCTGCTGGTGCAGTCACTGTGCACATACATTACATTACTGATCCGGTTCTGATCCTGAGTTACATCCTGTATTATATTCCAGAGCTGCACTCACTATTCTGCTGGTGCAGTCACTGTGTACATACATTACATTACTGATCCTGTACTGATCCTGAGTTACATCATGTATTATACTCCAGAGCTGCACTCACTATTCTGCTGGTGCAGCCACTGTGTACATATATTACATTACTGATCCTGTACTGATCCTGAGTTACATCCCTTATTATAACCCAGAGCTTCACTCACTATTCTGCTAGTGCTGTCACTGTGCACATACATTACACTACTGATCCTGAGTTCCATCCTGTATTATACTCCAGAGCTGCACTCACTATTCTGCTGCTGCAGTCACTGTGTACATACATTACATTACTCATCCTGAGTTACATCTTGTATTATAATCCAGAGCTGCACTCACTATTCTGCTGGTGCAGTCACTGTGTACATACATTACATTACTGATCCTGAGTTACATCTTGCATTATAATCCAGAGCTGCACTCTCTATTCTGCTGGTGCAGTCACTGTGCACATACATTACATTACTGATCCTGTACTGATCCTGACTTACATACTGTATTATACTCCAGAGCTGCACTCACTATTCTGCTGGTGCAGTCACTGTGCACATACATTACATTACTGATCCTCTACTCATCCTCAGTTACTTCCTTTATTATACTCCAGAGCTGCGCTCACTATTCTGCTCGTGGGGTCACTGTGTACATACATAATATTACTGATCCTGAGTTACATCCTCTATTATAATCCAGAGCTGCTCACACTATTCTGCTGGTGGAGTCACTGTGTACATACATTACATTACTGATCCTGAGATACATCCTGTATAATACTCCAGAGCTGCACTCACTATTCTGCTGGTGCAGTCACTGTGTACATACATTACTGATCCTGAGTTACATCCTGTATTATACTCGAGAGCTGAACTCACTATTCTGCTTGTGCAGTCACTGTGTACATACATTACATTACTGATCCTGAGTTCCATCCTGTATTATACTCCAGAGCTGTACTCACTATTCTGCTGGTGCAGTCACTGTGTACATACAATTACATTACTGATCCTGTACTGATCCTGAGTTACATCCTGTATTATACTCCAGAGCTGCACTCACTATTCTGCTTGTGCAGTCACTGTGTACATATATTACATTACTGATCCTGTACTGATCCTGACTTACATCCTGTATTATACTCCAGAGCTGCACTCACTATTCTGCTGGTGCAGTCACTGTGCACATACATTACATTACTGACCCTCTACTGATCCTAACATACATCCTGTATTATACTTCAGAGCTGCACTCACTATTCTGCTGGTGGAGTCACTGTGTACATACATTACATTACTGATCCTGCACTGATCCTGAGTTATATCCTGTATTATACTCCAGAGCTGCACTCACTATTCTGCTGGTGCAGTCACTGTGCACATACAATACATTACTGATCCGGTTCTGTTCCTGAGTTCCATCCTGTATTATACTCCAGAGCTGCACTCACTATTCTGCTGGTGCAGCCACTGTGTACATATATTACATTACTGATCCTGTACTGATCCTGAGTTACATCCTGTATTATACTCCAGAGCTGCACTCACTATTCTGCTGGTGCAGTCACTGTGCACATACATTACATTACTGATCCGGTTCTGATCCTGAGTTACATCCTGTATTATATTCCAGAGCTGCACTCACTATTCTGCTGGTGCAGTCACTGTGTACATACATTACATTACTGATCCTGTACTGTTCCTGAGTTACATCATGTATTATACTCCAGAGCTGCACTCACTATTCTGCTGGTGCAGCCACTGTGTACATATATTACATTACTGATCCTGTACTGATCCTGAGTTACATCCTGTATTATAACCCAGAGCTTCACTCACTATTCTGCTAGTGCTGTCACTGTGCACATACATTACACTACTGATCCTGAGTTCCATCCTGTATTATAATCCAGAGCTGCACTCACTATTCTGCTGGTGCAGTCACTGTGTACATACATTACATTACTGATCCTGAGTTACATCTTGTATTATAATCCAGAGCTGCACTCTCTATTCTGCTGGTGCAGTCACTGTGCACATACATTACATTACTGATCCTGTACTGATCCTGACTTACATACTGTATTATACTCCAGAGCTGCACTCACTATTCTGCTGGTGCAGTCACTGTGCACATACATTACATTACTGATCCTCTACTCATCCTCAGTTACTTCCTTTATTATACTCCAGAGCTGCGCTCACTATTCTGCTCGTGGGGTCACTGTGTACATACATAATATTACTGATCCTGAGTTACATCCTCTATTATAATCCAGAGCTGCTCACACTATTCTGCTGGTGGAGTCACTGTGTACATACATTACATTACTGATCCTGAGATACATCCTGTATAATACTTCAGAGCTGCACTCACTATTCTGCTGGTGCAGTCACTGTGTACATACATTACTGATCCTGAGTTACATCCTGTATTATACTCGAGAGCTGAACTCACTATTCTGCTTGTGCAGTCACTGTGTACATACATTACATTACTGATCCTGAGTTCCATCCTGTATTATACTCCAGAGCTGTACTCACTATTCTGCTGGTGCAGTCACTGTGTACATACAATTACATTACTGATCCTGTACTGATCCTGAGTTACATCCTGTATTATACTCCAGAGCTGCACTCACTATTCTGCTTGTGCAGTCACTGTGTACATATATTACATTACTGATCCTGTACTGATCCTGACTTACATCCTGTATTATACTCCAGAGCTGCACTCACTATTCTGCTGGTGCAGTCACTGTGCACATGCATTACATTACTGATCCGTTTCTGATCCTGAGTTACATCCTGTATTATACTCCAGAGCTGCACTCACTATTCTGCTGGTGCTGTCACTGTGTACATACATTACATTACTGATCCTGTACTGATCCTGAGTTACATCCTGTATTATACTCCAGAGCTGCACTCACTGTTCTGCTGGTGCAGCCACTGTGTACATATATTACATTATTGATCCTGTACTGATCCTGAGTTACATTCTGTATCATACTCCAGAGCTGCACTCACTATTCTGCTAGTGCAGTCACTGTGTACATACATTACATTACTGATCCTGAGTTCCATCCTGTATTATACTCCAGAGCTGCACTCACTATTCTGCTAGTGCAGTCACTGTGAACATACATTACATTACTGATCCTGAGTTCCATCCTGTATTATACTCCAGAGCTGCACTCACTATTCTGCTGGTGCAGTCACTGTGCACATACATTACATTACTGATCCGGTTCTGATCCTGAGTTACATCCTGTATTATACTCCAGAGCTGCACTCACTATTCTGCTGGTGCAGTCACTGTGTACATACATTACATTACTGATCCTGTACTGATCCTGAGTTACATCATGTATTATACTCCAGAACTGCACTCACTATTCTGCTGGTGCAGCCACTGTGTACATACATTATACTACTGATCCTGAGTTCCATCCTGTATTATACTCCAGAGCTGCACTCACTATTCTGCTGGTGCAGTCACTGTGTACATACATTACATTACTGATCCTGAGTTACATCCTATATTATACTCCAGAGCTGCACTCACTATTCTGCTGGTGCAGTCACTGTGTACATACATTACATTTCTGATCCTGAGTTACATCCTGTATTATAATCATGAGCTGTACTCACTATTCTGCTGGTGCAGTCACTGTGTACATATATTACATTACTGATCTTGTACTGATCCTGACTTGCATCCTGTATTATACTCCAGAGCTGCACTCACTATTCTGCTTGTTCAGTCACTGTGCACATACATTACATTACTGATCCTCAGTTATATCCTGTATTATACTCCAGAGCTGCTCTCACTATTCTGTTGGTGCAGTCACTGTGCACATACATTACATTACTGATCCTGTACTGATCCTGAGTTACATCCTGTATTATACTCCAGAGCTGCACTCACTATTCTGCTGGTGCAGTCACTGTGTACATACATTACATTACTGATTCTGTACTGATCCTGAGTTACATCCTGTATTATACTCCAGAGCTGCACTCACTATTCTGCTGGTGCAGTCACTGTGTACATACATTACATTATTGATCCTGTACTGATCCTGAGTTACATCCTGTATTATACTCCAGAGCAGCACTCACTATTCTGCTGGTTCAGTCACTGTGTACATACATTACATTACTGATCCTGAGTTACATCTTGTATTATAATCCAGAGCTGCACTCTCTATTCTGCTGGTGCAGTCACTGTGCACATACATTACATTACTGATCCTGTACTGATCCTGACTTACATACTGTATTATACTCCAGAGCTGCACTCACTATTCTGCTGGTGCAGTCACTGTGCACATACATTACATTACTGATCCTCTACTCATCCTCAGTTACTTCCTTTATTATACTCCAGAGCTGCACTCACTATTCTGCTCGTGGGGTCACTGTGTACATACATAATATTACTGATCCTGAGTTACATCCTCTATTATAATCCATAGCTGCACAAACTATTCTGCTGGTGCAGTCACTGTGTACATACATTACATTACTGATCCTGAGATACATCCTGTATTATACTCCAGAGCTGCACTCACTATTCTGCTGGTGCAGTCACTGTGTACATACATTACTGATCCTGAGTTACATCCTGTATTATACTCGAGAGCTGAACTCACTATTCTGCTGGTGCAGTCACTGTGTACATACATTACATTACTGATCCTGAGTTCCATCCTGTATTATACTCCAGAGCTGTACTCACTATTCTGCTGGTGCAGTCACTGTGTACATACATTACATTACTGATCCTGTACTGATCCTGAGTTACATCCTATATTATACTCCAGAGCTGCACTCACTATTCTGCTGGTGCAGTCACTGTGTACATACAATTACATTACTGATCCTGAGTTACATCCTGTTTTATAATCCAGAGCTGCACTCACTATTCTGCTTGTGCAGTCACTGTGTACATATATTACATTACTGATCCTGTACTGATCCTGACTTACATCCTGTATTATACTCCAGAGCTGCACTCACTATTCTGCTGGTGCAGTCACTGTGCACATACATTACATTACTGACCCTCTACTGATCCTCAGATACATCCTGTATTATACTTCAGAGCTGCACTCACTATTCTGCTGGTGGAGTCACTGTGTACATACATTACATTACTGATCCTGCACTGATCCTGAGTTATATCCTGTATTATACTCCAGAGCTGCACTCACTATTCTGCTGGTGCAGTCACTGTGCACATACATTACATTACTGATCCGGTTCTGTTCCTGAGTTCCATCCTGTATTATACTCCAGAGCTGCACTCACTATTCTGCTGGTGCAGCCACTGTGTACATATATTACATTACTGATCCTGTACTGATCCTGAGTTACATCCTGTATTATACTCCAGAGCTGCACTCACTATTCTGCTAGTGCAGTCACTGTGTACATACATTACATTACTGATCCTGAGTACCATCCTGTATTATACTCCAGAGCTGCACTTACTATTCTGCTAGTGCAGTCACTGTGTACATATATTACATTACTGATCCTGAGTTCCATCCTGTATTATACTCTAGACCTGCACTCACTATTCTGCTGGTGCAGTCACTGTGCACATACATTACATTACTGAACCGGTTCTGATCCTGAGTTACATCCTGTATTATATTCCAGAGCTGCACTCACTATTCTGCTGGTGCAGTCACTGTGTACATACATTACATTACTGATCCTGTACTGATCCTGAGTTACATCATGTATTATACTCCAGAGCTGCACTCACTATTCTGCTGGTGCAGCCACTGTGTACATATATTACATTACTGATCCTGTACTGATCCTGAGTTACATCCCTTATTATACCCCAGAGCTGCACTCACTATTCTGCTAGTGCTGTCACTGTGCACATACATTACACTACTGATCCTGAGTTCCATCCTGTATTATACTCCAGAGCTGCACTCACTATTCTGCTGCTGCAGTCACTGTGTACATACATTACATTACTCATCCTGAGTTACATCCTGTATTATATTCCAGAGCTGCACTCACTATTCTGCTGGTGCAGTCACTGTGTACATACATTACATTATTGATCCTGTACTGATCCTGAGTTACATCGTGTATTATACTCCAGAGCAGCACTCACTATTCTGCTGGTGCAGTCAATGTGTACATACATTACATTACTGATCCTGAGTTACATCTTGTATTATAATCCAGAGCTGCACTCTCTATTCTGCTGGTGCAGTCACTGTGCACATACATTACATTACTGATCCTGTACTGATCCTGACTTACATACTGTATTATAATCCAGAGCTGCACTCACTATTCTGCTGGTGCAGTCACTGTGCACATACATTACATTACTGATCCTCTACTCATCCTCAGTTACTTCCTTTATTATACTCCAGAGCTGCGCTCACTATTCTGCTCGTGGGGTCGCTGTGTACATACATAATATTACTGATCCTGAGTTACATCCTCTATTATAATCCAGAGCTGCTCACACTATTCTGCTGGTGGAGTCACTGTGTACATACATTACATTACTGATCCTGAGATACATCCTGTATTATACTCCAGAGCTGCACTCACTATTCTGCTGGTGCAGTCACTGTGTACATACATTACATTACTGATCCTGTACTGATCCTGAGTTACATCCTGTATTATACTCCAGAGCTGCAATCACTATTCTGCTGGTGCAGCCACTGTGTACATATATTACATTACTGATCCTGTACTGATCCTGAGTTACATCCTGTATTATACTCCAGAGCTGCACTCACTATTCTGCTAGTGCAGTCACTGTGTACATACATTACATTACTGATCCTGAGTTCCATCCTGTATTATACTCCAGAGCTGCACTCACTATTCTGCTAGTGCAGTCACTGTGTACATACATTACATTACTGATCCTGAGTTCCATCCTGTATTATACTCCAGAGCTGCACTCACTATTCTGCTGGTGCAGTCACTTTGCACATACATTACATTACTGATCCGGTTCTGATCCTGAGTTACATCCTGTATTATACTCCAGAGCTGCACTCACTATTCTGCTGGTGCAGTCACTGTGTACATACATTACATTATTGATCCTGTACTGATCCTGAGTTACATCGTGTATTATACTCCAGAGCTGCACTCACTATTCTGCTGGTGCAGTCAATGTGTAAATACATTACATTACTGATCCTGAGTTACATCTTGTATTATAATAAAGAGCTGCACTCTCTATTCTGCTGGTGCAGTCACTGTGCACATACATTACATTACTAATCCTGTACTGATCCTGACTTACATACTGTATTATACTCCAGAGCTGCACTCACTATTCTGCTGGTGCAGTCACTGTGCACATACATTACATTACTGATCCTCTACTCATCCTCAGTTACTTCCTTTATTATACTCCAGAGCTGCGCTCACTATTCTGCTCGTGGGGTCGCTGTGTACATACATAATATTACTGATCCTGAGTTACATCCTCTATTATAATCCAGAGCTGCTCACACTATTCTGCTGGTGGAGTCACTGTGTACATACATTACATTACTGATCCTGAGATACATCCTGTATTATACTCCAGAGCTGCACTCACTATTCTGCTGGTGCAGTCACTGTGTACATGCATTACTGATCCTGAGTTACATCCTGTATTATACTCGAGAGCTGAACTCACTATTCTGCTGGTGCAGTCACTGTGTACATACATTACATTACTGATCCTGAGTTCCATCCTGTATTATACTCCAGAGCTGTACTCACTATTCTGCTGGTGCAGTCACTGTGTACATACAATTACATTACTGATCCTGTACTGATCCTGAGTTACATCCTGTGTTATACTCCAGAGCTGCACTCACTATTCTGCTTGTGCAGTCACTGTGTACATATATTACATTACTGATCCTGTACTTATCCTGACTTACATCCTGTATTATACTCCAGAGCTGCACTCACTATTCTGCTGGTGCAGTCACTGTGCACATACATTACATTACTGACCCTCTACTGATCCTCAGATACATCCTGTATTATACTTCAGAGCTGCACTCACTATTCTGCTGGTGGAGTCACTGTGTACATACATTACATTACTGATCCTGCACTGATCCTGAGTTATATCCTGTATTATACTCCAGAGCTGCACTCACTATTGTGCTGGTGCAGTCACTGTGCACATGCATTACATTACGGATCTGTTTCTCATCCTGAGTTACATCCTGTATTATACTCCAGAGCTGCACTCACTATTCTGCTGGTGCAGTCACTGTGTACATACATTACATTACTGATCCTGTACTGATCCTGAGTTACATCCTGTATTATACTCCAGAGCTGCACTCACTGTTCTGCTGGTGCAGCCACTGTGTACATATATTACGTTATTGATCCTGTACTGATCCTGAGTTACATCCTGTATTATACTCCAGAGCTGCACTCACTATTCTGCTAGTGCAGTCACTGTGTACATACATTACATTACTGATCCTGAGATCCATCCTGTATTATACTCCAGAGCTGCACTCACTATTCTGCTAGTGCAGTCACTGTGAACATACATTACATTACTGATCCTGAGTTCCATCCTGTATTATACTCCAGAGCTGCACTCACTATTCTGCTGGTGCAGTCACTGTGCACATACATTACATTACTGATCCGGTTCTGATCCTGAGTTACATCCTGTATTATACTCCAGAGCTGCACTCACTATTCTGCTGGTGCAGTCACTGTGTACATACATTACATTACTGATCCTGTACTGATCCTGAGTTACATCATGTATTATACTCCAGAGCTGCACTCACTATTCTGCTGGTGCAGCCACTGTGTACATATATTACATTACTGATCCTGTACTGATCCTGAGTTACATCCCTTATTATACCCCAGAGCTGCACTCACTATTCTGCTAGTGCAGTCACTGTGTACATACATTATACTACTGATCCTGAGTTCCATCCTGTATTATACTCCAGAGCTGCACTCACTATTCTGCTGGTGCAGTCACTGTGTACATACATTACATTACTGATCCTGAGTTACATCCTATATTATACTCCAGAGCTGCACTCACTATTCTGCTGGTGCAGTCACTGTGTACATACATTACATTTCTGATCCTGAGTTACATCCTGTATTATAATCATGAGCTGTACTCACTATTCTGCTGGTGCAGTCACTGTGTACATATATTACATTACTGATCTTGTACTGATCCTGACTTGCATCCTGTATTATACTCCAGAGCTGCACTCACTATTCTGCTTGTTCAGTCACTGTGCACATACATTACATTACTGATCCTCAGTTATATCCTGTATTATACTCCAGAGCTGCACTCACTATTCTGCTAGTGCATTCTCTGTGTACATACATTACATTACTGATCCTGCGTTATATACTGTATTATACTCCAGAGCTGCTCTCACTATTCTGCTGGTGCAGTCACTGTGCACATACATTACATTACTGATCCTATACTGATCCTGAGTTACATCCTGTATTATACTCCAGAGCTGCACTCACTATTCTGCTGGTGCAGTCACTGTGTACATACATTACATTACTAATCCTGTGCTGATCCTGAGTTACATCCTGTATTATACTCCAGAGCTGCACTCACTATTCTGCTGGTGCAGTCACTGTGTACATACATTATATTACTGATCCTGTACTGATCCTGAGTTACATCCTGTATTATACTCCAGAGCTGCACTCACTATTCTGCTGGTGCAGTCACTGTGTACATACATTACATTACTGATTCTGTACTGATCCTGAGTTACATCCTGTATTATACTCCAGAGCTGCACTCACTATTCTGCTGGTGCAGTCACTGTGTACATACATTACATTACTGATCCTGTGCTGATCCTGAGTTACATCCTGTATTATACTCCAGAGCTGCACTCACTATTCTGCTGGTGCAGTCACTGTGTACATACATTACTGATCCTGTGCTGATCCTGAGTTACATCATGTATTATACTCCAGAGCTGCACTCACTATTCTGCTGGTGCAGTCACTGTGTACATACATTACATTACTTATCCTGAGTTACATCCTGTATTATAATCCAGAGCTGCACTCACTATTCTGCTGGTGCAGTCACTGTGTACACACATTACATTACTGATCCTGTACTGATCCTGAGTTACATCCTGTATTATACTCCAGAGCTGCACTCACTATTCTGCTGGTGCAGTCACTGTGTACATACATTACATTACTGATCCTGTACTGATCCTGAGTTACATCCTGTATTATACTCCAGAGCTGCACTCACTATTCTGCTGGTGCAGCCACTGTGTACATATATTACATTACTGATCCTGTACTGATCCTGAGTTACATCCTGTATTATACTCCAGAGCTGCACTCACTATTCTGCTAGTGCAGTCACTGTGTACATACATTACATTACTGATACTGAGTTCCATCCTGTATTATACTCCAGAGCTGCACTCACTATTCTGCTGGTGCAGTCACTGTGCACATACATTACATTACTGATCCGGTTCTGATCCTTAGTTACATCCTGTATTATACTCCAGAGCTGCACTCACAATTCTGCTGGTGCAGTCACTGTGTACATACATTACATTACTGATCCTGTACTGATCCTGAGTTACATCCTGTATTATACTCCAGAGCTGCACTCACTATTCTGCTGGTGCACCACTGTGTACATATATTACATTACTGATCCTGTACTGATCCTGAGTTACATCCCTTATTATACCCCAGAGCTGCACTCACTATTCTGCTCGTGCAGTCACTGTGTAAATACATTACATTACTGATCCTGAGTTCCATCCTGTATTATACTCCAGAGCTGCACTCACTATTCTGCTGGTGCAGTCACTGTGTACATACATTACATTACTGATCCTGTACTGATCCTGAGTTACATCCTGTATAATAATCCTGAGCTGTACTCACTATTCTGCTGGTGCAGTCACTGTGTACATATTTTACATTACTGATCTTGTACTTATCCTGACTTGCATCCTGTATTATACTCCAGAGCTGCACTCACTATTCTGCTGGTGCAGTCACTGTGTACATACATTACATTACTGATCCTCTACTGATCCTCAGTTACATCCTGTATTATACTCCAGAGCTGCTCTCACTATTCTGCTGGTGCAGTCACTGTGTACATACATTACATTACTCATCCTGAGTTACATCTTGTATTATAATCCAGAGCTGCACTCACTATTTTGCTTGGTGCAGTCACTGTGTACATACATTACATTACTGATCCTGTACTGATCCTGAGTTACATCCTGTATTATACTCCAGAGCAGCACTCACTATTCTGCTGGTGCAGTCACTGTGTACATACATTACATTATTGATCCTGTACTGATCCTGAGTTACATCCTGTATTATACTCCAGAGCAGCACTCACTATTCTGCTGGTGCAGTCACTGTGTACATACATTACATTACTGATCCTGAGTTACATCTTGTATTATAATCCAGAGCTGCACTCTCTATTCTGCTGGTGCAGTCACTGTGCACAAACATTACATTACTGGTCCTGTACTGATCCTGACTTACATACTGTATTATATTCCAGAGCTGCACTCACTATTCTACTGGTGCAGTCACTGTGCACATCCATTACATTACTGATCCTCTACTCATCCTCGGTTACTTCCTTTATTATACTCCAGAGCTGCACTCACTATTCTGCTCGTGGGGTCACTGTTTACATACATAATATTACTGATCCTGAGTTACATCCTCTATTATAATCCAGAGCTGCTCACACTATTCTGCTGGTGGAGTCACTGTGTACATACATTACATTACTGATCCTGAGATACATCCTGTATTATACTCCAGAGCTGCACTCACTATTCTGCTGGTGCAGTCACTGTGTACATACATTACATTACTGATCCTGTACTGATCCTGAGTTACATCCTGTATTATACTCCAGAGCTGCAATCACTATTCTGCTGGTGCAGCCACTGTGTACATATATTACATTACTGATCCTGTACTGATCCTGAGTTACATCCTGTATTATACTCCAGAGCTGCACTCACTATTCTGCTAGTGCAGTCACTGTGTACATACATTACATTACTGATCCTGAGTTCCATCCTGTATTATACTCCAGAGCTGCACTCACTATTCTGCTAGTGCAGTCACTGTGTACATACATTACATTACTGATCCTGAGTTCCATCCTGTATTATACTCCAGAGCTGCACTCACTATTCTGCTGGTGCAGTCACTTTGCACATACATTACATTACTGATCCGGTTCTGATCCTGAGTTACATCCTGTATTATACTCCAGAGCTGCACTCACTATTCTGCTGGTGCAGTCACTGTGTACATACATTACATTATTGATCCTGTACTGATCCTGAGTTACATCGTGTATTATACTCCAGAGCAGCACTCACTATTCTGCTGGTGCAGTCAATGTGTACATACATTACATTACTGATCCTGAGTTACATCTTGTATTATACTCCAGAGCTGCACTCTCTATTCTGCTGGTGCAGTCACTGTGCACATACATTACATTACTAATCCTGTACTGATCCTGACTTACATACTGTATTATACTCCAGAGCTGCACTCACTATTCTGCTGGTGCAGTCACTGTGCACATACATTACATTACTGATCCTCTACTCATCCTCAGTTACTTCCTTTATTATACTCCAGAGCTGCGCTCACTATTCTGCTCGTGGGGTCGCTGTGTACATACATAATATTACTGATCCTGAGTTACATCCTCTATTATAATCCAGAGCTGCTCACACTATTCTGCTGGTGGAGTCACTGTGTACATACATTACATTACTGATCCTGAGATACATCCTGTATTATACTCCAGAGCTGCACTCACTATTCTGCTGGTGCAGTCACTGTGTACATGCATTACTGATCCTGAGTTACATCCTGTATTATACTCGAGAGCTGAACTCACTATTCTGCTGGTGCAGTCACTGTGTACATACATTACATTACTGATCCTGAGTTCCATCCTGTATTATACTCCAGAGCTGTACTCACTATTCTGCTGGTGCAGTCACTGTGTACATACAATTACATTACTGATCCTGTACTGATCCTGAGTTACATCCTGTATTATACTCCAGAGCTGCACTCACTATTCTGCTTGTGCAGTCACTGTGTACATATATTACATTACTGATCCTGTACTTATCCTGACTTACATCCTGTATTATACTCCAGAGCTGCACTCACTATTCTGCTGGTGCAGTCACTGTGCACATACATTACATTACTGACCCTCTACTGATCCTCAGATACATCCTGTATTATACTTCAGAGCTGCACTCACTATTCTGCTGGTGGAGTCACTGTGTACATACATTACATTACTGATCCTGCACTGATCCTGAGTTATATCCTGTATTATACTCCAGAGCTGCACTCACTATTGTGCTGGTGCAGTCACTGTGCACATGCATTACATTACTGATCCGTTTCTCATCCTGAGTTACATCCTGTATTATACTCCAGAGCTGCACTCACTATTCTGCTGGTGCAGTCACTGTGTACATACATTACATTACTGATCCTGTACTGATCCTGAGTTACATCCTGTATTATACTCCAGAGCTGCACTCACTGTTCTGCTGGTGCAGCCACTGTGTACATATATTACGTTATTGATCCTGTACTGATCCTGAGTTACATCCTGTATTATACTCCAGAGCTGCACTCACTATTCTGCTAGTGCAGTCACTGTGTACATACATTACATTACTGATCCTGAGTTCCATCCTGTATTATACTCCAGAGCTGCACTCACTATTCTGCTAGTGCAGTCACTGTGAACATACATTACATTACTGATCCTGAGTTCCATCCTGTATTATACTCCAGAGCTGCACTCACTATTCTGCTGGTGCAGTCACTGTGCACATACATTACATTACTGATCCGGTTCTGATCCTGAGTTACATCCTGTATTATACTCCAGAGCTGCACTCACTATTCTGCTGGTGCAGTCACTGTGTACATACATTACATTACTGATCCTGTACTGATCCTGAGTTACATCATGTATTATACTCCAGAGCTGCACTCACTATTCTGCTGGTGCAGCCACTGTGTACATATATTACATTACTGATCCTGTACTGATCCTGAGTTACATCCCTTATTATACCCCAGAGCTGCACTCACTATTCTGCTAGTGCAGTCACTGTGTACATACATTATACTACTGATCCTGAGTTCCATCCTGTATTATACTCCAGAGCTGCACTCACTATTCTGCTGGTGCAGTCACTGTGTACATACATTACATTACTGATCCTGAGTTACATCCTATATTATACTCCAGAGCTGCACTCACTATTCTGCTGGTGCAGTCACTGTGTACATACATTACATTTCTGATCCTGAGTTACATCCTGTATTATAATCATGAGCTGTACTCACTATTCTGCTGGTGCAGTCACTGTGTACATATATTACATTACTGATCTTGTACTGATCCTGACTTGCATCCTGTATTATACTCCAGAGCTGCACTCACTATTCTGCTTGTTCAGTCACTGTGCACATACATTACATTACTGATCCTCAGTTATATCCTGTATTATACTCCAGAGCTGCACTCACTATTCTGCTAGTGCATTCTCTGTGTACATACATTACATTACTGATCCTGCGTTATATACTGTATTATACTCCAGAGCTGCTCTCACTATTCTGCTGGTGCAGTCACTGTGTACATACATTACATTACTGATCCTGTACTGATCCTGAGTTACATCCTATATTATACTCCAGAGCTGCACTCACTATTCTGCTGGTGCAGTCACTGTGTACATACATTACATTACTGATCCTGAGTTACATCCTGTTTTATAATCCAGAGCTGCACTCACTATTCTGCTTGTGCAGTCACTGTGTACATATATTACATTACTGATCCTGTACTGATCCTGACTTACATCCTGTATTATACTCCAGAGCTGCACTCACTATTCTGCTGGTGCAGTCACTGTGCACATACATTACATTACTGACCCTCTACTGATCCTCAGATACATCCTGTATTATACTTCAGAGCTGCACTCACTATTCTGCTGGTGGAGTCACTGTGTACATACATTACATTACTGATCCTGCACTGATCCTGAGTTATATCCTGTATTATACTCCAGAGCTGCACTCACTATTCTGCTGGTGCAGTCACTGTGCACATGCATTACATTACTGATCCGTTTCTGATCCTGAGTTACATCCTGTATTATACTCCAGAGCTGCACTCACTATTCTGCTGGTGCAGTCACTGTGTACATACATTACATTACTGATCCTGTACTGATCCTGAGTTACATCCTGTATTATACTCCAGAGCTGCACTCACTGTTCTGCTGGTGCAGCCACTGTGTACATATATTACATTATTGATCCTGTACTGATCCTGAGTTACATCCTGTATTATACTCCAGAGCTGCACTCACTATTCTGCTAGTGCAGTCACTGTGTACATACATTACATTACTGATCCTGAGTTCCATCCTGTATTATACTCCAGAGCTGCACTCACTATTCTGCTAGTGCAGTCACTGTGAACATACATTACATTACTGATCCTGAGTTCCATCCTGTATTATACTCCAGAGCTGCACTCACTATTCTGCTGGTGCAGTCACTGTGCACATACATTACATTACTGATCCGGTTCTGATCCTGAGTTACATCCTGTATTATACTCCAGAGCTGCACTCACTATTCTGCTGGTGCAGTCACTGTGTACATACATTACATTACTGATCCTGTACTGATCCTGAGTTACATCATGTATTATACTCCAGAACTGCACTCACTATTCTGCTGGTGCAGCCACTGTGTACATACATTATACTACTGATCCTGAGTTCCATCCTGTATTATACTCCAGAGCTGCACTCACTATTCTGCTGGTGCAGTCACTGTGTACATACATTACATTACTGATCCTGAGTTACATCCTATATTATACTCCAGAGCTGCACTCACTATTCTGCTGGTGCAGTCACTGTGTACATACATTACATTTCTGATCCTGAGTTACATCCTGTATTATAATCATGAGCTGTACTCACTATTCTGCTGGTGCAGTCACTGTGTACATATATTACATTACTGATCTTGTACTGATCCTGACTTGCATCCTGTATTATACTCCAGAGCTGCACTCACTATTCTGCTTGTTCAGTCACTGTGCACATACATTACATTACTGATCCTCAGTTATATCCTGTATTATACTCCAGAGCTGCACTCACTATTCTGCTAGTGCATTCTCTGTGTACATACATTACATTACTGATCCTGAGTTATATACTGTATTATACTCCAGAGCTGCTCTCACTATTCTGTTGGTGCAGTCACTGTGCACATACATTACATTACTGATCCTGTACTGATCCTGAGTTACATCCTGTATTATACTCCAGAGCTGCACTCACTATTCTGCTGGTGCAGTCACTGTGTACATACATTACATTATTGATCCTGTACTGATCCTGAGTTACATCCTGTATTATACTCCAGAGCAGCACTCACTATTCTGCTGGTTCAGTCACTGTGTACATACATTACATTACTGATCCTGAGTTACATCTTGTATTATAATCCAGAGCTGCACTCTCTATTCTGCTGGTGCAGTCACTGTGCACATACATTACATTACTGATCCTGTACTGATCCTGACTTACATACTGTATTATACTCCAGAGCTGCACTCACTATTCTGCTGGTGCAGTCACTGTGCACATACATTACATTACTGATCCTCTACTCATCCTCAGTTACTTCCTTTATTATACTCCAGAGCTGCACTCACTATTCTGCTCGTGGGGTCACTGTGTACATACATAATATTACTGATCCTGAGTTACATCCTCTATTATACTCCAGAGCTGCACTCACTATTCTGCTGGTGCAGTCACTGTGTACATACATTACATTACTGATCCTGAGATACATCCTGTATTATACTCCAGAGCTGCACTCACTATTCTGCTGGTGCAGTCACTGTGTACATACATTACTGATCCTGAGTTACATCCTGTATTATACTAGAGAGCTGAACTCACTATTCTGCTGGTGCAGTCACTGTGTACATACATTACATTACTGATCCTGAGTTCCATCCTGTATTATACTCCAGAGCTGTACTCACTATTCTGCTGGTGCAGTCACTGTGTACATACATTACATTACTGATCCTGTACTGATCCTGAGTTACATCCTATATTATACTCCAGAGCTGCACTCACTATTCTGCTGGTGCAGTCACTGTGTACATACAATTACATTACTGATCCTGAGTTACATCCTGTTTTATAATCCAGAGCTGCACTCACTATTCTGCTTGTGCAGTCACTGTGTACATATATTACATTACTGATCCTGTACTGATCCTGACTTACATCCTGTATTATACTCCAGAGCTGCACTCACTATTCTGCTGGTGCAGTCACTGTGCACATACATTACATTACTGACCCTCTACTGATCCTCAGATACATCCTGTATTATACTTCAGAGCTGCACTCACTATTCTGCTGGTGGAGTCACTGTGTACATACATTACATTACTGATCCTGCACTGATCCTGAGTTATATCCTGTATTATACTCCAGAGCTGCACTCACTATTCTGCTGGTGCAGTCACTGTGCACATACATTACATTACTGATCCGGTTCTGTTCCTGAGTTCCATCCTGTATTATACTCCAGAGCTGCACTCACTATTCTGCTGGTGCAGCCACTGTGTACATATATTACATTACTGATCCTGTACTGATCCTGAGTTACATCCTGTATTATACTCCAGAGCTGCACTCACTATTCTGCTAGTGCAGTCACTGTGTACATACATTACATTACTGATCCTGAGTTCCATCCTGTATTATACTCCAGAGCTGCACTTACTATTCTGCTAGTGCAGTCACTGTGTACATATATTACATTACTGATCCTGAGTTCCATCCTGTATTATACTCTAGACCTGCACTCACTATTCTGCTGGTGCAGTCACTGTGCACATACATTACATTACTGAACCGGTTCTGATCCTGAGTTACATCCTGTATTATATTCCAGAGCTGCACTCACTATTCTGCTGGTGCAGTCACTGTGTACATACATTACATTACTGATCCTGTACTGATCCTGAGTTACATCATGTATTATACTCCAGAGCTGCACTCACTATTCTGCTGGTGCAGCCACTGTGTACATATATTACATTACTGATCCTGTACTGATCCTGAGTTACATCCCTTATTATACCCCAGAGCTGCACTCACTATTCTGCTAGTGCTGTCACTGTGCACATACATTACACTACTGATCCTGAGTTCCATCCTGTATTATACTCCAGAGCTGCACTCACTATTCTGCTGCTGCAGTCACTGTGTACATACATTACATTACTCATCCTGAGTTACATCCTGTATTATATTCCAGAGCTGCACTCACTATTCTGCTGGTGCAGTCACTGTGTACATACATTACATTATTGATCCTGTACTGATCCTGAGTTACATCGTGTATTATACTCCAGAGCAGCACTCACTATTCTGCTGGTGCAGTCAATGTGTACATACATTACATTACTGATCCTGAGTTACATCTTGTATTATAATCCAGAGCTGCACTCTCTATTCTGCTGGTGCAGTCACTGTGCACATACATTACATTACTGATCCTGTACTGATCCTGACTTACATACTGTATTATAAACCAGAGCTGCACTCACTATTCTGCTGGTGCAGTCACTGTGCACATACATTACATTACTGATCCTCTACTCATCCTCAGTTACTTCCTTTATTATACTCCAGAGCTGCGCTCACTATTCTGCTCGTGGGGTCGCTGTGTACATACATAATATTACTGATCCTGAGTTACATCCTCTATTATAATCCAGAGCTGCTCACACTATTCTGCTGGTGGAGTCACTGTGTACATACATTACATTACTGATCCTGAGATACATCCTGTATTATACTCCAGAGCTGCACTCACTATTCTGCTGGTGCAGTCACTGTGTACATACATTACATTACTGATCCTGTACTGATCCTGAGTTACATCCTGTATTATACTCCAGAGCTGCAATCACTATTCTGCTGGTGCAGCCACTGTGTACATATATTACATTACTGATCCTGTACTGATCCTGAGTTACATCCTGTATTATACTCCAGAGCTGCACTCACTATTCTGCTAGTGCAGTCACTGTGTACATACATTACATTACTGATCCTGAGTTCCATCCTGTATTATACTCCAGAGTTGCACTCACTATTCTGCTAGTGCAGTCACTGTGTACATACATTACATTACTGATCCTGAGTTCCATCCTGTATTATACTCCAGAGCTGCACTCACTATTCTGCTGGTGCAGTCACTTTGCACATACATTACATTACTGATCCGGTTCTGATCCTGAGTTACATCCTGTATTATACTCCAGAGCTGCACTCACTATTCTGCTGGTGCAGTCACTGTGTACATACATTACATTATTGATCCTGTACTGATCCTGAGTTACATCGTGTATTATACTCCAGAGCTGCACTCACTATTCTGCTGGTGCAGTCAATGTGTACATACATTACATTACTGATCCTGAGTTACATCTTGTATTATAATCCAGAGCTGCACTCTCTATTCTGCTGGTGCAGTCACTGTGCACATACATTACATTACTAATCCTGTACTGATCCTGACTTACATACTGTATTATACTCCAGAGCTGCACTCACTATTCTGCTGGTGCAGTCACTGTGCACATACATTACATTACTGATCCTCTACTCATCCTCAGTTACTTCCTTTATTATACTCCAGAGCTGCGCTCACTATTCTGCTCGTGGGGTCGCTGTGTACATACATAATATTACTGATCCTGAGTTACATCCTCTATTATAATCCAGAGCTGCTCACACTATTCTGCTGGTGGAGTCACTGTGTACATACATTACATTACTGATCCTGAGATACATCCTGTATTATACTCCAGAGCTGCACTCACTATTCTGCTGGTGCAGTCACTGTGTACATGCATTACTGATCCTGAGTTACATCCTGTATTATACTCGAGAGCTGAACTCACTATTCTGCTGGTGCAGTCACTGTGTACATACATTACATTACTGATCCTGAGTTCCATCCTGTATTATACTCCAGAGCTGTACTCACTATTCTGCTGGTGCAGTCACTGTGTACATACAATTACATTACTGATCCTGTACTGATCCTGAGTTACATCCTGTATTATACTCCAGAGCTGCACTCACTATTCTGCTTGTGCAGTCACTGTGTACATATATTACATTACTGATCCTGTACTTATCCTGACTTACATCCTGTATTATACTCCAGAGCTGCACTCACTATTCTGCTGGTGCAGTCACTGTGCACATACATTACATTACTGACCCTCTACTGATCCTCAGATACATCCTGTATTATACTTCAGAGCTGCACTCACTATTCTGCTGGTGGAGTCACTGTGTACATACATTACATTACTGATCCTGCACTGATCCTGAGTTATATCCTGTATTATACTCCAGAGCTGCACTCACTATTGTGCTGGTGCAGTCACTGTGCACATGCATTACATTACTGATCCGTTTCTCATCCTGAGTTACATCCTGTATTATACTCCAGAGCTGCACTCACTATTCTGCTGGTGCAGTCACTGTGTACATACATTACATTACTGATCCTGTACTGATCCTGAGTTACATCCTGTATTATACTCCAGAGCTGCACTCACTGTTCTGCTGGTGCAGCCACTGTGTACATATATTACGTTATTGATCCTGTACTGATCCTGAGTTACATCCTGTATTATACTCCAGAGCTGCACTCACTATTCTGCTAGTGCAGTCACTGTGTACATACATTACATTACTGATCCTGAGTTCCATCCTGTATTATACTCCAGAGCTGCACTCACTATTCTGCTAGTGCAGTCACTGTGTACATACATTACATTACTGATACTGAGTTCCATCCTGTATTATACTCCAGAGCTGCACTCACTATTCTGCTGGTGCAGTCACTGTGCACATACATTACATTACTGATCCGGTTCTGATCCTTAGTTACATCCTGTATTATACTCCAGAGCTGCACTCACAATTCTGCTGGTGCAGTCACTGTGTACATACATTACATTACTGATCCTGTACTGATCCTGAGTTACATCCTGTATTATACTCCAGAGCTGCACTCACTATTCTGCTGGTGCACCACTGTGTACATATATTACATTACTGATCCTGTACTGATCCTGAGTTACATCCCTTATTATACCCCAGAGCTGCACTCACTATTCTGCTCGTGCAGTCACTGTGTACATACATTACATTACTGATCCTGAGTTCCATCCTGTATTATACTCCAGAGCTGCACTCACTATTCTGCTGGTGCAGTCACTGTGTACATACATTACATTACTGATCCTGTACTGATCCTGAGTTACATCCTGTATAATAATCCTGAGCTGTACTCACCATTCTGCTGGTGCAGTCACTGTGTACATATATTACATTACTGATCTTGTACTTATCCTGACTTGCATCCTGTATTATACTCCAGAGCTGCACTCACTATTCTGCTGGTGCAGTCACTGTGTACATACATTACATTACTGATCCTCTACTGATCCTCAGTTACATCCTGTATTATACTCCAGAGCTGCTCTCACTATTCTGCTGGTGCAGTCACTGTGTACATACATTACATTACTCATCCTGAGTTACATCTTGTATTATAATCCAGAGCTGCACTCACTATTTTGCTTGGTGCAGTCACTGTGTACATACATTACATTACTGATCCTGTACTGATCCTGAGTTACATCCTGTATTATACTCCAGAGCAGCACTCACTATTCTGCTGGTGCAGTCACTGTGTACATACATTACATTATTGATCCTGTACTGATCCTGAGTTACATCCTGTATTATACTCCAGAGCAGCACTCACTATTCTGCTGGTGCAGTCACTGTGTACATACATTACATTACTGATCCTGAGTTACATCTTGTATTATAATCCAGAGCTGCACTCTCTATTCTGCTGGTGCAGTCACTGTGCATAAACATTACATTACTGGTCCTGTACTGATCCTGACTTACATACTGTATTATATTCCAGAGCTGCACTCACTATTCTACTGGTGCAGTCACTGTGCACATCCATTACATTACTGATCCTCTACTCATCCTCAGTTACTTCCTTTATTATACTCCAGAGCTGCACTCACTATTCTGCTCGTGGGGTCACTGTGTACATACATAATATTACTGATCCTGAGTTACATCCTCTATTATAATCCAGAGCTGCTCACACTATTCTGCTGGTTGAGTCACTGTGTACATACATTACATTACTGATCCTGAGATACATCCTGTATTATACTCCAGAGCTGCACTCACTATTCTGCTGGTGCAGTCACTGTGTACATACATTACATTACTGATCCTGTACTGATCCTGAGTTACATCCTGTATTATACTCCAGAGCTGCAATCACTATTCTGCTGGTGCAGCCACTGTGTACATATATTACATTACTGATCCTGTACTGATCCTGAGTTACATCCTGTATTATACTCCAGAGCTGCACTCACTATTCTGCTAGTGCAGTCACTGTGTACATACATTACATTACTGATCCTGAGTTCCATCCTGTATTATACTCCAGAGCTGCACTCACTATTCTGCTAGTGCAGTCACTGTGTACATACATTACATTACTGATCCTGAGTTCCATCCTGTATTATACTCCAGAGCTGCACTCACTATTCTGCTGGTGCAGTCACTTTGCACATACATTACATTACTGATCCGGTTCTGATCCTGAGTTACATCCTGTATTATACTCCAGAGCTGCACTCACTATTCTGCTGGTGCAGTCACTGTGTACATACATTACATTATTGATCCTGTACTGATCCTGAGTTACATCGTGTATTATACTCCAGAGCAGCACTCACTATTCTGCTGGTGCAGTCAATGTGTACATACATTACATTACTGATCCTGAGTTACATCTTGTATTATAATCCAGAGCTGCACTTTCTATTCTGCTGGTGCAGTCACTGTGCACATACATTACATTACTAATCCTGTACTGATCCTGACTTACATACTGTATTATACTCCAGAGCTGCACTCACTATTCTGCTGGTGCAGTCACTGTGCACATACATTACATTACTGATCCTCTACTCATCCTCAGTTACTTCCTTTATTATACTCCAGAGCTGCGCTCACTATTCTGCTCGTGGGGTCGCTGTGTACATACATAATATTACTGATCCTGAGTTACATCCTCTATTATAATCCAGAGCTGCTCACACTATTCTGCTGGTGGAGTCACTGTGTACATACATTACATTACTGATCCTGAGATACATCCTGTATTATACTCCAGAGCTGCACTCACTATTCTGCTGGTGCAGTCACTGTGTACATGCATTACTGATCCTGAGTTACATCCTGTATTATACTCGAGAGCTGAACTCACTATTCTGCTGGTGCAGTCACTGTGTACATACATTACATTACTGATCCTGAGTTCCATCCTGTATTATACTCCAGAGCTGTACTCACTATTCTGCTGGTGCAGTCACTGTGTACATACAATTACATTACTGATCCTGTACTGATCCTGAGTTACATCCTGTATTATACTCCAGAGCTGCACTCACTATTCTGCTTGTGCAGTCACTGTGTACATATATTACATTACTGATCCTGTACTTATCCTGACTTACATCCTGTATTATACTCCAGAGCTGCACTCACTATTCTGCTGGTGCAGTCACTGTGCACATACATTACATTACTGACCCTCTACTGATCCTCAGATACATCCTGTATTATACTTCAGAGCTGCACTCACTATTCTGCTGGTGGAGTCACTGTGTACATACATTACATTACTGATCCTGCACTGATCCTGAGTTATATCCTGTATTATACTCCAGAGCTGCACTCACTATTGTGCTGGTGCAGTCACTGTGCACATGCATTACATTACTGATCCGTTTCTCATCCTGAGTTACATCCTGTATTATACTCCAGAGCTGCACTCACTATTCTGCTGGTGCAGTCACTGTGTACATACATTACATTACTGATCCTGTACTGATCCTGAGTTACATCCTGTATTATACTCCAGAGCTGCACTCACTGTTCTGCTGGTGCAGCCACTGTGTACATATATTACGTTATTGATCCTGTACTGATCCTGAGTTACATCCTGTATTATACTCCAGAGCTGCACTCACTATTCTGCTAGTGCAGTCACTGTGTACATACATTACATTACTGATCCTGAGTTCCATCCTGTATTATACTCCAGAGCTGCACTCACTATTCTGCTAGTGCAGTCACTGTGAACATACATTACATTACTGATCCTGAGTTCCATCCTGTATTATACTCCAGAGCTGCACTCACTATTCTGCTGGTGCAGTCACTGTGCACATACATTACATTACTGATCCGGTTCTGATCCTGAGTTACATCCTGTATTATACTCCAGAGCTGCACTCACTATTCTGCTGGTGCAGTCACTGTGTACATACATTACATTACTGATCCTGTACTGATCCTGAGTTACATCATGTATTATACTCCAGAGCTGCACTCACTATTCTGCTGGTGCAGCCACTGTGTACATATATTACATTACTGATCCTGTACTGATCCTGAGTTACATCCCTTATTATACCCCAGAGCTGCACTCACTATTCTGCTAGTGCAGTCACTGTGTACATACATTATACTACTGATCCTGAGTTCCATCCTGTATTATACTCCAGAGCTGCACTCACTATTCTGCTGGTGCAGTCACTGTGTACATACATTACATTACTGATCCTGAGTTACATCCTATATTATACTCCAGAGCTGCACTCACTATTCTGCTGGTGCAGTCACTGTGTACATACATTACATTTCTGATCCTGAGTTACATCCTGTATTATAATCATGAGCTGTACTCACTATTCTGCTGGTGCAGTCACTGTGTACATATATTACATTACTGATCTTGTACTGATCCTGACTTGCATCCTGTATTATACTCCAGAGCTGCACTCACTATTCTGCTTGTTCAGTCACTGTGCACATACATTACATTACTGATCCTCAGTTATATCCTGTATTATACTCCAGAGCTGCACTCACTATTCTGCTAGTGCATTCTCTGTGTACATACATTACATTACTGATCCTGCGTTATATACTGTATTATACTCCAGAGCTGCTCTCACTATTCTGCTGGTGCAGTCACTGTGCACATACATTACATTACTGATCCTATACTGATCCTGAGTTACATCCTGTATTATACTCCAGAGCTGCACTCACTATTCTGCTGGTGCAGTCACTGTGTACATACATTACATTACTAATCCTGTGCTGATCCTGAGTTACATCCTGTATTATACTCCAGAGCTGCACTCACTATTCTGCTGGTGCAGTCACTGTGTACATACATTATATTACTGATCCTGTACTGATCCTGAGTTACATCCTGTATTATACTCCAGAGCTGCACTCACTATTCTGCTGGTGCAGTCACTGTGTACATACATTACATTACTGATTCTGTACTGATCCTGAGTTACATCCTGTATTATACTCCAGAGCTGCACTCACTATTCTGCTGGTGCAGTCACTGTGTACATACATTACATTACTGATCCTGTGCTGATCCTGAGTTACATCCTGTATTATACTCCAGAGCTGCACTCACTATTCTGCTGGTGCAGTCACTGTGTACATACATTACTGATCCTGTGCTGATCCTGAGTTACATCATGTATTATACTCCAGAGCTGCACTCACTATTCTGCTGGTGCAGTCACTGTGTACATACATTACATTACTTATCCTGAGTTACATCCTGTATTATAATCCAGAGCTGCACTCACTATTCTGCTGGTGCAGTCACTGTGTACACACATTACATTACTGATCCTGTACTGATCCTGAGTTACATCCTGTATTATACTCCAGAGCTGCACTCACTATTCTGCTGGTGCAGTCACTGTGTACATACATTACATTACTGATCCTGTACTGATCCTGAGTTACATCCTGTATTATACTCCAGAGCTGCACTCACTATTCTGCTGGTGCAGCCACTGTGTACATATATTACATTACTGATCCTGTACTGATCCTGAGTTACATCCTGTATTATACTCCAGAGCTGCACTCACTATTCTGCTAGTGCAGTCACTGTGTACATACATTACATTACTGATACTGAGTTCCATCCTGTATTATACTCCAGAGCTGCACTCACTATTCTGCTGGTGCAGTCACTGTGCACATACATTACATTACTGATCCGGTTCTGATCCTTAGTTACATCCTGTATTATACTCCAGAGCTGCACTCACAATTCTGCTGGTGCAGTCACTGTGTACATACATTACATTACTGATCCTGTACTGATCCTGAGTTACATCCTGTATTATACTCCAGAGCTGCACTCACTATTCTGCTGGTGCACCACTGTGTACATATATTACATTACTGATCCTGTACTGATCCTGAGTTACATCCCTTATTATACCCCAGAGCTGCACTCACTATTCTGCTCGTGCAGTCACTGTGTACATACATTACATTACTGATCCTGAGTTCCATCCTGTATTATACTCCAGAGCTGCACTCACTATTCTGCTGGTGCAGTCACTGTGTACATACATTACATTACTGATCCTGTACTGATCCTGAGTTACATCCTGTATAATAATCCTGAGCTGTACTCACTATTCTGCTGGTGCAGTCACTGTGTACATATATTACATTACTGATCTTGTACTTATCCTGACTTGCATCCTGTATTATACTCCAGAGCTGCACTCACTATTCTGCTGGTGCAGTCACTGTGTACATACATTACATTACTGATCCTCTACTGATCCTCAGTTACATCCTGTATTATACTCCAGAGCTGCTCTCACTATTCTGCTGGTGCAGTCACTGTGTACATACATTACATTACTCATCCTGAGTTACATCTTGTATTATAATCCAGAGCTGCACTCACTATTTTGCTTGGTGCAGTCACTGTGTACATACATTACATTACTGATCCTGTACTGATCCTGAGTTACATCCTGTATTATACTCCAGAGCAGCACTCACTATTCTGCTGGTGCAGTCACTGTGTACATACATTACATTATTGATCCTGTACTGATCCTGAGTTACATCCTGTATTATACTCCAGAGCAGCACTCACTATTCTGCTGGTGCAGTCACTGTGTACATACATTACATTACTGATCCTGAGTTACATCTTGTATTATAATCCAGAGCTGCACTCTCTATTCTGCTGGTGCAGTCACTGTGCACAAACATTACATTACTGGTCCTGTACTGATCCTGACTTACATACTGTATTATATTCCAGAGCTGCACTCACTATTCTACTGGTGCAGTCACTGTGCACATCCATTACATTACTGATCCTCTACTCATCCTCAGTTACTTCCTTTATTATACTCCAGAGCTGCACTCACTATTCTGCTCGTGGGGTCACTGTGTACATACATAATATTACTGATCCTGAGTTACATCCTCTATTATAATCCAGAGCTGCTCACACTATTCTGCTGGTGGAGTCACTGTGTACATACATTACATTACTGATCCTGAGTTACATCCTGTTTTATAATCCAGAGCTGCACTCACTATTCTGCTTGTGCAGTCACTGTGTACATATATTACATTACTGGTCCTGTACTGATCCTGACTTACATCCTGTATTATACTCCAGAGCTGCACTCACTATTCTGCTGGTGCAGTCACTGTGCACATACATTACATTACTGACCTTCTACTGATCCTCAGATACATCCTGTATTATACTTCAGAGCTGCACTCACTATTCTGCTGGTGGAGTCACTGTGTACATACATTACATTACTGATGCTGCACTGATCCTGAGTTATATCCTGTATTATACTCCAGAGCTGCACTCACTATTCTGCTGGTGCAGTCACTGTGCACATACATTACATTACTGATCCGGTTCTGATCCTGAGTTACATCCTGTATTATACTCCAGAGCTGCACTCACTATTCTGCTGGTGTAGTCACTGTGTACATACATTACATTACTGATCCTGTACTGATCCTGAGTTACATCCTGTATTATACTCCAGAGCTGCAATCACTATTCTGCTGGTGCAGCCACTGTGTACATATATTACATTACTGATCCTGTACTGATCCTGAGTTACATCCTGTATTATACTCCAGAGCTGCACTCACTATTCTGCTAGTGCAGTCACTGTGTACATACATTACATTACTGATCCTGAGTTCCATCCTGTATTATACTCCAGAGCTGCACTCACTATTCTGCTAGTGCAGTCACTGTGTACATACATTACATTACTGATCCTGAGTTCCATCCTGTATTGTACTCCAGAGCTGCACTCACTATTCTGCTGGTGCAGTCACTTTGCACATACATTACATTACTGATCCGGTTCTGATCCTGAGTTACATCCTGTATTATACTCCAGAGCTGCACTCACTATTCTGCTGGTGAAGTCACTGTGTACATACATTACATTACTGATCCTGTACTGATCCTGAGTTACATCCTGTATTATACTCCAGAGCTGCACTCACTATTCTGCTGGTGCGGCCACTGTGTACATATATTACATTACTGATCCTGTACTGATCCTGAGTTACATCCTGTATTATACTCCAGAGCTGCACTCACTATTCTGCTAGTGCAGTCACTGTGTACATACATTACATTACTGATCCTGAGTTCCATCCTGTATTATACTCCAGAGCTGCACTCACTATTCTGCTAGTGCAGTCGCTGTGTACATACATTACATTACTGATCCTGAGTTCCATCCTGTATTATACTCCAGAGCTGCACTCACTATTCTGCTGGTGCAGTCACTGTGCACATACATTACATTACTGATCCGGTTCTGATCCTGAGTTACATCCTGTATTATACTCCAGAGCTGCACTCACTATTCTGCTTGTGCAGTCTCTGTGTACATACATTACATTACTGATCCTGTACTGATCCTGAGTTACATCCTGTATTATACTCCAGAGCTGCACTCACTATTCTGCTTGTGCAGTCTCTGTGTACATACATTACATTACTGATCCGGTTCTGATCCTGAGTTACATCCTGTATTATACTCCAGAGCTGCACTCACTATTCTGCTTGTGCAGTCTCTGTGTACATACATTACATTACTGATCCTGTACTGATCCTGAGTTACATCCTGTATTATACTCCAGAGCTGCACTCACTATTCTGCTGGTGCACCACTGTGTACATATATTACATTACTGATCCTGTACTGATCCTGAGTTACATCCCTTATTATACCCCAGAGCTGCACTCACTATTCTGCTAGTGCAGTCACTGTGTACATACATTACATTACTGATCCTGAGTTCCATCCTGTATTATACTCCAGAGCTGCACTCACTATTCTGCTGGTGCAGTCACTGTGTACATACATTACATTACTGATCCTGTACTGATCCTGAGTTACATCCTATATTATACTCCAGAGCTGCACTCACTATTCTGCTGGTGCAGTCACTGTGTGCATACATTACATTACTGATCCTGAGTTACATCCTGTATTATAATCCTGAGCTGTACTCACTATTCTGCTGTTGCAGTCACTGTGTACATATATTACATTACTAATCTTGTACTTATCCTGACTTGCATCCTGTATTATACTCCAGAGCTGCACTCACTACTCTGCTTGTGCAGTCACTGTGCACATACATTACATTACTGATCCTCTACTGATCTTCAGTTACATCCTGTATTATACTCCAGAGCTGCACTCACTATTCTGCTGCTGCAGTCACTGTGTACATACATTACATAACTCATCCTGAGTTACATCTTGTATTATAATCCAGAGCTGCACTCACTATTCTGCTGGTGCAGTCACTGTGTACATACATTACATTACTGATCCTGTACTGATCCTGAGTTACATCCTGTATAATAATCCTGAGCTGTACTCACTATTCTGCTGGTGCAGTCACTGTGTACATATATTACATTACTGATCTTGTACTTATCCTGACTTGCATCCTGTATTATACTCCAGAGCTGCACTCACTATTCTGCTGGTGCAGTCACTGTGTACATACATTACATTACTCATCCTGAGTTACATCTTGTATTATAATCCAGAGCTGCACTCACTATTTTGCTTGGTGCAGTCACTGTGTACATACATTACATTACTGATCCTGTACTGATCCTGAGTTACATCCTGTATTATACTCCAGAGCAGCACTCACTATTCTGCTGGTGCAGTCACTGTGTACATACATTACATTATTGATCCTGTACTGATCCTGAGTTACATCCTGTATTATACTCCAGAGCAGCACTCACTATTCTGCTGGTGCAGTCACTGTGTACATACATTACATTACTGATCCTGAGTTACATCTTGTATTATAATCCAGAGCTGCACTCTCTATTCTGCTGGTGCAGTCACTGTGCACAAACATTACATTACTGGTCCTGTACTGATCCTGACTTACATACTGTATTATATTCCAAAGCTGCACTCACTATTCTACTGGTGCAGTCACTGTGCACATCCATTACATTACTGATCCTCTACTCATCCTCAGTTACTTCCTTTATTATACTCCAGAGCTGCACTCACTATTCTGCTCGTGGGGTCACTGTGTACATACATAATATTACTGATCCTGAGTTACATCCTCTATTATAATCCAGAGCTGCTCACACTATTCTGCTGGTGGAGTCACTGTGTACATACATTACATTACTGATCCTGAGTTACATCCTGTTTTATAATCCAGAGCTGCACTCACTATTCTGCTTGTGCAGTCACTGTGTACATATATTACATTACTGGTCCTGTACTGATCCTGACTTACATCCTGTATTATACTCCAGAGCTGCACTCACTATTCTGCTGGTGCAGTCACTGTGCACATACATTACATTAATGACCCTCTACTGATCCTCAGATACATCCTGTATTATACTTCAGAGCTGCACTCACTATTCTGCTGGTGGAGTCACTGTGTACATACATTACATTACTGATGCTGCACTGATCCTGAGTTATATCCTGTATTATACTCCAGAGCTGCACTCACTATTCTGCTGGTGCAGTCACTGTGCACATACATTACATTACTGATCCGGTTCTGATCCTGAGTTACATCCTGTATTATACTCCAGAGCTGCACTCACTATTCTGCTGGTGCAGTCACTGTGTACATACATTACATTACTGATCCTGTACTGATCCTGAGTTACATCCTGTATTATACTCCAGAGCTGCAATCACTATTCTGCTGGTGCAGCCACTGTGTACATATATTACATTACTGATCCTGTACTGATCCTGAGTTACATCCTGTATTATACTCCAGAGCTGCACTCACTATTCTGCTAGTGCAGTCACTGTGTACATACATTACATTACTGATCCTGAGTTCCATCCTGTATTATACTCCAGAGCTGCACTCACTATTCTGCTAGTGCAGTCACTGTGTACATACATTACATTACTGATCCTGAGTTCCATCCTGTATTATACTCCAGAGCTGCACTCACTATTCTGCTGGTGCAGTCACTTTGCACATACATTACATTACTGATCCGGTTCTGATCCTGAGTTACATCCTGTATTATACTCCAGAGCTGCACTCACTATTCTGCTGGTGCAGTCACTGTGTACATACATTACATTACTGATCCTGTACTGATCCTGAGTTACATCCTGTATTATACTCCAGAGCTGCACTCACTATTCTGCTGGTGCGGCCACTGTGTACATATATTACATTACTGATCCTGTACTGATCCTGAGTTACATCCTGTATTATACTCCAGAGCTGCACTCACTATTCTGCTAGTGCAGTCACTGTGTACATACATTACATTACTGATCCTGAGTTCCATCCTGTATTATACTCCAGAGCTGCACTCACTATTCTGCTAGTGCAGTCGCTGTGTACATACATTACATTACTGATCCTGAGTTCCATCCTGTATTATACTCCAGAGCTGCACTCACTATTCTGCTGGTGCAGTCACTGTGCACATACATTACATTACTGATCCGGTTCTGATCCTGAGTTACATCCTGTATTATACTCCAGAGCTGCACTCACTATTCTGCTTGTGCAGTCTCTGTGTACATACATTACATTACTGATCCTGTACTGATCCTGAGTTACATCCTGTATTATACTCCAGAGCTGCACTCACTATTCTGCTTGTGCAGTCTCTGTGTACATACATTACATTACTGATCCGGTTCTGATCCTGAGTTACATCCTGTATTATACTCCAGAGCTGCACTCACTATTCTGCTTGTGCAGTCTCTGTGTACATACATTACATTACTGATCCTGTACTGATCCTGAGTTACATCCTGTATTATACTCCAGAGCTGCACTCACTATTCTGCTGGTGCACCACTGTGTACATATATTACATTACTGATCCTGTACTGATCCTGAGTTACATCCCTTATTATACCCCAGAGCTGCACTCACTATTCTGCTAGTGCAGTCACTGTGTACATACATTACATTACTGATCCTGAGTTCCATCCTGTATTATACTCCAGAGCTGCACTCACTATTCTGCTGGTGCAGTCACTGTGTACATACATTACATTACTGATCCTGTACTGATCCTGAGTTACATCCTATATTATACTCCAGAGCTGCACTCACTATTCTGCTGGTGCAGTCACTGTGTGCATACATTACATTACTGATCCTGAGTTACATCCTGTATTATAATCCTGAGCTGTACTCACTATTCTGCTGTTGCAGTCACTGTGTACATATATTACATTACTAATCTTGTACTTATCCTGACTTGCATCCTGTATTATACTCCAGAGCTGCACTCACTACTCTGCTTGTGCAGTCACTGTGCACATACATTACATTACTGATCCTCTACTGATCTTCAGTTACATCCTGTATTATACTCCAGAGCTGCACTCACTATTCTGCTGCTGCAGTCACTGTGTACATACATTACATAACTCATCCTGAGTTACATCTTGTATTATAATCCAGAGCTGCACTCACTATTCTGCTGGTGCAGTCACTGTGTACATACATTACATTATTGATCCTGTACTGATCCTGAGTTACATCCTGTATTATACTCCAGAGCAGCACTCACTATTCTGCTGGTGCAGTCACTGTGTACATACATTACATTACTGATCCTGAGTTACATCTTGTATTATAATCCAGAGCTGCACTCTCTATTCTGCTGGTGCAGTCACTGTGCACATACATTACATTACTGATCCTGTACTGATCCTGACTTACATACTGTATTATACTCCAGAGCTGCACTCACTATTCTGCTGGTGCAGTCACTGTGCACATACATTACATTACTGATCCTCTACTCATCCTCAGTTACTTCCTTTATTATACTCCAGAGCTACACTCACTATTCTGCTCGTGGGGTCACTGTGTACATACATAATATTACTGATCCTGAGTTACATCCTCTATTATAATCCAGAGCTGCACACACTATTCTGCTGGTGGAGTCACTGTGTACATACATTACATTACTGATCCTGAGATACATCCTGTATTATACTCCAGAGCTGCACTCACTATTCTGCTGGTGCAGTCACTGTGTACATACATTACTGATCCTGAGTTACATCCTGTATTATACTCGAGAGCTGAACTCACTATTCTGCTGGTGCAGTCACTGTGTACATACATTACATTACTGATCCTGAGTTCCATCCTGTATTATACTCCAGAGCTGTACTCACTATTCTGCTGGTGCAGTCACTGTGTACATACAATTACATTACTGATCCTGTACTGATCCTGAGTTACATCCTGTATTATACTCCAGAGCTGCACTCACTATTCTGCTTGTGCAGTCACTGTGTACATATATTACATTACTGATCCTGTACTGATCCTGACTTACATCCTGTATTATACTCCAGAGCTGCACTCACTATTCTGCTGTTGCAGTCACTGTGCACATACATTACATTACTGACCCTCTACTGATCCTCAGATACATCCTGTATTATACTTCAGAGCTGCACTCACTATTCTGCTGGTGGAGTCACTGTGTACATACATTACATTACTGATCCTGCACTGATCCTGAGTAATATCCTGTATTATACTCCACAGCTGCACTCACTATTCTGCTGGTGCAGTCACTGTGCACATGCATTACATTACTGATCCGGTTCTGATCCTGAGTTACATCCTGTATTATACTCCAGAGCTGCACTCACTATTCTGCTGGTGCAGTCACTGTGTAAATACATTACATTACTGATCCTGTACTGATCCTGAGTTACATCCTGTATTATACTCCAGAGCTGCACTCACTGTTCTGCTGGTGCAGCCACTGTGTACATATATTACATTATTGATCCTGTACTGATCCTGAGTTACATCCTGTATTATACTCCAGAGCTGCACTCACTATTCTGCTAGTGCAGTCACTGTGTACATACATTACATTACTGATCCTGAGTTCCATCCTGTATTATACTCCAGAGCTGCACTCACTATTCTGCTAGTGCAGTCACTGTGAACATACATTACATTACTGATCCTGAGTTCCATCCTGTATTATACTCCAGAGCTGCACTCACTATTCTGCTGGTGCAGTCACTGTGCACATACATTACATTACTGATCCGGTTCTGATCCTGAGTTACATCCTGTATTATACTCCAGAGCTGCACTCACTATTCTGCTGGTGCAGTCACTGTGTACATACATTACATTACTGATCCTGTACTGATCCTGAGTTACATCATGTATTATACTCCAGAGCTGCACTCACTATTCTGCTGGTGCAGCCACTGTGTATATATATTACATTACTGATCCTGTACTGATCCTGAGTTACATCCCTTATTATACCCCAGAGCTGCACTCACTATTCTGGTAGTGCAGTCACTGTGTACATACATTATACTACTGATCCTGAGTTCCATCCTGTATTATACTCCAGAGCTGCACTCACTATTCTGCTGGTGCAGTCACTGTGTACATACATTACATTACTGATTCTGAGTTACATCCTATATTATACTCCAGAGCTGCACTCACTATTCTGCTGGTGCAGTCACTGTGTACATACATTACATTTCTGATCCTGAGTTACATCCTGTATTATAATCCTGAGCTGTACTCACTATTCTGCTGGTGCAGTCACTGTGTACATATATTACATTACTGATCTTGTACTGATCCTGACTTGCATCCTGTATTATACTCCAGAGCTGCACTCACTATTCTGCTTGTTCAGTCACTGTGCACATACATTACATTACTGACCCTGAGTTATATAATGTATTATACTCCAGAGCTGCACTCACTATTCTGCTAGTGCATTCTCTGTGTACATACATTACATTACTGATCCTGAGTTATATAATGTAGTATATTCCAGAGCTGCTCTCACTATTCTGCTGGTGCAGTCACTGTGCACATACATTACATTACTGATCCTGTACTGATCCTGAGTTACATCCTGTATTATACTCCAGAGCTGCACTCACTATTCTGCTGGTGCAGTCACTGTGTACATACATTACATTACTAATCCTGTTCTGATCCTGAGTTACATCCTGTATTATACTCCAGAGCTGCACTCACTATTCTGCTGGTGCAGTCACTGTGTACATACATTACATTACTGATCCTGTACTGATCCTGAGTTACATCCTATATTATACTCCAGAGCTGCACTCACTATTCTGCTGGTGCAGTCACTGTGTGCATACATTACATTACTGATCCTGAGTTACATCCTGTATTATAATCCTGAGCTGTACTCACTATTCTGCTGGTGCAGTCACTGTGTACATATATTACATTACTAATCTTGTACTTATCCTGACTTGCATCCTGTATTATACTCCAGAGCTGCACTCACTATTCTGCTAGTGCAGTCACTGTGTACATACATTACATTACTGATCCTGAGTTCCATCCTGTATTATACTCCAGAGCTGCACTCACTATTCTGCTAGTGCAGTCGCTGTGTACATACATTACATTACTGATCCTGAGTTCCATCCTGTATTATACTCCAGAGCTGCACTCACTATTCTGCTGGTGCAGTCACTGTGCACATACATTACATTACTGATCCGGTTCTGATCCTGAGTTACATCCTGTATTATACTCCAGAGCTGCACTCACTATTCTGCTTGTGCAGTCTCTGTGTACATACATTACATTACTGATCCTGTACTGATCCTGAGTTACATCCTGTATTATACTCCAGAGCTGCACTCACTATTCTGCTTGTGCAGTCTCTGTGTACATACATTACATTACTGATCCGGTTCTGATCCTGAGTTACATCCTGTATTATACTCCAGAGCTGCACTCACTATTCTGCTTGTGCAGTCTCTGTGTACATACATTACATTACTGATCCTGTACTGATCCTGAGTTACATCCTGTATTATACTCCAGAGCTGCACTCACTATTCTGCTGGTGCACCACTGTGTACATATATTACATTACTGATCCTGTACTGATCCTGAGTTACATCCCTTATTATACCCCAGAGCTGCACTCACTATTCTGCTAGTGCAGTCACTGTGTACATACATTACATTACTGATCCTGAGTTCCATCCTGTATTATACTCCAGAGCTGCACTCACTATTCTGCTGGTGCAGTCACTGTGTACATACATTACATTACTGATCCTGTACTGATCCTGAGTTACATCCTATATTATACTCCAGAGCTGCACTCACTATTCTGCTGGTGCAGTCACTGTGTACATATATTACATTACTAATCTTGTACTTATCCTGACTTGCATCCTGTATTATACTCCAGAGCTGCACTCACTACTCTGCTTGTGCAGTCACTGTGCACATACATTACATTACTGATCCTCTACTGATCTTCAGTTACATCCTGTATTATACTCCAGAGCTGCACTCACTATTCTGCTGCTGCAGTCACTGTGTACATACATTACATTACTCATCCTGAGTTACATCTTGTATTATAATCCAGAGCTGCACTCACTATTCTGCTGGTGCAGTCACTGTGTACATACATTACATTATTGATCCTGTACTGATCCTGAGTTACATCCTGTATTATACTCCAGAGCAGCACTCACTATTCTGCTTGTGCAGTCACTGTGTACATATATTACATTACTGATCCTGTACTGATCCTGACTTACATCCTGTATTATACTCCAGAGCTGCACTCACTATTCTGCTGTTGCAGTCACTGTGCACATACATTACATTACTGACCCTCTACTGATCCTCAGATACATCCTGTATTATACTTCAGAGCTGCACTCACTATTCTGCTGGTGGAGTCACTGTGTACATACATTACATTACTGATCCTGCACTGATCCTGAGTAATATCCTGTATTATACTCCACAGCTGCACTCACTATTCTGCTGGTGCAGTCACTGTGCACATGCATTACATTACTGATCCGGTTCTGATCCTGAGTTACATCCTGTATTATACTCCAGAGCTGCACTCACTATTCTGCTGGTGCAGTCACTGTGTACATACATTACATTACTGATCCTGTACTGATCCTGAGTTACATCCTGTATTATACTCCAGAGCTGCACTCACTGTTCTGCTGGTGCAGCCACTGTGTACATATATTACATTATTGATCCTGTACTGATCCTGAGTTACATCCTGTATTATACTCCAGAGCTGCACTCACTATTCTGCTAGTGCAGTCACTGTGTACATACATTACATTACTGATCCTGAGTTCCATCCTGTATTATACTCCAGAGCTGCAGTCACTATTCTGCTAGTGCAGTCACTGTGAACATACATTACATTACTGATCCTGAGTTCCATCCTGTATTATAATCCAGAGCTGCACTCACTATTCTGCTGGTGCAGTCACTGTGCACATACATTACATTACTGATCCGGTTCTGATCCTGAGTTACATCCTGTATTATACTCCAGAGCTGCACTCACTATTCTGCTGGTGCAGTCACTGTGTACATACATTACATTACTGATCCTGTACTGATCCTGAGTTACATCATGTATTATACTCCAGAGCTGCACTCACTATTCTGCTGGTGCAGCCACTGTGTACATATATTACATTACTGATCCTGTACTGATCCTGAGTTACATCCCTTATTATACCCCAGAGCTGCACTCACTATTCTGGTAGTGCAGTCACTGTGTACATACATTATACTACTGATCCTGAGTTCCATCCTGTATTATACTCCAGAGCTGCACTCACTATTCTGCTGGTGCAGTCACTGTGTACATACATTACATTACTGATTCTGAGTTACATCCTATATTATACTCCAGAGCTGCACTCACTATTCTGCTGGTGCAGTCACTGTGTACATACATTACATTTCTGATCCTGAGTTACATCCTGTATTATAATCCTGAGCTGTACTCACTATTCTGCTGGTGCAGTCACTGTGTACATATATTACATTACTGATCTTGTACTGATCCTGACTTGCATCCTGTATTATACTCCAGAGCTGCACTCACTATTCTGCTTGTTCAGTCACTGTGCACATACATTACATTACTGACCCTGAGTTATATAATGTATTATACTCCAGAGCTGCACTCACTATTCTGCTAGTGCATTCTCTGTGTACATACATTACATTACTGATCCTGAGTTATATAATGTAGTATATTCCAGAGCTGCTCTCACTATTCTGCTGGTGCAGTCACTGTGCACATACATTACATTACTGATCCTGTACTGATCCTGAGTTACATCCTGTATTATACTCCAGAGCTGCACTCACTATTCTGCTGGTGCAGTCACTGTGTACATACATTACATTACTAATCCTGTGCTGATCCTGAGTTACATCCTGTATTATACTCCAGAGCTGCACTCACTATTCTGCTGGTGCAGTCACTGTGTACATACATTACATTACTGATCCTGTACTGATCCTGAGTTACATCCTATATTATACTCCAGAGCTGCACTCACTATTCTGCTGGTGCAGTCACTGTGTGCATACATTACATTACTGATCCTGAGTTACATCCTGTATTATAATCCTGAGCTGTACTCACTATTCTGCTGGTGCAGTCACTGTGTACATATATTACATTACTAATCTTGTACTTATCCTGACTTGCATCCTGTATTATACTCCAGAGCTGCACTCACTATTCTGCTAGTGCAGTCACTGTGTACATACATTACATTACTGATCCTGAGTTCCATCCTGTATTATACTCCAGAGCTGCACTCACTATTCTGCTGGTGCAGTCACTGTGCACATACATTACATTACTGATCCGGTTCTGATCCTGAGTTACGTCCTGTATTATACTCCAGAGCTGCACTCACTATTCTGCTTGTGCAGTCTCTGTGTACATACATTACATTACTGATCCTGTACTGATCCTGAGTTACATCCTGTATTATACTCCAGAGCTGCACTCACTATTCTGCTTGTGCAGTCTCTGTGTACATACATTACATTACTGATCCGGTTCTGATCCTGAGTTACATCCTGTATTATACTCCAGAGCTGCACTCACTATTCTGCTTGTGCAGTCTCTGTGTACATACATTACATTACTGATCCTGTATTGATCCTGAGTTCCATCCTGTATTATACCCCAGAGCTGCACTCACTATTCTGCTAGTGCAGTCACTGTGTACATACATTACATTACTGATCCTGAGTTCCATCCTGTATTATACTCCAGAGCTGCACTCACTATTCTGCTGGTGCAGTCACTGTGTACATACATTACATTACTGATCCTGTACTGATCCTGAGTTACATCCTATATTATACTCCAGAGCTGCACTCACTATTCTGCTGGTGCAGTCACTGTGTGCATACATTACATTACTGATCCTGAGTTACATCCTGTATTATAATCCTGAGCTGTACTCACTATTCTGCTGGTGCAGTCACTGTGTACATATATTACATTACTAATCTTGTACTTATCCTGACTTGCATCCTGTATTATACTCCAGAGCTGCACTCACTACTCTGCTTGTGCAGTCACTGTGCACATACATTACATTACTGATCCTCTACTGATCTTCAGTTACATCCTGTATTATACTCCAGAGCTGCACTCACTATTCTGCTGCTGCAGTCACTGTGTACATACATTACATTACTCATCCTGAGTTACATCTTGTATTATAATCCAGAGCTGCACTCACTATTCTGCTGGTGCAGTCACTGTGTACATACATTACATTATTGATCCTGTACTGATCCTGAGTTACATCCTGTATTATACTCCAGAGCAGCACTCACTATTCTGCTGGTGCAGTCACTGTGTACATACATTACATTACTGATCCTGAGTTACATCTTGTATTATAATCCAGAGCTGCACTCTCTATTCTGCTGGTGCAGTCACTGTGCACATACATTACATTACTGATCCTGTACTGATCCTGACTTACATACTGTATTATACTCCAGAGCTGCACTCACTATTCTGCTGGTGCAGTCACTGTGCACATACATTACATTACTGATCCTCTACTCATCCTCAGTTACTTCCTTTATTATACTCCAGAGCTGCACTCACTATTCTGCTCGTGGGGTCACTGTGTACATACATAATATTACTGATCCTGAGTTACATCCTCTATTATAATCCAGAGCTGCACACACTATTCTGCTGGTGGAGTCACTGTGTACATACATTACATTACTGATCCTGAGATACATCCTGTATTATACTCCAGAGCTGCACTCACTATTCTGCTGGTGCAGTCACTGTGTACATACATTACTGATCCTGAGTTACATCCTGTATTATACTCGAGAGCTGAACTCACTATTCTGCTGGTGCAGTCACTGTGTACATACATTACATTACTGATCCTGAGTTCCATCCTGTATTATACTCCAGAGCTGTACTCACTATTCTGCTGGTGCAGTCACTGTGTACATACAATTACATTACTGATCCTGTACTGATCCTGAGTTACATCCTGTATTATACTCCAGAGCTGCACTCACTATTCTGCTTGTGCAGTCACTGTGTACATATATTACATTACTGATCCTGTACTGATCCTGACTTACATCCTGTATTATACTCCAGAGCTGCACTCACTATTCTGCTGTTGCAGTCACTGTGCACATACATTACATTACTGACCCTCTACTGATCCTCAGATACATCCTGTATTATACTTCAGAGCTGCACTCACTATTCTGCTGGTGGAGTCACTGTGTACATACATTACATTACTGATCCTGCACTGATCCTGAGTAATATCCTGTATTATACTCCACAGCTGCACTCACTATTCTGCTGGTGCAGTCACTGTGCACATGCATTACATTACTGATCCGGTTCTGATCCTGAGTTACATCCTGTATTATACTCCAGAGCTGCACTCACTATTCTGCTGGTGCAGTCACTGTGTACATACATTACATTACTGATCCTGTACTGATCCTGAGTTACATCCTGTATTATACTCCAGAGCTGCACTCACTGTTCTGCTGGTGCAGCCACTGTGTACATATATTACATTATTGATCCTGTACTGATCCTGAGTTACATCCTGTATTATACTCCAGAGCTGCACTCACTATTCTGCTAGTGCAGTCACTGTGTACATACATTACATTACTGATCCTGAGTTCCATCCTGTATTATACTCCAGAGCTGCACTCACTATTCTGCTAGTGCAGTCACTGTGAACATACATTACATTACTGATCCTGAGTTCCATCCTGTATTATACTCCAGAGCTGCACTCACTATTCTGCTGGTGCAGTCACTGTGCACATACATTACATTACTGATCCGGTTCTGATCCTGAGTTACATCCTGTATTATACTCCAGAGCTGCACTCACTATTCTGCTGGTGCAGTCACTGTGTACATACATTACATTACTGATCCTGTACTGATCCTGAGTTACATCATGTATTATACTCCAGAGCTGCACTCACTATTCTGCTGGTGCAGCCACTGTGTACATATATTACATTACTGATCCTGTACTGATCCTGAGTTACATCCCTTATTATACCCCAGAGCTGCACTCACTATTCTGGTATTGCAGTCACTGTGTACATACATTATACTACTGATCCTGAGTTCCATCCTGTATTATACTCCAGAGCTGCACTCACTATTCTGCTGGTGCAGTCACTGTGTACATACATTACATTACTGATTCTGAGTTACATCCTATATTATACTCCAGAGCTGCACTCACTATTCTGCTGGTGCAGTCACTGTGTACATATATTACATTACTGATCTTGTACTGATCCTGACTTGCATCCTGTATTATACTCCAGAGCTGCACTCACTATTCTGCTTGTTCAGTCACTGTGCACATACATTACATTACTGACCCTGAGTTATATAATGTATTATACTCCAGAGCTGCACTCACTATTCTGCTAGTGCATTCTCTGTGTACATACATTACATTACTGATCCTGAGTTATATAATGTATTATATTCCAGAGCTGCTCTCACTATTCTGCTGGTGCAGTCACTGTGCACATACATTACATTACTGATCCTGTACTGATCCTGAGTTACATCCTGTATTATACTCCAGAGCTGCACTCACTATTCTGCTGGTGCAGTCACTGTGTACATACATTACATTACTAATCCTGTGCTGATCCTGAGTTACATACTGTATTATACTCCAGAGCTGCACTCACTATTCTGCTGGTGCAGTCACTGTGTACATACATTATATTACTGATCCTGTACTGATCCTGAGTTACATCCTGTATCATACTCCAGAGCTGCACTCACTATTCTGCTGGTGCAGTCACTGTGTACATACATTACATTACTGATTCTGTACTGATCCTGAGTTACAGCCTGTATTATACTCCAGAGCTGCACTCACTATTCTGCTGGTGCAGTCACTGTGTACATACATTACATTACTGATCCTGTGCTGATCCTGAGTTACATCCTGTATTATACTCCAGAGCTGCACTCACTATTCTGCTGGTGCAGTCACTGTGTACATACATTACTGATCCTGTGCTGATCCTGAGTTACATCATGTATTATACTCCAGAGCTGCACTCACTATTCTGCTGGTGCAGTCCCTGTGTACATACATTACATTACTTATCCCGAGTTACATCCTGTATTATAATCCAGAGCTGCACTCACTATTCTGCTGGTGCAGTCACTGTGTAAATACATTCCATTACTGATTCTATACTGATCCTGACTTACATCCTGTATTATACTCCAGAGCAGCACTCACTATTCTGCTGGTGCAGTCACTATGTACATACATTACATTACTGATCCTGTACTGATCCTGAGTTAAATCCTGTATTATACCCCAGAGCTGCACTCACTATTCTGGTAGTGCAGTCACTGTGTACATACACTACATTACTGATCCTGAGTTCCATCCAGTATTATACTCCAGAGCTGCACTCACTATTCTGCAGGTGCAGTCACTGTGTATATACATTACATTACTGATCCTGTACTGACCCTGAGTTACATCCTATATTATACTCCAGAGCTGCACTCACTATTCTGCTGGTGCAGTCACTGTGTACATACATTACATTACTGATCCTGAGTTACATCCTGTAGATCTTTTTATTATAAAAATGAAAAACATAACAATAATAATAACAGAAACATAACAAAATTATCAACCACAAAATAAACAATGTAATGAACTGGTCCAGCCGCTCCCTCTCTCCTCACACACTTATTATACATATATACACAATAATAACTACTCATATTGCAGACTTCTGGTCCGGTTACCAAACAAAATAATAACAATATAATAAGTAAAATAAACAATAACCGACAAAAATATATAGAAACTAATATATACATTTTTTTTATATATATTAATATAAAATAAATACTAACTATACAAATGTAAACATTACTAAACAAAACCCCCCACACTCAAGCCCACCAGTCCCTCCCCGGCACTGACCTGAGAGCTGGTCCTGCGCCTCATGCCTCAGTCCAACGTCCATAGGCCAGATCAGGCAGTGCCAGTTTTTCACCCAAATAACCAGATGAACCCACCTCCCCCCTTTTCCCTCCACCCAACCTAATACCTACACCCAAACCCATATATACAATATATACAGAAACAAACAATACAATAACCACAACTGACAAAGCCCAAGTTCGGCGCCTGCAGCCCTACATCACTGTCTACTGATCAATAAAACAAAAATCTATGGTGTCAGCAGCAGCCCACCACCAGGAGAGGAGACGACCAGACTAGGGCACACTAAAAGAAAAGCCCCTCCAGAGGAGAGCGGCCCTCCGTGTACCCAGTCTCTCATACTCCAGAGAACGTACCTTCACCAGGTCACCGAGTATGGTCCTAAACACATCGTCCACTGGGAGGATTTTCCGCTGCGTCGATACTAAGCACCGTGCGTTCCACGTGTGATACCTAACCACTGCGCTAACTAGAAATAAGGTGCAGCGGTCCTGACCACCCAGGTCCCCGAATGCTCCATAGGCCCATTCCGCATAAGAGAGCCCGGCCAGCTGGGGCCAGCCAATGGAGGCGCCCACCCTGTTGTACACCTCTGTGTTAAAGGGACAACGAAGCAGGAAGTGGTCCATGCTTTCAAGCATGGTAACACAATGCTCCCGAGGACAGTTCCTGTCCTCAGAGCTCCTACTCTTCAGATTGTCCCTCACACACAGCTTCCCATGGAAGCAGCGCCAAGCCAAGTCCCAAAACTTTGAGGGGATCCTGAAAGAATTCAAAAGATGCAGACCCACCCCAAGATCCCGACTTGGGCAATCCCTGCGCGCCAGAGGCCTCTGAAAATGGGTCAACAGAACCCTTTTGTCAAGGAGCTTCCTTGGCAGAGTCCTGAACTCCCACATTCCCAGACCCCACCTGCGAATTACCTTCAGAACCACAGTAGCGTAAGCCGGTAGATGTCCATGTGGTGTGCGTAGATCTTTCACTTGCCCTCCTGTCTCCCATTCCTGGAAGAAAGGCTGAAACCATCGCTTACAGGAGAATACCCACAGAGGAGCCCTCTCTTTCCAGAGGTTTGCAATATTGATCTTAATGAAGGTATTCACAAGGAATACCACAGGGTTCACCATACCCTACCCTCCTAGTCTCCTCGTATGGTAAGTAACCTCCTTCTTGACAAGGTTCAGTCTATTCCCCCATAACAGTTGGAAGAACAAACTGTAGACCCGAGTCCAGAGAGGCTCCAGCAAGATGCACACACTGCCCAGATAGATCAGCACAGGGAGCAGGTAAGTTTTGATCAGGTTTATCCTTTCCCTTAGGGTCAAAGACCAACCCTTCCATTGGTACACCTTCTGAATGGCGATCTGTAGCCTGCTGTCCCAATTTTGTTTGGGGCAATCCCCCTGGCCAAATTTGATGCCAAGAACTTTTGCAGAGACTTTGGGTTCTGGAAGGGTGTCCGGGAGATCAAAACCAGAATCTCCTCCTCCCAGCCAGAGACTCTCACACTTATCCCGGTTGATCTTGGACCCGGATGCCTCCGAGTAGCGATTTACCTCTGACATCAGCCATTCTGCCTCCCCATCAGAGGAAACAAAAACGGTGACATCATCGGCATACGCCACCACTCTCAGAGTGGCTTCCGGTGCTGCCCGGTCCATCACGATCCCAGCCAATGGTCCACGCTCCACCCTTCTAAGAAGTGGGTCAATCGCAAACACGTACAGCAGCGGGCTCAAGGAACAACCCTGGCGAACACCACACCCAACCTCAAAAGAGCTGCCAATCCAACCGTTCACAAGCGGGAAACTCTCTGCCCCAGCGTACAAGGTCTTAAGCCAATCAACAAACCCCCCCGGCCGGCCATACCTCAGAAGGACAGACCAGAGGTACTCATGATTAACCCGATCAAACGCTTTTGCCTGGTCCAATGACAGCATGTACCCCTTCCAGTGACCAGCCCTACTCTGCTCCACCGCCTCTCGGACACAGAGTACAGCACTAATTGTACTGCGGCCCGGAACAGAGCAATGCTGGGCCCCCGAAAGGAGCTGGGGTGCAAATTTCACCAGCCGATTAAACAGCACCTTTGCCAAAACCTTCCTGTCTGCATTCAGAAGCGCTATGGGAGGCCAATTCTCAATGCAAGATGGGTCCTTACCCTTTGACAAGATGATCAGGGCAGACCTCCTCATTGACTTTGGCAGAGTGCCCGAGGAAAGAAATTCATTGAATACCTCAGTCAAGAGGGGAACCAAGGCGTCCTTAAAGGTCTTATAGAATTCAGATGTTAAGCCATCTGGACCGGGAGATTTCTTTAGGGCAAGCCCTTCAATCGCCAACTTAACTTCCTCTTCCCTGATCATCTCTGTCAAAACGCCAAGAGAGGGGTCTACCCCTGGTTCGGGGACGGCTTCAGCCAGAAAAGCCGACATCTCATCCCAATCCAGATCCCTCTTCCCCAAGAGGTGCGAGTAGAAGGATCTGACGACCTCCAGGGTCCCTATAAAAGGCCGTCTATATGACATTACATGAAATTGAGCCTGTGTTACGGACACATGGAAAGTCATTACAAGATTTTGGCCTACACCTTCCTGTTGGCAAGTACGATGATCCAATCAATTCTGGCAAATATTACGACCCTGTTGCGGAAAAGGCTTTGAGGAGAAATTCCAAATGTTAAACCCAGGACAACGAAAGGCTTTCGAAAAAATCAGAGAAGCTTTTGAGATTCCAACTTGCAACAACGTCTATTTTTTATTGACGGACCTGGTGGAAGTGGTAAGACATTCCTGTATAATACAATCATGCATTACGTTCAGAGCAAAAATGAATTAGTCTTGCCATGTACATTTACAGGCATTGCTGCTACTTTGCTGGAAGGAGGCCGAACTTCCCATAATCTGTTCAAACTGCCTATACCAATTAATGAAACGTCGACGTGCAATATTCGTCATGGCAGCAATACTGCCAATGAGTTGAAAAACGCCAAACTCATAATCTGGGACGAAGCTTCTACGGCTCCAGCTCATGCTGTAAATGCAGTTGACACCTTCTACAAAGAACTCATGGCTGAAGATCCAAAAGTTCCCTCCAAAAAAACGTTCGGAGGTGCAGTGTCTGTTTTTGGTGGAGATTTTCGACAAATCCTTCCTGTTGTACCACATGGCACCAGAACCGAAATAATTTCAGCATGCATGAAGAACAGCAATTGTTGGAGGAATATTGAAGTCCTCAAATTGGACCTAAACATGCGTACCAATGAGGACAATGTCCCCCAAGAACATCAAGGCTTTTCCCAATGGCTTTTAAACCTTGGAGATGGAAAACTTCAAGAACCAGGACTAGAGGAAGGTATCTTTGAAATTCCTTCTGTCTGCATTGAAAATGGATGTATTGTTGATGCTGTCTTTCCTCAAGTCATACAACCAGAAGATAAAAGCATTGCAAACCGTGCAATCCTAACTCCAAAAAACCAACATTCACATGAACTGAATGAAAATGTTCTTAGACGAATTCAGTCTGAATTGAAATGCTACACCAGTATTGATTCCATTCAGCAAGATACTGCAAATGCTGAGGAAGCAGCAAACTATCCGATGGAGTTCTTAAACAGCTTAACGCCTGGTGGTATGCCTCCTCATAGATTACATTTGAAAGTTGGAGCAGTAGTCATGCTATTAAGAAACCTTAACTCAAGAAGAGGTCTTTGCAATGGCACCAGAATAGTTGTGAAGCAAATGATGTCAAAAGTCATTGACTGTGAAATCCTCAGCGGATCATTTAAAGGTACAAGGGTATCATTCCCAGAGTTATTCTGCCCCAAGCCATCCTCATCTTCCTTTTACTTTAAAACGAAAACAGTTTCCCTTAAGACTGGCTTATGCTATGACCATCAACAAAAGTCAAGGGCAAACACTGGATTCAGTTGGCATATATTTGCCATCTCCAGCCTTCAGCCATGGCCAACTTTATGTCGCCTCTTCAAGGACAAAATCCTTCCAACAAGTCAAAGTCAAAGTTTTTGCTACTGATCAACGAGGCAACTTAAAGAAAGACCACAGAGTTTACACCAAAAATGTTCTTTACACAGAAGTTTTTGCACAATAATTTTTTTTTCCAGCTAATAGTTTAACAAAATGTAAAATGTTATATATAACAGTGAATGTGTCTTTCTGTTCAAAGCCAAAATGGGTGGCGGCTGTGCAGTGTGGTGCCTGAGTCAGAGCGTGTGCACACTGCACTACGATGCCATTTTACTGAAGACACTGTGTGTGCAAATTCCCAGACACAGTGTCTTCAAGAAAATGGCGCCAGATATTGTGAGATGCGCACACGTTGACTCAGGCACTATTTTATGGGAACAGCACATACCAGGATGGGGGCACAGGATGGCAGCAGCACATACCAGGATGGGGGCACAGGATGGGAGCAGCACATACCAGGATGGGGGCACAGGATGGGGGCAGCACATACCAGGATGGGGGCACAGGATGGGGGCAGCACATACCAGGATGGGGGCACAGGATGGCAGCAGCACATACCAGGATGGGGGCACAGGATGGGAGCAGCACATACCAGGATGGGGGCACAGGATGGGGGCAGCACATACCAGGATGGGGGCACAGGATGGGAGCACATAGTAGGATGGGGGCACAGGATGGGAGCAGCACATACCAGGATGGGGGCGCAGGATAGCAGCATATACCAGGATGGGGGCACAGGATAGCAGCACATACCAGGATAGGGGCACAGGATAGCAGCACATACCAGGATGGGGGCACAGGATGGCAGCAGCACATACCAGGATGGGGGCACAGGATAGCAGCAGCACATACCAGGATGGGGGCACAGGATGGGAGCAGCACATACCAGGATGGGGGCACAGGATGGGAGCAGCACATACCAGGATGGGGGCGCAGGATAGCAGCATATACCAGGATGGGGGCACATGATGGCAGCAGCACATACCAGGATGGGGGCACAGGATGGCAGCAGCACATACCAGGATGGGGGCACAGGATGGGGGCAGCACATACCAGGATGGGGGCACAGGATGGGAGGAGCACATGACAGGATGGAGGCCATATACCAATATAAATGCTCGCCACCCGGGCGTAGAACGGGTGGTTCAATAGCTAGTACATTATAGGTGAAGTAGACTCAAAAGACCAAAGCAGATTCAACCTTAAAGAACGAGTCATTACTTCTTCTTTTACCCATGAGCCCCGCACGTCATGCCCTACTGCCCCAATGCACATTTCGAATCTTCCTCAGGGGGTGCCCCTGCGTGCGTTGGGGCAGTTGGGCATGACGTGCGGACTCACGGGTAAGTGCCTCATTCATTACCAGTATACTTATCTCTAACATTCAAGAAGTTGTCCACTACTTTATGTATCCCCCCCGGGGCCCCTAAGACTTATTGTGAATACCTTCTGTTGCTGATAATGCCTGTGAGCGGCGCTATCGGTTGCCGCTCACAGGCATCACGTGACTCCGGCTGACGTCATGACAAGTGAGGCGTGACTCAGCACTGGGGTCCCCGCGGTGGCCGCTGGGTTGTGGGTGGGGTTACTCCCCGCGTCACACCTAGCATCCACCGTGCGCTTTCCCAATGAATGGAGAGAGGCAGAGCGCGTGGTGGATGCTGGGTGTGACGAGGAGGGGTAACCCCGCCCACAGCCTGGAGTCCACCCTGGAACCTGGAAGACAAAGACCCCCGGCTCCTGCCAGCACTTGTCATGACATCAGCGGATGTCAGAGCCGGCTGCAGCCGGGGGTCACATGATGCCTGTGAGGGGCCAGTGATAGCGCCACTCACAGGCCGTATCTGCAACAGAAGGTATTTACAAGAAGTCTTAGGGGCCCCGGGGGGATACATGGGGGGGATATAAAGTAGTGGACATCCCCTTTCAGCCATGGCGCTCTGTTTTACCACCTGTGTGCCTGTTTTTATGTAATCTCCACCTATATGATGTGTGCTGCTCCTCTTTATTGATTTTGATTTAATTATACTGAGTTAGGACCTAAGCACTATAATACTGTTGTGGGGATCTATGTGATACTGCTATATCTATGTCAGATATGTAATTGGTCTGGCACCCCCACTAAAACCACGTTCCCTCCCCCACCCCCCACCCCCCCGTCCAACTAATCTCATATATGTGTGTCTCTCTTGTGATTAATACAATTGATATTGATATTTACTTTATGATTGAAGTAGTAATGACTCGTTCTTTAAGGCTGAATTTGTCATGTCATTGTATCATAACACAGGATAACAAAAAAAATGGTGGTAGCCCATGCAAGTGCTGCACTCACTATTCTGCTGGTGCAGTCACTGTGTACATACATTACATTACTGATCCTGTACTGATCCTGAGTTAAATCCTGTATTATACCCCAGAGCTGCACTCACTATTCTGGTAGTGCAGTCACTGTGTACATACACTACATTACTGATCCTGAGTTCCATCCAGTATTATACTCCAGAGCTGCACTCACTATTCTGCTGGTGCAGTCACTGTGTACATACATTACATTACTGATCCTGTACTGATCCTGAATTATATCCTGTATAATACTCCAGAGCTGCACTCACTATTCTGCTGGTGCAGTCACTGTGTACATAAATTACATTACTGATCCTGAGTTACATCCTGTATTATACTCCAGAGCTGCACTCACTATTCTGCTGGTGCAGTCACTGTGTACATACATTACATTACTGATCCGGAGTTATATCCTGTATTATACTCCAGAGCTGCACTCACTATTCTGCTGGTGCAGTCACTGTGTACATACATTACATTACTGATCCTGAGTTACATCCTGTATTATACTCCAGAGCTGCACTCATTATTCTGCTGGTGCAGTCACTGTGTACATACATTACATTACTGATCCTGAGTTACATCCTGTATTATACTCCAGAGCTGCACTCACTATTCTGCTGGTGCAGTCACTGTGTACATACATTACATTACTGATCCGGAGTTATATCCTGTATTATACTCCAGAGCTGCACTCACTATTCTGCTTGTGCAGTCACTGTGTACATACATTACATTACTGATCCTGAGTTACATCCTGTATTATACTCCAGAGCTGCACTCACTATTCTGCTGGTGCAGTCACTGTGTACATACATTACATTACTGATCCTGAGTTACCTCCTGTATTATACTCCAGAGCTGCACTCACTATTCTGCTGGTGCAGTCACTGTGTACATACATTACATTACTGATCCTGCACTGATCCTGAGTTATATCCTGTATTATACTCCAGAGCTGCACTCACTATTCTGCTGGTCCAGCCGCTCCCTCTCTCCTCACACACATATTATACATATATACACAATAATAACTACCTACACCATGACATCTGGTCCAGTTACCAAACAAATAATAACAATATAATAAACAATAACCGACAAATTATATACATACTAATATATACATTCTTCTTTTTTTTTTTTTTTTTTTTTTTTTTTTTTATAAATAAAATAAATACTAACTATACAAATATATACAAGACAAAACAAAACCCCCCACACTCAAGCCCACCAGTCCCTCCCCGGCACTGACCTGAGAGCTGGTCCTGCGCCTCATGCCTCAGTCCAACGTCCATAGGCCAGATCAGGCAGTGCCAGTTTTTCACCCAAATAACCAGTGTCCCAAAAGATGAACCCACCTCCCCCTTTTCCCTCCACCCAACCTAACACCTACACCCAAACCCATATATACAATATATACAGAAACAAACAATACAATAACCACAACTGACAAAGCCAAAGTTCGGTGCCTGCAGCCCTACATCACTGTCTACTGATCAAAACAAAACAAAAATCTATGGTGTCAGCAGCAGCCCACCACCAGGAGAGGCGATGACCAGACTAGGGCACACTAAAAGAAAAGCCCCTCCAGAGGAGAGCGGCCCTCCGTGTACCCAGTCTCTCATACTCCAGAGAACGCACCTTCATCAGGTCACCGAGTATGGTCCTAAACACATCGTCCACTGGGAGGATTTTCCCCTGCGTCGATACTAAGCACCGTGCGTTCCACGTGTGATACCTAACCACTGCGCTAACTAGAAATAAGGTGCAGTGGTCCCGACCACCCAGGTCCCCGAATGCTCCATAGGCCAATTCCGCATAAGAGAGACCGACCAGCCAGGGCCAGTCAATGGAGGCGCCCATCCTGTTGTACACCTCTGTGTTAAAGGGACAACGAAGCAAGAAGTGGTCCATGCTTTCAAGCATGGTACCACAATGCTCCCGAGGACAGTTCCTGTCCTCAGAGCTCCTACACTTCAGATTGTCCCTCACACACAGTTTCCCATGGAAGCAGCGCCAAGCCAAGTCCCAAAACTTCGAGGGATCCTGATAGAATTCAAAAGATGCAGACCCACCCCAACATCCCGACTTGGGCAATCCCTGCACACCAGAGGCCTCTGAAAATGAGTCAACAGAACCCTTTTGTCAAGGAGCTTCCTTGGCAGAGTCCTGACCTCCCACATTCCCAGACCCCACCGACGAATTACCTTCAGAACCACAGTAGCGTAAGCCGGTAGATGTCAATGTGGTGTGCGTAGATCTTTCACTTGCCCTCCTGTCTCCCATTCCTGGAAGAAAGGCTGAAACCATCCCTTACAGCAGAATACCCACGGGGGAGCCCTCTCTTTCCAGAGGTTAGCAATATTGATCTTAATGAAGGTATTCACAAGGAATACCACAGGGTTCACCATACCCAACCCTCCTAGTCTCCTCGTATGGTAAGTAACCTCCCTCTTGACCAGGTTCAGTCTATTCCCCCATAACAGTTGGAAGAACAAACTGTAGACCCGAGTCCAGAGAGGCTCCGGCAAGATGCACACACTGCCCAGATAGATCAGCACAGGGAGCAGGTAAGTTTTGATCAGGTTTATCCTTTCCCTTAGGGTCAAAGACCAACCCTTCCATTGGTTCACCTTCTGAGGGGCGATCTCTAGCCTGCTGTTCCAATTTTGTTTGGGGCAATCCCCCTGGCCAAATTCGATGCCAAGAACTTTTGCAGAGACTTTGGGTCCTGGAAGGGTGTCCGGGAGATCAAAACCAGAATCTCCTCCTCCCAGCCAGAGACTCTCACACTTATCCCGGTTGATCTTGGACCCGGATGCCTCCGAGTAGCTATTTACTTCTGATATCAGCCACTCTGCCTCCCCATCAGAGGAAACAAAAACGGTGACATCATCGGCATACGCCACCACTCTCAGAGTGGCTTCCGGTGCTGCCCGGTCCATCACGATCCCAGCCAATGGTCCACGCTCCACCCTCCTAAGACGTGGGTCAATTGCAAACACGTACAGCAGCGGGCTCAAGGGACAACCCTGGCGAACACCACACCCAACCTCAAAAGAGCTGCCAATCCAACCGTTCACAAGCGGGAAACTCTCTGCCCCAGCGTACAAGGTCTTAAGCCAATCAACAAACCCCCCCGGCAGGCCATACCTCAGAAGGACAGACCAGAGGTACTCATGATTAACCAGATCAAACGCTTTTGCCTGGTCCAATGATAGCATGTACCCCTTCCAGTGACCAGCCCTACCCTGCTCCACCGCCTCTCGGACACTAATTGTACTGCGGCCCGGAACAGAGCAATGCTGGGCTCCCGAAAGGAGCCGGGGTGCAAATTTCACCAGCCGATTAAACAGCACCTTTGCCAAAACCTTCCTGTCTGCATTGAGAAGCGCTATGGGACGCCAATTCTCAATGCAAGATGAGTCCTTACCCTTTGACAAGATAATCAGGGCAGACCTCCTCATTGATTTTGGCAGAGTGCCCGATAAAAGACATTCATTGAATACCTCAGTCAACAGGGGAACCAAGGCGTCCTTAAAGGTCTTATAGAATTCAGATGTTAAGCCATCTGGACCGGGAGATTTCTTTAGGGCAAGCCCTTCAATCGCCAACTTAACTTCCTCTTCCCTGATCATCTCTGTCAAAACGCCAAGAGAGGGGTCTACCCCTGGTTCGGGGACGGCTTCAGCCAGAAAAGCCGACATCTCATCCCAATCCAGATCCCTCTTCCCCAAGAGGTGCGAGTAGAAGGATCTGACGACCTCCAGGGTCCCTGATCTGGATCTTTTCAGGGACCCCGCAGTGTCAACCAGTCCTGTAACAACTTTACTATTCACTGACATCTTGCAGTTTCTGTAAGGGTCTGGCGAGCGGTACTTCCCATAATCCCTCTCAAAAACCAAAGATGCGTGTCTATCATACTGACACCTCATTAGCAAAGATTTCACTCTGGAGATCTCCTCGCGGCTACCTCCAGTTGAGACAAGATGCTCGAGTTTCCTCCTCAGGCCCTGATACAGGTGGTACCTGTCCAGGCTCCAGAGTCTCGAGAGCTGGCGGAAGAATCTCGCCACCCTTTTCTTGAACATCTCCCACCACTCTGACTTACTACTACAAAGATCCAGTAAGGGTACCTGGCTCTGAAGAAAATCCTCAAAGGACTGTCTTATCTCCGCTTCTACCAAGAGAGACGAATTGAGCCTCCAAAAGCCTCTTCCTATCCGGGGAGTCTCTGTAACATTCAGAAAAAACAAAATCAAACAGAGATCGGAGAACTCCACCTCAACAGCAGATACTGCTGAAGAGACGGCTTCCTCCTTTAAATAAAACTTGTCTATCCTGGACCTACAGTTACCTCTATGATAGGTGAACCCCTCGTGGACTGCGGTGAGCCGGATGTGGACATCTACCAGGCGAGCTTCACTAGCTACACTATTAAGGGCGACGCCATCATAAGTCAGCTTGTCTCTGGAACCTCCTCTATCTCGGGGCCTCATGACAGTGTTAAAGTCCCCTCCAAAGACGACCTGCCGACTCGTAAAAAGGTAGGGCTTGATTCTCATAAAGAGACACTTCCGGTCCCACTTAGATTGGGGACCATAGATGTTAATGAGCCAGAGCTCTTGTCCCTTCATGAGGACATCTAATATCAGGCACCTCCCCATTTCTAACTCAATAACCCGTCGGCATTCTACCGGTGCGGTAAAAAGGACCGCCACTCCGCTATACGGCTCGGCCGCAAGAGACCAATAGGAGGGCCCAAGTCTCCACTCCCTCTGCCATATTTGGCAGCCTGGTCTCTTGCAAAAAGAAAACGTCAGCTTCAACCCGGCTGAGAAAATCAAAGGCCGCCAATCTAGCCATATTTGACTTAATGCTGGCGACATTAATGGACACCAGCGTCAACGGAGTGGGTACCGCCATCATTGGTGATTGAGTTAGATAGCTTTCTTCTTCCCACTCCCCTTATCCTCTGCCTCAGAGGAGGAATCCTTCCCCCTCTTTAATGATACAGAGGTGTCCATTCCCACATTTTTCCTTCTTTTTTCGTCCTTGTCTCCGGACTCTGGGCCAGTCCCTCCCCCCAAGGACCTTGCATCCCCAGGAGAAGGAGACTCGGCGCCCACTGTAAGCTCCGCCGAAGCCAGAACCTCACCCTCAGCCTCCTCTTTTGAGGAAGAGATGTTATCAAGGGCTTGGAAGCGGTTAGAAAGACCAACTAGAGGGGAGTCAGTTTTACCTTCCTTAGGTACCTTGGTCAGAGCGGGAGAAGATATTTTATCTCCCTTCTTTCTCTTCTTTTTGGTGCCGAGCTTACGCTTGTTCTCTAGCCACCGCTTATTGTCCTCATCCATATTTTCATATTGGGAGGATTCTGAGGCAGAGGGGGTTTCCTCCCTGTGGATCCTCCTGACCTTCTCATCAAACTCATCATCCCTCGGGGCCTCAGCAGCAACTTTGGCATCCAGGACAGGGGCCGCCCCCGTAGCCCGGGGCTCGCCCCGCTCCCTCTCCTGTCTGCACTTGTCTAGACGCCTCAGCTGGGCAGGCATCTTTTTATTGTTTTTCTTCCCTGGCCCCTCAGCTCCCCCACCCCTGCTAGTTCTCTCCCCAGCAAAATCGGCCTCACGGCTTTCTCCCACCGGGGTCTCGACTGCATTAGCGAAGGAGCGAGGACAACGGCTGACTGGGTGACCTAACTCACCACACAGGTGGCACCTAATCTCCACACAAGAGGCAGCAAGGTGACCGACACCCCCACACAACGCACATTTCTGCACAGTGCAGTTTGCACTGAAGTGTGTAGGGTCGCCGTACCTGTGACAGAGCTTTGGTTGCCCCAGGTAGAAGACCAGGATACGATCCCTACCCAGGAAGGCAGATGATGGAATGTGGGCAACCGTACCACCTGAACACTTAAGTTTTACCATAAACGTCCAGGCCCCTGACCAGATACCAAACTCGTTGCGTTTTTTATTTGGCATCTCCACCACCTCTCCACACTGACCAAGCCATAATCATCAACATTAACAGAAATAAACACTTGAAATAGATCACTCTGTGTGTAATGACTCTACATAATATATGAGTTTCACTTTTTGTATTGAAGAACTGAAATAAACTAACTTTTTGATGATATTCTAATTTAGTGAGATGCACTTGTATATTACCTCTCTTATCTGAGATTCGTGTACAGGAGACCTATATCAGTTGGGATAGCGTTTTACAGGCATCTAGTCAGGGATTATTGCATTGTACTCCGTGCTTGAAAAAAACTATTCCCTATTGAGAACGCTGTTAGCTGCTTTTAAAATAGGGACAGGTGCTAGATGGTATTATCAGCTGGAAATGAGTGTTCATTCTGGATGTGTTTGATCATATCTCACACACCACATGGCCAGATAAGGTAGCAAAATGTTAAAATGACATTTGCGGGTGAATGCATTTTTCACCGTTGAAAAAAATGCAAAAGTGCAAAAACACATCAAAAACGATAAGTGTGAACTTAGCCCAAGGTCTGGAGGTGCATTTTTGCTTTTGGTTATTTATTTGGCTTTATATACAGTGGCAAATCCAACCAAAACAAAGCAACGAAAAAGGAGCCAATGGTTTTAAAGATATGCATCAAAATTTATTAGTACATAGATGATCAGACAAAAGCAGGAATCAGTGTGGAAAACACATGAGGAATAGAAACCCGCAACAACCCTCTTCACATGGCGGACACATGCAGGACCAAACAGTACAATTTAAGTCGGATATAGACTATCTAAGTATTTGAGGAGTAACACCATACATAGATGATATGTCAATACATATTTTCAAGTACAGCACCTATACTGGACTAGAATACCCATGCTGTTCTATACTGCTGAGTGTACGTTCCCTATCATATGCCAGATATAACCATAAGTGACCTGCTAAGTCACTATATATACATACCAGAGATATCAAGCTTCAGCAGAAGACAGTCAGGGAATAGTCAAAGATTTAGAGGTCCGTCTAAGGTCGGCACATGCGGAGCAGAGAAGCCCCGACGCGCGTTTTGGTGGTTCCCTTCGTCAGGGGGCATGTTTGCTGCCTCGCTGTCACTTGCTTATATTGGCGCCAGGCATATTTAAAGACCGGAAGTGATATCAGCGTCACTGCGGAGACCAGGACGCCAGCCGACATCCGCATCATGTGACAGCGGAGGGGCGGGGCTTAAGCCCTAACGCCACACACCGCTGAAACACACAGTGTCATTGCGGAGGTAGAACGCCGGCCGGCATCCGCGTCATGTGGCAGCAGAGGGGCGGGGCATAAGCCCTGACGCCACACACCGCTAGAACACAAAGACCGCGGGACCGGAAGTGACGTGTGCGTCACCATTGGGATCCGGACGCCGGCCAGCATCCGCGTCATGTGACAGAAGCGGGGGCTACAGAATAGCCACAACACCTCATGTCACTGGGACACGGAAAGCCGGCCGGCGCACAGACCCACATAGTCAGCACATTTGCCTGACTGTCTCCTTCACTAGACCAGGTATCATCGCATCCCTCTCATTGAAATAACGAGAGTCAGTTCTATAAGGCCATGATGCCACATATCAAAGATTGTCTAAAAGATAAAATAAAGAAAGAGGGGAAAGAAAACATGAACTGGGGGGGGGGGACCCAGAAATGTAGAAATTTTTCCAAATTTATTAAAAAAGAAAAACTTAAATATCACATGGTCATAAGTATTCAGACCCTTTGCTCAGTATTGAGTAGAAGCCCCCTTTAGAGCTAGTACAGACACGAATCTTCTTGGGAATGATGCAACAAGTTTTTCACACCTGGATTTGGGGATCCTCTGTCATTCTTCCTTTCAGATCCTCTCCAGTTCCGTAAAGTTGGATGGTGAACGTTGGTGGACAGCCATTTTCAGGTCTCTCCAGAGATGCTCAATTGGGTTTAGGTCAGGGCTCTGGCTGGGCCAGTCAAGAATGGTCACAGAGTTGTTCTGAAGCCACTCCTTTGTTATTTTAGCTGTGTGATTAGGGTCATTGTCTTGTTGAAAGGTGAACCTTCGGCCAAGTCTGAGGTCCAGAGCACTCTGGAAGAGGTTTTCATCCAGGATATCTCTGTACTTGGCCGCATTCATGTTTCCTTCAATTGCAACCAGTCATCCTATCCCTGCAACTGACAAACACCCCCATAGCATGATGCTGCCACCACCATGTTTCACTATTGGGATTGTATTGGGCAGGTGATGAGCAGTGCCTGGTTTTCTCCACCCATACCGCTTAGAATTATCACCAAAGTTATCAAAAAGTTCTATCTTCATCTCATCAGACCAGAGAATCTTATTTCTCATAGTCTGGTAGTCCTTCATGTGTTTTTGAGCAACTTCTATGCGGGTTTTCATATGTCTTGCACTGAGGAGAGGCTTCCATCGGGCTACTCTGTCATAAAGGCCAAACTGGTGGAGGGCTGCAGTGATAGTTGACTTTGTAAAACTTTCTCCCATCTCCCTACTGCATCTCTGGAGCTCAGACACAGTGATTGGGTTTGTTCTTTACCTCTCTCACCAAGGCTCTTCTCCCACGATTGCTCAGTTTGGCTGGACGGCCAAGTCTATGAAGACTTCTGGTGGTCCCAAACTTCTTCCATTTAAGGATTAGGGAGGCCACTGTGCTCTTAGGAACCTTGAGTAATGCAGAAATTATTTTGTAACCTTGGCCAGATCTGTGCCTTGCCACAATTCTGTCTCTGAGCTCCTTGGGCAGTTCCTTTGAGCTCATGATTCTCATTTGGTCTGACATGCACTGTGAGCTGTGAGGTCTTATATAGACAGGTGTGTGCCTTTCCAAATCAAGTCCTATCAGTTTAATTAAACACAGCTGGACACAATGAAGAAGTAGAACCATCTCAAGGAGGATCACAAGGTAATGGACAGCGTGAGACTTAAATATGAGTGTCTGAGCAAAGGGTCTGAATTCTTATGATCTTGTGATATTTCAGTTTTTTTCTTTTTTAATAAATTTGCAAAAATTTCTATATTTCTGTTTTTTTCAGTCAAGATGGGGTGCAGAGTGTACTTTAATGAGAAAAAAGAATGAACTTTTTAGAATTTACAAAATGGCTGCAATGAAACAAAGAGTGAAACATTTAAAAGGGTCTGAATACTTTCCGTACCCACTGTATACATTTATTCAGGATGTGGGGGGGGGCGCGGTCCCGGGCCCATCAGACTATAGTTACCCCACTGTATGTACATATATATACAATATTCATTTTTTAGAGTTAGGCATATAACAATTTTTAACAACTGCATACCAATTCCGTCTTGTTTCAATGGCACTCTCATACATATACAGCGATGGGTGACATTGATGCCTGTTCCCCAGGTAGCACATTCTAATCCCACAACTGGGGTTATAAAATCCTTGGGGATTAATTTCATAGTGTTTTTATGAATTTTTTTTTATATAGTACTGTCCACACTGAGTATTTAATTCTCCCCTCTTTTCCTTCCTTTTTTTACTGTCCCATTTTACCATTCTTATTTGAATAAAAATGAATGAAAAAATAAAAATAAATACAATTGTTCACGTCCCCCACTCAGCAACAGCGCTTCCGGCTGGAACATCACTCCGGACGGGCACAGGAGAGGGGCAGATTCGGGATGTTGCTCCCGCAACATTTCCACCTTGCCAGAGGACCCTACCATAGTCACTACCATGGAGTGGGAGCTGGAGGACTGCTAACAAAATTGTATTCATCTGAATGCTTGAACCAACGGTGCTGTACATACCTAGTACAAATTAACTCAGCTGTCTCCCTGCGGTGGATCAGGGGATACCTTGTGTAATATTAAAGATTTTCCTGCAAAAATTGCTGAATATTCACAATTATTTTCTATTAGTCATTATTATAGGTGGAGATTGTCTTACTGACCCCACAGCCCTGGTGAGAAGGGTGGTCTCTAGAATACAGAAGGTCTTATTATGTCACAGTGGGCATGTGACCCTGGGCTCCCCAGGACGCCCAGCACCGAATCCAATTGGTTCCTGTGCATAAAACTTAGGTCGAGCCACATTTAGGTAAAAGGGTCCGAGTCTATGGATAAAATCTATGGATCAGAACATGTTTTTCCTACATTGACCATCATTTTTAGGTGTAACAGAATCACTGGTCCTCTCCTCCACTTTTGGCCGAGGTCTGGAGGATTACTGGGAGACATGGAACAGATGTTCTCCTGTTTGTAGCCCACCCATCAGACATGTATGTCGTAAACAACTGACACCCCATAAATGTCAGGAGGACTCTATTAAATACAAAGGGACATTAATCAATTTAAAAGTTTTATTTTTAAATTAAGAATTGCATGGAAGGACGAGGAGATGTTCTTGGAGGAGCCTCCTTCTTCAGCAGATGTTCCTTGCTGGTCAGGAGGCCACATGTAGATGGTGCCAGTCCTTCCATACAGGTACAGCATTGATGGTGGATGTGCTGTACTTTCCTCAGGGTGCTAGACGTGGCGGTTTTCTGCCCTCGCGATGTTTATGGAGCCGCGGTGACAGACACCAAATAAGCAGCTTTCTCGGATGGAGTGAGCAGCCCTGGATAGTCCACGCCGGCAGGATGAGATCACCCGGCGGAAGAGAGAACCTATGAGAAGAGACGTAACACTGATGTCAGTAACAGGACTCCATATCAGAGGACACGGCTGTGCGGTCACTGTGGCCCATACACAGGTACGGGGGGATTGTCCGCCATCATACATGTGACAATCCCACCACTGACAGATCTGCTCCACGGCCGACACCACACAACATGGGGCTTATTGTCACACTCACCTCTTCTCCTTTCCCCTTCTTCTTCTCTCTCTGGTTTTTGTTGTTTTTTCGGTTTTCTTTTCCCCTGAACTGGAAATTCGAATAAAAAACAAGAAAAAGATGTTGATTATAATCTCCTAAGAGATGAGCTTTGTATGGTTCTATAGGATGGTGTTATTCTCGTGGCTTGTAGCCCCGGTAATCGATTATTGCCCCATAATGGGGGAAATATGTCACATATACATAACATCAGCAGAGGGGTGAGAATTAGATTACCCAGAGAACTGATTAATATGAAACCTGCCATGTGGGGTCTCGACAAGGAGCTATGTCCCTTCTTACCATGACATTACTTGTAATGTGCCGCAGTGTTGCCTTATAATCAGTTACATAAACCTCAGTGTAACATTGAGGCCATAAAGGGGTCAGTATGGGCCATATGGGGCCGTGGGCGCAGGATTTGAGTCAGTTTGGCAGAAGACTGAACGGCCCCTTAGAACTTTTAACGCATAAAAGAATGGAGATTTTTACAGAATGAACTGCTCATCGCTTTATAGGGAGAAAAAAGTAGGAATTTTCTGATCCTTTATGTGCACGTTCACATTACATATTTTGACCACAAACTGTGATAGGATGTCATATAGACCTGTACACACCTGACAATGGGGAGGACTCGCTGTAATTAGCAGTGAAACACTGCTTGTCTCCATCAGGTTTAGAAGGGGAAGATTCTTGCTGCCTGTTTGGTAGAAGAAAAACATAAATTACAAGCGAAAACAATACAAAATGGACGAACACCCGTCTGCAAGGCCGGTTAGGACATTTGGATAACATGGAGGAGGCACTCTGCTCAGGACCCACTTCTATCAGTAAGAATGGAGAATCGCTAGTAATATTGGCCTGTAATGAGCTGGAAATGATTGACTGGTTGCAATGATCGGCTGTTATCGCCGGCGTTATCACAAGCCAGAACCACAGTGATCATCAATCATGGGGTGGTGGCGCTGGATATAGTGCTGAGTTACACTTATCTTACAGTTGATCTTCTGATATATCAGATCCAAACCCGATAATAATAATTTACTCACATGTCTGAGTGTTTTGCACTCTCTGGGGAATACACTGGAGGTGGCTTCAGTTCTTCATCGTTCATCACCCTGGTATTGGTGGAACAGAGCTAAAACATAGAGAAAAATAAAATAAATATATATTTAAACTTTATTTTAATTATAAGTTTTATAGATCTTACCGGTCACACTTACTTTAGAAAGCCTTTGAGACGATGATATAAAGTTCAGGCTTTCTGGCCAGTCATTATCCTCGCTTGTGTCCCCCTCATCTGAATCAATAAGTTCGTAATTGCTACATTGAGCTGAAAAGCACAAGTGTTATTAGAGATTATTAGTATGAGACCCGATCACGGAAAGTCACCATTTTATCACTAAAAATGATTGGGACTGATTGTCACAAAATATGAAAGACAAGACACACAAAAGCTTTCTGCAGATGACGTCTCCTTCTACTTACGGTCAAAGTAGCCAGTGTCCTCTTCTGACTCAAAGTTAGGAATGAAATGTGGCTCTTTACTTAGAAGACTGTCAAAGTCTATGCCACATAGGAATGGATGCATTTTGATCTCTTTCGCTCCTCCTGGGAAAGGAAGACAATAAAAAGTGATCTAGACATTATCAGATAGACAGCTCCATATCTGAACAGTTTATGTTACTCTGAACTAAAGACGTAACAGAGCTGATGTGAAGAAAAGTTGCTGAAAGTAAAGCAGAAAACCTCAGTGCTGATCCTCAGGGGCGTGATCATTTGTCTGGTCACAGATGTGTAATAATTCATTATTAATACTATTATATACATTACCTGTCCCAAGTCTATGTGCCGGATCTTTTCTGAGCAGCTCAGTGATGACGTCCTGAGCATCAGGTGGAGCAGTGCGATTATCAAATGTCCAAGTTATCTCATCTGTTATATTAAAAGAAAATGTTACAGAAAATAAAACCTCTTCATTTACTTTATTAAAACAAAAATCTTTTGGATTAACACAACAAGTAACTAAACCACAGAACCAATCTAAGCAAATAACAATGACACCACACCGCATTCAGATTATTTTACTTACCCCTTAATATACTGCAGTAAGTGTCATATTTGGAATCCCCATGAAATGGTACACGGAATAGAAGGAATTCGTGTAGGATGATCCCTACCGACCACCAGTCCACAGGCCGCCCATAGCCTTCCTGTAAGATGACTTCAGGGGCGATGTATTCAGGGGAGCCAGCAATCTGGAAAGCAACAGAAGAAGGAGATGAGGAGCTGAGAAAATAATTGTGACGAATAACATCAGAGGAAAACGTTTTCTAGATGAGAAGATATCAGAGAAGAAGAAATAGATGAGAAGAGTAAAGAACAAGATCCTGTAAGTAAAGCCGACCTCATCATCACGGAACTCTCTGGTGACGTCCTCGGTTGGAGCCTTGTAGGTTTCTGATGTTGGTCTCATGAGGCCGAGTTTGGAAAGTCCAAAGTCCGTGACTTTAATATGACCAGATGCCGATACCAGGAGGCTGTGAAAAAACAGACGGTGTCAGCCCCAAGTAATAACCCATAGACTTTATGACAATCTCTAACTTTCTTCCTCCTAGAGGGGGCACTTACTTCTCAGGCTTCAGGTCTCGGTGCACCACACCAAAGCTGTGCAGGTATTCCACAGCCAGGACTGTTTCTGCAATGTACTTTCGGGCCAAGGGGACAGGTAAAGGTCCATAGATGTTCATAAGACTGCCACAGTCTCCTCCTACAGGAGAAAGCAAGTATGACAGGAGAGGGTTTGTTACAATGTAAATGACACATGATGCGTGTGAATGAGAAATAAGCGGAGACATTGGGGCAGGATGTCACACATAGAGATATACTGTGTAATAATGCAAAAGAAACACAATGGAGCATACCCTAATAGTAACTAGGACTGCGCTGAATGTCTATGAAGCCAAACCACAAATGTGCAAAAGCTGCAGAAATAAGTGCAAGGAAACAACGTCCCATATAAAAATGTGAAGCTATACTATGTATATAGATGTGTATGTGCAGTGTGTGTGTATATAGCTGTGTATGTGCAGTATATGTGTATATAGCTGTGTATGTGCAGTATATGTGTATATAGCTGTGTATGTGCAGTGTGTGTGTATATAGCTGTGTATGTGCAGTGTGTGTGTATATAGCTGTGTATGTGCAGTATATGTGTATATAGCTGTGTATGTGCAGTGTGTGTGTATATAGCTGTGTATGTGCAGTATATGTGTATATAGCTGTGTATGTGCAGTATATGTGTATATAGCTGTGTATGTGCAGTATATGTGTATATAGATGTGTATGTGCAGTATATGTGTATATAGCTGTGTATGTGCAGTATATGTGTATATAGCTGTGTATGTGCAGTGTGTGTGTATATAGCTGTGTATGTGCAGTGTGTGTATATAGCTGTGTATGTGCAGTATATGTGTATATAGCTGTGTATGTGCAGTGTGTGTATATAGCTGTGTATGTGCAGTATATGTGTATATAGCTGTGTAGGTGCAGTATATGTGTATATAGCTGTGTATGTGCAGTGTGTGTGTATATAGCTGTGTATGTGCAGTATATGTGTCTATAGCTGTGTATGTGCAGTATATGTGTATATAGATGTGTATGTGCAGTATATGTGTATATAGCTGTGTATGTGCAGTATATGTGTATATAGCTGTGTATGTGCAGTGTGTGTGTATATAGCTGTGTATGTGCAGTGTGTGTGTATATAGCTGTGTATGTGCAGTATATGTGTATATAGCTGTGTATGTGCAGTATATGTGTATATAGCTGTGTATGTGCAGTATATGTGTATATAGCTGTGTATGTGCAGTGTGTGTGTATATAGCTGTGTATGTGCAGTATATGTGTATATAGCTGTGTATGTGCCTTGTGTGTGTATATAGCTGTGTATGTGCAGTATATGTGTATATAGCTGTGTATGTGCAGTATATGTGTATATAGCTGTGTATGTGCAGTATATGTGTATATAGCTGTGTATGTGCAGTGTGTGTGTATATAGCTGTGTATGTGCAGTATATGTGTATATAGCTGTGTATGTGCAGTATATGTGTATATAGCTGTGTATGTGCAGTATATGTGTATATAGCTGTGTATGTGCAGTGTGTGTGTATATAGATGTGTATGTGCAGTATATGTGTATATAGCTGTGTATGTGCAGTGTGTGTGTATATAGATGTGTATGTGCAGTATATGTGTATATAGATGTGTATGTGCAGTATATGTGTATATAGCTGTGTATGTGCAGTATATGTGTATATAGCTGTGTATGTGCAGTGTGTGTGTCATGACATGATTATATTTAAATATGTCCTTTTTTTTTTTTTAAATAAATGTGTATTGTTGTTCATGAGAAAACAATAAGGCATCCCCTAAAAATAAGCCCTAACCCATCTTTTGGAGCAAAAAATTGATATAAGACCCTGTCTTATTTTTTGGAAAAACCCTGTACAAACTGTAAAAATTCAGTCAAACCCTCCTTTATCTATAGTGAAAATTTCTGCCACATAATCATTTTTCTGGCATGTTGTTAACAGATAACTTATAGTAAAAGCAGTGTGGACATGTAACCATCTATGTGGTCACATTCTGCTTATGGAGAAGGTCCTAGAGATGAGCAGACCAGCGCTGGATATAGATACGATGGATATGTCCTACCTGGTACATACTCCATGACCATGCACAGATGACGTGTAGCTGGAAAGGAGCACAACATGGAGGCCACGAAGGGACAATCTGCGAATGTTAGGATGTCCCTCTCTAGAAAGGCCCGTTCAAGTCTTACTGGATCTTTCAGCTTCTGCTTGTCCAGTTTCTTCATGGCGTATAACTGTTTGGAGTCTTTTTGGCGCACTAAGTGGACGGTTCTGAAGAGGAAGAAAATCGGTGGTTTATAATGTATTCTTACTAACAGTCTGTCTATAGACCTCATCACATCTCCTGTACTAATGGTGAATACTAGATGAGCTGCCGTCGCTACATAGATGATCTCCACTGGGAGGTCCTCATCCATGTCACATCCTGACTCACTGGAAAAGAGACAATTAGATGTGCACAGAAGAGATGAGCGAATAAAATACAATGGATTAGAATTCTACTCAAATTTTACATATATCCGCATTGGCCAAAATGGCGAAATTTTTGTAATTCTCTTCCTCATGGATTCGGCAAAATGGTGAACATTGGCTACTATTTTCTAAACCTTAAAAGTCCGTCAAAATGTTAAAAAATAAACAAACTCTTACACTTACCTCTCTGGCTCCTCTATCTCAACCTTTTGGTCCTCACTGTACTTTCAAAGCTGCTGCCAGTGCTGAAGAACAAGAAAATGTCTAAGGCTGAGACAGGACTTCTGGCATTGATGACGTCTAGGAAGATTCTGCACAAACGCATAAAAGGTCATGGTGGCATGACATTGCAAATCTTCCTGCTCTTGCATAGAATCCTCCTGGACCTTCTCCAAGCTAGAAGTTCTGGCCCAGCGTGAGCGGCAGCAATCTGAAGACGCGGTGAGGATCGGACAGATGAGGCTGAGAAGCGGAGGGGTCGGAGAGCTGAGCAGTAAGGTCAGTATGAGTATTTTTTCCATTTTGTACATCTTACATTTATTAAGATCTGGGGTCTGGAGAGAACCCAGAGCGTAATAAGAGATATTACATTTGCCGAGTGATAACTTCTACGTCAATCACATTTCCCAGGAAAGTCTGCATGAAAGGCGAATGTGAATTATGCCAGATCCGCTCTTCTCTAGAGAACAGGGATGTGGACTCCAATAATTCCTCTATGGTAACACTGTACGGGCACAGAGACAGAGGGATCATCATAAGGAGCCCTAGAAACCGAATATTATGCCGACATCAAGCTCACCCAAAAGCTCCACAGCTGAACTGTTTGATCTGTTCGTAGTCGCTCTTACAAGGATTTCTCCCTGGGTTCAATGATCCGATCAAGTCCTAGAAATAATAAGAAATGGCATTAAAGCATAAAATCTGCAGAAAGATAAAATCTGTGGATGCCGGACCCCCACAGACAACATTATGTATATGGGATATCCCCCATACACAGACATCACTGTACTGCAGGGGAGGAGACGGGAGATCACACAGCGGGGGCAGGAATAATAATGCCGCCATCACACACAATAGATCTGATCTACAAGAAGAATAGGGATATCCCCTTGTCATATGGGGGATAATATTATATGTGTAATTCACCCCCGTTACCTGATCATACACAGACGTCTCCGCTGATACTTACACTGACAGATTCCTGGACCTCGGGGGTCTCACATATTCCACCGTCAGTAATTGCCGGCACAGATATTCCTATAATAATGAGGAAACGTTTTGTATTAGACGATATCAGTACATAATATATAACATCCATATAAAGAAGGAGATGAGACGGGCTCTGTACACGGTGTAATACTGGTATATGGGATTCTGCACACAACGTATATATTTATGGCTCCTCCATAGATGGATATTCTGGACCATAAATGGCCATTGTTCAGGATCTGATTCATCCTAGAACAATTACATGATCGGGGACCTAGGAGCCTCCTTGTACATGATAAAGAAGAGCACAGAGGAGAGAAGCAGAATTACCTGCGCCCCCTCCATTATAGTCTATAAGGGGCTCCGGAGCCGTCACCGGCCTCATACAGAGGATGGAGAGTAAATCTACATGTTCTCTGCCGTTCTCTATAATATCTCGATATGTGAATGTAAGAATATTAGATGATTGCTCACCTTCCATCAGATCAGTGTTCAGCCCCTGCTGACTGGTATTAGGGTCCGGGATAGTCAGGTTTTCCCCCTCTTCAGAGTCACCTTCTGATGTTTCCTGTTCGTCACAATATGTACAATTAATGTAGCATTTCACAAATACTAAATCACCGTATACAGTCCGTCCTCGACTTAGAAACATCTGACTTACAAACGACTCCAAGATACAAAGGGTTGATGATGAAAAAAAAAAGCTAATATTCACCACTCTCCTCTCCGGCCGCCCCGCTGCTCACCACCTATCGTCCAGTCCTCTTCTTTCCAATGTCATGTGCTACTTCTCCGGTCTCTTCACTATAGTGCAGAACTTCTGGCCACATTCAGGACCCAGATTTCACTGCTCATCATAAGGTCATAAGGACGAGACGGGAAGTCCTGCCCCATAGTGAAGAGGCTGGAAATGTGGCACACTATGATGGAATAAGAGGACCGGGTGGCGGACAGCGAGCAAAATATTATTGTTTTTTTTTACTCTTTCCATTTTACATTCAAATTTGGGTTACAAACAAAACTATAGGCTATATCTAGTTCATAACCCAAGGACGGCCTGTACATAAGGCAGGAAGGACTAAACCTGGATCTATGGGATAATCTCATTACTGGACGGACTCTACATAAGGCACGAAGTACTAAACCTGGATCTATGGGACAATCTCAGTATTGGACGGACTATACATGACCGCTCCCTCCAGAAAATCAACATGAATATATAAGGGACTTGTATCTACAACTGTTCTCTAATAACTTCTATTGTCAGAACTGCAGCATTTAGAAGAATGAAGATTGTGATGATGAAGTGAGACAGAGGTGGAAACACAACCTCTGCATCGCTGAGTACAGAATGTCACTACAGAGGGTTGAGCTGCAGAGACAGGCTGCCATAGAACATCCTGCGCCTCTGACATCATAAATCTGCCACTCTGCTATTTGACGGCTAATCTGGAGAAGATTAGACCAGGACGTGTGATATAGAAAGTGATGGATCCTTACCAGACGCTCCAGTGAGCCGGCCGGACGCTCCAGTACATACAGGACATTTTGTGCCAGTTGTATAATAAAGGCCAATTCTCCACTTGTGGATTTTTCTTCAGCCTATAAAGATGGAAATAAATAGAAAAGGAAAATCATGAGAGAACATGGAGGAGGCCGATTATGTCACCACTTTACTCCTGCGATCTGCTCTACAATTACTACATATCTAGTGACTTAGTGCCGGTTATATATTATATTATTATCGGCCTAAAGAACTATTTTATGTGAATAAACTTATATTCTGTTATTATAACTTTTCGATGTTTTATGCAGATTTCTACCACTTACCTGTTGCACCAATGTCCTGATGTTCTTCTGTAAATGCTCAAGATATGCTGAGCTTATACGACCTTGCTGATATTTGGTCAGGCAGTCTCTCAACAGCTCCATAACCAGCCGGTAAGTGAAGCTGAGGACGCCATCGGGTAGCGGCAGCACAATGTCAGGGGCATAGGTGGTAAGAATCCCCTGCAGCAGTGCCAACACCTGAAAATTGTCTGAAGGAATTTCAGACATTTCAAATAAATCCAAATAAATCCAAATCGCAGTCAGTAAATCACTAGCTATGTAGCTAATCACCAACAACAATGACACCGGAATGTCAAAGTGACACTGGAGCTGTAAACACTGGCACAAGTAATGGTGGTGCATTATGATGTCATAATATCATCACGGAATGTTGAGATGTTACCATATATGGAGCTTCTCTCCATAAAAGGAAGTTGCCTAGCAACACAAGCAGCAACTCTATAGGCTGTCGGCAGTGAGCATTGTCAGAGGTAAAAATAAAGCAAGTGTCAGAGGCAAGCATTAATAAGCTATTAAAAAAAGCCCTGCATCCACTCCTATGTCACTAGGTAAAAAAATAATGACTCTACTTCTTTGGTGAATTATAACCCCCAGAATGCCCTGGAAGCTGCAGAAATTCAAGAAATGCTGTGAGTTGTGGTTCTCTCCAAAGGCAAAAGGATTGTAGTCAACCACATGTGACATAAATGGCCCCTATGGGATCTTCAAGGGTTTGTTCAGCGCCGCTTACTTCCATACTGGGAGGTGACATCACGTCTACAGATACATGATGGGACGGTGTAAGTGTGGCCGCCATCATGCCTGTGACTTGGTAGGTTCCTCAGACGGCAGCTCACTCACCTCCCAATGTGGAAGGAAGCGGCCGGAGAACACTTTTAATCTATAAAAGAAATAAAGATTCCACCAAATCCGTGTAGAATATTTTTTGTTCTTTTCACTACAGAAAAAAAAAATGATGAAAACATCTCATGTACCGCGCACTGTTACCCATAAATATTGTAGCTCGTTCCATTAAAAAAAGCTCTTGCCTAAATCTAAACAGAAAAATGAAAGTTATGGGTCAATGATTAAAAAAGCTAAATAAACTGGATATCTGTGTAATTGTATCAACCTGCAGAATAAAGATAATTTGTCTACAGTGAGCGGCAAAAAAAAGGAAAATAAAAAAGTGATGGAAGATTTATTTATTTATTCATCGTCACTCATATCGTACCATTAAAAAAGAAAGAAACTGTAGTGGTGGTGAATTCTGATGTCATAATAGCGGTGATGTCATCATGGAATCTTGTGAGGGAATCATATATGGAGCTTCTCACCTTATAAGGAAGTTGCCTAGCAACAGTGAAGATGGTAAAACCATAGGGTGAGCATCAGTGCTTGTATGTAAGAGGGAGCTGTGGGCACCGGGCTCTTCTCATCAGTGAGGGGATTTATAAATATATTTATTAATATCTGTATACACAATAAAAATCATAATTACGTATTTATAAGAAATCCGGATTCAGGATCTAAAAGAAGTATCTTTATCTGGGGGGTCCAGGGAATGAAGATCAGAAGCCCACGCCTCACCACCCCCCAATCTCCCAAGATGGGGGTCTCTATTACGAATATGACCCTGCCTGCACTCCTTATTAAAGAAATAGAAGAACTGGGAGGACTATTGAGTTACACCTTAGATATAGACAAAACTGAGACCTTATTATTAAGAAGCCTTTCAAAGCCACTATGGACAAAGAGATTCCAGTTCTGCTGGATTGAAACAGCGCTGAAATATTTGGGGATATACAGTGACATGTTAAAGTTTGGGCCACCCCCGGTCAAAATTAATGTTATAGTGAACAGCTAAGCAAGTTGAAGATGAATTGATCTCTAAAAGGCCTAAAGTTAAAGATGACGCATTTCCTTTGTATTTTAGGCAATATATATATATAGTCAGTTTTTACTTTTTAAAAATTACAAAAAGGAAAATGGGCCGATGCAAAACTTTGGGCACCCTTGGAGATTTGTGTGCTCAGATACCTTTGTTGACCAAGATTTCAGACCTTAATTAGCCTGTTAGGGTTATGGCTTGTTCATTATCATGGTTAGGAAAGTCCAGGTGATGCAAATTTCCCAGCTTTATAAAAACCCAACCTCCTCTAAGCTTGTGACAAAAACCAGCAGCCATGGGTTCTTCTAAGAAGCTGCCTAGCACTCTGAAAATGAAAATGGTGGAGGCCCACAAAGCAGGAGAAGGCTATAAGAAGATAGCAAAGCGTTTTCAAGTTGCCCTTTCCTCAGTTTGAATTGTAATTAAAAAATGGCAGCTACCAGGAACATTGGAGGTCAAGATAAAGTCTGGAAAACCAAACAAAATTTCAGTAAGAGCCACTCGTACGGTTGCTAGAGAGGCAAATCAGAACCCTGACTGACTGCAAAAAAACTTCAGAAAGATTTAGCAGACTTTGGAGTTGTGATACATTGTTCTACTGATTAGAGACACCTGCACAAATATGGCCTTCATGGAAGAGTCATCAGAAGAAAACCTCTCCTGCGTCCGACTTCTCACCATAAAATTCAGCATCAAAAGTATGCAAAAGAGCATCTAAACAAGCCTGATGCATTTTGGAAACAAGTCCTGTGGACCGATGAGGTTAAAATAGAACTCTTTGGCCACAATGATCAAAGGTCTGTGTGGAGAAAAAAGGGCACGGAATTTCAGGAAAAGAACATCTTGCCAACCCTTAAGCATGGGGGTGGATCAATCATGCTTTGGGGCTGTGTTACAGCCAATGGCACGGGGATCATTTCACGGGTAGAGGGAAGAATGAATTAAATGAAATTTCAACAAATTCTTGATGCCAACATAACATCATCTGTAAAAAAGCTGAAGTTGAAAAGAGGATGGCTTCTACAAATTGATAATGATCCTAAGCACATGTCACAATCCACAATAGACTTCAACAGGAGCAAGCTGAAGGTTTTACAATGGCCCTCACAGTCCCCTGATCTGAACATCATTGAAAATCTTTGGCTCGACCTCAAAATAGCAGTGCATGCAAGACAACCCAGGAATCTCACAGAGCTGGAGTAAGGCTATTTGCCCACGATGCAGAAATGCTCCGGATTTTTTCCTGAGCATTTCTGCATCTCCCTGGCAGAAAAAACGCATGCGGATTGTACATGCGGATTGTACATGCGTTTTTTCTGCCAGGGACAAGCGTATGTCCCGCGTTTTTCACATGCGATTTGGCATGCGGGTTGTCAAGCGCTTTTCCAAGCAATTTTAGCATCACTTGGAAAAGTGCTTGACAACTTGTTCACACTTTATAAATCCATGTAACCGGCTTGGATTTATATAGTGTGACCAAGATAATAGTTAAAAAGAATTTTAAGGAGACCGGGGGCCATCAGAAGGTGAGTATAATGTTTATTTTTTATTTTAAATTCTTTTGCAGGTACCATGGTACCCAGGTCTGGATGAGAGTCTCCTCTTCTCCAGACCCGGGTACCATCCGCACATTGAGTCGCTTAATATCCGCATGTGCACATGTAGTCATGTGGATATTATACGATTCAATGCAAGTCAATGGCGGTACGCAAAATTAATGGTAGTGCTGTGGATTTTTCCGCAATGATAATCCGCAGCGGTAATTTCCACAGCACGTGCATAGCACATGCGGATTATCATTGGGGAACATTGCAGACCTTCTACCAAGCGTTTGTTAAGCGTTTTGCGGTGGAATTGCTGCTGCGGAAACGCTTAAAAAACGCATCGTGGGCACACAGCCTTATAATCCAAGGAAGAATGGATGAAAATCCCTCAAACAAGAATTGAAAGACTTTTGTCTGGTTACAAAAAGCGTTTACAAGCTGTGATACTTGCAAAAGGGGGCGCTACTAGGTACTAACCACACAAGGCGCCCAAATTGACGAAATTATGGCAAAATATCCAAATATAAGCCAGTTATATCACATCTGTCATCATCATTAATCTAACAAAACAAGACTGGGACCCCAAATCATTCAATGGCTTTCCAAAGTGAATATAAAGAAGGGGGCTGGAAGCAAGTGTAACTAGAAGGAAGCCCCACGTGACCGGGATGTGCCAGGAGGGTGTAATTTTAATCCCAATATCCGGATTGGTTATAAGCCTGGGGGGGCGGGCATTGGAAGGGGCTGGGGAGATATAATAAGGAAAAGTGCGGGAAAACGGTCAGTCCAGGAAGGAAGTCAGCGGGGAAAGTTCCCACCCACCCACCCCTTCTTTCTGTTGGTATTCTGTGAAGTTAATGGTGAAAGGGTGGTTTTACTGAAGAGGAGATAAAGGAGTTATTACTATTGTGTATTATCGATGGGTTATATTAAAAAAGGACATGTAAAGTTTTATGAGGGTTTGTCGCAGTGGCTTGGCGGGGGGTGGGGTTCTTGGAGTTGGCACAGAAGTGTCGGTGGAAAGAATATTGGATAATCACAGGCAGTGCCTTGATTAACCGGGGTGATCTGGCATTTGGTTTTGGGCTCTGGACGGGGTTTTACCCTGGGAGCTTTTGGTGCCCTTGAGCTGGTGATGGACGGCTGAGGGTAATATGGTGGTTCGAGTTCGGTTTAATTTATGCCAGATCTAATTTTAACTCCAAGAACCCTCCCTTCTTATTTATTTTATAACACTGTTAATATGTTAATGTTGTTTGTTAATAAAATGGCCGCTGTGGCCAAATTTATCCAAAGAAATACAGGTGCAGTGTTTTTATTTGGTGGGGGAAGGTGAGGGCTGGAAGGTGGGGGCATGTTGATCCATGGAACCCGTGTTGGCAGTACACGGTCATGAAAGGACAAGTATCCTTGAATGATACATTTCTCCATGCCCTTATAGACAATACTAAACACAAACTCCAATGACAAAATATGGAATATGGATGATCCAAATCTAACTCATTCAAACATATTGGATTCTTTAGTTCAAGCACAAAAATATCTTCAATCATCCAGGTATCTAGAAAAGAGGCTAAAAGTTTGTCCCAGGTCGTACCGGACCCCCTCAAGGGGATATAGAATGGGACTATACACAACAAATAACTCCAAAAGCAAATCTTTATCATTGCTTATGGGGATGTCCAAGTATCCAAACTTTCATTTGCAATGACACACTTAACTAATTTTGTACCACAAGGTCATCTATGGTTCTATCTTTTGTTACATGAACCCAGAAATGTATCAATATAAGAAAGGGGCGAATAAATTGTTACAGGAGTGAAATCTGTTATTCACACCTAGGTCCAGAAACAACCACAGCCCTTCAAACTGTTTCTGTAAAAAATGTCATCATATCTATTCAAAACGGTCTGGGTAGAAGCTTCATTATCATTACATAAGGAAAATAAGCTTAAATATTAGAACAAATTCATAGACTGCACAAATGTTATTCAGTTTGTTTCTGTTGAAAACTGTTTTTGCTCCCACTTACTGCATAGTGCATTGCATGTTTACAATTTATTGACGCTTTTTTTATTTTAATGTTGTATTCCAATAAAAATATTTCAGGTTCTATAAAAAGAGCTTGATTATTGTATCATAATGATGATTAAAAGCCTGATGTTACCATTTTACTGCAGTAAATTTATCACTTAAACATGAGCTATGTATGAGGGAGTTGGACTCTGGGAAATTGAGGAGTCGGACATTTCTCTTCTCGACTCCACAGCCCTGCTATAAACACTGGTATAAGTAATGATGGTAAATTCATGGAATCTTGTAGTAATGTCATCATGGAATCTTGAGATGTTGCCTTATATAGAGCACCTCACCTTATAAAGAGGTTGCCTAGCAAGAAATAAGGCAGCAGTACTACAGGCTGAGCATCAGTACCAGATGCAGACATGGAGGAAAGAGCTGTGGGGGCTTTACTCCTCTGACCAGTGGGGGGATTTTTATGTTCTAAGATAAATCATTTATATCTGTTATACACAGTAAAATGTATATTATTACTAGTGATGATCAAGCACTAAAGTGCATGGGAGCTCGTTGCTCGAGTCAAGAAAATCATAATGCTTGGGTGCTCAACCCAAGTAGCGAGCTCAATGTGAGCCAATGGGAAATTTCAGCATTTTTTCGGCACCCCCCCCCTCCCCGGGGTCTGGAGGGGGCCTATAAATTGGCCATGATATGGGAACAGCATGGGGAAGACCCCTGGAAGCATCTCTGTCTCCCAGGCCACTGCTGTGAACAATATTGTCAGAGTATTATGCCACTTTTTTATGGACTCACAATAAATCATACAATTACGAAACCAAAATGGATTTTCCTGCAAAAAATGTTAAGGAACATCCTTTCCAGGGTAATGACTTATATATAAGGCAAAATAAATAACCAAAAACAAAAATGGCTCCTCCACACCTTGGGCTATGTTCACAAGTAGCGTTTTTGATGCATTTTTGCACTTTTGCATTGCTTTCAATGGTGGAAAATACATTTACTAGTAAAAGAAATTTTAACATTTTACTACCTTATCTTGTCATGTGGTGTGTGAGACATGATCGGACAAATCCTGTTATATTTATGAAGGAGGGACTGTCAAAAGTCACAAAGCCTATATTTACAAGGCCATTAGGCGGCTCTTACTATTGTTAGAGGGCCAGCAGTCGATCCTCACTATTGTTAGACAGCCATCAGCCGGCTATGCTTTGTTGTTCCCATTATAAAGTAGTGGGTCTCCTATACTGTTATTGCATGAGCAGTGACTGCAAGGGCTTACAAAAATTTGGACGCACTCCAATACCCCCTTTGAACAGACGTAGAAGAGGGCCACATTAAAAAAAATGTTCCCATTATTAAGGAGCGGGTCTCCAATACTGGTAATGCCTATGCACTAAGTGCAAAGGCTGTGAAAATTTAGGACGCAACCAAATACCCCTTTGAAGAGACGTAGAGGAAGTCCTCATTAAAAAAATTGTTCCCATTATTAAGGAGTGGGTCTCCTACAGTGGTAATGCCCATGCACTAAGCGCATGGGCTGAAAAACATTTACCCATGGGGGGTATACATGACAATACTGTATAACATACAGAATGTTAGAGGTAGGCCTAAAAATATTTCCTACGGGCAACTTAAACACCTTTTAAAAAAATTATGTGGGTGTTGCATGATGGTCACCCTGTTGATATGGTGATGGATGATGAGGAGAAGGAGAAGGAGGAGGGTGACATAAAACAGACAAAATCAGGAAGCGTATACCCATGTCTGGGTGTGAAGAGGCGCATGGGAATAGACCCCCCCAACAAAAAACACTGAATTTGACTTTATGTTCTGCTGCTATCATCCGGTGGTGTTGAGAAGTCTGGCCTAATCCAGCCCTTGTTCATTTTGATAAGAGTCAGCCTGTCAGCATTTTCAGTTGACAGGCAGATGCACTTTTCAGTTATAATACCCCCAGTGGCACAATAAACCCGCTCTGATAAAATGCTGGCGGCAGGGTAGGCCAGGACCTCCAAGGCGTAGAGAGACAGTTCATGCCTCATGTCCAGCTTGGATACCCAATAGTTATAAGGCACAGAGGAATCACAGAAGACGTTGGTACAGTTGGCAAGGTACTCCTTCAGCATCTTTCAAAACTTTCTCCTCCTTGTCAGAGTACCCCACGCATCAGGGCAGGGGCACTGGGAGTGTCTGAGAAAACTGTCCCAGACCTTTGACAGTGTTCCCCTACCTCTGCTACATCGTATTTGTGTCTCCCTCACCTGTACTCTTTGGTTGTCCAACAAACTGTGACCTTTGCTGCCAGCATTTTCAGATGGGAATTTTTTTAATAATTCTACAACAAGGGCCTTCTGGTACTGCAACATTTTATTAGACCGCTCTGCCCCGAGAAGGAGAGATAGAAAGATGTTCTTGTAGCGTGGATCCAGAAATGTGACAAACCAGTAATTATTGTTTGCCAAAATGCGTGGGTCACGGGAAAGGCAGTGGAACATAAAGTCAGCTATGTGTGCCAGACTGCCAACAGCCAAGACTTCCCTGTCCTGACCCAGAGGACCACTGTCCATGCTCTCCTCGTCCTCCTCCTTGTTCTCCCTCTCCTCAGGCCATCCACATTGAACAAACGGTATGACTGTTGTGTGCGTAGTACCGTCTGTAGTGCAGGAAAACAGCTCCTGTTCCTCCTCCTCTTCCACATTATCACCCAATCCATGTTGAGATGAGATGAGGCTGGGCTTTGTGACATCACCTTGTATAGTTCCTTGCTCCATCTCATCGTGCTCCGCCTACAATGACTCCTCTTTAATTGTGAGCACAGAGCATTTCAGTAGACAGAGAGGCAGGATGGTGATGCTAATTATGGCGTCATCGCCGCTCATCATCTTGGTGGAGTCCTCAAAGTTTTAGAGTACGGCACAGATGTCAGACATCCAGGCCCACTCATCAGCTCTAATTTGCGGAGGCTGACCTGAATACCGATGGGGATGTTGAAGCTAGAACTCAACAACTGCCACCTGCTGCTCACAAATCCTTCCCAACATATGAAACATTGAGTTCCATCGTGTGGTGACATCGCACACGAGTCAGTGAGTTGGTATGGCTAGGGTGGGGGAAGCTGTAAGTGACTTCCTGAAATGGGCACACACGTGGCGTTCTTTCACAAGCAGGTCATGCAGATCCGTGTAGGTTTTGAGAAACCGCTGAACCATTAGATTGATCACATGGGCCAGGCACGGCATGTGTGCGAGTTTGCCAAGCCTCAGAGTCACAACCATGTTCCGGTCATTGTCAAACATGATCTTGCCTGGCTGTAAGTTTAACAGTGACAGCCACAGATCTGCCTGCTCTATTACAGATGTCAACAACTTTGCAGCGGTGGGCAGTTTGTCACCTAAGCATATCAGCTTCAGCAGTGCCTGTTGACACTTGGCCGAAGCAGTGCTATAGTGCTTCCAGTCTCCGACTGAAGTGGTCATTTCGGAGATGGAGGCTGATGAGGAGGAGTTTCAGAAGCTGTAGAATCTGAGGGCAACCCTGGTTGACCCTGGGCCCGCAATCCGTTCTGGCCACAAGCACTTGTCCACGTGCCCGTGGTTAGGTGGACCTTCCCAGTGACTGTGTTGGTAAGGGCACGTGAAATGTTCTGGGACACGTGCTTGTGTAAGGCGGGGACGGCACACCGGGAGAAATAGTGGTGGCTGGGGACCGAGTACCGAGGGGCACCCGCCGCCATGAATTTGCCGAAAGATTCTGTCTCCACGAGCCTAAAAGGCAACATTTCAAGTGCAAGCATTTGAAAAATGTGGCAGTTTAGTATTGTGGCCTGTGGGGCGTTAGCTGCATATTTGCCCTTGCATTCAAAGGACTGGAGTAGGGACAACTGAACACTGCGTTGTGACAAGGACGTGGACGTGGTTACTGATGGTGGTTGTTGCAAGTGTGCAAAAGAGGCATCTTTGCCTGCGCCATGGACAGGGGATTGGTGTGCACGCACAACAGCAGAACAGGCAGTGGTGTCCCCCGCAGAAACTGTTTCTGGACCCTAGCGTTTGGTCCAATTAGTCAGGTGCTTTGCTGTCATGTGCCTGATCATGCTGGTGGTCGTCAGGCTGGTAGTTTTGCAGCCCCTGCTGATGCTGGCATGGCAGATGTTGCAAATGGCCTGTTTGGAATTAACTTGACAGTCTTTAAAAAAGTGCCAGACTATGGAAGACCTAACAGTTGGACTGGCAACTTCCCTCGTGTTGGTGTTCCGGAGAACTGTTGCCCGCCTTGTGTCTGTGGCCACCCCACTGCTTGTTCCTGCCTGTTGTGGTGCTACACCTCCCTCCCCCTGTGTGCTGCTGTCCTCGCTATGCATGTCACCTTGCCAGGTTGGTCAGTGACTTCATTGTCCACCACCTTGTCTTCCAAGTACGCACCCTGGGCCTCCTGATGACTTGCTGGCAATTGTGTCTCATCATCATCCACCTCTTGCGACAGTAATTGCATTTTCCCACCATCGCCTTCATGTGACTGTAGCTGCTGTCCTCGCTATGCATGTCACCTTGCCAGGTTGGTCAGTGACTTCATTGTCCACCACCTTGTCTTCCAAGTACGCACCCTGGGCCTCCTGATGACTTGCTGGCAATTGTGTCTCATCATCATCCACCTCTTGCGACAGTAATTGCATTTTCCCACCATCGCCTTCATGTGACTGTAGCTGCTCAAATACATGGGCATCGCTACATGTGATCTCCTCTTGCCCCGCTTGAAGCGCGCCGGGCGAGAGTCCTGAATCCCTAAATGGAATTGTGAACAGCTCTTCAGAGTGTCCAAGTGTGGGATCAGTTGTCTCCAGGCACTCGGCATGGGGGGAGAAAGGAGGATCAGAGTGAGGAATATGCGGTCCAGGCTCACAGCTACTGAGACTGGACCATATGGAAGACAGGGTGGTGGTGGTGGCAAACTGACTGGAAACATTATCTGCTATCCAACCAACAACCTTTTCACACTGCTTTGGCTTCAATAGTGGTGTTTCGCGGCCCCCTTCAAAGTAGGGCAGGAAGGTAGGTCGACATGATATGGGTGCTTTAGTGCTCCCTCAGCAGGCATAATTTCAGCTTGCCCACGACCTCGGCCTCTGCGTGCACCATCAGCATCATGTCCTCTTTCCAGTCCCTTGCCACGTGCCTTGCCCATTTTAAATGGAGTATAATATTTGTCACGTTCCCAAAAATGTCAGGATTATTACAGCAGTAATATCGGATCAAGTCTGATGACCACGGTTTTAAGCAGTGGCCTTATAGTATGGTATTGGTTAGCGTCCAAGTGTGAATAGGTTTGAACAGCACACAACTGACAGACTTTAAATGGAGTATAATATTTGTCACATTTCCAAAAATGTCAGGATTATTACCGCAGTAACATCGTATCACCTGAGATGGACAAGTTTCTCTGCTTCCACAATACAGCAATGCTATTAAAATCAAACAAATCTGGCTGTATGCTGCTAACAAGCAAATGGAGCAGTAAAAGTGGTGTATTATATCGCTTTTCAACCAAATAATTAGGATTAAGCGCAAAAAGAATATTAAACCTGTTATCTAAGGCTGTGTATATGAGTAACAGCAGCAGACAGAAAGTTCAATGGATTTATTGTGCTGTATACACTCTCCACAAACTCTGCCTAACTCCTGCTATCACCAGTAATATATGCATCTGGATTAGTCCTTAGCAGGACTGTTAGTATAGATGTATATTGCTGTGGAATACCTGACTAAATCAACCGCCAATTCTCTCCCTCGCTCAGCAGCAGCTCTCCCTACTCTGCCTGTCTGAAGGGTAGACTGTGACGGGCATAGGGTCCCGGGTCTGATATAGACCTGATGACGCTGTGTGGCCAGCCAATCACTGTAATGCCACAACCAACATGGCTGCAGCATTACAGTGACGAGTGGCGAGTACTGAGCAGTTGCGAGCACGCTCGCTCATCGCTAATTATTACTCACCACCACACCCAGGTCTCTATTATAAATAACCCTGCCTGACATTAGAGAAATTCTACATTTTAAGTTAATTCTTTTTAATTCTTTCTACAAAACAGAAAAAAAGAGTCGAAATCAGTGGAGCTCAGGGATGTTTAGATATTTAGCTATTTTTTTTTGAGCAAGTGACAGATCCTCTATAATCTTGGTGAATAAAACACTAGTCCTAATAAATCTCCTCCTACGTTCTCCGATCACCACCATATTTGTATTCCAAGAGCCTCAAAGCACCGGAAAGAGAAAGTAAGTGAAGAATCAGGCGCATTCTAATCTGTAACCATGGAGACACATAGGCTGCATAAGAGCTGTATACACTACACAAGATTTACAAATTTGTTTCATTTTTTATTTTAAGGAACCAAGTAAAAAAAAATACTGTAAAAGATCTTCTAACAACTAGAAATGATTCCAGGATTGTCTTTCCACTATATATACAGTATATACTCACAACACAAAAGTTAACTAATAGTTTTAATGATTTTCTGTAATAAATATTTGTATAAATATCAGAAACATTTATATAAAAATACAACAAATGATAATAAATATTTCAATTATAAAACAAGAAATACGTCTTATAATAATATTACTCAGCAATTTATAAAAGTAACAAAGTTCTTGTCGCTGCTGCTCCTGACGACCAATCAGATTTCTGCCGTTTTGCCTCTAGCAGTGCGGAATCGATGGCTGGAATCTGACTGGTTGCTACGGGCAACACTTTCATTATTCTCTACACTGTTTGTATAAATAATCCTTGAACTCTCGTTGTCGATAGCAACCGATTAGAATTCAGCTTTTACATTTGTAATTTACACGAGATAAATAAACGTGATTTCTGATTGGTCGCTAGGGGTAACAAAGACTCTACATGACAGCTGAGGCTCCGTGACAATGGCGTCTGTTACTCCAGGTACTGGATGATGGGCCGGACACAGGTGCAGCCCACCGTCACCAGCTGCTTCTCCAGCCTATAGGTGGGACACATCCTCTCATCTCACCACGCAGGACCAGGATCTCCTGTCTGATGGGGACTGAGTTCATGCTGAGGTCCACATGACCCTCCGGGTCCAAACATCCGCGGTGGAGACATCGGGCCTCGCTGATGACCGCAGGGAATCTGTTATTGTCCACATTAGAGCTGGTGGAAGGAGATGAGAGAAATCAGGACACAGCAGTAACCATGTTTAGTCCCCCATACTCCGGCCTGCTGACCCCCATATATCATTATTATTATTTCTGCCATTACTCCATGTACATTTACCTGTATTCCCATGGAGAGATGGAGCGGCTCCTCACACTGTCCGCCATTACTTGTGCAGAACTCCGACTGCCGACCTTCATATCCACCTTCACACGTGGAGGAAATGTGGTGTCCGGTGTGAAGAGACATCCCCCGCCGGACACTAGAGGGGCCTCCCAGCCATCAGCGCCAGGGACCTGCCCTTCTCTTCCATGGACACAAGAGATGAAGATCAGAAGAAGCAAAGTGGAGAAAACCTGAGGACAGAAGATGTCACACATGTGATAGGGGACATTGTGGAAGTGTCAACATTATGTAGTGATATAAGTAAGGGTTAAATAATGGATCAATAATATACACTAATAATATTCATACTCGTATGGACCTATCCCAAAGATATGCAACAGCGCTCAAGCCAAGAGCAACCAGATATGACTATATAACACATATAAGAAAGTCCAACATTCTAAGTGGAATTCATTCAACAATATATTATATTGTCATTGTATCATAACAGAGGATAACAAATAAAATGGTGGTGGCCCCAAGCAAGTGCTGCACTCACTATTCTGCTGGTGCAGTCACTGTGTACATACATTACATTACTGATCCTGAGTTACATCCTGTATTATACTCCAGAGCTGAACTCACTATTCTGCTGGTGCAGTCACTATGTACATACATTACATTACTGATCCTGTACTGATTCTGAGTTACATCCTGTATTATACTCCAGAGCTGCACTCACTTTTCTGCAGGTGCAGTCACTGTGTACATACATTACATTACGGATCCTGAGTTCCATCCTGTATTATACTCCAGAGCTGCACTCACTTTTCTGCAGGTGCAGTCACTGTGTACATACATTACATTACTGATCCTGTACTGATCCTGAGTTATATCCTGAATTATACTCCAGAGCTGCACTCACTATTCTGCTGGTGCAGTCACTATGTACATACATTACATTACTGATCCTGTACTGATCCTGAGTTACATCCTGTATTATACTCCAGAGCTGCACTCACTTTTCTGCAGGTGTAGACACTGTGTACATACATTACATTACTGATCCTGAGTTCCATCCTGTATTATACTCCAGAGCTGCACTCACTTTTCTGCAGGTGCAGTCACTGTGTACATACATTACATTACTGATCCTGTACTGATCCTGAGTTATATCCTGAATTATACTCCAGAGCTGCACTCACTATTCTGCTGGTGCAGTCACTATGTACATACATTACATTACTGATCCTGTACTGATCCCGAGTTACATCCTGTATTATACTCCAGAGCTGCACTCACTTTTCTGCAGGTGTAGACACTGTGTACATACATTACATTACTGACCCTGAGTTCCATACTGTATTATACTCCAGAGCTGCACTCACTATTCTGCTGGTGCAGTCACTGTGTACATACATTACATTACTGATCTTGAGTTACATCCTGTATTATACTCCAGAGCTGCACTCACTATTCTGCTGGCGCAGTCACTGTGTACATACATTACATTACTGATCTTGAGTTACATCCTGTATTATACTCCAGAGCTGCACTCACTATTCTGCTGGTGCAGTTACTGTGTACATACATTACATTACTGTTCCTGTGTTACATCCTGTATTATACAGTCAGTCACTGTGTACATATATTACATTATTGATCCTGCACTGATCCTGAGTTACATCCTGTATTATACTCCAGAGCTGCACTCACTTTTCTGCAGGTGTAGACACTGTGTACATACAGTACATTACTGATACTGCACTGATCCTGTGTTACATCCTGTATTATACTCCATAGCTGCACTCACTATTCTGCTAGTGCAGTCACTGTGTACATACATTACATTGCTGATCCTGAGTTCCATCCTGTATTATACTCCAGAGATGCACTCACTTTTCTGCAGGTGCAGTCACTGTGTACATATATTACATTATTGATCCTGCACTGATCCTGAGTTCCATCCTGTATTATACTCCAGAGCTGCACTCACTATTCTGCTGGTGCAGTCACTGTGTACATACATTACATTACTGATCTTGAGTTACATCCTGTATTATACTCCAGAGCTGCACTCACTATTCTGCTGGCGCAGTCACTGTGTACATGCATTACATTACTGATCCTGTGTTACATCCTGTATTATACTCCAGAGCTGCACTCACTATTCTGCTGGTGCAGTCACTGTGTACATACATTACATTGCTGATCCTGAGTTCCATCCTGTATTATACTCCAGAGATGCACTCACTTTTCTGCAGGTGCAGTCACTGTGTACATATATTACATTATTGATCCTGCACTGATCCTGAGTTACATCCTGTATTATGCTCCAGAGCTGCACTCACTTTTCTGCTGGAGCAGTCACTGTGTACATACATTACATTACTGATCCTTTACTGATCCTGAGTTACATCCTGTATTATACTGCAGTGCTGCACTCACTATTCTGCTGGTGCAGTCACTGTGTACATACATTACATCACTGATCCTGAGTTACATCCTGTATTATACTCCAGAGCTGCACTCACTTTTCTGCAGATGCAGTCACTGTGTACATACATTACATTACTGATTCTGAGTTCCATCCTGTATTATACTCCAGAGCTGCACTCACTTTTCTGCAGGTGCAGTCACTGTGTACATATATTACATTACTGATCCTGCACTGATCCTGAGTTACATCCTGTATTATACTGCAGAGCTGCACTCACTATTCTGCTCGTGCAGTCACTGTGTACATACATTACATTACTGATCCTGTACTGATCCTGAGTTACATCCTGTATTATACTCCAGAGCTGCACTCACTTTTCTGCAGGTGTAGACACTGTGTACATACATTACATTACTGATCCTGAGTTCCATCCTGTATTATACTCCAGAGCTGCACTCACTATTCTGCTGGTGCAGTCACTGTGTACATATATTCCATTACTGATCCTGCACTGATCCTGAGTTACATCCTGTATTATACTCCAGAGCTGCACTCACTATTCTGCTGGTCCAGTCACTGTGTACTTACATTACATTACTGATCCTGTACTGATCCTGAGTTACATCCTGTATTATACTCCAGAGCTGCATTCACTATTCTGCTGGTGCAGTCACTGTGTACACACTTTACATTACTGATCCTGTACTGATCCTGAGTTACATCCTGTATTATACTCCAGAGCTGCGCTCACTATTCTGCTGGTGCAGTCACTGTGTACATACATTACATTACTGATCCTGAGCTACATCATGTATTATACCCCAGAGCTGCGCTCACTATTCTGCTGGTGCAGTCACTGTGTACATACATTACATTACTGATCCTGTACTGTTCCTGAGTTACATCCTGTATTATACTCCAGAGCTGCACTCACTATTCTGCTGGTGTAGTCACTGTGTACATACATTACATTACTGATCCTGAGTTACATTCTGTATTATACTCCAGAGCTGCATTCACTATTCTGCTTGTGCAGTCACTGTGTACATACATTATATTTCTGATCCTGTACTGATCCTGAGTTACATCCTGTATTATACTCCAGAGCTGCGCTCACTATTCTGCTGGTGCAGTCACTGTGTACAGACATTACATTTCTGATCCTGTACTGATCCGGAGTTACATCCTGTATTATACTCCAGAGCTGCACTCACTATTCTGCTGGTGCAGTCACTGTGTACATACATTACATTACTGATCCTGTACTCATCCTGAGTTATATCCTGTATTATACTCCAGAGCTGCATTCACTATTCTGCAGGTGTAGACACTGTGTACATCCACTACATTACTGATCCTGAGTTCCATCCTGTATTATACTCCAGAGCTGCACTCACTATTCTGCTGGTCCAGTCACTGTGTACATACATTACATTACTGATCCTGTGTTACATCCTGTATTATACTCCAGAGCTGCACTCACTATTCTGCTAGTGCAGTCACTGTGTACATACATTACATTACTGATCCTGTGTTACATCCTGTATTATACTCCAGAGCTGCACTCACTATTCTGCTGGTGCAGTCACTGTGTACATACATTACATTGCTGATCCTGAGTTCCATCCTATATTATACTCCAGAGCTGCACTCACTTTTCTGCAGGTGCAGTCACTGTGTACATATATTACATTATTGATCCTGTACTGATCCTGAGTTACATCTTGTATTATACTGCAGAGCTGCACTCACTATTCTGCTGGTACAGTCACTGTGTACATACATTACATTACTGATCCTTTACTGATCCTGAGTTACATCCTGTATTACACTGCAGAGCTTCAGTCACTATTCTGCTGCTGCAGTCACTGTGTTCATACATTACATTGCTGATCCTGAGTTCCATCTTGTATTATACTCCAGAGCTGCACTCACTTTTCTGCAGGTGCAGTCACTGTGTACATATATTACATTATTGATCCTGAGTTCCATCCTGTATTATACTCCAGAGCTGCACTCACTATTCTGCTGGTCCAGTCACTGTGTACATACATTACATTACTGATCCTGAGTTCCATCCTGTATTATACTCCAGAGCTGCACTCACTATTCTGCTGGTGCAGTCACTGTGTACATACATTACATTACTGATCTTGAGTTACATCCTGTATTATACTCCAGAGCTGCACTCACTATTCTGCTGGTGCAGTCACTGTGTACATACATTACATTACTGATCCTGTGTTACATCCTGTATTATACTCCAGAGCTACACTCACTATTCTGCTGGTGCAGTCACTGTGTACATACATTACATTACTGATCCTGAGTTCCATCCTGTATTATACTCCAGAGCTGCACTCACTATTCTGCTGGTGCAGTCACTGTGTACATATATTACATTATTGATCCTGTACTGATCCTGATTTACATCTTGTATTATACTGCAGAGCTGCACTCACTATTCTGCTGGTGCAGTCACTGTGTACATACATTACATTACTGATCCTTTACTGATCCTGAGTTACATCCTGTATTACACTGCAGAGCTGCACTCACTATTCTGCTGCTGCAGTCACTGTGTTCATACATTACATTGCTGATCCTGAGTTCCATCCTGTATTATACTCCAGAGCTGCACTCACTTTTCTGCAGGTGCAGTCACTGTGTACATATATTACATTATTGATCCTGCACTGATCCTGAGTTACATCCTGTATTATACTCCAGAGCTGCACTCACTTTTCTGCTGGAGCAGTCACTGTGTACATACATTACATTACTAATCCTGCACTGATCCTGAGTTACATCCTGTATTATACTCCAGAGCTGCACTCACTATTCTACTGGTGTAGTCACTGTGTACATACATTACATTACTGATCCTGAGTTACATCCTGTATTATACTCCAGAGCTGCACTCACTATTCTACTGGTACAGTCACTGTGTACATACATTACATTACTGATCCTGTACTGATCCTGAGTTACATCCTGTATTATACTCCAGAGCTGCACTAACTATTCTGCCAGTGCAGTCACTATGTACATACATTACATTACTGATCCTGAGTTACATCCTGTATTATACTCCAGAGCAGCACTCACTTTTCTGCAGGTGCAGTCACTGTGTACTTACATTACATTACTGATCCTGTACTGATCCTGAGTTACATCCTGTATTATACTCCAGAGCTGCATTCACTATTCTGCTGGTGCAGTCACTGTGTACATACATTACATTACTGATCCTGTACTGATCCTGAGTTACATCCTGTATTATACTCCAGAGCTGCACTCACTATTCTGCTGGTGCAGTCACTGTGCACATACATTACATTACTGATCCTGAGTTCCATCCTGTATTATACTCCAGAGCAGCACTCACTTTTCTGCAGGTGCAGTCACTGTGTACATACATTACATTACTGATCCTGAGCTACATCATGTATTATACCCCAGAGCTGCGCTCACTATTCTGCTGGTGCAGTCACTGTGTACATACATTACATTACTGATCCTGTACTGATCCTGAGTTACATCCTGTATTATACTCCAGAGCTGCACTCACTATACTGCTGGTGTAGTCACTGTGTACATACATTACATTACTGATCCTGAGTTACATCCTGTATTATACTCCAGAGCTGCACTCACTATTCTGCTGGTGCATTCACTGTGTACATACATTACATTACTGATCCTGAGTTACATCCTGTATTATACTCCAGAGCTGCACTCACTATTCTGCTGGTGCAGTCACTGTGTACATATATTACATTACTGATCCTGAGTTACATCCTGTATTATACTCCAGAGCTGCACTCACTATTCTGCTGGTGCAGTCACTGTGCACATACATTACATTACTGATCCTGAGTTCCATCCTGTATTATACTCCAGAGCAGCACTCACTTTTCTGCAGGTGCAGTCACTGTGTACTTACATTACATTACTGATCCTGTACTGATCCTGAGTTACATCCTGTATTATACTCCAGAGCTGCATTCACTATTCTGCTGGTGCAGTCACTGTGTACATACATTACATTATTGATCCTGTACTGATCCTGAGTTACATCCTGTATTATACTCCAGAGCTGCGCTCACTATTCTGCTGGTGCATTCACTGTGTACATACATTACATTACTGATCCTGAGCTACATCATGTATTATACCCCAGAGCTGCGCTCACTATTCTGCTGGTGCAGTCACTGTGTACATACATTACATTACTGATCCTGTACTGATCCTGAGTTACATCCTATATTATACTCCAGAGCTGCACTCACTATTCTGCTGGTGTAGTCACTGTGTACATACATTACATTACTGATCCTGAGCTACATCATGTATTATACCCCAGAGCTGCACTCACTATTCTGCTGGTGCAGTCATTGTGTACATATATTGCATTACTGATCCTGTACTGATCCTGAGTTACATCCTGTATTATACCCCAGAGCTGCGCTCACTATTCTGCTGGTGCAGTCACTGTGTACAGACATTACATTGCTGATCCTGTACTGATCCTGAGTTACAGCCTGTATTATGCTGCAGAGCTGCACTCACTTTTCTGCAGGTGCAGTCACTGTGTACATACACTACATTACAGATCCTGTACTTATCCTGAGTTACCTCCTGTATTATACTCCTGAGCTGCACTCACTATTCTGCTGGTGGAGTCACTGTGTTCATACATTACATTACTGATCCTGTACTGATCCTGAGTTACATCCTGTATTATACTCCAGAGCTGCACTCACTATTCTGCTGGTGCAGTCACTGTGTACATACATTACTTTATTGATCCTGTACTGATCCTGAGTTACATCCTGTATTATACTCCAGAGCTGCACTCACTATTCTGCTGGTGCAGTCACTGTGTACATACATTACATTACTGATCCTGAGTTACATTCTGTATTATACTCCAGAGCTGCATTCACTATTCTGCTTGTGCAGTTACTGTGTACATACATTATATTTCTGATCCTGTACTGATCCTGAGTTACATCCTGTATTATACTCCAGTGCTGCGCTCACTATTCTGCTGGTGCAGTCACTGTGTACAGACATTACATTGCTGATCCTGTACTGATCCTGAGTTACATCCTGTATTATACTCCAGAGCTGCACTCACTATTCTGCTGGTGCAGTCACTGTGTACATACATTACATTACTGATCCTGTACTGATCCTGAGTTACATCCTGTATTATACTCCAGAGCTGCGCTCACTATTCTGCTGGTGCATTCACTGTGTACATACATTACATTACTGATCCTGAGCTACATCATGTATTATACCCCAGAGCTGCGCTCACTATTCTGCTGGTGCAGTCATTGTGTACATATATTACATTACTGATCCGGTACTGATCCTGAGTTACATCCTGTATTATACTCCAGAGCTGCACTCACTATTCTGCTGGTGTAGTCACTGTGTACATACATTACATTACTGATCCTGAGCTACATCATGTATTATACCCCAGAGCTGCACTCACTATTCTGCTGGTGCAGTCATTGTGTACATATATTACATTACTGATCCTGTACTGATCCTGAGTTACATCCTGTATTATACCCCAGAGCTGCGCTCACTATTCTGCTGGTGCAGTCACTGTGTACAGACATTACATTGCTGATCCTGTACTGATCCTGAGTTACAGCCTGTATTATGCTGCAGAGCTCCACTCACTTTTCTGCAGGTGCAGTCACTGTGTACATACATTACATTACAGATCCTGTACTTATCCTGAGTTACCTCCTGTATTATACTCCTGAGCTGCACTCACTATTCTGCTGGTGGAGTCACTGTGTACATACATTACATTACTGATCCTGTACTGATCCTGAGTTACATCCTGTATTATACTCCAGAGCTGCACTCACTATTCTGCTTGTGCAGTCACTGTGTACATACATTATATTTCTGATCCTGTACTGATCCTGAGTTACATTCTGTATTATACTCCAGAGCTGCATTCCCTATTCTGCTTGTGCAGTCACTGTGTACATACATTATATTTCTGATCCTGTACTGATCCTGAGTTACATTCTGTATTATACTCCAGAGCTGCGCTCACTATTCTGCTGGTGCAGTCACTGTGTACAGACATTACATTGCTGATCCTGTACTGATCCTGAGTTACATCCAGTATTATACTCCAGAGCTGCACTCACTATTCTGCTGGTGCAGTCACTGTGTACATACATTACATTACTGATCCTGTACTGATCCTGAGTTACATCCTGTATTATACTCCAGAGCTGCGCTCACTATTCTGCTGGTGCATTCACTGTGTACATACATTACATTACTGATCCTGCGCTACATCATGTATTATACCCCAGAGCTGCGCTCACTATTCTGCTGGTGCAGTCACTGTGTACATACATTACATTACTGATCCTGTACTGATCCTGAGTTACATCCTGTATTATACTCCAGAGCTGCACTCACTATTCTGCTGGTGTAGTCAATGTGTACATACATTATATTACTGATCCTGAGCTACATCATGTATTATACCCCAGAGCTGAACTCACTATTCTGCTGGTGCAGTCATTGTGTACATATATTACATTACTGATCCTGTACTGATCCTGAGTTACATCCTGTATTATACCCCAGAGCTGCGCTCACTATTCTGCTGGTGCAGTCACTGTGTACAGACATTACATTGCTGATCCTGTACTGATCCTGAGTTACAGCCTGTATTATGCTGCAGAGCTGCACTCACTTTTCTGCAGGTGCAGTCACTGTGTACATACATTACATTACAGATCCTGTACTTATCCTGAGTTACCTCCTGTATTATACTCCTGAGCTGCACTCACTATTCTGCTGGTGGAGTCACTGTGTACATACATTACATTACTGATCCTGTACTGATCCTGAGTTACATCCTGTATTATACTCCAGAGCTGCACTCACTATTCTGCTGGTGCAGTCACTGTGTACATACATTACTTTATTGATCCTGTACTGATCCTGAGTTACATCCTGTATTATACTCCAGAGCTGCACTCACTTTTCTGCTGGTGCAGTCACTGTGTACATACATTACATTACTGATCCTGAGTTACATTCTGTATTATACTCCAGAGCTGCATTCACTATTCTGCTTGTGCAGTCACTGTGTACATACATTATATTTCTGATCCTGTACTGATCCTGAGTTACATCCTGTATTATACTCCAGAGCTGCGCTCACTATTCTGCTGGTGCAGTCACTGTGTACAGACATTACATTGCTGATCCTGTACTGATCCTGAGTTACATCCTGTATTATACTCCAGAGCTGCACTCACTATTCTGCTGGTGCAGTCACTGTGTACATACATTACATTACTGATCCTGACTTACATCCTGTAGTATACCCCAGAGCTGCACTCACTATTCTGCTGGTGCAGTCACTGTGTACATATTTTACATTACTGATCCTGTACTGATCCTGAGTTACATCCTGTATTATACTCCAGAGCTGCATTCACTATTCTGCTGGTGCAGTCTCTGTGTACATACATTACATTACTGATCCTGTACTGATCCTGCGTTACATCCTGTATTATACTCCAGAGCTGCTCTCACTATTCTGCTGGTGCAGTCACTGTGTACATACATTACATTACTGATCCTGAGTTACATCCTGTATTATACTCCAGAGCTGCACTCACTATTCTGCTGGTCCAGCCGCTCCCTCTCTCCTCACACACATATTATACATATACACACAATAATATCTACCTACACCATGACATCTGGTCCGGTTACCAAACAAATAATAATAATATAATAAACAATAACCGACAAATTATATACAAACTAATATATACATTCTTCTTTTTTTTTTTTTTTTTTAAATAAATAAAATAAAATAAATACTAACTATACAAATGTAAACATTACTAAACAAAACCCCCCACACTCAAGCCCACCAGTCCCTCCCCGGCACTGACCTGAGAGCTGGTCCTGCGCCTCATGCCTCAGTCCAACGTCCATAGGCCAGATCAGGCAGTGCCAGTTTTTCACCCAAATAACCAGTGTCCCACAAGATGAACCCACCTCCCCCCTTTTCCCTCCACCCAACCTAATACCTACACCCAAACCCATATATACAATATATACTGAAACAAACAATACAATAACCACAACTGACAAAGCCCAAGTTCGGCGCCTGCAGCCCTACATCACTGTCTACTGATCAATAAAACAAAAATCTATGGTGTCAGCAGCAGCCCACCACCAGGAGAGGCGATGACCAGACTAGGGCACACTAAAAGAAAAGCCCCTCCAGAGGAGAGCTGCCCTCCGTGTACCCAGTCTCTCATACTCCAGAGAACGCACCTTCACCAGGTCACCGAGTATGGTCCTAAACACATCGTCCACTGGGAGGATTTTCCGCTGCGTCGATACTAAGCACCGTGCGTTCCACGTGTGATACCTAACCACTGCGCTAACTAGAAATAAGGTGCAGCGGTCCCGACCACCCAGGTCCCCGAATGCTCCATAGGCCCATTCCGCATAAGAGAGACCAGCCGGGGCCAGCCAATGGAGGCGCCCACCCTGTTGTACACTTCTGTGTTAAAGGGACAACGAAGCAGGAAGTGGTCCATGCTTTCAAGCATGGTACCACAATGCTCCCGAGGACAGTTCCTGTCCTCAGAGCTCCTACACTTCAGATTGTTCCTCACACACAGTTTCCCATGGAAGCAGCGCCAAGCCAAGTCCCAAACCTTCGAGGGGATCCTGATAGAATTCAAAAGATGCAGACCCACCCCAAGATTCCGACTTGGGCAATCCCTGAGCGCCAGAGGCCTCTGAAAATGGGTCAACAGAACCCTTTTGTCAAGGAGCTTCCTTGGCAGAGTCCTGACCTCCCACATTCCCAGACCCCACCAGCGAATTACCTTCAGAACCACGGTAGCGTAAGCCGGGAGATGTTCATGTGGTGTGCAGAGATCCTTCACTTGCCCTCCTGTCTCCCATTCCTGGAAGAAAGGCTGAAACCATCCCTTACAGGAGAATACCCACGGAGTAGCCCTCTCTTTCCAGAGGTTTGCAATATTGATCTTAATGAAGGTATTCACAAGGAATACCACAGGGTTGACCATACCCAACCCTCCTAGTCTCCTCGTACGGTAAGTAACCTCCCTCTTGACCAGGTTCAGTCTATTCCCCCATAACAGTTGAAAGAACAAACTGTAGACCCGAGTCCAGAGAGGCTCTGGCAAGATGCACACACTGCCCAGATAGATCAGCAAAGGGAGCAGGTAAGTTTTGATCAGGTTTACCCTCTCCCTTAGGGTCAAAGACCAACCCTTCCATTGGTTCACCTTCTGAGTGGCGATCTCTAGCCTGCTGTCCCAATTTTGTTTGGGGTAATCCCCCTGGCCAAATTCGATGCCAAGAACTTTTGCAGAGACTTTGGGTTCTGGAAGGGTGTCCGGGAGATCAAAACCAGGATCTCCTCCTCCCAGCCAGAGACTCTCACACTTATCCCGGTTGATCTTAGACCCGGATGCCTCCGAGTAGCGATTTACCTCTGACATCAGCCATTCTGCCTCCCCATCAGAGGAAACAAAAACGGTGACGTCATCGGCATACGCCACCACTCTCAGAGTGGCTTCCGGTGCTGCCCGGTCCATCCCGATCCCAGCCAACGGTCCACGCTCCACCCTCCTAAGAAGTGGGTCAATCGCAAACACGTACAGTAGCGGGCTCAAGGGACAACCCTGGCGAACACCACACCCAACCTCAAAAGAGCTGCCAATCCAACCGTTTACAAGCGGGAAACTCTCTGCCCCAGAGTACAAGGTCTTAAGCCAATCAACAAACCCCCCCCGGCAGGCCATACCTCAGAAGAACAGACCAGAGGTACTCATGATTAACCCGATCAAACGCTTTTGCCTGGTCCAATGACAGCATGTACCCCTTCCAGTGGCCAGCCCTACCCTGCTCCACCGCCTCTCGGACACAGAGTACAGCACTAATTGCACTGCGGCCCGGAACAGAGCAATGCTGGGCCCCCGAAAGGAGCTGGGGTGCAAATTTCACCAGCCGATTAAACAGCACCTTTGCCAAAACCTTCCTGTCTGCATTCAGAAGCGCTATGGGAGGCCAATTCTCAATGCAAGATGGGTCCTTACCCTTTGACAAGATGATCAGGGCAGACCTCCTCATTGACTTTGGCATAGTGCCCGAGGAAAGACACTCATTGAATACCTCAGTCAAGAGGGGAACCAAGGCGTCCTTAAAGGTCTTATAGAATTCAGATGTTAAGCCATCCGGACCGGGAGATTTCTTCAGGGCAAGCCCTTCAATCGCCAACTTAACTTCCTCTTCCCTGATCATCTCTGTCAAAACGCCAAGAGAGGGGTCTACCCCTGGTTCGGGGACGGCTTCAGCCAGAAAAGCCGACATCTCATCCCAATCCAGATCCCTCTTCCCCAAGAGGTGCGAGTAGAAGGATCTGACGACCTCCAGGATCCCTGATCTGGATCTTTTCAAGGACCCCGCAGTGTCAACCAGTCCTGTAACAACTTTACTATTCACTGACATCTTGCAGTTTCTATAAGGGTCGGGCGAGCGGTACTTCCCGTAATCCCTCTCAAAAACCAAAGATGCATGTCTATCATACTGACACCTCATTAGCAAAGATTTCACTCTGGAGATCTCCTCGCGGCTACCTCCAGTTGAGACAAGATGCTCGAGTTTCCTCCTCAGGCCCTGATACAGGCGGTACCTGTCCAGGCTCCTGAGGCTCGAGAGCTGGCGGAAGAATCTCGCCACCCTTTTCTTAAACATCTCCCACCACTCTGACTTACTACTACAAAGATCCAGTAAGGGTACCTGGCTCTGAAGAAAATCCTCAAAGGACTGTCTTATCTCCGCTTCTTCCAAGAGAGACGAATTGAGCCTCCAAAAGCCTCTTCCCATCCGGGGGGTCTCTGTAACATTCAGGGAAAACAAAATCAAACAGTGATCGGAGAACTCCACCTCAACAACAGATACTGCTGAAGAGACGGCTTCCTCCTTTAAATAAAACCTGTCTATCCTGGACCTACAGTTACCTCTATGATAGGTGAACCCCTCGTGGCCTGCGGTGTGCCGGATGTGGACATCCACCAGGCGAGCCTCACTAGCTATACTATTAAGGGCGACGCTATCATAAGTCAGCTTGTCTCTGGAACCTCCTCTATCCCGGGGCCTCGTGACAGTGTTGAAGTCCCCTCCAAAGACGACCTGCCGACTTGTAAAAAGGTAGGGCTTGATCCTCATAAAGAGACACTTCCGGTCCCATTTAGATTGGGGACCATAGATGTTAATGAGCCGAAGCTCTTGTCCCTTCATGAGGACATCTAATATCAGGCACCTCCCCATTTCTAACTCAATAACCCGTCGGCATTCTACCGGTGCGGTAAAAAGGACCGCCACTCCGCTATACGGCTCGGCCGCAAGAGACCAATAGGAGGGCCCGAGTCTCCACTCCCTCTTAGCTATAAAAACCTCTGCCATATTTGGCAGCCTGGTCTCTTGCAAAAAGAAAATGTCAGCTTCAACCCGGCTGAGAAAATCAAAGGCCGCAAATCTAGCCATGTTTGACTTAATGCTGGCGACATTAATGGACGCCAGCGTCAACGGAGTGGGTACCGCCATCATTGGTGATTGAGTTAGATGGCTTTCTTCTTCCCACTCCCCTTATCCTCTGCCTCAGAGGAGGAATCCTTCCACCACACAGAGGTGTCCATTCCCACATTTTTCCTTCTTTTTTCGTCCTCGTCTCTGGACTATGGGCCAGTCCCTCCCCCCAAGGACCTTGCATCCCCAGGAGGAGGAGACTCGGCGCCCCCTGTAAGCTCCGCTGAAGCCGGAACCTCAGCCTCCTCCTCAGAGGAAGAGATGTTATCAAGGGCTTGGAACCGGTTAGAAAGACCAACTAGAGGGGAGTCGGTTTTACCTTCCTTAGGTACCTTGGTCAGAGCGGGAGAAGATGTTTTATCTCCCTTCTTTTTCTTCTTTTTGGTGCCGAGCTTACGCTTGTGCTCTAGCCACCGCTTATTATCCTCATCCATACTTTCATAATGGGAGGATTCTGAAGCAGAGGCAGTTTCCTCCCTGTGGATCCTCCTGACCTCCTCATCCAACTCATCATCCCTCGGGGCCTCAGCAGCAACACTGGCATCCAGGACAGGGGCTGCCCCGGTAGTCTGGGGCTCGCCCCTCTCCGTCTCCTGTCTGCGCTTGTCTAGACGCCTCAGCTGGGCAGGCGTCTTTTTATTGCTTTTCTTCCCTGGCCCCTCAGCTCCCCCACCCCTGCTAGTCCCCTCTCCAGCAGAATCGGCCTCACGGCTTACTCCCACCGGGGTCTCGACTGCATTAGCAAAGGAGCGAGGACAATGGCTGAATGGGTGGCCTAACTCACCACAAAGGTGGCACCTAATCTCCACACAAGAGGCGGCAAGATGGCCAACACCCCCACACAACGCGCATTTCTGCACGGTGCAGTTTGCACTGAAGTGTGTGGGGTCGCCGCACCTGTGACAGAGCTTCGGTTGCCCCAGGTAGAAGACCAGGATACGATCCCTACCTAGGAAGGCAGACGATGGAATGTGGGCAACCGTACCACCTGAACGCTTAAGTTTTACCATAAACGTCCAGGCCCCTGACCAGATACTAAACTCGTCGCGGTTTTTCTTTGGCATCTCCACCACCTCTCCATACCGTCCAAGCCACGTCATGATGTCATAGCAAGAAAACGACTCGTTACGAGTCATCACGGTCACTTTCTTGATCTGGTTTTGGCGAGACACTGCCTGAACGGCAAAGTCTCGCCAGCCGGGCTCATTTTTTGCCAACTCATAATTCGCCCAGAAGAGCTCAAGCCCCTCCGGCCGAACAAAGCTGACATCAAACTCAGGCATGGAATAGGGATGTATCAAGGCGTAGATGTCAATCGCCTTGAAGCCCATCCTCAGCAGGAGCTCCACAACTTTAGACCTTGGCGGACATGCATCACTGCCCCTCCACCGAAGACGGACCACATTCCTACGCACACTGCCTGGCCCGGCTGTTGGGAGGGACCACACTGTTTCTCCCCCTTTTTGCTCTCGGAAGGCCCCGAGGCCATGCCTCTCTATCCAGAAGGATAGATCAACCTCTCGACCCTCTACCATTAGTGATCTCTCCCCCTTCTTTAGAGCCTCCAGAAGGCGCCTTTGCAACATGCCGTCCCCAAAGCCCGGAGACGAGGAGGATGCCCTATTTGCCCCGGAGGTGACACTGGCATAACTCTGGACAGGTGTTGCCACCCCCGGGGGGGCAACCGGACCAGTGACCACATCAGCCCCAACAGTATCACCATTACCCACCTCCATCTCACCCTCCACCAAACCAGCAACCACACCACTAGACAATGAATTATCCTCATTCACCTTCACCACCACATTCATTCCTGCTGGACGAGTAACAATGGTGGATGACCTTTTGACCTCCGCATCAGGCACAAGGGACTCAGTCACCTCCATAGAACTGGAGGCGACCTCACCCCCGGTCTTATGTGTGCCCTCCACATCATCGGTCGGTAATTTCCGCTGTTTGGCATTTGGTATAATGTGCAGCTGATCTCTAGCTGCAGTTAGGCGCCGCTGATCTTTAGCATCAGGATCTTCCGGACCAGCGACGCCAACACAAAATAGCACTTTCGTGGGAGGACCGGAACGCTCAGCCCCAACTGCCCCCTCACACTGCCGCCGCTTCTCAACTAAGTGATCAGCGGCAACAGCATTCAGAGGCACCGAGGCTACCGGAGCTGCCCCCGACACCGGGCTGCTCCCCCCTCCCACTGAGGAGCGCACCACAGCATCGTGGCCTGATGGAACGCCCGCCGCCGGGCCGCCCTCACTGTCCAGCCTCTCGGCTGATGCACCTCCTGCTACGTCCCCACTACTACAAGCAGAGACGGAGCTCTGCGCCTCACTACCGCGCTCTGTAATCTCCCCGCGCCTTTGCACCGGATTCACAGCAGAACCCGGGCTGGGCTGGGCAACGGGGCTTATACAGCGAGCTGAGCCTGCCGCCGACTCAGGGGGTACAGGGAGGGGGGCATATACGTATCTTACCGCTTCCTGCAGCTTTGGCTTTGTCTTCTTTGCCTTTTTGTGGCCCCCAGGTGCCTCTTCTGGTAGATCGTCACCAAGATGGAAGTTTTGGAGGCACACTGGGGACTCCAGGAGCTTAATCTCCGCCATTAGCGCCCCTCCCTGGCCGCTGCTGTCACTGTCCTCCCCAGAGCCGGCAGAACTGCGACCGGATGTCACTGTCGCCTGTCCTGCAGGGAGCTCGCTGCACGTGGCCTGCGGGTGACTTTGCAGGCTGCCAGGTGGGGCTTGCTGCTGGTCATCATCACTCTCATCATCCACCTGGCTCTCAGGCTGCAGCCCTATCTGCCTTTGCTCTCTGGTATCAGCCATTTCTCTAAAGCGGTCTTCATTTATAAGTTTTTCTTTGAAAGGACCACTCTGCTCCCTGATGGTGGCTTTCCTAAGTTCCAGGCGTTGAATTTCACTGCTCAGTCTTTTTACCTCGGCTTGGAGTTTTGCCTTCCTTGGTTTGGAGGCCCCCACAGCTTTGGCGCTTGTGCAGCGCAGCTCCTCCCGGAGCCTCCTGATGAGCTTGCTGGCATCTTCATACTCACGGAGGCGGATCATGACCCGGGAGGCATAGGTGGACACAGACTCCCGGGGTCCCTGCAGCACCCATTCCCCCTCAGGGAGGTCGGCCTCACCTCCGTGAGCACTCAGCTTTCCTCCGGAAGGAGCGCCATCTTGCACGCCGCTGTCAGGCTTTTCCTCCATGCTGGAAGCCTTGCGGCTTCTGGGGGTCTCCACAATCCCGGGGAGAGTAGGAGCCACATTGCTGCGACTCCTGGTGCAGCGTCTGACCCCCGAGTCCTCTGATGTGCAGGCCGGTTGCTGGTTTCTTCTGCCCCCCGCCGGCCTGGTTCGGGAAGCAGAAGCCTGGGACTTGGCTCCATCACTCATCCCAGAAACCCGTTCCCTCCCTGGGAAAGAGAGAGAGCAGGTCCCCAGGTGGAGAGGTGTTGGTTTCTCAGAGATCAGGAGCTCACAGCAGGATCTGCAGCCACCACACCCGCAATCACCACACTGACTAGCAGCTGATCAGAGCTGCACCCAGTATGCTGCTGGTGGAGTCACTGTGTGCATACATTACATTACTGATCCTGAGTTACATCCTGTATTATACTTACTCCAGAGCTGCACTCACTATTCTGCTGGAGCAGTCACTGTGTACATACATTACATTACTGATCCTGAGTTACATCCTGTATTTTACCCCAGAGCTGCACTCACTATTCTGCTGGTGCAGTCACTGTGTACAAACATTACATTACATTACTGATCCTGTACTGATCCTGAGATACATCCTGTATTATACTCCGGAGCTGCACTCACTATTCTGCCAGTGCAGTCACTATGTACATACATTACATTACTGATCCTGAGTTACATCCTGTATTATACTCCAGAGCTGCACTCACTATTCTGCTTGTGCAGTCACTGTGTACATATATTACATTACTGATCCTGCACTGATCCTGAGTTACATCCTGTGTTATACTCCAGAGCTGCACTCACTATTCTGCTGGTGCAGTCACTGTGTACATACATTACATTACTGATCCTGAGTTACATCCTGTATTATACCCCAGAGCTGCACTCACTATTCTGCTGGTGTAGTCACTGTGCACATATATTACATTACTGATCCTGCACTGATCCTGAGTTACATCATGTATTATACTCCAGAGCTGCACTCACTATTCTGCCAGTGCAGTCACTATGGACATACATTACATTACTGATCCTGTACTGATCCTGAGTTACATCCTGTATTATACTCCAGAGCTGCACTCACTATTCTGCTGGTGCAGTCACTGTGTACATACATTACATTACTGATCCTGAGTTACATCCTGTATTATACTGCAGAGCTGCACTCACTATTCTGCTGCTGCAGTCACTGTGTACATATATTACATTACTGATCCTGAGTTACATCCTGTATTATAGTCCAGAGCTGCACTCACTATTCTGCTGGTGCAGTCACTGTGTTCATATATTACATTACTGATCCTGCACTGATCCTGAGTTACTTCCTGTATTATACTCCAGAGCTACACTCACTATTCTGCTGCTGCAGTCACTGTGTACATACATTATATTACTGATCCTGAGTTACATCCTGTATTTTACCCCAGAGCTGCACTCACTATTCTGCCAGTGCAGTCACTATGTACATACATTACATTACTGATCCTGCACTGATCCTGAGTTACATCCTGTATTATACTCCAGAGCTGCACTCACTAATCGGCTGGAGCAGTCACTGTGTACATACATTACATTACTGATCCTGAGTTACATCCTGTATTATACCCCAGAGCTGCACTCACTATTCTGCTGGTGTAGTCACTGGGTACATACACTACATTACTGATCCTGAGTTACATCCTGTATTATACTCCAGAGCTGCACACACTATTCTGCTGGTGCAGTCACTGTGTACATACATTACATTACTGATCCTGAGTTACATCCTGTGTTATACTCCAGAGCTGCACTCACTATTCTGCCAGTGCAGTCACTGTGTACATACATTACTGATCCTGAGTTACATCCTGTATTATACCCCAGAGCTGCACTCACTATTCTGCTGGTGTAGTCACTGTGTACATGCATTACATTACTGATCCTGCACTGATCCTGACTTACATCCTGTATTATACTGCAGAGCTGCACTCACTATTCTGCCAGTGCAGTCACTATGTACATACATTACATTACTGATCCTGCACTGATCCTGAGTTACATCCTGTATTATACTCCAGAGCTGCACTCACTATTCTGCCAGTGCAGTCACTATGTACATACATTACATTACTGATCCTGAGTTACATCCTGTATTATACTCCAGAGCTGCACTCACTATTCTGCTGGTACAGTCACTGTGTACATACATTACATTACTAATCGGAGAGAATTATGAATACAGCTCTGGAGTATTATACTGGTTGTAATGATAAGTAATACAATATATTTAAGCAGTAATATGCGTCTCACAATTCGACAAACCCTTTCTAACAACATTCCCTCTTGAACATTGGAGAAACCTCACTGTCCTGTAATATTACAGTATATTATATATAACGCTCTGGATTCATTGTAGCGTTTGTTCTGTTAGTAAATAACAATGTAACATTAATAGACCCCAGATGTGGTGATCAGAGAGGGGCCGCTGCTCTTACCAGGGATGGTGCGGCCATTGTTCTCCTGGATGTGCTCTGCTGCGGTTCTGCTGCTGGACTGGGCTGTGACCCCGACTCCAGGACACATTATATAAGGGTCACACTTGTTTCTGGCCTTTCCTGGAAAGTTCATTACCGGATATTCAGGTTTCAATGACTTTGTGTATTTTTTATGATTTATTTTTCCTAATCTTTAGTAATGGGAAACACTGGGAGAATGGAAAGGTCCGGATCATCTCCGCTGTGGAATCCCTTAATCACTAATTAACCTGCAGAGCGGACACAGAAATAATATTCCCTGATGAAGATAAGAAGAGTCATAAACCCGAGCGCGGACTTGTAATAACAGGTGTGAGAAGCAGAAGACGTTCTGTCCCTCCATATACTCAGAGGGGCATCTGCGGACTGCGGGGGATGTCAGATGTAGTAGACTGCCTTATAGGCGTGTGAGTGGTGTGACGGGGGTAATTCTGGGTATAATTAATTGGGGAAACAATATATAAAACACCATAAATGAGGGGTGTCAGTGCTTTATGTATGATTGTATGAATGCTCGGCGGTCTTTCCCCGCTCCACCCCGACTCATGGAGAAAGCCTGACAGTCCTGCTGCTTCCACCTAATTAAACAGAAAGCCCATAAAGCCAATTCATCATTGCCTTGTGTCTGGTTTTTGTTTGTGCCATATTCATCTTTTCATTTGCCCTTTTTTATCTCCACTGTTTTATTTCTTCATCTGTTGGTTTTTATGTTCTCCGTTGCCGGTGAGGTTTTGCCTTTCCAGATGTTTTCTTCTGGTTCATCATTTACAACTTTCTGAAAAGTTACAAAAGTTTTGCAGATATGCACTTGTGGCGCCCCTGCGGGTGGTTCAGTCTCCACAGGGGTACTGCATCTCAGCCAGAAGTGTGGTACCCCACTCTCAGGTAAGGAGGGAGCACTACCCGGGACCCACACACTCACATCCAACACTACACCACCTCATTAGGGAAGGGCAAGATTGCTCCTGAGGGAGAGCACAGCCCCTGTCCCTGTGTAGAGGTACACAGGGGGTCCGTTCAAGTGCACCCAAATTAACTGAGAGTCTGCTGGATCACTTCCCCGGAGGACACAGGACGACGTGGGCGGTTATAATTCGGCGGTTGTAACCTGGAGCATCTTGACAACTGTGAGTAAAACCTGAAGACTGCACCCGCTGTGTCCTTGACTAATTGCTGCACCACCTGCCTTGCACTACACCAACATCTACCTCATCAAATACTATATCCTGCCCTGGAGTTGAGCTCTGCCGGTGGAGAGCTGCACTATCTCTGCTGCGTCACCATCAGCTCCAGAGGATCTGCACCGCAGCGGCGCCCCCTATAGCCACATACCACGGGTGGCGTCACAAATTTTATCCCCCTTTTCTTTATTCCCAAATTGACTTTCACTGTTCTTCATTTGACCGCCCTGGGCCATGGACCGGGTCACCGCCACCGTGACAATACAGGACCGGCCCGGCTACCGAGTACCCCACGGCCCATGGGGCGCGTCACTCCTCTCTCCTCTCCCTCCCTCGAGTGATTTTATGTATGCTAGTTTATTTTTTATTTTGGGCGGGGGGGTGCAAAATGTGCAACTTATTGTGCTGAAGAAAGGCAAAAAAAAGTTTTAATAAAAATAAAGGAAATGTTTTTCTTTAGTGCAGAGTTCATGAATCATTGATATAAAGTTACTAGAGATGATGGAATCTGCCAGGATTTCTATTTGTCAAAATGTGAGAATTTTACAGGGAAATTTGATTTGCCGCAAAGTTATTCTCTGCTAATTGAATCTTCCTCATTATGGGGTCTCTATTGTAATATCTTTAATCTATTGTAACCGTTTGCCCTCTATGGTTCAGCAAGATGGCGGCTGCAGCCGGCTGTCGTTATGTTGAATATGCAATAAAACTTATATTCTGGAGAAAACGGAGTTTTGTACAATTCAAAATTCAATGAGAATTCCAGTCGAATACATTTCATCATCTTTAATAGTTACATTACAGGAAAGCAATGATGGGGGGATAGTTATATTAGGAAACCCCGAGGTCCGTCACTGCTGTGAGTTATTATCTCTGAGGCCCCAGATAAGCGGAGAGTTCAGATAAACGATGGCCGTGATTTAGGGAAGTGCTGGGATCTGACGCTGGTTTCTCTCTTTTATAATCGGACATTATAGGGCAGAGTCGGACAGTCCACAGTGACGGCCTCCATTCCTCACCGGTCACAGACACTGCGGGAACTTACAGAAACTTTTAGGAAAACTCTGATTCCTGATATGGAGACTCCAACTGGAGCAAAAAGTGGTATAAATAGCGAGAGGGACGGGGATGGAAGGATCAGACAGGAGATCCACCGGAATATAGAGAGACCAGAAGAAGCAGGATGGTCCTTACAAGAACATCTCTCATCCTTGTGAGCAGGGGTGGATTAAGAGTAGCAAGGGCCCCGGGCAGTTTAGACGGCATGGCCCCCCCCACACACACACACCTGATGTATCACGTGACTTGTCACATGATCCCCCTTTGATAGATCATGTAATAGTTCATGTGAAATTAATTCTGCACAATATTAATATATTAACCCCTTAGCAAACCTTGGGTTTTGTCGTTTTTGCTTTTTCGTTTTTTGCTCCCCTTGTTCCCAGAGCCATAGCGTCTTTATTTTTTGGACAATATGGCCGTCTGAGGGCTTATTTTTTGCGGGACAAGTTGTACTTTTCAACGCCATTACTAGTTTTACCATAGCGTGTACGGGAAAACGGTAAAAAAATTCCAAGTGCGGTAAAATTGCAAAAAAAGTCCAATACCACAGTTGTTTTTTATTTATTTTTTTACCACTTTCACTGAATGCTAAAACTGACTTGCCATTCTTATTCTCCAGATCATTACAAATTCGTAGACACCAAACATGTATAGGTTATTTTATATTTAAGTGGTGAAAAAAAATTCAAAAATTTGGTAAATTTTTTTTTTAAAAAATAGCACCATTTTCCGAGACCTGTAGCGTCTCCATTTTTCGGGATCTGGGGCTGGGTGAGGGCTTATTTTTTGCGCGTCGGGCTTACGTTTTTATTGATAACATTTTGGGGTAGATCCAATGTTTTGATCGCCCGTTATTGCATTTTATTTCAATTTTGCGGCGACCAAAAAACGTAATTCTGGCGTTTAGAATTTTTTTCTCGTTACACCGTTTACCGATAGGATTAATTCTTTTTTTATATTGATAGATCGGGCGATTCTGAACGCGGCGATAACAAATATGTGTATGTGGTTTTTTTTTTTTTATATTTTATTTTGAATGGGGTGAAAGGGGGGTGATTTAAACTTTTATATTTTTAAAAACATTTTTTTTTCACTTACTGCATGCTTCAATAGTCTCCATAGGAGACTAGAAGCAGCAGTTGTCTGATCGTCTCTGCTAGATACAGGGGACCAGCAGATCCCCTGCATATAGCAGAAATGGTCCTGTGCTATGAGCGCCGACCACTAGGTGGCGCTCATAGCGACGAGATCATGACAACCACAGGCGTCTGCTGCAGACCCTGGGTTGTCATGCACGCCCATCGGTTACCCGCGATCACGTGACGGGGTCGCCGGTGGGCGGGGCTTATGACGCGCAACCCAGAAGAGCGCGTTTAATGTCGCTGTCGGAGATTGACAGCGGCATTTAACATGTTAACAGCCGCGGGTGGATCGCGATTCCACCCGCGGCTGTTGCGGGCACATGTCAGCTGTAAGAATCAGCTGACATGTGCTCGGTTCAGTGCGGGCTCAGCGCCGGAGACCTCACTGAACCGGGGGTACGCAAATGTGCGTACTAATGCGGCAAGGGTTGGAAAGGGGTTAATTATAATTTTTTTTTTATATTAATTGTATGACTTAATATTGAGCACAATTAAGTATGCTGACATCCCCCTATGTATGTAGGGTCTCATACTGTATAATATGAGCTTTCACATAATCCTCCTATACACAGCAGGAGGCCGCACGGCGCTCCCCCCCCAGATACAGCGGGAGGCCGCACGGCGCTCCCCCGATACAGCCGGAGGCTGCAAGGCGCCCATCGAGATACAGCCGGAGACCGCACGGCCCCCCCACCTCCCCAGATACAGCAGGAGGCCGCACGGCGCCCCCCCCAGATACAGCGGGAGGCCGCACGGCGCTCCCCCGATACAGCCGGAGGCTGCAAGGCGCCCATCGAGATACAGCCGGAGACCGCACAGCCCCCCCCCCCCTTCCCAGATACAGCAGGAGGCCGCCCGGCGCCCCCCCCAGATACAGCAGGAGGCCGCACGGCGCTCCCTCCCCCCAGATACAGCAGGAGGCCGCACGGCGCCCCCCCCCCAGATACAGCAGGAGGCCGCACGGCGCTCCCCCCCCAGATACAGCAGGAGGCCGCACGGCGCTCCCCCCCCAGATACAGCCGGAGGCCGCACGGCGCTCCTCCCCAGATACAGCCGGAGGCCGCACGGCGCTCCCCCCCCAGATACAGCCGGAGGCCGCACGGCGCTCCCCCCCCAGATACAGCCGGAGCCAGCACGGCGCTCCCCCCCCAGATACAGCAGGAGACCGCATGGCGCCCCCCCCAAATACAGCCGGAGTCAGCACGGCGCCCCCCCCAGATACAGCTGGAGGCCGCACGGCACCCCCCCCAGATACAGCCGGAGGCCGCACGGCGCCCCCCCCAGATACAGCCGGAGGCCGCACGGTGCCCCCCCCCCAGATACAGCAGGAGGCCGCACGGCACCCCCCCCAGATACAGCCGGAGGCTGCACGGCGCCCCCCCCAGATACAGCCGGAGTCCGCACGGCGCCCCCCCCTAGATACAGCAGGAGGCCGCACGGTGCCCCCCCCAGATACAGCAGGAGGCCGCACGGTGCCCCCCCCAGATACAGCTGGAGGCCGCACGGCACCCCCCCCAGATACAGCCGGAGGCCGCACGGCGCCCCCCCCAGATACAGCAGGAGGCCGCACACACACAAACAAACATATACAGACATATACAAAGACAAATATATACACGCATAGGCTGCGTTCCCACTGTGCGTTTTTCAAGCGTTTTTGCCACGGAATTTCCGCAGCGAAAACGCTGAAAAAACTCTTGGTAATACGTGCCCCATGGTCCCTAATGATAATCCTAATCCTAATGATAATGCGGATTATCATTGCGGAAAATTCCGCAGCATGTCCATTCATTTTGCGGACATGCAGTGTAATTGCCGCCATTGACTTGCATTGAATCGCTTAATATCCGTATGACTACATGTGCACATGCGGATATTAAGCGACTCAATGTGCGGATGGTACCCGGGTTTTGAGAAGAGGAGACTCTCATCCAGACCCGGGTACCATAGAACCTGTAAAAAAAAGAATAAAATAAATAAAATAAAGATTATACTTACCTTCCGTTGGCCCCCGGTCTCCTCAGCGATACGTCCGGTCTGTTGTATGCGTCGCGGTGGTGTGAAAGGACCTGCCATGATGTCATTTAGTCATGTGACAGGTCACACGACAGCTGACATCGGCTGTCGCGTGACCTGTCACATGACTAAATGACATCATGAAAGGTCCTTTCACACCACCGTGATCCGCCGAAGACACCGGACGCATCGCTGAGGAGACCGGGGGCCATCGGAAGGTAACTATAATCTTTATTTTTTACCATTCTCATTCTTTTTTATAACTATTACTTGGTCACACTATATATGCCGGTTGCCGGTTGCATGGATTTATATAGTGTGACCAAGTTGTCAAGCACTTTCCAAGTGATGCTGAAATCTCTAGGAAAGTGCTTGATAACCCGCATGCATGAATGCTGCAAAAACGCTTGACAAACGCTTCTACCTGGCGGGAAAAGCGCATGCACAATAAGCACGTACAATCCGCATGCGTTTTTCCTGCCAGGGAGAAGCGGAAAAAATCTGCAGCATTTCTGCATGGTGGGCACATAGCCATAAACACATTTGAAACAGAAAAATACATATAAAGAGACATATCACACAATGATATCAGCACACACTGACACATCACTCACCGTCCCCCTGCTCGGCTCCAGTCGTCCAGCTCCTCTCTGGTGGTAAGAAGCAGTGCAGGGCGCACTGCATGACGTCATGCTAGCAGACACTGCCGCGCACAGGGCCGTGTCTTCTAGCTGTGATGCGGCCGGGCCAGCACACGTGCGCACGCACGATATGCAGATATGCGCACACATGCACATGGTACGCAGATATGCGCACAGACACATGCATACAGGCATACGTACATATCTTACAAACACATAAAACTGTCCTGTCCAGCAGCTCCTCAGGCATGTCTCAGTGCAGGGCCACCAGCGTGTCACAGACATGGCCCTGCTTTCAGAGGTGCCCACTCGCCGTTGGGGCCTGGGCTGCTTCTACAGCATCTGTGTAGGACCTCTAGCGCTGCTTGATTGTCAGCACTTCACCTGACATGGCCGTGCGCTGTGCGGTTGAGTCTGGTAGTAATGGCGCGGCAGGGGCAATACACAAGCACAATTATAGGCGCAGTGTCGCCCCAGCCGTGTCATTAATACCAGACACAGCCACACAGCTCACGGCCATGTCAGGTGACGTGCCAGCGGTCCTGCACGGGGGAAGCAGCCCGGGCCACAACAGAGAGTGAGCCCCCCTGATGGTCCACAAATACATACACATAGATACATACACACACACATATACATACATACACATATATATATATATATATATAACACACACACACTGCACATGGACTTACCCTTTCTGTACATTATGCAGGTTCTTTCATCTTCCCTGTGAGGCAGCCTCCCCTCCTCTTGGGGCCCGACTGCAGAGTTCTCGGTGTAATTGCTGGGCAGGAGGGGGAGAGCGGAGAGGTAACATTCAGACCCGGGTAGGGGGCAGGTAGAGCAGTGGCCATGCTGTAAGCTGTCTCTGTGCTCTGCTGGAGGCTGGAGCAGGTGGGCGGAGCCTCCTCTACTGCACTTACACAGTCAGCACCTGGTGAGTCATCCTCGCAGCGCCGCGGGACACAGCAGAGCAGATTCCATCTTCCGGCTCCCGGGCCCTCCTGTCACACATTATAATGAGGTCAATCCGGCCACAGGCCCCTGGGAGCCCCGGGCCCCATGGCAGCCCCGGGCGGTAGCCCGGATTGACCTCATTATAATCCGCCTATGCTTGTGAGTATTATAGGGACCATGTTATACTATTGTGTTCAGTAAGGGAGATGATATCCAGAATTCAAATGTTAATTCCAATAGTCTGGAAAAAGTTCCATGATTTATAGCACTTGCAAGTATTTGATAAAATAATAGTTAAAGGAATTTTTCTATGAAGAGGTAAGATTATATTGAATGCTTTTATGAAATCAGAAGAGGAGAAAGGCAGGACTCTGATCCTAAATAGTTATTTTAAAATGATTTTTCAGCTCGGGGTTAATAAAACAGTTTATAAATGAAAAGTTCTATATCTTTCTATTATACTTTGGAGCCGATTCTTTGCTGATTGTTTTTTTTGCCGAGTTTTTGGTGTTCGGCACCTTTTATTTTTGTTTGTGGCGTATTCATCTTAACATTTACACCTTTTGTTTCAGTCCCTTTTTTATGTTTTCGTCCTTTTTTTGTTTGTTCGCTTCTTTTTTTCGCTACATTGCGGAGTTTAGGGTTTCCAGATGTTTTCGTCTGATTTATCATTTGTGACTTTTCAAAAAATCTTGCCCATATTTTGCAACATTTTAGCAGAACATTCAACTTTTTAAGCTAAAAAGTTGCAAGACAGGTTAAAGTAAAAAGCATTTTTTGATTTTAGCGCAAAGTTGATGAAACGTTTGGGCCATTTTGATGACTTTGGCACATTGAAAACCAAAGGACAAAAAAAAGAAAAAAAAATGCAAATGATAAACTGGACCCTTTATGTTTCAATTGCTCCCAATTTTAAGGCTATGTGCCCACGTTGCATTTATGAAGCAGAAAATTTCTGCTGCATAAATGCAAGTCCTCTCCCGGAAAAACGCATGCGGAATTCCGCACGCGTTTATCACGCATTTTTCGCGCGTTTATCACGCGTTTTCCACATGCGGAATTGCCTTGCGTTTTTTATGCATTGGACAAAGGCAATTCCGCTTGCGGAAACGCAAAATTAAATGACATGCTGCGGATTTTTGAACGCGGCATAAACACTGCGGAAAAATCCGCAGCATGTGCATAGAACTTGCGGAATCCCATTGGGGACCATGGGGTGCGGATATACATGCGTTTTTCAAGCGTTTACGCTGCGGAAATTCCGCAGCATATACGCTTGAAAAATGCTACGTGGGCACACAGCCTAAAGATATTAGTTTGCTGTCAGTGAATGAGAACACTGCTGTTTCCATTCAGTGGCAGTAAACCTGTCTGTATCTAGTCGAGAAGCGGATACAATTGTATCCAGTGCAGACAATGCTCTGTGAGCAAAACCCCAGACTGATTCATTGTAACAAGCTATTAGATTGTGGCTGATATATATTGTGCTCAGGAGCATTTTCTAGACTGGATACAATGTATCCGCTGAGAGCAGGAGCAGCAATGTGCAGGATTACGGCCTCCGAATGGAAACAGAACCGTCCTCATTCACTGACATCAAGCAGAGATCCTGAAGATGGTGAGAGATGAAACACAAAGGGTAATAACACAAAGATGGAGAAGATTTCATTTATTCACTGATTTACCGCTGCTCCCATCACTAGTGGTGACGTTACATTTCTTAAAGAGACAGGACACATAATATTTGTAATTCTCCCTCTAAAGGTAGATAATAGACTCAGCCTTGTTAAAGGGGTTATAAGAAACTGTTTTATATATATATAAAGAAAACAAACCAAGTATTGCTCACCCTCCCCAGGTCTAACTCCAGCTTTCCGACACTGCCTGGTCTGTGCTGATTGTCTGCAGTGCTGACATCAAGTTGACAGCATTGCAACCAATCAGTGAGCTGAACACAACCATGATTGGCTGCAGAGTTGTCGATGTGATGTCAGTGCTGCAGACAATCAGCAGAGATCCGGCAGCAGCGGAGAGCTGGAGTTAGACCCAGGGAGGGGGAGTAATACTCAGTTTGTTTTGTTACAGCCACTGTAGCCCATGATAGTCACTATTCTGAAAGGGGACAACCCCTTCAAGGCAAACGTCATCTGCACAAGACAAGTTTCCCCTCTTCTGTTTGCAATGATGTGAATCATTCTCCATGTTCTCCCCATCTTTCCCTATCTCTCAGACGGCCGTCCTGGTCTCCTTCAGCTCGTCGGCCTTTCTACCAGAGGAGGATTTGCCCCATGATCAGGAAGGATCTAGGGGTGAAGAGCTCCCTCTAGAGGGCAGACAGAGATGTCCTGGAAGAAGGAACCGGCGCCTGCCGACCAGTATGACAGTGGACACCAGTCTGATTGACAGCAGCTCTATGGACGGCTCGGTGCAGATGGAGGACGGTCCCACCCGCTCTCTGTCCCCCTGGGAATACAGGTAATATCACAACCTGTCACATTACAAGCAGCGCTGAATAGTGATACAGTCCGGTGGAGATTCCCGGAGTCTCCTATAGAAGGACGTCTAGTAAAGTATAGAAAGAAAATAATCTTTTCAGTAGAGTTACAATAGCAGGGAATAGCTTGTCGGGATGTTTTTATAACCCCTTTAGTGGAGAATAACGTCTTCCCACCTTCTAGCCGCCTCTCGTTCTTCTTTTCCTGCCTACAAGCTCCCAGTAACCGTTCAGAAATCTCCCCTGTCCCCAAATAGACTTCAGGGGAGGAGGGAGATGCAGCTGCAGTTATTAGGAATAAAACATGAAGGAGAGAAGCTGAGAGCGCGCGGCGCGGCTCTGACATCACCCAGAATAACCTTGTATGGAGGGAGAAACTGGAGATTTATAGAAGACTGAAGAAAAAGCCTTGAGAATCTGCAGGATGAGGACAAGGAGCGCGGACATGGACCAGGTGTTACACAGCTTCTCTCACTGTGTATTTTTATTCCCAGTCTCTGCACAGATCCCAACAGGTTCCCTGTCGTCATTGCCGAGGCCGATTGTCTTACTTTTGCTTGTGTAGACGCTGATGGCCATGAAAGTCCAGACCTGATCTCCTTCCCCATCCAGCAGGAGGTGATGGTCCTACGACGGGAGCAGAAAGGCTGCAGCTTCTCCTACAGACTGGAGGGCGAGGTGGTGACTCTGGGCTGCACATGTGTCACACCAACCATCAGCTATTACTGAATACGTGGAAATATGGATGGTGGACGCCTGATTGTCAACTTATAAGATTTCTTAAGAATTTTTTATTTAAATAATAAAATAAAAGCAACTTTAATTTTTTTATAGTGTTATCTCTGGTTACAATAGATTTTGGGGTTTGGTAGTAGCTACTTGTCCATTACACAGGTCCATGTTATGGTGGAAAATACTGCTATCATCAGAGGACACATGCCGTATATTCTCATTGTGTAGGGCCATGCTGCTCCTTCAGGTGTCCTCAAGTTCATATGGAGGCGTCTTTTCTTCTTTAGATTCCAATACAATGTTTCTAGGGAAAGTTCCTCCATAAAAAGAAATCTAATATGGCAGAACATCTGCTGCTCCGTAATATGAGGGAATCGGTGTGACGCTCTACAGGCGATGGGCAAATGGGCCTTCACCTTAAAGGTTTGGAACAAGATGGTGAGTTATCACTTATCCATAGGATAGGGGATAATTACTGATCGCTTGGGGCCCAATCACTAAAGACCCCACTAATCCCAAATGTGGGCTCCATAATGAATGGAGTGGAGGTCAAGTATGCGGACCCCTCATTATGTATGGGATTGTTGGATTGCCCAGACTAGCGCTCATTCTCAGGATTCCAAGACACGGACAAGATGGCGGATGAGACTATAAATTATCTTGAAAGTTTCTGACATGGCTGAAAATCAGTTTTTTGGCCATTATAAAATACTGTGAGGCCGATATATTAAGACTAAAGTTGTGCACGGACTGAAGTAGCATTACTGGCAGAAGAAACGCCAACGCTCTTGCAGAATTTGACAGGTGGACATAGCCATGTCCCATCCAGTCCCGGCTCCTCTCTAGCTCTGCCCAATTTGGCGGAGTTTCTTCAAACTGCCGAAAAAAAATTTAAAAGTCGGAATATTTCTGTACAACTCCTCTTTGCTCAATTTTTTTTAATACCTTTCAAAGCAGATTACGCCAGTTTTCTGACAAAAAAAGCTATGATGAAAGATTTTGGTAAGTCCATTACTACACACCACCAAAAACCCACCTCTCCCAGGGGCTTGCCTATAATAAGTGCAGGGTTTACTGTCTCCTTCATGCCCTAGAGACTAGGGGAGCCAAAAAGGTCCCTTTGTCCCATATATAAAGAGTCTAGATTATTACTACTAAAGACCTGTGTCAGTTGGAGGAACTGATGGAGATTTAGCATCTGGGCCCTCGAGCTTCTGGATACATCACTGATCACCCTTATACTAAAATAAGGATATGGCAGCATCATGTTCTGTCTCAGGCTCTGGAAGACGCGTGAAGGTAAGGAGTAAAATGGGTTCTGAGGAAAGCAGGGAAATCCTGGAGAAAACCTTCTGCAGGTGACGACTCGTGAGCAGATTTATCTTCCAGCAAAGCGAGAACTCAGACCGTAAAACCAAAACTACACAGAATGGACTGAAAAACAACAATGTGGTGGGGTCACTGACCAAATCAACCCAATAAAGGACGCGTGGATAAACCTGAAGCTTAAGTGAGGATTGGGGAACATGGCAGGGATTGTCCTGACCTATAGACTTATCCAGGACTCAAGACAATGACTGCCAAAAAGTCCACCAATGTCTTCACTTACGTGTGTCTATGTTATGACTCTTTTCAGGGTCATCTGTTTGGTCTCCGACATGTCTCCTGGTTCATGTATTGTCCGTATTGTGTTATTATATAAAACGCTGGGTCATTGAGAGGAAGAGGAGCCGGAGCTATAATGTGCACCAGGGCTAAGGGACATTTAGGCCACGTGAGCGCAACATGCAGCCCGGGCTCCACAGTATGTAGATGGCCGTGCCACACTCTCTGCCCTGAAGACCTTGTGAGATCCGGGTCAGCACCCGCTATCAACTGCTCCCATGTATCTTCTCTGGCTTGTGGCTTAAAGTGATGCCCAGAATGGACAAGACAGCGCTAATGGCACACAATGTGGCTAGCATGGCATAAACGGCAATGTTATGGAGGCACTGTGTGGCTGACACTGTTATGGGGGCATTGTGTATGAACTGGTCAGTCATCAACACTGGAGGTCCTATGTAAGTAGATCCCACCATTCACCAGGCACCTAAATCAGAGGAACGTACCGCCCCCTACTCCAGGTAGAAAAATGTAAAACCGTCCATGTTGTTAATATTGTGTAATATAAATGATTTTCCGGCATAAGTTGCTGAATATTCTTTATTATTTGCTGTTATAAATTTGTTATTAGTCATTATTACAGGTGGAGATTGTCTTACTGACCCCACAGCCCTAGTGAGAAGGGTGGTCTCAGAAGTGATCACTAGAATACAGAAGGTTATGTGACAGTGGGGATGTGACCCCTGGGCTCCCCAGGACGCCCAGCACCGAATCCAACTGGTCCCTGTGCATAACACTTTTGTAGAGCCATATTAGGTAAAAAGGTTCAAGTCTATGGATAAAATCTATAGATCAGAACATGTTTTTTCTACATTGACCGTCATTCTTAGGTGTAACAGAATCACTGGTCCTCGCCTACACTTTTGGTTGAGGTTTAGAGGATTAATGGGAGACATGTAACAGATATTCTCCTGTTTGGAGCCCACCCATCAAACATGTATAACGTATAGTACTGACGCCCCATAAATGTCTATTAAATCCAAAGGGACATTAATCAATTTGAAAGTTTTATTTTTAAATTAAGAATTGCATGGAAGGACGAGAAGATGTTCTTGGAGGAACCTCCTTCTTCAGCAGATGTTCTTTGCTGGTCAGGAGGCCACATGTAGATGGTGCCAGTCCTTCCATACAGGTACAGCATTGATGGTGGATGTGCTGTACTTTCCTCAGGGTGCTAGACGTGGCGGTTTTCTGCCCTCGCGATGTTTATGGAGCCGCGGTGACAGACACCAAATAAGCAGCTTTCTCGGATGGAGTGAGCAGCCCTGGATAGTCCACGCCGGCAGGATGAGATCACCCGGCGGAAGAGAGAACCTATGAGAAGAGACGTAACACTGATGTCAGTAACAGGACTCCATATCAGAGGACACGGCTGTGCGGTCACTGTGGCCGGACGGCAGAGGAATCATCCATACACAGGTGACCCTTATTAACATGACATTACTTGTAATGTGCCGCAGTGTTGCCTTATAATCAGTTATATAAACCTCAGCGTAACATTGAGGCCATAAAGGGGTCAGTATGGGTCATATGGGGCCGTGGGCGCAGGATTCGGGTCAGTTTGGCAGAAGACTAAAAGGCTCCTTATAACTTTTAATGAATAAAAGAATGAAGATTTTTACAGAATGAACTGCTCATTGTTTTATAGAGAGAAAAAAGTAGTAATTTTCTGATACTTTATGTGCACGTTCACATTACACGTTTTGATCATAGGCTGTAATAGGATGTCATATAGACCTGTACACACCTGACAATGGGGAGGACTCGCTGTCCTTAGCAGTAAAACACTGCTTGTCTCCATCAGGTTTGGAAGGGGAAGATTCTTGCTGCCTGTTTGGTAGAAGAAAAACATAAATTACAAGCGAAAACAATAAGAACACCCGTCTGCAAAACCGGTTAGGACATTTGGATAACATGGAGGAGGCACCCTGCTCAGAACCCACTTCTATCACTAAGAATGGAGAATCGCTAGTAATATTGGCCTGTAATGAGCTAGAAATGATTGACTGGTCGCAATGATCGGCTGTTATCGCCAGCGTTATCACAAGCCAGAACCACAGTGATCATCAATCATGGGGTGGTGGCGCTGGATATAGTGCTGAGTTACACTTATCTTACAGTTCATCTTCTGATATATCAGATCCAAACCCAATAATAATAATTTACTCACATTTCTGAGTGTTTTGCACTCTCTGGGGAATACACTGGAGGTGGCTTCAGTTCTTCATCGTTCATCACCCTGGTATTGGTGGAACAGAGCTAAAACATAGAGAAAAATAAAATAAATATATATTTAAACTTTATTTTAATTATAAGTTTTATAGATCTTACCGGTCACACTTACTTTAGAAAGCCTTTGAGACGATGATATAAAGTTCAGGCTTTCTGGCCAGTCATTGTCCTCGCTTGTGTCCCCCTCATCTGAATCAATAAGTTCGTAATTGCTACATTGAGCTGAAAAGCACAAGTGTTATTAGAGATTATTAGTATGAGACCGGATCACGGAAAGTTACCATTTGATCACTAATAATGATTAGGACTGATTGTCACAAAATATGAAAGACAAGACACACAAAAGCTTTCTGCAGATGACGTCTCCTTCTACTTACGGTCAAAGTAGCCGGTGTCCTCTTCTGACTCAAAGTTAGGAATGAAATGTGGCTCCTTACTTAGAAGACTGTCAAAGTGTATGCCACATAGGAATGGATGCATTTTGATCTCTTTAGCTCCTCCTGGGAAAGGAAGACAATAAAAAGTGATATAGACATTATCAGACAGACAGCTCCATATCTGAACAGTTTATGTTACTCTGAACTGAAGACGTAACAGAGCTGATGTGAAGAAAAGTTGCTGAAAGTCAGAGCATGAAGTAAGGGAATGGAAAAGCAGGTAAAGCAGAGAACCTCAGTGCTGATCCTCAGGGGCGTGATCATTTATCTGGTCACAGATGTGTAATAATTCATTATTAATACTATTATATACATTACCTGTCCCAAGTCTATGTGCTGGATCTTTTCTGAGCAGCTCAGTGATGATGTCCTGAGCATCAGGTGGAGGAGTGCGATTATCAAATGTCCAAGTTATGTCATCTGTTATATTAAAAGAAAATGTTACAGAAAATAAAACCTCCTCATTTACTTTATTAACACAAAAATCTTTTGTATTAACACAACAAGTAACTAAACCACAGAACCAATCTAAGCAAATAACAATGACACCACACCGCATTCAGATTATTTTACTTACCCCTTAATATACTGCAGTAAGTGTCATATTTGGAATCCCCATGAAATGGTACACGGAATAGAAGGAATTCGTGTAGGATGATCCCTACCGACCACCAGTCCACAGGCCGCCCATAGCCTTCCTGTAAGATGACTTCAGGGGCGATGTATTCAGGGGAGCCAGCAATCTGGAAAGCAACAGAAGAAGGAGATGAGGAGCTGAGAAAATAATTGTGACGAATAACATCAGAGGAAAACGTTTTCTAGATGAGAAGATATCAGAGAAGAAGAAATAGATGAGAAGAGTAAAGAACAAGATCCTGTAAGTAAAGCCGACCTCATCATCACGGAACTCTCTGGTGACGTCCTCGGTTGGAGCCTTGTAGGTTTCTGATGTTGGTCTCATGAGGCCGAGTTTGGAAAGTCCGAAGTCCGTGACTTTAATATGACCAGATGCCGATACCAGGAGGCTGTGAAAAAACAGACGGTGTCAGCCCCAAGTAATAACCCATAGACTTTATGACAATCTCTAACTTTCTTCCTCCTAGAGGGGGCACTTACTTCTCAGGCTTCAGGTCTCGGTGCACCACACCAAAGCTGTGCAGGTATTCCACAGCCAGGACTGTTTCTGCAATGTACTTTCGGGCCAAGGGGACAGGTAAAGGTCCATAGATGTTCATAAGACTGCCACAGTCTCCTCCTACAGGAGAAAGCAAGTATGACAGGAGAGGGTTTGTTACAATGTAAATGACACATGATGCGTGTGAATGAGAAATAAGCGGAGACATTGGGGCAGGATGTCACACATAGAGATATACTGTGTAATAATGCAAAAGAAAAACAATGGAGCATACCCTAATAGTAACTAGGACTGCGCTGAATGTCTATGAAGCAAAACCACAAATGTGCAAAAGCTGCAGAAATAAGTGCAAGGAAACAACGTCCCATATAAAAATGTGAAGCTATACTATGTATATTACAATAAATAACCTAAATAAATCTATAATTGATAGAAGGTGTCAGCCGTCTCATAGTATGGTGTAATATAATCTGACGGAGTATGAAACGCTTGTTGCAGCGCGGTACTCATACTTTTTTTCTTAAATATAGCTATCCACTCTCCTTCATGGTGGGATATTACCATCAACAAGAATATATTATATATACTACCCCATCCTATGAGATTGCTGACATCTTCTATGATTTATAGATTTATCTCGCTTATTTATTGTAAGACACTATACTTTTTTGCCCGTATTAGTATCCCTTTTTTCTATGAGTTACCTTGTTAGTTTAAGTTATTTATTCCATGGGACTAATAAAGATTCATATTTTTATATAGGGGGTTGTTTTATTGCATTTATTTGTACAGCTTTTGCTCATTTGTGGCTTTGCTTTATGTACTGTACTATGTAGAGCGTATACTATATACTGCAGAGCGACCCTATACAAAAAGACAGAGCTGGGCTTCATCTACGAGCCTCTGGTTCATTTCTCTATGAAATGCTCATCTACCGTGGTTCCCCGAAAATAACACCTACCCCGAAAATAAGCTCTAGCAAGGTTTTACAGGATTTTTGGAGTATGCTTGAAATATAAGTCCTACTCCAAAAATAAGCCCTAGTTACAGTCAGGGCCAGCATTAGGAGGGGGGGGGGACACTTGGCAGTTGCCCAGGGCCCGCACTCTTTTAGGGGCTCCCAGCATTTTTATTCTGAGGTTAAGACTGCTTAAGGACTTTTGGTGACATCATGGTCATGTGACCATGATTTGACCATAGGTCCTTTAACTACAAGAGAGTCTAGATGAACTGAAGGGGAGGCAGGCTACTGTGTATCATTTATGCAGTGTGTGTATAGGCATGTGTATGTATGTGCTGTGTGCATGTACGTATCTATGTATGTGCTGTGTGTGTATAGGCATGTGTATGTATGTGCTGTGTGTGCATGTACATATCTATGTATGTGCTGTGTGTGTATATACATCTGTATGTGCAGTATATGTGTGTATAAACATGTGTATGTATGTGCTGTGTGTGCATGTACATATATATCTATGTATTTGCTGTGTGTGTATATACATGTGTATGTATGTGATGTGTGTATGTGCAGTGTTTCTGTGTATACAGTTGTGCTCAAAAGTTTACATACCCCGGCAGAATTTTTCTTTCTTGGTTTTGTTTCAGTGAGTATGAATGATAACAAAAAAAAATTTCTCCACTCATGGTTATTGGTTGGGCGAAGCCATTTATTGTTAAACTCAGCAAATACTGGAGGAAAATTTGCACTCATCAGCCCGGAAGCTGCGGATGGGACGTACTTGGACGTTCCAACATGAAAACGATCCAAAACACAAGGCCAAGTCGACCTGTCATTGGCTACAGCAGAACAAAGTGAAGGTTCTGGAGTGGCCATCTCAGTCTCCTGACCTCAATATCATTGAGCCACTCTGGGGAAATCTCAAGCGTGCAGTTCATGCAAGACAGCCCAGGAATTTACAGGAACTGGAGGCTTTTTGCCAAGAAGAATGGGCAGCTTTACCATCTGAGAAAATAGAGAACCTCATCCACAACTACCACAAAAGACTCCAAGCTGTCATTGATGTTAGAGGGGGCAATACACGGTATTAAGAACTGGGGTATGTGAACTTTTGATCAGGGTCATTTGGATGTTTTTGGTTGTCATTAAGATTTAAAAAGAGAAAACACAGGAGTTTGACAATAAATGGCTTCACCCAACCAATAACCGTGAGTGGAGAAAAAGTTATGATTCATATTCTCTGAAACAAGGCCAAGAAAGGAAAAATTCTGCCGGGGTATGTAAACTTTTGAGCACAACTGTACATGTGAATATGTAGTGTGTGTATGTGCAGTGTGTGTGTTTGATGACATAGTTATATTTGAAAAAATGTTTATTTTTTTCAAGAATAAATGTGGATTGTTGTGCATGAGGAAAACAATAAGACATCCCCTGAAAAACAACGAACCCATCTCTCACAGCAAAAAACTATAGACCCTGTGTTATTTTTGAGGAAACATGGTGCAAACTGTTAAAATTCAGTCAAATCCTCCTTTCTCCATAGTGGAGATTTCTGCCATGCTCAGTGAGGACATACCCTGAAGACCTTCACAGACAAATTCATTTTTCTGGCATGTTGCTAACAGATAACTTATAGTAAAAGCAGTGTGGACATGTAACCATCTATGTGGTCACATTCTGCTTATGGAGAAGGTCCTAGAGATGAGCAGACCAGCGCTGGATATAGATACGATGGAGATGTCCTACCTGGTACATACTCCATGACCATGCACAGATGACGTGTAGTTGGAAAGGAGCACAACATGGAGGCCACGAAGGGACAATCTGCGAATGTTAGGATGTCCCTCTCTAGAAAGGCCCGTTCAAGTCTTACTGGATCTTTCAGCTTCTGCTTGTCCAGTTTCTTCATGGCGTATAACTGTTTGGAGTCTTTTTGGCGCACTAAGTGGACGGTTCTGAAGAGGAAGAAAATCGGTGGTTTATAATGTATTCTTACTAACAGTCTGTCTATAGACCTCATCACATCTCCTGTACTAATGGTGAATACTAGATATGCTGCCATCGCTACATAGATGATCTCCACTGGGAGGTCCTCATCCATGCCCCATCGTAAATGAACTGAATAATGACAATTAGATGTGCACAGAAGAGATGAGAGAATTAATTACAGTGAAATAGAATTCTACTCATATTTTACAAAGATCTGTATTCACCAAAATGGCGATTTTATTTTGTAATTTGCTTCCTCATGGATTCAGCAAAATGATGAGCAAGTGGACACTATTTTCTAAGCCTTAAAAGGCCTTCAAAATGTTAAAAAAACACATTCTTATCCTCACCTCTCCGGCCCCTCTGCCTCAACTGCCTGGTCCGCACTTTCAAATCTCTGCTGCCAGTGCAGAAGTCCAAACATGTCTAAGGCTGAGACAGGACTTCTGGCATTGAGGAGGTCTAGGAGGATTCTGCACAAACGCATGAAAGGTCACGGTGTCGTGGAGTTGGGAACCTTCATGAGCTTGCATAGAATCCTCCTGAAGCTCCTCAAAACTAGAAGTTCTGGCCCAGCGTGAGCAGCGGCAATCTGAAGATGTGGTGAGGACTGGACGGATGTTGTTAAAAAGCAGAGGGGTCGGAGAGGTGAACAGTGAGGTCAGTATAAGTCTATTGTCCACTTTTTACATCTTACATTTATTAGGCTCTGGGGTCTGGAGAGAACCCAGACCATAACAAAAGACATTCAATTCGTGAATCACATTTCCCAGGAAAGTCTGCATGAACAGGCGAATGTGAATTATGCCAGATCCGCTCTTCTCTAGAGAACAGGGATGTGGACCCCAATAATTCCTCTATGGTAACACTGTACGGGCACAGAGACAGAGGGATCGTCATAAGGAGCCCTAGAAAACATATATTATGCCGACATCAAGCTCACCCAAAAGCTCCACAGCTGAACTGTTTGATCTGTTCGTAGTCGCTCTTACAAGGATTTCTCCCTGGGTTCAATGATCCGATCAAGGCCTAGAAATAATAAGAAATGGCATTAAAGCATAAAATCTGCAGAAAGATAAAATCTGTGGATGCAGGAACTTCTCCTGTATATTATGTGGACGTGATACAAGCCAGACCCCCACAGACACCATTATATATAGGGGATATCCCCCATACACAGACATCACTGTACTGCAGGGGAGGAGACGGGAGATCACACAGCGGGGGCAGGAATAATAATGCCGCCATCACACACAATAGATCTGATCTACATGAAGAATAGGGATATCCCCTCGTCATATGGGGGATAATATTATATGTGTAATTCACCCCCGTTACCTGATGGTACACAGACATCTCCGCTGATACTTACACTGACAGATTCCTGGACCTCGGGGGTCTCACATATTCCACCGTCATTAATTGGTGGCACAGATATTCCTATAATAATGAGGAAACGTTTTGTATTAGACGATATCAGTACATAATATATAACATCCATATTAAGAAGGAGATGAGACGGGCTCTGTACACGGTGTAATACTGGTATATGGGATTCTGCACACAACGTATATATTTATGGCTCCTCCATAGATGGATATTCTGGACCATAAATGGCCATTGTTCAGGATCTGATTCATCCTAGAACAATTACATGATTGGGGACCTAGGAGCCTCCTTGTACATGATAAAGAAGAGCACAGAGGAGAGAAGCAGAATTACCTGCGCCCCCTCCATTATAGTCTATAAGGGGCTCCGGAGCCGTCACCGGCCTCATACAGAGGTTGGAGAGTAAATCTACATGTTCTCTGCCGTTCTCTATAATATCTCGATATGTGAATGTAAGAATATTAGATGATTGCTCACCTTCCATCAGATCAGTGTTCAGCCCCTGCTGACTGGTATTAGGGTCCGGGATAGTCAGGTTTTCCCCCTCTTCGGAGTCACCTTCTGATGTTTCCTGATGGGTTTAATATGTGCAATTAATATAACATTTCACAAATACTAAATTACCGTATACAGTCCATCCTCGACTTATGAACTTCTGACTTACAAATGACTCCAAGATACAAAGGGTTGATGTTGAAAAAAAAGCTAATATTCACCCTCCAGTCCTTTCCACTGTCATGTGCCATTTCTCTGGTCTCTTTACTATAGTCTAGGACTTCCGGCCGCATTCAGGACCCAGAGGTCACTGTTCATCATAAGGTCATAAGGATGAGGCTGGAAGTCCTGCCCCATAGTGAAGAGGCTGGAAATGTGGTGCACTATGATGGAAAAAGGAGGACTGGGTGGCGGGCAGCGAGCAAAAAATTATTGTTTTTTTTTACCCTGTTTTAACTTCTATACAAATTTGGGTTACAAACAAACCTATAGGATTTATCTAGTTTGTGACAAGGGGACGACCTGTACATAAGTCAGGAAGTACTAAACTAGGACCTAGGGAATAAGCTCAGTATTGGACGGACTATGCATAAGGGAGGAAGTACTAAACCTGGATCTACGGGACAATCTCAGTATTGGATGGACCATACACGGCCGCTCCCTCCAGAAAATCCACATGAATTTGTAAGGGACTTGTATCTACAGCTGTTTTCTAATAACTTCTATTATCAGAACTGCAGCATTTACAAGATGGAAGATTGTGATGATGGAGTGAGACAGAGACGGAAACACAACCTCTGCAGCCGTAGAGACAGGCGGCCATAGAATATCCTGCACCTCTGACATCATAAATCTGCCCCTCTGCTGTATGACGGCTAATCTGGAGAAGATCAGACCAGGACGTGTGATATAGAAGGTGATGGATCCTTACCAGACGCTCCAGTGAGCCGGCCGGACGCTCCAGCACATACAGGACATTTTGGGCCAGTTGTATAATAAAGGCCAATTCTCCACTTGAGGATTTTTCTTCAGACTATAAAGATGGAAATAAATAGAAAGGGAAAATCATGAGAGAACATGGAGGGAGGCCGGTTATGCCACCACTTTACTCCTGCGATCTACTTTACAATTACTACATATCTGGTGACTTGGTGCCAGTTGTCTATAATATAATCAGGGATGTGTCCGTCTGTCCGAAGCCTCTATAGACTGCGCCTGCACAGTCTGGCCCCAGACAGAAGAATGCATCCAGCCATTACAGGTGACAGATAAGATGAGTATATGGCACTGGAGATCGCAGTATGCGTAGGCACTGAAGGCATACTGCGTTCAGAGCCTACGCATACCTAGGCCGGGGGAGGAATGCAACGTCGGAATCGGCGCTTGTGCATAGCGCGCTATCTGGCGCCATTTTAGTGAAAGCAGATTTGCAGTGTGTCTTCAATAAAATGACACTGGACAGCGCTGTATGCGCACGCGAGTACTCTGGCGCCTTTTTGTTGAATACATGCGGTAAATGTGTCTTCACTAAAATGGAGCCAGATTCCGATTGTCATTTCAGTAAAATAACACAGGTGACGCGCTTCCGGGGAGCGATGGAAAGGTGAGTAGGATGGGTAGCACATAACAGGATGGGGGAGCAAGATGGGGGAGCACAAAACAGGATGGGGGAGCACATAACAGGATTGTGGAGCACATAACAGGATGGGGTGCACATAATAGGATGGAAGAGCACATAACAGGATGGGGGCAGCACATAGTATAAGGGCAGCACATAACAGGATGGGGAGCACATAACAGGATGGGGGAGCACATAACAGGATGGGGAGCACTTAACAGGATGGGGGCAGCACATAGGATAGGGGCAGCACATAACAGGATGGGGAGCACATAACAGGATGGGGGAGCACATAACAGGATGGGGGCAGCACATAACAGGATGGGGGAGCACATAACAGGATGGGGAGCACATAACAGGATGGGGGGGCAGGATGGTGGAGCACATAACAGGATGGCAGAGCACATAACAGGATGGGGAGCACATAACAGGATGGGGGAGCACATAACAGGATGGGGGAGCATGGACCAGAATGGGGGCAGCACATAACAGGATGGAGGAGCACATAACAGGATGGGGGAGCACATAACAGGATAGGGAAGCATATACCAGGATGGGGGAGCATATACCAGGATGGGGAAGCAGGATGGGGGAGCATGGACCAGGATGGGGGAGCATGGACGAGGATGGGGGAGCATGGACCAGGATGGGGGATCATGAACCAGGATAGGGGACCATATACCAGTAACAAATGCTCCCCACCCGGGCGTAGAATGGGTTCAATAGCTAGTATACTATATTACTGTCGGCCTAAATAACAATTTTATGTGAATAAACTTATATTCCATCATTAATACTTTTATATGTTTTGTGCAGATTTCTGCTACTTACCTGTTGCACCAATGTCCTGATGTTCTTCTGTAAATGCTCAAGATATGCTGAGCTCATACGACCTTGCTGGTATTTGGTCAGGCAGTCTCTCACTAGCTCCATAACCAGCCGGTAAGTGAAGCTGAGGACGCCATCGGGTAGTGGTAGCACAATGTCAGGGGCATAGGTGGTAAGAATCCCCTGCAGCAGTGCTAACACCTGAAAATTGTCTGAAGGAATTTCAGACATTTCAAATAAATCCAAATCGCAGTCAGTAAATCACTAGCTATGTAGTTAATCACCAACAACAATGACACCGGAATGTCAAAGTGACACTGTAGCTGTAAACACTGGCACAAGTATTGTTCGTGCATTATGATGTCATAATAGCAGTGATATCATCATGGAATGTTGAGATGTTACCTTATATGGAGCTTCTCTCCATAAAAGTAAGTTGCCTAGCAACACAAGCAGCATCATCACAGGCTGAGCATCAGTACCAGGTGCAGGCATGGAGGAAAGACCTGTGGGGGCTTTACTCCTCTGACCAGCGGGGGTGATTTTTATGTTTTAAATTCAATCATATACATCTGTTCTACATAATAAAAAATATATAATTTCTATAAGAAATCCAGATTCAGATGCTAAAAGAAGTATATTTACTGGTGGATCAGAGACTGCAGCTCAGAGGCCCACACCTCCCCCCACATCCGCTTCCCAAGATAGGGGTCTGTGCACAGCTCTCCGCAGCAGCCAGCAGTCAGGCAGCATTATGTGGTGAGTATGGCAGCGCTGCAGTGCTGAAATCAGCAGGTCTGCGGCAGCACGGTATGGCATAGTGCGCCTGGGACCTATGGGATCTTCAAGGGTTTGTTCAGCGCCGCGTACTTCCATACTGGGAAGGATTTAGTAAAGCTGTCTCTCAGCTTCTAGGGGAGAAAATGGAAAAAGGAACGGCGCAGATCTAAGTGCAGTATATTTTAGGATTTGTAAATAAGGGTGAGGTAACTGAAAACTGCTCACCTTTAAGTAATCTTGAGGTTTAACGTTTAGTAGTGGTGGACTCTTGTGGCTTGCAGCACGCTTTACCGGAAGGATCAGGTCCTCATGTTGGAAGATCCTGTTTGCTCAGTAGATCGGTTCGATAAATTCCGGTTTGTATATCGCGGCGCTTCCAAATAGGGCCCAGTGGATATTTACATTCAGGGTTTATTAATTAGAATATAAAATAGCAATGTACAACGCGTTTCTACTCATTACAGAGTCTTCATCAGGTACAATTTCGTAGTCATGCTTATGGAAGGTCTCTTCATTATATAAAGCATTGATCAGGTTCATCAGGGTCATGGACCGCCCAGTTAATTATTCATGTTAATTGAGTTGGTTTATGCATGTGATTAGTTAATCATGCAATCTAAGGTTGTCTCTACTAGAGTAAAATCAAATAAAAATACAACAACTACAATAAAAATGCAACAACAATACTGGGAAGTGAACAGCGCTGATGACATCACATCTACAGATACATGATGGGACGGTGTAAGTGTGGCCGCCATCATGCCTGTGACTTGGTAGGTTCCTCAGACGGCAGCTCACTCACCTCCCAATGTGGAAGGAAGCGGCCGGAGAACACTTTTAATCTATAAAAGAAATAAAGATTCCACCAAATCCGTGTAGAATATTTTTTGTTCTTTTCACTACACAAAAAAAAAATGATGAAAACGTCTCATGTACCGCGCACTGTTACCCATAAATATTGTAGCTCGTTCCATTAAAAAAAGCTCTTGCCTAAATCTAAGCAGAAAAATGAAAGTTATGGGTCAATGATTAAAAAAGCAAAATAAACTGGATATCTGTGTAATTGTATCAACCTGCAGAATAAAGATAATTTGTCTACAGTGAGCGGCAAAAAAGAAGGAAAATAAAAAAGTGATGGAAGATTTATTTATTTATTCATCGTCACTCATATCATACCATTAAAAAAGAAAGAAACTGTAGTGGTGGTGAATTCTGATGTCATAATAGGGGTGATGTCATCATGGAATCTTGTGAGGGAATCTTATATGGAGCTTCTCACCTTATAAGGAAGTTGCCTAGCAACAGTGAAGATGGTAAAACCATAGGGTGAGCATCAGTGCTTGTATGTAAGAGGGAGCTGTGGGCACCGGGCTCTTCTCATCAGTGAGGGGATTTATAAATATATTTATTAATATCTGTATACACAATAAAAATCATAATTACGTATTTATAAGAAATCCGGATTCAGGATCTAAAAGAAGTATCTTTATCTGGGGGGTCCAGGGAATGAAGATCAGAAGCCCACGCCTCACCACCCCCCAACTTCCCAAGATGGGGGTCTCTATTACAAATATAACCCTGCCTGACATTTGAGAAAATCTAAATTTTGTTAATTATTACTAATTTTTATTACGAAACAGAAAAAAGAGTCGGAATCAGGAGAATTCAGGGATGTTTAGATATTTAGCTCAAATTTTGAGTAGGTGACAGATCCTCTATAATCTTGGTGAATAAAACACTGGTCCTAATAAATCTCCTCCTACGTTCTCCGATCACCACCATATTTGTATTCCAAGAGCCTCAAAGCACCGGAAAGAGCAAGTAACTAAGGAATCAGGCGCATTCTAATCTGTAACCATGGAGACACATAGGCTGCATAAGAGCTGTATATGACGCGCCCCCTGGGCCATGTTCAAGGGATTACCCGGAGCCGGATCTGGATAGGGGTAGTAGTCCTTGTGGCGGTGACGCGGTCCGTGCCCAGGGTGTCAAACTAAGTGGCAGTCTATGGCAGTAGATGTTAATTTGATCGTCTACGCCACCCGTTGAGTACGCCGCCGCTGCAGAGCAGTCCGCTGAGGCCGGTGGTATATGTGCAGCAGTGATGGGGTTCTTAGGGTTCCTTCTGACTCTGCTTCTCTGGGCCTTTCTTCCTCCTCTCTCTCTTCAATGCAGGCTTGGCCCTGGAGCTGGGCCCAGCCGGAGCCACAGCTCCCTGTCAGCCCTCCTGGCTGAGCTCCCCTGCTAAAAAGACCCTGTCCTAAGATGGTGCCCACCTTATATACTCCCTCTATGTGTGAGCCCAGGTGACTAGCACCCAATGAGCTCCTAGCTTTACCCAGAGTACTCCCCCTATCTGCCCCTACACTACTGGGATGTTCCACCCCCCTCCCACTCCAGCCAGGGACAGACGCTGTAGTACCTGCACATATACTTGGTGGGAGTACCGTTGATCTGTCCCCCGGAAATGGGATGTATGTAGTGCATGCAGCCTACTGAGCTCAGTTCCACACTCCATCCTTACCCGGGAGTGGAATACCACACCTCTGGCTTGAGGTGTAATACCCCTGTAGCAGCCGAGTCCTCAGGGTGCTACATATACACTACACAAGATTTACAAATTTGTTTCATTTTTTATTTTAAGGAACCAAGAAAAAAAATACTGTAAAAGATCTTCTAACAACGAGAAATGATTCCAGGATTGTCTTTCCACTATATATACAGTATATACTCACAACACAAAGGTTAACTAATAGTTTTAATGATTTTCTGTAATAAATATTTGTATAAATATGAGAAACATTTATATAAAAATACAACAAATAATAATAAAAATTTCAATTATAAAACAAGAAATACGTCTTATAATAATATTACTCAGCGATTTATAAAAATAACAAAGTTCTTGTCGCTGCTGCTCCTGACGACCAATCAGATTTCTGCCGTTTTGCCTCTTGCAGTGCGGAATCGATGGCTGGAATCTGACTGGTTGCTACGGGCAACACTTTCATTATTCTCTACACTGTTTGTATAAATAATCCTTAAACTCTCGTTGCCGATAGCAACCGATTAGAATTCAGCTTTTACATTTGTAATTTACACAAGAAAAATAAACGTGATTTCTGATTGGTCGCTAGGGGTAACAAAGACGCTACATGACAGCTGAGGCTCCGTGACAATGGCGTCTGTTACTCCAGGTACTGGATGATGGGCCGGACACAGGTGCAGCCCACCGTCACCAGCTGCTTCTCCAGCCTATAGGTGGGACACATCCTCTCATCTCACCACGCAGGACCAGGATCTCCTGTCTGATGGGGACTGAGTTCATGCTGAGGTCCACATGACCCTCCGGGTCCAAACATCCGCGGTGGAGACATCGGGCCTCGCTGATGACCGCAGGGAATCTGTTATTGTCCACATTAGAGCTGGTGGAAGGAGATGAGAGAAATCAGGACACAGCAGTAACCATGTTTAGTCCCCCATACTCCGGCCTGCTGACCCCCATATATCATTATTATTATTTCTGCCATTACTCCATGTACATTCACCTGTATTCCCATGGAGAGATGGAGCGGCTCCTCACACTGTCCGCCATTACTTGTGCAGAACTCCGACTGCCGCCCATCATATCCACCTTCACACGTGGAGGAAATGTGGTGTCCGGTGTGAAGAGACATCCCCCGCCGGACACTAGAGGGGCCTCCCAGCCATCAGCGCCAGGGACCTTCTCTTCTCCTCCATGGACACAAGAGATGAAGATCAGAAGAAGCAAAGTGGAGAAAACCTGAGGACAGAAGATGTCACACATGTGATAGGGGACATTGTGGAAGTGTCAACATTATGTAGTGATATAAGTAAGGGTTAAATAATGGATCAATAATATACACTAATAATATTCATACTCGTATGGACCTATCCCAAAGATATGCAACAGCGCTCAAGCCAAGAGCAACCAGATATGACTATATAACACATATAAGAAAGTCCAACATGTTAAGTGGAATTCATTCAACTATCTATTATACTAGCTATTGAACCCGTTCTACGCCCGGGTGGCGAGCATTTTTATTGATATATGGTCTCCCATATATCGTATGAGTATGTGTTCCCCCCTCCTGGTATTTGTGCTGCCCCCATCCTGTCCCCACGATCCTATCCTGGTATGCATGGCACACCTCAACCCCAATCCTGGTATGCATGGCACCCCTCATCCCCAATCCTGGTATGCATGGCACTCCTCACCCCCAATCCTGGTATGCATGACACCGCTTACCCCAATCCTGGTATGCGTGGCTCTCCTCATCCCCCATTCTGGTATGCATGGCACCCCTCATCCCCAATCCTGGTATGCATGGCCCCCTCATCCCCAATCCTGGTATGCATGGCCCCCCTCATCCCCAATCCTGGTGTGCATGGCACCCCTCATCCCCAATCCTGCTATGCATGGCACCCCTCATCCCCCAATACTGGTATGCATGGCAACCCTCATCCCCCAATCCTGGTATGCATGGTACCCCTCATCCAGCTATCCTGGTATGCATGGCACCCCTCAACCCCAATCCTGGTATGCATAGTACCCCTCACCCCCCAATCCTGGTATGCATGGCACCCCTCATGCCCAATCCTGGTATGCATGGCCCCCCTCATCCCCAATCCTGGTATGCCTGGCCCCCCTCTTCCCCAATCCTGGTATGCATGGCACCCCTCATCCACAATCCTGGTATGCATGGCCCCCCTCATCCCCCAATCCTGGTATGCATGGCAACCCTCATCCCCCAATCCTGGTATGCATGGTACCCCTCATCCCCCTATCCTGGTATGCATGGCACCCCTCAACCCCAATCCTGGTATGCATAGTACCCCTCACCCCCCAATCCTGGTATGCATGGCACCCCTCAACCCCAATCCCGGTATGCATCGCACCCCTCATGCCCAATCTTGGTATGCATGGCACCCCTCATGCCCAATCCTGGTATGCATGGCACCCCTCATGCCCAATCCTGGTATGCATGGCACCCCTCATCCCCAATCCCGAGATGCATGGCACCCCTCATCCCCAATCCCGGTATGCATGGCACCCCTCATCCCCAATCCCGGTATGTATGGCACCCCTCATTCCCAATCCTGGTATGAATGCCACTCTTCATCCCAATCCTGGTATGCATGGGCCCCTCATCCCCAATAATGTTATACATGGTACACCTTATCCCTATCCTGGCATACATGGTACCCCTCATCCCTCTCCTGGTATGTATGGTACCCCTCATCCTGGTGTGCTTGGTACCCCTCATCCCAATTCAGGTATGTATGGCATCCTCATCCCAGAAACCTGGTATGCATGGCACCCAATCCCTCATCCTAGAATGCATGGTACCCCTCATCCTTATCCTGGTATGCAAGATACCCCTCATCCTGGTACGCATGGCACCCCATACCTCATCCTGGTATGCATGGTACCCCGCATTCCTATCCTAGCATGCTTGGTACCCCTCATCCCTATTCTGGTATGCATGGCACCCCTCACCCCCCCAATCCTGGTATGCATGGTCCCCTCACCCCCCAATCCTGGTTTGCATGGTCCCCTCACCCCCCAATCCTAGTATGCATGGTCCCCTCAACCCCCAATCCTGGCATGCATGGACCCCTCACCTCCCAATCCTGGTATGCATGGGCCACTCATCCCCCAATAATGGTATGTGTGGTAGCCCTCATCCTGGTATGCATAGTCCCCTCACCCCCCAATCCTGGTATGTGTGGTACCCCTCACCTCCCAATACTGGTATGTATGGTTTCCTCACCCATCAATCCTGGCATGCATGGTCCCCTCACCCCCCAATCCTGGTATGTGTGGTACCCATCACCCCCCAATCCTGGTATGCATGGTCCCCTCACCCCCCAATCCTGGTATGTGTGGTACCCCTCACCCCCCAATCATGGTATGCATGGTCCCCTCACCACCCAATTCTGGTATGTGTGGTACCCCTCATCCTGGTATGCATGATCCCCTCGCCCCACAATCCTGGAATGCATGGTCCCCTCACCCCCAATCCTGGTATGTGTGGCCCCCTCATCCCTTTCACACTGTACACACATACAAAAAAAATAAACAGTTATACTCACCTTTCTTCTCTGTGCTCCAGCGCTGCTGCGTCCTGTTTTGCCGGGGGCCTGTGGAGGAGTGCGGCGCTGGAGCACCGCGCTGTCCGGCGCCATTTTGCTGAAGACACACTGCAAATGTGTCTTCAGTAAAATGGCGCCGGATAGCGCTATGCGCATGAGCCGATCCGATGCCTCACTCCCGCCCCGGACTTCGGCGAAAAGAGGCGCCGTGGCAACGCTTCCCCCAGTCAGGTAAGTATGTATGTATGGAGATCGCGGGATGCGTTCAGTTTCTACGCATACCGCGATCTCCGGCGCCATATACTCCTCTTATCTGTAACGGCTGGATGTATGATTCTGTAGAAACATTACTGTGTCCAACAGTTATTACATATATCAAACTGAAATAGCTGTTGCAAAAACACGAATTTTTATAAAACATTAAGCTTAAGATTAATAGGGGTGCCCAAACTTTTTCATATAACTGTATACTACGTCAGCGGAGCAATCCAGCCACTTTCTACTGAATATATATAATACGTCAGCGGAGCAATCCGGCCACTTTCTACTGAATATAAATATATATAATACGTCAGCGGAGCAATCCGGCCACTTTCTACTGAATATATATATATATAATACGTCAGCGGAGCAATCCAGCCACTTTCTACTGAATATATATAATACGTCAGCGGAGCAATCCAGCCACTTTCTACTGAATATATATAATACGTCGGCGGAGCAATCCGGCCACTTTCTACTGAATATAAATATATATAATACGTCAGCGGAGCAATCCAGCCACTTTCCTCTGAATATATATAATACGTCAGCGGAGCGATCCAGCCACTTTCCTCTGAATATATATAATACGTCAGCGGAGCAATCCAGCCACTTTCTACTGAATTTAAATATATAATACGTCAGCGGAGCAATCCAGCCATTTTCTACTGAATATAAATATATATAATACGTCAGCGGAGCAATCCAGCCACTTTCTACTGAATATATATAATACGTCAGCGGAGCAATCCGGCCACTTTCTACTGAATATAAATATATATAATACGTCAGCAGAGCAATCCAGCCACTTTCTACTGAATATAAATATATATAATACGTCAGCAGAGCAATCCGACCACTTTCTACTGAATATAAATATATATAATACGTCAGCAGAGCAATCCAGCCACTTTCTACTGAATATAAATATATATAATACGTCAGCGGAGCAATCCAGCCACTTTCCTCTGAATATATATAATACGTCAGCGGAGCGATCCAGCCACTTTCCTCTGAATATATATAATACGTCAGCGGAGCAATCCAGCCACTTTCCTCTGAATATATATAATACGTCAGCGGAGCAATCCGGCCACTTTCTACTGAATATAAATATATATAATACGTCAGCGGAGCAATCCAGCCACTTTCTACTGAATATAAATATATTTAATACGTCAGCGGAGCAATCCAGCCACTTTCCTCTGAATATATATAATACGTCAGCGGAGCGATCCAGCCACTTTCTACTGAATATATATATATATAATACGTCAGCGGAGCAATCCGGCCACTTTCTACTGAATATATATATATATAATACGTCAGCAGAGCAATCCAGCCACTTTCCTCTGAATATATATAATACGTCAGCAGAGCAATCCAGCCACTTTCCTCTGAATATATATAATACGTCAGCGGAGCAATCCGGCCACTTTCTACTGAATATATATATATATAATACGTCAGCGGAGCAATCCGGCCACTTTCTACTGAATATATATATATATAATACGTCAGCGGAGCAATCCGGCCACTTTCTACTGAATATATATATATATAATACGTCAGCGGAGCAATCCGGCCACTTTCTACTGAATATATATATATATAATACGTCAGCGGAGCAATCCAGCCACTTTCTACTGAATATAAATATATTTAATACGTCAGCGGAGCAATCCAGCCACTTTCCTCTGAATATATATAATACGTCAGCGGAGCGATCCAGCCACTTTCCTCTGAATATATATAATACGTCAGCGGAGCAATCCAGCCACTTTCTACTGAATATAAATATATATAATACGTCAGCGGAGCAATCCAGCCACTTTCTACTGAATATAAATATATATAATACGTCAGCGGAGCAATCCAGCCACTTTCTACTGAATATATATAATACGTCAGCGGAGCGATCCAGCCACTTTCCTCTGAATATATATAATACGTCAGCGGAGCGATCCAGCCACTTTCCTCTGAATATATATAATACGTCAGCGGAGCGATCCAGCCACTTTCCTCTGAATATATATAATACGTCAGCGGAGCGATCCAGCCACTTTCCTCTGAATATATATAATACGTCAGCGGAGCGATCCAGCCACTTTCCTCTGAATATATATAATACGTCAGCGGAGCAATCCAGCCACTTTCCTCTGAATATATATAATACGTCAGCAGGGCAATCCAGCCACTTTCCTCTGAATATATATAATACGTCACCGGAGCAATCCAGCCACTTTATCAAACGTCAGCAGAGCTAAATATTTTAATTAAAGTTTACAACCTTATTCGTTCCGTAATTCCATTATAATGGCCCCCAAACGCCAGCAAGTTCTTTCTGAGGCGGAAACTCAGGCAAAAAAATCAAAAAGGGCTGAAGCTCAAAAGGTTGGTAGAAGTAGGGGTAAAAAACAGCACCTTAAATTGCAGCGTGAAAAAAATACTGTCAGAAGAAAGGCTGCCCGTCATAATCTCACCCCAAAAAAGCGTCAACAGATGCGCAACGCTGACGCTGAGAGGCATAGGTCTGCCCCAGAGAGGCGTAGGTCTGCCCCAGAGAGGCATAGGTCTGCCCCAGAGAGGCGTAGGTCTGCCCCAGAGAGGCATAGGTCTGCCCCAGAGAGGCATAGGTCTGCCCCAGAGAGGCATAGGTCTGCCCCAGAGAGGCGTAGGTCTGCCCCAGAGAGGCATAGGTCTGCCCCAGAGAGTCATAGGTCTGCCCCAGAGAGGCGTAGGTCTGCCCCAGAGAGGCATAGGTCTGCCCCAGAGAGGCATAGGTCTGCCCCAGAGAGGCATAGGTCTGCCCCAGAGAGGCGTAGGTCTGCCCCAGAGAGGCATAGGTCTGCCCCAGAGAGGCGTAGGTCTGCCCCAGAGAGGCGTAGGTCTGCCCCAGAGAGGCATAGGTCAGCCCCAGAGAGTATGACAGACGCTGAGCTTCAGCAGCATCGCAGCGCCAATGCTGAGAGACACAGAGGAGCCCGTACTAAACAACCTGCCCGCTGGGGTAAAAACGGAAGATCTCGCAACACTGCTTTGCTTACTGAAAACTTCAATGAAGACGACATTGGGGCATGCTATCTTGGCCCAATGAACAACAAATGCTCATTTTGTAATACCAACCATTTCCAAAATGAAATTGCAACAAACTGTTGTCATAGTGGAACCATCAAACTGGAAGAAGTGTGAATGCATCCCTATATTACTAATTGCATGAAGAGATCAGAACCAAACTCCAAGAATTTCATGGAAAACATAAGATCATACAATAGTGCAAACGCTTTTGCATCCATGGGCGCACAAATTGACCAATCAATTAACAGGCGATCAGGTCCTTTCTGTTACAGAATCCATGGGCAAATTTACCATGCAACATCTGCGTTGCACCCTAACCAAGGTGAATCACCAACATACGCCCAGTTATATATTCTGGATTCGGCACAATCCAGCCAACAGTGGATGCATTCGTAATCTTATGGAAAATCTACAAAGAATTCTGGAAGATATCAATCCTTTCTCCAGAGAATACAAAAATATGTTGCAATTTGAACAAGAAGAAATGCTAAAAGCAAATCTAGAAAACCGAATGCCAATTGAATATAGCATGACTTTCGTGAGAGAAAAAGTAAATACTATGCACCCCGGCAGAATCAATGCTCCAACTGCCAGAGGGGAAATTGCTGCCATTTTCCACAGCACAGATGGTGCACCCCCAGAAAACCGTGACATTACCATTCATCCAAAAAGTGGAATTTTACAAAATATATCTATTCTGAGTAGACTCTGTGACCCAATGAGCTACGCTTTGCTTTTCCCTTATGGGGACTCTGGGTGGACTACAGAACTAAAAAAAACAGTTGGTCGAGGAAATGTGACTCCACTTCAATGGTATTCATACCACTTTGCCATTCGTGATGGTACTTTAACCAGTTCCTTAATGCAGGAAAGCTGACACACCAATTTATGGTTGATGCCTATTGCAAAACTGAGGCAAACCGTTTGAATTGGGTGCGCACAAATCAAAGTACTGTAAGAGCTGAAGAATATGACGTCCTTCACCAATTCATGACCAACCACCGTTTCATGAACATAAATATCCTACCTGGAAAAAAAGTCATATTGCCATCGACTTTCCAAGGAAGTCCAAGAAATATGGCACAAAACTACCAAGATGCCATGGCAATGGTCAGGAAATATGGCAAACCAGACCTATTTGTAACAGTAACGTGCAGTCCAAAATGGAGGGAAATCAGGGAAAACTTACTTCCCAGTCAGCAACCATGCGACAGGCCCGATTTAGTAGCTCGAGTATTTAACATGAAACTAAAATTGCTACTTGGAGACCCAACCACATACCACAGATTTGGACGTGTTAATGGTATGGTGTATGTAATTGAGTTCCAAAAAAGAGGGCTCCCTCATGGACACATATTGGCATTTATGGCCCCGGAATACAAATCCTGGGAAAAAGAAAGAATTGACAAAATTGTTTGTGCAGAGCTCCCGCACAAAGACACGCATCCGAAGCTTTATGAAATCGTACAATCTTGCATGATACACGGTCCATGTGGTCCACTTAATCCAAATGCACCATGCATGGACAATGGAAACTGTACAAGGTTTTCCCAAGGATTTTTGTTCCGAAACTAATAGCAATGTAAATGGATCCCCTAAATATCAACGCCGGGATGAGAACAACTTTGTTGAACTTGGTGGAAACAGGGTTGATAATAGATGGGTTGTACCTTACAATCCTTATCTTTCCTTAAAATACAATGCTCACATAAACGTTGAGATTTGCAGTTCTATACAAAGTGTAAAATATTTGTTCAAATATGTTTACAAAGGGCATGATTGTGCAAATCTACAGTGTGTTACTGCTGCCACAGAACAAGAAGCCACGGTTGAATGGGATGAAGTAAAAAATGACTTAGAAACTCGATATGTAAGTGCACCTGAAGCATGCTGGAGACTCAGGGAATATAAAATGCACCATCAACCTGACCATGTGGAAAGATGAAATGTCCACCTTGAGGACAAGCATACAATATGCTTTATAGCAGGTAAAGAAGCTGAAGCTGTGCAGCGGAAAAACACCAAGTCTAAACTTCTTGCTGGGTTTAAACTGAATCGGGAAGATCCTAATGCCCAACAATATTTCTACATTGAAATCCCTGAACATTTCACTTGGGATGAAAAAAACGTTAAATGGAAACCACGTTGCAAATGTCATAAAACCACAATTGGCAGAATGTTTAACGTTAGTCCATTAGACAGAGAAAAATACTTTCTCCGAATTCTCCTTCTCAATGTTAGAGGCGCAACATCTTTTGAGGATCTCAGAACAACTGAAGGAAACCGTTTTGCTACTTTCCAAGAAGCCTGTATTGCAAGAGGGTTAACTGATGATGACTCTGAATGGGATACTCGCCTAACAGAAGCTGCCACTTATCAAATGCCAATACAACTTACACAATTGTCTGCATTTATTTGCATCATGTGTGAGCCGTCTAATGCTGCAGCATTGTTTCAAAGGCACAATAAAAATCTTATGGAAGACTATACCAGACGTTTCCCTCATGTAGAAAAGGCCGTCTATATGACATTACATGAAATTGAGCCTGTGTTACGGACACATGGAAAGTCATTACAAGATTTTGGCCTACACCTTCCTGTTGGCAAGTACGATGATCCAATCAATTCTGGCAAATATTACGACCCTGTTGCGGAAAAGGCTTTGAGGAGAAATTCCAAATGTTAAACCCAGGACAACGAAAGGCTTTCGAAAAAATCAGAGAAGCTTTTGAGATTCCAACTTGCAACAACGTCTATTTTTTATTGACGGACCTGGTGGAAGTGGTAAAACATTCCTGTATAATACAATCAAGCATTACATTCAGAGCAAAAATGAATTAGTCTTGCCATGTACATTTACAGGCATTGCTGCTACTTTGCTGGAAGGAGGCCGAACTTCCCATAATCTGTTCAAACTGCCTATACCAATTAATGAAACGTCGACGTGCAATATTCATCATGGCAGCAATACTGCCAATGAGTTGAAAAACGCCAAACTCATAATCTGGGACGAAGCTTCTACGGCTCCAGCTCATGCTGTAAATGCAGTTGACACCTTCTACAAAGAACTCATGGCTGAAGATCCAAAAGTTCCCTCCAAAAAAACGTTCGGAGGTGCAGTGTCTGTTTTTGGTGGAGATTTTCGACAAATCCTTCCTGTTGTACCACATGGCACCAGAACCGAAATAATTTCAGCATGCATGAAGAACAGCAATTGTTGGAGGAATATTGAAGTCCTCAAATTGGACCTAAACATGCGTACCAATGAGGACAATGTCCCCCAAGAACATCAAGGCTTTTCCCAATGGCTTTTAAACCTTGGAGATGGAAAACTTCAAGAACCAGGACTAGAGGAAGGTATCTTTGAAATTCCTTCTGTCTGCATTGAAAATGGATGTATTGTTGATGCTGTCTTTCCTCAAGTCATACAACCAGAAGATAAAAGCATTGCAAACCGTGCAATCCTAACTCCAAAAAACCAACATTCACATGAACTGAATGAAAATGTTCTTAGACGAATTCAGTCTGAATTGAAATGCTACACCAGTATTGATTCCATTCAGCAAGATACTGCAAATGCTGAGGAAGCAGCAAACTATCCGATGGAGTTCTTAAACAGCTTAACGCCTGGTGGTATGCCTCCTCATAGATGACATTTGAAAGTTGGAGCAGTAGTCATGCTATTAAGAAACCTTAACTCAAGAAGAGGTCTTTGCAATGGCACCAGAATGGTTGTGAAGCAAATTATGTCAAAAGTCATTGACTGTGAAATCCTCAGCGGATCATTTAAAGGTACAAGGGTATCATTCCCAGAGTTATTCTGCCCCAAGCCATCCTCATCTTCCTTTTACTTTAAAACGAAAACAGTTTCCCTTAAGACTGGCTTATGCTATGACCATCAACAAAAGTCAAGGGCAAACACTGGATTCAGTTGGCATATATTTGCCATCTCCAGCCTTCAGCCATGGCCAACTTTATGTCGCCTCTTCAAAGACAAAATCCTTCCAACAAGTCAAAGTCAAAGTTTTTGCTACTGATCAACGAGGCAACTTAAAGAAAGACCACAGAGTTTACACCAAAAATGTTCTTTACACAGAAGTTTTTGCACAATAATTTTTTTTTCCAGCTAATAGTTTAATAAAATGTAAAATGTTATATATAACAGTGAATGTGTCTTTCTGTTCAAAGCCAAAATGGGTGGCGGCTGTGCAGTGTGGTGCCTGAGTCAGAGCGTGTGCACACTGCACTACGATGCCATTTTACTGAAGACACTGTGTGTGCAAATTCCCAGACACAGTGTCTTCAAGAAAATGGCGCCAGATATTGTGAGATGCGCACACGTTGACTCAGGCACTATTTTATGGGAACAGCACATACCAGGATGGGGGCGCAGGATAGCAGCACATACCAGGATGGGGGCACAGGATGGCAGCAGCACATACCAGGATGGGGGCACAGGATGGGGGCAGCACATACCAGGGTGGGGGCACAGGATAGCAGCACATAGTAGGATGGGGGCACAGGATGGCAGCAGCACATACCAGGGTGGGGGCGCAGGATAGCAGCATATACCAGGATAGGGGCACAGGATAGCAGCACATAGTAGGATGGGGGCACAGGATGGCAGCAGCACATACCAGGGTGGGGGCGCAGGATAGCAGCATATACCAGGATAGGGGCACAGGATAGCAGCACATACCAGGATAGGGGCACAGGATGGCAGCAGCACAAGACCGAATTGGAGCACAGGATTAGAGCAGCACATACCAGGATGGGGGCACAGGAAGGGGGCAGCACATACCAGGATGGGGGCACAGGATGGGAGCAGCACATACCAGGATGGGGGCACAGGATAGCAGCACATACCAGGATAGGGGCACAGGATGGCAGCAGCACAAGACCGGATTGGAGCACAGGATTAGAGCAGCACATACCAGGATGGGGGCACAGGATGGGGGCAGCACATACCAGGATGGGGGCACAGGATGGGAGCAGCACATACCAGGATAGGGGCACAGGATGGGGGCAGCACATACCAGGATGGGGGCACAGGATAGCAGCAGCACATGACAGGATGGGGGCGCAGGATGGCAGCAGCACATACCAGGATGGGGGCGCAGGATAGCAGCAGCACATACCAGGATGGGCGCAGGATAGCAGCAGCACATACCAGGATGGGGGCGCAGGATAGCAGCAGCACATGACAGGATGGGGGCGCAGGATGGCAGCACATACCAGGATGGGCGCCTATCCGACGCCTCACTCCTGCCCCGGTCTCTGGTGAAGAGCAACGCTCCTCCTGGTCAGGTAAGTATGTAAGTATGGCACCAGAGATCGCGGTATGCATTCAGTGTCTACGCATACCGCGATCTCCGGCGCCATACACACTCCTCTTACCTGTAACAGCTGGATGCGGCCTTCTGTCTGAAGCCAGACTGTGCGTCGCGCATGCACAGTCTATAAAGGCATCAGACAGAGACACGCATCTCCCGTTATATTATAGATTGTCATGTCATTGACCAAAAACCCAAGCTCAGGACAACAGTATCTATAATATAACGGCAGAGGCGTGTCTCTGTCCGAAGCCTCGATAGACTGCGCATGCGTGACGCGCCTGCTGAGTCTATACCCCCCACAGAGGCACGCATCCCCATCCTAAACGAGGATGTGGATTGTGGCGCCAGAAATCGCGGTACGCATAAGCACTGAACGCATACCGCGATTTCCGGCACCATAACAACTTACCTATCCGGGAGGTCAGTTGCCACGGCATCTATTCAGGCAGAAGGCCGGGATCCACCGTCGGTACCGGCGCATGCGCATAGCGCACTTCCGGCGCCGTTTTATTGAAGACACATTGCAAGGGTGTCTTCAACAGACACATTGAAGACACACTAGCAGTGTGTCTTCAACAAGATGGCGCCGGAAACCGCGGTCTGCGCAGGCGCTGATCCGGCGTCAGTGCTCTCCCCCGCCCTCTTCTGACATCACTAATCATTTAAATATCTAACGCACCCCCACACTTCGCCGCCATTTTAAAAACAGAAGATTTCTGCGTCACACAGCGCCTCCAGTCTCTAGCTTAAAAAAACAAAAACATTTTGTAGTATATATAGATATATATATTACAAATATATCTATATATAAAGAAGATACTATATACAAATATATATATCTATATATACTATATAGAATAGTTATCAGAGTACTCCAACACAGTCAGCGGAGCAATCCCGCACAAAATACGTCAGCGGAGCAATCCCGCACAAAATACGTCAGCGGAGCAATCCCGCACAAAAAACCTCAGCGGAGCAATCCCGCACAAAATACGTCAGTGGAGCAATCCCGCACAAAATACGTCAGCGGAGCAATCCCGCACAAAAAACCTCAGCGGAGCAATCCCGCACAAAATACGTCAGCGGAGCAATCCCGCACAAAAAAACCTCAGCGGAGCAATCCCGCACAAAAAACCTCAGCGGAGCAATCCCGCACAAAATACGTCAGCGGAGCAATCCCGCACAAAAAAACCTCAGCGGAGCAATCCCGCACAAAAAACTTCAGCGGAGCAATCCCGCACAAAATACGTCAGCGGAGCAATCCCGCACAAAATACGTCAGCGGACCAATCCCGCACAGAAAAACGTCAGCGGAGCAATCCCGCACAAAATACGTCAGCCGAGCAATCCCGCACAAAATACGTCAGCGGAGCAATCCCGCACAAAATACGTCAGCGGAGCAATCCCGCACAAAATACGTCAGCGGAGAAATGCAGCCACTTTCTACTGAATATAAAAATCTAATAAGTCAGCGGAGCAATCCAGCCACTTTATACTGAATATATACGTCAGGGGAAAAATCCGGCCACTTTCTACTGAATATAAATATATATAATACGTCAGCAGAACAATCCGGACACTTTTTACTGAATATATATATATACAGTTATATGAAAAAGTTTGGGCACCCCTATTAATCTTAAGCTTAATGTTTTATAAAAATTGGTGTTTTTGCAACAGCTATTTCAGTTTGATATATGTAATAACTGTTGGACACAGTAATGTTTCTGCCTTGAAATGAGGTTTATTGTACTAACAGAAAATGTGCAATCTGCATTCAAACAAAATTTGACAGGTGCATAAGTATGGGCACCTCACCAGAAAAGTGACATTAATATTTAGTAGATCCTCCTTTTGCAAAAATAACAGCCTCTAGTCGCTTCCTGTAGCTTTTAATGATTTCCTGGATCCTGGATGAAGGTATTTTTGACCATTCCTCTTTACAAAACAATTCCAGTTCAGTTAAGTTTGATGGTCGCCGAGCATGGACAGCCCTCTTCAAATGATCCCACAGATGTTCAATGATATTCAGGTCTGGGGACCGGGATGGCCATTCCAGAACATTGTAATTGTTCCTCTGCATGAATGCCTGATTAGATTTGGAGCGGTGTTTTGGATCAATGTCTTGCTGAAAGATCCATCCCCTGCGTAACTTCAACTTTATCACTGATTCTTGAACATTATTGTCAAGAATCTGCTGATACTGAGTGGAATCCATGCGTCCCTCAACTTTAACAAGATTCCCGGTGCCGGCATTGGCCACACAGCCCCAAAGCATGATGGAACCTCCACCAAATTTTACTGTGGGTAGCAAGTGTTTTTCTTGGAATGCTGTGTTTTTTTTGCCGCCATGCATAATGCCTTTTTGTATGATCAAACAACTCAATCTTGGTTTCATCAGTCCACAGTACCTTCTTCCAAAAATAAATTGGCTTCTCCAAATGTGCTTTTGCATACCTCAGCCGACTCTATTTGTGGCGTGCTTGCAGAAACGGCTTCTTTCGCATCACTCTCCCATACAGCTTCTCCTTGTGCAAAGTGCGTTGTATAGTTGACCGATGCACAGTGACACCATCTGCAGCAAGTTGATACTGCAGCTCTCTGGAGGTGGTCTGAGGATTGTCCTTGACTGATCTCACCATTCTTCTTCTCTGCCTTTCTGATGTTTTTCTTGGCCTGCCACTTCTGGCCTTAACAAGAACTGTCCCTGTGTTCTTCCATTTCCTTACTATGTTCCTCACAGTGGAAACTGACAGGTTAAATCTCTGAGACAGCTTTTTGTATCCTTCCCCTGAACAACTATGTTGAATAATCTTTGTTTTCAGATCATTTGACAGTTGTTTTGAGGAGCCCATGATGCCACTCTTCAGAGGAGATTCAAACAGGAGAACAACTTGCAAGTGGCCACTTTAAGTAGCTTTTCTCATGATTGCATACACCTGGCTATGAAGTTCAAAGCTCAATGAGGTTACAAAACCAAAAAAAGTGCTTTAGTAAGTCAGTAAAAAGTAGGTAGGAGTATTTAAAACAAGAAAATGATAAGGGTGCCCATACTTATGCACCTGTCAAATATTGTTTGAATGCAGATTGCACATTTTCTGTTAGTACAATAAACCTCATTTCAAGGTAGAAACATTACTGTGTCCAACAGTTATTACATATATCAAACTGAAATAGCTGTTGCAAAAACACGAATTTTTATAAAACATTAAGCTTAAGATTAATAGGGGTGCCCAAACTTTTTCATATAACTGTATACTACGTCAGCGGAGCAATCCAGCCACTTTCTACTGAATATATATAATACGTCAGCGGAGCAATCCGGCCACTTTCTACTGAATATAAATATATATAATACGTCAGCGGAGCAATCCGGCCACGTTCTACTGAATATATATATATATAATACGTCAGCGGAGCAATCCGGCCACTTTCTACTGAATATAAATATATATAATACGTCAGCGGAGCAATCCAGCCACTTTCCTCTGAATATATAATACGTCAGCGGAGCAATCCGGCCACTTTCTACTGAATATATATATATATAATACGTCAGCGGAGCAATCCAGCCACTTTCTACTGAATATAAATATATATAATACGTCAGCGGAGCAATCCAGCCACTTTCTACTGAATATATATAATACGTCAGCAGAGCAATCCGGCCACTTTCTACTGAATATAAATATATATAATACGTCAGCAGAGCAATCCAGCCACTTTCTACTGAATATAAATATATATAATACGTCAGCGGAGCAATCCAGCCACTTTCCTCTGAATATATATAATACGTCAGCGGAGCGATCCAGCCACTTTCCTCTGAATATATATAATACGTCAGCGGAGCAATCCAGCCACTTTCTACTGAATATAAATATATATAATACGTCAGCGGAGCAATCCAGCCACTTTCTACTGAATATATATAATACGTCAGCAGAGCAATCCGGCCACTTTCTACTGAATATAAATATATATAATACGTCAGCGGAGCAATCCAGCCACTTTCCTCTGAATATATATAATACGTCAGCGGAGCGATCCAGCCACTTTCCTCTGAATATATATAATACGTCAGCGGAGCAATCCAGCCACTTTCCTCTGAATATATATAATACGTCAGAGGAGCAATCCAGCCACTTTCTACTGAATATATATAATACGTCAGCAGAGCAATCCGGCCACTTTCTACTGAATATAAATATATATAATACGTCAGCGGAGCAATCCAGCCACTTTCTACTGAATATAAATGTATATAATACGTCAGCGGAGCAATCCAGCCACTTTCCTCTGAATATATATAATACGTCAGCGGAGCGATCCAGCCACTTTCCTCTGAATATATATAATACGTCAGCGGAGCAATCCAGCCACTTTCTACTGAATATAAATATATATAATACGTCAGCGGAGCAATCCAGCCACTTTCTACTGAATATAAATATATATAATACGTCAGCGGAGCAATCCAGCCACTTTCTACTGAATATATATAATACGTCAGCAGAGCAATCCAGCCACTTTCTACTGAATATATATAATACGTCAGCGGAGCAATCCAGCCACTTTCTACTGAATATATATAATACGTCAGCAGAGCAATCCAGCCACTTTCTACTGAATATATATAATACGTCAGCAGAGCAATCCAGCCACTTTCTACTGAATATAAATATATATAATACGTCAGCGGAGCAATCCAGCCACTTTCTACTGAATATAAATATATATAATACGTCAGCGGAGCAATCCAGCCACTTTCTACTGAATATATATAATACGTCAGCGGAGCAATCCAGCCACTTTCCTCTGAATATATATAATACGTCAGCGGAGCAATCCAGCCACTTTCTACTGAATATATATAATACGTCAGCGGAGCAATCCAGCCACTTTCCTCTGAATATATATAATACGTCAGCGGAGCAATCCAGCCACTTTCTACTGAATATATATAATACGTCAGCGGAGCAATCCAGCCACTTTCTACTGAATATATATAATACGTCAGTGGAGCAATCCAGCCACTTTCTACTGAATATATATAATACGTCAGCGGAGCAATCCAGCCACTTTCTACTGAATATATATAATACGTCAGCGGAGCAATCCAGCCACTTTCTACTGAATATATATAATACGTCAGTGGAGCAATCCAGCCACTTTCTACTGAATATAAATATATATAATACGTCAGCGGAGCAATCCAGCCACTTTCTACTGAATATATATAATACGTCAGCAGAGCAATCCAGCCACTTTCTACTGAATATAAATATATATAATACGTCAGCAGAGCAATCCGGCCACTTTCTACTGAATATAAATATATATAATACGTCAGTGGAGCAATCCAGCCACTTTCTACTGAATATATATAATACGTCAGCAGAGCAATCCAGCCACTTTCTACTGAATATAAATATATATAATACGTCAGCGGAGCAATCCAGCCACTTTCTACTGAATATATATAATACGTCAGCGGAGCAATCCAGCCACTTTCCTCTGAATATATATAATACGTCAGCGGAGCAATCCAGCCACTTTCCTCTGAATATATATAATACGTCAGCGGAGCAATCCAGCCACTTTCCTCTGAATATATATAATACGTCAGCGGAGCAATCCAGCCACTTTCCTCTGAATATATATACTACATCAGCGGAGCAATCCAGCCACTTTCCTCTGAATATATATAATACGTCAGCGGAGCGATCCAGCCACTTTCCTCTGAATATATATAATACGTCAGCGGAGCAATCCGGCCACTTTCCTCTGAATATATATAATACGTCAGCAGAGCAATCCAGCCACTTTCCTCTGAATATATATAATACGTCAGAGGAGCGATCCAGCCGCTTTTTTGACTATATCAAACGTCAGCAGAGCTAAATATTTTAATTAAAGTTTACAACCTTATTCGTTCCGTAATTCCATTATAATGGCCCCCAAACGCCAGCAAGTTCTTTCTGAGGAGGAAACTCAGGCAAAAAAATCAAAAAGGGCTGAAGCTCAAAAGGTTGGTAGAAGTAGGGGTAAAAAACAGCACCTTAAATTGCAGCGTGAAAAAAATACTGTCAGAAGAAAGGCTGCCCGTCATAATCTCACCCCAAAAAAGCGTCAACAGATGCGCAACGCTGACGCTGAGAGGCATAGGTCTGCCCCAGAGAGGCATAGGTCTGACCCAGAGAGGCGTAGGTCTGGCCCAGAGAGTCATAGGTCTGCCCCAGAGAGGCGTAGGTCTGCCCCAGAGAGGCGTAGGTCTGCCCCAGAGAGGCATAGGTCTGCCCCAGAGAGGCATAGGTCTGCCCCAGAGAGGCGTAGGTCTGCCCCAGAGAGGCATAGGTCTGCCCCAGAGAGGCATAGGTCTGCCCCAGAGAGGCGTAGGTCTGCCCCAGAGAGGCATAGGTCTGCCCCAGAGAGGCGTAGGTCTGCCCCAGAGAGGCATAGGTCTGCCCCAGAGAGGCGTAGGTCTGCCCCAGAGAGGCATAGGTCTGCCCCAGAGAGGCGTAGGTCTGCCCCAGAGAGGCATAGGTCTGCCCCAGAGAGGCATAGGTCTGCCCCAGATAGTGTGACAGACGCTGAGCTTCAGCAGCATCGCAGCGCCAATGCTGAGAGACACAGAGGAGCCCGTACTAAACAACCTGCCCGCTGGGGTAAAAACGGAAGATCTCGCAACACTGCTTTGCTTACTGAAAACTTCAATGAAGACGACATTGGGGCATGCTATCTTGGCCCAATGAACAACAAATGCTCATTTTGTAATACCAACCATTTCCAAAATGAAATTGCAACAAACTGTTGTCATAGTGGAACCATCAAACTGGAAGAAGTGTGAATGCATCCCTATATTACTAATTGCATGAAGAGATCAGAACCAAACTCCAAGAATTTCATGGAAAACATAAGATCATACAATAGTGCAAACGCTTTTGCATCCATGGGCGCACAAATTGACCAATCAATTAACAGGCGATCAGGTCCTTTCTGTTACAGAATCCATGGGCAAATTTACCATGCAACATCTGCGTTGCACCCTAACCAAGGTGAATCACCAACATACGCCCAGTTATATATTCTGGATTCGGCACAATCCAGCCAACAGTGGATGCATTCGTAATCTTATGGAAAATCTACAAAGAATTCTGGAAGATATCAATCCTTTCTCCAGAGAATACAAAAATATGTTGCAATTTGAACAAGAAGAAATGCTAAAAGCAAATCTAGAAAACCGAATGCCAATTGAATATAGCATGACTTTCGTGAGAGAAAAAGTAAATACTATGCACCCCGGCAGAATCAATGCTCCAACTGCCAGAGGGGAAATTGCTGCCATTTTCCACAGCACAGATGGTGCACCCCCAAAAAACCGTGACATTACCATTCATCCAAAAAGTGGAATTTTACAAAATATATCTATTCTGAGAAGACTCTGTGACCCAATGAGCTAAGCTTTGCTTTTCCCTTATGGGGACTCTGGGTGGACTACAGAACTAAAAAAAACAGTTGGTCGAGGAAATGTGACTCCACTTCAATGGTATTCATACCACTTTGCCATTCGTGATGGTACTTTTAACCAGTTCCTTAATGCAGGAAAGCTGACACACCAATTTATGGTTGATGCCTATTGCAAAACTGAGGCAAACCATTTGAATTGGGTGCGCACAAATCAAAGTACTGTAAGAGCTGAAGAATATGACGTCCTTCACCAATTCATGACCAACCACCGTTTCATGAACATAAATATCCTACCTGGAAAAAAGTCATATAGCCATCGACTTTCCAAGGAAGTCCAAGAAATATGGCACAAAACTACCAAGATGCCATGGCAATGGTCAGGAAATATGGCAAACCAGACCTATTTGTAACAGTAACGTGCAATCCAAAATGGAGGGAAATCAGGGAAAACTTACTTCCCAGTCAGCAACCATGCGACAGGCCCGATTTAGTAGCTCGAGTATTTAACATGAAACTAAAATTGCTACTTGGAGACCTAACCACATACCACAGATTTGGACGTGTTAATGGTATGGTGTATGTAATTGAGTTCCAAAAAAGAGGGCTCCCTCATGGACACATATTGGCATTTATGGCCCCGGAATACAAAGCCTGGGAAAAAGAAAGAATTGACAAAATTGTTTGTGCAGAGCTCCCGCACAAAGACACGCATCCGAAGCTTTATGAAATTGTACAATCTTGCATGATACACGGTCCATGTGGTCCACTTAATCCAAATGCACCATGCATGGACAATGGAAACTGTACAAGGTTTTCCCAAGGATTTCTGTTCCGAAACTAATAGCAATGTAAATGGATCCCCTAAATATCAACGCCGGGATGAGAACAACTTTGTTGAACTTGGTGGAAACAGATGGGTTGTACCTTACAATCCTTATCTTTCCTTAAAATACAATGCCCACATAAACGTTGAGATTTGCAGTTCTACAAAGTGTAAAATATTTGTTCAAATATGTTTACAAAGGGCATGATTGTGCAAATCTACAGTGTGTTACTGCTGCCACAGAACAAGAAGCCACGGTTGAATGAGATGAAGTAAAAAATGACTTAGAAACTCGATATGTAAGTGCACCTGAAGCATGCTGGAGACTCAGGGAATATAAAATGCACCATCAACCTGACCATGTGGAAAGATGAAATGTCCACCTTGAGGACAAGCATACAATATGCTTTATAGCAGGTAAAGAAGCTGAAGCCGTGCAGCGGAAAAACACCAAGTCTAAACTTCTTGCTGGGTTTAAACTGAATCGGGAAGATCCTAATGCCCAACAATATTTCTACATTGAAATCCCTGAACATTTCACTTGGGATGAAAAAAACGTTAAATGGAAACCACGTTGCAAATGTCATAAAACCACAATTGGCAGAATGTTTAACGTTAGTCCATTAGACAGAGAAAAATACTTTCTCCGAATTCTCCTTCTCAATGTTAGAGGCGCAACATCTTTTGAGGATCTCAGAACAACTGAAGGAAACCGTTTTGCTACTTTCCAAGAAGCCTGTATTGCAAGAGGGTTAACTGATCATGACTCTGAATGGGATACTCGCCTAACAGAAGCTGCCACTTATCAAATGCCAATACAACTTACACAATTGTCTGCATTTATTTGCATCATGTGTGAGCCGTCTAATGCTGCAGCATTGTTTCAAAGGCACAATAAAAATCTTATGGAAGACTATACCAGACGTTTCCCTCATGTAGAAAAGGCCGTCTATATGACATTACATGAAATTGAGCCTGTGTTACGGACACATGGAAAGTCATTACAAGATTTTGGCCTACACCTTCCTGTTGGCAAGTACGATGATCCAATCAATTCTGGCAAATATTACGACCCTGTTGCGGAAAAGGCTTTGAGGAGAAATTCCAAATGTTAAACCCAGGACAACGAAAGGCTTTCGAAAAAATCAGAGAAGCTTTTGAGATTCCAACTTGCAACAACGTCTATTTTTTATTGACGGACCTGGTGGAAGTGGTAAAACATTCCTGTATAATACAATCAAGCATTACATTCAGAGCAAAAATGAATTAGTCTTGCCATGTACATTTACAGGCATTGCTGCTACTTTGCTGGAAGGAGGCCGAACTTCCCATAATCTGTTCAAACTGCCTATACCAATTAATGAAACGTCGACGTGCAATATTCGTCATGGCAGCAATACTGCCAATGAGTTGAAAAACGCCAAACTCATAATCTGGGACGAAGCTTCTACGGCTCCAGCTCATGCTGTAAATGCAGTTGACACCTTCTACAAAGAACTCATGGCTGAAGATCCAAAAGTTCCCTCCAAAAAAACGTTCGGAGGTGCAGTGTCTGTTTTTGGTGGAGATTTTCGACAAATCCTTCCTGTTGTACCACATGGCACCAGAACCGAAATAATTTCAGCATGCATGAAGAACAGCAATTGTTGGAGGAATATTGAAGTCCTCAAATTGGACCTAAACATGCGTACCAATGAGGACAATGTCCCCCAAGAACATCAAGGCCTTTCCCAATGGCTTTTAAACCTTGGAGATGGAAAACTTCAAGAACCAGGACTAGAGGAAGGTATCTTTGAAATTCCTTCTGTCTGCATTGAAAATGGATGTATTGTTGATGCTGTCTTTCCTCAAGTCATACAACCAGAAGATAAAAGCATTGCAAACCGTGCAATCCTAACTCCAAAAAACCAACATTCACATGAACTGAATGAAAATGTTCTTAGACGAATTCAGTCTGAATTGAAATGCTACACCAGTATTGATTCCATTCAGCAAGATACTGCAAATGCTGAGGAAGCAGCAAACTATCCGATGGAGTTCTTAAACAGCTTAACGCCTGGTGGTATGCCTCCTCATAGATTACATTTGAAAGTTGGAGCAGTAGTCATGCTATTAAGAAACCTTAACTCAAGAAGAGGTCTTTGCAATGGCACCAGAATGGTTGTGAAGCAAATGATGTCAAAAGTCATTGACTGTGAAATCCTCAGCGGATCATTTAAAGGTACAAGGGTATCATTCCCAGAGTTATTCTGCCCCAAGCCATCCTCATCTTCCTTTTACTTTAAAACGAAAACAGTTTCCCTTAAGACTGGCTTATGCTATGACCATCAACAAAAGTCAAGGGCAAACACTGGATTCAGTTGGCATATATTTGCCATCTCCAGCCTTCAGCCATGGCCAACTTTATGTCGCCTCTTCAAAGACAAAATCCTTCCAACAAGTCAAAGTCAAAGTTTTTGCTACTGATCAACGAGGCAACTTAAAGAAAGACCACAGAGTTTACACCAAAAATGTTCTTTACACAGAAGTTTTTGCACAATAATTTTTTTTTCCAGCTAATAGTTTAATAAAATGTAAAATGTTATATATAACAGTGAATGTGTCTTTCTGTTCAAAGCCAAAATGGGTGGCGGCTGTGCAGTGTGGTGCCTGAGTCAGAGCGTGTGCACACTGCACTACGATGCCATTTTACTGAAGACACTGTGTGTGCAAATTCCCAGACACAGTGTCTTCAAGAAAATGGCGCCAGATATTGTGAGATGCGCACACGTTGACTCAGGCACTATTTTATGGGAACAGCACATACCAGGATGAGGGCGCAGGATAGCAGCACATACCAGGATGGGGGCACAGGATGGCAGCAGCACATACCAGGATGGGGGCACAGGATGGGGGCAGCACATACCAGGGTGGGGGCACAGGATAGCAGCACATAGTAGGATGGGGGCACAGGATGGCAGCAGCACATACCAGGGTGGGGGCGCAGGATAGCAGCATATACCAGGATAGGGGCACAGGATAGCAGCACATACCAGGATAGGGGCACAGGATGGCAGCAGCACAAGACCGAATTGGAGCACAGGATTAGAGCAGCACATACCAGGATGGGGGCACAGGAAGGGGGCAGCACATACCAGGATGGGGGCACAGGATGGGAGCAGCACATACCAGGATGGGGGCACAGGATAGCAGCACATACCAGGATAGGGGCACAGGATGGCAGCAGCACAAGACCGGATTGGAGCACAGGATTAGAGCAGCACATACCAGGATGGGGGCACAGGATGGGGGCAGCACATACCAGGATGGGGGCACAGGATGGGAGCAGCACATACCAGGATAGGGGCACAGGATGGGGGCAGCACATACCAGGATGGGGGCACAGGATAGCAGCAGCACATGACAGGATGGGGGCGCAGGATGGCAGCAGCACATACCAGGATGGGGGCGCAGGATAGCAGCAGCACATACCAGGATGGGCGCAGGATAGCAGCAGCACATACCAGGATGGGGGCGCAGGATAGCAGCAGCACATGACAGGATGGGGGCGCAGGATGGCAGCACATACCAGGATGGGGGCACAGGATGGCAGCAGCACATTACAGAATGGGGGCGCAGGATGGGAGCAGCACATGACAGGATGGGGGCGCAGGATAGCAGCACATACCAGGATGGGGGCACAGGATGGCAACAGCACATTACAGAATGGGGGCGCAGGATGGGAGCAGCACATGACAGGATGGGGGCGCAGGATGGGAGCAGCACATGACAGGATGGGGGCGCAGGATGGGAGCAGCACATGACAGGATGGGGGCGCAGGATAGCAGCACATACCAGGATGGGGGCGCAGGATGGGGGCAGCACATACCAGGATGGGGGCACAGGATGGCAGCAGCACATACCAGGATAGGGGCACAGGATGGCAGCAGCACATACCAGGATGGGGGCACAGGATGGGGGCAGCACATACCAGGATGGGGGCACAGGATGGGAGGAGCACATGACAGGATGGAGGCCATATACCAATATAAATGCTCGCCACCCGGGCGTAGAACGGGTGGTTCAATAGCTAGTACATTATAGGTGAAGTAGACTCAAAAGACCAAAGCAGATTCAACCTTAAAGAACGAGTCATTACTTCTTCTTTTACCCATGAGCCCCGCACGTCATGTCCAACTGCCCCAATGCACATTTCGAATCTTCCTCAGGGGGTGCCCCTGCGTGCGTTGGGGCAGTTGGGCATGACGTGCGGACTCACGGGTAAGTGCCTCATTCATTACCAGTATACTTATCTCTAACATTCAAGAAGTTGTCCACTACTTTATGTATCCCCCCCCGGGGCCCCTAAGACTTATTGTGAATACCTTCTGTTGCTGATAATGCCTGTGAGCGGCGCTATCGGTTGCCTCTCACAGGCATCACGTGACTCCGCGCTGACGTCATGACAAGTGAGGCGTGACTCAGCACTGGGGTCCCCGCGGTGGCCGCTGGGTTGTGGGTGGGGTTACCCCCGCGTCACACCTTGCATCCACCGCGCGCTTTCCCAATGAATGGAGAGAGGCAGAGCGCGTGGTGGATGCTGGGTGTGACGAGGAGGGGTAACCCCGCCCACAGCCTGGCATCCACCCTGGAACCTGGAAGACAAAGACCCCCGGCTGCTGCCAGCACTTGTCGTGACATCAGCGGATGTCAGAGCCGGCTGCAGCCGGGGGTCACATGATGCCTGTGAGCGGCCAGTGATAGCGCCACTCACAGGCCGTATCTGCAACAGAAGGTATTTACAAGAAGTCTTAGGGGCCCCGGGGGGATACATGGGGGGGATATAAAGTAGTGGACATCCCCTTTCAACCATGGCGCTCTATTTTACCACCTGTGTGCCTGTTTTTATGTAATCTCCACCTATATGATGTGTGCTGCTCCTCTTTATTGATTTTGATTTAATTATACTGAGTTAGGACCTAAGCACTATAATACTGTTGTGGGGATCTATGTGATACTGCTATATCTATGTCAGATATGTAATTGGTCTGGCACCCCCACTAAAACCACATCCCCTCCCCCACCCCCCACCCCCCCGTCCAACTAATCTCATATATGTGTGTCTCTCTTGTGATTAATAAAATTGATATTGATATTTACTTTATGATTGAAGTAGTAATGACTCGTTCTTTAAGGCTGAATTTGTCATGTCATTGTATCATAACACAGGATAACAAAAAAATGGTGGTAGCCCATGCAAGTGCTGCACTCACTCTTCTGCTGGTGCAGTCACTGTGTACATACATTACATTACTGATCCTGAGTTACATCCTGTATTATACTCCAGAGCTGCACTCACTATTCTGCTGGTGCAGTCACTGTGTACATACATTACATTACTGATGCGGAGTTATATCCTGTATTATACTCCAGAGCTGCACTCACTATTCTGCTGGTGCAGTCACTGTGCACATACATTACATTACTGATCCTGAGTTAAATCCTGTATTATACTCCAGAGCTGCACTCATTATTCTGCTGGTGCAGTCACTGTGTACATACATTACATTACTGATCCTGAGTTACATCCTGTATTATACTCCAGAGCTGCACTCACTATTCTGCTGGTGCAGTCACTGTGTACATACATTACATTACTGATCCGGAGTTATATCCTGTATTATACTCCAGAGCTGCACTCACTATTCTGCTGGTGCAGTCACTGTGTACATACATTACATTACTGATCCTGAGTTACATCCTGTATTATACTCCAGAGCTGCACTCACTATTCTGCTGGTGCAGTCACTGTGTACATACATTACATTACTGATCCTGAGTTACCTCCTGTATTATACTCCAGAGCTGCACTCACTATTCTGCTGGTGCAGTCACTGTGTACATACATTACATTACTGATCCTGAGTTATATCCTGTATTATACTCCAGAGCTGCACTCACTATTCTGCTGGTCCAGCCGCTCCCTCTCTCCTCACACACATATTATTCTTATACACACAATAATAACTACCTACACCATGACATCTGGTCCGGTTACCAAACAAATAATAACAATATAATAAACAATAACCGACAAATTATATACAAACTAATATATACATTCTTTTTTTTTTTTATTATTTTTTTTTATTATAAGTAAAATAAATACTAACTATACAAATATATACAAGACAAAACAAAACACCCCACACTCAAGCCCACCAGTCCCTCCCCGACACTGACCTGAGAGCTGGTCCTGCGCCTCATGCCTCAGTCCAACGTCCATAGGCCAGATCAGGCAGTGCCAGTTTTTCACCCAAATAACCAGTGTCCCACAAGATGAACCCACCTCCCCCCTTTTCCCTCCACCCAACCTAACACCTACACCCAAACCCATATATACAATATATACAGAAACAAACAATACAATAGCAAACAATACAATAACCACAACTGACAAAGCCCAAGTTCGGCGCCTGCAGCCCTACATCACTGTCTGCTGATCAAAACAAAACAAAAATCTATGGTGTCAGCAGCAGCCCACCACCAGGAGAGGAGATGACCAGACTAGGGCACACTAAAAGAAAAGCCCCTCCAGAGGAGAGCGGCCCTCCGTGTACCCAGCCTCTCATACTCCAGAGAACGCACCTTCACCAGGTCACCGAGTATGGTCCTAAACACATCGTCCACTGGGAGGATTTTGCCCTGCGTCGATACTAAGCACCGTGCGTTCCACGTGTGATACCTAACCACTGCGCTAACTAGAAATAAGGTGCAGTGGTCCCGACCACCCAGGTCCCCGAATGCTCCATAGGCCAATTCCGCATAAGAGAGACCAACCAGCCAGGGCCAGTCAATGGAGGCGCCCATCCTGTTGTACACCTCTGTGTTAAAGGGACAACGAAGCAGGAAGTGGTCCATGCTTTCAAGCATGGTACCACAATGCTCCCGAGGACAGTTCCTGTCCTCAGAGCTCCTACACTTCAGATTGTCCCTCACACACAGTTTCCCATGAAAGCAGCGCCAAGCCAAGTCCCAAAACTTCGAGGGATCCTGATAGAATTCAAAAGATGCAGACCCACCCCAACATCCCGACTTGGGCAATCCCTGCACACCAGAGGCCTCTGAAAATGAGTCAACAGAACCCTTTTGTCAAGGAGCTTCCTTGGCAGAGTCCTGACCTCCCACATTCCCAGACCCCACCGACGAATTACCTTCAGAACCACAGTAGCGTAAGCCAGTAGATGTCAATGTGGTGTGCGTAGATCTTTCACTTGCCCTCCTGTCTCCCATTCCTGGAAGAAAGGCTGAAACCATCCCTTACAGCAGAATACCCACGGGGGAGCCCTCTCTTTCCAGAGGTTAGCAATATTGATCTTAATGAAGGTATTCACAAGGAATACCACAGGGTTCACCATACCCAACCCTCCTAGTCTCCTCGTATGGTAAGTAACCTCCCTCTTGACCAGGTTCAGTCTATTCCCCCATAACAGTTGGAAGAACAAACTGTAGACCCGAGTCCAGAGAGGCTCCGGCAAGATGCACACACTGCCCAGATAGATCAGCACAGGGAGCAGGTAAGTTTTGATCAGATTTATCCTTTCCCTTAGGGTCAAAGACCAACCCTTCCATTGGTTCACCTTCTGAGTGGCGATCTCTAGCCTGCTGTTCCAATTTTGTTTGGGGCAATCCCCCTGGCCAAATTCGATGCCAAGAACTTTTGCAGAGACTTTGGGTCCTGGAAGGGTGTCCGGGAGATCAAAACCAGGATCTCCTCCTCCCAGCCAGAGACTCTCACACTTATCCCGGCTGATCTTGGACCCGGATGCCTCCGAGTAGCTATTTACTTCTGATATCAGCCACTCTGCCTCCCCATCAGAGGAAACAAAAACGGTGACATCATCGGCATACGCCACCACTCTCAGAGTGGCTTCCGGTGCTGCCCGGTCCATCACGATCCCAGCCAATGGTCCACACTCCACCCTCCTAAGAAGTGGGTCAATTGCAAACACGTACAGCAGCGGGCTCAAGGGACAACCCTGGCGAACACCACACCCAACCTCAAAAGAGCTGCCAATCCAACCGTTCACAAGCGGGAAACTCTCTGCCCCAGCGTACAAGGTCTTAAGCCAATCAACAAACCCCCCCGGCAGGCCATACCTCAGAAGGACAGACCAGAGGTACTCATGATTAACCAGATCAAACGCTTTTGCCTGGTCCAATGACAGCATGTACCCCTTCCAGTGACCAGCCCTACCCTGCTCCACCGCCTCTCGGACACAGAGTACAGCACTAATTGTACTGCGGCCCGGAACAGAGCAATGCTGGGCTCCCGAAAGGAGCCGGGGTGCAAATTTCACCAGCCGATTAAACAGCACCTTTGCCAAAACCTTCCTGTCTGCATTGAGAAGCGCTATGGGACGCCAATTCTCAATGCAAGATGAGTCCTTACCCTTTGACAAGATAATCAGGGCAGACCTCCTCATTGATTTTGGCAGAGTGCCCGATAAAAGACATTCATTGAATACCTCAGTCAACAGGGGAACCAAGGCGTCCTTAAAGGTCTTATAGAATTCAGATGTTAAGCCATCTGGACCGGGAGATTTCTTTAGGGCAAGCCCTTCAATCGCCAACTTAACTTCCTCTTCCCTGATAATCTCTGTCAAAATGCCAAGAGAGGGGTCTACCCCTGGTTCGGGGACGGCTTCAGCCAGAAAAGCCGACATCTCATCCCAATCCAGATCCCCCTTCCCCAAGAGGTGCGAGTAGAAGGATCTGACGACCTCCAGGATCCCTGATCTGGATCTTTTCAGGGACCCCGCAGTGTCAACCAGTCCTGTAACAACTTTACTATTCACTGACATCTTGCAGTTTCTGTAAGGGTCTGGCGAGCGGTACTTCCCATAATCCCTCTCAAAAACCAAAGATGCGTGTCAATCATACTGACACCTCATTAGCAAAGATTTCACTCTGGAGATCTCCTCGCGGCTACCTCCAGTTGAGACAAGATGCTCGAGTTTCCTCCTCAGGCCCTGATACAGGTGGTACCTGTCCAGGCTCCAGAGTCTCGAGAGCTGGCGGAAGAATCTCGCCACCCTTTTCTTGAACATCTCCCACCACTCTGACTTACTACTACAAAGATCCAGTAAGGGTACCTGGCTCTGAAGAAAATCCTCAAAGGACTGTCTTATCTCCGCTTCTACCAAGAGAGACGAATTGAGCCTCCAAAAGCCTCTTCCTATCCGGGGAGTCTCTGTAACATTCAGAAAAAACAAAATCAAACAGAGATCGGAGAATTCCACCTCAACAGCAGATACTGCTGAAGAGACGGCTTCCTCCTTTAAATAAAACTTGTCTATCCTGGACCTACAGTTACCTCTATGATAGGTGAACCCCTCGTGGACTGCGGTGAGCCGGATGTGGACATCTACCAGGCGAGCTTCACTAGCTACACTATTAAGGGCGACGCCATCATAAGTCAGCTTGTCTCTGGAACCTCCTCTATCTCGGGGCCTCATGACAGTGTTAAAGTCCCCTCCAAAGACGACCTGCCGACTCGTAAAAAGGTAGGGCTTGATCCTCATAAAGAGACACTTCCGGTCCCACTTAGATTGGGGACCATAGATGTTAATGAGCCAGAGCTCTTGTCCCTTCATGAGGACATCTAATATCAGGCACCTCCCCATTTCTAACTCAATTACCCGTCGGCATTCTACCGGTGCGGTAAAAAGGACCGCCACTCCGCTATACGGCTCGGCCGCAAGAGACCAATAGGAGGGCCCAAGTCTCCACTCCCTCTGCCATATTTGGCAGCCTGGTCTCTTGCAAAAAGAAAACGTCAGCTTCAACCCGGCTGAGAAAATCAAAGGCCGCCAATCTAGCCATATTTGACTTAATGCTGGCGACATTAATGGACACCAGCGTCAACGGAGTGGGTACCGCCATCATTGGTGATTGAGTTAGATAGCTTTCTTCTTCCCACTCCCCTTATCCTCTGCCTCAGAGGAGGAATCCTTCCCCCTCTTTAATGATACAGAGGTGTCCATTCCCACATTTTTCCTTCTTTTTTCGTCCTTGTCTCCGGACTCTGGGCCAGTCCCTCCCCCCAAGGACCTTGCATCCCCAGGAGAAGGAGACTCGGCGCCCCCTGTAAGCTCCGCCGAAGCCAGAACCTCACCCTCAGCCTCCTCTTCTGAGGAAGAGATGTTATCAAGGGCTTGGAAGCGGTTAGAAAGACCAACTAGAGGGGAGTCAGTTTTACCTTCCTTAGGTACCTTGGTCAGAGCGGGAGAAGATATTTTATCTCCCTTCTTTCTCTTCTTTTTGGTGCCGAGCTTACGCTTGTTCTCTAGCCACCGCTTATTGTCCTCATCCATACTTTCATATTGGGAGGATTCTGAGGCAGAGGGGGTTTCCTCCCTGTGGATCCTCCTGACCTCCTCATCAAACTCATCATCCCTCGGGGCCTCAGCAGCAACACTGGCATCCAGGACAGGGGCCGCCCCCGTAGCCCGGGGCTCGCCCCGCTCCCTCTCCTGTCTGCACTTGTCTAGACGCCTCAGCTGGGCAGGCATCTTTTTATTGTTTTTCTTCCCTGGCCCCTCAGCTCCCCCACCCCTGCTAGTCCTCTCCCCAGCAAAATCGGCCTCATGGCTTTCTCCCACCGGGGTCTCGACTGCATTAGCGAAGGAGCGAGGACAACGGCTGACTGGGTGACCTAACTCACCACACAGGTGGCACCTAATCTCCACACAAGAGGCAGCAAGATGACCGACACCCCCACACAACGCACATTTCTGCACAGTGCAGTTTGCACTGAAGTGTGTAGGGTCGCCGTACCTGTGACAGAGCTTTGGTTGCCCCAGGTAGAAGACCAGGATACGATCCCTACCCAGGAAGGCAGATGATGGAATGTGGGCAACCGTACCACCTGAACACTTAAGTTTTACCATAAACGTCCAGGCCCCTGACCAGATACCAAACTCGTCGCGGTTTTTATTTGGCATCTCCACCACCTCTCCACACTGACCAAGCCATAATCATCAACATTAACAGAAATAAACACTTGAAATAGATCACTCTGTGTGTAATGACTCTACATAATATATGAGTTTCACTTTTTGTATTGAAGAACTGAAATAAACTAACTTTTTGATGATATTCTAATTTAGTGAGATGCACTTGTATATTACCTCTCTTATCTGAGATTCGTGTACAGGAGACCTATATCAGTTAGGATAGCGTTTTACAGGCATCTAGTCAGGGATTATTGCATTGTACTCCGTGCTTGAAAAAAACTATTCCCTATTGAGAACGCTGTTAGCTGCTTTTAAAATAGGGACAGGTGCTAGATGGTATTATCAGCTGGAAATGAGTGTTCATTCTGGATGTGTTTGATCATATCTCACACACCACATGGCCAGATAAGGTAGCAAAATGTTAAAATGACATTTGCGGGTGAATGCATTTTTCACCGTTGAAAAAAATGCAAAAGTGCAAAAACACATCAAAAACGATAAGTGTGAACTTAGCCCAAGGTCTGGAGGTGCATTTTTGCTTTTGGTTATTTATTTGGCTTTATATACAGTGGCAAATCCAACCAAAACAAAGCAACGAAAAAGGAGCCAATGGTTTTAAAGATATGCATCAAAATTTATTAGTACATAGATGATCAGACAAAAGCAGGAATCAGTGTGGAAAACACATGAGGAATAGAAACCCGCAACAACCCTCTCCACATGGCGGACACATGCAGGACCAAACAGTACAATTTAAGTCGGATATAGACTATCTAAGTATTTGAGGAGTAACACCATACATAGATGATATGTCAATACATATTTTCAAGTACAGCACCTATACTGGACTAGAATACCCATGCTGTTCTATACTGCTGAGTGTACGTTCCCTATCATATGCCAGATATAACCATAAGTGACCTGCTAAGTCACTATATATACATACCAGAGATATCAAGCTTCAGCAGAAGACAGTCAGGGAATAGTCAAAGATTTAGAGGTCCGTCTAAGGTCGGCACATGCGGAGCAGAGAAGCCCCGACGCGCGTTTTGGTGGTTCCCTTCGTCAGGGGGCATGTTTGCTGCCTCGCTGTCACTTGCTTATATTGGCGCCAGGCACATTTAAAGACCAGAAGTGATATCAGCGTCACTGCGGAGACCAGGACGCCAGCCGACATCCGCATCATGTGACAGCGGAGGGGCGGGGCTTAAGCCCTAACGCCACACACCGCTGAAACGCACAGTGTCATTGCGGAGGTAGAACGCCGGCCGGCATCCGCGTCATGTGACAGCAGAGGGGCGGGGCATAAGCCCTGATGCCACACACCGCTAGAAAACAAAGACCGCGGGACCGGAAGTGACGTGTGCGTCACCATTGAGATCCGGACGCCGGCCAGCATCCGCGTCATGTGACAGAAGCGGGGGCTACAGAATAGCCACAACACCTCATGTCACTGAGACACGGAAAGCCGGCCGGCGCACAGACCCACATAGTCAGCACATTTGCCTGACTGTCTCCTTCACTAGACCAGGTATCATCGCATCCCTCTCATTGAAATAACGAGAGTCAGTTCTATAAGGCCAAATGTAGAAATTTTTCCAAATTTATTAAAAAAGAAAAACTTAAATATCACATGGTCATAAGTATTCAGACCCTTTGCTCAGTATTGAGTAGAAGCCCCCTTTAGAGCTAGTACAGCCATGAATCTTCTTGGGAATGATGCAACAAGTTTTTCACACCTGGATTTGGGGATCCTCTGTCATTCTTCCTTTCAGATCCTCTCCAGTTCCGTCAAGTTGGATGGTGAACGTTGGTGGACAGCCATTTTCAGATCTCTCCAGAGATGCTCAATTGGGTTTAGGTCAGGGCTCTGGCTGGGCCAGTCAAGAATGGTCACAGAGTTGTTCTGAAGCCACTCCTTTGTTATTTTAGCTGTGTGATTAGGGTCATTGTCTTGTTGAAAGGTCAACCTTCGGCCAAGTCTGAGGTCCAGAGCACTCTGGAAGAGGTTTTCATCCAGGATATCTCTGTACTTGGCCGCATTCATGTTTCCTTCAATTGCAACCAGTCATCCTATCCCTGCAACTGAAAAACACCCCCATAGCATGATGCTGCCACCACCATGTTTCACTGTTGGGATTGTATTGGGCAGGTGATGAGCAGTGCCTGGTTTTCTCCACCCATACCGCTTAGAATTATCACCAAAGTTATCAAAAAGTTCTATCTTCATCTCATCAGACCAGAGAATCTTATTTCTCATAGTCTGGTAGTCCTTCATGTGTTTTTGAGCAACTTCTATGCGTGTTTTCATATGTCTTGCACTGAGGAGAGGCTTCCATCGGGCTACTCTGTCATAAAGGCCAAACTGGTGGAGGGCTGCAGTGATAGTTGACTTTGTAAAACTTTCTCCCATCTCCCTACTGCATCTCTGGCAGCTCAGACACAGTGATCTTGGGTTTGTTCTTTACCTCTCTCACCAAGGCTCTTCTCCCACGATTGCTCAGTTTGGCTGGACGGCCAAGTCTATGTAGACTTCTGGTGGTCCCAAACTTCTTCCATTTAAGGATTAGGGAGGCCACTGTGCTCTTAGGAACCTTGAGTAATGCAGAAATTATTTTGTAACCTTGGCCAGATCTGTGCCTTGCCACAATTCTGTCTCTGAGCTCCTTGGGCAGTTCCTTTGAGCTCATGATTCTCATTTGGTCTGACATGCACTGTGAGCTGTGAGGTCTTATATAGACAGGTGTGTGCCTTTCCAAATCAAGTCCTATTGACGCGCCCCTGGGCCTGTGTCGCGCTGCGTTGTACATGCGGGAGCTTACCCGGAGCCGGATCTCTTGAGGGTTGTAGTCTCGTGGCGGTGATCCGGTCCGTGCCCAGGGAGTCAGACTAAGTGGCGCTGTATTAGCGGTAGATGTTGGATGACTACGCCACCCGTTGAGTACAGCTAAGGAGCTGCTGCTGCAGGGCAGACCGCTGAGGCCGGTGGTAGGATTGTGCAGCGTGATAGTATAACCCCCAACGGGAGGGGTATGGCCTCAGGGCAGCCGACGTGGATGATGGGGGTAGCAGGAACCACTCAGAGACGGTACGGTGTAGTTCAGGGTCTTTACTGGTGACAACGATAGACCCTCCCGGAGTACTGGCTAGCGATTGGGGCCTGGTCAGTCCTTGAGCAGATGGGATCTCCCCTGGCCAGGCGGAGTTGTAGGCCTCCCAAACTAACGATACTCTTCTGGCTACCTTGCTAGAAGCGGGTATAAGTAGCCCACGTCCCTGAGTGTACCGTGTGGTGCTCACCCGTATGGCCGGTGACTCGGGGCCTTCTAGTAGCTTCCGCTCCACGACGGCGGTGCTGGTCCCACGCGTGTGACCGTGCCTTCGGGTTTCTTGGTCAGAGGACCTGCAATCCCCTGCCGGTCGGTTTCTGCTGCTGGATAGGAGTTAGTCCCCACAGCCTCGGACTCCGGGTCCGGTGATAACTTCTCAGTCAGGGCGAGCTCTGCAGCTGCCAGCCCCTGACTCCTTGTAGCACTGCTCCCACAGAGCTCCTGTTGTTCTTTCCTATATCTGCTTCTCTTCTCTGTCTCTACTTCTTCTCTACTCCTGGCATGGACCAGGAGCTGGGCCCAGCCGGAGCCACAGCTCCCTGTCAGCCCTCCTGGCTGAACTCTCCCTCTGAACTCTCTAACCCTGCCTCAGCCCCAGGTTTATATAGGGGAAGTTCTTCCCCTCCCAGGACTGGGCAGGAGGTGTGGCATGCATAGGATTCCTGACCAAGAGACCTCCCACCTGCTCTCAGACATAACATTGCTGTTACTGTGGAAACCAGACCCCTGGGGTGCTACATTCCCCCCTAGTGAAATTTAGTACTCCGGGACTAAACATATTTTTAGAAAAACATAACAAGGTATAAACAATAATAATACAATAAGAAAAACACATAAAGATGGTTACGGCGTGTCCACAACCGGGTGCAGTTTTGAAGAAAAGCAAGGTGTCCATTTCACCAAAACAGGGAGACGTAACCAGGTAGGGGTCTGTCCTGCCCCGAGTCCTTAACAGTCTTTAGTACATTCCTGGGTTACGCTCCAACCATGTACAAAGGATTCCCGGCAAATCCACCAAAGACTCCCATAAATTACTAGAAACACATAATTATTTACAGGATATGGCCGCTCTCAGTCCTCGGCCAGTGGGGATAAGGAATGGCTGCTCACAGTCCTCAGCCTGGTTTAAGATAGGGGCACATGGGGAACAATTCACTAATCCCAACGGGGACCATATTTTAATTAGCAGCAGTCCTTGTACCCTTACGGGTAACTATTTACAGCTCTTTATTCACGCTACTTCCCTTCAGTAGCTATGTCCTCTTTGTGCTCCCTCCTGAGGGTAGTCCTCAGACCCGTCCGGGTCCTCTTGGCTTTCCTCGTATTGGTAGTACTGCAGCTCCTCCTCGGTTAGCTGGGTTAGTATCTCTGCGACAGTCCTCCTCTCAGGTGGCCAGGACTTTACCTCCCTTTGGGCTGCCCCGGTTAATTGGGCCACCAGGATGCTCACTTTTTGCTCCCCTGTGAGGGGATACACCTGGAAGAGGCTATCCAGCTTTTCTCTAAAGTCATGCAGGGTATGTGACTCCCCTGAGTACTGGGGTAGCCAGGCTGCCCCCGGGATATAGGGCATGGTGAAAGGCATGACCGCAACAGCGGTGGCGCTGGCGGGGGTTGAAGCGGTGAAGCTCTCCTCCGTATCCGGCATCCTTCTCCCCCCTAGTGGACCGTGGCCTACCTTGCGATGATCCTCTTCCGTAGGCCGCGGCTCCGCAGTGGATCGTCAGGGTTGAGGACCTTCCGTCGCGCTCCTGTGACGTCGGCGTCTGCTGGGCTCCTTCCAGGACCTTACGCAACGTCCGGACGTGAGGCGGGGCTTTAGTTCTCGCGCGCTTTCGGAGTCCACGCCCCTCTTCTTCCCACGCGGCGTCCTCAAGATGGCGTCCAATGGCGGGAAAACTCCACGTATGGCGGGAAGAAGGCCGAAGATGGCGCCGGATGGCGGGAAAACTCCACCGATGGCGGGAAGGAAGCGGAAGATGGCGCCGGATGGCGGGAATCTTCACCACAGGTAAGTTTGAACAGTCTTTTTCAGGCACGCAGTACCCGGTGGTTGCGGGCACGAAATCCTGCCGACTACGCCAAAAGTTGACGCGCCCCTGGGCCTGTGTCGCGCTGCGTTGCGCATGCTGGAGCTTACCCGGAGCCGGATCTCTTGAGGGTTGTAGTCTCGTGGCGGTGATCCGGTCCGTGCCCAGGGAGTCAGACTAAGTGGCGCTGTATTAGCGGTAGATGTTCGACGACTACGCCACCCGTTGAGTACAGCTAAGGAGCTGCTGCTGCAGGGCAGACCACTGAGGCCGGTGGTAGGATTGTGCAGCGTGATAGTATAACCCCCAACGGGAGGGGTATGGCCTCAGGGCAGTCGACGTGGATGATGGGGGTAGCAGGAACCACTCAGAGACGGTACGGTGTAGTTCAGGGTCTTTACTGGTGACAACGATAGACCCTCCCGGAGTACTGGCTAGCGATTGGGGCCTGGTCAGTCCTTGAGCAGATGGGATCTCCCCTGGCCAGGCGGAGTTGTAGGCCTCCCAATCTAACGATACTCTTCTGGCTACCTTGCTAGAAGCGGGTATAAGTAGCCCACGTCCCTGAGTGTACCGGGTGGGGCTCACCCGTATGGCCGGTGACTCGGGGCCTTCTAGTAGTTTCCGCTCCACGACGGCGGTGCTGGTCCCACGCGTGTGACCGTGCCTTCGGGTTTCTTGGCCAGAGGACCTGCAATCCCCTGCCGTTCGGTTTCTGCTGCTGGATAGGAGTTAGTCCCCACAGCCTCGGACTCCGGGTCCGGTGATAACTTCTCAGTCAGGGCGAGCTCTGCAGCTGCCAGCCCCTGACTCCTTGTAGCACTGCTCCCACAGAGCTCCTGATGTTCTTTCCTATATCTGCTTCTCTTCTCTGTCTCTACTTCTTCTCTACTCCTGGCATGGACCAGGAGCTGGGCCCAGCCGGAGCCACAGCTCCCTGTCAGCCCTCCTGGCTGAACTCTCCCTCTGAACTCTCTAACCCTGCCTCAGCCCCAGGTTTATATAGGGGAAGTTCTTCCCCTCCCAGGACTGGGCAGGAGGTGTGGCATGCATAGGATTCCTGACCAAGAGACCTCCCACCTGCTCTCAGACATAACATTGCTGTTACTGTGGAAACCAGACCCCTGGGGTGCCACACTATCAGTTTAATTAAACACAGCTGGACACAATGAAGGAGTAGAACCATCTCAAGGAGGATCACAAGGTAATGGACAGCGTGAGACTTAAATATGAGTGTCTGAGCAAAGGGTCTGAATTCTTATGATCTTGTGATATTTCAGTTTTTTTCTTTTTTAATAAATTTGCAAAAATTTCTATATTTCTGTTTTTTTCAGTCAAGATGGGGTGCAGAGTGTACTTTAATGAGAAAAAAGAATGAACTTTTTAGAATTTACAAAATGGCTGCAATGAAACAAAGAGTGAAACATTTAAAGGGGTCTGAATACTTTCCGTACCCACTGTATATATTTATTCAGGATGTGGGGGGGGGCGCGGTCCCGGGCCCATCAGACTATAGTTACCCAACTGTATGTACATATATATACAATATTCATTTTTTAGAGTTAGGCATATAACAATTTTTAACAACTGCATACCAATTCCGTCTTGTTTCAATGGCACTCTCATACATATACAGCGATGGGTGACATTGATGCCTGTTCCCCAGATAGCACATTTTAATCCCCCAACTGGGGTTATAAAATCCTTGGGGATTAATTTCATAGTGCTTTTATGAATTTTTTTTTATATAGTACTGTCCACACTGAGTATTTAATTCTCCCCTCTTTTCCTTCCTTTTTTTACTGTCCCATTTTACCATTCTTATTTGAATAAAAATTAATGAAAAACTAAAAATAAATACAATTGTTCACATCCCCCACTCACCAACAGCGCTTCCGGCTGGAACATCACTCCGGACGGGCACAGGAGAGGGGCAGATTCGGGATGTTGCTCCCGCAACATTTTCACCTTGCCAGAGGACCCTATCATAGTCATTACCATGGAGTGGGAGCTGGAGGACTGCTAACAAAATTGTATTCATCTGAATGCTGGAACCAACGGTGCTGTACATACCTAGTACAAATGAACTCAGCTGTCTCCCTGCGGTGGATCAGGGGATACCTTGTGTAATATTAAAGATTTTCCTGCAAAAATTGCTGAATATTCACAATTATTTTCTATTAGTCATTATTATAGGTGGAGATTGTCTTACTGACCCCACAGCCCTGGTGAGAAGGGTGGTCTCTAGAATACAGAAGGTCTTATTATGTCACAGTGGGGATTGACCCCTGGACTCCCCAGGACGCCCAGCACCGAATCCAATTGGTTCCTGTGCATAAAACTTAGGTCGAGCCACATTTAGGTAAAAGGGTCCGAGTCTATGGATAAAATCTATGGATCAGAACATGTTTTTCCTACATTGACCATCATTTTTAGGTGTAACAGAATCACTGGTCCTCTCCTCCACTTTTGGCCGAAGTCTGGAGGATTACTGGGACACATGGAACAGATGTTCTCCTGTTTGTAGCCCACCCATCAGACATGTATGTCGTAAACAACTGACACCCCATAAATGTCAGGAGGACTCTATTAAATACAAAGGGACATTAATCAATTTAAAAGTTTTATTTTTAAATTAAGAATTGCATGGAAGGACGAGGAGATGTTCTTGGAGGAGCCTCCTTCTTCAGCAGATGTTCCTTGCTGGTCAGGAGGCCACATGTAGATGGTGCCAGTCCTTCCATACAGGTACAGCATTGATGGTGGACGCGCTGTACTTTCCTCAGGGTGCTAGACGTGGCGGTTTTCTGCCCTCGCGATGTTTATGGAGCCGCGGTGACAGACACCAAATAAGCAGCTTTCTCGGATGGAGTGAGCAGCCCTGGATAGTCCACGCCGGCAGGATGAGATCACCCGGCGGAAGAGAGAACCTATGAGAAGAGACGTAACACTGATGTCAGTAACAGGACTCCATATCAGAGGACACGGCTGTGCGGTCACTGTGGCCGGACGGCAGAGGAATCATCCATACACAGGTGACCCTTATTAACATGACATTACTTGTAATGTGCCGCAGTGTTGCCTTATAATCAGTTATATAAACCTCAGCGTAACATTGAGGCCATAAAGGGGTCAGTATGGGTCATATGGGGCCGTGGGCGCAGGATTCGGGTCAGTTTGGCAGAAGACTAAAAGGCTCCTTATAACTTTTAATGAATAAAAGAATGAAGATTTTTACAGAATGAACTGCTCATTGTTTTATAGAGAGAAAAAAGTAGTAATTTTCTGATACTTTATGTGCACGTTCACATTACACGTTTTGATCATAGGCTGTAATAGGATGTCATATAGACCTGTACACACCTGACAATGGGGAGGACTCGCTGTCCTTAGCAGTAAAACACTGCTTGTCTCCATCAGGTTTGGAAGGGGAAGATTCTTGCTGCCTGTTTGGTAGAAGAAAAACATAAATTACAAGCGAAAACAATAAGAACACCCGTCTGCAAAACCGGTTAGGACATTTGGATAACATGGAGGAGGCACCCTGCTCAGAACCCACTTCTATCACTAAGAATGGAGAATCGCTAGTAATATTGGCCTGTAATGAGCTAGAAATGATTGACTGGTCGCAATGATCGGCTGTTATCGCCAGCGTTATCACAAGCCAGAACCACAGTGATCATCAATCATGGGGTGGTGGCGCTGGATATAGTGCTGAGTTACACTTATCTTACAGTTCATCTTCTGATATATCAGATCCAAACCCAATAATAATAATTTACTCACATTTCTGAGTGTTTTGCACTCTCTGGGGAATACACTGGAGGTGGCTTCAGTTCTTCATCGTTCATCACCCTGGTATTGGTGGAACAGAGCTAAAACATAGAGAAAAATAAAATAAATATATATTTAAACTTTATTTTAATTATAAGTTTTATAGATCTTACCGGTCACACTTACTTTAGAAAGCCTTTGAGATGATGATATAAAGTTCAGGCTTTCTGGCCAGTCATTGTCCTCGCTTGTGTCCCCCTCATCTGAATCAATAAGTTCGTAATTGCTACATTGAGCTGAAAAGCACAAGTGTTATTAGAGATTATTAGTATGAGACCGGATCACGGAAAGTTACCATTTGATCACTAATAATGATTAGGACTGATTGTCACAAAATATGAAAGACAAGACACACAAAAGCTTTCTGCAGATGACGTCTCCTTCTACTTACGGTCAAAGTAGCCGGTGTCCTCTTCTGACTCAAAGTTAGGAATGAAATGTGGCTCCTTACTTAGAAGACTGTCAAAGTGTATGCCACATAGGAATGGATGCATTTTGATCTCTTTAGCTCCTCCTGGGAAAGGAAGACAATAAAAAGTGATATAGACATTATCAGACAGACAGCTCCATATCTGAACAGTTTATGTTACTCTGAACTGAAGACGTAACAGAGCTGATGTGAAGAAAAGTTGCTGAAAGTCAGAGCATGAAGTAAGGGAATGGAAAAGCAGGTAAAGCAGAGAACCTCAGTGCTGATCCTCAGGGGCGTGATCATTTATCTGGTCACAGATGTGTAATAATTCATTATTAATACTATTATATACATTACCTGTCCCAAGTCTATGTGCTGGATCTTTTCTGAGCAGCTCAGTGATGATATCCTGAGCATCAGGTGGAGGAGTGCGATTATCAAATGTCCAAGTTATGTCATCTGTTATATTAAAAGAAAATGTTACAGAAAATAAAACCTCCTCATTTACTTTATTAACACAAAAATCTTTTGTATTAACACAACAAGTAACTAAACCACAGAACCAATCTAAGCAAATAACAATGACACCACTCCGCATTCAGATTATTTTACTTACCCCTTAATATACTGCAGTAAGTGTCATATTTGGAATCCCCATGAAATGGTACACGGAATAGAAGGAATTCGTGTAGGATGATCCCTACCGACCACCAGTCCACAGGCCGCCCATAGCCTTCCTGTAAGATGACTTCAGGGGCGATGTATTCAGGGGAGCCAGCAATCTGGAAAGCAACAGAAGAAGGAGATGAGGAGCTGAGAAAATAATTGTGACGAATAACATCAGAGGAAAACGTTTTCTAGATGAGAAGATATCAGAGAAGAAGAAATAGATGAGAAGAGTAAAGAACAAGATCCTGTAAGTAAAGCCGACCTCATCATCACGGAACTCTCTGGTGACGTCCTCGGTTGGAGCCTTGTAGGTTTCTGATGTTGGTCTCATGAGGCCGAGTTTGGAAAGTCCGAAGTCCGTGACTTTAATATGACCAGATGCCGATACCAGGAGGCTGTGAAAAAACAGACGGTGTCAGCCCCAAGTAATAACCCATAGACTTTATGACAATCTCTAACTTTCTTCCTCCTAGAGGGGGCACTTACTTCTCAGGCTTCAGGTCTCGGTGCACCACACCAAAGCTGTGCAGGTATTCCACAGCCAGGACTGTTTCTGCAATGTACTTTCGGGCCAAGGGGACAGGTAAAGGTCCATAGATGTTCATAAGACTGCCACAGTCTCCTCCTACAGGAGAAAGCAAATATGACAGGAGAGGGTTTGTTACAATGTAAATTACACCTGATGCGTGTAAATGAGAAATAAGCGGAGACATTGGGGCAGGATGTCACACATAGAGATATACTGTGTAATAATGCAAAAGAAAAACAATGGAGCGTACCCTACTAGTAACTAGGACTGCGCTGAATGTCTATGAAGCAAAACCACAAATGTGCAAAAGCTGCAGAAATAAGTGCAAGGAAACAACGTCCCATATAAAAATGTGAAGCTATACTATGTATATAGATGTGTATGTGCAGTGTGTGTGTATATAGCTGTGTATGTGCAGTATATGTGTATATAGCTGTGTATGTGCAGTATATGTGTATATAGCTGTGTATGTGCAGTGTGTGTGTATATAGCTGTGTATGTGCAGTATATGTGTATATAGCTGTGTATGTGCAGTGTGTGTGTATATAGCTGTGTATGTGCAGTATATGTGTATATAGCTGTGTATGTTCAGTATATGTGTATATAGCTGTGTATGTGCAGTATATGTGTATATAGATGTGTATGTGCAGTATATGTGTATATAGCTGTGTATGTGCAGTATATGTGTATATAGCTGTGTATGTGCAGTGTGTGTGTATATAGCTGTGTATGTGCAGTGTGTGTGTATATAGCTGTGTATGTGCAGTATATGTGTATATAGCTGTGTATGTGCAGTGTGTGTGTATATAGCTGTGTATGTGCAGTATATGTGTATATAGCTGTGTATGTGCAGTGTCTATATAGATGTGTATGTGCAGTATATGTGTATATAGCTGTGTATGTGCAGTGTGTGTGTATATAGCTGTGTATGTGCAGTATATGTGTATATAGCTGTGTATGTGCAGTATATGTGTATATAGCTGTGTATGTGCAGTATATGTGTATATAGCTGTGTATGTGCAGTGTGTGTGTATATAGCTGTGTATGTGCAGTATATGTGTATATAGCTGTGTATGTGCAGTATATGTGTATATAGCTGTGTATGTGCAGTATATGTGTATATAGATGTGTATGTGCAGTATATGTGTATATAGCTGTGTATGTGCAGTATATGTGTATATAGCTGTGTATGTGCAGTGTGTGTGTATATAGCTGTGTATGTGCAGTGTGTGTGTATATAGCTGTGTATGTGCAGTATATGTGTATATAGCTGTGTATGTGCAGTGTGTGTGTATATAGCTGTGTATGTGCAGTATATGTGTATATAGCTGTGTATGTGCAGTATATGTGTATATAGCTGTGTATGTGCAGTGTGTGTGTATATAGCTGTGTATGTGCAGTATATGTGTATATAGATGTGTATGTGCAGTGTGTGTGTATATAGATGTGTATGTGCAGTATATGTGTATATAGCTGTGTATGTGCAGTATATGTGTATATAGCTGTCTATGTGCAGTGTGTGTGTATATAGCTGTGTATGTGCAGTATATGTGTATATAGCTGTGTATGTGCAGTATATGTGTATATAGATGTGTATGTGCAGTGTGTGTGTATATAGATGTGTATGTGCAGTATATGTGTATATAGCTGTGTATGTGCAGTATATGTGTATATAGATGTGTATGTGCAGTGTGTATATAGCTGTGTATGTGCAGTATATGTGTATATAGCTGTGTATGTGCAGTATATGTGTATATAGCTGTGTATGTGCAGTATATGTGTATATAGCTGTGTATGTGCAGTATATGTGTATATAGCTGTGTATGTGCAGTATATGTGTATATAGCTGTGTATGTGCAGTATATGTGTATATAGATGTGTATGTGCAGTATATGTGTATATAGCTGTGTATGTGCAGTATATGTGTATATAGCTGTGTATGTGCAGTGTGTGTGTATATAGCTGTGTATGTGCAGTGTGTGTGTATATAGCTGTGTATGTGCAGTGTGTGTGTATATAGCTGTGTATGTGCAGTATATGTGTATATAGTTGTGTATGTGCAGTATATGTGTATATAGCTGTGTATGTGCAGTGTGTGTGTATATAGCTGTGTATGTGCAGTATATGTGTATATAGCTGTGTATGTGCAGTATATGTGTATATAGCTGTGTATGTGCAGTGTGTGTGTATATAGCTTTGTATGTGCAGTGTGTGTGTATATAGCTGTGTATGTGCAGTATATGTGTATATAGCTGTGTATGTGCAGTGTGTGTGTATATAGCTGTGTATGTGCAGTATATGTGTATATAGCTGTGTATGTGCAGTATATGTGTATATAGCTGTGTATGTGCAGTATATGTGTATATAGCTGTGTATGTGCAGTGTGTGTGTATATAGCTGTGTATGTGCAGTATATGTGTATATAGATGTGTATGTGCAGTATATGTGTATATAGCTGTGTATGTGCAGTATATGTGTATATAGCTGTGTATGTGCAGTATATGTGTATATAGCTGTGTATGTGCAGTATATGTGTATATAGCTGTGTATGTGCAGTATATGTGTATATAGCTGTGTATGTGCAGTGTGTGTGTATATAGCTGTGTATGTGCAGTATATGTGTATATAGCTGTGTGTGTGCAGTATATGTGTATATAGCTGTGTATGTGCAGTGTGTGTGTCATGACATGATTATATTTAAATATGTCCTTTTTTTTTTTTAAATAAATGTGTATTGTTGTTTATGAGAAAACAATAAGGCATCCCCTAAAAATAAGCCCTAACCCATCTTTTGGAGCAAAAAATTGATATAAGACCCTGTCTTATTTTTTGGAAAAATCCTGTACAAACTGTAAAAATTCAGTCAAACCCTCCTTTATCTATAGTGAAAATTTCTGCCACATAATCATTTTTCTGGCATGTTGTTAACAGATAACTTATAGTAAAAGCAGTGTGGACATGTAACCATCTATGTGGTCACATTCTGCTTATGGAGAAGGTCCTAGAGATGAGCAGACCAGCGCTGGATATAGATACGATGGATATGTCCTACCTGGTACATACTCCATGACCATGCACAGATGACGTGTAGTTGGAAAGGAGCACAACATGGAGGCCACGAAGGGACAATCTGCGAATGTTAGGATGTCCCTCTCTAGAAAGGCCCGTTCAAGTCTTACTGGATCTTTCAGCTTCTGCTTGTCCAGTTTCTTCATGGCGTATAACTGTTTGGAGTCTTTTTGGCGCACTAAGTGGACGGTTCTGAAGAGGAAGAAAATCGGTGGTTTATAATGTATTCTTACTAACAGTCTGTCTATAGACCTCATCACATCTCCTGTACTAATGGTGAATACTAGATGAGCTGCCGTCGCTACATAGATGATCTCCACTGGGAGGTCCTCATCCATGTCACATCCTGACTCACTGGAAAAGAGACAATTAGATGTGCACAGAAGAGATGAGCGAATAAAATACAATGGATTAGAATTCTACTCAAATTTTACATATATCCGCATTGGCCAAAATGGCGAAATTTTTGTAATTCTCTTCCTCATGGATTCGGCAAAATGGTGAACATTGGCTACTATTTTCTAAACCTTAAAAGTCCGTCAAAATGTTAAAAAATAAACAAACTCTTACACTTTCCTCTCTGGCTCCTCTATCTCAACCTTTTGGTCCTCACTGTACTTTCAAAGCTGCTGCCAGTGCTGAAGAACAAGAAAATGTCTAAGGCTGAGACAGGACTTCTGGCATTGATGACGTCTAGGAAGATTCTGCACAAACGCATAAAAGGTCATGGTGGCATGACATTGCAAATCTTCCTGCTCTTGCATAGAATCCTCCTGGACCTTCTCCAAGCTAGAAGTTCTGGCCCAGCGTGAGCGGCAGCAATCTGAAGACGCGGTGAGGATCGGACAGATGAGGCTGAGAAGCGGAGGGGTCGGAGAGCTGAGCAGTGAGGTCAGTATGAGTATTTTTTCCATTTTGTACATCTTACATTTATTAAGATCTGGGGTCTGGAGAGAACCCAGAGCGTAATAAGAGATATTACATTTGCCGAGTGATAACTTCTACGTCAATCACATTTCCCAGGAAAGTCTGCACGAAAGGCGAATGTGAATTATGCCAGATCCGCTCTTCTCTAGAGAACAGGGATGTGGACTCCAATAATTCCTCTATGGTAACACTGTACGGGCACAGAGACAGAGGGATCATCATAAGGAGCCCTAGAAACCGAATATTATGCCGACATCAAGCTCACCCAAAAGCTCCACAGCTGAACTGTTTGATCTGTTCGTAGTCGCTCTTACAAGGATTTCTCCCTGGGTTCAATGATCCGATCAAGGCCTAGAAATAATAAGAAATGGCATTAAAGCATAAAATCTGCAGAAAGATAACATCTGTGGATGCCGGACCCCCACAGACAACATTATGTATATGGGATATCCCCCATACACAGACATCACTGTACTGCAGGGGAGGAGAAAGGAGATCACATAGCGGGGGCAGGAATAATAATGCCGCCATCACACACAATAGATCTGATCTACAAGAAGAATAGGGATATCCCCTTGTCATATGGGGGATAATATTATATGTGTAATTCACCCCCGTTACCTGATCATACACAGACGTCTCCGCTGATACTTACACTGACAGATTCCTGGACCTCGGGGGTCTCACATATTCCACCGTCAGTAATTGCCGGCACAGATATTCCTATAATAATGAGGAAACGTTTTGTATTAGACGATATCAGTACATAATATATAACATCCATATAAAGAAGGAGATGAGACGGGCTCTGTACACGGTGTAATACTGGTATATGGGATTCTGCACACAACGTATATATTTATGGCTCCTCCATAGATGGATATTCTGGACCATAAATGGCCATTGTTCAGGATCTGATTCATCCTAGAACAATTACATGATCGGGGACCTAGGAGCCTCCTTGTACATGATGGAGAAGAGCACAGAGGAGAGAAGCGGAATTACCTGCGCCCCCTCCATTATAGTCTATAAGGGGCTCCGGAGCCGTCACCGGCCTCATACAGAGGATGGAGAGTAAATCTACATGTTCTCTGCCGTTCTCTATAATATCTCGATATGTGAATGTAAGAATATTAGATGATTGCTCACCTTCCATCAGATCAGTGTTCAGCCCCTGCTGACTGGTATTAGGGTCCGGGATAGTCAGGTTTTCCCCCTCTTCAGAGTCACCTTCTGATGTTTCCTGTTCGTCACAATATGTACAATTAATGTATCATTTCACAAATACTAAATCACCGTATACAGTCCGTCCTCGACTTAGAAACATCTGACTTACAAACGACTCCAAGATACAAAGGGTTGATGATGAAAAAAAAAGCTAATATTCACCACTCTCCTCTCCGGCCGCCCCGCTGCTCACCACCTATCGTCCAGTCCTCTTCTTTCCAATGTCATGTGCTACTTCTCCGGTCTCTTCACTATAGTGCAGGACTTCTGGCCACATTCAGGACCCAGATTTCACTGCTCATCATAAGGTCATAAGGACGAGACGGGAAGTCCTGCCCCATAGTGAAGAGGCTGGAAATGTGGCACACTATGATGGAATAAGAGGACCGGGTGGCGGACAGCGAGCAAAATATTATTGTTTTTTTTTACTCTTTCCATTTTACATTCAAATTTGGGTTACAAACAAAACTATAGGATATATCTAGTTCATAACCCAAGGACGGCCTGTACATAAGGCAGGAAGGACTAAACCTGGATCTATGGGATAATCTCATTACTGGACGGACTCTACATAAGGCACGAAGTACTAAACCTGGATCTATGGGACAATCTCAGTATTGGACGGACTATACATGGCCGCTCCCTCCAGAAAATCAACATGAATATATAAGGGACTTGTATCTACAACTGTTCTCTAATAACTTGTATTGTCAGAACTGCAGCATTTAGAAGAATGAAGATTGTGATGATGAAGTGAGACAGAGGTGGAAACACAACCTCTGCATCGCTGAGTACAGAATGTCACTACAGAGGGTTGAGCTGCAGAGACAGGCTGCCATAGAACATCCTGCGCCTCTGACATCATAAATCTGCCACTCTGCTATTTGACGGCTAATCTGGAGAAGATTAGACCAGGACGTGTGATATAGAAAGTGATGGATCCTTACCAGACGCTCCAGTGAGCCGGCCGGACGCTCCAGTACATACAGGACATTTTGTGCCAGTTGTATAATAAAGGCCAATTCTCCACTTGTGGATTTTTCTTCAGCCTATAAAGATGGAAATAAATAGAAAAGGAAAATCATGAGAGAACATGGAGGAGGCCGATTATGTCACCACTTTACTCCTGCGATCTGCTCTACAATTACTACATATCTAGTGACTTAGTGCCGGTTATATATTATATTATTATCGGCCTAAAGAACTATTTTATGTGAATAAACTTATATTCTGTTATTATAACTTTTCGATGTTTTATGCAGATTTCTGCCACTTACCTGTTGCACCAATGTCCTGATGTTCTTCTGTAAATGCTCAAGATATGCTGAGCTTATACGACCTTGCTGATATTTGGTCAGGCAGTCTCTCAACAGCTCCATAACCAGCCGGTAAGTGAAGCTGAGGACGCCATCGGGTAGCGGCAGCACAATGTCAGGGGCATAGGTGGTAAGAATCCCCTGCAGCAGTGCCAACACCTGAAAATTGTCTGAAGGAATTTCAGACATTTCAAATAAATCCAAATAAATCCAAATCGCAGTCAGTAAATCACTAGCTATGTAGCTAATCACCAACAACAATGACACCGGAATGTCAAAGTGACACTGGAGCTGTAAACACTGGCACAAGTAATGGTGGTGCATTATGATGTCATAATATCATCACGGAATGTTGAGATGTTACCATATATGGAGCTTCTCTCCATAAAAGGAAGTTGCCTAGCAACACAAGCAGCAACTCTATAGGCTGTCGGCAGTGAGCATTGTCAGAGGTAAAAATAAAGCAAGTGTCAGAGGCAAGCATTAATAAGTTATTAAAAAAAGCCCTGCATCCACTCCTATGTCACTAGGTAAAAAAATAATGACTCTACTTCTTTGGTGAATTATAACCCCCAGAATGCCCTGGAAGCTGCAGAAATTCAAGAAATGCTGTGAGTTGTGGTTCTCTCCAAAGGCAAAAGGATTGTAGTCAACCACATGTGACATAAATGGCCCCTATGGGATCTTCAAGGGTTTGTTCAGCGCCGCTTACTTCCATACTGGGAGGTGACATCACGTCTACAGATACATGATGGGACGGTGTAAGTGTGGCCGCCATCATGCCTGTGACTTGGTAGGTTCCTCAGACGGCAGCTCACTCACCTCCCAATGTGGAAGGAAGCGGCCGGAGAACACTTTTAATCTATAAAAGAAATCAAGATTCCACCAAATCCGTGTAGAATATTTTTTGTTCTTTTCACTACACAAAAAAAAAATGATGAAAACATCTCATGTACCGCGCACTGTTACCCATAAATATTGTAGCTCGTTCCATTAAAAAAAGCTCTTGCCTAAATCTAAGCAGAAAAATGAAAGTTATGGGTCAATGATTAAAAAAGCAAAATAAACTGGATATCTGTGTAATTGTATCAACCTGCAGAATAAAGATAATTTGTCTACAGTGAGCGGCAAAAAAAAGGAAAATAAAAAAGTGATGGAAGATTTATTTATTTATTCATCGTCACTCATATCATACCATTAAAAAAGAAAGAAACTGTAGTGGTGGTGAATTCTGATGTCATAATAGCGGTGATGTCATCATGGAATCTTGTGATGGAATCTTATATGGAGCTTCTCACCTTATAAGGAAGTTGCCTAGCAACAGTGAAGATGGTAAAACCATAGGGTGAGCATCAGTGCTTGTATGTAAGAGGGAGCTGTGGGCACCGGGCTCTTCTCATCAGTGAGGGGATTTATAAATATATTTATTGATATCTGTATACACAATAAAAATCATAATTACGTATTTATAAGAAATCCGGATTCAGGATCTAAAAGAAATATCTTTACTGAGGGTCCACGGACTGAAAGTCAGAAGCCCACGCCTCACCACCCCCCAACTTCCCAAGATGGGGGTCTCTACAAATATGACCCTGCCTGCACTCCTTATTAAAGAAATAGAAGAACTGGGAGGACTATTGAGTTACACCTTAGATATAGACAAAACTGAGACCTTATTATTAAGAAGCCCTTCAAAGCCACTATGGACAAAGAGATTCCAGTTCTGCTGGATTGAAACAGCGCTGAAATATTTCATATTTCATATTCCAACATGGCTGCAGCATTACGTGGCGAGTACTGAGCAGTTGCGAGCACGCTCGCTCATCGCTAATTATTACTCACCACCACACCCAGGTCTCTATTATAAATAACCCTGCCTGACATTTGAGAAAATCTAAATTTTGTTAATTATTACTAATTTTTATTACGAAACAGAAAAAAGAGTCGGAATCAGGAGAATTCAGGGATGTTTAGATATTTAGCTCAAATTTTGAGTAGGTGACAGATCCTCTATAATCTTGGTGAATAAAACACTAGTCCTAATAAATCTCCTCCTACGTTCTCCGATCACCACCATATTTGTATTCCAAGAGCCTCAAAGCACCGGAAAGAGAAAATAACTGAAGAATCAGGCGCATTCTAATCTGTAACCATGGAGACACATAGGCTGCATAAGAGCTGTATACACTACACAAGATTTACAAATTTGTTTCATTTTTTATTTTAAGGAACCAAATAAAAAAAAATACTGTAAAAGATCTTCTACAACTAGAAATGATTCCAGGATTGTCTTTCCACTATATATACAGTATATACTCACAACACAAAGGTTAACTAATAGTTTTAATGATTTTAATAATTATTTGTAAAAATATGAGAAACATTTATATAAAAATACAACAAATGATAATAAATATTTCAATTATAAAACAAGAAATACGTCTTATAATAATATTACTCAGCGATTTATAAAAGTAACAAAATTCTTGTCGCTGCTGCTGCTGACGACCAATCAGATTTCTGATGTTTTGCCTCTTGCAGTGCGGAATCGATGGCTGGAATCTGACTGGTTGCTACGGGCAACACTTTCATTATTCTCTACACTGTATAAATAATCCTTGAACTCTCGTTGCCGATAGCAACCGATTAGAATTCAGCTTTTACATTTGTAATTTACCCGAGATAAATAAACGTGATTTCTGATTGGTCGCTAGGGGTAACAAAGACGCTACATGACAGCTGAGGCTCCGTGACAATGGCGTCTGTTACTCCAGGTACTGGATGATGGGCCGGACACAGGTGCAGCCCACCGTCACCAGCTGCTTCTCCAGCCTATAGGTGGGACACATCCTCTCATCTCACCACGCAGGACCAGGATCTCCTGTCTGATGGGGACTGAGTTCATGCTGAGGTCCACATGACCCTCCGGGTCCAAACATCCGCGGTGGAGACATCGGGCCTCGCTGATGACCGCAGGGAATCTGTTATTGTCCACATTAGAGCTGGTGGAAGGAGATGAGAGAAATCAGGACACAGCAGTAACCATGTTTAGTCCCCCATACTCCGGCCTGCTGACCCCCATATATCATTATTATTATTTCTGCCATTACTCCATGTACATTCACCTGTATTCCCATGGAGAGATGGAGCGGCTCCTCACACTGTCCGCCATTACTTGTGCAGAACTCCGACTGCCGCCCTTCATATCCACCTTCACACGTGGAGGAAATGTGGTGTCCGGTGTGAAGAGACATCCCCCGCCGGACACTAGAGGGGCCTCCCAGCCATCAGCGCCAGGGACCTGATCTTCTCTTCCATGGACACAAGAGATGAAGATCAGAAGAAGCAAAGTGGAGAAAACCTGAGGACAGAAGATGTCACACATATGATAGGGGACATTGTGGAAGTGTCAACATTATGTAGTGGTATAAGTAAGGGTTAAATAATGGATCAATAATATACACTAATAATATTCATACTCGTATGTACCTATCCCAAAGATATGCAACAGCGCTCAAGCCAAGAGCAACCAGATATGACTATATAACACATATAAGAAAGTCCAACATTCTAAGTGGAATTCATTCAACAATATATTATATTGTCATTGTATCATAACACAGGATAACAAATAAAATGGTGGTGGCCCCAAGCAAGTGCTGCACTCACTATTCTGCTGGTGCAGTCACTATGTACATACATTACATTACTGATCTTGAGTTAAATCTTGTATTATACTCCAGAGCTGCGCTCACTATTCTGCTGGTGCAGTCACTGTGTACATACATTACATTACTGATCTTGAGTTACATCCTGTATTATACTCCAGAGCTGCACTCACTATTCTGCTGGTGCAGTCACTGTGTACATACATTACATTACTGATCCTGAGTTACATCCTGTATTATACTCCAGAGCTGCACTCACTATTCTACTGGTGCAGTCACTGTGTACATACATTACATTACTGATCCTGAGTTACCTGCTGTATTATACTACAGAGCTGCACTCACTATTCTGCTGGTGCAGTCACTGTGTACATACATTAAATTATTGATCCTGTGTTGCATCCTGTATTATACTCCAGAGCTGCACTCACTATTCTGCTGGTGCAGTCACTGTGTACATACATTACATTACTGATCCTGTGTTACATCCTGTATTATACTCCAGAGCTGCAATCACTATTCTGCTGGTTCAGTCACTGTGTACATACATTACATTACGGATCCTGAGTTACCTCCTGTATTATACTACAGAGCTGCACTCACTATTCTGCTGGAGCAGTCACTGTGTACATACATTAAATTACTGACCCTGAGTTACCTCCTGTATTATACTACAGAGCTGCACTCACTATTCTGCTGGTGCAGTCACTGTGTACATACATTAAATTACTGATCCTGAGTTACATCCTGTATTATACTCCAGAGCTGCACTCACTATTCTGCTGGTGCAGTCACTGTGTACATACATTATATTACTGATCCTGAGTTACATCCTGTATTATACTCCAGAGCTGCACTCAATATTCTGCTGGTGCAGTCACTGTGTACATACATTACATTACTGATCCTGAGTTACCTCCTGTATTATACTACAGAGCTGCACTCACTATTCTGCTGGTGCAGTCACTGTGTACATACATTACATTCCTGATCCTGAGTTACATCCTGTATTATACTCCAGAGCTGCACTCACTATTCTGCTTGTGCAGTCACTGTGTACATACATTACATTACTGATCCTGTACTGATCCTGAGTTACATCTTGTATTATACTCCAGAGCTGCACTCACTATTCTGCTGGTGCAGTCACTGTGTACATACATTACATCACTGATCCTGTACTGATCCTGAGTTACATCTTGTATTATACTGCAGAGCTGCACTCACTATTCTGCTGGTGGAGTCACTGTGTACATACATTACATTAGTGATCCTTTACTGATCCTGAGTTACATCCTGTATTACACTGCAGAGCTGCACTCACTATTCTGCTGCTGCAGTCACTGTGTACATACATTACATTGCTGATCCTCAGTTCCATCCTGTATTATACTCCAGAGCTGCACTCACTTTTCTGCAGGTGCAGTCACTGTGTACATGTAGCACCCTGAGGATTCGGCTGCTACAGGGGTATTACACCTCAAGCCAGAGGTGTGGTATTCCACTCCCGGGTGAGGATGGAGTGTGGAACTGAGCTCAGTAGGCTGCATGCACTACATACATCCCATTTCCGGGGGACAGACCAATGGTACTCCCACTAGAGAAATGTGCAGGTACGACAGTGTCTGTCCCTGGCTGGAGTGGGAGGGGGGTGGAACATCCCAGTAGTGTAGGGGCAGATAGGGGGAGCAGTCTGGGTAATGCTAGGAGCTCATTGGGTGCTGGTCACCTGAGCTCACACATAGAGGGAGTATATAAGGTGGGAACCATCTTAGATCAGGGTCAGTCTGTCAGAGTTGAGTCAGAGAAGCAGAGCAGCTCAGCCAGCTCCAAGGCCAAGAGAGAGAGAGAGGAGAAAGAAGGACCCAGAGGGGGAGAAGAGGGAACTCCAAGAACCCAAAATTAGACCAGAGGGTGAAGAGTTGGCACAAGGGTACCGGATCCCAAGCTGGTGGAGGGCCCTAATCCTTAGCCAGAGACCGGAGGTCGTGGGCAGGATCTGCCACGACCACCCACTAAATCCACCCGGAAGGCAAACCGTGAATAGGGTCAGGGAACCCAGAGACAAGGGTTTTACCAACAAGAGGCCCGAGGGAGCCGGACTTAGGTGGATCCCTGGTGGGGAAGGCCAGAGAGAAGGACAAGTCAGAAAGGGAGCTCGGGACCACGCTCCGGAATCGCCTGGGGGTTGGCCGAGTCCAGGACCTGGTGGACGCAGCACGGCTCGGGCGGTCACTCAAGGCCGGAGTGACCAACACAAAAGCAGTAAGTAAAACCCTGAACTGCACAGCCCGACTCGGAGTCTTATTACTACTCTCACTGCACCACCACAACCACCACCCTCTACAGCTGACCCCCTGAGGCTATACCCCTCCCGTTGGGGGTTATACTACCTGAGCTGCGCACACACCACCAGCCTCAGCGGACCCTGCTGCAGCGGCGGCCGTACTGACCGCAAATCAACGGGTGGCGTAGTCGACACTAAAGAACATCCAGTAACATCTGTAGGACTGCCACACACTGAGCTTGACACCCTGGGCACGGACCGGGTCACCGCCACTCGGAGACTACAACCCCCACCTGATCCGGCTCCGGGTATCCCCCAAACAACACTGGCCCAGGGGGCGCGTCAACTTTGGCGTAGTCGGCAGGATTACGTGCCCGCAACAACCGGGTACTGCGTGCCTGAAGAAAAGTTCACCGTTACCTTAACAAGAAGTCTCCCGCCGGTTCCGGAGGGTCCCCGCCAACGGACCCCATCACAGGTCGTTTCCCGCCGGTTGTCCGCCATTTGCAGCTTTTTCCCGCCATCCATGGAGTTTCCCGCCACTGGGAGACGATTCCCGCCATTTCCAAAGATTTCCCGCCTTGGAAGAGCGGACGCCATTATGGGCGTGCCAGAGGGTGGCAAGAGGCCACCTCCCATCGTGGGCCAGGTCGAAGAATGGCGCCAAAAGCGGAAACCGCGCCCACCAACAGAGACTGTGATGCTGGAAGTGTCCATCAGCGTAAGAGAACTGCCCCTGGAACTGACAATCACAAAGTTGCCCCGGGACCACCTTCAATGTGGGCGGAGACAGAACAAGAGAGCAAAGATGGGTGTCGCCTGGAGCAGTCTGGAGAGAGCGCACCCGGAGACAAGAAGTCTGGAGAGGAGTCCAGAGAAAGCCTACCCGGAGATGGAGGGAGAGTCAGGCAGCACCGACCCAGTGGTCAGGAGCCTCCTGCAAGCAACAACCCCACTAGGCTTAGTGGAGATCCTAGCACAGCTCCCCCGAGACCGGGAGTGTGCACAGACTGCGCTGGAGGGCCTCGCACGGAGGATGGCCCGGGTGCAGCGAGAGACGTTGGCGGAGTGGAGCCGAGAGATGGCCCAGCAGACCGAAACCCGTCAGCGGAGCACGCCACCCGAGACGAGGAGACAGACCGCCTCTGAGGATGGTGCAGGAGGACTCAAGGCCGGAGACGGCGCCGAGAAGGGAGCTGAACGGACGGAGGCAGGTAAAGGGGACGTCTCTACCCCGAGCCGGGAAACCGTGTGCCTGCCCCAGCTCCCCGTCGCAGAGCCCGAAATTCCCCCTGCCGTGCCCGTCGCTGCATCGTCACCGCCGCAGACTAGGCCTCAACCGGAAACCGCGGCCGCGACCCCTGTGACGTCACGCGCTTCGACCCTGAGCGCGGCAAAGCAGGAAATACCATCGGCCTGGTCGCAAGGCCTAGTACACCCGGGCGCCGCCATTCCAACAGCGCCCCCTACCTCCGCGGAGCCACCAGCCTGGTCGCAGGGCCGAGTAACCACGGGCGCCGCCGTACTTACGGTGCCCTTTTCCTTTAGCGTGCCCCAAGCCTGGTCGCAAGGCCTGGTCAACCCGGGCGCCGCTACCACTACAGCGCCCATAACACCTAAAGTACCGCACCTGGGTGAGGACCTGTTCGCCCAGCATACGTGCCCGGATGGGCAGCCCTTCATATGGCCACCGGAGTTTCACCATCCCCGACTCCGGAAAGAAAGACCCCTAGATGAACCCCTGATTCCGGTTCCGAAGCCCGTCAGGAGGACCCAGCCCCCGCTAGAGGAGACACAGTTTGAGTGGGACCCCACCGGAGGAGACCTCATGGGGTTCACTCAGGAGACTCGGGCGGCCGCAGCGGAGCGTACAGAGTGCTGCCGCCAGCAGCTCGAGGTCTTCGAGAAGGAGCGGAGAGAGAGGCGGGTCCGGGAACAACAAGCACAGATAAGGAGCGCGGAGCAGAAGAGCCGGACCAGGAGGAACCCCCGTGCAGCTCATGGTCCCCGTACCACCGGGACTGTGATTAAATTCAACCTGCAGCATGGGTGGGGCTTCATAAAAGACCATCATACCCCCGGCGACGTCTTTGTCACACGCAGAGACGTAGAAAGCCATCTGCCGGAGGGACACAGAGGTCGTGACCTGTACGTAGGGGACGAGGTCACCTTCACCCGGCACAAGTGTGCCAAAGGACCCTACGCCCTCCATGTACATCGCCTGACGGAGGAGGAGCTGCGGTGTGAGGAGGAGCAGGAGGACCCGGACGGGTCTAAATCCAAAGAAGGAGCAGGAGAACACCGTCGTTAAAGTACGGTAAAGAGACTGTAAATAGTTACCCATCGGGGTACAGTGAACTGTTGCTGCTTTAAATAAGTCCCCGTTGGGACAAGAGTGAACTGTTAACCCGTGTGTCCCTATTCCCATTACCTGGCCGAGGACTGAGAGCGGCCATATTCCCCTTGTATATAGTTGCGCTTCCTAAGGCGCCCCCTACCGGTTTTATAGTAAACTGTTGTTTTTCTTAAAGAGACTGTCGCGCTTTTCCCGGTCACAAGTTGCACCGTGGCCGGAGGAGCAAGAGTGTTTACAAGGACGTTATTTATGAAGAGTTTTTATGAAAAGTTTTATGTGATGTTTTATATGTTCATGTTTATGAAAAAAATTGTATGTTTTGGATGTTTTTATATCTTACAGCCCGAGGACGTGCTGTGATTTACCAGGGGGGAATGTAGCACCCTGAGGATTCGGCTGCTACAGGGGTATTACACCTCAAGCCAGAGGTGTGGTATTCCACTCCCGGGTGAGGATGGAGTGTGGAACTGAGCTCAGTAGGCTGCATGCACTACATACATCCCATTTCCGGGGGACAGACCAATGGTACTCCCACTAGAGAAATGTGCAGGTACGACAGTGTCTGTCCCTGGCTGGAGTGGGAGGGGGGTGGAACATCCCAGTAGTGTAGGGGCAGATAGGGGGAGCAGTCTGGGTAATGCTAGGAGCTCATTGGGTGCTGGTCACCTGAGCTCACACATAGAGGGAGTATATAAGGTGGGAACCATCTTAGATCAGGGTCAGTCTGTCAGAGTTGAGTCAGAGAAGCAGAGCAGCTCAGCCAGCTCCAAGGCCAAGAGAGAGAGAGAGGAGAAAGAAGGACCCAGAGGGGGAGAAGAGGGAACTCCAAGAACCCAAAATTAGACCAGAGGGTGAAGAGTTGGCACAAGGGTACCGGATCCCAAGCTGGTGGAGGGCCCTAATCCTTAGCCAGAGACCGGAGGTCGTGGGCAGGATCTGCCACGACCACCCACTAAATCCACCCGGAAGGCAAACCGTGAATAGGGTCAGGGAACCCAGAGACAAGGGTTTTACCAACAAGAGGCCCGAGGGAGCCGGACTTAGGTGGATCCCTGGTGGGGAAGGCCAGAGAGAAGGACAAGTCAGAAAGGGAGCTCGGGACCACGCTCCGGAATCGCCTGGGGGTTGGCCGAGTCCAGGACCTGGTGGACGCAGCACGGCTCGGGCGGTCACTCAAGGCCGGAGTGACCAACACAAAAGCAGTAAGTAAAACCCTGAACTGCACAGCCCGACTCGGAGTCTTATTACTACTCTCACTGCACCACCACAACCACCACCCTCTACAGCTGACCCCCTGAGGCTATACCCCTCCCGTTGGGGGTTATACTACCTGAGCTGCGCACACACCACCAGCCTCAGCGGACCCTGCTGCAGCGGCGGCCGTACTGACCGCAAATCAACGGGTGGCGTAGTCGACACTAAAGAACATCCAGTAACATCTGTAGGACTGCCACACACTGAGCTTGACACCCTGGGCACGGACCGGGTCACCGCCACTCGGAGACTACAACCCCCACCTGATTCGGCTCCGGGTATCCCCCAAACAACACTGGCCCAGGGGGCGCGTCATACATACATTACATTTCTGATCCTGAGTTACATCCTGTAGTATACCCCAGAGCTGCACTCACTATTCTGCTGGTGCAGTCACTGTGTACATATTTTACATTACTGATCCTGTACTCATCCTGAGTTATATCCTGTATTATACTCCAGAGCTGCATTCACTATTCTGCTGGTGCAGTCTCTGTGTACATACATTACATTACTGACCCTGTATTGATTCTGCGTTACATCCTGTATTATACTCCAGAGCTGCACTCACTATTCTGCTGGTGCAGTCACTGTGTACATACATTACATTACAGATCCTGAGTTCCATCCTGTATTATACTCCAGAGCTGCACTCACTATTCTGCTGCTGCAGTCACTGTGTACATACATTACATTACTGATCCTGAGTTACATCCTGTTTTATACTCCAGAGCTGCACTCACTATTCTGCTGCTGCAGTCACTGTGTACATACATTACATTACTGACCTGAGTTACATCCTGTAGATCTTTTATTATAAAAATGAAAAACATAACAAAATTAATAACAAGAAAATAAACAATGTAATGAACTGGTCCAGCCGCTCCCTCTCTCCTCACACACATATTATACATATATACACAATAATAACTACCTACACCATGACATCTGGTCCGGTTACCAAACAAATAATAACAATATAATAAACAATAACCGACAAATTATATACAAACTAATATATACATTCTTTTTTTTTTTTTTTTTTTTAAATAAATAAAATAAAATAAATTAAAATAAATACTAACTATACAAATATATACAAGACAAAACAAAACCCCCCACACTCAAGCCCACCAGTCCCTCCCCGGCACTGACCTGAGAGCTGGTCCTGCGCCTCAGTCCATGTCCAACGTCCATAGGCCAGATCAGGCAGTGCCAGTTTTTCACCCAAATAACCAGTGTCCCAAAAGATGAACCCACCCCCCCCCTTTTCCCTCCACCCAACCTAACACCTACACCCAAACCCATATATACAATATATACAGAAACAAACAATACAATAACCACAACTGACAAAGCCCAAGTTCGGTGCCTGCAGCCCTACATCACTGTCTACTGATCAATAAAACAAAAATCTATGGTGTCAGCAGCAGCCCACCACCAGGAGAGGAGATGACCAGACTAGGGCACACTAAAAGAAAAGCCCCTCCAGAGGAGAGCGGCCCTCCGTGTACCCAGTCTCTCATACTCCAGAGAACGCACCTTCACCAGGTCACCGAGTATGGTCCTAAACACATCGTCCACTGGGAGGATTTTCCGCTGCGTCGATACTAAGCACCGTGCGTTCCACGTGTGATACCTAACCACTGTGCTAACTAGAAATAAGGTGCAACGGTCCCGACCACCCAGGTCCCCGAATGCTCCATAGGCCCATTCCGCATAAGAGAGACCGGCCAGCCAGGGCCAGCCAATGGAGGTGCCCACCCTGTTGTACACCTCTGTGTTAAAGGGACAACGAAGCAGGAAGTGGTCCATGCTTTCAAGCATGGTACCACAATGCTCCCGAGGACAGTTCCTGTCCTCAGAGCTCCTACACTTCAGATTGTCCCTCACACACAGTTTCCCATGGAAGCAGCGCCAAGCCAAGTCCCAAACCTTCGAGGGGATCCTGATAGAATTCAAAAGATGCAGACCCACCCCAAGATCCCGACTTGGGCAATCCCTGAGCGCCAGAGGCCTCTGAAAATGGGTCAACAGAACCCTTTTGTCAAGGAGCTTCCTTGGCAGAGTCCTGACCTCCCACATTCCCAGACCCCACCGGCGAATTACCTTCAGAACCACGGTAGCGTAAGCCGGGAGATGTCCATGCGGTGTGCGGAGATCCTTCACTTGCCCTCCTGTCTCCCATTCCTGGAAGAAAAGCTGAAACCATCCCTTACAGGAGAATACCCACAGAGGAGCCCTCTCTTTCCAGAGGTTTGCAATATTGATCTTAATGAAGGTATTCACAAGGAATACCACAGGGTTGACCATACCCAACCCTCCTAGTCTCCTCGTACGGTAAGTAACCTCCCTCTTGACCAGGTTCAGTCTATTCCCCCATAACAGTTGAAAGAACAAACTGTAGACCCGAGTCCAGAGAGGCTCTGGCAAGATGCACACACTGCCCAGATAGATCAGCAAAGGGAGCAGGTAAGTTTTGATCAGGTTTATCCTTTCCCTTAGGGTCGAAGACCAACACTTCCATTGGTTCACCTTCTGAGTGGTGATCTCTAGCCTGCTGTCCCAATTTTGTTTGGGGTAATCCCCCTGGCCAAATTCGATGCCAAGAACTTTTGCAGAGACTTTGGGTTCTGGAAGGGTGTCCGGGAGATCAAAACCAGGATCTCCTCCTCCCAGCCAGAGACTCTCACACTTATCCCGGTTGATCTTAGACCCGGATGCCTCCGAGTAGCGATTTACCTCTGACATCAGCCATTCTGCCTCCCCATCAGAGGAAACAAAAACGGTGACGTCATCGGCATACGCCACCACTCTCAGAGTGGCTTCCGGTGCTGCCCGGTCCATCCCGATCCCAGCCAACGGTCCACGCTCCACCCTCCTAAGAAGTGGGTCAATCGCAAACACGTACAGTAGCGGGCTCAAGGGACAACCCTGGCGAACACCACACCCAACCTCAAAAGAGCTGCCAATCCAACCGTTCACAAGCGGGAAACTCTCTGCCCCAGAGTACAAGGTCTTAAGCCAATCAACGAACCCCCCCGGCAGGCCATACCTCAGAAGGACAGACCAGAGGTACTCATGATTAACCCGATCAAACGCTTTTGCCTGGTCCAATGACAGCATGTACCCCTTCCAGTGGCCACCCCTCCCCTGCTCCACCGCCTCTCGGACACAGAGTACAGCACTAATTGTACTGCGGCCCGGAACAGAGCAATGCTGGGCTCCCGAAAGGAGCTGGGGTGCAAATTTCACCAGCCGATTAAACAGCACCTTTGCCAAAACCTTCCTGTCTGCATTGAGAAGCGCTATGGGACGCCAATTCTCAATGCAAGATGGGTCCTTACCCTTTGACAAGATGATCAGGGCAGACCTCCTCATTGACTTTGGCAGAGTGCCCGAGGAAAGACACTCATTGAATACCTCAGTCAAGAGGGGAACCAAGGCGCCCTTAAAGATCTTATAGAATTCAGATGTTAAGCCATCCGGACCGGGAGATTTCTTCAGGGCAAGCCCTTCAATCGCCAACTTAACTTCCTCTTCCCTGATCATCTCTGTCAAAACGCCAAAGAGGGGTCTACCCCTGGTTCGGGGACAGCTTCAGCCAGAAAAGCCGATATCTCATCCCATTCCGGATCCCTCTTCCCCAAGAGGTGCGAGTAGAAGGATCTGACGACCTCCAGGATCCCTGATCTGGATCTTTTCAGGGACCCCGCAGTGTCAACCAGTCCTGTAACAACTTTACTATTCACTGACATCTTGCAGTTTCTGTAAGGGTCGGGCGAGCGGTACTTCCCGTAATCCCTCTCAAAAACCAAAGATGCGTGTCTATCATACTGACACCTCATTAGCAAAGATTTCACTCTGGAGATCTCCTCGCGGCTACCTCCAGTTGAGACAAGATGCTCGAGTTTCCTCCTCAGGCCCTGATACAGGCGGTACCTGTCCAGGCTCCTGAGGCTCGAGAGCTGGCGGAAGAATCTCGCCACCCTTTTCTTAAACATCTCCCACCACTCTGACTTACTACTACAAAGATCCAGTAAGGGTACCTGGCTCTGAAGAAAATCCTCAAAGGACTGTCTTATCTCCGCTTCTTCCAAGAGAGACGAATTGAGCCTCCAAAAGCCTCTTCCCATCCGGGGGGTCTCTGTAACATTCAGGGAAAACAAAATCAAACAGTGATCGGAGAACTCCACCTCAACAACAGATACTGCTGAAGAGACGGCTTCCTCCTTTAAATAAAACCTGTCTATCCTGGACCTACAGTTACCTCTATGATAGGTGAACCCCTCGTGGCCTGCGGTGTGCCGGATGTGGACATCCACCAGGCCAGCCTCACTAGCTATACTATTAAGGGCGACGCTATCATAAGTCAGCTTGTCTCTGGAACCTCCTCTATCCCGGGGCCTCGTGACAGTGTTGAAGTCCCCTCCAAAGACGACCTGCCGACTCGTAAAAAGGTAGGGCTTGATCCTCATAAAGAGACACTTCCGGTCCCATTTAGATTGGGGACCATAGATGTTAATGAGCCGAAGCTCTTGTCCCTTCATGAGGACATCTAATATCAGGCACCTCCCCATTTCTAACTCAATAACCCGTCGGCATTCTACCGGTGCGGTAAAAAGGACCGCCACTCCGCTATACGGCTCAGCCGCAAGAGACCAATAGGAGGGCCCGAGTCTCCACTCCCTCTTAGCTATAAACACCTCTGCCATATTTGGCAGCCTGGTCTCTTGCAAAAAGAAAATGTCAGCTTCAACCCGGCTGAGAAAATCAAAGGCCGCAAATCTAGCCATGTTTGACTTAATGCTGGCGACATTAATGGACGCCAGCGTCAACGGAGTGGGTACCGCCATCATTGGTGATTGAGTTAGATGACTTTCTTCTTCCCACTCCCCTTATCCTCTGCCTCAGAGGAGGAATCCTTCCCCCTCTTTAATGACACAGAGGTGTCCATTCCCACATTTTTCCTTCTTTTTTCGTCCTCGTCTCCGGACTCTGGGCCATTCCCTCCCCCCAAGGACCTTGCATCCCCAGGAGAAGGAGACTCGGCGCCCCCTGTAAGCTCCGCTGAAGCCGGATCCTCACCCTCAGCCTCCTCCTCAGAGGAAGAAATGTTATCAAGGGCTTGGAACCGGTTAGAAAGACCAACTAGAGGGGAGTCGGTTTTAACTTCCTTAGGTACCTTGGTCAGAGTGGGAGAAGATGTTTTATCTCCCTTCTTTTTCTTCTTTTTGGTGCCGAGCTTACGCTTGTTCTCTAGCAACCGCTTATTATCCTCATCCATACTTTCATAATGGGAGGATTCTGAAGAAGAGGCAGTTTCCTCCCTGTGGATCCTCCTGACCTCCTCATCCAACTCATCATCCCTCGGGGCCTCAGCAGCAAGACTGGCATCCAGGACAGGGGCTGCCCCGGTAGTCTGGGGCTCGCCCCGCTCCCTCTCCTGTCTGCGCTTGTCTAGACGCCTCAGCTGGGCAGGCGTCTTTTTATTGCTTTTCTTCCCTGGCCCCTCAGCTCCCCCACCCCTGCTAGTCCCCTCCCCAGCAGAATCGGCCTCACGGCTTACTCCCACCGGGGTCTCGACTGCATTAGCAAAGGAGCGAGGACAACGGCTGAATGGGTGACCTAACTCACCACACAGGTGGCACCTAATCTCCACACAAGAGGCGTCAAGATGGCCGACACCCCCACACAACGCGCATTTCTGCACGGTGCAGTTTGCACTGAAGTGTGTGGGGTCGCCGCACCTGTGACAGAGCTTCGGTTGCCCCTGGTAGAAGACCAGGACACGATCCCTACCCAGGAAGGCAGACGATGGAATGTGGGCAACCGTACCACCTGAACGCTTAAGTTTTACCATAAACGTCCAGGCCCCTGACCAGATACCAAACTCGTCGCGGTTTTTCTTTGGCATCTCCACCACCTCTCCATACCGACCAAGCGAAGTCATGATGTCATAGCAAGAAAGCGACTCATTACGAGTCATCACGGTCACTTTCTTGATCTGTTTTTGGCGAGACACTGCCTGAACGGCAAAGTCTCGCCAGCCGGGCTCATTTTTTGCCAACTCATAATTCGCCCAGAAGAGCTCAAGCCCCTCCGGCCGAACAAAGCTGACATCAAACTCAGGCGTGGAATAGGGATGTATCAAGACGTAGATGTCAATCGCCTTGAAGCCCATCCTCAGCAGGAGCTCCTCAACTTTAGACCTTGGAGGACATGCATCACTGCCCCTCCACCGAAGACGGACCACATTCCTACGCACACTGCCTGGCCCGGCTGTTGGGAGGGACCACACTGTATCTCCCCCTTTTTGCTCTCGGAAGGCCCCGAGGCCATGCCTCTCTATCCAGAACGATAGATCAACCTCTCGACCCTCTACCATTAGTGATCTCTCCCCCTTCTTTAGAGCCTCCAGAAGGCGACGTTGCAACATGCCGTCCCCAAAGCCCGGAGACGAGGAGGATGCCCTATTTGCCCCGGAGGTGACACTGGCATAACTCCGGACAGGTGTTGCCACCCCCGGGGGGGCAACCGGACCAGTGACCACGTCAGCCCCAACAGTATCACCATTACCCACCTCCATCTTACCCTCCACCAAACCAGCAACCACACCACCAGACAATGAATTATCCTCATTCACCTCCACCACCACATTCATTCCTGCTGGACCAGTAACAATGGTGGATGACCTTTTGACCTCCGCATCAGGCACAAGGGGCTCAGTCACCTCCATAGAACTGGAGGCGACCTCACCCCCGGTCTTATGTGTGCCCTCCACATCATCGGTCGGTAATTTCCGCTGTTTGGCATTTGGTATAATGTGCCGCTGATCTCTAGCTGCAGTTAGGCGCCGCTGATCTTTAGCATCAGGATCTTCCGGACCAGCAACGCCAACACAAAATAGCACTTTCGTGGGAGGACCGGAGCGCTCAGCCCCAACTGCCCCCTCACACTGCCGCCGCTTCTCAACTAAGTGATCAGCGGCAACAGCATTCAGAGGAGCCGAGGCTACCGGAGCTGCCCCCGACACCGGGCTGCTCCCCCCTCCCACTGAGGAGCGCACCACAGCATCGTGGCCTGATGGAACGCCCGCCGCCGGGCCGCCCTCACTGTCCAGCCTCTCGGCTGATGCACCTCCTGCTACGTCCCCACTACTACAAGCAGAGACGGAGCTCTGCGCCTCACTACCGCGCTCTGTAATCTCCCCGCGCCTTTGCACCGGATCCACAGCAGAACCCGGGCTGGGCTGAGCAACGGGGCTTATACAGCGAGCTGAGCCTGCCGCCGACTCAGGGGGTACAGGGAGGGGGGCATATACGTATCTTACCGCTTCCTGCAGCTTTGGCTTGGTCTTCTTTGCCTTTTTGTGGCCCCCAGGTGCCTCTTCTGGTAGATCGTCACCAAGATGGAAGCTTTGGAGGCACACTGGGGACTCCAGGAGTTTAATCTCCGCCATTAGCGCCCCTCCCTGGCCGCTGCTGTCACTGTCCTCCCCAGAGCCGGCAGAACTGCGACCGGATGTCACTGTCGCCTGTCCTGCAGGGAGCTCGCTGCACGTGGCCTGCGGGTGACTTTGCAGGCTACCAGGTGGGGCTTCCTGCTGGTCATCATCACTCTCATCATCCACCTGGCTCTCAGGCTGCAGCCCCATCTGCCTTTGCTCTCTGGTATCAGCCATTTCTCTAAAGCAGTCTTCATTTATAAGTTTTTCTTTGAAAGGACCACTCTGCTCCCTGATGGTGGCTTTCCTAAGTTCCAGGCGTTGAATTTCACTGCTCAGTCTTTTTACCTTGGCTTGGAGCTTGGCCTTCCTTGGTTTGGAGGCCCCTGCAGCTTTGGCGCTTGTGCAGCGCAGCTCCTCCCGTAGCCTCCTGATGAGCTTACTGGCATCTTCATACACACGGAGGTGGATCATGACCCGGGAGGCATATGTGGACACAGACTCCCGGGGTCCCTGCTGCGCCCACCCCCCCTCAGGGAGGTCGGCCTCACCTCCGTGAGCACTCAGCTTTCCTCCGGAAGGAGCGCCATCTTGCACGCCGCTGTCAGGCTTTTCCTCCATGCTGGAAGCCTTGCGGCTTCTGGGGGTCTCCACAATCCCGGGGGGAGTAGGAGCCACATTGCTGTGACTCCTGGTGCAGCGTCTCACCCCCGAGTCCTCTGATGTGCAGGCCGGTTGCTGGTTTCTTCTGCCCCCCGCCGGCCTGGTTCGGGAAGCAGAAGAATGGGACTTGGCTCCATCACTCATCCCAGAAACCAGTTCTCCCTCCGGGAAAGAGAGAGAGCAGGTCCCCAGGTGGAGAGGTGTTGGTTCTCAGAGATCAGGAGCTCACAGCAGGATCTGCAGCCACCACACCCGTAATCAGCACACTGACTAGCAGCTGATCAGAGCTGCACCCAGTATGCTGCTGGTGGAGTCACTGTGTACATACATTACATTACTGATCCTGAGCTACATCCTGTATTATACTCCAGAGCTGCACTCACTATTCTGCTGGTGCAGTCAATGTGTACATACATTACATTATTGATCCTGTACTGATCCTGAGTTACGTCCTGTATTATACTCCAGAGCTGCACTCACTATTCTGCTGGTGCAGTCACTGTGTACATACATTACATTACTGATCCTGAGTTACATCTTGTAATATACTCCAGAGCTGCGCTCACTATTCTGCTGGTGCAGTCACTGTGTACATACATTACATTACTGATCCTGTACTGATCCTGAGTTACATCCTGTATTATACTCCAGAGCTGCACTCACTATTCTGCTGGTGCAGTCACTGTGCACATATATTACATTACTGATCCTGTACTGATCCTGACTTACATCCTGTATTATACTCCAGAGCTGCACTCACTATTCTGCTGGTGCAGTCACTGTGCACATACATTACATTACTGATCCTCTACTCATCCTCAGTTACTTCCTTTATTATACTCCAGAGCTGCACTCACTATTTTGCTGGTGGAGTTACTGTGTACATACATTACATTACTGACCATGAGATACATCCTGCATTATACTCCGGAGCTGCACTCACTATTCTGCTGGTGCATTCAATGTGTACATAAATTACATTACTGATCCTGAGTTACATCCTGTATTATAATCCAGAGCTGCACTCACTATTCTGCTGGTGCAGTCACTGTGTACATATATTACATTACTGATCCTGTACTGATCCTGACTTACATCCTGCATTATACTCCGGAGCTGCACTCACTATTCTGCTGGTGCAGTCACTGTGCACATATATTACATTACTGATTCTCTACTCATCCTCAGTTACATCCTTTATTATACTCCAGAGCTGCACACACTATTCTGCTGGTGTAGTCACTGTGTACATTCATTACATTACTGATCCTCAGTTACATCCTGTATTATACTCCAGGGCTGCACTCACTATTCTGCTGGTGGAGTCACTGTCTACATTCATTACATTACTGATCCTGAGTTACATCCTGTATTATAATTCAGAGCTGCACTCACTATTCTGCTGGTGCAGTCACTGTCTACATTCATTACATTACTGATCCTGACTTACATCCTGCATTATACTCCAGAGCTGCACTCACTATTCTGCTGGTGCAGTCACTGTGCACATATATTACATTACTGATTCTCTAGACATCCTCAGTTACATCCTTTATTATACTCCAGAGCTGCACACACTATTCTGCTGGTGGAGTCACTGTGTACATTCATTACATTACTGATCCTGAGTTACATCCTGTATTATAATCCAGAGCTGCACACACTATTCTGCTGGTGGAATCACTGTGTACATTCATTACATTACTGATCCTGAGTTACATCCTGTATTACACTCCAGAGCTGCACTCACTATTCTGCTGCTGCAGTCACTGTGTACATACATTACATTACTGATTCTGAGTTACATCCTGTATTATAATCCAGAGCTGCACTCACTATTCTGCTGGTGTAGTCACTGTGTACATACATTACATTACTGATCCTGTACTGATCCTGAGTTACATCCTGTATTATACTCCAGAGCTGAACTCACTATTGTGCTGGTGCAGTCACTGTGTACATACATTACATTACTGATCCTGTACTGATCATGAGTTACATCCTGTATTATACTCCAGAGCTGCACTCACTTTTCTGCTGGTGCTGTCACTGTGTACATATATTACATTACTGATCCTGTACTGATCCTTAGTTACATCCTGTATTATACTCCAGAGCTGAACTCACTATTGTGCTGGTGCAGTCACTGTGTACATACATTACATTACTGATCCTCTACTCATCCTCAGTTAATTCCTTTATTATACTCCAGAGCTGCACTCACTATTCTGCTGGTGGAGTCACTGTGTACATACATTACATTACTAATCCTGAGTTCCATCCTGTATTATACTCCAGAGCTGCACTCACTATTCTGCTAGTGCAGTCACTGTGTACATACATTACATTACTGATCCTGAGTTCCATCCTGTATTATACTCCAGAGCTGCACTCACTATTCTGCTGGTGCAGTCACTGTGCACATACATTACATTACTGATCCGGTTCTGATCCTGAGTTACATCCTGTATTATACTCCAGAGCTGCACTCACTATTCTGCTGGTGCAGCCACTGTGTACATATATTACATTACTGATCCTGTACTGATCCTGAGTTACATCCTGTATTATACTCCAGAGCTGCACTCACTATTCTGCTAGTGCAGTCACTGTGTACATACATTACATTACTGATCCTGAGTTCCATCCTGTATTATACTCCAGAACTGCACTCACTATTCTGCTAGTGCAGTCGCTGTGTACATACATTACATTACTGATCCTGAGTTCCATCCTGTATTATACTCCAGAGCTGCACTCACTATTCTGCTGGTGCAGTCACTGTGCACATATATTACATTACTGATCCGGTTCTGATCCTGAGCTACATCCTGTATTATACTCCAGAGATGCACTCACTATTCTGCTGGTGTAGTCACTGTGTACATACATTACATTATTGATCCGGTTCTGATCCTGAGCTACATCCTGTATTATACTCCAGAGATGCACTCACTATTCTGCTGGTGTAGTCACTGTGTACATACATTACATTACTGATCCTCTACTGATCCTGAGTTACATCCTGTATTATACTCCAGAGCTGCACTCACTATTCTGCTGGTGCACCACTGTGTACATATATTACATTACTGATCCTGTACTGATCCTGAGTTACATCCCTTATTATACCCCAGAGCTGCACTCACTATTCTGCTAGTGCAGTCACTGTGTACATACATTACATTACTGATCCTGAGTTCCATCCTGTATTATACTCCAGAGCTGCACTCACTATTCTGCTGGTACAGTCACTGTGTACATACATTACATTACTGATCCTGTACTGATCCTTAGTTACATCCTATATTATACTCCAGAGCTGCACTCACTATTCTGCTGGTGCAGTCACTGTGTGCATACATTACATTACTGATCCTGAGTTACATCCTGTATTATAATCCTGAGCTGTACTCACTATTCTGCTGGTGCAGTCACTGTGTACATATATTACATTACTAATCTTGTACTTATCCTGACTTGCATCCTGTATTATACTCCAGAGCTGCACTCACTATTCTGCTTGTGCAGTCACTGTGCACATACATTACATTACTGATCCTCTACTGATCCTCAGTTACATCCTGTATTATACTCCAGAGCTGCACTCACTGTTCTGCTGGTGGAGTCACTGTGTACATACATTACATTACTGATCCTGCACTGATCCTGAGTTATATACTGTATTATACTCCAGAGCTGCTCTCACTATTCTGCTGGTGCAGTCACTGTGTACATACATTACATTACTGATCCTGAGTTACATCCTGTATTATACTCCAGAGCTGTACTCACTATTCTGCTGGTGCAGTCACTGTGTACATACATTACATTACTCATCCTGAGTTACATCTTGTATTATAATCCAGAGCTGCACTCACTATTCTGCTGGTGCAGTCACTGTGCACATATATTACATTACTGATTCTCTACTCATCCTCAGTTACATCCTTTATTATACTCCAGAGCTGCACACACTATTCTGCTGGTGGAGTCACTGTCTACATTCATTACATTACTGATCCTGAGTTACATCCTGTATTATAATTCAGAGCTGCACTCACTATTCTGCTGGTGCAGTCACTGTCTACATTCATTACATTACTGATCCTGACTTACATCCTGCATTATACTCCAGAGCTGCACTCACTATTCTGCTGGTGCAGTCACTGTGCACATATATTACATTACTGATTCTCTAGTCATCCTCAGTTACATCCTTTATTATACTCCAGAGCTGCACACACTATTCTGCTGGTGGAGTCACTGTGTACATTCATTACATTACTGATCCTGAGTTACATCCTGTATTATAATCCAGAGCTGCACACACTATTCTGCTGGTGGAGTCAGGGGCGGAACTACCGCCTGTGCAGCCGGTTCATTGAACGGGGGCCCCTGAGGGAGATGGGGCCCCTCCAGCCTCCAGCAGGGCCGCCATCAGGGCATGACTGCCCTGACTCCAGCATGGGGCCCGGCCGGTCGGGGCCCCTTCGGGACCCCCCTCTTGTGCGTCTCTTCATGGAGCCCCCCCGCAGGACCTCCCGCCGTCACATGACCGGAGATGTCCCTGCGCTCCACATGGTTCCCCGGCACCATGCTGAGCGCAGGGACATCTCCGGTCATGTGACGGCGCCGGCACAATACTTACCCCTCCCCGTGCCTCCTCAGCGTCTTCCGCGTCCTCTGACTGTGACGTCTCAGGTCAGAGGGCGCGGTGATGTCTTTACACCGCGCGCGCTCTCTCCTGACCTGTCACAGTGCAGAGCGGGAAGACGCGGGCGACGCTGGAGTCCGGAGCAGCGCCAGCAGCAGGTAAGAAGTGAGGTGAGTATTGGATTTTTTTTATTTTTTTCATGTATGGGGCATGGGGCATTATATGGTGGGGGGAAAGTGGGTGTGACATCCTGCATGGAGCATTATATGGTGGGGGGGTGTGTGACATCCTGCATGGGGCATTATCTGGTGGGGGGATGTGTGACATCCTGCATGGGGCATTATGAGGGGGGAACAGCCTGCATGGAGCATTACATGGGGCCAATATTCTGTATGGAGTGTTATATGGGGGTCAGTATTCTGTATGGAGCATTATATGGGGGACAGTATCCTGTATGGAGCGTTATATGGGGACCAGTATCCTGTAGGGAGCATTATATGGGGACCAGTATCCTGTATGGAGCATTATATGGGGACCAGTATACTGTATGGAGCATTATAAGGGGGTCAGTATCCTGTATGGAGCGTTATATGGGGGCCAGTATCCTGTATGGAGCATTATAAGGGGGTCAGTATCCTGTATGGAGCATTATATGGTGCCCATAATACTGTATGGAGGACTATACTGTCCGGTCTGCACTGTGCGCTGTGAGGATTTGCCGGTTTCTGGGCTATTGTAGAATTCACAATAGATATCGCTCGTGTAATGGGGCATTGTAAGGGGGGAACAGCCTGCATGGAGCGTTATATGGGGGCCAGTATTCTGTATGCAGTGTTATGTGGGGCTCACTACAGTCTGTGTCCGCCCCTGGCAAAATCAGCAGCGTATCAAATACTTATTTTCCCCACTGTACTAATAGCACACAGCACTCACATAATATACCAGCAGGTGGGATTAGGTTTGGGGGGCTCCTGTCCAGCGGCCACAGAATAACTGTTGCGGCCGCTGGTCCTGAAAACTGATTTCCTCCTCTCTAGTCTCTAGCGATGTATGTAGGTGTATTGTGCTGATTACACTGCCCCCTAGTGTCCAACAATCACTCTGCATAACATTTTCAAAAGCAAATATCTGATATTTAGTTCTGTGTTACACCCAGACAGACGAGCCGCTGTATACTCACACGTATCAGATTCCTGAATATTTGGAAGCTTTACTAGTTTTTTTATCACAAAACATGGAGATGTCGGGGATTGAACCCAGGGCCTCATACAGGGAAAGCATGCGCTCTACCACTGAGCTACATCCCCTGTATGGACACCCATGGATTTGTTCTCATCTCCAAGAGTCACTAATCTATGACTATCTACTAATAGATTTTCTCTATTATTTTTTCTCTTTTATAATCATGCAGCATAAATAACATCATATTCTCATAGTCTGGACTATTAGGGACAAGACAAAACTATTTTTCTTTAATTTTTTCATTATTTGTTTATATTTAAAATATGGGGAAAAAAGGAGGCGATTTTATTTTTTATGCCTTTTATTGAACAAATTTTAAAAAAATCCAATTCTCCTTTTCCCGTATTTTAAAGAGATTGTTCCCTACTGGATGGCGCTTTTCTATTGTCCCAATGAATTAAGAAGAAAGCATAGAGCACTTACCTCCCAGATACGCACCGTGACAAGCACTGCACCCCATGATGATCTCCTGATATTGCTTATGTCTGATGATTGGTTGCAGGCCATCAGCAGCGGTAGAAAGGCGGCATCACCTGCAGGAGAGATTACACTCTTGTGTCAGTGTGAGCGGGCTGTCGTGGAGAGCAGTCACATTAGTGACTGCTGATGTGACTCTTCTCCAAGTCATCCGGATTGTCGTGGGACAGTATGGATTATATTCACGGCAGACAGGTGAGTATTATGGTGGTTTACTACTTTTTGTCGTTTACAGGTGACAAGGGCATCAGGGATTAGGTGTTAAGGTGAGCATTATGGTGTTTTTTTATTTTTTTCTCTTTTACAGGGGACAAAGGCTTTGGTGAATTAGGTGTAAAGGTGAATATAATACTTTTTTATTTTTATTTTAATAAAGGAGTGTTTGTCTTTATTTCAAATAAAGGACTTTATTCTGGGTGTGTTTTTTTACAATCTGATTATTGGGTTAGTAATAGGGAGTCTTATAGATGCCTCTCCATTACTAACTTGTGGGCTTGATGTTAGCGGCCATAAAACAGCTGACGTCAACCCCACAATCATTAACCCACTTGTCATCGCATCAAGACAAGTGGGAAGAGCAGAGGCTAAGCATCAGATTTGGCACATTTTATTGATGTACCATTTCTGGGGCGGATGAGAGCTGATGTTTTTAGTCTAGGAGGGGGCCAATAACCATGGCCACTTCCTAAGCTATTAATATCATCTCGCAGCTGTCTGTTTAGCCTTTGATGGTTAGTGAATATAGGGGGACCCCACATCAATTTTTGTTTGGGGTCTCCCCTATAATAAGCAGTAAAGGCTAAGCAAACAGCTGTGAGCTGATATTAATAGCCTGGGAATCTTTATGGCTATTGGCCTGTTCCCAAATAATATCAGCCACCAGCCGTTGATTTTCCCTTTGCTGATTAAAAAAATTACGAGGGACCCCACTTCTCTTTTTTTATTAACAAGCACAGTAAAATACACACCTAAAGTAACCTTAGTTCGCTGCCACTAGGTGTTCCAGCAGCTGGAAACTTCCAAAACCTAAAATGTCCCTCAAAGTTTCCCATGAGGTTTCTGGGCCTTGCAACTGCCGGGAGACCCGGTGGCTTTGAACTCTACAAGGTTACCGGAGTTCAAGCCACCGGGTCTGACGGCGGTAGCTCTAATGCGAGACTTTTGAATGCCGGAGTGCTGGACATGCGCCGGGAGCTGAATGCAGCTCATATCATTGTTGCCTGAGATCAGCGCGAGCAGGCGACAGTGATGGAAATTGTAGTCAGCAAGCCCAGTGTACATTATGTGTAAAATAAAGAATTAGATTAAAAAAACAGAGGGGGCTCTGGCCAAATTTTCATAACCAGCAGAGGGAAAGCCGTCTGCTGGGGGCTGATATTACTAGCCAGGGAAAGGGGCCATTAGCCCAAAATGTTCCCTGGTTATCAATAACAGCTATCAAAAGACTGACCGTCACTTTCAAAACAGAAAACTGGTCTGTACAGGTGCTTACTAAGAGTTGCCATCTATATAACTAACAAATAAAGTAGCACTCTGTAGCGCTATAGCATGAAAACATGAAATGTATGAAATTTGAATTGCATTACTGCTCTAGAAAATAGAAATAAATGAGAGTTCTTAGCGCATAAATTAGCCAATTCATGTGTACCCGATAGCCATGGTAAGGCGACTCTCGTTGCCAGGAACCTACCTAGTGTGAATCCAATCTTATACTAAAGTCTACATGTATATGGGAGGGTAGGATCCTGCTATAATTAAAACCTCCTGAGGCTTAGGGGTGGAGTGATCATTCAGAAATCCTATGTATACAAATATCAAAAGACTGACCGTCACTTTCAAAACAGAAAACCGGTGTGTACAGGTGCTTACTAAGAGTAGCCATCTCCATATATAACCAACAAATAAAGTAGCACTCTGTAGCGCTATAGTATGCAAACATACTATTGTTATAGTTACAGTGGTGGCCAAAAGTATTGGCACCCCTGCAATTCTGTCAGATAATACTCAGTTTCTTCCTGAAAATGATTGCAATCACAAATTCTTTGGTCTTATTATCTTCATTTAATTTGCTTGCAAGGAAAAAACACAAAAGAGAATGAAGCAAAAATCAAATCATTGATCATTTCACACAAAACTCCAAAAATGGGCCGGACAAAAGTATTGGCACCCTCAGCCTAATACTTGGTTGCACAACCTTTAGCCAAAATAACTGCGAACAACCGCTTCAGGTAACCATCAAGGAGTTTCTTACAATGCTCTGCTGGAATTGTAGACCATTCTTCTTTGGCAAACTGCTCCAGGTCCCTGATATTTGAAGGGTGCCTTCTCCAAACTGCCATTTTGAGATCTCTCCACAGGTGTTCTATGGGATTCAGGTCTGGACTCATTGCTGGCCACCTTAGAAGTCTCCAGTGCTTTCTCTCAAACCATTTTATAGCGCTTTTGGAAGTGTGTTTTGGGTCATTGTCCTGCTGGAAGACCCATGACCTCTGAGGGAGACCCAGCTTTCTCACACTGGGCCCTACATTATGCTGCAAAATTTGTTGGTAGTCTTCAGACTTCATTATGCCATGCACACGGTCAAGCAGTCCAGTGCCAAAGGCAGCAAAGCAACCCCAAAACATCAGGGAACCTCCACCATGTTTGACTGTAGGGACCGTGTTCTTTTCTTTGAATGCCTCTTTTTTTTCCTGTACACTCTATGTTGATGCTTTTTCCCAAAAAGCTCGACTTTTGTCTCATCTGACCAGAGAACATTCTTCCAAAACGTTTTAGGCTTTCTCAGGTAAGTTTTGGCAAACTCCAGCCTGGCTTTTTTATGTCTCGGGGTAAGAAGTGGGGTCTTCCTGGGTATCCTACCATACAGTCCCTTTTCATTCAGACGCCGACGGATAGTACGGGTTGACACTGTTGTACCCTTGGACTGCAGGGAAGCTTGAACTTGTTTGGATGTTAGTAGAGGTTCTTTATCCACCATCCGCACAATCTTGCGTTGAAATCTCTCGTCAATTTTTCTTTTCCGTCCACATCTAGGGAGGTTAGCCACAGTGCCATGGGCTTTAAACTTCTTGATGACACTGCGCACGGAAGACACAGGAACATTCAGGTCTTTGGAGATGGACTTGTAGCCTTGAGATTGCTCATGCTTCCTCACAATTTGGTTTCTCAAGTCCTCAGACAGTTCTTTGGTCTTCTTTCTTTTCTCCATGCTCAATATGGTACACACAAGGACACAGGACAGAGGTTGAGTCAACTTTAATCCATGTTAACTGGCTGCAAGTGTGATTTAGTTATTGCCAACACCTGTTAGGTGCCACAGGTAAGTTACAGGTGCTGTTAATTACATGAATTAGAGAAGCATCACATGATTTTTCAAACAGTGCCAATACTTTTGTCCACCCCCTTTTCTAGGTTTGGTGTGGAATTATATCCAATTTAGCTTTAGGACAATTCTTTTTGTTTTTTTTCATTGAAGACAAATTAAATGAAGATAATAATACCAAAGAGTTTGTGATTGCAATCATTTTCAGGAAGAAACTGAGTATCATCCGACAGAATTGCAGGGGTGCCAATACTTTTGGCCACCACTGTACTATTGTTATACTTTAGGAGGGCTAAATCTGCACCTTGCTGGTGATCCACTGACCAGCCCACCCGAGGCGTCCACAGGGAATCTGCCAGGTAGGAAGATTACCAGTCCAGGTCCTGTTCTAATAGATAGTTTTGTGGATTTGGGGTAACTGAGTGATATGGACACATTATTATAGGGGCACGAGACACCCAGGTAAAATCCATGTATGTCATGTAGGACGGCCCTGGTGGTACAGAAAAGTAAAAAAAACTGATGACTTTTTTTTTTAGAGGCATTTGTATACTTTACCTTCTATTATTATTTATTCTATTTTCACTCATTTATATAACCTGATCATTTCCCTGACAGGTCGGTGAGTTGTTTATTGTTTAGCAATAATGTATCACCCACAACTATAAATGATAAAGAATAACATTCCATTCTTATCATTTACAGCAGAAGATAATTTATACCATATATAACATGTATATAATATCTACCAAAGCGAAAAAACGACTATTTACAAACATGGAGAAAACTGATTTTTCTATCTTTTCCAACACAGATTTATATACATTTATATTCTATTAATCAGATGGGATATTTCTATTCCACATTCTCTGCCTCATTCACCAGTTGGCAGCAAACATGGCGGCCTGGCTGCTCTGATGTCACAATGCTCAGGATTAGGGGGTCACTCAGTTATGATGTCATAATGACATCATGGAATGTCCTGAGGGTATATAATCTCTGAGCACTGTGACCTCAGCGCCATTTCTTGAGTTGATGCTTTTGCTGAGACTTCACTTTGGTTGTGGAAGAGCGAACTAGTTTGTGTTACACATCTGGTGATTACTTCCATTTATTCTTCTTGATCTTTGATCAGAGCACAATAACACCGGTGCCACCGGAGAGCTTAGTTCTCCAATATTCTATCAGCCAGCTCCAGGTACCTAAGTCATGAGCGCCCGGGAGCTGCGCCAGCTGATTGCTGACAATGAGGCATGGCTGGGCCGACCAGAAAATCAAGGTAAGTGAAATATTTGGGGGAGATCCACAATATTCCCACACTATAGGGCTTTCCTGGGAGGAGATATCCCTGGGGTATGAGGGGACACATTTCAGGACAGACAGTGCAGGTTAACTAAGGCCAAAATAAAGTCAATTCTTTCTAGGGTTCCCCTCTCCCTAAACACCACAGCAGTAGAAGGACCCATCACTATAGCCAAAAAGTGTTTACTAAAATTGGAAATAATTCAGATAAATTCTTATTTGTTTATAGGTCAGGCCATAATTGTCCATGGACGGAGGAGGTCTCCTCCAAGAGATCAGGAAAGACCTTCTACCAGTGATGGAAGGAGGTCTTCTCCAAGAGATCAGGAAAGACCTTCTACCAGTGATGGACGTCAGAGAGACAGCAATGCTGTCACTGAGAGGAGAGGGAGACGGGCCAGAGATCCTCCACGGCGTAGAGGACAGGAAGAGAGCAGGGATAGAAGCCGCTCTCCTCTAAGACCAGCCCCTGCAGAGCCCTCCGGAGAGAGCAGCAGGGATGGCGGCCGTCCCCTCCCACCCATTCAACTGGAGGAAGTGGGTGTGATGACACCACCACTGCCACAGGTGGAGCCACCTGCACAAAACCTACCTGTGCAGGAGAGACCTTCTACCAGTGATGGACGGTCTCCTCCAAGAGACGAGGAAAGACCTTCTACCAGTGATGGACGTCAGAGCGACAGCAATGCTGTGGAGCCACCTGCACAAAACCTACCTGTGCGGCAGAGGCGGCAGCATTGGGTTCACAGGAGAGCACTGCTAATTGCAAATCTCCCAACAAGGGATGTAACCGCACAGGAGGAGGCCGAGTCATGTATCATCTGTATGACCGAATATGAGATCGGAGAGCAGGTCACGGTCCTTCCATGTGACCACACCTTCCATCAGGGATGTATTACTAGATGGCTCCGCTCCAACCCTCTGTGCCCCCTGTGCCGTAACCACTGCTTCCATTGAAGCACCATGTTCATGGTGCAGACAGTGGTGGAGAACATACTGACCCCAGCCCAGGTAAGGGAGCAATGCATACATTAACACTACATTCATTACAAGACTGTAAAAAATATCACCTTTAACTTCCTGCTGTTCTGATCTCTCTTTAGTTTACCATCAGCTTTGGTCAACATCTTACCAAGCATGAAGGGCCATGAACACCCCAAAAACACCCGATGGTAAGTCACCTCTCATTCCCGCTGCCCCATGATATCTATATCACATGTGACATATAAGTAATTGTTCTTTTCTCCTTTTCATAGAAGGATGATCCAAGTCTGGAGAACATTGAGGAATTAGATCAGAATGACTTGTCCTTCATGTAAGTAGATATTAGAATTTGCTTTTTTATATTTTCCAGCTGATTATTAACTTTTTACTGGGAATCTATTGATGAGATGTAATAATTTGGTGTCTTCTCTTTACAGAAATCTGCAGAAGTTACAGATCATTTCCATAATGATCCACAGATCCCTCATCTGCTTCATAGAGACCCTGATTCCATCATGTGCAGAGATGCTGATAACAGCTGCAGCGCCAGACTATGATATCCTCATATATTCCATTATTTGTCCAAATGTTCCTAAAAATAAATAATATTTACCATCTCTATGTCTGGTTGTGACTTCACTATATAGAATGTTGTTACGTAACATTAGCAGCACATAATGATAAGTGAGGGAGGGATTTACCATTAGTTGGTATAGGGGTAGTGGCAACAGATAAAGGGGATGTCCAGCTCTTTTATATTGATGACTTACCCTTAGGATAGGCGACCAATATTAGATTAATGGGGACGCGACCCCCGGCACGCGTGATCAGCTGTTCTTGGTGCCGGTTGGATGTGATTATTTGCAGACTGGAACAGCACAGCGCCAACAACTGCATAGTGGCTACAGCGGGGTACTGCAGATCATATGAATAGGGTCAGGTGTGCAGTACCCGGAATCGGCCACTATATAGCTGGCAGAGCAGTACAGCATGGGCTCTGGCACCGCGTCCCACATTGCTTTAAACTGCTCGCGATACTCATCTCTCCACGTTCCTCCGCAGCTCCGGTGTCTTCCGACTCTGTGACATCTCAGGGAAGAGGGCGCGATCACTACAGCGCCCCCTCTGTGCTGGGCAGTCACAGTGCAGAGAGCCGGAACACGCTGTGGAGACAGGACCTGCGGCCAGCGGGGAACAAGGAGAGGGAAGTATTTGATTATTATTTTTTTTCTGTATGGAGCATTACATGGGGCCATACTGTATGGAGCATTATATGGGGCCATACTATATTGAGCATTATATGGGGCCATACTGTATGGAGCATTATATGGGGCCCATACTATATTGAGCATTATATGGGGCCATACTGTATGGAGCATTATATGGGGCCCATACTGTATGGAGCAATACATTGGATACGGAAAGTATTCAGACCCCTTTAAATGTTTCACTCTTTGTTTCATTGCAGCCATTTGGTAAACTCTAAAAAGTTCATTTTTTCCTCATTAAAGTACACTCTGCACCCCATCTTGACTGAAAAAAAACTGAAATGTAGAAATTTTTGCAAAATTATTAAAAAAGAAAAACTGAAATATCACATAACGCTATGCATATTTTATCAAACCCCTCCATGGAGCTGTAGCACTAAAGCACTAGGATAGCAGGTCGCAACTATGCAGTGTGTGGTCCTTAAATGAAGGTAAAATCATAATAGAAATATGGTATCACTTTTGGGATTCTGGGATCAACGAGCGATGAGTTATCCCAGAAGTTTTTAATAAAATGTGCAGGCTAGAGCCCAGTCCCTGTGACGTCATCCCAGGGGGGTCTCTCCCTTCAGCATAAAATAGTTGGCTGGGGGGTATAGATACTATAAGCAATGGGTCATATTCGATAACGTTCAAATCAAATCCACTTATATTGAATCGTCTCAGCGATCTTATAGTAAGTCTCTTCTTTAATCCTTATTATTTGGTGTAACTATTAATGTATTGTATTGTCTCCTTTTGTAAACATTTTTGTATAGTTTTCCTAAACACTGCCTCCCATTTGGATTAAATATAAAATCTAATCGTTCTGTTTCTTTTGTCCTGTAATCGTTCCCTTCCCAGAAGCCATACACTACCAGAATGCAGGCGTTTGGCCAGGCAAGGCCTTGTACTATATTTCAAACTCAGCCGGTGGTGGCAGCGAGTAATATTAATAATTGGGCTATTGTGAAGCTGGCAGTGACTGTACAGAGGGCATTAACATATATTCCATATGTTGGAATCCCTGATGAAATCCTGACACAGTGACAGCATGGTGAGATATAGAGTGATCTCTGTGGAATACATGACAATGGAGATGTTGGGGATTAAACCTGGGGCCTCATACATGCAAAGCATGCGCTCTACCACTGAGCTACATCCCCTGCATGTGTGTTATGCTCATATGCAAAACCCTAAGGGTATGTTCACACTTATTTGAAAGCAGAAATTTCTGCAGCATTTCCACATCTCTTGGCAGGAAAAACGCAGCGGCAAAAACGTGCTTTTTTTCCTGCATTTTTCTAGCGTTTTTAGACAGCAATAAATGACATGGAGATAGATAATGGAGATAGATTGAGTAGATAGATAGACAGATATATTGACCAACAGACGTACAGAGAGACATTTAGACATAGGAACAGACATATAGACAAATAATTGCACAACCACCCAACATATAATAACTTTGCACCCTGTGGAGCTTATCAGGCAGCTTTTAATGATTAAATAAAAAAACAAACAAAAAAAAATGACGTGGTGTATCCCCCCATGTAACCAGCAAAGTTAATTAAAGCAGACAACTGAGAGCTGATATTATCAGGCTGGGAAGGTCCCTGGTGATTGTGCATAAACATACCAGCCCGCAGCACAGCCCTCCATGTGCTCGCCGAGGTAGTCTGACTGCCATTAGGTACCGAGATGAGATCCTCAGACCTCTTGTGAGACCATATGCTGGTGAGGTTGGCCCTGGGTTCCTCCTAATGCAGGACAATGCCAGACCTCATGTGGCTGGAGTGTGTCAGCAGTTCCTGCAAGATGAAGGCATTGAAGCTATGGACTGGCCGCCCGTTCCCCAGACCTGAATCCGATTGAGCACATCTGGGACATCATGTCTCGCTCCATCCACCAACGTCACGTTGCACCACAGACTGTCCAGGAGTTGGCGGATGCTTTAGTCCAGGTCTGGGAGGAGATCCCACAGGAGACCATCCGCAACCTCATCAGGAGCATGCCCAGGCGTTGTAGGGAGGTCATACAGGCACATGGAGGCCACACACAATACTCAGCCTCATCAGGAGCATGCCCAGGCGTTGTAGGGAGGTCATACAGGCACGTGGAGGCCACACACAATACTCAGCCTCATCAGGAGCATGCCCAGGTGTTGTAGGGAGGTCATACAGGCACATGGAGGCCACACACAATACTCAGCCTCATCAGGAGCATGCCCAGGCGTTGTAGGGAGGTCATACAGGCACGTGGAGGCCACACACAATACTCAGCCTCATCAGGAGCATGCCCAGGCGTTGTAGGGAGGTCATACAGGCACGTGGAGGTCACACACAATACTCAGCCTCATCAGGAGCATGCCCAGGCGTTGTAGGGAGGTTATACAGGCACGTGGAGGTCACACACAATACTGAGCCTCATTTTGACTTGTTTTAAGGACATTACATCAGAGTTGGATCAGCCTGTAGTGTGTTATTCCACTTTAATTTTGGGGGTGACTCCAAATCCAGGCCTCCATTGGTTAATAAATGTGATTTCAATTGATGATTTTTGTGTGATTTTGTTGTCAGCACATTCAACTTTGTACAGAACAAAGTATTCAATGAGAAGATTTCATTCATTCAGATCTAGGATGTGTTATTTGAGTGCTCCCTTTATTATTTTGAGCAGTGTAAATACAGTTATATAAAAAGTTTGGGCACCCCTATTAATCTTAAGCTTAATGTTTTTTAAAAATTGGTGTTTTTGCAACAGCTATTTCATTTTGATATATGTAATAACTGTTGGACACAGTAATGTTTCTGCCTTGAAATGAGGTTTATTGTACTAACAGAAAATGTGCAATCTGCATTCAAACAAACTTTGACAGGTGCATAAGTATGGGCACCTCACCAGAAAAGTGACATTAATATTTAGTAGATCCTCCTTTTGCAAAAATAACAGCCTCTAGTCGCTTCCTGTAGCTTTTAATGAGTTCCTGGATCCTGGATGAAGGTATTTTTGACCATTCCTCTTTACGAAACAATTCCAGTTCAGTTAAGTTTGATGGTCGCTGAGCATGGACAGCCCTCTTCAAATGATCCCACAGATGTTCAATGATATTCAGGTCTGGGGACTGGGATGGCCATTCCAGAACATTGTAATTGTTCCTCTGCATGAATGCCTGAGTAGATTTGGAGCGGTGTTTTGGATCATTGTCTTGCTGAAAGATCCATCCCCTGCGTAACTTCAACTTTATCACTGATTCTTGAACATTATTGTCAAGAATCTGCTGATACTGAGTGGAATCCATGCGTCCCTCAACTTTAACAAGATTCCTGGCGCCGGCATTGGCCACACAGCCCCAAAGCATGATGGAACCTCCACCAAATTTTACTGTGGGTAGCAAGTGTTTTTCTCGGAATGCTGTGTTTTTTTGCCGCCATGCATAATGCCTTTTTGTATGACCAAACAACTCAATCTTGGTTTCATCAGTCCACAGGACCTTCTTCCAAAAAAAAAATTGGCTTCTCCAATTGTGCTTTTGCATACCTCAGCCGACTCTGTTTGTGGCGTGCTTGCAGAAACGGCTTCTTTCGCATCACTCTCCCATACAGCTTCTCCTTGTGCAAAGTGCGTTGCATAGTTGACCGATGCACAGTGACACCATCTGCAGCAAGTTGATGCTGCAGCTCTCTGGAGGTGGTCTGAGGATTGTCCTTGACTGATCTCACCATTCTTCTTCTCTGCCTTTCTGATGTTTTTCTTGGCCTGCCACTTCTGGCCTTAACAATAACTGTCCCTGTGTTGTTCCATTTCCTTACTATGTTCCTCACAGTGGAAACTGACAGGTTAAATCTCTGAGACAGCTTTTTGTATCCTTCCCCTGAACAACTATGTTGAATAATCTTTGTTTTCAGATCATTTGACAGTTGTTTTGAGGAGCCCATGATGCCACTCTTCAGAGGAGATTCAAACAGGAGAACAACTTGTAAGTGGCCACTTTAAGTAGCTTTTCTCATGATTGCATACACCTGGCTATGAAGTTCAAAGCTCAATTAGGTTACAAAACCAAAAAAAGTGTTTTAGTACGTCAGTAAAAAGTAGGTAGGAGTATTTAAAACAAGAAAATGATAAGGGTGCCCATACTTATGCACCTGTCAAATTTTGTTTGAATGCAGATTGCACATTTTCTGTTAGTACAATAAACCTCATTTCAAGGCAGAAACATTACTGTGTCCAACAGTTATTACATATATCAAACTGAAATAGCTGTTGCAAAAACACCAATTTTTATAAAACATTAAGCTTAAGATTAATAGGGGTGCCCAAACTTTTTCATATAACTGTATAAGATGGATAGGTATACACACACAGAATATCAATGACATTTACATAATGGATGGTCGTGTGATGCAAAGAATAAAGAGAGAAACAATATAAAGACAAAAGAAAGTAAGTGGGATGTGTGCAAACAATGCTCCAGAGTGTAACAGTATACAGTATGGGGGTCTGACAGTATATGGAGGTCTGACAAAGGGAGAACTAAGTGCAAAATCAAATAACAAAGTTCCTGGAATATAATTGGAGAGATTTTACTAATTTATCACAAGACATGGATGCATGCGCTCTACCACTGAGCTACATCCCTTGGATGGAGACTGATAGGAGGTCACATAAGTGATGGACGATCCATGACGCCGGCGCTGCGGTTATATTTCTCCTTATTCTCATGTGACCATTCTGATACATTTCTTCTCCCTCCTTGTATTTGCTCCTCTGTTTTTGGAACTCCCATAACAATAAATAAGAAAGCCGACACGTGCGCCACCGGCTCCCACCCACTCACTATGTGCATTATCTCTGTACTGTGACCTCACTATGTGCATTATCTATGTACTGTGACCTCACTATGTGCATTATTTATGTACTGTGACCTCACTATGTGCATTATCTCTGTACTGTGACCTCACTATGTGCATTATCTCTGTACTGTGACCTCACTATGTGCATTATTTATGTACTGTGACCTCACTATGTGCATTATCTCTGTACTGTGACCACACTATGTGCATTATCTATGTACTGTGAACTCACTATGTGTATTATCTCTGTACTGTGACATCACTATGTGTATTATCTCTGTACTGTGACCTCACTATGTGCATTATCTATGTACTGTGACCTCACTATCTGCATTATTTAGGTACTGTGACCTCACTATGTGCATTATCTCTGTACTGTGACCTCACTATGTACATTATCTATGTACTGTGACATCACTATGTGCATTATTTATGTACTGTGACCTCACTATGTGCATTATCTCTGTACTGTGACCACACTATGTGCATTATCTATGTACTGTGAACTCACTATGTGTATTATCTCTGTACTGTGACATCACTATGTGTATTATCTCTGTACTGTGACCTCACTATGTGCATTATCTATGTACTGTGACCTCACTATCTGCATTATTTAGGTACTGTGACCTCACTATGTGCATTATCTCTGTACTGTGACCTCACTATGTACATTATCTATGTACTGTGACATCACTATGTGCATTATCTATGTACTGTGACCTCACTATGTGTATTATCTCTCTACTGTGACCTCACTATGTGCATTATTTAGGTACTGTGACCTCACTATGTGCATTATCTCTGTACTGTGACCTCACTATGTACATTATCTATGTACTGTGACATCACTATGTGCATTATCTATGTACTGTGACCTCACTATGTGCATTATCTCTCTACTGTGACCTCACTATGTGCATTATCTATGTACTGTGACATCACTATGTGCATTATCTCTCTACTGTGACCTCACTATGTGTATTATCTCTGTAATGTGACATCACTATGTGGATTATCTCTGTACTGTGACATCACTATGTGCATTATCCCTGTATTGTGACCTCACTATGTGCATTATCTATGTACTGTGACATCACTATGTGCATTATTTCTGTACTGTGACCACACTATGTGCATTATCTATGTACTGTGACCTCACTATGTGTATTATCTATCTACTGTGACATCACTATGTGCATTATCTATGTACTCTGACCACACAATGTGCATTATCTATGTACTGTGACCTCACTATGTGCATTATCTCTGTACTGTGACCACACAATGTGCATTATCTATGTACTGTGACCTCACTATGTGCATTATCTCTGTACTGTAACTTCACTATGTGCATTATCTATGTACTGTGACATCACTATGTGCATTATCTCTGTACTGTGACATCACTGTGTTTATTATCTCTCTACTGTGACCTCACTATGTGCATTATCTCTGTAATGGGACATCACTGTGTTTATTAACTCTCTACTGTGATCTCACTATGTGCATTATCTATGTACTGTGACCTCACTAAGTGCATTATCTCTGTACTCTGACCTCACTATTTGCATTATCTCTATACTGTGACATCACTATGTGTATTATCTCTGTAATGTGACATCACTGTGTTTATTATCTCTCTACTGTGACCTCACTATGTGCATTATCTCTGTACTGTGACCTCACTATGTGCATTATCTATGTACTGTGACATCACTATGTGCATTATCTCTGTACTGTGACCACACTGTGCATTATCAATGTACTGTGACCTCACTATGTGCATTATCTATGTACTGTGACATCACTATGTGCATTATCTATGTACTGTGACATCACTATGTGTATTATCTCTGTAATGTGACATCACTGTGTTTATTATCTCTCTACTGTGACCTCACTATGTGCATTATATCTGTACTGTGACTTCACTATGTGCATTTTCTATGTAGTGTGACCTCACTATGTGCATAATCTATGTACTGTGACCTCACTATGTGCATTATCTCGGTGCTGTGACACCACTATGTGTATTATCTCTGTAATATGACATCACTGTGTTTATTATCCCTGTACTGTGACATCACTATGTGTATTATCTCTGTACTGTGAAATCACTATGTGTATTATCCCTGTACTGTGACCTCACTATTTGCATTATCTCTGTAATGTGACATCACTGTGTTTATTATCTCTGTACTGTGACATCACTGTGCTTATTATCTCTACTGTGACATCAATATGTGTATTATCTCTGTAATGTGACTTCACTGTGTTTATTTTCTCTCAACTGTGACCTCACTATGTGCATTATCTATGTACTGTGACCTCACTATGTGCATTATCTATGTACTGTGACCTCACTATGTGTATTATCTCTGTAACGTAACATAACTATATTTATTATCTCTGTAATGCGACATCACTATGTGCATTATCTCTGTACTTTGACATCACTATGTGCATTATCTATGTACTGTGACATCACTATGTGCATTATCTATGTACTGTGACATCACTATGTGCATTATCTATGTACTGTGACATCACTATGTGTATTATCTCTGTAATGTGACATCACTGTGTTTATTATTTCTCTACTGTGACCTCACTATGTGCATTATCTATGTACTGTGACATCACTATGTGCATTATCTATGTACTGTGACCTCACTATGTGCATTATCTATGTATTGTGACCTCACTATGTGCATTATCTCTGTACTGTGACCTCACTATGTGCATTATCTATGTACTGTGACATCAATATGTGCATTATCTCTGTACTGTGACCTCACTATGTGCATTATCTATGTACTGTGACCTCACTATGTGTATTATCTCTGTACTGTGACCTCACTATGTGCATTATCTCTGTACTCTGACCTCACTATGTGCATTATCTATGTACTGTGACCTCACTATGTGTATTATCTCTGTAATGTGACATCACTGTGTTTATTATCTCTGTACTGTGACCTCACTATGTGGATTATCTCTGTAATGTGACACCACTGTATTTATTATCTCTCTACTGTGACCTCACTGTGTGCATTATCTATGTACTGTGACCTTACTATGTGCATTATCTATGTACTGTGACATCACTATGTGCATTATCTCTGTACTGTGACCACACTATGTGCATTATCTATGTACTGTGACCTCACTATGTATATTATCTATGTAATGTGACATCACTATGTGCATTATCTATGTACTGTGACATCATTATTCGCATTATCTCTGTACTGTGACCACACTATGTGCATTATCTATGTACTGTGACCTCACTATGTCCATTATCTTTGTACTGTTACCTCACTATGTGCATTATCTATATACTCTGACCTCACTATGTGCATTATCTATGTACTGTGACCTCACTATGTGTATTATCTCTGTAATGTGACATCACTGTGTTTATTATCTCTGTACTGTGACCTCACTATGTGGATTATCTCTGTAATGTGACACCACTGTATTTATTATCTCTCTACTGTGACCTCACTGTGTGCATTATCTATGTACTGTGACCTTACTATGTGCATTATCTATGTACTGTGACATCACTATGTGCATTATCTCTGTACTGTGACCACACTATGTGCATTATCTATGTACTGTGACCTCACTATGTATATTATCTATGTAATGTGACATCACTATGTGCATTATCTATGTACTGTGACATCATTATTCGCATTATCTCTGTACTGTGACCACACTATGTGCATTATCTATGTACTGTGACCTCACTATGTCCATTATCTTTGTACTGTTACCTCACTATGTGCATTATCTATATACTGTGACATCACTATGTGCATTATCTCTGTACTGTGACATCACTATGTGCATTATCTCTGTACTGTGACATCACTGTGTTTATTATCTCTCTACTGTGACCTCACTATGTGCATTATCTCTGTACTGTGACCTCACTATGTGCATTATCTATGTACTGTGACCTCACTATGTTTATTATCTCTGTAATGTGACATCACTATGTAGATTATCTCTGTAATGTGACATCACTGTGTTTATTATCTCTCTACTGTGACCTCACTATGTGAATTATCTCTGTACTGTGACCTCACTATGTGCATTATCTATGTACTGTGACATCACTGTTTGCATTATCTCTGTACTGCGATTTCACTATGTGCATTATCTATGTACTGTGACCTCACTATGTGCATTATCTATGTACTGTGACCTCACTATGTGCATTATCCCTGTGCTGTGACATCACTATGTGTATTATCTCTGTAATATGACATCACTGTGTTTATTATCCCTGTACTGTGACATCACTATGTGTATTATCTCTGTAATGTGACATCACTGTGTTTATTATCCCTGTACTGTGACATCACTATTTGTATTATCTCTGTAATGTGACATTACTGTGCTTATTATCTCTACTGTGACATCAATATGTGTATTATCTCTGTAATGTGACTTCACTGTGTTTATTATCTCTCTACTGTGACCTCACTATGTGCATTATCTCTGTACTGTGACCTCACTATGTGCATTATCTCTGTACTGTGACCTCACTATGTGCATTATCTCTATACTCTGACCTCACTATGTGCATTATCTATGTACTGTGACCTCACTATGTGTATGATCTCTGTAATGTGACATCACTGTGTTTATTATCTCTGTACTGTGACCTCACTATGTGCATTATCTCTGTAATGGAACATCACTGTGTTTATTATCTCTCTACTGTGATCTCACTATGTGCATTATCTATGTACTGTGACCTCACTATGTGCATTATCTCTGTACTCTGACCTCACTATGTGCATTATCTATGTACTGTGACATCACTATGTGCATTATCTATGTACTGTGACATCACTATATGTATTATCTCTGTAATGTGACATCACTATGTGTATTTTCTCTGTAACGTGACATCACTGTGTTTATTATCTCTGTACTGTGACATCACTATGTCTATTATCTCTGTAATGTGACATCACTGTGTTTATTATCTCTGTACTGAAACCTCACTATGTGGATTATCTCTGTAATGTGACACCACTGTGTTTATTATTTCTCTACTGTGACCTCACTATGTGCATTATCTATGTAATGTGACCTCACTATGTGTATTATCTCTGTACTGTGACATCACTATGTGCATTATCCCTGTACTGTGACCTCACTATGTGCATTATCTATGTACTGTGACATCACTATGTGCATTATTTCTGTACTGTGACCACACTATGTGCATTATCTATGTACTGTGACCTCACTATGTGTATTATCTATCTACTGTGACATCACTATGTGCATTATCTATGTACTCTGACATGACTATGTGCATTATCTATGTACTGTGACCTCACTATGTGCATTATCTCTGTACTGTGACTTCACTATGTGCATTATCTATGTACTGTGACATCACTATGTGCATTATCTCTGTAGTGTGACATCACTGTGTTTATTATGTCTCTACTGTGACCTCACTATGTGCATTATCTCTGTAATGGGACATCACTGTGTTTATTAACTCTCTACTGTGATCTCACTATGTGCATTATCTATGTACTGTGACCTCACTATGTGCATTATCTCTGTAATGTGACATCACTGTGTTTATTATCTCTGTACTGTGACCTCACTATGTGTATTATCTCTGTAATGTGACATCACTGTGCTTATTATCTCTGTACTGTGACCTCACTATGTGGATTATCTCTGTAATGTGACATCACTCTGTTTATTATCTCTCTACTGTGACCTCACTATGTGCATTATCTCTGTACTGTGACCTCACTATGTGCATTATCTATGTACTGTGACATCACTATGTGCATTATCTCTGTACTGTGACCACACTGTGCATTATCAATGTACTGTGACCTCACTATGTGCATAATCTATGTACTGTGACCTCACTATGTGCATTATCTCTGTGCTGTGACACCACTATGTGTATTATCTCTGTAATATGACATCACTGTGTTTATTATCCCTGTACTGTGACATCACTATGTGTATTATCTCTGTACTGTGACATCACTATGTGTATTATCCCTGTACTGTGACCTCACTATTTGCATTATCTCTATACTGTGACATCACTATGTGTATTATCTCTGTAATGTGACATCACTGTGTTTATTATCTCTGTACTGTGACATCACTGTGCTTATTATCTCTGTAATGTGACTTCACTGTGTTTATTTTCTCTCAACTGTGACCTCACTATGTGCATTATCTCTGCACTGTGACCTCACTATGTGCATTATCTCTGTACTGTGACCTCACTATGTGCATTATCTCTGCACTGTGACCTCACTATGTGCATTATCTATGTACTGTGACCTCACTATGTGCATTATCTATGTCCTGTGACCTCACTATGTGCATTATCTCTGTACTGTGACATCACTATATGTATTATCTCTGTACTGTGACATCACTGTATTTATTATCTCTGTAATGTGACATCACTATGTGCATTATCTCTGTACTGTGACATCACTATGTGCATTATCTCTGTACTGTGACATCACTATGTGCATTATCTATGTACTGTGACATCACTATGTGCATTATCTATGTACTGTGACATCACTATGTGCATTATCTATGCACTGTGACATCACTATGTGTATTATCTATGCACTGTGACATCACTATGTGTATTATCTCTGTAATGTGACATCACTGTGTTTATTATTTCTCTACTGTGACCTCACTATGTGCATTATCTCTGTACTGTGACATCACTATGTGCATTATCTATGTACTGTGACCTCACTATGTGCATTATCTATGTATTGTGACCTCACTATGTGCATTATCTCTGTACTGTGCCTCACTATGTGCATTATCTCTGTACTGTGACATCACTATGTGCATTATCTATGTACTGTGACATCAATATGTGCATTATCTCTGTACTGTGACCTCACTATGTGCATTATCTATGTACTGTGACCTCACTATGTGTATTATCTCTGTAATGGGACATCACTGTGTTTATTATCTCTCTACTGTGACCTAACTATGTGCATTATCTATGTACTGTGACCTCACTATGTGCATTATCTCTGTACTGTGACCTCACTATGTGCATTATCTCTGTACTCTGACCTCACTATGTGCATTATCTCTGTACTGTGACCTCACTATGTGTATTATCTCTGTAATGTGACAACACTGTGTTTATTATCTCTGTACTGTGACCTCACTATGTGCATTATCTATGTACTGTGACCTTACTATGTGCATTATCTCTGTACTGTGACCTCACTATGTGCATTATCTATGTACTGTGACATCACTATGTGCATTATCTCTGTACTGTGACCACACTATGTGCATTATCTATGTACTGTGACCTCACTATGTGTATTATCTATGTAATGTGACATCACTATGTGCATTATCTATGTACTGTGACATCATTATTCGCATTATCTCTGTACTGTGACCACACTATGTGCATTATCTATGTACTGTGACCTCACTATGTCCATTATCTCTGTACTGTTACCTCACTATGTGCATTATCTATATACTGTGACATCACTATGTGCATTATCTCTGTACTGTGACATCACTATGTGCATTATCTCTGTACTGTGACATCACTGTGTTTATTATCTCTCTACTGTGACCTCACTATGTGCATTATCTCTGTAATGGGACATCACTGTGTTTATTATCTCTCTACTGTGTCCTCACTATGTACATTATCCATATACTGTGACCTCACTATGTGCATTATCTCTGTACTGTGACCTCACTATGTGCATTATCTATGTACTGTGACCTCACTATGTTTATTATCTCTGTAATGTGACATCACTTTGCTTATTATCTCTGTACTGTGACCTCACTATGTAGATTATCTCTGTAATGTGACATCACTGTGTTTATTATCTCTCTACTGTGACCTCACTATGTGAATTATCTATGTACTGTGACCTCACTATGTGCATTATCTATGTACTGTGACATCACTGTTTGAATTATCTCTGTACTGTGATTTCACTATGTGCATTATCTATGTACTGTGACCTCACTATGTGCATTATCTATGTACTGTGACCTCACTATGTGCATTATCCCTGTGCTGTGACATCAATATGTGTATTATCTCTGTAATATGACATCACTGTGTTTATTATCCCTGTACTGTGACATCACTATGTGAATTATCTCTGTAATGTGACATCACTGTGTTTATTATCTCTGTACTGTGACCTCACTATGTGCATTATCTCTGTACTGTGACCTCACTATGTGCATTATCTATGTACTGTGACGTCACTATGTGCATTATCTCTGTACTCTGACCTCACTATGTGCATTATCTATGTACTGTGACCTCACTATGTGTATTATCTCTGTAATGTGACATCACTGTGTTTATTATCTCTGTACTGATACCTCACTATGAGGATTATCTCTGTAATGTGACACCACTGTGTTTATTATTTCTCTACTGTGACCTCACTATGTGCATTATCTCTGTACTGTGACCTCACTATGTGCATTATCTATGTAATGTGACCTCACTATGTGTATTATCTCTGTACTGTGACATCACTATGTGCATTATCCCTGTACTGTGACCTCACTATGTGCATTATCTATGTACTGTGACATCACTATGTGCATTATTTCTGTACTGTGACCACACTATGTGCATTATCTATGTACTGTGACCTCACTATGTGCATTATCTATGTACTGTGACATCACTATGTGCATTATTTCTCTACTGTGATCTCACTATGTGCATTATCTATGTACTGTGACCTCACTATGTGCATTATCTCTGTACTGTGACCTCACTATGTGCATTATCTCTGTACTCTGACCTCACAATGTGCATTATCTATGTGCTGTGACCTCACTATGTGTATTATCTCTGTAATGTGACATCACTGTGCTTACTATCTCTGTACTGTGACCTCACTATGTGGATTATCTCTGTAATGTGACATCACTGTGTTTATTATCTCTCTACTGTGACCTCACTATGTGCATTATCTCTGTACTGTGACCTCAATATGTGCATTATCTATGTACTGTGACATCACTATGTGTATTATCTCTGTAATGTGACATCACTGTGTTTATTATCTCTCTACTGTGACCTCACTATGTGCATTATCTCTGTACTGTGACTTCACTATGTGCATTTTCTATGTAGTGTGACTTCACTATGTGCATAATCTATGTACTGTGACCTCACTATGTGCATTATCTCTGTGCTGTGACACCACTATGTGTATTATCTCTGTAATATGACATCACTGTGTTTATTATCCCTGTACTGTGACATCACTATGTGTATTATCTCTGTACTGTGACATCACTATGTGTATTATCCCTGTACTGTGACCTTACTATTTGCATTATCTCTATACTGTGACATCACTATGTGTATTATCTCTGTAATGTGACATCACTGTGCTTATTATCTCTACTGTGACATCAATATGTGTATTATCTCTGTAATGTGACTTCACTGTGTTTATTTTCTCTCAACTGTGACCTCACTATGTGCATTATCTCTGCACTGTGACCTCACTATGTGCATCATCTATGTACTGTGACCTCACTATGTGCATTATCTATGTCCTGTGACCTCACTATGTGCATTATCTCTGTACTATGACATCACTATATGTATTATCTCTGTAATGTAACATCACTGTATTTATTATCTCTGTAAGGTGACATCACTATGTGCATTATCTCTGTACTGTGACATCACTATGTGCATTATCTATGTACTGTGACATCACTATGTGCATTATCTATGTACTGTGACATCACTATGTGCATTATCTATGCACTGTGACATCACTATGTGTATTATCTCTGTAAGGTGACATCACTGTGTTTATTATTTCTCTACTGTGACCTCACTATGTGCATTATCTCTGTACTGTGACATCACTATGTGCATTATCTATGTACTGTGACCTCACTATGTGCATTATCTATGTATTGTGACCTCACTATGTGCATTATCTCTGTACTGTGACCTCACTATGTGCATTATCTATGTACTGTGACATCACTATGTGCATTATCTCTGTACTGTGACCACACTATATGCATTATCTATGTACTGTGACCTCACTATGTGTATTATCTATGTAATGTGACATCATTATGTGCATTTTCTATGTACTGTGACATTATTTGCATTATCTCTGTACTGTGACCTCACTATGTGCATTATCTATGTACTGTGACCTCACTATGTCCATTATCTCTGTACTGTGACCTCACTATGTGCATTATCTATATACTGTGACATCACTATGTGCATTATCTCTGTACTGTGACATCACTATGTGCATTATCTCTGTACTGTGACATCACTGTGTTTATTATCTCTCTACTGTGATCTCACTATGTGCATTATCTCTGTAATGGGACATCACTGTGTTTATTATCTCTCTACTGTGACCTCACTATGTGCATTATCTCTGTACTGTGACCTCACTATGTGCATTATCTCTGTACTCTGACCTCACTATGTGCATTATCTATGTACTGTGACCTCACTATGTTTATTATCTCTGTAATGTGACATCACTGTGTTTATTCTCTCTCTACTGTGACCTCACTATGTGAATTATCTCTGTACTGTGACCTCACTATGTGCATTATCTATGTACTGTGACATCACTGTTTGCATTATCTCTGTACTGTGATTTCACTATGTGCATTATCTATGTACTGTGACCTCACTATGTGCAATATCTATGTACTGTGACCTCACTATGTGCATTATCCCTGTGCTGTGACATCACTATGTGTATTATCTCTGTAATATGACATCACTGTGTTTATTATCCCTGTACTGTGACATCACTATGTGTATTATCTCTGTAATGTGACATCACTGTGTTTATTATCTCACTACTGTGACCTCACTATTTGCATTATCTCTATACTGTGACATCACTATGTGTATTATCTCTGTAATGTGACATCACTGTGTTTATTATCTCTCTACTGTGACCTCACTATTTGCATTATCTCTGTACTGTGACCTCACTATGTGTATTATCTTTGTAATGTGACATTACTGTGCTTATTATCTCTACTGTGACATCACTATGTGTATTATCTCTGTAATGTGACATCACTGTGTTTATTATCTCTGTACTGTGAAATCACTATGTGTATTATCTCTGTAATGTGACATTACTGTGCTTATTATCTCTACTGTGACATCACTATGTGTATTATCTCTGTAATGTGACATCACTGTGTTTATTATCTCTCTACTGTGACCTCACTATTTGCATTATCTCTATACTGTGACATCACTATGTGTATTATCTCTGTAATGTGACATCACTGTGTTTATTATCTCTGTACTGTGACATCACTATGTGTATTATCTCTGTAATGTGACATTACTGTGCTTATTATCTCTACTGTGACATCAATTTGTGTATTATCTCTGTAATGTGACATCACTGTGTTTATTATCTCTCTACTATGACCTCACTATGTGCATTATCTCTGTACTGTGACCTCACTATGTGCATTATCTATGTACTGTGACACAGGGTCGGTCTGGGCTGGCGGGATACCGGGAATTTTCCCGGTGGGCCCCGCCCCCTGCTGCAGAGGAGAGGGGGAGAAGAGAACAAAAAAACAATCCTGCGGTTTTAAGGGGCACGGGCCCTTTAAAAGCGCAGGCACAGTGTATGCCGGGACGCGCGCACGCAGCGTTCATTACCTGAACCACCGCGGCGCACGTCCCAGTGAAGCAGCTGAAGCTGCGTGTCTCCCTTCGCCGGCCGGCTTATGACGTCATCGTCATGCGCCTGCTGTGAAGGAGGCGCGCAACTCAGGATAAGGAGGACACCGCACGGGAGCGCAGGAAGGTAAGAGGTGTGTGTGTGTGTGTGTGTGTGTGTGTAATGGTCTGGACCCACTGGCTGGACACACAAGGCGGGGGCTAGCTGGACACACAAGGGGGGCCCAGCTGGACACACAAGGGGGGGCCCAGCTGGACAGACACACAAGGGAGTAGCCTGGCTGGACACAAAAGGGGGATCCTGGCTGGACACACAGGGGGGGGGAACCCTGGCTGGACACAAGGGGCAACCCTGGCTGGACACACAAGGGGGTAGGCTGGCTGGACACACAAGGGGGGAGCCGACTGGACACAAAAGGGGGGGGTCCTGGATGGACACACAAGGGGGGAACCCTGGCTGGACACACAAGGGGGGGCCCTGGCTGTACACACAAGGGGGATCCCTGGCTAGACACACAAGGGGGGCCTAGCTGGACACACAAGGGGGGGCCCAGCTGGACACACAAGGGGGGGCCCAGCTGGACACACAAGGGGGGGCCCAGCTGGACACACAAGGGGGTAGCCAGGCTGTACACACAAGGGGGAACCCTGGTTAGACACACAAGGGGGGCCTAGCTGGACACACCTAAGGGGGGGCCCGGATGGACACACAAGGGGGGGCCCAGCTGGACATACAAGGGGGGCCCAGCTGGACACACAAGGGGGGGCCCAGCTGGACACACAAGGGGGGGCCCAGCTGGACACACAAGGGGGTAGCCTGGCTGGACACACAAGGGGGTAGCCTGTCTGGACACACAAGGGGGGGACCTTGGCTGGACACACAAGGGGGGAATCCTAGATGGACAGACAAGGGAGAACCCTGGCTGGACACACAAGGGGGGAACCCTGGCTGGACACACGAGGGGGGAACCCTGGCTGGACACATGAGGGGGGGCAAGCTGGACACACGAGGGGGGAGCCCTGGCTGGACACGCAAGGGGGTCCCTGGCTGGACACGCAAGGGGGAACCCTGGCTGGACACGCAAGGGGGAACCCTGGCTGGACGCGCAAGGGGGGCTCGGCTGGACACACAAGGGGGGGCCCTGGCTGGACACACAAGGGGGAGCCCTGGATGGACACACAAGGGGGGGCCCTGGCTGGACACACAAGGGGGAACCCTGGCTGGACCCAGGCAAAAGGGGTGGGCAGGATGGGTAAATGGGGGGGCAGCCTGGACACATGGAGGCCAGGATGGATATATGGGGGCCAGGATGGATATATGGGGGGGCAGGCTGAACACATGGAGGCCAGGATGGATATATGAGGGGGACAGGCTGGACCCATGGGGGGCTAGGATGGATATGTGGGGGGGCTGGCTCGATACACATGGGCTAACATAAATATATGGAGGGGCACGCTGGATATATAGGGGGTGCCAGGATGGATATATGCAGGGGGTAAGGGCAGTATGGATATATGAGGGGGGAGGCTGGACACATGGAGGCCAGGATGGATATGTAGAGGGCTGGCTGGACACATGGAAGATATATGGGGGGGGGATATATGAGGGCGCAGGCTGGAAGCATGGAGGCAAGGATGGATATGTGGGGGGGGCTAGGATGGGTATATGGGAGGGGGCAGGCTCGATACACGTGTGCTAGGATCAATATATGGAGGGGTCACACTAGACAAATGGGGGCCAGAAGGGACAAATGGGGGTGCCTGGCTAGACAAGGGACTTAATTACTGTTTGGGGGCCAGATTGAGGAACATACTTTATTAGTTTATGGTGACCAGTGGGGAACATTATTACTTTAGATTCCAATTATTATTATTACATTATTACTTCTGTAATATAATTTACTTTTTAGGAAATTGTTTTCCATGGGATGGGACAAAAGAGGGGTCCTGTTATTGTGCAGGACGGCACTATGTTGCTTTTTTTCCTCAACTGGTGTAGTGTAGAAGTCGGGGGGAAAAGTGGGAATATTCTCTAGAAGAGATCAGTTATCGATAACTGTGTGTTATTTTCTGCAGAGATGATTCCTGGCTGGAAGAAGTGATGGCCGTCTGTGCCAGATGAAGAAGAAAAGCGAAGATGAAGGACTTCACCTAGAGACATCACTGGTGAGTCAGTGTATTGCATGTACACTTAGGCTGAGTTCACACGATGCGTTTTTAATGCGTTTCCGCGGCGTTTTTGCAGGTGCAGAAACGCAGCGGAAACGCATTAAAAACGCATGGTAGAAGGGCAGCAATGTTCCCCAATTGAAATCCGCATGTGCTGTGCCCATGATGTGGATTTTTCCGCAGCGTAAACGCTGCGCTCAAAAATCCGCAGCATGTCAATTAATTTTGCGGAAACGCTGCTTTCTTGCCGCCATTGACTAGCATTAGACCGCATGGAACCTGCATCACTGTATATGTTGATGCGCATTCCGTGCGGTCTAATGTGCGGATGGTACCCGGGTGTGGAGGAGAGGACTCTCATCCAGACCCAGGTACCATTAAAAAAAAAAGAATAAAATAAAAAATATATATATACTCACCTTCTGACGGCCCGTGCAGCGCTCCTGCTTGGTTCCCGGCAGGACCTTCGCTGACGTCAGAGTCATGTGACGGGTCACGTGGCGCTGACGTCGGCAGGTCCTAAAGTCTTCACTGCCGGCAGCCGGGACCGAGCGAAGCCGGACACCGGGGGCCATCAGAGGGTAAAGTATAGATTTATTTTTTATTTTTTGACATTCACACACTATATAAATCCATGCTGGTTGCATGGATTTATATAGTGTGAAGTTGACAAGCACTTTCCAAGTGATGCTAAAATCGCTTGGGAAGCGCTTGTCAACCTGCATGCGGAAATGAAAATGAAGAACGCTTCACATCCGCATGTCCCTGGCAGGAAAACGCATGTACAATCCGCATGTACAATCCGCATGTTCAATATGCATGTACAATCCGCATGTTCAATACGCATGTACAATCCGCATGTACAATCCGCATGTTCAATACGCATGTACAATCCGCATGTACAATCCGCATGCGTTTTTTCCTGCCAGGGAGATGCAGAAATGCTCTGGAAAAAATCCTGAGCATTTCTGCATCGTGTGCACATACCCTAACACTACACACGTGGTCAAAATTGTTGGTACCCCTCGTTTAATGAAAGAAAAACCCACAATGGCCACAGAAATAACTTGAATCTGATAAATTACAATTTTTTGAAAATGAACAAATGACAGTCAGACATTGCTTTTCTGCTTCCACAGAATTTTAAAAAAAATTAACCTCATGAAATCGGCCCGGACAGAAATGATGGTTCTTCTTCTTCTTAACTTAATATTTTGTTGAACAACCTTTTGAGGCAATCACTGCAATCAGACGATTCCTGTAACTGTCAATGAGACTTCTGCACCTCTCGACAGGTATTTTGGCCGACTCCTCATGAGCAAACTGCTCCAGTTGTCTCGTGGTTGAAGGTTGCCTTCTCCAGACGGCATGTTTCAGCTCTTTCCAAAGATGCTCCATAGGATTTAGGTCAGGGCTCATAGAAGGCCACTTCAGAATAGTCCAATGTTTTCCTCTTAGCCATTCTTGGGTGTTTTTAGCTGTGTGTTTTGGGTCATTATCCTGTTACAAGACCCATGACCTGCGACTGAGACCAAGCTTTCTGACACTGGGCAGCACATTTCTCTCTAGAATCCCTTGATAGTCTTGAGATTTCATTGTATCCTGCACAGATTCAAGACACCCTGTACCAGATGCAGCAAAGCAGCCCCAGAACATAACAGCCTCCCCCATGTTTCACAGTAGGGACAGTGTTCTTTTCTTGATATGCTTCATTTTTCCGTCTGTGAACATAGAGCTGATGTGCCTTGCCAAAAACTTCCATTTGTGTCTCATCTGTCCATAGTACATTCTCCCAGAAGCTTTGTGGCTTGTCAACATGTAGTTTGGCAAATTCCAGTCTGGCTTCTTTATTATTTTTTTTTTCAACAATGGTGTTCTCCTTGGTCGTCTTCCATGAAGTTCACTTTGGATCAAACAACGGTGGATAGTACGATCTGACACTGATGTTCCTTGAGCTTGAAGTTCACCTTTAATCTCTTTAGAAGTTTTCCTGGACTCTTTTGTTACCATTCATATTATCCGTCTCTTTGATTAGTCATCAATTTTCCTCTTGCGGCCACGTCCAGGGAGGTTGGCTACAGTCCCATGGATCTTAAATTTCTGAATAATATGTGCACCTGTAGTCACAGGAACATCAATCTGCTTGGAGATGGTCTTATAACCTTTACCTTTTAACATGCTTGTCTATAATTTTCTTTCTGATCTCCTGAGACAACTCTTTCCTTTGCTTCCTCTGGTCCATGTTGAGTGTGTACACACCATGTCATCAAACAACACAGTGAGTATCTGTAGCCCTATATACAGGCCCACTGACTGATTACAAGATTGTAGACACCTGTGATGCTAATTAGTGGACACAACTTGATTTAACATGTCCCTTTTGTTACATTATTTTCAGGGGTACCATCATTTCTCTCCAGGTCTATTTCATGAGGTTAATTTTTTTAAAAATTCAGTGGAAGCAGAAAAGCAATGTCTGACTTTCATTTGTTCATTTTCATAGATTTTTAATTTATTATTACTTTTGTCAGATTCAAGTTATTTCTGTGACCATTGTGTGTTTTTCTTTCATTAAACGAGGGGTACCAACAATTCTGACCACGTGTGTATATAGTATATACAGAACTCCTGTGTATGTCACTGGTGATCACTGTATTACGTATTCGCTATATACAGAGCTTCTGTGTATAATGTCACTGGTGACCACTGTATTACCTGTACACTATATACAGAGCTCCAGTGTATAATGTCACTGGTGATCAATGTATTACCTGTACACTGACACTATATACAGAGCTCCTGTGTATAATGTCACTGGTGATCCCTGTATTACCTGTACACTATACACTATATACAGAGCTACTGTGTATAACGTCACTGGTGATCACTGTATTACCTGTACACTATATACAGAGCTCCTGTGTATAATGTCACTGGTGACCACTGTATTACCTGTACACTATATACAGAGCTCCTGTGTATAATATCACTGATGACCACTGTATTACCTGTGCACTATATACAGAGCTCCTGTGTATAATGTCACTGGTGACCACTGTATTACCTGTACACTATATACAGAGCTCCTGTGTATAATGTCACTGGTGATCACTGCATTACCTGTACACTATACACTATGTACAGAGCTCCTGTGTATAATGTCACTGGTGACCACTGTAATACCTGTACACTATATACAGAGCTCCAGTGTATAATGTCACTGGTGATCACTGTATTACCTGTGCACTGACACTATATACAGAGCTCCTGTGTATAATGTCACTGGTGAACCCTGTATTACCTGTACACTGACACTATATACAGAGCTCCAGTGTATAATGTCACTGGTGATCACTGTATTACCTGTACACTATATACCGAGCTCCTGTGTATAATGTCACTGGTGATCCCTGTATTACCTGTACACTGACACTATATACAGAGCTCCTGTGTATAATGTCGCTGGTGGTAATAACAGTGTTGTTATTATTGTGGTTTGTATTCATGATCAGTATTGTAGTATTTGGTCACTTTGGGGTGGTAATATGTGGTCTGGTCATGGTGTGGCCGTATTTGTTCCTTGTATGTGGTATTATTCGGTCACTATGTGGTGGTAATATGTGATCTAGTCATGGTCTGGCGATATTTGTCCCTTTTGTATGTGGTATTATTGGTGTTGATATAGTGGACTGTGTTGTGTATGGCGGTCATTTTGTTCTTGCTGATATTAACTAGGAAAAGATTTTTTTCCATTAGGCCACAGCCCCACCATTAGTATTTGGTTAGTATTTTTTCTCAGGAGTCGCTGCCAAAACCAGGAGTGGGTGATAAGTGCAGAATTGGTGACTTGTTTCTATTATACCTTTTCTCTGATTGTTCCTCACCTGGTTTTAGCTCCCACTCCTGAGAAAAAATACTGACCCAATACTGATAGTGGGGCCGTGGCTTTAGAGATTAAATACTTGGACCAGAGCGGCAGAGATGCACTTACAGGGGTTCTCCGGTGAAAACAAGTAATCACTTCTCCACAGGATCAGTGATAATATTGATTGGTGGGGGTCTGACTGCTGGCACAGAATCGGCAGAATGTGGAGCTTTTCTCCCCATTAGACTGGAGCGGCATGTGAGATGCGACCACTGATCCATTCATTCCCTCAGTGACTGTGAGCGCTGCTCTTTTTTGGAAGCCCCAAAGAGAATGAATAGAGCTGCGGTCAGACGTCCCACCTGCCGCTGCATTTTAAAATGGGGATAAGTGTCCTGTCAGGGATGAAACTTCCCCATTCTTCCGATAGGTGCGTTTTCCAATGTTCGGACCCAAACGATCAATAAGTGATCACCGATCCTGTAGAGCCCATGGATCGGTGATAACTTGTTTTAACCAAAGAAGCCCTTTAAAGCAAACTACTGTAATCGTTGATCCCAGTTAGTGTCGACCAGTAGATGTGCAGGAGCCGCCAGTCAATGCTCCACTATAACAGGGAGAGCGGATAACAGATATTTGCATATGGCTGTAGGTGGCCCCTAGAGTCATTCTACCTGTGAGCCCCAGACACCCCAGTCCGACCCTGCTGTGACCTCACTATGTGCATTATCTATGTCCTGTGACCTCACTATGTGCATTATGTATGTACTGTGACATCACTATGTGCATTATCTCTGTCCTGTGACCTCACTATGTGCATTATCTATGTACTGTGACCTCACTATGTGCATTATCTCTGTTCTGTGACATCACTATGTGTATTATCTCTGTACTGTGACCTCACTATGTGTATTATCTATGTACTGTGACATCACTATGTGCATTATCTCTGTAATGTGACATCACTGTGTTTATTATCTCTCTACTGTGACCTCACTATGTGCATTATCTCTGTACTGTAACATCACTATGTGCATTATCTCTGTGCTGTGACCTCACTATTTGCGTTATCTATGTACTGTGACCTCACTATGTGCATTATCTATGTACTGTGACCTCACTATGTGCATTATCTCTGTACTGTGACCTCACTATGTGCATTATCTCTGTACTGTGACCTCACTATGTGCATTATCTATGTACTGTGACATCACTATGTGCATTATCTCTGTAATGTGACATCACTGTGTTTATTATCTCTCTACTGTGACCTCACTATGTGCATTATCTCTAATGGGACATCACTGTGTTTATTATCTCTCTACTGTGACCTCACTATGTGCATTATCTCTGTACTGTGACCTCACTATGTGCATTATCTATGTACTGTGACCTCACTATGTGCATTATCTCTGTACTCTGACCTCATTATGTGAATTATCTACGTAATGTGACCTCACTATGTGTATTATCTCTCTAATGTGACATCACTGTGTTTATTATCTCTGTAATGTGACATCACTATGTGCATTATCTCTGTACTGTGACCTCACTATGTGCATTATCTATGTACTGTGACCTCACTATGTGCATTATCTATGTACTGTGGCATCACTATGTGCATTATCTCTGTACTGTGACCTCACTATGTGCGTTAACTATGTACTGTGACCTCACTATGTGCATTATCTATGTACTGTGACATCACTATGTGCATTATCTATGTACTGTGACATCACTATGTGTATTATCTCTGTAATGTGACATCACTGTGTTTATTATCTCTCTACTGTGACCTCATTATGTCCATTATCTCTGTACTGTGACCTCACTATGTGCATTATCTATGTATTGTGACCTCACTATGTGCATTATCTATGTACTGTGACATCACTATGTGCATTATCTCTGTGCTGTGACATTACTATGTGTATTATCTCTGTAATGTGACATCACTGTGTTTATTATCTCTCTACTGTGACCTCACTATTTGCATTATCTCTAAACTGTGACATCACTGTTTATTATCTCTGTAATGTGACATCACCGTGTTTATTATCTCTGTAATGTGACATCACTATGTGCATTATCTATGTACTGTGACATCACTATGTGCATTATCTATGTACTGTAACATCACTATGTGTATTATCTCTGTAATGTGACATCAATATGTGTATTATCTCTGTAATGTGACTTCACTGTGTTTATTTTCTCTCAACTGTGACCTCACTATGTGCATTATCTATGTACTGTGACCTCACTATGTGCATTATCTCTGTACTGTGACATCACTATATGTATTATCTCTGTAACGTGACATCACTGTATTTATTATCTCTGTAATGTGACATCACTATGTGCATTATCTCTGTACTGTGACATCACTATGTGCATTATCTATGTACTGTGACCTCACTATGTGCATTATCTATGTCCTGTGACCTCACTATGTGCATTATCTCTGTACTGTGACATCACTATATGTATTATCTCTGTAACGTGACATCACTGTATTTATTATCTCTGTAATGTGACATCACTATGTGCATTATCTCTGTACTGTGACATCACTATGTGCATTATCTATGTACTGTGACCTCACTATGTGCACTATCTATGTACTGTGACCTCACTATGTGCATTATCTATGTCCTGTGACCTCACTATGTGCATTATCTCTGTACTGTGACATCACTATATGTATTATCTCTGTAACGTGACATCACTGTATTTATTATCTCTGTAATGTGACATCACTATGTGCATTATCTCTGTACTGTGACCTCACTATGTGCATTATCTATGTACTGTGACCTCACTATTTGCATTATCTATGTCCTGTGACCTCACTATGTGCATTATCTCTGTACTGTGACATCACTATATGTATTATCTCTGTAACGTGACATCACTGTATTTATTATCTCTGTAATGTGACATCACTATATGTATTATCTCTGTAACGTGACATCACTGTATTTATTATCTCTGTAATGTGACATCACTATGTGCATTATCTCTGTACTGTGACATCACTATGTGCATTATCTATGTACTGTGACATCACTATGTGCATTATCTATGTACTGTGACATCACTATGTGCATTATCTATGTACTGTGACCTCACTATGTGCATTATCTATGTACTGTGACATCAATATGTGCATTATCTCTGTACTGTGACCTCACTATGTGCATTATCTATGTACTGTGACATCAATATGTGCATTATCTCTGTCCTGTGACCTCAGTATGTCCATTATCTCGGTACTATGACATCACTATGTGCATTATCTCTGTACTCTGACCTCAGTATGTACATAATCTATGTACTGTGACCTCACTATATGTATTATCTCTGTAATGTGACATCACTGTGTTTATTATCTCTGTACTGTGACCTCACTATGTGGATTATCTCTGTAATGTGACACCACTGTGTTTATTATCTCTCTACTGTGACCTCACTATGTGCATTATCTATGTACTGTGACCTCACTATGTGCATTATCTATGTAATGTGACCTCATTATGTGTATTATCTCTGTACTGTGACCTCAGTATGTGCATTATCTATGTACTGTGACATCACTATGTGCATTATCTCTGTACTGTGACCATACTATGTGCATTATCTATGTACTGTGACCTCACTATGTGGATTATCTATGTACTGTGACATCACTATGTGCATTATCTATGTACTGTGACATCATTATGCGCATTATCTTTGTACTGTGACCACACTATGTGCATTATCTATGTACTGTGACCTCACTATGTCCATTATCTCTGTACTGTGACCTCACTATGTGCATTATCTATGTACTGTGACATCACTATGTGCATTATCTCTGTACTGTGACATCACTATGTGCATTATCTCTGTACTGTGACATCACTGTGTTTATTATCTCTCTACTGTGACCTCACTATCTGCATTATCTATATACTGTGACCTCACTATGTGCATTATCTCTGTACTGTGACCTCACTATGTGCATTATCTCTGTACTCTGACCTCACTATGTGCATTATCTATGTACTGTGACCTCACTATGTGTATTATCTCTGTAATGTGACATCACTGTGCTTATTATCTCTGTACTGTGACCTCACTATGTGGATTATCTCTGTAATGTGACATCACTGTGTTTATTATCTCTATACTGTGACCTCACTATGTGCATTATCTATGTACTGTGACATCACTATGTGCATTATCTCTGTACTGTGACCTCACTATGTGCATTATCTCTGTAATGTGACATCACTGTGTTTATTATCTCTATACTGTGACCTCACTATGTGCATTATCTCTGTACTGTGACCTCACTATGTGCATTATCTCTGTACTGTGACCTCACTATGTGCATTATCTCTGTACTGTGACCTCACTATGTGCATTATCTCTGTACTGTGACCTCACTATGTGCATTATCTCTGTAATGTGACATCACTGTGTTTATTATCTCTCTACTGTGACCTCACTATGTGCATTATCTCTAATGGGACATCACTGTGTTTATTATCTCTCTACTGTGACCTCACTATGTGCATTATCTCTGTACTGTGACCTCACTATGTGCATTATCTATGTACTGTGACCTCACTATGTGCATTATCTCTGTACTCTGACCTCATTATGTGAATTATCTATGTAATGTGACCTCACTATGTGTATTATCTCTCTAATGTGACATCACTGTGTTTATTATCTCTGTAATGTGACATCACTATGTGCATTATCTCTGTACTGTGACCTCACTATGTGCATTATCTATATACTGTGACCTCACTATGTGCATTATCTATGTACTGTGGCATCACTATGTGCATTATCTCTGTACTGTGACCTCACTATGTGCGTTATCTATTTACTGTGACCTCACTATGTGCATTATCTCTGTACTGTGACCTCACTATGTGCATTATCTATGTATTGTGACCTCACTATGTGCATTATCTATGTACTGTGACATCACTATGTGCATTATCTCTGTGCTGTGACATTACTATGTGCATTATCTCTGTAATGTGACATCACTGTGTTTATTATCTCTGTACTGTGACCTCACTATGTGTATTATCTCTGTACTGTGACATCACTATGTGTATTATCTATGTACTGTGACATCACTATGTGCATTATCTCTGTGCTGTGACATCACTATGTGTATTATCTCTGTAATGTGACATCACTGTGTTTATTATCTCTGTACTGTGACCTCACTATGTGTATTATCTCTGTACTGTGACATCACTATGTGTATTATCTCTGTAATGTGACATCACTGTGTTTATTATCCCTGTACTGTAACATCACTATGTGCATTATCTCTGTGCTGTGACCTCACTATTTGCGTTATCTATGTACTGTGACCTCACTATGTGCATTATCTATGTACTGTGACCTCACTATGTGCATTATCTCTGTACTGTGACCTCACTATGTGCATTATCTCTGTACTGTGACCTCACTATGTGCATTATCTCTGTAATGTGACATCACTGTGTTTATTATCTCTCTACTGTGACCTCACTATGTGCATTATCTCTAATGGGACATCACTGTGTTTATTATCTCTCTACTGTGACCTCACTATGTGCATTATCTCTGTACTGTGACCTCACTATGTGCATTATCTATGTACTGTGACCTCACTATGTGCATTATCTCTGTACTCTGACCTCATTATGTGAATTATCTATGTAATGTGACCTCACTATGTGTATTATCTCTCTAATGTGACATCACTGTGTTTATTATCTCTGTAATGTGACATCACTATGTGCATTATCTCTGTACTGTGACCTCACTATGTGCATTATCTATATACTGTGACCTCACTATGTGCATTATCTATGTACTGTGGCATCACTATGTGCATTATCTCTGTACTGTGACCTCACTATGTGCGTTATCTATTTACTGTGACCTCACTATGTGCATTATCTCTGTACTGTGACCTCACTATGTGCATTATCTATGTATTGTGACCTCACTATGTGCATTATCTATGTACTGTGACATCACTATGTGCATTATCTCTGTGCTGTGACATTACTATGTGCATTATCTCTGTAATGTGACATCACTGTGTTTATTATCTCTGTACTGTGACCTCACTATGTGTATTATCTCTGTACTGTGACATCACTATGTGTATTATCTATGTACTGTGACATCACTATGTGCATTATCTCTGTGCTGTGACATCACTATGTGTGTTATCTCTGTAATGTGACATCACTGTGTTTATTATCTCTGTACTGTGACCTCACTATGTGTATTATCTCTGTACTGTGACATCACTATGTGTATTATCTCTGTAATGTGACATCACTGTGTTTATTATCCCTGTACTGTAACATCACTATGTGCATTATCTCTGTGCTGTGACCTCACTATTTGCGTTATCTATGTACTGTGACCTCACTATGTGCATTATCTATGTACTGTGACCTCACTATGTGCATTATCTCTGTACTGTGACCTCACTATGTGCATTATCTCTGTACTGTGACCTCACTATGTGCATTATCTCTGTAATGTGACATCACTGTGTTTATTATCTCTCTACTGTGACCTCACTATGTGCATTATCTCTAATGGGACATCACTGTGTTTATTATCTCTCTACTGTGACCTCACTATGTGCATTATCTCTGTACTGTGACCTCACTATGTGCATTATCTATGTACTGTGACCTCACTATGTGCATTATCTCTGTACTCTGACCTCATTATGTGAATTATCTATGTAATGTGACCTCACTATGTGTATTATCTCTCTAATGTGACATCACTGTGTTTATTATCTCTGTAATGTGACATCACTATGTGCATTATCTCTGTACTGTGACCTCACTATGTGCATTATCTATGTACTGTGACCTCACTATGTGCATTATCTATGTACTGTGGCATCACTATGTGCATTATCTCTGTACTGTGACCTCACTATGTGCGTTATCTATGTACTGTGACCTCACTATGTGCATTATCTATGTACTGTGACATCACTATGTGCATTATCTATGTACTGTGACATCACTATGTGTATTATCTCTGTAATGTGACATCACTGTGTTTATTATCTCTCTACTGTGACCTCATTATGTCCATTATCTCTGTACTGTGACCTCACTATGTGCATTATCTATGTATTGTGACCTCACTATGTGCATTATCTATGTACTGTGACATCACTATGTGCATTATCTCTGTGCTGTGACATTACTATGTGTATTATCTCTGTAATGTGACATCACTGTGTTTATTATCTCTCTACTGTGACCTCACTATTTGCATTATCTCTAAACTGTGACATCACTGTTTATTATCTCTGTAATGTGACATCACTATGTGCATTATCTATGTACTGTGACATCACTATGTGCATTATCTATGTACTGTAACATCACTATGTGTATTATCTCTGTAATGTGACATCAATATGTGTATTATCTCTGTAATGTGACTTCACTGTGTTTATTTTCTCTCAACTGTGACCTCACTATGTGCATTATCTATGTACTGTGACCTCACTATGTGCATTATCTCTGTACTGTGACATAACTATATGTATTATCTCTGTAACGTGACATCACTGTATTTATTATCTCTGTAATGTGACATCACTATGTGCATTATCTCTGTACTGTGACATCACTATGTGCATTATCTATGTACTGTGACATCACTATGTGCATTATCTATGTACTGTGACCTCACTATGTGCATTATCTATGTCCTGTGACCTCACTATGTGCATTATCTCTGTACTGTGACATCACTATATGTATTATCTCTGTAACGTGACATCACTGTATTTATTATCTCTGTAATGTGACATCACTATGTGCATTATCTCTGTACTGTGACATCACTATGTGCATTATCTATGTACTGTGACCTCACTATGTGCATTATCTATGTACTGTGACCTCACTATGTGCATTATCTATGTCCTGTGACCTCACTATGTGCATTATCTCTGTACTGTGACATCACTATATGTATTATCTCTGTAACGTGACATCACTGTATTTATTATCTCTGTAATGTGACATCACTATGTGCATTATCTCTGTACTGTGACCTCACTATGTGCATTATCTATGTACTGTGACCTCACTATTTGCATTATCTATGTCCTGTGACCTCACTATGTGCATTATCTCTGTACTGTGACATCACTATATGTATTATCTCTGTAACGTGACATCACTGTATTTATTATCTCTGTAATGTGACATCACTATGTGCATTATCTCTGTACTGTGACATCACTATGTGCATTATCTATGTACTGTGACATCACTATGTGCATTATCTATGTACTGTGACATCACTATGTGCATTATCTATGTACTGTGACCTCACTATGTGCATTATCTATGTACTGTGACATCAATATGTGCATTATCTCTGTACTGTGAACTCACTATGTGCATTATCTATGTACTGTGACATCAATATGTGCATTATCTCTGTCCTGTGACATCACTATGTCCATTATCTCGGTACTATGACATCACTATGTGCATTATCTCTGTACTCTGACCTCAGTATGTACATAATCTATGTACTGTGACCTCACTATGTGTATTATCTCTGTAATGTGACATCACTGTGTTTATTATCTCTGTACTGTGACCTCACTATGTGGATTATCTCTGTAATGTGACACCACTGTGTTTATTATCTCTCTACTGTGACCTCATTATGTGCATTATCTATGTACTGTGACCTCACTATGTGCATTATCTATGTAATGTGACCTCATTATGTGTATTATCTCTGTACTGTGACCTCAGTATGTGCATTATCTATGTACTGTGACATCACTATGTGCATTATCTCTGTACTGTGACCATACTATGTGCATTATCTATGTACTGTGACCTCACTATGTGGATTATCTATGTACTGTGACATCACTATGTGCATTATCTATGTACTGTGACATCATTATGCGCATTATCTTTGTACTGTGACCACACTATGTGCATTATCTATGTACTGTGACCTCACTATGTCCATTATCTCTGTACTGTGACCTCACTATGTGCATTATCTATGTACTGTGACATCACTATGTGCATTATCTCTGTACTGTGACATCACTATGTGCATTATCTCTGTACTGTGACATCACTGTGTTTACTATCTCTCTACTGTGACCTCACTATGTGCATTATCTATATACTGTGACCTCACTATGTGCATTATCTCTGTACTGTGACCTCACTATGTGCATTATCTCTGTACTCTGACCTCACTATGTGCATTATCTATGTACTGTGACCTCACTATGTGTATTATCTCTGTAATGTGACATCACTGTGCTTATTATCTCTGTACTGTGACCTCACTATGTGGATTATCTCTGTAATGTGACATCACTGTGTTTATTATCTCTATACTGTGACCTCACTATGTGCATTATCTATGTACTGTGACATCACTATTTGCATTATCTCTGTACTGTGACTACACTATGCGCATTATCTATGTACTGTGACCTCACTATGTGCATTATCTCTGTGCTGTGACATCACTATGTGTATTATCTCTGTAATATGACATCACTGTGTTTATTATCCCTGTACTGTGACATCACTATGTGTATTATCTCTGTAATGTGACATCACTGTGTTTATTATCTATGTACTGTGACCTCACTATTTGCATTATCTCTATACTGTGACATCAATATGTGTATTATCTCTGTAATGTGACATAACTGTGTTTATTATCTATGTACTGTGACCTCACTATGTGCATTATCTATATACTGTGACATCACTATGTGCATTATCTCTGTAATGTGACATAACTGTGTTTATTATCTATGTACTGTGACCTCACTATGTGCATTATCTATGTACTGTGACATCACTATGTGTATTATCTCTGTAATGTGACATAACTGTGTTTATTATCCCTGTACTGTGACCTCACTATGTGTATTATCTCTGTAATGTGACATCAGTGTGTTTATTATCTCTGTACTGTGACATCACTATGTACATTATCTTTGTACTGTGACATCACTATGTGTATTATCTCTGTAACGTGACATCACTGTGTTTTTTATCTCTCTACTATGACCTCACTATGTGCATTATCTATGTAATGTGACCTCACTATGTGTATTATCTCTCTAATGTGACATCACTGTGTTTATTATCTCTCTACTGTGACCTCACTATGTGCATTATCTATGTATTGTGACCTCACTATGTGCATTATCTATGTACTGTGACATCACTATGTGCATTATCTCTGTGCTGTGACATTACTATGTGTATTATCTCTGTAATGTGACATCACTGTGTTTATTATCCCTGTACTGTAACATCACTATGTGCATTATCTCTGTGCTGTGGCCTCACTATTTGCGTTATCTATGTACTGTGACCTCACTATGTGCATTATCTATGTACTGTGACATCACTATGTGCATTATCTCTGTACTGTGACATCACTATGTGCATTATCTCTGTAATGTGACATCACTGTGTTTATTATCTCTCTACTGTGACCTCACTATGTGCATTGTCTATGTACTGTGACCTCACTATGTGCATTATCTATGTATTGTGACCTCACTATGTGCATTATCTCTGTACTGTGACCTCACTATGTGCATTATCTCTGTAATGTGACATCACTGTGTTCATTATCTCTCTACTGTGACCTCACTATGTGCATTATCTATGTACTGTGACCTCACTATGTGCATTATCTCTGTACTGTGACCTCACTATGTGCGTTATCTCTGTACTGTGACCTCACTATGTGCATTATCACTGTAATGTGACATCACTGTGTTTATTATCTCTCTACTGTGACCTCACTATGTGCATTATCTATGTACTGTGACCTCACTATGTGCATTATCTCTGTACTCTGACCTCACTATGTGAATTATCTATGTAATGTGACCTCACTATGTGTATTATCTCTCTAATGTGACATCACTGTGTTTATTATCTCTGTAATGTGACATCACTATGTGCATTATCTCTGTACTGTGACCTCACTATGTGCATTATCTATGTACTGTGACCTCACTATGTGCATTATCTATGTACTGTGACCTCACTATGTGCATTATCTCTGTACTGTGACCTCACTATGTGCGTTATCTATTTACTGTGACCTCACTATGTGCATTATCTATGTACTGTGACATCACTATGTGCATTATCTATGTAGTGTGACATCACTATGTGTATTATCTCTGTAATGTGACATCACTGTGTTTATTATCTCTCTACTGTGACCTCACTATGTGCATTATCTATGTATTGTGACCTCACTATGTGCATTATCTATGTACTGTGACATCACTATGTGTATTATCTCTGTACTGTGACATCACTATGTGTATTATCTCTGTAATGTGACATCACTGTGTTTATTATCCCTGTACTGTAACATCACTATGTGCATTATCTCTGAGCTGTGACCTCACTATTTGCGTTATCTATGTACTGTGACCTCACTATGTGCATTATCTATGTACTGTGACATCACTATGTACATTATCTATGTACTGTGACATCACTATGTGCATTATCTCTGTAATGTGACATCACTGTGTTTATTATCTCTCTACTGTGACCTCACTATGTGCATTATCTCTCTAATGGGACATCACTGTGTTCATTATCTCTCTACTGTGACCTCACTATGTGCATTATCTATGTTCTGTGACCTCACTATGTGCATTATCTCTGTACTGTGACCTCACTATGTGCATTATCTCTGTACTGTGACCTCACTATGTGCATTATCTCTGTAATGTGACATCACTGTGTTTATTATCTCTCTACTGTGACCTCACTATGTGCATTATCTCTAATGGGACATCACTGTGTTTATTATCTCTCTACTGTGACCTCACTATGTGCATTATCTCTGTACTGTGACCTCACTATGTACATTATCTCTGTACTGTGACCTCACTATGTGCATTATCTCTGTACTCTGACCTCATTATGTGAATTATCTATGTAATGTGACCTCACTATGTGTATTATCTCTCTAATGTGACATCACTGTGTTTATTATCTCTGTAATGTGACATCACTATGTGCATTATCTCTGTACTGTGACCTCACTATGTGCATTATCTATGTACTGTGACCTCACTATGTGCATTATCTATGTACTGTGGCATCACTATGTGCATTATCTCTGTACTGTGACCTCACTATGTGCGTTATCCATGTACTGTGACCTCACTATGTGCATTATCTATGTACTGTGACATCACTATGTGCATTATCTATGTACTGTGACATCACTATGTGTATTTTCTCTGTAATGTGACATCACTGTGTTTATTATCTCTCTACGGTGACCTCATTATGTCCATTATCTCTGTACTGTGACCTCACTATGTGCATTATCTATGTATTGTGACCTCACTATGTGCATTATCTATGTACTGTGACATCACTATGTGCATTATCTCTGTGCTGTGACATTACTATGTGTATTATCTCTGTAATGTGACATCACTGTGTTTATTATCTCTGTACTGTGACCTCATTATGTGTATTATCTCTGTACTGTGACATCACTATGTGTATTATCTCTGTAATGTGACATCACTGTGTTTATTATCTCTCTACTGTGACGTCACTATTTGCATTATCTCTAAACTGTGACATCACTGTTTTTTATCTCTGTAATGTGACATCACCGTGTTTATTATCTCTCTACTGTGACCTCACTATGTGCATTATCTATGTATTGTGACATCACTATATGTATTATCTCTGTAACGTGACATCACTGTATTTATTATCTCTGTAATGTGACATCACTATGTGCATTATCTATGTACTGTGACCTCACTATGTGCATTATCTATGTACTGTGACCTCACTATGTGCATTATCTATGTCCTGTGACCTCACTATGTGCATTATCTCTGTACTGTGACATCACTATATGTATTATCTCTGTAACGTGACATCACTGTATTTATTATCTCTGTAATGTGACATCACTATGTGCATTATCTCTGTACTGTGACCTCACTATGTGCATTATCTATGTACTGTGACCTCACTATATGCATTATCTATGTCCTGTGACCTCACTATGTGCATTATCTCTGTACTGTGACATCACTATATGTATTATCTCTGTAACGTGACATCACTGTATTTATTATCTCTGTAATGTGACATCACTATGTGCATTATCTCTGTACTGTGACATCACTATGTGCATTATCTATGTACTGTGACATCATTATGTGCATTATCTATGTACTGTGACCTCACTATGTGCATTATCTATGTACTGTGACATCACTATGTGCATTATCTATGTACTGTGACATCACTATGTGTATTATCTCTGTAATGTGACATCACTGTGTTTATTATCTCTCTACTGTGACCTCACTAGGTGCATTATCTCTGTACTGTGACCTCACTATGTGCATTATCTATGTACTGTGACCTTACTATGTGCATTATCTATGTACTGTGACCTCACTATGTGCATTATCTCTGTACTGTGACATCACTATGTGCATTATCTCTGTACTGTGACCTCACTATGTGCATTATCTCTGTACTGTGACCTCACTATGTGCATTATCTATGTACTGTGACATCAATATGTGCATTATCTCTGTCCTGTGACATCACTATGTCCATTATCTCTGTACTATGACATCACTATGTGCATTATCTCTGTACTCTGACCTCACTATGTGCATAATCTATGTACTGTGACCTCACTATGTGTATTATCTCTGTAATGTGACATCACTGTGTTTATTATCTCTGTACTGTGACCTCACTATGTGGATTATCTCTGTAATGTGACACCACTGTGTTTATTATCTCTCTACTGTGACCTCACTATGTGCATTATCTATGTACTATGACATCACTATGTGCATTATCTCTGTACTCTGACCTCACTATGTGCATAATCTATGTACTGTGACCTCACTATGTGCATTATCTATGTACTGTGACATCACTATGTGCATTATCTCTGTACTGTGACCATACTATGTGGATTATCTATGTACTGTGACATCACTATGTGCATTATCTATGTACTGTGACATCATTATGCGCATTATCTTTGTACTGTGACCACACTATGTGCATTATCTATGTACTGTGACCTCACTATGTCCATTATCTCTGTACTGTGACCTCACTATGTGCATTATCTATGTACTGTGACATCACTATGTGCATTATCTCTGTACTGTGACATCACTATGTGCATTATCTCTGTACTGTGACATCACTGTGTTTATTATCTCTCTACTGTGACCTCACTATGTGCATTATCTATATACTGTGACCTCACTATGTGCATTATCTCTGTACTGTGACCTCACTATGTGCATTTTCTCTGTACTGTGACCTCACTATGTGCATTATCTATGTAATATGACCTCACTATGTGTATTATCTCTGTACTGTGACATCACTATGTGTATTATCTCTGTACTGTGACATCACTATGTGTATTATCTCTGTAATGTGACATCACTGTGTTTATTATCCCTGTACTGTAACATCACTATGTGCATTATCTCTGTGCTGTGACCTCACAATTTGCGTTATCTATGTACTGTGACCTCACTATGTGCATTATCTATGTACTGTGACATCACTATGTACATTATCTATGTACTGTGACATCACTATGTGCATTATCTCTGTAATGTGACATCACTGTGTTTATTATCTCTCTACTGTGACCTCACTATGTGCATTATCTCTCTAATGGGACATCACTGTGTTCATTATCTCTCTACTGTGACCTCACTATGTGCATTATCTATGTTCTGTGACCTCACTATGTGCATTATCTCTGTACTGTGACCTCACTATGTGCATTATCTCTGTACTGTGACCTCACTATGTGCATTATCTCTGTAATGTGACATCACTGTGTTTATTATCTCTCTACTGTGACCTCACTATGTGCATTATCTCTAATGGGACATCACTGTGTTTATTATCTCTCTACTGTGACCTCACTATGTGCATTATCTCTGTACTGTGACCTCACTATGTGCATTATCTCTGTACTGTGACCTCACTATGTGCATTATCTCTGTACTCTGACCTCATTATGTGAATTATCTATGTAATGTGACCTCACTATGTGTATTATCTCTCTAATGTGACATCATTGTGTTTATTATCTCTGTAATGTGACATCACTATGTGCATTATCTCTGTACTGTGACCTCACTATGTGCATTATCTATGTACTGTGACCTCACTATGTGCATTATCTATGTACTGTGGCATCACTATGTGCATTATCTCTGTACTGTGACCTCACTATGTGCGTTATCTATGTACTGTGACCTCACTATGTGCATTATCTATGTACTGTGACATCACTATGTGCATTATCTATGTACTGTGACATCACTATGTGTATTATCTCTGTAATGTGACATCACTGTGTTTATTATCTCTGTACTGTGACCTCACTATGTACATTATCTATGTATTGTGACCTCACTATGTGCATTATCTATGTACTGTGACATCACTATGTGCATTATCTCTGTGCTGTGACATTACTATGTGTATTATCTCTGTAATGTGACATCACTGTGTTTATTATCTCTGTACTGTGACCTCATTATGTGTATTATCTCTGTACTGTGACATCACTATGTGTATTATCTCTGTAATGTGACATCACTGTGTTTATTATCTCTACTGTGACGTCACTATTTGCATTATCTCTAAACTGTGACATCACTGTTTATTATCTCTGTAATGTGACATCACCGTGTTTATTATCTCTCTACTGTGACCTCACTATGTGCATTATCTATGTATTGTGACATCACTATATGTATTATCTCTGTAACGTGACATCACTGTATTTATTATCTCTGTAATGTGACATCACTATGTGCATTATCTCTGTACTGTGACATCACTATGTGCATTATCTATGTACTGTGACCTCACTATGTGCATTATCTATGTACTGTGACCTCACTATGTGCATTATCTATGTCCTGTGACCTCACTATGTGCATTATCTCTGTACTGTGACATCACTATATGTATTATCTCTGTAACGTGACATCACTGTATTTATTATCTCTGTAATGTGACATCACTATGTGCATTATCTCTGTACTGTGACCTCACTATGTGCATTATCTATGTACTGTGACCTCACTATATGCATTATCTATGTCCTGTGACCTCACTATGTGCATTATCTCTGTACTGTGACATCACTATATGTATTATCTCTGTAACGTGACATCACTGTATTTATTATCTCTGTAATGTGACATCACTATGTGCATTATCTCTGTACTGTGACATCACTATGTGCATTATCTATGTACTGTGACATCATTATGTGCATTATCTATGTACTGTGACCTCACTATGTTTATTATCTATGTACTGTGACATCACTATGTGCATTATCTATGTACTGTGACATCACTATGTGTATTATCTCTGTAATGTGACATCACTGTGTTTATTATCTCTCTACTGTGACCTCACTAGGTGCATTATCTCTGTACTGTGACCTCACTATGTGCATTATCTATGTACTGTGACCTTACTATGTGCATTATCTATGTACTGTGACCTCACTATGTGCATTATCTCTGTACTGTGACATCACTATGTGCATTATCTCTGTACTGTGACCTCACTATGTGCATTATCTCTGCACTGTGACCTCACTATGTGCATTATCTATGTACTGTGACATCAATATGTGCATTATCTCTGTACTGTGACCTCACTATGTGCATTATCTATGTACTGTGACCTTACTATGTGCATTATCTATGTACTGTGACCTCACTATGTGCATTATCTCTGTACTGTGACATCACTATGTGCATTATCTCTGTACTGTGACCTCACTATGTGCATTATCTCTGTACTGTGACCTCACTATGTGCATTATCTATGTACTGTGACATCAATATGTGTATTATCTCTGTCCTGTGACATCACTATGTCCATTATCTCTGTACTATGACATCACTATGTGCATTATCTCTGTACTCTGACCTCACTATGTGCATAATCTATGTACTGTGACCTCACTATGTGTATTATCTCTGTAATGTGACATCACTGTGTTTATTATCTCTGTACTGTGACCTCACTATGTGGATTATCTCTGTAATGTGACACCACTGTGTTTATTATCTCTCTACTGTGACCTCACTATGTGCATTATCTATGTACTGTGACCTCACTATGTGCATTATCTATGTAATGTGACCTCACTATGTGTATTATCTCTGTACTGTGACCTCACTATGTGCATTATCTATGTACTGTGACATTACTATGTGCATTATCTCTGTACTGTGACCTTACTATGTGCATTATCTATGTACTGTGACCTCACTATGTGGATTATCTATGTACTGTGACATCACTATGTGCATTATCTATGTACTGTGACATCATTATGCGCATTATCTTTGTACTGTGACCACACTATGTGCATTATCTATGTACTGTGACCTCACTATGTCCATTATCTCTGTACTGTGACCTCACTATGTGCATTATCTATGTACTGTGACATCACTATGTGCATTATCTCTGTACTGTGACATCACTATGTGCATTATCTCTGTACTGTGACATCACTGTGTTTATTATCTCTCTACTGTGACCTCACTATGTGCATTATCTATATACTGTGACCTCACTATGTGCATTATCTCTGTACTGTGACCTCACTATGTGCATTATCTCTGTACTCTGACCTCACTATGTGCATTATCTATGTACTGTGACCTCACTATGTGGATTATCTCTGTAATGTGACATCACTGTGTTTATTATCTCTATACTGTGACCTCACTATGTGCATTATCTATGTACTGTGACATCACTATTTGCATTATCTCTGTACTGTGACTTCACTATGCGCATTATCTATGTACTGTGACCTCACTATGTGCATTATCTCTGGGCTGTGACAGCACTATGTGTATTATCTCTGTAATATGACATCACTATGTGTATTATCTCTGTAATGTGACATCACTGTGTTTATTATCTCTCTACTGTGACCTCACTATGTGCATTTTCTCTGTACTGTGACCTCACTATGTGCATTATCTATGTAATATGACCTCACTATGTGTATTATCTCTGTAATGTGACATCACTATGTGCATTATCTATGTACTGTGACATCACTATGTGCATTATCTCTGTACTGTGTAGAGATGAGCGTTGTTCTACTCGAACTGTTCGCCAATCTCAAATTCGAGCTGTTTTGGGCGGTGTTCGAGCCGTTCGGCGAACACGAACAATTTGAGAAAAATTCGGCTGTTCGAGGTTATGTTCGATAACTGTTCGTGCACCAAAATCATAACTGGATTTTTTCTCAGTAATGATGAAAATTAATGTTAATACGCAGTTTGAGTGTACAGCGGGGTGGGGGGAGGGGCAGGGGATGGATCTCTGCAGGAACAATGAAGATCTCCATTTTTTTTTCTCTTTCCCGCATTTGCAGTGGGGAGGTGCAATCTGTCAGCCTATCAGCAGCGCACACACGGAGCGAAGTGCTTATTTTCACACAAGCAAGGGCATGTGTCATTGGCAGTGTATGTCACATGGCCTTGCCCTATAAGACCCAGCCATTTTCCCCGTCGCCACCATTTTCTCACTGCTGCAGCTGCGTGTTAGACGGCACCGCTGTTGCTGTGTGCGCTATACCTTGTTAATTTCAAGCCAATTTTCGCACAAATCTACAGATAGCTTGGGAGTAGGGAATAGTTGTGATTGCAGTCCTTTTAAGGACTAGGTTACAGCATTTCCTACGACTTTTATCAGGCAGGTCTGTGCTCTTAAATAGATAGATTGTGGGAGTAAAGACTAATTGTAATTGCAGTCCTTTTCAGGACTAGGTTACATCAGTTCCTATCAGTTTTTGCCAGGCAGGTCTGTGCCAGTGCTGTGCAAGTTTTTTTCACAGCATTTGGCTGAATCTAGCAAAGCTAATCCTTTTTGGCCTATTGCAGAGTGTGTTAGTCAGTGGAGTAGCCTATCTGTGTTGCAAGATATACCACCTGTGTATAGAATACCATTTTTACTGCACCTAGTGAAGTAAAATCTTTTGGGCATAGCATCATTCTATTAGTCCATCTATACTGACCTCCAGCAGGTTGCAAATTGAATATAATTTTTTTCTGCATCTACCTCTGAAAAAATATTTGGGCTTCTAGCAGTGTGTGGGACTTGTTCTATTAGTCCATCTATACTGACCTCCATCAGGTTGCAAATTAAAAATAATTTTTATCTGCATCTAGCTCTGAAAAAATATTTGGCCTTCTAGCAGTGTGTGGGACTCATTGTATTAGGCCATCTATACTGACCTCCATCAGGTTGCAAACTGAATATATTTTTTTTCTGCATCTACCTCTGAAAAAATATTTGGGCTTCTAGCTGTGTGTGGGACTTTCTCTATTAGTCCATCTATACTGACCTCCATCAGGTTGCAAATTGAATATAATTTTTTTCTGCATCTAACCCAGCCAATAGTTTTGGCCTAATACCACAGTTTGGCCACTCAGCTCTGCTCGGTTCCCATCCATTGTTTTTTTGTGCAAACAACTCCAGAGTTGTGAATTAGTTAACCACCAAAATGAGTGGAAAAAAGGCCTGCTGCTGGTGGAAAGGGGAATAGGCGTGTTGGGAAGGGGAAAAAAGGTTGTGTCCGTGGGGTAGGTGTTAAAGCAACAGTAACATCTGCAGAAGAAAGACCATCTTCCAGCCAAACTAAAATGTCTACTTTTAGCGGACAATGTGATAAGATCCCTTTCTTACGGCCACGCCAATCGCTACAAATTCCAGATGAGGCACAAAAACAGCAGGTGCTTCAACGGATATCAAGTGCTCCTTTAAGTGGGCTCTCCTCCACATCAACTTCAACATCACAAATACTCCAGTCCTCAAAGGTGTCACCCCAATCGCACTTGCTTCCTCACAGCTCCCAAATCTCCAGCTGCCCGTCTGAGTATGAGGTAGAACAGATGGTTGAGTCTGCAGAGCTGTTTACTCATACTATAGCCTGGGAATCAGAGGTCGACTCCAGCGCTTCTGTGAATCCAGACGAGGAAATGATCTGCACTGATGCCCAGAATCTTTATGAATCGGATCCAGGACCAGACGCAGAAAGTTCTGACCATAATGTAGACCCTCATTCCCAAACTGTAACTCCTGTTGGTGGAGACAATGAGGAAGACGATGATGAGACTCAAATACCTGATTGGAGCGACAACTTTAGTTTTTTGTCAGGGCAGGAACAGGTTGGCTCTGAGGACGACGGGTGTGATAACGCAAAGGGTGATGATGATGAGGCTGGAGATTCCACTTACTGTCAACCCACAGTCAGCCAAGAGATGAGGTCAGCAGAGGAGGTGGAGGAAGATGCTAGTGACGACGAGGTCAGGTTGCGCCTTCCTGGACAGAGACGTGGTACTGGAAGCACGTCAACAACTGCATCCTCAAACACAACTCTGCCTCTCACCACAAGTCGTGGTGGCTCTTCAGGTCGCATGGGTGCTAAGCCTTGCATAGCCTGGGCATTTTTTCAGATCGATAAAGATGACCCAACTCGTGTTATCTGTAACATTTGTCAGCAAAAGCTAAGTAGAGGCCAAAAAATACATAGTTTGAGTACTTCATGCATGAACCGGCACATGGACATGAAGCATAAGTTGCAGTGGGAAGCTCAGTGTGCTACAATGCGGCCTAGCCGGCCGGGCCAACCACCGTCTGCCATATCTTGTGCATCCGCGGCCTCTTCATCCTCTGTGACTTGGGGGACAGCAGTCACACCTGTTTTGGGGCGCAGACCTGCCACCTCTTTACCCGCAACAGCCAGCGTGATTGGCAGGTCATCATTTTCTTTGGAGGTGGTAACACCAGCTGGTGTTGAGCGCTGTCCGACATCGATAGCACCACCTTTGGATCAAGGCAACCTAACATGTCCGCCTGCATCTTCCTCACAGACCGGCAGTTTGCCGGGGACACCCTTATCAACCCCGTCTAAGCACAATAGCCAGCCCTCGGTCCCTCAGATGTGGACAAGTAAAAGACCATTTCCTCCTAGCCATGAGAAAGCTAAGAGGTTGAATTTCACCATCTGCAAGCTCTTGGCTACAGAAATGCTGCCTTTCCGCCTGGTGGACACAGAGGATTTTCGAGACCTTATGTCTTTCGCAGTGCCCCAGTACCAGATGCCCAGTCGGCACTACTTCTCAAAGAAAGGTGTGCCTGCGCTCCACCAGCATGTCGCACACAACATCTCGGCTTCTTTGAGAAACTCTGTGTGTGACAGGGTGCATTTCACCACAGACACTTGGACGAGTAGGCATGGACAGGGGCGTTACATGTCGCTGACTGGGCACTGGGTAACTATGGTGACAGCAGGACAAGGGGCTGCTGTCCAAGTCTTGCCGTCCCCACGAGTTGTGCGTCAATCCTCTTTATGTCAAAGTTCCTCCACTGCTTCTGCCTCCTCAACCTCCTCTCGGTCTTCCACCTGCACCCAAAGCCTGTCTGGTCATGCCACAAGCTTTCTAACTGCGCAGAAGGGATCCTGCACACCTTCTTACTATGCTGGCAGTAGGGCTCAACGTCATCAGGCGGTTTTTACTTTGAAATGTCTGGGAAATGTGAGTCACACAGCTGAGGAGTTGTGGTCAGCTCTGGAGAACCAATTTCATGAATGGTTGTCTCCACTGGACCTGAAACCAGGGAAGGCCGTGTGCGACAATGCTGCAAACCTGGGTGTGGCCCTTCGCCGGGGCAATGTCACACACGTGCCTTGTATGGCTCACGTGTTGAACCTGGTTGTCCAGCAATTTTTAGCCCACTATCCCAGACTAGATGGCCTTCTGCAGAGGGCACGGTCGCTGTGTGCTCACTTCCGCCGTTCGCATCCCGCAGCTCAGCGACTTACATCTCTACAGAAGTCGTTGGGCTTGCCACTTCACCGGCTAAAATGCGATGTGCCTATCCGGTGGAATTCAACTCTGCACATGTTGCAGCGACTGTGGCAGCACCGACAAGCCCTGGTGCAATACGTTCTGACGTATAGCCTGGGCCAACGAGATCCGGAGGTGGGGCAAATCACGCTGGAGGAGTGGTCTCAGATCAGGGACCTATGCACCCTTCTGCACAGTTTTGAAATGGCGACGAAGATGTTTAGTGCTGACGATGCCATTATTAGCATGACTATTCCGGTGATTTACATGCTGGAGCACATGTTAAACAGAATTCGGAGTCAGGTGGTGCGACAATAGGAGGTGGAGGAAGTAGAGGAGGAGGAGTTGTATGCGGAAGGGCTAACATCTGCAAGGTCCAGACGGTCGGCAGCACCAAGGCGGCAGGCATGTGAGGGTGGGGGAGATGGTTTTACCAGGGCGCATGGTAGCAGCCAAACAAGTGAGGAAGGTGCAGGAGCCCAGGAAGAAGTGGAGGACGAACTGATGGAAGACTCATCAGATGAGGGAGACCTTGATCACATTTCTGTTGTGCGAGGTTGGGGGGAGAGGACAGAGGAAGGAAGCATGATTGTTACCTCGCCACCAACACAACAGGGACTTGGTGCTCCTGGATGCGCAACACACATGAGTGCCTTCTTGCTGCACTACCTGCAACATGACCCTCGAATTGGGAGAATTAGAAATAATCCTGACTACTGGGTTGCCACACTGTTAGATCCCCGGTACAAAAGTAAATTTGCAGAAATTATTCCTGCCATAGAAAGGGATGCACGCATGCAGGAGTATCAGCAGAGACTGTTGCAGAATCTTACATGTGCTTTTCCACAAAACACCAGTGGTGCACGTAGTGAATCTCACAGTTCCAACTTGCCAACCGTGGGACTGTCAAGTGTTCAGCACTCAAACCGTAACAGAACCACAGTATCTGCTGGTAACATCAATTTTGCGGAATCATTTCACCACTTTTTTAGCCCATCCTTTGCAAGGCCACAGGAGACAAGAAGTCTGACACATAGTCAACGCCTAGAGACGATGGTACAGGAGTATCTCCAAGTAAACATTGAAGCCATGACTGTGTCACTGGACCCTTGCTCTTTTTGGGCTTCCAATCTGGATAAATGGCCGGAGCTCGCCACTTACGCCTTGGAGATCTTGTCATGCCCCGCAGCCAGCGTTCTGTCTGAACGTGTGTTCAGCGCTGCTGGTGGTGTGCTGACAGATAAGCGCACGCGGCTCTCCACTGATAATGTAGACAGACTCACGTTCATAAAGATGAACAAATCATGGATCCGAAACGACTTTTCTACCCCTGTGTCATCCTGGGGAGAGTAAAAGCTTGATGATTGGTTAAATTCACCCTACCAACCGTTTTAAGCTTTCAAATTACTAATCATGTTTATCTGTATCTTGACTGGAAAATAATTTGGGCTTTGTAGCAGTGTGCAGCACTGATCCTATTAGGCCATCTATACTAAGCTCCACCAGATTTAAAATTAATAATAATTTTTAGCTGCATCTGACGCGCCCCCTGGGCCTGTGCTGCTGCTGCTGTGTAGGGGGAATACCCAGAGCCGGATCGCTGGGGGTTGTAGTTCTCCGTGGCGGTGACCCGGTCTGTGCCCAGGGCGGTCAAACCAGTGGCAGTCTATTTGTATTGTAATAAGTGTCCGACTACGCCACCCGTGGATTGCGGTCAGTGGGGACCGCCGCTGCGCTGCCGACCGCTGAGGCTGATGTTGGTTGCGCAGCCGAGTATGGGATAACTCCCCACGGGAGGAGTATTGCCTCAGGGCAGCTAATGTGGAAGATGATGGGAGTGATGGTGTGAGGGTCCCAGCGCTAATGGTGCTGGAGCGGCAAGGAATCACAGAGACGTGTGGTGCAGTTCAGGGTCTTTACTGATGGTACAAGGCAGACCCTCCCGGGAGTACTGGCTAGTATAAGGGGCCTGGTCAGTCTGCGAGCAAGCAGGAGTTCCCCTGGCCAGGTGGAGTTGTAGGCCTCCCCGTTAATCTGCACTCTTCCTGGCTACCTTGCTATCAGCGGTTAAAAGTAGCCCACGTCCCTGAGTATACCGTGTGGTGCTCACCCGTATGGCTGGTGACTTGGGGCCTTCTGTTAGCCTCCGCTCCTGGATGGCGGCGCTGGTCCCTTCTCTGTGACTGAGCCTCCGGGCTTCTATGGCCAGAGGACCTGGAATCCCCTGCCGGCTGGTTTCTGCTGCTGGGTGTATATCAGTCCCCACAGCCTCGGACTCCTGTGTCCGGCTTTAGTATCTTCGTCCAGGGCGAACTCTGCTCAGCTCCAGCCCCTGGACTTCTGCTACTGCTCCTCCAGAGCTCCTGATCTCACTTTCCCTCTCTAGACTCTGACTCTGTCTGCAGCTTCACTCTGACTGCTCTAATCCCGCCCCAGACCCAGTTTAAAAGGGCAGATTCCTCCCCTCCCAGGTCTGGGCGGACCGTGTTGCATGCTTAGGGATCCTGACCAGAGAAACCTCCCACTTGCTCTCAGACATAATATCTCTATTACTGTGGCAACCAGACCCCTGGGGTGTCGCATTCCCCCCTAGTAAATTTTAGTACTCCGGGACTAAACACATTTTTTAAAGAAACATAAATACAAGGTATAACAATAACAAGACAACATATTTACAAGAAGCTTTAGTCTGTAGAGGTCACGGCGTTTCCGTGACCGGGTGTCCATATCACCCAAGGTGAAGTTTTAAGGGAAGTAGGGGACCTGTCCAAAGCAAACCCCTTGCGTTGTCCTTGGGCGTGGCTGCAAGGCTGGAGCTAGCTACTTTGGGCCGCCAGTAGGCCACGCCAGACAGGTTTTCTCTTCTGCGGCCATCTTCACAAGAGGCACCAAGGTGCAACTATCTACAAAACTGTTCCGGTTATCCAGTGTCCATAACCTGTTAGTCCAAATAAATCTGCAGGGTAACTGAGAAACATAATTAGTAACAGGCAACAAACATAAACCATAAACATTTTTCAATAAACAGTCAACTTTACAGTGCACTGGTTTAGATTCTCCAGCGAGCGGGCATCTGACCTTTAGTGACTCTAGTGGACCTACGGAGCTCACTAACTGGTTCTGCACTACAGGGTGTAGGAGGTGTTATGGGCAAGCTGGGCAGCTTTCTGCGCACTCTTTGGCTCACTAGGGGCACAGCAGGCTCACTACTAGCAGAGGGTTGATCCTCCTGTACTGCTGGTGTGGACTCTTCTGCCTCTTGGGCCGGCTGCTCTTCCAGCTCTACCGGTTCCTCTGTAGGCACTTGCGGGGCTGGCTGGAGAAAGGTGAGGACGGGTACTACGACAGCGCCGTTTACTTGTGTCCAAGACCGGGGGAAGTCTCCGAGTACAGTACTGATCATTTCTTCCCTTTCCTCTGCGGGTTGAGGGTTTTCTTGATCTTCTTCAGGGCTTTGCAGCTGCTCGGGACACTTCTTCAGGTGGTCTCTGGAGACAATGGCTGTGGTTTCTCCTCCATCCTTACTGATTACGCAGATTTTTGGGTTCTCATGGCTTGATGGCAGTACGGTGTACGGGTCTTTCTCCCACTGGTCGTCCAACTTGTGGAACCGCCTCTTCCTCTTCAAGACCTGCTCTCCAGGTACCAGGGGAACAGCGGGAGCATACTGGTTATAAGCCTTCTCTTGCCTTTCTCTAGCTTGAGACAGACTTCGCTCGACGCTCTCCTGTACTTTCCGATACTGCTGCTGCCGTTCTGTATCCCAGTCTGCCTCTGGCGAGGTGTCCTCAGGCATCAGGACTCCCATATCCAGGTCAATAGGCAGCTTACCAGGTCTTGCTCTCATTAGGTAAGCCGGGGTACAGTTGGTGGAACCTACAGGGATGTGGTTATACAGGTCCACCAGATCGGGCAGTTTCTCAGGCCACAGACTGCGTTCTTCCAGGGGCAACGTTTTTAGCAGATCTATCACCACCTGGTTCATCTTCTCGCAGAGTCCATTGGTTTGAGGGTGATAGGGCGTTGTTCTTATCTTCTTGCAGCCATACAGGTTGCAGAACTCCTGGAAGACCTCTGCTTCGAAGGCTGGTCCTTGGTCTGTCAACACTTGGTCCGGGTACCCGTGTGGACGGCAGAAGTGCTGCTGGAAGGCTCTAGCTGCTGTTTGAGCCGTTAAGTCCTTGACCGGGACCACCACCAGGAACCGGGAGTAATGATCTACGATTGTGAGGGCGTAGACATACCCAGATCTGCTTGGAGCCAGTTTCACATGGTCCAGGGCTACCAGTTCCAGTGGCTGTCTGGTGATGATGGGCTGCAAGGGGGTCTTCTGGCTGGCTCGGTCTTTTCTTCTCAGGTGGCACGGGCCACAGTCTCTGCACCACCTCTCGATGGCTCCTCTCATGCCTACCCAGTAGAACCGTTCACGCAACAAGAACTCCAGCTTCTTCCATCCGAAATGCCCTGCTCCGTTGTGGTATGCCTCCAGAACCATAGCCGCGTCTCGTCTTGGGACCACTACCTGCCAGGTCAACTCATGTGTTCGAGAGTTAACCATTCTCCGGCACAGCTTCTCCCTGTAGAGGAACAGCTTACTTTTCTCCTTCCACAGTTGCTTGGTCTCCTCTGGAACATCTGGGTCAAGACGGGCATCGGCCTGGGTCAGCATTTCCTTCACCAAATGGACTGCGGGATCACTGTCTTGCGTCTCCGCCCAGTTGTAGTGGGGCAAGGGATTGAACGTCACGGAGCACCTGTCCTTCACACGGTGGGAATACAGGGTAATCCCATGACGGTGGAACGCAGGGAGCTCAACTTCTTCCAGATCTTCTGGATCTTCCCCTACGTCCGGTAAGTTTGGCATTCTAGACAGGGCATCCGCGTTCGCATTTGATCGTCCTGCCCGGTATTTGATGGTGAATTCAAAGTTGGACAGGCGGGCCATCCATCTCTGTTCCAGGGCACCGAGCCTTGCAGTGTCCAGGTGTGTCAACGGGTTGTTATCTGTGTACACGGTGAATTTGGAGGAGGCAAGGTAATGCTTGAAACGTTCGGTCACTGCCCACACTACTGCCAGGAACTCCAGCTTGAATGAGCTATAATTCTCAGGGTTCCTCTCCGTGGGCCGTAGCTTTCGGCTGGCATAAGCGATTACCCGTTCTTTCCCTTGCTGGATCTGGGACAGTACGGCTCCTAGCCCGATGTTGCTTGTGTTCGTGTGGAGGATAAAGGGCTGGCTGTAGTCTGGATATGCCAGGATTTCATCCCCCGTGAGGGCCATCTTCAGCTGGCAGAAGGACTCCTCTTCCAGCTTTTCCCACCTGAAGGGCGGCTTCTGGTTTTTGGCTTTCCGAGATTGACCTATCAGGAGGTCCTGCATAGGGGCTGCCATTTTGGTGAAACCGGGAATGAATCTTCGGTAGTAGCCTACCAACCCGAGGAACTGCCGCACTTCCTTTATGCTGGAGGGTCTTGGCCAGTCCTTAATTACGGTGATCTTATCAGGGTCGGGAGCCACTCCGTCAGCACTCACCACGTGTCCCAGGTACTGCACCTTTGGTTTCAGGAGGTGACACTTGGAGGGTTTCACATTTAGGCCGTAGTTTGCCAGAGCTTCAAACACTTCTGCCAGGTGTTTCAGGTGGTCCTTGTAGGTCTTGGAATAGACGATGACATCGTCCAGGTATAACAGGACCGTCTCGAAGTTCCGGTGTCCCAGACAGCATTCCATCAACCGTTGGAAGGTTCCTGGTGCGTTGCAGAGCCCGAACGGCATGCAGTTAAATTCACTGAGACCCATCGGGGTGGTGAATGCGGTCTTCTCCCGGTCCGCCTCTGCTACAGGAACCTGCCAGTACCCGCTAGTGAGATCCAAAGTAGAGAAGAAGTTAGCAGATTTTAATGCAGCTAAGGACTCTTCTATCCTTGGTAACGGGTACGCATCTTTGTGTGTGATACGGTTGACCTTCCTGTAGTCTACACACATTCTCATGGTGTTGTCTTTCTTTTTCACTAAGACTAGTGGAGCTGCCCAGGGGCTACAGCTGTCCCTGATTACCCCAGCCTCCTTCATGTCTCTAAGCATCCCCTTGGCGTGTTGATAGTGTGCAGGGGGTACGGGTTGGTATCTCTCCTTTATGGGAGGATGGTCTCCCGTTGGGATGTGATGTTCTACTCCCTTTACTCGCCCGAAGTCTAGCGGGTGTTTACTAAACACTCTCTCGTACTCTCGAACCACCCGATAGACTCCCTGTTTCTGGTGTGAAGGAGTGGAGTCAGTACCCAAATGCAGTTGCTGACACCAGTCCTCCATTGGTTTCTTAGAGCCGTTACCTTCCTCTGGTTGAGATGGAGGCAAGGGTTCCACGGCCTGTACAGAATTCTGGTTTATGGTGAACAATTTGGCTAGCGTGGCATACCGGGGCAGGTATACTTCTCTCTCCCCGATATTTATGATGCGAACGGGCACCCTCCCATGGCGTACATCGACCACCCCCCGTGCTGTCAAAATGGTGGGCCTACTGTCTGAGTAGACGGGTTCTACCATTGCTTGGTAGTCTCTACCTCTTAGACCAATAGCTGCCCGGCACCAAATCATCATCTCACTTTTTGGGGGCATGGCAATAGGGAACGGGTCACACATTCTCACGCTACCTATCTCACCACCAGATAGTTCCACCTGTTGCCGCTTCATCAGTGCCCGGATCTCTTTTTGGAGCACACGCTGCTGGCCGGAACTGGCGTTCTTGGCAACCTGCTGTAAAATGAGAATCACCTCTGCAAGACAATTTTCAATCACATTAGTTCCCAAGGTTATTCTAGGGTGACTCTCATGACGGTCTATGTCCACTATTATCAGTCCTTGTGCCGCCAGTTCGACTTTACCGATCTTAATGGTCACCTCTTTGAATCCCACCTGCGGCACGGGCTGACCATTGCTGGCGATGATACTCAGGTCGTCATCTGGGTAGCGGGTTATGTCCGAGTTATTCCAGTACTGCTTGAAGAGCACGTACGGGATAGTGGTGACCTGTGACCCGGTGTCTAGTAGGGCACTCATAGGAATGCCATCCAGTACCACAGGCAAGATTGGACGTCCCCCTACGTATTTATCACGCCAGTTTGATGGGCCTGATGGTCTTATGCCTGGGGGTTGGCCCTCTACCCCAGGTTGTGCCCGTTTAAATGACAGTACCTTGCCACATGTCCGGGTTGATTGCAGCGGCGGCAGATGGGTCGTCCGTCCTCGTTGTATCTGTTGCTGGGTCTTCCTCTGGCCGGTGGGGTCCTCCTCAGTCGGTGCCACGGGACGTCCTCCGGTCCGGATGCCAGCTGGATCTTTCCTGGAGAAGAGACCTGTAAAGACTGCACAGTTCTGGTTAGCGCGGCAACACTCTTAGTCAGCTCTTGGACCTGATGGTGCAGGTCTGTAGCCGGGTCACTGTTTAAAGCCTGCGCATCAGCTCCCACAGGCCCTGCAGACAAGGGCGCCGTCTCCTGGTGGTTAGTGATAGCAGGGCGCCTGTGGGTAACAGCGCCACCTGGTGCCAGTTCTCGGAGCACCCGGATGTTTCTGTCATTGAACTGTGCAAAGTCCAGGTCAGGGTCCTGTAAGGCCATTGCCCGCAACTGGGTTCGGTGGGCATTGCACAGTAGACCCTCAATAAATTGTTCAGTCAACAGCTTATCTTCATTTCCCACGCTGTCAGGGTCTGCCTGCTTAATGGCTCTCAGGGCCTCTTGTAGGTTTAGAGCATAGTCTCTTATACTCTCATGTGCTCGCTGTTTGCACCCATAAAATCTTAGTTTTATTTCGGCTGAGGTGCGGGTGTCAAATGTGTCTTTCAGCCGGGTTAGTATGTCTCTGACAGTCCTCTTCCTCCCAGGTGGCCAGGGCTTTACCTCCCTTTGGGCTGCCCCGATTAATTGGGCCACCAGGATGCTCACTTTTTGCCCTTCTGTGAGGGGGTACACCTGGAAGAGGCTATCCAGTCTTTCTCTAAAGTCATTTAGAGTATGTGACTCCCCTGAGTACTGGGGTAGCCAGGTTGCCCCCGGGATATAGGGCATGGTGAATGGCATGACTGCTGCAGCGGTTGCGCTGGCGGTGGCTGTGGCAGTGGAGCTCCCCTCGGTATCCGGCATCCTCCTCCCCCCTAGTGGACCGTGGCATACCTTGCGATGCTCTTCTTCCGTAGGCCGCGGCTCCGCAGTCGCAGTTGAGGACCTGGCGTCGCGCTCCGATGACGTCAGCGTCGCTCTTCCTTCCTTCCAGAACCTTGCGCAGCGTCAGAGCGTGGGGCGGAGCTTCGGATCTCGCGCGCTTTCGGCGTCCACGCCCCTCTTCTTCCCGTGCGGCGTCCCGAAGATGGCGTCCGAAGGCGGGAAGCAGCTGCGGATGGCGGGAAGAAGGCAGAAGACGGCTGGAAACGGTCCAAGATGGCGTCTGATGGCGGGAATCGGCTCCGGATGGCGGGAAACGACTCCGGACGGCGGGAAACTTCACCACAGGTAAGTACAAAAGTCTCTTTTTCAGGCACGCAGTACCCGGTGGTTGCGGGCACGAAATCCTGCCGAATACGCCAAAGTTGACGCGCCCCCTGGGCCTGTGCTGCTGCTGCTGTGCAGGGGGAATACCCGGAGCCGGATCGCTGGGGGTTGTAGTTCTCCGTGGCGGTGACCCGGTCCGTGCCCAGGGCGGTCAAACCAGTGGCAGTCTATTTGTATTGTAATAAGTGTCCGACTACGCCACCCGTGGATTGCGGTCAGTGGGGACCGTCGCTGCGCTGCCGACCGCTGAGGCTGATGTTGGTTGCGCAGCCGAGTATGGGATAACTCCCCACGGGAGGAGTATTGCCTCAGGGCAGCTAATGTGGAAGATGATGGGAGTGATGGTGTGAGGGTCCCAGTGCTAATGGTGCTGGAGCGGCAAGGAATCACAGAGACGTGTGGTGCAGTTCAGGGTATTTACTGATGGTACAAGGCAGACCCTCCCGGGAGTACTGGCTAGTATAAGGGGCCTGGTCAGTCTGCGAGCAAGCAGGAGTTCCCCTGGCCAGGTGGAGTTGTAGGCCTCCCTGTTAATCTGCACTCTTCCTGGCTACCTTGCTATCAGCGGTTACAGGTAGCCCACGTCCCTGAGTATACCGTGTGGTGCTCACCCATATGGCTGGTGACTTGGGGCCTTCTGTTAGCCTCCGCTCCTGGATGGCGGCGCTGGTCCCTTCTCTGTGACTGAGCCTCCGGGCTTCTATGGCCAGAGGACCTGGAATCCCCTGCCGGCTGGTTTCTGCTGCTGGGTGTATATCAGTCCCCACAGCCTCGGACTCCTGTGTCCGGCTTTAGTATCTTCGTCCAGGGCGAACTCTGCTCAGCTCCAGCCCCTGGACTTCTGCTACTGCTCCTCCAGAGCTCCTGATCTCACTTTCCCTCTCCAGACTCTGACTCTGTCTGCAGCTTCACTCTGACTGCTCTAATCCCGCCCCAGACCCAGTTTAAAAGGGCAGATTCCTCCCCTCCCAGGTCTGGGCGGACCGTGTTGCATGCTTAGGGATCCTGACCAGAGAAACCTCCCACTTGCTCTCAGACATAATATCTCTATTACTGTGGCAACCACACCCCTGGGGTGTCGCACATCTAGCCCGGAAAATAATTTTGGGGCTCCGAGATGCGCAAGACACATAAGTGCCTTCTTGCTGCACTACCTGCAGCATGACCCTCATATTGTCAGAATTCGAAGTAATCATGACTACTGGGTTGCCACACTCTTAGATCCCCCAAACTTTTCGATCAACCTTTTCATTTTAATAAAGACCAAAAAAATGGTCATTTTTGAAATTATAAGCATTAGCAGGTTATTAGAAACTGAAATCAAACAGTTTTCAACTCAAAACTTTATTCTAGGTGATGTTACATTTTCACATAGGACCCCTTGTTCGAAAGGAGCTTCTGAACTCTCTCGTCCATTGAATTTGTCAGGTTTTGGATGGTTTCTGCTTCAATTGTTTTGCATGAGGACAGAATACCCTCCCATAGCTGTTGCTTAGATGTGAACTGCCTCCCGCCATCATAGACACTCCTTTTGATGATGCTCCAGAGGTTCTGAATGGGGTAGAGGTCAGGGGAGCATGGGGGTCACACCATAAGTTTGTCCCCTTTTATGCCCATCAGCCAGAGATGCAGATGTTTTATGTGCAGCATGAGATGGTGCATTATCATGCAAAAAAATGATCTTGCTGTGAAATACATGGTTCTTCTTCTTGAACCATGGCAGGAAGTGCTGTTTGAGAAAATCCACATACATTATGGAGTTCATCTTTAGCGCCTTCAGGGATCCTAAAGGGGCCGACAATCTCTCTCCCCATGATTCCAGCCCAAAACATTACTCCACCTCCTCCTTGTTGGCGCTGTAGCCGTGTTTGCGTGGGGTGTCCATCAACCAGCCATCCTCCACTCCATCCATCTGGACCATCGAGCGCTGCACGGCACTCATCCGTGAACAAAACAGTTTTGAAATCAGTCTTCATGTAATGTTTGGCCCACTGGAGCCGTTTCTGCTTGTGTGAAGTGGATAGAGGAGGTCGACAGGATGGCATATGCACAGCTGCAAACCTCTGAAGGACCCTGCATCTTGTTGTTCGGGGGACGTTGGAGGCACCAGCAGCTTCAAAAACTTGTCTGCTGCTATGACAAGGCTTTTTTGCCGCTGCTCTTTTAACCTGACGTAATTGCCTGTAGGAAAGAGTCCTCAATTTGCCCTTATCAGCACGCACACGTGTGTACTGTGAATCAGCTACATACTTCTTGATTGCCAAGACACTTCATCCTGATCATCGCACAATGTTGATTGTAGTCATGCCTTGACCTAAACACTCCACAATTTGTTGCTTCTCAGCAGCCGACACATCCTTTTTCTTTCCCATTTTGGCAGAAAATGTAGGCTGCTTAATAATGTGAGACAGCCTTCTTAAGTAGTCTTGCCTTTCATTGGACACACCTGCCAAACTAATTAGCACAGGTGTCTGCAATTGCTTACAGTGATATAAAGAGCCCTGACACACATCACCATCAATGAGTTTAACTGACAAACAAACAAATTCTTCCCTTATCACTCCTAAACACTTTTTGCATAATAATTTGGAACACAGTGTACATGTGCTTTTCCACAAAACACCAGTGGTTCACGTAGTGAATCTTACAGTTCTAACTTGCCAACCGTGGTCTGTATGGAGTTGTTCAATAAAGGGCCCAAAATTAAGATAACATAGATGGGAGAGGTCTCTATGAATAGGAATTCCTAAGTATTTGATACCCTGTGAGGGCCAGGCAAAGGGAAAGTTGGACTGGATGGAATCCTATATGGATTTGGGGAGGGAGATATCGAGGGCCTCAGACTTCGCTGCATTGATTTTAAAATTTGACCATGTAACAAAGTGATCTATTTCAGCCATAACAGCATGGATGGATATATGTGATTGAGTGATATATACTAGGACATCATCAGCAAATAGAGAGCACTTGTACTCGGTGCCTCCCACCTCAATCCACCTAATATTGGGGTTATGGCGAATTGATGAGAGCAGGTGCTCCGTCACTAGGATGTATAAGAGAGGGGACAGAGGACATCCCTGCCTTGTCCCATTGGTGATTGTGAAAGGTGATGAAAATGTTCTGATGCACCCCCTGGGCCTTGGGACACCCGGAGCCGGACCCTTTTTGGTGGATGCTGGTGGTTGTAGTCTTCGTGGCGGCGACCCGGTTCCGTGGCTCAGGGTGGTGAAACCAGTGGCGGAACTATTTATGTGGTTTTGATGTTTAAATGTCCGACTACGCCACCCGTGGATTGCGGTCAGAGTGAACCGCCGCTGCAGGGCAGACCGCTGAGGCTGGTGTTGTGGGTGCAGCAGAGCGTAGCATAACTCCCCACGGGAGGAGTATAGCCTCAGGGCAGTGTATGCAGAGGATGGGGGTGATGGTGCAGGGCAGCAGCAGTAACGACACGGAGTCAGTGATGCAGTCCAGGGCCTTTACTCACAGTTCTTATTATCCAGACCACGTCTGCAGGTAACGGCTGCCCACGTCGTACTGTGCTCACCAGGTGAGGGGCTCAGACAACTCCCAGATAACTTTGGAGCGCTTCACAGGACCCCCTTTGTGTGTCCTTTGTCTGGCCTTTCTTACCAACCCTTCTGTCCGGCTGCCTCGGGCCTCCTCTTGGTAACTTGGCGCCAGTTTCCCTGACCCTATGTGCTGCCCTCCTAGCGGTTGTAGCGAGGGGCTGCGCCACATAAAATGTCACAGCCTCTGGTTTCTAGCTGAGGGTCGTTTCCTGCCTCCACTAGTTTCGGGGACTGGTCTCCCCCTTTGGCCTGACCCCTCCACGCAGGTGGATTCGGGCGTGCGGTGGCGACTCGCCCGTCCGCACCCCTGGGATCCCTTCGTTCCTCGTTCCTGGAGCCTTCTCCGCTCCTCTTCCTTCCTTCTCCCTCTTCCAGGCCTGGGCCTCTGTTACTAGGCCCGCCTCCGGAGCAAAGCTCACGCAGAGCCCCTGCTCCCTGCCACTTCTGCTCAGACTTCTCTGCACTGAACTAAGATGGTGCCCACCTTTTATACTCCCTTCTCAATGCACCCAGGAACTGCTTCCTCCCTGCTCCTGCACTACAGGGTTCCCCTTCCTCAGTGTTCCCTCCCACCACTCCAGCCAGGGACAGGGACTGTCGTGCCCATCTCAGGGGCATATTGGTCGCCCTGCCCCACGGCAATGTGGTGTAATGCATGCAGGTGTCGTGTCCTGATCCACACTCCATCCTTACCTGAGAGTGAGATATCACACCTCTGGGTGAGGTGCAATACCTCTGTAGCAACCGAGCCCTCAGGGTGCTACAGTTCCATTTATCTTCAGCCTAGGTGACGTATTGCGATACAGGGCCGTGATTTTGGCTATAAAAGGGTCCCCTAGACCCCTACTCCAAGCTTTTTAAGAGAATCATATATGGCGTGCCAGGAGACTCTATGGAATGCTTTCTCAGCATCCAACGAGAGTATCTAATTACAAATTTTTAACTGCATCTAGCCCAGGAAATACTTTGTGCCTAGTAGCAGTGTCTGCTAGTCAGCGGATTATCCCGGCTGTTAAGCAAGCTACACCACCTGTAGTTTGGACACTTAATTTTTTTAAAGGAAATGCTTCGGGACCACGGGATACTCAGTGAAGAGCATCAGGAGGCACCCCAAGGCATAGGGGCTGGGACTGACAGTAGGATGCCTTGCGGTGGACAGCCGAGCTCGATCCTTATAAAAGCTTTTTAACTGCAGCAGCTTTAGTGGACACTACTGGAGCTGGAATTACGCGGCTGCTGGCATGAGACTTGCCCTCCAATAGATCCTTGTAAATGGATTTAAAGTGTATTCATTCAAATTAGAGAGACAATTTAAATTAAAAAGCTTAGAGCTGCCTCCACCACAGGGGGGCTCGCTCGACCCACCAGCGGACAGGCACCAGTATTGGGAGAGGGGGGCTGGCCGTCAGGGTTCACCGCGGCTCTGGCACAAACCCGGCGACACGGAGGTGGCACGGGCAGGAGCGGACTGAACGTGTCGGCTTCTCACTTTTTGGATTTTAGAAGGGCATGACATGCCTATATCTGTGTCTCCCCCTCCTTTTACTCCTCCACCTCTTTTCTTTTCACATGACTATATGTACTTGTCACTTTTCCATGTGTTAGTTGTGTCTTCTGAGCAGTTTGTCAGCTTTTGGACACCTTTGAAGGTGTTTTCTATGTGTTTCTATGTGTTTTTGTTTGCCTGCCATTGGTTTTAACGGTGTTCGAAGGTGTTCGACGAACCGAACCGAACTCGAACACTACGGGGGTGGCTCAACACTAGTACTGTGACCTCACTATGTGCATTATCAATATACTGTGACATCACTATGTGTATTATCTCTGTAATGTGACATCACTATGTGCATTATCTCTGTACTGTGACCTCACTATGTGCGTTATCTATGTACTGTGACCTCACTATGTGCATTATCTATGTACTGTGACATCACTATGTGCATTAACTATGTACTGTGACATCACTATGTGTATTATCTCTGTAATGTGACCTCACTATGTGCATTATCTATGTACTGTGACATCACTATGTGCATTAACTATGTACTGTGACATCACTATGTGTATTATCTCTGTAATGTGACATCACTGTGTTTATTATCTCTCTACTGTAACATCACTATGTGTATTATCTCTGTAATGTGACATCACTGTGTTTATTATCTCTCTACTGTGACCTCACTATGTGCATTATCTCTGTACTGTGACCTCACTATTTGCATTATATCTATACTGTGACATCACTATGTGTGTTATCTCTGTAATGTGACATCACTGTGATTATTATCTCTCTACTGTGACATCACTATGTGTTTTATCTATGTAATGTGACATCACTGTGTGCATTATCTCTCTACTGTGATATCACTATGTGTATTATCTCTGTAATGTGACATCACTGTGTTTATTATCTCTCTACTGTGACCTCACTATGTGCATTATCTATGTACTGTGACCTCACTATGTGCATTATCTCTGTAATGTGACATCACTGTGTTTATTATCTCTCTACTGTGACCTCACTATGTGCATTATCTATGTACTGTGACCTCACTATGTGCATTATCTATGTACTGTGACCTCACTATGTGCATTATCTATGTACTGTGACATCACTATGTGCATTATCTCTGTGCTGTGACATCACTATGTGTATTATCTCTGTAATGTGACATCACTGTGTTTATTATCCCTGTACTGTGACATCACTATGTGTATTATCTCTGTAATGTGACATCACTGTGTTTATTATCTCTCTACTGTGACATCACAATGTGCATTATCTCTGTGCTGTGACATCACTATGTGTATTATCTCTGTAATGTGACATCACTGTGTTTATTATCTCTCTACTGTGACCTCACTATGTGCATTACCTCTGTACTGTGACCTCACTATGTGCATTATCTATGTACTGTGACCTCACTATGTGCATTATCTCTTTACTGTGACATCACTATGTGTATTGTCTCTGTAACGTGACATCACTGTGTTTATTATCTCTCTACTGTGACCTCACTATGTGCATTATCTATGTAACGTTACCTCACTATGTGTATTATCTCTGTAATGTGACGTCACTGTATTTATTATCTCTGTAATGTGACATCACTATGTGCATTATCTTTGTACTGTGACATCACTATGTGCATTATCTATGTACTGTGACGTCACTATGTGCATTATATTTGTACTGTGACATCACTATGTGCATTATCTATTTACTGTGACCTCACTATGTGCATTATCTATGTACTGTGACAACACTATGTGCGTTATCTATGTACTGTGACCTCACTATGTGTATTATCTCTGTATTGTGACCTCACTATGTGCGTTATCTATGTACTGTGACCTCACTATGTGCGTTATCTATGTACTGTGACATCACTATGTGTATTATCTCTGTGCTGTGACATCACTATGTGTATTATCTTTGTAATGTGACATCACTGTGTTTATTATCTCTCTACTGTGACCTCACTATTTGCATTATCTCTATACTGTGACATCACTATGTGTATTATCTCTGTAATGGGACATCACTGTGTTTATTATCTCTCTACTGTGACATCACTATGTGTATTATCTCTGTAATATGACATCACTGTCTTTATTATCTCTCTACTGTGACCTCACTATGTGCATTATCTCTGTACTGTGACCTCACTATGTGCATTATCTATGTACTGTGACCTCACTATGTGCATTATCTATGTGCTTTGACATCACTATGTGCAGTATCTCTGTGCTGTGACATCACTGTGTTTATTATCCCTGTACTGTAACATCACTATGTGTATTATCTTTGTAATGTGACATCACTGTGTTTATTATCTCTCTACTGTGACCTCACTATTTGCATTATCTCTATATTCTGACATCACTATGTGTATTATCTCTGTAATGTGACATCACTGTGTTTATTATCTCTCTACTGTGACATCACTATGTGTATTATCTCTGTAATGTGACATCACTGTGTTTATTATCTCTCTACTGTGACCTCACTATGTGCATGATCTATGTACTGTGACCTCACTATGTGCATTATCTATGTACTGTGACATCACTATGTGCATTATCTCTGTGCTGTGACATCACTATGTGTATTATCTCTGTAATGTGGCATCACTGTGTTTATTATCCCTGTACTGTAACATCACTATGTGTATTATCTCTGTAATGTGACATCACTCTGTTTATTATCTCTCTACTGTGACATCACTATGTGCATTATCTCTGTAATGTGACATCACTGTGTTTATTATCTCTGTACTGTGACATCAATATGTGTATTATCTCTGTAACGTGACATCACTGTGTTTATTATCTCTGTACTGTGACCTCACTATGTGCATTATCTATGTACTGTGACATCACTATGTGCATTATCTATGTACTGTGACCTCACTATGTGCATTATCTCTGTACTGTGACATCACTATGTGCATTATCTATGTACTGTGACATCACTATGTGCATTATCTCTGTACTGTGACCTCACTATGTGCATTATCTCTGTACTGTGACATCACTATGTGCGTTATCTATGTACTGTGACCTCACTATGTGCATTATCTATGTACTGTGACATCACTATGTGTATTATCTCTGTAATGTGATATCACTGTGTTTATTATCTCTCTACTGTGACCTCACTATGTGCATTATCTATGTAATGTGACATCACTGTATTTATTATCTCTGTAATGTGACATCACTATGTGCATTATCTTTGTACTGTGACATCACTATGTGCATTATCTATGTACTGTGACGTCACTATGTGCATTATATTTGTACTGTGACATCACTATGTGCATTATCTATTTACTGTGACCTCACTATGTGCATTATCTATGTACTGTGACATCACTATGTGCGTTATCTATGTACTGTGACCTCACTATGTGCATTATCTATTTACTGTGACCTCACTATGTGCATTATCTCTGTACTGTGACCTCACTATGTGCGTTATCTATGTACTGTGACCTCACTATGTGCATTATCTATGTACTGTGACATCACTATGTGCATTATCTCTGTACTCTGAACTCACTATGTGCATTATCTCTGTACTCTGACCTCACTATGTGCATTATCTATGTACTGTGACCTCACTATGTGAATTATCTCTGTAATGTGACATCACTGTGTTTATAATCTCTGTACTGTGACCTCACTATGTGTTTTATCTCTGTAATGTGACATCACTGTGTTTATTATCTCTCTACTGTGACCTCACTATGTGCATTATCTCTGTACTGTGACCTCACTATGTGTATTATCTCTGTAATGTGACATCACTGTATTTATTATCTCTGTAATGTGACATCACTATGTGCATTATCTTTGTACTGTGACATCACTATGTGCATTATCTATGTACTGTGACGTCACTATGTGCATTATCTATGTACTGTGACCTCACTATGTGCATTATCTATGTAATGTGACCTCACTATGTGTATTATCTCTGTACTGTGACCTCACTATGTGCATTATCTATGTACTGTGACCTCACTATCTGCGTTATCTATGTACTGTGACATCACTATGTGCATTATCTATGTACTGTGACATCACTATGTGTATTATCTCTCTAATGTGACATCACTGTGTTTATTATCTCTCTACTGTGACCTCACTATGTGCATTATCTCTGTACTGTGACCTCACTATGTGCATTATCAATGTACTGTGACATCACTATGTGCATTATCTCTGTGCTGTGACATCACTGTGTTTATTATCTCTCTACTGTGACCTCACTATGTGCATTATCTCTGTACTGTGACCTCACTATGTGCATTATCAATGTACTTTGACATCACTATGTGTATTATCTCTGTAATGTGACATCTCTGTGTTTATTTTCTCTCTACTGTGACCTCACTATGTGCATTATCTCTGTACTGTGACCTCACTATGTGCATTATCTATGTACTGTGACCTCACTATGTGCATTATCTCTGTACTGTGACCTCACTATGTGCATTATCTCTTTACTGTGACATCACTATGTGTATTGTCTCTGTAACGTGACATCACTGTGTTTATTATCTCTCTACTGTGACCTCACTATGTGCATTATCTATGTAACGTTACCTCACTATGTGTATTATCTCTGTAATGTGACATCACTGTATTTATTATCTCTGTAATGTGACATCACTATGTGCATTATCTCTGTACTGTGACCTCACTATGTGCATTATCTCTGTACTGTGACATCACTATGTGCATTATCTATGTACTGTGACATCACTATGTGCATTATCTCTGTACTGTGACCTCACTATGTGCATTATCTCTGTACTGTGACATCACTATGTGCGTTATCTATGTACTGTGACCTCACTATGTGCATTATCTATGTACTGTGACATCACTATGTGTATTATCTCTGTAATGTGATATCACTGTGTTTATTATCTCTCTACTGTGACCTCACTATGTGCATTATCTATGTACTGTGACCTCACTATGTGCATTATCTATGTACTGTGACCTCACTATGTGCATTATCTATGTACTGTGACATCACTATGTGCATTATCTCTGTGCTGTGACATCACTATGTGTATTATCTCTGTAATGTGACATCACTGTGTTTATTATCCCTGTACTGTGACATCACTATGTGTATTATCTCTGTAATGTGACATCACTGTGTTTATTATCTCTCTACTGTGACATCACAATGTGCATTATCTCTGTGCTGTGACATCACTATGTGTATTATCTCTGTAATGTGACATCACTATGTTTATTATCTCTGTACTGTGACATCAATATGTGTATTATCTCTGTAATGTGACATCACTGTGTTTATTATCTCTCTACTGTGACCTCACTATGTGCATTATCTCTGTACTGTGACCTCACTATGTGCATTATCTATGTAACATTACCTCACTATGTGTATTATCTCTGTAATGTGACATCACTGTATTTATTATCTCTGTAATGTGACATCACTATGTGCATTATCTCTGTACTGTGACATCACTATGTGCATTATCTCTGTACTGTGACATCACTATGTGTATTGTCTCTGTAACGTGACATCACTGTGTTTATTATCTCTCTACTGTGACCTCACTATGTGCATTATCTCTGTACTGTGACCTCACTATGTGCATTATCTATGTAACATTACCTCACTATGTGTATTATCTCTGTAATGTGACATCACTGTATTTATTATCTCTGTAATGTGACATCACTATGTGCATTATCTCTGTACTGTGACATCACTATGTGCATTATCTCTGTACTGTGACATCACTATGTGCATTATCTATGTACTGTGACATCACTATGTGCATTATCTCTGTACTGTGACCTCGCTATGTGCGTTATCTATGTACTGTGACCTCACTATGTGCATTATCTATGTACTGTGACATCACTATGTGTATTATCTCTGTATTGTGATATCACTGTGTTTATTATCTCTCTACTGTGACCTCACTATGTGCATTATCTCTGTAATGGGACATCACTATGTGCATTATCTATGTAATGTGACATCACTGTATTTATTATCTCTGTAATGTGACATCACTATGTGCATTATCTCTGTACTGTGACCCCACTACGTGCATTATCTCTGTACTGTGACCTCACTATGTGCATTATCTCTGCACTGTGACATCACTATGTGCATTATCTATGTACTGAGACATCACTATGTTCATTATCTCTGTACTGTGACCTCACTATGTGCATTATCTCTGTAATGGGACATCACTATGTGCATTATCTATGTAATGTTACCTCACTATGTGCATTATCTTTGTACTGTGACATCACTATGTGCATTATCTATGTACTGTGATGTCACTATGTGCATTATATTTGTACTGTGACATCACTATGTGCATTATCTATTTACTGTGACCTCACTATGTGCATTATCTATGTACTGTGACATCACTTTGTGCGTTATCTATGTACTGTGACCTCACTATGTGCATTATCTATTTACTGTGACCTCACTATGTGCATTATCTCTGTACTGTGACCTCACTATGTGGGTTATCTATGTACTGTGACCTCACTATGTGCATTATCTATGTATTGTGACATCACTATGTGCATTATCTCTGTACTCTGACCTCACTATGTGCATTATCTCTGTACTCTGACCTCACTATGTGCATTATCTATGTACTGTGACCTCACTATGTGAATTATCTCTGTAATGTGACATCACTGTGTTTATAATCTCTGTACTGTGACCTCACTATGTGTTTTATCTCTGTAATGTGACATCACTGTGTTTATTATCTCTCTACTGTGACCTCACTATGTGCATTTTCTCTGTACTGTGACCTCACTATGTTCATTATCTATGTAATGTGACCTCACTATGTGTATTATCTCTGTACTGTGACCTCACTATGTGCATTATCTATGTACTGTGACCTCACTATGTGCGTTATCTATGTACTGTGACATCACTATGTGCATTATCTCTCTACTGTGACCACACTATTTGCGTTATCTATGTACTGTGACCTCACTATGTGCATTATCTCTGTACTGTTATCTCACTATGTGCATTATCTATGTACTGTTACCTCACTATGTGCATTATCTATGTACTGTGACATCACTGTATTTATTATCTCTGTAATGTGACATCACTATGTGCATTATCTTTGTACTGTGACATCACTATGTGCATTATCTATGTACTGTGACGTCACTATGTGCATTATATTTGTACTGTGACATCACTATGTGCATTATCTATTTACTGTGACCTCACTATGTGCATTATCTATGTACTGTGACATCACTATGTGCGTTATCTATGTACTGTGACCTCACTATGTGCATTGTCTATTTACTGTGATCTCACTATGTGCATTATCTCTGTATTGTGACCTCACTATGTGCGTTATCTAAGTACTGTGACCTCACTATGTGCGTTAGCTATGTACTGTGACCTCACTATGTGCATTATCTCTGTAATGTGACATCACTGTGTTTATTATCTCTCTACTGTGACCTCACTATTTGCATTATCTCTATACTGTGACATCACTGTGTATTATCTCTGTAATGTGACATCACTGTGTTTATTATCTCTGTACTGTAACATCACTATGTGTATTATCTCTGTACTGTGACATCACGGTGTTTATTATCTCTCTACTGTGACATCAATATGTGCATTATCTCTGTACTGTTACCTCACTATGTGCATTATCTATGTACTGTGACCTCACTATGTGCATTATCTATGTACTGTGACCTCACTATGTGTATTATCTCTGTAATGTGACATCTCTGTGTTTATTTTCTCTCTACTGTGACCTCACTATGTGCATTATCTCTGTACTGTGACTTCACTATGTGCATTTTCTATGTAACGTTACCTCACTATGTGCATTATCTCTGTACTGTGACCTCACTATGTGCATTATCTATGTAACGTTACCTCACTATGTGTATTATCTCTGTAATGTGACATCACTATGTGCGTTATCTATGTACTATGACCTCACTATGTGCATTATCTATGTACTGTGACATCACTATGTGCATTATCTATGTACTGTGACATCACTATGTGCATTATCTCTGTAATGTGACATCACTGTGTTTATTATCTCTCTACTGTGACCTCACTATGTCCATTATCTCTGTACTGTGACTTCACTATGTGCATTATCTATGTATTGTGACCTCACTATGTGCATTATCTATGTACTGTGACATCACTATGTGCATTATCTATGTACTGTGACATCACTATGTGTATTATCTCTGTAACGTGACATCACTGTGTTTATTATCTCTCTACTTTGACCTCACTATGTGCATTATCTCTGTACTGTGACATCACTATGTGTATTATCTCTGTAATGTGACATCACTGTGTTTATTATCTCTCTACTGTGACATCACTATGTGCATTATCTCTGTGCTGTGACATCACTATGTGTGTTATCTCTGTAATGTGACATCACTGTGATTATTATCTCTGTACTGTTATCTCACTATGTGCATTATCTATGTACTGTTACCTCACTATGTGCATTATCTATTTACTGTGATCTCACTATGTGCATTATCTCTGTATTGTGACCTCACTATGTGCGTTATCTATGTACTGTGACCTCACTATGTGCGTTAGCTATGTACTGTGACCTCACTATGTGCATTATCTATGTACTCTGACCTCACTATGTGCATTATCTCTGTACTGTGACCTCACTGTGTTTATTATCTCTCTACTGTGACCTCACTATGTGCATTATCTCTGTACTGTGACCTCACTATGTGCATTATCTATGTAATGTGACCTCACTATGTGTATTATCTCTGTACTGTGACCTCACTATGTGCATTATCTATGTACTGTGACCTCACTATGTGCATTATCTTTGTACTGTGACATCACTATGTGCATTATCTCTGTACTGTGACCTCACTATGTGCATTATCTATGTACTGTGACCTCACTATGTGCGTTATCTATGTACTGTGACATCACTATGTGCATTATCTCTCTACTGTGACCACACTATTTGCATTATCTATGTACTGTGACCTCACTATGTGCATTATCTATGTACTGTGACATCACTATGTGCATTATCTCTGTAATGTGACATCACTGTATTTATTATCTCTGTAATGTGACATCACTATGTGCGCTATCTATGTACTGTGACCTCACTATGTGCATTATCTATGTACTGTGACATCACTTTGTGCATTATCTATGTACTGTGACATCACTATGTGCATTATCTCTGTACTGTGACATCACTATGTGGATTATCTCTCTAATGTGACATCACTGTGTTTATTATCTCTCTACTGTGACCTCACTATGTGCATTATCTCTGTACTGTGACCTCACTATGTGCATTATCTCTGTACTGTGACCTCACTATGTGCATTATCTATGTACTGTGACCTCACTATGTGCATTATCTATGTGCTGTGACATCACTATGTTCATTATCTCTGTGCTGTGACATCACTATGTGTATTATCTCTGTAATGTGACATCACTGTGTTTATTATCCCTGTACTGTAACATCACTATGTGTATTATCTCTGTGCTGTGACATCACTATGTGTATTATCTTTGTAATGTGACATCACTGTGTTTATTATCTCTCTACTGTGACCTCACTATTTGCATTATCTCTATACTGTGACATCACTATGTGTATTATCTCTGTAATGGGACATCACTGTGTTTATTATCTCTTTACTGTGACCTCACTATGTGCATTATGTATGTACTGTGACCTCACTATATGCATTATCTCTGTACTCTGACCTCACTATGTGCATTATCTCTGTAATATGACATCACTGTCTTTATTATCTCTCTACTGTGACCTCACTATGTGCATTATCTCTGTACTGTGACCTCACTATGTGCATTATCTATGTACTGTGACCTCACTATGTGCATTATCTATGTGCTGTGACATCACTATGTGCAGTATCTCTGTGCTGTGACATCACTGTGTTTATTATCCCTGTACTGTAACATCACTATGTGTATTATCTTTGTAATGTGACATCACTGTGTTTATTATCTCTCTACTGTGACCTCACTATTTGCATTATCTCTATATTCTGACATCACTATGTGTATTATCTCTGTAATGTGACATCACTGTGTTTATTATCTCTCTACTGTGACATCACTATGTGTATTATCTCTGTAATGTGACATCACTGTGTTTATTATCTCTCTACTGTGACCTCACTATGTGCATGATCTATGTACTGTGACCTCACTATGTGCATTATCTCTGTACTGTGACCTCACTATGTGCATTATCTCTGTACTGTGACCTCACTATGTGCATTATCTATGTACTGTGACCTCACTATGTGCATTATCTATGTGCTGTGACATCACTATATTCATTATCTCTGTGCTGTGACATCACTATGTGTATTATCTCTGTAATGTGACATCACTGTGTTTATTATCCCTGTACTGTAACATCACTATGTGTATTATCTCTGTGCTGTGACATCACTATGTGTATTATCTTTGTAATGTGACATCACTGTGTTTATTATCTCTCTACTGTGACCTCACTATTTGCATTATCTCTATATTCTGACATCACTATGTGTATTATCTCTGTAATGTGACATCACTGTGTTTATTATCTCTCTACTGTGACATCACTATGTGTATTATCTCTGTAATGTGACATCACTGTGTTTATTATCTCTCTACTGTGACCTCACTATGTGCATGATCTATGTACTGTGACCTCACTATGTGCATTATCTATGTACTGTGACATCACTATGTGCATTATCTCTGTGCTGTGACATCACTATGTGTATTATCTCTGTAATGTGACATCACTCTGTTTATTATCTCTCTACTGTGACATCACAATGTGCATTATCTCTGTGCTGTGACATCACTATGTGTATTATCTCTGTAATGTGACATCACTGTGTTTATTATCTCTGTACTGTGACATCAATATGTGTATTATCTCTGTAACGTGACATCACTGCGTTTATTATCTCTGTAATGTGACATCACTATGTGCATTATCTCTGTACTGTGACCTCACTATGTGCATTATCTATGTAACGTTACCTCACTATGTGTATTATCTCTGTAATGTGACATCACTGTATTTATTATCTCTGTAATGTGACATCACTATGTGCATTATCTCTGTACTGTGACATCACTATGTGCATTATCTCTGTACTGTGACATCACTATGTGCATTATCTCTGTACTGTGACCTCACTATGTGCATTATCTCTGTACTGTGACATCACTATGTGCGTTATCTATGTACTGTGACCTCACTATGTGCATTATCTATGTACTGTGACATCACTATGTGTATTATCTCTGTAATGTGATATCACTGTGTTTATTATCTCTCTACTGTGACCTCACTATGTGCATTATCTATGTAATGTGACATCACTGTATTTATTATCTCTGTAATGTGACATCACTATGTGCATTATCTTTGTACTGTGACATCACTATGTGCATTATCTATGTACTGTGACGTCATTATTTGCATTATATTTGTACTGTGACATCACTATGTGCATTATCTATTTACTGTGACCTCACTATGTGCATTATCTATGTACTGTGACATCACTATGTGCGTTATCTATGTACTGTGACCTCACTATGTGCATTATCTATTTACTGTGACCTCACTATGTGCATTATCTCTGTACTGTGACCTCACTATGTGCGTTATCTATGTACTGTGACCTCACTATGTGCATTATCTATGTACTGTGACATCACTATGTGCATTATCTCTGTACTCTGAACTCACTATGTGCATTATCTCTGTACTCTGACCTCACTATGTGCATTATCTATGTACTGTGACCTCACTATGTGAATTATCTCTGTAATGTGACATCACTGTGTTTATAATCTCTGTACTGTGACCTCACTATGTGTTTTATCTCTGTAATGTGACATCACTGTGTTTATTATCTCTCTACTGTGACCTCACTATGTGCATTATCTCTGTACTGTTACCTCACTATGTGCATTATCTATGTAATGTGACCTCACTATGTGTATTATCTCTGTACTGTGACCTCACTATGTGCATTATCTATGTAATGTGACCTCACTATGTGTATTATCTCTGTACTGTGACCTCACTATGTGCGTTATCTATGTACTGTGACATCACTATGTGCATTATCTCTCTACTGTGACCACACTATTTGCGTTATCTATGTACTGTGACCTCACTATGTGCATTATCTATGTACTGTGACATCACTATGTGCATTATCTATGTACTGTGACATCACTATATGTATTATCTCTCTAATGTGACATCACTGTGTTTATTATCTCTCTACTGTGACCTCACTATGTGCATTATCTCTGTACTGTGACCTCACTATGTGCATTATCAATGTACTGTGACATCACTATGTGCATTATCTCTGTGCTGTGACATCACTGTGTTTATTATCTCTCTACTGTGACCTCACTATGTGCATTATCTCTGTACTGTGACCTCACTATGTGCATTATCAATGTACTTTGACATCACTATGTGTATTATCTCTGTAATGTGACATCACTGTGTTTATTATCTCTCTACTGTGACATCAATATGTGTAATATCTCTGTAATGTGACATCTCTGTGTTTATTTTCTCTGTACTGTGACCTCACTATGTGCATTATCTCTGTACTGTGACCTCACTATGTGCATTATCTATGTACAGTGACCTTACTATGTGCATTATCTCTGTACTGTGACCTCACTATGTGCATTATCTCTGTAATGTGACATCACTGTATTTATTATCTCTGTAATGTGACATCACTATGTCCATTATCTCTGTACTGTGACCTCACTATGTGCATTATCTCTGTACTGTGACATCACTATGTGCATTATCTATGTACTGTGACATCACTATGTGCATTATCTCTGTACTGTGACCTCACTATGTGCATTATCTCTGTACTGTGACATCACTATGTGCGTTATCTATGTACTGTGACCTCACTATGTGCATTATCTATGTACTGTGACATCACTATGTGTATTATCTCTGTAATGTGATATCACTGTGTTTATTATCTCTCTACTGTGACCTCACTATGTGCATTATCTATGTAATGTGACATCACTGTATTTATTATCTCTGTAATGTGACATCACTATGTGCATTATCTTTGTACTGTGACATCACTATGTGCATTATCTATGTACTGTGACGTCACTATGTGCATTATATTTGTACTGTGACATCACTATGTGCATTATCTATTTACTGTGATCTAACTATGTGCATTATCTATGTACTGTGACATCACTATGTGCGTTATCTATGTACTGTGACCTCACTATGTGCATTATCTATTTACTGTGACCTCACTATGTGCATTATCTCTGTACTGTCACCTCACTATGTGCGTTATCTATGTACTGTGACCTCACTATGTGCATTATCTATGTACTGTGACATCACTATGTGCATTATCTCTGTACTCTGAACTCACTATGTGCATTATCTCTGTACTCTGACCTCACTATGTGCATTATCTATGTACTGTGACCTCACTATGTGAATTATCTCTGTAATGTGACATCACTGTGTTTATAATCTCTGTACTGTGACCTCACTATGTGTTTTATCTCTGTAATGTGACATCACTGTGTTTATTATCTCTCTACTGTGACCTCACTATGTGCATTATCTCTGTACTGTGACCTCACTATGTGCATTATCTATGTAATGTGACCTCACTATGTGTATTATCTCTGTACTGTGACCTCACTATGTGCATTATCTATGTACTGTGACCTCACTATGTGCGTTATCTATGTACTGTGACATCACTATGTGCATTATCTCTCTACTGTGACCACACTATTTGCGTTATCTATGTACTGTGACCTCACTATGTGCATTATCTATGTACTGTGACATCACTATGTGCATTATCTCTGTACTGTGACCCCACTACGTGCATTATCTCTGTACTGTGACCTCACTATGTGCATTTTCTCTGCACTGTGACATCACTATGTGCATTATCTATGTACTGTGACATCACTATGTTCTTTATCTCTGTACTGTGACCTCACTATGTGCGTTATGTATGTACTGTGACCTCACTATGTGCATTATCTATGTACTGTGACCTCACTATGTGTGTTATCTCTGTAATGTGACATCACTGTATTTATTATCTCTGTAATGTGACATCACTATGTCCATTATCTCTGTACTGTGGCATCACTATGTGCATTATCTATGTACTGTGACCTCACTATGTGCATTATCTCTGTATTGTGACAATACTATGTGCATTATCTATTTACTGTGACCTCACTATGTGCATTATCTATGTACTGTGACATCACTATGTGCATTATCTCTGTACTGTAACCTCACTATGTGCATTATCTATGTACTGTGACCTCACTATGTGCATTATCTATGTACTGTGACATCACTATGTGCATTATCTCTGTACTGTAACCTCACTATGTGCATTATCTATGTACTGTGACCTCACTATGTGCATTATCTATGTACTGTGACATCACTATGTGCATTATCTATGTACTGTGACATCACTATGTGTATTATCTCTGTAATGTGACATCACTATGTGCATTTTCTATGTACTATGACATCACTATGTGCATTATCTCTGTACTGTGACCTCACTATGTGCGTTATCTATGTACTGTGACCTCACTATGTGCATTATCTATGTGCTGTGACATCACTATGTGCATTATCTCTGTACTGTGACCTCACTATGTGCATTATCTATGTATTGTGACCTCACTATGTGCATTATCTATGTACTGTGACATCACTATGTGTATTATCTCTGTAATGTGATATCACTGTGTTTATTATCTCTCTACTGTGACCTCACTATGTGCATTATCTCTGTAATGTGACATCACTGTATTTATTATCTCTGTAATGTGACATCACTATGTGCATTATCTCTGTACTGTGACCTCACTACGTGCATTATCTCTGTACTCTGACCTCACTATGTGCATTATCTATGTACTGTAACCTCACTATGTGTATTATCTCTGTAATGTGACATCACTGTATTTATTATCTCTGTAATGTGACATCACTATGTGCATTATCTCTGTACTGTGACCTCACTACGTGCATTATCTCTGTACTCTGACCTCACTATGTGCATTATCTATGTACTGTGACCTCACTATGTGCATTATCTCTGTAGTGTGACCTCACTATTTGCATTATCTCTGTACTCTGACCTCACTATGTGCATTATCTATGTACTGTGACCTCACTATGTGCATTATCTCAGTAGTCTGACCTCACTATTTGCATTATCTCTGTACTCTGACCTCACTATGTGCATTATCTATGTACTGTGACCTCACTATGTGCATTATCTATGTACTGTAACATCACTATTTGTATTATCCCTGTAATGTGACATCACTGTGTTTATTATCTCTCTACTGTGACCTCACTATGTGCATTATCTTTGTACTGTGACCTCACTATGTGCATTATCTATGTACTGTGACATCACTATGTGTATTATCTCTGTAATGTGACATCACTGTATTTATTATCTCTGTAATGTGACATCACTATGTGCATTATCTCTGTACTGTGACCTCACTACGTGCATTATCTCTGTACTCTGACCTCACTATGTGCATTATCTATGTACTGTGACATCACTATGTGTATTATCTCTGTAATGTGACATCACTGTATTTATTATCTCTGTAATGTGACATCACTATGTGCATTATCTCTGTACTGTGACCTCACTACGTGCATTATCTCTGTACTCTGACCTCACTATGTACGTTATCTATGTACTGTGACCTCACTATGTGTATTATCTCTGTAATGTGACATCACTGTGTTTATTATCTCTCTACTGTGATCTCACTATGTGCATTATCTCTGTACTGTGACCTAACTATGTGCATTATCTCTGTACTGTGACCACACTGTGTGCATTATCTCTGTACTGTGAGCTAACTATGTGCATTATCTCTGTACTGTGACCTCACTATGTGCATTATCTATGTACTGTGACATCACTATGTGCATTATCTATGTAATGTGACCTAACTATGTGCATTATCTATGTACTGTGACATCACTATGTGCATTATCTATGTACTGTGACCTCAATATGTGCATTATCTATGTACTGTGACATCACTATGTGCATTATCTATGTACTGTGACCTCACTATGTGCATTATCTCTGTAGTGTGACCTCACTATGTGCATTATCTATGTACTGTGACCTCACTATGTGCATTATCTATGTACTGTGACATCACTATGTGCATTATCTATGTACTGTGACCTCACTATGTGCATTATCTCTGTAGTGTGACCTCACTATGTGCATTATCTCTGTACTCTGACATCACTATGTGTATTATCTCTGTAATGTGACCTCACTATTTGTATTATCTCTGTAATGTGACATCACTGTGTTTATTATCTCTCTCCTGTGACCTCACTATGTGCATTATCTCTGTACTGTGACATCACTATGTGCATTATCTATGTACTGTGACCTCACTATGTGCATTATCTATGTACTGTGACATCACTATGTGCATTATCTCTGTACTGTGACCTCACTATGTGCGTTATCTATGTACTGTGACCTGACTATGTGCATTATCTATGTACTGTGACATCACTATGTGCATGATCTATATACTGTGACATCACTATGTGTATTATCTCTCTAATGTGACATCACTGTGTTTATTATCTCTCTACTGTGACCTCACTATGTGCATTATCTCTGTACTGTGACCTCACTATGTGCATTATCTATGTACTGTGACATCACTATGTGTATTATCTCTGTAATGTGACATCACTGTGTTTATTATCTCTCTACTGTGACATCACTATGTGCATTATCTCTGTGCTGTGACATCACTATGTGTGTTATCTCTGTAATGTGACATCACTGTGATTATTATCTCTGTACTGTTATCTCACTATGTGCATTATCTATGTACTGTTACCTCACTATGTGCATTATCTATGTACTGTGACATCACTGTATTTATTATCTCTGTAATGTGACATCACTATGTGCATTATCTTTGTACTGTGACATCACTATGTGCATTATCTATGTACTGTGACGTCACTATGTGCATTATATTTGTACTGTGACATCACTATGTGCATTATCTATTTACTGTGACCTCACTATGTGCATTATCTATGTACTGTGACATCACTATGTGCATTATCTATGTAATGTGACCTAACTATGTGCATTATCTATGTACTGTGACATCACTATGTGCATTATCTATGTACTGTGACCTCAATATGTGCATTATCTATGTACTGTGACATCACTATGTGCATTATCTATGTACTGTGACCTCACTATGTGCATTATCTCTGTAGTGTGACCTCACTATGTGCATTATCTATGTACTGTGACCTCACTATGTGCATTATCTATGTACTGTGACATCACTATGTGCATTATCTATGTACTGTGACCTCACTATGTGCATTATCTCTGTAGTGTGACCTCACTATGTGCATTATCTCTGTACTCTGACATCACTATGTGTATTATCTCTGTAATGTGACCTCACTATTTGTATTATCTCTGTAATGTGACATCACTGTGTTTATTATCTCTCTCCTGTGACCTCACTATGTGCATTATCTCTGTACTGTGACATCACTATGTGCATTATCTATGTACTGTGACCTCACTATGTGCATTATCTATGTACTGTGACATCACTATGTGCATTATCTCTGTACTGTGACCTCACTATGTGCGTTATCTATGTACTGTGACCTGACTATGTGCATTATCTATGTACTGTGACATCACTATGTGCATGATCTATATACTGTGACATCACTATGTGTATTATCTCTCTAATGTGACATCACTGTGTTTATTATCTCTCTACTGTGACCTCACTATGTGCATTATCTCTGTACTGTGACCTCACTATGTGCATTATCTATGTACTGTGACATCACTATGTGTATTATCTCTGTAATGTGACATCACTGTGTTTATTATCTCTCTACTGTGACATCACTATGTGCATTATCTCTGTGCTGTGACATCACTATGTGTGTTATCTCTGTAATGTGACATCACTGTGATTATTATCTCTGTACTGTTATCTCACTATGTGCATTATCTATGTACTGTTACCTCACTATGTGCATTATCTATGTACTGTGACATCACTGTATTTATTATCTCTGTAATGTGACATCACTATGTGCATTATCTTTGTACTGTGACATCACTATGTGCATTATCTATGTACTGTGACGTCACTATGTGCATTATATTTGTACTGTGACATCACTATGTGCATTATCTATTTACTGTGACCTCACTATGTGCATTATCTATCTACTGTGACATCACTATGTGCGTTATCTATGTACTGTGACCTCACTATGTGCATTGTCTATTTACTGTGATCTCACTATGTGCATTATCTCTGTATTGTGACCTCACTATGTGCGTTATCTATGTACTGTGACCTCACTATGTGCGTTAGCTATGTACTGTGACCTCACTATGTGTATTATCTCTGTAATGTGACATCACTGTGTTTATTATCTCTGTACTGTAACATCACTATGTGTATTATCTCTGTACTGTGACATCACGGTGTTTATTATCTCTCTACTGTGACATCAATATGTGCATTATCTCTGTACTGTTACCTCACTATGTGCATTATCTATGTACTGTGACCTCACTATGTGCATTATCTATGTACTGTGACCTCACTATGTGTATTATCTCTGTAATGTGACATCTCTGTGTTTATTTTCTCTCTACTGTGACCTCACTATGTGCATTATCTATGTAACGTTACCTCACTATGTGTATTATCTCTGTAATGTGACATCACTATGTGCGTTATCTATGTACTATGACCTCACTATGTGCATTATCTATGTACTGTGACATCACTATGTGCATTATCTATGTACTGTGACATCACTATGTGTATTATCTCTGTAATGTGACATCACTGTGTTTATTATCTCTCTACTGTGACCTCACTATGTCCATTATCTCTGTACTGTGACTTCACTATGTGCATTATCTATGTATTGTGACCTCACTATGTGCATTATCTATGTACTGTGACATCACTATGTGCATTATCTATGTACTGTGACATCACTCTGTGTATTATCTCTGTAACGTGACATCACTGTGTTTATTATCTCTCTACTTTGACCTCACTATGTGCATTATCTCTGTACTGTGACATCACTATGTGTATTATCTCTGTAATGTGACATCACTGTGTTTATTATCTCTCTACTGTGACATCACTATGTGCATTATCTCTGTGCTGTGACATCACTATGTGTGTTATCTCTGTAATGTGACATCACTGTGATTATTATCTCTGTACTGTTATCTCACTATGTGCATTATCTATGTACTGTTACCTCACTATGTGCATTATCTATGTACTGTGACGTCACTGTATTTATTATCTCTGTAATGTGACATCACTATGTGCATTATCTTTGTACTGTGACATCACTATGTGCATTATCTATGTACTGTGACGTCACTATGTGCATTATATTTGTACTGTGACATCACTATGTGCATTATCTATTTACTGTGACCTCACTATGTGCATTATCTATGTACTGTGACATCACTATGTGCGTTATCTATGTACTGTGACCTCACTATGTGCATTATCTATTTACTGTGATCTCACTATGTGCATTATCTCTGTATTGTGACCTCACTATGTGCGTTATCTATGTACTGTGACCTCACTATGTGCGTTAGCTATGTACTGTGACCTCACTATGTGCATTATCTATGTACTCTGACCTCACTATGTGCATTATCTCTGTACTGTGACCTCACTGTGTTTATTATCTCTCTACTGTGACCTCACTATGTGCATTATCTCTGTACTGTGACCTCACTATGTGCATTATCTATGTAATGTGACCTCACTATGTGTATTATCTCTGTACTGTGACCTCACTATGTGCATTATCTATGTACTGTGACCTCACTATGTGCATTATCTTTGTACTGTGACATCACTATGTGCATTATCTCTGTACTGTGACCTCACTATGTGCATTATCTATGTACTGTGACCTCACTATGTGCGTTATCTATGTACTGTGACATCACTATGTGCATTATCTCTGTACTGTGACCTCACTATGTGCATTATCTATGTACTGTGACCTCACTATGTGCGTTATCTATGTACTGTGACATCACTATGTGCATTATCTCTCTACTGTGAACACACTATTTGCATTATCTATGTACTGTGACATCACTATGTGCATTATCTCTGTACTGTAACCTCACTATGTGCATTATCTATGTACTGTGACCTCACTATGTGCATTATCTATGTACTGTGACATCACTATGTGCATTATCTATGTACTGTGACATCACTATGTGTATTATCTCTGTAATGTGACATCACTATGTGCATTTTCTATGTACTATGACATCACTATGTGCATTATCTCTGTACTGTGACCTCACTATGTGCGTTATCTATGTACTGTGACCTCACTATGTGCATTATCTATGTGCTGTGACATCACTATGTGCATTATCTCTGTACTGTGACCTCACTATGTGCATTATCTATGTATTGTGACCTCACTATGTGCATTATCTATGTACTGTGACATCACTATGTGTATTATCTCTGTAATGTGATATCACTGTGTTTATTATCTCTCTACTGTGACCTCACTATGTGCATTATCTCTGTAATGTGACATCACTGTATTTATTATCTCTGTAATGTGACATCACTATGTGCATTATCTCTGTACTGTGACCTCACTACGTGCATTATCTCTGTACTCTGACCTCACTATGTGCATTATCTATGTACTGTAACCTCACTATGTGTATTATCTCTGTAATGTGACATCACTGTATTTATTATCTCTGTAATGTGACATCACTATGTGCATTATCTCTGTACTGTGACCTCACTACGTGCATTATCTCTGTACTCTGACCTCACTATGTGCATTATCTATGTACTGTGACCTCACTATGTGCATTATCTCTGTAGTGTGACCTCACTATTTGCATTATCTCTGTACTCTGACCTCACTATGTGCATTATCTATGTACTGTGACCTCACTATGTGCATTATCTCAGTAGTCTGACCTCACTATTTGCATTATCTCTGTACTCTGACCTCACTATGTGCATTATCTATGTACTGTGACCTCACTATGTGCATTATCTATGTACTGTAACATCACTATTTGTATTATCCCTGTAATGTGACATCACTGTGTTTATTATCTCTCTACTGTGACCTCACTATGTGCATTATCTTTGTACTGTGACCTCACTATGTGCATTATCTATGTACTGTGACATCACTATGTGTATTATCTCTGTAATGTGACATCACTGTATTTATTATCTCTGTAATGTGACATCACTATGTGCATTATCTCTGTACTGTGACCTCACTACGTGCATTATCTCTGTACTCTGACCTCACTATGTGCATTATCTATGTACTGTGACATCACTATGTGTATTATCTCTGTAATGTGACATCACTGTATTTATTATCTCTGTAATGTGACATCACTATGTGCATTATCTCTGTACTGTGACCTCACTACGTGCATTATCTCTGTACTCTGACCTCACTATGTACGTTATCTATGTACTGTGACCTCACTATGTGTATTATCTCTGTAATGTGACATCACTGTGTTTATTATCTCTCTACTGTGATCTCACTATGTGCATTATCTCTGTACTGTGACCTAACTATGTGCATTATCTCTGTACTGTGACCACACTGTGTGCATTATCTCTGTACTGTGAGCTAACTATGTGCATTATCTCTGTACTGTGACCTCACTATGTGCATTATCTATGTACTGTGACATCACTATGTGCATTATCTATGTAATGTGACCTAACTATGTGCATTATCTATGTACTGTGACATCACTATGTGCATTATCTATGTACTGTGACCTCAATATGTGCATTATCTATGTACTGTGACATCACTATGTGCATTATCTATGTACTGTGACCTCACTATGTGCATTATCTCTGTAGTGTGACCTCACTATGTGCATTATCTATGTACTGTGACCTCACTATGTGCATTATCTATGTACTGTGACATCACTATGTGCATTATCTATGTACTGTGACCTCACTATGTGCATTATCTCTGTAGTGTGACCTCACTATGTGCATTATCTCTGTACTCTGACATCACTATGTGTATTATCTCTGTAATGTGACCTCACTATTTGTATTATCTCTGTAATGTGACATCACTGTGTTTATTATCTCTCTCCTGTGACCTCACTATGTGCATTATCTCTGTACTGTGACATCACTATGTGCATTATCTATGTACTGTGACCTCACTATGTGCATTATCTATGTACTGTGACATCACTATGTGCATTATCTCTGTACTGTGACCTCACTATGTGCGTTATCTATGTACTGTGACCTGACTATGTGCATTATCTATGTACTGTGACATCACTATGTGCATGATCTATATACTGTGACATCACTATGTGTATTATCTCTCTAATGTGACATCACTGTGTTTATTATCTCTCTACTGTGACCTCACTATGTGCATTATCTCTGTACTGTGACCTCACTATGTGCATTATCTATGTACTGTGACATCACTATGTGTATTATCTCTGTAATGTGACATCACTGTGTTTATTATCTCTCTACTGTGACATCACTATGTGCATTATCTCTGTGCTGTGACATCACTATGTGTGTTATCTCTGTAATGTGACATCACTGTGATTATTATCTCTGTACTGTTATCTCACTATGTGCATTATCTATGTACTGTTACCTCACTATGTGCATTATCTATGTACTGTGACATCACTGTATTTATTATCTCTGTAATGTGACATCACTATGTGCATTATCTTTGTACTGTGACATCACTATGTGCATTATCTATGTACTGTGACGTCACTATGTGCATTATATTTGTACTGTGACATCACTATGTGCATTATCTATTTACTGTGACCTCACTATGTGCATTATCTATGTACTGTGACATCACTATGTGCATTATCTATGTAATGTGACCTAACTATGTGCATTATCTATGTACTGTGACATCACTATGTGCATTATCTATGTACTGTGACCTCAATATGTGCATTATCTATGTACTGTGACATCACTATGTGCATTATCTATGTACTGTGACCTCACTATGTGCATTATCTCTGTAGTGTGACCTCACTATGTGCATTATCTATGTACTGTGACCTCACTATGTGCATTATCTATGTACTGTGACATCACTATGTGCATTATCTATGTACTGTGACCTCACTATGTGCATTATCTCTGTAGTGTGACCTCACTATGTGCATTATCTCTGTACTCTGACATCACTATGTGTATTATCTCTGTAATGTGACCTCACTATTTGTATTATCTCTGTAATGTGACATCACTGTGTTTATTATCTCTCTCCTGTGACCTCACTATGTGCATTATCTCTGTACTGTGACATCACTATGTGCATTATCTATGTACTGTGACCTCACTATGTGCATTATCTATGTACTGTGACATCACTATGTGCATTATCTCTGTACTGTGACCTCACTATGTGCGTTATCTATGTACTGTGACCTGACTATGTGCATTATCTATGTACTGTGACATCACTATGTGCATGATCTATATACTGTGACATCACTATGTGTATTATCTCTCTAATGTGACATCACTGTGTTTATTATCTCTCTACTGTGACCTCACTATGTGCATTATCTCTGTACTGTGACCTCACTATGTGCATTATCTATGTACTGTGACATCACTATGTGTATTATCTCTGTAATGTGACATCACTGTGTTTATTATCTCTCTACTGTGACATCACTATGTGCATTATCTCTGTGCTGTGACATCACTATGTGTGTTATCTCTGTAATGTGACATCACTGTGATTATTATCTCTGTACTGTTATCTCACTATGTGCATTATCTATGTACTGTTACCTCACTATGTGCATTATCTATGTACTGTGACATCACTGTATTTATTATCTCTGTAATGTGACATCACTATGTGCATTATCTTTGTACTGTGACATCACTATGTGCATTATCTATGTACTGTGACGTCACTATGTGCATTATATTTGTACTGTGACATCACTATGTGCATTATCTATTTACTGTGACCTCACTATGTGCATTATCTATCTACTGTGACATCACTATGTGCGTTATCTATGTACTGTGACCTCACTATGTGCATTGTCTATTTACTGTGATCTCACTATGTGCATTATCTCTGTATTGTGACCTCACTATGTGCGTTATCTATGTACTGTGACCTCACTATGTGCGTTAGCTATGTACTGTGACCTCACTATGTGTATTATCTCTGTAATGTGACATCACTGTGTTTATTATCTCTGTACTGTAACATCACTATGTGTATTATCTCTGTACTGTGACATCACGGTGTTTATTATCTCTCTACTGTGACATCAATATGTGCATTATCTCTGTACTGTTACCTCACTATGTGCATTATCTATGTACTGTGACCTCACTATGTGCATTATCTATGTACTGTGACCTCACTATGTGTATTATCTCTGTAATGTGACATCTCTGTGTTTATTTTCTCTCTACTGTGACCTCACTATGTGCATTATCTATGTAACGTTACCTCACTATGTGTATTATCTCTGTAATGTGACATCACTATGTGCGTTATCTATGTACTATGACCTCACTATGTGCATTATCTATGTACTGTGACATCACTATGTGCATTATCTATGTACTGTGACATCACTATGTGTATTATCTCTGTAATGTGACATCACTGTGTTTATTATCTCTCTACTGTGACCTCACTATGTCCATTATCTCTGTACTGTGACTTCACTATGTGCATTATCTATGTATTGTGACCTCACTATGTGCATTATCTATGTACTGTGACATCACTATGTGCATTATCTATGTACTGTGACATCACTCTGTGTATTATCTCTGTAACGTGACATCACTGTGTTTATTATCTCTCTACTTTGACCTCACTATGTGCATTATCTCTGTACTGTGACATCACTATGTGTATTATCTCTGTAATGTGACATCACTGTGTTTATTATCTCTCTACTGTGACATCACTATGTGCATTATCTCTGTGCTGTGACATCACTATGTGTGTTATCTCTGTAATGTGACATCACTGTGATTATTATCTCTGTACTGTTATCTCACTATGTGCATTATCTATGTACTGTTACCTCACTATGTGCATTATCTATGTACTGTGACGTCACTGTATTTATTATCTCTGTAATGTGACATCACTATGTGCATTATCTTTGTACTGTGACATCACTATGTGCATTATCTATGTACTGTGACGTCACTATGTGCATTATATTTGTACTGTGACATCACTATGTGCATTATCTATTTACTGTGACCTCACTATGTGCATTATCTATGTACTGTGACATCACTATGTGCGTTATCTATGTACTGTGACCTCACTATGTGCATTATCTATTTACTGTGATCTCACTATGTGCATTATCTCTGTATTGTGACCTCACTATGTGCGTTATCTATGTACTGTGACCTCACTATGTGCGTTAGCTATGTACTGTGACCTCACTATGTGCATTATCTATGTACTCTGACCTCACTATGTGCATTATCTCTGTACTGTGACCTCACTGTGTTTATTATCTCTCTACTGTGACCTCACTATGTGCATTATCTCTGTACTGTGACCTCACTATGTGCATTATCTATGTAATGTGACCTCACTATGTGTATTATCTCTGTACTGTGACCTCACTATGTGCATTATCTATGTACTGTGACCTCACTATGTGCATTATCTTTGTACTGTGACATCACTATGTGCATTATCTCTGTACTGTGACCTCACTATGTGCATTATCTATGTACTGTGACCTCACTATGTGCGTTATCTATGTACTGTGACATCACTATGTGCATTATCTCTGTACTGTGACCTCACTATGTGCATTATCTATGTACTGTGACCTCACTATGTGCGTTATCTATGTACTGTGACATCACTATGTGCATTATCTCTCTACTGTGAACACACTATTTGCATTATCTATGTACTGTGACCTCACTATGTGCATTATCTATGTACTGTGACATCACTTTGTGCATTATCTATGTACTGTGACATCACTATGTGTATTATCTCTGTACTGTGACATCACTATGTGGATTATCTCTCTAATGTGACATCACTGTGTTTATTATCTCTCTACTGTGACCTCACTATGTGCATTATCTCTGTACTGTGACCTCACTATGTGCATTATCTCTGTACTGTGACCTCACTATGTGCATTATCTATGTACTGTGACCTCACTATGTGCATTATCTATGTGCTGTGACATCACTATGTTCATTATCTCTGTGCTGTGACATCACTATGTGTATTATCTCTGTAATGTGACATCACTGTGTTTATTATCCCTGTACTGTAACATCACTATGTGTATTGTCTCTGTAATGTGACATCACTGTGTTTATTATCTCTCTACTGTGACCTCACTATTTGCATTATCTCTATACTGTGACATCACTATGTGTATTATCTCTGTAATGGGACATCACTGTGTTTATTATCTCTTTACTGTGACCTCACTATGTGCATTATGTATGTACTGTGACCTCACTATATGCATTATCTCTGTACTCTGACCTCACTATGTGCATTATCTCTGTAATATGACATCACTGTCTTTATTATCTCTCTACTGTGACCTCACTATGTGCATTATCTCTGTACTGTGACCTCACTATGTGCATTATCTATGTACTGTGACCTCACTATGTGCATTATCTATGTGCTGTGACATCACTATGTGCAGTATCTCTGTGCTGTGACATCACTGTGTTTATTATCCCTGTACTGTAACATCACTGTGTGTATTATCTTTGTAATGTGACATCACTGTGTTTATTATCTCTCTACTGTGACCTCACTATGTGCATTATCTCTGTACTGTGACCTCACTATGTGCATTATCTATGTACTGTGACCTCACTATGTGCATTATCTATGTGCTGTGACATCACTATGTGCAGTATCTCTGTGCTGTGACATCACTGTGTTTATTATCCCTGTACTGTAACATCACTATGTGTATTATCTCTGTAATGTGACATCACTGTGTTTATTATCTCTCTACTGTGACATCACTATGTGTATTATCTCTGTAATGTGACATCACTGTGTTTATTATCTCTCTACTGTGACCTCACTATGTGCATGATCTATGTACTGTGACCTCACTATGTGCATTATCTATGTACTGTGACATCACTATGTGCATTATCTCTGTGCTGTGACATCACTATGTGTATTATCTCTGTAATGTGACATCACTGTGTTTATTATCCCTGTACTGTAACATCACTATGTGTATTATCTCTGTAATGTGACATCACTCTGTTTATTATCTCTCTACTGTGACATCACAATGTGCATTATCTCTGTGCTGTGACATCACTATGTGTATTATCTCTGTAATGTGACATCACTGTGTTTATTATCTCTGTACTGTGACATCAATATGTGTATTATCTCTGTAACGTGACATCCCTGCGTTTATTATCTCTGTAATGTGACATCACTATGTGCATTATCTCTGTACTGTGACCTCACTATGTGCATTATCTATGTAACGTTACCTCACTATGTGTATTATCTCTGTAATGTGACATCACTGTATTTATTATCTCTGTAATGTGACATCACTATGTGCATTATCTCTGTACTGTGACATCACTATGTGCATTATCTATGTACTGTGACATCACTATGTGCATTATCTCTGTACTGTGACCTCACTATGTGCATTATCTCTGTACTGTGACATCACTATGTGCGTTATCTATGTACTGTGACCTCACTATGTGCATTATCTATGTACTGTGACATCACTATGTGTATTATCTCTGTAATGTGATATCACTGTGTTTATTATCTCTCTACTGTGACCTCACTATGTGCATTATCTATGTAATGTGACATCACTGTATTTATTATCTCTGTAATGTGACATCACTATGTGCATTATCTTTGTACTGTGACATCACTATGTGCATTATCTATGTACTGTGACGTCACTATTTGCATTATATTTGTACTGTGACATCACTATGTGCATTATCTATTTACTGTGACCTCACTATGTGCATTATCTATGTACTGTGACATCACTATGTGCGTTATCTATGTACTGTGACCTCACTATGTGCATTATCTATTTACTGTGACCTCACTATGTGCATTATCTCTGTACTGTGACCTCACTATGTGCGTTATCTATGTACTGTGACCTCACTATGTGCATTATCTATGTACTGTGACATCACTATGTGCATTATCTCTGTACTCTGAACTCACTATGTGCATTATCTCTGTACTCTGACCTCACTATGTGCATTATCTATGTACTGTGACCTCACTATGTGAATTATCTCTGTAATGTGACATCACTGTGTTTATAATCTCTGTACTGTGACCTCACTATGTGTATTATCTCTGTACTGTTCCCTCACTATGTGCATTATCTATGTAATGTGACCTCACTATGTGTATTATCTCTGTACTGTGACCTCACTATGTGCATTATCTATGTAATGTGACCTCACTATGTGTATTATCTCTGTACTGTGACCTCACTATGTGCGTTATCTATGTACTGTGACATCACTATGTGCATTATCTCTCTACTGTGGCCACACTATTTGCGTTATCTATGTACTGTGACCTCACTATGTGCATTATCTATGTACTGTGACATCACTATGTGCATTATCTCTGTACTGTGACCTCACTATGTGCATTATCTCTGTACTGTGACCTCACTATGTGCATTATCAATGTACTGTGACATCACTTTGTGCATTATCTCTGTGCTGTGACATCACTGTGTTTATTATCTCTCTACTGTGACCTCACTATGTGCATTATCTCTGTACTGTGACCTCACTATGTGCATTATCAATGTACTTTGACATCACTATGTGTATTATCTCTGTAATGTGACATCACTGTGTTTATTATCTCTCTACTGTGACATCAATATGTGTATTATCTCTGTAATGTGACATCTCTGTGTTTATTTTCTCTCTACTGTGACCTCACTATGTGCATTATCTCTGTACTGTGACCTCACTATGTGCATTATCTATGTACAGTGACCTCACTATGTGCATTATCTCTGTACTGTGACCTCACTATGTGCATTATCTCTGTAATGTGACATCACTGTATTTATTATCTCTGTAATGTGACATCACTATGTGCATTATCTCTGTACTGTGACCTCACTATGTGCATTATCTCTGTACTGTGACATCACTATGTGCATTATCTATGTACTGTGACATCACTATGTGCATTATCTCTGTACTGTGACCTCACTATGTGCATTATCTCTGTACTGTGACATCACTATGTGCGTTATCTATGTACTGTGACCTCACTATGTGCATTATCTATGTACTGTGACATCACTATGTGCATTGTCTCTGTAATGTGATATCACTGTGTTTATTATCTCTCTACTGTGACCTCACTATGTGCATTATCTATGTAATGTGACATCACTGTATTTATTATCTCTGTAATGTGACATCACTATGTGCATTATCTTTGTACTGTGACATCACTATGTGCATTATCTATGTACTGTGACGTCACTATGTGCATTATATTTGTACTGTGACATCACTATGTGCATTATCTATTTACTGTGATCTCACTATGTGCATTATCTATGTACTGTGACATCACTATGTGCGTTATCTATGTACTGTGACCTCACTATGTGCATTATCTATTTACTGTGACCTCACTATGTGCATTATCTCTGTACTGTCACCTCACTATGTGCGTTATCTATGTACTGTGACCTCACTATGTGCATTATCTATGTACTGTGACATCACTATGTGCATTATCTCTGTACTCTGAACTCACTATGTGCATTATCTCTGTACTCTGACCTCACTATGTGCATTATCTATGTACTGTGACCTCACTATGTGAATTATCTCTGTAATGTGACATCACTGTGTTTATAATCTCTGTACTGTGACCTCACTATGTGTTTTATCTCTGTAATGTGACATCACTGTGTTTATTATCTCTCTACTGTGACCTCACTATGTGCATTATCTCTGTACTGTGACCTCACTATGTGCATTATCTATGTAATGTGACCTCACTATGTGTATTATCTCTGTACTGTGACCTCACTATGTGCATTATCTATGTACTGTGACCTCACTATGTGCGTTATCTATGTACTGTGACATCACTATGTGCACTATCTCTCTACTGTGACCACACTATTTGCGTTATCTATGTACTGTGACCTCACTATGTGCATTATCTATGTACTGTGACATCACTATGTGCATTATCTCTGCACTGTGACCCCACTACGTGCATTATCTCTGTACTGTGACCTCACTATGTGCATTTTCTCTGCACTGTGACATCACTATGTGCATTATCTATGTACTGTGACATCACTATGTTCTTTATCTCTGTACTGTGACCTCACTATGTGCGTTATGTATGTACTGTGACCTCACTATGTGCATTATCTCTGTACTGTGACCTCACTATGTGTGTTATCTCTGTAATGTGACATCACTGTATTTATTATCTCTGTAATGTGACATCACTATGTCCATTATCTCTGTACTGTGGCATCACTATGTGCATTATCTATGTACTGTGACCTCACTATGTGCATTATCTCTGTATTGTGACAATACTATGTGCATTATCTATTTACTGTGACCTCACTATGTGCATTATCTATGTACTGTGACATCACTATGTGCATTATCTCTGTACTGTAACCTCACTATGTGCATTATCTATGTACTGTGACCTCACTATGTGCATTATCTATGTACTGTGACATCACTATGTGCATTATCTATGTACTGTGACATCACTATGTGTATTATCTCTGTAATGTGACATCACTATGTGCATTTTCTATGTACTATGACATCACTATGTGCATTATCTCTGTACTGTGACCTCACTATGTGCGTTATCTATGTACTGTGACCTCACTATGTGCATTATCTATGTATTGTGACCTCACTATGTGCATTATCTATGTACTGTGACATCACTATGTGTATTATCTCTGTAATGTGACATCACTGTGTTTATTATCTCTCTACTGTGACCTCACTATGTGCATTATCTCTGTAATGTGACATCACTGTATTTATTATCTCTGTAATGTGACATCACTATGTGCATTATCTCTGTACTGTGACCTCACTACGTGCATTATCTCTGTACTCTGACCTCACTATGTGCATTATCTATGTACTGTGACCTCACTATGTGCATTATCTCTGTACTCTGACCTCACTATTTGCATTATCTCTGTACTCTGACCTCACTATGTGCATTATCTATGTACTGTGACCTCACTATGTGCATTATCTCAGTAGTCTGACCTCACTATTTGCATTATCTCTGTACTCTGACCTCACTATGTGCATTATCTATGTACTGTGACCTCACTATGTGCATTATCTATGTACTGTAACATCACTATTTGTATTATCCCTGTAATGTGACATCACTGTGTTTATTATCTCTCTACTGTGACCTCACTATGTGCATTATCTTTGTACTGTGACCTCACTATGTGCATTATCTATGTACTGTGACATCACTATGTGTATTATCTCTGTAATGTGACATCACTGTATTTATTATCTCTGTAATGTGACATCACTATGTGCATTATCTCTGTACTGTGACCTCACTACGTGCATTATCTCTGTACTCTGACCTCACTATGTGCATTATCTATGTACTGTGACATCACTATGTGTATTATCTCTGTAATGTGACATCACTGTATTTATTATCTCTGTAATGTGACATCACTATGTGCATTATCTCTGTACTGTGACCTCACTACGTGCATTATCTCTGTACTCTGACCTCACTATGTACGTTATCTATGTACTGTGACCTCACTATGTGTATTATCTCTGTAATGTGACATCACTGTGTTTATTATCTCTCTACTGTGATCTCACTATGTGCATTATCTCTGTACTGTGACCTAACTATGTGCATTATCTCTGTACTGTGACCACACTGTGTGCATTATCTCTGTACTGTGAGCTAACTATGTGCATTATCTCTGTACTGTGACCTAACTATGTGCATTATCTATGTAATGTGACCTAACTATGTGCATTATCTATGTACTGTGACATCACTATGTGCATTATCTATGTACTGTGACCTCAATATGTGTATTATCTCTGTGCTATGACCTCACTATGTGCATTATCTATGTACTGTGACCTCACTATGTGCATTATCTATGTACTGTGACATCACTATGTGCATTCTCTATGTACTGTGACCTCACTATGTGCATTATCTCTGTAGTGTGACCTCACTATGTGCATTATCTCTGTACTCTGACATCACTATGTGTATTATCTCTGTAATGTGACCTCACTATTTGTATTATCTCTGTAATGTGACATCACTGTGTTTATTATCTCTCTCCTGTGACCTCACTATGTGCATTATCTCTGTACTGTGACATCACTATGTGCATTATCTATGTACTGTGACCTCACTATGTGCATTATCTATGTACTGTGACATCACTATGTGCATTATCTCTGTACTGTGACCTCACTATGTGCGTTATCTATGTACTGTGACCTGACTATGTGCATTATCTATGTACTGTGACATCACTATGTGCATGATCTATATACTGTGACATCACTATGTGTATTATCTCTCTAATGTGACATCACTGTGTTTATTATCTCTCTACTGTGACCTCACTATGTGCATTATCCCTGTACTGTGACATCACTATGTGTATTATCTCTGTAATGTGACATCACTGTGTTTATTATCTCTCTACTGTGACCTCACTATGTGCATTATCTCTGTACTGTGACCTCACTATGTGTGTTATCTTTGTAATGTGACATCACTGTATTTATTATCTCTGTAATGTGACATCACTATGTCCATTATCTCTGTACTGTGGCATCACTATGTGCATTATCTATGTACTGTGACCTCACTATGTGCATTATCTCTGTATTGTGACAATACTATGTGCATTATCTATTTACTGTGACCTCACTATGTGCATTATCTATGTACTGTGACATCACTATGTGCATTATCTCTGTACTGTAACCTCACTATGTGCATTATCTATGTACTGTGACCTCACTATGTGCATTATCTATGTACTGTGACATCACTATGTGCATTATCTATGTACTGTGACATCACTATGTGTATTATCTCTGTAATGTGACATCACTATGTGCATTTTCTATGTACTATGACATCACTATGTGCATTATCTCTGTACTGTGACCTCACTATGTGCGTTATCTATGTACTGTGACCTCACTATGTGCATTATCTATGTATTGTGACCTCACTATGTGCATTATCTATGTACTGTGACATCACTATGTGTATTATCTCTGTAATGTGACATCACTGTGTTTATTATCTCTCTACTGTGACCTCACTATGTGCATTATCTCTGTAATGTGACATCACTGTATTTATTATCTCTGTAATGTGACATCACTATGTGCATTATCTCTGTACTGTGACCTCACTACGTGCATTATCTCTGTACTCTGACCTCACTATGTGCATTATCTATGTACTGTAACCTCACTATGTGTATTATCTCTGTAATGTGACATCACTGTATTTATTATCTCTGTAATGTGACATCACTATGTGCATTATCTCTGTACTGTGACCTCACTACGTGCATTATCTCTGTACTCTGACCTCACTATGTGCATTATCTATGTACTGTGACCTCACTATGTGCATTATCTCTGTAGTGTGACCTCACTATTTGCATTATCTCTGTACTCTGACCTCACTATGTGCATTATCTATGTACTGTGACCTCACTATGTGCATTATCTCAGTAGTCTGACCTCACTATTTGCATTATCTCTGTACTCTGACCTCACTATGTGCATTATCTATGTACTGTGACCTCACTATGTGCATTATCTATGTACTGTGACATCACTATGTGTATTATCTCTGTAATGTGACATCACTGTATTTATTATCTCTGTAATGTGACATCACTATGTGCATTATCTCTGTACTGTGACCTCACTACGTGCATTATCTCTGTACTCTGACCTCACTATGTGCATTATCTATGTACTGTGACATCACTATGTGTATTATCTCTGTAATGTGACATCACTGTATTTATTATCTCTGTAATGTGACATCACTATGTGCATTATCTCTGTACTGTGACCTCACTACGTGCATTATCTCTGTACTCTGACCTCACTATGTACGTTATCTATGTACTGTGACCTCACTATGTGTATTATCTCTGTAATGTGACATCACTGTGTTTATTATCTCTCTACTGTGATCTCACTATGTGCATTATCTCTGTACTGTGACCTAACTATGTGCATTATCTCTGTACTGTGACCACACTGTGTGCATTATCTCTGTACTGTGAGCTAACTATGTGCATTATCTCTGTACTGTGACCTAACTATGTGCATTATCTATGTAATGTGACCTAACTATGTGCATTATCTATGTACTGTGACATCACTATGTGCATTATCTATGTACTGTGACCTCAATATGTGTATTATCTCTGTGCTATGACCTCACTATGTGCATTATCTATGTACTGTGACCTCACTATGTGCATTATCTATGTACTGTGACATCACTATGTGCATTATCTATGTACTGTGACCTCAATATGTGCATTATCTCTGTAGTGTGACCTCACTATGTGCATTATCTCTGTACTCTGACATTACTATGTGTATTATCTCTGTAATGTGACCTCACTATTTGTATTATCTCTGTAATGTGACATCACTGTGTTTATTATCTCTCTCCTGTGACCTCACTATGTGCATTATCTCTGTACTGTGACATCACTATGTGCATTATCTATGTACTGTGACCTCACTATGTGCATTATCTATGTACTGTGACCTCACTATGTGCATTATCTCTGTACTGTGACCTCACTATGTGCATTATCTATGTACTGTGACCTCACTATGTGCATTATCTATGTACTGTGACATCACTATGTGCATTATCTCTGTGCTGTGACATTACTATGTGTATTATCTCTGTAATGTGACATCACTGTGTTTATTATCTCTCTACTGTGACCTCACTATTTGCATTATATCTATACTGTGACATCACTATGTGTGTTATCTCTGTACTGTGACATCACTATGTGTATTATCTCTTTAATGTGACATCACTGTGTTTATTTTCTCACTACTGTGACCTCACTATGTGCATTATCTCTGTACTGTGACCTCACTATGTGCATTATATATGTACTGTGACCTCACTATGTGCATTATCTATGTACTGTGACCTCACTATGTGCATTATCTATGTACTGTGACTTCACTATGTGCATTATCTCTGTACTGTGACATCACTATGTGTATTATCTCTGTAACGTGACATCACTGTGCTTATTATCTCTGTACTGTGACATCACTATGTCTATTATCTCTGTAATGTGACATCACTGTGTTTATTATCTCTCTACTGTGACCTCACTATGTGCATTATCTCTGTACTGTGACCTCACTATGTGCATTATCTATGTACTGTGACCTCACTATGTGCATTATCTATGTACTGTGACATCACTATGTGCATTATCTCTGTGCTGTGACATTACTATGTGTATTATCTCTGTAATGTGACATCACTGTGTTTATTATCTCTCTACTGTGACCTCACTATTTGCATTATCTCTATACTGTGACATCACTATGTGTGTTATCTCTGTACTGTGACATCACTATGTGTATTATCTCTGTAATGTGACATCACTGTGTTTATTTTCTCACTACTGTGACCTCACTATGTGCATTATCTCTGTACTGTGACCTCACTATGTGCATTATCTATGTACTCTGACCTCACTATGTGCATTATCTATGTACTATGACCTCACTATGTGCATTTTCTCTGTACTGTGACATCACTATGTGTATTATCTCTGTAACGTGACATCACTGTGCTTATTATCTCTGTACTGTGACATCACTATGTCTATTATCTCTGTAATGTGACATCACTGTGTTTATTATCTCTCTACTGTGACCTCACTATGTGCATTATCTCTGAACTGTGACCTCACTATGTGCATTATCTCTGTAATGTGACATCACTGTATTTATTATCTCTGTAATGTGACATCACTATGTGCATTATCTCTGTACTGTGACCTCACTATGTGCATTATCTCTGTACTGTGACATCACTATGTGTATTATCTCTGTAATGTGACATCACTGTATTTATTATCTCTGTAATGTGACATCACTATGTGCATTATCTCTGTACTGTGACATCACTATGTGCATTATCTATGTACTGTGACCTCACTATGTGCATTATCTCTGTACTGTGACATCACTATGTGCATTATCTATTTACTGTGACCTCACTATGTGTATTATCTATGTACTGTGACATCACTATGTGCATTATCTATGTACTGTGACATCACTATGTGTATTATCTCTGTAATGTGACATCACTATATGTATTTTCTCTGTAACGTGACATCACTATGTGCATTATCTCTGTAATGTGACATCACTGTGCTTATTATCTCTCTACTGTGACCTCACTATGTGCATTATCTCTGTACTGTGACCTCACTATGTGTATTATCTCTGTAATGTGACATCACTATTTATTATCTCTGTAATGTGACATCACTATGTGCATTATCTCTGTACTGTGGCATCACTATGTGCATTATCTATGTACTGTGACCTCACTATGTGCATTATCTCTGTATTGTGACATCACTATGTGCATTATCTATTTACTGTGACCTCACTATGTGCATTATCTATGTACTGTGACCTCACTATGTGCATTATCTATGTACTGTGACCTCACTATGTGCATTATCTCTGTACTGTGACATCACTATGTCTATTATCTCTGTACTGTGACATCACTATGTCTATTATCTCTGTAATGTGACATCACTGTGTTTATTATCTCTCTACTGTGACCTCATTATGTGCATTATCTCTGAACTGTGACCTCACTATGTGCATTATCTATGTAATGTTACCTCACTATGTCTATTATCTCTGTAATGTGACATCACTGTATTTATTATATCTGTAATGTGACATCACTATGTGCATTATCTCTGTACTGTGACCTCACTATGTGCATTATCTCTGTACTGTGACATCACTATGTGTATTATCTCTGTAACGTGACATCACTGTGCTTATTATCTCTGTACTGTGACATCACTATGTCTATTATCTCTGTAATGTGACATCACTGTGTTTATTATCTCTCTAGTGTGACCTCACTATGTGCATTATCTCTGAACTGTGACCTCACTATGTGCATTATCTATGTAATGTTACCTCACTATGTCTATTATCTCTGTAATGTGACATCACTGTATTTATTATCTCTGTAATGTGACATCACTATGTGCATTATCTCTGTACTGTGACATCACTATGTGCATTATCTATGTACTGTGACCTCACTATGTGCATTATCTCTGTACTGTGACATCACTATGTGCATTATCTATTTACTGTGACCTCACTATGTGCATTATCTATGTACTGTGACATCACTATATGCATTATCTCTGTACTCTGACCTCTCTATGTGCGTTATCTATGTACTGTGACCTCACTATGTGCATTATCTATGTACTGTGACAACACTATGTGCATTATCTATGTACTGTGACATCACTATGTGTATTATCTCTGTAATGTGACATCACTATGTGTATTTTCTCTGTAACGTGACATCACTGTGCTTATTATCTCTGTACTGTGACATCACTATGTGCATTATCTCTGTGCTGTGACATTACTATGTGTGTTATCTCTGTACTGTGACATCACTATGTGTATTATCTCTGTAATGTGACATCACTGTGTTTATTATCTCTCTACTGTGACCTCACTATTTGCATTATCTCTATACTGTGACATCACTATGTGCATTATCTATGTACTGTGACATCACTATGTGTATTATCTCTGTAATGTGACATCACTATGTGTATTTTCTCTGTAACGTGACATCACTGTGCTTATTATCTCTGTACTGTGACATCACTATGTGCATTATCTCTGTGCTGTGACATTACTATGTGTGTTATCTCTGTACTGTGACATCACTATGTGTATTATCTCTGTAATGTGACATCACTGTGTTTATTTTCTCACTACTGTGACCTCACTATGTGCATTATCTCTGTACTGTGACATCACTATGTGCATTATCTCTGTACTGTGACCTCACTATGTGCATTATATATGTACTGTGACCTCACTATGTGCATTATCTATGTACTGTGACCTCACTATGTGCATTATCTATGTACTATGACCTCACTATGTGCATTATCTCTGTACTGTGACATCACTATGTGTATTATCTCTGTAACGTGACATCACTGTGCTTATTATCTCTGTACTGTGACATCACTGTGTCTATTATCTCTGTAATGTGACATCACTGTGTTTATTATCTCTCTACTGTGACCTCACTATGTGCATTATCTCTGAACTGTGACCTCACTATGTGCATTATCTATGTAATGTTACCTCACTATGTCTATTATCTCTGTAATGTGACATCACTGTATTTATTATCTCTGTAATGTGACATCACTATGTGCATTATCTCTGTACTGTGACCTCACTATGTGCATTATCTCTGTACTGTGACATCACTATGTGTATTATCTCTGTAACATGACATCACTGTGCTTATTATCTCTGTACTGTGACATCACTATGTGCATTATCTCTGTACTGTGACCTCACTATGTGTATTATCTCTGTAATGTGACATCACTGTGTTTATTATCTCTCTACTCTGACCTCACTATGTGCATTATCTATGTAATGTTACCTCACTATGTCTATTATCTCTGTAATGTGACATCACTGTATTTATTATCTCTGTAATGTGACATCACTATGTGCATTATCTCTGTACTGTGACATCACTATGTGCATTATCTCTGTACTTTGACCTCTCTATGTGCGTTATCTATGTAATGTTACCTCACTATGTCTATTATCTCTGTAATGTGACATCACTGTATTTATTATCTCTGTAATGTGACATCACTATGTGCATTATCTCTGTACTGTGACCTCACTATGTGCATTATCTCTGTACTGTGACATCACTATGTGTATTATCTCTGTAACATGACATCACTGTGCTTATTATCTCTGTACTGTGACCTCACTATGTGCATTATCTCTGTACTGTGACCTCACTATGTGTATTATCTCTGTAATGTGACATCACTGTGTTTATTATCTCTCTACTGTGACCTCACTATGTGCATTATCTATGTAATGTTACCTCACTATGTCTATTATCTCTGTAATGTGACATCACTGTATTTATTATCTCTGTAATGTGACATCACTATGTGCATTATCTCTGTACTGTGACATCACTATGTGCATTATCTCTGTACTTTGACCTCTCTATGTGCGTTATCTATGTACTGTGACCTCACTATGTGCATTATCTATGTACTGTGACATCACTATGTGCATTATCTATGTACTGTGACATCACTATGTGTATTATCTCTGTAATGTGACATCACTATGTGTATTTTCTCTGTAACGTGACATCACTGTGCTTATTATCTCTGTACTGTGACATCACTATGTGCATTATCTCTGTGCTGTGACATTACTATGTGTATTATCTCTGTAATGTGACATCACTGTGTTTATTATCTCTCTACTGTGACCTCACTATTTGCATTATCTCTATACTGTGACATCACTATGTGTGTTATCTCTGTACTGTGACATCACTATGTGTATTATCTCTGTAATGTGACATCACTGTGTTTATTTTCTCACTACTGTGACCTCACTATGTGCATTATCTCTGTACTGTGACATCACTATGTGCATTATCTCTGTACTGTGACCTCACTATGTGCATTATATATGTACTGTGACCTCACTATGTGCATTATCTATGTACTGTGACATCACTATGTGTATTATCTCTGTACTGTGACATCACTATGTGTATTTTCTCTGTAACGTGACATCACTGTGTTTATTATCTCTGTACTGTGACATCACTATGTCTATTATCTCTGTAATGTGACATCACTGTGTTTATTATCTCTCTACTGTGACCTCACTATGTGCATTATCTCTGTACTATGACCACACTATGTGTATTATCTCTGTAATGTGACATCACTGTATTTATTATCTCTGTAACGTGACATCACTATGTGCATTATCTCTGTACTGTGGCATCACTATGTGCATTATCTATGTACTGTGACCTCACTATGTGCATTATCTCTGTATTGTGACATCACTATGTGCATTATCTATTTACTGTGACCTCACTATGTGCATTATCTATGTACTGTGACCTCACTATGTGCATTATCTATGTACTGTGACATCACTATGTGCATTATCTATGTACTGTGACATCACTATGTGTATTATCTCTGTACTGTGACATCACTATGTGCATTATCTATGTACTATGACATCACTATGTGCATTATCTCTGTACTGTGACCTCACTATGTGCATTATCTATGTACTGTGACCTCACTATGTGCATTATCTATGTACTGTGACATCACTATGTGTATTATCTCTGTAATGTGATATCACTGTGTTTATTATCTCTCTACTGTGACCTCACTATGTGCATTATCTCTGTAATGTGACATCACTGTATTTATTATCTCTGTAATGTGACATCACTATGTGCATTATCTCTGTACTTTGACCTCACTACGTGCATTATCCCTGTACTCTGACCTCATTATGTGCATTATCTATGTACTGTGACCTCACTATGTGCATTATCTCTGTAATGTGACATCACTGTGTTTATTATCTGTCTACTGTGACCTCACTATGTGCATTATCTCTGTAGTTTGACCTCACTATTTGCATTATCTCTGTACTCTGACCTCACTATGTGCATTATCTATGTACTGTGACCTCACTATGTGCATTATCTCAGTAGTGTGACCTCACTATTTGCATTATCTCTGTACTCTGACCTCACTACGTGCATTATCTCTGTACTCTGACCTCATTATGTGCATTATCTATGTACTGTGACCTCACTATGTGCATTATCTCTGTAATGTGACATCACTGTGTTTATTATCTCTCTACTGTGACCTCACTATGTGCATTATCTCTGTACTGTGACCTCACTATGTGCATTATCTCTGTACTCTGACCTCACTATGAGCATTATCTATGTACTGTGACCTCACTATGTGCATTATCTATGTATTGTGACATCACTATGTGCATTATCTATGTACTGTGACCTCACTATGTGCATTATCTCTGTAGTGTGAACTCACTATGTGCATTATCTCTGTACTCTGACATCACTATGTGTATTATCTCTGTAATGTGACATCACTCTGTTTATTATCTCTGTACTGTGACCTCACTATTTGTATTATCTCTGTAATGTGACATCACTGTGTTTATTATCTCTCTACTGTGACCTCACTATGTGCATTATCTCTGTACTGTGACCTCACTATGTGCATTATCTCTGTACTGTGACCTCACTACGTGCATTATCTCTGTACTCTGACCTCACTATGAGCATTATCTATGTACTGTGACCTCACTATGTGCATTATCTATGTACTGTGACATCACTATGTGTATTATCTCTGTACTGTGACATCACTATGTGTATTATCTCTCTAATGTGACATCACTGTGTTTATTATCTCTGTAATGTGACATCACTATGTGCATTATCTCTGTATTGTGACATCACTATGTGCATTATCTATGTACTGTGACCTCACTATGTGCATTATCTATGTACTGTGACATCACTATGTGCATTATCTCTGTACTGTGACCTCGCTATGTGCGTTATCTATGTACTGTGACCTCACTATGTGCATTATCTATGTACTGTGACATCACTATTTGCATTATCTATGTACTGTGACATTACTATGTGCATTATCTCTGTACTGTGACCTCACTATGTGCGTTATCTATGTACTGTGACCTGACTATGTGCATTATCTATGTACTGTGACATCACTATGTGCATGATCTATATACTGTGACATCACTATGTGTATTATCTCTCTAATGTGACATCACTGTGTTTATTATCTCTCTACTGTGACCTCACTATGTGCATTATCTCTGTACTGTGACCTCACTATGTGCATTATCTATGTACTGTGACCTCACTATGTGCATTATCTATGTACTGTGACATCACTATGTGCATTATCTCTGTGCTGTGACATTACTATGTGTATTATCTCTGTAATGTGACATCACTGTGTTCATTATCTCTCTACTGTGACCTCACTATTTGCATTATCTCTATACTGTGACATCACTATGTGTGTTATCTCTGTACTGTGACATCACTATGTGTAATATCTCTGTAATGTGACATCACTGTGTTTATTTTCTCACTACTGTGACCTCACTATGTGCATTATCTCTGTACTGTGACCTCACTATGTGCATTATATATGTACTGTGACCTCACTATGTGCATTATCTATGTACTGTGACCTCACTATGTGCATTATCTATGTACTCTGACCTCACTATGTGCATTATCTATGTACTATGACCTCACTATGTGCATTATCTCTGTACTGTGACATCACTATGTGTATTATCTCTGTAACGTGACATCACTGTGCTTATTATCTCTGTACTGTGACATCACTATGTCTATTATCTCTGTAATGTGACATCACTGTGTTTATTATCTCTCTACTGTGACCTCACTATGTGCATTATCTCTGTACTGTGACCTCACTATGTGCATTATCTATGTAATGTTACCTCACTATGTCTATTATCTCTGTAATGTGACATCACTGTATTTATTATCTCTGTAATGTGACATCACTATGTGCATTATCTCTGTACTGTGACCTCACTATGTGCATTATCTCTGTACTGTGACATCACTATGTGTATTATCTCTGTAACGTGACATCACTGTGCTTATTATCTCTGTACTGTGACATCACTATGTCTATTATCTCTGTAATGTGACATCACTGTGTTTATTATCTCTCTACTGTGACCTCACTATGTGCATTATCTCTGAACTGTGACCTCACTATGTGCATTATCTATGTGATGTTACCTCACTATGTCTATTATCTCTGTAATGTGACATCACTGTGTGCATTATCTCTGTACTGTGACATCACTATGTGCATTATCTATGTACTGTGACGTCACTATGTGCATTATCTCTGTACTGTGACATCACTATGTGCATTATCTATTTACTGTGACCTCACTATGTGCATTATCTATGTACTGTGACATCACTATGTGCATTATCTCTGTACTCTGACCTCTCTATGTGCGTTATCTATGTACTGTGACCTCACTATGTGCATTATCTATGTACTGTGACATCACTATGTGCATTATCTATGTACTGTGACCTCACTATGTGTATTATCTCTGTACTGTGACATCACTATGTGCATTATCTCTGTGCTGTGACATTACTATGTGTATTATCTCTGTAATGTGACATCACTGTGTTTATTATCTCTCTACTGTGACCTCACTATTTGCATTATCTCTATACTGTGACATCACTATGTGTGTTATCTCTGTACTGTGACATCACTATGTGTATTATCTCTGTAATGTGACATCACTGTGTTTATTTTCTCACTACTGTGACCTCACTATGTGCATTATCTCTGTACTGTGACATCACTATGTGCATTATCTCTGTACTGTGACCTCACTATGTGCATTATATATGTACTGTGACCTCACTATGTGCATTATCTATGTACTGTGACCTCACTATGTGCATTATCTATGTACTATGACCTCACTATGTGCATTATCTCTGTACTGTGACATCACTATGTGTATTATCTCTGTAACGTGACATCACTGTGCTTATTATCTCTGTACTGTGACATCACTATGTCTATTATCTCTGTAATGTGACATCACTGTGTTTATTATCTCTCTACTGTGACCTCACTATGTGCATTATCTCTGAACTGTGACCTCACTATGTCTATTATCTCTGTAATGTGACATCACTGTATTTATTATCTCTGTAATGTGACATCACTATGTGCATTATCTCTGTACTGTTACCTCACTATGTGCATTATCTCTGTACTGTGACATCACTATGTGTATTATCTCTGTAACGTGACATCACTGTGCTTATTATCTCTGTACTGTGACATCACTATGTCTATTATCTCTGTAATGTGACATCACTGTGTTTAATATCTCTCTACTGTGACCTCACTATGTGCATTATCTCTGAACTGTGACCTCACTATGCGCATTATCTATGTAATGTTACCTCACTATGTCTTTTATCTCTGTAATGTGACATCACTGTATTTATTATCTCTGCAATGTGACATCACTATGTGCATTATCTCTGTACTGTGACATCACTATGTGCATTATCTATGTACTGTGACCTCACTATGTGCATTATCTCTGTACTGTGACATCACTATGTGCATTATCTATTTACTGTGACCTCACTATGTGCATTATCTATGTACTGTGACATCACTATGTCTATTATCTCTGTAATGTGACATCACTGTATTTATTATCTCTGTAATGTGACATCACTATGTGCATTATCTATGTACTGTGACCTCACTATGTGCATTATCTCTGTACTGTGACATCACTATGTGCATTATCTATGTACTGTGACCTCACTATGTGCATTATCTCTGTACTGTGACATCACTATGTGAATTATCTATTTACTGTGACCTCACTATGTGCATTATCTATGTACTGTGACCTCTCTATGTGCATTATCTCTGTACTCTGACCTCTCTATGTGCGTTATCTATGTACTGTGACCTCACTATGTGCATTATCTATGTACTGTGACATCACTATGTGCATTATCTATGTACTGTGACATCACTGTGTATTATCTCTGTAATGTGACATCACTATGTGTATTTTCTCTGTAACGTGACATCACTGTGCTTATTATCTCTGTACTGTGACATCACTATGTCTATTATCTCTGTAATGTGACATCACTGTGTTTATTATCTCTCTACTGTGACTCCACTATGTGCATTATCTCTGTACTGTGACCTCACTATGTGCATTATCTCTGTAATGTGACATCACTGTATTTATTATCTCTGTAATGTGACATCACTATGTGCATTATCTCTGTACTGTGGCATCACTATGTGCATTATCTATGTACTGTGACCTCACTATGTGCATTATCTCTGTATTGTGACATCACTATGTGCATTATCTATTTACTGTGACCTCACTATGTGCATTATCTATGTACTGTGACCTCACTATGTGCATTATCTATGTACTGTGACATCACTATGTGTATTATCTCTGTAATGTGATATCACTGTGTTTATTATCTCTCTACTGTGACCTCACTATGTGCATTATCTCTGTAATGTGACATCACTGTATTTATTATCTCTGTAATGTGACATCACTATGTGCATTATCTCTGTACTTTGACCTCACTACGTGTATTATCTCCGTACTCTGACCTCATTATGTGCATTATCTATGTACTGTGACCTCACTATGTGCATTATCTCTGTAATGTGACACCACTGTGTTTATTATCTCTCTACTGTGACCTCACTATGTGCATTATCTATGTACTGTGACCTCACTATGTGCATTATCTCTGTAGTTTGACCTCACTATTTGCATTATCTCTGTACTCTGACCTCACTATCTGCATTATCTATGTACTGTGACCTCACTATGTGCGTTATCTATGTACTGTGACCTCACTATGTGCATGATCTATATACTGTGACATCACTATGTGTATTTTCTCTCTAATGTGACATCACTGTGTTTATTATCTCTCTACTGTGACCTCACTATGTGCATTATCTCTTTACTGTGACCTCACTATGTGCATTATCTCTGTGCTGTGACCTCACTATTTGCATTATCTCTATACTGTGACATCACTATGTGTGTTATCTCTGTACTGTGACATCACTATGTGTATTATCTCTGTAATGTGACATCACTGTGTTTATTTTCTCACTACTGTGACCTCACTATGTGCATTATCTCTGTAGTGTGACCTCACTATGTGCATTATCTCTGTACTGTGACCTCACTATGTGCATTATCTATGTACTATGACCTCACTATGTGCATTATCTCTGTACTGTGACATCACTATGTGTATTATCTCTGTAACGTGACATCACTGTGCTTATTATCTCTGTACTGTGACATCACTATGTCTATTATCTCTGTAATGTGACATCACTGTATTTATTATCTCTGTAATGTGACATCACTATGTGCATTATCTCTGTACTGTGACCTCACTATGTGCATTATCTCTGTACTGTGACATCACTATGTGTATTATCTCTGTAACGTGACATCACTGTGCTTATTATCTCTGTACTGTGACATCACTATGTCTATTATCTCTCTAATGTGACATCACTGTGTTTATTATCTCTCTACTGTGACCTCACTATGTGCATTATCTCTGAACTGTGACCTCACTATGTGCATTATCTATGTAATGTTACCTCACTATGTCTATTATCTCTGTAATGTGACATCACTGTATTTATTATCTCTGTAATGTGACATCACTATGTGCATTATCTCTGTACTGTGACATCACTATGTGCATTATCTATTTACTGTGACCTCACTATGTGCATTATCTATGTACTGTGACATCACTATATGCATTATCTCTGTACTCTGACCTCTCTATGTGCGTTATCTATGTACTGTGACATCACTATGTGCATTATCTATGTACTGTGACATCACTATGTGCATTATCTATGTACTGTGACATCACTATGTGTATTATCTCTGTAATGTGACATCACTATGTGTATTTTCTCTGTAACGTGACATCACTGTGCTTATTATCTCTGTACTGTGACATCACTATGTCTATTATCTCTGTAATGTGACATCACTGTGTTTATTATCTCTCTACTGTGACCTCACTATGTGCATTATCTCTGTACTGTGACCTCACTATGTGTATTATTTCTGTAATGTGACATCACTGTATTTATTATCTCTGTAATGTGACATCACTATGTGCATTATCTCTGTACTGTGGCATCACTATGTGCATTATCTCTGTATTGTGACATCACTATGTGCATTATCTATTTACTGTGACCTCACTATGTGCATTATCTATGTACTGTGACCTCACTATGTGCATTATCTATGTACTGTGACCTCACTATGTGCATTATCTCTGTACTGTGACATCACTATGTGTATTATCTCTGTAACGTGACATCACTGTGCTTATTATCTCTGTACTGTGACATCACTATGTCTATTATCTCTGTAATGTGACATCACTGTATTTATTATCTCTGTAATGTGACATCACTATGTGCATTATCTCTGTACTGTGACATCACTATGTGCATTATCTATGTACTGTGACCTCACTATGTGCATTATCTCTGTACTGTGACATCACTATGTGCATTATCTATGTACTGTGACATCACTATGTGCATTATCTATGTACTGTGACATCACTATATGCATTATCTCTGTATTCTGACCTCTCTATGTGCGTTATCTATGTACTGTGACCTCACTATGTGCATTATCTATGTACTGTGACATCACTATGTGCATTATCTTTGTACTGTGACATCACTATGTGTATTATCTCTGTACTGTGACCTCACTATGTGTATTATCTCTGTAATGTGACATCACTGTATTTATTTTCTCTGTAATGTGACATCACTATGTGCATTATCTCTGTACTGTGGCATCACTATGTGCATTATCTATGTACTGTGACCTCACTATGTGCATTATCTCTGTATTGTGACATCACTATGTGCATTATCTATTTCCTGTGACCTCACTATGTGCATTATCTATGTACTGTGACCTCACTATGTGCATTATCTATGTACTGTGACCTCACTATGTGCATTATCTATGTACTGTGACATCACTATGTGTATTATCTCTGTACTGTGACATCACTATGTGCATTATCTATGTACTATGATATCACTATGTGCATTATCTCTGTACTGTGACCTCACTATGTGCATTATCTATGTACTGTGACCTCACTATGTGCATTATCTATGTACTGTGACCTCACTATGTGCATTATCTATGTAATGTGATATCACTGTGTTTATTATCTCTCTACTGTGACCTCACTATGTGCATTATCTCTGTAATGTGACATCACTGTATTTATTATCTCTGTATTGTGACATCACTATGTGCATTATCTCTGTACTGTGGCATCACTATGTGCATTATCTATGTACTGTGACCTCACTATGTGCATTATCTCTGTAATGTGACATCACTGTGTTTATTATCTCTCTACTGTGACCTCACTATGTGCATTATCTATGTACTGTGACCTCACTATGTGCATTATCTCTGTAGTTTGACCTCACTATTTGAATTATCTCTGTACTCTGACCTCACTATGTGCATTATCTATGTACTGTGACCTCACTATGTGCATTATCTATGTATTGTGACCTCACTATGTGCATTATCTATGCAATGTGACATCACTATATGTATTATCTCTGTAATGTGACATCACTGTATTTATTTTCTCTGTAATGTGACATCACTATGTGCATTATCTCTGTACTGTGACCTCACTACGTGCATTATCTCTGTACTCTGACCTCACTATGTGCATTATCTATGTAATGTGACCTTACTATGTGTATTATCTCTGTAATGTGACATCACTATGTGCATTATCTATGTACAGTGACCTCACTATGTGCATTATCTCTGTACTCTGACCTCACTATGTGCATTATCTATGTACTGTGACCTTACTATGTGTATTATCTCTGTAATGTGACATCACTGTATTTATTATCTCTGTAATGTGACATCACTATGTGCATTATCTCTGTACTGTGACCTCACTATGTGCATTATCTATGCAATGTGACATCACTATATGTATTATCTCTGTAATGTGACATCACTGTATTTATTTTCTCTGTAATGTGACATCACTATGTGCATTATCTCTGTACTGTGACCTCACTACGTGCATTATCTCTGTACTCTGACCTCACTATGTGCATTATCTATGTAATGTGACCTTACTATGTGTATTATCTCTGTAATGTGACATCACTATGTGCATTATCTATGTACAGTGACCTCACTATGTGCATTATCTCTGTACTCTGACCTCACTATGTGCATAATCTATGTACTGTGACCTTACTATGTGTATTATTTCTGTAATGTGACATCACTGTGTTTATTATCTCTCTACTGTGACCTCACTATTTGCATTATCTCTGTAATGTGACATCACTGTGTTTATTTTCTCTCTACTTTGACCTCACTATGTGCATTATCTCTGTACTGTGACCTCACTATGTGCATTATCTATGTACTGTGACCTCAATATGTGCATTATCTCTGTACTGTGACCTCACTATGTGCATTATCTCTGTACTGTGACATCACTATGTGTATTATCTCTGTAATGTGACATCACTGTATTTATTATCTCTGTAATGTGACATCACTATATGCATTATCTTTGTACTGTGACATCACTATGTGCATTATCTATGTACTGTGACGTCATTATGTGCATTATATTTGTACTGTGACATCACTATGTGCATTATCTATTTACTGTGACCTCACTATGTGCATTATCTATGTACTGTGACATCACTATGTGCATTATCTCTGTACTCTGACCTCACTATGTTCATTATCTATGTACTGTAACCTCACTATGTGTTTTATCTCTGTAATGTGACATCACTGTGTTTATTATCTCTCTACTGTGACCTCACTATGTGCATTATCTCTCTACTGTGACCTCACTATGTGCATTATCTCTGTACTGTGACCTCACTATGTGTATTGTCTCTGTACTGTGACCTCACTATGTGCATTATCTCTGTAATCTGACCTCACTATGTTCATTATCTATGTACTGTAACCTCACTATGTGTATTATCTCTATAATGTGACATCACTGTGTTTATTATCTCTACTGTGACCTCACTATGTGCATTATCTCTGTACTGTGACCTCACTATGTGCATTATCTCTCTACTGTGACCTCACTATGTGTATTGTCTCTGTACTGTGACCTCACTATGTACATTATTTATGTACTGTGACCTCACTATGTGCATTATCTCTGTACTGTGACCTCACTATGTGCATTATCTCTCTACTGTGACCTCACTATGTGTATTGTCTCTGTACTGTGACCTCACTATGTACATTATTTATGTACTGTGACCTCACTATGTGTATTATCTCTGTAATGTAACATCACTGTGTTTATTATCTCTCTACTGTGACCTCACTATGTGCATTATCTCTGTACTGTGACCTCACTATATGCATTATCTATGTACTGTGACCTCACTATGTGCATTATCTATGTGCTGTGACATCACTATGTGCATTATCTCTGTGCTGTAACATCACTATGTGTATTATCTTTGTAATGTGACATCACTGTGTTTATTATCTCTCTACTGTGACCTCACTATTTGCATTATGTCTATACTGTGACATCACTATGTGTATTATCTCTGTAATGTGACATCACTGTGTTTATTATCTCTCTACTGTGACCTCACTATGTGCATTGTCTATGTAGTGTGACCTCACTATGCATTATCTCTGTACTCTGACCTCACTATGTGCATTATCTATGTACTGTGACCTCACTATGTGCATTATCTCAGTAGTGTGACCTCACTATTTGCATTATCTCTGTACTCTGACCTCACTATGTGCATTATCTATGTACTTTGACCTCACTATGTGCATTATCTATGCAATGTGACTTCACTATGTGTATTATCTCTGCAATGTGACATCACTATGTGCATTATCTCTGTACTGTGACCTCACTACGTGCATTATCTCTGTACTCTGACCTCACTATGTGCATTATCTATGTACTGTGACATCACTATTTGTATTATCCCTGTAATGTGACATCACTGTTTTTATTATCTCTCTACTGTGACCTCACTATGTGCATTATCTATGTACTGTGACATCACTATTTGTATTATCCCTGTAATGTGACATCACTGTTTTTATTATCTCTCTACTGTGACCTCACTATGTGCATTATCTATGTACTTTGACCTCACTATGTGCATTATCTATGCAATGTGACTTCACTATGTGCATTATCTCTGTACTGTGACCTCACTATGTGCATTATCTCTGTACTCTGACCTCACTATGTGCATTATCTATGTACTGTGACCTCACTATGTGTATTATCTCTGTAATGTGACATCACTGTATTTATTATCTCTGTAATGTGACATCACTATGTGCATTATCTCTGTACTGTGACCTCACTACGTGCATTATCTCTGTACTCTGACCTCACTATGTGCATTATCTATGTACTGTGACCTCACTATGTGTATTATCTCTGTAATGTGACATCACTGTGTTTATTATCTCTCTACTGTGACCTCACTATGTGCATTATCTCTGTACTGTGACCTCACTATATGCATTATCTCTGTACTGTGACCTCACTATGTGCATTATCTATGTAATGTGACCTCACTATGTGCATTATTTATGTACTCTGACCTCACTATGTGTATTAACTCTGTAATGTGACATCACTGTGTTTATAATCTCTGTACTGTGACCTCACTATGTCTATTATCTCTGTAGTGTGACATCACTGTGTTTATTATATCTCTACTGTGACCTCACTATGTGCATTATCTCTGTACTGTGACCTCACTATGTGCATTATCTATGTACTGTGACCTCACTATGTGCATTATCTATGTACTGTGACCTCACTATGTGCATTATCTATGTACTGTGACATCACTATGTGCATTATCTCTGTACTGTGACCACACTATGTGCATTATCTCTGTACTGTGACCTCACTATGTGCATTATCTATGTACTATGACCTCACTATGTGCATTATCTATGTAATGTGACCTCACTATGTGCATTATCTATGTACTATGACCTCACTATGTGCATTATCTATGTAATGTGACCTCACTATGTGTATTATCTCTGTACTGTGACCTCACTATGTGCATTATCTATGTACTGTGACCTCACTATGTGCATTATCTATGTAATGTGACATCACTATGTGCATTATCTATGTACTGTGACATCACTATGTGCATTATCTATGTACTGTGACCTCACTATGTGTGTTATCTATGTACTGTGACATCACTATGTGCATTATCTCTCTACTGTGACCACACTATTTGCGTTATCTCTGTACTCTGACCTCACTATGTGCATTATCTCTCTACTGTGACCTCACTATGTGCATTATCTATGTACTGTGACCTCACTATGTGCATTATCTATGTAATGTGACATCACTATGTGCATTATCTATGTACTGTGACATCACTATGTGCATTATCTCTGTAGTGTGACCTCACTATGTGTATTATCTCTGTAATGTGACATCACTATTAAAGATGAGCGTTGTTCTTCTCGAACTGTTCGCCAATCTCAAATTCGAGCTGTTTTGGGCGGTGTTCGAGCCGTTCGGCGAACACGAACAATTTGAGAAAAATTCGGCTGTTCGAGGTTATGTTCGATAACTGTTCGTGCACCAAAATCATAACTGGATTTTTTCTCAGTAATGATGAAAATTAATGTTAATACGCAGTTTGAGTGTACAGCGGGGCGGGGGGAGGGGCAGGGGATGGATCTCTGCAGGAACAATGAAGATCTCCATTTTTTTTTCTCTTTCCCGCATTTACAGTGGGGAGGTGCAATCTGTCAGCCTATCAGCAGCGCACACACGGAGCGAAGTGCTTTTTTCACACAAGCAAGGGCATGTGTCATTGGCAGTGTATGTCACATGTCCTTGCCCTATAAGACCAAGCCATTTTCCCCGTCGCCACCATTTTCTCACTGCTGCAGCTGCGTGTTAGACGGCACCGCTGTTGCTGTGTGCGCTATACCTTTTTAATTTCAAGCCAATTTTCGCACAAATCTACAGATAGCTTGGGAGTAGGGAATAGTTGTGATTGCAGTCCTTTTAAGGACTAGGTTACAGCATTTCCTACGACTTTTATCAGGCAGGTCTGTGCTCTTAAATAGATAGATTGTGGGAGTAAAGACTAATTGTAATTGCAGTCCTTTTCAGGACTAGGTTACATCAGTTCCTATCAGTTTTTGCCAGGCAGGTCTGTGCCAGTGCTGTGCAAGTTTTTTACACAGCATTTGGCTGAATCTAGCAAAGCTAATCCTTTTTGGCCTATTGCAGAGTGTGTTAGTCAGTGGAGTAGCCTATCTGTGTTGCAAGATATACCACCTGTGTATAGAATAACAATTTTTTTACTGCACCTAGTGAAGTAAAATCTTTTGGGCATAGCATCATTCTATTAGTCCATCTATACTGACCTCCATCAGGTTGCAAATTAAAAATAATTTTTATCTGCATCTACCTCTGAAAAAATATTTGGCCTTCTAGCAGTGTGTGGGACTTGTTCTATTAATCCATCTATACTGACCTCCATCAGGTTGCAAATTGAATACAATTTTTTTCTGCATCTAACCCAGCCAATAGTTTTGGCCTAATACCACAGTTTGGCCACTCAGCTCTGCTGGGTTCCCATCCATTGTTTTTTTGTGCAAACAACTCCAGAGTTGTGAATTAGTTAACCACCAAAATGAGTGGAAAAAGGCCTGCTGCTGGTGGAAAGGGGAATAGGCGTGTTGGGAAGGGGAAAAAAGGTTGTGTCCGTGGGGTAGGTGTTAAAGCAACAGTAACATCTGCAGAAGAAAGACCATCTTCCAGCCAAACTAAAATGTCTACTTCTTTTAGCGGACAATGTGATAAGATCCCTTTCTTACGGCCACGCCAATCGCTACAAATTCCAGATGAGGCACAAAAACAGCAGGTGCTTCAACGGATATCAAGTGCTCCTTTAAGTGGGCTCTCCTCCACATCAACTTCAACATCACAAATACTCCAGTCCTCAAAGGTGTCACCCAAATCGCACTTGCTTCCTCACAGCTCCCAAATCTCCAGCTGCCCATCTGAGTATGAGGTAGAACAGATGGTTGAGTCTGCAGAGCTGTTTACTCATACTATAGCCTGGGAATCAGAGGTCGACTCCAGCGCTTCTGTGAATCCAGACGAGGAAATGATCTGCACTGATGCCCAGAATCTTTATGAGTCGGATCCAGGACCAGACGCAGAAGGTTCTGACCATAATGTAGACCCTCATTCCCAAACTGTAACTCCTGTTGGTGGAGACAATGAGGAAGACGATGATGAGACTCAAATACCTGATTGGAGCGACAACTTTAGTTTTTTGTCAGGGCAGGAACAGGTTGGCTCTGAGGACGACGGGTGTGATAACGCAAAGGGTGATGATGATGAGGTTGGAGATCCCACTTACTGTCAACCCACAGTCAGCCAAGAGATGAGATCAGCAGAGGAGGAGGAGGAGGATGCTAGTGACGACGAGGTCAGGTTGTGCCTTCCTGGACAGAGACGTAGTACTGGAAGCACGTCAACAACTGCATCCTCAAACACAACTCTGCCTCTCACCACAAGTCGTGGTGGCTCTTCAGGTCGCATGGGTGCTAAGCCTTGCATAGCCTGGGCATTTTTTCAGATCGATAAAGATGACCCAACTCGTGTTATCTGTAACATTTGTCAGCAAAAGCTAAGTAGAGGCCAAAAAATACATAGTTTGAGTACTTCATGCATGAACCGGCACATGGACATGAAGCATAAGTTGCAGTGGGAAGCTCACTGTGCTACAATGCGGCCTAGCCGGCCGGGCCAGCCACCATCTGCCATATCTTGTGCATCCGCGGCCTCTTCATCCTCTGTGACTGGGGGGACAGCAGTCACACCTGTTTTGGGGCGCAAACCTGCCACCTCTTTACGCGCAACAGCCAGAGTGATTGGCAGGTCATCATTTTCTTTGGAGGTGGTAACACCAGCTGGTGTTGAGCGCTGTCCGACATTGATAGCACCACCTTTGGATCAAGGCAACCTAACATGTCCGCCTGCATCTTCCTCACAGACCGGCAGTTTGCCGGGGACACCCTTATCAACCCCGTCTAAGCACAATAGCCAGCCCTCGGTCCCTCAGATGTGGACAAGTAAAAGACTATTTCCTCCTAGCCATGAGAAAGCTAAGAGGTTGAATTTCACCATCTGCAAGCTCTTGGCTACAGAAATGCTGCCTTTCCACATGGTGGACACAGAGGATTTTCGAGACCTTATGTCCGTCGCAGTGCCCCAGTACCAGATGCCCAGTCGGCACTACTTCTCAAAGAAAGGTGTGCCTGCGCTCCACCAGCATGTCGCACACAACATCACCGCTTCTTTGAGAAACTCTGTGTGTGACAGGGTGCATTTCACCACAGACACTTGGACGAGTAGGCATGGACAGGGGCGTTACATGTCGCTGACTGGGCACTGGGTAACTATGGTGACAGCAGGACAAGGGGCTGCTGTCCAAGTCTTGCCGTCCCCACGAGTTGTGTGTCAATCCTCTTTATCTCAAAGTTCCTCCACTGCTTCTGCCTCCTCAACCTCCTCTCGGTCCTCCACCTGCACCCAAAGCCTGTCTGGTCGTGCCACAAGCTTTCTAACTGCGCAGAAGGGATCCTGCACACCTCCTTACTATGCTGGCAGTAGGGCTCAACGTCATCAGGCGGTTTTTACTTTGAAATGTCTGGGAAATGTGAGTCACACAGCTGAGGAGTTGTGGTCAGCTCTGGAGAACCAGTTTCATGAATGGTTGTCTCCACTGGACCTGAAACCAGGGAAGGCCGTGTGCGACAATGCTGCAAACCTGGGTGCGGCCCTTCGCCTGGGCAATGTCACACACGTGCCTTGTATGGCTCACGTGTTGAACCTGGTTGTCCAGCGATTTTTAGCCCACTATCCCGGACTAGATGGCCTTCTGCAGAGGGCACGGTCGCTGTGTGCTCACTTCCGCCGTTCGCATCCCGCAGCTCAGCGACTTACATCTCTACAGAAGTCGTTGGGCCTGCCACTTCACCGGCTAAAATGCGATGTGCCTACCCGGTGGAATTCAACTCTGCACATGTTGCAGCGACTGTGGCAGCACCGACAAGCCCTGGTGCAATACGTTCTGACGTATAGCCTGGGCCAACGAGATCCGGAGGTGGGGCAAATCACGCTGGAGGAGTGGTCTCAGATCAGGGACCTATGCACCCTTCTGCACAGTTTTGAAATGGCGACGAAGATGTTTAGTGCTGACGATGCCATTATCAGCATGACTATTCCGGTGATTTACATGCTGGAGCACATGTTAAACAGAATTCGGAGTCAGGTGGTGCGACAAGAGGAGGTGGAGGAAGTAGAGGAGGAGGAGTTGTATGCGGAAGGGCTAACATCTGCAAGGTCCAGACGGTCGGCAGCACCAAGGCGGCAGGCATGTGAGGGTGGGGGAGATGGTTTTACCAGGGCGCATGGTAGCAGCCAAACTAGTGAGGAAGGTGCAGGAGCCCAGGAAGAAGTGGAGGACGAACTGATGGAAGACTGATCAGATGAGGGAGACCTTGATCAAATTTCTGTTGTGCGAGGTTGGGGGGAGAGGACAGAGGAAGGAAGCATGATTGTTACCTCGCCACCAACACAACAGGGACTTGGTGCTCCTGGATGCACAACACACATGAGTGCCTTCTTGCTGCACTACCTGCAACATGACCCTCGAATTGGGAGAATTAGAAATAATCCTGACTACTGGGTTGCCACACTGTTAGATCCCCGGTACAAAAGTAAATTTGCAGAAATTATTCCTGCCATAGAAAGGGATGCACGCATGCAGGAGTATCAGCAGAGACTGTTGCAGAATGTTACATGTGCTTTTCCACAAAACACCAGTGGTGCACGTAGTGAATCTCACAGTTCCAACTTGCCAACCGTGGGACCGTTAAGTGTTCAGCACTCAAACCGTAACAGAACCACAGTATCTGCTGGTAACATCAATTTTGCGGAATCATTTCACCACTTTTTTAGCCCATCCTTTGCAAGGCCACAGGAGACAAGAAGTCTGACACATAGTCAACGCCTAAAGACGATGATACAGGAGTATCTCCAAGTAAACATTGAAGCCATGACTGTGTCACTGTACCCTTGCTCTTTTTGGGCTTCCAATCTGGATAAATGGCCAGAGCTAGCCACTTACGCCTTGGAGATCTTGTCATGCCCCGCAGCCAGCGTTCTGTCTGAACGTGTGTTCAGCGCTGCTGGTGGTGTGCTGACAGATAAGCGCACGCGGCTCTCCACTGATAATGTAGACAGACTCACGTTCATAAAGATGAACAAATCATGGATCCGAAATGACTTTTCTACCCCTGTGTCATCCTGGGGAGAGTAAAAGCTTGATGATTGGTTAAAATCACCTCACCAACCGTTTTAAGCTTTCAAATTACTAATCATGTTTATCTGTATCTTGGGTGGAAAATAATTTGGGCTTTGTAGCAGTGTGCAGTACTGATTCTATTAGGCCATCTATAATAAGCTCCACCAGATTTAAAATTACTAATCATGTTTATCTGTATCTTGGCTGGAAAATAATTTGGGCTTTGTAGCAGTGTGCAGCACTGATCCTATTAGGCCATCTATAATAAGCTCCACCAGATTTAAAATTACTAATCATGTTTATCTGTATCTTGGCTGGAAAATAATTTGGGCTTTGTAGCAGTGTGCAGCACTGATTCTATTAGGCCATCTATAATAAGCTCCACCAGATTTAAAATTACTAATCATGTTTATCTGTATCTTGGCTGGAAAATAATTTGGGCTTTGTAGCAGTGTGCAGCACTGATCCTATTAGGCCATCTATACTAAGCTCCACCAGATTTAAAATTAATAATAATTTTTAGCTGCATCTAGCCCGGAAAATAATTTTGGGGCTCCGAGATGCGCAAGACACATAAGTGCCTTCTTGCTGCACTACCTGCAACATGACCCTCATATTGTCAGAATTCGAAGTAATCATGACTACTGGGTTGCCACACTCTTAGATCCCCCAAACTTTTCGATCAACCTTTTCATTTTAAAAAAGACCAAAAAAATGGTCATTTTTGAAATTATAAGCATTAGCAGGTTATTAGAAACTGAAATCAAACAGTTTTCAACTCAAAACTTTATTCTAGGTGATGTTACATTTTCACATAGGACCCCTTGTTCGAAAGGAGCTTCTGAACTCTCTCGTCCATTGAATTTGTCAGGTTTTGGATGGTTTCTGCTTCAATTGTTTTGCATGAGGACAGAATACCCTCCCAGAGCTGTTGCTTAGTTGTGAACTGCCTCCCGCCATCATAGACACTCCTTTTGATGATGCTCCAGAGGTTCTGAATGGGGTAGAGGTCAGGGGAGCATGGGGGTCACACCATAAGTTTGTCCCCTTTTATGCCCATATCAGCCAGAGATGCAGATGTTTTATGTGCAGCATGAGATGGTGCATTATCATGAATAAAAATGATCTTGCTGTGGAATACACGGTTCTTCTTCTTGAACCATGGCAGGAAGTGCTGTTTGAGAAAATCCACATACATTATGGAGTTCATCTTTACCCCTTCAGGGATCCTAAAGGGGCCGACAATCTCTCTCCCCATGATTCCAGCCCAAAACATTACTCCACCTCCTCCTTGTTGGCGCTGTAGCCGTGTTTGTGTGGGGTGTCCATCAACCAGCCATCCTCCACTCCATCCATCTGGACCATCGAGCGCTGCACGGCACTCATCCGTGAACAAAACAGTTTTGAAATCAGTCTTCATGTAATCTTTGGCCCACTGGAGCCGTTTCTGCTTGTGTGAAGTGGATAGAGGAGGTCGACAGGATGGCGTATGCACAGCTGCAAACCTCTGAAGGACCCTGCATCTTGTTGTTCGGGGGACGTTGGAGGCACCAGCAGCTTCAAAAACTTGTCTGCTGCTATGACAAGGCTTTTTTGCCGCTGCTCTTTTAACCTGACATAATTGCCTGTAGGAAAGAGTCCTCAATTTGCCCTTATCAGCACGCACACGTGTGTACTGTGAATCAGCTACATACTTCTTGATTGCCAAGACACTTCATCCTGATCATCGCACAATGTTGATTGTAGTCATGCCTTGACCTAAACACTCCACAATTTGTTGCTTCTCAGCAGCCGACACATCCTTTTTCTTTCCCATTTTGGCAGAAAATGTAGGCTGCTTAATAATGTGAGACAGCCTTCTTAAGTAGTCTTGCCTTTCATTGGACACACCTGCCAAACTAATTAGCACAGGTTTCTGCAATTGCTTACAGTGATATAAAGAGCCCTGACACACATCACCATCAATGAGTTTAACTGACAAACAAACAAATTCTTCCCTTATCACTCCTAAACACTTTTTGCATAATAATTTGGAACACAGTGTACATGTGCTTTTCCACAAAACACCAGTGGTTCACGTAGTGAATCTTACAGTTCTAACTTGCCAACCGTGGTCTGTATGGAGTTGTTCAATAAAGGGCCCAAAATTAAGATAACATAGATGGGAGAGGTCTCTATGAATAGGAATTCCTAAGTATTTGATACCCTGTGAGGGCCAGGCAAAGGGAAAGTTGGACTGGATGGAATCCTGCATGGATTTGGGGAGGGAGACATCGAGGGCCTCAGACTTCGCTGCATTGATTTTAAAATTTGACCATGTAACAAAGTGATCTATTTCAGCCATAACAGCATGGATGGATATATGTGATTGAGTGATATATACTAGGACATCATCAGCAAATAGAGAGCACTTGTACTCGGTGCCTCCCACCTCAATCCACCTAATATTGGGGTTATGGCGAATTGATGAGAGCAGGTGCTCCGTCACTAGGATGTATAAGAGAGGGGACAGAGGACATCCCTGCCTTGTCCCATTGGTGATTGTGAAAGGTGATGAAAATGTTCTGACGCACCCCTTGGGCCTTGGGACACCCGGAGCCGGACCCTTTTTGGTGGATGCTGGTGGTTGTAGTCTCCGTGGCGGCGACCCGGTTCCGTGGCTCAGGGCGGTCAAACCAGTGGCGGAACTATTTATGTGGTTTTGATGTTTAAATGTCTGACTACGCCACCCGTGGATTGCGGTCAGAGTGAACCGCCGCTACAGGGCAGACCGCTAAGGCTGGTGTTGTGGGTGCAGCAGAGCGTAGCATAACTCCCCACGGGAGGAGTATAGCCTCAGGGCAGTGTATGCGGAGGATGGGGGTGATGGTGCAGGGCAGCAGCAGTAACGACATTGAGTCAGTGATGCAGTTCAGGGCCTTTACTCACAGTTCTTATTATCCAGACCACGTCTGCAGGTAACGGCTGCCCACGTCGTACTGTGCTCACCAGGTGAGGGGCTCAGACAACTCCCAGATAACTTTGGAGCACTTCACAGGACCCCCTTTGTGTGTCCTTTGTCTGGCCTTTCTTACCAACCCTTCTGTCCGGCTGCCTCGGGCCTCCTCTTGGTAAACTTGGCGCCAGTTTCCCTGACCCTATGTGGTGCCTTCCTAGCGGGTGTAGCGAGGGGCTGCGCCACATAAAATGTCACAGCCTCCGGTTTCTAGCTGAGGGTCATTTCCTGCCTCCACTAGTTTCGTGGACCGGTCTCCCCCTTTGGCCTGACCCCTCCACGCAGGTGGATTCGGGCGTGCGGTGGCGACTCGCCCGTCCGCACGCCTGGGATCCCTTCGTTCCTCGTTCCTGGAGACTTCTCCGCTCCTCTTCCTTCCTTCTCCCTCTTCCAGGCCTGGGCCTCTGTTACTAGGCCCACCTCCGGAGCAGAGCTCATGCAGAGCCCCTGCTCCCTGCCACTTCTGCTCAGACTTCTCTGCACTGAACTAAGATGGTGCCCACCTTTTATACTCCCTTCTCAATGCACCCAGGAACTGCTTCCTCCCTGCTCCTGCACTACAGGGTTCCCCTTCCTCAGTGTTCCCTCCCCCCACTCCAGTCAGGGACAGGGACTGTCGTGCCCATCTCAGGGGCATATTGGTCGCCCTGCCCCACGGCAATGTGGTGTAATGCATGCAGGTGTCGGGTCCTGATCCACACTCCATCCTTACCTGAGAGTGAGATATCACACCTCTGGGTGAGGTGCAATACCTCTGTAGCAACCGAGCCCTCAGAGTGCTATAGTTCCATTTATCTTCAGCCTAGGTGACGTATTGCGATACAGGGCCATGATTTTGGCTATAAAAGGTTCCCCTAGACCCCTACCCCAAGCTTTTTAAGAGAATCATATATGGCGTGCCAGGAGACTCTATGGAATGCTTTCTCAGCATCCAACGAGAGAATCTAATTACAAATTTTTAACTGCATCTAGCCCAGGAAATACTTTGTGCCTAGTAGCAGTGTCTGCTAGTCAGCGGATTATCCCGGCTGTTAAGCAAGCTACACCACCTGTAGTTTGGACACTTAATTTTTTCAAAGGAAATGCTTCGGGACCACGGGATACTCAGTGAAGAGCATCAGGAGGCACCCCAAGCCACAGGGGCTGGGACTGGCGGTAGGACGCCTTGCAGTGGACCGCCAAGCTCGATCCTTATAAAAGCTTTTTAACTGCAGCAGCTTTAGTTGACGCTACTGGAGCTGGAATTACGCGGCTGCTGGCATGAGACTTGCCCTCCAATAGATCCTTGTAAATGGATTTAAAGTGTATTCATTCAAATTAGAGAGACAATTTAAATTAAAAAGCTTAGAGCTGCCTCCACCACAGGGGGGCTCTCTCGACCCACCAGCGGACTGGCACCAGTATTGGGAGAGGGGGGCTGGCCGTCAGGGTTCACCGCGGCTCTGGCACAAACCCGGCGACACGGAGGTGGCACGGGCAGGAGCGGACTGAACGTGTCGGCTTCTCACTTTTTGGATTTTAGAAGGGCATGACATGCCTATATCTGTGTCTCCCCCTCCTTTTACTCCTCCACCTCTTCTCTTTTCGCATGACTATATGTACTTGTCACTTTTCCATGTGTTAGTTGTGTCTTCTGAGCAGTTTGTCAGCTTTTGGACACCTTTGAAGGTGTTTTCTATGTGTTTCTATGTGTTTTTGTTTGCCTGCCATTGGTTTTAACGGTGTTCGAAGGTGTTCGACAAACAGTTCGACGAACAGTTCGTCGAACACACGGGTGTTCGACGAACCGAACCGAACTCGAACACTACGGGGGTGGCTTAACACTAATCACTATGTGCATTATCTCTGTACTGTGACATCACTATGTGCATTATCTATGTACTGTGACCGCACTATGTGTATTATCTCTGTAATGTGACATCACTGTGCTTATTATCTCTGTACTGTGACATCACTATATGTATTATCTCTGTAATGTGACATAACTGTGTTTATTATTTTTCTACTGTGATCTCACTTTGTGCATTATATCTTTACTGTGACATCACTATGTGCATCATCTATGTACTGTGACCTCATTATGTGCATTATCTATGTACTGTGACATCACTATGTGTATTATCTCTGTAATGTGATATCACTGTGTTTATTATCTCTGTACTGTGACATCACTCCTATGTGTATTATCTCTGTAATGTGACCTCACTGTGTTTATTATCTCTCTACTGTGACCTCACTATGTGCATTACCTCTGTACTGTGACCTCACTATGAGCATTATCCCTGTACTGTGACATCACTGTGTTTATTATCTCTGTACTGTCACCTCACTATGTGCATTACCTCTGTACTGTGACCTCACTATGAGCATTATCTCTATTGTGACATAACTATGTGCATTTTCTCTATATTGTGACATCACTATGTGAATTATCTCTGTAATGTGACATCACTGTGTTTATTATCTCTCTACTGTGACATCACTATGTGCATTATCTCTGTACTGTGACCTCACTATGTGCATTATCTATGTACTGTGACATCACTATGTGCATTATCTCTGTACTGTGACATCACTATGTATTATCTCGGTAATCTGACATCACTGTGTTTATTATCTCTGTTCTGTGACCTCACTATGTGCATTATCTCTGCACTGTGACCTCACTATGTGCTTTATCTCTTTACTGTGACCTCATTATATGCATTATCTCTGCACTGTGACATCACTATGTGCATTATCTCTGTACTGTGACATCACTAATTGTACTATCTCTGTAAAGTGGCATCACTGTGTTTATTATCTCTCTACTGTGACCTCACTATGTGCATTATATCTGCTCTGTGACCTCACTATGTGCATTATCTATGTACTGTGACATCACTATGTGGATTATCTCGGTACTGTGACATCACTATGTGTATTATTACTGTAATATGACATCATTGTGTTTATTATCTCTCTACTGTGACCTCACTATGTGCATTATCTCAGTACTATGACCTCACTATGTGCATTATCTACGTACTATGACATCACTATGTGCATTATCTCTGTACTGTGACATCACTATGTGCATTATCTCTGTAATGTGACATCAGTGTGTTTATTATCACTCAATTGTGACCTCACTATGTGCATTATCTCTGTACTGTGACCTCACTATGTGCATTATCTATGTACTGTGACATCACTGTGTGCATTATCTCTGTACTGTCACATCACTACGTGTAATATCTCTGTAATGTGACCTCACTATGTGCATTATCTCTGTACTGTGACATCACTATGTGCATTATCTCTGTACTGTGTCATCACTATGTGTATTATCTCTGTACTGTGACATCACTATGTGTATTATCTAAGAAATGTGACATCACTGTGTTTATTATCTCTCTACTGTGACCTCACTACGTGAATTATCTCTTTACTGTGACCTTACTATGTGCATTATCTATGTACTGTGACATCACTATGTGCATTATCTCTGTACTGTGACATCACTATGTGCATTATCTCTGTACTGTGACATAACTATATGTATTATCTCTGTAATGTGACATCACTGTGTTTATTATCTCTCTACTGTGACCTCACTATGTGCATTATCTCTGTAGTGTGAACTCACTATGTGCATTATCTATGTACTGTGACATCACTATGTGCATTATCTCTGTACTATGACATCACTATGTGTATTATCTCTGTAATGTGACATCACTGTGCTTATTATCTCTGTACTGTGACATCACTATGTGTATTCTCTCTGTAACATGATATCACTATTTGCATTATCTCTGTACTGTGACATCACTATGTGCATTATCTCTGTACTGTGACATCACTATGTGCATTATGTCTGCTCTGTGACCTCACTATGTGCGTTATCTATGTACTGTGACATCACTATGTGGATTATCTCGGTACTGTGACATCACTATGTGTATTATCACTGTAATGTGACATCATTGTGTTTATTATCTCTCTTCTGTGACCTCACTATGTGCATTATCTCTGTACTGTGACCTCACTATGTGTATTATCTCAGTACTATGACCTCACTATGTGCATTAGCTCTGTACTGTGACATCACTATGTGTATTATCTCTGTAATGTGACATCACTGTGTTTATTATCACTCAATTGTGACCTCACTCTGTGCATTATCTCTGTACTGTGACCTCACTATGTGCATTATCTATGTACTGTGACATCACTGTGTGCATTATCTCTGTACTGTCACATCACTACGTGTAATGTCTCTGTAATGTGACCTCACTATGTGCATTATCTCTGTACTGTGACATCACTATGTGCATTATCTCTGTAATGTGACATCACTGTGTTTATTATCTCTCTACTGTGACCTCACTATGTGCATTATCTCTGTAGTGGGAACTCACTATGTGCATTATCTATGTACTGTGACCCCACTATGTGCATTATCTCTGTACTATGACATCACTATGTGTATTATCTCTGTAATGTGACATCACTGTGCTTATTATCTCTGTACTGTGACATCACTATGTGTATTCTCTCTGTAACATGATATCACTATTTGCATTATCTCTGTACTGTGACATCACTATGTGCATTATCTCTGTTCTGTGACATTACTATGTGTATTATCTCTGTAACATGACATCACTGTGCTTATTATATCTGTATTGTGACATCACTATGTGTATTATCTCTGTAATGTGACATCACTATGTGTATTATCTCTGCAATATGACATCACTGTGTTTATTATCTCACTACTGTGACCTCACTAGGTGCATTATCTCTGCACTGTGACATCACTATGTGCATTATCTCTGTACTGTGACCTCACTATGTGTATTATCTCTGTAATGTGACATCACTGTGTTTATTATCTCTGTACTGTGACATCACTATGTGTTTTATCTCTGTAACATGACATCACTGTGCTTGTTATCTTTGTACTGTGACATCACTATGTGTATTATCTCTGTAATGTGACATCACTGTGTTTATTTTCTCTCTACTGTGACCTCACTATGTGCTTTATCTCTGTACTGTGACATCACTATGTGTATTATCTCTGTAATGCGACATCACTGTGTTTATTATCTCTGTACTGTGATATCACTATGTGTATTATCTCTGTAATGTGACATCACTGTGTTTATTATCTCTCTACTGTGACCTCACTATGTGCATTATCTATGTACTCTGACCTCACTATGTGCATTATCTATGTACTGTGACATCACTATGTGCATTATCCCTGTACTGTGACATCACTATGTGTATTATCCCTGTACTGTGACATCACTGTGTTTATTATCTCTGTACTGTGACCTAACTATGTGCATTATCTCTGTACAGTGACCTCACTATGTGCATTATCTCAGTACTGTGACATCACTATGTGCATTATCTCTGTACTGTGACATCACTATGTGTATTATCCCTGTACTGTGACATCACTGTGTTTATTATCTCTGTACTGTGACCTAACTATGTGCATTATCTCTGTACAGTGAACTCACTATGTGCATTATCTCTGTACTGTGACATCACTATGTGCATTATCTCTGTAACGTGACATCACTGTGTTTATTATCTCTGTACTGTGACATCACTTTGTGTATTATCTTTGTAACTTGACATCACTGTGCTTATTATCTGTGTACTGTGACATCACTATGTGTATTATCTCTGTAATGTGACATCACTGTGTTTATTATCTCTCTACTGTGACCTCACTATGTGCATTATCCCTGTACTGTGACCTCACTATGTGCATTATCTCTGTACTGTGACCTCACTGTGTATTATGTCTGTAATGTGACATCACTGTGTTTATTATCTCTCTACTGTGACCTCACTATGTGCATTATCCCTGTACTGTGACCTCACTATGTGCATTATCTCTGCACTGTGACATCGCTATGTGCATTATCTCTGTACTGTGACATCACTATGTGTATTATCTCTGTAATGTGACAACACTTTGTTTATTATCCCTGTACTGTGACATCACTTTGTTTATTATCTCTGTACTGTGACCTCACTATGTGCATTACCTCTGTACTGTGACCTCACTATGAGCATTATCTCTGTACTGTGACATCACTATGTGCATTTTCTCTGTACTGTGACATCACTATGTGTATTATCTCTGTAATGTGATATCACTGTGTTTAGTGACTCTGTACTGTGACATCACTAAGTGTATTATCTCTGTAATGTGACATCACTGTGTTTATTATCTCTGTACTGTGACATCACTGTGTTTATTATCTCTAATAATAATAATAATAATAATAGTTTATTTTTATAGCGCCAACATATTCCGCAGCACTTTACAAATTTTAGGGGGGACTTATACAGACAATACAGAATAAGCATATCTCATATCGAACGGAGTGAGGGCCCTGCTCGCGAGCTTACAGTCTATGAGGAAGTGGGGGAGACACAAAAGGTAAAAAGTACATATATTGTATAATGCAGCCTTGATATACTGAATAGGATAAATAATAATACATGGACTGGTCGCCAGCCAGTATGTGTGCAGTCCTGACAGAGGCTTTTATGTGCATGGTTGGTTTGAACCCGAAGTTGAAGAAGATTTTAATATGGGGGAAAGCTGGGATGGACAGAGTGTGTTTAGGTGATACGCCAGTCTAAAGAAATGTGTTTTTAGGGTTCGCTTGAAACTGTGGGTATTGGGAATTAATCGAACTGTCCTGGGTAGTGCATTCCAGAGAATTGGCGCAGCACGCGAGAAATCTTGGAGACGGGAGTGGGAAGTTCGGATTATGGAGGATTTTAGTTTCAAGTCATTTGCAGAACGGAGGGCACATGTAGGGTGGTAGACTGAGACAAGGGAGGAGATGTAGGGGGGTACTGAAGCATGGAGCGCTTTGTGGGTAAGCGTGATAAGTTTAAAACGAACTCTATATTGGATGGGCAACCAATGCAATGACTGGCACAGGGAAGAGGCATCGGTGTAGCGGTTGGCGAGGAATATGATCCTGGCTGCTGCGTTCAGGACGGATTGGAGAGGGGAGAGTTTAGTAAGAGGGAGACCGATTAGTAGAGCGTTGCAATAGTCAAGACGAGAATGAATAAGAGCGACAGTAAGAGTTTTTGCCGAGTCAAAGGTGAGAAAAGTCCTGATTCTTGAGATGTTTTTGAGGTGTAGATGACATGAACGAGCGAGTGATTTGATGTGAGGAGTGAAAGAAAGATCTGAATCAAAAATGACCCCAAGACAGCGGGCTTGTAGCTGGGGAGTAATGGTTGAGCCACAAACGGAGATGGCAATATCGGGCACAGGTAGATTAATGGAGGGAGGAAAGACGAGTAGTTCAGTTTTTGACAGATTCAGTTTTAGGCAGAGGGAGGACATAATGTTAGACACAGCAGAAAGACAATCACTGGTCTTTTGTAGTAATGCAGGGGTGATGTCCGGAGCAGAGGTGTATAATTGGGTGTCATCAGCATAGAGATGGTACTGAAAACCGAATCTACTGATTGTTTGTCCAATAGGAGCAGTGTATAAGGAGAAAAGAAGGGGGCCTAGGACTGATCCTTGTGGAACCCCGACAGTAAGAGGAAGTAGGGAGGAGGAGGAGCTGGCGAAAGACACAGAGAAGGAGCGGTCAGAGAGATAAGAGGAGAACCAGGAGAGAACCGTGTCCTTGAGGCCAATAGTGCGGAGCATAGTGAGGAGGAGCTGGTGATCCACAGTGTCAAATGCTGCAGAGAGATCCAGGAGAATCAGCAGGGAGTAGTGACCATTAGATTTAGCTGTTAGTAGATCATTAGAGACTTTAGTGAGGGCAGTTTCAGTAGAATGTAAAGAGCGGAAACCAGATTGTAAAGGGTCAAGAAGAGAGTTGTCTGAGAGATAGCGGATTAGACGGGAGTGGACCAGGCGTTCCAGGAGTTTAGAGATAAAGGGAAGATTGGAAACAGGTCTGTAGTTGGCCGTGCAGTTCTGGTCGAGGGATGGTTTTTTAAGTAATGGTTGTATGCTGGCGTGTTTAAAAGAAGAGGGAAAGATACCAGATGAGAGGGAAAGGTTGAAAATTTTAGTTAGGTGAGAGGTGACAGCTGGAGCAAGGGACTGAAGGAGATGTGAGGGAATAGGGTCGCTGGTGCAGGTGGTAGGGCGAGAAGATGCAAGGAGCCTGATCACTTCATCTTCCGTGACTGGTTCGAAGTCAGAAAATGAGCAAGATACAATGTGGCGGGGGGGAGCATGCATAACATTTGGGGATTGGGAGAAAATTTCCTGTCGGATATGGTCAATTTTTTCTTTGAAATAGTTAGCCAGATCGTCAGCGCTGAGGTCGGTGGTCGGGGCCTGTGCTGTTTGATTGAGGAGAGAATGAAACGTGTCAAAGAGTCGTTTAGGATTATTGGAAAGTGAGATGATGAGGTTGTTAAAGTAGGTTTGTTTGGAGAGGTGAAGGGCAGAGTTATATGTTTTCAGCATAAATTTATAGTGGAGGAAATCTTCGGGCAGATTTGATTTTCTCCACAGCCGTTCAGCGCACCTGGAGGACCGCTGGAGAAGACGTGTTTGAGGCGTGTGCCAGGGTTGTCGCCGTCTATGCCGAATTGTTCTTTGTGTAGGAGGTGCGGCTTCATCCAGGGCGCATAGCATTATTTTGTTATAATGCTTCAATGCAGATTCAGGACATGAGAGGGAGGAGATTGGGGCCAATGATGATTGCAACCTTTTTATAAATTTCTGGGTGTTAATGGCGCGTAAATTTCTATAAGTGTGGACGGTGGGAGTGTCTTGAGTAGAGTCACAGTTCTTGACAGAGAATGAAAGAAGATTATGGTCAGAGAGTGGAAGGGGAGAGTTAGTAAAGTCATGTACTGAGCAAAGCCGGGAGAAGATCAGGTCCAATGTGTTCCCGTCCACATGTGTAGGAGAATTAGCAAGCTGTGAAAGGCCGAAGGAGGAGGTTAGCGATAAAAGGTGAGCGGCAGATGGGGAAAGAGAATCGCCAATTGGGATGTTAAAGTCTCCCATGATTATCGTGGGGATGTCGCAGGATAGAAAATTTGTAAGCCAGGCAGCAAAGTGATCCAGGAATTGATGGAGGGGACCTGGGGGGCGATAGACAACCGCCACTCGCAGGGAGAAGGGCCGGTAGAGTCTGACTGTGTGGGCCTCAAAGGACGGGAAGATAAGGGAGGGTACAGGGGGGATAACCTGAAAAGTACATTTTGTTGAAAGAAGCAGACCAACACCTCCACCTGATCTGTTGTCAGGTCGCGGGGTATGAGAGAAATGTAGGCCACCATAGGAGAGAGCTGCAGCGGCGGTGGTGTCCGACTGCTGGATCCAGGTTTCAGTGAGAGCCAGAAGGTTGAGGGAATTAGAGAGGAAAAAGTCATGGATGTAAGACAGTTTATTACAAGCTGAGCGTGCATTCCAAAGGGCACAGTTGAATGAGACAGAAGATATGCAGGGAATATTAATGAGATTAGCAGGGTTTCTGAATGTAACAGGGAAAGAGTTAGTGTTATTATTACTGGAGGGTCATGGGTTGGGAGAAATATCACCTGCGACTAATAGAAGGAAGATACAGAGAGTGAGCAGATGATTGAGTGATTTGTGAGAGCGTTTCCTGCGTTGTATGGTGGGAATGAATGGATCTGCGTGGTATAACATTGTGAAGAGAGCATGACAACTGTTCATAGGAGAAGAGAGGAGTGAGGGATTAATATGGATGAAGTGTGCCGCATTTGTGGGAGAACGGTGAATGTGGATGATTGTAGCAACCAGAGTATAAATGGCACAGATACAAATGGTGAATACTGTTTGCCAAAAAGATGACCTGGAAGCAAGTTTGTTTAATTGTCTTGCATGTCTTACCTGTCTCCTGCCCTGTCCAACTGCCATTTTCTAACTGCCAGGGCACTTTGCTAAATTATGGCACTTCGATAAAGTATGCATAAATGCCCCCGCATAAATGCCTCCCCTTAACTAAGTCTCAATATATAGGGACGTATCTGTTTAGATCTGCACAGATTTAACTCATTAACAATCAATCACTAGCTTAAAAGACAACAGGAGACCATAAAGTGCAGGGAAAAAAAAAAAAAAAAAAGACTAGTAAACTCGGCATGGATCATAAACTCTTAAAGTAAGTGTGATGACCTTTAAGTATCATGGAATAAAAAAGCTAGAGGAGTGAAAAAATATATACCAGAAATTGATAGGCTGCAGAGCATTGCATGGAGATATAATGCAGTTTTCAGGACAGATCACACAAGCAGTGAAAAATATATACCAGAAATTGATAGGCTGCAGAGCCTCTGCACTGTACTGTGACCTCACTATGTGCATTATCTCTGTACTGTGACCTCACTATGTTCATTTTCTATGTACTGTGACATCACTATGTGCATTATCTCTGTACTGTGACATCACTATGTGTATTATCTCGGTAATGTGACATCACTGTGTTTATTATCTCTCTACTGTGACCTCACTATGTGCTTTATCTCTGTACTGTGACCTCACTATGTGTGTTATCTCTGTACTGTGACCTCACTATGTGCATCATCTCTGCACTGTGACCTCACTATGTGCATTATCTCTGTACTGTGACCTCACTATGTGCATTATCTCTGCACTGTGACCTCACTATGTGCATTATCTCTGTACTGTGACCTCACTATGTGCATTATCTCTGTACTGTGACCTCACTATGTGCATTATCTCTGTACTGTGACCTCACTATGTGCATTATCTCTGCACTGTGACATCACTATGTGCATTATCTCTGTACTGTGACCTCACTATGTGCATTATCTCTGTACTGTGACCTCACTATGTGCATTATCTCTGTAATGTGACCTCACTATGTGCATTATCTCTCTACTGTGACCTCATTATGTGCATTATCTCTGTACTGTGACCTCACTATGTGCATTATCTCTGTACTTTGACCTCAATATGGGCATTATCTCTGTACTGTGACATCACTATGTGTATTATCTCTGTAATGTGACATCACTGTGTTTATTATCTCTGTACTGTGACATCACTATGTGTATTATCCCTGTAATGTGGCATCACTGTGTTTATTATCTCTCTACTGTGACATCACTATGTGCATTATCTCTGTACTGTGACCTCACTATGTGCATTATCTATCTACTGTGACATCACTATGTGCATTATCTCTGTACTGTGACATCACTATGTGTATGTGTATTATCTCGGTAATGTGACATCACTATGTTTATTATCTCTCTACTGTGACCTCACTATGTGCATTATCTCTGTACTGTGACCTCACTATGTGCATTATCTCTGTATTGTGACCTCACTATTTGCATTATCTCTGCACTGTGACCTCACTATGTTCATTATTTCTGTACTGTGACCTCACTATCTGCATTATCTCTGCACTGTGACATCACTATGTGCATTATCTCTGTACTGTGACATCACTATGTGTATTATCTCTGTAATGTGACATCACTGTGCTTATTATCTCTTTACTGTGACATTACTATGTGTATTATCTCTGTAATGTGACCTCACTATGTGCATTATCTCTGCACTGTGACATCACTATGTGTATTATCTCTGTAATGTGGCATCACTGTGTTTATTATCTCTCTACTGTGACATTACTATGTGTATTATCTCTGTAATGTGGCATCACTGTGTTTATTATCTCTGCACTGTGACATCACTATGTGTATTATGTCTGTAATGTGACATCACTGTCTTTATTATCTCTCTACTGTGACATCACTATATACATTATCTCTGTACTGTGACCTCACTATGTTCATTATCTATGTACTGTGACATCCCTATGTGCATTATCTCTGTATTGTGACATCACTATGTGTATTATCTCTGTACTGTGACATCACTATATAGTTAGTAAAGCCGAATAAAGACTTGCGTCCATCAAGTTCGACCTGTAAGTTCTGTAGTTGCTAAAGTTGATCCAGAGGAGGGCAAAAACCCCAAATGATTTGGCCAATCTTCACCTGAGGAAAAATTCCCTCCCGACTCTGAAACCAGCAGTCAGAATAAATCCCTGTATCAACCTACTATTTTATTCTATTTTTAAGTATATGCTGAAATCTGCCTGGTATCTAGAAATGCATCCAGTCCCCGCTTGAACTGGTTTAGTGAATCCGACATTACCGTCTTCTCACTCAGTGAATTCCATATTTTCACTGCTCTTACCGTAAAGAACCCCTTCCTATGCTGGTGCTGGAAGCTTTTCTCTTCCAGTCTTAATGAATGCCCTTTTGTTACCGTAATATCCCTCCTTTTGAACAAATCCCGGGCAAGGTCTCTATACTGTCCCCTAACATATTTGTACACATTTATTATGTCCCCCCTCAACCTTCTCTTTTCCAGGATGAATAGTCCTAGTTTTGCCAACCTCTCTGGGTATTGCAGTCCCTCCATTCCACTTATTAATTTTGTTACCCTCCTTTGTACCTTTTCAAGCTCGTTTATATCCTTTCTATATATTGGTTTCGACTAATCAGCAGAGCGGTGTTTAAATTTGGCGCTAATACTGCTGATTGGTTGCGGCCGGCGACAGCGACCAATCAGCAGAGTGTTGTTTAAATTTGGCACCAAAATTGCTGATTGGTCGCGGCCGGCCACCGCGATCAATCAGCAGAGCGGGGTTTACATTTGGCGCCAGAATCGCTGATTGGTCACGCCCGGCGGTCGCGACCAATCAGCAGATCGGAATTTAAATTTTGCGCCAATACTGCTGATTGTTCGAGGCCGGCGACTGAGACCAATTAGCAGAGCATTGTTTAAATTTGGCGTCAATCTCGCTGATTGGTCGCGTCTGCCGTCCGCGACCAATCAGCAGAGCGTTGTTTAAATTTGGTGCCAATCTCGCTGATTGGTCGCGGCTGGAATTCGCGACCAATCAACAGAGCATTGTTTAAATTTTTCGCCAAAATCGTTGATTGGTCGCGGCTGGCGGTAGCGACCAATCAGCAGAGCGGTGTTTCAATTTGCCACCAAAATCGCTGATTGGTCGGGGCCGGCGGCCGCAACCAATCAGCGTCGTATTAGTGAGGACCGAGGAGCGGTGCTGCCTGTGCGGGTACTTCCGCTGCCAGCAGCTGGGAGATGAGCGGCTGCTCGCAGCAGAAGCATCCCGACCGGCGGTGCCGCTCCTCGGTCCTCCGTTCACACTTGCCGTCGGGAGCTCATAGCGCTGTTTAAATTAAGCGCCAATCTCGCTGATTGGTCGCGGTTGGTTGGGGCATTAAAACCGTCTTGTTAAACCACTCTGAACTCCACGTCTCTTCCAAGGGGCATTAAAACCGTCTTGTTAAGCTACTGTGACCTCCACGTCTCTTCCAAGGGGCATTTAAACGGTCTTGTTAAGATACTGTGACCTCCACGTCTCTTCCAAGGGGCATTAAAACCATCTTGTTAAACCACTCTGAACTCCACGTCTCTTCCAAGGGGGATTAAAACCGTCTTGTTAAGCTACTGTGACCTCCACGTCTCTTCCAAGGGGCATTAAAACCGTCTTGTTAAACCACTCTGAACTCCACGTCTCTTCCAAGGGGCATTAAAACCGTCTTGTTAAACCACTCTGAACTCCACGTCTCTTCCAAGGGGCATTGATATTGTCTTTTTATTCCACTGTAACCTCCACCACTCTTCCAAGGGGCATTAAAACCATCTTGTTAAGCTACTGTGACCTCCATGTCTCTCCTAAGGGGCATTAAAACCATCTTGTTAAGCTACTGTGACCTCCACGTCTCTTCCAAGGGGCATTAAAATGGTCTTGTTAAACCACTGTGAACTACACAGCTCTTCCAAGGGGCATTGAAATGTTGTTTTCAGTTACCTCTAACCTCCACGACTCTTCCATTCACTGCTAAGGCCAACAGTGTACTGGAGTCCCAGTTGCTATAAATGGAAAAAATGGTTTAGTTAAGGCCCTCTGACCTCCATGTCACTTCCAAGGGGCTTTGGAGTGCCTCGAAATTTTTGGTAGGCATTGCACTCACTGTATGCCCTATAACTGTGTAGCCGAACCGCTCCTTTTGGTACAGAAATATATCCTACAAGACATGTGTGGTTGACTGGCCTGATATTGATGTGAATGGTCCCTGTTCCTCCTGCTCTTTCTCCTTTGCCACCACCTCATCCATCATTCATCACCTGAAGCTTTGTTTTAACAGGAGTCATAGAACTGGGATAGTAGCAGGATAACATCCAGAAATCCTCGGAGGAGGTAGGATATGCGCCAAAACGTTGACCACCTCAGGCCTAGCCGCTACTACATACATGAGCTTGCATTCCAAGGAACAGAAAGCTAATGAGATGGATAGCCTCATGATCATAAATAATTTACTCGTTGTGTAGGAGGCCGACCATTGCTGCTGTTTACCTTCTGAACTTTGTGTTGAAGCCTGATTGACCCAGGACCTGCAATCCTCTATGTCTGGAGGACGTGTTGCATCACAGTGTCCAGCTGTATCCCGGCTTCCACAATATTAACCCAGTGTGAAGGCGTCAGTGAGATGGACCATCCCTGGCCACATTCACTTGTCCACGTGTTTGTGGTTAGGCTGTCCTTCCCACTAAATGCACTGGGGAGGTCACAGGTAATGTTTTGGTATGCGCGCTTGTGTATAAGGCGCACCGAGACAAATAGGGGCAGCTGGGGATCGTTTATGGACACCCAGCCGCCCCCAGGCGGCTGGGGACCGTGTGTGGGCACCCGGCCGCGGGGCGGCTGGGGACCGAGTATGGACACCCGGCCGCCCCCTGGCGGATGGGGACCAAGCGTAAACACCCGACCACCCCCGGCGGCTGCGGACCAAGCGTGGACACCCGGCCGCCGGGCGGCTGGGGACTGAGTATGGATACCAGGCCGCCGACGCAGCCATGACGTGGTGGCCAGATTCCGCCTCCACATGCCTAAAAGGCCCAATTTCAAGTGCAAGCAAGCAAGCAGTATGGTATTGCAGCCTGGGGGTGGGTGAGTGGGTGGCAGGCTGCATACTTGCTCTTTCATTGCAAGGAATGGGGGAGGTACAATTGAACACTGCCCTGGGACAAGGACTTGCACGGGGATAGTTGCAAGTCTGCATCTTCTGATGCGGCAAGGATCATTTCTGATGGGCACACTTTTAGGCAGTGACCTAGGTGTCAGAGATGCATCCAGGGGTCTTCCCCATGCTGTTCCCATGTCTTTTCAGCACTGTATGCATGTGTCACACAGCACATGGCCAGATAAGGTTGTAAAATGTTAAAATGACATTTCCCGGTGATTGCATTTGTCACGGTTGAAAGCAATGCAAAAGTGCAAAAACGCATAAAAAATGCTACTTGTGAACATAGCCCAAGGTGTGGAGGAGTATTTTTGTTTTTGGTTATTTATTTTACCTTATACACAAGTCATTACCCTGGAAAGGATGTTCCTTAACATATTTCACAGGAAAACAGTTTCAGTTTCATTTTTGAACCTTCTATTGTGAGCCCGTAAAAGTGGCTTAATACCTCTGACCACGTTATTGACAGCAGTGACCTGGGGGTCAGAAATGCTTCCTGGGGCGATCCCCATGCTGTCCCCGTGTCATTTGAGCACTGTCACTATCGTTTTGGGCACTTTTTAGGCTTTCTACAGACTGCCGGGGGTGCCGCCGCAAAAATGCTCGGGTCTCCCATAGGGACATTGGGTTCATTGCTCGGGTCCGGCAACCGAGTATCACGGCGAGCTCCCGAGCATTTTAGTGTCGCTCAACACTAGTCCCTATCTGATATTTAGTTCTGTGTGCAGTTTCTGTGTTACACCCAGACAGACGAACCGCTGTATACTCACACGTATCAGATTCCTGAATATTTGGAAGCTTTACTAGTTTTTTTATCACAAAACATGGAGATGTCGGGGATTGAACCCAGGGACTCATACATGCAAAGCATGCGCTCTACCACTGAGCTACATCCCCTGTATGGACACCCAGGGATTTGTTCTCATCTACAAGAGTCACTAATCTATGACTATCTACTAATAGATTTTCTCTGTTATTTTTTCTCTTCTATAATCATGCAGCATAAATAACATCATATTCTCATAGTCTGGACTATTAGGGACAAGACGAAACTATTTTTCTTTAATTTTTTATTATTTGTTTATATTTAAAATATGGGGAAAAAAGGAGGCGATTTTATTTTTTACATCTTTTTTTGAACAGATTAAAAAAAAATGCAATTCTCCTTTTCCCATATTTTAAAGAGATTGTTCCCTACTGGATGGCGCTTTTCGATTGTCCCAATCAAATAAGAAGAAAGCATAGAGCACTTACCTCCCAGATATGCACCGTGACAAGCACTGCACCCCATGATGATCTCCTGACATTGCTTATGTCTGATGATTGGTTGCAGGCCATCAGCGGCGGTAGAAAGGCGGCATCACCTGCAGGAGAGAATACACTCTTGTGTCAGTGTGAGCGGGCTGTCGTCGAGAGCAGTCACATTAGTGACTGCTGATGTGACTGCTCTCCAAGTCATCCGGACTGTCATGGGACAGTATGGATTATATTCACGGCGGACAGGTGAGTATTATGGTGGTTTACTATTTTTTGTAGTTTACTGGTGACAAGGGTATCAGGGATTAGGTGTTAAGGTGAGCATTATGGTGTTTTTTAATTTTTTCTCTTTTACCGGGAACAAGGACTTCGGTGGATTAGACATAAAGGTGAGTATAATACTTTTTTATTTTTATTTCAATAAAAGAGTGTTTGTCTTTATTTAAAATAAAGGACTTTATTCTGGGTGGTTTTTTTTACAATCTGACTATTGGGTTAGTAATAGGGAGTCTTATAGATGCCTCTCCATTACTAACTTGTGGACTTGATATTAGCGGCCATAAAACAGCTGACGTCAACCCCACAATCATTAACCCACTTGTCATCGCATCAGGGCAAGTGGGAAAATCGGAGGCTAAGCATCAGATTTGGCACATTTTATTGATGCGCCATTTCTGGGGCGGCTGAGAGCTGATGTTTTTAGTCTAGGAGGGAGCCAATAACCATGGCCACTTCCTAAGCTATTAATATAAGCCCGCAGCTGTCTGTTTAGCCTTTGATGGTTAGTGAATATAGGGGGACCCCACATCAATTTTTGTTTGGGGTCTCCCCTTTAATAATCAATAAAGGCTAAGCAAACAGCTGTGCGCTGATATTAATAGCCTGGGAACCGTAATGGGTATTGACCTGTTCCCAGAATATTAATATCAGCCACCAGCCGTTGACTTTCCCTTTGCTGATTATGAAAATGACGAGGGACCCCACTTATTTTTTTTTTATTAACAAGCACAGTAAAATAGACACCTAAGGTAACCTTAGTTCGCAGCCTCTAGGTGTTCCAGCAGCTGGAAACTCCCAAAACCTAAAATGTCCCTCAAAGTTTCCCATGAGATTTCTGGGCCTTGCAGCTGCCGGGAGACCCGGTGGCTTTGAACTCTACAAGGTTACCGGAGTTCAAGCCACCAGGTCTGACAGTAGCTCTAACGTGGGACTTTTGAATGCCGGAGTGCCGGACAGGCGCCGGGAGCTGAATGCAGCTCACATCATTGTTGCCTGAGATCAGCGCCGAGCAAGAGACAATGATGGAAATTGTAGTCAGCACCCCTAGGGTACATTATGTGTAAAATAAAGAATTAAATTTAAAAAAACAGAGTGGGCTCTGGCCAAATTTTCATAACCAGCAGAGGGAAAGCCGTGTGCTGGGGGCTGATATTACTAGCCAGGGAAAGGGGCCATTAGCCCAAAATGTTCCCTGGTTATCAATAACAGCTATCAAAAGACTGACCGTCACTTCCAAAACAGAAAACTGGTCTGTACAGGTGCTTACTAAGAGTAGCCATCTCTATATATGACTAACAAATAAAGTAGCACTCTGTAGCGCTATAGCATGCAAACATGAAAAATATGAAATTTGAATAGCATTACTGCTCTAGAAAATAGAAATAAATGAGAATTCTTAGCGCATAAATTGGCCAATTCATGTGTATCCGACAGCCACGGTAAGGCGACTCTCGTCACCTGGAACCTACCTGGTGTGAATCCAATCTTATACTAAAGTCTACATGTATACGGGAGGGTAAGATCCTGCTATAATTAAAACCTCCTGAGGCTTAGGGATGGAGTGATCAGTCAGAAATCCTACAAATATATGTATATGTATGTAAATGTATACAAATATCAAAAGACTGACCCTCACTCCTCACTTCCAAAACAGAAAACCGGTGTGTACAGGTGCTTACTAAGAGTAGCCATCTCCATATATAACCAACAAATAAAGTAGCACTCTGGAGCGCAATAATATGCAAACATACTATTGTTATAGTTACTATTGTTATACTTTAGGAGGGCAACTTCACCATCTCCTTCTCCAAAATCTGCACCTTGCTGGTGATCCACTGACCAGCCCACCCGAGGTGTCCACAGGGAATCTGCCAGGTAGGAAGATTACCAGTCCAGCTCTTGTTCTAATAGACAGTTTTGTGGATTTGGGGTAACTGAGTGATAGGGACACATTATTATAGGGGCACGTGACACCCACATAAAATCCATGTATGTCATGTAGGACGGCCCTGGTGGTACAGAAAAGTAAAAACACTGATGACTTTTTTTTTTAGAGGCATTTGTATACTTTACCTTCTATTATTATTTATTCTATTTTCACTCATTTATATAACCTGATCATTTCCCTGACAGGTCGGTGAGTTGTTTATTGTTTAGCAATAATGTATCACCCACAACTATAAATGATAAAGAATAACATTCCATTCTTATCATTTACAGCAGAGGATAATTTATACCATATATAACATGTATATAATATCTACCAAAGCGAAAAAACGACTATTTACAAACATGGAGAAAACTGATTTTTCTATCTTTTCCAACACAGATTTATATACATTTATATTCTATTAATCAGATGGGATATTTCTATTCCACATTCTCTGCCTCATTCACCAGTTGGCAGCAAACATGGCGGCCTGGCTGCTCTGATGTCACAATGCTCAGGATTAGGGGGTCACTCAGTTATGATGTCATAATGACATCATGGAATGTCCTGAGGGTATATAATCTCTGAGCACTGTGACATCAGCGCCATTTCTTGAGTTGATGCTTTTGCTGAGACTTCACTTTGGTTGTGGAAGAGCGAACTAGTTTGTGTTACACATCTGGTGATTACTTCCATTTATTCTTCTTGATCTTTGATCAGAGCACAATAACACCGGTGCCACCGGAGAGCTTAGTTCTCCAATATTCTATCAGCCAGCTCCAGGTACCTAAGTCATGAGCGCCCGGGAGCTGCGCCAGCTGATTGCTGACAATGAGGCATGGCTGCGCCGACCAGAAAATCAAGGTAAGTGAAATATTTGGGGGAGATCCACAATATTCCCACACTATAGGGCTTTCCTGGGAGGAGATATCCCTGGGGTATGAGGGGACACATTTCAGGACAGACAGTGCAGGTTAACTAAGGCCAAAATAAAGTCAATTCTTTCTAGGGTTCCCCTCTCCCTAAACACCACGGCAGTAGAAGGACCCATCACTATAGCCCAAAAGTGTTTACTAAAATTGGAAATAATTCTGATAAATTTGTTTATAGGTCAGGCCATAATTGTCCATGGACGGAGGAGGTCTCCTCCAAGAGATCAGGAAAGACCTTCTACCAGTGATGGAAGGAGGTCTCCTCCAAGAGATCAGGAAAGACCTTCTACCAGTGATGGACGTCAGAGAGACAGCAATGCTGTCACTGAGAGGAGAGGGAGACGGGCCAGAGATCCTCCACGGCGTAGAGGACAGGAAGAGAGCAGGGATAGAAGCCGCTCTCCTCTAAGACCAGCCCCTGCGGAGCCCTCCGGAACAACAGGAGAGAGCAGCAGGGATGGAGGCCGTCCCCTCCCACCCATTCAACTGGAGGAAGTGGGTGTGATGACACCACCACTGCCACAGGTGGAGCCACCTGCACAAAACCTACCTGTGCAGGAGAGACCTTCTACCAGTGATGGACGGTCTCCTCCAAGAGACGAGGAAAGACCTTCTACCAGTGATGGACGTCAGAGCGACAGCAATGCTGTGGAGCCACCTGCACAAAATCTACCTGTGCGGCAGAGGCGGCAGCATTGGGTTCGCAGGAGAGCACTGCTAATTGCAAATCTCCCAACAAGGGATGTAACCGCACAGGAGGAGGCCGAGTCATGTATCATCTGTATGACCGAATATGAGATCGGAGAGCAGGTCACGGTCCTTCCATGTGACCACACCTTCCATCAGGGATGTATTACTAGATGGCTCCGCTCCAACCCTCTGTGCCCCCTGTGCCGTAACCACTGCTTCCATTGAAGCACCATGTTCATGGTGCAGACAGTGGTGGAGAACATACTGAACCCCAGCCCAGGTAAGGGAGCAATGCATACATTAACACTACATTCATTACAAAACTGTAAAAAATATCACCTGTAACTTCCTGCTGTTCTGATCTCTCTTTAGTTTACCATCAGCTTTGGTCAACATCTTACCAAGCATGAAGGGCCATGAACACCCCAAAAACACCCGATGGTAAGTCACCTCTCATTCCCGCTGCCCCATGATATCTAGATCACATGTGACATATAAGTAATTGTTCTTTTCTCCTTTTCATAGAAGGATGATCCAAGTCTGGAGAACATTGAGGAATTAGATCAGAATGACTTGTCCTTCATGTAAGTAGATATTAGAATTTGCTTTTTTATATTTTCCAGCTGATTATTAACTTTTTACTGGGAATCTATTGATGAGATGTAATAATTTGGTGTCTTCTCTTTACAGAAATCTGCAGAAGTTACAGATCATTTCCATAATGATCCACAGATCCCTCATCTGCTTCATAGAGACCCTGATTTCATCATGTGCAGAGATGCTGATAACAGCTGCAGCCCCGACTATGATATCCTCATATATTCCATTATTTGTCCAAATATTCCTAAAAATAAATAATATTTACCATCTCTATGTCTGGTTGTGACTTCACTATATAGAATGTTGTTACGTAACATTAGCAGCACATAATGATAAGTGAGGGAGGGATTTACCATTAGTTGGTATAGGGGTAGTGGCAACAGTTAAAGGGGATGTCCAGCACTCTTATATTGATGGCTTACCCTTAGGATAGGCGACCAATATCAGATTAATGGGGACGTGACCCCCGGCACGCGTGATCAGCTGTTCTTGGTGCCGGTTGGATGTGATTATTTGCAGACTGGAACAGCACAGCACCGACAACAGCATAGTGGCCACAGCGGGTACTGCAGATCCACTCTATTCATATGAATAGGGTCAGCTGTGCAGTACCTGGAAGCGGCCACTATACAGCTGGCAGAGCAGTACAGCACGGGCGCTGGCACCGCGTCCCACATTGGTTTAAACTGCTCGCGATACTCATCTCTCCACGTTCCTCCGCAGTTCGGTGTCTTCCGACTCTGGAGCATTATATGGGGTCCATACTGTATGGAGCATTATATGGGGCCCATACTGGATGAAGAATTATATGGGGCTCATACTGTATGGAGCAATATATGGGGCCCATACTGTATGGATCATTACATGGGGCCCATACTGCATGGAGAATTATATGGGGGCCATTATTCTGTATGGAGCATTATATAGGGTCCATTATTTTGTTTGGAACATTATATGGGGCCCATTATTCTGTATGGAGCATGATATGGGGTCCATTAGTCTGTATGGAGCATTATATGGGGCCCATTATTCTGTATGGAGCATTATATGGGGTCCATTATTCTGTATGGAGCATGATATGGGGTCCATTATTCTGTATGGAGCATTATAATGAGCCCATTATTCTGTATGGAGCATTATATGGGGTCCATTATCCTGTATGGAGCATTATATGGGCCCATTATTCTGTATGGAGCATTATATCGGGTCCATTATTCTGTATGGAGCATGATATGGGGTCCATTATTCTGTATGGAGCATTATAATGAGCCCATTATTCTGTATGGAGCATTATATGGGGTCCATTATCCTGTATGGAGCATTATATGGGGCCCATTATTCTGTATGGAGCATTATATGGGGTCCATTATTCTGTATGGAGCATTATATGGGGCCCATTATTCTGTATGGAGCATTATATCGGGTCCATATAATGGTAGGTGGTAGGTAGTGTATGCTTCATCATCAGATCCTTATCACCCTATCAGATCCCGTTGGAGGTGAGGATATAAGTTAATTGACAGTTAAACAGTGACAGGTTGGGTGATTCTCTGCACTTCATAGGTAGTACAGTGTAGTATGGGTGGTATCGCATGTTCGAGTCCCTCATGCTTGTGGTGGGATGTGATGTTTCTGTGTGACAGGCGACAACGGCTCATGTAATACTATTTTTACATTTTTTATAACTTTCTTTGTTGGGATGGACGGGCGTAGATCATACGTGCCTTGTGTCTACAAGTCTGCCCCCTGGTGTCTGTAAGTTACTTTACATAAAATCCTCCAAATTAAAGGGGTTTTAAACTAGTATTTAAAAATGAATCCATGGTTGTCCAACAATATAAAGGAGCAGATACTTATCTTCCATATTCCTTCCGGTCTCATCTCTTCGTTTTCTGATTGGGGATGTCACGTGACCACTGCAGTCAATCAATGGTAACATTTTACCCACGCCAGAACAGAAAATGAGGTGAACGGCAGGAAACACAGACAGTGGTGCAGCACAATCGTGAAGGCAATTATTATTATTATGGGTTTTTTTTAGATACCACCATGGTTTTTTTAAAGAAAACCCCTTTAAGAACATGTTTGGATGACATTTCTCACTAATCTTCTGTTACATCCAGAGAGATGAAGTTCTGCACATTTATCAGTTCCCGGAATATTTGGAAGCTTTTCCAGCTATTTATCACAATATACGGAGATGTCGGGGACTGAAGCCAAGGACTCATACATGCAAAGCATGCGCTCTACCACTGAGCTGCATCCCCTGTATAGCCTGTATGGGCAAATTCAGGGACATAGAGCGCTGCAGCCAATCACTGGGCACTTCCCCTTTAATAAATTTACTTACAGCTGCCTTTTGCCACCACAAGAAATGCTCCTCATTTGGGAACTGGAGAATTTTTCTCTTATAATTTTCACCACTTTTGTGCCATAAATTATGATTAATTTGTCAGCGGCGCGCGGCTACGCCCCATCCTGGCTAAGCTTAACCTGTTTTTACAAAGTTGGCGGAGTTGGTCGGCACCAATCAAAACCACAAAAAGTCAAAGAATCTCAGGAGCAAAATGAATGAACCGGGGAACATGTTTTATCAGATACAGGCCCTGGAGTGGAAACATTATACCGGCAGTATTGTATGGTACTGTGGGGTTGGTACTAATATGGGGGGGGTTTATAAATGTTACTATTTGGGATTATTATAGGTTGAAAACGTTAAAAATTAGTAATGTCAGTGCACAACGAATACCGCCATACAGAGCCTATATAATGCTACCATAAAATGTCCACATAATACTACTACATGGCACCTACATAATACCGCCATACAGAGCCTATATAATACTGCAATACAGAGCTCACATAATATTGCCATAAAGTGTCTATATAATACTACTATATAGCACCCACATAATACTACTATACAGAGCTCACATAATACTACAATACAGAGCCCACATAATATTGCCATAAAAAGTGTCTATATAATACTACTATATAGCAACCACATAATACTACCATACAGAGCTCACATATTTATTGCCATAAAGTGTCTATATAATACTACTATATAGCACCCACATAATACCATACAGAGCTCACATAATACTACAATACAGAGCCCACATATTTATTGCCGTAAAGTGTCTATATAATACTACTATATAGAACCCACATAATACTACAATACAGAGCTCACATAATACAATACAGAGCTCACATAATACTACAATACAAATCCCACATAATACTACAATACAAACTCACATAATACTACAATACAGAGCCCACATAATATTGCAATAAAGTGTCTATATAATACTACTATATAGCACCCACATAATACTACCATACAGAGCTCACATAATACTACAATAGAAAGCACACATAATGCTACAATACAAAGCTCGCATAATACTACAATACAAAGCCCGCATAAAACTACAATACAAAGCTCACATAATACTACAATACAAAGCCAGCATAATACTACAACACAAAACCTCATAATACTACAATACAAAGCTCACATAATACTGCAATACAGAGCCCGCATAATACTACAATACAAAGCTCACTTAATACTACAATACAAAGCTCACATAAAACTACAATACAAAGCCAGCATAATACTACAATACAAAGCTCACTTAATACTATAATACAAAGCTCACATAATACTACAATACAAAGCCCGTATAATACTACAATACAAAGAAAGCATAATACTACAATACAAAGCTCACATAATACTACAATACAAAGCCCGTATAATACTACAATACAAAGAAAGCATAATACTACAATACAAAGCTCACTTAATACTACAATACAAAGCTTACATAATACTACAATACAAAGCTCACATAATACTACAATACAAAGCTCACTTAATACTACAATACAAAGCTCACATAATACTACAATACAAAGCTCACATAATACTACAATACAAAGCTCACTTAATACTACAATACAAATCTCACATAATACTACAATACAAAACCCGCATATAACTACAATACAAAGCCCGTATAATACTACAATACAAAGCTCACATAATACTACAATACAAAGCTCACATAATACTACAATAGAAAGCCCGCATAATACTGCAATACAGAGCCCACATAATACTGCAATACAGAGCCAGCATAATACTACAATACAAAGCTCACTTAATACTACAATACAAAGCCCACATAACACTGCAATACAAAGCTCACATAATACTACAATACAAAGCTCACATAATATTACAATACAAAGCTCACATAATGCTACAATACAAAGCTCACTTAATATTACAATACAAAGCTCACATAATACTACAATACAAAGCTCACATAATACTACAATAAAAAGCCTGCATAATACTACAATACAAAGCCCACATAATGCTACAATACAAAGCTCAAATAATGCTACAATACAAAGCTCACATAATACTACAATACAGAGCCCACATAATACTACAATACAGAGCCCATATAATACTACAATAAAAAGCCCGCATAATACTACAATACAAAGCACACATAATACTACCATACATAGCTCACATAATACTACAATACTAAGCTCACATGATACTACAATAGAAGGCCCACATAATACTACAATACAAAGCCCACATAATGCTACAATACAAAGCTCACTTAATACTACAATACAAATCTCACATAACACTACAATACAAAGCTCACATAATACTACAATACAAAGCTCACATAATACTACAATACAAAACCCGCATAATACTACAATACAAAGCCCGTATAACACTACAATACAGAGCCCACATAATACTACAATACAAAGCTCACATAATGCTACAATACAAAGCTCACATAATGCTACAATACAAAGCTCACATAATACTAAAATACAGAGCCCATATAATACTACAATACAAAGCTCACATAATACTACAATACAAAGCACACACAATACAACAATGCAAAGCTCGCATAATACTACAATACAGAGCCAGCATAATACTACAATAAGAGGACACATAATACTACCCTACATCACCCACATAATATTACACTAGAGCACCCACATAATACTATAATACAAAGCCCACATAATACTACCATACAAAGCTCACATAATACTACAATACAAAGCTCACATAATACTACAATAAAAAGCCCATATAATACTACAATACAAAGCTCACATAATACTACAATACAAAGCCCACATAATACTACAATAAGAGCACACATAATACTACCCTACATCACCCCCATAATACTACACTAGAGCACCCACATAATACTACAATACAAGGCCCACATAATACTACAATACAAAGCTCACATAATACTACAATACAAAGCTCACATAATACTACAATACAAAGCTCACATAATGCTACAATACAAAGCTCACATAATACTAAATTACAGAGCCCATATAATACTACAATACAAAGCTCACATAATACTACAATACAAAGCACACACAATACAACAATACAAAGCTCGCATAATACTACAATACCTAGCCAGCATAATACTACAATAAGAGGACACATAATACTACCCTACATCACCCACATAATATTACACTAGAGCACCCACATAATACTACAATACAAAGCCCACATAATACTACCATACAAAGCTCACATAATACTACAATACAAAGCTCACATAATACTACAATAAAAAGCCCATATAATACTACAATACAAAGCTCACATAATACTACAATACAAAGCTCACATAATACTACAATACAAAGCCCACATAATACTACAATAAGAACACACATAATACTACCCTACATCACTCACATAATACTACACTAGAGCACCCACATAATACTACAATACAAAGCCCACATAATACTACAATACAAAGCTCACATAATACTACAATAAAAAGCCCACATAATACTACAATACAAAGTTAACATAATACTACAATAAAAAGCCCACATAATACTACAATACAGAGCCCACATAATACTACAATACAAAGCTCAAATAATACTACAATACAAAGCTCACATAATACTACAATACCAAGGTCACATAATACTGCAATACAAAGCCCACATAATACTACAATATCAAGCTCACATAATACTACAATACCAAGCTCACATAATACTACAATTCAAAGCTTACATAATATTACAATATCAAGCTCACTTAATACTACAATACAAAGCTCACATAATTCTATAATACAAAGCTAGCATAATACTACAATACAAAGTCCACATAATACTACAATACAAAGCTCACTTAATGCTATAATACAAAGCTCACATAATACTACAATACAAAGGCCGCATAATACTACAATACAAAGCAAGCATAATACTACAATACAAAGCTCACTTAATACTACAATACAAAGCTCACATAATACTACAATACAAAGCTCACATAATGCTACAATACAAAGCTCACATAATACTACAATACAGAGCCCAGATAATACTACAATACAGAGCCCATATAATACTACAATACAAAGACCGCATAATACTGCAACATAGAGCTCACATAATACTACAATACAAAGCTCACATAATACTACAATACAAAGCTCACATAATGCTACAATACAAAGCTCACATAATACTAAATTACAGAGCCCATATAATACTACAATACAAAGCTCACATAATACTACAATACAATGCACACACAATACAACAATACAAAGTTCGCATAATACTACAATACCTAGCCAGCATAATACTACAATAAGAGGACACATAATACTACCCTACATCACCCACATAATATTACACTAGAGCACCCACATAATACTACAATACAAAGCCCACATAATACTACAATACAAAGCTCACATAATACTACAATAAAAAGCCCATATAATACTACAATACAAAGCTCACATAATACTACAATACAAAGCTCACATAATACTACAATACAAAGCCCACATAATAGTACAATAAGAACACACATAATACTACCCTACATCACTCACATAATACTACACTAGAGCACCCACATAATACTACAATACAAAGCCCACATAATACTACAATACAAAGCTCACATAATACTACAATAAAAAGCCCACATAATACTACAATACAAAGTTAACATAATACTACAATAAAAAGCCCACATAATACTACAATACAGAGCCCACATAATACTACAATACAAAGCTCAAATAATACTACAATACAAAGCTCACATAATACTACAATACCAAGGTCACATAATACTGCAATACAAAGCCCACATAATACTACAATATCAAGCTCACATAATACTACAATACCAAGCTCACATAATACTACAATTCAAAGCTTACATAATATTACAATATGAAGATCACTTAATACTACAATACAAAGCTCACATAATTCTATAATACAAAGCTAGCATAATACTACAATACAAAGTCCACATAATACTACAATACAAAGCTCACTTAATGCTATAATACAAAGCTCACATAATACTACAATACAAAGGCCGCATAATACTACAATACAAAGCAAGCATAATACTACAATACAAAGCTCACTTAATACTACAATACAAAGCTCACATAATACTACAATACAAAGCTCACATAATGCTACAATACAAAGCTCACATAATACTACAATACAGAGCCCAGATAATACTACAATACAGAGCCCATATAATACTACAATACAAAGCCCGCATAATACTACAACATAGAGCTCACATAATACTACAATACAAAGCTCACATAATACTACAATACAAAGCTCACATAATACTACAATACAAAGCTCACATAATGCTACAGCACAAAGCTCACATAATACTAAATTACAGAGCTCATATAATACTACAATACAAAGCTCACATAATACTATAATACAAAGCTCACATAATGCTACAATACAAAGCTCACATAATACTACAATACAGAGCCCACATAATGCTACAATACAAAGCTCACATAATACTACAATACAAAGCTCACATAATACTACAATACAGAGCCCACATAATCCTACAAAACTAAGCCCATATAATACTACAATACCAAGCCCGCATAATACTACAACTTCGAGCCCACATAATACCACAATACAAAGCTCACATAATACTACAATACAAAGCCCACATAATACTACAATAAGAGCACACATAATAATACCCTACATCACCCACATAATACTACACTAGTGCACCCACATAATACTACAATACAAAGCTCACATAATACTACAATACAAAGCTAACATAATACTACAATACAAAGCTCACATAAAACTACAATAAAAAGCCCACATAATGCTACAATACAAAGCTCACATAATACTACAATACCAAGCTCACAAATACTACAATACAAAGCCCACATAATACTACAATATCAAGCTCACATAATACTACAATACCAAGCTCACATAATACTACCCTACATCACCCACATGATACTACACTAGAGCACCCACATAATACTAGAATACAAAGCCCACATAATGCTACAATACAAAGCTCACATAATACTACAATACAAAGCTCACATAATGCTACAATACAAAGCTCACATAATACTACAATACAGAGCCCACATAATACTACAATACAGAGCCCATATAATACTACAATACAAAGCCCGCATAATACTACAACATAGAGCCCACATAATATTACAATACAAAGCTCACATAATACTACAATACAAAGCTCACATAATGCTACAATACAAAGCTCACATAATACTAAATTACAGAGCCCATATAATACTACAATACAAAGCTCACATAATACTACAATACAATGCACACACAATACAACAATACAAAGTTCGCATAATACTACAATACCTAGCCAGCATAATACTACAATAAGAGGACACATAATACTACCCTACATCACCCACATAATATTACACTAGAGCACCCACATAATACTACAATACAAAGCCCACATAATACTACAATACAAAGCTCACATAATACTACAATAAAAAGCCCATATAATACTACAATACAAAGCTCACATAATACTACAATACAAAGCTCACATAATACTACAATACAAAGCCCACATAATAGTACAATAAGAACACACATAATACTACCCTACATCACTCACATAATACTACACTAGAGCACCCACATAATACTACAATACAAAGCCCACATAATACTACAATACAAAGCTCACATAATACTACAATAAAAAGCCCACATAATACTACAATACAAAGTTAACATAATACTACAATAAAAAGCCCACATAATACTACAATACAGAGCCCACATAATACTACAATACAAAGCTCAAATAATACTACAATACAAAGCTCACATAATACTACAATACCAAGGTCACATAATACTGCAATACAAAGCCCACATAATACTACAATATCAAGCTCACATAATACTACAATACCAAGCTCACATAATACTACAATTCAAAGCTTACATAATATTACAATATCAAGCTCACTTAATACTACAATACAAAGCTCACATAATTCTATAATACAAAGCTAGCATAATACTACAATACAAAGTCCACATAATACTACAATACAAAGCTCACTTAATGCTATAATACAAAGCTCACATAATACTACAATACAAAGGCCGCATAATACTACAATACAAAGCAAGCATAATACTACAATACAAAGCTCACTTAATACTACAATACAAAGCTCACATAATACTACAATACAAAGCTCACATAATGCTACAATACAAAGCTCACATAATACTACAATACAGAGCCCAGATAATACTACAATACAGAGCCCATATAATACTACAATACAAAGCCCGCATAATGCTACAACATAGAGCTCACATAATACTACAATACAAAGCTCACATAATACTACAATACAAAGCTCACATAATACTACAATACAAAGCTCACATAATGCTACAGCACAAAGCTCACATAATACTAAATTACAGAGCTCATATAATACTACAATACAAAGCTCACATAATACTATAATACAAAGCTCACATAATGCTACAATACAAAGCTCACATAATACTACAATACAGAGCCCACATAATGCTACAATACAAAGCTCACATAATACTACAATACAAAGCTCACATAATACTACAATACAGAGCCCACATAATCCTACAAAACTAAGCCCATATAATACTACAATACCAAGCCCGCATAATACTACAACTTCGAGCCCACATAATACCACAATACAAAGCTCACATAATACTACAATAAAAAGCCCACATAATACTACAATAAGAGCACACATAATACTACCCTACATCACCCACATAATACTACACTAGTGCACCCACATAATACTACAATACAAAGCTCACATAATACTACAATACAAAGCTAACATAATACTACAATACAAAGCTCACATAAAACTACAATAAAAAGCCCACATAATGCTACAATACAAAGCTCACATAATACTACAATACCAAGCTCACAAATACTACAATACAAAGCCCACATAATACTACAATATCAAGCTCACATAATACTACAATACCAAGCTCACATAATACTACCCTACATCACCCACATGATACTACACTAGAGCACCCACATAATACTACAATACAAAGCCCACATAATGCTACAATACAAAGCTCACATAATACTACAATACAAAGCTCACATAATGCTACAATACAAAGCTCACATAATACTACAATACAGAGCCCACATAATACTACAATACAGAGCCCATATAATACTACAATACAAAGCCCGCATAATACTACAACATAGAGCCCACATAATACTACAATACAAAGCTCACATAATACTACAACAGAAAGCCCACATAATTCTACAATAAGAGCACACATAATACTACCCTACATCACCCACATGATACTACACTAGAGCACCCACATAATACTACAATACAAAGCCCACATAATGCTACAATACAAAGCTCACATAATACTACAATACAAAGCTCACATAATACTACAATAAAAAGCCTACATAATACTACAATACAAAGCTCAAATAATACTACAATAAAAAGCCCACATAATACTACAATATCAAGCTCACATAATACTACAATACCATGCTCACATAATACTACAATACAAAGCCCAAATAATACTACAATACAAAGCCCACATAATGCTACAATACAAAGCTCACATAATGCTACAATACAAAGCTCACATAATACTACAATACAGAACCCACATAATACTACAATACAGAGCCCATATAATACTACAATACAAAGCCCGCATAATACTACAACATTGAGCTCACATAATACTACAATACAAAGCTCACATAATACTATAATACAAAGCTCACATAATGCTACAATACAAAGCTCACATAATACTACAATACAGAGCCCACATAATGCTACAATACAAAGCTCACATAATACTACAATACAGAGCCCACATAATCCTACAATACTGAGCCCATATAATACTACAATACCAAGCCCGTATAATACTACTACTTCGAGCCCACATAATACCACAATACAAAGCTCACATAATACTACAATACAAAGCCCACATAATACTACAATAAGAGCACAGATAATAATACCCTACATCACCCACATAATACTACACTAGTGCACCCACATAATACTACAATACAAAGCTCACATAATACTACAATACAAAGCTCACATAATACTACAATACAAAGCTCACATAATACTACAATAAAAAGCCCACATAATACTACAATACAAAGCTCACATAATACTACAATACCAAGCTCACAAATACTACAATACAAAGCCCACATAATAGTACAATATCAAGGTCACATAATACTACAATACCAAGCTCACATAATACTACAATTCAAAGCTCACATAATGCTACAATAGAAAGCTCGCATAATACTACAATACAGAGCCCGCATAATAGTACAATACAGAGCACACATAATACTATCATACAGAGCTCACATAATACTACAATACAAAGCTCACATAATACTACAATACAAAGCCCACATAATTCTACAATAAGATCACACATAATACTACCCTACATCACCCACATAATACTTCACTAGAGCACCCATATAATACTACAATACAAAACCCACATAATACTACAATAAAAAGCCCACATAATACTACAATACAAAGCTCACATAATACTACAATACAAAGCTCACATAATACTACAATACAAAGCTCACATAATACTACAATACAAAGCTCACATAATACTACAATAAAAAGCCCACGTAATACTGCAATACAGAGCCCACATAATACTACAATGCAAAGCTCACATAATACTACAATACCAAGCTCACATAATACTACAATAAAAAGCCCACATAATACTACAATATCAAGCTCACATAATACTTCAATACCAAGCTCACATAATACTACAATAGAATGCCCGCATAAGGCTATGTGCCCACGTTGCGGACCTGAAGCATATTTTTTACGCTTCTCCCTGGCGGGAAAATCGCATGCTGATATTACATGCGGTTTTCCCGCCAGGTAGAAGCGTTTGTGAGGCGTCTTTGCATGCATTTCCGCATGTGGGTTATCAAGCACTTCTCCAAGCATCACTTGGAAAAGTGCTTGACAACTTGTTCAGAATGGTAAAAAATAAAAAAATAAACTTCATACTCACCTTCTGATGCATTCTCTGCCCCGTCCGGAGGCTTGAGCGGCTCACGTTGTTGTGTGCAGGACCTGCGGTGACGTCATTGAGTCATGTGGTGGGTCACATGACTCAATGACGTGGCAGGTCCTTCAGACAACAGCGCGACGGAGGGAAAACATCAGAAGATAAGTATAAACTTTATTTTATTCTTTTTTTTACAGGTTCTTTGGTACCCAGGTCTGGATGAGAGTCTCCTCTCCTCCAGACTTGGGTACCATCCGCACATTGATTCCGCTGCGCTTCCGCAAAATTAATGAACATGCTGCGGATTTTTGACCGCAGCATATACGCTGCGGAAAAATCCGCAGCATGGGCATTGACATTGCGGAATGCCATTGGGGACCATGGGGTGCGGATATACATGCGTTTTTCAAGCGTTTACGCTGCGGAAATTCCGCAGCATATACGTTTGAAAAACGCTACGTGGGCACACAGCCTAATACTACAATACAGAGCCCACATAATTCTACAATACAAAGCTCACATAATACTACAATACAGAGCTCACATAATACTATAATACAAAGCTCGCATAATACTACAATACAAAGCTCACATAATACTATAATACAAGGCTCCCATAATACTACAATACAAAGCTCACATAATACTATAATACAGAGCCCACATAATACTACAATACAAAGCTCACATAATACTACAATACAAAGCTCATACAATACTATAATAAAGAGCCCACATAATACTACAATACAGAGCCCACATAATACTACAATACAAAGCTCACATAATACTACAATACAAAGCTCACATAATACTACAATAAAGAGCCCACATAATACTACAATAAGGAGCCCATATAATACTACAATATAAAGCACACATAATACTGTGAAGGTTTCACCAATTTAAGATACAATAGGTAACTGCTTTCCTCCAAATTAAAGATGTCCGAGTGCATGCAGAGAAGCTAATTAACCAAATCTGCTAATCTGGTTGAAAAACTTCACTCAGAGACAGAACCACACAAAATGGCATACTTTATTACGTAGACATGGGGTTATATAGTATTCTCCTTCTAGGTGGGATTAGTAAAATTGGCACACTGCAATTTGCTCATTCATGTATCTCTTGGCCTCAGTAACTCCTTAGGAATTCTGATGGGAGGGGTGAGTTCGTCTCTCAGCGCCATATTTGCCAACTCGACATGAATCTCTCTGTTATCAGCCGTGCACATGCATACGTCATTCCCAGGAAATCATTTAGTTGTTCGTATCTACAAAAAGAATAGAATCTATTAGTTATATATTCATTAACTATTAACATAATCCATGTGCATATACACATTTGCATACATACTGTACATACACATAGATTATTCCATCATCTCTATATTGATTCACACTGATTAGGTAATCTATTTAAAGAAACTAATTGATTTTCTATAATATATATTTTACCTTGACAGACCCCCCTAAAATCAATTATTTGCTTTTAATATCCATATGCTAAAAATCAGAGGGGGAGAAGAATTGACCGTATGTTAAGGCTATTCTGGAGCCCTACGATGTGACGGGCGCCCCGTCCCTTTTAGACGGACCCACTGACGTTCCTAAATCTAACTCATACGAAGACCTACAGGAAAGGGATGGATGGAGACCCTAAACGATCTAGTGACTGGGTAATCGAGGGCCACCCCTAACACAGAAATATGGATATTAACTTTACAAACTCATTTACTTCCGGTAATCTCTCTGGTACAACACTTTTGTTCTAAGGAGAACTGTTTGTTCATAGATTTTGAGAGCCTTAGTAACTTTCCCTGTGGGGCCGATATTTTCTGGGATATACGTACAACAATGCTCATCTATCATTTTGCATACCCCTCCTTCTCTGCAAGTAACATATCCAGAGCTATTCTGTTTTGGAAGGCCATGGTAGATGTGGGTTCTAGTTGGTCAGCTATCCCGTGCAATGCATCTTTGGTGCAATTGACAAATCAATGTTGGCTATAATATATGTAATTTATCCAATCTACGTTCTTGTTAATGGTTATTATGGCTATTATGGGCTCAAATCCCGCCTTCACTTGGTCTCGGGCCTTGAATTTGTCTGGCACCCCCCTAAGCACTCTGAGAACATTAATATATATGTGTGGGTCAAAACTGCCTTTGGGGTTAACTTCTCTCTTGGCCCTGTATGTACCTGCAAACGCAGCCTTTATTTCCTCTTTGGATTCCTGAGACTCAGATATAAGGTAAACAGACATTATTGCTTTAGTTATGGCACACTCCCCAGTCCATTTGCCCTCCAGTCTAATCCTAATCTTCATGTCACCACATTCAAGGAAGTGTTGTACCAGAAAACTGGAATATCATTCTGTTTAGTAATAATTGCTTGGAATGCACGTGTTACCGTAACAAAGGCCCCCCCCCCCCCCAGCTACTGTCATCAGACAAAGGAACATCAGGGTTGTGGGTCTGAGACCACCTTCTTGCAATGGGATGTGTGGACCCATGATTTTCGGTCTTCGACCTTCACAGCCGTAGGTGATGTAAGCAACACTTGGTAGGGCCCTTCATATCTGGCATCCAGTGTGCCTCGCACGTGATTCTTTATCCAGACAAATTCTCCAGGCTGGATGCTGTGAGTACCTGGTTCAAGATCTGAGTCTGGAATAGAAGAGTGTTAGTTTTAACTCTTTAGCAAGTCCGACAACAAAATTCACAAGCTTATCATTCCCTGAACTAAGCTGCTCTGGGTAATATCGACCCATTCTAGGTGGCCCCCCAAACAAGATCTCATATGGTGTGAGCCCTGTGGGTTGTCTCGGGGTATGTCGGACTGAGTATAGGGCAATAGGCAGCACCTCCTGCCATGGAAGTGACAATTCTTTAATGGCTTTAAGAATTTTGCTTTTTAAAGTGCCATTCATCCTTTCAACTTTGCCGTTACTTTGAGGACGATAAGGAGTATGCAGGCCCAAATCCGCCCCAATCATCTCCAAGATTGATTTGGTAACTTCTGCAGTGAAGGTGGGTCCTTGATCACTTTCAATCACTTCTGGAATCCCGAATCTGCAGATAAGTTCTGCCAGAAGCCTTTTCACTGTAGTTCTAGCAGTCAAGTTGGCTACTGGGTATGCTTCTGTACAGCTGGAAAACATATCCACCACCACCAGAACATATTCATATCTTCCACTCTTGGGTAATTGCATATGATCAATTTGGATTCTCTGGAAAGGATACTGTGACTTTGCCAGTTTCTTCTTTGGCACATGTTCTGTTCTTCCGGGATTACAAGTGTTACAAATCTCACAGTTCCTAGTATAGTTTGTAGCAAGAACTGAGATCTCTGGTGAAATGTAGAGTTTATTGATAACTGAAATCATCTGATTCTTCCCTCTATGTACCTTTCCATGAGTCCACTGAACCACCGCAGGATACAGTGCTCTTGGCAGACATAGTCTTCTTCCCACTCTCCAGAGACACACTGAAGAAGGCGTTTGCCAAGTTGATTACTGTAAAATGCGTTGCCTCAGGGGGAATTTCACTGAGTAATGTATGTGGATTTGGCATCACAGCCCTCAGATCTTGCACCATCCTAAATTTGTCCGGTTCTCCTCTTGCAGTTTTCTTCTTCACTGGAAACAATGGAGTATTAGCAGGAGAAACACAGGGCAGTAATGCTCCTTTCTTGAGTAATTCTTGGATCTGGGCATCTAATGACGCTTCTTGGGCTGCTTTCAGTGGGTACTGTGGGAGTCTGGGAATCCGTGAACCTTCTTTCAGGAAAACTTGAACTGGTGGGACAGGTAGCCGGCCTATATCATCAGGACCTTGAGACCAGAGTTCAGGTGGTATGCAGTCAAGATAATGCTGTGGTATGGCGGTTGTTGCAAACTGGATGACACACAATGGGAGGGCATGTACCTTTGTTTGTTCCTCTAATGATAACGGAGTAGAGACATCTAGATGCTTTCCATTCTCATTATATGATATCTGAGCATTTAACTTCTGGAGTAGATCTGCTCCCAACAAATTAAGCGGGCAGGTGTCTGAAACGAGCAATCTGGCCAGCAGCTTCTGTTCTTTCCCAATAGGCAATGGAAATGTTAGTCGGGATGAGTGTGGTTTTCCATCCACTCCCACACAAGAAAGGAAATCATCAGATATAAGCGATTCATAGGGTAAATCTCTTGACCGTATTACTGATCTGGCTGCACCCGTGTCTACTAAAAAAGGTAAAGTTCTGTCCCCTACATCTATTTTGACAGTAGAAATCAGTCCAGATTTAGTGGGGACGTTTTCAACTGAGGTCAAGGTGAGCACGGGTTTGCCACTGTCCTATGGGGGGTAATTCTGGTCTTCCCCCACAAACCGGCGTGGTGGGTCCCTGTTATTTTGGTACATCTGTTGCGGTGGCTGGTCTCTGTAATTCTGCACAGGTTCTCTTGGCATTGTCTCATATTCTCTCTGTGGTGGCTGCCGTGATGGCTGTCTATACTCTTGGTGGGAGTACCGTGGATTCCCTTGGTAGCGTGAAGAATCTCTTCTTTCAAATTGCGGGTTGTAGGAGAGTGGCATCGAGCCATAGAAAGGATCCCCTCTATTCTCTGGACATTCTCTTCTGAAATGACCTGGTTGGTTGCAATGGTGACAGATTGGTTCCCTTAGTCTTAAACTCACTCCTCTGTACATTTGTTGAGGAACCATCCATCGTGGGGGTGAGCGGTATAGTTGTTGTGGGTATCCTGGGGGATATGGCAACTGTTCTTGTTGATTATCTGCAGGTTGATATGACTCGCCCCCTGGGCCGTGGGGTACCCGGAACCAGGCCTTCTGTATGATGCTGGGGGTAGTAGTGGCAACCCGATCCCGTGGCTCAGGGTGGTCAGACCAAATGGTGGCAGTCTATTTATCAGTGTTTTGAATGTCCGACTACGCCACCCGTGGATTGCAGTCAGGGATAACCGCCGCTGCTAGGCAGACCGCTGAGGCTGGTGTTGGTGTGCAGCACAGGGGTAGGATAACACCCCACGGGATGAGTGTAGCCTCAGGGCAGTGTAGGTGGACGCTGGGGGTGATAGTGCAGGCCGCAATAGTAAGAGTTCAGAGTCCACTTCAAACAGTCCAGGGTCTTTATTGTAGGAATTATTAATGACCCAACAGTAGTACCGGTTAGGAATGGGCCTGGGTGTCTGAGAGCATATGGGCGAGCCCACTGGTCAGGGTGAGTGTGTAGGCCTACCGTTCTCTCTATGCTCTTTCTGACTATCCCCCTCTTCGTGGTGTAATAGCCCACGTCCCTGAGCTGGCCGTGTACTTCTCGCCTGTATGGCTTGTGACTCGGGCCTTGTGTACCTTTTGCTTTCTCTTTGCTGTACTGGTCCCTCTGTGTGGCGGAGCCTCCAGGCTTCTTAGGCCAAGGGACTTGAAATCCCTCGCGGGTTGGTTCTCTTCTGCTGGGCTTGATAACCCGGGCAGCCTCGGACCCCAATGTCCGGTTAGATTCGTTCTCTCAGCCAGGACCGGCTCTCGTCGCCTCTGTCCCTGGCTTGTAGTTTCTCCTCTGCCCCATGGACTCCTCAGCTGCTGCTGACCTGTCCCTTTTCTCTGAGAACCCTTCTGGACACTTCAGAAGTGGGTTCTGGTCTCTCTAACCCTGCCCCAGTTCCAGCTTTTATAGGGGCAGCCAGCTCCCCCTACTGGCCTGGGACAGGAGGTGCTGCATGCTAATGGTCCCTAACCAGGGAACCTCCCTCCTGCTCTCAGACACAGCCTTTAATATTTGTGGCATCCAGGCCTGGAGTGGCACAGATAGATTGCTAGAGCAGCAGGAGCAGGAACAGGAGTCGGTGCAGGTGCTGGAGCAGGCTCTGGAGCAGGCCTTGGAGCAGGCCTTGGTACAGCATCCAATTGTTTCTCTATAGCTTTAGCAATAAGGAGTACCTTTCGCGGGGATATGTCCACATATTCTGGTCTGGAGTCTGTAAGCTTCGCTGAGATTTTCTCTCTGAGTCCCCTAACAAATGAAGTGACTAGCAGATTTTGTTGGATCCTCTGACCTTCATCGAACCCTTGATCCTTGAACAGAGTATGGATTCTGGTGTAAAATTTTTCGACATTCTCCCCTGATTCTTGAGTACAGTCCGATACACTGGTAGATGAGTCTGTGAGCCGCTCCTTGGCCCATTGCTGTAGTTGTTGACAAAAAGCTCCTCCTGATTGGTAAGTCTCCTTGTCTGTCACTTGGCTGTCATTCAGAGCTACTTGAATTATTGGCCAGAAGGCATAATAATAATCATCATTTTTATTTTTTTAGTGCCAACATATTTCGCAGCACTTTACAATTTTAGGGGATAGGCATCTCCCGCTCTAATGCTAATGATTTCATGAAGATCTTTCCAAGTGGCTGAATAAGTTAGTTGAATTTGTCTGATTCTTCTGTAGAACGCCATAGGGTGTCTGTCTGGGTCAGGTAGTTGACTAATCACTAGATTAACTTGCCAGGGTGTGAATGCCACATATCTATTATGGTGATCTGGCACTGGAGATTCTGACTGAGAAGATGTTAAGGGAGATACTGGCAACACAGCAATAGGAGGTGGGCTTGTTTGTCTAGGAAATAGTTCATTTGGGTTATATTCTGAGGTCATCTGGCGGCTGAGTGGGTCTGATCTAGCTGGGTGAGAATTTGAGATTTATGATAATCATTGCTGATTAGTCTTATCTCCTCCAACTTATTTAGTCCTCTATACTCCCGTATAGCTTGGACTATTGCTTGGGCACAGGCTTGCATAGGAAATCCATACATTCCAGAACTTACAGCAGGAAGAGCAATAGAAGTAAGGTTCCTTGTTCCAGCATAGTTCAGAATATTGTTGATTGTAGCTCTAAGTTGTGACACACAGTGATCATGATGATCTTCATCATACACTGGACCTACTGCATGAATGATAAGCCTGCATGGTAATGTGGCACCCCAGGGGTCTGGTTCCCACAGTAATAGCAATATTACGTCTGTGAGCAGGTGGGAGGTTTCCTGGTCAGACATCCTATGCATGCCACACCTCCTGCCCAGTCCTGGGAGGGGAAGAACTTCCCCTATATAAAGCTGGGGCTGAGGCAGGGTTAGGGTGAGAAAGAGCAGAGAACACAGACAGAGACACAGTCTGGTCTGTAGTGGAGCAGCTTTAGGAACAAGAAAGATCAGGAGCTCTGTGGGAGCTGTGCTAAAAGAGATCAGGGGCTGGAAGCTGTAGAGCTCGCCCTGATTGAAGAGTTCTTACCGGACCCGGAGTCCGAGGCTGTGGGGATTAATCCTTACCCAGCAGCAGAAACCGCCCGGCAGGGGATTTCAGGTCCTCTGGCCAAGAAACCCGAAGGCACGGTCACACGCAAGGGACCAGCACCGCGACGTGGAGCGGAAGCTACCAGAAGGCCCCGAGTCACCGGCCATACGGGTGAGCACCACACGGTACACTCAGGGACGTGGGCTACTTTTATCAGCCTCTAGCAAGTTAGCCAGAAGAGTACGATTAGTTGGGGAGGCCTACAACTCCGCCTGGCCAGGGGAGATCCCATCAGCTCACGGACTGACCAGGCCCCGATCGCTAGCCAGTACTCCGGGAGGGTCTACCTTGTCACCAGTAAAGACCCAAAACTACACCGCACCGTCTCTGAGTGGTTCCTGCTACCCCCCTTCAAACACGTCGGCTGCCCTGTGGCCATACCCCTCCCGTTGGGGGTTCTACCATCTACGCTGCACAACCTTACCACCGGCCTCAGCGGTCTGCCCTGCAGCGGCGGCTTCATAGCCGCATTCAACGGGTGGCGTAGTCGAACACCGTACCATCTTCTGCTAAATACTGCCACTCAGTTTGACTCCCTGGGCACGGACCGGGTCACCGCCACGAGACTACTACCCCTATCAGATCCGGCTCCAGTTAGGCCCCCGCGTGCGCAACGCTACTCAGCACAGGCCCAGGGGCGCGTCAACTTTTGGCGTAGTCGGCAGGATTTCGTGCCCGCAACCACCGGGTACTGCGTGCCTGAAAAAGAGACTTTTAAACTTACCATCCGGCGCCATCTTCTGCCTTCTTCCCGCCATCCGTGAAGTTTTCCCGCCATCCGGCGCCATCTTCTGCCTTCTTCCCGCCATCCGTGGAGTTTTCCCGCCGTTGGACGCCATCTTGAAGACGCCGCGCGGGAAGAAGAGGGGCGTGGACTCCGAAAAGCCCGCGAGAACCGAAGCCCCGCCTCACGTGCGGACGTTGCGTAAGGTCCTGGAAGGAGCCCAGCAGACGCCGACGTCATAGGAGCGCGACGGAAGGTCCTCGACCCTGACGATCCACTGTGGAGCCGCGGCCTACGGAAGAGGATCATCGCAAGGTAGGCCACGGTCCACTAGGGGGGAGGAAGATGTCGGATACAGAGGAGAGCTTCACTGCCGCAGCCACCGCCAGCGCCACCGCTGCTGCGGTCACGCCTTTCACTATGCCCTATATCCCGGGGGCAGCCTGGCTACCCCAGTACTCAGGGGAGTCACATACCCTGAATGACTTTAGAGAAAAGCTGGATAGCCTCTTCCAGGTGTACCCCCTCACAGAAGAGCAAAAAGTGAGCATCCTGGTGGCCCAACTAACCGGGGCAGCCCAAAGGGAGGTAAAGTCCTGGCCACCTGGGAGGAGGACTGTCGCAGGGATATTAACCCGGCTGAAGGACACCTTTGATACAAGCACCTCAGCCGAGATTAAGCTTAGATTCTACGGGTGCAAACAGCGAGCACATGAGAATATAAGGGACTATGCACTAAATCTACAAGAGGCCCTGAGAGCCATTAAGCAGACCGACCCTGACGGCGTGGGAAACGAGGACAGGCTGTTGACCGAACAATTTATAGAGGGACTATATTGCAATGCCCACCGAACCCAGTTGCGGGCAATGGCCTTACAGGATCCTCATCTGGACTTTGCACAGTTCAAGGACAGAGCCATCCGGGTGCTCCGAGAACCGGCACCGGGTGGCGTGGTGACCCACAGGCGCCCTACTACCGCTTACCACCAGGAGGCGGCGCCCTTGTCGGCAGGGCCTGTGGGAGCTGACGCGCAGGCTTTGAACAATGACCCGGCTCCAGACCTGCACCATCAGGTCCAAGAGCTAGCTAAAAGCGTAGCTGCGCTAACCCGAACTGTGCAGTCTTTACAGGTTTCTGCTCCAGGGAAGATCCAGCTGGCATCCGGACCGGAGGACATCCCGTGGCGTCGACCAAGGAGGACCCCACCGGCCAGAGGAAGACCCAGCGACCGATACAACGAGGACGGACAACCCATCTGCCGCCGCTGCAATCAACCCGGACATATGGCAAGGTACTGTCCTTTAAACTGGCACAACCTGGGGTAGAGGGCCGACCCCTAGGAATAAGATCACCAGGCCCATCGAACTGGCGTGACAAATATGTGGGAGGACGTCCAGTCTTGCCTGTGGTACTGGATGGCATTCCTATGAGTGCCCTACTTGACACCGGGTCACAGGTCACCACAATCCCGTACGTGCTCTTCAAGCAGTACTGGAATGACTCGGATATAACCCGCTACCCTGACGTCGACTTGAGTATCATCGCCAGCAATGGTCAACCCGTGCCACAGATCGGATTCAAAGAGATGACCATTAAAATCGGTAGAGTCGAACTGGCAGCACAGGGACTGATCATTGTAGACATTGACAAGCGCGAGAGTTACCCAAAGATAACTCTAGGAACTAATGTGATTGAAAATTGTCTTGCAGAGGTGATTTTCATTTTACAGCAGGTTGCCAAGAACGCCAGCTCCGGCCAGCAGCGAGTGCTCCAAAAAGAGATCCGGGCACTGATGCGGCGGCAACAGGTGGAACTCTCCGGTGGTGAGATTGGAAGCGTGAGAATGTGTGACCCTTTCCCTATTGCCATGCCCCCAAAAAGTGAAATGATGATTTGGTGCCGGGCAGCTATTGGTCTAAGAGGTAGAGACTACCAAGCAATGGTAGAACCCGTCTACTCAGACAGTAGGCCCACCATTTTGACAGCACGGGGGGTGGTTGATGTACGCCATGGGAGGGTGCCCGTTTGCATAATAAACATCGGGAAAAGGGAAGTGTACCTGCCTCGGTATGCTACGCTAGCCAAATTGTATACCATCAATCAGAATTCTGTACAGGCCGTGGAACCCTTACCTCCATCCCAACCAGAGGAAGGTAACGGCTCTAAGAAACCAATGGAGGACTGGTGTCAGCAACTACACCTGGGTACTGACTCCACTCCCTCACACCAGAAACAAGGAGTCTATCGGGTGGTTCAAGAGTACGAGAGAGTGTTTAGTAAACACCCGTTAGACTTCGGGCAAGTAAAGGGGGTAGAACACCATATCCCCACGGGAGACCATCTTCCCATAAAGGAGAGATACCGACCCGTACCCCCTGCACACTACCAACACGCCAAGGGGATGCTTAGAGACATGAAGGAGGCTGGGGTAATCAGGGATAGCTGTAGCCCCTGGGCAGCTCCACTAGTCTTGGTTAAAAAGAAAGACAACACCATGAGAATGTGTGTAGATTACCGGAAAATCAACCGTATCACACACAAAGATGCGTACCCCTTACCAAGGATAGAGGAGTCTTTGGCTGCTTTAAAATCTGCTAACTTCTTCTCCACTTTGGATCTCACTAGCGGGTACTGGCAGGTTCCTGTAGCAGAGGCGGACCGGGAGAAGACCGCATTCACCACCCCGATGGGACTTAGCGAGTTTACCTGCATGCCGTTCGGACTCTGCAACGCACCAGGAACCTTCCAACGATTGATGGAATGCTGTCTGGGACACCGAAACTTCGAGACGGTCCTGTTATACCTGTACGATGTCATCGTCTACTCCAAGACCTACGAGGACCACCTGAAACACCTGGCAGAAGTGTTCGAAGCTCTGGCAAACTACGGCCTAAAGGTGAAACCCTCCAAGTGTCACCTCCTGAAACCAAAGGTGCAGTACCTGGGACACGTGGTGAGTGCTGACGGAGTGGCTCCCGACCCTGATAAGATCACCGCAATTAAGGAATGGCCAAGCCCCTCCAGCGTAAAGGAAGTGCGGCAGTTACTCGGGTTGGTAGGCTACTACCGAAGATTCATTCCCGGTTTCACCAAAAAGGCAGCTCCTATGCAGGACCTCCTGATAGGCCAGTCCAGGAAGGCCAAGAACCAGAAGCCGCCCTTCAAATGGGAGAAGCTGGAAGAAGAGTCCTTCCGCCAGCTGAAGATGGCCCTCACGGGGGATGAAATCCTGGCGTACCCTGATTACAGCCAGCCCTTTATCCTCTACACCGACGCAAGTAACATCGGGCTAGGAGCCGTACTGTCCCAGATCCAGCAGGGGAAAGAACGGGTAATTGCTTACGCCAGCCGAAAACTGCGACCCACCGAAAGAAACCCTGAGAATTACAGCTTATTCAAGCTAGAGTTCCTGGCAGTGGTGTGGGCAGTCACCGAACGCTTTAGGCACTACCTCGCCTCTTCCCGGTTCACCGTGTACACGGATAACAACCCGTTGACACACCTGGATACGGCAAGACTCGGTGCCCTGGAGCAGAGATGGATGGCCCGCCTGTCCAACTACGAGTTCACGATCAAGTACCGGGCAGGACGCTCCAATACAAACGCGGATGCCTTGTCCAGAATGCCAAACCTACCGGACGTAGGGGAAGATCCAGAGGAACTGGAAGAAGTTGAACTCCCCGCGTTCCACCGTCATGGGACTATCCAGTATTCCCACCGTGTAAGGAGTAAGCAATCTGCTACGTTCAACCCCTTACCTCATTACAACTGGGCGGAAACGCAAGACAGTGACCCCGCCGTCCGACTGGTGAAGGAGATGCTGACTCAGCCAGATGCCCGCCTTGACCCAGACGCTCCGGAGGAGACCAAGCAACTGTGGGCTGAGAAGAGTCGACTGTTCCTTTACAAGGGGAAGTTGTGCCGCAGAATGGTTAACGCCCGGACGCATGAACTGATCTGGCAAGTAGTGGTGCCAAGAAGAGATGCGGCTATGGTACTGGAGGCATACCACGACGGAGCTGGGCACTTCGGATGGAAGAAGCTGGAGTTCCTGCTGCGCGGGCGGTTCCACTGGGTAGGCATGAGAGGAACCATCGAGAGGTGGTGCAGAGACTGTGGACCGTTCCACCTACGAAGGAAGGACCGTGCTAGCCAGAAGACTCCCTTGCAGCCCATCATCACCCGACAGCCACTGGAACTGGTAGCCCTGGACCATGTAAAACTGACCCCCAGCAGAAGTGGCTACGTCTATGCGTTAACCATCGTGGATCACTACTCACGGTTCTTGGTTGTCGTCCCCGTCAAGGACTTAACGGCTCAAACAGCAGCTAGAGCCTTCCAGCAGCACTTCTGCCGTCCACACGGATACCCAGAGCAGGTGCTGACGGACCAAGGACCTGCCTTTGAAGCGGAAGTCTTCCAGGAGTTCTGTACTCTGTATGGCTGCCGGAAGATAAGAACAACACCCTATCATCCGCAAACCAATAGGCTCTGCGAGAAAATGAACCAGGTGGTGATGGATCTTCTGAAAACATTGCCCCTGGAAGAACGCAGTCTGTGGCCTGAGAAACTGCCTGATCTGGTGGACCTATACAACCACATCCCGGTAGGTTCTACCAACTGTACCCCGGCTTACCTAATGAGAGCAAGACCTGGTAAGCTTCCTGTTGATCTGGAGATGGGAGTCCTGACACCCGAGGACACTTCACCAGAAGCAGACTGGGACACAGAAAGACAGCAGCAGTACCGGAAGGTACAGGAGAGCGTGGAGCGAAGTCTCTGTCAAGCTAGAGAAAGACAGGAGAAGACTTACAACCAGTATGCTCCCGCTGTTCCCCTGGTACCTGGAGAGCAGGTCTTGAAGAGGAAGAGACGCCTCCACAAGTTGGACGACCAGTGGGAGAAGGACCCGTGCACCGTACTGCCCTCAAGCCATGAGAACCCGAAAGTCTGCATAATCAGTAAGGACGGAGGAGAAACCACAGCCATTGTCTCCCGAGATCACCTGAAGAAGTGTCCCGAACAGCTACGAAGCCCTGAAGAAGAGCAAGAAGACCCTCGACCCTCAGAGGAAAGGGAAGATATGGTCAGTACTGTGCTCGGAGACTTCCTTCGGTCTTGGACTCAAGTCAATGGCGCTGTTGTGGTACCCGTCCTCACCTTCCTCCAACCAGCATCTCAAGTACCTACGGAGAGACAGGTAGAGCTGGAAGAGCAGCCGGTCCAGGAGGCAGAAGACCCCACACAAGCAGACCAGGAGGATCAACCCTCTGCTTATAGTGAGCCTGCCGTACCCCTAGTGAGCCAAAGAGCCCGTAGACAGCTGCCCAGTTTAGTTTTGATAGCTCCTACCACCCGTAGCTCAGGACCAGTCAGTCAGCTCCGTAGGTCCACTAGGGTCACTAAAGGCCAGTTGCCCGTACGTTGGAGGATCTAGGTGTTTAAACTGTTTATTTGTATTTACCTGTTTTCTGTTACTTGTAAATAATTGTGTATTTTTAGTTATTTTATAGGTGTCGTTTAGGGATTATCCGGAATCCTTTGTACATATGTTGGAGCGTAACCCAGGAATGGACTAAAGACTGTTAAGGACTCGGGGCAGGACAGACCCCTACCTGGTTACGGCTCCCGGTCTCTTGGTGAAATGGACACCTTTGTTTTCTTCAAAGACTGCACCCGGTTGTGGACATGCCGTGACCATCCTAATGTGTTTTTCTTTATTGTACTGTTTCTGTTTTTACTTGTTATGTTTTACAAAAATATGTTTAGTCCCGGAGTACTAAATTTCACTAGGGGGGAATGTGGCACCCCAGGGGTCTGGTTCCCACAGTAATAGCAATATTACGTCTGTGAGCAGGTGGGAGGTTTCCTGGTCAGACATCCTATGCATGCCACACCTCCTGCCCAGTCCTGGGAGGGGAAGAACTTCCCCTATATAAAGCTGGGGCTGAGGCAGGGTTAGGGTGAGAAAGAGCAGAGAACACAGACAGAGACACAGTCTGGTCTGTAGTGGAGCAGCTTTAGGAACAAGAAAGATCAGGAGCTCTGTGGGAGCTGTGCTAAAAGAGATCAGGGGCTGGAAGCTGTAGAGCTCGCCCTGATTGAAGAGTTCTTACCGGACCCGGAGTCCGAGGCTGTGGGGATTAATCCTTACCCAGCAGCAGAAACCGCCCGGCAGGGGATTTCAGGTCCTCTGGCCAAGAAACCCGAAGGCACGGTCACACGCAAGGGACCAGCACCGCGACGTGGAGCGGAAGCTACCAGAAGGCCCCGAGTCACCGGCCATACGGGTGAGCACCACACGGTACACTCAGGGACGTGGGCTACTTTTATCAGCCTCTAGCAAGGTAGCCAGAAGAGTACGATTAGTTGGGGAGGCCTACAACTCCGCCTGGCCAGGGGAGATCCCATCAGCTCACGGACTGACCAGGCCCCGATCGCTAGCCAGTACTCCGGGAGGGTCTACCTTGTCACCAGTAAAGACCCAAAACTACACCGCACCGTCTCTGAGTGGTTCCTGCTACCCCCCTTCAAACACGTCGGCTGCCCTGAGGCCATACCCCTCCCGTTGGGGGTTCTACCAGCTACGCTGCACAACCTTACCACCGGCCTCAGCGGTCTGCCCTGCAGCGGCGGCTTCATAGCCACATTCAACGGGTGGCGTAGTCGAACACCGTACCATCTTCTGCTAAATACTGCCACTCAGTTTGACTCCCTGGGCACGGACCGGGTCACCGCCTCGAGACTACTACCCCTATCAGATCCGGCTCCGGGTAGGCCCCCGCGTGCGCAACGCTACTCAGCACAGGCCCAGGGGCGCGTCAGTAATCTCCCTGGTCTGGTGGCTACCAGGTCTGTTGCCTCCACCGGTCATGAAGAATGTACAATGCTGTTAGGGTATGTGCACACGATGCAGAAATGCTCAGGATTTTTTCCTGAGCGTTTCTGCATCTCTCTGGCAGGAAAAAACGCATGCGGATTGTACATGCGGTTTCCTGCCAGGGACATGCGGAAATGAAGCGGTCTTCACTTTCATTTCCGCATGCGGGTTGACAAGCGCTTCCCAAGCGATTTTAGCATCACTTGGAAAGTGCTTGTCAACTTCACACTATATAAATCCATGCAACTGGCATGGATTTATATAGTGTGTGAATGTCAAAAAATAAAAAATAAATCTATACTTTACCCTCTGATGGCCCCCGGTGTCCTGCTTCGCTCGGTCCCGGCTGCCGGCAGTGAAGACTTTAGGACCTTCCGACGTCAGCGTCACGTGACCCGTCACATGACTCTGACATCAGCGAAGGTCCTTCTTCATTCAGCCGCGAACCAAGCAGGAGCGCTGCGCGGGCCGTCAGAAGGTGAGAATATATATATATTTTATTTTATTCTTTTTTTTTTAATGGTACCTGGGTCTGGATGAGAGTCTTCTCCTCCACACCTGGGTACCATCCGCACATTAGACCGCATGAAAAGCGCATCAACATATACAGTGATGCGGATTCCATGCGGTCTAATGCAAGTCAATGGCGGCAAAAGAGCAGCGTTTCCGCAAAATTAATTGACATTTTGCGGATTTTTGACGGCAGCGTTTACGCTGCGGAAAAATCCGCATCATGGGCACAGCACATGCAGATTTCAATTGGGGAACATTGCTTCCCTTCTACCATGCGTTTTTCATGCGTTTCCGCGGCGTTTACGCAACTGCAAAAACACTGCGGAAACGCATGAAAAACGCATCGTGTGAACTCAGCCTTACAGTCTTCCTGAATAGCATTACCTCCGGCTTGCACAATAGTCTTAGCCACTCCTCCCCTATGTTGTAATCTAGGGTTTGCTGCATTAACTATAGCATCCACCCGCTGTGTTACCAGATCCCCCAGACCTGCTGTTAGTACCGTTGATGACTTCCAAATCATTCTTTCTGTCCATGGTTTCAACACCTGTGGATATTCTTCATCTGAAAGGGTGGTACGGGAATTCTCCCGATCAGGAGTGAATTCTGATATTGGTGTACGAAATGTCACACCAGATGGTTTACCTTCTGTATCGCTTATGGGTGTGGACGCTGATGGTGCTGATGGTGGTGGTGGTAGTGCTGCCGCCTCTTCATCCCCCGGCTCCCCCGGTTCAATTGTATTTCTCCTTCGGTTAAGGGCCTGCCGGAACTCCGGACTATTAAATAGAGTTTCAGCACTGGGCAAATGAGGATAGAGAGGAACATAGTCTTTTGGGACATAGTACGCACCATCCGGAGTGACAACCGGACACACTGGTATAGGAGTAAATGTTGCGGTTGATGTTCCGGGTGTAATGTGTATTGCGGCCTGTATTCCGGGTGCGCCAAGATGGCCGCCACTGGAAGGAAGCACACTACCGGAAGGGTGCGTGCCACTGGGAGGAAGCACACCCACTGACATCTGGTCAGAGGCTGGAGGTGATGCAATGGGTGTAGTAACATGGCCGCTGCAGGAAGGGTTGGAACTTTGGGCGGACATAGGTATAACAGATGAAGATGGGGCACTAGGAGTGGCTTGGGTAGTAGCGAGGGGTGGGCCTCCTGGACGGGGCGCATGACATGCAACACAATACTCCGCTGACATTGGATTCTGTTGGCCACAATTAGAACACACCCAACAATTCATTGCGCCGCTATTATAGGGCGGTGGCGGAGGCATCTCTCTAACATAGAAATAACCAGTTATGTTCCTTTTGTTATCCCTATCCTCAATTTCCACAAACCCTTCTTTCGATAAACTCAGCGCAACCTTTCTCCACATGTATGCACTTTGCAACAACCCATTATCTTCCAGTTTTCCCCTGTTTTCACAAATTGCTGCATTCAACATCTCGTACTGTAATCTACCCCCCAGGTACAACCCACACAATGACATAACTTTTTTGGTTTTCTCTACATATTTCCTTCCTTCTCTTCTAGCAACTATATCTTTGGGGTCTTGTAGCTCCTGATCGAGCGACCCCTGCCACACAAACAATGTCTTTAGTTTTTCCAGGATTTTGGCTCCAGGTGTCCCGTCCCCTTAGACTTATGATCAGACCAGGCAGCTGATACACAAGTAGAATTGTAACAGGTCCCTACACTCCCTACCAAGCACTGAATTGATTATTTTACGACTTAATGAAGCACTGAGCACCCCGCGCACCCGCGTCCTAGTGACATTGTAATATGCCTCTTAACGATGCATTTGGCTCCCCGAGTATTACACGTCTTAATAGAGGATTAGTTGACCCCGCTTGTCCACGCCCTAATAGCGTCTTAATACACGACTTATCAGCAACTTCACTCCCCGCGTGTCCCACGACTTAATACACAACTTAATAGAGGATTGGTTGGCCCCGTGTGCCCGCGCCCTAATGGCGTCGTAATACACGACTTATCAGCATTCTCACTCCCCGCGTGCCCGCGTTATAAACAAAGAAAGTTTCCTAAATTCTCAAGTGTATACTTGTACTCCCCTGCGTACAAAGATCGTTCTAATGGGACTGAACACCTCAGAATCCACAGAGCAGCAGTTAGCCAGGAGTGACTACACACCAGAGTTCTTGGAATCACACAGCGGGGTCCGCCCAGTCGCACAGGGCCGTCCCTAAGGGCCAATCTAGACATCACAAACTCACCAGAGACTGCTCAAAATACGAATAAGCACTACGGATTCATTACATCTGCAGACTTACCGTATTCAGTGATGAGAGTTGATCAGGTTCTCGCTTTGAGCAGTACCGGCTCGTCTGTAGGTGGTCCGGTGATGGGCACCCCAAGACCTAGAGTACCCTCGAGTGTGATCCGAGTCACGGCACCATTTGTGGAGGTTTCACCAATTTAAGATACACCAGGTAACTGCTCTCCTCCAAATTAAAGATGTCCGAGTGCATGCAAAGAAGCTAATTAACCAAATCTGCTAATCTGGTTAAAAAGCTTCACTCAGAGACTGAACCACGCAAAATGGCATACTTTATTATGTAGACATGGGGTTATAGAGTATTCCACTCCTAGGTGGGATTAGTAAAATTCATTTCTCTTTCTGATAACTTGGCACACTGCAATTTGCTCATCCATGTATCTCTTGGCCTCAGTAACGCCTTAGGAATTCTGATGGGAGGGGGTGAGTTCGTCTCTCAGCGCCATCTTTGTCAACTTGACATGAATCTCCCTGTTATCAGCCATGTACATGCATACGTCGTTCCCAGGAAATCATTTAGTTGTTCATGCCTACAATAAGAACAGAAACTGTCATTAACTATTAACATAATCCATGTGCATATACACATTTGCATACATACATACACATAGATTATTCCATCATCTCTATATTAATTCACACTGATTAGGTAATCTATTAAAAGAAACTAATTGATTTTCTATAATATATATATTTTATCTTGACAATAGTACCATCGCCGTATTGCCGCTCAATACTGACCATAGAGAGGTTTTCACTCCTCATGTCACATAGTACACTGCCGGGGACATTTATACCATACTGGACCCTATAAATACAGGGAACATAGATGGAAGTATTAAAAATGATATGACAATATTTGTCATCCCCCTAGAGAGAGGACGTCCGCTCAGTTTGGCGGTAGTATGTGTTCACCATATGGCGGTATAATGTGGGTGGTTTTCTATGGTGATACTAGATTTTCTTTTTTATCGTGTATTCATTACATAATGATAACAAGTAATGACATTTTTAGGGCCACATATAATATAATATAATATACATGCCCTTTTTTTACATTCCTCAACATGGAAATTGTAGCAAGAAGGAGAAGTGGTGGAATTCTGGAAATCCCAGGATGGAGACGTCACTGATCTGCAGAAGATGAAAGAAAATGTCTGAGTCTTGGAATATGATGAACCCCACGAAAAAGATGATTTATTTTGTGTAAAGGCAGTTAAATATATGAAGGATATAAATTGTATATTGTTATTATCATTTCTACTGCAGGAGAAAAGCTGATCTGTCCGTTATACTGAGGAGTGAACAGGGGGTAAAATAACACAGAATTGTTGTTTCTTCTCTACATTTCACCTCCAAAAAGTGTAGAATAAATTATCCAAAAGACGAATCTATCAGAGAATGGAGCGACATCTTGTCACGCAGAAATGAAGCCCTCCTATAACTTCATTGCCTAAAAAATGTAAAACTTTCTGCTCTCAGGATCCGGCGACACCAGAAGAAATGATTTATTTCCAGTATATTTATATCCTGTGATTTCTGCAATTCAGGAGTAGAGATGAGCGGTGTTCGACTAGAACTGTTCGCCAATCTCAAATTCGAGCTGTTTTGGGCAGTGTTCGAGTTGTTCGACGAACCCGAACGATTTGCAAAAAATTCGGCTGTTCGAGGTTATGTTCGATAACTGTTCGTGCACCAAAAGCGTGTCCTGCATGTCTGGCGCTATTTAGAGCACCAATCATGCAGGGATTGTCTGCCACTCACTGTAATGCCACAGCCATGGTGGTTGTGGCATTACACTGATTGCCCAAATCGATGGGAACAGTGCTGACAGTGAAACATGAAAAGCCGGCAATTCAGCAGCGGCATACACCGGTACCCGACAATTTAGAACCGAAAGAATAGAGCTTCACACATAGATTAGATAGATAGAAACATGTCAGTCACACATATAAGAAGCACAGTGACAGTGTTGCTTACTGTACTTGTCATTTAGTGTAAAGGATTTATCAAAAAAAATAATAGTGTTTTCATGCACCGTCTCTTTAAAAAAGCCGGCCGGCAATTCAGCATCTGTACCCGACAATTTAGAACCGAAAGAATAGAGCATCACACATAGATTAGATAGATAGAAACATGTCAGCCACATATATACGAAGTACAGTGACAGTGTTGCTTACTGTACTTGTCATTTAGTGTAAAGGATTTATTAAAAAATATAATAGTGTTTTCGTGCACCGTCTCTTTAAAAAAGCCGGCCGGCAATTCAGCAGCGGTACCCGACAATTTATAACAGACAGAATAGAGCTTCACACATAGATTAGATAGATAGAAACATGTCAGTCACATATATATGAAGTACTGTGACAGTGTTGCTTACTGTACTTGTCATTTACTGCAAAGGATTTATTAAAAAAAATAATAGTGTTTTCATGCACCATCTCTTTAAAAAAGCCGGCCGGCAATTCAGCAGCGGTACCCGACAATTTATAACAGACAGAATAGAGCTTCACACATAGATTAGATAGATAGAAACATGTCAGTCACATATATATGAAGTACTGTGACAGTGTTGCTTACTGTACTTGTCATTTACTGCAAAGGATTTATTAAAAAAAATAATAGTGTTTTCGTGCACCGTCTCTTTAAAAAAGCCGGCCGGCAATTCAGCATCTGTACCTGACAATTTATAACAGACAGAATAGAGCTTCACACATAGATTAGATAGATAGAAACATGTCAGTCACATATATAATAAGTACAGTGACAGTGTTGGTTACTGTACTTGTCATTTACTATTAAAATAAAGGATTTATTATTAAAAAAAATTGGCGTGGGGTTCCCCGTAATTTTAGTCTCTAGCGGAGGTTAAGCAGACAGCTGGGGCAGATGTTTGAAGCCTGGGAAGGGGGTAATACCCACGGAGCTTCCCAGGCTACTAATATCAGCCCCCAGCTGAATACCTAGGTTAGTAATGGAGAGGCGTCTATAAGACACCCCCATTACTAACCCCATAGTCAAAGTTAAAAGAAAACATAAACACCCAGAATAAAGTCCTTTAATTGAAATAAAGACACATTCCTTTATTGTTCTAAATTAAACCATACTTACCGTCACGCCCATTCCAGCTGAAGCCAACGATCTCCTGCAATAAAAGAAAAGTAATAAAGCAACCTCATCCTTACCTTTCCATGGTTCCCACGACAGCTTCAGCTCTGCTACATCGAGATGACAGGCTGGAGCGCAGCAGAACGCTGCCATCCAGCCTGTCATCCCGCAGACACTGAGAAGCGCAGGCATGCTTGCGCTCCTCAGTGTCTCGCTGTGACGGCATCCAGATAATGAAATAATGAAAAAAAAATTGATGTGGGGCTTCGCCCTATGTTTGTGTCCAGTCAGGTACAGCAGGCAGGAACGGGCTGCTCCCAACCACCAGCTGCCTATTTGTACCTAGCCGGACACAACAATATAGGGAAGCCCTTTTTTTCTTAATTATTCCATGAATTTCATGAATTTAAAAAAAAAATACGTGGAGCTTCGCCCTATTTTTGTGTCCAGCCAGGTACAACTAGGCAGCTGGGGGCTGGAATCTGCAGCGCAGGGAGGCCCAAGCTTTCTGGGCCCCCCCCCCGCTGCAAATTGCAGTCCGCAGCCGCCCCGGAAAATGGCGCGTTCATAGAAGCGCCATCTTCTGGCGCTGTACCCAACTCATCCAGGGCCCTGGTGCGGTGGCTCACTGGGTAATAAAGGGGTTAAGGCCAGCTTGGCATTATCAGCTGGCCCTAAGCCCGAAATTCATGGGGTCACGCCAATATTAGACATGACCACCATGAATTTCTAGTAAAGTATTTAAAAAAACACAACACCCAGAATAAAGTCCTTTAATTGAAATAAACACACAATTCTTTATTGTTCTAAATTAAACCATACTTACCGCCACGCCCATTCCAGCTGAAGCCAATGATCTCCTGCAATAAAAGAAAAATAATAAAGCAACATCATCCTTACCTTTCCATGGCTCCCACGACAGCTTCAGCTCTGCTACATCGAGATGACAGGCTGGACCGCAGCAGAACGCTGCCATCCAGCCTGTCATCCCGCAGACACTGAGAAGCGCAGGCATGCTTGCGCTACTCAGTGTCTGGCTGTGACGGCATCCAGATGAGCCGAGGTCATGTCCAATGAACTCGGCTCACCTTATGCACGTCACTGACAGCGTGGGAAAATTCTCACGCTGAAGCGCTGAGTGCAGGAGAATTTTCCCACGCTGTCAGTGACGTACATGAGGTGAGCCGAGTTCATTGTCGGCTCATCTGGATGCCGTCACAGTCAGACACTGAGGAGCGCAAGCATGCCTGCGCTTCTCAGTGTCTGCGGGATGACAGGCCGGATGGCAGCGTTCTGCTGCGGTCCAGCCTGTCATCTCGATGTAGCAGAGCTGAAGCTGTCGTGGGAACCATGGAAAGGTAAGGATGAGGTTGCTTTATTATTTTTCTTTTATTGCAGGAGATCGTTGGCTTCAGCTGGAATGGGCGTGACGGTAAGTATGGTTTAATTTAGAACAATAAAGAATTGTGTCTTTATTTCAATTAAAGGACTTTATTCTGGGTGTTTGTGTTTTTTTTTAACTTTGACTATGGGGTTAGTAATGGGGGTGTCTTATAGACGCCTCTCCATTACTAACCTGGGCTTGATGTCAGCTGGCATTATAAGCTGACATGAACCCCAGCCCTATTACCCCCTGCCACCGCACCAGGGCAGCGTGGAAGAGCGAGGCTAAGTGCCAGAATTGGCGCATCCTATGGATGCGCCATTTCTGGGGCGGCTGACGGCTGGTGTTTCTAGCCTGGGAGGGGGCCAATATTCATGGCTCCCTTCCTGGGCTATTAATATCAGCCCCCAGCTGTCTGCCTAGCCTTTGCTAGCTATTAAATTAGGGGGGACCCCACGTCATTTTTTTGGGGGGGTCCTCCATTTTAATAGCTAGTAAAGGCTAGGTATTCAGCTGGGGGCTGATATTAGTAGCCTGGGAAGCTCCGTGGGTTTTACCCCCTTCCCAGGCTTCAAACATCTGCCCCAGCTGTCTGCTTAACCTCCGCTAGAGACTAAAATTATGGGGGATCCCACGCCAATTTTTTTTAATAATAAATCCTTTATTTTAATACTAAATGACAAGTACAGTAACCAACACTATCACTGTACTTATTATATATGTGACTGACATGTTTCTATCTATCTAATCTATGTGTGAAGCTCTATTCTGTCTGTTATAAATTGTCGGGTACCGCTGCTGAATTGCCGGACGGCTTTTTTAAAGAGACAGTGCACGAAAACACTATTATATTTTTTAATAAATCCTTTACACTAAATGACAAGTACAGTAAGCAACACTGTCACTGTACTTCATATATATGTGACTGACATGTTTCTATCTATCTAATCTATGTGTGATGCTCTATTCCTTCATGTCTAAATTGTCGGGTACCGGTGTATGCCGCTGCTGAATTGCCGGCCGGCTTTTTTAAAGAAAGCGTCTTCTGAGCAGTTTGTGAGCTTTTGGACACCTTTGAAGGTGTTTTCTATGTGTTCCTATGTGTTTTTGTTTGCCTGCCATTGGTTTTAACGGTGTTCGACGGTGTTCTAAGGTGTTCGACGAACAGTTCGATGAACAGTTCCTCGAACATCCCGGTGTTCGACGAACCGAACCGAACCCGAACACTACGGGGGTGGCTCAACACTATTCAGGAGTTTTCCTTCTTGGTTTTACAATTTCAATTTTGAGGGATTTATAACAATACTAGATGGTGGCTCGATTCTAACGCATCGGGTACTCTAGAATAGGTATGCGGCCGACCGGGCGCAAGCAGCAGAGCGGTGTTTACATTTGGCGCCAATAATGGTGATTGGTCACGGCCGCGACCAATCAGCAGAGCGGTGTTAAACTTTGGCACCAATATCGCTGATTGGTCGCGGCCGGCCACCGCGACCAATCAGCGAAGCGGTGTTTAAATTAGGCGCCAATATCGCTGATTGGTCACGGCCGGTGGTTGCGACTAATCAGCAGAGCGAGGTTTAAATTTGGCGCCAATACTGCTGATTCGTCGCGGCCAGCGACAGCGACCAATAAGCAGAGCGTTGTTTAAATTTAGCACCAAAATTGCTGATTGGTCGCGGCCGGCCACCGCGACCAATCAGCAGAGCGGGTTTATATTTGACGCCAAAATCGCTGATTGGTCACGCCCGGCAGTAGCGACCAATCAGCAGAGCGGTGTTTCAATTTGCCGCCAAAATCGCTGATTGGTCGGGGCCGGCGGCCGCAACCAATCAGCGTCGTATTAGTGAGGACCGGGGAGCAGCGCTGCCTGTGCGAGTACTTCCGCTGCCAGCAGCTGGGAGATGAGCGGCTGCTCGCAGCAGAAGCATCCCGACCGGCGGTGCCGCTCCTCGGTTCTCCGTTCACACTTGCCGTTGGGAGAAAATAGAGCATTGTTTACATTTTGCGCTAATCTCGCTGATTGGTCGCGGTCGGCTGTCATCCACGACCAATCAGCAGAGCGTTGTTTAAATTTGGCGGCAAGATCGGTGATTGGTCGCGGCTGCTATTTAAATGTGGCGCCCAAATTGGTGACCAATCAGCAGAGCGGTGTTTAACTTTAGCGCCAAGATCACTGATTGGTCGCAGGCGGAGAGCGCGACCAATCAGCGAATCGTATTGGCAGGGTCGGACTGGGGTGCCTAGGGCCCACCAGGGGAACTGACTCTAGGGGCCCACACTACAGCCCACCATAAACGGTATTATTACTTGTTATGCTTGTCTATAATGCACTATAGTTACATGATTGGCTGCACTGTGGAGCACTGAGCGGCAGGACTTTCTTCGAACAGTCATTCCATACTGCCAGAGTCTCTATAATGGTAACTTGTCACCTTGAAAAACGCTATTTATCTGCAGATATAGGGGTAATCTGCAGGTAAATAGGGTTTAAAGCCTGGTTAGACGGCTTAATGGAAAAGCGTTGGCTACACGGAGAAAATTCCGTTTTATTCTCCCTGCCGCCACTCGCTTCCTGTCATAGGATCGGTGCAAGGAGGGAGACATTACAGTCACCGTGAACTACAAAGTGAGGGTGCTGCAATAACGTCCGACACCTGGATTGTGACACTTCCATGGAGGCCAACCTCAGGCTGAGCTTCATTGAATGACTAACATGGCAGCAGCACCTGGTAACTAGTGCTGAGCGAGAATGGTCAGATAAGGTGTGATCCCAGCATGCTCGGGTGTTATCCAGGTATCTTGTAGTGCTCTGCTAATATGCTCGAGTCCCCAGGGTAGCATGTTTTGCGGCAGTAGACAGACGCAACACATGCAGGAATTGCCTGTTTGTTAGGTAATCCCTGCATATGTTGCTTCTGTCTACCGCCGCAAAACATGTTACCGCAGGGACTCGAGCATATTAGCAGAGCACTACAAGATACCTGGATAACACCCGAGCATGCTGGGATCACACCTTATCTGACCACACTCACTCAGCACTACTGGCAACCCATCAGCAATCTGCAACTGCGTCACAGGGGGCAGAAGGGAGCAGGTGACTGCATGCACCGGGCATTGTGCTACCTAAATGCTGCTGTCAGTGATTGACAAGGGCACTTAAATACTCAAAACAGCAGCAATCAAGGCGAGCTCTGATCACTGCTGTTACAGGCAGACGCCGGCTATGTAACACAGCCGACATCTGCCCGGTATGGAGCAGGCTCAGCTCCTGAACCCGCTCCATACAAGTACAACCCAATGGTGACAGTTATGACAAGGTTAGCAAATTTCACTTGTCTGTTCCTAAATGTGGAAAGACAAATGGAATTCCCTAACACATGTGAAAGAGACCTAATAGATTTAGTAAAGGTGCCTCAAGCATATGAATGTTATTACACACCACAATGCACAGTTACATACACACATCTTACAAAAATACATACTATTCCAGATACGCAGACGAGCACAAACACATCAGTACATGAATACATCATCTGAACCACCACCATTTGTAATGTCAGGTCAGCCCCATATATCTTTGTATCGCATAAACCTACAACTCCCAGTATGTAATTAACAATAGAGATACTGGGAGTTATCAGTCATCATCAGACTGCGGACCATACAGGAACCACAGTACTGATGAGACACAGGCAGGATCACAAATGAACATTTACATCCAGGTATCTTACCTGAGACGTCTTCTCTGATTAGAGTCGTTCTCTTTCTTTTCTTCCTCTTGTCCAGTCTCCATGATGACTTTTCTCATCCACAGCTCGTCTCTGCAGACTTCCATCTTCTCCGGTCTTCTGCAGCACATCCCGACAAGATGCCCTTAAAGATACAGTGTCATTATAATGCTCCTGAATAAAAATATCTACACTGAGCCCCTGAATAAACCTAACTCTTACAATGCTCCCTGCACAAAACATGACATACACTCTACCCCTCTTATGGTACCTGCTCTACACACTGTCCTATCCTTACCATACTGGGCCCCCTCTTCACATTGTCCTCTCACACGGTGTCCCCCCTATACTACCCAGTCTCTATACTGTGCCCCTTCATCACACTCCCCCTCCTCAGCATACTGTTCCCCCCTTTCTGTGCCCTCACACTGTTTCCCCCATACTGCCGCATCTCTATACCTTCCCCCACACTACCTAGTCTCTGTGCTGTGTCACCTCACACTTTTCTCCCTCCATACTGTCTCCTCACACTATTCCCCCACTCTCCATACTGTTTCCTCATACATCCCCATTCTGTTCCTGCACTCATTCCCACCCCTCCCCTAGTTCACCATACTGTTTCTTCACACATCTCCCCATTCTGTCTCCTAAAATTTCTCTCCCATCTCTCTCCAAATATAATAAATCTTCGGAAGAGCACACAGACATGCAGAAGCACGCTTACACACACAAAAGCGCACACAGACACATACTAAAGGCTCTTTCACACGTCAGTACATGCGGTGACCGTTTCCACACGTACCAGAGACACTGACACACGTAGACCCATTCACATGAATGCGTATGTGCACATGTCAGTGTGTTTCCACTTTCTACAGACCATGTGGTGTCCGTGGGCAAATCACGCTGACATGTCTGTTTTTTACCTGCTGTCCAGACCGCAAAAAGTCCCGCACACTGATGACAGTTAGCACCCGGTGCTTGGGAAGAGCGCTGAGCGCTGCCCTCATCATAGATCCCTGCAGGCGCTGCGATCAGTACCAGCAGGGTCAATGATGAGAGTAGTAGTCTACTCCCGCCATGTCCAACTGTAAAAAGAATAAATTAAAAAAAACCTTATACTAACCTCTACTAAGTGTCACCCGCTGTAATCCGTGCGAGCGTTCACGCCGAGGAGAATGTCTCCTGCAGCGAGTGGGCTCCGGAGCTGCGCTCAACAAGCGGTGCCCTGTCATTCACTAAGCGCAGCTCTGGAGCAAGCTCGCTGCAGGAGTCATTCTCCTCGGCGTGAGCGCTCGCACGGATTACAGCAGGTGACACTTAGGAGAGGTGAGTATAAGGATTTTTTTATTTTATTCTTATTTTTACAGTTGGACACGGACACGGTGGGAGTAGACTACTACTCTCATCATTGACCCCGCTGCTGCTGATCACAGCGCCTGCAGGGATCTATGATGAGGGCAGCGCTCAGCACCCGGCTCTTGGGAACAGCGCTAACTGTACACTGATTCCCAAGCGCTGGTACGTGTCACACGGATGACACACAGGTGGACACGGATATCTCCAGTCCCGTAAATATCAGGACATGTGAAAGAGCCCTAATATACACACGCAGATACACATGCTCACAGAAATGGGGACAAGTACACACACAGGCAAGCACACACAGAAATGCACAGACACACTCAGACAATCACACACAAAAATGCAGACACGCAGGGAAGCACACACACACATATGTGTGAAGACACATAAACACACAGTCATATACACACACACCGGCATATACACACACACACACATACAGGCATATACACACACAGGCATATACACACACACACACACACACACACACACACAGGCATATACACACACTGTACACACACTGTACACACACAGGCATATACACACACTGTACACACACAGGCATATACACACACTGTACACACACAGGCATATACACACACTGTACACACACTGTACACACACAGGCATATACACACACACAGGCATATACACACACAGGCATATACACACACACACACACACACACAGGCATATACACACACTGTACACACACAGGCATATACACACACTGTACACACACTGTACACACACAGGCATATACACACACTGTACACACACAGGCATATACACACACTGTACATGTAGCACCCTGAGGATTCGGCTGCTACAGGGGTATTGCACCTCAGCCAGAGGTGTGATATTCCACTCCCGGGTAAGGATGGAGTGTGGAACTGAGCTCAGTTAGCTGCATGCACTACACACATCCCATTTCCGAGGAACAGACCGATGGTACTCCCACTAGAGAAATGTGCAGGTACGACAGTGTCTGTTCCTGGCTGGAGTGGGAGGGGGGTGGAACATCCCAGTAGTGTAGGGGCAGATAGGGGGAGCAGCCTGGGTAAAGTTAGGAGCTCATTGGGTGCTGGTCACCTGAGCTCACACATAGAGGGAGTATATAAGGTGGGCACCATCTTAGATCAGGGTCAGTCTGTCAGTCTTTTGTCAGAGCAGAGGAGAAGAGCAGCTCCAAGGCCAAGAGAGAGAGAGAGGAGAAAGAAAGACCCAGAGGGGGAGAAAGAAGGAACTCCAAGAGCCCAAATTAGACCAGAGGGTGAAGAGTCGGCAACAGGGTACCGGATCCCAAGCTGGCAGAGGCTACAGCACACCTTAGCCAGGAACCGGAGGTCGTGGGCAGGATCTGCCACGATCACCCACTAAATCCACCCGGAAGGCAGACCAGGAATAGGGTCAGGGAACCCAGAGACAAGGGTTTACCACCAAGAGGCCCGAGGGAGCCGGACATAGGTGGATCCCTGGTGGGGAAGGCCAGAGAAGAGGACAAGACAGAAAGGGAGCTCAGGACCACGCTCCAGAATCACCTGGGGGTTGGCCGAGTCCAGGACCTGGTGGACGCAGCACGGCTCGGGTGGTCACTCAAGGCCGGAGTGACCAGAACAACTGCAGTAAGTAAACAAACCCTGAACTGCACAGCCCGACTCTGAGTCTCATTTCCATCCCCGCTGCACCACCACAACCCCCATCCTCTGCAACTGACCCCCTGAGGCTATACCCCTCCCGTTGGGGGTTATACTACCTGAGCTGCACATACATCACCAGCCTCAGTGGACCCTGCTGCAGCGGCGGCCGTATTGACCGCAAATCAACGGGTGGCGTAGTCGACACAAAAGAACATCTGGTAACATCATAAGGACTGCCACACACTGAGTTTGACACCCTGGGCACGGACCGGGTCACAGCCACTCGGAGACTACAACCCCCATCTGATCCGGCTCCGGGTATTCCCTAACAGCACTGGCCCAGGGGGCGCGTCAACTTTGGCGTAGTCGGCAGGATTACGTGCCCGCAACAACCGGGTACTGCGTGCCTGAAGAAAAGTACATCGTTACCTTAAAAAGAAGTCTCCTGCCGGTTCCGGAGGGTCCCCGCCATCGGGCCCCATCACAGGTCGTTTCCCGCCGGTTGTCCGCCATTTGCAGCTTTTTCCCGCCATCCATGGAGTTTCCCGCCACTGTGAGACGATTCCCGCCATTTCCAAAGATTTCCCGCCTTGGAAGAGCGGACGCCATTATGGGCGTGCCAGAGGGTGGCAAGAGGTCACCTCCCATCGTGGGCAGGTCGAAGAATGGCACCAAAAGCGGAAACCGCGCCCACCAACAGAGACTGTGATGCTGGAAGTGTCCATCAGCGTGAGAGAACTGCCCCTGGAACTGAAGTTGCCCCGGGACCACCCTCGATGTGGGCGGAGACAGAAGAAGAGAACAAAGATGGGTGTCGCCTGGAGCAGTCTGGAGAAAGCGCACCCGGAGACAAGACGTCTGGAAGAGAGTCCAGAGAGAGCCTACCCGGAGATGGAGGAAGAGCCAGGCAGCACCGACCCAGCGGTCAGGAGCCTGATGCGGGCCGCCACTCCAGGCAGCACCGACCCAGTGGTCAGGAGCCTGTTGCAGGTCGCCACTCCAGAAGGCCTGCTGGAGATCCTAACACAGCTCCCCCGAGACCGGGAGTGTGCACAGACCGCGCTGGAGGGCCTCGCACAGAGGTTGGCCCGGGTGCAACGAGAGACGTTGGCGGAGTGGAGCCGAGAGATGGCCCAGCAGACCGAGACTCGTCAGCGGAGCACGCCGCCCGAGACGAGGAGACAGACCACCTCTGAGGATGGCGCAGGAGGAATGAAGGCCGGAGACGGCGCCGAGAAGGGAGCCGAACGAATGGAGGCAGGTAAAGGGGACGTCACTACCCCGAGCCGGGAAACCGCGTGCCTGCCCCAGCTCCCCGTCGCAGAGCCCGAAGTACCCCCTGCCGTGCCCGTCGCTGCAACGTCACCGCCGCAGACTAGGCCTCAAACGGAAGCCGCGACCCCTGTGACGTCACGCGCCTCGACCCCGAGCGTGGCCAAGCAGGAAGTACCATCGGCCTGGTCGCAAGGCCTAGTACCCCCGGGCGCCGCAATACCAACAGCGCCCCCTACCTCCGCGGAGCCCCCGGCCTGGTCGCAGGACCAAGTAACATAGGGCGCCGCCGTTCTTACGGTGCCCTTTACTTTCAAGGTGCCCCAGGCCTGGTCGCAAGGCCTGGTTAACCCGGGCGCCGCTACCACCACGGCGCCCATAACACCTAAAGTACCGCACCTGGGTGAGGACCTGTTCGCCCAGCATACGTGCCCGGATGGGCAGCCCTTCGTATGGCCCCAGGAATACATCCAGCTGGAGCTGCAAAAAGCAAGGGCCATGTGCGAACCCCTGATCCCAGCTCCAAAGCCCATGAAGAGGATCTCGCCCCCGCTAGAAGAGACCCAGTTTGAGTGGGATCCCACCGGAGAAGACCTCATGGGGTTCACTCAGGAGACTCGGGCGGCCGCAGCAGAGCGTGCAGAGTGCTGCCGGCAGCAGCTCGAGGTCTTCGAGAGGGAGCGGAGAGAGAGGCGGGTCCGGGAACAGCAAGCGCAGATAAGGAGCGCGGAGCAGAAGAGCCGGACCAGGAGGAATCCCCGTGCAGCTCATGGTCCCCCTTCCACCGGGACTGTGATAAAATTCAACATGCAGCATGGGTGGGGCTTCATTAGAGACCATCAGACCCCCGGCGACGTCTTTGTAACCCGCAGAGACGTAGAAAGCCATCTGCCGGAGGGACACAGAGGTCGTGACCTGTATGTAGGGGACGAGGTCACCTTCACCCGGCACAAGTGTGCCAAAGGACCCTACGCCCTCCATGTGCATCGCCTGACGGAGGAGGAGCTGCGGTGTGAGGAGGAGCAAGAGGACCCGGACGGGTCTGAAGAATCTAAAGAAGGAGCAGGAGGACGCCGTCGTTGAGTACGGTAGAGAGAGACTGTAAAATAGTTACCCATCAGGGTATAAGAACTGTTCTAGTTAAAATATAGTCCCCGTTGGGACCAGCCAAGAGTGAACTGTTAACCCCGTGTGTCCCTATTCCCACTGACCGAGGACTGAGAGCGGTCAATTCTCCCTAATACCTGGCCGAGGACTGAGAGCGGCCATATCCCCTTGTATATAGTTGCGCTTCCTAAAGCGCCCCCTACCGGTTTTATAGGAAACTGTTTTCTTCAAGAGACTGTCGCACTTTACCCGGTCACAAGTTGCACCGTGACCGGAGGAACCAGAGACAGGAATGTTTACAAAAATGTTATTTATATGAAAAGTTTATTGCTGATAATATATGTGATGTTTTATATGTTTATATGTTGATGTTTTCTGAAAAAAAAAAAATTGTATGTTTTGGATGTTTTTTATATCTTACAGCCCGAGGACGTGCTGTGATTTACCAGGGGGGAATGTAGCACCCTGAGGATTCGGCTGCTACAGGGGTATTGCACCTCAGCCAGAGGTGTGATATTCCACTCCCGGGTAAGGATGGATTGTGGAACTGAGCTCAGTTAGCTGCATGCACTACACACATCCCATTTCCGAGGAACAGACCGATGGTACTCCCACTAGAGAAATGTGCAGGTACGACAGTGTCTGTTCCTGGCTGGAGTGGGAGGGGGGTGGAACATCCCAGTAGTGTAGGGGCAGATAGGGGGAGCAGCCTGGGTAAAGTTAGGAGCTCATTGGGTGCTGGTCACCTGAGCTCACACATAGAGGGAGTATATAAGGTGGGCACCATCTTAGATCAGGGTCAGTCTGTCAGTCTTTTGTCAGAGCAGAGGAGAAGAGCAGCTCCAAGGCCAAGAGAGAGAGAGAGGAGAAAGAAAGACCCAGAGGGGGAGAAAGAAGGAACTCCAAGAGCCCAAATTAGACCAGAGGGTGAAGAGTCGGCAACAGGGTACCGGATCCCAAGCTGGCAGAGGCTACAGCACACCTTAGCCAGGAACCGGAGGTCGTGGGCAGGATCTGCCACGATCACCCACTAAATCCACCCGGAAGGCAGACCAGGAATAGGGTCAGGGAACCCAGAGACAAGGGTTTACCACCAAGAGGCCCGAGGGAGCCGGACATAGGTGGATCCCTGGTGGGGAAGGCCAGAGAAGAGGACAAGACAGAAAGGGAGCTCAGGACCACGCTCCAGAATCACCTGGGGGTTGGCCGAGTCCAGGACCTGGTGGACGCAGCACGGCTCGGGTGGTCACTCAAGGCCGGAGTGACCAGAACAACTGCAGTAAGTAAACAAACCCTGAACTGCACAGCCCGACTCTGAGTCTCATTTCCATCCCCGCTGCACCACCACAACCCCCATCCTCTGCAACTGACCCCCTGAGGCTATACCCCTCCCGTTGGGGGTTATACTACCTGAGCTGCACATACATCACCAGCCTCAGTGGACCCTGCTGCAGCGGCGGCCGTATTGACCGCAAATCAACGGGTGGCGTAGTCGACACAAAAGAACATCTGGTAACATCATAAGGACTGCCACACACTGAGTTTGACACCCTGGGCACGGACCGGGTCACAGCCACTCGGAGACTACAACCCCCATCTGATCCGGTTCCGGGTATTCCCTAACAGCACTGGCCCAGGGGGCGCGTCATACACACACAGGCATATACACACACACAGGCATATAAACACACTGTACACACACACACACTGTACACACACACACAGGTATATACACACACACACACAGAGACATACACACACTGTACACACACAGGCATATACACACTCTGTACACACAGGCATATACACACACACTGTACACACACAGGCATATACACACTGTACACACACAGGTATATACACACACACTGTACACACACAGGCATATACACACACTGTACACACACACACACAGGCATATACACACACACTGTACTCACAGGCATATACACACACTGTACACACACACAGAGGTATATACACACTGTACACAAACACACAGGCATATACACACACTGTACACACACACACAGGCATATACACACACACTGTACACACACACAGGCATATACACACACAGGCATATACACACACACTGTACACACACACGCATATACACACACACTGTACACACACAGGCATATACACACACACTGTACACACACACACAGGCATATACACACACACTGTACACACACACGCATATACACACACACTGTACACACACACACAGGCATATAGACACACACTGTACACACACACGCATATACACACACACTGTACACACACACACACAGGCATATAGACACACACTGTACACACACACACACACAGGCATATACACATACACTGTACACACAGGCATATACACACACACTGTACACATGTGGCACCCCAGGGGTCTGGTTTCCACAGTAATGTAATGTTATGTCTGAGAGCAGGTGGGAGGTCCTTTGGTCAGGGATCCTGTGCATGCCACACCTCCTGCCCAGTCTTGGGAGGGGAAGAACTTCCCCTATATAAACCCGGGGCTGAAGCAGGGTTAGGAGTCAAGGAGAGTAGAGACAAGAAACAGTCACAGGAAGAAACAGCAGAAGCTCAGTGGGAGCAATACTAGTCAGGGGCTGGCAGCTGCAGAGCTCGCCCTGACTGAGAAGCTTTCTTACCGGACCCGGCGTCCGAGGCTGTGGGGACTAACTCTTACCCAGCAGCAGAAGCCGATCGGCAGGGGATTTCAGGTCCTCAGGCCCAGAAACCCGAAGGCACGGTCACACGCGTGGGACCAGCGCCGCCATCGTGGAGCGGAAGCCATTAGAAGGCCCCGAGTCACCGGCCATACGGGTGAGCACCACACGGTACACTCAGGGACGTGGGCTACTTATATCCGCTTCTAGCAAGGTAGCCAGAAGAGTACAGTCAGATTGGGAGGCCTACAACTCTGCCTGGCCAGGGGAGATCCCATCTGCTCAAGGACTGACCAGGCCCCGTTCGCTAGCAAGTACTCCGGGAGGGTCTATCGTTGTTACCAGTAAAGACCCTGAATTACACCGCACCGTCTCTGAGTGGTTCCTGCTACCCTCATCTTCCACGTCGGCTGCCCTGAGGCCATACCCCTCCCGTTGGGGGTTATACTATCACGCTGCACAATTCTACACCGGCCTCAGCGGTCTGCCCTGCAGCGGCAGCTCCATAGCTGCAAATCAACGGGTGGCGTAGTCGACACTCAAATAACATCTATCAAGACTGCCACACACTGAGTTGACTCCCTGGGCACGGACCGGGTCCCCGCCACTCGGAGACTACAACCCTCATCTGATCCGGTTCCGGGTAAGCCCCCGTGCGCGAGACGCTGCGCGACACAGCAGGCCCAGGGGCGCGTCAACTTTGGCGTAGTCGGCAGGATTTCGTGCCCGCAACCACCGGGTACTGCGTGCCTGAAAAAGAGACTTTTCAAACTTACCTGTGGTGAAGATTCCCGCCATCCGGCGCCATCTTCAGCCTTCTTCCCGCCATCGGTGAAGTTTCCCGCCATCCGGCGCCATCTTCTGCCTTCTTCCCGCCATCCGTGGAGTTTTCCCGCCATTGGACGCCATCTTGAGGACGCCGCGTGGGAAGAAGAGGGGCGTGGACTCCGAAAGCGCGCGAGAACTGAAGCCCCGCCTCACGTCCGGACGTTGCGTAAGGTCCTGGAAGGAGCCCAGCAGACGCCGACGTCACAGGAGCGCGACGGAAGGTCCTCAACCATCCACTGCGGAGCCGCGGCCTACGGAAGAGGATCATCGCAAGGTAGGCCACGGTCCACTAGGGGGGAGGAAGATGTCGGATACGGAGGAGAGCTTCACTGCCTCAACCCCCGCCAGCGCTACCGCTGCTGCAGTTATGCCCTTCACCATGCCCTATATCCCGGGAGCAGCTTGGCTACCCCAGTACTCAGGGGAGTCACATACCCTGCATGACTTTAGAGAAAAGCTGGATAGCCTCTTCCAGGTGTACCCCCTCACAGAAGAGCAAAAAGTGAGCATCCTGGTGGCCCAACTAACCGGGGCAGCCAAAAGGGAAGTAAAATCCTGGCCACCTGAGAGGAAGACTGTCGCAGGGATACTAACCCGGCTGAAGGACACCTTTGATACCCGCACCTCAGCCGAGATTAAGCTTAGATTCTACGGGTGCAAGCAGCGAGCGCATGAGAGTATAAGGGACTATGCACTAAACCTACAAGAGGCCCTGAGGGCCATTAAGCAGACCGACCCTGATGGAGTGGGAAACGAGGACAGGCTGTTGACCGAACAGTTTATAGAGGGACTATATTGTAATACCCACCGAACCCAGTTGCGGGCAATGGCCTTACAGGATCCCCATCTGGGCTTTGCACAGTTCAAGGACAGAGCCATCCGGGTGCTCCGAGAACCGGCACCGGGTGGCGTTGTGACCCACAGGCGCCCTGCTATCACTTACCACCAGGAGGCGGCGCCTTTGTCGGCAGGGCCTGTGGGAGCTGATGCGCAGGCTTTGGACAATGACCCGGCTCCAGACCTACACCATCAGGTCCAAGAGCTAGCTAAGAGCGTTGCTGCGCTAACCCGAACTGTGCAGTCTTTACAGGCTTCCACCCCAGGGAAGATCCAGCTGGCATCCGGACCGGAGGACATCCCGTGGCGTCGACCAAGGAGGACCCCACCGGCCAGAGGAAGACCCAGTGACCGATACAGCGAGGACGGACGACCCATCTGCCGCCGCTGCAATCAACCCGGACATATGGCAAGGTACTGTTCTTTAAACGGGCACAACCTGGGGTAGAGGGCCAACCCCCAGGAAAAAGATCACCAGGCCCATCGAACTGGCGCGACAGATATGTGGGAGGACGTCCAGTCTTGCCTGTGGTACTGGATGGCATTCCCATGAGTGCCCTACTGGACACCGGGTCACAGGTCACCACCATCCCGTACGTGCTCTTTAAGCAGTACTGGAATGACTCGGATATTACCCGCTACCCTGACGACGACTTGAGTATCATCGCCAGCAATGGCCAGCCCGTGCCACAGATCGGATTTAAAGAGGTGACCATCAAAATCGGTAGAGTCGAACTGGCAGCACAGGGACTGATCATTGTAGATATTGACAAACATGAGAGTCACCCAAAAATAACTCTAGGAACTAATGTAATTGAAAATTGTCTTGCAGAGGTGATTTTCCTTTTACAGCAGGTTGCCAAGAACGCCAGCTCCGGCGAGCAGCGGGTGCTCCAGAAAGAGATCCGGGCACTGATGCGACGGCAACAGGTGGAACTCTCCGGCGGTGAGATTGGTAGCGTAAGAATGTGTGACCCTTTTCCTATTGCCATGCCCCCAAAAAGTGAAATGATGATTTGGTGCCGGGCAGCTATTGGTCTGAGAGGTAGGGATTACCAGGCAATGGTAGAACCAGTTTACTCGGACAGTAGGCCCACCATTTTGACAGCACGGGGGGTGGTTGATGTACGCCATGGGAGGGTGCCCGTTCGCATAATAAATATCGGGGAGAGGGAAGTGTACCTGCCCCGGTATGCCACGCTAGCCAAATTATATACCATTAACCAAAATTCTATACAATCTGTGGAACCCTTGCCTCCATCTCACCCGGAGGAAGGTAACGGCTCTAAGAAAAACATGGAGGACTGGTGTCAGCAACTACATCTGGGTACTGACTCCACTCCCGCACACCAGAAACAAGGAGTCTATCGGGTGGTTCAAGAGTACGAGAGAGTGTTCAGTAAACACCCGTTAGACTTCGGGCGAGTCAAGGGGGTAGAACACCACATCCCCACGGGAGACCATCCTCCTATAAAAGAGAGGTATCGACCCGTACCCCCTGCCCACTACCAACACGCCAAGGGGATGCTTAGAGACATGAAGGAGGCTGGGGTGATTAGGGATAGCTGTAGCCCCTGGGCAGCTCCACTAGTCTTAGTCAGAAAAAAAGACAACACCATGAGGATGTGTGTAGATTACCGGAAAATCAACCGTATCACACACAAGGATGCGTACCCCTTACCAAGGATAGAGGAGTCATTGGCTGCTTTAAGATCTGCTAACTTCTTCTCTACCTTGGATCTCACTAGCGGGTACTGGCAGGTTCCTGTAGCAGAGGCGGACCGGGAGAAGACCGCATTCACCACCCCGATGGGACTTAGCGAGTTCACCTGCATGCCGTTCGGACTCTGCAACGCACCAGGAACCTTCCAACGACTAATGGAGTGTTGTCTGGGCCACAGAAACTTCGAGACGGTCCTGTTGTACCTGGACGATGTCATCGTATATTCCAAGACGTATGAGGACCACCTGAAACACCTGGCGGAAGTGTTCGAAGCTCTGGCGAGTTACGGCCTAAAGGTGAAACCCTCCAAGTGTCACCTCCTGAAACCAAAGGTGCAGTACCTGGGACACGTGGTGAGCGCTGACGGAGTGGCTCCCGACCCTGATAAGATCACCGCAATTAAGGAATGGCCAAGCCCCTCCAGCGTAAAAGAAGTGCGGCAGTTCATCGGGTTGGTAGGCTACTACCGAAGGTTTATTCCCGGTTTCACCAAAAAGGCAGCACCTATGCAGGACCTCCTGATAGGCCAGTCCCGGAAGGCCAAGAACCAGAAGCCGCCCTTCAAATGGGAGGAGCTGGAAGAAGAGTCCTTCCGCCAGCTGAAGATGGCCCTCACGGGGGACGAAATCCTGGCGTACCCGGATTATAGCCAGCCCTTTATCCTCTACACCGACGCCAGTAACATCGGGCTAGGAGCCGTACTGTCCCAGATCCAGCAGGGGAAGGAACGAGTAATCGCCTACGCCAGCCGAAAACTGCGACCCACCGAAAGGAACCCCGAGAATTACAGCTCATTTAAGCTGGAGTTCCTGGCCGTAGTATGGGCAGTCACCGAGCGCTTTAAGCATTACCTCGCTTCTTCCCGGTTCACCGTGTACACGGATAACAACCCATTGACACACCTGGACACGGCAAGACTCGGTGCCCTGGAGCAGAGGTGGATGGCCCGTCTGTCCAACTACGAGTTCACAATCAAATACCGGGCAGGACGCTCCAATACCAACGCGGACGCCCTGTCCAGGATGCCCAACCTGCCGGACGGAGGAGAAGATCCGGAGGGACTGGAAGAAGTTGAACTCCCTGCGTTCCACCGTCATGGGACTATCCAGTATTCCCACCGGGTAAGGAGTAAGCAGGCTGCTACGTTGAACCCCTTACCCCACTACAACTGGGCGGAAACGCAAGACAGCGACCCTGCCGTCCGCCTGGTGAAGGAGATGCTGACTCGGCCGGAGGCTCGCCTTGAACCAGACGCTCCGGAGGAAGCCAAACAACTATGGGCAGAGAAGAGTCGACTGTTCCTTTACAAAGGGAAGTTGTGCCGCCGAATGGTTAACTCCCGGACGCATGAATTACTCTGGCAAGTAGTGGTGCCACGAAGAGACGCAGCCATGGTGATGGAGGCATACCACGACGGAGCTGGACACTTCGGGTGGAAGAAGCTGGAGTTCCTGCTGCGCGAGCGGTTCCACTGGGTAGGCATGAGGGGAACCATCGAGAAGTGGTGCAGAGACTGTGGCCCGTGCAACCTGAGAAGGAAGGACCGTGCCAGCCAGAAGACTCCCCTGCAGTCCATCGTCACCTGGCAACCGTTGGAACTGGTAGCCTTGGATCATGTAAAACTGACCCCAAGCAGAAGTGGCTACGTCTACGCGTTAACCATCGTGGATCATTACTCCCGGTTCTTGGTTGTCGTCCCCGTCAAGGACTTAACGGCTCAAACAGCAGCTAGAGCCTTCCAGCAGCACTTCTGCTGTCCACACGGGTACCCGGACCAAGTGCTGACGGACCAGGGACCTGCCTTTGAAGCGGAGGTCTTCCAGGAATTCTGCAATCTGTATGGCTGCCGTAAGATAAGGACGACACCCTACCATCCGCAAACTAATGGACTTTGTGAGAAAATGAACCAGGTGGTAATGGATCTTCTAAAAACGTTGCCCCTGGAAGAACGCAGTCTGTGGCCTGAGAAGTTGCCCGATCTGGTGGACCTATACAACCACATCCCGGTAGGTTCCACCAACTGTACCCCGGCTTACCTAATGAGGGCAAGACCTGGTAAGTTACCTGTTGACCTGGAAATGGGAGTCCTGACACCCGAGGACACTTCACCAGAAACAGACTGGGACACAGAGAGGCAGCAGCAGTACCGGAGAGTACAGGAGAGCGTGGAACGAAGTCTCTGTCAGGCTAGGGAAAGACAAGAGAAAACTTACAACCAGTATGCTCCCGCTGTTCCCCTGGTACCCGGAGAGCAGGTCTTGAAGAGGAAGAGACGGCTCCACAAGTTGGACGACCAGTGGGAGAAGGACCCGTACACCGTACTGCCCTCAAGCCACGAAAACCCGAAGGTTTGTACCATCAGTAAAGATGGAGGGGAAACCACAGCCATTGTATCCCGGGACCACCTGAAGAAGTGTCCCGAACAACTGAGGAACCCTGAGGAGGAACAAGAAGACCATCGACCCGTAGAGGAAAGGGAAGATATGGTTAGTACTGTGCTCGGGGACTTCCCTCGGTCTTGGACTCAAGTCAATGGTGCAGTTGTGGTACCCGTACTCACCTTCCTCCAACCAGCATCCCAAGCACCTACGGAGCAACAGGTAGAGCTGGAAGAACAGCCGGTCCAGGAGGCAGAAGACCCCACACCCGCAACCCAGGAGGATCAACCCTCTGCTTGCAGTGAGCCTGCCATATCCCTAGTGAGCCAAAGAGCCGGTAGACAGCTGCCCAGTTTGCCCTTGACAGCTCCTACACCCTGTAGTTCAGGGCTAGGCAGTCAGCTCCGTAGGTCCACTAGGGCCACTAGAGGCCAGTTACCCGCACGCTGGAGGATTTAAAGTGTATAAATTGTTTTATTTATGTTTACCTGTGTATTTTTGCTTGTGTACAATTTTGTGTTTCTAGTTATTTTTAGGAATCCTTGGTGGATCTACCGGGAATCCTTGTACAATTAGTTGGAGCGTAACCCAGGATGGACTAGAGACTGTTAAGGACTCGGGGTAGGACAGACCCCTACCTGGTTACATCTCCCTGTTTTGGTGAAATGGACACCTTTGTTTCTTCAAAGACTGCACCCGGTTACGGACATGCCGTGACCACCTTTATGTGTTTCTTTATTGTATTGTTATATCTTGTTATGTTTTTCTAAAATATGTTTAGTCCCGGAGTACTAAATTTCACTAGGGGGGAATGTGGCACCCCAGGGGTCTGGTTTCCACAGTAATGTAATGTTATGTCTGAGAGCAGGTGGGAGGTCCTTTGGTCAGGGATCCTGTGCATGCCACACCTCCTGCTCAGTCTTGGGAGGGGAAGAACTTCCCCTATATAAACCCGGGGCTGAAGCAGGGTTAGGAGTCAAGGAGAGTAGAGACACGAAACAGTCACAGGAAGAAACAGCAGAAGCTCAGTGGGAGCAATACTACTACAAGTCAGGGGCTGGCAGCTGCAGAGCTCGCCCTGACTGAGAAGCTTTCTTACCGGACCCGGCGTCCGAGGCTGTGGGGACTAACTCTTACCCAGCAGCAGAAGCCGATCGGCAGGGGATTTCAGGTCCTCAGGCCCAGAAACCCGAAGGCACGGTCACACGCGTGGGACCAGCGCCGCCATCGTGGAGCGGAAGCCATTAGAAGGCCCCGAGTCACCGGCCATACGGGTGAGCACCACACGGTACACTCAGGGACGTGGGCTACTTATACCCGCTTCTAGCAAGGTAGCCAGAAGAGTACAGTCAGTTTGGGAGGCCTACAACTCCGCCTGGCCAGGGGAGATCCCATCTGCTCAAGGACTGACCAGGCCCCGTTCGCTAGCAAGTACTCCGGGAGGGTCTATCGTTGTTACCAGTAAAGACCCTGAATTACACCGCACCGTCTCTGAGTGGTTCCTGCTACCCTCATCTTCCACGTCGGCTGCCCTGAGGCCATACCCCTCCCGTTGGGGGTTATACTATCACGCTGCACAATTCTACACCGGCCTCAGCGGTCTGCCCTGCAGCGGCAGCTCCATAGCTGCAAATCAACGGGTGGCGTAGTCGACACTCAAATAACATCTATCAAGACTGCCACACACTGAGTTGACTCCCTGGGCACGGACCGGGTCCCCGCCACTCGGAGACTACAACCCTCATCTGATCCGGTTCCGGGTAAGCCCCCGTGCGCGAGACGCTGCGCGACACAGCAGGCCCAGGGGCGCGTCACACACACACAGGCATATACACACACAGGCATATACACACACACTGTACACACACACGCATATACACACACACTGTACACACACAGGCATATACACACACACTGTACACACACAGGCATATACACACACACTGTACACACAGGCATATACACACACACACAGGCATATACACACACACTGTACACACACACGCATATACACACACACTGTACACACACAGGCATATACACACACTGTACACACACAGGCATATACACACACACTGTGCACACACAGGCATATACACACACTGTACACACACACATGCAGGCAGCATATACATAAAAATCCATACAAACACACAAATATTACAGTACCTTGGCTTGTCTCCAGCCCACAGACACGCTCCTAATGTGGGAGACTGCAGTGCAGGGCGCGCTGTGACGTCACTTTTAGCAGACGTGCTTCCCTGTCTGCTGAGTGTGACGCTGCAGTGCAGCCCCTGCTCTCCTGCTCCCAGGCCCCTCCCGCTACTGTCCTGGGCATCGCGTCGGTGAAAGTGCGTGCGCGAGCCCTTAAAGGGCCCACGACCACTTTTTTTTTTTTTTTTAATTCTTCAGTTCCCTCTGCATGGGGCCCGGGGCCCACCGGGAAATTTCCCGGCGCCCCGCCAGGCCAGACCAAGCCTGCGTATTGGTGAGGACCGGGGAGCGGAATCGTATTGGTGAGGACCGGGGAGCGCCACGGCCTGTGCGGGTACTTCCGCTGCGAGAACACGGGACATGAGCGACTGCTCGCAGCAGAAGTATCCTGACCCGCAGCGCCGCTCCCCGGTCCTCCCTTGACACGCTAGCCGCTGATGTCCCCACAGTATCCTCATGGTGTTACAAAGGTCCGGACATTTGTGTTAAAAATCGCTGATTGGTCGCTGGCGCTGCCCGCACCAATCAACGATTTGGGCGCCAAATTTAAATATCGGCCGCGCATCTGATAACTGTATGTAAACGTATATGCAGTGTGTGTATATATATATATATATATATATATATATATATATACAGTACAGACCAAAAGTTTGGACACACCTTCTCATTTAAAGATTTTTCTGTATTTTCATGACTATGAAAATTGTACATTCACACTGAAGGCATCAAAACGATGAATTAACACATGTGGAATTATATACTTAACAAAAAAGTGTGAAACAACTGAAAATATGTCTTATATTCTAGGTTCTTCAAAGTAGCCACCTTTTGCTTTGATGACTGCTTTGCACACTCTTGGCATTCTCTTGATGAGCTTCAAGAGGTAGCCACCGGAAATGTTTTTCACTTCACAGGTGTGCCCTGTCAGGTTTAATAAGTGGGATTTCTTGCCTTATAAATGGGGTTGGGACCATCAGTTGTGTTGTGCAGAAGTCTGGTGGATACACAGCTGATAGTCCTACTGAATAGACTGTTAGAATTTGTATTATGGCAAGAAAAAAGCAGCTAAGTAAATAAAAACGAGTGGCCAACATTACTTTAAGAAATGAAGGTCAATCAGTCCGAAAAATTGGGAAAACTTTGAAAGTGTCCCCAAGTGCAGTTGCAAAAGCCATCAAGCGCTACAAAGAAACTGGCTCACATGTGGACCGCCCCAGAAAAGGAAGACCAAGAGTCACCTCTGCTTCTGAGGATAAGTTTATCCGAGTCACCAGCCTCAGAAATCCCAGGTTAACAGCAGCTCAGATTAGAGACCAGGTCAATACCACACAGAGTTCTAGCAGCAGACTCATCTCTACAACAACTGTTAAGAGGAGACTTTGTGCAGCAGGCCTTCATGGCAAAATAGCTGCTAGGAAACAACTGCTAAGGACAGGCAACAAGCAGAAGAGACTTGTTTGGGCTAAAGAACACAAGGAATGGACATTAGACCAGTGGAAATCTGTGCTTTGGTCTGATGAGTCCAAATTTGAGATCTTTGGTTCCAACCACCGTGTCTTTGTGCGACGCAGAAAAGGTGAACGGATGGACTCTACATGCCTGGTTCCCACCGTGAAGCATGCAGGAGGAGGTGTGATGGTGTGGTGGTGCTTTGCTGGTGACACTGTTGGGGATTTATTCAAAATTGAAGGCATACTGAACCAGCATGGCTACCACAGCATCTTGCAGCGGCATGCTATTCCATCCGGTTTGCGTTTAGTTGGATCATCATTTATTTTTCAACAGGACAATGACCCCAAACACACCTCCAGGCTGTGTAAGGGCTATTTGACAAAGAAGGAGAGTGATGGGGTGCTACGCCAGATGACCTGGCCTCCACAGTCACCAGACCTGAACCCAATCGAGATGGTTTGGGGTGAGCTGGACCGCAGAGTGAAGGCAAAAGGGCCAACAAGTGCTAAGCATCTCTGGGAACTCCTTCAAGATTGTTGGAAGACCATTTCCGGTGACTACCTCTTGAAGCTCATCAAGAGAATGCCAAGAGTGTGCAAAGCAGTCATCAAAGCAAAAGGTGGCTACTTTGAAGAACCTAGAATATAAGACATATTTTCAGTTGTTTCACACTTTTTTGTTAAGTATATAATTCCACATGTGTTAATTCATCGTTTTGATGCCTTCAGTGTGAATGTACAATTTTCATAGTCATGAAAATACAGAAAAATCTTTAAATGAGAAGGTGTGTCCAAACTTTTGGTCTGTACTGTATATATGGAATGGAAGGGGGGAGGGAAAGAGCATATAAACATGGAATGGGAGGGGGGAGGGAAAGAGCATATATACATGGAATGGGAGGGGGGAGGGAAAGAGCATATATACATGGAATGGGAGGGAGGAGGGAAAGAGCATATATACATGGAATGGGAGGGGGGAGGGAAAGAGCATATATACATGGAATGGGAGGGGGAGGGAAAGAGCATATATACATGGAATGGGAGGGGGGAGGGAAAGAGCATATATACATGGAATGGGAGGGAGGAGGGAAAGAGCATATATACATGGAATGAGAGGGGAGGGAAAGAGCATATATACAAGGAATGGGAGGGGAGGGAAAGAGCATATATACATGGAATGGGAGGGGGGAGGGATAGAGCATATATATGACGCGCCCCTGGGCCTGTGTCGCGCTGCGTTGCGCACGCGGGAGCTTACCCGGAGCCGGATCTCTTGAGGGTTGTAGTCTCGTGGCGGTGACCCGGTCCGTGCCCAGGGAGTCAAACTGAGCGGCGATGTAACAGCGGTAGATGTAGGACGACTACGCCACCCGTTGAATGCAGCTATGGAGCTGCCGCTGCAGGACAGTCCGCTGAGGCCGGTGGATGGATGGTGCAGCGTAGATGGTATAACCCCCAACGGGAGGGGTATGGCCTCAGGGCAGCAGATGGATGATGGGGGTAGCAGGAACCACTCAGAGACGGTGCGGTGTAATTCAGGGTCTTTACTGGTAACAACGATAGACCCTCCCGGAGTACTTGCTAGTGAACGGGGCCTGGTCAGTCCTTGAGCAGATGGGATCTCCCCTGGCCAGGCGGAGTTGTAGGCCTCCCAAACTGACTGCACTCTTCTGGCTACCTTGCTAGAAGCGGATATAAGTAGCCCACGTCCCTGAGTGTACCGTGTGGTGCTCACCCGTATGGCCGGTGACTCGGGGCCTTCTAATGGCTTCCGCTCCACGATGGCGGTGCTGGTCCCACGCGTGTGACCGTGCCTTCGGGTTTCTGGGCCTGAGGACCTGAAATCCCCTGCCGGTCGGCTTCTGCTGCTGGGTAAGAGTTAGTCCCCACAGCCTCGGACGCCGGGTCCGGTAAGAAAGCTTCTCAGTCAGGGCGAGCTCTGCAGCTGCCAGCCCCTGACTTGTAGTAGTATTGCTCCCACTGAGCTTCTGCTGTTTCTTCCTGTGACTGTTTCTTGTCTCTACTCTCCTTGACTACTCACCCTGCTTCAGCCCCGGGTTTATATAGGGGAAGTTCTTCCCCTTCCAAGACTGAGCAGGAGGTGTGGCATGCACAGGATCCCTGACCAAAGGACCTCCCACCTGCTCTCAGACATAATATCTCTATCACTGTGGCAACCAGACCCCTGGGGTGTCACATTCCCCCCTAGTGAAATTTAGTACTCCGGGACTAAACATATTTTAGAAAAACATAACAAGATATAACAATAACAATACAATAAAGAAACACATAAAGGTGGTCACGGCATGTCCGTAACCGGGTGCAGTCTTTGAAGAAAGCAAGGTGTCCATTTCACCAAAACAGGGAGACGTAACCAGGTAGGGGTCTGTCCTACCCCGAGTCCTTAACAGTCTCTAGTCCATCCTGGGTTACGCTCCAACTATGTACAAGGATTCCCGGTAAATCCACCAAGGATTCCTAAAAATAACTGGAAACACAAAATTATACACAAGCAACAATACATAGATAAACATAAATAAAACAATTTATACACTTCAAATCCTCCAGCGTGCGGGTAACTGGCCTCTAGTGGCCCTAGTGGACCTACGGAGCTGACTGTCTAGCCCTGAACTACAGGGTGTAGGAGCTGTCAAGGGTAAACTGGGCAGCTGTCTACCGGCTCTTTGTCTCACTAGGGGTACGGCAGGCTCACTATAAGCAGAGGGTTGATCCTCCTGTTCTGCTTGTGTGGAGTCTTCTGCCTCCTGGACCGGCTGTTCTTCCAGCTCTACCTGTTGCTCCGTAGGTGCTTGGGATGCTGGTTGGAGGAAGGTGAGTACGGGTACCACAACTGCACCATTGACTTGAGTCCAAGACCGAGGGAAGTCCCCGAGCACAGTACTAACCATATCTTCCCTTTCCTCTACGGGTCGATGGTCTTCTTGTTCCTCTTCAGGGTTCCTCAGTTGTTCGGGACACTTCTTCAGGTGGTCCCGGGATACAATGGCGGTGGTTTCCCCTCCGTCTTTACTGATGGTACAAACCTTCGGGTTCTCGTGGCTTGAGGGCAGTACGGTGTACGGGTCCTTCTCCCACTGGTCATCCAACTTGTGGAGCCGTCTCTTCCTCTTCAAGACCTGCTCTCCGGGTACCAGGGGAACAGCGGGAGCATACTGGTTGTAAGTTTTCTCTTGTCTTTCCCTAGCCTGACAGAGACTTCGCTCCACGCTCTCCTGTACTCTCCGGTACTGCTGCTGCCTCTCTGTGTCCCAGTCTGTTTCTGGTGAAGTGTCCTCGGGTGTCAGGACTCCCATTTCCAGGTCAACAGGTAACTTACCAGGTCTTGCCCTCATTAGGTAAGCCGGGGTACAGTTGGTGGAACCTACCGGGATGTGGTTGTATAGGTCCACCAGATCGGGCAACTTCTCAGGCCACAGACTGCGTTCTTCCAGGGGCAACGTTTTTAGAAGATCCATTACCACCTGGTTCATTTTCTCACAAAGTCCATTAGTTTGCGGATGGTAGGGTGTCGTCCTTATCTTCCGGCAGCCATACAGATTGCAGAATTCCTGGAAGACCTCCGCTTCAAAGGCAGGTCCCTGGTCCGTCAGCACTTGGTCCGGGTACCCGTGTGGACGGCAAAAGTGCTGCTGGAAGGCTCTAGCTGCTGTTTGAGCCGTTAAGTCCTTGACGGGGACGACAACCAGAAACCGGGAGTAATGATCCACGATGGTTAACGCGTAGACGTAGCCACTTCTGCTTGTGGTCAGTTTTACATGATCCAAGGCTACCAGTTCCAACGGTTGCCGGGTGACGATGGACTGCAGGGGAGTCTTCTGGCTGGCACGGTCCTTCCTTCTCAGGTTGCACGGGCCACAGTCTCTGCACCACTTCTCAATGGTTCCCCTCATGCCTACCCAGTGGAACCGCTCGCGCAGCAGGAACTCCAGCTTCTTCCACCCGAAGTGCCCAGCTCCGTCGTGGTATGCCTCCATCACCATGGCTGCGTCCCTTCGTGGCACCACTACTTGCCAGAGTAATTCATGCGTCCGGGAGTTAACCATTCTGCGGCACAACTTCCCTTTGTAAAGGAACAGTCGACTCTTCTCTGCCCATAGTTGTTTGGCTTCCTCCGGAGCGTCTGGTTCAAGGCGAGCCTCCGGCCGAGTCAGCATCTCCTTCACCAGTCGGACGGCAGGGTCGCTGTCTTGCGTTTCCGCCCAGTTGTAGTGGGGTAAGGGGTTCAACGTAGCAGTCTGCTTACTCCTTACCTGGTGGGAATACTGAATAGTCCCATGACGGTGGAACGCAGGGAGTTCAACTTCTTCCAGTCCCTCCGGATCTTCTCCTCCGTCCGGCAGGTTGGGCATCCTGGACAGGGCGTCCGCGTTGGTATTGGAGCGTCCTGCCCGGTATTTGATTGTGAACTCGTAGTTGGACAGACGGGCCATCCACCTCTGCTCCAGGGCACCGAGTCTTGCCGTGTCCAGGTGTGTCAACGGGTTGTTATCCGTGTACACGGTGAACCGGGAAGAAGCGAGGTAATGCTTAAAGCGCTCGGTGACTGCCCATACTACGGCCAGGAACTCCAGCTTAAATGAGCTGTAATTCTCGGGGTTCCTTTCGGTGGGTCGCAGTTTTCGGCTGGCGTAGGCGATTACTCGTTCCTTCCCCTGCTGGATCTGGGACAGTACGGCTCCTAGCCCGATGTTACTGGCGTCGGTGTAGAGGATAAAGGGCTGGCTATAATCCGGGTACACCAGGATTTCGTCCCCCGTGAGGGCCATCTTCAGCTGGCGGAAGGACTCTTCTTCCAGCTCCTCCCATTTGAAGGGCGGCTTCTGGTTCTTGGCCTTCCGGGACTGGCCTATCAGGAGGTCCTGCATAGGTGCTGCCTTCTTGGTGAAACCGGGAATAAACCTTCGGTAGTAGCCTACCAACCCGAGGAACTGCCGCACTTCTTTTACGCTGGAGGGGCTTGGCCATTCCTTAATTGCGGTGATCTTATCAGGGTCGGGAGCCACTCCGTCAGCGCTCACCACGTGTCCCAGGTACTGCACCTTTGGTTTCAGGAGGTGACACTTGGAGGGTTTCACCTTTAGGCCGTAACTCGCCAGAGCTTCGAACACTTCCGCCAGGTGTTTCAGGTGGTCCTCATACGTCTTGGAATATACGATGATATCGTCCAGGTACAACAGGACCGTCTCGAAGTTTCTGTGGCCCAGACAACACTCCATTAGTCGTTGGAAGGTTCCTGGTGCGTTGCAGAGTCCGAACGGCATGCAGGTGAACTCGCTAAGTCCCATCGGGGTGGTGAATGCGGTCTTCTCCCGGTCCGCCTCTGCTACAGGAACCTGCCAGTACCCGCTAGTGAGATCCAAGGTAGAGAAGAAGTTAGCAGATCTTAAAGCAGCCAATGACTCCTCTATCCTTGGTAAGGGGTACGCATCCTTGTGTGTGATACGGTTGATTTTCCGGTAATCTACACACATCCTCATGGTGTTGTCTTTCTTTCGGACTAAGACTAGTGGAGCTGCCCAGGGGCTACAGCTATCCCTGATCACCCCAGCCTCCTTCATGTCTCTAAGCATCCCCTTGGCGTGTTGGTAGTGTGCAGGGGGTACGGGTCGATACCTCTCTTTTATGGGAGGATGGTCTCCCGTGGGGATGTGGTGTTCTACCCCCTTGACTCGCCCGAAGTCTAACGGGTGTTTACTAAACACTCTCTCGTACTCTTGAACCACCCGATAGACTCCCTGTTGCTGATGTGAGGGAGTGGAGTCAGTACCCAAATGTAGTTGCTGACACCAGTCCTCCTTTGTTTTCTTAGAGCCGTTACCTTCCTCCGGGTGAGATGGAGGCAAGGGTTCCACAGATTGTATAGCATTTTGGTTAATGGTATATAATTTGGCTAGCGTGGCATACCGGGGCAGGTACACTTCCCTCTCCCCGATATTGATTATGCGAACGGGCACCCTCCCATGGCGTACATTGACCACCCCCCGTGCTGTCAAAATGGTGGGCCTACTGTCTGAGTAAACTGGTTCTACCATTGCCTGGTAATCTCTACCTCTCAGACCAATAGCTGCCCGGCACCAAATCATCATTTCACTTTTTGGGGGCATGGCAATAGGAAAAGGGTCACACATTCTTACGCTACCAATCTCACCGCCGGAGAGTTCCACCTGTTGCCGTCGCATCAGTGCCCGGATCTCTTTCTGGAGCACCCGCTGCTCGCCGGAGCTGGCGTTCTTGGCAACCTGCTGTAAAAGGAAAATCACCTCTGCAAGACAATTTTCAATTACATTAGTTCCTAGAGTTATTTTTGGGTGACTCTCATGTTTGTCAATATCTACAATGATCAGTCCCTGTGCTGCCAGTTCGACTCTACCGATTTTGATGGTCACCTCTTTAAATCCGATCTGTGGCACGGGCTGGCCATTGCTGGCGATGATACTCAAGTCGTCGTCAGGGTAGCGGGTAATATCCGAGTCATTCCAGTACTGCTTAAAGAGCACGTACGGGATGGTGGTGACCTGTGACCCGGTGTCCAGTAGGGCACTCATGGGAATGCCATCCAGTACCACAGGCAAGACTGGACGTCCTCCCACATATCTGTCGCGCCAGTTCGATGGGCCTGGTGATCTTTTTCCTGGGGGTTGGCCCTCTACCCCAGGTTGTGCCCGTTTAAAGAACAGTACCTTGCCATATGTCCAGGTTGATTGCAGCGGCGGCAGATGGGTCGTCCGTCCTCGCTGTATCGGTCACTGGGTCTTCCTCTGGCCGGTGGGGTCCTCCTTGGTCGACGCCACGGGATGTCCTCCGGTCCGGATGCCAGCTGGATCTTCCCTGGGGTGGAAGCCTGTAAAGACTGCACAGTTCGGGTTAGCGCAGCAACGCTCTTAGCTAGCTCTTGGACCTGATGGTGTAGGTCTGGAGCCGGGTCATTGTCCAAAGCCTGCGCATCAGCTCCCACAGGCCCTGCCGACAAGGGCGCCGCCTCCTGGTGGTAAGTGATAGCAGGGCGCTTGTGGGTCACAACGCCACCCGGTGCCGGTTCTCGGAGCACCCGGATGGCTCTGTCCTTGAACTGTGCAAAGCCCAGATGGGGATCCTGTAAGGCCATTGCCCGCAACTGGGTTCGGTGGGTATTACAATACAGTCCCTCTATAAACTGTTCGGTCAACAGCCTGTCCTCGTTTCCCACTCCATCAGGGTCGGTCTGCTTAATGGCCCTCAGGGCCTCTTGTAGGTTTAGTGCATAGTCCCTTACACTCTCATGCGCTCGCTGCTTGCACCCGTAGAATCTAAGCTTAATCTCGGCTGAGGTGCGGGTATCAAAGGTGTCCTTCAGCCGGGTTAGTATCCCTGCGACAGTCTTCCTCCCAGGTGGCCAGGATTTTACTTCCCTTTTGGCTGCCCCGGTTAGTTGGGCCACCAGGATGCTCACTTTTTGCTCTTCTGTGAGGGGGTACACCTGGAAGAGGCTATCCAGCTTTTCTCTAAAGTCATGCAGGGTATGTGACTCCCCTGAGTACTGGGGTAGCCAAGCTGCTCCCGGGATATAGGGCATGGTGAAGGGCATAACTGCAGCAGCGGTAGCGCTGGCGGGGGTTGAGGCAGTGAAGCTCTCCTCCGTATCCGACATCTTCCTCCCCCCTAGTGGACCGTGGCCTACCTTGCGATGATCCTCTTCCGTAGGCCGCGGCTCCGCAGTGGATCGTCAGGGTTGAGGACCTTCCGTCGCGCTCCTGTGACGTCGGCGTCTGCTGGGCTCCTTCCAGGACCTTACGCAACGTCCGGACGTGAGGCGGGGCTTCAGTTCTCGCGCGCTTTCGGAGTCCACGCCCCTCTTCTTCCCGCGCGGCGTCCTCAAGATGGCGTCCAATGGCGGGAAAACTCCACGGATGGCGGGAAGAAGGCAGAAGATGGCGCCGGATGGCGGGAAACTTCACCGATGGCGGGAAGAAGGCTGAAGATGGCGCCGGATGGCGGGAATCTTCACCACAGGTAAGTTTGAAAAGTCTCTTTTTCAGGCACGCAGTACCCGGTGGTTGCGGGCACGAAATCCTGCCGACTACGCCAAAGTTGACGCGCCCCTGGGCCTGTGTCGCGCTGCGTTGCGCACGCGGGAGCTTACCCGGAGCCGGATCTCTTGAGGGTTGTAGTCTCGTGGCGGTGACCCGGTCCGTGCCCAGGGAGTCAAACTGAGCGGCGATGTAACAGCGGTAGATGTAGGACGACTACGCCACCCGTTGAATGCAGCTATGGAGCTGCCGCTGCAGGACAGTCCGCTGAGGCCGGTGGATGGATGGTGCAGCGTAGATGGTATAACCCCCAACGGGAGGGGTATGGCCTCAGGGCAGCAGATGGATGATGGGGGTAGCAGGAACCACTCAGAGACGGTGCGGTGTAATTCAGGGTCTTTACTGGTAACAACGATAGACCCTCCCGGAGTACTTGCTAGTGAACGGGGCCTGGTCAGTCCTTGAGCAGATGGGATCTCCCCTGGCCAGGCGGAGTTGTAGGCCTCCCAAACTGACTGCACTCTTCTGGCTACCTTGCTAGAAGCGGATATAAGTAGCCCACGTCCCTGAGTGTACCGTGTGGTGCTCACCCGTATGGCCGGTGACTCGGGGCCTTCTAATGGCTTCCGCTCCACGATGGCGGTGCTGGTCCCACGCGTGTGACCGTGCCTTCGGGTTTCTGGGCCTGAGGACCTGAAATCCCCTGCCGGTCGGCTTCTGCTGCTGGGTAAGAGTTAGTCCCCACAGCCTCGGACGCCGGGTCCGGTAAGAAAGCTTCTCAGTCAGGGCGAGCTCTGCAGCTGCCAGCCCCTGACTTGTAGTAGTATTGCTCCCACTGAGCTTCTGCTGTTTCTTCCTGTGACTGTTTCTTGTCTCTACTCTCCTTGACTACTCACCCTGCTTCAGCCCCGGGTTTATATAGGGGAAGTTCTTCCCCTCCCAAGACTGAGCAGGAGGTGTGGCATGCACAGGATCCCTGACCAAAGGACCTCCCACCTGCTCTCAGACATAATATCTCTATCACTGTGGCAACCAGACCCCTGGGGTGTCACATATACATGGAATGGGAGTGGGAGGGAAAGAGCATATATACATGGAATGGGAGGGAGGAGGGAAAGAGCATATATACATGGAATGGGAGGGGGGAGGGAAAGAGCATATATACATGGAATGGGAGGGAGGAGGGAAAGAGCATATATACATGGAATGGGAGGGGGAGGGAAAGAGCATATATACAAGGAATGGGAGGGGGGAGGGAAAGAGCATATATACATGGAATGGGAGGGAGGAGGGAAAGAGCATATATACATGGAATGGGAGGGGGAGGGAAAGAGCATATATACAAGGAATGGGAGGGGGGAGGGAAAGAGCATATATACATGGAATGGGAGGGGGGAGGGAAAGAGCATATATACATGGAATGAGAGGAGGAGGGAAAGAGCATATATACATGGAATGGGAGGGGGGAGGGAAAGAGCATATATACATGGAATGGGAGGGGGAGGGAAAGAGCATATATACATGGAATGGGAGGGGGGAAGGGAAAGAGCATATATACATGGAATGGGAGGGGGAGGGAAAGAGCATATATACAAGGAATGGGAGGGGAGGGAAAGAGCATATATACATGGAATGGGAGGGGGGAGGGAAAGAGCATATATACAAGGAATGGGAGGGGAGGGAAAGAGCATATATACATGGAATGGGAGGGGAGGGAAAGAGCATATATACATGGAATGGGAGGGGGGAGGGAAAGAGCATATATACATGGAATGGGAGGGGGAGGGAAAGAGCATATATACATGGAATGGGAGGGAGGAGGGAAAGAGCATATATACATGGAATGGGAGGGGGGAGGGAAAGAGCATATATACATGGAATGGGAGGGGGGAGGGAAAGAGCATATATACAAGGAATGGGAGGGGAGGGAAAGAGCATATATACATGGAATGGGAGGGGGGAGGGAAAGAGCATATATACAAGGAATGGGAGGGGAGGGAAAGAGCATATATACATGGAATGGGAGGGGGGAGGGATAGAGCATATATACATGGAATGGGAGGGGGAGGGAAAGAGCATATATACATGGAATGGGAGGGAGGAGGGAAAGAGCATATATACATGGAATGGGAGGGGGGAGGGAAAGAGCATATATACATGGAATGGGAGGGGGGAGGGAAAGAGCATATATACATGGAATGAGAGGAGGAGGGAAAGAGCATATATACATGGAATGGGAGGGGGGAAGGAAAGAGCATATATATGTAGCACCCTGAGGACTCGGCTGCTACAGGGGTATTGCACCTCAAACCAGAGGTGTGGTATTCCACTCCCGGGTAAGGATGGAGTGTGGGACTGAGCTCAGTAGGCTGCATGCACTACATACATCCCATTTCCGGGGGACAGAACTACGGTACTCCCACCAAGTAGATGTGCAGGTACGACAGCGTCTGTCCCTGGCTGGAGTGGGAGGGGGGGTGGAACATCCCAGTAGTGTAGGGGCAGATAGGGGAGGGGCTCTGGGCATAGAGATAGGAGCCCATTGGGTGCTGGTCACCTGGGCTCACACATAGAGGGAGTATATATGGTGGGCACCATCTTAGGACAGGGTCGAGTTCAGTCTGAGGAGAAGCAGAGCAGAGGAGCTCAGCCAGGAGGGCTGACAGGGAGCTGTGGCTCCGGCTGGACCCAGCTCCAGGGCCAGGCTTGTAGTGGAGAGGAAGAAGGAAGGCCCAGAGACGCAGAAAAGAGGGAACCCTAAGATCCCAGAAGCAAACCAAAAAGGGTGAAGGGTTGGCAGAAGAGGGCACCGGATCCCAAGCTGGCGGAGGCAAAAGTAACCCTTAACCAGGAACCGGAGGTCGTGGGCAAGCTTTGCCACGACCCTCACCACATCCACCAGGAAGGTACACCAAGAGTAGGGTCAGGAAAGCCAGAGAAGGTTTTACCATAGAAGGCCCAAGGGAACCGGACAAAGGTGGATCCCTGGTGGGGACGGCCAGGAGAAAGAGAGAGAGAGGGAAGCTCAGGACCACGCTCCGGAACTGCCTGGGGGTTGGCCGAGTCCAGCACCTGGTGGATGCAGCACGGCTCGGGTGGTCACTCAAGGCCAGAGTGACTGAAGGAACACCTGTGAGTAAAAACCCTGAAACTGCATCTCACGTCTCTGACTCTCCTTTCTGCACTATCACTACCCCCATCATCCACACCAGCTGCCCTGAGGCCATACCCCTCCCGTTGGGGGTTATACCACCATCGCTGCACCCATACTACCGGCCTCAGCGGACTGTTCTGCAGCGGCGGCCTTGTACCGCAAATCAACGGGTGGCGTAGTCGACACAGAAACAACATCTACCAAGACTGCCACACACTTAGTTTGACCACCCTGGGCACGGACCGGGTCACCGCCACAAGGACTACTACCCCTATCTAGATCCGGCTCCGGGTATCCCTTGAACATGGCCCAGGGGGCGCGTCATATACATGGAATGGGAGGGGGGAGGGATAGAGCATATATACATGGAATGGGAGGGGGGAGGGATAGAGCATATATACATGGAATAGGAGGGGAGGGAAAGAGAATATATACATGGAATGGGAGGGGGGAGGGAAAGAGCATATGTACATGGAATAGGAGGGGAGGCAAAGAGCATATATACATGGAATGGGAGGGGGAGGGAAAGAGCATATATACATGGAATGGGAGGGGGAGGGAAAGAGCATATATACATGGAATGGGAGGGGGAGGGAAAGAGCATATATACATGGAATGGGAGGGGGGAGGGATAGAGCATATATACATGGAATGGGAAGGGGGAGGGATAGAGCATTTATACATGGAATGGGAGGGGGAGGGAAAGAGCATATATACATGGAATGGGAGGGGGGAAGGAAAGAGCATATATACATGGAATGGGGGGAAAGAGCATATATACATGGAATGGGAGGGGGGAGGGATAGAGCATATATACATGGAATGGGAGGGGGAGGGAAAGAGCATATATATGACGCGCCCCCTGGGCCATGTTGTTAGGGATACCCGGAGCCGGATCAGATGGGGGTTGTAGTCTCCGAGTGGCTGTGACCCGGTCCGTGCCCAGGGTGTCAAACTCAGTGTGCGGCAGTCCTTGCAGATGTTCTTAGTGTCGACTACGCCACCCGTTGATTTGCGGTCAAAAGGCCGCCGCTGCAGGATGGTCCGCTGAGGCTGGTGGTGTGTGTGCAGCTGTGGTAGTATAACCCCCAACGGGAGGGGTATAGCCTCAGGGGGTCAGACGTGGAGGATGGTGGTTGTGAAGGTGCAGCAAGGAGACTCAGAGTCAGGAGATGCAGTTCAGGGCTTTTACTTACTGGTGTTCTTTTGGTCACTCTGGCCTTGAGTGACCACCCGAGCCGTGCTGCGTCCACCAGGTCCTGGACTCGGCCAACCCCCAGGCAATTCCGGAGCGTGGTCCTGAGCTCCTTTCTGACTCTCCCTTCCTCTGGCCGTTCCCACCAGGGATCCACTTTTGGCCGGCTCCCTCGGGTCTCTTGTTGGTCAAGCCTCCTCTGGGCTCCCTGACCCTATGCTCGGTGTGCCTTTCTAGTGGATTTGGTGAGGGTCGTGGCAGATCCTGCCCACGACCTCCGGTTCCTGGCTAAGGTGTGCTTTGGCCTCTGCCAGCTTGGGTTCCGGTACCCTGGTCCGCCAACCATTCACCCTTCTGTCCTTATTCTGGGATCTTGGGGTTCCTTCTTGTTTCCTCTCTGGGTCCTTCTGACTCCTCTCTCTCTCTCTCAGCAGACTCTGTTCTGGAGCTGGGCCCAGCCGGAGCCACAGCTCCCTGTCAGCCCTCCTGGCTGAGCTCCTCTGCTCTGCTCCTCAGGCTAAAGACTCTCACTGACTGACCCTGTTCTAAGATGGTGCCCACCTTATATACGCCCTCTATGTGTGAGCTCAGGTGACCAGCACCCAATGAGCTCCTATCTTTACCCAGACTACTCCCCCTATCTGCCCCTACACTACTGGGATGTTCCACCCCCCTCCCACTCCAGCCAGGGACAGACGCTGTCGTACCTGCACATATACTTGGTGGGAGTACCGTAGTTCTGTCCCCCGGAAATGGGATGTATGTAGTGCATGCAGCCTACTAGCTCAGTTCCACACTCCATCCTTACCCGGGAGTGGAATACCACACCTCTGGCTTGAGGTGTAATACCCCTGTAGCAGCCGAGTCCTCAGGGTGCTACATATACATGGAATGGGAGGGGGGAGGGATAGAGCATATATACATGGAATGGGAGGGGGAGGGAAAGAGCATATATACATGGAATGGGAGGGGAGGGAAAGAGCATATATACATGGAATGGGAGGGGAGAGGGATAGAGCATATATACATGGAATAGGAGGGGAGGGAAAGAGCATATATACATGGAATGGGAGGGGGGAGGGAAAGAGCATATATACATGGAATGGGAGGGGGGAGGGAAAGAGCATATATACATGGAATGGGAGGGGGAGGGAAAGAGCATATATACATGGAATGGGAGGGGGGAAGGAAAGAGCATATATACATGGAATGGGGGGAAAGAGCATATATACATGGAATGGGAGGGGGGAGGGAAAGAGCATATATACATGGAATGGGAGGGGGGAGGGAAAGAGCATATATACAGTACAGACCAAAAGTCTGGACACACCTTCTCATTTAAAGATTTTTCTGTATTTTCATGACTATGAAAATTGTACATTCACACTGAAGGCATCAAAACTATGAATTAACACATGTGGAATTATAAACTTAACAAAAAAGTGTGAAACAACTGAAAATATGTCTTATATTCTAGGTTCTTCAAAGTAGCCACCTTTTGCTTTGATGACTGCTTTGCACACTCTTGGCATTCTCTTGATGAGCTTCAAGAGGTAGTCACCGGAAATGGTTTTCACTTCACAGGTGTGCCCTGTCAGGTTTAATAAGTGGGATTTCTTGCCTTATAAATGGGGTTGGGATCATCAGTTGTGTTGTGCAGAAGTCTGGTGGATACACAGCTGATAGTCCTACTGAATAGACTGTTAGAATTTGTATTTTGGAAAGAAAAAAGCAGCTAAGTAAAGAAAAACAAGTGGCCATCATTACTTTAAGAAATGAAGGTCAGGCAGTCTGAAAAATTGGGAAAACTTTGAAAGTGTCCCCAAGTGCAGTTGCAAAAACCATCAAGCGCTACAAAGAAACTGGCTCACATGAGGACCGCCCCAGGAAAGGAAGACCAAGAGTCACCTCTACTTCTGAGGATAAGTTTATCCGAGTCACCAGCCTCAGAAATCGCAGGTTGACAGCAGCTCAGATTAGAGACCAGGTCAATGCCACACAGAGTTCTAGCAGCAGACACATCTCTACAACAACTGTTAAGAGGAGACTTTGTGCAGCAGGCCTTCATGGTAAAATAGCTGCTAGGAAACCACTGCTAAGGACAGGCAACAAGCAGAAGAGACTTGTTTGAGCTAAAGAACACAAGCAATGGACATTAGACCAGTGGAAATCTGTGCTTTGGTCTGAGAGTCCAAATTTGAGATCTTTGGTTCCAACCACCGTGTCTTTGTGCGATGCAGAAAAGGTGAACGGATGGACTCTACATGCCTGGTCCCCACCGTGAAGCATGGAGGAGGAGGTGTGATGGTGTGGGGCTGCTTTGCTGGTTACACTGTTGGGGATTTATTCAAAATTGAAGGCATACTGAACCACCATGGCTACCACAGCGTCTTGCAGCGGCATGCTATTCCAACCGGTTTGCGTTTAGTTGGACCATCATTTATTTTTTAACAGGACAATCATGGGCGGACCTATCGCCCGTGCAGCCGGTTCATTGAACGGGGGCCCCCGAGGGAGAGGGGGCCCCTCCAGCCTCCAGCAGGGCCGCCATCAGAGCATGACTGCCCTGACACCAACAAGGGGCCCAGCCAGTCGGGGCCCCCTCGGGGCCCCCCTCTTGTGCGTCTCCTCATGGGGCCCCCCCCGCCATCACATGACCGGAAATGTCCCTGTGCTCAGCATGGGCCCCCGGCCCCATGCTGAGCACAGGGACATCTCCGGTCATGTGACGGCGCCGGCACAATACTTACCCCTCCCCGTGCCTCCGCAGCGTCTTACGCGTCCTCTGACTGTGATGTCTCAGGTCAGAGGGCGCGGTGATGTCTTTACACCGCGCGCGCTCTCTCCTGACCTGTCACAGTGCAGAGCGGGAAGACGCGGGCAACGCTGGAGTCCGGAGCAGCGCCAGCAGCAGGTAAGAAGTGAGGTGAGTATTTTTTTTTTTATTTTTTTCATGTATGGGGGCATGGGGCATTATATGGTGGGGAGAGAGAGGGTGTGACATCCTGCATGGGGCATTATATGGGGGGGTGATATCCTGCATGGAGCATTATATGGAGGGAGAGGTGACATCCTGCATGGGGCATTATATGGGGGGTAGAGGTGACATCCTGCATGGGGTATTATATGGGGGAGGTGACATCCTGCATGGGGCATTATATGGGGGGGTGACATCCTGCATGGGGCATTATATGGGGGGGTGATATCCTGCATGGGGCATTATATGGGGGGTGACATCCTGCATGGGGCATTATATGGGGGGAGAGGTGACATCCTGCATGGGGCATTATATGGGGGGTAGAGGTGACATCCTGCATGGGGCATTATATGGGGGTAGAGGTGACATCCTGCATGGAGCATTATATGGGGGGTAGAGGTGACATCCTTCATGGGGTATTATATGGGGGGTAGAGGTGACATCCTGCATGGGGCATTATATGGGGGGGTGACATCCTGCATGGGGCATTTTATGGGTGGTAGAGGTGACATTCTGCATAGGGCATTAAAAGGGGGGTGTCATCCTATATGAAGCATTATAAGGGGGGAACAGCCTGCATGAAGCGTTACATGGGGGCCAATATTCTGTATGGAGTGTTATATGGGGGTCAGTATTCTGTATGGAGCGTTATATGGGGGACAGTATCCTGTACGGAGCGTTATATGGGGACCAGTATCCTGTATGGAGCATTATATGGGGACCAGTATCCTGTATGGAGCATTATAAGGGGGTCAGTATCCTGTATGGAGCATTATATGGGGCCCATAATACTGTATGGAGGACTATACTGTCCGGTCTGCACTGTGCGCTGTGAGGATTCGCCGGCTTCTGAGCTATTGTAGAATTTACAATAGATATCGCTCATGTAATGTAGTAAGTGAAATCCTTGGCCTTGTACTATACATATATATTTATCTGTGGTATCTGAGCATCATGAATCATGGTATGTGTTAAAGGGGCCACTGAAACTCTGTCGCCCAGGGCCCACAAAAATCTGGAGCCGGCCCTGGGGGTAAGTATAACAAGTTTTATTTTTTTTAAATACAATTAATTAACTAGGAGTGGGGGGAATCAGAGATGCACGAGGGGATGAGAGATGCACGGGGAGGGGGGGGGCCTTCATGCCCCCTATGAAGGGCAGGGGGGGGCCCCCAAAAAGTTCTTGCACAGGGGCCCACTACAGTCTGTGTCCGCCCCTGGGTGGAGTCACTGTGTACATTCATTACATTACTGATCCTGAGTTACATCCTGTATTACACTCCAGAGCTGCACTCACTATTCTGCTGGTGCAGTCACTGTGTACATACATTACATTACTGATCCTGAGTTACATCCTGTATTATAATCCAGAGCTGCACTCACTATTCTGCTGGTGTAGTCACTGTGTACATACATTACATTACTGATCCTGTACTGATCCTGAGTTACATCCTGTATTATACTCCAGAGCTGAACTCACTATTGTGCTGGTGCAGTCACTGTGTACATACATTACATTACTGTTCCTGTACTGATCATGAGTTACATCCTGTATTATACTCCAGAGCTGCACTCACTTTTCTGCTGGTGCTGTCACTGTGTACATATATTACATTACTGATCCTGTACTGATCCTTAGTTACATCCTGTATTATACTCCAGAGCTGAACTCACTATTGTGCTGGTGCAGTCACTGTGTACATAAATTACATTACTGATCCTCTACTCATCCTCAGTTAATTCCTTTATTATACTCCAGAGATGCACTCACTATTCTGCTGGTGGAGTCACTGTGTACATACATTACATTACTGATCCTGAGTTCCATCCTGTATTATACTCCAGAGCTGCACTCACTATTCTGCTAGTGCAGTCACTGTGTACATACATTACATTACTGATCCTGAGTTCCATCCTGTATTATACTCCAGAGCTGCACTCACTATTCTGCTGGTGCAGTCACTGTGCACATACATTACATTACTGATCCGGTTCTGATCCTGAGTTACATCCTGTATTATACTCCAGAGCTGAAATCACTATTCTGCTGGTGCAGTCACTGTGTACATACATTACATTACTGATCCTGTACTGATCCTGAGTTACATCCTGTATTATACTCCAGAGCTGCACTCACTATTCTGCTGGTGCAGCCACTGTGTACATATATTACATTACTGATCCTGTACTGATCCTGAGTTACATCCTGTATTATACTCCAGAGCTGCACTCACTATTCTGCTAGTGCAGTCACTGTGTACATACATTACATTACTGATCCTGAGTTCCATCCTGTATTATACTCCAGAGCTGCACTCACTATTCTGCTGGTGCAGTCACTGTGCACATACATTACATTACTGATCCGGTTCTGATCCTGAGTTACATCCTGTATTATACTCCAGAGCTGCACTCACTATTCTGCTTGTGCAGTCTCTGTGTACATACATTACATTACTGATCCTCTACTGATCCTGAGTTACATCCTGTATTATACTCCAGAGCTGCACTCACTATTCTACTGGTGCACCAATGTGTACATATATTACATTACTGATCCTGTACTGATCCTGAGTTACATCCCTTATTATACCCCAGAGCTGCACTCACTATTCTGCTAGTGCAGTCACTGTGTACATACATTACATTACTGATCCTGAGTTCCATCCTGTATTATACTCCAGAGCTGCACTCACTATTCTGCTGGTGCAGTCACTGTGTACATACATTACATTACTGATCCTGTACTGATCCTTAGTTACATCCTATATTATACTCCAGAGCTGCACTCACTATTCTGCTGGTGCAGTCACTGTGGCATACATTACATTACTGATCCTGAGTTACATCCTGTATTATAATCCTGAGCTGTACTCACTATTCTGCTGGTGCAGTCACTGTGTACATATATTACATTACTAATCTTGTACTTATCCTGACTTGCATCCTGTATTATACTCCAGAGCTGCACTCACTATTCTGCTTGTGCAGTCACTGTGCACATACATTACATTACTGATCCTCTACTGATCCTCAGTTACATCCTGTATTATACTCCAGAGCTGCACTCACTATTCTGCTGGTGCAGCCACTGTGTACATATATTACATTACTGATCCTGCACTGATCCTGAGTTATATACTGTATTATACTCCAGAGCTGCTCTCACTATTCTGCTGGTGCAGTCACTGTGTACATACATTACATTACTGATCCTGAGTTACATCCTGTATTATACTCCAGAGCTGTACTCACTATTCTGCTGGTGCAGTCACTGTGTGCATACATTACATTACTCATCCTGAGTTACATCTTGTATTATAATCCAGAGCTGCACTCACTATTCTGCTGGTGCAGTCACTGTGTACATACATTACATTATTGATCCTGTACTGATCCTGAGTTACATCCTGTATTATACTCCAGAGCAGCACTCACTATTCTGCTGGTTCAGTCACTGTGTACATACATTACATTACTGATCCTGAGTTACATCTTGTATTATAATCCAGAGCTGCACTCTCTATTCTGCTGGTGCAGTCACTGTGCACATACATTACATTACTGATCCTGTACTGATCCTGACTTACATACTGTATTATACTCCAGAGCTGCACTCACTATTCTGCTGGTGCAGTCACTGTGCACATACATTACATTACTGATCCTCTACTCATCCTCAGTTACTTCCTTTATTATACTCCAGAGCTGCACTCACTATTCTGCTCGTGGGGTCATTGTGTACATACATAATATTACTGATCCTGAGTTACATCCTCTATTATAATCCAGAGCTGCACACACTATTCTGCTGGTGCAGTCACTGTGTACATACATTACATTACTGATCCTGAGATACATCCTGTATTATACTCCAGAGCTGCACTCACTATTCTGCTGGTGCAGTCACTGTGTACATACATTACTGATCCTGAGTTCCATCCTGTATTATACTCGAGAGCTGAACTCACTATTCTGCTGGTGCAGTCACTGTGTACATACATTACATTACTGATCCTGAGTTCCATCCTGTATTATACTCCAGAGCTGTACTCACTATTCTGCTGGTGCAGTCACTGTGTACATACATTACATTACTGATCCTGAGTTACATCCTGTTTTATAATCCAGAGCTGCACTCACAATTCTGCTTGTGCAGTCACTGTGTACATATATTACATTACTGATCCTGTACTGATCCTGACTTACATCCTGTATTATACTCCAGAGCTGCACTCACTATTCTGCTGGTGCAGTCACTGTGCACATACATTACATTACTCACCCTCTACTGATCCTCAGATACATCCTGTATTATACTTCAGAGCTGCACTCACTATTCTGCTGGTGGATTCACTGTGTACATACATTACATTACTGATCCTGCACTGATCCTGAGTTATATCCTGTATTATACTCCAGAGCTGCACTCACTATTCTGCTGGTGCAGTCACTGTGCACATACATTACATTACTGATCCGGTTCTGTTCCTGAGTTCCATCCTGTATTATACTCCAGAGCTGCACTCACTATTCTGCTGGTGCAGCCACTGTGTACATATATTACATTACTGATCCTGTACTGATCCTGAGTTACATCCTGTATTATACTCCAGAGCTGCACTCACTATTCTGCTAGTGCAGTCACTGTGTACATACATTACATTACTGATCCTGAGTTCCATCCTGTATTATACTCCAGAGCTGCACTCACTATTCTGCTAGTGCAGTCACTGTGTACATACATTACATTACTGATCCTGAGTTCCATCCTGTATTATACTCCAGAGCTGCACTCACTATTCTGCTAGTGCAGTCACTGTGCACATACATTACATTACTGATCCGGTTCTGATCCTGAGTTACATCCTGTATTATATTCCAGAGCTGCACTCACTATTCTGCTGGTGCAGTCACTGTGTACATACATTACATTACTGATCCTGTACTGATCCTGAGTTACATCATGTATTATACTCCAGAGCTGCACTCACTATTCTGCTGGTGCAGCCACTGTGTACATATATTACATTACTGATCCTGTACTGATCCTGAGTTACATCCCTTATTATACCCCAGAGCTGCACTCACTATTCTGCTAGTGCTGTCACTGTGCACATACATTACACTACTGATCCTTAGTTACATCCTGTATTATACTCCAGAGCTGCACTCACTATTCTGCTGCTGCAGTCACTGTGTACATACATTACATGACTCATCTTGAGTTACATCTTGTATTATAATCCAGAGCTGCACTCACTATTCTGCTGGTGCAGTCACTGTGTACATACATTACATTACTGATCCTGAGTTACATCTTGTATTATAATCCAGAGCTGCACTCTCTATTCTGCTGGTGCAGTCACTGTGCACATACATTACATTACTGATCCTGTACTGATCCTGACTTACATACTGTATTATACTCCAGAGCTGCACTCACTATTCTGCTGGTGGAGTCACTGTGTACATACATTACATTACTGATCCTGAGATACATCCTGTATTATACTCGAGAGCTGCACTCACTATTCTGCTGGTGCAGTCACTGTGTACATACATTACTGATCCTGAGTTACATCCTGTATTATACTCGAGAGCTGAACTCACTATTCTGCTGGTGCAGTCACTGTGTACATACATTACATTACTGATCCTGAGTTCCATCCTGTGTTATACTCCAGAGCTGTACTCACTATTCTGCTGGTGCAGTCACTGTGTACATACAATTACATTACTGATCCTGTACTGATCCTGAGTTACATCCTGTATTATACTCCAGAGCTGCACTCACTATTCTGCTTGTGCAGTCACTGTGTACATACATTACATTACTGATCCTGAGTTACATCCTGTATTATAATCCAGAGCTGCACTCACTATTCTGCTGGTGTAGTCACTGTGTACATACATTACATTACTGATCCTGTACTGATCCTGAGTTACATCCTGTATTATACTCCAGAGCTGAACTCACTATTGTGCTGGTGCAGTCACTGTGTACATACATTACATTACTGTTCCTGTACTGATCATGAGTTACATCCTGTATTATACTCCAGAGCTGCACTCACTTTTCTGCTGGTGCTGTCACTGTGTACATATATTACATTACTGATCCTGTACTGATCCTTAGTTACATCCTGTATTATACTCCAGAGCTGAACTCACTATTGTGCTGGTGCAGTCACTGTGTACATAAATTACATTACTGATCCTCTACTCATCCTCAGTTAATTCCTTTATTATACTCCAGAGCTGCACTCACTATTCTGCTGGTGGAGTCACTGTGTACATACATTACATTACTGATCCTGAGTTCCATCCTGTATTATACTCCAGAGCTGCACTCACTATTCTGCTAGTGCAGTCACTGTGTACATACATTACATTACTGATCCTGAGTTCCATCCTGTATTATACTCCAGAGCTGCACTCACTATTCTGCTGGTGCAGTCACTGTGCACATACATTACATTACTGATCCGGTTCTGATCCTGAGTTACATCCTGTATTATACTCCAGAGCTGAACTCACTATTCTGCTGGTGCAGTCACTGTGTACATACATTACATTACTGATCCTGTACTGATCCTGAGTTACATCCTGTATTATACTCCAGAGCTGCACTCACTATTCTGCTGGTGCAGCCACTGTGTACATATATTACATTACTGATCCTGTACTGATCCTGAGTTACATCCTGTATTATACTCCAGAGCTGCACTCACTATTCTGCTAGTGCAGTCACTGTGTACATACATTACATTACTGATCCTGAGTTCCATCCTGTATTATACTCCAGAACTGCACTCACTATTCTGCTAGTGCAGTCGCTGTGTACATACATTACATTACTGATCCTGAGTTCCATCCTGTATTATACTCCAGAGCTGCACTCACTATTCTGCTGGTGCAGTCACTGTGCACATACATTACATTACTGATCCGGTTCTGATCCTGAGTTACATCCTGTATTATACTCCAGAGCTGCACTCACTATTCTGCTTGTGCAGTCTCTGTGTACATACATTACATTACTGATCCTCTACTGATCCTGAGTTACATCCCTTATTATACCCCAGAGCTGCACTCACTATTCTGCTAGTGCAGTCACTGTGTACATACATTACATTACTGATCCTGAGTTCCATCCTGTATTATACTCCAGAGCTGCACTCACTATTCTGCTGGTGCAGTCACTGTGTACATACATTACATTACTGATCCTGTACTGATCCTTAGTTACCTCCTATATTATACTCCAGAGCTGCACTCACTATTCTGCTGGTGCAGTCAGTGTGGCATACATTACATTACTGATCCTGAGTTACATCCTGTTTTATAATCCTGAGCTGTACTCACTATTCTGCTGGTGCAGTCACTGTGTACATATATTACATTACTAATCTTGTACTTATCCTGACTTGCATCCTGTATTATACTCCAGAGCTGCACTCACTATTCTGCTTGTGCAGTCACTGTGCACATACATTACATTACTGATCCTCTACTGATCCTCAGTTACATCCTGTATTATACTCCAGAGCTGCACTCACTATTCTGCTGGTGGAGTCACTGTGTACATACATTACATTACTGATCCTGCACTGATCCTGAGTTATATACTGTATTATACTCCAGAGCTGCTCTCACTATTCTGCTGGTGCAGTCACTGTGTACATACATTACATTACTGATCCTGAGTTACATCCTGTATTATACTCCAGAGCTGTACTCACTATTCTGCTGGTGCAGTCACTGTGTACATACATTACATTACTCATCCTGAGTTACATCTTGTATTATAATCCAGAGCTGCACTCACTATTCTGCTGGTGCAGTCACTGTGTACATACATTACATTATTGATCCTGTACTGATCCTGAGTTACATCCTGTATTATACTCCAGAGCAGCACTCACTATTCTGCTGGTTCAGTCACTGTGTACATACATTACATTACTGATCCTGAGTTACATCTTGTATTATAATCCAGAGCTGCACTCTCTATTCTGCTGGTGCAGTCACTGTGCACATACATTACATTACTGATCCTGTACTGATCCTGACTTACATACTGTATTATACTCCAGAGCTGCACTCACTATTCTGCTGGTGCAGTCACTGTGCACATACATTACATTACTGATCCTCTACTCATCCTCAGTTACTTCCTTTATTATACTCCAGAGCTGCACTCACTATTCTGCTCGTGGGGTCACTGTGTACATACATAATATTACTGATCCTGAGTTACATCCTCTATTATAATCCAGAGCTGCACACACTATTCTGCTGGTGCAGTCACTGTGTACATACATTACATTACTGATCCTGAGATACATCCTGTATTATACTCCAGAGCTGCACTCACTATTCTGCTGGTGCAGTCACTGTGTACATACATTACTGATCCTGAGTTCCATCCTGTATTATACTCCAGAGCTGTACTCACTATTCTGCTGGTGCAGTCACTGTGTACATACATTACATTACTGATCCTGAGTTCCATCCTGTATTATACTCCAGAGCTGTACTCACTATTCTGCTGGTGCAGTCACTGTGTACATACATTACATTACTGATCCTGAGTTACATCCTGTTTTATAATCCAGAGCTGCACTCACAATTCTGCTTGTGCAGTCACTGTGTACATACATTACATTACTGATCCTGAGTTCCATCCTGTATTATACTCCAGAGCTGCACTCACTATTCTGCTGGTGCAGTCACTGTGCACATACATTACATTACTGACCCTCTACTGATCCTCAGATACATCCTGTATTATACTTCAGAGCTGCACTCACTATTCTGCTGGTGGATTCACTGTGTACATACATTACATTACTGATCCTGCACTGATCCTGAGTTATATCCTGTATTATACTCCAGAGCTGCACTCACTATTCTGCTGGTGCAGTCACTGTGCACATACATTACATTACTGATCCGGTTCTGTTCCTGAGTTCCATCCTGTATTAAACTCCAGAGCTGCACTCACTATTCTGCTGGTGCAGCCACTGTGTACATATATTACATTACTGATACTGTACTGATCCTGAGTTACATCCTGTATTATACTCCAGAGCTGCACTCACTATTCTGCTAGTGCAGTCACTGTGTACATACATTACATTACTGATCCTGAGTTCCATCCTGTATTATACTCCAGAGCTGCACTCACTATTCTGCTAGTGCAGTCACTGTGTACATACATTACATTACTGATCCTGAGTTCCATCCTGTATTATACTCCAGAGCTGCACTCACTATTCTGCTAGTGCAGTCACTGTGCACATACATTACATTACTGATCCGGTTCTGATCCTGAGTTACATCCTGTATTTTATTCCAGAGCTGCACTCACTATTCTGCTGGTGCAGTCACTGTGTACATACATTACATTACTGATCCTGTACTGATCCTGAGTTACATCATGTATTATACTCCAGAGCTGCACTCACTATTCTGCTGGTGCAGCTACTGTGTACATATATTACATTACTGATCCTGTACTGATCCTGAGTTACATCCCTTATTATACCCCAGAGCTGCACTCACTATTCTGCTAGTGCTGTCACTGTGCACATACATTACACTACTGATCCTGAGTTCCATCCTGTATTATACTCCAGAGCTGCACTCACTATTCTGCTGCTGCAGTCACTGTGTACATACATTACATTACTCATCCTGAGTTACATCTTGTATTATAATCCAGAGCTGCACTCACTATTCTGCTGGTGCAGTCACTGTGTACATACATTACATTACTGATCCTGAGTTACATCTTGTATTATAATCCAGAGCTGCACTCTCTATTCTGCTGGTGCAGTCACTGTGCACATACATTACATTACTGATCCTGTACTGATCCTGACTTACATACTGTATTATACTCCAGAGCTGCACTCACTATTCTGCTGGTGGAGTCACTGTGTACATACATTACATTACTGATCCTGAGATACATCCTGTATTATACTCGAGAGCTGCACTCACTATTCTGCTGGTGCAGTCACTGTGTACATACATTACTGATCCTGAGTTACATCCTGTATTATACTCGAGAGCTGAACTCACTATTCTGCTGGTGCAGTCACTGTGTACATACATTACATTACTGATCCTGAGTTCCATCCTGTGTTATACTCCAGAGCTGTACTCACTATTTTGCTGGTGCAGTCACTGTGTACATACAATTACATTACTGATCCTGTACTGATCCTGAGTTACATCCTGTATTATACTCCAGAGCTGCACTCACTATTCTGCTTGTGCAGTCACTGTGTACATATATTACATTACTGATCCTGTACTGATCCTGACTTACATCCTGTATTATACTCCAGAGCTGCACTCACTATTCTGCTGGTGCAGTCACTGTGCACATACATTACATTACTGACCCTCTACTGATCCTCAGATACATCCTGTATTATACTTCAGAGCTGCACTCACTATTCTGCTGGTGGAGTCACTGTGTACATACATTACATTACTGATCCTGCACTGATCCTGAGTTATATCCTGTATTATACTCCAGAGCTGCACTCACTATTCTGCTGGTGCAGTCACTGTGCACATGCATTACATTACTGATCCGTTTCTGATCCTGAGTTACATCCTGTATTATACTCCAGAGCTGCACTCACTATTCTGCTGGTGCAGTCACTGTGTACATACATTACATTACTGATCCTGTACTGATCCTGTGTTACATCCTGTATTATACTCCAGAGCTGCACTCACTGTTCTGCTGGTGCAGCCACTGTGTACATATATTACATTATTGATCCTGTACTGATCCTGAGTTACATCCTGTATTATACTCCAGAGCTGCACTCACTATTCTGCTAGTGCAGTCACTGTGCACATACATTACATTACTGATCCTGAGTTCCATCCTGTTTTATACTCCAGAGCTGCACTCACTATTCTGCTAGTGCAGTCACTGTGAACATACATTACATTACTGATCCTGAGTTCCATCCTGTATTATACTCCAGAGCTGCACTCACTATTCTGCTGGTGCAGTCACTGTGCACATACATTACATTACTGATCCGGTTCTGATCCTGAGTTACATCCTGTATTATACTCCAGAGCTGCACTCACTATTCTGCTGGTGCAGTCACTGTGTACATACATTACATTACTGATCCTGTACTGATCCTGAGTTACATCATGTATTATACTCCAGAGCTGCACTCACTATTCTGTTGGTGCAGCCACTGTGTACATATATTACATTACTGATCCTGTACTGATCCTGAGTTACATCCCTTATTATACCCCAGAGCTGCACTCACTATTCTGCTAGTGCAGTCACTGTGTACATACATTATACTACTGATCCTGAGTTCCATCCTGTATTATACTCCAGAGCTGCACTCACTATTCTGCTGGTGCAGTCACTGTGTACATACATTACATTACTGATCCTGAGTTACATCCTATACTATACTCCAGAGCTGCACTCACTATTCTGCTGGTGCAGTCACTGTGTACATACATTACATTTCTGATCCTGAGTTACATCCTGTATTATAATCATGAGCTGTACTCACTATTCTGCTGGTGCAGTCACTGTGTACATATATTACATTACTGATCTTGTACTGATCCTGACTTGTATCCTGTATTATACTCCAGAGCTGCACTCACTATTCTGCTTGTTCAGTCACTGTGCACATACATTACATTACTGATCCTCAGTTATGTCCTGTATTATACTCCAGAGCTGCACTCACTATTCTGCTAGTGCATTCTCTGTGTACATACATTACATTACTGATCCTGAGTTATATACTGTATTATACTCCAGAGCTGCTCTCACTATTCTGCTGGTGCAGTCACTGTGCACATACATTACATTACTGATCCTGTACTGATCCTGAGTTACATCCTGTATTATACTCCAGAGCTGCACTCACTATTCTGCTGGTGCAGTCACTGTGTACATACATTACATTACTAATCCTGTGCTGATCCTGAGTTACATCCTGTATTATACTCCAGAGCTGCACTCACTATTCTGCTGGTGCAGTCACTGTGTACATACATTATATTACTGATCCTGTACTGATCCTGAGTTGCATCCTGTATTATACTCCAGAGCTGCACTCACTATTCTGCTGGTGCAGTCACTGTGTACATACATTACATTACTGATTCTGTACTGATCCTGAGTTACATCCTGTATTATACTCCAGAGCTGCACTCACTATTCTGCTGGTGCAGTCACTGTGTACATACATTACATTATTGATCCTGTACTGATCCTGAGTTACATCCTGTATTATACTCCAGAGCAGCACTCACTATTCTGCTGGTTCAGTCACTGTGTACATACATTACATTACTGATCCTGAGTTACATCTTGTATTATAATCCAGAGCTGCACTCTCTATTCTGCGGGTGCAGTCACTGTGCACATACATTACATTACTGATCCTGTACTGATCCTGACTTACATACTGTATTATACTCCAGAGCTGCACTCACTATTCTGCTGGTGCAGTCACTGTGCACATACATTACATTACTGATCCTCTACTCATCCTCAGTTACTTCCTTTATTATACTCCAGAGCTGCACTCACTATTCTGCTCGTGGGGTCACTGTGTACATACATAATATTACTGATCCTGAGTTACATCCTCTATTATAATCCAGAGCTGCACACAATATTCTGCTGGTGCAGTCACTGTGTACATACATTACATTACTGATCCTGAGATACATCCTGTATTATACTCCAGAGCTGTACTCACTATTCTGCTGGTGCAGTCACTGTGTACATACATTACATTGCTGATCCTGTACTGATCCTGAGTTACATCCTATATTATACTCCAGAGCTGCACTCACTATTCTGCTGGTGCAGTCACTGTGTACATACATTACATTACTGATCCTGAGTTACATCCTGTTTTATAATCCAGAGCTGCACTCACTATTCTGCTTGTGCAGTCACTGTGTACATATATTACATTACTGATCCTGTACTGATCCTGACTTACATCCTGTATTATACTCCAGAGCTGCACTCACTATTCTGCTGGTGCAGTCACTGTGCACATACATTACATTACTGACCCTCTACTGATCCTCAGGTACATCTTGTATTATACTTCAGAGCTGCACTCACTATTCTGCTGGTGGAGTCACTGTGTACATACATTACATTACTGATCCTGCACTGATCCTGAGTTATATCCTGTATTATACTCCAGAGCTGCACTCACTATTCTGCTGGTGCAGTCACTGTGCACATACATTACATTACTGATCCGGTTCTGATCCTGAGTTACATCCTGTATTATACTCCAGAGCTGCACTCACTATTCTGCTGGTGCAGTCACTGTGTACATACATTACATTACTGATCCTGTACTGATCCTGAGTTACATCCTGTATTATACTCCAGAGCTGCACTCACTGTTCTGCTGGTGCAGCCACTGTGTACATATATTACATTATTGATCCTGTACTGATCCTGAGTTACATCCTGTATTATACTCCAGAGCTGCACTCACTATTCTGCTAGTGCAGTCACTGTGCACATACATTACATTACTGATCCTGAGTTCCATCCTGTATTATACTCCAGAGCTGCACTCACTATTCTGCTAGTGCAGTCACTGTGAACATACATTACATTACTGATCCTGAGTTCCATCCTGTATTATACTCCAGAGCTGCACTCACTATTCTGCTGGTGCAGTCACTGTGCACATACATTACATTACTGATCCGGTTCTGATCCTGAGTTACATCCTGTATTATACTCCAGAGCTGCACTCACTATTCTGCTGGTGCAGTCACTGTGTACATACATTACATTACTGATCCTGTACTGATCCTGAGTTACATCATGTATTATACTCCAGAGCTGCACTCACTATTCTGCTTGTTCAGTCACTGTGCACATACATAACATTACTGATCCTCAGTTATATCCTGTATTATACTCCAGAGCTGCACTCACTATTCTGCTAGTGCATTCTCTGTGTACATACATTACATTACTGATCCTGAGTTATATACTGTATTATACTCCAGAGCTGCTCTCACTATTCTGCTGGTGCAGTCACTGTGCACATACATTACATTACTGATCCTGTACTGATCCTGAGTTACATCCTGTATTATACTCCAGAGCTGCACTCACTATTCTGCTGGTGCAGTCACTGTGTACATACATTACATTACTAATCCTGTGCTGATCCTGAGTTACATCCTGTATTATACTCCAGAGCTGCACTCACTATTCTGCTGGTGCAGTCACTGTGTACATACATTATATTACTGATCCTGTACTGATCCTGAGTTGCATCCTGTATTATACTCCAGAGCTGCACTCACTATTCTGCTGGTGCAGTCACTGTGTACATACATTACATTACTGATTCTGTACTGATCCTGAGTTACATCCTGTATTATACTCCAGAGCTGCACTCACTATTCTGCTGGTGCAGTCACTGTGTACATACATTACATTATTGATCCTGTACTGATCCTGAGTTACATCCTGTATTATACTCCAGAGCAGCACTCACTATTCTGCTGGTTCAGTCACTGTGTACATACATTACATTACTGATCCTGAGTTACATCTTGTATTATAATCCAGAGCTGCACTCTCTATTCTGCTGGTGCAGTCACTGTGCACATACATTACATTACTGATCCTGTACTGATCCTGACTTACATACTGTATTATACTCCAGAGCTGCACTCACTATTCTGCTGGTGCAGTCACTGTGCACATACATTACATTACTGACCCTCTACTGATCCTCAGATACATCTTGTATTATACTTCAGAGCTGCACTCACTATTCTGCTGGTGGAGTCACTGTGTACATACATTACATTACTGATCCTGCACTGATCCTGAGTTATATCCTGTATTATACTCCAGAGCTGCACTCACTATTCTGCTGGTGCAGTCACTGTGCACATACATTGCATTACTGATCCGGTTCTGATCCTGAGTTACATCCTGTATTATACTCCAGAGCTGCACTCACTATTCTGCTGGTGCAGTCACTGTGTACATACATTACATTACTGATCCTGTACTGATCCTGAGTTACATCCTGTATTATACTCCAGAGCTGCAATCACTATTCTGCTGGTGCAGCCACTGTGTACATATATTACATTACTGATCCTGTACTGATCCTGAGTTATATCCTGTATTATACTCCAGAGCTGCACTCACTATTCTGCTAGTGCAGTCGCTGTGTACATACATTACATTACTGATCCTGAGTTCCATCCTGTATTATACTCCAGAGCTGCACTCACTATTCTGCTAGTGCAGTCGCTGTGTACATACATTACATTACTGATCCTGAGTTCCATCCTGTATTATACTCCAGAGCTGCACTCACTATTCTGCTGGTGCAGTCACTGTGCACATACATTACATTACTGATCCGGTTCTGATCCTGAGTTACATCCTGTATTATACTCCAGAGCTGCACTCACTATTCTGCTGGTGCACCACTGTGTACATATATTACATTACTGATCCTGTACTGATCCTGAGTTACATCACTTATTATACCCCAGAGCTGCACTCACTATTCTGCTAGTGCAGTCACTGTGTACATACATTACATTACTGATCCTGAGTTCCATCCTGTATTATACTCCAGAGCTGCACTCACTATTCTGCTGGTGCAGTCACTGTGTACATACATTACATTACTGATCCTGTACTGATCCTGAGTTACATCGTATATTATACTCCAGAGCTGCACTCACTATTCTGCTGGTGCAGTCACTGTGTGCATACATTACATTACTGATCCTGAGTTACATCCTGTATTATAATCCTGAGCTGTACTCACTATTCTGCTGGTGCAGTCACTGTGTACATATATTACATTACTAATCTTGTACTTATCCTGACTTGCATCCTGTATTATACTCCAGAGCTGCACTCACTATTCTGCTTGTGCAGTCACTGTGCACGTACATTACATTACTGATCCTCTACTGATCCTCAGTTACATCCTGTATTATACTCCAGAGCTGCACTCACTATTCTGCTGGTGGAGTCACTGTGTACATACATTACATTACTGATCCTGCACTGATCCTGAGTTATATACTGTATTATACTCCATAGCTGCTCTCACTATTCTGCTGGTGCAGTCACTGTGTACATACATTACATTACTGATCCTGAGTTACATCCTGTATTATACTCCAGAGCTGTACTCACTATTCTGCTGGTGCAGTCACTGTGTACATACATTACATTACTCATCCTGAGTTACATCTTGTATTATAATCCAGAGCTGCACTCACTATTCTGCTGGTGCAGTCACTGTGCACATACATTACATTATTGATCCTGTACTGATCCTGAGTTACATCCTGTATTATACTCCAGAGCAGTACTCACTATTCTGCTGGTTCAGTCACTGTGTACATACATTACATTACTGATCCTGAGTTACATCTTGTATTATAATCCAGAGCTGCACTCTCTATTCTGCTGGTGCAGTCACTGTGCACATACATTACATTACTGATCCTGTACTGATCCTGACTTACATACTGTATTATACTCCAGAGCTGCACTCACTATTCCGCTGGTGCAGTCACTGTGCACATACATTACATTACTGATCCTCTACTCATCCTCAGTTACTTCCTTTATTATACTCCAGAGCTGCACTCACTATTCTGCTCGTGGGGTCACTGTGTACATATATAATATTACTGATCCTGAGTTACATCCTCTATTATAATCCAGAGCTGCACACACTATTCTGCTGGTGCAGTCACTGTGTACATACATTACATTACTGATCCTGAGATACATCCTGTATTATACTCCAGAGCTGCACTCACTATTCTGCTGGTCTAGTCACTGTGTACATACATTACTGATCCTGAGTTACATCCTGTATTATACTCGAGAGCTGAACTCAGTATTCTGCTGGTGCAGTCACTGTGTACATACATTACATTACTGATCCTGAGTTCCATCCTGTATTATACTCCAGAGCTGTACTCACTATTCTGCTGGTGCAGTCACTGTGTACATACATTACATTACTGATCCTGTACTGATCCTGAGTTACATCCTATATTATACTCCAGAGCTGCACTCACTATTCTGCTGGTGCAGTCACTGTGTACATACATTACATTACTGATCCTGAGTTACATCCTGTTTTATAATCCAGAGCTGCACTCACTATTCTGCTTGTGCAGTCACTGTGTACATATATTACATTACTGATCCTGTACTGATCCTGACTTACATCCTGTATTATACTCCAGAGCTGCACTCACTATTCTGCTGGTGCAGTCACTGTGCACATACATTACATTACTGACCCTCTACTGATCCTCAGATACATCCTGTATTATACTTCAGAGCTGCACTCACTATTCTGCTGGTGGAGTCACTGTGTACATACATTACATTACTGATCCTGCACTGATCCTGAGTTATATCCTGTATTATACTCCAGAGCTGCACTCACTATTCTGCTGGTGCAGTCACTGTGCACATACAATACATTACTGATCCGGTCCTGTTCCTGAGTTCCATCCTGTATTATACTCCAGAGCTGCACTCACTATTCTGCTGGTGCAGCCACTGTGTACATATATTACATTACTGATCCTGTACTGATCCTGAGTTACATCCTGTATTATACTCCAGAGCTGCACTCACTATTCTGCTGGTGCAGTCACTGTGCACATACATTACATTACTGATCCGGTTCTGATCCTGAGTTACATCCTGTATTATATTCCAGAGCTGCACTCACTATTCTGCTGGTGCAGTCACTGTGTACATACATTACATTACTGATCCTGTACTGATCCTGAGTTACATCATGTATTATACTCCAGAGCTGCACTCACTATTCTGCTGGTGCAGCCACTGTGTACATATATTACATTACTGATCCTGTACTGATCCTGAGTTACATCCCTTATTATAACCCAGAGCTTCACTCACTATTCTGCTAGTGCTGTCACAGTGCACATACATTACACTACTGATCCTGAGTTCCATCCTGTATTATACTCCAGAGCTGCACTCACTATTCTGCTGCTGCAGTCACTGTGTACATACATTACATTACTCATCCTGAGTTACATCTTGTATTATAATCCAGAGCTGCACTCACTATTCTGCTGGTGCAGTCACTGTGTACATACATTACATTACTGATCCTGAGTTACATCTTGTATTATAATCCAGAGCTGCACTCTCTATTCTGCTGGTGCAGTCACTGTGCACATACATTACATTACTGATCCTGTACTGATCCTGACTTACATACTGTATTATACTCCAGAGCTGCACTCACTATTCTGCTGGTGCAGTCACTGTGCACATACATTACATTACTGATCCTCTACTCATCCTCAGTTACTTCCTTTATTATACTCCAGAGCTGCGCTCACTATTCTGCTCGTGGGGTCACTGTGTACATACATAATATTACTGATCCTGAGTTACATCCTCTATTATAATCCAGAGCTGCACTCACTATTCTGCTGGTGCAGTCACTGTGTACATACATTACATTACTGATCCTGAGATACATCCTGTATAATACTCCAGAGCTGCACTCACTATTCTGCTGGTGCAGTCACTGTGTACATACATTACTGATCCTGAGTTACATCCTGTATTATACTCGAGAGCTGAACTCACTATTCTGCTTGTGCAGTCACTGTGTACATACATTACATTACTGATCCTGAGTTCCATCCTGTATTATACTCCAGAGCTGTACTCACTATTCTGCTGGTGCAGTCACTGTGTACATACAATTACATTACTGATCCTGTACTGATCCTGAGTTACATCCTGTATTATACTCCAGAGCTGCACTCACTATTCTGCTTGTGCAGTCACTGTGTACATATATTACATTACTGATCCTGTACTGATCCTGACTTACATCCTGTATTATACTCCAGAGCTGCACTCACTATTCTGCTGGTGCAGTCACTGTGCACATACATTACATTACTGACCCTCTACTGATCCTCAGATACATCCTGTATTATACTTCAGAGCTGCACTCACTATTCTGCTGGTGGAGTCACTGTGTACATACATTACATTACTGATCCTGCACTGATCCTGAGTTATATCCTGTATTATACTCCAGAGCTGCACTCACTATTCTGCTGGTGCAGTCACTGTGCACATACAATACATTACTGATCCGGTTCTGTTCCTGAGTTCCATCCTGTATTATACTCCAGAGCTGCACTCACTATTCTGCTGGTGCAGCCACTGTGTACATATATTACATTACTGATCCTGTACTGATCCTGAGTTACATCCTGTATTATACTCCAGAGCTGCACTCACTATTCTGCTGGTGCAGTCACTGTGCACATACATTACATTACTGATCCGGTTCTGATCCTGAGTTACATCCTGTATTATATTCCAGAGCTGCACTCACTATTCTGCTGGTGCAGTCACTGTGTACATACATTACATTACTGATCCTGTACTGATCCTGAGTTACATCATGTATTATACTCCAGAGCTGCACTCACTATTCTGCTGGTGCAGCCACTGTGTACATATATTACATTACTGATCCTGTACTGATCCTGAGTTACATCCTGTATTATAACCCAGAGCTTCACTCACTATTCTGCTAGTGCTGTCACTGTGCACATACATTACACTACTGATCCTGAGTTCCATCCTGTATTATAATCCAGAGCTGCACTCACTATTCTGCTGGTGCAGCCACTGTGTACATACATTATACTACTGATCCTGAGTTCCATCCTGTATTATACTCCAGAGCTGCACTCACTATTCTGCTGGTGCAGTCACTGTGTACATACATTACATTACTGATCCTGAGTTACATCCTGTATTATACTCCAGAACTGCACTCACTATTCTGCTGGTGCAGCCACTGTGTACATACATTATACTACTGATCCTGAGTTCCATCCTGTATTATACTCCAGAGCTGCACTCACTATTCTGCTGGTGCAGTCACTGTGTACATACATTACATTACTGATCCTGAGTTACATCCTATATTATACTCCAGAGCTGCACTAACTATTCTGCTGGTGCAGTCACTGTGTACATACATTACATTTCTGATCCTGAGTTACATCCTGTATTATAATCATGAGCTGTACTCACTATTCTGCTGGTGCAGTCACTGTGTACATATATTACATTACTGATCTTGTACTGATCCTGACTTCCATCCTGTATTATACTCCAGAGCTGCACTCACTATTCTGCTTGTTCAGTCACTGTGCACATACATTACATTACTGATCCTCAGTTATATCCTGTATTATACTCCAGAGCTGCACTCACTATTCTGCTAGTGCATTCTCTGTGTACATACATTACATTACTGATCCTGAGTTATATACTGTATTATACTCCAGAGCTGCTCTCACTATTCTGTTGGTGCAGTCACTGTGCACATACATTACATTACTGATCCTGTACTGATCCTGAGTTACATCCTGTATTATACTCCAGAGCTGCACTCACTATTCTGCTGGTGCAGTCACTGTGTACATACATTACATTACTGATTCTGTACTGATCCTGAGTTACATCCTGTATTATACTCCAGAGCTGCACTCACTATTCTGCTGGTGCAGTCACTGTGTACATACATTACATTATTGATCCTGTACTGATCCTGAGTTACATCCTGTATTATACTCCAGAGCAGCACTCACTATTCTGCTGGTTCAGTCACTGTGTACATACATTACATTACTGATCCTGAGTTACATCTTGTATTATAATCCAGAGCTGCACTCTCTATTCTGCTGGTGCAGTCACTGTGCACATACATTACATTACTGATCCTGTACTGATCCTGACTTACATACTGTATTATACTCCAGAGCTGCACTCACTATTCTGCTGGTGCAGTCACTGTGCACATACATTACATTACTGATCCTCTACTCATCCTCAGTTACTTCCTTTATTATACTCCAGAGCTGCACTCACTATTCTGCTCGTGGGGTCACTGTGTACATACATAATATTACTGATCCTGAGTTACATCCTCTATTATAATCCATAGCTGCACACACTATTCTGCTGGTGCAGTCACTGTGTACATACATTACATTACTGATCCTGAGATACATCCTGTATTATACTCCAGAGCTGCACTCACTATTCTGCTGGTGCAGTCACTGTGTACATACATTACTGATCCTGAGTTACATCCTGTATTATACTCGAGAGCTGAACTCACTATTCTGCTGGTGCAGTCACTGTGTACATACATTACATTACTGATCCTGAGTTCCATCCTGTATTATACTCCAGAGCTGTACTCACTATTCTGCTGGTGCAGTCACTGTGTACATACATTACATTACTGATCCTGTACTGATCCTGAGTTACATCCTATATTATACTCCAGAGCTGCACTCACTATTCTGCTGGTGCAGTCACTGTGTACATACAATTACATTACTGATCCTGAGTTACATCCTGTTTTATAATCCAGAGCTGCACTCACTATTCTGCTTGTGCAGTCACTGTGTACATATATTACATTACTGATCCTGTACTGATCCTGACTTACATCCTGTATTATACTCCAGAGCTGCACTCACTATTCTGCTGGTGCAGTCACTGTGCACATACATTACATTACTGACCCTCTACTGATCCTCAGATACATCCTGTATTATACTTCAGAGCTGCACTCACTATTCTGCTGGTGGAGTCACTGTGTACATACATTACATTACTGATCCTGCACTGATCCTGAGTTATATCCTGTATTATACTCCAGAGCTGCACTCACTATTCTGCTGGTGCAGTCACTGTGCACATACATTACATTACTGATCCGGTTCTGTTCCTGAGTTCCATCCTGTATTATACTCCAGAGCTGCACTCACTATTCTGCTGGTGCAGCCATTGTGTACATATATGACATTACTGATCCTGTACTGATCCTGAGTTACATCCTGTATTATACTCCAGAGCTGCACTCACTATTCTGCTAGTGCAGTCACTGTGTACATACATTACATTACTGATCCTGAGTTCCATCCTGTATTATACTCCAGAGCTGCACTTACTATTCTGCTAGTGCAGTCACTGTGTACATATATTACATTACTGATCCTGAGTTCCATCCTGTATTATACTCTAGACCTGCACTCACTATTCTGCTGGTGCAGTCACTGTGTACATACATTACATTACTGAACCGGTTCTGATCCTGAGTTACATCCTGTATTATATTCCAGAGCTGCACTCACTATTCTGCTGGTGCAGTCACTGTGTACATACATTACATTACTGATCCTGTACTGATCCTGAGTTACATCATGTATTATACTCCAGAGCTGCACTCACTATTCTGCTGGTGCAGCTACTGTGTACATATATTACATTACTGATCCTGTACTGATCCTGAGTTACATCCCTTATTATACCCCAGAGCTGCACTCACTATTCTGCTAGTGCTGTCACTGTGCACATACATTACACTACTGACCCTCTACTGATCCTCAGATACATCCTGTATTATACTTCAGAGCTGCACTCACTATTCTGCTGGTGGAGTCACTGTGTACATACATTACATTACTGATCCTGCACTGATCCTGAGTTATATCCTGTATTATACTCCAGAGCTGCACTCACTATTCTGCTGGTGCAGTCACTGTGCACATGCATTACATTACTGATCCGTTTCTGATCCTGAGTTACATCCTGTATTATACTCCAGAGCTGCACTCACTATTCTGCTGGTGCAGTCACTGTGTACATACATTACATTACTGATCCTGTACTGATCCTGTGTTACATCCTGTATTATACTCCAGAGCTGCACTCACTGTTCTGCTGGTGCAGCCACTGTGTACATATATTACATTATTGATCCTGTACTGATCCTGAGTTACATCCTGTATTATACTCCAGAGCTGCACTCACTATTCTGCTAGTGCAGTCACTGTGCACATACATTACATTACTGATCCTGAGTTCCATCCTGTTTTATACTCCAGAGCTGCACTCACTATTCTGCTAGTGCAGTCACTGTGAACATACATTACATTACTGATCCTGAGTTCCATCCTGTATTATACTCCAGAGCTGCACTCACTATTCTGCTGGTGCAGTCACTGTGCACATACATTACATTACTGATCCGGTTCTGATCCTGAGTTACATCCTGTATTATACTCCAGAGCTGCACTCACTATTCTGCTGGTGCCGTCACTGTGTACATACATTACATTACTGATCCTGTACTGATCCTGAGTTACATCATGTATTATACTCCAGAGCTGCACTCACTATTCTGTTGGTGCAGCCACTGTGTACATATATTACATTACTGATCCTGTACTGATCCTGAGTTACATCCCTTATTATACCCCAGAGCTGCACTCACTATTCTGCTAGTGCAGTCACTGTGTACATACATTATACTACTGATCCTGAGTTCCATCCTGTATTATACTCCAGAGCTGCACTCACTATTCTGCTGGTGCAGTCACTGTGTACATACATTACATTACTGATCCTGAGTTACATCCTATATTATACTCCAGAGCTGCACTCACTATTCTGCTGGTGCAGTCACTGTGTACATACATTACATTTCTGATCCTGAGTTACATCCTGTATTATAATCATGAGCTGTACTCACTATTCTGCTGGTGCAGTCACTGTGTACATATATTACATTACTGATCTTGTACTGATCCTGACTTGTATCCTGTATTATACTCCAGAGCTGCACTCACTATTCTGCTTGTTCAGTCACTGTGCACATACATTACATTACTGATCCTCAGTTATATCCTGTATTATACTCCAGAGCTGCACTCACTATTCTGCTAGTGCATTCTCTGTGTACATACATTACATTACTGATCCTGAGTTATATACTGTATTATACTCCAGAGCTGCTCTCACTATTCTGCTGGTGCAGTCACTGTGCACATACATTACATTACTGATCCTGTACTGATCCTGAGTTACATCCTGTATTATACTCCAGAGCTGCACTCACTATTCTGCTGGTGCAGTCACTGTGTACATACATTACATTACTAATCCTGTGCTGATCCTGAGTTACATCCTGTATTATACTCCAGAGCTGCACTCACTATTCTGCTGGTGCAGTCACTGTGTACATACATTATATTACTGATCCTGTACTGATCCTGAGTTGCATCCTGTATTATACTCCAGAGCTGCACTCACTATTCTGCTGGTGCAGTCACTGTGTACATACATTACATTACTGATTCTGTACTGATCCTGAGTTACATCCTGTATTATACTCCAGAGCTGCACTCACTATTCTGCTGGTGCAGTCACTGTGTACATACATTACATTATTGATCCTGTACTGATCCTGAGTTACATCCTGTATTATACTCCAGAGCAGCACTCACTATTCTGCTGGTTCAGTCACTGTGTACATACATTACATTACTGATCCTGAGTTACATCTTGTATTATAATCCAGAGCTGCACTCTCTATTCTGCGGGTGCAGTCACTGTGCACATACATTACATTACTGATCCTGTACTGATCCTGACTTACATACTGTATTATACTCCAGAGCTGCACTCACTATTCTGCTGGTGCAGTCACTGTGCACATACATTACATTACTGATCCTCTACTCATCCTCAGTTACTTCCTTTATTATACTCCAGAGCTGCACTCACTATTCTGCTCGTGGGGTCACTGTGTACATACATAATATTACTGATCCTGAGTTACATCCTCTATTATAATCCAGAGCTGCACACAATATTCTGCTGGTACAGTCACTGTGTACATACATTACATTACTGATCCTGAGATACATCCTGTATTATACTCCAGAGCTGTACTCACTATTCTGCTGGTGCAGTCACTGTGTACATACATTACATTGCTGATCCTGTACTGATCCTGAGTTACATCCTATATTATACTCCAGAGCTGCACTCACTATTCTGCTGGTGCAGTCACTGTGTACATACATTACATTACTGATCCTGAGTTACATCCTGTTTTATAATCCAGAGCTGCACTCACTATTCTGCTTGTGCAGTCACTGTGTACATATATTACATTACTGATCCTGTACTGATCCTGACTTACATCCTGTATTATACTCCAGAGCTGCACTCACTATTCTGCTGGTGCAGTCACTGTGCACATACATTACATTACTGACCCTCTACTGATCCTCAGGTACATCTTGTATTATACTTCAGAGCTGCACTCACTATTCTGCTGGTGGAGTCACTGTGTACATACATTACATTACTGATCCTGCACTGATCCTGAGTTATATCCTGTATTATACTCCAGAGCTGCACTCACTATTCTGCTGGTGCAGTCACTGTGCACATACATTACATTACTGATCCGGTTCTGATCCTGAGTTACATCCTGTATTATACTCCAGAGCTGCACTCACTATTCTGCTGGTGCAGTCACTGTGTACATACATTACATTACTGATCCTGTACTGATCCTGAGTTACATCCTGTATTATACTCCAGAGCTGCACTCACTGTTCTGCTGGTGCAGCCACTGTGTACATATATTACATTATTGATCCTGTACTGATCCTGAGTTACATCCTGTATTATACTCCAGAGCTGCACTCACTATTCTGCTAGTGCAGTCACTGTGCACATACATTACATTACTGATCCTGAGTTCCATCCTGTATTATACTCCAGAGCTGCACTCACTATTCTGCTAGTGCAGTCACTGTGAACATACATTACATTACTGATCCTGAGTTCCATCCTGTATTATACTCCAGAGCTGCACTCACTATTCTGCTGGTGCAGTCACTGTGCACATACATTACATTACTGATCCGGTTCTGATCCTGAGTTACATCCTGTATTATACTCCAGAGCTGCACTCACTATTCTGCTGGTGCAGTCACTGTGTACATACATTACATTACTGATCCTGTACTGATCCTGAGTTACATCATGTATTATACTCCAGAGCTGCACTCACTATTCTGCTTGTTCAGTCACTGTGCTCATACATTACATTACTGATCCTCAGTTATATCCTGTATTATACTCCAGAGCTGCACTCACTATTCTGCTAGTGCATTCTCTGTGTACATACATTACATTACTGATCCTGAGTTATATACTGTATTATACTCCAGAGCTGCTCTCACTATTCTGCTGGTGCAGTCACTGTGCACATACATTACATTACTGATCCTGTACTGATCCTGAGTTACATCCTGTATTATACTCCAGAGCTGCACTCACTATTCTGCTGGTGCAGTCACTGTGTACATACATTACATTACTAATCCTGTGCTGATCCTGAGTTACATCCTGTATTATACTCCAGAGCTGCACTCACTATTCTGCTGGTGCAGTCACTGTGTACATACATTATATTACTGATCCTGTACTGATCCTGAGTTGCATCCTGTATTATACTCCAGAGCTGCACTCACTATTCTGCTGGTGCAGTCACTGTGTACATACATTACATTACTGATTCTGTACTGATCCTGAGTTACATCCTGTATTATACTCCAGAGCTGCACTCACTATTCTGCTGGTGCAGTCACTGTGTACATACATTACATTATTGATCCTGTACTGATCCTGAGTTACATCCTGTATTATACTCCAGAGCAGCACTCACTATTCTGCTGGTTCAGTCACTGTGTACATACATTACATTACTGATCCTGAGTTACATCTTGTATTATAATCCAGAGCTGCACTCTCTATTCTGCTGGTGCAGTCACTGTGCACATACATTACATTACTGATCCTGTACTGATCCTGACTTACATACTGTATTATACTCCAGAGCTGCACTCACTATTCTGCTGGTGCAGTCACTGTGCACATACATTACATTACTGACCCTCTACTGATCCTCAGATACATCTTGTATTATACTTCAGAGCTGCACTCACTATTCTGCTGGTGGAGTCACTGTGTACATACATTACATTACTGATCCTGCACTGATCCTGAGTTATATCCTGTATTATACTCCAGAGCTGCACTCACTATTCTGCTGGTGCAGTCACTGTGCACATACATTACATTACTGATCCGGTTCTGATCCTGAGTTACATCCTGTATTATACTCCAGAGCTGCACTCACTATTCTGCTGGTGCAGTCACTGTGTACATACATTACATTACTGATCCTGTACTGATCCTGAGTTACATCCTGTATTATACTCCAGAGCTGCAATCACTATTCTGCTGGTGCAGCCACTGTGTACATATATTACATTACTGATCCTGTACTGATCCTGAGTTATATCCTGTATTATACTCCAGAGCTGCACTCACTATTCTGCTAGTGCAGTCGCTGTGTACATACATTACATTACTGATCCTGAGTTCCATCCTGTATTATACTCCAGAGCTGCACTCACTATTCTGCTAGTGCAGTCGCTGTGTACATACATTACATTACTGATCCTGAGTTCCATCCTGTATTATACTCCAGAGCTGCACTCACTATTCTGCTGGTGCAGTCACTGTGCACATACATTACATTACTGATCCGGTTCTGATCCTGAGTTACATCCTGTATTATACTCCAGAGCTGCACTCACTATTCTGCTGGTGCACCACCGTGTACATATATTACATTACTGATCCTGTACTGATCCTGAGTTACATCACTTATTATACCCCAGAGCTGCACTCACTATTCTGCTAGTGCAGTCACTGTGTACATACATTACATTACTGATCCTGAGTTCCATCCTGTATTATACTCCAGAGCTGCACTCACTATTCTGCTGGTGCAGTCACTGTGTACATACATTACATTACTGATCCTGTACTGATCCTGAGTTACATCGTATATTATACTCCAGAGCTGCACTCACTATTCTGCTGGTGCAGTCACTGTGTGCATACATTACATTACTGATCCTGAGTTACATCCTGTATTATAATCCTGAGCTGTACTCACTATTCTGCTGGTGCAGTCACTGTGTACATATATTACATTACTAATCTTGTACTTATCCTGACTTGCATCCTGTATTATACTCCAGAGCTGCACTCACTATTCTGCTTGTGCAGTCACTGTGCACGTACATTACATTACTGATCCTCTACTGATCCTCAGTTACATCCTGTATTATACTCCAGAGCTGCACTCACTATTCTGCTGGTGGAGTCACTGTGTACATACATTACATTACTGATCCTGCACTGATCCTGAGTTATATACTGTATTATACTCCATAGCTGCTCTCACTATTCTGCTGGTGCAGTCACTGTGTACATACATTACATTACTGATCCTGAGTTACATCCTGTATTATACTCCAGAGCTGTACTCACTATTCTGCTGGTGCAGTCACTGTGTACATACATTACATTACTCATCCTGAGTTACATCTTGTATTATAATCCAGAGCTGCACTCACTATTCTGCTGGTGCAGTCACTGTGCACATACATTACATTATTGATCCTGTACTGATCCTGAGTTACATCCTGTATTATACTCCAGAGCAGTACTCACTATTCTGCTGGTTCAGTCACTGTGTACATACATTACATTACTGATCCTGAGTTACATCTTGTATTATAATCCAGAGCTGCACTCTCTATTCTGCTGGTGCAGTCACTGTGCACATACTTTACATTACTGATCCTGTACTGATCCTGACTTACATACTGTATTATACTCCAGAGCTGCACTCACTATTCCGCTGGTGCAGTCACTGTGCACATACATTACATTACTGATCCTCTACTCATCCTCAGTTACTTCCTTTATTATACTCCAGAGCTGCACTCACTATTCTGCTCGTGGGGTCACTGTGTACATATATAATATTACTGATCCTGAGTTACATCCTCTATTATAATCCAGAGCTGCACACACTATTCTGCTGGTGCAGTCACTGTGTACATACATTACATTACTGATCCTGAGATACATCCTGTATTATACTCCAGAGCTGCACTCACTATTCTGCTGGTGCAGTCACTGTGTACATACATTACTGATCCTGAGTTACATCCTGTATTATACTCGAGAGCTGAACTCAGTATTCTGCTGGTGCAGTCACTGTGTACATACATTACATTACTGATCCTGAGTTCCATCCTGTATTATACTCCAGAGCTGTACTCACTATTCTGCTGGTGCAGTCACTGTGTACATACATTACATTACTGATCCTGTACTGATCCTGAGTTACATCCTATATTATACTCCAGAGCTGCACTCACTATTCTGCTGGTGCAGTCACTGTGTACATACATTACATTACTGATCCTGAGTTACATCCTGTTTTATAATCCAGAGCTGCACTCACTATTCTGCTTGTGCAGTCACTGTGTACATATATTACATTACTGATCCTGTACTGATCCTGACTTACATCCTGTATTATACTCCAGAGCTGCACTCACTATTCTGCTGGTGCAGTCACTGTGCACATACATTACATTACTGACCCTCTACTGATCCTCAGATACATCCTGTATTATACTTCAGAGCTGCACTCACTATTCTGCTGGTGGAGTCACTGTGTACATACATTACATTACTGATCCTGCACTGATCCTGAGTTATATCCTGTATTATACTCCAGAGCTGCACTCACTATTCTGCTGGTGCAGTCACTGTGCACATACAATACATTACTGATCCGGTCCTGTTCCTGAGTTCCATCCTGTATTATACTCCAGAGCTGCACTCACTATTCTGCTGGTGCAGCCACTGTGTACATATATTACATTACTGATCCTGTACTGATCCTGAGTTACATCCTGTATTATACTCCAGAGCTGCACTCACTATTCTGCTGGTGCAGTCACTGTGCACATACATTACATTACTGATCCGGTTCTGATCCTGAGTTACATCCTGTATTATATTCCAGAGCTGCACTCACTATTCTGCTGGTGCAGTCACTGTGTACATACATTACATTACTGATCCTGTACTGATCCTGAGTTACATCATGTATTATACTCCAGAGCTGCACTCACTATTCTGCTGGTGCAGCCACTGTGTACATATATTACATTACTGATCCTGTACTGATCCTGAGTTACATCCCTTATTATAACCCAGAGCTTCACTCACTATTCTGCTAGTGCTGTCACTGTGCACATACATTACACTACTGATCCTGAGTTCCATCCTGTATTATACTCCAGAGCTGCACTCACTATTCTGCTGCTGCAGTCACTGTGTACATACATTACATTACTCATCCTGAGTTACATCTTGTATTATAATCCAGAGCTGCACTCACTATTCTGCTGGTGCAGTCACTGTGTACATACATTACATTACTGATCCTGAGTTACATCTTGTATTATAATCCAGAGCTGCACTCTCTATTCTGCTGGTGCAGTCACTGTGCACATACATTACATTACTGATCCTGTACTGATCCTGACTTACATACTGTATTATACTCCAGAGCTGCACTCACTATTCTGCTGGTGCAGTCACTGTGCACATACATTACATTACTGATCCTCTACTCATCCTCAGTTACTTCCTTTATTATACTCCAGAGCTGCGCTCACTATTCTGCTCGTGGGGTCACTGTGTACATACATAATATTACTGATCCTGAGTTACATCCTCTATTATAATCCAGAGCTGCTCACACTATTCTGCTGGTGGAGTCACTGTGTACATACATTACATTACTGATCCTGAGATACATCCTGTATAATACTCCAGAGCTGCACTCACTATTCTGCTGGTGCAGTCACTGTGTACATACATTACTGATCCTGAGTTACATCCTGTATTATACTCGAGAGCTGAACTCACTATTCTGCTTGTGCAGTCACTGTGTACATACATTACATTACTGATCCTGAGTTCCATCCTGTATTATACTCCAGAGCTGTACTCACTATTCTGCTGGTGCAGTCACTGTGTACATACAATTACATTACTGATCCTGTACTGATCCTGAGTTACATCCTGTATTATACTCCAGAGCTGCACTCACTATTCTGCTTGTGCAGTCACTGTGTACATATATTACATTACTGATCCTGTACTGATCCTGACTTACATCCTGTATTATACTCCAGAGCTGCACTCACTATTCTGCTGGTGCAGTCACTGTGCACATACATTACATTACTGACCCTCTACTGATCCTCAGATACATCCTGTATTATACTTCAGAGCTGCACTCACTATTCTGCTGGTGGAGTCACTGTGTACATACATTACATTACTGATCCTGCACTGATCCTGAGTTATATCCTGTATTATACTCCAGAGCTGCACTCACTATTCTGCTGGTGCAGTCACTGTGCACATACAATACATTACTGATCCGGTTCTGTTCCTGAGTTCCATCCTGTATTATACTCCAGAGCTGCACTCACTATTCTGCTGGTGCAGCCACTGTGTACATATATTACATTACTGATCCTGTACTGATCCTGAGTTACATCCTGTATTATACTCCAGAGCTGCACTCACTATTCTGCTGGTGCAGTCACTGTGCACATACATTACATTACTGATCCGGTTCTGATCCTGAGTTACATCCTGTATTATATTCCAGAGCTGCACTCACTATTCTGCTGGTGCAGTCACTGTGTACATACATTACATTACTGATCCTGTACTGATCCTGAGTTACATCATGTATTATACTCCAGAGCTGCACTCACTATTCTGCTGGTGCAGCCACTGTGTACATATATTACATTACTGATCCTGTACTGATCCTGAGTTACATCCTGTATTATAACCCAGAGCTTCACTCACTATTCTGCTAGTGCTGTCACTGTGCACATACATTACACTACTGATCCTGAGTTCCATCCTGTATTATAATCCAGAGCTGCACTCACTATTCTGCTGGTGCAGTCACTGTGTACATACATTACATTACTGATCCTGAGTTACATCTTGTATTATAATCCAGAGCTGCACTCTCTATTCTGCTGGTGCAGTCACTGTGCACATACATTACATTACTGATCCTGTACTGATCCTGACTTACATACTGTATTATACTCCAGAGCTGCACTCACTATTCTGCTGGTGCAGTCACTGTGCACATACATTACATTACTGATCCTCTACTCATCCTCAGTTACTTCCTTTATTATACTCCAGAGCTGCGCTCACTATTCTGCTCGTGGGGTCACTGTGTACATACATAATATTACTGATCCTGAGTTACATCCTCTATTATAATCCAGAGCTGCTCACACTATTCTGCTGGTGGAGTTACTGTGTACATACATTACATTACTGATCCTGAGATACATCCTGTATAATACTCCAGAGCTGCACTCACTATTCTGCTGGTGCAGTCACTGTGTACATACATTACTGATCCTGAGTTACATCCTGTATTATACTCGAGAGCTGAACTCACTATTCTGCTTGTGCAGTCACTGTGTACATACATTACATTACTGATCCTGAGTTCCATCCTGTATTATACTCCAGAGCTGTACTCACTATTCTGCTGGTGCAGTCACTGTGTACATACAATTACATTACTGATCCTGTACTGATCCTGAGTTACATCCTGTATTATACTCCAGAGCTGCACTCACTATTCTGCTTGTGCAGTCACTGTGTACATATATTACATTACTGATCCTGTACTGATCCTGACTTACATCCTGTATTATACTCCAGAGCTGCACTCACTATTCTGCTGGTGCAGTCACTGTGCACATACATTACATTACTGACCCTCTACTGATCCTCAGATACATCCTGTATTATAATTCAGAGCTGCACTCACTATTCTGCTGGTGGAGTCACTGTGTACATACATTACATTACTGATCCTGCACTGATCCTGAGTTATATCCTGTATTATACTCCAGAGCTGCACTCACTATTCTGCTGGTGCAGTCACTGTGCACATGCATTACATTACTGATCCGTTTCTGATCCTGAGTTACATCCTGTATTATACTCCAGAGCTGCACTCACTATTCTGCTGGTGCAGTCACTGTGTACATACATTACATTACTGATCCTGTACTGATCCTGAGTTACATCCTGTATTATACTCCAGAGCTGCACTCACTGTTCTGCTGGTGCAGCCACTGTGTACATATATTACATTATTGATCCTGTACTGATCCTGAGTTACATCCTGTATTATACTCCAGAGCTGCACTCACTATTCTGCTAGTGCAGTCACTGTGTACATACATTACATTACTGATCCTGAGTTCCATCCTGTATTATACTCCAGAGCTGCACTCACTATTCTGCTAGTGCAGTCACTGTGAACATACATTACATTACTGATCCTGAGTTCCATCCTGTATTATACTCCAGAGCTGCACTCACTATTCTGCTGGTGCAGTCACTGTGCACATACATTACATTACTGATCCGGTTCTGATCCTGAGTTACATCCTGTATTATACTCCAGAGCTGCACTCACTATTCTGCTGGTGCAGTCACTGTGTACATACATTACATTACTGATCCTGTACTGATCCTGAGTTACATCATGTATTATACTCCAGAACTGCACTCACTATTCTGCTGGTGCAGCCACTGTGTACATACATTATACTACTGATCCTGAGTTCCATCCTGTATTATACTTCAGAGCTGCACTCACTATTCTGCTGGTGCAGTCACTGTGTACATACATTACATTACTGATCCTGAGTTACATCCTATATTATACTCCAGAGCTGCACTCACTATTCTGCTGGTGCAGTCACTGTGTACATACATTACATTTCTGATCCTGAGTTACATCCTGTATTATAATCATGAGCTGTACTCACTATTCTGCTGGTGCAGTCACTGTGTACATATATTACATTACTGATCTTGTACTGATCCTGACTTGCATCCTGTATTATACTCCAGAGCTGCACTCACTATTCTGCTTGTTCAGTCACTGTGCACATACATTACATTACTGATCCTCAGTTATATCCTGTATTATACTCCAGAGCTGCACTCACTATTCTGCTAGTGCATTCTCTGTGTACATACATTACATTACTGATCCTGAGTTATATACTGTATTATACTCCAGAGCTGCTCTCACTATTCTGTTGGTGCAGTCACTGTGCACATACATTACATTACTGATCCTGTACTGATCCTGAGTTACATCCTGTATTATACTCCAGAGCTGCACTCACTATTCTGCTGGTGCAGTCACTGTGTACATACATTACATTACTGATTCTGTACTGATCCTGAGTTACATCCTGTATTATACTCCAGAGCTGCACTCACTATTCTGCTGGTGCAGTCACTGTGTACATACATTACATTATTGATCCTGTACTGATCCTGAGTTACATCCTGTATTATACTCCAGAGCAGCACTCACTATTCTGCTGGTTCAGTCACTGTGTACATACATTACATTACTGATCCTGAGTTACATCTTGTATTATAATCCAGAGCTGCACTCTCTATTCTGCTGGTGCAGTCACTGTGCACATACATTACATTACTGATCCTGTACTGATCCTGACTTACATACTGTATTATACTCCAGAGCTGCACTCACTATTCTGCTGGTGCAGTCACTGTGCACATACATTACATTACTGATCCTCTACTCATCCTCAGTTACTTCCTTTATTATACTCCAGAGCTGCACTCACTATTCTGCTCGTGGGGTCACTGTGTACATACATAATATTACTGATCCTGAGTTACATCCTCTATTATAATCCATAGCTGCACACACTATTCTGCTGGTGCAGTCACTGTGTACATACATTACATTACTGATCCTGAGATACATCCTGTATTATACTCCAGAGCTGCACTCACTATTCTGCTGGTGCAGTCACTGTGTACATACATTACTGATCCTGAGTTACATCCTGTATTATACTCGAGAGCTGAACTCACTATTCTGCTGGTGCAGTCACTGTGTACATACATTACATTACTGATCCTGAGTTCCATCCTGTATTATACTCCAGAGCTGTACTCACTATTCTGCTGGTGCAGTCACTGTGTACATACATTACATTACTGATCCTGTACTGATCCTGAGTTACATCCTATATTATACTCCAGAGCTGCACTCACTATTCTGCTGGTGCAGTCACTGTGTACATACAATTACATTACTGATCCTGAGTTACATCCTGTTTTATAATCCAGAGCTGCACTCACTATTCTGCTTGTGCAGTCACTGTGTACATATATTACATTACTGATCCTGTACTGATCCTGACTTACATCCTGTATTATACTCCAGAGCTGCACTCACTATTCTGCTGGTGCAGTCACTGTGCACATACATTACATTACTGACCCTCTACTGATCCTCAGATACATCCTGTATTATACTTCAGAGCTGCACTCACTATTCTGCTGGTGGAGTCACTGTGTACATACATTACATTACTGATCCTGCACTGATCCTGAGTTATATCCTGTATTATACTCCAGAGCTGCACTCACTATTCTGCTGGTGCAGTCACTGTGCACATACATTACATTACTGATCCGGTTCTGTTCCTGAGTTCCATCCTGTATTATACTCCAGAGCTGCACTCACTATTCTGCTGGTGCAGCCACTGTGTACATATATGACATTACTGATCCTGTACTGATCCTGAGTTACATCCTGTATTATACTCCAGAGCTGCACTCACTATTCTGCTAGTGCAGTCACTGTGTACATACATTACATTACTGATCCTGAGTTCCATCCTGTATTATACTCCAGAGCTGCACTTACTATTCTGCTAGTGCAGTCACTGTGTACATATATTACATTACTGATCCTGAGTTCCATCCTGTATTATACTCTAGACCTGCACTCACTATTCTGCTGGTGCAGTCACTGTGTACATACATTACATTACTGAACCGGTTCTGATCCTGAGTTACATCCTGTATTATATTCCAGAGCTGCACTCACTATTCTGCTGGTGCAGTCACTGTGTACATACATTACATTACTGATCCTGTACTGATCCTGAGTTACATCATGTATTATACTCCAGAGCTGCACTCACTATTCTGCTGGTGCAGCCACTGTGTACATATATTACATTACTGATCCTGTACTGATCCTGAGTTACATCCCTTATTATACCCCAGAGCTGCACTCACTATTCTGCTAGTGCTGTCACTGTGCACATACATTACACTACTGATCCTGAGTTCCATCCTGTATTATACTCCAGAGCTGCACTCACTATTCTGCTGCTGCAGTCACTGTGTACATACATTACATTACTCATCCTGAGTTACATCCTGTATTATATTCCAGAGCTGCACTCACTATTCTGCTGGTGCAGTCACTGTGTACATACATTACATTATTGATCCTGTACTGATCCTGAGTTACATCGTGTATTATACTCCAGAGCAGCACTCACTATTCTGCTGGTGCAGTCAATGTGTACATACATTACATTACTGATCCTGAGTTACATCTTGTATTATAATCCAGAGCTGCACTCTCTATTCTGCTGGTGCAGTCACTGTGCACATACATTACATTACTGATCCTGTACTGATCCTGACTTACATACTGTATTATAATCCAGAGCTGCACTCACTATTCTGCTGGTGCAGTCACTGTGCACATACATTACATTACTGATCCTCTACTCATCCTCAGTTACTTCCTTTATTATACTCCAGAGCTGCGCTCACTATTCTGCTCGTGGGGTCGCTGTGTACATACATAATATTACTGATCCTGAGTTACATCCTCTATTATAATCCAGAGCTGCTCACACTATTCTGCTGGTGGAGTCACTGTGTACATACATTACATTACTGATCCTGAGATACATCCTGTATTATACTCCAGAGCTGCACTCACTATTCTGCTGGTGCAGTCACTGTGTACATACATTACATTACTGATCCTGTACTGATCCTGAGTTACATCCTGTATTATAACTCCAGAGCTGCAATCACTATTCTGCTGGTGCAGCCACTGTGTACATATATTACATTACTGATCCTGTACTGATCCTGAGTTACATCCTGTATTATACTCCAGAGCTGCACTCACTATTCTGCTAGTGCAGTCACTGTGTACATACATTACATTACTGATCCTGAGTTCCATCCTGTATTATACTCCAGAGCTGCACTCACTATTCTGCTAGTGCAGTCACTGTGTACATACATTACATTACTGATCCTGAGTTCCATCCTGTATTATACTCCAGAGCTGCACTCACTATTCTGCTGGTGCAGTCACTGTGCACATACATTACATTACTGATCCGGTTCTGATCCTGAGTTACATCCTGTATTATACTCCAGAGCTGCACTCACTATTCTGCTGGTGCAGTCACTGTGTACATACATTACATTATTGATCCTGTACTGATCCTGAGTTACATCGTGTATTATACTCCAGAGCAGCACTCACTATTCTGCTGGTGCAGTCAATGTGTACATACATTACATTACTGATCCTGAGTTACATCTTGTATTATAATCCAGAGCTGCACTCTCTATTCTGCTGGTGCAGTCACTGTGCACATACATTACATTACTAATCCTGTACTGATCCTGACTTACATACTGTATTATACTCCAGAGCTGCACTCACTATTCTGCTGGTGCAGTCACTGTGCACATACATTACATTACTGATCCTCTACTCATCCTCAGTTACTTCCTTTATTATACTCCAGAGCTGCGCTCACTATTCTGCTCGTGGGGTCGCTGTGTACATACATAATATTTCTGATCCTGAGTTACATCCTCTATTATAATCCAGAGCTGCACTCACTATTCTGCTGGTGCAGTCACTGTGTACATGCATTACTGATCCTGAGTTACATCCTGTATTATACTCGAGAGCTGAACTCACTATTCTGCTGGTGCAGTCACTGTGTACATACATTACATTACTGATCCTGAGTTCCATCCTGTATTATACTCCAGAGCTGTACTCACTATTCTGCTGGTGCAGTCACTGTGTACATACAATTACATTACTGATCCTGTACTGATCCTGAGTTACATCCTGTATTATACTCCAGAGCTGCACTCACTATTCTGCTTGTGCAGTCACTGTGTACATATATTACATTACTGATCCTGTACTTATCCTGACTTACATCCTGTATTATACTCCAGAGCTGCACTCACTATTCTGCTGGTGCAGTCACTGTGCACATACATTACATTACTGACCCTCTACTGATCCTCAGATACATCCTGTATTATACTTCAGAGCTGCACTCACTATTCTGCTGGTGGAGTCACTGTGTACATACATTACATTACTGATCCTGCACTGATCCTGAGTTATATCCTGTATTATACTCCAGAGCTGCACTCACTATTGTGCTGGTGCAGTCACTGTGCACATGCATTACATTACTGATCCGTTTCTGATCCTGAGTTACATCCTGTATTATACTCCAGAGCTGCACTCACTATTCTGCTGGTGCAGTCACTGTGTACATACATTACATTACTGATCCTGTACTGATCCTGAGTTACATCCTGTATTATACTCCAGAGCTGCACTCACTGTTCTGCTGGTGCAGCCACTGTGTACATATATTACGTTATTGATCCTGTACTGATCCTGAGTTACATCCTGTATTATACTCCAGAGCTGCACTCACTATTCTGCTAGTGCAGTCACTGTGTACATACATTACATTACTGATCCTGAGTTCCATCCTGTATTATACTCCAGAGCTGCACTCACTATTCTGCTAGTGCAGTCACTGTGAACATACATTACATTACTGATCCTGAGTTCCATCCTGTATTATACTCCAGAGCTGCACTCACTATTCTGCTGGTGCAGTCACTGTGCACATACATTACATTACTGATCCGGTTCTGATCCTGAGTTACATCCTGTATTATACTCCAGAGCTGCACTCACTATTCTGCTGGTGCAGTCACTGTGTACATACATTACATTACTGATCCTGTACTGATCCTGAGTTACATCATGTATTATACTCCAGAGCTGCACTCACTATTCTGCTGGTGCAGCCACTGTGTACATATATTACATTACTGATCCTGTACTGATCCTGAGTTACATCCCTTATTATACCCCAGAGCTGCACTCACTATTCTGCTAGTGCAGTCACTGTGTACATACATTATACTACTGATCCTGAGTTCCATCCTGTATTATACTCCAGAGCTGCACTCACTATTCTGCTGGTGCAGTCACTGTGTACATACATTACATTACTGATCCTGAGTTACATCCTATATTATACTCCAGAGCTGCACTCACTATTCTGCTGGTGCAGTCACTGTTTACATACATTACATTTCTGATCCTGAGTTACATCCTGTATTATAATCATGAGCTGTACTCACTATTCTGCTGGTGCAGTCACTGTGTACATATATTACATTACTGATCTTGTACTGATCCTGACTTGCATCCTGTATTATACTCCAGAGCTGCACTCACTATTCTGCTTGTTCAGTCACTGTGCACATACATTACATTACTGATCCTCAGTTATATCCTGTATTATACTCCAGAGCTGCACTCACTATTCTGCTAGTGCATTCTCTGTGTACATACATTACATTACTGATCCTGCGTTATATACTGTATTATACTCCAGAGCTGCTCTCACTATTCTGCTGGTGCAGTCACTGTGCACATACATTACATTACTGATCCTATACTGATCCTGAGTTACATCCTGTATTATACTCCAGAGCTGCACTCACTATTCTGCTGGTGCAGTCACTGTGTACATACATTACATTACTAATCCTGTGCTGATCCTGAGTTACATCCTGTATTATACTCCAGAGCTGCACTCACTATTCTGCTGGTGCAGTCACTGTGTACATACATTATATTACTGATCCTGTACTGATCCTGAGTTACATCCTGTATTATACTCCAGAGCTGCACTCACTATTCTGCTGGTGCAGTCACTGTGTACATACATTACATTACTGATTCTGTACTGATCCTGAGTTACATCCTGTATTATACTCCAGAGCTGCACTCACTATTCTGCTGGTGCAGTCACTGTGTACATGCATTACATTACTGATCCTGTGCTGATCCTGAGTTACATCCTGTATTATACTCCAGAGCTGCACTCACTATTCTGCTGGTGCAGTCACTGTGTACATACATTACTGATCCTGTGCTGATCCTGAGTTACATCATGTATTATACTCCAGAGCTGCACTCACTATTCTGCTGGTGCAGTCACTGTGTACATACATTACATTACTTATCCTGAGTTACATCCTGTATTATAATCCAGAGCTGCACTCACTATTCTGCTGGTGCAGTCACTGTGTACACACATTACATTACTGATCCTGTACTGATCCTGAGTTACATCCTGTATTATACTCCAGAGCTGCACTCACTATTCTGCTGGTGCAGCCACTGTGTACATATATTACATTACTGATCCTGTACTGATCCTGAGTTACATCCTGTATTATACTCCAGAGCTGCACTCACTATTCTGCTAGTGCAGTCACTGTGTACATACATTACATTACTGATACTGAGTTCCATCCTGTATTATACTCCAGAGCTGCACTCACTATTCTGCTGGTGCAGTCACTGTGCACATACATTACATTACTGATCCGGTTCTGATCCTTAGTTACATCCTGTATTATACTCCAGAGCTGCACTCACAATTCTGCTGGTGCAGTCACTGTGTACATACATTACATTACTGATCCTGTACTGATCCTGAGTTACATCCTGTATTATACTCCAGAGCTGCACTCACTATTCTGCTGGTGCACCACTGTGTACATATATTACATTACTGATCCTGTACTGATCCTGAGTTACATCCCTTATTATACCCCAGAGCTGCACTCACTATTCTGCTCGTGCAGTCACTGTGTACATACATTACATTACTGATCCTGAGTTCCATCCTGTATTATACTCCAGAGCTGCACTCACTATTCTGCTGGTGCAGTCACTGTGTACATACATTACATTACTGATCCTGTACTGATCCTGAGTTACATCCTGTATAATAATCCTGAGCTGTACTCACTATTCTGCTGGTGCAGTCACTGTGTACATATATTACATTACTGATCTTGTACTTATCCTGACTTGCATCCTGTATTATACTCCAGAGCTGCACTCACTATTCTGCTGGTGCAGTCACTGTGTACATACATTGCATTACTGATCCTCTACTGATCCTCAGTTACATCCTGTATTATACTCCAGAGCTGCTCTCACTATTCTGCTGGTGCAGTCACTGTGTACATACATTACATTACTCATCCTGAGTTACATCTTGTATTATAATCCAGAGCTGCACTCACTATTTTGCTTGGTGCAGTCACTGTGTACATACATTACATTACTGATCCTGTACTGATCCTGAGTTACATCCTGTATTATACTCCAGAGCAGCACTCACTATTCTGCTGGTGCAGTCACTGTGTACATACATTACATTATTGATCCTGTACTGATCCTGAGTTACATCCTGTATTATACTCCAGAGCAGCACTCACTATTCTGCTGGTGCAGTCACTGTGTACATACATTACATTACTGATCCTGAGTTACATCTTGTATTATAATCCAGAGCTGCACTCTCTATTCTGCTGGTGCAGTCACTGTGCACAAACATTACATTACTGGTCCTGTACTGATCCTGACTTACATACTGTATTATATTCCAGAGCTGCACTCACTATTCTACTGGTGCAGTCACTGTGCACATCCATTACATTACTGATCCTTTACTCATCCTCAGTTACTTCCTTTATTATACTCCAGAGCTGCACTCACTATTCTGCTCGTGGGGTCACTGTGTACATACATAATATTACTGATCCTGAGTTACATCCTCTATTATAATCCAGAGCTGCACACACTATTCTGCTGGTGCAGTCACTGTGTACATACATTACATTACTGATCCTGAGATACATCCTGTTTTATAATCCAGAGCTGCACTCACTATTCTGCTTGTGCAGTCACTGTGTACATATATTACATTACTGGTCCTGTACTGATCCTGACTTACATCCTGTATTATACTCCAGAGCTGCACTCACTATTCTGCTGGTGCAGTCACTGTGCACATACATTACATTAATGACCCTCTACTGATCCTCAGATACATCCTGTATTATACTTCAGAGCTGCACTCACTATTCTGCTGGTGGAGTCACTGTGTACATACATTACATTACTGATGCTGCACTGATCCTGAGTTATATCCTGTATTATACTCCAGAGCTGCACTCACTATTCTGCTGGTGCAGTCACTGTGCACATACATTACATTACTGATCCGGTTCTGATCCTGAGTTACATCCTGTATTATACTCCAGAGCTGCACTCACTATTCTGCTGGTGCAGTCACTGTGTACATACATTACATTACTGATCCTGTACTGATCCTGAGTTACATCCTGTATTATACTCCAGAGCTGCAATCACTATTCTGCTGGTGCAGCCACTGTGTACATATATTACATTACTGATCCTGTACTGATCCTGAGTTACATCCTGTATTATACTCCAGAGCTGCACTCACTATTCTGCTAGTGCAGTCACTGTGTACATACATTACATTACTGATCCTGAGTTCCATCCTGTATTATACTCCAGAGCTGCACTCACTATTCTGCTAGTGCAGTCACTGTGTACATACATTACATTACTGATCCTGAGTTCCATCCTGTATTATACTCCAGAGCTGCACTCACTATTCTGCTGGTGCAGTCACTTTGCACATACATTACATTACTGATCCGGTTCTGATCCTGAGTTACATCCTGTATTATACTCCAGAGCTGCACTCACTATTCTGCTGGTGCAGTCACTGTGTACATACATTACATTACTGATCCTGTACTGATCCTGAGTTACATCCTGTATTATACTCCAGAGCTGCACTCACTATTCTGCTGGTGCGGCCACTGTGTACATATATTACATTACTGATCCTGTACTGATCCTGAGTTACATCCTGTATTATACTCCAGAGCTGCACTCACTATTCTGCTAGTGCAGTCACTGTGTACATACATTACATTACTGATCCTGAGTTCCATCCTGTATTATACTCCAGAGCTGCACTCACTATTCTGCTAGTGCAGTCGCTGTGTACATACATTACATTACTGATCCTGAGTTCCATCCTGTATTATACTCCAGAGCTGCACTCACTATTCTGCTGGTGCAGTCACTGTGCACATACATTACATTACTGATCCGGTTCTGATCCTGAGTTACATCCTGTATTATACTCCAGAGCTGCACTCACTATTCTGCTTGTGCAGTCTCTGTGTACATACATTACATTACTGATCCTGTACTGATCCTGAGTTACATCCTGTATTTTACTCCAGAGCTGCACTCACTATTCTGCTGGTGCAGTCACTGTGCACATACATTACATTACTGATCCGGTTCTGATCCTGAGTTACATCCTGTATTATACTCCAGAGCTGCACTCACTATTCTGCTGGTGCAGTCACTGTGTACATACATTACATTACTGATCCTGTACTGATCCTGAGTTACATCCTGTATTATACTCCAGAGCTGCAATCACTATTCTGCTGGTGCAGCCACTGTGTACATATATTACATTACTGATCCTGTACTGATCCTGAGTTACATCCTGTATTATACTCCAGAGCTGCACTCACTATTCCGCTAGTGCAGTCACTGTGTACATACATTACATTACTGATCCTGAGTTCCATCCTGTATTATACTCCAGAGCTGCACTCACTATTCTGCTAGTGCAGTCACTGTGCACATACATTACATTACTGATCCTGAGTTCCATCCTGTATTATACTCCAGAGCTGCACTCACTATTCTGCTGGTGCAGTCACTTTGCACATACATTACATTACTGATCCGGTTCTGATCCTGAGTTACATCCTGTATTATACTCCAGAGCTGCACTCACTATTCTGCTGGTGCAGTCACTGTGTACATACATTACATTACTGATCCTGTACTGATCCTGAGTTACATCCTGTATTATACTCCAGAGCTGCACTCACTATTCTGCTGGTGCGGCCACTGTGTACATATATTACATTACTGATCCTGTACTGATCCTGAGTTACATCCTGTATTATACTCCAGAGCTGCACTCACTATTCTGCTAGTGCAGTCACTGTGTACATACATTACATTACTGATCCTGAGTTCCATCCTGTATTATACTCCAGAGCTGCACTCACTATTCTGCTAGTGCAGTCGCTGTGTACATACATTACATTACTGATCCTGAGTTCCATCCTGTATTATACTCCAGAGCTGCACTCACTATTCTGCTGGTGCAGTCACTGTGCACATACATTACATTACTGATCCGGTTCTGATCCTGAGTTACATCCTGTATTATACTCCAGAGCTGCACTCACTATTCTGCTTGTGCAGTCTCTGTGTACATACATTACATTACTGATCCTGTACTGATCCTGAGTTACATCCTGTATTATACTCCAGAGCTGCACTCACTATTCTGCTTGTGCAGTCTCTGTGTACATACATTACATTACTGATCCGGTTCTGATCCTGAGTTACATCCTGTATTATACTCCAGAGCTGCACTCACTATTCTGCTTGTGCAGTCTCTGTGTACATACATTACATTACTGATCCTGTACTGATCCTGAGTTACATCCTGTATTATACTCCAGAGCTGCACTCACTATTCTGCTGGTGCACCACTGTGTACATATATTACATTACTGATCCTGTACTGATCCTGAGTTACATCCCTTATTATACCCCAGAGCTGCACTCACTATTCTGCTAGTGCAGTCACTGTGTACATACATTACATTACTGATCCTGAGTTCCATCCTGTATTATACTCCAGAGCTGCACTCACTATTCTGCTGGTGCAGTCACTGTGTACATACATTACATTACTGATCCTGTACTGATCCTGAGTTACATCCTATATTATACTCCAGAGCTGCACTCACTATTCTGCTGGTGCAGTCACTGTGTGCATACATTACATTACTGATCCTGAGTTACATCCTGTATTATAATCCTGAGCTGTACTCACTATTCTGCTGTTGCAGTCACTGTGTACATATATTACATTACTAATCTTGTACTTATCCTGACTTGCATCCTGTATTATACTCCAGAGCTGCACTCACTACTCTGCTTGTGCAGTCACTGTGCACATACATTACATTACTGATCCTCTACTGATCTTCAGTTACATCCTGTATTATACTCCAGAGCTGCACTCACTATTCTGCTGCTGCAGTCACTGTGTACATACATTACATAACTCATCCTGAGTTACATCTTGTATTATAATCCAGAGCTGCACTCACTATTCTGCTGGTGCAGTCACTGTGTACATACATTACATTATTGATCCTGTACTGATCCTGAGTTACATCCTGTATTATACTCCAGAGCAGCACTCACTATTCTGCTGGTGCAGTCACTGTGTACATACATTACATTACTGATCCTGAGTTACATCTTGTATTATAATCCAGAGCTGCACTCTCTATTCTGCTGGTGCAGTCACTGTGCACATACATTACATTACTGATCCTGTACTGATCCTGACTTACATACTGTATTATACTCCAGAGCTGCACTCACTATTCTGCTGGTGCAGTCACTGTGCACATACATTACATTACTGATCCTCTACTCATCCTCAGTTACTTCCTTTATTATACTCCAGAGCTGCACTCACTATTCTGCTCGTGGGGTCACTGTGTACATACATAATATTACTGATCCTGAGTTACATCCTCTATTATAATCCAGAGCTGCACACACTATTCTGCTGGTGGAGTCACTGTGTACATACATTACATTACTGATCCTGAGATACATCCTGTATTATACTCCAGAGCTGCACTCACTATTCTGCTGGTGCAGTCACTGTGTACATACATTACTGATCCTGAGTTACATCCTGTATTATACTCGAGAGCTGAACTCACTATTCTGCTGGTGCAGTCACTGTGTACATACATTACATTACTGATCCTGAGTTCCATCCTGTATTATACTCCAGAGCTGTACTCACTATTCTGCTGGTGCAGTCACTGTGTACATACAATTACATTACTGATCCTGTACTGATCCTGAGTTACATCCTGTATTATACTCCAGAGCTGCACTCACTATTCTGCTTGTGCAGTCACTGTGTACATATATTACATTACTGATCCTGTACTGATCCTGACTTACATCCTGTATCATACTCCAGAGCTGCACTCACTATTCTGCTGTTGCAGTCACTGTGCACATACATTACATTACTGACCCTCTACTGATCCTCAGATACATCCTGTATTATACTTCAGAGCTGCACTCACTATTCTGCTGGTGGAGTCACTGTGTACATACATTACATTACTGATCCTGCACTGATCCTGAGTAATATCCTGTATTATACTCCACAGCTGCACTCACTATTCTGCTGGTGCAGTCACTGTGCACATGCATTACATTACTGATCCGGTTCTGATCCTGAGTTACATCCTGTATTATACTCCAGAGCTGCACTCACTATTCTGCTGGTGCAGTCACTGTGTACATACATTACATTACTGATCCTGTACTGATCCTGAGTTACATCCTGTATTATACTCCAGAGCTGCACTCACTGTTCTGCTGGTGCAGCCACTGTGTACATATATTACATTATTGATCCTGTACTGATCCTGAGTTACATCCTGTATTATACTCCAGAGCTGCACTCACTATTCTGCTAGTGCAGTCACTGTGTACATACATTACATTACTGATCCTGAGTTCCATCCTGTATTATACTCCAGAGCTGCACTCACTATTCTGCTAGTGCAGTCACTGTGAACATACATTACATTACTGATCCTGAGTTCCATCCTGTATTATACTCCAGAGCTGCACTCACTATTCTGCTGGTGCAGTCACTGTGCACATACATTACATTACTGATCCGGTTCTGATCCTGAGTTACATCCTGTATTATACTCCAGAGCTGCACTTACTATTCTGCTGGTGCAGTCACTGTGTACATACATTACATTACTGATCCTGTACTGATCCTGAGTTACATCATGTATTATACTCCAGAGCTGCACTCACTATTCTGCTGGTGCAGCCACTGTGTACATATATTACATTACTGATCCTGTACTGATCCTGAGTTACATCCCTTATTATACCCCAGAGCTGCACTCACTATTCTGGTAGTGCAGTCACTGTGTACATACATTATACTACTGATCCTGAGTTCCATCCTGTATTATACTCCAGAGCTGCACTCACTATTCTGCTGGTGCAGTCACTGTGTACATACATTACATTACTGATTCTGAGTTACATTCTATATTATACTCCAGAGCTGCACTCACTATTCTGCTGGTGCAGTCACTGTGTACATACATTACATTTCTGATCCTGAGTTACATCCTGTATTATAATCCTGAGCTGTACTCACTATTCTGCTGGTGCAGTCACTGTGTACATATATTACATTACTGATCTTGTACTGATCCTGACTTGCATCCTGTATTATACTCCAGAGCTGCACTCACTATTCTGCTTGTTCAGTCACTGTGCACATACATTACATTACTGACCCTGAGTTATATAATGTATTATACTCCAGAGCTGCACTCACTATTCTGCTAGTGCATTCTCTGTGTACATACATTACATTACTGATCCTGAGTTATATAATGTAGTATATTCCAGAGCTGCTCTCACTATTCTGCTGGTGCAGTCACTGTGCACATACATTACATTACTGATCCTGTACTGATCCTGAGTTACATCCTGTATTATACTCCAGAGCTGCACTCACTATTCTGCTGGTGCAGTCACTGTGTACATACATTACATTACTAATCCTGTGCTGATCCTGAGTTACATCCTGTATTATACTCCAGAGCTGCACTCACTATTCTGCTGGTGCAGTCACTGTGTACATACATTACATTACTAATCCTGTGCTGATCCTGAGTTACATCCTGTATTATACTCCAGAGCTGCACTCACTATTCTGCTGGTGCAGTCACTGTGTGCATACATTACATTACTGATCCTGAGTTACATCCTGTATTATAATCCTGAGCTGTACTCACTATTCTGCTGGTGCAGTCACTGTGTACATATATTACATTACTAATCTTGTACTTATCCTGACTTGCATCCTGTATTATACTCCAGAGCTGCACTCACTATTCTGCTAGTGCAGTCACTGTGTACATACATTACATTACTGATCCTGAGTTCCATCCTGTATTATACTCCAGAGCTGCACTCACTATTCTGCTAGTGCAGTCGCTGTGTACATACATTACATTACTGATCCTGAGTTCCATCCTGTATTATACTCCAGAGCTGCACTCACTATTCTGCTGGTGCAGTCACTGTGCACATACATTACATTACTGATCCGGTTCTGATCCTGAGTTACATCCTGTATTATACTCTAGAGCTGCACTCACTATTCTGCTTGTGCAGTCTCTGTGTACATACATTACATTACTGATCCTGTACTGATCCTGAGTTACATCCTGTATTATACTCCAGAGCTGCACTCACTATTCTGCTTGTGCAGTCTCTGTGTACATACATTACATTACTGATCCGGTTCTGATCCTGAGTTACATCCTGTATTATACTCCAGAGCTGCACTCACTATTCTGCTTGTGCAGTCTCTGTGTACATACATTACATTACTGATCCTGTACTGATCCTGAGTTACATCCTGTATTATACTCCAGAGCTGCACTCACTATTCTGCTGGTGCACCACTGTGTACATATATTACATTACTGATCCTGTACTGATCCTGAGTTACATCCCTTATTATACCCCAGAGCTGCACTCACTATTCTGCTAGTGCAGTCACTGTGTACATACATTACATTACTGATCCTGAGTTCCATCCTGTATTATACTCCAGAGCTGCACTCACTATTCTGCTGGTGCAGTCACTGTGTACATACATTACATTACTGATCCTGTACTGATCCTGAGTTACATCCTATATTATACTCCAGAGCTGCACTCACTATTCTGCTGGTGCAGTCACTGTGTGCATACATTACATTACTGATCCTGAGTTACATCCTGTATTATAATCCTGAGCTGTACTCACTATTCTGCTGGTGCAGTCACTGTGTACATATATTACATTACTAATCTTGTACTTATCCTGACTTGCATCCTGTATTATACACCAGAGCTGCACTCACTACTCTGCTTGTGCAGTCACTGTGCACATACATTACATTACTGATCCTCTACTGATCTTCAGTTACATCCTGTATTATACTCCAGAGCTGCACTCACTATTCTGCTGCTGCAGTCACTGTGTACATACATTACATTACTCATCCTGAGTTACATCTTGTATTATAATCCAGAGCTGCACTCACTATTCTGCTGGTGCAGTCACTGTGTACATACATTACATTATTGATCCTGTACTGATCCTGAGTTACATCCTGTATTATACTCCAGAGCAGCACTCACTATTCTGCTTGTGCAGTCACTGTGTACATATATTAGATTACTGATCCTGTACTGATCCTGACTTACATCCTGTATTATACTCCAGAGCTGCACTCACTATTCTGCTGTTGCAGTCACTGTGCACATACATTACATTACTGACCCTCTACTGATCCTCAGATACATCCTGTATTATACTTCAGAGCTGCACTCACTATTCTGCTGGTGGAGTCACTGTGTACATACATTACATTACTGATCCTGCACTGATCCTGAGTAATATCCTGTATTATACTCCACAGCTGCACTCACTATTCTGCTGGTGCAGTCACTGTGCACATGCATTACATTACTGATCCGGTTCTGATCCTGAGTTACATCCTGTATTATACTCCAGAGCTGCACTCACTATTCTGCTGGTGCAGTCACTGTGTACATACATTACATTACTGATCCTGTACTGATCCTGAGTTACATCCTGTATTATACTCCAGAGCTGCACTCACTGTTCTGCTGGTGCAGCCACTGTGTACATATATTACATTATTGATCCTGTACTGATCCTGAGTTACATCCTGTATTATACTCCAGAGCTGCACTCACTATTCTGCTAGTGCAGTCACTGTGTACATACATTACATTACTGATCCTGAGTTCCATCCTGTATTATACTCCAGAGCTGCACTCACTATTCTGCTAGTGCAGTCACTGTGAACATACATTACATTACTGATCCTGAGTTCCATCCTGTATTATACTCCAGAGCTGCACTCACTATTCTGCTGGTGCAGTCACTGTGCACATACATTACATTACTGATCCGGTTCTGATCCTGAGTTACATCCTGTATTATACTCCAGAGCTGCACTCACTATTCTGCTGGTGCAGTCACTGTGTACATACATTACATTACTGATCCTGTACTGATCCTGAGTTACATCATGTATTATACTCCAGAGCTGCACTCACTATTCTGCTGGTGCAGCCACTGTGTACATATATTACATTACTGATCCTGTACTGATCCTGAGTTACATCCCTTATTATACCCCAGAGCTGCACTCACTATTCTGGTAGTGCAGTCACTGTGTACATACATTATACTACTGATCCTGAGTTCCATCCTGTATTATACTCCAGAGCTGCACTCACTATTCTGCTGGTGCAGTCACTGTGTACATACATTACATTACTGATTCTGAGTTACATCCTATATTATACTCCAGAGCTGCACTCACTATTCTGCTGGTGCAGTCACTGTGTACATACATTACATTTCTGATCCTGAGTTACATCCTGTATTATAATCCTGAGCTGTACTCACTATTCTGCTGGTGCAGTCACTGTGTACATATATTACATTACTGATCTTGTACTGATCCTGACTTGCATCCTGTATTATACTCCAGAGCTGCACTCACTATTCTGCTTGTTCAGTCACTGTGCACATACATTACATTACTGACCCTGAGTTATATAATGTATTATACTCCAGAGCTGCACTCACTATTCTGCTAGTGCATTCTCTGTGTACATACATTACATTACTGATCCTGAGTTATATAATGTAGTATATTCCAGAGCTGCACTCACTATTCTGCTGGTGCAGTCACTGTGCACATACATTACATTACTGATCCTGTACTGATCCTGAGTTACATCCTGTATTATACTCCAGAGCTGCACTCACTATTCTGCTGGTGCAGTCACTGTGTACATACATTACATTACTAATCCTGTGCTGATCCTGAGTTACATCCTGTATTATACTCCAGAGCTGCACTCACTATTCTGCTGGTGCAGTCACTGTGTACATACATTACATTACTGATCCTGTACTGATCCTGAGTTACATCCTATATTATACTCCAGAGCTGCACTCACTATTCTGCTGGTGCAGTCACTGTGTGCATACATTACATTACTGATCCTGAGTTACATCCTGTATTATAATCCTGAGCTGTACTCACTATTCTGCTGGTGCAGTCACTGTGTACATATATTACATTACTAATCTTGTACTTATCCTGACTTGCATCCTGTATTATACTCCAGAGCTGCACTCACTATTCTGCTAGTGCAGTCACTGTGTACATACATTACATTACTGATCCTGAGTTCCATCCTGTATTATACTCCAGAGCTGCACTCACTATTCTGCTAGTGCAGTCGCTGTGTACATACATTACATTACTGATCCTGAGTTCCATCCTGTATTATACTCCAGAGCTGCACTCACTATTCTGCTGGTGCAGTCACTGTGCACATACATTACATTACTGATCCTGTTCTGATCCTGAGTTACATCCTGTATTATACTCCAGAGCTGCACTCACTATTCTGCTTGTGCAGTCTCTGTGTACATACATTACATTACTGATCCTGTACTGATCCTGAGTTACATCCTGTATTATACTCCAGAGCTGCACTCACTATTCTGCTTGTGCAGTCTCTGTGTACATACATTACATTACTGATCCGGTTCTGATCCTGAGTTACATCCTGTATTATACTCCAGAGCTGCACTCACTATTCTGCTTGTGCAGTCTCAGTGTACATACATTACATTACTGATCCTGTACTGATCCTGAGTTACATCCTGTATTATACTCCAGAGCTGCACTCACTATTCTGCTGGTGCACCACTGTGTACATATATTACATTACTGATCCTGTACTGATCCTGAGTTACATCCCTTATTATACCCCAGAGCTGCACTCACTATTCTGCTAGTGCAGTCACTGTGTACATACATTACATTACTGATCCTGTGTTCCATCCTGTATTATACTCCAGAGCTGCACTCACTATTCTGCTGGTGCAGTCACTGTGTACATACATTACATTACTGATCCTGTACTGATCCTGAGTTACATCCTATATTATACTCCAGAGCTGCACTCACTATTCTGCTGGTGCAGTCACTGTGTGCATACATTACATTACTGATCCTGAGTTACATCCTGTATTATAATCCTGAGCTGTACTCACTATTCTGCTGGTGCAGTCACTGTGTACATATATTACATTACTAATCTTGTACTTATCCTGACTTGCATCCTGTATTATACTCCAGAGCTGCACTCACTACTCTGCTTGTGCAGTCACTGTGCACATACATTACATTACTGATCCTCTACTGATCTTCAGTTACATCCTGTATTATACTCCAGAGCTGCACTCACTATTCTGCTGCTGCAGTCACTGTGTACATACATTACATTACTCATCCTGAGTTACATCTTGTATTATAATCCAGAGCTGCACTCACTATTCTGCTGGTGCAGTCACTGTGTACATACATTACATTATTGATCCTGTACTGATCCTGAGTTACATCCTGTATTATACTCCAGAGCAGCACTCACTATTCTGCTGGTGCAGTCACTGTGTACATACATTACATTACTGATCCTGAGTTACATCTTGTATTATAATCCAGAGCTGCACTCTCTATTCTGCTGGTGCAGTCACTGTGCACATACATTACATTACTGATCCTGTACTGATCCTGACTTACATACTGTATTATACTCCAGAGCTGCACTCACTATTCTGCTGGTGCAGTCACTGTGCACATACATTACATTACTGATCCTCTACTCATCCTCAGTTACTTCCTTTATTATACTCCAGAGCTGCACTCACTATTCTGCTCGTGGGGTCACTGTGTACATACATAATATTACTGATCCTGAGTTACATCCTCTATTATAATCCAGAGCTGCACACACTATTCTGCTGGTGGAGTCACTGTGTACATACATTACATTACTGATCCTGAGATACATCCTGTATTATACTCCAGAGCTGCACTCACTATTCTGCTGGTGCAGTCACTGTGTACATACATTACTGATCCTGAGTTACATCCTGTATTATACTCGAGAGCTGAACTCACTATTCTGCTGGTGCAGTCACTGTGTACATACATTACATTACTGATCCTGAGTTCCATCCTGTATTATACTCCAGAGCTGTACTCACTATTCTGCTGGTGCAGTCACTGTGTACATACAATTACATTACTGATCCTGTACTGATCCTGAGTTACATCCTGTATTATACTCCAGAGCTGCACTCACTATTCTGCTTGTGCAGTCACTGTGTACATATATTACATTACTGATCCTGTACTGATCCTGACTTACATCCTGTATTATACTCCAGAGCTGCACTCACTATTCTGCTGTTGCAGTCACTGTGCACATACATTACATTACTGACCCTCTACTGATCCTCAGATACATCCTGTATTATACTTCAGAGCTGCACTCACTATTCTGCTGGTGGAGTCACTGTGTACATACATTACATTACTGATCCTGCACTGATCCTGAGTAATATCCTGTATTATACTCCACAGCTGCACTCACTATTCTGCTGGTGCAGTCACTGTGCACATGCATTACATTACTGATCCGGTTCTGATCCTGAGTTACATCCTGTATTATACTCCAGAGCTGCACTCACTATTCTGCTGGTGCAGTCACTGTGTACATACATTACATTACTGATCCTGTACTGATCCTGAGTTACATCCTGTATTATACTCCAGAGCTGCACTCACTGTTCTGCTGGTGCAGCCACTGTGTACATATATTACATTATTGATCCTGTACTGATCCTGAGTTACATCCTGTATTATACTCCAGAGCTGCACTCACTATTCTGCTAGTGCAGTCACTGTGTACATACATTACATTACTGATCCTGAGTTCCATCCTGTATTATACTCCAGAGCTGCACTCACTATTCTGCTAGTGCAGTCACTGTGAACATACATTACATTACTGATCCTGAGTTCCATCCTGTATTATACTCCAGAGCTGCACTCACTATTCTGCTGGTGCAGTCACTGTGCACATACATTACATTACTGATCCGGTTCTGATCCTGAGTTACATCCTGTATTATACTCCAGAGCTGCACTCACTATTCTGCTGGTGCAGTCACTGTGTACATACATTACATTACTGATCCTGTACTGATCCTGAGTTACATCATGTATTATACTCCAGAGCTGCACTCACTATTCTGCTGGTGCAGCCACTGTGTACATATATTACATTACTGATCCTGTACTGATCCTGAGTTACATCCCTTATTATACCCCAGAGCTGCACTCACTATTCTGGTAGTGCAGTCACTGTGTACATACATTATACTACTGATCCTGAGTTCCATCCTGTATTATACTCCAGAGCTGCACTCACTATTCTGCTGGTGCAGTCACTGTGTACATACATTACATTACTGATTCTGAGTTACATCCTATATTATACTCCAGAGCTGCACTCACTATTCTGCTGGTGCAGTCACTGTGTACATACATTACATTTCTGATCCTGAGTTACATCCTGTATTATAATCCTGAGCTGTACTCACTATTCTGCTGGTGCAGTCACTGTGTACATATATTACATTACTGATCTTGTACTGATCCTGACTTGCATCCTGTATTATACTCCAGAGCTGCACTCACTATTCTGCTTGTTCAGTCACTGTGCACATACATTACATTATTGACCCTGAGTTATATAATGTATTATACTCCAGAGCTGCACTCACTATTCTGCTAGTGCATTCTCTGTGTACATACATTACATTACTGATCCTGAGTTATATAATGTATTATATTCCAGAGCTGCTCTCACTATTCTGCTGGTGCAGTCACTGTGCACATACATTACATTACTGATCCTGTACTGATCCTGAGTTACATCCTGTATTATACTCCAGAGCTGCACTCACTATTCTGCTGGTGCAGTCACTGTGTACATACATTACATTACTAATCCTGTGCTGATCCTGAGTTACATCCTGTATTATACTCCAGAGCTGCACTCACTATTCTGCTGGTGCAGTCACTGTGTACATACATTATATTACTGATCCTGTACTGATCCTGAGTTACATCCTGTATCATACTCCAGAGCTGCACTCACTATTCTGCTGGTGCAGTCACTGTGTACATACATTACATTACTGATTCTGTACTGATCCTGAGTTACAGCCTGTATTATACTCCAGAGCTGCACTCACTATTCTGCTGGTGCAGTCACTGTGTACATACATTACATTACTGATGCTGTGCTGATCCTGAGTTACATCCTGTATTATACTCCAGAGCTGCACTCACTATTCTGCTGGTGCAGTCACTGTGTACATACATTACTGATCCTGTGCTGATCCTGAGTTACATCATGTATTATACTCCAGAGCTGCACTCACTATTCTGCTGGTGCAGTCACTGTGTACATACATTACATTACTTATCCCGAGTTACATCCTGTATTATAATCCAGAGCTGCACTCACTATTCTGCTGGTGCAGTCACTGTGTACATACACTACATTACTGATCCTGAGTTCCATCCAGTATTATACTCCAGAGCTGCACTCACTATTCTGCAGGTGCAGTCACTGTGTATATACATTACATTACTGATCCTGTACTGACCCTGAGTTACATCCTATATTATACTCCAGAGCTGCACTCACTATTCTGCTGGTGCAGTCACTGTGTACATACATTACATTACTGATCCTGAGTTACATCCTGTAGATCTTTTTATTATAAAAATGAAAAACATAACAATAATAATAACAGAAACATAACAAAATTATCAACCACAAAATAAACAATGTAATGAACTGGTCCAGCTGCTCCCTCTCTCCTCACACACATATTATACATATATACACAATAATAACTACTCATATTGCAGACTTCTGGTCCGGTTACCAAACAAAATAATAACAATATAATAAGTAAAATAAACAATAACCGACAAAAATATATAGAAACTAATATATACATTTTTTTTATATATATTAATATAAAATAAATACTAACTATACAAATGTAAACATTACTAAACAAAACCCCCCACACTCAAGCCCACCAGTCCCTCCCCGGCACTGACCTGAGAGCTGGTCCTGCGCCTCATGCCTCAGTCCAACGTCCATAGGCCAGATCAGGCAGTGCCAGTTTTTCACCCAAATAACCAGATGAACCCACCTCCCCCCTTTTCCCTCCACCCAACCTAATACCTACACCCAAACCCATATATACAATATATACAGAAACAAACAATACAATAACCACAACTGACAAAGCCCAAGTTCGGCGCCTGCAGCCCTACATCACTGTCTACTGATCAATAAAACAAAAATCTATGGTGTCAGCAGCAGCCCACCACCAGGAGAGGAGACGACCAGACTAGGGCACACTAAAAGAAAAGCCCCTCCAGAGGAGAGCGGCCCTCCGTGTACCCAGTCTCTCATACTCCAGAGAACGTACCTTCACCAGGTCACCGAGTATGGTCCTAAACACATCGTCCACTGGGAGGATTTTCCGCTGCGTCGATACTAAGCACCGTGCGTTCCACGTGTGATACCTAACCACTGCGCTAACTAGAAATAAGGTGCAGCGGTCCTGACCACCCAGGTCCCCGAATGCTCCATAGGCCAATTCCGCATAAGAGAGCCCGGCCAGCTGGGGCCAGCCAATGGAGGCGCCCACCCTGTTGTACACCTCTGTGTTAAAGGGACAACGAAGCAGGAAGTGGTCCATGCTTTCAAGCATGGTAACACAATGCTCCCGAGGACAGTTCCTGTCCTCAGAGCTCCTACTCTTCAGATTGTCCCTCACACACAGCTTCCCATGGAAGCAGCGCCAAGCCAAGTACCAAAACTTTGAGGGGATCCTGAAAGAATTCAAAAGATGCAGACCCACCCCAAGATCCCGACTTGGGCAATCCCTGCGCGCCAGAGGCCTCTGAAAATGGGTCAACAGAACCCTTTTGTCAAGGAGCTTCCTTGGCAGAGTCCTGAACTCCCACATTCCCAGACCCCACCTGCGAATTACCTTCAGAACCACAGTAGCGTAAGCCGGTAGATGTCCATGTGGTGTGCGTAGATCTTTCACTTGCCCTCCTGTCTCCCATTCCTGGAAGAAAGGCTGAAACCATCGCTTACAGGAGAATACCCACAGAGGAGCCCTCTCTTTCCAGAGGTTTGCAATATTGATCTTAATGAAGGTATTCACAAGGAATACCACAGGGTTCACCATACCCAACCCTCCTAGTCTCCTCGTATGGTAAGTAACCTCCTTCTTGACAAGGTTCAGTCTATTCCCCCATAACAGTTGGAAGAACAAACTGTAGACCCGAGTCCAGAGAGGCTCCAGCAAGATGCACACACTGCCCAGATAGATCAGCACAGGGAGCAGGTAAGTTTTGATCAGGTTTATCCTTTCCCTTAGGGTCAAAGACCAACCCTTCCATTGGTACACCTTCTGAATGGCGATCTGTAGCCTGCTGTCCCAATTTTGTTTGGGGCAATCCCCCTGGCCAAATTTGATGCCAAGAACTTTTGCAGAGACTTTGGGTTCTGGAAGGGTGTCCGGGAGATCAAAACCAGAATCTCCTCCTCCCAGCCAGAGACTCTCACACTTATCCCGGTTGATCTTGGACCCGGATGCCTCCGAGTAGCGATTTACCTCTGACATCAGCCATTCTGCCTCCCCATCAGAGGAAACAAAAACGGTGACATCATCGGCATACGCCACCACTCTCAGAGTGGCTTCCGGTGCTGCCCGGTCCATCACGATCCCAGCCAATGGTCCACGCTCCACCCTTCTAAGAAGTGGGTCAATCGCAAACACGTACAGCAGCGGGCTCAAGGAACAACCCTGGCGAACACCACACCCAACCTCAAAAGAGCTGCCAATCCAACCGTTCACAAGCGGGAAACTCTCTGCCCCAGCGTACAAGGTCTTAAGCCAATCAACAAACCCCCCCGGCCGGCCATACCTCAGAAGGACAGACCAGAGGTACTCATGATTAACCCGATCAAACGCTTTTGCCTGGTCCAATGACAGCATGTACCCCTTCCAGTGACCAGCCCTACTCTGCTCCACCGCCTCTCGGACACAGAGTACAGCACTAATTGTACTGCGGCCCGGAACAGAGCAATGCTGGGCCCCCGAAAGGAGCTGGGGTGCAAATTTCACCAGCCGATTAAACAGCACCTTTGCCAAAACCTTCCTGTCTGCATTCAGAAGCGCTATGGGAGGCCAATTCTCAATGCAAGATGGGTCCTTACCCTTTGACAAGATGATCAGGGCAGACCTCCTCATTGACTTTGGCAGAGTGCCCGAGGAAAGACATTCATTGAATACCTCAGTCAAGAGGGGAACCAAGGCGTCCTTAAAGGTCTTATAGAATTCAGATGTTAAGCCATCTGGACCGGGAGATTTCTTTAGGGCAAGCCCTTCAATCGCCAACTTAACTTCCTCTTCCCTGATCATCTCTGTCAAAACGCCAAGAGAGGGGTCTACCCCTGGTTCGGGGACGGCTTCAGCCAGAAAAGCCGACATCTCATCCCAATCCAGATCCCTCTTCCCCAAGAGGTGCGAGTAGAAGGATCTGACGACCTCCAGGGTCCCTATAAAAGGCCGTCTATATGACATTACATGAAATTGAGCCTGTGTTACGGACACATGGAAAGTCATTACAAGATTTTGGCCTACACCTTCCTGTTGGCAAGTACGATGATCCAATCAATTCTGGCAAATATTACGACCCTGTTGCGGAAAAGGCTTTGAGGAGAAATTCCAAATGTTAAACCCAGGACAACGAAAGGCTTTCGAAAAAATCAGAGAAGCTTTTGAGATTCCAACTTGCAACAACGTCTATTTTTTATTGACGGACCTGGTGGAAGTGGTAAGACATTCCTGTATAATACAATCATGCATTACGTTCAGAGCAAAAATGAATTAGTCTTGCCATGTACATTTACAGGCATTGCTGCTACTTTGCTGGAAGGAGGCCGAACTTCCCATAATCTGTTCAAACTGCCTATACCAATTAATGAAACGTCGACGTGCAATATTCGTCATGGCAGCAATACTGCCAATGAGTTGAAAAACGCCAAACTCATAATCTGGGACGAAGATTCTACGGCTCCAGCTCATGCTGTAAATGCAGTTGACACCTTCTACAAAGAACTCATGGCTGAAGATCCAAAAGTTCCCTCCAAAAAAACGTTCGGAGGTGCAGTGTCTGTTTTTGGTGGAGATTTTCGACAAATCCTTCCTGTTGTACCACATGGCACCAGAACCGAAATAATTTCAGCATGCATGAAGAACAGCAATTGTTGGAGGAATATTGAAGTCCTCAAATTGGACCAAAACATGCGTACCAATGAGGACAATGTCCCCCAAGAACATCAAGGCTTTTCCCAATGGCTTTTAAACCTTGGAGATGGAAAACTTCAAGAACCAGGACTAGAGGAAGGTATCTTTGAAATTCCTTCTGTCTGCATTGAAAATGGATGTATTGTTGATGCTGTCTTTCCTCAAGTCATACAACCAGAAGGTAAAAGCATTGCAAACCGTGCAATCCTAACTCCAAAAAACCAACATTCACATGAACTGAATGAAAATGTTCTTAGACGAATTCAGTCTGAATTGAAATGCTACACCAGTATTGATTCCATTCAGCAAGATACTGCAAATGCTGAGGAAGCAGCAAACTATCCGATGGAGTTCTTAAACAGCTTAACGCCTGGTGGTATGCCTCCTCATAGATTACATTTGAAAGTTGGAGCAGTAGTCATGCTATTAAGAAACCTTAACTCAAGAAGAGGTCTTTGCAATGGCACCAGAATAGTTGTGAAGCAAATGATGTCAAAAGTCATTGACTGTGAAATCCTCAGCGGATCATTTAAAGGTACAAGGGTATCATTCCCAGAGTTATTCTGCCCCAAGCCATCCTCATCTTCCTTTTACTTTAAAACGAAAACAGTTTCCCTTAAGACTGGCTTATGCTATGACCATCAACAAAAGTCAAGGGCAAACACTGGATTCAGTTGGCATATATTTGCCATCTCCAGCCTTCAGCCATGGCCAACTTTATGTCGCCTCTTCAAGGACAAAATCCTTCCAACAAGTCAAAGTCAAAGTTTTTGCTACTGATCAACGAGGCAACTTAAAGAAAGACCACAGAGTTTACACCAAAAATGTTCTTTACACAGAAGTTTTTGCACAATAATTTTTTTTTCCAGCTAATAGTTTAACAAAATGTAAAATGTTATATATAACAGTGAATGTGTCTTTCTGTTCAAAGCCAAAATGGGTGGCGGCTGTGCAGTGTGGTGCCTGAGTCAGAGCGTGTGCACACTGCACTACGATGCCATTTTACTGAAGACACTGTGTGTGCAAATTCCCAGACACAGTGTCTTCAAGAAAATGGCGCCAGATATTGTGAGATGCGCACACGTTGACTCAGGCACTATTTTATGGGAACAGCACATACCAGGATGGGGGCACAGGATGGCAGCAGCACATACCAGGATGGGGGCACAGGATGGGAGCAGCACATACCAGGATGGGGGCACAGGATGGCAGCAGCACATACCAGGATGGGGGCACAGGATGGGAGCAGCACATACCAGGATGGGGGCGCAGGATAGCAGCACATACCAGGATGGGGGCACAGGATGGCAGCAGCACATACCAGGATGGGGGCACAGGATAGCAGCAGCACATACCAGGATGGGGGCACAGGATGGGAGCAGCACATACCAGGATGGGGGCACAGGATGGGAGGAGCACATGACAGGATGGAGGCCATATACCAATATAAATGCTCGCCACCCGGGCGTAGAACGGGTCGTTCAATAGCTAGTACATTATAGGTGAAGTAGACTCAAAAGACCAAAGCAGATTCAACCTTAAAGAACGAGTCATTACTTCTTCTTTTACCCATGAGCCCCGCACGTCATGTCCAACTGCCCCAATGCACATTTCGAATCTTCCTCAGGGGGTGCCCCTGCGTGCGTTGGGGCAGTTGGGCATGACGTGCGGACTCACGGGTAAGTGCCTCATTCATTACCAGTATACTTATCTCTAACATTCAAGAAGTTGTCCACTACTTTATGTATCCCCCCCCGGGGCCCCTAAGACTTATTGTGAATACCTTCTGTTGCTGATAATGCCTGTGAGTGGCGCTATCGGTTGCCGCTCACAGGCATCACGTGACTCCGGCTGACGTCATGACAAGTGAGGCGTGACTCAGCACTGGGGTCCCCGCGGTGGCCGCTGGGTTGTGGGTGGGGTTACCCCCGCGTCACACCTTGCATCCACCGCGCGCTTTCCCAATGAATGGAGAGAGGCAGAGCGCGTGGTGGATGCTGGGTGTGACGAGGAGGGGTAACCCCGCCCACAGCCTGGAGTCCACCCTGGAACCTGGAAGACAAAGACCCCCGGCTGCTGCCAGCACTTGTCATGACATCAGCGGATGTCAGAGCCGGCTGCAGCCGGGGGTCACATGATGCCTGTGAGGGGCCAGTGATAGCGCCACTCACAGGCCGTATCTGCAACAGAAGGTATTTACAAGAAGTCTTAGGGGCCCCGGGGGGATACATGGGGGGGATATAAAGTAGTGGACATCCCCTTTCAGCCATGGCGCTCTGTTTTACCACCTGTGTGCCTGTTTTTATGTAATCTCCACCTATATGATGTGTGCTGCTCCTCTTTATTGATTTTGATTTAATTATACTGAGTTAGGACCTAAGCACTATAATACTGTTGTGGGGATCTATGTGATACTGCTATATCTATGTCAGATATGTAATTGGTCTGGCACCCCCACTAAAACCACGTTCCCTCCCCCACCCCCCACCCCCCCGTCCAACTAATCTCATATATGTGTGTCTCTCTTGTGATTAATACAATTGATATTGATATTTACTTTATGATTGAAGTAGTAATGACTCGTTCTTTAAGGCTGAATTTGTCATGTCATTGTATCATAACACAGGATAACAAAAAAATGGTGGTAGCCCATGCAAGTGCTGCACTCACTATTCTGCTGGTGCAGTCACTGTGTACATACATTACATTACTGATCCTGTACTGATCCTGAGTTAAATCCTGTATTATACCCCAGAGCTGCACTCACTATTCTGGTAGTGCAGTCACTGTGTACATACACTACATTACTGATCCTGAGTTCCATCCAGTATTATACTCCAGAGCTGCACTCACTATTCTGCTGGTGCAGTCACTGTGTACATACATTACATTACTGATCCTGTACTGATCCTGAATTATATCCTGTATAATACTCCAGAGCTGCACTCACTATTCTGCTGGTGCAGTCACTGTGTACATAAATTACATTACTGATCCTGAGTTACATCCTGTATTATACTCCAGAGCTGCACTCACTATTCTGCTGGTGCAGTCACTGTGTACATACATTACATTACTGATCCGGAGTTATATCCTGTATTATACTCCAGAGCTGCACTCACTATTCTGCTGGTGCAGTCACTGTGTACATACATTACATTACTGATCCTGAGTTACATCCTGTATTATACTCCAGAGCTGCACTCATTATTCTGCTGGTGCAGTCACTGTGTACATACATTACATTACTGATCCTGAGTTACATCCTGTATTATACTCCAGAGCTGCACTCACTATTCTGCTGGTGCAGTCACTGTGTACATACATTACATTACTGATCCGGAGTTATATCCTGTATTATACTCCAGAGCTGCACTCACTATTCTGCTTGTGCAGTCACTGTGTACATACATTACATTACTGATCCTGAGTTACATCCTGTATTATACTCCAGAGCTGCACTCACTATTCTGCTGGTGCAGTCACTGTGTACATACATTACATTACTGATCCTGAGTTACCTCCTGTATTATACTCCAGAGCTGCACTCACTATTCTGCTGGTGCAGTCACTGTGTACATACATTACATTACTGATCCTGCACTGATCCTGAGTTATATCCTGTATTATACTCCAGAGCTGCACTCACTATTCTGCTGGTCCAGCCGCTCCCTCTCTCCTCACACACATATTATACATATATACACAATAATAACTACCTACACCATGACATCTGGTCCAGTTACCAAACAAATAATAACAATATAATAAACAATAACCGACAAATTATATACATACTAATATATACATTCTTCTTTTTTTTTTTTTTTTTTTTTTATAAATAAAATAAATACTAACTATACAAATATATACAAGACAAAACAAAACCCCCCACACTCAAGCCCACCAGTCCCTCCCCGGCACTGACCTGAGAGCTGGTCCTGCGCCTCATGCCTCAGTCCAACGTCCATAGGCCAGATCAGGCAGTGCCAGTTTTTCACCCAAATAACCAGTGTCCCAAAAGATGAACCCACCTCCCCCTTTTCCCTCCACCCAACCTAACACCTACACCCAAACCCATATATACAATATATACAGAAACAAACAATACAATAACCACAACTGACAAAGCCAAAGTTCGGTGCCTGCAGCCCTACATCACTGTCTACTGATCAAAACAAAACAAAAATCTATGGTGTCAGCAGCAGCCCACCACCAGGAGAGGAGATGACCAGACTAGGGCACACTAAAAGAAAAGCCCCTCCAGAGGAGAGCGGCCCTCCGTGTACCCAGTCTCTCATACTCCAGAGAACGCACCTTCATCAGGTCACCGAGTATGGTCCTAAACACATCGTCCACTGGGAGGATTTTCCCCTGCGTCGATACTAAGCACCGTGCGTTCCACGTGTGATACCTAACCACTGCGCTAACTAGAAATAAGGTGCAGTGGTCCCGACCACCCAGGTCCCCGAATGCTCCATAGGCCAATTCCGCATAAGAGAGACCGACCAGCCAGGGCCAGTCAATGGAGTCGCCCATCCTGTTGTACACCTCTGTGTTAAAGGGACAACGAAGCAAGAAGTGGTCCATGCTTTCAAGCATGGTACCACAATGCTCCCGAGGACAGTTCCTGTCCTCAGAGCTCCTACACTTCAGATTGTCCCTCACACACAGTTTCCCATGGAAGCAGCGCCAAGCCAAGTCCCAAAACTTCGAGGGATCCTGATAGAATTCAAAAGATGCAGACCCACCCCAACATCCCGACTTGGGCAATCCCTGCACACCAGAGGCCTCTGAAAATGAGTCAACAGAACCCTTTTGTCAAGGAGCTTCCTTGGCAGAGTCCTGACCTCCCACATTCCCAGACCCCACCGACGAATTACCTTCAGAACCACAGTAGCGTAAGCCGGTAGATGTCAATGTGGTGTGCGTAGATCTTTCACTTGCCCTCCTGTCTCCCATTCCTGGAAGAAAGGCTGAAACCATCCCTTACAGCAGAATACCCACGGGGGAGCCCTCTCTTTCCAGAGGTTAGCAATATTGATCTTAATGAAGGTATTCACAAGGAATACCACAGGGTTCACCATACCCAACCCTCCTAGTCTCCTCGTATGGTAAGTAACCTCCCTCTTGACCAGGTTCAGTCTATTCCCCCATAACAGTTGGAAGAACAAACTGTAGACCCGAGTCCAGAGAGGCTCCGGCAAGATGCACACACTGCCCAGATAGATCAGCACAGGGAGCAGGTAAGTTTTGATCAGGTTTATCCTTTCCCTTAGGGTCAAAGACCAACCCTTCCATTGGTTCACCTTCTGAGTGGCGATCTCTAGCCTGCTGTTCCAATTTTGTTTGGGGCAATCCCCCTGGCCAAATTCGATGCCAAGAACTTTTGCAGAGACTTTGGGTCCTGGAAGGGTGTCCGGGAGATCAAAACCAGAATCTCCTCCTCCCAGCCAGAGACTCTCACACTTATCCCGGTTGATCTTGGACCCGGATGCCTCCGAGTAGCTATTTACTTCTGATATCAGCCACTCTGCCTCCCCATCAGAGGAAACAAAAACGGTGACATCATCGGCATACGCCACCACTCTCAGAGTGGCTTCCGGTGCTGCCCGGTCCATCACGATCCCAGCCAATGGTCCACGCTCCACCCTCCTAAGAAGTGGGTCAATTGCAAACACGTACAGCAGCGGGCTCAAGGGACAACCCTGGCGAACACCACACCCAACCTCAAAAGAGCTGCCAATCCAACCGTTCACAAGCGGGAAACTCTCTGCCCCAGCGTACAAGGTCTTAAGCCAATCAACAAACCCCCCCGGCAGGCCATACCTCAGAAGGACAGACCAGAGGTACTCATGATTAACCAGATCAAACGCTTTTGCCTGGTCCAATGACAGCATGTACCCCTTCCAGTGACCAGCCCTACCCTGCTCCACCGCCTCTCGGACACTAATTGTACTGCGGCCCGGAACAGAGCAATGCTGGGCTCCCGAAAGGAGCCGGGGTGCAAATTTCACCAGCCGATTAAACAGCACCTTTGCCAAAACCTTCCTGTCTGCATTGAGAAGCGCTATGGGACGCCAATTCTCAATGCAAGATGAGTCCTTACCCTTTGACAAGATAATCAGGGCAGACCTCCTCATTGATTTTGGCAGAGTGCCCGATAAAAGACATTCATTGAATACCTCAGTCAACAGGGGAACCAAGGCGTCCTTAAAGGTCTTATAGAATTCAGATGTTAAGCCATCTGGACCGGGAGATTTCTTTAGGGCAAGCCCTTCAATCGCCAACTTAACTTCCTCTTCCCTGATCATCTCTGTCAAAACGCCAAGAGAGGGGTCTACCCCTGGTTCGGGGACGGCTTCAGCCAGAAAAGCCGACATCTCATCCCAATCCAGATCCCTCTTCCCCAAGAGGTGCGAGTAGAAGGATCTGACGACCTCCAGGGTTCCTGATCTGGATCTTTTCAGGGACCCCGCAGTGTCAACCAGTCCTGTAACAACTTTACTATTCACTGACATCTTGCAGTTTCTGTAAGGGTCTGGCGAGCGGTACTTCCCATAATCCCTCTCAAAAACCAAAGATGCGTGTCTATCATACTGACACCTCATTAGCAAAGATTTCACTCTGGAGATCTCCTCGCGGCTACCTCCAGTTGAGACAAGATGCTCGAGTTTCCTCCTCAGGCCCTGATACAGGTGGTACCTGTCCAGGCTCCAGAGTCTCGAGAGCTGGCGGAAGAATCTCGCCACCCTTTTCTTGAACATCTCCCACCACTCTGACTTACTACTACAAAGATCCAGTAAGGGTACCTGGCTCTGAAGAAAATCCTCAAAGGACTGTCTTATCTCCGCTTCTACCAAGAGAGACGAATTGAGCCTCCAAAAGCCTCTTCCTATCCGGGGAGTCTCTGTAACATTCAGAAAAAACAAAATCAAACAGAGATCGGAGAACTCCACCTCAACAGCAGATACTGCTGAAGAGACGGCTTCCTCCTTTAAATAAAACTTGTCTATCCTGGACCTACAGTTACCTCTATGATAGGTGAACCCCTCGTGGACTGCGGTGAGCCGGATGTGGACATCTACCAGGCGAGCTTCACTAGCTACACTATTAAGGGCGACGCCATCATAAGTCAGCTTGTCTCTGGAACCTCCTCTATCTCGGGGCCTCATGACAGTGTTAAAGTCCCCTCCAAAGACGACCTGCCGACTCGTAAAAAGGTAGGGCTTGATTCTCATAAAGAGACACTTCCGGTCCCACTTAGATTGGGGACCATAGATGTTAATGAGCCAGAGCTCTTGTCCCTTCATGAGGACATCTAATATCAGGCACCTCCCCATTTCTAACTCAATAACCCGTCGGCATTCTACCGGTGCGGTAAAAAGGACCGCCACTCCGCTATACGGCTCGGCCGCAAGAGACCAATAGGAGGGCCCAAGTCTCCACTCCCTCTGCCATATTTGGCAGCCTGGTCTCTTGCAAAAAGAAAACGTCAGCTTCAACCCGGCTGAGAAAATCAAAGGCCGCCAATCTAGCCATATTTGACTTAATGCTGGCGACATTAATGGACACCAGCGTCAACGGAGTGGGTACTGCCATCATTGGTGATTGAGTTAGATAGCTTTCTTCTTCCCACTCCCCTTATCCTCTGCCTCAGAGGAGGAATCCTTCCCCCTCTTTAATGATACAGAGGTGTCCATTCCCACATTTTTCCTTCTTTTTTCGTCCTTGTCTCCGGACTCTGGGCCAGTCCCTCCCCCCAAGGACCTTGCATCCCCAGGAGAAGGAGACTCGGCGCCCACTGTAAGCTCCGCCGAAGCCAGAACCTCACCCTCAGCCTCCTCTTTTGAGGAAGAGATGTTATCAAGGGCTTGGAAGCGGTTAGAAAGACCAACTAGAGGGGAGTCAGTTTTACCTTCCTTAGGTACCTTGGTCAGAGCGGGAGAAGATATTTTATCTCCCTTCTTTCTCTTCTTTTTGGTGCCGAGCTTACGCTTGTTCTCTAGCCACCGCTTATTGTCCTCATCCATATTTTCATATTGGGAGGATTCTGAGGCAGAGGGGGTTTCCTCCCTGTGGATCCTCCTGACCTTCTCATCAAACTCATCATCCCTCGGGGCCTCAGCAGCAACACTGGCATCCAGGACAGGGGCCGCCCCCGTAGCCCGGGGCTCGCCCCGCTCCCTCTCCTGTCTGCACTTGTCTAGACACCTCAGCTGGGCAGGCATCTTTTTATTGTTTTTCTTCCCTGGCCCCTCAGCTCCCCCACCCCTGCTAGTTCTCTCCCCAGCAAAATCGGCCTCACGGCTTTCTCCCACCGGGGTCTCGACTGCATTAGCGAAGGAGCGAGGACAACGGCTGACTGGGTGACCTAACTCACCACACAGGTGGCACCTAATCTCCACACAAGAGGCAGCAAGGTGACCGACACCCCCACACAACGCACATTTCTGCACAGTGCAGTTTGCACTGAAGTGTGTAGGGTCGCCGTACCTGTGACAGAGCTTTGGTTGCCCCAGGTAGAAGACCAGGATACGATCCCTACCCAGGAAGGCAGATGATGGAATGTGGGCAACCGTACCACCTGAACACTTAAGTTTTACCATAAACGTCCAGGCCCCTGACCAGATACCAAACTCGTTGCGTTTTTTATTTGGCATCTCCACCACCTCTCCACACTGACCAAGCCATAATCATCAACATTAACAGAAATAAACACTTGAAATAGATCACTCTGTGTGTAATGACTCTACATAATATATGAGTTTCACTTTTTGTATTGAAGAACTGAAATAAACTAACTTTTTGATGATATTCTAATTTAGTGAGATGCACTTGTATATTACCTCTCTTATCTGAGATTCGTGTACAGGAGACCTATATCAGTTGGGATAGCGTTTTACAGGCATCTAGTCAGGGATTATTGCATTGTACTCCGTGCTTGAAAAAAACTATTCCCTATTGAGAACGCTGTTAGCTGCTTTTAAAATAGGGACAGGTGCTAGATGGTATTATCAGCTGGAAATGAGTGTTCATTCTGGATGTGTTTGATCATATCTCACACACCACATGGCCAGATAAGGTAGCAAAATGTTAAAATGACATTTGCGGGTGAATGCATTTTTCACCGTTGAAAAAAATGCAAAAGTGCAAAAACACATCAAAAACGATAAGTGTGAACTTAGCCCAAGGTCTGGAGGTGCATTTTTGCTTTTGGTTATTTATTTGGCTTTATATACAGTGGCAAATCCAACCAAAACAAAGCAACGAAAAAGGAGCCAATGGTTTTAAAGATATGCATCAAAATTTATTAGTACATAGATGATCAGACAAAAGCAGGAATCAGTGTGGAAAACACATGAGGAATAGAAACCCGCAACAACCCTCTTCACATGGCGGACACATGCAGGACCAAACAGTACAATTTAAGTCGGATATAGACTATCTAAGTATTTGAGGAGTAACACCATACATAGATGATATGTCAATACATATTTTCAAGTACAGCACCTATACTGGACTAGAATACCCATGCTGTTCTATACTGCTGAGTGTACGTTCCCTATCATATGCCAGATATAACCATAAGTGACCTGCTAAGTCACTATATATACATACCAGAGATATTAAGCTTCAGCAGAAGACAGTCAGGGAATAGTCAAAGATTTAGAGGTCCGTCTAAGGTCGGCACATGCGGAGCAGAGAAGCCCCGACGCGCGTTTTGGTGGTTCCCTTCGTCAGGGGGCATGTTTGCTGCCTCGCTGTCACTTGCTTATATTGGCGCCAGGCATATTTAAAGACCGGAAGTGATATCAGCGTCACTGCGGAGACCAGGACGCCAGCCGACATCCGCATCATGTGACAGCGGAGGGGCGGGGCTTAAGCCCTAACGCCACACACCGCTGAAACACACAGTGTCATTGCGGAGGTAGAACGCCGGCCGGCATCCGCGTCATGTGGCAGCAGAGGGGCGGGGCATAAGCCCTGACGCCACACACCGCTAGAACACAAAGACCGCGGGACCGGAAGTGACGTGTGCGTCACCATTGGGATCCGGACGCCGGCCAGCATCCGCGTCATGTGACAGAAGCGGGGGCTACAGAATAGCCACAACACCTCATGTCACTGGGACACGGAAAGCCGGCCGGCGCACAGACCCACATAGTCAGCACATTTGCCTGACTGTCTCCTTCACTAGACCAGGTATCATCGCATCCCTCTCATTGAAATAACGAGAGTCAGTTCTATAAGGCCATGATGCCACATATCAAAGATTGTCTAAAAGATAAAATAAAGAAAGAGGGGAAAGAAAACATGAACTGGGGGGGGGGGACCCAGAAATGTAGAAATTTTTCCAAATTTATTAAAAAAGAAAAACTTAAATATCACATGGTCATAAGTATTCAGACCCTTTGCTCAGTATTGAGTAGAAGCCCCCTTTAGAGCTAGTACAGACACGAATCTTCTTGGGAATGATGCAACAAGTTTTTCACACCTGGATTTGGGGATCCTCTGTCATTCTTCCTTTCAGATCCTCTCCAGTTCCGTAAAGTTGGATGGTGAACGTTGGTGGACAGCCATTTTCAGGTCTCTCCAGAGATGCTCAATTGGGTTTAGGTCAGGGCTCTGGCTGGGCCAGTCAAGAATGGTCACAGAGTTGTTCTGAAGCCACTCCTTTGTTATTTTAGCTGTGTGATTAGGGTCATTGTCTTGTTGAAAGGTGAACCTTCGGCCAAGTCTGAGGTCCAGAGCACTCTGGAAGAGGTTTTCATCCAGGATATCTCTGTACTTGGCCGCATTCATGTTTCCTTCAATTGCAACCAGTCATCCTATCCCTGCAACTGACAAACACCCCCATAGCATGATGCTGCCACCACCATGTTTCACTGTTGGGATTGTATTGGGCAGGTGATGAGCAGTGCCTGGTTTTCTCCACCCATACCGCTTAGAATTATCAACAAAGTTATCAAAAAGTTCTATCTTCATCTCATCAGACCAGAGAATCTTATTTCTCATAGTCTGGTAGTCCTTCATGTGTTTTTGAGCAACTTCTATGCGGGTTTTCATATGTCTTGCACTGAGGAGAGGCTTCCATCGGGCTACTCTGTCATAAAGGCCAAACTGGTGGAGGGCTGCAGTGATAGTTGACTTTGTAAAACTTTCTCCCATCTCCCTACTGCATCTCTGGAGCTCAGACACAGTGATCTTGGGTTTGTTCTTTACCTCTCTCACCAAGGCTATTCTCCCACGATTGCTCAGTTTGGCTGGACGGCCAAGTCTATGAAGACTTCTGGTGGTCCCAAACTTCTTCCATTTAAGGATTAGGGAGGCCACTGTGCTCTTAGGAACCTTGAGTAATGCAGAAATTATTTTGTAACCTTGGCCAGATCTGTGCCTTGCCACAATTCTGTCTCTGAGCTCCTTGGGCAGTTCCTTTGAGCTCATGATTCTCATTTGGTCTGACATGCACTGTGAGCTGTGAGGTCTTATATAGACAGGTGTGTGCCTTTCCAAATCAAGTCCTATCAGTTTAATTAAACACAGCTGGACACAATGAAGAAGTAGAACCATCTCAAGGAGGATCACAAGGTAATGGACAGCGTGAGACTTAAATATGAGTGTCTGACCAAAGGGTCTGAATTCTTATGATCTTGTGATATTTCAGTTTTTTTCTTTTTTAATAAATTTGCAAAAATTTCTATATTTCTGTTTTTTTCAGTCAAGATGGGGTGCAGAGTGTACTTTAATGAGAAAAAAGAATGAACTTTTTAGAATTTACAAAATGGCTGCAATGAAACAAAGAGTGAAACATTTAAAGGGGTCTGAATACTTTCCGTACCCACTGTATACATTTATTCAGGATGTGGGGGGGGGCGCGGTCTCGGGCCCATCAGACTATAGTTACCCCACTGTATGTACATATATATACAATATTCATTTTTTAGAGTTAGGCATATAACAATTTTTAACAACTGCATACCAATTCCGTCTTGTTTCAATGGCACTCTCATACATATACAGCGATGGGTGACATTGATGCCTGTTCCCCAGGTAGCACATTTTAATCCCCCAACTGGGGTTATAAAATCCTTGGGGATTAATTTCATAGTGCTTTTATGAATTTTTTTTTATATAGTACTGTCCACACTGAGTATTTAATTCTCCCCTCTTTTCCTTCCTTTTTTTACTGTCCCATTTTACCATTCTTATTTGAATAAAAATTAATGAAAAACTAAAAATAAATACAATTGTTCACGTCCCCCACTCAGCAACAGCGCTTCCGGCTGGAACATCACTCCGGACGGGCACAGGAGAGGGGCAGATTCGGGATGTTGCTCCCGCAACATTTCCACCTTGCCAGAGGACCCTACCATAGTCACTACCATGGAGTGGGAGCTGGAGGACTGCTAACAAAATTGTATTCATCTGAATGCTTGAACCAACGGTGCTGTACATACCTAGTACAAATGAACTCCGCTGTCTCCCTGCGGTGGATCAGGGGATACCTTGTGTAATATTAAAGATTTTCCTGCAAAAATTGCTGAATATTCACAATTATTTTCTATTAGTCATTATTATAGGTGGAGATTGTCTTACTGACCCCACAGCCCTGGTGAGAAGGGTGGTCTCTAGAATACAGAAGGTCTTATTATGTCACAGTGGGGATGTGACCCCTGGGCTCCCCAGGACGCCCAGCACCGAATCCAATTGGTTCCTGTGCAGAAAACTTAGGTCGAGCCACATTTAGGTAAAAGGGTCCGAGCCTATGGATAAAATCTATGGATCAGAACATGTTTTTCCTACATTGACCATCATTTTTAGGTGTAACAGAATCACTGGTCCTCTCCTCCACTTTTGGCCGAGGTCTGGAGGATTACTGGGAGACATGGAACAGATGTTCTCCTGTTTGTAGCCCACCCATCAGACATGTATGTCGTAAACAACTGACACCCCATAAATGTCAGGAGGACTCTATTAAATACAAAGGGACATTAATCAATTTAAAAGTTTTATTTTTAAATTAAGAATTGCATGGAAGGACGAGGAGATGTTCTTGGAGGAGCCTCCTTCTTCAGCAGATGTTCCTTGCTGGTCAGGAGGCCACATGTAGATGGTGCCAGTCCTTCCATACAGGTACAGCATTGATGGTGGATGTGCTGTACTTTCCTCAGGGTGCTAGACGTGGCGGTTTTCTGCCCTCGCGATGTTTATGGAGCCGCGGTGACAGACACCAAATAAGCAGCTTTCTCGGATGGAGTGAGCAGCCCTGGATAGTCCACGCCGGCAGGATGAGATCACCCGGCGGAAGAGAGAACCTATGAGAAGAGACGTAACACTGATGTCAGTAACAGGACTCCATATCAGAGGACACGGCTGTGCGGTCACTGTGGCCGGACGGCAGAGGAATCATCCATACACAGGTACGGGGGGATTGTCCGCCATCATACATGTGACAATCCCACCACTGACAGATCTGCTCCACGGCCGACACCACACAACATGGGGCTTATTGTCACACTCACCTCTTCTCCTTTCCCCTTCTTCTTCTCTCTCTGGTTTTTGTTGTTTTTTCGGTTTTCTTTTCCCCTGAACTGGAAATTCGAATAAAAAACAAGAAAAAGATGTTGATTATAAACTCCTGAGAGATGAGCTTTGTATGGTTCTATAGGATGGTGTTATTCTCGTGGCTTGTAGCCCCGGTAATCGATTATTGCCCCATAATGGGGGAAATATGTCACATATACATAACATCAGCAGAGGGGTGAGAATTAGATTACCCAGAGAACTGATTAATATGAAACCTGCCATGTGGGGTCTCGACAAGGAGCTATGTCCCTTCTTACCATGACATTACTTGTAATGTGCCGCAGTGTTGCCTTATAATCAGTTACATAAACCTCAGTGTAACATTGAGGCCATAAAGGGGTCAGTATGGGCCATATGGGGCCGTGGGCGCAGGATTTGAGTCAGTTTGGCAGAAGACTGAACGGCCCCTTAGAACTTTTAACGCATAAAAGAATGGAGATTTTTACAGAATGAACTGCTCATCGCTTTATAGGGAGAAAAAAGTAGGAATTTTCTGATCCTTTATGTGCACGTTCACATTACATATTTTGACCACAAACTGTGATAGGATGTCATATAGACCTGTACACACCTGACAATGGGGAGGACTCGCTGTAATTAGCAGTGAAACACTGCTTGTCTCCATCAGGTTTAGAAGGGGAAGATTCTTGCTGCCTGTTTGGTAGAAGAAAAACATAAATTACAAGCGAAAACAATACAAAATGGACAAACACCCGTCTGCAAGGCCGGTTAGGACATTTGGATAACATGGAGGAGGCACTCTGCTCAGGACCCACTTCTATCAGTAAGAATGGAGAATCGCTAGTAATATTGGCCTGTAATGAGCTGGAAATGATTGACTGGTTGCAATGATCGGCTGTTATCGCCGGCGTTATCACAAGCCAGAACCACAGTGATCATCAATCATGGGGTGGTGGCGCTGGATATAGTGCTGAGTTACACTTATCTTACAGTTGATCTTCTGATATATCAGATCCAAACCCGATAATAATAATTTACTCACATGTCTGAGTGTTTTGCACTCTCTGGGGAATACACTGGAGGTGGCTTCAGTTCTTCATCGTTCATCACCCTGGTATTGGTGGAACAGAGCTAAAACATAGAGAAAAATAAAATAAATATATATTTAAACTTTATTTTAATTATAAGTTTTATAGATCTTACCGGTCACACTTACTTTAGAAAGCCTTTGAGACGATGATATAAAGTTCAGGCTTTCTGGCCAGTCATTATCCTCGCTTGTGTCCCCCTCATCTGAATCAATAAGTTCGTAATTGCTACATTGAGCTGAAAAGCACAAGTGTTATTAGAGATTATTAGTATGAGACCCGATCACGGAAAGTCACCATTTTATCACTAAAAATGATTGGGACTGATTGTCACAAAATATGAAAGACAAGACACACAAAAGCTTTCTGCAGATGACGTCTCCTTCTACTTACGGTCAAAGTAGCCAGTGTCCTCTTCTGACTCAAAGTTAGGAATGAAATGTGGCTCTTTACTTAGAAGACTGTCAAAGTCTATGCCACATAGGAATGGATGCATTTTGATCTCTTTCGCTCCTCCTGGGAAAGGAAGACAATAAAAAGTGATCTAGACATTATCAGATAGACAGCTCCATATCTGAACAGTTTATGTTACTCTGAACTAAAGACGTAACAGAGCTGATGTGAAGAAAAGTTGCTGAAAGTCAGAGCATGAAGTAAGGGAATGGAAAAGCAGGTAAAGCAGAGAACCTCAGTGCTGATCCTCAGGGGCGTGATCATTTATCTGGTCACAGATGTGTAATAATTCATTATTAATACTATTATATACATTACCTGTCCCAAGTCTATGTGCCGGATCTTTTCTGAGCAGCTCAGTGATGATGTCCTGAGCATCAGGTGGAGGAGTGCGATTATCAAATGTCCAAGTTATCTCATCTGTTATATTAAAAGAAAATGTTACAGAAAATAAAACCTCTTCATTTACTTTATTAAAACAAAAATCTTTTGGATTAACACAACAAGTAACTAAACCACAGAACCAATCTAAGCAAATAACAATGACACCACACCGCATTCAGATTATTTTACTTACCCCTTAATATACTGCAGTAAGTGTCATATTTGGAATCCCCATGAAATGGTACACGGAATAGAAGGAATTCGTGTAGGATGATCCCTACCGACCACCAGTCCACAGGCCGCCCATAGCCTTCCTGTAAGATGACTTCAGGGGCGATGTATTCAGGGGAGCCAGCAATCTGGAAAGCAACAGAAGAAGGAGATGAGGAGCTGAGAAAATAATTGTGACGAATAACATCAGAGGAAAACGTTTTCTAGATGAGAAGATATCAGAGAAGAAGAAATAGATGAGAAGAGTAAAGAACAAGATCCTGTAAGTAAAGCCGACCTCATCATCACGGAACTCTCTGGTGACGTCCTCGGTTGGAGCCTTGTAGGTTTCTGATGTTGGTCTCATGAGGCCGAGTTTGGAAAGTCCGAAGTCCGTGACTTTAATATGACCAGATGCCGATACCAGGAGGCTGTGAAAAAACAGACGGTGTCAGCCCCAAGTAATAACCCATAGACTTTATGACAATCTCTAACTTTCTTCCTCCTAGAGGGGGCACTTACTTCTCAGGCTTCAGGTCTCGGTGCACCACACCAAAGCTGTGCAGGTATTCCACAGCCAGGACTGTTTCTGCAATGTACTTTCGGGCCAAGGGGACAGGTAAAGGTCCATAGATGTTCATAAGACTGCCACAGTCTCCTCCTACAGGAGAAAGCAAATATGACAGGAGAGGGTTTGTTACAATGTAAATGACACATGATGCGTGTGAATGAGAAATAAGCGGAGACATTGGGGCAGGATGTCACACATAGAGATATACTGTGTAATAATGCAAAAGAAAAACAATGGAGCATACCCTAATAGTAACTAGGACTGCGCTGAATGTCTATGAAGCCAAACCACAAATGTGCAAAAGCTGCAGAAATAAGTGCAAGGAAACAACGTCCCATATAAAAATGTGAAGCTATACTATGTATATAGATGTGTATGTGCAGTGTGTGTGTATATAGCTGTGTATGTGCAGTATATGTGTATATAGCTGTGTATGTGCAGTATATGTGTATATAGCTGTGTATGTGCAGTGTGTGTGTATATAGCTGTGTATGTGCAGTGTGTGTGTATATAGCTGTGTATGTGCAGTATATGTGTATATAGCTGTGTATGTGCAGTGTGTGTGTATATAGCTGTGTATGTGCAGTATATGTGTATATAGCTGTGTATGTGCAGTATATGTGTATATAGCTGTGTATGTGCAGTATATGTGTATATAGATGTGTATGTGCAGTATATGTGTATATAGCTGTGTATGTGCAGTATATGTGTATATAGCTGTGTATGTGCAGTGTGTGTGTATATAGCTGTGTATGTGCAGTGTGTGTATATAGCTGTGTATGTGCAGTATATGTGTATATAGCTGCGTATGTGCAGTGTGTGTATATAGCTGTGTATGTGCAGTATATGTGTATATAGCTGTGTATGTGCAGTATATGTGTATATAGCTGTGTATGTGCAGTATATGTGTATATAGCTGTGTATGTGCAGTGTGTGTGTATATAGCTGTGTATGTGCAGTATATGTGTCTATAGCTGTGTATGTGCAGTATATGTGTATATAGATGTGTATGTGCAGTATATGTGTATATAGCTGTGTATGTGCAGTATATGTGTATATAGCTGTGTATGTGCAGTGTGTGTGTATATAGCTGTGTATGTGCAGTGTGTGTGTATATAGCTGTGTATGTGCAGTATATGTGTATATAGCTGTGTATGTGCAGTGTGTGTGTATATAGCTGTGTATGTGCAGTATATGTGTATATAGCTGTGTATGTGCAGTGTGTGTGTATATAGCTGTGTATGTGCAGTATATGTGTATATAGCTGTGTATGTGCAGTATATGTGTATATAGCTGTGTATGTGCAGTGTGTGTGTATATAGCTGTGTATGTGCAGTATATGTGTATATAGCTGTGTATGTGCAGTATATGTGTATATAGCTGTGTATGTGCAGTATATGTGTATATAGCTGTGTATGTGCAGTATATGTGTATATAGCTGTGTATGTGCAGTATATGTGTATATAGCTGTGTATGTGCAGTGTGTGTGTATATAGCTGTGTATGTGCAGTATATGTGTATATAGCTGTGTATGTGCAGTATATGTGTATATAGCTGTGTATGTGCAGTATATGTGTATATAGCTGTGTATGTGCAGTATATGTGTATATAGCTGTGTATGTGCAGTATATGTGTATATAGCTGTGTATGTGCAGTATATGTGTATATAGCTGTGTATATGCAGTATATGTGTATATAGCTGTGTATGTGCAGTATATGTGTATATAGCTGTGTTTGTGCAGTATATGTGTATATAGCTGTGTATGTGCAGTGTGTGTGTCATGACATGATTATATTTAAATATGTCCTTTTTTTTTTTTAAATAAATGTGTATTGTTGTTTATGAGAAAACAATAAGGCATCCCCTAAAAATAAGCCCTAACCCATCTTTTGGAGCAAAAAATTGATATAAGACCCTGTCTTATTTTTTGGAAAAACCCTGTACAAACTGTAAAAATTCAGTCAAACCCTCCTTTATCTATAGTGAAAATTTCTGCCACATAATCATTTTTCTGGCATGTTGTTAACAGATAACTTATAGTAAAAGCAGTGTGGACATGTAACCATCTATGTGGTCACATTCTGCTTATGGAGAAGGTCCTAGAGATGAGCAGACCAGCGCTGGATATAGATACGATGGATATGTCCTACCTGGTACATACTCCATGACCATGCACAGATGACGTGTAGTTGGAAAGGAGCACAACATGGAGGCCACGAAGGGACAATCTGCGAATGTTAGGATGTCCCTCTCTAGAAAGGCCCGTTCAAGTCTTACTGGATCTTTCAGCTTCTGCTTGTCCAGTTTCTTCATGGCGTATAACTGTTTGGAGTCTTTTTGGCGCACTAAGTGGACGGTTCTGAAGAGGAAGAAAATCGGTGGTTTATAATGTATTCTTACTAACAGTCTGTCTATAGACCTCATCACATCTCCTGTACTAATGGTGAATACTAGATGAGCTGCCGTCGCTACATAGATGATCTCCACTGGGAGGTCCTCATCCATGTCACATCCTGACTCACTGGAAAAGAGACAATTAGATGTGCACAGAAGAGATGAGCGAATAAAATACAATGGATTAGAATTCTACTCAAATTTTACATATATCCGCATTGGCCAAAATGGCGAAATTTTTGTAATTCTCTTCCTCATGGATTCGGCAAAATGGTGAACATTGGCTACTATTTTCTAAACCTTAAAAGTCCGTCAAAATGTTAAAAAATAAACAAACTCTTACACTTTCCTCTCTGGCTCCTCTATCTCAACCTTTTGGTCCTCACTGTACTTTCAAAGCTGCTGCCAGTGCTGAAGCCCAAAAAAATGTCTAAGGCTGAGACAGGACTTCTGGCATTGATGACGTCTAGGAAGATTCTGCACAAACGCATAAAAGGTCATGGTGGCATGACATTGCAAATCTTCCTGCTCTTGCATAGAATCCTCCTGGACCTTCTCCAAGCTAGAAGTTCTGGCCCAGCGTGAGCGGCAGCAATCTGAAGACGCGGTGAGGATCGGACAGATGAGGCTGAGAAGCGGAGGGGTCGGAGAGCTGAGCAGTAAGGTCAGTATGAGTATTTTTTCCATTTTGTACATCTTACATTTATTAAGATCTGGGGTCTGGAGAGAACCCAGAGCGTAATAAGAGATATTACATTTGCCGAGTGATAACTTCTACGTCAATCACATTTCCCAGGAAAGTCTGCATGAAAGGCGAATGTGAATTATGCCAGATCCGCTCTTCTCTAGAGAACAGGGATGTGGACTCCAATAATTCCTCTATGGTAACACTGTACGGGCACAGAGACAGAGGGATCATCATAAGGAGCCCTAGAAACCGAATATTATGCCGACATCAAGCTCACCCAAAAGCTCCACAGCTGAACTGTTTGATCTGTTCGTAGTCGCTCTTACAAGGATTTCTCCCTGGGTTCAATGATCCGATCAAGTCCTAGAAATAATAAGAAATGGCATTAAAGCATAAAATCTGCAGAAAGATAAAATCTGTGGATGCCGGACCCCCACAGACAACATTATGTATATGGGATATCCCCCATACACAGACATCACTGTACTGCAGGGGAGGAGACGGGAGATCACACAGCGGGGGCAGGAATAATAATGCCGCCATCACACACAATAGATCTGATCTACAAGAAGAATAGGGATATCCCCTCGTCATATGGGGGATAATATTATATGTGTAATTCACCCCCGTTACCTGATCATACACAGACGTCTCCGCTGATACTTACACTGACAGATTCCTGGACCTCGGGGGTCTCACATATTCCACCGTCAGTAATTGCCGGCACAGATATTCCTATAATAATGAGGAAACGTTTTGTATTAGACGATATCAGTACATAATATATAACATCCATATTAAGAAGGAGATGAGACGGGCTCTGTACACGGTGTAATACTGGTATATGGGATTCTGCACACAACGTATATATTTATGGCTCCTCCATAGATGGATATTCTGGACCATAAATGGCCATTGTTCAGGATCTGATTCATCCTAGAACAATTACATGATCGGGGACCTAGGAGCCTCCTTGTACATGATAAAGAAGAGCACAGAGGAGAGAAGCAGAATTACCTGCGCCCCCTCCATTATAGTCTATAAGGGGCTCCGGAGCCGTCACCGGCCTCATACAGAGGATGGAGAGTAAATCTACATGTTCTCTGCCGTTCTCTATAATATCTCGATATGTGAATGTAAGAATATTAGATGATTGCTCACCTTCCATCAGATCAGTGTTCAGCCCCTGCTGACTGGTATTAGGGTCCGGGATAGTCAGGTTTTCCCCCTCTTCAGAGTCACCTTCTGATGTTTCCTGTTCGTCACAATATGTACAATTAATGTAGCATTTCACAAATACTAAATCACCGTATACAGTCCGTCCTCGACTTAGAAACATCTGACTTACAAACGACTCCAAGATACAAAGGGTTGATGATGAAAAAAAAAAGCTAATATTCACCACTCTCCTCTCCGGCCGCCCCGCTGCTCACCACCTATCGTCCAGTCCTCTTCTTTCCAATGTCATGTGCTACTTCTCCGGTCTCTTCACTATAGTGCAGGACTTCTGGCCACATTCAGGACCCAGATTTCACTGCTCATCATAAGGTCATAAGGACGAGACGGGAAGTCCTGCCCCATAGTGAAGAGGCTGGAAATGTGGCACACTATGATGGAATAAGAGGACCGGGTGGCGGACAGCGAGCAAAATATTATTGTTTTTTTTTACTCTTTCCATTTTACATTCAAATTTGGGTTACAAACAAAACTATAGGCTATATCTAGTTCATAACCCAAGGACGGCCTGTACATAAGGCAGGAAGGACTAAACCTGGATCTATGGGATAATCTCATTACTGGACGGACTCTACATAAGGCACGAAGTACTAAACCTGGATCTATGGGACAATCTCAGTATTGGACGGACTATACATGACCGCTCCCTCCAGAAAATCAACATGAATATATAAGGGACTTGTATCTACAACTGTTCTCTAATAACTTCTATTGTCAGAACTGCAGCATTTAGAAGAATGAAGATTGTGATGATGAAGTGAGACAGAGGTGGAAACACAACCTCTGCATCGCTGAGTACAGAATGTCACTACAGAGGGTTGAGCTGCAGAGACAGGCTGCCATAGAACATCCTGCGCCTCTGACATCATAAATCTGCCACTCTGCTATTTGACGGCTAATCTGGAGAAGATTAGACCAGGACGTGTGATATAGAAAGTGATGGATCCTTACCAGACGCTCCAGTGAGCCGGCCGGACGCTCCAGTACATACAGGACATTTTGTGCCAGTTGTATAATAAAGGCCAATTCTCCACTTGTGGATTTTTCTTCAGCCTATAAAGATGGAAATAAATAGAAAAGGAAAATCATGAGAGAACATGGAGGAGGCCGATTATGTCACCACTTTACTCCTGCGATCTGCTCTACAATTACTACATATCTAGTGACTTAGTGCCGGTTATATATTATATTATTATCGGCCTAAAGAACTATTTTATGTGAATAAACTTATATTCTGTTATTATAACTTTTCGATGTTTTATGCAGATTTCTACCACTTACCTGTTGCACCAATGTCCTGATGTTCTTCTGTAAATGCTCAAGATATGCTGAGCTTATACGACCTTGCTGATATTTGGTCAGGCAGTCTCTCAACAGCTCCATAACCAGCCGGTAAGTGAAGCTGAGGACGCCATCGGGTAGCGGCAGCACAATGTCAGGGGCATAGGTGGTAAGAATCCCCTGCAGCAGTGCCAACACCTGAAAATTGTCTGAAGGAATTTCAGACATTTCAAATAAATCCAAATAAATCCAAATCGCAGTCAGTAAATCACTAGCTATGTAGCTAATCACCAACAACAATGACACCGGAATGTCAAAGTGACACTGGAGCTGTAAACACTGGCACAAGTAATGGTGGTGCATTATGATGTCATAATATCATCACGGAATGTTGAGATGTTACCATATATGGAGCTTCTCTCCATAAAAGGAAGTTGCCTAGCAACACAAGCAGCAACTCTATAGGCTGTCGGCAGTGAGCATTGTCAGAGGTAAAAATAAAGCAAGTGTCAGAGGCAAGCATTAATAAGCTATTAAAAAAAGCCCTGCATCCACTCCTATGTCACTAGGTAAAAAAATAATGACTCTACTTCTTTGGTGAATTATAACCCCCAGAATGCCCTGGAAGCTGCAGAAATTCAAGAAATGCTGTGAGTTGTGGTTCTCTCCAAAGGCAAAAGGATTGTAGTCAACCACATGTGACATAAATGGCCCCTATGGGATCTTCAAGGGTTTGTTCAGCGCCGCTTACTTCCATACTGGGAGGTGACATCACGTCTACAGATACATGATGGGACGGTGTAAGTGTGGCCGCCATCATGCCTGTGACTTGTTAGGTTCCTCAGACGGCAGCTCACTCACCTCCCAATGTGGAAGGAAGCGGCTGGAGAACACTTTTAATCTATAAAAGAAATCAAGATTCCACCAAATCCGTGTAGAATATTTTTTGTTCTTTTCACTACAGAAAAAAAAAATGATGAAAACATCTCATGTACCGCGCACTGTTACCCATAAATATTGTAGCTCGTTCCATTAAAAAAAGCTCTTGCCTAAATCTAAGCAGAAAAATGAAAGTTATGGGTCAATGATTAAAAAAGCAAAATAAACTGGATATCTGTGTAATTGTATCAACCTGCAGAATAAAGATAATTTGTCTACAGTGAGCGGCAAAAAAAAGGAAAATAAAAAAGTGATGGAAGATTTATTTATTTATTCATCGTCACTCATATCATACCATTAAAAAAGAAAGAAACTGTAGTGGTGGTGAATTCTGATGTCATAATAGCGGTGATGTCATCATGGAATCTTGTGAGGGAATCATATATGGAGCTTCTCACCTTATAAGGAACTTGCCTAGCAACAGTGAAGATGGTAAAACCATAGGGTGAGCATCAGTGCTTGTATGTAAGAGGGAGCTGTGGGCACCGGGCTCTTCTCATCAGTGAGGGGATTTATAAATATATTTATTAATATCTGTATACACAATAAAAATCATAATTACGTATTTATAAGAAATCCGGATTCAGGATCTAAAAGAAGTATCTTTATCTGGGGGGTCCAGGGAATGAAGATCAGAAGCCCACGCCTCACCACCCCCCAATCTCCCAAGATGGGGGTCTCTATTACGAATATGACCCTGCCTGCACTCCTTATTAAAGAAATAGAAGAACTGGGAGGACTATTGAGTTACACCTTAGATATAGACAAAACTGAGACCTTATTATTAAGAAGCCCTTCAAAGCCACTATGGACAAAGAGATTCCAGTTCTGCTGGATTGAAACAGCGCTGAAATATTTGGGGATATACAGTGACATGTTAAAGTTTGGGCCACCCCCGGTCAAAATTAATGTTATAGTGAACAGCTAAGCAAGTTGAAGATGAATTGATCTCTAAAAGGCCTAAAGTTAAAGATGACGCATTTCCTTTGTATTTTAGGCAATATATATATATATATATATATATACAGTATATATATATATATATATAGTCAGTTTTTACTTTTTAAAAATTACAAAAAGGAAAATGGGCCGATGCAAAACTTTGGGCACCCTTGGAGATTTGTGTGCTCAGATACCTTTGTTGACCAAGATTTCAGACCTTAATTAGCCTGTTAGGGTTATGGCTTGTTCATTATCATGGTTAGGAAAGTCCAGGTGATGCAAATTTCCCAGCTTTATAAAAACCCAACCTCCTCTAAGCTTGTGACAAAAACCAGCAGCCATGGGTTCTTCTAAGAAGCTGCCTAGCACTCTGAAAATGAAAATGGTGGAGGCCCACAAAGCAGGAGAAGGCTATAAGAAGATAGCAAAGCGTTTTCAAGTTGCCCTTTCCTCAGTTTGAATTGTAATTAAAAAATGGCAGCTACCAGGAACATTGGAGGTCAAGATAAAGTCTGGAAAACCAAACAAAATTTCAGTAAGAGCCACTCGTACGGTTGCTAGAGAGGCAAATCAGAACCCTGACTGACTGCAAAAAAACTTCAGAAAGATTTAGCAGACTTTGGAGTTGTGATACATTGTTCTACTGATTAGAGACACCTGCACAAATATGGCCTTCATGGAAGAGTCATCAGAAGAAAACCTCTCCTGCGTCCGACTTCTCACCATAAAATTCAGCATCAAAAGTATGCAAAAGAGCATCTAAACAAGCCTGATGCATTTTGGAAACAAGTCCTGTGGACCGATGAGGTTAAAATAGAACTCTTTGGCCACAATGATCAAAGGTCTGTGTGGAGAAAAAAGGGCACGGAATTTCAGGAAAAGAACATCTTGCCAACCCTTAAGCATGGGGGTGGATCAATCATGCTTTGGGGCTGTGTTACAGCCAATGGCACGGGGATCATTTCACGGGTAGAGGGAAGAATGAATTAAATGAAATTTCAACAAATTCTTGATGCCAACATAACATCATCTGTAAAAAAGCTGAAGTTGAAAAGAGGATGGCTTCTACAAATTGATAATGATCCTAAGCACATGTCACAATCCACAATAGACTTCAACAGGAGCAAGCTGAAGGTTTTACAATGGCCCTCACAGTCCCCTGATCTGAACATCATTGAAAATCTTTGGCTCGACCTCAAAATAGCAGTGCATGCAAGACAACCCAGGAATCTCACAGAGCTGGAGTAAGGCTATTTGCCCACGATGCAGAAATGCTCCGGATTTTTTCCTGAGCATTTCTGCATCTCCCTGGCAGAAAAAACGCATGCGGATTGTACATGCGGATTGTACATGCGTTTTTTCTGCCAGGGACAAGCGTATGTCCCGCGTTTTTCACATGCGATTTGGCATGCGGGTTGTCAAGCGCTTTTCCAAGCAATTTTAGCATCACTTGGAAAAGTGCTTGACAACTTGTTCACACTTTATAAATCCATGTAACCGGCTTGGATTTATATAGTGTGACCAAGATAATAGTTAAAAAGAATTTTAAGGAGACCGGGGGCCATCAGAAGGTGAGTATAATGTTTATTTTTTATTTTAAATTCTTTTGCAGGTACCATGGTACCCAGGTCTGGATGAGAGTCTCCTCTTCTCCAGACCCGGGTACCATCCGCACATTGAGTCGCTTAATATCCGCATGTGCACATGTAGTCATGTGGATATTATGCGATTCAATGCAAGTCAATGGCGGTACGCAAAATTAATGGTAGTGCTGTGGATTTTTCCGCAATGATAATCCGCAGCGGTAATTTCCACAGCACGTGCATAGCACATGCGGATTATCATTGGGGAACATTGCAGACCTTCTACCAAGCGTTTGTTAAGCGTTTTGCGGTGGAATTGCTGCTGCGGAAACGCTTAAAAAACGCATCGTGGGCACACAGCCTTATAATCCAAGGAAGAATGGATGAAAATCCCTCAAACAAGAATTGAAAGACTTTTGTCTGGTTACAAAAAGCGTTTACAAGCTGTGATACTTGCAAAAGGGGGCGCTACTAGGTACTAACCACACAAGGCGCCCAAATTGACGAAATTATGGCAAAATATCCAAATATAAGCCAGTTATATCACATCTGTCATCATCATTAATCTAACAAAACAAGACTGGGACCCCAAATCATTCAATGGCTTTCCAAAGTGAATATAAAGAAGGGGGCTGGAAGCAAGTGTAACTAGAAGGAAGCCCCACGTGACCGGGATGTGCCAGGAGGGTGTAATTTTAATCCCAATATCCGGATTGGTTATAAGCCTGGGGGGGCGGGCATTGGAAGGGGCTGGGGAGATATAATAAGGAAAAGTGCGGGAAAACGGTCAGTCCAGGAAGGAAGTCAGCGGGGAAAGTTCCCACCCACCCACCCCTTCTTTCTGTTGGTATTCTGTGAAGTTAATGGTGAAAGGGTGGTTTTACTGAAGAGGAGATAAAGGAGTTATTACTATTGTGTATTATCGATGGGTTATATTAAAAAAGGACATGTAAAGTTTTATGAGGGTTTGTCGCAGTGGCTTGGCGGGGGGTGGGGTTCTTGGAGTTGGCACAGAAGTGTCGGTGGAAAGAATATTGGATAATCACAGGCAGTGCCTTGATTAACCGGGGTGATCTGGCATTTGGTTTTGGGCTCTGGACGGGGTTTTACCCTGGGAGCTTTTGGTGCCCTTGAGCTGGTGATGGACGGCTGAGGGTAATATGGTGGTTCGAGTTCGGTTTAATTTATGCCAGATCTAATTTTAACTCCAAGAACCCTCCCTTCTTATTTATTTTATAACACTGTTAATATGTTAATGTTGTTTGTTAATAAAATGGCCGCTGTGGCCAAATTTATCCAAAGAAATACAGGTGCAGTGTTTTTATTTGGTGGGGGAAGGTGAGTGCTGGAAGGTGGGGGCATGTTGATCCATGGAACCCGTGTTGGCAGTACACGGTCATGAAAGGACAAGTATCCTTGAATGATACATTTCTCCATGCCCTTATAGACAATACTAAACACAAACTCCAATGACAAAATATGGAATATGGATGATCCAAATCTAACTCATTCAAACATATTGGATTCTTTAGTTCAAGCACAAAAATATCTTCAATCATCCAGGTATCTAGAAAAGAGGCTAAAAGTTTGTCCCAGGTCGTACCGGACCCCCTCAAGGGGATATAGAATGGGACTATACACAACAAATAACTCCAAAAGCAAATCTTTATCATTGCTTATGGGGATGTCCAAGTATCCAAACTTTCATTTGCAATGACACACTTAACTAATTTTGTACCACAAGGTCATCTATGGTTCTATCTTTTGTTACATGAACCCAGAAATGTATCAATATAAGAAAGGGGCGAATAAATTGTTACAGGAGTGAAATCTGTTATTCACACCTAGGTCCAGAAACAACCACAGCCCTTCAAACTGTTTCTGTAAAAAATGTCATCATATCTATTCAAAACGGTCTGGGTAGAAGCTTCATTATCATTACATAAGGAAAATAAGCTTAAATATTAGAACAAATTCATAGACTGCACAAATGTTATTCAGTTTGTTTCTGTTGAAAACTGTTTTTGCTCCCACTTACTGCATAGTGCATTGCATGTTTACAATTTATTGACGCTTTTTTTATTTTAATGTTGTATTCCAATAAAAATATTTCAGGTTCTATAAAAAGAGCTTGATTATTGTATCATAATGATGATTAAAAGCCTGATGTTACCATTTTACTGCAGTAAATTTATCACTTAAACATGAGCTATGTATGAGGGAGTTGGACTCTGGGAAATTGAGGAGTCGGACATTTCTCTTCTCGACTCCACAGCCCTGCTATAAACACTGGTATAAGTAATGATGGTAAATTCATGGAATCTTGTAGTAATGTCATCATGGAATCTTGAGATGTTGCCTTATATAGAGCACCTCACCTTATAAAGAGGTTGCCTAGCAAGAAATAAGGCAGCAGTACTACAGGCTGAGCATCAGTACCAGATGCAGACATGGAGGAAAGAGCTGTGGGGGCTTTACTCCTCTGACCAGTGGGGGGATTTTTATGTTCTAAGATAAATCATTTATATCTGTTATACACAGTAAAATGTATATTATTACTAGTGATGATCAAGCACTAAAGTGCATGGGAGCTCGTTGCTCGAGTCAAGAAAATCATAATGCTTGGGTGCTCAACCCAAGTAGCGAGCTCAATGTGAGCCAATGGGAAATTTCAGCATTTTTTCGGCACCCCCCCCCTCCCCGGGGTCTGGAGGGGGCCTATAAATTGGCCATGATATGGGAACAGCATGGGGAAGACCCCTGGAAGCATCTCTGTCTCCCAGGCCACTGCTGTGAACAATATTGTCAGAGTATTATGCCACTTTTTTACGGACTCACAATAAATCATACAATTACGAAACCAAAATGGATTTTCCTGCAAAAAATGTTAAGGAACATCCTTTCCAGGGTAATGACTTATATATAAGGCAAAATAAATAACCAAAAACAAAAATGGCTCCTCCACACCTTGGGCTATGTTCACAAGTAGCGTTTTTGATGCATTTTTGCACTTTTGCATTGCTTTCAATGGTGGAAAATACATTTACTAGTAAAAGAAATTTTAACATTTTACTACCTTATCTTGTCATGTGGTGTGTGAGACATGATCGGACAAATCCTGTTATATTTATGAAGGAGGGACTGTCAAAAGTCACAAAGCCTATATTTACAAGGCCATTAGGCGGCTCTTACTATTGTTAGAGGGCCAGCAGTCGATCCTCACTATTGTTAGACAGCCATCAGCCGGCTATGCTTTGTTGTTCCCATTATAAAGTAGTGGGTCTCCTATACTGTTATTGCATGAGCAGTGACTGCAAGGGCTTACAAAAATTTGGACGCACTCCAATACCCCCTTTGAACAGACGTAGAAGAGGGCCACATTAAAAAAAATGTTCCCATTATTAAGGAGCGGGTCTCCAATACTGGTAATGCCTATGCACTAAGTGCAAAGGCTGTGAAAATTTAGGACGCAACCAAATACCCCTTTGAAGAGACGTAGAGGAAGTCCTCATTAAAAAAATTGTTCCCATTATTAAGGAGTGGGTCTCCTACAGTGGTAATGCCCATGCACTAAGCGCATGGGCTGAAAAACATTTACCCATTGGGGGTATACATGACAATACTGTATAACATACAGAATGTTAGAGGTAGGCCTAAAAATATTTCCTACGGGCAACTTAAACACCTTTTAAAAAAATTATGTGGGTGTTGCATGATGGTCACCCTGTTGATATGGTGATGGATGATGAGGAGAAGGAGAAGGAGGAGGGTGACATAAAACAGACAAAATCAGGAAGCGTATACCCATGTCTGGGTGTGAAGAGGCGCATGGGAATAGACCCCCCCAACAAAAAACACTGAATTTGACTTTATGTTCTGCTGCTATCATCCGGTGGTGTTGAGAAGTCTGGCCTAATCCAGCCCTTGTTCATTTTGATAAGAGTCAGCCTGTCAGCATTTTCAGTTGACAGGCAGATGCACTTTTCAGTTATAATACCCCCAGTGGCACAATAAACCCGCTCTGATAAAATGCTGGCGGCAGGGTAGGCCAGGACCTCCAAGGCGTAGAGAGACAGTTCATGCCTCATGTCCAGCTTGGATACCCAATAGTTATAAGGCACAGAGGAATCACAGAAGACGTTGGTACAGTTGGCAAGGTACTCCTTCAGCATCTTTCAAAACTTTCTCCTCCTTGTCAGAGTACCCCACGCATCAGGGCAGGGGCACTGGGAGTGTCTGAGAAAACTGTCCCAGACCTTTGACAGTGTTCCCCTACCTCTGCTACATCGTATTTGTGTCTCCCTCACCTGTACTCTTTGGTTGTCCAACAAACTGTGACCTTTGCTGCCAGCATTTTCAGATGGGAATTTTTTTAATAATTCTACAACAAGGGCCTTCTGGTACTGCAACATTTTATTAGACCGCTCTGCCCCGAGAAGGAGAGATAGAAAGATGTCCTTGTAGCGTGGATCCAGAAATGTGACAAACCAGTAATTATTGTTTGCCAAAATGCGTGGGTCACGGGAAAGGCAGTGGAACATAAAGTCAGCTATGTGTGCCAGACTGCCAACAGCCAAGACTTCCCTGTCCTGACCCAGAGGACCACTGTCCATGCTCTCCTCGTCCTCCTCTTTGTTCTCCCTCTCCTCAGGCCATCCACATTGAACAAACGGTATGACTGTTGTGTGCGTAGTACCGTCTGTAGTGCAGGAAAACAGCTCCTGTTCCTCCTCCTCTTCCACATTATCACCCAATCCATGTTGAGATGAGATGAGGCTGGGCTTTGTGACATCACCTTGTATAGTTCCTTGCTCCATCTCATCGTGCTCCGCCTACAATGCCTCCTCTTTAATTGTGAGCACAGAGCATTTCAGTAGACAGAGAGGCAGGATGGTGATGCTAATTATGGCGTCATCGCCGCTCATCATCTTGGTGGAGTCCTCAAAGTTTTAGAGTACGGCACAGATGTCAGACATCCAGGCCCACTCATCAGCTCTAATTTGCGGAGGCTGACCTGAATACCGATGGGGATGTTGAAGCTAGAACTCAACAACTGCCATCTGCTGCTCACAAATCCTTCCCAACATATGAAACATTGAGTTCCATCGTGTGGTGACATCGCACACGAGTCAGTGAGTTGGTATGGCTAGGGTGGGGGAAGCTGTAAGTGACTTCCTGAAATGGGCACACACGTGGCGTTCTTTCACAAGCAGGTCATGCAGATCCGTGTAGGTTTTGAGAAACCGCTGAACCATTAGATTGATCACATGGGCCAGGCACGGCATGTGTGCGAGTTTGCCAAGCCTCAGAGTCACAACCATGTTCCGGTCATTGTCAAACATGATCTTGCCTGGCTGTAAGTTTAACAGTGACAGCCACAGATCTGCCTGCTCTATTACAGATGTCAACAACTTTGCAGCGGTGGGCAGTTTGTCACCTAAGCATATCAGCTTCAGCAGTGCCTGTTGACACTTGGCCGAAGCAGTGCTATAGTGCTTCCAGTCTCCGACTGAAGTGGTCATTTCGGAGATGGAGGCTGATGAGGAGGAGTTTCAGAAGCTGTAGAATCTGAGGGCAACCCTGGTTGACCCTGGGCCCGCAATCCGTTCTGGCCACAAGCACTTGTCCACGTGCCCGTGGTTAGGTGGACCTTCCCAGTGACTGTGTTGGTAAGGGCACGTGAAATGTTCTGGGACACGTGCTTGTGTAAGGCGGGGACGGCACACCGGGAGAAATAGTGGTGGCTGGGGACCGAGTACCGAGGGGCACCCGCCGCCATGAATTTGCCGAAAGATTCTGTCTCCACGAGCCTAAAAGGCAACATTTCAAGTGCAAGCATTTGAAAAATGTGGCAGTTTAGTATTGTGGCCTGTGGGGCGTTAGCTGCATATTTGCCCTTGCATTCAAAGGACTGGAGTAGGGACAACTGAACACTGCGTTGTGACAAGGACGTGGACGTGGTTACTGATGGTGGTTGTTGCAAGTGTGCAAAAGAGGCATCTTTGCCTGCGCCATGGACAGGGGATTGGTGTGCACGCACAACAGCAGAACAGGCAGTGGTGTCCCCCGCAGAAACTGTTTCTGGACCCTAGCGTTTGGTCCAATTAGTCAGGTGCTTTGCTGTCATGTGCCTGATCATGCTGGTGGTCGTCAGGCTGGTAGTTTTGCAGCCCCTGCTGATGCTGGCATGGCAGATGTTGCAAATGGCCTGTTTGGAATTAACTTGACAGTCTTTAAAAAAGTGCCAGACTATGGAAGACCTAACAGTTGGACAGGCAACTTCCCTCGTGTTGGTGTTCCGGAGAACTGTTGCCCGCCTTGTGTCTGTGGCCACCCCACTGCTTGTTCCTGCCTGTTGTGGTGCTACACCTCCCTCCCCCTGTGTGCTGCTGTCCTCGCTATGCATGTCACCTTGCCAGGTTGGTCAGTGACTTCATTGTCCACCACCTTGTCTTCCAAGTACGCACCCTGGGCCTCCTGATGACTTGCTGGCAATTGTGTCTCATCATCATCCACCTCTTGCGACAGTAATTGCATTTTCCCACCATCGCCTTCATGTGACTGTAGCTGCTCAAATACATGGGCATCGCTACATGTGATCTCCTCTTGCCCCGCTTGAAGCGCGCCGGGCGAGAGTCCTGAATCCCTAAATGGAAATGTGAACAGCTCTTCAGAGTGTCCAAGTGTGGGATCAGTTGTCTCCAGGCACTCGGCATGGGGGGAGAAAGGAGGATCAGAGTGAGGAATATGCGGTCCAGGCTCACAGCTACTGAGACTGGACCATATGGAAGACAGGGTGGTGGTGGTGGCAAACTGACTGGAAACATTATCTGCTATCCAACCAACAACCTTTTCACACTGCTTTGGCTTCAATAGTGGTGTTTCGCGGCCCCCTTCAAAGTAGGGCAGGAAGGTAGGTCGACATGATATGGGTGCTTTAGTGCTCCCTCAGCAGGCATAATTTCAGCTTGCCCACGACCTCGGCCTCTGCGTGCACCATCAGCATCATGTCCTCTTTCCAGTCCCTTGCCACGTGCCTTGCCCATTTTAAATGGAGTATAATATTTGTCACGTTCCCAAAAATGTCAGGATTATTACAGCAGTAATATCGGATCAAGTCTGATGACCACGGTTTTAAGCAGTGGCCTTATAGTATGGTATTGGTTAGCGTCCAAGTGTGAATAGGTTTGAACAGCACACAACTGACAGACTTTAAATGGAGTATAATATTTGTCACATTTCCAAAAATGTCAGGATTATTACCGCAGTAACATCGTATCACCTGAGATGGACAAGTTTCTCTGCTTCCACAATACAGCAATGCTATTAAAATCAAACAAATCTGGCTGTATGCTGCTAACAAGCAAATGGAGCAGTAAAAGTGGTGTATTATATCGCTTTTCAACCAAATAATTAGGATTAAGCGCAAAAAGAATATTAAACCTGTTATCTAAGGCTGTGTATATGAGTAACAGCAGCAGACAGAAAGTTCAATGGATTTATTGTGCTGTATACACTCTCCACAAACTCTGCCTAACTCCTGCTATCACCAGTAATATATGCATCTGGATTAGTCCTTAGCAGGACTGTTAGTATAGATGTATATTGCTGTGGAATACCTGACTAAATCAACCGCCAATTCTCTCCCTCGCTCAGCAGCAGCTCTCCCTACTCTGCCTGTCTGAAGGGTAGACTGTGACGGGCATAGGGTCCCGGGTCTGATATAGACCTGATGACGCTGTGCGGCCAGCCAATCACTGTAATGCCACAACCAACATGGCTGCAGCATTACAGTGACGAGTGGCGAGTACTGAGCAGTTGCGAGCACGCTCGCTCATCGCTAATTATTACTCACCACCACACCCAGGTCTCTATTATAAATAACCCTGCCTGACATTAGAGAAATTCTACATTTTAAGTTAATTCTTTTTAATTCTTTCTACAAAACAGAAAAAAAGAGTCGAAATCAGTGGAGCTCAGGGATGTTTAGATATTTAGCTATTTTTTTTTGAGCAAGTGACAGATCCTCTATAATCTTGGTGAATAAAACACTAGTCCTAATAAATCTCCTCCTACGTTCTCCGATCACCACCATATTTGTATTCCAAGAGCCTCAAAGCACCGGAAAGAGAAAGTAAGTGAAGAATCAGGCGCATTCTAATCTGTAACCATGGAGACACATAGGCTGCATAAGAGCTGTATACACTACACAAGATTTACAAATTTGTTTCATTTTTTATTTTAAGGAACCAAGTAAAAAAAAAATACTGTAAAAGATCTTCTAACAACTAGAAATGATTCCAGGATTGTCTTTCCACTATATATACAGTATATACTCACAACACAAAAGTTAACTAATAGTTTTAATGATTTTCTGTAATAAATATTTGTATAAATATCAGAAACATTTATATAAAAATACAACAAATGATAATAAATATTTCAATTATAAAACAAGAAATACGTCTTATAATAATATTACTCAGCAATTTATAAAAGTAACAAAGTTCTTGTCGCTGCTGCTCCTGACAACCAATCAGATTTCTGCCGTTTTGCCTCTAGCAGTGCGGAATCGATGGCTGGAATCTGACTGGTTGCTACGGGCAACACTTTCATTATTCTCTACACTGTTTGTATAAATAATCCTTGAACTCTCGTTGTCGATAGCAACCGATTAGAATTCAGCTTTTACATTTGTAATTTACACGAGATAAATAAACGTGATTTCTGATTGGTCGCTAGGGCTAACAAAGACGCTACATGACAGCTGAGGCTCCGTGACAATGGCGTCTGTTACTCCAGGTACTGGATGATGGGCCGGACACAGGTGCAGCCCACCGTCACCAGCTGCTTCTCCAGCCTATAGGTGGGACACATCCTCTCATCTCACCACGCAGGACCAGGATCTCCTGTCTGATGGGGACTGAGTTCATGCTGAGGTCCACATGACCCTCCGGGTCCAAACATCCGCGGTGGAGACATCGGGCCTCGCTGATGACCGCAGGGAATCTGTTATTGTCCACATTAGAGCTGGTGGAAGGAGATGAGAGAAATCAGGACACAGCAGTAACCATGTTTAGTCCCCCATACTCCGGCCTGCTGACCCCCATATATCATTATTATTATTTCTGCCATTACTCCATGTACATTCACCTGTATTCCCATGGAGAGATGGAGCGGCTCCTCACACTGTCCGCCATTACTTGTGCAGAACTCCGACTGCCGACCTTCATATCCACCTTCACACGTGGAGGAAATGTGGTGTCCGGTGTGAAGAGACATCCCCCGCCGGACACTAGAGGGGCCTCCCAGCCATCAGCGCCAGGGACCTGCCCTTCTCCTCCATGGACACAAGAGATGAAGATCAGAAGAAGCAAAGTGGAGAAAACCTGAGGACAGAAGATGTCACACATGTGATAGGGGACATTGTGGAAGTGTCAACATTATGTAGTGATATAAGTAAGGGTTAAATAATGGATCAATAATATACACTAATAATATTCATACTCGTATGGACCTATCCCAAAGATATGCAACAGCGCTCAAGCCAAGAGCAACCAGATATGACTATATAACACATATAAGAAAGTCCAACATTCTAAGTGGAATTCATTCAACAATATATTATATTGTCATTGTATCATAACAGAGGATAACAAATAAAATGGTGGTGGCCCCAAGCAAGTGCTGCACTCACTATTCTGCTGGTGCAGTCACTGTGTACATACATTACATTACTGATCCTGAGTTACATCCTGTATTATACTCCAGAGCTGAACTCACTATTCTGCTGGTGCAGTCACTATGTACATACATTACATTACTGATCCTGTACTGATTCTGAGTTACATCCTGTATTATACTCCAGAGCTGCACTCACTTTTCTGCAGGTGCAGTCACTGTGTACATACATTACATTACGGATCCTGAGTTCCATCCTGTATTATACTCCAGAGCTGCACTCACTTTTCTGCAGGTGCAGTCACTGTGTACATACATTACATTACTGATCCTGTACTGATCCTGAGTTATATCCTGAATTATACTCCAGAGCTGCACTCACTATTCTGCTGGTGCAGTCACTATGTACATACATTACATTACTGATCCTGTACTGATCCTGAGTTACATCCTGTATTATACTCCAGAGCTGCACTCACTTTTCTGCAGGTGTAGACACTGTGTACATACATTACATTACTGATCCTGAGTTCCATCCTGTATTATACTCCAGAGCTGCACTCACTTTTCTGCAGGTGCAGTCACTGTGTACATACATTACATTACTGATCCTGTACTGATCCTGAGTTATATCCTGAATTATACTCCAGAGCTGCACTCACTATTCTGCTGGTGCAGTCACTATGTACATACATTACATTACTGATCCTGTACTGATCCTGAGTTACATCCTGTATTATACTCCAGAGCTGCACTCACTTTTCTGCAGGTGTAGACACTGTGTACATACATTACATTACTGATCCTGAGTTCCATCCTGTATTATACTCCAGAGCTGCACTCACTATTCTGCTGGTGCAGTCACTGTGTACATACATTACATTACTGATCTTGAGTTACATCCTGTATTATACTCCAGAGCTGCACTCACTATTCTGCTGGTGCAGTCACTGTGTACATACATTACATTACTGATCCTGAGTTACATCCTGTATTATACTCCAGAGCTGAACTCACTATTCTGCTGGTGCAGTCACTATGTACATACATTACATTACTGATCCTGTACTGATTCTGAGTTACATCCTGTATTATACTCCAGAGCTGCACTCACTTTTCTGCAGGTGCAGTCACTGTGTACATACATTACATTACGGATCCTGAGTTCCATCCTGTATTATACTCCAGAGCTGCACTCACTTTTCTGCAGGTGCAGTCACTGTGTACATACATTACATTACTGATCCTGTACTGATCCTGAGTTATATCCTGAATTATACTCCAGAGCTGCACTCACTATTCTGCTGGTGCAGTCACTATGTACATACATTACTGATCCTGTACTGATCCTGAGTTACATCCTGTATTATACTCCAGAGCTGCACTCACTTTTCTGCAGGTGTAGACACTGTGTACATACATTACATTACTGATCCTGAGTTCCATCCTGTATTATACTCCAGAGCTGCACTCACTTTTCTGCAGGTGCAGTCACTGTGTACATACATTACATTACTGATCCTGTACTGATCCTGAGTTATATCCTGAATTATACTCCAGAGCTGCACTCACTATTCTGCTGGTGCAGTCACTATGTACATACATTACATTACTGATCCTGTACTGATCCTGAGTTACATCCTGTATTATACTCCAGAGCTGCACTCACTTTTCTGCAGGTGTAGACACTGTGTACATACATTACATTACTGATCCTGAGTTCCATCCTGTATTATACTCCAGAGCTGCACTCACTATTCTGCTGGTGCAGTCACTGTGTACATACATTACATTACTGATCTTGAGTTACATCCTGTATTATACTCCAGAGCTGCACTCACTATTCTGCTGGCGCAGTCACTGTGTACATACATTACATTACTGATCTTGAGTTACATCCTGTATTATACTCCAGAGCTGCACTCACTATTCTGCTGGTGCAGTTACTGTGTACATACATTACATTACTGATCCTGTGTTACATCCTGTATTATACAGTCAGTCACTGTGTACATATATTACATTATTGATCCTGCACTGATCCTGAGTTACATCCTGTATTATACTCCAGAGCTGCACTCACTTTTCTGCAGGTGTAGACACTGTGTACATACATTACATTACTGATCCTGCACTGATCCTGTGTTACATCCTGTATTATACTCCATAGCTGCACTCACTATCCTGCTGGTGCAGTCACTGTGTACATACATTACATTGCTGATCCTGAGTTCCATCCTGTATTATACTCCAGAGATGCACTCACTTTTCTGCAGGTGCAGTCACTATGTACATATATTACATTATTGATCCTGCACTGATCCTGAGTTCCATCCTGTATTATACTCCAGAGCTGCACTCACTATTCTGCTGGTGCAGTCACTGTGTACATACATTACATTACTGATCTTGAGTTACATCCTGTATTATACTCCAGAGCTGCACTCACTATTCTGCTGGCGCAGTCACTGTGTACATGCATTACATTACTGATCCTGTGTTACATCCTGTATTATACTCCAGAGCTGCACTCACTATTCTGCTGGTGCAGTCACTGTGTACATACATTACATTGCTGATCCTGAGTTCCATCCTGTATTATACTCCAGAGATGCACTCACTTTTCTGCAGGTGCAGTCACTGTGTACATATATTACATTATTGATCCTGCACTGATCCTGAGTTACATCCTGTATTATGCTCCAGAGCTGCACTCACTTTTCTGCTGGAGCAGTCACTGTGTACATACATTACATTACTGATCCTTTACTGATCCTGAGTTACATCCTGTATTATACTGCAGTGCTGCACTCACTATTCTGCTGGTGCAGTCACTGTGTACATACATTACATCACTGATCCTGAGTTACATCCTGTATTATACTCCAGAGCTGCACTCACTTTTCTGCAGATGCAGTCACTGTGTACATACATTACATTACTGATTCTGAGTTCCATCCTGTATTATACTCCAGAGCTGCACTCACTTTTCTGCAGGTGCAGTCACTGTGTACATATATTACATTACTGATCCTGCACTGATCCTGAGTTACATCCTGTATTATACTGCAGAGCTGCACTCACTATTCTGCTCGTGCAGTCACTGTGTACATACATTACATTACTGATCCTGTACTGATCCTGAGTTACATCCTGTATTATACTCCAGAGCTGCACTCACTTTTCTGCAGGTGTAGACACTGTGTACATACATTACATTACTGATCCTGAGTTCCATCCTGTATTATACTCCAGAGCTGCACTCACTATTCTGCTGGTGCAGTCACTGTGTACATATATTCCATTACTGATCCTGCACTGATCCTGAGTTACATCCTGTATTATACTCCAGAGCTGCACTCACTATTCTGCTGGTGCAGTCACTGTGTACTTACATTACATTACTGATCCTGTACTGATCCTGAGTTACATCCTGTATTATACTCCAGAGCTGCATTCACTATTCTGCTGGTGCAGTCACTGTGTACATACTTTACATTACTGATCCTGTACTGATCCTGAGTTACATCCTGTATTATACTCCAGAGCTGCGCTCACTATTCTGCTGGTGCAGTCACTGTGTACATACATTACATTACTGATCCTGAGCTACATCATGTATTATACCCCAGAGCTGCGCTCACTATTCTGCTGGTGCAGTCACTGTGTACATACATTACATTACTGATCCTGTACTGATCCTGAGTTACATCCTGTATTATACTCCAGAGCTGCACTCACTATTCTGCTGGTGTAGTCACTGTGTACATACATTACATTACTGATCCTGAGTTACATTCTGTATTATACTCCAGAGCTGCATTCACTATTCTGCTTCTGCAGTCACTGTGTACATACATTATATTTCTGATCCTGTACTGATCCTGAGTTACATCCTGTATTATACTCCAGAGCTGCGCTCACTATTCTGCTGGTGCAGTCACTGTGTACAGACATTACATTTCTGATCCTGTACTGATCCGGAGTTACATCCTGTATTATACTCCAGAGCTGCACTCACTATTCTGCTGGTGCAGTCACTGTGTACATACATTACATTACTGATCCTGAGTTACATCCTGTAGTATACCCCAGAGCTGCACTCACTATGCTGCTGGTGCAGCCACTGTGTACATATTTTACATTACTGATCCTGTACTCATCCTGAGTTATATCCTGTATTATACTCCAGAGCTGCATTCACTATTCTGCAGGTGTAGACACTGTGTACATCCACTACATTACTGATCCTGAGTTCCATCCTGTATTATACTCCAGAGCTGCACTCACTATTCTGCTGGTCCAGTCACTGTGTACATACATTACATTACTGATCCTGTGTTACATCCTGTATTATACTCCAGAGCTGCACTCACTATTCTGCTAGTGCAGTCACTGTGTACATACATTACATTACTGATCCTGTGTTACATCCTGTATTATACTCCAGAGCTGCACTCACTATTCTGCTGGTGCAGTCACTGTGTACATACATTACATTACTGATCCTGAGTTACATCCTATATTATACTCCAGAGCTGCACTCACTTTTCTGCAGGTGCAGTCACTGTGTACATATATTACATTATTGATCCTGTACTGATCCTGAGTTACATCTTGTATTATACTGCAGAGCTGCACTCACTATTCTGCTGGTACAGTCACTGTGTACATACATTACATTACTGATCCTTTACTGATCCTGAGTTACATCCTGTATTACACTGCAGAGCTGCAGTCACTATTCTGCTGCTGCAGTCACTGTGTTCATACATTACATTGCTGATCCTGAGTTCCATCCTGTATTATACTCCAGAGCTGCACTCACTTTTCTGCAGGTGCAGTCACTGTGTACATATATTACATTATTGATCCTGAGTTCCATCCTGTATTATACTCCAGAGCTGCACTCACTATTCTGCTGGTCCAGTCACTGTGTACATACATTACATTACTGATCTTGAGTTACATCCTGTATTATACTCCAGAGCTGCACTCACTATTCTGCTGGTGCAGTCACTGTGTACATACATTACATTACTGATCCTGAGTTCCATCCTGTATTATACTCCAGAGCTGCACTCACTATTCTGCTGGTGCAGTCACTGTGTACATATATTACATTATTGATCCTGTACTGATCCTGATTTACATCTTGTATTATACTGCAGAGCTGCACTCACTATTCTGCTGGTGCAGTCACTGTGTACATACATTACATTACTGATCCTTTACTGATCCTGAGTTACATCCTGTATTACACTGCAGAGCTGCACTCACTATTCTGCTGCTGCAGTCACTGTGTTCATACATTACATTGCTGATCCTGAGTTCCATCCTGTATTATACTCCAGAGCTGCACTCACTTTTCTGCAGGTGCAGTCACTGTGTACATATATTACATTATTGATCCTGCACTGATCCTGAGTTACATCCTGTATTATACTCCAGAGCTGCACTCACTTTTCTGCTGGAGCAGTCACTGTGTACATACATTACATTACTAATCCTGCACTGATCCTGAGTTACATCCTGTATTATACTCCAGAGCTGCACTCACTATTCTACTGGTGTAGTCACTGTGTACATACATTACATTACTGATCCTGAGTTACATCCTGTATTATACTCCAGAGCTGCACTCACTATTCTACTGGTACAGTCACTGTGTACATACATTACATTACTGATCCTGTACTGATCCTGAGTTACATCCTGTATTATACTCCAGAGCTGCACTAACTATTCTGCCAGTGCAGTCACTATGTACATACATTACATTACTGATCCTGAGTTACATCCTGTATTATACTCCAGAGCAGCACTCACTTTTCTGCAGGTGCAGTCACTGTGTACTTACATTACATTACTGATCCTGTACTGATCCTGAGTTACATCCTGTATTATACTCCAGAGCTGCATTCACTATTCTGCTGGTGCAGTCACTGTGTACATACATTACATTACTGATCCTGTACTGATCCTGAGTTACATCCTGTATTATACTCCAGAGCTGCACTCACTATTCTGCTGGTGCAGTCACTGTGCACATACATTACATTACTGATCCTGAGTTCCATCCTGTATTATACTCCAGAGCAGCACTCACTTTTCTGCAGGTGCAGTCACTGTGTACATACATTACATTACTGATCCTGAGCTACATCATGTATTATACCCCAGAGCTGCGCTCACTATTCTGCTGGTGCAGTCACTGTGTACATACATTACATTACTGATCCTGTACTGATCCTGAGTTACATCCTGTATTATACTCCAGAGCTGCACTCACTATACTGCTGGTGTAGTCACTGTGTACATACATTACATTACTGATCCTGAGTTACATCCTGTATTATACTCCAGAGCTGCACTCACTATTCTGCTGGTGCATTCACTGTGTTCATACATTACATTACTGATCCTGAGTTACATCCTGTATTATACTCCAGAGCTGCACTCACTATTCTGCTGGTGCAGTCACTGTGTACATATATTACATTACTGATCCTGCACTGATCCTGAGTTACATCCTGTATTATACTCCAGAGCTGCACTCACTATTCTGCTGGTGCAGTCACTGTGCACATACATTACATTACTGATCCTGAGTTCCATCCTGTATTATACTCCAGAGCAGCACTCACTTTTCTGCAGGTGCAGTCACTGTGTACTTACATTACATTACTGATCCTGTACTGATCCTGAGTTACATCCTGTATTATACTCCAGAGCTGCATTCACTATTCTGCTGGTGCAGTCACTGTGTACATACATTACATTATTGATCCTGTACTGATCCTGAGTTACATCCTGTATTATACTCCAGAGCTGCGCTCACTATTCTGCTGGTGCATTCACTGTGTACATACATTACATTACTGATCCTGAGCTACATCATGTATTATACCCCAGAGCTGCGCTCACTATTCTGCTGGTGCAGTCACTGTGTACATACATTACATTACTGATCCTGTACTGATCCTGAGTTACATCCTATATTATACTCCAGAGCTGCACTCACTATTCTGCTGGTGTAGTCACTGTGTACATACATTACATTACTGATCCTGAGCTACATCATGTATTATACCCCAGAGCTGCACTCACTATTCTGCTGGTGCAGTCATTGTGTACATATATTGCATTACTGATCCTGTACTGATCCTGAGTTACATCCTGTATTATACCCCAGAGCTGCGCTCACTATTCTGCTGGTGCAGTCACTGTGTACAGACATTACATTGCTGATCCTGTACTGATCCTGAGTTACAGCCTGTATTATGCTGCAGAGCTGCACTCACTTTTCTGCAGGTGCAGTCACTGTGTACATACACTACATTACAGATCCTGTACTTATCCTGAGTTACCTCCTGTATTATACTCCTGAGCTGCACTCACTATTCTGCTGGTGGAGTCACTGTGTTCATACATTACATTACTGATCCTGTACTGATCCTGAGTTACATCCTGTATTATACTCCAGAGCTGCACTCACTATTCTGCTGGTGCAGTCACTGTGTACATACATTACTTTATTGATCCTGTACTGATCCTGAGTTACATCCTGTATTATACTCCAGAGCTGCACTCACTATTCTGCTGGTGCAGTCACTGTGTACATACATTACATTACTGATCCTGAGTTACATTCTGTATTATACTCCAGAGCTGCATTCACTATTCTGCTTGTGCAGTCACTGTGTACATACATTATATTTCTGATCCTGTACTGATCCTGAGTTACATCCTGTATTATACTCCAGTGCTGCGCTCACTATTCTGCTGGTGCAGTCACTGTGTACAGACATTACATTGCTGATCCTGTACTGATCCTGAGTTACATCCTGTATTATACTCCAGAGCTGCACTCACTATTCTGCTGGTGCAGTCACTGTGTACATACATTACATTACTGATCCTGTACTGATCCTGAGTTACATCCTGTATTATACTCCAGAGCTGCGCTCACTATTCTGCTGGTGCATTCACTGTGTACATACATTACATTACTGATCCTGAGCTACATCATGTATTATACCCCAGAGCTGCGCTCACTATTCTGCTGGTGCAGTCATTGTGTACATATATTACATTACTGATCCGGTACTGATCCTGAGTTACATCCTGTATTATACTCCAGAGCTGCACTCACTATTCTGCTGGTGTAGTCACTGTGTACATACATTACATTACTGATCCTGAGCTACATCATGTATTATACCCCAGAGCTGCACTCACTATTCTGCTGGTGCAGTCATTGTGTACATATATTACATTACTGATCCTGTACTGATCCTGAGTTACATCCTGTATTATACCCCAGAGCTGCGCTCACTATTCTGCTGGTGCAGTCACTGTGTACAGACATTACATTGCTGATCCTGTACTGATACTGAGTTACAGCCTGTATTATACTCCAGAGCTCCACTCACTTTTCTGCAGGTGCAGTCACTGTGTACATACATTACATTACAGATCCTGTACTTATCCTGAGTTACCTCCTGTATTATACTCCTGAGCTGCACTCACTATTCTGCTGGTGGAGTCACTGTGTACATACATTACATTACTGATCCTGAGTTACATCCTGTATTATACTCCAGAGCTGCACTCACTATTCTGCTTGTGCAGTCACTGTGTACATACATTATATTTCTGATCCTGTACTGATCCTGAGTTACATTCTGTATTATACTCCAGAGCTGCATTCACTATTCTGCTTGTGCAGTCACTGTGTACATTCATTATATTTCTGATCCTGTACTGATCCTGAGTTACATTCTGTATTATACTCCAGAGCTGCGCTCACTATTCTGCTGGTGCAGTCACTGTGTACAGACATTACATTGCTGATCCTGTACTGATCCTGAGTTACATCCAGTATTATACTCCAGAGCTGCACTCACTATTCTGCTGGTGCAGTCACTGTGTACATACATTACATTACTGATCCTGTACTGATCCTGAGTTACATCCTGTATTATACTCCAGAGCTGCGCTCACTATTCTGCTGGTGCATTCACTGTGTACATACATTACATTACTGATCCTGCGCTACATCATGTATTATACCCCAGAGCTGCGCTCACTATTCTGCTGGTGCAGTCACTGTGTACATACATTACATTACTGATCCTGTACTGATCCTGAGTTACATCCTGTATTATACTCCAGAGCTGCACTCACTATTCTGCTGGTGTAGTCAATGTGTACATACATTATATTACTGATCCTGAGCTACATCATGTATTATACCCCAGAGCTGAACTCACTATTCTGCTGGTGCAGTCATTGTGTACATATATTACATTACTGATCCTGTACTGATCCTGAGTTACATCCTGTATTATACCCCAGAGCTGCGCTCACTATTCTGCTGGTGCAGTCACTGTGTACAGACATTACATTGCTGATCCTGTACTGATCCTGAGTTACAGCCTGTATTATGCTGCAGAGCTGCACTCACTTTTCTGCAGGTGCAGTCACTGTGTACATACATTACATTACAGATCCTGTACTTATCCTGAGTTACCTCCTGTATTATACTCCTGAGCTGCACTCACTATTCTGCTTGTGGAGTCACTGTGTACATACATTACATTACTGATCCTGTATTGATCCTGAGTTACATCCTGTATTATACTCCAGAGCTGCACTCACTATTCTGCTGGTGCAGTCACTGTGTACATACATTACTTTATTGATCCTGTACTGATCCTGAGTTACATCCTGTATTATACTCCAGAGCTGCACTCACTTTTCTGCTGGTGCAGTCACTGTGTACATACATTACATTACTGATCCTGAGTTACATTCTGTATTATACTCCAGAGCTGCATTCACTATTCTGCTTGTGCAGTCACTGTGTACATACATTATATTTCTGATCCTGTACTGATCCTGAGTTACATCCTGTATTATACTCCAGAGCTGCGCTCACTATTCTGCTGGTGCAGTCACTGTGTACAGACATTACATTGCTGATCCTGTACTGATCCTGAGTTACATCCTGTATTATACTCCAGAGCTGCACTCACTATTCTGCTGGTGCAGTCACTGTGTACATATTTTACATTACTGATCCTGTACTGATCCTGAGTTACATCCTGTATTATACTCCAGAGCTGCATTCACTATTCTGCTGGTGCAGTCTCTGTGTACATACATTACATTACTGATCCTGTACTGATCCTGCGTTACATCCTGTATTATACTCCAGAGCTGCTCTCACTATTCTGCTGGTGCAGTCACTGTGTACATACATTACATTACTGATCCTGAGTTACATCCTGTATTATACTGCAGAGCTGTACTCACTATTCTGCTGGTACAGTCACTGTGTACATACATTACATTACTGATCCTGAGTTACATTCTGTATTATACTCCAGAGCTGCATTCACTATTCTGCTTGTGCAGTCACTGTGTACATACATTATATTTCTGATCCTGTACTGATCCTGAGTTACATCCTGTATTATACTCCAGTGCTGCGCTCACTATTCTGCTGGTGCAGTCACTGTGTACAGACATTACATTGCTGATCCTGTACTGATCCTGAGTTACATCCTGTATTATACTCCAGAGCTGCACTCACTATTCTGCTGGTGCAGTCACTGTGTACATACATTACATTACTGATCCTGTACTGATCCTGAGTTACATCCTGTATTATACTCCAGAGCTGCGCTCACTATTCTGCTGGTGCATTCACTGTGTACATACATTACATTACTGATCCTGAGCTACATCATGTATTATACCCCAGAGCTGCGCTCACTATTCTGCTGGTGCAGTCATTGTGTACATATATTACATTACTGATCCGGTACTGATCCTGAGTTACATCCTGTATTATACTCCAGAGCTGCACTCACTATTCTGCTGGTGTAGTCACTGTGTACATACATTACATTACTGATCCTGAGCTACATCATGTATTATACCCCAGAGCTGCACTCACTATTCTGCTGGTGCAGTCATTGTGTACATATATTACATTACTGATCCTGTACTGATCCTGAGTTACATCCTGTATTATACCCCAGAGCTGCGCTCACTATTCTGCTGGTGCAGTCACTGTGTACAGACATTACATTGCTGATCCTGTACTGATCCTGAGTTACAGCCTGTATTATGCTGCAGAGCTCCACTCACTTTTCTGCAGGTGCAGTCACTGTGTACATACATTACATTACAGATCCTGTACTTATCCTGAGTTACCTCCTGTATTATACTCCTTAGCTGCACTCACTATTCTGCTGGTGGAGTCACTGTGTACATACATTACATTACTGATCCTGTACTGATCCTGAGTTACATCCTGTATTATACTCCAGAGCTGCACTCACTATTCTGCTTGTGCAGTCACTGTGTACATACATTATATTTCTGATCCTGTACTGATCCTGAGTTACATTCTGTATTATACTCCAGAGCTGCATTCACTATTCTGCTTGTGCAGTCACTGTGTACATTCATTATATTTCTGATCCTGTACTGATCCTGAGTTACATTCTGTATTATACTCCAGAGCTGCGCTCACTATTCTGCTGGTGCAGTCACTGTGTACAGACATTACATTGCTGATCCTGTACTGATCCTGAGTTACATCCAGTATTATACTCCAGAGCTGCACTCACTATTCTGCTGGTGCAGTCACTGTGTACATACATTACATTACTGATCCTGTACTGATCCTGAGTTACATCCTGTATTATACTCCAGAGCTGCGCTCACTATTCTGCTGGTGCATTCACTGTGTACATACATTACATTACTGATCCTGCGCTACATCATGTATTATACCCCAGAGCTGCGCTCACTATTCTGCTGGTGCAGTCACTGTGTACATACATTACATTACTGATCCTGTACTGATCCTGAGTTACATCCTGTATTATACTCCAGAGCTGCACTCACTATTCTGCTGGTGTAGTCAATGTGTACATACATTATATTACTGATCCTGAGCTACATCATGTATTATACCCCAGAGCTGAACTCACTATTCTGCTGGTGCAGTCATTGTGTACATATATTACATTACTGATCCTGTACTGATCCTGAGTTACATCCTGTATTATACCCCAGAGCTGCGCTCACTATTCTGCTGGTGCAGTCACTGTGTACAGACATTACATTGCTGATCCTGTACTGATCCTGAGTTACAGCCTGTATTATGCTGCAGAGCTGCACTCACTTTTCTGCAGGTGCAGTCACTGTGTACATACATTACATTACAGATCCTGTACTTATCCTGAGTTACCTCCTGTATTATACTCCTGAGCTGCACTCACTATTCTGCTTGTGGAGTCACTGTGTACATACATTACATTACTGATCCTGTATTGATCCTGAGTTACATCCTGTATTATACTCCAGAGCTGCACTCACTATTCTGCTGGTGCAGTCACTGTGTACATACATTACTTTATTGATCCTGTACTGATCCTGAGTTACATCCTGTATTATACTCCAGAGCTGCACTCACTTTTCTGCTGGTGCAGTCACTGTGTACATACATTACATTACTGATCCTGAGTTACATTCTGTATTATACTCCAGAGCTGCATTCACTATTCTGCTTGTGCAGTCACTGTGTACATACATTATATTTCTGATCCTGTACTGATCCTGAGTTACATCCTGTATTATACTCCAGAGCTGCGCTCACTATTCTGCTGGTGCAGTCACTGTGTACAGACATTACATTGCTGATCCTGTACTGATCCTGAGTTACATCCTGTATTATACTCCAGAGCTGCACTCACTATTCTGCTGGTGCAGTCACTGTGTACATATTTTACATTACTGATCCTGTACTGATCCTGAGTTACATCCTGTATTATACTCCAGAGCTGCATTCACTATTCTGCTGGTGCAGTCTCTGTGTACATACATTACATTACTGATCCTGTACTGATCCTGCGTTACATCCTGTATTATACTCCAGAGCTGCTCTCACTATTCTGCTGGTGCAGTCACTGTGTACATACATTACATTACTGATCCTGAGTTACATCCTGTATTATACTGCAGACCTGTACTCACTATTCTGCTGGTACAGTCACTGTGTACATACATTACATTACTGATCCTGAGTTACATCCTGTATTATACTGCAGAGCTGCACTCACTATTCTGCTGCTGCAGTCACTGTGTACATACATTACATTACTGATCCTGAGTTACATCCTGTATTATACTCCAGAGCTGCACTCACTATTCTGCTGGTTCAGTCACTGTGTACATATATTACATTACTGATCCAGAGTTCCATCCTGTATTATACTCCAGAGCTGCACTCACTTTTCTGCAGGTGCAGTCACTGTGTACATACATTACATTACTGATCCTGAGTTACATCCTGTACTATAGTCCAGAGCTGCACTCACTTTTCTGCAGGTGCAGTCACTGTGTACATACATTACATTACTGATCCTGAGTTACATCCTGTATTATACTCCAGAGCTGCACTCACTATTCTGCTGGTCCAGCCGCTCCCTCTCTCCTCACACACATATTATACATATACACACAATAATAACTACCTACACCATGACATCTGGTCCGGTTACCAAACAAATAATAACAATATAATAAACAATAACCGACAAATTATATACAAACTAATATATACATTCTTCTTTTTTTTTTTTTTTTTTAAATAAATAAAATAAAATAAATACTAACTATACAAATATATACAAGACAAAAGAAAACCCCCCACACTCAAGCCCACCAGTCCCTCCCCGGCACTGACCTGAGAGCTGGTCCTGCGCCTCATGCCTCAGTCCAACGTCCATAGGCCAGATCAGGCAGTGCCAGTTTTTCACCCAAATAACCAGTGTCCCACAAGATGAACCCACCTCCCCCCTTTTCCCTCCACCCAACCTAATACCTACACCCAAACCCATATATACAATATATACTGAAACAAACAATACAATAACCACAACTGACAAAGCCCAAGTTCGGCGCCTGCAGCCCTACATCACTGTCTACTGATCAATAAAACAAAAATCTATGGTGTCAGCAGCAGCCCACCACCAGGAGAGGAGACGACCAGACTAGGGCACACTAAAAGAAAAGCCCCTCCAGAGGAGAGCTGCCCTCCGTGTACCCAGTCTCTCATACTCCAGAGAACGCACCTTCACCAGGTCACCGAGTATGGTCCTAAACACATCGTCCACTGGGAGGATTTTCCGCTGCGTCGATACTAAGCACCGTGCGTTCCACGTGTGATACCTAACCACTGCGCTAACTAGAAATAAGGTGCAGCGGTCCCGACCACCCAGGTCCCCGAATGCTCCATAGGCCCATTCCGCATAAGAGAGACCGACCAGCCGGGGCCAGCCAATGGAGGCGCCCACCCTGTTGTACACTTCTGTGTTAAAGGGACAACGAAGCAGGAAGTGGTCCATGCTTTCAAGCATGGTACCACAATGCTCCCGAGGACAGTTCCTGTCCTCAGAGCTCCTACACTTCAGATTGTTCCTCACACACAGTTTCCCATGGAAGCAGCGCCAAGCCAAGTCCCAAACCTTCGAGGGGATCCTGATAGAATTCAAAAGATGCAGACCCACCCCAAGATTCCGACTTGGGCAATCCCTGAGCGCCAGAGGCCTCTGAAAATGGGTCAACAGAACCCTTTTGTCAAGGAGCTTCCTTGGCAGAGTCCTGACCTCCCACATTCCCAGACCCCACCAGCGAATTACCTTCAGAACCACGGTAGCGTAAGCCGGGAGATGTTCATGCGGTGTGCAGAGATCCTTCACTTGCCCTCCTGTCTCCCATTCCTGGAAGAAAGGCTGAAACCATCCCTTACAGGAGAATACCCACGGAGTAGCCCTCTCTTTCCAGAGGTTTGCAATATTGATCTTAATGAAGGTATTCACAAGGAATACCACAGGGTTGACCATACCCAACCCTCCTAGTCTCCTCGTACGGTAAGTAACCTCCCTCTTGACCAGGTTCAGTCTATTCCCCCATAACAGTTGAAAGAACAAACTGTAGACCCGAGTCCAGAGAGGCTCTGGCAAGATGCACACACTGCCCAGATAGATCAGCAAAGGGAGCAGGTAAGTTTTGATCAGGTTTACCCTCTCCCTTAGGGTCAAAGACCAACCCTTCCATTGGTTCACCTTCTGAGTGGCGATCTCTAGCCTGCTGTCCCAATTTTGTTTGGGGTAATCCCCCTGGCCAAATTCGATGCCAAGAACTTTTGCAGAGACTTTGGGTTCTGGAAGGGTGTCCGGGAGATCAAAACCAGGATCTCCTCCTCCCAGCCAGAGACTCTCACACTTATCCCGGTTGATCTTAGACCCGGATGCCTCCGAGTAGCGATTTACCTCTGACATCAGCCATTCTGCCTCCCCATCAGAGGAAACAAAAACGGTGACGTCATCGGCATACGCCACCACTCTCAGAGTGGCTTCCGGTGCTGCCCGGTCCATCCCGATCCCAGCCAACGGTCCACGCTCCACCCTCCTAAGAAGTGGGTCAATCGCAAACACGTACAGTAGCGGGCTCAAGGGACAACCCTGGCGAACACCACACCCAACCTCAAAAGAGCTGCCAATCCAACCGTTCACAAGCGGGAAACTCTCTGCCCCAGAGTACAAGGTCTTAAGCCAATCAACAAACCCCCCCCGGCAGGCCATACCTCAGAAGGACAGACCAGAGGTACTCATGATTAACCCGATCAAACGCTTTTGCCTGGTCCAATGACAGCATGTACCCCTTCCAGTGGCCAGCCCTACCCTGCTCCAGCGCCTCTCGGACACAGAGTACAGCACTAATTGCACTGCGGCCCGGAACAGAGCAATGCTGGGCCCCCGAAAGGAGCTGGGGTGCAAATTTCACCAGCCGATTAAACAGCACCTTTGCCAAAACCTTCCTGTCTGCATTCAGAAGCGCTATGGGAGGCCAATTCTCAATGCAAGATGGGTCCTTACCCTTTGACAAGATGATCAGGGCAGACCTCCTCATTGACTTTGGCATAGTGCCCGAGGAAAGACACTCATTGAATACCTCAGTCAAGAGGGGAACCAAGGCGTCCTTAAAGGTCTTATAGAATTCAGATGTTAAGCCATCCGGACCGGGAGATTTCTTCAGGGCAAGCCCTTCAATCGCCAACTTAACTTCCTCTTCCCTGATCATCTCTGTCAAAACGCCAAGAGAGGGGTCTACCCCTGGTTCGGGGACGGCTTCAGCCAGAAAAGCCGACATCTCATCCCAATCCAGATCCCTCTTCCCCAAGAGGTGCGAGTAGAAGGATCTGACGACCTCCAGGATCCCTGATCTGGATCTTTTCAAGGACCCCGCAGTGTCAACCAGTCCTGTAACAACTTTACTATTCACTGACATCTTGCAGTTTCTATAAGGGTCGGGCGAGCGGTACTTCCCGTAATCCCTCTCAAAAACCAAAGATGCATGTCTATCATACTGACACCTCATTAGCAAAGATTTCACTCTGGAGATCTCCTCGCGGCTACCTCCAGTTGAGACAAGATGCTCGAGTTTCCTCCTCAGGCCCTGATACAGGCGGTACCTGTCCAGGCTCCTGAGGCTCGAGAGCTGGCGGAAGAATCTCGCCACCCTTTTCTTAAACATCTCCCACCACTCTGACTTACTACTACAAAGATCCAGTAAGGGTACCTGGCTCTGAAGAAAATCCTCAAAGGACTGTCTTATCTCCGCTTCTTCCAAGAGAGACGAATTGAGCCTCCAAAAGCCTCTTCCCATCCGGGGGGTCTCTGTAACATTCAGGGAAAACAAAATCAAACAGTGATCGGAGAACTCCACCTCAACAACAGATACTGCTGAAGAGACGGCTTCCTCCTTTAAATAAAACCTGTCTATCCTGGACCTACAGTTACCTCTATGATAGGTGAACCCCTCGTGGCCTGCGGTGTGCCGGATGTGGACATCCACCAGGCGAGCCTCACTAGCTATACTATTAAGGGCGACGCCATCATAAGTCAGCTTGTCTCTGGAACCTCCTCTATCCCGGGGCCTCGTGACAGTGTTGAAGTCCCCTCCAAAGACGACCTGCCGACTTGTAAAAAGGTAGGGCTTGATCCTCATAAAGAGACACTTCCGGTCCCATTTAGATTGGGGACCATAGATGTTAATGAGCCGAAGCTCTTGTCCCTTCATGAGGACATCTAATATCAGGCACCTCCCCATTTCTAACTCAATAACCCGTCGGCATTCTACCGTTGCGGTAAAAAGGACCGCCACTCCGCTATACGGCTCGGCCGCAAGAGACCAATAGGAGGGCCCGAGTCTCCACTCCCTCTTAGCTATAAAAACCTCTGCCATATTTGGCAGCCTGGTCTCTTGCAAAAAGAAAATGTCAGCTTCAACCCGGCTGAGAAAATCAAAGGCCGCAAATCTAGCCATGTTTGACTTAATGCTGGCGACATTAATGGACGCCAGCGTCAACGGAGTGGGTACCGCCATCATTGGTGATTGAGTTAGATGGCTTTCTTCTTCCCACTCCCCTTATCCTCTGCCTCAGAGGAGGAATCCTTCCACCACACAGAGGTGTCCATTCCCACATTTTTCCTTCTTTTTTCGTCCTCGTCTCTGGACTATGGGCCAGTCCCTCCCCCCAAGGACCTTGCATCCCCAGGAGGAGGAGACTCGGCGCCCCCTGTAAGCTCCGCTGAAGCCGGAACCTCAGCCTCCTCCTCAGAGGAAGAGATGTTATCAAGGGTTTGGAACCGGTTAGAAAGACCAACTAGAGGGGAGTCGGTTTTACCTTCCTTAGGTACCTTGGTCAGAGCGGGAGAAGATGTTTTATCTCCCTTCTTTTTCTTCTTTTTGGTGCCGAGCTTACGCTTGTGCTCTAGCCACCGCTTATTATCCTCATCCATACTTTCATAATGGGAGGATTCTGAAGCAGAGGCAGTTTCCTCCCTGTGGATCCTCCTGACCTCCTCATCCAACTCATCATCCCTCGGGGCCTCAGCAGCAACACTGGCATCCAGGACAGGGGCTGCCCCGGTAGTCTGGGGCTCGCCCCTCTCCGTCTCCTGTCTGCGCTTGTCTAGACGCCTCAGCTGGGCAGGCGTCTTTTTATTGCTTTTCTTCCCTGGCCCCTCAGCTCCCCCACCCCTGCTAGTCCCCTCTCCAGCAGAATCGGCCTCACGGCTTACTCCCACCGGGGTCTCGACTGCATTAGCAAAGGAGCGAGGACAATGGCTGAATGGGTGGCCTAACTCACCACAAAGGTGGCACCTAATCTCCACACAAGAGGCGGCAAGATGGCCAACACCCCCACACAACGCGCATTTCTGCACGGTGCAGTTTGCACTGAAGTGTGTGGGGTCGCCGCACCTGTGACAGAGCTTCGGTTGCCCCAGGTAGAAGACCAGGATACGATCCCTACCTAGGAAGGCAGACGATGGAATGTGGGCAACCGTACCACCTGAACGCTTAAGTTTTACCATAAACGTCCAGGCCCCTGACCAGATACTAAACTCGTCGCGGTTTTTCTTTGGCATCTCCACCACCTCTCCATACCGTCCAAGCCACGTCATGATGTCATAGCAAGAAAACGACTCGTTACGAGTCATCACGGTCACTTTCTTGATCTGGTTTTGGCGAGACACTGCCTGAACGGCAAAGTCTCGCCAGCCGGGCTCATTTTTTGCCAACTCATAATTCGCCCAGAAGAGCTCAAGCCCCTCCGGCCGAACAAAGCTGACATCAAACTCAGGCATGGAATAGGGATGTATCAAGGCGTAGATGTCAATCGCCTTGAAGCCCATCCTCAGCAGGAGCTCCACAACTTTAGACCTTGGCGGACATGCATCACTGCCCCTCCACCGAAGACGGACCACATTCCTACGCACACTGCCTGGCCCGGCTGTTGGGAGGGACCACACTGTTTCTCCCCCTTTTTGCTCTCGGAAGGCCCCGAGGCCATGCCTCTCTATCCAGAAGGATAGATCAACCTCTCGACCCTCTACCATTAGTGATCTCTCCCCCTTCTTTAGAGCCTCCAGAAGGCGCCTTTGCAACATGCCGTCCCCAAAGCCCGGAGACGAGGAGGATGCCCTATTTGCCCCGGAGGTGACACTGGCATAACTCTGGACAGGTGTTGCCACCCCCGGGGGGGCAACCGGACCAGTGACCACATCAGCCCCAACAGTATCACCATTACCCACCTCCATCTCACCCTCCACCAAACCAGCAACCACACCACTAGATAATGAATTATCCTCATTCACCTTCACCACCACATTCATTCCTGCTGGACGAGTAACAATGGTGGATGACCTTTTGACCTCCGCATCAGGCACAAGGGACTCAGTCACCTCCATAGAACTGGAGGCGACCTCACCCCCGGTCTTATGTGTGCCCTCCACATCATCGGTCGGTAATTTCCGCTGTTTGGCATTTGGTATAATGTGCAGCTGATCTCTAGCTGCAGTTAGGCGCCGCTGATCTTTAGCATCAGGATCTTCCGGACCAGCGACGCCAACACAAAATAGCACTTTCGTGGGAGGACCGGAACGCTCAGCCCCAACTGCCCCCTCACACTGCCGCCGCTTCTCAACTAAGTGATCAGCGGCAACAGCATTCAGAGGCACCGAGGCTACCGGAGCTGCCCCCGACACCGGGCTGCTCCCCCCTCCCACTGAGGAGCGCACCACAGCATCGTGGCCTGATGGAACGCCCGCCGCCGGGCCGCCCTCACTGTCCAGCCACTCGGCTGATGCACCTCCTGCTACGTCCCCACTACTACAAGCAGAGACGGAGCTCTGCGCCTCACTACCGCGCTCTGTAATCTCCCCGCGCCTTTGCACCGGATTCACAGCAGAACCCGGGCTGGGCTGGGCAACGGGGCTTATACAGCGAGCTGAGCCTGCCGCCGACTCAGGGGGTACAGGGAGGGGGGCATATACGTATCTTACCGCTTCCTGCAGCTTTGGCTTGGTCTTCTTTGCCTTTTTGTGGCCCCCAGGTGCCTCTTCTGGTAGATCGTCACCAAGATGGAAGTTTTGGAGGCACACTGGGGACTCCAGGAGCTTAATCTCCGCCATTAGCGCCCCTCCCTGGCCGCTGCTGTCACTGTCCTCCCCAGAGCCGGCAGAACTGCGACCGGATGTCACTGTCGCCTGTCCTGCAGGGAGCTCGCTGCACGTGGCCTGCGGGTGACTTTGCAGGCTGCCAGGTGGGGCTTGCTGCTGGTCATCATCACTCTCATCATCCACCTGGCTCTCAGGCTGCAGCCCTATCTGCCTTTGCTCTCTGGTATCAGCCATTTCTCTAAAGCGGTCTTCATTTATAAGTTTTTCTTTGAAAGGACCACTCTGCTCCCTGATGGTGGCTTTCCTAAGTTCCAGGCGTTGAATTTCACTGCTCAGTCTTTTTACCTCGGCTTGGAGTTTTGCCTTCCTTGGTTTGGAGGCCCCCACAGCTTTGGCGCTTGTGCAGCGCAGCTCCTCCCGGAGCCTCCTGATGAGCTTGCTGGCATCTTCATACTCACGGAGGCGGATCATGACCCGGGAGGCATAGGTGGACACAGACTCCCGGGGTCCCTGCAGCACCCATTCCCCCTCAGGGAGGTCGGCCTCACCTCCGTGAGCACTCAGCTTTCCTCCGGAAGGAGCGCCATCTTGCACGCCGCTGTCAGGCTTTTCCTCCATGCTGGAAGCCTTGCGGCTTCTGGGGGTCTCCACAATCCCGGGGAGAGTAGGAGCCACATTGCTGCGACTCCTGGTGCAGCGTCTCACCCCCGAGTCCTCTGATGTGCAGGCCGGTTGCTGGTTTCTTCTGCCCCCCGCCGGCCTGGTTCGGGAAGCAGAAGCCTGGGACTTGGCTCCATCACTCATCCCAGAAACCCGTTCCCTCCCTGGGAAAGAGAGAGAGCAGGTCCCCAGGTGGAGAGGTGTTGGTTTCTCAGAGATCAGGAGCTCACAGCAGGATCTGCAGCCACCACACCCGCAATCACCACACTGACTAGCAGCTGATCAGAGCTGCACCCAGTATGCTGCTGGTGGAGTCACTGTGTGCATACATTACATTACTGATCCTGAGTTACATCCTGTATTATACTTACTCCAGAGCTGCACTCACTATTCTGCTGGAGCAGTCACTGTGTACATACATTACATTACTGATCCTGAGTTACATCCTGTATTTTACCCCAGAGCTGCACTCACTATTCTGCTGGTGCAGTCACTGTGTACAAACATTACATTACATTACTGATCCTGTACTGATCCTGAGATACATCCTGTATTATACTCCGGAGCTGCACTCACTATTCTGCCAGTGCAGTCACTATGTACATACATTACATTACTGATCCTGAGTTACATCCTGTATTATACTCCAGAGCTGCACTCACTATTCTGCTTGTGCAGTCACTGTGTACATATATTACATTACTGATCCTGCACTGATCCTGAGTTACATCCTGTGTTATACTCCAGAGCTGCACTCACTATTCTGCTGGTGCAGTCACTGTGTACATACATTACATTACTGATCCTGAGTTACATCCTGTATTATACCCCAGAGCTGCACTCACTATTCTGCTGGTGTAGTCACTGTGCACATATATTACATTACTGATCCTGCACTGATCCTGAGTTACATCATGTGTTATACTCCAGAGCTGCACTCACTATTCTGCCAGTGCAGTCACTATGGACATACATTACATTACTGATCCTGTACTGATCCTGAGTTACATCCTGTATTATACTCCAGAGCTGCACTCACTATTCTGCTGGTGCAGTCACTGTGTACATACATTACATTACTGATCCTGAGTTACATCCTGTATTATACTGCAGAGCTGCACTCACTATTCTGCTGCTGCAGTCACTGTGTACATATATTACATTACTGATCCTGAGTTACATCCTGTATTATAGTCCAGAGCTGCACTCACTATTCTGCTGGTGCAGTCACTGTGTTCATATATTACATTACTGATCCTGCACTGATCCTGAGTTACTTCCTGTATTATACTCCAGAGCTACACTCACTATTCTGCTGCTGCAGTCACTGTGTACATACATTATATTACTGATCCTGAGTTACATCCTGTATTTTACCCCAGAGCTGCACTCACTATTCTGCCAGTGCAGTCACTATGTACATACATTACATTACTGATCCTGCACTGATCCTGAGTTACATCCTGTATTATACTCCAGAGCTGCACTCACTAATCGGCTGGAGCAGTCACTGTGTACATACATTACATTACTGATCCTGAGTTACATCCTGTATTATACCCCAGAGCTGCACTCACTATTCTGCTGGTGTAGTCACTGGGTACATACACTACATTACTGATCCTGAGTTACATCCTGTATTATACTCCAGAGCTGCACACACTATTCTGCTGGTGCAGTCACTGTGTACATACATTACATTACTGATCCTGAGTTACATCCTGTGTTATACTCCAGAGCTGCACTCACTATTCTGCCAGTGCAGTCACTGTGTACATACATTACTGATCCTGAGTTACATCCTGTATTATACCCCAGAGCTGCACTCACTATTCTGCTGGTGTAGTCACTGTGTACATGCATTACATTACTGATCCTGCACTGATCCTGACTTACATCCTGTATTATACTGCAGAGCTGCACTCACTATTCTGCCAGTGCAGTCACTATGTACATACATTACATTACTGATCCTGCACTGATCCTGAGTTACATCCTGTATTATACTCTAGAGCTGCACTCACTATTCTGCCAGTGCAGTCACTATGTACATACATTACATTACTGATCCTGAGTTACATCCTGTATTATACTCCAGAGCTGCACTCACTATTCTGCTGGTACAGTCACTGTGTACATACATTACATTACTAATCGGAGAGAATTATGAATACAGCTCTGGAGTATTATACTGGTTGTAATGATAAGTAATACAATATATTTAAGCAGTAATATGCGTCTCACAATTCGACAAACCCTTTCTAACAACATTCCCTCTTGAACATTGGAGAAACCTCACTGTCCTGTAATATTACAGTATATTATATATAACGCTCTGGATTCATTGTAGCGTTTGTTCTGTTAGTAAATAACAATGTAACATTAATAGACCCCAGATGTGGTGATCAGAGAGGGGCCGCTGCTCTTACCAGGGATGGTGCGTCCATTGTTCTCCTGGATGTGCTCTGCTGCGGTTCTGCTGCTGGACTGGGCTGTGACCCCGACTCCAGGGCACATTATATAAGGGTCACACTTGTTTCTGGCCTTTCCTGGAAAGTTCATTACCGGATATTCAGGCTTCAATAACTTTGTGTATTTTTTATGATTTATTTTTCCTAATCTTTAGTAATGGGAAACACTGGGAGAATGGAAAGGTCCGGATCATCTCCGCTGTGGAATCCCTTAATCACTAATTAACCTGCAGAGCGGACACAGAAATAATATTCCCTGATGAAGATAAGAAGAGTCATAAACCCGAGCGCGGACTTGTAATAACAGGTGTGAGAAGCAGAAGACGTTCTGTCCCTCCATATACTCAGAGGGGCATCTGCGGACTGCGGGGGATGTCAGATGTAGTAGACTGCCTTATAGGCGTGTGAGTGGTGTGACGGGGGTAATTCTGGGTATAATTAATTGGGGAAACAATATATAAAACACCATAAATGAGGGGTGTCAGTGCTTTATGTATGATTGTATGAATGCTCGGCGGTCTTTCCCCGCTCCACCCCGACTCATGGAGAAAGCCTGACAGTCCTGCTGCTTCCACCTAATTAAACAGAAAGCCCATAAAGCCAATTCATCATTGCCTTGGGTCTGTTTTTTGTTTGTGCCATATTCATCTTTTCATTTGCCCTTTTTTATCTCCACTGTTTTATTTCTTCATCTGTTGGTTTTTATGTTCTCCGTTGCCGGTGAGGTTTTGCCTTTCCAGATGTTTTCTTCTGGTTCATCATTTACAACTTTCTGAAAAGTTACAAAAGTTTTGCAGATATGCACTTGTGGCGCCCCTGCGGGTGGTTCAGTCTCCACAGGGGTACTGCATCTCAGCCAGAAGTGTGGTACCCCACTCTCAGGTAAGGAGGGAGCACTACCCGGGACCCACACACTCACATCCAACACTACACCACCTCATTAGGGAAGGGCAAGATTGCTCCTGAGGGAGAGCACAGCCCCTGTCCCTGTGTAGAGGTACACAGGGGGTCCGTTCAAGTGCACCCAAATTAACTGAGAGTCTGCTGGATCACTTCCCTGGAGGACACAGGACGACGTGGGCGGTTATAATTCGGCGGTTGTAACCTGGAGCATCTTGACAACTGTGAGTAAAACCTGAAGACTGCACCCGCTGTGTCCTTGACTAATTGCTGCACCACCTGCCTTGCACTACACCAACATCTACCTCATCAAATACTATATCCTGCCCTGGAGCTGAGCTCTGCCGGTGGAGAGCTGCACTATCTCTGCTGCGTCACCATCAGCTCCAGAGGATCTGCACCGCAGCGGCGCCCCCTATAGCCACATACCACGGGTGGCGTCACAAATTTTATCCCCCTTTTCTTTATTCCCAAATTGACTTTCACTGTTCTTCATTTGACCGCCCTGGGCCATGGACCGGGTCACCGCCACCGTGACAATACAGGACCGGCCCGGCTACCCAGTACCCCACGGCCCATGGGGCGCGTCACTCCTCTCTCCTCTCCCTCCCTTGAGTGATTTTATGTATGCTAGTTTATTTTTTATTTTGGGCGGGGGGGGGGGTGCAAAATGTGCAACTTATTGTGCTGAAGAAAGGCAAAAAAAAGTTTTAATAAAAATAAAGGAAATGTTTTTCTTTAGTGCAGAGTTCATGAATCATTGATATAAAGTTACTAGAGATGATGGAATCTGCCAGGATTTCTATTTGTCAAAATGTGAGAATTTTACAGGGAAATTTGATTTGCCGCAAAGTTATTCTCTGCTAATTGAATCTTCCTCATTATGGGGTCTCTATTGTAATATCTTTAATCTATTGTAACCGTTTGCCCTCTATGGTTCAGCAAGATGGCGGCTGCAGCCGGCTGTCGTTATGTTGAATATGCAATAAAACTTATATTCTGGAGAAAACGGAGTTTTGTACAATTCAAAATTCAATGAGAATTCCAGTCGAATACATTTCATCATCTTTAATAGTTACATTACAGGAAAGCAATGATGGGGGGATAGTTATATTAGGAAACCCCGAGGTCCGTCACTGCTGTGAGTTATTATCTCTGAGGCCCCAGATAAGCGGAGAGTTCAGATAAACGATGGCCGTGATTTAGGGAAGTGCTGGGATCTGACGCTGGTTTCTCTCTTTTATAATCGGACATTATAGGGCAGAGTCGGACAGTCCACAGTGACGGCCTCCATTCCTCACCGGTCACAGACACTGCGGGAACTTACAGAAACTTTTAGGAAAACTCTGATTCCTGGGATGGAGACTCCACCTGGAGCAAAAAGTGGTATAAATAGCGAGAGGGACGGGGATGGAAGGATCAGACAGGAGATCCACCGGAATATAGAGCGACCAGAAGAAGCAGGATGGTCCTTACAAGAACATCTCTCATCCTTGTGAGCAGGGGTGGATTAAGAGTAGCAAGGGCCCCGGGCAGTTTAGATGGCATGGGCCCCCCACACACACACACACCTGATGTATCACGTGACTTGTGACATGATCCCCCTTTGATAGATCATGTAATAGTTCATGTGAAATTAATTCTGCACAATATTAATATATTAACCCCTTCGCAACCTTGGGTTTTGTCGTTTTTGCTTTTTCGTTTTTTGCTCCCCTTGTTCCCAGAGCCATAGCGTCTTTATTTTTTGGACAATATGGCCGTCTGAGGGCTTATTTTTTGCGGGACAAGTTGTACTTTTCAACACCATTACTAGTTTTACCATAGCGTGTACGGGAAAACGGTAAAAAAATTCCAAGTGCAGTAAAATTGCAAAAAAAGTCCAATACCACAGTTGTTTTTTATTTATTTTTTTACCACTTTCACTGAATGCTAAAACTGACTTGCCATTCTTATTCTCCAGATCATTACAAATTCGTAGACACCAAACATGTATAGGTTATTTTATATTTAAGTGGTGAAAAAAAATTCAAAAATTTGGTAATTTTTTTTTTAAAAAAATAGCGCCATTTTCCGAGACCTGTAGCGTCTCCATTTTTCGGGATCTGGGGCTGGGTGAGGGCTTATTTTTTGCGCGTCGGGCTTACGTTTTTATTGATAACATTTTGGGGTAGATCCGATGTTTTGATCGCCCGTTATTGCATTTTATTTCAATTTTGCGGCGACCAAAAAACGTAATTCTGGCGTTTAGAATTTTTTTCTCGTTACACCGTTTACCGATAGGATTAATTCTTTTTTTATATTGATAGATCGGGCGATTCTGAACGCGGCGATACCAAATATGTGTATGTGGGTTTTTTTTTTTTATATTTTATTTTGAATGGGGTAAAAGGGGGGTGATTTAAACTTTTATATTTTTTTTATATTTTTAAAAACATTTTTTTTTCACTTACTGCATGCTTCTATAGTCTCCATAGGAGACTAGAAGCAGCAGTTGTCTGATCGTCTCTGCTAGATACAGGGGACCAGCAGATCCCCTGCATATAGCAGAAATGGTCCTGTGCTATGAGCGCCGACCACTAGGTGGCGCTCATAGCGACGAGATCATGACAACCACAGGCGTCTGCTGCAGACCCTGGGTTGTCATGCACGCCCATCGGTTACCCGCGATCACGTGACGGGGTCGTCGGTGGGCGGGGCTTATGACGCGCAACCCAGAAGCGCGCGTTTAATGTCGCTGTCGGAGATTGACAGCGGCATTTAACATGTTAACAGCCGCGGGTGGATGGCGATTCCACCCGCGGCTGTTGCGGGCACATGTCAGCTGTAAGAATCAGCTGACATGTGCTCGGTTCAGTGCGGGCTCAGCGCCGGAGACCTCACTGAACCGGGGGTACGCAAATGTGCGTACTAATACGGCAAGGGTTGGAAAGGGGTTAATTATAATTTTTTTTTTATATTAATTGTATGACTTAATATTGAGCACAATTAAGTATGCTGACATCCCCCTATGTATGTAGGGTCTCATACTGTATAATATGAGCTTTCACATAATCCTCCTATACACAGCAGGAGGCCGCACGGCGCTCCCCCCCAGATACAGCAGGAGGCCGCACGGCGCTCCCCCGCAGATACAGCAGGAGACCGCACGGCCCCTCCCCGCAGATACAGCAGGAGGCCGCACGGCGCTCCCCCGATACAGCCGGAGGCTGCAAGGCGCCCATCGAGATACAGCCGGAGACCGCACGGCCCCCCCCCCCCCAGATACAGCAGGAGGCCGCCCGGCGCCCCCCCAGATACAGCAGGAGGCCGCACGGCGCTCCCCCGATACAGCCGGAGGCTGCAAGGCGCCCATCGAGATACAGCCGGAGACCGCACGCCCCCCCCCCCCAGATACAGCAGGAGGCCGCCCGGCGCCCCCCCCAGATACAGCAGGAGGCCGCACGGCGCTCCCCCCCCCAGATACAGCAGGAGGCCGCACGGCGCCCCCCCCCCAGATACAGCAGGAGGCCGCACGGCGCCCCCCCCCCAGATACAGCCGGAGACCGCACGGCCCCTCCCCCCCAGGTACAGCAGGAGGCCGCACGGCGCCCCCCCCCCAGATACAGCAGGAGGCCGCACGGCGCCCCCCCCCCCAGATACAGCAGGAGGCCGCACGGCGCCCCCCCCCCCAGATACAGCCGGAGACCGCACGGCCCCCCCCCCCAGATACAGCAGGAGGCCGCACGGCGCCCCCCCCGCAGATACAGCAGGAGGCCGCACGGCGCCCCCCCCCCAGATACAGCAGGAGGCCGCACGGCGCTCCCCCCCCAGATACAGCCGGAGGCCGCACGGCGCTCCCCCCCCAGATACAGCCGGAGGCCGCACGGCGCTCCTCCCCAGATACAGCCGGAGGCCGCACGGCGCTCCCCCCCCAGATACAGCCGGAGGCCGCACGGCGCTCCCCCCCCAGATACAGCCGGAGGCCGCACGGCGCTCCCCCCCCAGATACAGCCGGAGGCAGCACGGCGCTCCCCCCCAGATACAGCCGGAGGCAGCACGGCGCTCCCCCGATACAGCCGGAGGCTGCAAGGCGCCCATCGAGATACAGCCGGAGACCGCACGCCCCCCCCCCCCCCCAGATACAGCAGGAGGCCGCCCGGCGCCCCCCCCAGATACAGCAGGAGGCCGCACGGCGCTCCACCCCCCAGATACAGCAGGAGGCCGCACGGCGCCCCCCCCCCCAGATACAGCAGGAGGCCGCACGGCGCCCCCCCCCCCCAGATACAGCCGGAGACCGCACGGCCACTCCCCCCCAGATACAGCAGGAGGCCGCACGGCGCCCCCCCCCCCAGATACAGCAGGAGGCCGCACGGCGCCCCCCCCCCAGATACAGCCGGAGACCGCACGGCCCCCCCCCCCCAGATACAGCAGGAGGCCGCACGGCGCCCCCCCCCCAGATACAGCAGGAAGCCGCACGGCGCCCCCCCCCCAGATACAGCAGGAGGCCGCACGGCGCTCCCCCCCCAGATACAGCAGGAGGCCGCACGGCGCTCCCCCCCCAGATACAGCAGGAGGCCGCACGGCGCTCCCCCCCCAGATACAGCCGGAGGCCGCACGGCGCTCCTCCCCAGATACAGCCGGAGGCCGCACGGCGCTCCCCCCCCAGATACAGCCGGAGGCCGCACGGCGCTCCCCCCCCAGATACAGCCGGAGGCAGCACGGCGCTCCCCCCCCAGATACAGCAGGAGGCCGCATGGCGCCCCCCCCAAATACAGCCGGAGTCAGCACGGCGCCCCCCCCAGATACAGCTGGAGGCCGCACGGCACCCCCCCCAGATACAGCCGGAGGCCGCACGGCGCCCCCCCCAGATACAGCCGGAGGCCGCACGGCGCCCCCCCCGAGATACAGCAGGAGGCCGCACGGCACCCCCCCCAGATACAGCCGGAGGCCGCACGGCGCCCCCCCCAGATACAGCAGGAGGCCGCACACACACAAACATATACAGACATATACAAAGACAAATATATACACGCATAGGCTGCGTTCCCACTGTGCGTTTTTCAAGCGTTTTTGCCACGGAATTTCCGCAGCGAAAACGCTGAAAAAACTCTTGGTAATACGTGCCCCATGGTCCCTAATGATAATCCTAATCCTAATGATAATGCGGATTATCATTGCGGAAAAATCCGCAGCATGTCCATTCATTTTGCGGACATGCAGTGTAATTGCCGCCATTGACTTGCATTGAATCGCTTAATATCCGTATGACTACATGTGCACATGCGGATATTAAGCGACTCAATGTGCGGATGGTACCCGGGTTTTGAGAAGAGGAGACTCTCATCCAGACCCGGGTACCATAGAACCTGTAAAAAAAAAGAATTTAAAATAAATAAAATAAAGATTATACTTACCTTCCGTTGGCCCCCGGTCTCTTCAGCGATACGTCCGGTCTGTTGTATGCGTCGCGGTGGTGTGAAAGGACCTGCCATGATGTCATTTAGTCATGTGACAGGTCACACGACAGCTGACATCGGCTGTCGCGTGACCTGTCACATGACTAAATGACATCATGAAAGGTCCTTTCACACCACCGTGATCCGCCGAAGACACCGGACGCATCGCTGAGGAGACCGGGGGCCATCGGAAGGTAAGTATAATCTTTATTTTTTACCATTCTCATTCTTTTTTTTAACTATTACTTGGTCACACTATATATGCCGGTTGCCGGTTGCATGGATTTATATAGTGTGACCAAGTTGTCAAGCACTTTCCAAGTGATGCTGAAATCTCTAGGAAAGTGCTTGATAACCCGCATGCATGAATGCTGCAAAAACGCTTGACAAACGCTTCTACCTGGCGGGAAAAGCGCATGCACAATAAGCACGTACAATCCGCATGCGTTTTTCCTGCCAGGGAGAAGCGGAAAAAATCTGCAGCATTTCTGCATGGTGGGCACATAGCCATAAACACATTTGAAACAGAAAAATACATATAAAGAGACATATCACACAATGATATCGGCACACACTGACACATCACTCACCGTCCCCCTGCTCGGCTCCAGTCGTCCAGCTCCTCTCTGGTGGTAAGAAGCAGTGCAGGGCGCACTGCATGACGTCATGCTAGCAGACACTGCCGCGCACAGGGCCGTGTCTTCTAGCTGTGATGCGGCCGGGCCAGCACACGTGCGCACGCACGATATGCAGATATGCGCACACATGCACATGGTACGCAGATATGCGCACAGACACATGCATACAGGCATACGTACATATCTTACAAACACATAAAACTGTCCTGTCCAGCAGCTCCTCAGGCATGTCTCAGTGCAGGGCCACCAGCGTGTCACAGACATGGCCCTGCTTTCAGAGGGGCCCACTCGCCGTTGGGGCCTGGGCTGCTTCTACAGCATCTGTGTAGGACCTCTAGCACTGCTTGATTGCCAGCACTTCACCTGACATGGCCGTGCGCTGTGCGGTTGAGTCTGGTAGTAATGGCGCGGCAGGGGCAATACACAAGCACAATTATAGGCGCAGTGTCGCCCCAGCCGTGTCATTAATACCAGACACAGCCACACAGCTCACGGCCATGTCAGGTGACGTGCCAGCTGTCCTGCACGGGGGAAGCAGCCCGGGCCACAACAGAGAGTGAGCCCCCCTGATGGTCCACAAATACATACACATAGATAGATACACACACACATATACATACATACACACATATATATATATATAACAGACACTGCACATGGACTTACCCTTTCTGTACATTATGCAGGTTGTTCTTTCATCTTCCCTGTGAGGCAGCCTCCCCTCCTCTTGGGGCCCGACTGCAGAGTTCTCGGTGTAATTGCTGGGCAGGAGGGGGAGAGCGGAGAGGTAACATTCAGACCCGGGTAGGGGGCAGGGGGAGCAGTGGCCATGCTGTAAGCGGTCTCTGTGCTCTGCTGGAGGCCGGAGCAGGTGGGCGGAGCCTCCTCTACTGCACTTACACAGTCAGCACCTGGTGAGTCATCCTCGCAGCGCCGCGGGACACAGCAGAGCAGATTCCATCTTCCGGCTCCCGGGCCCTCCTGTCACACATTATAATGAGGTCAATCCGGCCACAGGCCCCTGGGAGCCCCGGGCCCCATGGCAGCCCCGGGCGGTAGCCCGGATTGACCTCATTATAATCCGCCTATGCTTGTGAGTATTATAGGGACCATGTTATACTATTGTGTTCAGTAAGGGAGATGATATCCAGAATTCAAATGTTAATTCCAATAGTCTGGAAAAAGTTCCATGATTTATAGCACTTGCAAGTATTTGATAAAATAATAGTTAAAGGAATTTTTCTATGAAGAGGTAAGATTATATTGAATGCTTTTATGAAATCAGAAGAGGAGAAAGGCAGGACTCTGATCCTAAATAGTTATTTTAAAATGATTTTTCAGCTCGGGGTTAATAAAACAGTTTATAAATGAAAAGTTCTATATCTTTCTATTATACTTTGGAGCCGATTCTTTGCTGATTGTTTTTTTTGCCGAGTTTTTGGTGTTCGGCACCTTTTATTTTTGTTTGTGGCGTATTCATCTTAACATTTACACCTTTTGTTTCAGTCCCTTTTTTATGTTTTCGTCCTTTTTTTGTTTGTTCGCTTCTTTTTTTCGCTACATTGCGGAGTTTAGGGTTTCCAGATGTTTTCGTCTGATTTATCATTTGTGACTTTTCAAAAAATCTTGCCCATATTTTGCAACATTTTAGCAGAACATTCAACTTTTTAAGCTAAAAAGTTGCAAGACAGGTTAAAGTAAAAAGCATTTTTTGATTTTAGCGCAAAGTTGATGAAACGTTTGGGCCATTTTGATGACTTTGGCACATTGAAAACCAAAGGACAAAAAAAAGAAAAAAAATGCAAATGATAAACTGGACCCTTTATGTTTCAATTGCTCCCAATTTTAAGGCTATGTGCCCACGTTGCATTTATGAAGCAGAAAATTTCTGCTGCATAAATGCAAGTCCTCTCCCGGAAAAACGCATGCGGAATTCCGCACGCGTTTATCGCGCATTTTTCGCGCGTTTATCACGCGTTTTCCACATGCGGAATTGCCTTGCGTTTTTTATGCATTGGACAAAGGCAATTCCGCTTGCGGAAACGCAAAATTAAATGACATGCTGCGGATTTTTGAACGCGGCATAAACACTGCGGAAAAATCCGCAGCATGTGCATAGAACTTGCGGAATCCCATTGGGGACCATGGGGTGCGGATATACATGCGTTTTTCAAGCGTTTGCGCTGCGGAAATTCCGCAGAATATACGCTTGAAAAATGCTACGTGGGCACACAGCCTAAAGATATTAGTTTGCTGTCAGTGAATGAGAACACTGCTGTTTCCATTCAGAGGCAGTAAACCTGTCTGTATCTAGTCGAGAAGCGGATACAATTGTATCCAGTGCAGACAATGCTCTGTGAGCAAAACCCCAGACTGATACATTGTAACAAGCTATTAGATTGTGGCTGATATATATTGTGCTCAGGAGCATTTTCTAGACTGGATACAATGTATCCGCTGAGAGCAGGAGCAGCAATGTGCAGGATTACGGCCTCCGAATGGAAACAGAACCGTCCTCATTCACTGACATCAAGCAGAGATCCTGAAGATGGTGAGAGATGAAACACAAAGTGTAATAACACAAAGATGGAGAAGATTTCATTTATTCACTGATTTACCGCTGCTCCCATCACTAGTGGTGACGTTACATTTCTTAAAGAGACAGGACACATAATATTTGTAATTCTCCCTCTAAAGGTAGATAATAGACTCAGCCTTGTTAAAGGGGTTATAAGAAACTGTTTTATATATATATAAAGAAAACAAACCAAGTATTGCTCACCCTCCCCAGGTCTAACTCCAGCTTTCCGACACTGCCTGGTCTGTGCTGATTGTCTGCAGTGCTGACATCAAGTTGACAGCATTGCAACCAATCAGTGAGCTGAACACAACCATGATTGGCTGCAGAGTTGTCGATGTGATGTCAGTGCTGCAGACAATCAGCAGAGATCCGGCAGCAGCGGAGAGCTGGAGTTAGACCCAGGGAGGGGGAGTAATACTCAGTTTGTTTTGTTACAGCCACTGTAGCCCATGATAGTCACTATTCTGAAAGGGGACAACCCCTTCAAGGCAAACGTCATCTGCACAAGACAAGTTTCCCCTCTTCTGTTTGCAATGATGTGAATCATTCTCCATGTTCTCTCCATCTTTCCCTATCTCTCAGGCGGCCGTCCTGGTCTCCTTCAGCTCGTCGGCCTTTCTACCAGAGGAGGATTTGCCCCATGATCAGGAAGGATCTAGGGGTGAAGAGCTCCCTCTAGAGGGCAGACAGAGATGTCCTGGAAGAAGGAACCGGCGCCTGCCGACCAGTATGACAGTGGACACCAGTCTGATTGACAGCAGCTCTATGGACGGCTCGGTGCAGATGGAGGACGGTCCCACCCGCTCTCTGTCCCCCTGGGAATACAGGTAATATCACAACCTGTCACATTACAAGCAGCGCTGAATAGTGATACAGTCCGGTGGAGATTCCCGGAGTCTCCTATAGAAGGACGTCTAGTAAAGTATAGAAAGAAAATAATCTTTTCAGTAGAGTTACAATAGCAGGGAATAGCTTGTCGGGATGTTTTTATAACCCTTTAGTGGAGAATAACGTCTTCCCACCTTCTAGCCGCCTCTCGTTCTTCTTTTCCTGCCTACAAGCTCCCAGTAACCGTTCAGAAATCTCCCCTGTCCCCAAATAGACTTCAGGGGAGGAGGGAGATGCAGCTGCAGTTATTAGGAATAAAACATGAAGGAGAGAAGCTGAGAGCGCGCGGCGCGGCTCTGACATCACCCAGAATAACCTTGTATGGAGGGAGAAACTGGAGATTTATAGAAGACTGAAGAAAAAGCCTCGAGAATCTGCAGGATGAGGACAAGGAGCGCGGACATGGACCAGGTGTTACACAGCTTCTCTCACTGTGTATTTTTATTCCCAGTCTCTGCACAGATCCCAACAGGTTCCCTATCGTCATTGCCGAGGCCGATTGTCTGACTTTTGCTTGTGTAGACGCTGATGGCCATGAAAGTCCAGACCTGATCTCCTTCCCCATCCAGCAGGAGGTGATGGTCCTACGACGGGAGCAGAAAGGCTGCAGCTTCTCCTACAGACTGGAGGGCGAGGTGGTGACTCTGGGCTGCACATGTGTCACACCAACCATCAGCTATTACTGAATACGTGGAAATATGGATGGTGGACGCCTGATTGTCAACTTATAAGATTTCTTAAGAATTTTTTATTTAAATAATAAAATAAAAGCAACTTTAATTTTTTTATAGTGTTATCTCTGGTTACAATAGATTTTGGGGTTTGGTAGTAGCTACTTGTCCATTACACAGGTCCATGTTATGGTGGAAAATACTGGTATCATCAGAGGACACATGCCGTATATTCTCATTGTGTAGGGCCATGCTGCTCCTTCAGGTGTCCTCAAGTTCATATGGAGGCGTCTTTTCTTCTTTAGATTCCAATACAATGTTTCTAGGGAAAGTTCCTCCATAAAAAGAAATCTAATATGGCAGAACGTCTGCTGCTCCGTAATATGAGGGAATCGGTGTGACGCTCTACAGGCGATGGGCAAATGGGCCTTCACCATAAAGGTTTGGAACAAGATGGTGAGTTATCACTTATCCATAGGATAGGGCATAATTACTGATCGCTTGGGGCCCAATCACTAAAGACCCCACTAATCCCAAATGTGGGCTCCATAATGAATGGAGTGGAGGTCAAGTATGCAGACCCCTCATTATGTATGGGATTGTTGGATTGCCCAGACTAGCGCTCATTCTCAGGATTCCAAGACACGGACAAGATGGCGGATGAGACTATAAATTATCTTGAAAGTTTCTGACATGGCTGAAAATCAGTTTTTTGGCCATTATAAAATACTGTGAGGCCGATATATTAAGACTAAAGTTGTGCACGGACTGAAGTAGCATTACTGGCAGAAGAAACGCCAACGCTCTTGCAGAATTTGACAGGTGGACATAGCTATGTCCCATCCAGTCCCGGCTCCTCTCTAGCTCTGCCCAATTTGGCGGAGTTTCTTCAAACTGCCGAAAAAATTTTTAAAACTTGGAATATTTCTGTACAACTCCTCTTTGCTCAATTTTTTTGAATACATTTCAAAGCAGATTGCGCCAGTTTTCTGATAAAAAAAGCTATGATGAAAGATTTTGGTAAGTCCATTACTACACACCACCAAAAACCCACCTCTCCCAGGGGCTTGCCTATAATAAGTGCAGGGTTTACTGTCTCCTTCGTGCCCTAGAGACTAGGGGAGCCAAAAAGGTCCCTTTGTCCCATATATAAAGAGTCTAGATTATTACTACTAAAGACCTGTGTCAGTTGGAGGAACTGATGGAGATTTAGCATCTGGGCCCTCGAGCTTCTGGATACATCACTGATCACCCTTATACTAAAATAAGGATATGGCAGCATCATGTTCTGTCTCAGGCTCTGGAAGACGTGTGAAGGTAAGGAGTAAAATGGGTTCTGAGGAAAGCAGGGAAATCCTGGAGAAAACCTTCTGCAGGTGACGACTCGTGAGCAGATTTATCTTCCAGCAAAGCGAGAACTCAGACCGTAAAACCAAAACTACACAGTATGGACTGAAAAACAACAATGTGGTGGGGTCACTGACCAAATCAACCCAATAAAGGACGCGTGGATAAACCTGAAGCTTAAGTGAGGATTGGGGAACATGGCAGGGATTGTCCAGACCTATAGACTTATCCAGGACTCAAGACAATGACTGCCAAAAAGTCCACCAATGTCTTCACTTACGTGTGTCTATGCTATGACTCTTTCAGGGTCATCTATTTGGTCTCCGACATGTCTCCTGGTTCATGTATTGTCCGTATTGTGTTATTATATAAAACGCTGGGTCATTGAGAGGAAGAGGAGCTGGAGCTATAATGTGCACCAGGGCTAAGGGACATTTAGGCCACGTGAGCGCAACATGCAGCCCGGGCTCCACAGTATGTAGATGGCCGTGCCACACTCTCTGCCCTGAAGACCTTGTGAGATCCAGGTCAGCACCCGCTATCGACTGCTCCCATGTATCTTCTCTGGCTTGTGGCTTAAAGTGATGCCCAGAATGGACAAGACAGCGCTAATGGCACACAATGTGGCTAGCATGGCATAAACGGCAATGTTATGGAGGCACTGTGTGGCTGACACTGTTATGGGGGCATTGTGTATGAACTGGTCAGTCATCAACACTGGAGGTCCTATGTAAGTAGATCCCACCATTCACCAGGCACCTAAATCAGAGGAACGTACCGCCCCCTACTCCAGGTAGAAAAATGTAAAACCGTCCATGTTGTTAATATTGTGTAATATAAATGATTTTCCTGCATAAGTTGCTGAATATTCTTTATCATTTGCTGTTATAAATTTGTTATTAGTCATTATTACAGGTGGAGATTGTCTTACTGACCCCACAGCCCTAGTGAGAAGGGTGGTCTCAGAAGTGATCACTAGAATACAGAAGGTTATGTGACAGTGGGGATGTGAACCCTGGGCTCCCCAGGACGCCCAGCACCGAATCCAACTGGTCCCTGTGCATAACACTTATGTAGAGCCATATTAGGTAAAAAGGTCCAAGTCTATGGATAAAATCTATGGATCAGAACATGTTTTTTCTACATTGACCGTCATTCTTAGGTGTAACAGAATCACTGGTCCTCGCCTACACTTTTGGTTGAGGTTTAGAGGATTAATGGGAGACAGGTAACAGATATTCTCCTGTTTGGAGCCCACCCATCAGACATGTATAACGTATAGTACTGACGCCCCATAAATGTCTATTAAATCCAAAGGGACATTAATCAATTTGAAAGTTTTATTTTTAAATTAAGAATTGCATGGAAGGACGAGAAGATGTTCTTGGAGGAACCTCCTTCTTCAGCAGATGTTCCTTGCTGGTCAGGAGGCCACATGTAGATGGTGCCAGTCCTTCCATACAGGTACAGCATTGATGGTGGACGCGCTGTACTTTCCTCAGGGTGCTAGACGTGGCGGTTTTCTGCCCTCGCGATGTTTATGGAGCCGCGGTGACAGACACCAAATAAGCAGCTTTCTCGGATGGAGTGAGCAGCCCTGGATAGTCCACGCCGGCAGGATGAGATCACCCGGCGGAAGAGAGAACCTATGAGAAGAGACGTAACACTGATGTCAGTAACAGGACTCCATGTCAGAGGACACGGCTGTGCGGTCACTGTGGCCGGACGGCAGAGGAATCATCCATACACAGGTGACCCTTATTAACATGACATTACTTGTAATGTGCCGCAGTGTTGCCTTATAATCAGTTATATAAACCTCAGCGTAACATTGAGGCCATAAAGGGGTCAGTATGGGCCATATGGGGCCGTGGGCGCAGGATTCGGGTCAGTTTGGCAGAAGACTAAAAGGCCCCTTATAACTTTTAACGCATAAAAGAATGAAGATTTTTACAGAATGAACTGCTCATTGTTTTATAGGGAGAAAAAAGTAGTAATTTTCTGATCCTTTATGTGCACGTTCACATTACACGTTTTGATCATAGGCTGTAATAGGATGTCATATAGACCTGTACACACCTGACAATGGGGAGGACTCGCTGTCCTTAGCAGTAAAACACTGCTTGTCTACATCAGATTTGGAAGGGGAAGATTCTTGCTGCCTGTTTGGTAGAAGAAAAACATATAAATTACAAGTAAAAACAATAAGAACACCCGTCTGCAAAACCGGTTAGGACATTTGGATAACATGGAGGAGGCACCCTGCTCAGGACCCACTTCTATCACTAAGAATGGAGAATCGCTAGTAATATTGGCCTGTAATGAGCTGGAAATGATTGACTGGTTGCAATGATCGGCTGTTATCGCCGGCGTTATCACAAGCCAGAACCACAGTGATCATCAATCATGGGGTGGTGGCGCTGGATATAGTGCTGAGTTACACTTATCTTACAGTTGATCTTCTGATATATCAGATCCAAACCCTATAATAATAATTTACTCACATGTCTGAGTGTTTTGCACTCTCTGGGGAATACACTGGAGGTGGCTTCAGTTCTTCATCGTTCATCACCCTGGTATTGGTGGAACAGAGCTAAAACATAGAGAAAAATAAAATAAATATCTATTTAAACTTTATTTTAATTATAGGTTTTATAGATCTTACCGGTCACACTTACTTTAGAAAGCCTTTGAGACGATGATATAAAGTTCAGGCTTTCTGGCCAGACATTGTCCTCACTTGTGTCTCCCTCATCTGAATCAATATGTTCATAATTGCTACATTGAGCTGCAAGGTATAAGTGTTATTAGAGATTATTGGTATAAGACCCGGTCACGGAAAATCACCATTTTATTACTAATAATGATGGGGACTGGTTGTCACATAAAATGAAAGACAAGACACACAACAGATGACGTCTAATTCTACTTACGGTCAAAGTAGCCAGTGTCCTCTTCTGACTCAAAGTCAGGAATGAAATGTGGCTCCATACTTAGAAGACTGTCAAAGTCTATGCCACATAGGAATGGATGCATTTTGATCTCTTTAGCTCCTCCTGGGAAAGGAAGACAATAAAAAGTGATATAGACATTATCAGACAGACAGCTCCATATCTGAACAGTTTATGTTACTCTGAACTGAAGACATAATAGAACTGATGTGAAGAAAACTTGTTGCTCAATGTCAGAGCATGAAGAAAGGGAATGAACAAGCAGATAAAGCAGAGAACCTCAGTGCTGATCCTCAGGGGTGTGATCATTTATCTGGTCACAGATGTGTAATAATTCATTATTAATACTATTATATACATTACCTGTCCCAAGTCTATGTGCCGGATCTTTTCTGAGCAGCTCAGTGATGATGTCCTGAGCATCAGGTGGAGGAGTGCGATTATCAAATGTCCAAGTTATCTCATCTGTTATATTAAAAGAAAATGTTACAGAAAATAAAACCTCTTCATTTACTTTATTAAAACAAAAATCTTTTGGATTAACACAACAAGTAACTAAACCACAGAACCAATCTAAGCAAATAACAATGACACCACACCGCATCCAGATTATTTTACTTACCCCTTAATATACTGCAGTAAGTGTCATATTTGGAATCCCCATGAAATGGTACACGGAATAGAAGGAATTCGTGTAGGATGATCCCTACCGACCACCAGTCCACAGGCCGCCCATAGCCTTCCTGTAAGATGACTTCAGGGGCGATGTATTCAGGGGAGCCAGCAATCTGGAAAGCAACAGAAGAAGGAGATGAGGAGCTGAGAAAATAATTGTGACGAATAACATCAGAGGAAAACGTTTTCTAGATGAGAAGATATCAGAGAAGAAGAAATAGATGAGAAGAGTAAAGAACAAGATCCTGTAAGTAAAGCCGACCTCATCATCACGGAACTCTCTGGTGACGTCCTCGGTTGGAGCCTTGTAGGTTTCTGATGTTGGTCTCATGAGGCCGAGTTTGGAAAGTCCGAAGTCCGTGACTTTAATATGACCAGATGCCGATACCAGGAGGCTGTGAAAAAACAGACGGTGTCAGCCCCAAGTAATAACCCATAGACTTTATGACAATCTCTAACTTTGTTCCTCCTAGAGGGGGCACTTACTTCTCAGGCTTCAGGTCTCGGTGCACCACACCAAAGCTGTGCAGGTATTCCACAGCCAGGACTGTTTCTGCAATGTACTTTCGGGCCAAGGGGACAGGTAAAGGTCCATAGATGTTCATAAGACTGCCACAGTCTCCTCCTACAGGAGAAAGCAAATATGACAGGAGAGGGTTTGTTACAATGTAAATTACACATGATGCGTGTGAATGAGAAATAAGTGGAGACATTGGGGCAGGATGTCACACATAGAGATATACTGTGTAATAATGCAAAAGAAAAACAATGGAGCATACCCTAATAGTAACTAGGACTGCGCTGAATGTCTATGAAGCCAAACCACAAATGTGCAAAAGCTGCAGAAATAAGTGCAAGGAAACAACGTCCCATATAAAAATGTGAAGCTATACTATGTATATTACAATAAATAACCTAAATAAATCTATAATTGATAGAAGGTGTCAGCCGTCTCATAGTATGGTGTAATATAATCTGACGGAGTATGAAACGCTTGTTGCAGCGCGGTACTCATACTTTTTTTCTTAAATATAGCTATCCACTCTCCTTCATGGCTGGATATTACCATCAACAAGAATATATTATATATACTAACCCATCCTATGAGATTGCTGACATCTTCTATGATTTATAGATTTATCTCGCTTATTTATTGTAAGACACTATACTTTTTTGGCCGTATTAGTATCCCTTTTTTCTATGAGTTACCTTGTTAGTTTAAGTTATTTATTCCATGGGACTAATAAAGATTCATATTTTTATATAGGGGGTTGTTTTATTGCATTTATTTGTACAGCTTTTGCTCATTTGTGGCTTTGCTTTATGTACTGTACAATGTAGAGCGTATACTATATACTGCAGAACGACCCTATACAAAAAGACAGAGCTGGGCTTCATCTACGAGCCTCTGGTTCATTTCTCTATGAAATGCTCATCTACCGTGGTTCCCCGAAAATAACAACTACCCCGAAAATAAGCTCTAGCATGATTTTACAGGATTTTTGGAGTATGCTTGAAATATAAGTCCTACTCCAAAAATAAGCCCTAGTTACAGTCAGGGCCAGCATTAAGAGGGGGGGGACTTGGCAGTTGCCCAGGGCCCGCACTCTTTAGGGGCTCCCAACATTTCTATTCCGAGGTTAAGACTGCTTAAGGACCTTTGGTGACATCATGGTCATGTGACCATGATGTGACCATAGGTCCTTTAACTACAAGAGAGTCTAGATGAACTGAAGGGGAGGCAGGCTACTGTGTATCATTTATGCTGTGTGTGTATAGGCATGTGTATGTATGTGCTGTGTGCATGTACGTATCTATGTATGTGCTGTGTGTGTATATACATCTGTATGTGCAGTATATGTGTGTATAAACATGTGTATGTATGTGCTGTGTGTGTATATACATGTGTATGTATGTGCTGTGTGTGTATATACATGTGTATGTATGTGCTGTGTGTGCATGTACAAATCTATGTATGTGCTGTGTGTGTATAGGCATGTGTATGTATGTGCTGTGTGTGTATATACATCTGTATGTGCAGTATATGTGTGTATAAACATGTGTATGTATGTGCTGTGTGTGCATGTACATATGTATCTATGTATTTGCTGTGTGTGTATATACATGTGTATGTATGTGATGTGTGTATGTGCAGCGTTTGTGTGTATACAGTTGTGCTCAAAAGTTTACATACCCCGGCAGAATTTTTCTTTCTTGGTTTTGTTTCAGTGAATATGAATGATCACAAATAAACTTTTTCTCCACTCATGGTTATTGGTTGGGCGAAGCCATTTATAGTCAAACTCAGCAAATACTGGAGGCAAATTTGCACTCATCAGCACGGAAGCTGCGGATGGGACGTACTTGGACGTTCCAACATGACAACGATCCAAAACACAAGGCCAAGTCGACCTGTCATTGGCTACAGCAGAACAAAGTGAAGGTTCTGGAGTGGCCATCTCAGTCTCCTGACCTCAATATCATTGAGCCACTCTGGGGAAATCTCAAGAAAGTATTTCATGCAAGACATCACAGGAATTTACAGGAACTGGAGGCTTTTTGCCCAGAAGAATGGGCAGCTTTACCATCTGAGAAAATAGAGAACCTCATCCACAAAAGACTTCAAGCTGTCATTGATGTTAGAGGGGGCAATACACGGTATTAAGAACTGGGGTATGTGAACTTTTGATCAGGGTCATTTGGATGTTTTTGGTTGTCATTAAGATTTAAAAAGAGAAAACACAGGAGTTTGACAATAAATGGCTTCACCCAACCAATAACCGTGAGTGGAGAAACAGTTATCATTCATATTCTCTGAAACAAGGCCAAGAAAGGAAAAATTCTGGCGGGGTATGTAAACTTTTGAGCACAACTGTACATGTGAATATGTAGTGTGTGTATGTGCAGTGTGTGTGTTTGATGACATAGTTATATTTGAAAAAATGTTTATTTTTTTCAAGAATAAATGTGGATTGTTGTGCATGAGGAAAACAATAAGACATCCCCTGAAAAACAACGAACCCATCTCTCACAGCAAAAAACTATAGACCCTGTGTTATTTTTGAGGAAACATGGTGCAAACTGTTAAAATTCAGTCAAATCCTCCTTTCTCCATAGTGGAGATTTCTGCCATGCTCAGTGAGGACATACCCTGAAGACTTTCACAGACAAATTCATTTTTCTGGCATGTTGATAACAGATAACTTATAGTAAAAGCAGTGTGGACATGTAACCATCTATGTGGTCACATTCTGCTTATGGAGAAGGTCCTAGAGATGAGCAGACCAGCGCTGGATATAGATACGATGGATATGTCCTACCTGGTACATACTCCATGACCATGCACAGATGACGTGTAGTTGGAAAGGAGCACAACATGGAGGCCACGAAGGGACAATCTGCGAATGTTAGGATGTCCCTCTCTAGAAAGGCCCGTTCAAGTCTTACTGGATCTTTCAGCTTCTGCTTGTCCAGTTTCTTCATGGCGTATAACTGTTTGGAGTCTTTTTGGCGCACTAAGTGGACTGTTCTGAAGAGGAAGAAAATCGGTGGTTTATAATGTATTCTTACTAACAGTCTGTCTATAGACCTCATCACATCTCCTGTACTAATGGTGAATACTAGATATGCTGCCATCGCTATATAGATGATCTCCACTGGGAGGTCCTCATCCATGCCCCATCGTAAATGAACTGAATAATGACAATTAGATGTGCACAGAAGAGATGAGAGAATTAATTACAGTGAAATAGAATTCTACTCATATTTTACAAAGATCTGGATTCACCAAAATGGCGATTTTATTTTGTAATTTGCTTCCTCATGGATTCAGCAAAATGATGAGCAAGTGAACACTATTTTCTAAACCTTAAAAGGCCTTCAAAATGTTAAAAAAAAAACACATTCTTATCCTCACCTCTCCGGCCCCTCTGCCTCAACTGCCTGGTCCGCACTTTCAAATCTCTGCTGCCAGTGCAGAAGTCCAAACATGTCTAAGGCTGAGACAGGACTTCTGGCATTGAGGAGGTCTAGGAGGATTCTGCACAAACGCATGAAAGGTCACGGTGTCGTGGAGTTGGGAACCTTCATGAGCTTGCATAGAATCCTCCTGAAGCTCCTCAAAACTAGAAGTTCTGGCCCAGCATGAGCAGCGGCAATCTGAAGATGTGGTGAGGACTGGACGGATGTTGGTAAAAAGCAGAGGGGTCGGAGAGGTGAGCAGTGAGGTCAGTATAAGTCTATTGTCCACTTTTTACATCTTACACTTATTAGTCTCTGGGGTCTGGAGAGAACCCAGACCATAACAAAAGACATTCAATTCGTGAATCACATTTCCCAGGAAAGTCTGCATGAACAGGCGAATGTGAATTATGCCAGATCCGCTCTTCTCTAGAGAACAGGGATGTGGACCCCAATAATTCCTCTATGGTAACACTGTACGGGCACAGAGACAGAGGGATCGTCATAAGGAGCCCTAGAAAACATATATTATGCCGACATCAAGCTCACCCAAAAGCTCCACAGCTGAACTGTTTGATCTGTTTGTAGTCGCTCTTACAAGGATTTCTCCCTGGGTTCAATGATCCGATCAAGGCCTAGAAATAATAAGAAATGGCATTAAAGCATAAAATCTGCAGAAAGATAACATCAGTGGATGCCGGACCCCCACAGACACCATTATATATAGGGTATATCCCCCATACACAGACATCACTGTACTGCAGGGGAGGAGACAGGAGATCACACAGCGGGGGCAGGAATAATAATGCCGCCATCACACACAATAGATCTGATCTACATGAAGAATAGGGATATCCCCTCGTCATATGGGGGATAATATTATATGTGTAATTCACCCCCGTTACCTGATCATACACAGACGTCTCCACTGATACTTACACTGACAGATTCCTGGACCTCGGGGGTCTCACATATTCCACCTTCAGTAATTGCCGGGACAGATATTCCTATAATAATGAGGAAACTTTTCATATTAGACGATATCAGTACATAATATATAACATCCATATTAAGAAGGAGATGAGACGGGCTCTGTACACGGTGTAATACTGGTATATGGGATTCTGCACACAACGTATATATTTATGGCTCCTCCATAGATGGATATTCTGGACCATAAATGGCCATTGTTCAGGATCTGATTCATCCTAGAACAATTACATGATCGGGGACCTAGGAGCCTCCTTGTACATGATGGAGAAGAGCACAGAGGAGAGAAGCAGAATTACCTGCGCCCCCTCCATTATAGTCTATAAGGGGCTCCGGAGCCGTCACCGGCCTCATACAGAGGATGGAGAGTAAATCTACATGTTCTCTGCCGTTCCCTATAATATCCATATAGGTGAATGTAAGAATATTAGATGATTGCTCACCTTCCATCAGATCAGTGTTCAGCCCCTGCTGACTGGTATTAGGGTCCGGGATAGTCAGGTTTTCCCCCTCTTCGGAGTCACCTTCTGATGTTTCCTGATGGGTTTAATATGTGCAATTAATATAACATTTCACAAATACTAAATTACCGTATACAGTCCATCCTCGACTTATGAACTTCTGACTTACAAATGACTCCAAGATACAAAGGGTTGATGTTGAAAAAAAAGCTAATATTCATCCTCCAGTCCTTTCCACTGTCATGTGCCGTTTCTCTGGTCTCTTTACTATAGTCTAGGACTTCCGGCTGCATTCAGGACCCAGAGGTCACTATTCATCATAAGGTCATAAGGATGAGGCTGGAAGTCCTGCTCCATAGTGAAGAGGCTGGAAATGTGGTGCACTATGATGGAAAAAGGAGGACCGGGTGGCGGGCAGCGAGCAAAAAATTATTGTTTTTTTTTTACCCTGTTTTAACTTATATACAAATTTGGGTTACAAACAAACCTATAGGATTTATCTAGTTTGTGACAAGGGGACGACCTGTACATAAGTCAGGAAGTACTAAACCAGGACCTAGGGGATAAGCTCAGTATTGGACGGACTATGCAAAAGGCAGGAAGAACTAAACCTGGATCTACGGGACAATCTCAGTATTGGATGGACCATACACGGCCGCTCCCTCCAGAAAATCCACATGAATTTGTAAGGGACTTGTATCTACAGCTGTTTTCTAATAACTTCTATTATCAGAACTGCAGCATTAACAAGATGGAAGATTGTGATGATGGAGTGAGACAGAGACGGAAACACAACCTCTGCAGCCGTAGAGACAGGCGGGCATAGAATATCCTGCACCTCTGACATCATAAATCTGCCCCTCTGCTGTATGACGGCTAATCTGGAGAAGATCAGACCAGGACGTGTGATATAGAAGGTGATGGATCCTTACCAGACGCTCCAGTGAGCCGGCCAGACGCTCCAGTACATACAGGACATTTTGGGCCAGTTGTATAATAAAGGCCAATTCTCCACTTGAGGATTTTTCTTCAGACTATAAAGATGGAAAGAAATAGAAAGGGAAAATCATGAGAGAACATGGAGGAGGCCGGTTATGCCACCACTTTACTCCTGCGATCTACTCTACAATTACTACATATCTGGTGACTTGGTGCCAGTTGTCTATAATATAATCAGGGATGTGTCCGTCTGTCCGAAGCCTCTATAGACTGCGCCTGCACAGTCTGGCCCCAGACAGAAGAATGCATCCAGCCATTACAGGTGACAGATAAGATGAGTATATGGCACTGGAGATCGCAGTATGCGTAGGCACTGAAGGCATACTGCGTTCAGAGCCTACGCATACCTAGGCCGGGGGAGGAATGCAACGTCGGAATCGGCGCTTGTGCATAGCGCGCTATCTGGCGCCATTTTAGTGAAAGCAGATTTGCAGTGTGTCTTCAATAAAATGACACTGGACAGCGCTGTATGCGCACGCGAGTACTCTGGCGCCTTTTTGTTGAATACATGCGGTAAATGTGTCTTCACTAAAATGGAGCCAGATTCCGATTGTCATTTCAGGAAAATAACACAGGTGACGCGCTTCCGGGGAGCGATGGAAAGGTGAGTAGGATGGGTAGCACATAACAGGATGGGGGAGCAAGATGGGGGAGCACAAAACAGGATGGGGGAGCACATAACAGGATGGGGGAGCACATAACAGGATGGGGTGCACATAATAGGATGGAAGAGCACATAACAGGATGGGGGCAGCACATAGGATAAGGGCAGCACATAACAGGATGGGGAGCACATAACAGGATGGGGTGCACATAACAGGATGGGGAGCACTTAACAGGATGGGGGCAGCACATAGGATAGGGGCAGCACATAACAGGATGGGGAGCACATAACAGGATGGGGAAGCACATAACAGGTTGGGGGCAGCACATAACAGGATGGGGGCAGCACAAAATAGGATGGGGGAGCACATAACAGGATGGGGGGGCAGGATGGTGGAGCACATAACAGGATGGCAGAGCACGCAACAGGGTGGGGAGCACATAACAGGATGGGGGAGCACATAACAGGATGGCAGAGCACGCAACAGGATGGGGAGCACATAACAGGATGGAGGAGCACATAACAGGATGGGGTAGCACATAACAGGATAGGGGAGCATATACCAGGATGGGGGAGCATATACCAGGATGGGGAAGCATATACCAGGAAGGGGGAAGCACATAACAGGATGAGGAAGCAGGATGGGGGAGCATGGACGAGGATGGGGGAGCATGGACGAGGATGGGGGAGCATGGACCAGAATGGGGGATCATGAACCAGGATAGGGGACCATATACCAGTAAAAATGCTCCCCACCCGGGCGTAGAATGGGTTCAATAGCCAGTATACTATATTACTGTCGGCCTAAAGAACAATTTTATGTAAATAAACTTATATTCCATCATTATTACTTTTATATGTTTTGTGCAGATTTCTGCTACTTACCTGTTGCACCAATGTCCTGATGTTCTTCTGTAAATGCTCAAGATATGCTGAGCTCATACGACCTTGCTGGTATTTGGTCAGGCAGTCTCTCACTAGCTCCATAACCAGTCGGTAAGTGAAGCTGAGGACGCCATCGGGTAGTGGTAGCACAATGTCAGGGGCATAGGTGGTAAGAATCCCCTGCAGCAGTGCTAGCACCTGAAAATTGTCTGAAGGAATTTCAGACATTTCAAATAAATCCAAATCGCAGTCAGTAAATCACTAGCTATGTAGTTAATCACCAACAACAATGACACCGGAATGTCAAAGTGACACTGTAGCTGTAAACACTGGCACAAGTATTGTTGGTGCATTATGATGTCATAATAGCAGTGATATCATCACGGAATGTTGAGATGTTACCTTATATGGAGATTCTCTCCATAAAAGTTAGTTGCCTAGCAACACAAGCAGCATCATCACAGGCTGAGCATCAGTACCAGGTGCAGGCATGGAGGAAAGAGCTGTGGGGGCTTTACTCCTCTGACCAGCGGGGAGATTTTTATGTTTTAAATTCAATCATTTACATCTGTTCTACATAATAAAAAATATATCATTTCTATAAGAAATCCAGATTCAGATGCTAAAAGAAGTATATTTACTGGTGGATCAGAGACTGCAGCTCAGAGGCCCACACCTCCCCCCACATCCGCTTCCCAAGATAGGGGTCTGTGCACAGCTCTCCGCAGCAGCCAGCAGCCAGGCAGCATTATGTGGTGAGTATGGCAGCGCTGCAGTGCTGAAATCAGCAGGTCTGCGGCAGCACGGTATGGCATAGTGCACCTGGGACCTATGGAATCTTCAAGGGTTTGTTCAGCGCCGCGTACTTCCATACTGGGAAGTGAACAGCGCTGATGACATCACATCTACAGATACATGATGGGACGGTGTAAGTGTGGTCGCCATCATGCCTGTGACTTGGTAGGTTCCTCAGACGGCAGCTCACTCACCTCCCAATGTGGAAGGAAGCGGCCGGAAAATCCTTTTAGTCTATAAAAAAAATTAAGATTCCACCAATTCTTGCAGACAATTTTTTTTGCTCTTCTCACCTCAGAAAAAAAAACAAATGATGAAAACATCTCATGTACCGCGCACTGTTACCCATAAATATTGAAGCTCGTTCCATTGAGCTCCTGGTCAAATCTAAACAGAAAAATGAAAGTTATGGGTCAATGAGTAAAACAGCAAAATAAACTGGATATCTGTGTAATTGTATCAACCTGCAGAATAAAGTTAATTTGTCTACAGTGAGCGGCAAAAAAGAAGGAAAATAAAAAAGTGATGGAAGATTTATTTATTTATTCATCGTCACTCATATCATACCATTAAAAAAGAAAGAAACTGTAGTGGTGGTGAATTCTGATGTCATAATAGCGGTGATGTCATCATGGAATCTTGTGATGGAATCATATATGGAGCTTCTCACCTTATAAGGAAGTTGCCTAGCAACAGTGAAGATGGTAAAACCATAGGGTGAGCATCAGTGCTTGTATGTAAGAGGGAGCTGTGGGCACCGGGCTCTTCTCATCAGTGAGGGGATTTATAAATATATTTATTAATATCTGTATACACAATAAAAATCATAATTACGTATTTATAAGAAATCCGGATTCAGGATCTAAAAGAAGTATCTTTATCTGGGGGTCCAGGGAATGAAGATCAGAAGCCCACGCCTCACCATCTCCCCCAATCTCCCAAGATGGGGGTCTCTATTACAAATATAACCCTGCCTGACATTTGAGAAAATCTAAATTTTGTTAATTATTACTAATTTTTATTACGAAACAGAAAAAAAGAGTCGGAATCAGGAGAATTCAGGGATGTTTAGATATTTAGCTCAAATTTTGAGCAAGTGACAGATCCTCTGTAATCTTGGTGAAAAAAACACTAGTTCTAATAAATCTCCTCCTACGTTCTCCGATCACCACCATATTTGTATTCCAAGAGCCTCAAAGCACCGGAAAGAGAAAGTAAGTGAAGAATCAGGCGCATTCTAATCTGTAACCATGGAGACACATAGGCTGCATAAGAGCTGTATACACTACACAAGATTTACAAATTTGTTTCATTTTTTATTTTAAGGAACCAAGTAAAAAAAAATACTGTAAAAGATCTTCTAACAACTAGAAATGATTCCAGGATTGTCTTTCCACTATATATACAGTATATACTCACAACACAAAGGTTAACTAATAGTTTTAATGATTTTCTGTAATAAATATTTGTATAAATATGAGAAACATTTATGTAAAAATACAACAAATAATAATAAAAATTTCAATTATAAAACAAGAAATACGTCTTATAATAATATTACTCAGCGATTTATAAAAATAACAAAGTTCTTGTCGCTGCTGCTCCTGACGACCAATCAGATTTCTGCCGTTTTGCCTCTTGCAGTGCGGAATCGATGGCTGGAATCTGACTGGTTGCTACGGGCAACACTTTCATTATTCTCTACACTGTTTGTGACGCACCCCTGGGCCTACTTGGTGTAGCGTTGCGCACGCGGGGACTACCCGGAGCCAGGCCTGTTGGGGGTAGTAGTCTCGTGGCGGTGACCCGGTCCGTGCCCAGGGAGTCAGACTAAGTGGCGGTATATTAGCAGTAGATGTAGGACGACTACGCCACCCGTTGAATGCAGCTATGGAGCTGCTGCTGCAGGGCAGACCGCTGAGGCCGGTGGTAGGATAGTGCAGCGTAGATGGTATAAACCCCAACGGGAGGGGTATGGCCTCAGGGCAGCCGACGTGGATGATGGGGGTAGCAGGAACCACTCAGAGACAATGCGGTGTAGTTCAGGGTCTTTACTGGTGACAAAGATAGACCCTCCCGGAGTACTGGCTAGCGGTCGGGGCCTGGTCAGTCCTTGAGCAGATGGGATCCCCCTTGGCCAGGCGGAGTTGTAGGCCTCCCCAACTAATTGTACTCTTCTGGCTTCCTTGCTAGAGGCGGGTAAAGGTAGCCCACGTCCCCGAGTGTACCGTGTGGTGCTCACCCGTATGGCCGGTGACTCGGGGCCATCTAGTGGCTTCCGCTCCACGACGGCGGTGCTGGTCCCACGCGTGTGACCGTGCCTTCGGGTTTCTTGGCCAGAGGACCTGAAATCCCCTGCCGGGCGGTTTCTGCTGCTGGGTCTGGGTTAATCCCCACAGCCTCGGACTCCGGGTCCGGTGGTAACTCTTCAATCAGGGCGAGCTCTTCAGCTGCCAGCCCCTGATTCCTTTTAGCACTGCTCCCACAGAGCTCCTGATCTCTCTTTCCTATAGCTGCTTCTCTTCTTCTCAACTCTTCTTCTCCCTAACCCTGCCTCAGCCCCAGCTTTATATAGGGGAAGTTCTTCCCCTCCCAGGACTGGGCAGGAGGTGTGGCATGCATAGGATTCCTGACCAAGAGACCTCCCACCTGCTCTCAGACATAACATTGCTATTACTGTGGAGACCAGACCCCTGGGGTGCCACATTCCCCCCTAGTGAAAGTTAGTACTCCGGGACTAAACATATTTTTGTAACATAACAAATTACAAACAGAAACAACGCAATAAAGAAAAACATTAGGATGGTCACGGCGTGTCCGCAACCGGGTGTAACTTTTGAGGAAAACAAGGGTGTCCATTTCACCAAAAACAGGGAGACGTAACCAGGTAGGGGTCTGTCCTGCCCCGAGTCCTTAACAGTCTTTCAGTCCGTCCTGGGTTACGCTCCAACTATATGCACAAAGGATTCCCGGTAAATCCACCAAAGACTCCTATAAATAACTAGAAACACATAATTATACACAAGCAACAATAAACAGATAAACATTAATAAAATAGCTTGAACATTTAGATCCTCCACCGTATGGGCAACTGGCCTCTAGTGACCCTAGTGGACCTACGGAGCTGGCTGACTGGTCCTGAGCTACAGGGTATAGGAGCTGTCAAGGGTAAACTGGGCAGCCGTCTACGGACTCTTTGGCTCACTAGGGGTATGGCAGGCTCACTATAAGCAGAGGGTTGATTCTCCTGGTCTGCTTGTGTGGGGTCTTCTGCCTCCTGGACCGGCTGTTCTTCCAGCTCCACCTGTGTCTCCGTAGGCACTTGGGATGCTGGTTGGAGGAACGTGAGGACGGGTACCACAACAGCACCATTGACTTGAGTCCAAGACCGAGGGAAGTCTCCGAGCACAGTACTAACCATATCTTCCCTTTCCTCTACGGGTCGAGGGTCTTCTTGTTCCTCTTCAGGGTTCCGTAGCTGTTCAGGACACTTCTTCAGGTGATCCCGGGATACAATGGCTGTGGTTTCCCCTCCGTCTTTACTGATTGTACAGATCTTTGGGTTGTCGTGGCTTGAGGGCAGTACGGTGTACGGGTCCTTCTCCCACTGGTCGTCCAACTTGTGGAGCCGTCTTTTCCTCTTCAAGACCTGCTCTCCGGGCACCAGGGGAACAGCGGGAGCATACTGGTTGTAAGTTTTCTCCTGTCTTTCCCTAGCTTGACAGAGACTTCGCTCCACGCTCTCCTGTACTTTCCGGTACTGCTGCTGCCTCTCTGTGTCCCAGTCTGCTTCTGGTGAAGTGTCCTCGGGTGTCAGGACTCCCATCTCCAGATCAACAGGAAGCTTACCAGGTCTCGCCCTCATTAGGTAAGCCGGGGTACAGTTGGTGGAACCTACAGGGATGTGGTTGTATAGGTCCACCAGGTCGGGCAGCTTTTCAGGCCACAGACTACGTTCTTCCAGGGGCAATGTTTTCAGAAGATCTATCACCACCTGGTTCATTTTCTCACAAAGTCCATTAGTTTGCGGGTGATAGGGTGTTGTTCTTATCTTCCGGCAGCCATACAGGGTGCAGAACTCCTGGAAGACTTCCGCTTCAAAGGCAGGCCCCTGGTCCGTCAGCACCTGCTCCGGGTATCCGTGCGGACGGCAGAAGTGCTGCTGGAAGGCTCTAGCTGCTGTTTGAGCCGTTAAGTCCTTGACGGGGACGACAACCAAGAACCGGGAGTAGTGATCCACGATGGTTAACGCGTAGACGTAGCCACTTCTGCTTGGGGTCAGTTTTACATGATCCAAGGCTACCAGTTCCAACGGCTGTCTGGTGATGATGGACTGCAGGGGAGTCTTCTGGCTAGCACGGTCCCTCCTTCTTAGGTTGCATGGGCCACAGTCTCTGCACCACCTCTCGATGGTTCCTCTCATGCCTACCCAATGGAACCGCCCGCGCAGCAGGAACTCCAGCTTCTTCCATCCGAAGTGCCCAGCTCCGTCGTGGTATGCCTCCATCACCATAGCTGCGTCTCTTCTTGGCACCACTACTTGCCAGATTAGTTCATGCGTCCGGGAGTTAACCATTCTGCGGCACAACTTCCCCTTGTAAAGGAACAGTCGACTCTTCTCAGCCCACAGTTGCTTGGCTTCCTCCGGAACGTCTGGGTCAAGGCGTGCATCTGGCCGAGTCAGCATCTCCTTTACCAGTCGGACGGCAGGGTCACTGTCTTGCGTCTCCGCCCAGTTGTAATGAGGTAATGGGTTGAACGTAGCGGATTGCTTACTCCTTACACGGTGGGAATACTGGATAGTCCCATGACGGTGGAACGCGGGGAGTTCAACTTCTTCCAGTTCCTCTGAATCTTCCCCTACGTCCGGTAGGTTCGGCATCCTGGACAGGGCGTCCGCGTTGGTATTGGAGCGTCCTGCCCGGTATTTGATTGTAAACTCATAGTTGGACAAGCGGGCCATCCATCTCTGCTCTAGGGCACCGAGTCTTGCCGTGTCCAGGTGTGTCAACGGGTTGTTATCCGTGTACACGGTGAACCGGGAAGCAGCAAGGTAGTGCTTAAAGCGTTCGGTGACTGCCCACACCACTGCCAGGAACTCTAGCTTAAATGAGCTGTAATTCTCAGGGTTTCTTTCGGTGGGTCGCAGTTTTCGGCTGGCGTAAGCAATTACCCGTTCCTTCCCCTGCTGGATCTGGGACAGTACGGCTCCTAGCCCGATGTTACTGGCGTCGGTGTAGAGGATAAATGGCTGGCTATAATCAGGGTACGCCAGGATTTCATCCCCCGTGAGGGCCATCTTCAGCTGGTGGAAGGACCCTTCTTCCAGCTTCTCCCATCTGAAGGGTGGCTTCTGGTTCTTGGCCTTCCTGGACTGGCCTATCAGAAGGTCCTGCATAGGAGCTGCCTTTTTGGTGAAACCGGGAATGAACCTTCGGTAGTAGCCTACCAACCCGAGGAACTGCCTCACTTCCTTTACGCTGGAGGGGCTTGGCCATTCCTTAATTGCGGTGATCTTATCAGGGTCGGGAGCCACTCCGTCAGCACTCACCACGTGTCCCAGGTACTGCAACTTTGGCTTCAGGAGGTGACACTTGGAAGGTTTCACCTTTAGGCCGTAACTTGCCAGAGCTTCAAACACTTCCGCCAGGTGCTTCAGGTGGTCCTCGTAGGTCTTGGAGTAGACGATGATATCGTCCAGGTATAACAGGACCGTCTCAAAGTTCCGGTGTCCCAGACAGCACTCCATCAATCGCTGGAAGGTTCCTGGTGCGTTGCAGAGTCCAAACGGCATGCAGGTAAACTCGCTAAGTCCCATCGGGGTGGTGAATGCGGTCTTCTCCCGATCCGCCTCTGCTACAGGAACCTGCCAGTACCCGCTAGTGAGATCCAAGGTGGAGAAGAAGTTAGCAGATTTTAAAGCAGCCAAAGACTCCTCTATTCTTGGTAAGGGGTACGCATCTTTGTGTGTGATACGGTTAATTTTCCGGTAATCTACACACATTCTCATGGTGTTGTCTTTCTTTTTGACCAAGACTAGTGGAGCTGCCCAGGGGCTACAGCTATCCCTGATTACCCCAGCCTCCTTCATGTCTCTAAGCATCCCCTTGGCGTGTTGGTAGTGTGCAGGGGGTACGGGCCGATACCTCTCTTTTATGGGAGGATGGTCTCCCGTGGGGATGTGGTGTTCTACCCCCTTGACTCGCCCGAAGTCTAACGGGTGTTTACTAAACACTCTCTCGTACTCTTGAACCACCCGGTAGACTCCCTGTTTCTGGTGGGAGGGAGTGGAGTCAGTACCCAAATGTAGTTGCTGACACCAATCCTCCATTATTTTCGTAGAGCCGTTACCTTCCTCCGGGTGAGATGGAGGCAAGGGTTCCACAGACTGTATAGAATTTTGGTTGATAGTATATAATTTGGCTAGCGTAGCATACCGGGGCAGGTATACTTCCCTTTTCCCAATATTTATTATGTGAACGGGTACCCTCCCATGGCGTACATCAACTACCCCCCGGGCTGTCAAAATGGTGGGCCTACTGTCTGAGTAGACTGGCTCTACCATGGCCTGGTAATCTCTACCTCTCAGACCAATAGCTGCCCGGCACCAAATCATCATTTCACTTTTCGGGGGTATGGCAATAGGGAAAGGGTCACACATTCTTACGCTACCAATCTCACCGCCGGAGAGTTCCACTTGTTGCCGTCGCATCAGTGCCCGGATCTCTTTCTGGAGCACTCGCTGCTGGCCGGAGCTGGCGTTCTTGGCAACCTGCTGTAAAATGAAAATCACCTCTGCAAGACAATTTTCAATCACATTAGTTCCTAGAGTTATCTTTGGGTGACTCTCGCGCTTGTCAATGTCTACAATGATCAGTCCCTGTGCTGCCAGTTCGACTCTACCGATTTTAATGGTCATTTCTTTAAATCCGATCTGTGGCACGGGCTGACCATTACTGGCGATGATACTCAAGTCGTCGTCTGGATAGCGGGTTATATCCAAGTCATTCCAGTACTGCTTGAAGAGCACGTACGGGATGGTGGTGACCTGTGACCCGGTGTCCAGTAGGGCACTCATAGGAATGCCATCCAGTACCACAGGCAAGACTGGACGTCCTCCCACATATTTGTCGCGCCAGCTCGATGGGCCTGGTGATCTTTTTCCTGGGGGTTGGCCCTCTACCCCAGGTTGTGCCAGTTTAAAGGACAGTACCTTGCCATATGTCCGAGTTGATTGCAGCGGCGGCAGATGGGTTGTCCGTCCTCGTTGTATCGGTCGCTGGGTCTTCCTCTGGCCGGTGGGGTCCTCCTTGGTCGACGCCACGGGATGTCCTCCGGTCCGGATGCCAGCTGGATCTTCCCTGGAGTGGAAACCTGTAAAGACTGCACAGTTCGGGTTAGCGCAGCAACGCTTTTAGCTAGCTCTTGGACCTGATGGTGCAGGTCTGGAGCCGGGTCATTGTTCAAAGCCTGCGCATCAGCCCCCACAGGCCCTGCCGACAAGGGCGCCGCCTCCTGGTGGTAAGTGATAGCTGGGCGCCTGTGGGTCACAACGCCACCCGGTGCCGGTTCTCGGAGCACCCGGATGGCTCTGTCCTTGAACTGTGCAAAGTCCAGATGAGGATCCTGTAAGGCTATGGCCCGCAACTGGGTTCGGTGGACATTGCAATATAGTCCCTCTATAAATTGTTCGGTCAACAGCCTGTCCTCGTTTCCCACGCTGTCGGGGTCGGTCTGCTTAATGGCTCTCAGGGCCTCTTGTAGGTTTAGTGCATAGTCCCTTATACTCTCATGTGCTCGCTGCTTGCACCCATAGAATTTAAGCTTAATCTCGGCTGAGGTGCGGGTATCAAAGGTGTCCCTCAGCCGGGTTAGTATCCCCGCGACAGTCCTCCTCCCAGGTGGCCAGGACTTTACCTCCCTTTGGGCTGCCCCGGTTAGTTGGGCCACCAGGATGCTCACTTTTTGCTCTTCTGTGAGGGGGTACACCTGGAAGAGGCTATCCAGCTTTTCTCTAAAGTCATTCAGGGTATGTGACTCTCCTGAGTATTGGGGTAGCCAGGCTGCTCCCGGGATATAGGGCATGGTAAAAGGCATGACTGCAGCAGCGCTGGCGGGGGTTGAGGCAGTGAAGCTCTCCTCCGTATCCGACATCTTTCTCCCCCCCTAGTGGACCGTGGCCTACCTTGCGATGATCCTCTTCCGTAGGCCGCGGCTCCGCAGTGGATCGTCAGGGTTGAGGACCTTCCGTCGCGCTCCTGTGACGTCGGCGTCTGCTGGGCTCCTTCCAGGACCTTACGCAACGTCCGGACGTGAGGCGGGGCTTCAGTTCTCGCGCGCTTTCGGAGTCCACGCCCCTCTTCTTCCCGCGCGGCGTCTTCAAGATGGCGTCCAACGGCGGGAAAACTCCATGGAAGGCGGGAAGAAGGCAGAAGATGGCGCCGGATGGCGGGAAAACTTCGCGGATGGTGGGAAGAAGGTAGAAGATGGCGCCGGATGGCGGGAAACCTCCACGGATGGCGGGAATCTTCACCACTGGTAAGTTTAAACAGTCTTTTTCAGGCACGCAGTACCCGGTGGTTGCAGGCACGTAATCCTGCCGACTACGCCAAAAGTTGACGCACCCCTGGGCCTACTTGGTGTAGCGTTGCGCACGCGGGGACTACCCGGAGCCGGGCCTGTTGGGGGTAGTAGTCTCGTGGCGGTGACCCGGTCCGTGCCCAGGGAGTCAGACTAAGTGGCGGTATATTAGCAGTAGATGTAGGACGACTACGCCACCCGTTGAATGCAGCTATGGAGCTGCCGCTGCAGGGCAGACCGCTGAGGCCGGTGGTAGGATAGTGCAGCGTAGATGGTATAACCCCCAACGGGAGGGGTATGGCCTCAGGGCAGCCGACGTGGATGATGGGGGTAGCAGGAACCACTCAGAGACAATGCGGTGTAGTTCAGGGTCTTTACTGGTGACAAAGATAGACCCTCCCGGAGTACTGGCTAGCGGTCGGGGCCTGGTCAGTCCTTGAGCAGATGGGATCCCCCTTGGCCAGGCAGAGTTGTAGGCCTCCCCAACTAATTGTACTCTTCTGGCTTCCTTGCTAGAGGCGGGTAAAGGTAGCCCACGTCCCTGAGTGTACCCTGTGGTGCTCACCCGTATGGCCGGTGACTCGGGGCCTTCTAGTGGCTTCCGCTCCACGACGGCGGTGCTGGTCCCATGCGTGTGACCGTGCCTTCGGGTTTCTTGGCCAGAGGACCTGAAATCCCCTGCCGGGCGGTTTCTGCTGCTGGGTCTGGGTTAATCCCCACAGCCTCGGACTCCGGGTCCGGTGGTAACTCTTCAATCAGGGCGAGCTCTTCAGCTGCTAGCCCCTGATTCCTTTTAGCACTGCTCCCACAGAGCTCCTGATCTCTCTTTCCTATAGCTGCTTCTCTTCTTCTCAACTCTTCTTCTCCCTAACCCTGCCTCAGCCCCAGCTTTATATAGGGGAAGTTCTTCCCCTCCCAGGACTGGGCAGGAGGTGTGGCATGCATAGGATTCCTGACCAAGAGACCTCCCACCTGCTCTCAGACATAACATTGCTATTACTGTGGAGACCAGACCCCTGGGGTGCCACATTTGTATAAATAATCCTTGAACTCTCGTTGCCGATAGCAACCGATTAGAATTCAGCTTTTACATTTGTAATTTAAACAAGAAAAATAAACGTGATTTCTGATTGGTCGCTAGGGCTAACAAAGACGCTACATGACAGCTGAGGCTCCGTGACAATGGCGTCTGTTACTCCAGGTACTGGATGATGGGCCGGACACAGGTGCAGCCCACCGTCACCAGCTGCTTCTCCAGCCTATAGGTGGGACACATCCTCTCATCTCACCACGCAGGACCAGGATCTCCTGTCTGATGGGGACTGAGTTCATGCTGAGGTCCACATGACCCTCCGGGTCCAAACATCCGCGGTGGAGACATCGGGCCTCGCTGATGACCGCAGGGAATCTGTTATTGTCCACATTAGAGCTGGTGGAAGGAGATGAGAGAAATCAGGACACAGCAGTAACCATGTTTAGTCCCCCATACTCCGGCCTGCTGACCCCTATATATCATTATTATTATTTCTGCCATTACTCCATGTACATTTACCTGTATTCCCATGGAGAGATGGAGCGGCTCCTCACACTGTCCGCCATTACTTGTGCAGAACTCCGACTGCCGACCTTCATATCCACCTTCACACGTGGAGGAAATGTGGTGTCCGGTGTGAAGAGACATCCCCCGCCGGACACTAGAGGGGCCTCCCAGCCATCAGCGCCAGGGACCTGCCCTTCTCTTCCATGGACACAAGAGATGAAGATCAGAAGAAGCAAAGTGGAGAAAACCTGAGGACAGAAGATGTCACACATGTGATAGGGGACATTGTGGAAGTGTCAACATTATGTAGTGATATAAGTAAGGGTTAAATAATGGATCAATAATATACACTAATAATATTCATACTCGTATGGACCTATCCCAAAGATATGCAACAGCGCTCAAGCCAAGAGCAACCAGATATGACTATATAACACATATAAGAAATTCCAACATTTTAAGTGGAATTCATTCAACAATCTATTATACTAGCTATTGAACCCGTTCTAAGCCCAGGTGGCGAGCATTTTTATTGATATATGGTCTCCCATATATCCTATGAGTATGTGTTCCCCCCTCCTGGTATTTGTGCTGCCCCCATCCTGTCCCCACGATCCTATCCTGGTATGCATGGCACACCTCAACCCCAATCCTGGTATGCATGGCACCCCTCATCCCCAATCCTGGTATGCATGGCACTCCTCACCCCCAATCCTGGTATGCATGACACCGCTTACCCCAATCCTGGTATGCCTGGCTCTCCTCATCCCCCATTCTGGTATGCATGGCACCCCTCATCCCCAATCCTGGCATGCATGGCCCCCTCATCCCCAATCCTGGTATGCATGGCCCCCCTCATCCCCAATCCTGGTGTGCATGGCACCCCTCATCCCCAATCCTGCTATGCATGGCCCCCCTCATACCCCAATACTGGTATGCATGGCAATCCTCATCCCCCAATCCTGGTATGCATGGTACCCCTCATCCAGCTATCCTGGTATGCATGGCACCCCTCAACCCCAATCCTGGTATGCATAGTACCCCTCACCCCCCAATCCTGGTATGCATGGCACCCATCACCCCAATCCTGGTATGCATGGCACCCCTCAACCCCAATCCCGGTATGCATCGCACCCCTCATGCCCAATCCTGGTATGCATGGCACATCTCATGCCCAATCCTGGTATGCATGGCCCCCCTTATCCCCAATCCTGGTATGCCTGGCCCCCCTCTTCCCCAATCCTGGTATGCATGGCACCCCTCATCCCCAATCCTGGTATGCATGGCCCCCCTCATCCCCCAATCCTGGTATGCATGGCAACCCTCATCCCCCAATCCTGGTATGCATGGTACCCCTCATCCCCCTATCCTGGTATGCATGGCACCCCTCAACCCCAATCCTGGTATGCATAGTACCCCTCACCACCCAATCCTGGTATGCATGGCACCCCTCAACCCCAATCCCAGTATGCATCGCACCCCTCATGCCCAATCCTGGTATGCATGGCACCCCTCATGCCCAATCCTGGTATGCATGGCACCCCTCATGCCCAATCCTGGTATGCATGGCACCCCTCATCCCCAATCCCGATATGCATGGCACCCCTCATCCCCAATCCCGGTATGCATGGCACCCCTTATCCCCAATCCCGGTATGTATGGCACCCCTCATTCCCAATCCTGGTATGAATGCCACTCTTCATCCCAATCCTGGTATGCATGGGCCCCTCATCCCCAATAATGTTATACATGGTACACCTTATCCCTATCCTGGCATACATGGTACCCCTCATCCCTCTCCTGGTATGTATGGTACCCCTCATCCTGGTGTGCTTGGTACCCCTCATCCCAATTCAGGTATGTATGGCATCCTCATCCCAGAAACCTGGTATGCATGGCACCCAATCCCTCATCCTAGAATGCATGGTACCCCTCATCCTTATCCTGGTATGCAAGATACCCCTCATCCTGGTACGCATGGCACCCCATACCTCATCCTGGTATGCATGGTACCCCGCATTCCTATCCTAGCATGCTTGGTACCCCTCATCCCTATTCTGGTATGCATGACACCCCTCACCCCCCCAATCCTGGTATGCATGGTCCCCTCACCCCCCAATCCTGGTTTGCATGGTCCCCTCACCCCCCCAATCCTAGTATGCATGGTCCCCTCAACCCCCAATCCTGGCATGCATGGTCCCCTCACCTCCCAATCCTGGTATGCATGGGCCACTCATCCCCCAATAATGGTATGTGTGGTAGCCCTCATCCTGGTATGCATAGTCCCCTCACCCCCCAATCCTGGTATGTGTGGTACCCCTCACCTCCCAATACTGGTATGTATGGTTTCCTCACCCACCAATCCTGGCATGCATGGTCCCCTCACCCCCCAATCCTGGTATGTGTGGTACCCATCACCCCCCAATCCTGGTATGCATGGTCCCCTCACCCCCCAATCCTGGTATGTGTGGTACCCCTCACCCCCCAATCATGGTATGCATGGTCCCCTCACCACCCAATTCTGGTATGTGTGGTACCCCTCATCCTGGTATGCATGATCCCCTCGCCCCACAATCCTGGAATGCATGGTCCCCTCACCACCAATCCTGGTATGTGTGGCCCCCTCATCCCTTTCACTCTGTACACACATACAAAAAAAATAAACAGTTATACTCATCTTTCTTCTCTGTGCTCCAGCGCTGCTGCGTCCTGTTTTGCCAGGGGCCTGGGGAGGAGTGCGGCGCTGGAGCACCGCGCTGTCCGGCACCATTTTGCTGAAGACACACTGCAAATGTGTCTTCAGTAAAATGGCGCCGGATAGCGCTATGCGCATGAGCCGATCCGATGCCTCACTCCTGCCCCGGACTTCGGCGAAAAGAGGCGCCGTGGCAACGCTTCCCCCAGTCAGGTAAGTATGTATGTATGGAGATCGCGGGATGCGTTCAGTTTCTACGCATACCGCGATCTCCGGCGCCATATACTCCTCTTATCTGTAACGGCTGGATGTATGATTCTGTTTGGAGCCAGACTGCGCATCGCGCATGCACAGTCTATCGAGGCTTTACACAGAGACACGCATCGCAGGTTATATTATAGACTAGATATAGAACCCGTTCTACTCCCGGGTGGCGAGCATTTTTATTGGTATATGGTCTCCCAGGCTGGTATGTGCTGCACCCCTCCTGGTATTTGTGCTGCCCCAATCCTGTCCCCGCCTTTTTATCCTGGTATGCATGGCACCCCTCATCCCTATCTTGGTATGCATGGCACCCCTCATCCCTATCCTGTAATGCATGGCACCCCTCATCCCTATCCTGGTATGCATGGCACCCCTCATCCCTATCATGGTATGCATGGCACCCCTCATCCCTATCCTGGTATGCATGGCACCCTTCATCCCTATCCTGTAATAGATGGCACCCTTCACCCCCCATCCTGTAATGTATGGCATCCTTCACCCCCAATCCTGGAAGGCATGGCACCCCTCATCCCCAATAGTGGTATGCCTGGCACCCGTCATTCCCACTCCTGGTATGTGTGGTACTCCTCATCCCTATCCTGGTATGTATGGTATCCCTCATCCTGGTATGCATGGCACCCCTCACCCCCAATCCTGGTATGCATAGCACCGCTCACCCCCAATCCTGGTATGCATGGCACCCCTCAACTCCAATCCTGGAAATCATGGCATCCCTCATCCCCAATCCTGGTATGCGTGGCACCCCTCATCCCCAATCCTAGTATGTGTGGTACTCCTCATCCCAATCCTGGTATGCAGGGTACTCCATCTATCATCCTTATCCTGGTACGTATGGTATCCCTCATCCTTGCATGCATGGGCCCCTCACCCACATCCTGGTATGCATGGCACTCCTCACCCACATCCTGGTATGCATGGCATCCCTCACTCCCATCCTGGTATGCATGGCACTCCTCATCCCTATGCTGGTATGCATGGCCCCTCATCCGAATCCTGGTATGCATGGCACCCCTCATCCCCAATCCTGGTATGCATGGCATCCCTCATCCCCAATCCTGGTATGCATGGCACCCCTCATCCCCAATCCTGCTATGCATGGCACCCTTCATCCCCAATCCTGGTATGCATGGCACCCCTCACCCCCCAATCCTGGTATGCATGGCTCCCTCATCCCCAATCCTGGTATGCATGGCCCCCTCTTCCCCAATCCTGGTATGCATGGCAACTCTCATGCCCAATCCTGGTATGCATGGCTCCCACATCCCCAGTCCTGGGTATGCATGGCTCACTCATCCCCAATCCTGGTATGCATGGCTCCCTCATCCCCAATCCTGGGAAGCATGGCACCCCTCATCCCCAATCCTGTTATGCATGGCACCCCTCATCCCCAATCCTGTTATGCATGGCACCGCTCATCCCCAATTTGGTATGCATGGCTCCCTCATCCTCAATCCTGGAATGCATGTCATCCCTCATCCCCAATCCTGGTATGCATGGCACCCCTAATCCCCAATCCTGTTATGCATGGCACCACTCATCCTCAATCCTGGTATGCATGGCTCCCTCACCCCCATCCTGGTATGCATGCCATCCCTCATCCCTAATCCTGGTATGCATGGCACCTCTCTTCCCCAATCCTGGTATGCATGGCACCCTTCATCCCCAATCCTGGTATGCATGGCATCCCTCACCCCCCAATTCTGGTATGCATGGCTCCCTCATCCCCAATCCTGGTATGCATGGCCCCCTCTTCCCCAATCCTGGTATGCATGGCACCCCTCAACCCCAATCCTGGTATGCATGGCTCCCTCATCCCCAATTCTGGTATTCATGGTACCCCTCATCCCCAATCCTGGTATGCATGGCTCCGTCATCCACAATCCTGATATGCAAGGCACTCCTCATCCCTATCTTGGTATGCATGGCACTCCTCATCCCTATCCTGGTAAGCATGGGCCCCTCATTCCCAATCCTGGTATACATGGTACCCCTCATCACTATCCTGGTATGTATTGCACCCCTCATCCTCGTATGCATGGCACTCCATCACTCATCCTGGTATGCATGGTACCCCTCATCCCTATTCTGGTATGCATGGTACCCCTCATCCTGGTGTGCATGGCACCCCTCATCCCAATTCTGCTATGTATGGCCTCCTCATCCCAGAAACCTGGTATGCATGACAAACAATCCCTCATCCTAGTATGCATGGCACCCCTCATCCTTATCCTGGTATGCATGGTACCCCTCATCCCTATTCTGGTATGCATGGTACCCCTCATCCTGGTATGCCTGGCACCCCATCCCTCATCCTGGTATGCATGGCACCTCTCTTCCCCAATCCTGGTATGCATGGCACCCTTCATCCTCAATCCTGGTATGCATGGCATCCCTCACCCCCCCAATTCTGGTATGCATGGCTCCCTCATCCCCAATCCTGGTATGCATGGCCCCCTCTTCCCCAATCCTGGTATGCATGGCACCCCTCAACCCCAATCCTGGTATGCATGGCTCCCTCATCCCCAATTCTGGTATTCATGGTACCCCTCATCCCCAATCCTGGTATGCATGGCTTCGTCATCCACAATCCTGATATGCAAGGCACTCCTCATCCCTATCTTGGTATGCATGGCACTCCTCATCCCTATCCTGGTAAGCATGGGCCCCTCATTCCCAATCCTGGTATACATGGTACCCCTCATCACTATCCTGGTATGTATTGCACCCCTCATCCTCGTATGCATGGCACTCCATCACTCATCCTGGTATGCATGGTACCCCTCATCCCTATTCTGGTATGCATGGTACCCCTCATCCTGGTGTGCATGGCACCCCTCATCCCAATTCTGCTATGTATGGCCTCCTCATCCCAGAAACCTGGTATGCATGACACCCAATCCCTCATCCTAGTATGCATGGCACCCCTCATCCTTATCCTGGTATGCATGGTACCCCTCATCCCTATTCTGGTATGCATGGTACCCCTCATCCTGGTATACATGGCACCCCATCCCTCATCCTGGTATGCATGGCACCCCGCATTCCTATTCTGGTATGCATGGCACCCCTCATCCCCTAATCCTGGCATGCATGGTCCCCTCAACCCCCAATCCTGGTATGCATGGTCCTCTCACCCCCCAATGCTGGTATACATGGTCCCCTCACCCCCCAATCCTGATATGCATAGTCCCTTCACCCCCCAATCCTGGTATGTATGGTCCCCTCACCTTGCAATCCTGATATGCATTTTCCCTCACCCCCAATCCTGGTATGCATGGCACCCCTCATCCCCAATCCTGTTTTGCATGGCACCCCTCAACCCCAATCCTGTTATGCATGGCAACACTCATCCCCAATTTGGTATGCATGGCTCCCTCATCCTCAATCCTGGTATGCATGGCATCCCTCATCCCCAATCCTGGTATGCATGGCACCCCTAATCCCCAATCCTGTTATGCATGGCACCAATCATCCTCAATCCTGGTATGCATGGCTCCCTCACCCCCATCCTGGTATGCATGGCACTCCTCATCCCTATCCTGGTATGCATGGCCCCTCATCCGAATCCTGGTATGCAGAGCATCCTTCATCCTCAATCCTGGTAAGCATGGCATCCCTCATCCCCAATCCTGGTCTGCATGGCCCCCTCTTCCCCAATCCTGGTATGCATGGCTCCCCTCAACCCCAATCGTGGTATGCATGGCTCCCACATCCCCAGTCCTGGTATGCGTGGCTCCCTCATCCCCAATCCTGGTATGCATGGCTCCATCATCCCCAATCCTGGTATGCATGGCTCCCTCATCCCCAATCCTGGTATGCATGGCTCCCTCATCCCTAATCCTGGTATGTGTGGCACCCCTCATCCCCAATCCTGTTATGCATGGCACCACTCATCCCCAGTCCTGGTATGCATGGCTCCCTCATCCCCAATCCTGGTATGCATGGCTCCCCTCATCCCCAATCCTGGTATGCATGGCTCCCTCATCCCCAATCCTGGTATGCATGGCACCCCTCATCCCCAATAATGTTATGCATGGCACCACTCATCCCCAATCCTGGTATACATGGCTCCCTTATCCCCAATCCTGGTATGCAAGGCACCCATCATCCCCAATCCTTGTATGCATGGCACCCCTCATCCCCAATCCTATTATGCATAGCACCTCTCATCCTCAATTCTGGTATGCGTGGCTCCCTCATCCCCAATCCTGGTATGCATGGCACCCCTCGTCCCCAATCCTGGTATGCATGGTTTCCTCATCCCCAATCCTGGTATTCATGTTACGCCTCATCCCCAATCCTGGTATGCATGGCTCCGTCATCCACAATCCTGATATGCAAGGCACTCCTCATCCCTATCCTGGTATGCATGGCACTCCTCATTCCTATCCTGGTAAGCATGGGCCCCTCATCCCCAATCCTGGTATACATGGTACCCCTCATCACTATCCTGGTATGTATGGTACCCCTCGTCCTCGTATGCATGGCACTCCATCCCTCATCCTGTTATGCATGGTACCCCTCATCTCTATTCTGGTATGTATGGTACCCCTCATCCTGGAGTGCATGGCACCCCTCATCCCAATTCTGCTATGTATGGCCTCCTCATCCCAGAAACCTGGTATGCATGACAACCAATCCCTCATTCTAGTATGCATTGCACCCCTCATCCTTATCCTGGTACACATGGTACCCCTCATCCCTATTCTGGTATGCATGGCACCCCTCATCCCCTAATCCTGGTATGCATGGTCCTCTCACCCCCCAATGCTGGTATACATGGTCCCCTCACCTCCCAATCCTGATATGCATAGTCCCTTCACCCCCCAATCCGGGTATGTATGGTTCCCTCACCTCGCAATCCTGATATGCATTTTCCCCTCACCTCCCAATCCTGGTATGCATGGTCCGCTCTCCCCACAATCCTGGTATGCTTGGTACCCCTCATTCCCCAAATCCTGGTATATGTGGACCCCTCACCCCCAATCCTGGTATGTGTGGTGCCCTCACCCCCCAATCCTGGTATACATGGCACCCCATCCCTCATTCTGGTATGCATGGCACCCCTCATTCCCCAATCCTTTTTTGTGTAGTACCCCTTTATCCTGGTATACATGGTCCCCTCACCTCCCAATTCTGGTATGTATGGTCCCCTCACCCCACAATCCTGGTAAGCTTGGTACCCCTCATCCCCCAAATCCTGGTATGTGTGGCCCCCTCACCCCCAATCCTGGTATGTGTGGCCCCCTCACCCCCCAATCCTGGTATGTGTGGCCCCCTCACCCCCCAGTCATGGTATGTTTGGCCACCTCATCCCTTTCACGCTGTACACACATGCAAAAAAATAATCACTTATACTCACCTTTCTTCCCTGTGCTCCAGCGCTGCTGTGCCCTGTTCTGCCGGAGGCCGGGGGAGGAGTGTGGCGCCGGGGTACGTGCATGCCCATACCGCACTGTCCGGTGCCATTTTGCTGAAGACAAACTGCAAATGTGTCTTCAGTAAAATGGCACCGGATAGCACTATGCACATGCGCCTATCCGACGCCTCACTCCTGCCCCGGTCTCTGGCGAAGAGCAACGCTCCTCCTGGTCAGGTAAGTATGTAAGTATGGCACCAGAGATCGCGGTATGCATTCAGTGTCTACGCATACCGCGATCTCCGGCGCCATACACACTCCTCTTACCTGTAACAGCTGGATGCGGCCTTCTGTCTGAAGCCAGACTGTGCGTCGCGCATGCGCAGTCTATAAAGGCATCAGACAGAGACACGCATCTCCCATTATATTATAGATTGTCATGTCATTGACCAAGAACCCAAGCTCAGGACAACAGTATCTATAATATAACGGCAGAGGCGTGTCTCTGTCCGAAGCCTCGATAGACTGCGCATGCGTGACGCGCCTGCAGAGTCTATACCCCCCACAGAGGCACGCATCCCCATCCTAAACGAGGATGTGGATTGTGGCGCCAGAAATCGCGGTACGCATAAGCACTGAACGCATACCGCGATTTCCGGCACCATAACAACTTACCTATCCGGGAGGTCAGTTGCCACGGCATCTCTTCAGGCAGAAGGCCGGGATCCACCGTCGGTACCGGCGCATGCGCATAGCGCACTTCCGGCGCCGTTTTATTGAAGACACATTGCAAGGGTGTCTTCAACAAGATGGCGCCGGAAACCGCGGTCTGCGCAGGCGCTGATCCGGCGTCAGTGCTCTCCCCCGCCCTCTTCTGACATCACTAATCATTTAAATATCTAACGCACCCCCACACTTCGCCGCCATTTTAAAAAAAGAAGATTTCTGCGTCACACAGCGCCTCCAGTCTCTAGCTTAAAAAAACAAAAACATTTTGTAGTATATATAGATATATATATTACACATATATCTATATATATATAAAGAAGATACTATATACAAATATATATATCTATATATACTATATAGAATGGTTATCAGAGTACTCCAACACAGTCAGCGGAGCAATCCCGCACAAAATACGTCAGCGGAGCAATCCCGCACAAAATACGTCAGCGGAGCAATCCTGCACAAAAAACCTCAGCGGAGCAATCCCGCACAAAATACGTCAGCGGAGCAATCCCGCACAAAATACGTCAGTGGAGCAATCCCGCACAAAAAAACCTCAGCGGAGCAATCCCGCTCAAAAAACTTCAGCGGAGCAATCCCGCACAAAAAACTTCAGCGGAGCAATTCCGCACAAAATACGTCAGCAGAGCAATCCCGCACAAAAACCTCAGCGGAGCAATCCCGCACAAAAAACCTCAGCGGAGCAATCCCGCACAAAAAAACCTTAGCGGAGCAATCCCGCACAAAAAACTTCAGCGGAGAAATCCCGCACAAAAAACGTCAGCGGAGCAATCCCGCACAAAATACGTCAGCGGAGCAATCCCGCACAAAAAACCTCAGCGCAGCAATCCCGCACAAAATACGTCAGCGGAGCAATCCCGCACAAAATACGTCAGCGGAGCAATCCCGCACAAAATACGTCAGCGGATCAATCCCGCACAAAAAACTTCAGAGGAGCAATTCCGCACAAAAAAACCTCAGCGGAGAAATCCCGTACAAAAAACCTCAGCGGAGCAATCCCGCACAAAAAACTTCAGAGGAGCAATCCCGCACAAAAAAACCTCAGCGGAGCAATCCCGCACAAAAAACTTCAGCGGAGCAATCCCGCACAAAAAACGTCAGCGGAGCAATCCCACACAAAATACCTCAGCGGAGCAATCTCGCACAGAATACGTCAGCGGAGCAATCCCGCACAAAATACGTCAGCGGAGCAATCCCGCACAAAATACCTCAGCGGAGCAATCCCGCACAGAATACGTCAGCGGAGCAATCCCGCACAAAATACGTCAGCGGAGCAATCCCGCACAAAAAACATCAGCGGAGCAATCCCGCACAAAATCTGTCAGTGGAGCAATCCCGCACAAAAAACGTCAGCGGAGCAATCCCGCACAAAAAACCTCAGCGGAGCAATCCCGCACAAAAAACTTCAGAGGAGCAATCCCGCACTAAAAAACCTCAGCGGAGCAATCCCGCACAAAAAACGTCAGCGGAGCAATCCCACACAAAATACCTCAGCGGAGCAATCTCGCACAGAATACGTCAGCGGAGCAATCCCGCACAAAATACGTCAGCGGAGCAATCCCGCACAAAATACCTCAGCGGAGCAATCCCGCACAGAATACGTCAGCGGAGCAATCCCGCACAAAATACGTCAGCGGAGCAATCCCGCACAAAAAACATCAGCGGAGCAATCCCGCACAAAATCTGTCAGTGGAGCAATCCCGCACAAAATACGTCAGCGGAGCAATCCCGCACAAAAAACCTCAGCGGAGCAATCCCGCACAAAAAACTTCAGAGGAGCAATCCCGCACTAAAAAACCTCAGCGGAGCAATCCCGCACAAAAAACGTCAGTGGAGCAATCCCGCACAAAAAACGTCAGCGGAGCAATCCCACACAAAATACGTCAGCGGAGCAATCCCGCACAAAAAACGTCAGCGGAGCAATCCCACACAAAATACGTCAGCGGAGCAATCCCGCACAAAATACGTCAGCGGAGCAATCCCGCACGAAAAACATCAGCGGAGCAATCCCGCACAAAATCTGTCAGTGGAGCAATCCCGCACAAAATACGTCAGCGGAGCAATCCCGCACAAAATAAGTCAGCGGAGCAATCCCGCACAAAAAAACGTCAGCGGATCAATCCCGCACAAAAAACGTCAGCGGATCAATCCCGCACAAAAAACTTCAGCGGAGCAATCCCGCACAAAATACGTCAGCAGAGTAATCCCGCACAGAAAAACGTCAGCGGAGCAATCCCGCACAGAAAAACGTCAGTGGAGCAATCCCGCACAAAATACGTCAGCGGAGCAATCCCGCACAAAAAACGTCAGCGGAGAAATCCCGCACAGAATACGTCAGCGGAGCAATCCCGCACAAAGTACGTCAGCGGAGCAATCCCGCACAAAACACCTTAGCGGAGCAATCCCGCACAAAAAACTTCAGCGGAGAAATCCCGCACAAAAAACGTCAGCGGAGCAATCCCGCACAAAAAACATCAGCGAGCAATCCTGCACAAAATACGTCAGCGGAGCAATCCCGCACAAAATACGTCAGCGGAGCAATCCCGCACAAAATACGTCAACGGATCAATCCCGCACAAAAAACTTCAGAGGAGTAATTCCGCACAAAAAAACCTCAGCGGAGAAATCCCGTACAAAAAACCTCAGCGGAGCAATCCCGCACAAAAAACTTCAGAGGAGCAATCCCGCACAAAAAAACCTCAGCGGAGCAATCCCGCACAAAAAACTTCAGCGGAGCAATCCCGCACAAAAAACGTCAGCGGAGCAATACCGCACAAAAAACATCAGCGGAGCAATCCCGCACAAAAAACATCAGCGGAGCAATCCTGCACAAAATACCTCAGCGGAGCAATCTCGCACAGAATACGTCAGCGGAGCAATCCCGCACAAAATACCTCAGCGGAGCAATCTCGCACAGAATACGTCAGCGGAGCAATCCCGCACAAAATACGTCAGTGGAGCAATCCCGCACAAAATACCTCAGCGGAGCAATCCCGCACAGAATACGTCAGCGGAGCAATCCCGCACAAAAAACATCAGCGGAGCAATCCCGCACAAAATCTGTCAGTGGAGCAATCCCGCACAAAATACGTCAGTGGAGCAATCCCGCACAAAATACGTCAGCGGAGCAATCCCGCACAAAAAACCTCAGCGGAGCAATCCCGCACAAAAAACTTCAGAGGAGCAATCCCGCACAAAAAAACCTCAGCGGAGCAATCCCGCACAAAAAACTTCAGCGGAGCAATCCCGCACAAAAAACGTCAGTGGAGCAATCCCACACAAAATACGTCAGCGGAGCAATCCCGCACAAAATACGTCAGCGGAGCAATCCCGCACAAAATACGTCAGCGGAGCAATCCCGCACGAAAAACATCAGCGGAGCAATCCCACACAAAATACGTCAGCGGAGCAATCCCGCACAAAATACGTCAGCGGAGCAATCCCGCACAAAATACGTCAGCGGAGCAATCCCGCACAAAATACGTCAGCGGAGCAATCCCGCACAAAAAACGTCAGCGGAGCAATCCCACACAAAAAAACGTCAGCGGATCAATCCCGCACAAAAAACATCAGCGGAGCAATCCCGCACAAAAAAAGTCAGCGGAGAAATCCCGCACAAAAAACGTCAGCGGAGAAATCCCGCACAAAAAACCTCAGCGGAGAAATCCCGCACAAAAAACCTCAGCGGAGCAATCCCGCACAGAATACGTCAGCGGACCAATCCCGCACAGAAAAACGTCAGCGGAGAAATCCCGCACAAAAAACGTCAGCGGAGCAATCCCACACAAAATACGTCAGCGGAGAAATCCCGCACAAAAAACCTCAGCGGAGCAATCCCGCACAAAAAACGTCAGCGGAGCAATCCCGCACAGAATACGTCAGCGGACCAATCCCGCACAGAAAAACGTCAGCGGAGAAATCCCGCACAAAAAACGTCAGCGGAGCAATCCCGCACAAAATACGTCAGCGGAGAAATCCCGCACAAAATACGTCAGCGGACCAATCCCGCACAGAAAAACGTCAGCGGAGCAATCCCGCACAAAATACGTCAGCGGAGCAATCCCGCACAAAATACGTCAGCGGAGCAATCCCGCACAAAATAAGTCAGCGGAGCAATCCCGCACAAAAAACTTCAGCGGAGCAATCCCACACAAAATACGTCAGTGGAGCAATCCCGCACAAAATACGTCAGCGGAGCAATCCCATACAAAATATTTCAGCGAGAAATCCCGCAAAAAATACGTCAGCGGAGCAATCGCACACAAAATATTTCAGCGGAGAAATCCCGCACAAAATAAGTCAGTGGAGCAATCCCGCACAAAATACGTCAGCGGAGCAATCCCGCACAAAATACGTCAGCGGAGCAATCCCACACAAAATACGTCAGCGGAGGAATCCCGCACAAAATACGTCAGCGGACCAATCCCGCACAGAAAAACGTCAGCGGAGCAATCCCGCACAAAATACGTCAGCGGACCAATCCCGCACAGAATACATCAGCGGAGCAATCCCGCACAGAATACATCAGTCGAGCAATCATGCACAAAATACGTCAGCGGAGCAATCCCGCACAAAAAAACGTCAGCGGAGCAATCCCGCACAAAAAACATCAGCGGAGAAATCCCGCACAAAATAAGTCAGCGGAGCAATCCCGCACAGAAAAACGTCAGCGGAGCAATCCCGCACAAAATACGTCAGCGGACCAATCCCGCACAGAAAAACGTCAGCGGAGCAATCCCGCACAAAATACGTCAGCGGAGCAATCCCGCACAAAATACGTCAGCGGAGAAATCCCGCACAAAATACGTCAGCGGAGCAATCCCGCACAGAAAAACGTCAGCGGAGCAATCCCGCACAAAATACGTCAGCGGAGCAATCCCGCACAGAAAAACGTCAGCGGAGAAATCCCGCACAAAATACGTCAGCGGAGCAATCCCGCACAGAAAAACGTCAGCGGAGAAATCCCGCACAAAATACGTCAGCGGAGCAATCCCGCACAAAATACGTCAGCGGAGAAATCCCGCACAAAATACGTCAGCGGAGCAATCCCGCACAGAAAAACGTCAGCGGAGCAATCCCGCACAAAATAAGTCAGCGGAGCAATCCCGCACAGAAAAACGTCAGCGGAGCAATCCCGCACAAAATACGTCAGCGGACCAATCCCGCACAGAAAAACGTCAGCGGAGCAATCCCGCACAAAATACGTCAGCGGAGCAATCCTGCATAAAATACGTCAGTGGAGCAATCCCGCACAAAAAAACGTCAGCGGAGCAATGCCGCACAAAAAACATCAGTGGAGCAATCCCACACAAAATACGTCAGCGGAGAAATCCCGCACAAAAAACCTCAGCGGAGAAATCCCGCACAAAATAAGTCAGCGGAGCAATCCCGCACAGAAAAACGTCAGCGGAGCAATCCCGCACAAAATACGTCAGCGGACCAATCCCGCACAGAAAAACGTCAGCGGAGCATTCCCGCACAAAATACGTCAGCGGAGCAATCCCGCACAAAATACGTCAGCGGAGAAATCCCGCACAAAATACGTCAGCGGACCAATCCCGCACAGAAAAACGTCAGCGGAGCAATCCCGCACAAAATACGTCAGCGGAGCAATCCCGCACAAAATACGTCAGCGGAGCAATCCCGCACAAAAAACTTCAGCGGAGCAATCCTACACAAAATACGTCAGCGGAGCAATCCCACACAAAATATTTCAGCGGAGCAATCCCGCACAAAATACGTCAGCGGAGCAATCCTGCATAAAATACGTCAGTGGAGCAATCCAGCCACTTTCCTCTGAATATATATAATACGTCAGCGGAGCAATCCAGCCACTTTCTACTGAATATATATAATACGTCAGCGGAGCAATCCGGCCACTTTATACTGAATATAAATATATATAATACGTCAGCAGAGCAATCCAGCCACTTTCTACTGAATATATATAATACGTCAGCGGAGCAATCCGGCCACTTTATACTGAATATAAATATATATAATACGTCAGCGGAGCAATCCAGCCACTTTCTACTGAATATATATATATATATACTACATCAGCGGAGCAATCCGGCCACTTTCTGCTGAATATATATATATATACTACGTCAGCGGAGCAATCCAGCCACTTTATGAAACGTCAGCAGAGCTAAATATTTTAATTAAAGTTTACAACCTTATTCGTTCCGTAATTCCATTATAATGGCCCCCAAACGCCAGCAAGTTCTTTCTGAGGAGGAAACTCAGGCAAAAAAATCAACAAGGGCTGAAGCTCAAAAGGTTGGTAGAAGTAGGGGTAAAAAACAGCACCTTAAATTGCAGCTTGAAAAAAATACTGTCAGAAGAAAGGCTGCCCGTCATAATCTCACCCAAAAAAGCCTCAACAGATGCGCAACGCTGACGCTGAGAGGCATAGGTCTGCCCCAGAGAGGCATAGGTCTGCCCCAGAGAGGCGTAGGTCTGCCCCAGAGAGGCGTAGGTCTGCCCCAGAGAGGCATAGGTCTGCCCCAGAGAGGCGTAGGTCTGCCCCAGAGAGGCATAGGTCTGCCCCAGAGAGGCGTAGGTCTGCCCCAGAGAGGCATAGGTCTGCCCCAGAGAGGCGTAGGTCTGCCCCAGAGAGGCATAGGTCTGCCCCAGAGAGGCGTAGGTCTGCCCCAGAGAGGCATAGGTCTGCCCCAGAGAGGCATAGGTCTGCCCCAGAGAGGCGTAGGTCTGCCCCAGAGAGGCGTAGGTCTGCCCCAGAGAGGCGTAGGTCTGCCCCAGAGAGGCGTAGGTCTGCCCCAGAGAGGCATAGGTCTGCCCCAGAGAGGCGTAGGTCTGCCCCAGAGAGGCGTAGGTCTGCTCCAGAGAGGCATAGGTCTGCCCCAGAAAGGCGTAGGTCTGCCCCATAGAGGCATAGGTCAGCCCCAGAGAGTGTGACAGACGCTGAGCTTCAGCAGCATCGCAGCGCCAATGCTGAGAGACACAGAGGAGCCCGTACTAAACAACCTGCCCGCTGGGGTAAAAACGGAAGATCTCGCAACACTGCTTTGCTTACTGAAAACTTCAATGAAGACGACATTGGGGCATGCTATCTTGGCCCAATGAACAACAAATGCTCATTTTGTAATACCAACCATTTCCAAAATGAAATTGCAACAAACTGTTGTCATAGTGGAACCATCAAACTGGAAGAAGTGTGAATGCATCCCTATATTACTAATTGCATGAAGAGATCAGAACCAAACTCCAAGAATTTCATGGAAAACATAAGATCATACAATAGTGCAAACGCTTTTGCATCCATGGGCGCACAAATTGACCAATCAATTAACAGGCGATCAGGTCCTTTCTGTTACAGAATCCATGGGCAAATTTACCATGCAACATCTGCGTTGCACCCTAACCAAGGTGAATCACCAACATACGCCCAGTTATATATTCTGGATTCGGCACAATCCAGCCAACAGTGGATGCATTCGTAATCTTATGGAAAATCTACAAAGAATTCTGGAAGATATCAATCCTTTCTCCAGAGAATACAAAAATATGTTGCAATTTGAACAAGAAGAAATGCTAAAAGCAAATCTAGAAAACCGAATGCCAATTGAATATAGCATGACTTTCGTGAGAGAAAAAGTAAATACTATGCACCCCGGCAGAATCAATGCTCCAACTGCCAGAGGGGAAATTGCTGCCATTTTCCACAGCACAGATGGTGCACCCCCAAAAAACCGTGACATTACCATTCATCCAAAAAGTGGAATTTTACAAAATATATCTATTCTGAGTAGACTCTGTGACCCAATGAGCTACGCTTTGCTTTTCCCTTATGGGGACTCTGGGTGGACTACAGAACTAAAAAAAACAGTTGGTCGAGGAAATGTGACTCCACTTCAATGGTATTCATACCACTTTGCCATTCGTGATGGTACTTTAACCAGTTCCTTAATGCAGGAAAGCTGACACACCAATTTATGGTTGATGCCTATTGCAAAACTGAGGCAAACCGTTTGAATTGGGTGCGCACAAAGCAACGAAAAAGGAGCCAATGGTTTTAAAGATATGCATCAAAATTTATTAGTACATAGATGATCAGACAAAAGCAGGAATCAGTGTGGAAAACACATGAGGAATAGAAACCCGCAACAACCCTCTCCACATGGCGGACACATGCAGGACCAAACAGTACAATTTAAGTCGGATATAGACTATCTAAGTATTTGAGGAGTAACACCATACATAGATGATATGTCAATACATATTTTCAAGTACAGCACCTATACTGGACTAGAATACCCATGCTGTTCTATACTGCTGAGTGTACGTTCCCTATCATATGCCAGATATAACCATAAGTGACCTGCTAAGTCACTATATATACATACCAGAGATATCAAGCTTCAGCAGAAGACAGTCAGGGAATAGTCAAAGATTTAGAGGTCCGTCTAAGGTCGGCACATGCGGAGCAGAGAAGCCCCGACGCGCGTTTTGGTGGTTCCCTTCGTCAGGGGGCATGTTTGCTGCCTCGCTGTCACTTGCTTATATTGGCGCCAGGCACATTTAAAGACCGGAAGTGATATCAGCGTCACTGCGAAGACCAGGACGCCAGCCGACATCCGCATCATGTGACAGCGGAGGGGCGGGGCTTAAGCCCTAACGCCACACACCGCTGAAACGCACAGTGTCATTGCGGAGGTAGAACGCCGGCCGGCATCCGCGTCATGTGACAGCAGAGGGGCGGGGCATAAGCCCTGATGCCACACACCGCTAGAACACAAAGACCGCGGGACCGGAAGTGACGTGTGCGTCACCATTGGGATCCGGACGCCGGCCAGCATCCGCGTCATGTGACAGAAGCGGGGGCTACAGAATAGCCACAACACCTCATGTCACTGGGACACGGAAAGCCGGCCGGCGCACAGACCCACATAGTCAGCACATTTGCCTGACTGTCTCCTTCACTAGACCAGGTATCATCGCATCCCTCTCATTGAAATAACGAGAGTCAGTTCTATAAGGCCATGATGCCACATATCAAAGATTGTCTAAAAGATAAAATAAAGAAAGAGGGGAAAGAAAAACTTAAATATCACATGGTCATAAGTATTCAGACCCTTTGCTCAGTATTGAGTAGAAGCCCCCTTTAGAGCTAGTACAGCCATGAATCTTCTTGGGAATGATGCAACAAGTTTTTCACACCTGGATTTGGGGATCCTCTGTCATTCTTCCTTTCAGATCCTCTCCAGTTCCGTCAAGTTGGATGGTGAACGTTGGTGGACAGCCATTTTCAGGTCTCTCCAGAGATGCTCAATTGGGTTTAGGTCAGGGCTCTGGCTGGGCCAGTCAAGAATGGTCACAGAGTTGTTCTGAAGCCACTCCTTTGTTATTTTAGCTGTGTGATTAGGGTCATTGTCTTGTTGAAAGGTGAACCTTCGGCCAAGTCTGAGGTCCAGAGCACTCTGGAAGAGGTTTTCATCCAGGATATCTCTGTACTTGGCCGCATTCATGTTTCCTTCAATTGCAACCAGTCATCCTATCCCTGCAACTGAAAAACACCCCCATAGCATGATGCTGCCACCACCATGTTTCACTGTTGGGATTGTATTGGGCAGGTGATGAGCAGTGCCTGGTTTTCTCCACCCATACCGCTTAGAATTATCACCAAAGTTATCAAAAAGTTCTATCTTCATCTCATCAGACCAGAGAATCTTATTTCTCATAGTCTGGTAGTCCTTCATGTGTTTTTGAGCAACTTCTATGCGTGTTTTCATATGTCTTGCACTGAGGAGAGGCTTCCATCGGGCTACTCTGTCATAAAGGCCAAACTGGTGGAGGGCTGCAGTGATAGTTGACTTTGTAAAACTTTCTCCCATCTCCCTACTGCATCTCTGGAGCTCAGACACAGTGATCTTGGGTTTGTTCTTTACCTCTCTCACCAAGGCTCTTCTCCCACGATTGCTCAGTTTGGCTGGACGGCCAAGTCTATGAAGACTTCTGGTGGTCCCAAACTTCTTCCATTTAAGGATTAGGGAGGCCACTGTGCTCTTAGGAACCTTGAGTAATGCAGAAATTATTTTGTAACCTTGGCCAGATCTGTGCCTTTCCACAATTCTGTCTCTGAGCTCCTTGGGCAGTTCCTTTGAGCTCATGATTCTCATTTGGTATGACATGCACTGTGAGCTGTGAGGTCTTATATAGACAGGTGTGTGCCTTTCCAAATCAAGTCCTATTGACGCGCCCCTGGGCCTGTGTCGCGCTGCGTTGTGCATGCGGGAGCTTACCCGGAGCCGGATCTCTTGAGGGTTGTAGTCTCGTGGCGGTGATCCGGTCCGTGCCCAGGGAGTCAGACTAAGTGGCGCTGTATTAGCGGTAGATGTTGGACGACTACGCCTCCCGTTGAGTACAGCTAAGGAGCTGCTGCTGCAGGGCAGACCGCTGAGGCCGGTGGTAGGATTGTGTAGCGTGATAGTATAACCCCCAACGGGAGGGGTATGGCCTCAGGGCAGCCGACGTGGATGATGGGGGTAGCAGGAACCACTCAGAGACGGTACGGTGTAGTTCAGGGTCTTTACTGGTGACAACGATAGACCCTCCCGGAGTACTGGCTAGCGATTGGGGCCTGGTCAGTCCTTGAGCAGATGGGATCTCCCCTGGCCAGGCGGAGTTGTAGGCCTCCCAAACTAACGATACTCTTCTGGCTACCTTGCTAGAAGCGGGTATAAGTAGCCCACGTCCCTGAGTGTACCGTGTGGTGCTCACCCGTATGGCCGGTGACTCGGGGCCTTCTAGTAGCTTCCGCTCCACGACGGCGGTGCTGGTCCCACGCGTGTGACCGTGCCTTCGGGTTTCTTGGTCAGAGGACCTGCAATCCCCTGCCAGTCGGTTTCTGCTGCTGGATAGGAGTTAGTCCCCACAGCCTCGGACTCCGGGTCCGGTGATAACTTCTCAGTCAGGGCGAGCTCTGCAGCTGCCAGCCCCTGACTCCTTGTAGCACTGCTCCCACAGAGCTCCTGATGTTCTTTCCTATATCTGCTTCTCTTCTCTGTCTCTACTTCTTCTCTACTCCTGGCATGGACCAGGAGCTGGGCCCAGCCGGAGCCACAGCTCCCTGTCAGCCCTCCTGGCTGAACTCTCCCTCTGAACTCTCTAACCCTGCCTCAGCCCCAGGTTTATATAGGGGAAGTTCTTCCCCTCCCAGGACTGGGCAGGAGGTGTGGCATGCATAGGATTCCTGACCAAGAGACCTCCCACCTGCTCTCAGACATAACATTGCTGTTACTGTGGAAACCAGACCCCTGGGGTGCCACACTATCAGTTTAATTAAACACAGCTGGACACAATGAAGGAGTAGAACCATCTCAAGGAGGATCACAAGGTAATGGACAGCGTGAGACTTAAATATGAGTGTCTGAGCAAAGGGTCTGAATTCTTATGATCTTGTGATATTTCAGTTTTTTTCTTTTTTAATAAATTTGCAAAAATTTCTATATTTCTGTTTTTTTCAGTCAAGATGGGGTGCAGAGTGTACTTTAATGAGAAAAAAGAATGAACCTTTTAGAATTTACAAAATGGCTGCAATGAAACAAAGAGTGAAACATTTAAAGGGGTCTGAATACTTTCCGTACCCACTGTATATATTTATTCAGGATGTGGGGGGGGGCGCGGTCCCGGGCCCATCAGACTATAGTTACCCCACTGTATGTACATATATATACAATATTCATTTTTTAGAGTTAGGCATATAACAATTTTTAACAACTGCATACCAATTCCGTCTTGTTTCAATGGCACTCTCATACATATACAGCGATGGGTGACATTGATGCCTGTTCCCCAGATAGCACATTTTAATCCCCCAACTGGGGTTATAAAATCCTTGGGGATTAATTTCATAGTGCTTTTATGAATTTTTTTTTATATAGTACTGTCCACACTGAGTATTTAATTCTCCCCTCTTTTCCTTCCTTTTTTTACTGTCCCATTTTACCATTCTTATTTGAATAAAAATTAATGAAAAACTAAAAATAAATACAATTGTTCACGTCCCCCACTCAGCAACAGCGCTTCCGGCTGGAACATCACTCCGGACGGGCACAGGAGAGGGGCAGATTCGGGATGTTGCTCCCGCAACATTTCCACCTTGCCAGAGGACCCTACCATAGTCATTACCATGGAGTGGGAGCTGGAGGACTGCTAACAAAATTGTATTCATCTGAATGCTGGAACCAACGGTGCTGTACATACCTAGAACAAATGAACTCAGCTGTCTCCCTGCGGTGGATCAGGGGATACCTTGTGTAATATTAAAGATTTTCCTGCAAAAATTGCTGAATATTCACAATTATTTTCTATTAGTCATTATTATAGGTGGAGATTGTCTTACTGACCCCACAGCCCTGGTGAGAAGGGTGGTCTCTAGAATACAGAAGGTCTTATTATGTCACAGTGGGGATGTGACCCTGGGCTCCCCAGGACGCCCAGCACCGAATCCAATTGGTTCCTGTGCATAAAACTTAGGTCGAGCCACATTTAGGTAAAAGGGTCCGAGTCTATGGATAAAATCTATGGATCAGAACATGTTTTTCCTACATTGACCATCATTTTTAGGTGTAACAGAATCACTGGTCCTCTCCTCCACTTTTGGCCGAAGTCTGGAGGATTACTGGGAGACATGGAACAGATGTTCTCCTGTTTGGAGCCCACCCATCAGACATGTATGTCGTAAACAACTGACACCCCATAAATGTCAGGAGGACTCTATTAAATACAAAGGGACATTAATCAATTTAAAAGTTTTATTTTTAAATTAAGAATTGCATGGAAGGACGAGGAGATGTTCTTGGAGGAGCCTCCTTCTTCAGCAGATGTTCTTTGCTGGTCAGGAGGCCACATGTAGATGGTGCCAGTCCTTCCATACAGGTACAGCATTGATGGTGGACGCGCTGTACTTTCCTCAGGGTGCTAGACGTGGCGGTTTTCTGCCCTCGCGATGTTTATGGAGCCGCGGTGACAGACACCAAATAAGCAGCTTTCTCGGATGGAGTGAGCAGCCCTGGATAGTCCACGCCGGCAGGATGAGATCACCCGGCGGAAGAGAGAACCTATGAGAAGAGACGTAACACTGATGTCAGTAACAGGACTCCATATCAGAGGACACGGCTGTGCGGTCACTGTGGCCGGACGGCAGAGGAATCATCCATACACAGGTACGGGGGGATTGTCCGCCATCATACATGTGACAATCCCACCACTGACAGATCTGCTCCACGGCCGACACCACACAACATGGGGCTTATTGTCACACTCACCTCTTCTCCTTTCCCCTTCTTCTTCTCTCTCTGGTTTTTGTTGTTTTTTCGGTTTTCTTTTCCCCTGAACTGGAAATTCGAATAAAAAACAAGAAAAAGATGTTGATTATAAACTCCTAAGAGATGAGCTTTGTATGGTTCTATAGGATGGTGTTATTCTCGTGGCTTGTAGCCCTGGTAATCGATTATTGTCCCATAATGGGGGAAATATGTCACATATACATAACATCAGCAGAGGGGTGAGAATTAGATTACCCAGAGAACTGATTAATATGAAACCTGCCATGTGGGGTCTCGACAAGGAGCTATGTCCCTTCTTACCATGACATTACTTGTAATGTGCCGCAGTGTTGCCTTATAATCAGTTACATAAACCTCAGTGTAACAATGAGGCCATAAAGGGGTCAGTATGGGCCATATGGGGCCGTGGGCGCAGGATTTGAGTCAGTTTGGCAGAAGACTGAATGGCCCCTTAGAACTTTTAACGCATAAAAGAATGGAGATTTTTACAGAATGAACTGCTCATCGCTTTATAGGGAGAAAAAAGTAGTAATTTTCTGATCCTTTATGTGCACATTCACATTACATGTTTTGACCACAAACTGTGATAGGATGTCATATAGACCTGTACACACCTGACAATGGGGAGGACTCGCTGTAATTAGCAGTGAAACACTGCTTGTCTCCATCAGGTTTAGAAGGGGAAGATTCTTGCTGCCTGTTTGGTAGAAGAAAAACATAAATTACAAGCGAAAACAATACAAAATGGACGAACACCCGTCTGCAAGGCCGGTTAGGACATTTGGATAACATGGAGGAGGCACCCTGCTCAGGACCCACTTCTATCACTAAGAATGGAGAATCGCTAGTAATATTGGCCTGTAATGAACTGGAAATGATTGACTGGTTGCAATGATCGGCTGTTATCGCCGGCGTTATCACAAGCCAGAACCACAGTGATCATCAATCATGGGGTGGTGGCGCTGGATATAGTGCTGAGTTACACTTATCTTACAGTTGATCTTCTGATATATCAGATCCAAACCCGATAATAATAATTTACTCACATGTCTGAGTGTTTTGCACTCTCTGGGGAATACACTGGAGGTGGCTTCAGTTCTTCATCGTTCATCACCCTGGTATTGGTGGAACAGAGCTAAAACATAGAGAAAAATAAAATAAATATATATTTAAACTTTATTTTAATTATAAGTTTTATAGATCTTACCGGTCACACTTACTTTAGAAAGCCTTTGAGACGATGATATAAAGTTCAGGCTTTCTGGCCAGTTATTATCCTCGCTTGTGTCCCCCTCATCTGAATCAATAAGTTCGTAATTGCTACATTGAGCTGAAAAGCACAAGTGTTATTAGAGATTATTAGTATGAGACCCGATCACGGAAAGTCACCATTTTATCACTAAAAATGATTGGGACTGATTGTCACAAAATATGAAAGACAAGACACACAAAAGCTTTCTGCAGATGACGTCTCCTTCTACTTACGGTCAAAGTAGCCAGTGTCCTCTTCTGACTCAAAGTTAGGAATGAAATGTGGCTCTTTACTTAGAAGACTGTCAAAGTCTATGCCACATAGGAATGGATGCATTTTGATCTCTTTCGCTCCTCCTGGGAAAGGAAGACAATAAAAAGTGATCTAGACATTATCAGATAGACAGCTCCATATCTGAACAGTTTATGTTACTCTGAACTAAAGACGTAACAGAGCTGATGTGAAGAAAAGTTGCTGAAAGTAAAGCAGAAAACCTCAGTGCTGATCCTCAGGGGTGTGATCATTTGTCTGCTCACAGATGTGTAATAATTCATTATTAATACTATTATATACATTACCTGTCCCAAGTCTATGTGCCGGATCTTTTCTGAGCAGCTCAGTGATGATGTCCTGAGCATCAGGTGGAGGAGTGCGATTATCAAATGTCCAAGTTATCTCATCTGTTATATTAAAAGAAAATGTTACAGAAAATAAAACCTCTTCATTTACTTTATTAAAACAAAAATCTTTTGGATTAACACAACAAGTAGCTAAACCACAGAACCAATCTAAGCAAATAACAATGACACCACACCGCATTCAGATTATTTTACTTACCCCTTAATATACTGCAGTAAGTCTCATATTTGGAATCCCCATGAAATGGTACACGGAATAGAAGGAATTCGTGTAGGATGATCCCTACCGACCACCAGTCCACAGGCCGCCCATAGCCTTCCTGTAAGATGACTTCAGGGGCGATGTATTCAGGGGAGCCAGCAATCTGGAAAGCAACAGAAGAAGGAGATGAGGAGCTGAGAAAATAATTGTGACGAATAACATCAGAGGAAAACGTTTTCTAGATGAGAAGATATCAGAGAAGAAGAAACAGATGAGAAGAGTAAAGAACAAGATCCTGTAAGTAAAGCCGACCTCATCATCACGGAACTCTCTGGTGACGTCCTCGGTTGGAGCCTTGTAGGTTTCTGATGTTGGTCTCATGAGGCCGAGTTTGGAAAGTCCGAAGTCCGTGACTTTAATATGACCAGATGCCGATACCAGGAGGCTGTGAAAAAACAGACGGTGTCAGCCCCAAGTAATAACCCATAGACTTTATGATAATCTCTAACTTTCTTCCTCCTAGAGGGGGCACTTACTTCTCAGGCTTCAGGTCTCGGTGCACCACACCAAAGCTGTGCAGGTATTCCACAGCCAGGACTGTTTCTGCAATGTACTTTCGGGCCAAGGGGACAGGTAAAGGTCCATAGATGTTCATAAGACTGCCACAGTCTCCTCCTACAGGAGAAAGCAAATATGACAGGAGAGGGTTTGTTACAATGTAAGTTACACCTGATGCGTGTAAATGAGAAATAAGCGGAGACATTGGGGCAGGATGTCACACATAGAGATATACTGTGTAATAATGCAAAAGAAAAACAATGGAGCATACCCTAATAGTAACTAGGACTGCGCTGAATGTCTATGAAGCAAAACCACAAATGTGCAAAAGCTGCAGAAATAAGTGCAAGGAAACAACGTCCCATATAAAAATGTGAAGCTATACTATGTATATAGATGTGTATGTGCAGTGTGTGTGTATATAGCTGTGTATGTGCAGTATATGTGTATATAGCTGTGTATGTGCAGTATATGTGTATATAGCTGTGTATGTGCAGTATATGTGTATATAGCTGTGTATGTGCAGTGTGTGTGTATATAGCTGTGTATGTGCAGTATATGTGTATATAGCTGTGTATGTGCAGTATATGTGTATATAGCTGTGTATGTGCAGTATATGTGTATATAGCTGTGTATGTGCAGTGTGTGTGTATATAGCTGTGTATGTGCAGTATATGTGTATATAGCTGTGTATGTGCAGTATATGTGTATATAGCTGTGTATGTGCAGTATATGTGTATATAGATGTGTATGTGCAGTATATGTGTATATAGCTGTGTATGTGCAGTATATGTGTATATAGCTGTGTATGTGCAGTATATGTGTATATAGCTGTGTATGTGCAGTGTGTGTGTATATAGCTGTGTATGTGCAGTATATGTGTATATAGCTGTGTATGTGCAGTATATGTGTATATAGCTGTGTATGTGCAGTATATGTGTATATAGATGTGTATGTGCAGTATATGTGTATATAGCTGTGTATGTGCAGTATATGTGTATATAGCTGTGTATGTGCAGTGTGTGTGTATATAGCTGTGTATGTGCAGTGTGTGTGTATATAGCTGTGTATGTGCAGTATATGTGTATATAGCTGTGTATGTGCAGTGTGTGTGTATATAGCTGTGTATGTGCAGTATATGTGTATATAGCTGTGTATGTGCAGTATATGTGTATATAGCTGTGTATGTGCAGTATATGTGTATATAGCTGTGTATGTGCAGTGTGTGTGTATATAGCTGTGTATGTGCAGTATATGTGTATATAGCTGTGTATGTGCAGTATATGTGTATATAGCTGTGTATGTGCAGTATATGTGTATATAGATGTGTATGTGCAGTATATGTGTATATAGCTGTGTATGTGCAGTATATGTGTATATAGCTGTGTATGTGCAGTATATGTGTATATAGCTGTGTATGTGCAGTATATGTGTATATAGCTGTGTATGTGCAGTATATGTGTATATAGCTGTGTATGTGCAGTATATGTGTACATAGCTGTGTATGTGCAGTATATGTGTATATAGCTGTGTATGTGCAGTATATGTGTATATAGCTGTGTATGTGCAGTATATGTGTATATAGCTGTGTATGTGCAGTGTGTGTGTATATAGCTGTGTATGTGCAGTATATGTGTATATAGCTCTGTATGTGCAGTATATGTGTATATAGATGTGTATGTGCAGTGTGTGTGTATATAGATGTGTATGTGCAGTATATGTATATATAGCTGTGTATGTGCAGTATATGTGTATATAGCTGTGTATGTGCAGTGTGTGTGTATATAGCTGTGTATGTGCAGTATATGTGTATATAGCTGTGTATGTGCAGTATATGTGTATATAGCTGTGTATGTGCAGTGTGTGTGTCATGACATGATTATATTTAAATATGTCCTTTTTTTTTTTTTAAATAAATGTGTATTGTTGTTTATGAGAAAACAATAAGGCATCCCCTAAAAATAAGCCCTAACCCATCTTTTGGAGCAAAAAATTGATATAAGACCCTGTCTTATTTTTTGGAAAAACCCTGTACAAACTGTAAAAATTCAGTCAAACCCTCCTTTATCTATAGTGAAAATTTCTGCCACATAATCATTTTTCTGGCATGTTGATAACAGATAACTTATAGTAAAAGCAGTGTGGACATGTAACCATCTATGTGGTCACATTCTGCTTATGGAGAAGGTCCTAGAGATGAGCAGACCAGCGCTGGATATAGATACGATGGAGATGTCCTACCTGGTACATACTCCATGACCATGCACAGATGACGTGTAGCTGGAAAGGAGCACAACATGGAGGCCACGAAGGGACAATCTGCGAATGTTAGGATGTCCCTCTCTAGAAAGGCCCGTTCAAGTCTTACTGGATCTTTCAGCTTCTGCTTGTCCAGTTTCTTCATGGCGTATAACTGTTTGGAGTCTTTTTGGCGCACTAAGTGGACGGTTCTGTAGAGGAAGAAAATCGGTGGTTTATAATGTATTCTTACTAACAGTCTGTCTATAGACCTCATCACATCTCCTGTACTAATGGTGAATACTAGATGAGCTGCCATCGCTACATAGATGATCTCCACTGGGAGGTCCTCATCCATGCCCCATCGTAAATGAATTGAATAATGACAATTAGATGTGCACAGAAGAGATGAGAGAATAAAATACAATGGATTAGAATTCTACTCAAATTTTACATATATCCGCATTGGCCAAAATGGCGAAATTTTTGTAATTCTCTTCCTCATGGATTCGGCAAAATGGTGAACATTGGCTACTATTTTCTAAACCTTAAAAGTCCGTCAAAATGTTAAAAAATAAACAAACTCTTACACTTACCTCTCTGGCTCCTCTATCTCAACCTTTTGGTCCTCACTGTACTTTCAAAGCTGCTGCCAGTGCTGAAGAACAAGAAAATGTCTAAGGCTGAGACAGGACTTCTGGCATTGATGACGTCTAGGAAGATTCTGCACAAACGCATAAAAGGTCATGGTGGCATGACATTGCAAATCTTCCTGCTCTTGCATAGAATCCTCCTGGACCTTCTCCAAGCTAGAAGTTCTGGCCCAGCGTGAGCGGCAGCAATCTGAAGACGCGGTGAGGATCGGACAGATGAGGCTGAGAAGCGGAGGGGTCGGAGAGCTGAGCAGTAAGGTCAGTATGAGTATTTTTTCCATTTTGTACATCTTACATTTATTAAGATCTGGGGTCTGGAGAGAACCCAGAGCGTAATAAGAGATATTACATTTGCCGAGTGATAACTTCTACGTCAATCACATTTCCCAGGAAAGTCTGCACGAAAGGCGAATGTGAATTATGCCAGATCCGCTCTTCTCTAGAGAACAGGGATGTGGACTCCAATAATTCCTCTATGGTAACACTGTACGGGCACAGAGACAGAGGGATCGTCATAAGGAGCCCTAGAAACCGAATATTATGCCGACATCAAGCTCACCCAAAAGCTCCACAGCTGAACTGTTTGATCTGTTCGTAGTCGCTCTTACAAGGATTTCTCCCTGGGTTCAATGATCCGATCAAGGCCTAGAAATAATAAGAAATGGCATTAAAGCATAAAATCTGCAGAAAGATAACATCTGTGGATGCCGGACCCCCACAGACAACATTATGTATATGGGATATCCCCCATACACAGACATCACTGTACTGCAGGGGAGGAGACAGGAGATCACACAGCGGGGGCAGGAATAATAATGCCGCCATCACACACAATAGATCTGATCTACATGAAGAATAGGGATATCCCCTCGTCATATGGGGGATAATATTATATGTGTAATTCACCCCCGTTACCTGATCATACACAGACGTCTCCGCTGATACTTACACTGACAGATTCCTGGACCTCGGGGGTCTCACATATTCCACCGTCAGTAATTGCCGGCACAGATATTCCTATAATAATGAGGAAACGTTTTGTATTAGACGATATCAGTACATAATATATAACATCCATATAAAGAAGGAGATGAGACGGGCTCTGTACACGGTGTAATACTGGTATATGGGATTCTGCATACAACGTATATATTTATGGCTCCTCCATAGATGGATATTCTGGACCATAAATGGCCATTGTTCAGGATCTGATTCATCCTAGAACAATTACATGATTGGGGACCTAGGAGCCTCCTTGTACATGATGGAGAAGAGCACAGAGGAGAGAAGCAGAATTACCTGCGCCCCCTCCATTATAGTCTATAAGGGGCTCCGGAGCCGTCACCGGCCTCATACAGAGGATGGAGAGTAAATCTACATGTTCTCTGCCGTTCTCTATAATATCTCGATATGTGAATGTAAGAATATTAGATGATTGCTCACCTTCCATCAGATCAGTGTTCAGCCCCTGCTGACTGGTATTAGGGTCCGGGATAGTCAGGTTTTCCCCCTCTTCAGAGTCACCTTCTGATGTTTCCTGTTCGTCACAATATGTACAATTAATGTATCATTTCACAAATACTAAATCACCGTATACAGTCCGTCCTCGACTTAGAAACATCTGACTTACAAACGACTCCAAGATACAAAGGGTTGATGATGAAAAAAAAAGCTAATATTCACCACTCTCCTCTCCGGCCGCCCCGCTGCTCACCACCTATCGTCCAGTCCTCTTCTTTCCAATGTCATGTGCTACTTCTCCGGTCTCTTCACTATAGTGCAGGACTTCTGGCCACATTCAGGACCCAGATTTCACTGCTCATCATAAGGTCATAAGGACGAGACGGGAAGTCCTGCCCCATAGTGAAGAGGCTGGAAATGTGGCACACTATGATGGAATAAGAGGACCGGGTGGCGGACAGCGAGCAAAATATTATTGTTTTTTTTTACTCTTTCCATTTTACATTCAAATTTGGGTTACAAACAAAACTATAGGATATATCTAGTTCATAACCCAAGGACGGCCTGTACATAAGGCAGGAAGGACTAAACCTGGATCTATGGGATAATCTCATTACTGGACGGACTCTACATAAGGCACGAAGTACTAAACCTGGATCTATGGGACAATCTCAGTATTGGACGGACTATACATGGCCGCTCCCTCCAGAAAATCAACATGAATATATAAGGGACTTGTATCTACAACTGTTCTCTAATAACTTCTATTGTCAGAACTGCAGCATTTAGAAGAATGAAGATTGTGATGATGAAGTGAGACAGAGGTGGAAACACAACCTCTGCATCGCTGAGTACAGAATGTCACTACAGAGGGTTGAGCTGCAGAGACAGGCTGCCATAGAACATCCTGCGCCTCTGACATCATAAATCTGCCACTCTGCTATTTGACGGCTAATCTGGAGAAGATTAGACCAGGACGTGTGATATAGAAAGTGATGGATCCTTACCAGACGCTCCAGTGAGCCGGCCGGACGCTCCAGTACATACAGGACATTTTGTGCCAGTTGTATAATAAAGGCCAATTCTCCACTTGTGGATTTTTCTTCAGCCTATAAAGATGGAAATAAATAGAAAAGGAAAATCATGAGAGAACATGGAGGAGGCCGATTATGTCACCACTTTACTCCTGCGATCTGCTCTACAATTACTACATATCTAGTGACTTAGTGCCGGTTATATATTATATTATTATCGGCCTAAAGAACTATTTTATGTGAATAAACTTATATTCTGTTATTATAACTTTTCGATGTTTTATGCAGATTTCTGCCACTTACCTGTTGCACCAATGTCCTGATGTTCTTCTGTAAATGCTCAAGATATGCTGAGCTTATACGACCTTGCTGATATTTGGTCAGGCAGTCTCTCAACAGCTCCATAACCAGCCGGTAAGTGAAGCTGAGGACGCCATCGGGTAGCGGCAGCACAATGTCAGGGGCATAGGTGGTAAGAATCCCCTGCAGCAGTGCCAACACCTGAAAATTGTCTGAAGGAATTTCAGACATTTCAAATAAATCCAAATAAATCCAAATCGCAGTCAGTAAATCACTAGCTATGTAGCTAATCACCAACAACAATGACACCGGAATGTCAAAGTGACACTGGAGCTGTAAACACTGGCACAAGTAATGGTGGTGCATTATGATGTCATAATATCATCACGGAATGTTGAGATGTTACCATATATGGAGCTTCTCTCCATAAAAGGAAGTTGCCTAGCAACACAAGCAGCAACTCTATAGGCTGTCGGCAGTGAGCATTGTCAGAGGTAAAAATAAAGCAAGTGTCAGAGGCAAGCATTAATAAGCTATTAAAAAAAGCCCTGCATCCACTCCTATGTCACTAGGTAAAAAAATAATGACTCTACTTCTTTGGTGAATTATAACCCCCAGAATGCCCTGGAAGCTGCAGAAATTCAAGAAATGCTGTGAGTTGTGGTTCTCTCCAAAGGCAAAAGGATTGTAGTCAACCACATGTGACATAAATGGCCCCTATGGGATCTTCAAGGGTTTGTTCAGCGCCGCTTACTTCCATACTGGGAGGTGACATCACATCTACAGATACATGATGGGACGGTGTAAGTGTGGCCGCCATCATGCCTGTGACTTGGTAGGTTCCTCAGACGGCAGCTCACTCACCTCCCAATGTGGAAGGAAGCGGCCGGAGAACACTTTTAATCTATAAAAGAAATAAAGATTCCACCAAATCCGTGTAGAATATTTTTTGTTCTTTTCACTACACAAAAAAAAAATGATGAAAACATCTCATGTACCGCGCACTGTTACCCATAAATATTGTAGCTCGTTCCATTAAAAAAAGCTCTTGCCTAAATCTAAGCAGAAAAATGAAAGTTATGGGTCAATGATTAAAAAAGCAAAATAAACTGGATATCTGTGTAATTGTATCAACCTGCAGAATAAAGATAATTTGTCTACAGTGAGCGGCAAAAAAAAGGAAAATAAAAAAGTGATGGAAGATTTATTTATTTATTCATCGTCACTCATATCATACCATTAAAAAAGAAAGAAACTGTAGTGGTGGTGAATTCTGATGTCATAATAGCAGTGATGTCATCATGGAATCTTGTGATGGAATCTTATATGGAGCTTCTCACCTTATAAGGAAGTTGCCTAGCAACAGTGAAGATGGTAAAACCATAGGGTGAGCATCAGTGCTTGTATGTAAGAGGGAGCTGTGGGCACCGGGCTCTTCTCATCAGTGAGGGGATTTATAAATATATTTATTAATATCTGTATACACAATAAAAATCATAATTACGTATTTATAAGAAATCCGGATTCAGGATCTAAAAGAAGTATCTTTATCTGGGGGGTCCAGGGACTGAAAGTCAGAAGCCCACGCCTCACCACCCCCCAACTTCCCAAGATGGGGGTCTCTACAAATATGACCCTGCCTGCACTCCTTATTAAAGAAATAGAAGAACTGGGAGGACTATTGAGTTACACCTTAGATATAGACAAAACTGAGACCTTATTATTAAGAAGACCTTCAAAGCCACTATGGACAAAGAGATTCCAGTTCTGCTGGATTGAAACAGCGCTGAAATATTTGGGGATATACAGTGACATGTTAAAGTTTGGGCCACCCCCGGTCAAAATTAATGTTATAGTGAACAGCTAAGCAAGTTGAAGATGAATTGATCTCTAAAAGGCCTAAAGTTAAAGATGACGCATTTCCTTTGTATTTTAGGCAATATATATATATATATATATATATATATATTGAAGTTGAAAAGAGGATGGCTTCTAAAAATGATAATGATCCTAAGCACATGTCACAATCCACAATAGACTTCAAAAGGAGCAAGCTGAAGGTTTTACAATGGCCCTCACAGTCCTCTGATCTGAACATCATTGAAAATCTTTGGCTCAACCTCAAAATAGCAGTGCATGCAAGACAACCCAGGAATCTCACAGAACTGGAGTAAGGCTATGTGCCTATGATGCAGAAATGCTCCGGATTTTTTCCTGAGCATTTCTGCATCTCCCTGGCAGAAAAAACGCATGCGGATTGTACATGCGGATTGTACATGCGTTTGTTCTGCCAGGGACAAGCGTATGTCCCGCTTTTTTCACATGCGATTTCGCATGCGGAGTAATAAGCGCTTTTCCAACCAATTTTAGCATCACTTGGAAAAGTGCTTGACAACTTGGTCACACTATATAAATCTATGCAACCGTCATGAATTTATATAGTGTGACCAAGTAATAGTTAAAAAGAATGGTAAAAAAGTAAACATTATACTTACCTTCTGATGGCCCCCGGTCTCCTTCTCCGGTGCGTCCAGTGTGTTTGGCAGCTCACAGTGGTCTAAAAGGACCTTTCATGACGTCATTTAGTCATGTGACAGGTCACGCGACCGCCGACGTCAGCGGTCACGTGACCCTTCACATGACTAAATGACGTCATGGAAGGTCCTTTTAGACCATTGCGAGCCGCCGGGGACCCAGGACACACCGCTAAGGAGACAGGGGGCCATCAGAAGGTGAGTATAATGTTTTATTTTTTATTTTAAATTCTTTTTTTTTGCAGGTACCATGGTACCCAGGTCTGGATGAGAGTCTCCTCTTCTCCAGAACAGGGTACCATCCGCACATTGAGTCGCTTAATATCCTCATGTGCACATGTAGTCATGTGGATATTATACGATTCAATTCAAGTCAATGGCGGTACGCAAAATTAATGGTAGTGCTGCGGATTTTTACGCAATGATAATCCGCAGCAGAAATTTCCACAGCACGTGCACAGCACATGCGGATTATCATTTGGAAACATTGCAGACCTTCTACCAAGCGTTTTTTAAGCATTTCCGCGGCGGAATTGCAGCTGTGGAAGCGCTTAAAAAACGCATCGTGGGCACACAGCCTTATAATCCAAGGAAGAATGGATGAAAATCCCTCAAATAAGAATTGAAAGACTTTTGTCTGGTTACAAAATGCGTTTACAAGCTGTGATACTTGCAAAAGGGGGCGCTACTAGGTACTAACCACACAAGGCGCCCAAATTGATGAAATTATGGCAAAATATCCAAATATAAGCCAGTTATATCACATCTGTCATCATCATTAATCTAACAAAACAAGACTGGGACCCCAAATCATTCAATGGCTTTCCAAAGTGAATATAATGAAAGGACAAGTATCCTTGAATGATACATTTCTCTATGCCCTTATAGACAATACTAAACACAAACTCCAATGACAAAATATGGAATATGGATGATCCAAATCTAACTCATTCAAACATATTGGATTCTTTAGTTCAAGCACAAAAATATCTTCAATCATCCAGGTATCTAGAAAAGAGGCTAAAAGTTTGTCCCAGGTCGTACCGGACCCCCTCAAGGGGATATAGAATGGGACTATACACAACAAATAACTCCAAGAGCAAATCTTTATCATTGCTTATGGGGATGTCCAAGTATCCAAACTTTCATTTGCAATGACACACTTCACTAATTTTGTACCACAAGGTCATCTATGGTTCTATCTTTTGTTACATGAACCCAGAAATGTATCAATATAAGAAAGGGGCGAATAAATTGTTACAGGAGTGAAATCTATTATTCACACCTAGGTCCAGAAACAACCACAGCCCTTCAAACTGTTTCTGTAAAAAATGTCATCATATCTATTCAAAACGGTCTGGGTAGAAGCTTCATTATCATTACATAAGGAAAATAAGCTTAAATATTAGAACAAATTCATAGACTGCACAAATGTTATTCAGTTTGTTTCTGTTGAAAACTGTTTTTGCTCCCACTTACTGCATAGTGCATTGCATGTTTACAATTTATTGACGCTTTTTTTATTTTAATGTTGTATTCCAATAAAAATATTTCAGGTTCTATAAAAAGAGCTTGATTATTGTATCATAATGATGATTAAAAGCCTGATGTTACCATTTAACTGCAGTAAATTTATCACTTAAACATGAGCTATGTATGAGGGAGTTGGACTCTGGGAAATTGAGGAGTCGGACATTTCTCTTCTCGACTCCACAGCCCTGCTATAAACACTGGTATAAGTAATGATGGTAAATTCATGGAATCTTGTAGTAATGTCATCATGGAATCTTGAGATGTTGCCTTATATAGAGCACCTCACCTTATAAAGAGGTTGCCTAGCAAGAAATAAGGCAGCAGTACTACAGGCTGAGCATCAGTACCAGATGCAGACATGGAGGAAAGAGCTGTGGGGGCTTTACTCCTCTGACCAGTGGGGGGATTTTTATGTTCTAAGATAAATCATTTATATCTGTTATACACAGTAAAATGTATATTATTACTAGTGATGATCAAGCACTAAAGTGCATGGGAGCTCGTTGCTCGAGTCAAGAAAATCATAATGCTTGGGTGCTCAACCCAAGTAGTGAGCCCAATGTGAGCCAATGGGAAACTTCAGCATTTTTTCGGCACCCCCCCCCTCCCCGGGGTCTGGAGGGGGCCTATAAATTGGCCATGATATGGGAACAGCATGGGGAAGACCCCTGGAAGCATCTCTGTCTCCCAGGCCACTGCTGTGAACAATATTGTCAGAGTATTATGCCACTTTTTTACGGACTCACAATAAATCATACAATTACGAAACCAAAATGGATTTTCCAACAAAAAATGTTAAGGAACATCCTTTCCAGGGTAATGACTTATATATAAGACAAAATAAATAACCAAAAACAAAAATGGCTCCTCCACACCTTGGGCTATGTTCACAAGTAGCGTTTTTGATGCATTTTTGCACTTTTGCATTGCTTTCAATGGTGAAAAATACATTTACTAGTAAAAGAAATTTTAACATTTTACTACCTTATCTTGTCATGTGGTGTGTGAGACATGATCGGACAAATCCTGTTATATTTATGAAGGAGGGACTGTCAAAAGTCACAAAGCCTATATTTACAAGGTCATTAGGCGGCTCTTGCTATTGATAGAGGGCCAGCAGTCTATCCTCACTATTGTTAGAGAGCCATCAGCCGGCTATGCTTTGTTGTTCCCATTATAAAGGAGTGGGTCTCCTATACTGTTATTGCATATGCAGTGACTGCAATGGCTGCCAAAAATTAGGACACACTTCAATACCCCTTTGAAGAGACGTAGAGGAGGGCCTTATTAAAAAAATGTTCCCATTATAAAGTAGTGGGTCTCCTATACTGTTATTGCATGAGCAGTGACTGCAAGGGCTTACAAAAATTTGGACGCACTCCAATACCCCCTTTGAACAGACGTAGAAGAGGGCCACATTAAAAAAAATGTTCCCATTATTAAGGAGCGGGTCTCCAACACTGGTAATGCCTATGCACTAAGTGCAAAGGCTGTCAAAATTTAGGACGCAACCAAATACCCGTTTGAAGAGACGTAGAGGAAGTCCTCATTAAAAAAATTGTTCCCATTATTAAGGAGTGGGTCTCCTACACTGGTAATGCCCATAGCGCATGGGCTGAAAAACATTTACCCATTGGGGGTATACATGACCATACTGTATAACATACAGAATGTTAGAGGTAGGCCTAAAAATATTTCCTACGGGCAACTTAAACACCTTTTAAAAAAATTATGTGGGTGTTGCATGATGGTCACCCTGTTGATATGGTGATGGTGGATGAGGAGAAGGAGAAGGAGGAGGGTGACATAAAACAGACAAAATCAGGAAGCGTATACCCATGTCTGGGTGTGAAGAGGTGCATGGGAATAGACCCCCCCAACAAAAATCACTGAATTTGACTTTATGTTCTGCTGCTATCATCCGGTGGTGTTGAGAAGTCTGGGTTAATCCAGCCCTTGTTCATTTTGATAATAGTCAGCCTGTCAGCATTTTCAGTTGACAGGCTGATGCACTTTTCAGTTATAATACCCCCAGTGGCACAATAAACCCGCTCTGACAAAATGCTGGCGGCAGGGTAGGCCAGGACCTCCAAGGAGTAGAGAGACAGTTCATGCCTCACGTCCAGCTTGGATACCCAATAGTTATAAGGCACAGAGGAATCACCGAAGACGTTGGTACACTTGGCAAGGTACTCCTTCAGCATCTTCCAAAACTTTCTCCTTCTTGTCAGAGTACCCCACGCATCAGGGCAGGGGCACTGGGAGGGTCTGAGAAAACTGTCCCAGACCTTTGACAGTGTTCCCCTACCTCTGCCACATCGTATTTGTGTCTCCCTCACCTGTACTCTTTGGTTGTCCAACAAACTGTGACCTTTGCTGCCAGCATTTTCAGATGGGAATTTTTTTAATAATTCTATAACAAGGGCCTTCTGATATTGCAACATTTTATTAGACCACTCTGCCCCGAGAAGGAGAGATAGAAAGATGTCCTTGTAGCATGGGTCTAGAAATGTGACAAACCAGTAATTATTGTTGGCCAAAATGCGTGGGTCACGGGAAAGGCAGTGGAACATAAAGTCAGCTATGTGTGCCAGACTGCCAACAGCCAAGACTTCCCTGTCCTGACCCAGAGGACCACTGTCCATGCTCTCCTCGTCCTCCTCCTTGTTCTCCCGCTCCTCAGGCCATCCACATTGAACAAACGGTATGACTGTTGTGTGCGTAGTACCGTCTGTAGTGCAGGAAAACAGCTCCTGTTCCTCCTCCTCTTCCTCATTATCACCCAATCCATGTTGAGATGAGATGAGGCTGGGCTTTGTGACATCACCTTGTATAGTTCCTTGCTCCATCTCATCGTGCTCCGCCTACAATGACTCCTCTTTAATTGTGAGCACAGAGCATTTCAGTAGACAGAGAGGCAGGATGGTGATGCTAATTATGGCGTCATCGCCGCTCATCATCTTGGTGGAGTCCTCAAAGTTTTAGAGGACTGCACAGATGTCAGACATCCATGCCCACTCATCAGCTCTAATTTGCGGAGGCTGACCTGAATACCGATGGGGATGTTGAAGCTAGAACTCAACAACTGCCACCTGCTGCTCACAAATCCTTCCCAACATATGAAAGATTGAGTTCCAGCGTGTGGTGACATCGCACACGAGTCAGTGAGTTGGTATGGCTAGGGTGGGGGAAGCTGTAAGTGACTTCCTGAAATGGGCACACACGTGGCGTTCTTTCACAAGCAGGTCATGCAGATCCGTGTAGGTTTTGAGAAACCGCTGAACCACTAGATTTATCACATGGGCCAAACTCGCACACATGCCATGCCTCAGAGTCACAACCATGTTCCAGTCATTGTCAAACATGATCTTGCCTGGCTGTAAGTTCAACAGTGACAGCCACAGATCTGCCTGCTCTATTACAGATGTCAACAACTTTGCAGCGGTGTGCAGTTTGTCACCTAAGCATATCAGCTTCAGCAGTGCCTGTTGACACTTGGCCGAAGCAGTGCTATAGTGCTTCCAGTCTCCGACTGAAGTGGTCATTTCGGAGATGGAGGCTGATGAGGAGGAGTTTCAGAAGCTGTAGAATCTGAGGGCAACCCTGGTTGACCCTGGGCCCGCAATCCATTCTGGCCACAAGCACTTGTCCACGTGCCCGTGGTTAGGTGGACCTTCCCAGTGACTGTGCTGGTAAGGGCACGTGAAATGTTCTGGGACACGTGCTTGTGTAAGGCAGGGACGGCACACCGGGAGAAATAGTGGTGGCTGAGGACCGAGTACCGAGGGGCACCCGCCGCCATGAATTTGCCGAAAGATTCTGTCTCCACGAGCCTAAAAGGCAACATTTCAAGTGCAAGCATGTGAAAAATGTGGCAGTTTAGTATTGTGGCCTGTGGGGCGTTAGCTGCATATTTGCCCTTGCATTCAAAGGACTGGGGTAGGGACAACTGAACACTGCGTTGTGACAAGGACGTGGACGTGGTTACTGATGGTGGTTGTTGCAAGTGTGCAAAAAGAGGCATCTTTGCCTGCGCCATGGACAGGGGATTGGTGTGCACGCACAACAGCAGAACAGGCAGTGGTGTCCACCACAGAAACTGTTTCTGGACCCTAGCATTTGGTCCAATTAGTCAGGTGCTTTGCTGTCATGTGCCTGATCATGCTGGTGGTGGTCAGGCTGGTAGTTTTGCAGCCCTTGCTGATGCTGGCATGGCAGATGTTGCAAATGGCCTGTTTGGAATTAACTTGACAGTCTTTAAAAAAGTGCCAGACTATGGAAGACCTAACAGTTGGACTGGTAACTTCCCTCGTGTTGGTGTTCCGGAGAACTGTTGCCCGCCTTGTGTCTGTGGCCACCCCACTGCTTGTTCCTGCCTGTTGTGGTGCTACACCTCCCTCCCCCTGTGTGCTGCTGTCCTCGCTATGCATGTCACCTTGCCAGGTTGGTCAGTGACTTCATTGTCCACCACCTTGTCTTCCAAGTACGCACCCTGGGCCTCCTGATGACTTGCTGGCAATTGTGTCTCATCATCATCTACCTCTTGCGACAGTAATTGCATTTTCCCACCATCGCCTTCATGTGACTGTAGCTGCTCAAATACATGGGCATCGCTACATGTGATCTCCTCTTGCCCCGCTTGAAGCGCGCCGGGCGAGAGTCCTGAATCCCTAAATGGAAATGTGAACAGCTCTTCAGAGTGTCCAAGTGTGGGATCAGTTGTCTCCAGGCACTCGGCATGGGGGGAGAAAGGAGGATCAGAATGAGGAATATGCGGTCCAGGCTCACAGCTACTGAAACTGGACCATATGGAAGACAGGGTGGTGGTGGTGGCAAACTGACTGGAAACATTATCTGCTATCCAACCAAAAACCTTTTCACACTGCTTTGGCTTCAATAGTGGTGTTTCGCGGCCCCCTTCAAAGTAGGGCAGGAAGGTAGGTCGACATGATATGGGTGCTTTAGTGCTCCCTCAGCAGGCATAATTTCAGCTAGCCCACGACCTCGGCCTCTGCGTGCACCATCAGCATCATGTCCTCTTTCCAGTCCCTTGCCACGTGCCTTGCCCATTTTAAATGGAGTATAATATTTGTCACGTTCCCAAAAATGTCAGGATTATTACCGCAGTAACATCGTATCACCTGAGATGGACAAGTTTCTCTGCTTCCACAATACAGCAATGCTATTAAAATCAAACAAATCTGGCTGTATGCTGCTAACAAGCAAATGGAGCAGTAAAAGTGGTGTATTATATTGCTTTTCAACCAAATAATTAGGATTAAGCGAAAAAAGAATATTAAACCTGTTATCTAAGGCTGTGGATATGAGTAACAGCAGCAGACAGAAAGTTCAATGGATTTATTGTGCTGTATACTCTCTCCACAAACTCTGCCTAACTCCTGCTATCACCAGTAATATATGCATCTGGATTAGTCCTTAGCAGGACTGTTAGTATAGATGTATATTGCTGTGGAATACCTGACTAAATCAACCGCCAATTCTCTCCCTCGCTCAGCAGCAGCTCTCCCTACTCTGCCTGTCTGAAGGGTAGACTGTGACGGGCATAGGGTCCCGGGTCTGATATAGACCTGATGACGCTGTGCGGCCAGCCAATCACTGTAATGCCACAACCAACATGGCTGCAGCATTACAGTGACGAGTGGCGAGTACCGAGCAGTTGCGAGCACGCTCGCTCATCGCTAATTATTACTCACCACCACACCCAGGTCTCTATTATAAATAACCCTGCCTGACATTAGAGAAATTCTACATTTTAAGTTATTTCTTTTTAATTCTTTCTACAAAACAGAAAAAAGAGTCGAAATCAGTGGAGCTCAGGGATGTTTAGATATTTAGCTAATTTTTTCTGAGCAAGTGACAGATCCTCTATAATCTTGGGGAATGAAACACTTGTCCTAATAAATCTCCCCCTACGTTCTCCGATCACCACCATATTTGTATTCCTAGAGCCTCAAAGCACCGGAAAGAGAAAGTAAGTGAAGAATCAGGCGCATTCTAATCTGTAACCATGGAGACACATAGGCTGCATAAGAGCTGTATACACTACACAAGATTTACAAATTTGTTTCATTTTTTATTTTAAGGAACCAAATAAAAAAAAATACTGTAAAAGATCTTCTAACAACTAGAAATGATTCCAGGATTGTCTTTCCACTATATATACAGTATATACTCACAACACAAAGGTTAACTAATAGTTTTAATGATTTTAATAAATATTTGTAAAAATATGAGAAACATTTATATAAAAATACAACAAATGATAATAAATATTTCAATTATAAAACAAGAAATACGTCTTATAATAATATTACTCAGCGATTTATAAAAGTAACAAAGTTCTTGTCGCTGCTGCTCCTGACGACCAATCAGATTTCTGATGTTTTGCCTCTTGCAGTGCGGAATCGATGGCTGGAATCTGACTGGTTGCTACGGGCAACACTTTCATTATTCTCTACACTGTATAAATAATCCTTGAACTCTCGTTGTCGATAGCAACCGATTAGAATTCAGCTTTTACATTTGTAATTTACACGAGATAAATAAACGTGATTTCTGATTGGTCGCTAGGGGTAACAAAGACGCTACATGACAGCTGAGGCTCCGTGACAATGGCGTCTGTTACTCCAGGTACTGGATGATGGGCCGGACACAGGTGCAGCCCACCGTCACCAGCTGCTTCTCCAGCCTATAGGTGGGACACATCCTCTCATCTCACCACGCAGGACCAGGATCTCCTGTCTGATGGGGACTGAGTTCATGCTGAGGTCCACATGACCCTCCGGGTCCAAACATCCGCGGTGGAGACATCGGGCTTCGCTGATGACCGCAGGGAATCTGTTATTGTCCACATTAGAGCTGGTGGAAGGAGATGAGAGAAATCAGGACACAGCAGTAACCATGTTTAGTCCCCCATACTCCGGCCTGCTGACCCCCATATATCATTATTATTATTTCTGCCATTACTCCATGTACATTCACCTGTATTCCCATGGAGAGATGGAGCGGCTCCGCACACTGTCCGCCATTACTTGTGCAGAACTCCGACTGCCGACCTTCATATCCACCTTCACACGTGGAGGAAATGTGGTGTCCGGTGTGAAGAGACATCCCCCGCCGGACACTAGAGGGGCCTCCCAGCCATCAGCGCCAGGGACTTGCCCTTCTCTTCCATGGACACAAGAGATGAAGATCAGAAGAAGCAAAGTGGAGAAAACCTGAGGACAGAAGATGTCACACATGTGATAGGGGACATTGTGGAAGTGTCAACATTATGTAGTGGTATAAGTAAGGGTTAAATAATGGATCAATAATATACACTAATAATATTCATACTCGTATGGACCTATCCCAAAGATATGCAACAGCGCTCAAGCCAAGAGCAACCAGATATGACTATATAACACATATAAGAAAGTCCAACATTCTAAGTGGAATTCATTCAACAATATATTATATTGTCATTGTATCATAACACAGGATAACAAATAAAATGGTGGTGGCCCCATGCAAGTGCTGCACTCACTATTCTGCTGGTGCAGTCACTATGTACATACATTACATTACTGATCTTGAGTTACATCTTGTATTATACTCCAGAGCTGCGCTCACTATTCTGCTGGTGCAGTCACTGTGTACATACATTACATTACTGATCTTGAGTTACATCCTGTATTATACTCCAGAGCTGCACTCACTATTCTGCTGGTGCAGTCACTGTGTACATACATTACATTACTGATCCTGAGTTACATCCTGTATTATACTCCAGAGCTGCACTCACTATTCTACTGGTGCAGTCACTGTGTACATACATTACATTACTGATCCTGAGTTACCTGCTGTATTATACTACAGAGCTGCACTCACTATTCTGCTGGTGCAGTCACTGTGTACATACATTAAATTACTGATCCTGTGTTGCATCCTGTATTATACTCCAGAGCTGCACTCACTATTCTGCTGGTGCAGTCACTGTGTACATACATTACATTACTGATCCTGTGTTACATCCTGTATTATACTCCAGAGCTGCACTCACTATTCTGCTGGTTCAGTCACTGTGTACATACATTACATTACTGATCCTGAGTTACCTCCTGTATTATACTACAGAGCTGCACTCACTATTCTGCTGGAGCAGTCACTGTGTACATACATTAAATTACTGATCCTGTGTTACATCCTGTATTATACTACAGAGCTGCACTCACTATTCTGCTGGTGCAGTCACTGTGTACATACATTACATTACTGACCCTGAGTTACCTCCTGTATTATACTACAGAGCTGCACTCACTATTCTGCTGGTGCAGTCACTGTGTACATACATTAAATTACTGATCCTGAGTTACATCCTGTATTATACTCCAGAGCTGCACTCACTATTCTGCTGGTGCAGTCACTGTGTACATACATTACATTACTGATCCTGAGTTACCTCCTGTATTATACTACAGAGCTGCACTCACTATTCTGCTGGTGCAGTCACTGTGTACATACATTACATTCCTGATCCTGAGTTACATCCTGTTTTATACTCCAGAGCTGCACTCACTATTCTGCTTGTGCAGTCACTGTGTACATACATTACATTACTGATCCTGTACTGATCCTGAGTTACATCTTGTATTATACTCCAGAGCTGCACTCACTATTCTGCTGGTGCAGTCACTGTGTACATACATTACATCACTGATCCTGTACTGATCCTGAGTTACATCTTGTATTATACTGCAGAGCTGCACTCACTATTCTGCTGGTGGAGTCACTGTGTACATACATTACATTACTGATCCTGTACTGATCCTGAGTTACATCCTGTATTATACTCCAGAGCTGCACTCACTTTTCTGCAGGTGTAGACACTGTGTACATACATTACATTACTGATCCTGAGTTCCATCCTGTATTATACTCCAGAGCTGCACTCACTATTCTGCTGGTGCAGTCACTGTGTACATACATTACATCACTGATCCTGTACTGATCCTGAGTTACATCTTGTATTATACTGCAGAGCTGCACTCACTATTCTGCTGGTGCAGTCACTGTGTACATACATTACATCACTGATCCTGTACTGATCCTGAGTTACATCTTGTATTATACTGCAGAGCTGCACTCACTATTCTGCTGGTGGAGTCACTGTGTACATACATTACATTACTGATCCTTTACTGATCCTGAGTTACATCCTGTATTACACTGCAGAGCTGCACTCACTATTCTGCTGCTGCAGTCACTGTGTACATACATTACATTGCTGATCCTCAGTTCCATCCTGTATTACACTCCAGAGCTGCACTCACTTTTCTGCAGGTGCAGTCACTGTGTACATGTAGCACCCTGAGGATTCGGCTGCTACAGGGGTATTACACCTCAAGCCAGAGGTGTGGTATTCCACTCCCGGGTGAGGATGGAGTGTGGAACTGAGCTCAGTAGGCTGCATGCACTACATACATCCCATTTCCGGGGGACAGACCAATGGTACTCCCACTAGAGAAATGTGCAGGTACGACAGTGTCTGTCCCTGGCTGGAGTGGGAGGGGGGTGGAACATCCCAGTAGTGTAGGGGCAGATAGGGGGAGCAGTCTGGGTAATGCTAGGAGCTCATTGGGTGCTGGTCACCTGAGCTCACACATAGAGGGAGTATATAAGGTGGGAACCATCTTAGATCAGGGTCAGTCTGTCAGAGTTGAGTCAGAGAAGCAGAGCAGCTCAGCCAGCTCCAAGGCCAAGAGAGAGAGAGAGGAGAAAGAAGGACCCAGAGGGGGAGAAGAGGGAACTCCAAGAACCCAAAATTAGACCAGAGGGTGAAGAGTTGGCACAAGGGTACCGGATCCCAAGCTGGTGGAGGGCCCTAATCCTTAGCCAGAGACCGGAGGTCGTGGGCAGGATCTGCCACGACCACCCACTAAATCCACCCGGAAGGCAAACCGTGAATAGGGTCAGGGAACCCAGAGACAAGGGTTTTACCAACAAGAGGCCCGAGGGAGCCGGACTTAGGTGGATCCCTGGTGGGGAAGGCCAGAGAGAAGGACAAGTCAGAAAGGGAGCTCGGGACCACGCTCCGGAATCGCCTGGGGGTTGGCCGAGTCCAGGACCTGGTGGACGCAGCACGGCTCGGGCGGTCACTCAAGGCCGGAGTGACCAACACAAAAGCAGTAAGTAAAACCCTGAACTGCACAGCCCGACTTGGAGTCTTATTACTACTCTCACTGCACCACCACAACCACCACCCTCTACAGCTGACCCCCTGAGGCTATACCCCTCCCGTTGGGGGTTATACTACCTGAGCTGCGCACACACCACCAGCCTCAGCGGACCCTGCTGCAGCGGCGGCCGTACTGACCGCAAATCAACGGGTGGCGTAGTCGACACTAAAGAACATCCAGTAACATCTGTAGGACTGCCACACACTGAGCTTGACACCCTGGGCACGGACCGGGTCACCGCCACTCGGAGACTACAACCCCCACCTGATCCGGCTCCGGGTATCCCCCAAACAACACTGGCCCAGGGGGCGCGTCATACATACATTACATTACTGATCCTGAGTTACATCCTGTAGTATACCCCAGAGCTGCACTCACTATTCTGCTGGTGCAGTCACTGTGTACATATTTTACATTACTGATCCTGTACTCATCCTGAGTTATATCCTGTATTATACTCCAGAGCTGCATTCACTATTCTGCTGGTGCAGTCTCTGTGTACATACATTACATTACTGACCCTGTATTGATTCTGCATTACATCCTGTATTATACTCCAGAGCTGCACTCACTATTCTGCTGGTGCAGTCACTGTGTACATACATTACATTACAGATCCTGAGTTCCATCCTGTATTATACTCCAGAGCTGCACTCACTATTCTGCTGCTGCAGTCACTGTGTACATACATTACATTACTGATCCTGAGTTACATCCTGTTTTATACTCCAGAGCTGCACTCACTATTCTGCTGGTGCAGTCACTGTGTACATACATTACATTACTGACCTGAGTTACATCCTGTAGATCTTTTATTATAAAAATGAAAAACATAACAAAATTAATAACAAGAAAATAAACAATGTAATGAACTGGTCCAGCCGCTCCCTCTCTCCTCACACACATATTATACATATATACACAATAATAACTACCTACACCATGACATCTGGTCCGGTTACCAAACAAATAATAACAATATAATAAACAATAACCGACAAATTATATACAAACTAATATATACATTCTTTTTTTTTTTTTAAATAAATAAAATAAAATAAATTAAAATAAATACTAACTATACAAATATATACAAGACAAAACAAAAACCCCCCACACTCAAGCCCACCAGTCCCTCCCCGGCACTGACCTGAGAGCTGGTCCTGCGCCTCAGACCATGTCCAACGTCCATAGGCCAGATCAGGCAGTGCCAGTTTTTCACCCAAATAACCAGTGTCCCAAAAGATGAACCCACCTCCCCCCTTTTCCCTCCACCCAACCTAACACCTACACCCAAACCCATATATACAATATATACAGAAACAAACAATACAATAACCACAACTGACAAAGCCCAAGTTCGGCGCCTGCAGCCCTACATCACTGTCTACTGATCAATAAAACAAAAATCTATGGTGTCAGCAGCAGCCCACCACCAGGAGAGGAGATGACCAGACTAGGGCACACTAAAAGAAAAGCCCCTCCAGAGGAGAGCGGCCCTCCGTGTACCCAGTCTCTCATACTCCAGAGAACGCACCTTCACCAGGTCACCGAGTATGGTCCTAAACACATCGTCCACTGGGAGGATTTTCCGCTGCGTCGATACTAAGCACCGTGCGTTCCACGTGTGATACCTAACCACTGTGCTAACTAGAAATAAGGTGCAACGGTCCCGACCACCCAGGTCCCCGAATGCTCCATAGGCCCATTCCGCATAAGAGAGACCGGCCAGCCAGGGCCAGCCAATGGAGGTGCCCACCCTGTTGTACACCTCTGTGTTAAAGGGACAACGAAGCAGGAAGTGGTCCATGCTTTCAAGCATGGTACCACAATGCTCCCGAGGACAGTTCCTGTCCTCAGAGCTCCTACACTTCAGATTGTCCCTCACACACAGTTTCCCATGGAAGCAGCGCCAAGCCAAGTCCCAAACCTTCGAGGGGATCCTGATAGAATTCAAAAGATGCAGACCCACCCCAAGATTCCGACTTGGGCAATCCCTGAGCGCCAGAGGCCTCTGAAAATGGGTCAACAGAACCCTTTTGTCAAGGAGCTTCCTTGGCAGAGTCCTGACCTCCCACATTCCCAGACCCCACCGGCGAATTACCTTCAGAACCACGGTAGCGTAAGCCGGGAGATGTCCATGCGGTGTGCGGAGATCCTTCACTTGCCCTCCTGTCTCCCATTCCTGGAAGAAAAGCTGAAACCATCCCTTACAGGAGAATACCCACAGAGGAGCCCTCTCTTTCCAGAGGTTTGCAATATTGATCTTAATGAAGGTATTCACAAGGAATACCACAGGGTTGACCATACCCAACCCTCCTAGTCTCCTCGTACGGTAAGTAACCTCCCTCTTGACCAGGTTCAGTCTATTCCCCCATAACAGTTGAAAGAACAAACTGTAGACCCGAGTCCAGAGAGGATCTGGCAAGATGCACACACTGCCCAGATAGATCAGCAAAGGGAGCAGGTAAGTTTTGATCAGGTTTATTCTTTCCCTTAGGGTCAAAGACCAACCCTTCCATTGGTTCACCTTCTGAGTGGCGATCTCTAGCCTGCTGTCCCAATTTTGTTTGGGGTAATCCCCCTGGCCAAATTCGATGCCAAGAACTTTTGCAGAGACTTTGGGTTCTGGAAGGGTGTCCGGGAGATCAAAACCAGGATCTCCTCCTCCCAGCCAGAGACTCTCACACTTATCCCGGTTGATCTTAGACCCGGATGCCTCCGAGTAGCGATTTACCTCTGACATCAGCCATTCTGCCTCCCCATCAGAGGAAACAAAAACGGTGACGTCATCGGCATACGCCACCACTCTCAGAGTGGCTTCCGGTGCTGCCCGGTCCATCCCGATCCCAGCCAACGGTCCACGCTCCACCCTCCTAAGAAGTGGGTCAATCGCAAACATGTACAGTAGCGGGCTCAAGGGACAACCCTGGCGAACACCACACCCAACCTCAAAAGAGCTGCCAATCCAACCGTTCACAAGCGGGAAACTCTCTGCCCCAGAGTACAAGGTCTTAAGCCAATCAACGAACCCCCCCGGCAGGCCATACCTCAGAAGGACAGACCAGAGGTACTCATGATTAACCCGATCAAACGCTTTTGCCTGGTCCAATGACAGCATGTACCCCTTCCAGTGGCCACCCCTCCCCTGCTCCACCGCCTCTCGGACACAGAGTACAGCACTAATTGTACTGCGGCCCGGAACAGAGCAATGCTGGGCTCCCGAAAGGAGCTGGGGTGCAAATTTCACCAGTCGATTAAACAGAACCTTTGCCAAAACCTTCCTGTCTGCATTGAGAAGCGCTATGGGACGCCAATTCTCAATGCAAGATGGGTCCTTACCCTTTGACAAGATGATCAGGGCAGACCTCCTCATTGACTTTGGCAGAGTGCCCGAGGAAAGACACTCATTGAATACCTCAGTCAAGAGGGGAACCAAGGCGCCCTTAAAGGTCTTATAGAATTCAGATGTTAAGCCATCCGGACCGGGAGATTTCTTCAGGGCAAGCCCTTCAATCGCCAACTTAACTTCCTCTTCCCTGATCATCTCTGTCAAAACGCCAAAGAGGGGTCTACCCCTGGTTCGGGGACAGCTTCAGCCAGAAAAGCCGATATCTCATCCCATTCCAGATCCCTCTTCCCCAAGAGGTGCGAGTAGAAGGATCTGACGACCTCCAGGATCCCTGATCTGGATCTTTTCAGGGACCCCGCAGTGTCAACCAGTCCTGTAACAACTTTACTATTCACTGACATCTTGCAGTTTCTGTAAGGGTCGGGCGAGCGGTACTTCCCGTAATCCCTCTCAAAAACCAAAGATGCGTGTCTATCATACTGACACCTCATTAGCAAAGATTTCACTCTGGAGATCTCCTCGCGGCTACCTCCAGTTGAGACAAGATGCTCGAGTTTCCTCCTCAGGCCCTGATACAGGCGGTACCTGTCCAGGCTCCTGAGGCTCGAGAGCTGGCGGAAGAATCTCGCCACCCTTTTCTTAAACATCTCCCACCACTCTGACTTACTACTACAAAGATCCAGTAAGGGTACCTGGCTCTGAAGAAAATCCTCAAAGGACTGTCTTATCTCCGCTTCTTCCAAGAGAGACGAATTGAGCCTCCAAAAGCCTCTTCCCATCCGGGGGGTCTCTGTAACATTCAGGGAAAACAAAATCAAACAGAGATCGGAGAACTCCACCTCAACAACAGATACTGCTGAAGAGACGGCTTCCTCCTTTAAATAAAACCTGTCTATCCTGGACCTACAGTTACCTCTATGATAGGTGAACCCCTCGTGGCCTGCGGTGTGCCGGATGTGGACATCCACCAGGCGAGCCTCACTAGCTATACTATTAAGGGCGACGCTATCATAAGTCAGCTTGTCTCTGGAACCTCCTCTATCCCGGGGCCTCGTGACAGTGTTGAAGTCCCCTCCAAAGACGACCTGCCGACTCGTAAAAAGCTAGGGCTTGATCCTCATAAAGAGACACTTCCGGTCCCATTTAGATTGGGGACCATAGATGTTAATGAGCCGAAGCTCTTGTCCCTTCATGAGGACATCTAATATCAGGCACCTCCCCATTTCTAACTCAATAACCCGTCGGCATTCTACCGGTGCGGTAAAAAGGACCGCCACTCCGCTATACGGCTCAGCCGCAAGAGACCAATAGGAGGGCCCGAGTCTCCACTCCCTCTTAGCTATAAACACCTCTGCCATATTTGGCAGCCTGGTCTCTTGCAAAAAGAAAATGTCAGCTTCAACCCGGCTGAGAAAATCAAAGGCCGCAAATCTAGCCATGTTTGACTTAATGCTGGCGACATTAATGGACGCCAGCGTCAACGGAGTGGGTACCGCCATCATTGGTGATTGAGTTAGATGACTTTCTTCTTCCCACTCCCCTTATCCTCTGCCTCAGAGGAGGAATCCTTCCCCCTCTTTAATGACACAGAGGTGTCCATTCCCACATTTTTCCTTCTTTTTTCGTCCTCGTCTCCGGACTCTGGGCCATTCCCTCCCCCCAAGGACCTTGCATCCCCAGGAGAAGGAGACTCGGCGCCCCCTGTAAGCTCCGCTGAAGCCGGATCCTCACCCTCAGCCTCCTCCTCAGAGGAAGAAATGTTATCAAGGGCTTGGAACCGGTTAGAAAGACCAACTAGAGGGGAGTCGGTTTTAACTTCCTTAGGTACCTTGGTCAGAGCGGGAGAAGATGTTTTATCTCCCTTCTTTTTCTTCTTTTTGGTGCCGAGCTTACGCTTGTTCTCTAGCCACCGCTTATTATCCTCATCCATACTTTCATAATGGGAGGATTCTGAAGAAGAGGCAGTTTCCTCCCTGTGGATCCTCCTGACCTCCTCATCCAACTCATCATCCCTCGGGGCCTCAGCAGCAAGACTGGCATCCAGGACAGGGGCTGCCCCGGTAGTCTGGGGCTCGCCCCGCTCCCTCTCCTGTCTGCGCTTGTCTAGACGCCTCAGCTGGGCAGGCGTCTTTTTATTGCTTTTCTTCCCTGGCCCCTCAGCTCCCCCACCCCTGCTAGTCCCCTCCCCAGCAGAATCGGCCTCACGGCTTACTCCCACCGGGGTCTCGACTGCATTAGCAAAGGAGCGAGGACAACGGCTGAATGGGTGACCTAACTCACCACACAGGTGGCACCTAATCTCCACACAAGAGGCGTCAAGATGGCCGACACCCCCACACAACGCGCATTTCTGCACGGTGCAGTTTGCACTGAAGTGTGTGGGGTCGCCGCACCTGTGACAGAGCTTCGGTTGCCCCTGGTAGAAGACCAGGACACGATCCCTACCCAGGAAGGCAGACGATGGAATGTGGGCAACCGTACCACCTGAACGCTTAAGTTTTACCATAAACGTCCAGGCCCCTGACCAGATACCAAACTCGTCGCGGTTTTTCTTTGGCATCTCCACCACCTCTCCATACCGACCAAGCGAAGTCATGATGTCATAGCAAGAAAGCGACTCATTACGAGTCATCACGGTCACTTTCTTGATCTGGTTTTGGCGAGACACTGCCTGAACGGCAAAGTCTCGCCAGCCGGGCTCATTTTTTGCCAACTCATAATTCGCCCAGAAGAGCTCAAGCCCCTCCGGCCGAACAAAGCTGACATCAAACTCAGGCGTGGAATAGGGATGTATCAAGACGTAGATGTCAATCGCCTTGAAGCCCATCCTCAGCAGGAGCTCCTCAACTTTAGACCTTGGAGGACATGCATCACTGCCCCTCCACCGAAGACGGACCACATTCCTACGCACACTGCCTGGCCCGGCTGTTGGGAGGGACCACACTGTATCTCCCCCTTTTTGCTCTCGGAAGGCCCCGAGGCCATGCCTCTCTATCCAGAACGATAGATCAACCTCTCGACCCTCTACCATTAGTGATCTCTCCCCCTTCTTTAGAGCCTCCAGAAGGCGACGTTGCAACATGCCGTCCCCAAAGCCCGGAGACGAGGAGGAAGCCCTATTTGCCCCGGAGGTGACACTGGCATAACTCCGGACAGGTGTTGCCACCCCCGGGGGGGCAACCGGACCAGTGACCACGTCAGCCCCAACAGTATCACCATTACCCACCTCCATCTTACCCTCCACCAAACCAGCAACCACACCACCAGACAATGAATTATCCTCATTCACCTCCACCACCACATTCATTCCTGCTGGACCAGTAACAATGGTGGATGACCTTTTGACCTCCGCATCAGGCACAAGGGGCTCAGTCACCTCCATAGAACTGGAGGCGACCTCACCCCCGGTCTTATGTGTGCCCTCCACATCATCGGTCGGTAATTTCCGCTGTTTGGCATTTGGTATAATGTGCCGCTGATCTCTAGCTGCAGTTAGGCGCCGCTGATCTTTAGCATCAGGATCTTCCGGACCAGCAACGCCAACACAAAATAGCACTTTCGTGGGAGGACCGGAGCGCTCAGCCCCAACTGCCCCCTCACACTGCCGCCGCTTCTCAACTAAGTGATCAGCGGCAACAGCATTCAGAGGAGCCGAGGCTACTGGAGCTGCCCCCGACACCGGGCTGCTCCCCCCTCCCACTGAGGAGCGCACCACAGCATCGTGGCCTGATGGAACGCCCGCCGCCGGGCCGCCCTCACTGTCCAGCCTCTCGGCTGATGCACCTCCTGCTACGTCCCCACTACTACAAGCAGAGACGGAGCTCTGCGCCTCACTACCGCGCTCTGTAATCTCCCCGCGCCTTTGCACCGGATCCACAGCAGAACTCGGGCTGGGCTGAGCAACGGGGCTTATACAGCGAGCTGAGCCTGCCGCCGACTCAGGGGGTACAGGGAGGGGGGCATATACGTATCTTACCGCTTCCTGCAGCTTTGGCTTGGTCTTCTTTGCCTTTTTGTGGCCCCCAGGTGCCTCTTCTGGTAGATCGTCACCAAGATGGAAGCTTTGGAGGCACACTGGGGACTCCAGGAGTTTAATCTCCGCCATTAGCGCCCCTCCCTGGCCGCTGCTGTCACTGTCCTCCCCAGAGCCGGCAGAACTGCGACCGGATGTCACTGTCGCCTGTCCTGCAGGGAGCTCGCTGCATGTGGCCTGCGGGTGACTTTGCAGGCTACCAGGTGGGGCTTCCTGCTGGTCATCATCACTCTCATCATCCACCTGGCTCTCAGGCTGCAGCCCCATCTGCCTTTGCTCTCTGGTATCAGCCATTTCTCTAAAGCAGTCTTCATTTATAAGTTTTTCTTTGAAAGGACCACTCTGCTCCCTGATGGTGGCTTTCCTAAGTTCCAGGCGTTGAATTTCACTGCTCAGTCTTTTTACCTTGGCTTGGAGCTTGGCCTTCCTTGGTTTGGAGGCCCCTGCAGCTTTGGCGCTTGTGCAGCGCAGCTCCTCCCGTAGCCTCCTGATGAGCTTACTGGCATCTTCATACTCACGGAGGTGGATCATGACCCGGGAGGCATAGGTGGACACAGACTCCCGGGGTCCCTGCTGCGCCCACCCCCCCTCAGGGAGGTCGGCCTCACCTCCGTGAACACTCAGCTTTCCTCCGGAAGGAGCGCCATCTTGCACGCCGCTGTCAGGCTTTTCCTCCATGCTGGAAGCCTTGCGGCTTCTGGGGGTCTCCACAATCCCGGGGGGAGTAGGAGTCACATTGCTGTGACTCCTGGTGCAGCGTCTCACCCCCGAGTCCTCTGATGTGCAGGCCGGTTGCTGGTTTCTTCTGCCCCCCGCCGGCCTGGTTCGGGAAGCAGAAGCCTGGGACTTGGCTCCTTCACTCATCCCAGAAACCAGCTCTCCCTCCGGGAAAGAGAGAGAGCAGGACCCAGGTGGAGAGGTGTTGGTTCTCAGAGATCAGGAGCTCACAGCAGGATCTGCAGCCACCACACCCGTAATCAGCACACTGACTAGCAGCTGATCAGAGCTGCACCCAGTATGCTGCTGGTGGAGTCACTGTGTACATACATTACATTACTGATCCTGAGTTACATCCTGTATTATACTCCAGAGCTGCACTCACTATTCTGCTGGTGCAGTCAATGTGTACATACATTACATTATTGATCCTGTACTGATCCTGAGTTACGTCCTGTATTATACTCGAGAGCTGCACTCACTATTCTGCTGGTGCAGTCACTGTGCACATACATTACATTACTGATCCTCTACTCATCCTCAGTTACTTCCTTTATTATACTCCAGAGCTGCACTCACTATTCTGCTGGTGGAGTTACTGTGTACATACATTACATTACTGACCATGAGATACATCCTGCATTATACTCCGGAGCTGCACTCACTATTCTGCTGGTACATTCAATGTGTACATAAATTACATTACTGATCCTGAGTTACATCCTGTATTATAATCCAGAGCTGCACTCACTATTCTGCTGGTGCAGTCACTGTGTACATATATTACATTACTGATCCTGTACTGATCCTGACTTACATCCTGCATTATACTCCAGAGCTGCACTCACTATTCTGCTGGTGCAGTCACTGTGGACATATATTACATTACTGATTCTCTACTCATCCTCAGTTACATCCTTTATTATACTCCAGAGCTGCACACACTATTCTGCTGGTGTAGTCACTGTGTACATTCATTACATTACTGATCCTCAGTTACATCCTGTATTATACTCCAGGGCTGCACTCACTATTCTGCTGGTGGAGTCACTGTCTACATTCATTACATTACTGATCCTGAGTTACATCCTGTATTATAATTCAGAGCTGCACTCACTATTCTGCTGGTGCAGTCACTGTCTACATTCATTACATTACTGATCCTGACTTACATCCTGCATTATACTCCAGAGCTGCACTCACTATTCTGCTGGTGCAGTCACTGTGCACATATATTACATTACTGATTCTCTAGTCATCCTCAGTTACATCCTTTATTATACTCCAGAGCTGCACACACTATTCTGCTGGTGGAGTCACTGTGTACATTCATTACATTACTGATCCTGAGTTACATCCTGTATTATAATCCAGAGCTGCACACACTATTCTGCTGGTGGAGTCACTGTGTACATTCATTACATTACTGATCCTGAGTTACATCCTGTATTACACTCCAGAGCTGCACTCACTATTCTGCTGGTGCAGTCACTGTGTACATACATTACATTACTGATCCTGAGTTACATCCTGTATTATAATCCAGAGCTGCACTCACTATTCTGCTGGTGTAGTCACTGTGTACATACATTACATTACTGATCCTGTACTGTTCCTGAGTTACATCCTGTATTATACTCCAGAGCTGAACTCACTATTGTGCTGGTGCAGTCACTGTGTACATACATTACATTACTGATCCTGTACTGATCCTTAGTTACATCCTGTATTATACTCCAGAGCTGAACTCACTATTGTGCTGGTGCAGTCACTGTGTACATACATTACATTACTGATCCTCTACTCATCCTCAGTTAATTCCTTTATTATACTCCAGAGCTGCACTCACTATTCTGCTGGTGGAGTCACTGTGTACATACATTACATTACTGATCCTGAGTTCCATCCTGTATTATACTCCAGAGCTGCACTCACTATTCTGCTAGTGCAGTCACTGTGTACATACATTACATTACTGATCCTGAGTTCCATCCTGTATTATACTCCAGAGCTGCACTCACTATTCTGCTGGTGCAGTCACTGTGCACATACATTACATTACTGATCCGGTTCTGATCCTGAGTTACATCCTGTATTATACTCCAGAGCTGAACTCACTATTCTGCTGGTGCAGTCACTGTGTACATACATTACATTACTGATCCTGTACTGATCCTGAGTAACATCCTGTATTATACTCCAGAGCTGCACTCACTATTCTGCTGGTGCAGCCACTGTGTACATATATTACATTACTGATCCTGTACTGATCCTGAGTTACATCCTGTATTATACTCCAGAGCTGCACTCACTATTCTGCTAGTGCAGTCACTGTGTACATACATTACATTACTGATCCTGAGTTCCATCCTGTATTATACTCCAGAACTGCACTCACTATTCTGCTAGTGCAGTCGCTGTGTACATACATTACATTACTGATCCTGAGTTCCATCCTGTATTATACTCCAGAGCTGCACTCACTATTCTGCTGGTGCAGTCACTGTGCACATACATTACATTACTGATCCGGTTCTGATCCTGAGCTACATCCTGTATTATACTCCAGAGATGCACTCACTATTCTGCTGGTGCACCACTGTGTACATATATTACATTACTGATCCTGTACTGATCCTGAGTTACATCCCTTATTATACCCCAGAGCTGCACTCACTATTCTGCTAGTGCAGTCACTGTGTACATACATTACATTACTGATCCTGAGTTCCATCCTGTATTATACTCCAGAGCTGCACTCACTATTCTGCTGGTACAGTCACTGTGTACATACATTACATTACTGATCCTGTACTGATCCTTAGTTACATCCTATATTATACTCCAGAGCTGCACTCACTATTCTGCTGGTGCAGTCACTGTGTGCATACATTACATTACTGATCCTGAGTTACATCCTGTATTATAATCCTGAGCTGTACTCACTATTCTGCTGGTGCAGTCACTGTGTACATATATTACATTACTAATCTTGTACTTATCCTGACTTGCATCCTGTATTATACTCCAGAGCTGCACTCACTATTCTGCTTGTGCAGTCACTGTGCACATACATTACATTACTGATCCTCTACTGATCCTCAGTTACATCCTGTATTATACTCCAGAGCTGCACTCACTATTCTGCTGGTGTAGTCACTGTGTACATACATTACATTACTGATCCTGCACTGATCCTGAGTTATATACTGTATTACACTCCAGAGCTGCTCTCACTATTCTGCTGGTGCAGTCACTGTGTACATACATTACATTACTGATCCTGAGTTACATCCTGTATTATACTCCAGAGCTGTACTCACTATTCTGCTGGTGCAGTCACTGTGTACATACATTACATTACTCATCCTGAGTTACATCTTGTATTATAATCCAGAGCTGCACTCACTATTCTGCTGGTGCAGTCACTGTGCACATATATTACATTACTGATTCTCTACTCATCCTCAGTTACATCCTTTATTATACTCCAGAGCTGCACACACTATTCTGCTGGTGGAGTCACTGTCTACATTCATTACATTACTGATCCTGAGTTACATCCTGTATTATAATTCAGAGCTGCACTCACTATTCTGCTGGTGCAGTCACTGTCTACATTCATTACATTACTGATCCTGACTTACATCCTGCATTATACTCCAGAGCTGCACTCACTATTCTGCTGGTGCAGTCACTGTGCACATATATTACATTACTGATTCTCTAGTCATCCTCAGTTACATCCTTTATTATACTCCAGAGCTGCACACACTATTCTGCTGGTGGAGTCACTGTGTACATTCATTACATTACTGATCCTGAGTTACATCCTGTATTATAATCCAGAGCTGCACACACTATTCTGCTGGTGGAGTCACTGTGTACATTCATTACATTACTGATCCTGAGTTACATCCTGTATTACACTCCAGAGCTGCACTCACTATTCTGCTGGTGCAGTCACTGTGTACATACATTACATTACTGATCCTGAGTTACATCCTGTATTATAATCCAGAGCTGCACTCACTATTCTGCTGGTGTAGTCACTGTGTACATACATTACATTACTGATCCTGTACTGATCCTGAGTTACATCCTGTATTATACTCCAGAGCTGAACTCACTATTGTGCTGGTGCAGTCACTGTGTACATACATTACATTACTGTTCCTGTACTGATCATGAGTTACATCCTGTATTATACTCCAGAGCTGCACTCACTTTTCTGCTGGTGGAGTCACTGTGTACATACATTACATTACTGATCCTGAGTTCCATCCTGTATTATACTCCAGAGCTGCACTCACTATTCTGCTAGTTCAGTCACTGTGTACATACATTACATTACTGATCCTGAGTTCCATCCTGTATTATACTCCAGAGCTGCACTCACTATTCTGCTGGTGCAGTCACTGTGCACATACATTACATTACTGATCCGGTTCTGATCCTGAGTTACATCCTGTATTATACTCCAGAGCTGAACTCACTATTCTGCTGGTGCAGTCACTGTGTACATACATTACATTACTGATCCTGTACTGATCCTGAGTTACATCCTGTATTATACTCCAGAGCTGTACTCACTATTCTGCTGGTGCAGCCACTGTGTACATATATTACATTACTGATCCTGTACTGATCCTGAGTTACATCCTGTATTATACTCCAGAGCTGCACTCACTATTCTGCTAGTGCAGTCACTGTGTACATACATTACATTACTGATCCTGAGTTCCATCCTGTATCATACTCCAGAGCTGCACTCACTATTCTGCTAGTGCAGTCGCTGTGTACATACCTTACATTACTGATCCTGAGTTCCATCCTGTATTATACTCCAGAGATGCACTCACTATTCTGCTTGTGCAGTCTCTGTGTACATACATTACATTACTGATCCTCTACTGATCCTGAGTTACATCCTGTATTATACTCCAGAGCTGCACTCACTATTCTGCTGGTGCACCACTGTGTACATATATTACATTACTGATCCTGTACTGATCCTGAGTTACATCCCTTATTATACCCCAGAGCTGCACTCACTATTCTGCTAGTGCAGTCACTGTGTACATACATTACATTACTGATCCTGAGTTCCATCCTGTATTATACTCCAGAGCTGCACTCACTATTCTGCTGGTACAGTCACTGTGTACATACATTACATTACTGATCCTGTACTGATCCTTAGTTACATCTTATATTATACTCCAGAGCTGCACTCACTATTCTGCTGGTGCAGTCACTGTGTGCATACATTACATTACTGATCCTGAGTTACATCCTGTATTATAATCCTGAGCTGTACTCACTATTCTGCTGGTGCAGTCACTGTGTACATATATTACATTACTAATCTTGTACTTATCCTGACTTGCATCCTGTATTATACTCCAGAGCTGCACTCACTATTCTGCTTGTGCAGTCACTGTGCACATACATTACATTACTGATCCTCTACTGATCCTCAGTTACATCCTGTATTATACTCCAGAGCTGCACTCACTATTCTGCTGGTGGAGTCACTGTGTACATACATTACATTACTGATCCTGCACTGATCCTGAGTTATATACTGTATTATACTCCAGAGCTGCTCTCACTATTCTGCTGGTGCAGTCACTGTGTACATACATTACATTACTGATCCTGAGTTACATCCTGTATTATACTCCAGAGCTGTACTCACTATTCTGCTGGTGCAGTCACTGTGTACATACATTACATTACTCATCCTGAGTTACATCTTGTATTATAATCCAGAGCTGCACTCACTATTCTGCTGGTGCAGTCACTGTGTACATACATTACATTATTGATCCTGTACTGATCCTGAGTTACATCCTGTATTATACTCCAGAGCAGCACTCACTATTCTGCTGGTTCAGTCACTGTGTACATACATTACATTACTGATCCTGAGTTACATCTTGTATTATAATCCAGAGCTGCACTCTCTATTCTGCTGGTGCAGTCACTGTGCACATACATTACATTACTGATCCTGTACTGATCCTGACTTACATACTGTATTATACTCCAGAGCTGCACTCACTATTCTGCTGGTGCAGTCACTGTGGACATACATTACATTACTGATCCTCTACTCATCCTCAGTTACTTCCTTTATTATACTCCAGAGCTGCACTCACTATTCTGCTCGTGGGGTCACTGTGTACATACATAATATTACTGATCCTGAGTTACATCCTCTATTATAATCCAGAGCTGCACACACTATTCTGCTGGTGCAGTCACTGTGTACATACATTACATTACTGATCCTGAGATACATCCTGTATTATACTCCAGAGCTGCACTCACTATTCTGCTGGTGCAGTCACTGTGTACATACATTACTGATCCTTTGTTCCATCCTGTATTATACTCGAGAGCTGAACTCACTATTCTGCTGGTGCACTCACTGTGTACATACATTACATTACTGATCCTGAGTTCCATCCTGTATTATACTCCAGAGCTGTACTCACTATTCTGCTGGTGCAGTCACTGTGTACATACATTACATTACTGATCCTGTACTGATCCTGAGTTACATCCTATATTATACTCCAGAACTGCACTCACTATTCTGCTGGTGCAGTCACTGTGTACATACATTACATTACTGATCCTGAGTTACATCCTGTTTTATAATCCAGAGCTGCACTCACAATTCTGCTTGTGCAGTCACTGTGTACATATATTACATTACTGATCCTGTACTGATCCTGACTTACATCCTGTATTATACTCCAGAGCTGCACTCACTATTCTGCTGGTGCAGTCACTGTGCACATACATTACATTACTGACCCTCTACTGATCCTCAGATACATCCTGTATTATACTTCAGAGCTGCACTCACTATTCTGCTGGTGGAGTCACTGTGTACATACATTACATTACTGATCCTGCACTGATCCTGAGTTATATCCTGTATTATACTCCAGAGCTGCACTCATTATTCTGCTGGTGCAGTCACTGTGCACATACATTACATTACTGATCCGGTTCTGTTCCTGAGTTCCATCCTGTATTATACTCCAGAGCTGCACTCACTATTCTGCTGGTGCAGCCACTGTGTACATATATTACATTACTGATCCTGTACTGATCCTGAGTTACATCCTGTATTATACTCCAGAGCTGCACTCACTATTCTGCTAGTGCAGTCACTGTGTACATACATTACATTACTGATCCTGAGTTCCATCCTGTATTATACTCCAGAGCTGCACTCACTATTCTGCTAGTGCAGTCACTGTGTACATACATTACATTACTGATCCTGAGTTCCATCCTGTATTATACTGCAGACCTGCACTCACTATTCTGCTGGTGCAGTCACTGTGTACTTACATTACATTACTGATCCGGTTCTGATCCTGAGTTACATCCTGGATTATATTCCAGAGCTGCACTCACTATTCTGCTGGTGCAGTGACTGTGTACATACATTACATTACTGATCCTGTACTGATCCTGAGTTACATCATGTATTATACTCCAGAGCTGCACTCACTATTCTGCTGGTGCAGCCACTGTGTACATATATTACATTCCTGATCCTGTACTGATCCTGAGATACATCCCTTATTATACCCCAGAGCTGCACTCACTATTCTGCTAGTGCTGTCACTGTGCACATACATTACACTACTGATCCTGAGTTCCATCCTGTATTATACTCCAGAGCTGCACTCACTATTCTGCTGCTGCAGTCACTGTGTACATACATTACATTACTCATCCTGAGTTACATCTTGTATTATAATCCAGAGCTGCACTCACTATTCTGCTGGTGCAGTCACTGTGTACATACATTACATTACTGATCCTGAGTTACATCTTGTATTATAATCCAGAGCTGCACTCTCTATTCTGCTGGTGCAGTCACTGGGCACATACATTACATTACTGATCCGGTTCTGATCCTGAGTTACATCCTGTATTATATTCCAGAGCTGCACTCACTATTCTGCTGGTGCAGTCACTGTGTACATACATTACATTACTGATCCTGTACTGATCCTGAGTTACATCATGTATTATACTCCAGAGCTGCACTCACTATTCTGCTGGTGCAGCCACTGTGTACATATATTACATTACTAATCTTGTACTGATCCTGAGTTACATCCTGTATTATACTCAAGAGCTGCACTCACTATTCTGCTAGTGCAGTCACTGTGTACATACATTACATTACTGATCCTGAGTTCCATCCTGTATTATACTCCAGACCTGCACTCACTATTCTGCTGGTGCAGTCACTGTGCACATACATTACATTACTGATCTGGTTCTGATCCTGAGTTACATCCTGTATTATATTCCAGAGCTGCACTCACTATTCTGCTGGTGCAGTCACTGTGTACATACATTACATTACTGATCCTGTACTGATCCTGAGTTACATCATGTATTATACTCCAGAGCTGCACTCACTATTCTGCTGGTGCAGCCACTGTGTACATATATTACATTACTGATCCTGTACTGATCCTGAGTTACATCCCTTATTATACCCCAGAGCTGCACTCACTATTCTGCTAGTGCTGTCACTGTGCACATACATTACACTACTGATCCTGAGTTCCATCCTGTATTATACTCCAGAGCTGAACTCACTATTCTGCTGCTGCAGTCACTGTGTACATACATTACATTACTCATCCTGAGTTACATCTTGTATTATAATCCAGAGCTGCACTCACTATTCTGCTGGTGCAGTCACTGTGTACATACATTACATTACTGATCCTGAGTTACATCTTGTATTATAATCCAGAGCTGCACTCTCTATTCTGCTGGTGCAGTCACTGTGCACATACATTACATTACTGATCCTGTACTGATCCTGACTTACATACTGTATTATAATCCAGAGCTGCACTCACTATTCTGCTGGTGGAGTCACTGTGTACATACATTACATTACTGATCCTGAGATACATCCTGTATTATACTCCAGAGCTGCACTCACTATTCTGCTGGTGCAGTCACTGTGTACATTACATTACTCATCCTGAGTTACATCCTGTATTATACTCGAGAGCTGAACTCACTATTCTGCTGGTGCAGTCACTGTGTACATACATTACATTACTGATCCTGAGTTCCATCCTGTATTATACTCCAGAGCTGTACTCACTATTCTGCTGGTGCAGTCACTGTGTACATACAATTACATTACTGATCCTGTACTGATCCTGAGTTACATCCTGTATTATACTCCAGAGCTGCACTCACTATTCTGCTTGTGCAGTCTTTGTGTACATATATTACATTACTGATCCTGTACTGATCCTGACTTACATCCTGTATTATACTCCAGAGCTGCACTCACTATTCTGCTGGTGCAGTCACTGTGCACATACATTACATTACTGACCCTCTACTGATCCTCAGACACATCCTGTATTATACTTCAGAGCTGCACTCACTATTCTGCTGGTGGAGTCACTGTGTACATACATTATATTACTGATCCTGCACTGATCCTGAGTTATATCCTGTATTATACTCCAGAGCTGCACTCACTATTCTGCTGTTGCAGTCACTGTGCACATGCATTACATTACTGATCCGTTTCTGATCCTGAGTTACATCCTGTATTATACTCCAGATCTGCACTCACTATTCTGCTGGTGCAGTCACTGTGTACATACATTACATTACTGATCCTGTACTGATCCTGAGTTACATCCTGTATTATACTCCAGAGCTGCACTCACTGTTCTGCTGGTGCAGCCACTGTGAACATATATTACATTATTGATCCTGTACTGATCCTGAGTTACATCCTGTATTATACTCCAGAGCTGCACTCACTATTCTGCTAGTGCAGTCACTGTGCACATACATTACATTACTGATCCTGAGTTCCAGCCTGTATTATACTCCAGAGCTGCACTCACTATTCTGCTAGTGCAGTCACTGTGAACATACATTACATTACTGATCCTGAGTTCCATCCTGTATTATACTCCAGAGCTGCACTCACTATTCTGCTGGTGCAGTCACTGTGCACATACATTACATTACTGATCCGGTTCTGATCCTGAGTTACATCCTGTATTATACTCCAGAGCTGCACTCACTATTCTGCTGGTGCAGTCACTGTGTACACACATTACATTACTGATCCTGTACTGATCCTGAGTTACATCATGTATTATACTCGAGAGCTGCACTCACTATTCTGTTGGTGCAGCCACTGTATACATATATTACATTACTGATCCTGTACTGATCCTGAGTTACATCCCTTATTATACCCCAGAGCTGCACTCACTATTCTGCTAGTGCAGTCACTGTGTACATACATTATACTACTGATCCTGAGTTCAATCCTGTATTATACTCCAGAGCTGCACTCACTATTCTGCTGGTGCAGTCACTGTGTACATACATTACATTACTGATCCTGAGTTACATCCTATATTATACTCCAGAGCTGCACTCACTATTCTGCTGGTGCAGTCACTGTGTACATACATTACATTACTGATCCTGAGTTCCATCCTGTATTATACTCCAGACCTGCACTCACTATTCTGCTGGTGCAGTCACTGTGCACATACATTACATTACTGATCTGGTTCTGATCCTGAGTTACATCCTGTATTATATTCCAGAGCTGCACTCACTATTCTGCTGGTGCAGTCACTGTGTACATACAATACATTACTGATCCTGTACTGATCCTGAGTTACATCATGTATTATACTCCAGAGCTGCACTCACTATTCTGCTGGTGCAGCCACTGTGTACATATATTACATTACTGATCCTGTACTGATCCTGAGTTACATCCCTTATTATACCCCAGAGCTGCACTCACTATTCTGCTAGTGCTGTCACTGTGCACATACATTACACTACTGATCCTGAGTTCCATCCTGTATTATACTCCAGAGCTGCACTCACTATTCTGCTGGTGCAGTCAATGTGTACATTTATTACATTATTGATCCTGTACTGATCCTGAGTTACATCCTGTATTATACTCCAGAGCAGCACTCACTATTCTGCTGGTTCAGTCACTGTGTACATACATTACATTACTGATCCTGAGTTACATCTTGTATTATAATCCAGAGCTGCACTCTCTATTCTGCTGGTGCAGTCACTGTGCACATACATTACATTACTGATCCTGTACTGATCCTGACTTACATACTGTATTATACTCCAGAGCTGCACTCACTATTCTGCTGGTGCAGTCACTGTGCACATACATTACATTACTGATCCTCTACTCATCCTCAGTTACTTCCTTTATTATACTCCAGAGCTGCACTCACTATTCTGCTCGTGGGGTCACTGTGTACATACATTACATTACTGATCCTGAGATACATCCTGTATTATACTCCAGAGCTGCACTCACTATTCTGCTGGTGCAGTCACTGTGTACATACATTACTGATCCTGAGTTACATCCTGTATTATACTCGAGAGCTGAACTCACTATTCTGCTGGTGCAGTCACTGTGTACATACATTACATTACTGATCCTGAGTTCCATCCTGTATTATACTCCAGAGCTGTACTCACTATTCTGCTGGTGCAGTCACTGTGTACATACATTACATTACTGATCCTGTACTGATCCTGAGTTACATCCTATATTATACTCCAGAGCTGCACTGACTATTCTGCTGGTGCAGTCACTGTGTACATACATTACATTACTGATCCTGAGTTACATCCTGTTTTATAATCCAGAGCTGCACTCACTATTCTGCTTGTGCAGTCACTGTGTACATATATTACATTACTGATCCTGTACTGATCCTGACTTACATCCTGTATTATACTCCAGAGCTGCACTCACTATTCTGCTGGTGCAGTCACTGTGCACATACATTACATTACTGACCCTCTACTGATCCTCAGATCCATCCTGTATTATACTCCAGAGCTGCACTCACTATTCTGCTAGTGCAGTCACTGTGTACATACATTACATTACTGATCCTGAGTTCCATCCTTTATTATACTCCAGAGCTGCACTTACTATTCTGCTAGTGCAGTCACTGTGTACATACATTACATTACTGATCCTGAGTTCCATCCTGTATTATACTCCAGACCTGCACTCACTATTCTGCTGGTGCAGTCACTGTGCACATACATTACATTACTGATCCGGTTCTGATCCTGAGTTACATCCTGTATTATATTCCAGAGCTGCACTCACTATTCTGCTGGTGCAGTCACTGTGTACATACATTACATTACTGATCCTGTACTGATCCTGAGTTACATCATGTATTATACTCCAGAGCTGCCCTCACTATTCTGCTGGTGCAGCCACTGTGTACATATATTACATTACTGATCCTGTACTGATCCTGAGTTACATCCCTTATTATACCCAGAGCTGCACTCACTATTCTGCTAGTGCTGTCACTGTGCACATACATTACACTACTGATCCTGAGTTCCATCCTGTATTATACTCCAGAGCTGCACTCACTATTCTGCTGCTGCAGTCACTGTGTACATACATTACATTACTCATCCTGAGTTACATCTTGTATTATAATCCAGAGCTGCACTCACTATTCTGCTGGTGCAGTCACTGTGTACATACATTACATTATTGATCCTGTACTGATCCTGAGTTACATCGTGTATTATACTCCAGAGCAGCACTCACTATTCTGCTGGTGCAGTCACTGTGCACATACATTACATTACTGATCCTGACTTACAAACTGTATTATACTCCAGAGCTGCACTCACTATTCTGCTGGTTCAGTCACTGTGCACATACATTACATTACTGATCCTCTACTCATCCTCAGTTACTTCCTTTATTATACTCCAGAGCTGCGCTCACTATTCTGCTCGTGGGGTCGCTGTGTACATACATAATATTACTGATCCTGAGTTACATCCTGTATTATACTCCAGAGCTGCACTCACTATTCTGCTGGTGGAGTCACTGTGTACATACATTACATTACTGATCCTGAGATACATCCTGTATTATACTCCAGAGCTGCACTCACTATTCTGCTGGTGCAGTCACTGTGTACATACATTACTGATCCTGAGTTACATCCTCTATTATACTCGAGAGCTGAACTCACTATTCTGCTGGTGCAGTCACTGTGTACATACATTAAATTACTGATCCTGAGTTCCATCCTGTATTATACTCCAGAGCTGTACTCACTATTCTGCTGGCGCAGTCACTGTGTACATAAAATTACATTACTGATCCTGTACTGATCCTGAGTTACATCCTGTATTATATTCCAGAGCTGCACTCACTATTCTGCTTGTGCAGTCACTGTGTACATATATTACATTACTGATCCTGTACTGATCCTGACTTACATCCTGTATTATACTCCAGAGCTGCACTCACTATTCTGCTGGTGCAGTCACTGTGCACATACATTACATTACTGACCTTCTACTGATCCTCAGATACATCCTGTATTATACTTCAGAGCTGCACTCACTATTCTGCTGGTGCAGTCAATGTGTACATACATTACATTACTGATCCTGCACTGATCCTGAGTTATATCCTGTATTATACTCCAGAGCTGCACTCACTATTGTGCTGGTGCAGTCAATGTGCACATGCATTACATTACTGATCCGTTTCTGATCCAGAGTTACATCCTGTATTATACTCCAGAGCTGCACTCACTATTCTGCTGGTGCAGTCACTGTGTACATACATTACATTATTGATCCTGTACTGATCCTGAGTTACATCGTGTATTATACTCCAGAGCAGCACTCACTATTCTGCTGGTGCAGTCACTGTGCACATACATTACATTGCTGATCCTGTACTGATCCTGACTTACATACTGTATTATACTCCAGAGCTGCACTCACTATTCTGCTGGTTCAGTCACTGTGCACATACATTACATTACTGATCCTCTACTCATCCTCAGTTACTTCCTTTATTATACTCCAGAGCTGCGCTCACTATTCTGCTCGTGGGGTCGCTGTGTACATACATAATATTACTGATCCTGAGTTACATCCTGTATTATACTCCAGAGCTGCACTCACTATTCTGCTGGTGGAGTCACTGTGTACATACATTACATTACTGATCCTGAGATACATCCTGTATTATACTCCAGAGCTGCACTCACTATTCTGCTGATGCAGTCACTGTGTACATACATTACTGATCCTGAGTTACATCCTCTATTATACTCGAGAGCTGAACTCACTATTCTGCTGGTGCAGTCACTGTGTACATACATTAAATTACTGATCCTGAGTTCCATCCTGTATTATACTCCAGAGCTGTACTCACTATTCTGCTGGCGCAGTCACTGTGTACATAAAATTACATTACTGATCCTGTACTGATCCTGAGTTACATCCTGTATTATATTCCAGAGCTGCACTCACTATTCTGCTTGTGCAGTCACTGTGTACATATATTACATTACTGATCCTGTACTGATCCTGACTTACATCCTGTATTATACTCCAGAGCTGCACTCACTATTCTGCTGGTGCAGTCACTGTGCACATACATTACATTACTGACCTTCTACTGATCCTCAGATACATCCTGTATTATACTTCAGAGCTGCACTCACTATTCTGCTGGTGCAGTCACTGTGTACATACATTACATTACTGATCCTGCACTGATCCTGAGTTATATCCTGTATTATACTCCAGAGCTGCACTCACTATTCTGCTGTTGCAGTCACTGTGCACATGCATTACATTACTGATCCGTTTCTGATCCTGAGTTACATCCTGTATTATACTCCAGATCTGCACTCACTATTCTGCTGGTGCAGTCACTGTGTACATACATTACATTACTGATCCTGTACTGATCCTGAGTTACATCCTGTATTATACTCCAGAGCTGCACTCACTGTTCTGCTGGTGCAGCCACTGTGAACATATATTACATTATTGATCCTGTACTGATCCTGAGTTACATCCTGTATTATACTCCAGAGCTGCACTCACTATTCTGCTAGTGCAGTCACTGTGCACATACATTACATTACTGATCCTGAGTTCCAGCCTGTATTATACTCCAGAGCTGCACTCACTATTCTGCTAGTGCAGTCACTGTGAAAATACATTACATTACTGATCCTGAGTTCCATCCTGTATTATACTCCAGAGCTGCACTCACTATTCTGCTGGTGCAGTCACTGTGCACATACATTACATTACTGATCCGGTTCTGATCCTGAGTTACATCCTGTATTATACTCCAGAGCTGCACTCACTATTCTGCTGGTGCAGTCACTGTGTACACACATTACATTACTGATCCTGTACTGATCCTGAGTTACATCATGTATTATACTCCAGAGCTGCACTCACTATTCTGTTGGTGCAGCCACTGTATACATATATTACATTACTGATCCTGTACTGATCCTGAGTTACATCCCTTATTATACCCCAGAGCTGCACTCACTATTCTGCTAGTGCAGTCACTGTGTACATACATTATACTACTGATCCTCAGTTCAATCCTGTATTATACTCCAGAGCTGCACTCACTATTCTGCTGGTGCAGTCACTGTGTACATACATTACATTACTGATCCTGAGTTACATCCTATATTATACTCCAGAGCTGCACTCACTATTCTGCTGGTGCAGTCACTGTGTACATACATTACATTACTGATCCTGAGTTCCATCCTGTATTATACTCCAGACCTGCACTCACTATTCTGCTGGTGCAGTCACTGTGCACATACATTACATTACTGATCTGGTTCTGATCCTGAGTTACATCCTGTATTATATTCCAGAGCTGCACTCACTATTCTGCTGGTGCAGTCACTGTGTACATACAATACATTACTGATCCTGTACTGATCCTGAGTTACATCATGTATTATACTCCAGAGCTGCACTCACTATTCTGCTGGTGCAGCCACTGTGTACATATATTACATTACTGATCCTGTACTGATCCTGAGTTACATCCCTTATTATACCCCAGAGCTGCACTCACTATTCTGCTAGTGCTGTCACTGTGCACATACATTACACTACTGATCCTGAGTTCCATCCTGTATTATACTCCAGAGCTGCACTCACTATTCTGCTGCTGCAGTCACTGTGTACATACATTACATTACTCATCCTGAGTTACATCTTGTATTATAATCCAGAGCTGCACTCACTATTCTGCTGGTGCAGTCACTGTGTACATACATTACATTACTGATCCTGAGTTACATCTTGTATTATAATCCAGAGCTGCACTCTCTATTCTGCTGGTGCAGTCACTGTGCACATACATTACATTACTGATCCTGTACTGATCCTGACTTACATACTGTATTATAATCCAGAGCTGCACTCACTATTCTGCTGGTGGAGTCACTGTGTACATACATTACATTACTGATCCTGAGATACATCCTGTATTATACTCCAGAGCTGCACTCACTATTCTGCTGGTGCAGTCACTGTGTACATACATTACTGATCCTGAGTTACATCCTGTATTATACTCGAGAGCTGAACTCACTATTCTGCTGGTGCAGTCACTGTGTACATACATTACATTACTGATCCTGAGTTCCATCCTGTATTATACTCCAGAGCTGTACTCACTATTCTGCTGGTGCAGTCACTGTGTACATACAATTACATTACTGATCCTGTACTGATCCTGAGTTACATCCTGTATTATACTCCAGAGCTGCACTCACTATTCTGCTGGTGGAGTCACTGTGTACATACATTACATTACTGATCCTGCACTGATCCTGAGTTATATCCTGTATTATACTCCAGAGCTGCACTCACTATTCTGCTGGTGCAGTCACTGTGCACATGCATTACATTACTGATCCGTTTCTGATCCTGAGTTACATCCTGTATTATACTCCAGAGCTGCACTCACTATTCTGCTGGTGCAGTCACTGTGTACATACATTACATTACTGATCCTGTACTGATCCTGAGTTACATCCTGTATTATACTCCAGAGCTGCACTCACTGTTCTGCTGGTGCAGCCACTGTGAACATATATTACGTTATTGATCCTGTACTGATCCTGAGTTACATCCTGTATTATACTCCAGAGCTGCACTCACTATTCTGCTAGTGCAGTCACTGTGCACATACATTACATTACTGATCCTGAGTTCCAGCCTGTATTATACTCCAGAGCTGCACTCACTATTCTGCTAGTGCAGTCACTGTGAACATACATTACATTACTGATCCTGAGTTCCATCCTGTATTATACTCCAGAGCTGCACTCACTATTCTGCTGGTGCAGTCACTGTGCACATACATTACATTACTGATCCGGTTCTGATCCTGAGTTACATCCTGTATTATACTCCAGAGCTGCACTCACTATTCTGCTGGTGCAGTCACTGTGTACACACATTACATTACTGATCCTGTACTGATCCTGAGTTACATCATGTATTATACTCCAGAGCTGCACTCACTATTCTGTTGGTGCAGCCACTGTATACATATATTACATTACTGATCCTGTACTGATCCTGAGTTACATCCCTTATTATACCCCAGAGCTGCACTCACTATTCTGCTAGTGCAGTCACTGTGTACATACATTATACTACTGATCCTGAGTTCAATCCTGTATTATACTCCAGAGCTGCACTCACTATTCTGCTGGTGCAGTCACTGTGTACATACATTACATTACTGATCCTGAGTTACATCCTATATTATACTCCAGAGCTGCACTCACTATTCTGCTGGTGCAGTCACTGTGTACATACATTACATTTCTGATCCTGAGTTACATCCTGTATTATAATCATGAGCTGTACTCACTATTCTACTGGTGCAGTCACTGTGTACATATATTACATTACTGATCCTGTACTGATCCTGAGTTACATCCTGTATTATACTCCAGAGCTGCACTCACTATTCTGCTTGTTCAGTCACTGTGCACATACATTACATTACTGATCCTCAGTTATATCCTGTATTATACTCCAGAGCTGCACTCACTATTCTGCTAGTGCATTCTCTGTGTACATACATTACATTACTGATCCTGAGTTATATACTGTATTATACTCCAGAGCTGCTCTCACTATTCTGCTGGTGCAGTCACTGTGCACATACATTACATTACTGATCCTGTACTGATCCTGAGTTACATCCTGTATTATACTCCAGAGCTGCACTCACTATTCTGCTGGTGCAGTCACTGTGTACATACATTACATTACTAATCCTGTGCTGATCCTGAGTTACATCCTGTATTATACTCCAGAGCTGCACTCACTATTCTGCTGGTGCAGTCACTGTGTACATACATTATATTACTGATCCTGTACTGATCCTGAGTTGCATCCTGTATTATACTCCAGAGCTGCACTCACTATTCTGCTGGTGCAGTCACTGTGTACATACATTACGTTACTGATTCTGTACTGATCCTGAGTTACATCCTGTATTATACTCCAGAGCTGCACTCACTATTCTGCTGGTGCAGTCACTGTGTACATTTATTACATTATTGATCCTGTACTGATCCTGAGTTACATCCTGTATTATACTCCAGAGCAGCACTCACTATTCTGCTGGTTCAGTCACTGTGTACATACATTACATTACTGATCCTGAGTTACATCTTGTATTATAATCCAGAGCTGCACTCTCTATTCTGCTGGTGCAGTCACTGTGCACATACATTACATTACTGATCCTGTACTGATCCTGACTTACATACTGTATTATACTCCAGAGCTGCACTCACTATTCTGCTGGTGCAGTCACTGTGCACATACATTACATTACTGATCCTCTACTCATCCTCAGTTACTTCCTTTATTATACTCCAGAGCTGCACTCACTATTCTGCTCGTGGGGTCACTGTGTACATACATTACATTACTGATCCTGAGATACATCCTGTATTATACTCCAGAGCTGCACTCACTATTCTGCTGGTGCAGTCACTGTGTACATACATTACTGATCCTGAGTTACATCCTGTATTATACTCGAGAGCTGAACTCACTATTCTGCTGGTGCAGTCACTGTGTACATACATTACATTACTGATCCTGTACTGATCCTGACTTACATACTGTATTATACTCCAGAGCTGCACTCACTATTCTGCTGGTGCAGTCACTGTGCACATACATTACATTACTGATCCTCTACTCATCCTCAGTTACTTCCTTTATTATACTCCAGAGCTGCACTCACTATTCTGCTCGTGGGGTCACTGTGTACATACATTACATTACTGATCCTGAGATACATCCTGTATTATACTCCAGAGCTGCACTCACTATTCTGCTGGTGCAGTCACTGTGTACATACATTACTGATCCTGAGTTACATCCTGTATTATACTCGAGAGCTGAACTCACTATTCTGCTGGTGCAGTCACTGTGTACATACATTACATTACTGATCCTGAGTTCCATCCTGTATTATACTCCAGAGCTGTACTCACTATTCTGCTGGTGCAGTCACTGTGTACATACATTACATTACTGATCCTGTACTGATCCTGAGTTACATCCTATATTATACTCCAGAGCTGCACTCACTATTCTGCTGGTGCAGTCACTGTGTACATACATTACATTACTGATCCTGAGTTACATCCTGTTTTATAATCCAGAGCTGCACTCACTATTCTGCTTGTGCAGTCACTGTGTACATATATTACATTACTGATCCTGTACTGATCCTGACTTACATCCTGTATTATACTCCAGAGCTGCACTCACTATTCTGCTGGTGCAGTCACTGTGTACATACATTACATTACTGATCCTGTACTGATCCTGAGTTACATCCTGTATTATACTCCAGAGCTGCACTCACTATTCTGCTAGTGCAGTCACTGTGTACATACATTACATTACTGATCCTGAGTTCCATCCTTTATTATACTCCAGAGCTGCACTTACTATTCTGCTAGTGCAGTCACTGTGTACATACATTATATTACTGATCCTGAGTTCCATCCTGTATTATACTCCAGACCTGCACTCACTATTCTGCTGGTGCAGTCACTGTGCACATACATTACATTACTGATCCGGTTCTGATCCTGAGTTACATCCTGTATTATATTCCAGAGCTGCACTCACTATTCTGCTGGTGCAGTCACTGTGTACATACATTACATTACTGATCCTGTACTGATCCTGAGTTACATCATGTATTATACTCCAGAGCTGCCCTCACTATTCTGCTGGTGCAGCCACTGTGTACATATATTACATTACTGATCCTGTACTGATCCTGAGTTACATCCCTTATTATACCCAGAGCTGCACTCACTATTCTGCTAGTGCTGTCACTGTGCACATACATTACACTACTGATCCTGAGTTCCATCCTGTATTATACTCCAGAGCTGCACTCACTATTCTGCTGCTGCAGTCACTGTGTACATACATTACATTACTCATCCTGAGTTACATCTTGTATTATAATCCAGAGCTGCACTCACTATTCTGCTGGTGCATTCACTGTGTACATACATTACATTATTGATCCTGTACTGATCCTGAGTTACATCGTGTATTAGACTCCAGAGCAGCACTCACTATTCTGCTGGTGCAGTCACTGTGCACATACATTACATTACTGATCCTGACTTACATACTGTATTATACTCCAGAGCTGCACTCACTATTCTGCTGGTTCAGTCACTGTGCACATACATTACATTACTGATCCTCTACTCATCCTCAGTTACTTCCTTTATTATACTCCAGAGCTGCGCTCACTATTCTGCTCGTGGGGTCGCTGTGTACATACATAATATTACTGATCCTGAGTTACATCCTGTATTATACTCCAGAGCTGCACTCACTATTCTGCTGGTGGAGTCACTGTGTACATACATTACATTACTGATCCTGAGATACATCCTGTATTATACTCCAGAGCTGCACTCACTATTCTGCTGGTGCAGTCACTGTGTACATACATTACTGATCCTGAGTTACATCCTCTATTATACTCGAGAGCTGAACTCACTATTCTGCTGGTGCAGTCACTGTGTACATACATTAAATTACTGATCCTGAGTTCCATCCTGTATTATACTCCAGAGCTGTACTCACTATTCTGCTGGCGCAGTCACTGTGTACATAAAATTACATTACTGATCCTGTACTGATCCTGAGTTACATCCTGTATTATATTCCAGAGCTGCACTCACTATTCTGCTGGTGCAGTCACTGTGCACATACATTACATTACTGACCTTCTACTGATCCTCAGATACATCCTGTATTATACTTCAGAGCTGCACTCACTATTCTGCTGGTGCAGTCAATGTGTACATACATTACATTACTGATCCTGCACTGATCCTGAGTTATATCCTGTATTATACTCCAGAGCTGCACTCACTAGTGTGCTGGTGCAGTCAATGTGCACATGCATTACATTACTGATCCGTTTCTGATCCAGAGTTACATCCTGTATTATACTCCAGAGCTGCACTCACTATTCTGCTGGTGCAGTCACTGTGTACATACATTACATTATTGATCCTGTACTGATCCTGAGTTACATCGTGTATTATACTCCAGAGCAGCACTCACTATTCTGCTGGTGCAGTCACTGTGCACATACATTACATTACTGATCCTGTACTGATCCTGACTTACATACTGTATTATACTCCAGAGCTGCACTCACTATTCTGCTGGTTCAGTCACTGTGCACATACATTACATTACTGATCCTCTACTCATCCTCAGTTACTTCCTTTATTATACTCCAGAGCTGCGCTCACTATTCTGCTCGTGGGGTCGCTGTGTACATACATAATATTACTGATCCTGAGTTACATCCTGTATTATACTCCAGAGCTGCACTCACTATTCTGCTGGTGGAGTCACTGTGTACATACATTACATTACTGATCCTGAGATACATCCTGTATTATACTCCAGAGCTGCACTCACTATTCTGCTGATGCAGTCACTGTGTACATACATTACTGATCCTGAGTTACATCCTCTATTATACTCGAGAGCTGAACTCACTATTCTGCTGGTGCAGTCACTGTGTACATACATTAAATTACTGATCCTGAGTTCCATCCTGTATTATACTCCAGAGCTGTACTCACTATTCTGCTGGCGCAGTCACTGTGTACATAAAATTACATTACTGATCCTGTACTGATCCTGAGTTACATCCTGTATTATATTCCAGAGCTGCACTCACTATTCTGCTTGTGCAGTCACTGTGTACATATATTACATTACTGATCCTGTACTGATCCTGACTTACATCCTGTATTATACTCCAGAGCTGCACTCACTATTCTGCTGGTGCAGTCACTGTGCACATACATTACATTACTGACCTTCTACTGATCCTCAGATACATCCTGTATTATACTTCAGAGCTGCACTCACTATTCTGCTGGTGCAGTCACTGTGTACATACATTACATTACTGATCCTGCACTGATCCTGAGTTATATCCTGTATTATACTCCAGAGCTGCACTCACTATTGTGCTGGTGCAGTCAATGTGCACATGCATTACATTACTGATCCGTTTCTGATCCAGAGTTACATCCTGTATTATACTCCAGAGCTGCACTCACTATTCTGCTGGTGCAGTCACTGTGTACATACATTACATTACTGATCCTGTACTGATCCTGAGTTACATCCTGTATTATACTCCAGAGCTGCACTCACTGTTCTGCTGGTGCAGCCACTGTGTACATATATTACATTATTGATCCTGTACTGATCCTGAGTTACATCCTGTATTATACTCCAGAGCTGCACTCACTATTCTGCTAGTGCAGTCACTGTGTACATACATTACATTACTGATCCTGAGTTCCATCCTGTATTATACTCCAGAGCTGCACTCACTATTCTGCTAGTGCAGTCACTGTGAACATACATTACATTACTGATCCTGAGTTCCATCCTGTATTATACTCCAGAGCTGCACTCACTATTCTGCTGGTGCAGTCACTGTGCACATACATTACATTACTGATCCGGTTCTGATCCTGAGTTACATCCTGTATTATACTCCAGAGCTGCACTCACTATTCTGCTGGTGCAGTCACTGTGTACATACATTACATTACTGATCCTGTACTGATCCTGAGTTACATCATGTATTATACTCCAGAGCTGCACTCACTATTCTGCTGGTGCAGCCACTGTGTACATATATTACATTACTGATCCTGTACTGATCCTGCGTTACATCCCTTATTATACCCCAGAGCTGCACTCACTATTCTGCTAGTGCAGTCACTGTGTACATACATTATACTACTGATCCTGAGTTCCATCCTGTATTATACTCCAGAGCTGCACTCACTATTCTGCTGGTGCAGTCACTGTGTACATACATTACATTACTGATCCTGAGTTACATCCTATATTATACTCCAGAGCTGCACTCACTATTCTGCTGGTGCAGTCACTGTGTACATACATTACATTTCTGATCCTGAGTTACATCCTGTATTATAATCATGAGCTGTACTCACTATTCTGCTGGTGCAGTCACTGTGTACATATATTACATTACTGATCTTGTACTGATCCTGACTTGCATCCTGTATTATACTCCAGAGCTGCACTCACTATTCTGCTTTTTCAGTCACTGTGCACATACATTACATTACTGATCCTCAGTTATATCCTGTATTATACTCCAGAGCTGCACTCACTATTCTGCTAGTGCATTCTCTGTGTACATACATTACATTACTGATCCTGAGTTATATACTTTAATATACTCCAGAGCTGCTCTCACTATTCTGCTGGTGCAGTCACTGTGCACATACATTACATTACTGATCCTGTACTGATCCTGAGTTACATCCTGTATTATACTCCAGAGCTGCACTCACTATTCTGCTGGTGCAGTCACTGTGTACATACATTACATTACTAATCCTGTGCTGATCCTGAGTTACATCCTGTATTATACTCCAGAGCTGCACTCACTATTCTGCTGGTCCAGTCACTGTGTACATACATTATATTACTGATCCTGTACTGATCCTGAGTTACATCTTGTATTATACTCCAGAGCTGCACTCACTATTCTGCTGGTGCAGTCACTGTGTACATACATTACATTACTGATTCTGTACTGATCCTGAGTTACATCCTGTATTATACTCCAGAGCTGCACTCACTATTCTGCTGGTGCAGTCACTGTGTACATACATTACATTACTGATCCTGTGCTGATCCTGAGTTACATCCTGTATTATACTCCAGAGCTGCACTCACTATTCTGCTGGTGCAGTCACTGTGTACATACATTACTGATCCTGTGCTGATCCTGAGTTACATCATGTATTATACTCCAGAGCTGCACTCACTATTCTACTGGTGCAGTCACTGTGTACATACATTACATTACTTATCCTGAGTTACATCCTGTATTATAATCCAGAGCTGCACTCACTATTCTGCTGGTGCAGTCACTGTGTAAATACATTCCATTACTGATCCTGTACTGATCCTGAGTTAAATCCTGTATTATACTCCAGAGCTGCACTCACTATTCTGCTGGTGCAGTCACTGTGTACATACATTACATTACTGATCCTGTACTGATCCTGAGTTACATCCTGTATTATACTCCAGAGCTGCACTCACTATTCTGCTGGTGCAGTCACTGTGTACATACATTACATTACTGATCCTGTACTGATCCTGAGTTACATCCTGTATTATACTCCAGAGCTGCACTCACTATTCTGCTGGTGCAGTCACTGTGTACATACATTACATTACTGATCCTGTACTGATCCTGAGTTACATCCTGTATTATACTCCAGAGCTGCACTCACTATTCTGCTGGTGCAGCCACTGTGTACATATATTACATTACTGATCCTGTACTGATCCTGAGTTACATCCTGTATTATACTCCAGAGCTGCACTCACTATTCTGCTAGTGCAGTCACTGTGTACATACATTACATTACTGATACTGAGTTCCATCCTGTATTATACTCCAGAGCTGCACTCACTATTCTGCTAGTGCAGTCACTGTGTACATACATTACATTACTGATCCTGAGTTCCATCCTGTATTATACTCCAGAGCTGCACTCACTATTCTGCTGGTGCAGTCACTGTGAACATACATTACATTACTGATCCGGTTCTGATCCTTAGTTACATCCTGTATTATACTCCAGAGCTGCACTCACAATTCTGCTGGTGCAGTCACTGTGTACATACATTACATTACTGATCCTGTACTGATCCTGAGTTACATCCTGTATTATACTCCAGAGCTGCACTCACTATTCTGCTGGTGCACCATTGTGTACATATATTACATTACTGATCCTGTACTGATCCTGAGTTACATCCCTTATTATACCCCAGAGCTGCACTCACTATTCTGCTAGTGCAGTCACTGTGTACATACATTACATTACTGATCCTGAGTTCCATCCTGTATTATACTCCAGAGCTGCACTCACTATTCTGCTGGTGCAGTCACTGTGTACATACATTACATTACTGATCCTGTACTGATCCTGAGTTACATCCTATATTATACTCCTGAGCTGCACTCACTATTCTGCTGGTGCAGTCACTGTGTGCATACATTACATTACTGATCCTGAGTTACATCCTGTATTATAATCCTGAGCTGTACTCACTATTCTGCTGGTGCAGTCACTGTGTACATATATTACATTACTGATCTTGTACTTATCCTGACTTGCATCCTGTATTATACTCCAGAGCTGCACTCACTATTCTGCTTGTGCACTCACTGTGCATATACATTACATTACTGATCCTCTACTGATCCTCAGTTACATCCTGTATTATACTCCAGAGCTGCTCTCACTATTCTGCTGGTGCAGTCACTGTGTACATTCATTACATTACTCATCCTGAGTTACATCTTGTATTATAATCCAGAGCTGCACTCACTATTTTGCTTGGTGCAGTCACTGTGTACATACATTACATTACTGATCCTGTACTGATCCTGAGTTACATCCTGTATTATACTCCAGAGCAGCACTCACTATTCTGCTGGTGCAGTCACTGTGTACATACATTACATTATTGATCCTGTACTGATCCTGAGTTACATCCTGTATTATACTCCAGAGCAGAACTCACTATTCTGCTGGTGCAGTCACTGTGTACATACATTACATTACTGATCCTGAGTTACATCTTGTATTATAATCCAGAGCTGCACTCTCTATTCTACTGGTGCAGTCACTGTGCACATACATTACATTACTGATCCTGTACTGATCCTGACTTACATACTGTATTATACTCCAGAGCTGCACTCACTATTCTGCTGGTGCAGTCACTGTGCACGCACATCCATTACATTACTGATCCTCTACTCATCCTCAGTTACTTCCTTTATTATACTCCAGAGCTGCACTCACTATTCTGCTCGTCGGGTCACTGTGTACATACATTACATTACTGATCCTGAGATACATCCTGTATTATACTCCAGAGCTGCACTCACTATTCTGCTGGTGCAGTCACTGTGTACATACATTACTGATCCTGCGTTTCATCCTGTATTATACTCGAGAGCTGAACTCACTATTCTGCTGGTGTAGTCACTGTCTACATACATTACATTACTGATCCTGTACTGATCCTGAGTTACATCCTATATTATACTCCAGAGCTACACTAACTATTCTGCTGGTGCAGTCACTGTGTACATACATTACATTACTGATCCTGAGTTACATCCTGTTTTATAATCCAGAGCTGCACTCACTATTCTGCTTGTGCAGTCACTGTGTACATATATTACATTACTGGTCCTGTACTGATCCTGATTTACATCCTGTATTATACTCCAGAGCTGCACTCACTATTCTGCTGGTGCAGTCACTGTGCACATACATTACATTACTGACCCTCTACTGATCCTCAGATACATCCTGTATTATACTTCAGAGCTGCACTCACTATTCTGCTGGTGGAGTCACTGTGTACATACATTACATTACTGATCCTGCACTGATCCTGAGTTATATCCTGTATTATACTCCAGAGCTGCACTCACTATTCTGCTGGTGCAGTCACTGTGTACATACATTACATTACTGATCCTGTACTGATCCTGAGTTATATCCTGTATTATACTCCAGAGCTGCAATCACTATTCTGCTGGTGCAGCCACTGTGTGCATATATTACATTACTGATCCTGTACTGATCCTGAGTTACATCCTGTATTATACTCCAGAGCTGCACTCACTATTCTGCTAGTGCAGTCACTGTGTACATACATTACATTACTGATCCTTAGTTCCATCCTGTATTATACTCCAGAGCTGCACTCACTATTCTGCTAGTGCAGTCACTGTGTACATACATTACATTACTGATCCTGAGTTCCATCCTGTATTATACTCCAGAGCTGCACTCACTATTCTGCTGGTGCAGTCACTGTGCACATACATTACATTACTGATCCGGTTCTGATCCTGAGTTACATCCTGTATTATACTCCAGAGCTGCACTCACTATTCTGCTGGTGCAGTCACTGTGTACATACATTACATTACTGATCCTGTACTGATCCTGAGTTACATCCTGTATTATACTCCAGAGCTGCACTCACTATTCTGCTAGTGCAGTCACTGTGTACATACATTACATTACTGATCCTGAGTTCCATCCTGTATTATACTCCAGAGCTGCACTCACTATTCTGCTAGTGCAGTCGCTGTGTACATACATTACATTACTGATCCTGAGTTCCATCCTGTATTATACTCCAGAGCTGCACTCACTATTCTGCTGGTGCAGTCACTGTGCACATACATTACATTACTGATCCGATTCTGATCCTGAGTTACATCCTGTATTATACTCCAGAGCTGCACTCACTATTCTGCTTGTGCAGTCTCTGTGTAAATACATTACATTACTGATCCTGTACTGATCCTGAGTTACATCCTGTATTATACTCCAGAGCTGCACTCACTATTCTGCTGGTGCACCACTGTGTACATATATTACATTACTGATCCTGTACTGATCCTGAGTTACATCCCTTATTATACCCCAAAGCTGCACTCACTATTCTGCTAGTGCAGTCACTGTGTACATACATTACATTACTGATCCTGAGTTCCATCCTGTATTATACTCCAGAGCTGCACTCACTATTCTGCTGGTGCAGTCACTGTGTACATACATTACATTACTGATCCTGTACTGATCCTGAGTTACATCCTATATTATACTCCAGAGCTGCACTCACTATTCTGCTGGTGCAGTCACTGTGTGCATACATTACATTACTGATCCTGAGTTACATCCTGTATTATAATCCTGAGCTGTACTCACTATTCTGCTGGTGCAGTCACTGTGCACATACATTACATTACTGACCCTCTACTGATCTTCAGATACATCCTGTATTATACTTCAGAGCTGCACTCACTATTCTGCTGGTGGAGTCACTGTGTACATACATTACATTACTGATCCTGCACTGATCCTGAGTTATATCCTGTATTATACTCCACAGCTGCACTCACTATTCTGCTGGTGCAGTCACTGTGCACATGCATTACATTACTGATCCGGTTCTGATCCTGAGTTACATCCTGTATTATACTCCAGAGCTGCACTCACTATTCTGCTGGTGCAGTCACTGTGTACATACATTACATTACTGATCCTGTACTGATCCTGAGTTACATCCTGTATTATACTCCAGAGCTGCACTCACTGTTCTGCTGGTGCAGCCACTGTGTACATATATTACATTATTGATCCTGTACTGATCCTGAGTTACATCCTGTATTATACTCCAGAGCTGCACTCACTATTCTGCTGGTGCAGTCACTGTGTACATACATTACATTACTGATCCTGTACTGATCCTGAGTTACATCCCTTATTATACCCCAGAGCTGCACTCACTATTCTGGTAGTGCAGTCTCTGTGTACATACATTATACTACTGATCCTGAGTTCCATCCTGTATTATACTCCAGAGCTGCACTCACTATTCTGCTGGTGCAGTCACTGTGTACATACATTACATTACTGATTCTGAGTTACATCCTATATTATACTCCAGAGCTGCACTCACTATTCTGCTGGTGCAGTCACTGTGTACATACATTACATTTCTGATCCTGAGTTACATCCTGTATTATAATCCTGAGCTGTACTCACTATTCTGCTGGTGCAGTCACTGTGTACATATATTACATTACTGATCTTGTACTGATCCTGACTTGCATCCTGTATTATACTCCAGAGCTGCACTCACTATTCTGCTTGTTCAGTCACTGTGCACATACATTACATTACTGATCCTCAGTTATATCCTGTATTATACTCCAGAGCTGCACTCACTATTCTGCTAGTGCATTCTCTGTGTACATACATTACATTACTGATCCTGAGTTATATACTGTATTATATTCCAGAGCTGCTCTCACTATTCTGCTGGTGCAGTCACTGTGCACATACATTACATTACTGATCCTGTACTGATCCTGAGTTACATCCTGTATTATACTCCAGAGCTGCACTCACTATTCTGCTGGTGCAGTCACTGTGTACATACATTACATTACTAATCCTGTGCTGATCCTGAGTTACATCCTGTATTATACTCCAGAGCTGCACTCACTATTCTGCTGGTGCAGTCACTGTGTACATACATTATATTACTGATCCTGTACTGATGCTGAGTTACATCCTGTATTATACTCCAGAGCTGCACTCACTATTCTGCTGGTGCAGTCACTGTGTACATACATTACATTACTGATTCTGTACTGATCCTGAGTTACATCCTGTATTATACTCCAGAGCTGCACTCACTATTCTGCTGGTGCAGTCTCTGTGTACATACATTACATTACTGATCCTGTGCTGATCCTGAGTTACATCCTGTATTATACTCCAGAGCTGCACTCACTATTCTGCTGGTGCAGTCACTGTGTACATACATTACATTACTTATCCTGAGTTACATCCTGTATTATAATCCAGAGCTGCACTCACTATTCTGCTGGTGCAGTCACTGTGTAAATACATTCCATTACTGATTCTATACTGATCCTGACTTACATCCTGTATTATACTCCAGAGCAGCACTCACTATTCTGCTGGTGCAGTCACTATGTACATACATTACATTACTGATCCTGTACTGATCCTGAGTTAAATCCTGTATTATACCCCAGAGCTGCACTCACTATTCTGGTAGTGCAGTCACTGTGTACATACACTACATTACTGATCCTGAGTTCCATCCAGTATTATACTCCAGAGCTGCACTCACTATTCTGCTGGTGCAGTCACTGTGTACATACACTACATTACTGATCCTGAGTTCCATCCAGTATTATACTCCAGAGCTGCACTCACTATTCTGCTGGTGCAGTCACTGTGTACATACATTACATTACTGATCCTGAGTTACATCCTGTAGATCTTTTTATTATAAAAATGAAAAACATAACAATAATAATAACAGAAACATAACAAAATTATCAACCACAAAATAAACAATGTAATGAACTGGTCCAGCCGCTCCCTCTCTCCTCACACACATATTATACATATATACACAATAATAACTACTCATATTGCAGACTTCTGGTCCGGTTACCAAACAAAATAATAACAATATAATAAGTAAAATAAACAATAACCGACAAAAATATATAGAAACTAATATATACATTTTTTTTATATATATTAATATAAAATAAATACTAACTATACAAATGTAAACATTACTAAACAAAACCCCCCACACTCAAGCCCACCAGTCCCTCCCCGGCACTGACCTGAGAGCTGGTCCTGCGCCTCATGCCTCAGTCCAACGTCCATAGGCCAGATCAGGCAGTGCCAGTTTTTCACCCAAATAACCAGTGTCCCACAAGATGAACCCACCTCCCCCTTTTCCCTCCACCCAACCTAATACCTACACCCAAACCCATATATACAATATATACAGAAACAAACAATACAATAACCACAACTGACAAAGCCCAAGTTCGGCGCCTGCAGCCCTACATCACTGTCTACTGATCAAAACAAAACAAAAATCTATGGTGTCAGCAGCAGCCCACCACCAGGAGAGGAGATGACCAGACTAGGGCACACTAAAAGAAAAGCCCCTCCAGAGGAGAGCGGCCCTCCGTGTACCCAGTCTCTCATACTCCAGAGAACGTACCTTCACCAGGTCACCGAGTATGGTCCTAAACACATCGTCCACTGGGAGGATTTTCCGCTGCGTCGATACTAAGCACCGTGCGTTCCACGTGTGATACCTAACCACTGCGCTAACTAGAAATAAGGTGCAGCGGTCCTGACCACCCAGGTCCCCGAATGCTCCATAGGCCAATTCCGCATAAGAGAGCCCGGCCAGCTGGGGCCAGCCAATGGAGGCGCCCACCCTGTTGTACACCTCTGTGTTAAAGGGACAACGAAGCAGGAAGTGGTCCATGCTTTCCTGTCCTCAGAGCTCCTACTCTTCAGATTGTCCCTCACACACAGCTTCCCATGGAAGCAGCGCCAAGCCAAGTACCAAAACTTTGAGGGGATCCTGAAAGAATTCAAAAGATGCAGACCCACCCCAAGATCCCGACTTGGGCAATCCCTGCTCGCCAGAGGCCTCTGAAAATGGGTCAAGAGAACCCTTTTGTCAAGGAGCTTCCTTGGCAGAGTCCTGAACTCCCACATTCCCAGACCCCACCTGCGAATTACCTTCAGAACCACAGTAGCGTAAGCCGGTAGATGTCCATGTGGTGTGCGTAGATCTTTCACTTGCCCTCCTGTCTCCCATTCCTGGAAGAAAGGCTGAAACCATCGCTTACAGGAGAATACCCACAGAGGAGCCCTCTCTTTCCAGAGGTTTGCAATATTGATCTTAATGAAGGTATTCACAAGGAATACCACAGGGTTCACCATACCCTACCCTCCTAGTCTCCTCGTATGGTAAGTAACCTCCTTCTTGACCAGGTTCAGTCTATTCCCCCATAACAGTTGGAAGAACAAACTGTAGACCCGAGTCCAGAGAGGCTCCAGCAAGATGCACACACTGCCCAGATAGATCAGCACAGGGAGCAGGTAAGTTTTGATCAGGTTTATCCTTTCCCTTAGGGTCAAAGACCAACCCTTCCATTGGTACACCTTCTGAATGGCGATCTGTAGCCTGCTGTCCCAATTTTGTTTGGGGCAATCCCCCTGGCCAAATTTGATGCCAAGAACTTTTGCAGAGACTTTGGGTTCTGGAAGGGTGTCCGGGAGATCAAAACCAGAATCTCCTCCTCCCAGCCAGAGACTCTCACACTTATCCCGGTTGATCTTGGACCCGGATGCCTCCGAGTAGCGATTTACCTCTGACATCAGCCATTCTGCCTCCCCATCAGAGGAAACAAAAACGGTGACATCATCGGCATACGCCACCACTCTCAGAGTGGCTTCCGGTGCTGCCCGGTCCATCACGATCCCAGCCAATGGTCCACGCTCCACCCTCCTAAGAAGTGGGTCAATCGCAAACACGTACAGCAGCGGGCTCAAGGAACAACCCTGGCGAACACCACACCCAACCTCAAAAGAGCTGCCAATCCAACCGTTCACAAGCGGGAAACTCTCGGCCCCAGCGTACAAGGTCTTAAGCCAATCAACAAACCCCCCCGGCCGGCCATACCTCAGAAGGACAGACCAGAGGTACTCATGATTAACCCGATCAAACGCTTTTGCCTGGTCCAATGACAGCATGTACCCCTTCCAGTGACCAGTCCAACTCTGCTCCACCGCCTCTCGGACACAGAGTACAGCACTAATTGTACTGCGGCCCGGAACAGAGCAATGCTGGGCTCCCGAAAGGAGCCGGGGCGCAAATTTCACCAGCCGATTAAACAGCACCTTTGCCAAAACCTTCCTGTCTGCATTGAGAAGCGCTATGGGACGCCAATTCTCAATGCAAGATGAGTCCTTACCCTTTGACAAGATAATCAGGGCAGACCTCCTCATTGACTTTGGCAGAGTGCCCGAGGAAAGACATTCATTGAATACCTCAGTCAAGAGGGGAACCAAGGCGTCCTTAAAGGTCTTATAGAATTCAGATGTTAAGCCATCTGGACCGGGAGATTTCTTTAGGGCAAGCCCTTCAATCGCCAACTTAACTTCCTCTTCCCTGATCATCTCTGTCAAAACGCCAAGAGAGGGGTCTACCCCTGGTTCGGGGACAGCTTCAGCCAGAAAAACCGACATCTCATCCCAATACAGATCCCTCTTCCCCAAGAGGTGCGAGTAGAAGGATCTGACAACCTCCAGGATCCCTGATCTGGATCTTTTCAGGGACCCCGCAGTGTCAACCAGTCCTGTAATAACTTTACTATTCACTGACATCTTGCAGTTTCTGTAAGGGTCGGGCGAGCGGTACTTCCCATAATCCCTCTCAAAAACCAAAGATGGTCTACAGGATCAATAGATACATCACCTGTACTACTAGATATGTTATATACTTTGCCACGTGTCCATGTGGACTTATATATGTGGGCATGACTACCCGTCAATTTAAAGTGCGTGTCCGCGAGCACGTTTTGGACATTATTGCTGCGGCTGACCACACGGACACATCCACCCTCAAAACCTTACCTCGCCATTTTAAGATCCACCACAATTGTGATGCGTCGATGCTCAAAATAAGGGGCATCGACTGCATAATACCCAGTATACGGGGGGGTAAGGTGGGTCAGCGACTGGCCCAAATGGAATCCTGTTGGATTTGGTCCCTCAACACATTGCACCCAAAGGGACTCAATGAGAGCATTAGCTATTCCCCCTTTCTCTAATCCCTAGTATCTACCACAAAGTTCTATCTAAGGTGGCCACAGTTAATTGAGGCTAGATTTTATAATCTTAACATCCAATATACATGGTTTTAATGATTTTAACTCACTGTTTTTCTTGCAATAATTAGTTCTTACCTTTTGTCTGGTCGTTTCTTTTCTTCACTATCTGGGGGTGGTTTCTCGATCCGGCCGTGAGAATGGGCCCTCTACCGGACATGGTGTTCCATTCAGTCCATGTGAATCTGCGGGGGATCATGGACGACAATCTGCATGGTGGAGATATTAAATTATTAAAGCTGTAAGATTATAATCTGTACTCATAGATACATCTATTATACTACATGTAAATATCAATTCATGCTATAATGTTGTATAAAACGAAAAAGTGGACTGATATTTTCTTCAATGACATTTTTCGATATTATGTATCTTAATGTTGTGTATCTTGCATATGAACATATGTTTTGTAGTATGTTGGGTGTCTATTGCACAATGGGTGTGCAGGGTACTGTTATATCTCCGTCATGTATGTTATGTACACACATACATATGGGCGCACACGGCGCAATTTTGTTTATTTATGTGTGTATATACACTGATGGACATCATCGCACACATGTATGTATTTGGGCGAATTATGGGGTATATATCTGATGACACAGCCAAATGTTGGCCCCCTAAAAAATTAAAAATTATGTTGATATAACAAATAACATCATTTGTGTGTGTGCCTGTGATCTGATATGTATATACAATCAGGGATGCCAAATATATCCGGATGGGTATCATCTGTTCTTTATTTTATTTTTTTATTTTTTTACCTCACATGTCGCACTTGGGTCTCCCCCCCCCCCCCGGATCATGTTTTCTTTCCCTTCTTTCTTTATTTTATCTTTTAGACAATCTTTGATATGTGGCATCATGGCCTTATAGAACTGACTCTCGTTATTTCAGTGAGAGGGCTGCGATGATACCTGGTCTAGTGAAGGAGACAGTCAGGCAAATGTGCTGACTATGTGGGTCTGTGCGCCGGCCGGCTTTCCGTGTCCCAGTGACATGAGGTGTTGTGGCTATTCTGTAGCCCCCGCTTCTGTCACATGACGCGGATGCTGGCCGGCGTCCGGATCCCCATGGTGACGCACACGTCACTTCCGGTCCCGCGGTCTTTGTGTTCTAGCGGTGTGTGGCGTCAGGGATTATGCCCCGCCCCTCTGCTGTCACATGACGCGGATGCCGGCCGGCGTTCTACCTCCGCAATGACACTGTGTGTTTCAGCGGTGTGTGGCGTTAGGGCTTAAGCCCCGCCCCTCCGCTGTCACATGATGCGGATGTCGGCTGGCGTCCTGGTCTCCGCAGTGACGCTGATATCACTTCCGGTCTTTAAATGTGCCTGGCGCCAATATAAGCAAGTGACAGCGAGGCAGCAAACATGCCCCCTGACGAAGGGAACCACCAAAACGCGCGTCGGGGCTTCTCTGCTCCGCATGTGCCGACCTTAGACGGACCTCTAAATCTTTGACTGATTCCTGCTTTTGTCTGATCATCTATGTACTAATAAATTTTGATGCATATCTTTAAAACCGTTGGCTCCTTTTTCGTTGCTTTGTTTTGGTTGGATTTGTAATTTATGGCGATGGAGCCTAATATGTCCGTAATAGGGTAGTATTGAATAGAGTAACAATTCTATGGTTATTTATATTTGACACGATATATACTATCTACTCATGATTAGCGTGTATTATATTATTTTATATACATTGGGTACAGAAAGTATTCAGACCCCTTTAAATTTTTCACTCTTTGTTTCATTGCATTCTAAAAAGTTCATTTTTTTCTCATTAAAGTACACTCTACACCCCATCTTGACTGAAAAAAAAAACAGAAATGTAGAAATTTTTCCAAATTTATTAAAAAAGAAAAACTGAAATATCACATGGTCATAAGTATTCAGACCCTTTGCTCAGTATTGAGTAGAAGCCCCCTTTTGAGCTAGTACAGCCATGAATCTTCTTGGGAATGATGCAACAAGTTTTTCACACCTGGATTTGGGGATCCTCTGCCATTCTTCCTTTCAGATCCTCTCCAGTTCCGTCAAGTTGGATGGTGAACGTTGGTGGACAGCCATTTTCTGGTCTCTCCAGAGATGCTCAATTGGGTTTAGGTCAGGGCTCTGGCTGGGCCAGTCAAGAACGGTCACAGAGTTGTTCTGAAGCCACTCCTTTGTTATTTTAGCTGTGTGATTAGGGTCATTGTCTTGTTGAAAGGTGAACCTTCGGCCAAGTCTGAGGTCCAGAGCACTCTGGAAGAGGTTTTCATCCAGGATATCTCTGTACTTGGCCGCATTCATGTTTCCTTCAATTGCAACCAGTCATCCTATCCCTGCAGCTGAAAAACACCCCCATAGCATGATGCTGCCACCACCATGTTTCACTGTTGGGATTGTATTGGGCAGGTGATGAGCAGTGCCTGGTTTTCTCCACCCATACCGCTTAGAATTATCACCAAAAAGTTCTATCTTCATCTCATCAGACCAGAGAATCTTATTTCTCATAGTCTGGGAGTCCTTCATGTGTTTTTGAGCAACTTCTAGGCGGGTTTTCATATGTCTTACACTGAGGAGAGGCTTCCATCGGGCTACTCTGTCATGAAGGCCAAACTGGTGGAGGGCTGCAGTGATAGTTGACTTTGTAAAACTTTCTCCCATCTCCCTACTGCATCTCTGGAGCTCAGACACAGTGATTGGGTTTGTTCTTTACCTCTCTCACCAAGGCTCTTCTCCCACGATTGCTCAGTTTGGCTGGATGGCCAAGTCTATGAAGTCTTCTAGTGGTCCCAAACTTCTTCCATTTAAGGATTATGGAGGCCACTGTGCTCTTAGGAACCTTGAGTAATTCAGAAATTATTTTGTAACCCTGGCTAAATCTTTGCCTTGCCACAATTCTGTCTCTGAGCTCCTTGGGCAGTTCCTTTGAGCTCATGATTCTCATTTGGTCTGACATGCACTGTGAGCTGTGAGGTCTTATATAGACAGGTGTGTGCCTTTCCAAATCAAGTCCTATCAGTTTAATTAAACACAGCTGGACACAATGAAGGAGTAGAACCATCTCAAGGAGGATCACAAGGAAATGGACAGCGTGAGACTTAAATATGAGTGTCTGAGCAAAGGGTCTGAATTCTTATGACCTTATGATATTTCAGTTTTTTTCTTTTTTAATAAATTTGCAAAAATTTCTATATTTCTGTTTTTTTCAGTCAAGATGGGGTGCAGAGTGTACTTTAATGAGAAAAAAATGAACTTTTTAGAATTTACCAAATGGCTGCAATGAAACAAAGAGTGAAAAATGTAAAGGGGTCTGAATACTTTCCGTACCCACTGTATACATTTATTCAGGATGTGGGGGGGGGCGCGGTCCCGGGCCCATCAGACTATAGTTACCCCACTGTATGTACATATATATACAATATTCATTTTTTAGAGTTAGGCATATAACAATTTTTAACAACTGCATACCAATTCCGTCTTGTTTCAATGGCACTCTCATACATACACAGCGATGGGTGACATTGATGCCTGTTCCCCAGGTAGCACATTCTAATCCCACAACTGGGGTTATAAAATCCTTGGGGATTAATTTCATAGTGTTTTTATGAATTTTTTTTTATATAGTACTGTCCACACTGAGTATTTAATTCTCCCCTCTTTTCCTTCCTTTTTTTACTGTCCCATTTTACCATTCTTATTTGAATAAAAATTAATGTAAAACTAAAAATAAATACAATTGTTCACGTCCCCCACTCAGCAACAGCGCTTCCGGCTGGAACATCACTCCGGACGGGCACAGGAGAGGGGCAGATTCGGGATGTTGCTCCCGCAACATTTCCACCTTGCCAGAGGACCCTACCATAGTCACTACCATGGAGTGGGAGCTGGAGGACTGCTAACAAAATTGTATTCATCTGAATGCTGGAACCAACGGTGCTGTACATACCTAGTACAAATGAACTCCGCTGTCTCCCTGCGGTGGATCACGGGATACCTTGTGTAATATTAAAGATTTTCCTGCACAAATTGCTGAATATTCACAATTATTTTCTATTAGTCATTATTATAGGTGGAGATTGTCTTACTGACCCCACAGCCCCGGTGAGAAGGGTGGTCTCTAGAATACAGAAGGTCTTATTATGTCACAGTGGGCATGTGACCCCTGGGCTCCCCAGGACGCCCAGCACCGAATCCAATTGGTTCCTGTGCATAAAACTTAGGTCGAGCCACATTTAGGTAAAAGGGTCCGAGTCTATGGATAAAATCTATGGATCAGAACATGTTTTTCCTAGATTGACCGTCATTTTTAGGTGTAACAGAATCACTGGTCCTCTCCTCCACTTTTGGCCGAAGTCTGGAGGATTACTGGGAGACATGGAACAGATGTTCTCCTGTTTGTAGCCCACCCATCAGACATGTATGTCGTAAACAACTGACACCCCATAAATGTCAGGAGGACTCTATTAAATACAAAGGGACATTAATCAATTTAAAAGTTTTATTTTTAAATTAAGAATTGCATGGAAGGACGAGGAGATGTTCTTGGAGGAGCCTCCTTCTTCAGCAGATGTTCCTTGCTGGTCAGGAGGCCACATGTAGATGGTGCCAGTCCTTCCATACAGGTACAGCATTGATGGTGGACGCGCTGTACTTTCCTCAGGGTGCTAGACGTGGCGGTTTTCTGCCCTCGCGATTTTTATGGAGCCGCGGTGACAGACACCAAATAAGCAGCTTTCTCGGATGGAGTGAGCAGCCCTGGATAGTCCACGCGGGCAGGATGAGATCACCCGGCGGAAGAGAGAACCTATGAGAAGAGACGTAACACTGATGTCAGTAACAGGACTCCATATCAGAGGACACGGCTGTGCGGTCACTGTGGCCGGACGGCAGAGGAATCATCCATACACAGGTACGGGGGGATTGTCCGCCATCATACATGTGACAATCCCACCACTGACTGATCTGCTCCACGGCCGACACCACACAACATGGGGCTTATTGTCACACTCACCTCTTCTCCTTTCCCCTTCTTCTTCTCTCTCTGGTTTTTGTTGTTTTTTCGGTTTTCTTTTCCCCTGAACTGGAAATTCGAATAAAAAACAAGAAAAAGATGTTGATTATAATCTCCTAAGAGATGAGCTTTGTATGGTTCTATAGGATGGTGTTATTCTCGTGGCTTGTAGCCCTGGTAATCGATTATTGTCCCATAATGGGGGAAATATGTCACACATACATAACATCAGCAGAGGGGTGAGAATTAGATTACCCAGAGAACTGATTAATATGAAACCTGCCATGTGGGGTCTCGACAAGGAGCTATGTCCCTTCTTACCATGACATTACTTGTAATGTGCCGCAGTGTTGCCTTATAATCAGTTACATAAACCTCAGTGTAACATTGAGGCCATAAAGGGGTCAGTATGGGCCATATGGGGCCGTGGGCGCAGGATTTGAGTCAGTTTGGCAGAAGACTGAACGGCCCCTTAGAACTTTTAATGCATAAAAGAATGAAGATTTTTACAGAATGAACTGCTCATCGCTTTATAGGGAGAAAAAAGTAGTAATTTTCTGATCCTTTATGTGCACGTTCACATTACATGTATTGACCACAGACTGTGATAGGATGTCATATAGACCTGTACACACCTGACAATGGGGAGGACTCGCTGTCCTTAGCAGTAAAACACTGCTTGTCTCCATCAGGTTTAGAAGGGGAAGATTCTTGCTGCCTGTTTGGTAGAAGAAAAACATAAATTACAAGCGAAATCAATACAAAATGGACGAACACCCGTCTGCAAGGCCGGTTAGGACATTTGGATAACATGGAGGAGGCACCCTGCTCAGGACCCACTTCTATCACTAAGAATGGAGAATCGCTAGTAATATTGGCCTGTAATGAGCTGGAAATGATTGACTGGTCGTAATGATCGGCTGTTATCGCCAGCGTTATCACAAGCCAGAACCACAGTGATCATCAATCATGGGGTGGTGGCGCTGGATATAGTGCTGAGTTACACTTATCTTACAGTTTATCTTCTGATATATCAGATCCAAACCCGATAATAATAATAATTTACTCACATGTCTGAGTGTTTTGCACTCTCTGGGGAATACACTGGAGGTGGCTTCAGTTCTTCATCGTTCATCACCCTGGTACTGGTGGAACAGAGCTAAAACATAGAGAAAAATAAAATAAATACATATTTAAACTTTATTTTAATTATAAGTTTTATAGATCTTACCGGTCACACTTACTTTAGAAAGCCTTTGAGACGATGATATAAAGTTCAGGCTTTCTGGCCAGTCATTATCCTCGCTTGTGTCCCCCTCATCTGAATCAATAAGTTCGTAATTGCTACATTGAGCTGAAAAGCACAAGTGTTATTAGACATTATTAGTATTAGACCCGATCACGGAAAGTCACCATTTTATCACTAATAATGATTGGGACTGATTGTCACAAAATATGAAAGACAAGACACACAAAAGCTTTCTGCAGATGACGTCTCCTTCTACTTACGGTCAAAGTAGCCAGTGTCCTCTTCTGACTCAAAGTCAGGAATGAAATGTGGCTCTTTACTTAGAAGACTGTCAAAGTCTATGCCACATAGGAATGGATGCATTTTGATCTCTTTCGCTCCTCCTGGGAAAGGAAGACAATAAAAAGTGATCTAGACATTATCAGATAGACAGCTCCATATCTGAACAGTTTTTGTTACTCTGAACTAAAGACGTAACAGAGCTGATGTGAAGAAAAGTTGCTGAAAGTAAAGCAGAAAACCTCAGTGCTGATCCTCAGGGGTGTGATCATTTGTCTGCTCACAGATGTGTAATAATTCATTATTAATACTATTATATACATTACCTGTCCCAAGTCTATGTGCCGGATCTTTTCTGAGCAGCTCAGTGATGATGTCCTGAGCATCAGGTGGAGGAGTGCGATTATCAAATGTCCAAGTTATGTCATCTGTTATATTAAAAGAAAATGTTACAGAAAATAAAACCTCTTCATTTACTTTATTAAGACAAAAATCTTTTGTATTAACACAACAAGTAACTAAACCACAGAACCAATCTAAGCAAATAACAATGACACCACACCGCATTCAGATTATTTTACTTACCCCTTAATATACTGCAGTAAGTCTCATATTTGGAATCCCCATGAAATGGTACACGGAATAGAAGGAATTCGTGTAGGATGATCCCTACCGACCACCAGTCCACAGGCCGCCCATAGCCTTCCTGTAAGATGACTTCAGGGGCGATGTATTCAGGGGAGCCAGCAATCTGGAAAGCAACAGAAGAAGGAGATGAGGAGCTGAGAAAATAATTGTGACGAATAACATCAGAGGAAAACGTTTTCTAGATGAGAAGATATCAGAGAAGAAGAAATAGATGAGAAGAGTAAAGAACAAGATCCTGTAAGTAAAGCCGACCTCATCATCACGGAACTCTCTGGTGACGTCCTCGGTTGGAGCCTTGTAGGTTTCTGATGTTGGTCTCATGAGGCCGAGTTTGGAAAGTCCGAAGTCCGTGACTTTAATATGACCAGATGCCGATACCAGGAGGCTGTGAAAAAACAGACGGTGTCAGCCCCAAGTAATAACCCATAGACTTTATGACAATCTCTAACTTTCTTCCTCCTAGAGGGGGCACTTACTTCTCAGGCTTCAGGTCTCGGTGCACCACACCAAAGCTGTGCAGGTATTCCACAGCCAGGACTGTTTCTGCAATGTACTTTCGGGCCAAGGGGACAGGTAAAGGTCCATAGATGTTCATAAGACTGCCACAGTCTCCTCCTACAGGAGAAAGCAAATATGACAGGAGAGGGTTTGTTACAATGTAAATGACACATGATGCGTGTGAATGAGAAATAAGCGGAGACATTGGGGCAGGATGTCACACATAGAGATATACTGTGTAATAATGCAAAAGAAAAACAATGGCGCATACCCTAATAGTAACTAGGACTGCGCTGAATGTCTATGAAGCAAAACCACAAATGTGCAAAAGCTGCAGAAATAAGTGCAAGGAAACAACGTCCCATATAAAAATGTGAAGCTATACTATGTATATTACAATAAATAACCTAAATAAATCTATAATTGATAGAAGGTGTCAGCCGTCTCATAGTATGGTGTAATATAATCTGACGGAGTATGAAACGCTTGTTGCAGCGCGGTACTCATACTTTTTTTCTTAAATATAGCTATCCACTCTCCTTCATGGCTGGATATTACCATCAACAAGAATATATTATATATACTACCCCATCCTATGAGATTGCTGACATCTTCTATGATTTATAGATTTATCTCGCTTATTTATTGTAAGACACTATACTTTTTTGCCCGTATTAGTATCCCTTTTTTCTATGAGTTACCTTGTTAGTTTAAGTTATTTATTCCATGGGACTAATAAAGATTCATATTTTTATATAGGGGGTTGTTTTATTGCATTTATTTGTACAGCTTTTGCTCATTTGTGGCTTTGCTTTATGTACTGTACTATGTAGAGCGTATACTATATACTGCAGAGCGACCCTATACAAAAAGACAGAGCTGGGCTTCATCTACGAGCCTCTGGTTCATTTCTCTATGAAATGCTCATCTACCGTGGTTCCCCGAAAATAACACCTACCCCGAAAATAAGCTCTAGCAAGGTTTTACAGGATTTTTGGAGTATGCTTGAAATATAAGTCCTACTCCAAAAATAAGCCCTAGTTACAGTCAGGGCCAGCATTAGGAGGGGGGGGGGGGACACTTGGGAGTTGCCCAGGGCCCGCACTCTTTTAGGGGCTCCCAGCATTTTTATTCTGAGGTTAAGACTGCTTAAGGACTTTTGGTGACATCATGGTCATGTGACCATGATGTGACCATAGGTCCTTTAACTACAAGAGAGTCTAGATGAACTGAAGGGGAGGCAGGCTACTGTGTATCATTTATGCAGTGTGTGTATAGGCATGTGTATGTATGTGCTGTGTGCATGTACGTATCTATGTATGTGCTGTGTGTGTATAGGCATGTGTATGTATGTGCTGTGTGTGCATGTACATATCTATGTATGTGCTGTGTGTGTATATACATCTGTATGTGCAGTATATGTGTGTATAAACATGTGTATGTATGTGCTGTGTGTGCATGTACATATATATCTATGTATTTGCTGTGTGTGTATATACATGTGTATGTATGTGATGTGTGTATGTGCAGTGTTTCTGTGTATACAGTTGTGCTCAAAAGTTTACATACCCCGGCAGAATTTTTCTTTCTTGGTTTTGTTTCAGTGAGTATGAATGATAACAAAAAAAAATTTCTCCACTCATGGTTATTGGTTGGGCGAAGCCATTTATTGTCAAACTCAGCAAATACTGGAGGAAAATTTGCACTCATCAGCCCGGAAGCTGCGGATGGGACGTACTTGGACGTTCCAACATGAAAACGATCCAAAACACAAGGCCAAGTCGACCTGTCATTGGCTACAGCAGAACAAAGTGAAGGTTCTGGAGTGGCCATCTCAGTCTCCTGACCTCAATATCATTGAGCCACTCTGGGGAAATCTCAAGAGTGCAGTTCATGCAAGACAGCCCAGGAATTTACAGGAACTGGAGGCTTTTTGCCAAGAAGAATGGGCAGCTTTACCATCTGAGAAAATAGAGAACCTCATCCACAACTACCACAAAAGACTCCAAGCTGTCATTGATGTTAGAGGGGGCAATACACGGTATTAAGAACTGGGGTATGTGAACTTTTGATCAGGGTCATTTGGATGTTTTTGGTTGTCATTAAGATTTAAAAAGAGAAAACACAGGAGTTTGACAATAAATGGCTTCACCCAACCAATAACCGTGAGTGGAGAAAAAGTTATCATTCATATTCTCTGAAACAAGGCCAAGAAAGGAAAAATTCTGCCGGGGTATGTAAACTTTTGAGCACAACTGTACATGTGAATATGTAGTGTGTGTATGTGCAGTGTGTGTGTTTGATGACATAGTTATATTTGAAAAAATGTTTCTTTTTTTCAAGAATAAATGTGGATTGTTGTGCATGAGGAAAACAATAAGACATCCCCTGAAAAACAACGAACCCATCTCTCACAGCAAAAAACTATAGACCCTGTGTTATTTTTGAGGAAACATGGTGCAAACTGTTAAAATTCAGTCAAATCCTCCTTTCTCCATAGTGGAGATTTCTGCCATGCTCAGTGAGGACATACCCTGAAGACTTTCACAGACAAATTCATTTTTCTGGCATGTTGCTAACAGATAACTTATAGTAAAAGCAGTGTGGACATGTAACCATCTATGTGGTCACATTCTGCTTATGGAGAAGGTCCTAGAGATGAGCAGACCAGCGCTGGATATAGATACGATGGATATGTCCTACCTGGTACATACTCCATGACCATGCACAGATGACGTGTAGTTGGAAAGGAGCACAACATGGAGGCCACGAAGGGACAATCTGCAAATGTTAGGATGTCCCTCTCTAGAAAGGCCCGTTCAAGTCTTACTGGATCTTTCAGCTTCTGCTTGTCCAGTTTCTTCATGGCGTATAACTGTTTGGAGTCTTTTTGGCGCACTAAGTGGACGGTTCTGAAGAGGAAGAAAATCGGTGGTTTATAATGTATTCTTACTAACAGTCTGTCTATAGACCTCATCACATCTCCTGTACTAATGGTGAATACTAGATATGCTGCCATCGCTACATAGATGATCTCCACTGGGAGGTCCTCATCCATGCCCCATCGTAAATGAACTGAATAATGACAATTAGATGTGCACAGAAGAGATGAGAGAATTAATTACAGTGAAATAGAATTCTACTCATATTTTACAATGATCTGTATTCACCAAAATGGCGATTTTATTTTGTAATTTGCTTCCTCATGGATTCAGCAAAATGATGAGCAAGTGAACACTATTTTCTAAACCTTAAAAGGCCTTCAAAATGTTAAAAAAACACATTCTTATCCTCACCTCTCCGGCCCCTCTGCCTCAACTGCCTGGTCCGCACTTTCAAATCTCTGCTGCCAGTGCAGAAGTCCAAACATGTCTAAGGCTGAGACAGGACTTCTGGCATTGAGGAGGTCTAGGAGGATTCTGCACAAACGCATGAAAGGTCACGGTGTCGTGGAGTTGGGAATCTTCATGAGCTTGCATAGAATCCTCCTGAAGCTCCTCAAAACTAGAAGTTCTGGCCCAGCGTGAGCAGCGGCAATCTGAAGATGTGGTGAGGACTGGACGGATGTTGGTAAAAAGCAGAGGGGTCGGAGAGGTGAGCAGTGAGGTCAGTATAAGTCTATTGTCCACTTTTTACATCTTACACTTATTAGTCTCTGGGGTCTGGAGAGAACCCAGACCATAACAAAAGACATTCAATTCGTGAATCACATTTCCCAGGAAAGTCTGCATGAACAGGCGAATGTGAATTATGCCAGATCCGCTCTTCTCTAGAGAACAGGGATGTGGACTCCAATAATTCCTCTATGGTAACACTGTACGGGCACAGAGACAGAGGGATCGTCATAAGGAGCCCTAGAAAACATATATTATGCCGACATCAAGCTCACCCAAAAGCTCCACAGCTGAACTGTTTGATCTGTTTGTAGTCGCTCTTACAAGGATTTCTCCCTGGGTTCAATGATCCGATCAAGGCCTAGAAATAATAAGAAATGGCATTAAAGCATAAAATCTGCAGAAAGATAAAATCTGTGGATGCAGGAACTTCTCCTGTATATTATGTGGACGTGATACAAGCCAGACCCCCACAGACACCATTATATATAGGGGATATCCCCCATACACAGACATCACTGTACTGCAGGGGAGGAGACGGGAGATCACACAGCGGGGGCAGGAATAATAATGCCGCCATCACACACAATAGATCTGATCTACAAGAAGAATAGGGATATCCCCTCCTCATATGGGGGATAATATTATATGTGTAATTCACCCCCGTTACCTGATGGTACACAGACGTCTCCGCTGATACTTACACTGACAGATTCCTGGACCTCGGGGGTCTCACATATTCCACCGTCATTAATTGGTGGCACAGATATTCCTATAATAATGAGGAAACGTTTTGTATTAGACGATATCAGTACATAATATATAACATCCATATTAAGAAGGAGATGAGACGGGCTCTGTACACGGTGTAATACTGGTATATGGGATTCTGCACACAACGTATATATTTATGGCTCCTCCATAGATGGATATTCTGGACCATAAATGGCCATTGTTCAGGATCTGATTCATCCTAGAACAATTACATGATTGGGGACCTAGGAGCCTCCTTGTACATGATAAAGAAGAGCACAGAGGAGAGAAGCAGAATTACCTGCGCCCCCTCCATTATAGTCTATAAGGGGCTCCGGAGCCGTCACCGGCCTCATACAGAGGTTGGAGAGTAAATCTACATGTTCTCTGCCGTTCTCTATAATATCTCGATATGTGAATGTAAGAATATTAGATGATTGCTCACCTTCCATCAGATCAGTGTTCAGCCCCTGCTGACTGGTATTAGGGTCCGGGATAGTCAGGTTTTCCCCCTCTTCGGAGTCACCTTCTGATGTTTCCTGATGGGTTTTAATATGTGCAATTAATATAACATTTCACAAATACTAAATTACCGTACACAGTCCATCCTCGACTTATGAACTTCTGACTTACAAACGACTCCAAGATACAAAGGGTTGATGTTGAAAAAAAAGCTAATATTCACCCTCCAGTCCTTTCCACTGTCATGTGCCATTTCTCTGGTCTCTTTACTATTGTCTAGGACTTCTGGCCGCATTCAGGACCCAGAGGTCACTGTTCATCATAAGGTCATAAGGATGAGGCTGGAAGTCCTGCCCCATAGTGAAGAGGCTGGAAATGTGGTGCACTATGATGGAAAAAGGAGGACCGGGTGGCGGGCAGCGAGCAAAAAATTATTGTTTTTTTTTACCCTGTTTTAACTTATATACAAATTTGGGTTACAAACAAACCTATAGGATTTATCTAGTTTGTGACAAGGGGACGACCTGTACATAAGTCAGGAAGTACTAAACTAGGACCTAGGGAATAAGCTCAGTATTGGACGGACTATGCATAAGGGAGGAAGTACTAAACCTGGATCTACGGGACAATCTCAGTATTGGATGGACCATACACGGCCGCTCCCTCCAGAAAATCCACATGAATTTGTAAGGGACTTGTATCTACAGCTGTTTTCTAATAACTTCTATTATCAGAACTGCAGCATTTACAAGATGGAAGATTGTGATGATGGAGTGAGACAGAGACGGAAACACAACCTCTGCAGCCGTAGAGACAGGCGGCCATAGAATATCCTGCACCTCTGACATCATAAATCTGCCCCTCTGCTGTATGACGGCTAATCTGGAGAAGATCAGACCAGGACGTGTGATATAGAAGGTGATGGATCCTTACCAGACGCTCCAGTGAGCCGGCCGGACGCTCCAGTACATACAGGACATTTTGGGCCAGTTGTATAATAAAGGCCAATTCTCCACTTGAGGATTTTTCTTCAGACTATAAAGATGGAAATAAATAGAAAGGGAAAATCATGAGAGAACATGGAGGAGGCCGGTTATGCCACCACTTTACTCCTGCGATCTACTTTACAATTACTACATATTTGGTGACTTGGTGCCAGTTGTCTATAATATAATCAGGGATGTGTCCGTCTGTCCGAAGCCTCTATAGACTGCGCCTGCACAGTCTGGCCCCAGACAGAAGAATGCATCCAGCCATTACAGGTGACAGATAAGATGAGTATATGGCACTGGAGATCGCAGTATGCGTAGGCACTGAAGGCATACTGCGTTCAGAGCCTACACATACCTAGGCCGGGGGAGGAATGCAACGTCGGAATCGGCGCTTGTGCATAGCGCGCTATCTGGCGCCATTTTAGTGAAAGCAGATTTGCAGTGTGTCTTCAATAAAATGACACTGGACAGCGCTGTATGCGCACGCGAGTACTCTGGCGCCTTTTTGTTGAATACATGCGGTAAATGTGTCTTCACTAAAATGGAGCCAGATTCCGATTGTCATTTCAGTAAAATAACACAGGTGACGCGCTTCCGGGGAGCGATGGAAAGGTGAGTAGGATGGGTAGCACATAACAGGATGGGGGAGCAAGATGGGGGAGCACAAAACAGGATGGGGGAGCACATAACAGGATTGTGGAGCACATAACAGGATGGGGTGCACATAATAGGATGGAAGAGCACATAACAGGATGGGGGCAGCACATAGTATAAGGGCAGCATATAACAGGATGGGAAGCACATAACAGGATGGGGGAGCACATAACAGGATGGGGAGCACTTAACAGGATGGGGGCAGCACATAGGATAGGGGCAGCACATAACAGGATGGGGAGCACATAACAGGATGGGGGAGCACATAACAGGATGGGGGCAGCACATAACAGGATGGGGGAGCACATAACAGGATGGGGAGCACATAACAGGATGGGGGGGCAGGATGGTGGAGCACATAACAGGATGGCAGAGCACATAACAGGATGGGGAGCACATAACAGGATGGGGGAGCACATAACAGGAAGGGGGAGCATGGACCAGAATGGGGGCAGCACATAACAGGATGGAGGAGCACATAACAGGATGGGGGAGCACATAACAGGATAGGGAAGCATATACCAGGATGGGGGAGCATATACCAGGATGGGGAAGCAGGATGGGGGAGCATAGACCAGGATGGGGGAGCATGGACGAGGATGGGGGAGCATGGACCAGGATGGGGGATCATGAACCAGGATAGGGGACCATATACCAGTAACAAATGCTCCCCACCCGGGCGTAGAATGGGTTCAATAGCTAGTATACTATATTACTGTCGGCCTAAAGAACAATTTTATGTGAATAAACTTATATTCCATCATTATTACTTTTATATGTTTTGTGCAGATTTCTGCTACTTACCTGTTGCACCAATGTCCTGATGTTCTTCTGTAAATGCTCAAGATATGCTGAGCTCATACGACCTTGCTGGTATTTGGTCAGGCAGTCTCTCACTAGCTCCATAACCAGCCGGTAAGTGAAGCTGAGGACGCCATTGGGTAGTGGTAGCACAATGTCAGGGGCATAGGTGGTAAGAATCCCCTGCAGCAGTGCTAACACCTGAAAATTGTCTGAAGGAATTTCAGACATTTCAAATAAATCCAAATCACAGTCAGTAAATCACTAGCTATGTAGTTAATCACCAACAACAATGACACCGGAATGTCAAAGTGACACTGTAGCTGTAAACACTGGCACAAGTATTGTTGGTGCATTATGATGTCATAATAGCAGTGATATCATCATGGAATGTTGAGATGTTACCTTATATGGAGCTTCTCTCCATAAAAGTAAGTTGCCTAGCAACACAAGCAGCATCATCACAGGCTGAGCATCAGTACCAGGTGCAGGCATGGAGGAAAGACCTGTGGGGGCTTTACTCCTCTGACCAGCGGGGGTGATTTTTATGTTTTAAATTCAATCATTTACATCTGTTCTACATAATAAAAAATATATAATTTCTATAAGAAATCCAGATTCAGATGCTAAAAGAAGTATATTTACTGGTGGATCAGAGACTGCAGCTCAGAGGCCCACACCTCCCCCCACATCCGCTTCCCAAGATAGGGGTCTGTGCACAGCTCTCCGCAGCAGCCAGCAGCCAGGCAGCATTATGTGGTGAGTATGGCAGCGCTGCAGTGCTGAAATCAGCAGGTCTGCGGCAGCACGGTATGGCATAGTGCACCTGGGACCTATGGAATCTTCAAGGGTTTGTTCAGAGCCGCGTACTTCCATACTGGGAAGTGAACAGCGCTGATGACATCACATCTACAGATACATGATGGGACGGTGTAAGTGTGGCCGCCATCATGCCTGTGACTTGGTAGGTTTCCTCAGACGGCAGCTCACTCACCTCCCAATGTGGAAGGAAGCGGCCGGAAAATCCTTTTAGTCTATAAAAAAAATTAAGATTCCACCAATTCTTGCAGACAATTTTTTTTGTTCTTCTCACCTCACAAAAAAAACCAAATGATGAAAACATCTCATGTACCGCGCACTGTTACCCATAAATATTGTAGCTCGTTCCATTGAGCTCTTGGTCAAATCTAAACAGAAAAATGAAAGTTATGGGTCAATGATTAAAAAAGCAAAATAAACTGGATATCTGTGTAATTGTATCAACCTGCAGAATAAAGTTAATTTGTCTACAGTGAGCGGCAAAAAAGAAGGAAAATAAAAAAGTGATGGAAGATTTATTTATTTATTCATCGTCACTCATATCATACCATTAAAAAGAAAGAAACTGTAGTGGTGGTGAATTCTGATGTCATAATAGGGGTGATGTCATCATGGAATCTTGTGAGGGAATCATATATGGAGCTTCTCACCTTATAAGGAAGTTGCCTAGCAACAGTGAAGATGGTAAAACCATAGGGTGAGCATCAGTGCTTGTATGTAAGAGGGAGCTGTGGGCACCGGGCTCTTCTCATCAGTGAGGGGATTTATAAATATATTTATTAATATCTGTATACACAATAAAAATCATAATTACGTATTTAGAAGAAATCCGGATTCAGGATCTAAAAGAAGTATCTTTATCTGGGGGGTCCAGGGAATGAAGATCAGAAGCCCACGCCTCACCACCCCCCAACTTCCCAAGATGGGGGTCTCTATTACAAATATAACCCTGCCTGACATTTGAGAAAATCTAAATTTTGTTAATTATTACTAATTTTTATTACGAAACAGAAAAAAGAGTCGGAATCAGGAGAATTCAGGGATGTTTAGATATTTAGCTCAAATTTTGAGTAGGTGTCAGATCCTCTATAATCTTGGTGAATAAAACACTAGTCCTAATAAATCTCCTCCTACGTTCTCCGATCACCACCATATTTGTATTCCAAGAGCCTCAAAGCACCGGAAAGAGCAAGTAACTGAGGAATCAGGCGCATTCTAATCTGTAACCATGGAGACACATAGGCTGCATAAGAGCTGTATATGACGCGCCCCCTGGGCCATGTTCAAGGGATTACCCGGAGCCGGATCTGGATAGGGGTAGTAGTCCTTGTGGCGGTGACCCGGTCCGTGCCCAGGGTGTCAAACTAAGTGGCAGTCTATGGCAGTAGATGTTAATTTGATCGACTACGCCACCCGTTGAGTACGCCGCCGCTGCAGAGCAGTCCGCTGAGGCCGGTGGTATATGTGCAGCAGTGATGGTATAACCCCCAACGGGAGGGGTATGGCCTCAGGGCAGCAGGTGTGGATGATGGGTGTAGTTATGTTGTAGAAAGGAGAGTCAGAGACTTGAGGTGCAGTTTCAGGGTTTTTACTCACGGTTGTTCTCTCAGTCACTCTGGCCTTGAGTGACCACCCGAGCCGTGCTGCGTCCACCAGGACCTGGACTCGGCTAACCCCCAGGCAGTTCTGGAGCGTGGCCCTGAGCTCCCTTTCTCTCTCTCTGTCTCTGGCCATTCCCACCAGGGATCCACCTTTGGCCGGCTCCCTCGGGTCTCTTGGTGGTCAAACCTCCTCTGGGTTCCCTGACCCTATGCTTGGTGTGCCTTTCTGGTGGATTTGGTGAGGGTCGTGGCAAATCTTGACCACGACCTCCGGTTCCTGGCTGAGGATAAGTGGCCTCCACCAGTTCGGGTTCCGGTACCCGTGTCCGCCAACCCTTCACCCTTTTTGGTCTGATTCTGGGTTCTTAGGGTTCCTTCTGACTCTGCTTCTCTGGGCCTTTCTTCCTCCTCTCTCTCTTCAATGCAGGCTTGGCCCTGGAGCTGGGCCCAGCCGGAGCCACAGCTCCCTGTCAGCCCTCCTGGCTGAGCTCCCCTGCTAAAAAGACCCTGTCCTAAGATGGTGCCCACCTTATATACTCCCTCTATGTGTGAGCCCAGGTGACTAGCACCCAATGAGCTCCTAGCTTTACCCAGAGTACTCCCCCTATCTGCCCCTACACTACTGGGATGTTCCACCCCCCTCCCACTCCAGCCAGGGACAGACGCTGTAGTACCTGCACATATACTTGGTGGGAGTACCGTTGTTCTGTCCCCCGGAAATGGGATGTATGTAGTGCATGCAGCCTACTGAGCTCAGTTCCACACTCCATCCTTACCCGGGAGTGGAATACCACACCTCTGGCTTGAGGTGTAATACCCCTGTAGCAGCCGAGTCCTCAGGGTGCTACATATACACTACACAAGATTTACAAATTTGTTTCATTTTTTATTTTAAGGAACCAAGAAAAAAAAATACTGTAAAAGATCTTCTAACAACGAGAAATGATTCCAGGATTGTCTTTCCACTATATATACAGTATATACTCACAACACAAAGGTTAACTAATAGTTTTAATGATTTTCTGTAATAAATATTTGTATAAATATGAGAAACATTTATATAAAAATACAACAAATAATAATAAAAATTTCAATTATAAAACAAGAAATACGTCTTATAATAATATTACTCAGCGATTTATAAAAATAACAAAATTCTTGTCGCTGCTGCTCCTGACGACCAATCAGATTTCTGCCGTTTTGCCTCTTGCAGTGCGGAATCGATGGCTGGAATCTGACTGGTTGCTACGGGCAACACTTTCATTATTCTCTACACTGTTTGTATAAATAATCCTTAAACTCTCGTTGCCGATAGCAACTGATTAGAATTCAGCTTTTACATTTGTAATTTACAGAAGAAAAATAAACGTGATTTCTGATTGGTCGCTAGGGGTAACAAAGACGCTACATGACAGCTGAGGCTCCGTGACAATGGCGTCTGTTACTCCAGGTACTGGATGATGGGCCGGACACAGGTGCAGCCCACCGTCACCAGCTGCTTCTCCAGCCTATAGGTGGGGACACATCCTCTCATCTCACCACGCAGGACCAGGATCTCCTGTCTGATGGGGACTGAGTTCATGCTGAGGTCCACATGACCCTCCGAGTCCAAACATCCGCGGTGGAGACATCGGGCCTCGCTGATGACCGCAGGGAATCTGTTATTGTCCACATTAGAGCTGGTGGAAGGAGATGAGAGAAATCAGGACACAGCAGTAACCATGTTTAGTCCCCCATACTCCGGCCTGCTGACCCCCATATATCATTATTATTATTTCTGCCATTACTCCATGTACATTCACCTGTATTCCCATGGAGAGATGGAGCGGCTCCTCACACTGTCCGCCATTACTTGTGCAGAACTCCGACTTCCGACCTTCATATCCACCTTCACACGTGGAGGAAATGTGGTGTCCGGTGTGAAGAGACATCCCCCGCCGGACACTAGAGGGGCCTCCCAGCCATCAGCGCCAGGGACCTGCCCTTCTCTTCCATGGACACAAGAGATGAAGATCAGAAGAAGCAAAGTGGAGAAAACCTGAGGACAGAAGATGTCACACATGTGATAGGGGACATTGTGGAAGTGTCAACATTATGTAGTGATATAAGTAAGGGTTAAATAATGGATCAATAATATACACTAATAATATTCATACTCGTATGGACCTATCCCAAAGATATGCAACAGCGCTCAAGCCAAGAGCAACCAGATATGACTATATAACACATATAAGAAAGTCCAACATTTTAAGTGGAATTCATTCAACAATCTATTATACTAGCTATTGAACCCGTTCTACGCCCGGGTGGCGAGCATTTTTATTGATATATGGTCTCCCATATATCGTATGAGTATGTGTTCCCCCCTCCTGGTATTTGTGCTGCCCCCATCCTGTCCCCACGATCCTATCCTGGTATGCATGGCACACCTCAACCCCAATCCTGGTATGCATGGCACCCCTCATCCCCAATCCTGGTATGCATGGCACTCCTCACCCCCAATCCTGGTATGCATGACACCGCTTACCCCAATCCTGGTATGCGTGGCTCTCCTCATCCCCCATTCTTGTATGCATGGCACCCCTCATCCCCAATCCTGGTATGCATGGCCCCCTCATCCCCAATCCTGGTATGCATGGCCCCCCTCATCCCCAATCCTGGTGTGCATGGCACCCCTCATCCCCAATCCTGCTATGCATGGCACCCCTCATCCCCCAATACTGGTATGCATGGCAACCCTCATCCCCCAATCCTGGTATGCATGGTACCCCTCATCCAGCTATCCTGGTATGCATGGCACCCCTCAACCCCAATCCTGGTATGCATAGTACCCCTCACCCCCCAATCCTGGTATGCATGGCACCCCTCATGCCCAATCCTGGTATGCATGGCCCCCCTCATCCCCAATCCTGGTATGCCTGGCCCCCCTCTTCCCCAATCCTGGTATGCATGGCACCCCTCATCCACAATCCTGGTATGCATGGCCCCCCTCATCCCCCAATCCTGGTATGCATGGCAACCCTCATCCCCCAATCCTGGTATGCATGGTACCCCTCATCCCCCTATCCTGGTATGCATGGCACCCCTCAACCCCAATCCTGGTATGCATAGTACCCCTCACTCCCCAATCCTGGTATGCATGGCACCCCTCAACCCCAATCCCGGTATGCATCGCACCCCTCATGCCCAATCTTGGTATGCATGGCACCCCTCATACCCAATCCTGGTATGCATGGCACCCCTCATGCCCAATCCTGGTATGCATGGCACCCCTCATCCCCAATCCCGAGATGCATGGCACCCCTCATCCCCAATCCCGGTATGCATGGCACCCCTCATCCCCAATCCCGGTATGTATGGCACCCCTCATTCCCAATCCTGGTATGAATGCCACTCTTCATCCCAATCCTGGTATGCATGGGCCCCTCATCCCCAATAATGTTATACATGGTACACCTTATCCCTATCCTGGCATACATGGTACCCCTCATCCCTCTCCTGGTATGTATGGTACCCCTCATCCTGGTGTGCTTGGTACCCCTCATCCCAATTCAGGTATGTATGGCATCCTCATCCCAGAAACCTGGTATGCATGGCACCCAATCCCTCATCCTAGAATGCATGGTACCCCTCATCCTTATCCTGGTATGCAAGATACCCCTCATCCTGGTACGCATGGCACCCCATACCTCATCCTGGTATGCATGGTACCCCGCATTCCTATCCTAGCATGCTTGGTACCCCTCATCCCTATTCTGGTATGCATGGCACCCCTCACCCACCCAATCCTGGTATGCATGGTCCCCTCACCCCCCAATCCTGGTTTGCATGGTCCCCTCACCCCCCAATCCTAGTATGCATGGTCCCCTCAACCCCCAATCCTGGCATGCATGGACCCCTCACCTCCCAATCCTGGTATGCATGGGCCACTCATCCCCCAATAATGGTATGTGTGGTAGCCCTCATCCTGGTATGCATAGTCCCCTCACCCCCCAATCCTGGTATGTGTGGTACCCCTCACCTCCCAATACTGGTATGTATGGTTTCCTCACCCATCAATCCTGGCATGCATGGTCCCCTCACCCCCCAATCCTGGTATGTGTGGTACCCATCACCCCCCAATCCTGGTATGCATGGTCCCCTCACCCCCCAATCCTGGTATGTGTGGTACCCCTCACCCCCCAATCATGGTATGCATGGTCCCCTCACCACCCAATTCTGGTATGTGTGGTACCCCTCATCCTTGTATGCATGATCCCCTCGCCCCACAATCCTGGAATGCATGGTCCCCTCACCCCCAATCCTGGTATGTGTGGCCCCCTCATCCCTTTCACACTGTACACACATACAAAAAAAAATAAAAAGTTATACTCACCTTTCTTCTCTGTGCTCCAGCGCTGCTGCGTCCTGTTTTGCCGGGGGCCTGTGGAGGAGTGCGGCGCTGGAGCACCGCGCTGTCCGGCGCCATTTTGCTGAAGACACACTGCAAATGTGTCTTCAGTAAAATGGCGCCGGATAGCGCTATGCGCATGAGCCGATCCGATGCCTCACTCCTGCCCCGGACTTCGGCGAAAAGAGGCGCCGTGGCAACGCTTCCCCCAGTCAGGTAAGTATGTATGTATGGAGATCGCGGGATGCGTTCAGTTTCTACGCATACCGCAATCTCCGGCGCCATATACTCCTCTTATCTGTAACGGCTGGATGTATGATTCTGTTTGGAGCCAGACTGCGCATCGCGCATGCACAGTCTATCGAGGCTTTAGACAGAGACACGCATCGCAGGTCATATTATAGACTAGATATAGAACCCGTTCTACTCCCGGGTGGCGAGCATTTTTATTGGTATATGGTCTCCCAGGCTGGTATGTGCTGCACCCCTCCTGGTATTTGTGCTGCCCCAATCCTGTCCCCGCCTTTCTATCCTGGTATGCATGGCACCCCTCATCCCTATCTTGGTATGCATGGCACCCCTCATCCCTATCCTGTAATGCATGGCACCCCTCATCCCTATCCTGGTATGCATGGCACCCCTCATCCCTATCATGGTATGCATGGCACCCCTCATCCCTATCCTGGTATGCATGGCACCCTTCATCCCTATCCTGTAATAGATGGCACCCTTCACCCCCCATCCTGTAATGTATGGCATCCTTCACCCCCAATCCTGGAAGGCATGGCACCCCTCATCCCCAATAGTGGTATGCCTGGCACCCCTCATCCCCACTCCTGGTATGTGTGGTACTCCTCATCCCTATCCTGGTATGTATGGTATCCCTCATCCTGGTATGCATGGCACCCCTCACCCCCAATCCTGGTATGCAGAGCACCGCTCACCCCCAATCCTGGTATGCATGGCACCCCTCAACTCCAATCCTGGAAGTCATGGCATCCCTCATCCCCAATCCTGGTATGCGTGGCACCCCTCATCCCCAATCCTAGTATGTGTGGTACTCCTCATCCCAATCCTGGTATGCAGGGTACCCCATCCCTCATCCTTATCCTGATACGTATGGTATCCCTCATCCTTGCATGCATGGGCCCCTCACCCACATCCTGGTATGCATGGCACTCCTCACCCACATCCTGGTATGCATGGCATCCCTCACTCCCATCCTGGTATGCATGGCACTCCTCATCCCTATGCTGGTATGCATGGCCCCTCATCCGAATCCTGGTATGCATGGCACCCCTCATCCCCAATCCTGGTATGCATGGCATCCCTCATCCCCAATCCTGGTATGCATGGCACCCCTCATCCCCAATCCTGCTATGCATGGCACCCTTCATCCCCAATCCTGGTATGCATGGCACCCCTCACCCCCCAATCCTGGTATGCATGGCTCCCTCATCCCCAATCCTTTTATGCATGGCCCCCTCTTCCCCAATCCTGGTATGCATGGTAACCCTCATGCCCAATCCTGGTATGCATGGCTCCCACATCCCCAGTCCTGGGTATGCATGACTCACTCATCCCCAATCCTGGTATGCATGGCTCCCTCATCCCCAATCCTGGTATGCATGGCATCCCTCATCCCCAATCCTGGGAAGCATGGCACCCCTCATCCCCAATCCTGTTATGCATGTTACCACTCATCCCCAATCCTGTTATGCATGGCACCACTCATCCCCAATTTGGTATGCATGGCTCCCTCATCCTCAATCCTGGAATGCATGTCATCCCTCATCCCCAATTCTGGTATGCATGGCACCCCTAAGCCCCAATCCTGTTATGCATGGCACCACTCATCCACAATCCTGGTATGCATGGCATCCCTCACCCCCCAATTATGGTATGCATGGCTCCCTCATCCCCAATCCTGGGAAGCATGGCACCCCTCATCCCCAATCCTGTTATGCATGTTACCCCTCATCCCCAATCCTGTTATGCATGGCACCACTCATCCCCAATTTGGTATGCATGGCTCCCTCATCCTCAATCCTGGAATGCATGTCATCCCTCATCCCCAATCCTGGTATGCATGGCACCCCTAAGCCCCAATCCTGTTATGCATGGCACCACTCATCCTCAATCCTGGTATGCATGGCTCCCTCACCCCCATCCTGGTATGCATGGCACTCCTCATCCCTATCCTGGTATGCATGGCCCCTCATCCGATTCCTGGTAAGCATGGCACCCCTCATCCCCAATCCTGGTATGCATGCCATCCCCCATCCCTAATCCTTGTATGCATGGCACCTCTCTTCCCCAATCCTGGTATGCATGGCACCCTTCATCCCCAATCCTGGTATGCATGGCATCCCTCACCCCCCAATTCTGGTATGCATGGCTCCCTCATCCCCAATCCTGGTATGCATGGCCCCCTCTTCCCCAGTCCTGGTATGCATGGCACCCCTCAACCCCAATCCTGGTATGCATGGCTCCCTCATCCCCAATTCTGGTATTCATGGTACCCCTCATCCCCAATCCTGGTATGCATGGCTCCGTCATCCACAATCCTGATATGCAAGGCACTCCTCATCCCTATCCTGGTATGCATGGCACTCCTCATCCCTATCCTGGTAAGCATGGGCCCCTCATCCCCAATCCTGGTATACATGGTACCCCTCATCACTATCCTGGTATGTATTGCACCCCTCATCCTCGTATGCATGGCACTCCATCACTCATCCTGGTATGCATGGTACCCCTCATCCCTATTCTGGTATGCATGGTACCCCTCATCCTGGTGTGCATGGCACCCCTCATCCCAATTCTGCTATGTATGGCCTCCTCATCCCAGAAACCTGGTATGCATGACACCCAATCCCTCATCCTAGTATGCATGGCACCCCTGATCCTTATCCTGGTATGCATGGTACCACTCATCCCTATTCTGGTATGCATGGTACCCCTCATCCTGGTATGCATGGCACCCCATCCCTCATCCTGGTATGCATGGCACCCCGCATTCCTATTCTGGTATGCATGGCACTCCTCATCCCCTAATCCTGGTATGCATGGTCCCCTCAACCCCCAATCCTGGTATGCATGGTCCTCTCACCCCCCAATCTTGGTATACATGGTCCCCTCACCCCCCAATCCTGATATGCATAGTCCCTTCACCCCCCAATCCTGGTATGTATGGTCCCCTCACATCGCAATCCTGATATGCATTTTCCCTCACCCCCCAATCCTGGTATGCATGGCACCCCTCATCCCCAATCCTGTTATGCATGGCACCCCTCAACCCCAATCCGGTTATGCATGGCAATACTCATCCCCAATTTGGTATGCATGGCTCCCTCATCCTCAATCCTGGTATGCATGGCATCCCTCATCCCCAATCCTGGTATGCATGGCACCCCTAATCCCCAATCCTGTTATGCATGGCACCAATCATCCTCAATCCTGGTATGCATGGCTCCCTCACCCCCATCCTGGTATGCATGGCACTCCTCATCCCTATCCTGGTATGCATGGCCCCTCATCCGAATCCTGGTATGCATAGCATCCCTCATCCTCAATCCTGGTAAGCATGGCATCCCTCATCCCCAATCCTGGTCTGCATGGCCCCCTCTTCCCCAATGCTGGTATGCATGGCTCCCCTCAACCCCAATCGTGGTATGCATGGCTCCCACATCCCCAGTCCTGGTATGCGTGGCTCCCTCATCCCCAATCCTGGTATGCATGGCTCCATCATCCCCAATACTGGTATGCATGGCTCCCTCATCCCCAATCCTGGTATGCATGGCTCCCTCATCCCCAATCCTGGTATGCATGGCTCCCTCATCCCTAATTCTGGTATGCGTGGCACCCCTCATCCCCAATCCTGTTATGCATGGCACCACTCATCCCCAGTCCTGGTATGCATGGCTCCCTCATCCCCAATCCTGGTATGCATGGCTCCCTCATCCCCAATCCTGGTATGCATGGCTCCCTCATCCCCAATCCTGGTATGCATGGCACCCCTCATCCCCAATAATGTTATGCATGGCACCACTCATCCCCAATCCTGGTATACATGGCTCCCTTATCCCCAATCCTGGTATGCAAGGCACCCATCATCCCCAATCCTTGTATGCATGGCACCCCTCATCCCCAATCCTATTATGCATAGCACCTCTCATCCTCAATTCTGGTATGCGTGGCTCCCTCATCCCCAATCCTGGAATGCATGGCACCCCTCATCCCCAATCCTGGTATGCATGGTTTCCTCATCCCCAATCCTGGTATTCATGTTACCCCTCATCCCCAATCCTGGTATGTATGGCTCCGTCATCCACAATCCTGATATGCAAGGCACTCCTCATCCCTATCCTGGTATGCATGGCACTCCTCATCCCTATCCTGGTAAGCTTGGTACCCCTCATCCCCCAAATCCTGGTATGTGTGGCCCCCTCACCCCCAATCCTGGTATGTGTGGCCCCCTCACCTCCCAATCCTGGTATGTGTGGGCCCCTCACCCCCCAGTCATGGTATGTTTGGCCACCTCATCCCTTTCACGCTGTACACACATGCAAAAAAATAATCACTTATACTCACCTTTCTTCCCTGTGCTCCAGCGCTGCTGTGCCCTGTTCTGTTGGAGGCCGGGGGAGGAGTGTGGCGCCGGGGTACGTGCATGCCCATACCACACTGTCCGGTGCCATTTTGCTGAAGACAAACTGCAAATGTGTCTTCAGTAAAATGGCGCCAGATAGCACTATGCACATGCGCCTATCCGACGCCTCACTCCTGCCCCGGTCTCTGGTGAAGAGCAACGCTCCTCCTGGTCAGGTAAGTATGTAAGTATGGCACCAGAGATCGCGGTATGCATTCAGTGTCTACGCATACCGCGATCTCCGGCGCCATACACACTCCTCTTACCTGTAACAGCTGGATGCGGCCTTCTGTCTGAAGCCAGACTGTGCGTCGCGCATGCACAGTCTATAAAGGCATCAGACAGAGACACGCATCTCCCGTTATATTATAGATTGTCATGTCATTGACCAAAAACCCAAGCTCAGGACAACAGTATCTATAATATAAAGGCGGATGCGTGTCTCTGTCCGAAGCCTCGATAGACTGCGCATGCGTGACGCGCCTGCAGAGTCTATACCCCCCACAGAGGCACGCATCCCCATCCTAAACGAGGATGTGGATTGTGGCGCCAGAAATCGCGGTACGCATAAGCACTGAACGCATACCGCGATTTCCGGCACCATAACAACTTACCTATCCGGGAGGTCAGTTGCCACGGCATCTCTTCAGGCAGAAGGCCGGGATCCACCGTCGGTACCGGCGCATGCGCATAGCGCACTTCCGGCGCCGTTTTATTGAAGACACATTGCAAGGGTGTCTTCAACAGACACATTGAAGACACACTAGCAGTGTGTCTTCAACAAGATGGCGCCGGAAACCGCGGTCTGCGCAGGCGCTGATCCGGCGTCAGTGCTCTCCCCCGCCCTCTTCTGACATCACTAATCATTTAAATATCTAACGCACCCCCACACTTCGCCGCCATTTTAAAAACAGAAGATTTCTGCGTCACACAGCGCCTCCAGTCTCTAGCTTAAAAAAACAAAAACATTTTGTAGTATATATAGATATATATATTACAAATATATCTATATATAAAGAAGATACTATATACAAATATATATATCTATATATACTATATAGAATAGTTATCAGAGTACTCCAACACAGTCAGCGGAGCAATCCCGCACAAAATACGTCAGCGGAGCAATCCCGCACAAAATACGTCAGCGGAGCAATCCCGCACAAAAAACCTCAGCGGAGCAATCCCGCACAAAATACGTCAGTGGAGCAATCCCGCACAAAATACGTCAGCGGAGCAATCCCGCACAAAAAACCTCAGCGGAGCAATCCCGCACAAAATACGTCAGCGGAGCAATCCCGCACAAAAAAACCTCAGCGGAGCAATCCCGCACAAAAAACCTCAGCGGAGCAATCCCGCACAAAATACGTCAGCGGAGCAATCCCGCACAAAAAAACCTCAGCGGAGCAATCCCGCACAAAAAACTTCAGCGGAGCAATCCCGCACAAAATACGTCAGCGGAGCAATCCCGCACAAAATACGTCAGCGGACCAATCCCGCACAGAAAAACGTCAGCGGAGCAATCCCGCACAAAATACGTCAGCCGAGCAATCCCGCACAAAATACGTCAGCGGAGCAATCCCGCACAAAATACGTCAGCGGAGCAATCCCGCACAAAATACGTCAGCGGAGAAATGCAGCCACTTTCTACTGAATATAAAAATCTAATAAGTCAGCGGAGCAATCCAGCCACTTTATACTGAATATATACGTCAGGGGAAAAATCCGGCCACTTTCTACTGAATATAAATATATATAATACGTCAGCAGAACAATCCGGACACTTTTTACTGAATATATATATATACAGTTATATGAAAAAGTTTGGGCACCCCTATTAATCTTAAGCTTAATGTTTTATAAAAATTGGTGTTTTTGCAACAGCTATTTCATTTTGATATATGTAATAACTGTTGGACACAGTAATGTTTCTGCCTTGAAATGAGGTTTATTGTACTAACAGAAAATGTGCAATCTGCATTCAAACAAAATTTGACAGGTGCATAAGTATGGGCACCTCACCAGAAAAGTGACATTAATATTTAGTAGATCCTCCTTTTGCAAAAATAACAGCCTCTAGTCGCTTCCTGTAGCTTTTAATGATTTCCTGGATCCTGGATGAAGGTATTTTTGACCATTCCTCTTTACAAAACAATTCCAGTTCAGTTAAGTTTGATGGTCGCCGAGCATGGACAGCCCTCTTCAAATGATCCCACAGATGTTCAATGATATTCAGGTCTGGGGACCGGGATGGCCATTCCAGAACATTGTAATTGTTCCTCTGCATGAATGCCTGATTAGATTTGGAGCGGTGTTTTGGATCAATGTCTTGCTGAAAGATCCATCCCCTGCGTAACTTCAACTTTATCACTGATTCTTGAACATTATTGTCAAGAATCTGCTGATACTGAGTGGAATCCATGCGTCCCTCAACTTTAACAAGATTCCCGGTGCCGGCATTGGCCACACAGCCCCAAAGCATGATGGAACCTCCACCAAATTTTACTGTGGGTAGCAAGTGTTTTTCTTGGAATGCTGTGTTTTTTTTGCCGCCATGCATAATGCCTTTTTGTATGATCAAACAACTCAATCTTGGTTTCATCAGTCCACAGTACCTTCTTCCAAAAATAAATTGGCTTCTCCAAATGTGCTTTTGCATACCTCAGCCGACTCTATTTGTGGCGTGCTTGCAGAAACGGCTTCTTTCGCATCACTCTCCCATACAGCTTCTCCTTGTGCAAAGTGCGTTGTATAGTTGACCGATGCACAGTGACACCATCTGCAGCAAGTTGATACTGCAGCTCTCTGGAGGTGGTCTGAGGATTGTCCTTGACTGATCTCACCATTCTTCTTCTCTGCCTTTCTGATGTTTTTCTTGGCCTGCCACTTCTGGCCTTAACAAGAACTGTCCCTGTGTTCTTCCATTTCCTTACTATGTTCCTCACAGTGGAAACTGACAGGTTAAATCTCTGAGACAGCTTTTTGTATCCTTCCCCTGAACAACTATGTTGAATAATCTTTGTTTTCAGATCATTTGACAGTTGTTTTGAGGAGCCCATGATGCCACTCTTCAGAGGAGATTCAAACAGGAGAACAACTTGCAAGTGGCCACTTTAAGTAGCTTTTCTCATGATTGCATACACCTGGCTATGAAGTTCAAAGCTCAATGAGGTTACAAAACCAAAAAAAGTGCTTTAGTAAGTCAGTAAAAAGTAGGTAGGAGTATTTAAAACAAGAAAATGATAAGGGTGCCCATACTTATGCACCTGTCAAATTTTGTTTGAATGCAGATTGCACATTTTCTGTTAGTACAATAAACCTCATTTCAAGGTAGAAACATTACTGTGTCCAACAGTTATTACATATATCAAACTGAAATAGCTGTTGCAAAAACACGAATTTTTATAAAACATTAAGCTTAAGATTAATAGGGGTGCCCAAACTTTTTCATATAACTGTATACTACGTCAGCGGAGCAATCCAGCCACTTTCTACTGAATATATATAATACGTCAGCGGAGCAATCCGGCCACTTTCTACTGAATATAAATATATATAATACGTCAGCGGAGCAATCCGGCCACTTTCTACTGAATATATATATATATAATACGTCAGCGGAGCAATCCGGCCACTTTCTACTGAATATAAATATATATAATACGTCAGCGGAGCAATCCAGCCACTTTCCTCTGAATATATAATACGTCAGCGGAGCAATCCGGCCACTTTCTACTGAATATATATATATATAATACGTCAGCGGAGCAATCCAGCCACTTTCTACTGAATATAAATATATATAATACGTCAGCGGAGCAATCCAGCCACTTTCTACTGAATATATATAATACGTCAGCAGAGCAATCCGGCCACTTTCTACTGAATATAAATATATATAATACGTCAGCGGAGCAATCCAGCCACTTTCCTCTGAATATATATAATACGTCAGCGGAGCGATCCAGCCACTTTCCTCTGAATATATATAATACGTCAGCGGAGCAATCCAGCCACTTTCTACTGAATATAAATATATATAATACGTCAGCGGAGCAATCCAGCCACTTTCTACTGAATATATATAATACGTCAGCAGAGCAATCCGGCCACTTTCTACTGAATATAAATATATATAATACGTCAGCGGAGCAATCCAGCCACTTTCCTCTGAATATATATAATACGTCAGCGGAGCGATCCAGCCACTTTCCTCTGAATATATATAATACGTCAGCGGAGCAATCCAGCCACTTTCCTCTGAATATATATAATACGTCAGAGGAGCAATCCAGCCACTTTCCTCTGAATATATATAATACGTCAGCAGAGCAATCCGGCCACTTTCTACTGAATATAAATATATATAATACGTCAGCGGAGCAATCCAGCCACTTTCCTCTGAATATATATAATACGTCAGCGGAGCGATCCAGCCACTTTCCTCTGAATATATATAATACGTCAGCGGAGCAATCCAGCCACTTTCCTCTGAATATATATAATACGTCAGAGGAGCAATCCAGCCACTTTCCTCTGAATATATATAATACGTCAGCAGAGCAATCCAGCCACTTTCTACTGAATATATATAATACGTCAGCGGAGCAATCCAGCCACTTTCCTCTGAATATATATAATACGTCAGCGGAGCAATCCAGCCACTTTCCTCTGAATATATATAATACGTCAGCGGAGCGATCCAGCCACTTTCCTCTGAATATATATAATACGTCAGCGGAGCAATCCAGCCACTTTCCTCTGAATATATATAATACGTCAGAGGAGCAATCCAGCCACTTTCTACTGAATATATATAATACGTCAGCGGAGCAATCCAGCCACTTTCCTCTGAATATATATAATACGTCAGCGGAGCAATCCAGCCACTTTCCTCTGAATATATATAATACGTCAGAGGAGCAATCCAGCCACTTTCTACTGAATATATATAATACGTCAGCGGAGCAATCCAGCCACTTTCCTCTGAATATATATAATACGTCAGAGGAGCAATCCAGCCACTTTCCTCTGAATATATATAATACGTCAGCGGAGCAATCCAGCCACTTTCTACTGAATATAAATGTATATAATACGTCAGCGGAGCAATCCAGCCACTTTCCTCTGAATATATATAATACGTCAGCGGAGCGATCCAGCCACTTTCCTCTGAATATATATAATACGTCAGCGGAGCAATCCAGCCACTTTCTACTGAATATAAATATATATAATACGTCAGCGGAGCAATCCAGCCACTTTCTACTGAATATAAATATATATAATACGTCAGCGGAGCAATCCAGCCACTTTCTACTGAATATATATAATACGTCAGCAGAGCAATCCAGCCACTTTCTACTGAATATAAATATATATAATACGTCAGCGGAGCAATCCAGCCACTTTCTACTGAATATAAATATATATAATACGTCAGCGGAGCAATCCAGCCACTTTCTACTGAATATATATAATACGTCAGCGGAGCAATCCAGCCACTTTCCTCTGAATATATATAATACGTCAGCGGAGCAATCCAGCCACTTTCTACTGAATATAAATATATATAATACGTCAGCGGAGCAATCCAGCCACTTTCTACTGAATATATATAATACGTCAGCAGAGCAATCCAGCCACTTTCTACTGAATATAAATATATATAATACGTCAGCAGAGCAATCCGGCCACTTTCTACTGAATATAAATATATATAATACGTCAGTGGAGCAATCCAGCCACTTTCTACTGAATATATATAATACGTCAGCAGAGCAATCCAGCCACTTTCTACTGAATATAAATATATATAATACGTCAGTGGAGCAATCCAGCCACTTTCTACTGAATATATATAATACGTCAGCAGAGCAATCCAGCCACTTTCTACTGAATATAAATATATATAATACGTCAGCGGAGCAATCCAGCCACTTTCTACTGAATATATATAATACGTCAGCAGAGCAATCCAGCCACTTTCTACTGAATATAAATATATATAATACGTCAGCGGAGCAATCCAGCCCCTTTCTACTGAATATATATAATACGTCAGCAGAGCAATCCAGCCACTTTCTACTGAATATAAATATATATAATACGTCAGCGGAGCAATCCAGCCACTTTCTACTGAATATATATAATACGTCAGCGGAGCAATCCAGCCACTTTCCTCTGAATATATATAATACGTCAGCGGAGCAATCCAGCCACTTTCCTCTGAATATATATAATACGTCAGCGGAGCAATCCAGCCACTTTCCTCTGAATATATATAATACGTCAGCGGAGCAATCCAGCCACTTTCCTCTGAATATATATAATACGTCAGCGGAGCGATCCAGCCACTTTCCTCTGAATATATATAATACGTCAGCGGAGCAATCCAGCCACTTTCTACTGAATATATATAATACGTCAGCGGAGCGATCCAGCCACTTTCCTCTGAATATATATAATACGTCAGCAGAGCAATCCAGCCACTTTCCTCTGAATATATATAATACGTCAGCGGAGCGATCCAGCCACTTTCCTCTGAATATATATAATACGTCAGCGGAGCAATCCAGCCACTTTCCTCTGAATATATATAATACGTCAGCGGAGCGATCCAGCCACTTTCCTCTGAATATATATAATACGTCAGCAGAGCAATCCAGCCACTTTCCTCTGAATATATATAATACGTCAGAGGAGCGATCCAGCCGCTTTTTTGACTATATCAAACGTCAGCAGAGCTAAATATTTTAATTAAAGTTTACAACCTTATTCGTTCCGTAATTCCATTATAATGGCCCCCAAACGCCAGCAAGTTCTTTCTGAGGAGGAAACTCAGGCAAAAAAATCAAAAAGGGCTGAAGCTCAAAAGGTTGGTAGAAGTAGGGGTAAAAAACAGCACCTTAAATTGCAGCGTGAAAAAAATACTGTCAGAAGAAAGGCTGCCCGTCATAATCTCACCCCAAAAAAGCGTCAACAGATGCGCAACGCTGACGCTGAGAGGCATAGGTCTGCCCCAGAGAGGCATAGGTCTGACCCAGAGAGGCGTAGGTCTGGCCCAGAGAGTCATAGGTCTGCCCCAGAGAGGCGTAGGTCTGCCCCAGAGAGGCGTAGGTCTGCCCCAGAGAGGCATAGGTCTGCCCCAGAGAGGCATAGGTCTGCCCCAGAGAGGCGTAGGTCTGCCCCAGAGAGGCATAGGTCTGCCCCAGAGAGGCGTAGGTCTGCCCCAGAGAGGCATAGGTCTGCCCCAGAGAGGCGTAGGTCTGCCCCAGAGAGGCGTAGGTCTGCCCCAGAGAGGCGTAGGTCTGCCCCAGAGAGGCATAGGTCTGCCCCAGAGAGGCATAGGTCTGCCCCAGAGAGGCGTAGGTCTGCCCCAGAGAGGCGTAGGTCTGCCCCAGAGAGGCATAGGTCTGCCCCAGAGAGGCATAGGTCTGCCCCAGATAGTGTGACAGACGCTGAGCTTCAGCAGCATCGCAGCGCCAATGCTGAGAGACACAGAGGAGCCCGTACTAAACAACCTGCCCGCTGGGGTAAAAACGGAAGATCTCGCAACACTGCTTTGCTTACTGAAAACTTCAATGAAGACGACATTGGGGCATGCTATCTTGGCCCAATGAACAACAAATGCTCATTTTGTAATACCAACCATTTCCAAAATGAAATTGCAACAAACTGTTGTCATAGTGGAACCATCAAACTGGAAGAAGTGTGAATGCATCCCTATATTACTAATTGCATGAAGAGATCAGAACCAAACTCCAAGAATTTCATGGAAAACATAAGATCATACAATAGTGCAAACGCTTTTGCATCCATGGGCGCACAAATTGACCAATCAATTAACAGGCGATCAGGTCCTTTCTGTTACAGAATCCATGGGCAAATTTACCATGCAACATCTGCGTTGCACCCTAACCAAGGTGAATCACCAACATACGCCCAGTTATATATTCTGGATTCGGCACAATCCAGCCAACAGTGGATGCATTCGTAATCTTATGGAAAATCTACAAAGAATTCTGGAAGATATCAATCCTTTCTCCAGAGAATACAAAAATATGTTGCAATTTGAACAAGAAGAAATGCTAAAAGCAAATCTAGAAAACCGAATGCCAATTGAATATAGCATGACTTTCGTGAGAGAAAAAGTAAATACTATGCACCCCGGCAGAATCAATGCTCCAACTGCCAGAGGGGAAATTGCTGCCATTTTCCACAGCACAGATGGTGCACCCCCAAAAAACCGTGACATTACCATTCATCCAAAAAGTGGAATTTTACAAAATATATCTATTCTGAGTAGACTCTGTGACCCAATGAGCTAAGCTTTGCTTTTCCCTTATGGGGACTCTGGGTGGACTACAGAACTAAAAAAAACAGTTGGTCGAGGAAATGTGACTCCACTTCAATGGTATTCATACCACTTTGCCATTCGTGATGGTACTTTTAACCAGTTCCTTAATGCAGGAAAGCTGACACACCAATTTATGGTTGATGCCTATTGCAAAACTGAGGCAAACCGTTTGAATTGGGTGCGCACAAATCAAAGTACTGTAAGAGCTGAAGAATATGACGTCCTTCACCAATTCATGACCAACCACCGTTTCATGAACATAAATATCCTACCTGGAAAAAAAGTCATATAGCCATCGACTTTCCAAGGAAGTCCAAGAAATATGGCACAAAACTACCAAGATGCCATGGCAATGGTCAGGAAATATGGCAAACCAGACCTATTTGTAACAGTAACGTGCAATCCAAAATGGAGGGAAATCAGGGAAAACTTACTTCCCAGTCAGCAACCATGCGACAGGCCCGATTTAGTAGCTCGAGTATTTAACATGAAACTAAAATTGCTACTTGGAGACCTAACCACATACCACAGATTTGGACGTGTTAATGGTATGGTGTATGTAATTGAGTTCCAAAAAAGAGGGCTCCCTCATGGACACATATTGGCATTTATGGCCCCGGAATACAAAGCCTGGGAAAAAGAAAGAATTGACAAAATTGTTTGTGCAGAGCTCCCGCACAAAGACACGCATCCGAAGCTTTATGAAATTGTACAATCTTGCATGGTACACGGTCCATGTGGTCCACTTAATCCAAATGCACCATGCATGGACAATGGAAACTGTACAAGGTTTTCCCAAGGATTTCTGTTCCGAAACTAATAGCAATGTAAATGGATCCCCTAAATATCAACGCCGGGATGAGAACAACTTTGTTGAACTTGGTGGAAACAGGGTTGATAATAGATGGGTTGTACCTTACAATCCTTATCTTTCCTTAAAATACAATGCTCACATAAACGTTGAGATTTGCAGTTCTACAAAGTGTAAAATATTTGTTCAAATATGTTTACAAAGGGCATGATTGTGCAAATCTACAGTGTGTTACTGCTGCCACAGAACAAGAAGCCACGGTTGAATGGGATGAAGTAAAAAATGACTTAGAAACTCGATATGTAAGTGCACCTGAAGCATGCTGGAGACTCAGGGAATATAAAATGCACCATCAACCTGACCATGTGGAAAGATGAAATGTCCACCTTGAGGACAAGCATACAATATGCTTTATAGCAGGTAAAGAAGCTGAAGCCGTGCAGCGGAAAAACACCAAGTCTAAACTTCTTGCTGGGTTTAAACTGAATCGGGAAGATCCTAATGCCCAACAATATTTCTACATTGAAATCCCTGAACATTTCACTTGGGATGAAAAAAACGTTAAATGGAAACCACGTTGCAAATGTCATAAAACCACAATTGGCAGAATGTTTAACGTTAGTCCATTAGACAGAGAAAAATACTTTCTCCGAATTCTCCTTCTCAATGTTAGAGGCGCAACATCTTTTGAGGATCTCAGAACAACTGAAGGAAACCGTTTTGCTACTTTCCAAGAAGCCTGTATTGCAAGAGGGTTAACTGATGATGACTCTGAATGGGATACTCGCCTAACAGAAGCTGCCACTTATCAAATGCCAATACAACTTACACAATTGTCTGCATTTATTTGCATCATGTGTGAGCCGTCTAATGCTGCAGCATTGTTTCAAAGGCACAATAAAAATCTTATGGAAGACTATACCAGACGTTTCCCTCATGTAGAAAAGGCCGTCTATATGACATTACATGAAATTGAGCCTGTGTTACGGACACATGGAAAGTCATTACAAGATTTTGGCCTACACCTTCCTGTTGGCAAGTACGATGATCCAATCAATTCTGGCAAATATTACGACCCTGTTGCGGAAAAGGCTTTGAGGAGAAATTCCAAATGTTAAACCCAGGACAACGAAAGGCTTTCGAAAAAATCAGAGAAGCTTTTGAGATTCCAACTTGCAACAACGTCTATTTTTTATTGACGGACCTGGTGGAAGTGGTAAGACATTCCTGTATAATACAATCATGCATTACGTTCAGAGCAAAAATGAATTAGTCTTGCCATGTACATTTACAGGCATTGCTGCTACTTTGCTGGAAGGAGGCCGAACTTCCCATAATCTGTTCAAACTGCCTATACCAATTAATGAAACGTCGACGTGCAATATTCGTCATGGCAGCAATACTGCCAATGAGTTGAAAAACGCCAAACTCATAATCTGGGACGAAGCTTCTATGGCTTCAGCTCATGCTGTAAATGCAGTTGACACCTTCTACAAAGAACTCATGGCTGAAGATCCAAAAGTTCCCTCCAAAAAAACGTTCGGAGGTGCAGTGTCTGTTTTTGGTGGAGATTTTCGACAAATCCTTCCTGTTGTACCACATGGTACCAGAACCGAAATAATTTCAGCATGCATGAAGAACAGCAATTGTTGGAGGAATATTGAAGTCCTCAAATTGGACCTAAACATGCGTACCAATGAGGACAATGTCCCCCAAGAACATCAAGGCTTTTCCCAATGGCTTTTAAACCTTGGAGATGGAAAACTTCAAGAACCAGGACTAGAGGAAGGTATCTTTGAAATTCCTTCTGTCTGCATTGAAAATGGATGTATTGTTGATGCTGTCTTTCCTCAAGTCATACAACCAGAAGATAAAAGCATTGCAAACCGTGCAATCCTAACTCCAAAAAACCAACTTTCACATGAACTGAATGAAAATGTTCTTAGACGAATTCAGTCTGAATTGAAATGCTACACCAGTATTGATTCCATTCAGCAAGATACTGCAAATGCTGAGGAAGCAGCAAACTATCCGATGGAGTTCTTAAACAGCTTAACGCCTGGTGGTATGCCTCCTCATAGATTACATTTGAAAGTTGGAGCAGTAGTCATGCTATTAAGAAACCTTAACTCAAAAAGAGGTCTTTGCAATGGCACCAGAATGGTTGTGAAGCAAATTATGTCAAAAGTCATTGACTGTGAAATCCTCAGCGGATCATTTAAAGGTACAAGGGTATCATTCCCAGAGTTATTCTGCCCCAAGCCATCCTCATCTTCCTTTTACTTTAAAACGAAAACAGTTTCCCTTAAGACTTGCTTATGCTATGACCATCAACAAAAGTCAAGGGCAAACACTGGATTCAGTTGGCATATATTTGCCATCTCCAGCCTTCAGCCATGGCCAACTTTATGTCGCCTCTTCAAAGACAAAATCCTTCCAACAAGTCAAAGTCAAAGTTTTTGCTACTGATCAACGAGGCAACTTAAAGAAAGACCACAGAGTTTACACCAAAAATGTTCTTTACACAGAAGTTTTTGCACAATAATTTTTTTTTCCAGCTAATAGTTTAATAAAATGTAAAATGTTATATATAACAGTGAATGTGTCTTTCTGTTCAAAGCCAAAATGGGTGGCGGCTGTGCAGTGTGGTGCCTGAGTCAGAGCGTGTGCACACTGCACTACGATGCCATTTTACTGAAGACACTGTGTGTGCAAATTCCCAGACACAGTGTCTTCAAGAAAATGGCGCCAGATATTGTGAGATGCGCACACGTTGACTCAGGCACTATTTTATGGGAACAGCACATACCAGGATGGGGGCGCAGGATAGCAGCACATACCAGGATGGGGGCACAGGATGGCAGCAGCACATACCAGGATGGGGGCACAGGATGGGGGCAGCACATACCAGGATAGGGGCACAGGATGGGAGCAGCACATACCAGGATGGGGGCACAGGATAGCAGCACATAGTAGGATGGGGGCACAGGATGGCAGCAGCACATACCAGGGTGGGGGCGCAGGATAGCAGCATATACCAGGATAGGGGCACAGGATAGCAGCACATACCAGGATAGGGGCACAGGATGGCAGCAGCACAAGACCGAATTGGAGCACAGGATTAGAGCAGCACATACCAGGATGGGGGCACAGGATGGGGGCAGCACATACCAGGATGGGGGCACAGGATGGGAGCAGCACATACCAGGATGGGGGCACAGGATAGCAGCACATACCAGGATAGGGGCACAGGATGGCAGCAGCACAAGACCGGATTGGAGCACAGGATTAGAGCAGCACATACCAGGATGGGGGCACAGGATGGGGGCAGCACATACCAGGATGGGGGCACAGGATGGGAGCAGCACATACCAGGATAGGGGCACAGGATGGGGGCAGCACATACCAGGATGGGGGCACAGGATAGCAGCAGCACATGACAGGATGGGGGCGCAGGATGGCAGCAGCACATACCAGGATGGGGGCGCAGGATAGCAGCAGCACATACCAGGATGGGCGCAGGATAGCAGCAGCACATACCAGGATGGGGGCGCAGGATAGCAGCAGCACATGACAGGATGGGGGCGCAGGATGGCAGCACATACCAGGATGGGGGCACAGGATGGCAGCAGCACATTACAGAATGGGGGCGCAGGATGGGAGCAGCACATGACAGGATGGGGGCGCAGGATAGCAGCACATACCAGGATGGGGGCACAGGATGGCAACAGCACATTACAGAATGGGGGCGCAGGATGGGAGCAGCACATGACAGGATGGGGGCGCAGGATGGGAGCAGCACATGACAGGATGGGGGCGCAGGATGGGAGCAGCACATGACAGGATGGGGGCGCAGGATGGGAGCAGCACATGACAGGATGGGGGCGCAGGATAGCAGCACATACCAGGATGGGGGCGCAGGATGGGGGCAGCACATACCAGGATGGGGGCACAGGATAGCAGCAGCACATGACAGGATGGGAGCAGCACATGACAGGATGGGGGCGCAGGATAGCAGCACATACCAGGATGGGGGCACAGGATGGCAGCAGCACATACCAGGATGGGGGCGCAGGATAGCAGCACATACCAGGATGGGGGCACAGGATGGGAGGAGCACATGACAGGATGGAGGCCATATACCAATATAAATGCTCGCCACCCGGGCGTAGAACGGGTGGTTCAATAGCTAGTACATTAAAGGCGAAGTAGACTCAAAAGACCAAAGCAGATTCAACCTTAAAGAACGAGTCATTACTTCTTCTTTTACCCATGAGCCCCGCACGTCATGTCCAACTGCCCCAATGCACATTTCGAATCTTCCTCAGGGGGTGCCCCTGCGTGCGTTGGGGCAGTTGGGCATGACGTGCGGACTCACGGGTAAGTGCCTCATTCATTACCAGTATACTTATCTCTAACATTCAAGAAGTTGTCCACTACTTTATGTATCCCCCCCGGGGCCCCTAAGACTTATTGTGAATACCTTCTGTTGCTGATAATGCCTGTGAGCGGCGCTATCGGTTGCCTCTCACAGGCATCACGTGACTCCGCGCTGACGTCATGACAAGTGAGGCGTGACTCAGCACTGGGGTCCCCGCGGTGGCCGCTGGGTTGTGGGTGGGGTTACCCCCGCGTCACACCTTGCATCCACCGCGCGCTTTCCCAATGAATGGAGAGAGGCAGAGCGCGTGGTGGATGCTGGGTGTGACGAGGAGGGGTAACCCCGCCCACAGCCTGGAGTCCACCCTGGAACCTGGAAGACAAAGACCCCCGGCTGCTGCCAGCACTTGTCGTGACATCAGCGGATGTCAGAGCCGGCTGCAGCCGGGGGTCACATGATGCCTGTGAGCGGCCAGTGATAGCGCCACTCACAGGCCGTATCTGCAACAGAAGGTATTTACAAGAAGTCTTAGGGGCCCCGGGGGGATACATGGGGGGGATATAAAGTAGTGGACATCCCCTTTCAGCCATGGCGCTCTGTTTTACCACCTGTGTGCCTGTTTTTATGTAATCTCCACCTATATGATGTGTGCTGCTCCTCTTTATTGATTTTGATTTAATTATACTGAGTTAGGACCTAAGCACTATAATACTGTTGTGGGGATCTATGTGATACTGCTATATCTATGTCAGATATGTAATTGGTCTGGCACCCCCACTAAAACCACGTCCCCTCCCCCACCCCCCACCCCCCCGTCCAACTAATCTCATATATGTGTGTCTCTCTTGTGATTAATAAAATTGATATTGATATTTACTTTATGATTGAAGTAGTAATGACTCGTTCTTTAAGGCTGAATTTGTCATGTCATTGTATCATAACACAGGATAACAAAAAAATGGTGGTAGCCCATGCAAGTGCTGCACTCACTCTTCTGCTGGTGCAGTCACTGTGTACATACATTACATTACTGATCCTGAGTTACATCCTGTATTATACTCCAGAGCTGCACTCACTATTCTGCTGGTGCAGTCACTGTGTACATACATTACATTACTGATGCGGAGTTATATCCTGTATTATACTCCAGAGCTGCACTCACTATTCTGCTGGTGCAGTCACTGTGCACATACATTACATTACTGATCCTGAGTTACATCCTGTATTATACTCCAGAGCTGCACTCATTATTCTGCTGGTGCAGTCACTGTGTACATACATTACATTACTGATCCTGAGTTACATCCTGTATTATACTCCAGAGCTGCACTCACTATTCTGCTGGTGCAGTCACTGTGTACATACATTACATTACTGATCCGGAGTTATATCCTGTATTATACTCCAGAGCTGCACTCACTATTCTGCTGGTGCAGTCACTGTGTACATACATTACATTACTGATCCTGAGTTACATCCTGTATTATACTCCAGAGCTGCACTCACTATTCTGCTGGTGCAGTCACTGTGTACATACATTACATTACTGATCCTGAGTTACCTCCTGTATTATACTCCAGAGCTGCACTCACTATTCTGCTGGTCCAGCCGCTCCCTCTCTCCTCACACACATATTATTCTTATACAAACAATAATAACTACCTACACCATGACATCTGGTCCGGTTACCAAACAAATAATAACAATATAATAAACAATAACCGACAAATTATATACAAACTAATATATACATTCTTTTTTTTTTTTATTATTTTTTTTTATTATAAGTAAAATAAATACTAACTATACAAATATATACAAGACAAAACAAAACACCCCACACTCAAGCCCACCAGTCCCTCCCCGACACTGACCTGAGAGCTGGTCCTGCGCCTCATGCCTCAGTCCAACGTCCATAGGCCAGATCAGGCAGTGCCAGTTTTTCACCCAAATAACCAGTGTCCCACAAGATGAACCCACCTCCCCCCTTTTCCCTCCACCCAACCTAACACCTACACCCAAACCCATATATACAATATATACAGAAACAAACAATACAATAGCAAACAATACAATAACCACAACTGACAAAGCCCAAGTTCGGCGCCTGCAGCCCTACATCACTGTCTGCTGATCAAAACAAAACAAAAATCTATGGTGTCAGCAGCAGCCCACCACCAGGAGAGGAGATGACCAGACTAGGGCACACTAAAAGAAAAGCCCCTCCAGAGGAGAGCGGCCCTCCGTGTACCCAGTCTCTCATACTCCAGAGAACGCACCTTCACCAGGTCACCGAGTATGGTCCTAAACACATCGTCCACTGGGAGGATTTTGCCCTGCGTCGATACTAAGCACCGTGCGTTCCACGTGTGATACCTAACCACTGCGCTAACTAGAAATAAGGTGCAGTGGTCCCGACCACCCAGGTCCCCGAATGCTCCATAGGCCAATTCCGCATAAGAGAGACCAACCAGCCAGGGCCAGTCAATGGAGGCGCCCATCCTGTTGTACACCTCTGTGTTAAAGGGACAACGAAGCAGGAAGTGGTCCATGCTTTCAAGCATGGTACCACAATGCTCCCGAGGACAGTTCCTGTCCTCAGAGCTCCTACACTTCAGATTGTCCCTCACACACAGTTTCCCATGAAAGCAGCGCCAAGCCAAGTCCCAAAACTTCGAGGGATCCTGATAGAATTCAAAAGATGCAGACCCACCCCAACATCCCGACTTGGGCAATCCCTGCACACCAGAGGCCTCTGAAAATGAGTCAACAGAACCCTTTTGTCAAGGAGCTTCCTTGGCAGAGTCCTGACCTCCCACATTCCCAGACCCCACCGACGAATTACCTTCAGAACCACAGTAGCGTAAGCCAGTAGATGTCAATGTGGTGTGCGTAGATCTTTCACTTGCCCTCCTGTCTCCCATTCCTGGAAGAAAGGCTGAAACCATCCCTTACAGCAGAATACCCACGGGGGAGCCCTCTCTTTCCAGAGGTTAGCAATATTGATCTTAATGAAGGTATTCACAAGGAATACCACAGGGTTCACCATACCCAACCCTCCTAGTCTCCTCGTATGGTAAGTAACCTCCCTCTTGACCAGGTTCAGTCTATTCCCCCATAACAGTTGGAAGAACAAACTGTAGACCCGAGTCCAGAGAGGCTCCGGCAAGATGCACACACTGCCCAGATAGATCAGCACAGGGAGCAGGTAAGTTTTGATCAGGTTTATCCTTTCCCTTAGGGTCAAAGACCAACCCTTCCATTGGTTCACCTTCTGAGTGGCGATCTCTAGCCTGCTGTTCCAATTTTGTTTGGGGCAATCCCCCTGGCCAAATTCGATGCCAAGAACTTTTGCAGAGACTTTGGGTCCTGGAAGGGTGTCCGGGAGATCAAAACCAGAATCTCCTCCTCCCAGCCAGAGACTCTCACACTTATCCCGGCTGATCTTGGACCCGGATGCCTCCGAGTAGCTATTTACTTCTGATATCAGCCACTCTGCCTCCCCATCAGAGGAAACAAAAACGGTGACATCATCGGCATACGCCACCACTCTCAGAGTGGCTTCCGGTGCTGCCCGGTCCATCACTATCCCAGCCAATGGTCCACACTCCACCCTCCTAAGAAGTGGGTCAATTGCAAACACGTACAGCAGCGGGCTCAAGGGACAACCCTGGCGAACACCACACCCAACCTCAAAAGAGCTGCCAATCCAACCGTTCACAAGCGGGAAACTCTCTGCCCCAGCGTACAAGGTCTTAAGCCAATCAACAAACCCCCCCGGCAGGCCATACCTCAGAAGGACAGACCAGAGGTACTCATGATTAACCAGATCAAACGCTTTTGCCTGGTCCAATGACAGCATGTACCCCTTCCAGTGACCAGCCCTACCCTGCTCCACCGCCTCTCGGACACAGAGTACAGCACTAATTGTACTGCGGCCCGGAACAGAGCAATGCTGGGCTCCCGAAAGGAGCCGGGGTGCAAATTTCACCAGCCGATTAAACAGCACCTTTGCCAAAACCTTCCTGTCTGCATTGAGAAGCGCTATGGGACGCCAATTCTCAATGCAAGATGAGTCCTTACCCTTTGACAAGATAATCAGGGCAGACCTCCTCATTGATTTTGGCAGAGTGCCCGATAAAAGACATTCATTGAATACCTCAGTCAACAGGGGAACCAAGGCGTCCTTAAAGGTCTTATAGAATTCAGATGTTAAGCCATCTGGACCGGGAGATTTCTTTAGGGCAAGCCCTTCAATCGCCAACTTAACTTCCTCTTCCCTGATAATCTCTGTCAAAATGCCAAGAGAGGGGTCTACCCCTGGTTCGGGGACGGCTTCAGCCAGAAAAGCCGACATCTCATCCCAATCCAGATCCCTCTTCCCCAAGAGGTGCGAGTAGAAGGATCTGACGACCTCCAGGATCCCTGATCTGGATCTTTTCAGGGACCCCGCAGTGTCAACCAGTCCTGTAACAACTTTACTATTCACTGACATCTTGCAGTTTCTGTAAGGGTCTGGCGAGCGGTACTTCCCATAATCCCTCTCAAAAACCAAAGATGCGTGTCAATCATACTGACACCTCATTAGCAAAGATTTCACTCTGGAGATCTCCTCGCGGCTACCTCCAGTTGAGACAAGATGCTCGAGTTTCCTCCTCAGGCCCTGATACAGGTGGTACCTGTCCAGGCTCCAGAGTCTCGAGAGCTGGCGGAAGAATCTCGCCACCCTTTTCTTGAACATCTCCCACCACTCTGACTTACTACTACAAAGATCCAGTAAGGGTACCTGGCTCTGAAGAAAATCCTCAAAGGACTGTCTTATCTCCGCTTCTACCAAGAGAGACGAATTGAGCCTCCAAAAGCCTCTTCCTATCCGGGGAGTCTCTGTAACATTCAGAAAAAACAAAATCAAACAGAGATCGGAGAATTCCACCTCAACAGCAGATACTGCTGAAGAGACGGCTTCCTCCTTTAAATAAAACTTGTCTATCCTGGACCTACAGTTACCTCTATGATAGGTGAACCCCTCGTGGACTGCGGTGAGCCGGATGTGGACATCTACCAGGCGAGCTTCACTAGCTACACTATTAAGGGCGACGCCATCATAAGTCAGCTTGTCTCTGGAACCTCCTCTATCTCGGGGCCTCATGACAGTGTTAAAGTCCCCTCCAAAGACGACCTGCCGACTCGTAAAAAGGTAGGGCTTGATCCTCATAAAGAGACACTTCCGGTCCCACTTAGATTGGGGACCATAGATGTTAATGAGCCAGAGCTCTTGTCCCTTCATGAGGACATCTAATATCAGGCACCTCCCCATTTCTAACTCAATAACCCGTCGGCATTCTACCGGTGCGGTAAAAAGGACCGCCACTCCGCTATACGGCTCGGCCGCAAGAGACCAATAGGAGGGCCCAAGTCTCCACTCCCTCTGCCATATTTGGCAGCCTGGTCTCTTGCAAAAAGAAAACGTCAGCTTCAACCCGGCTGAGAAAATCAAAGGCCGCCAATCTAGCCATATTTGACTTAATGCTGGCGACATTAATGGACACCAGCGTCAACGGAGTGGGTACCGCCATCATTGGTGATTGAGTTAGATAGCTTTCTTCTTCCCACTCCCCTTATCCTCTGCCTCAGAGGAGGAATCCTTCCCCCTCTTTAATGATACAGAGGTGTCCATTCCCACATTTTTCCTTCTTTTTTCGTCCTTGTCTCCGGACTCTGGGCCAGTCCCTCCCCCCAAGGACCTTGCATCCCCAGGAGAAGGAGACTCGGCGCCCCCTGTAAGCTCCGCCGAAGCCAGAACCTCACCCTCAGCCTCCTCTTCTGAGGAAGAGATGTTATCAAGGGCTTGGAAGCGGTTAGAAAGACCAACTAGAGGGGAGTCAGTTTTACCTTCCTTAGGTACCTTGGTCAGAGCGGGAGAAGATATTTTATCTCCCTTCTTTCTCTTCTTTTTGGTGCCGAGCTTACGCTTGTTCTCTAGCCACCGCTTATTGTCCTCATCCATACTTTCATATTGGGAGGATTCTGAGGCAGAGGGGGTTTCCTCCCTGTGGATCCTCCTGACCTCCTCATCAAACTCATCATCCCTCGGGGCCTCAGCAGCAACACTGGCATCCAGGACAGGGGCCGCCCCCGTAGCCCGGGGCTCGCCCCGCTCCCTCTCCTGTCTGCACTTGTCTAGACGCCTCAGCTGGGCAGGCATCTTTTTATTGTTTTTCTTCCCTGGCCCCTCAGCTCCCCCACCCCTGCTAGTCCTCTCCCCAGCAAAATCGGCCTCATGGCTTTCTCCCACCGGGGTCTCGACTGCATTAGCGAAGGAGCGAGGACAACGGCTGACTGGGTGACCTAACTCACCACACAGGTGGCACCTAATCTCCACACAAGAGGCAGCAAGATGACCGACACCCCCACACAACGCACATTTCTGCACAGTGCAGTTTGCACTGAAGTGTGTAGGGTCGCCGTACCTGTGACAGAGCTTTGGTTGCCCCAGGTAGAAGACCAGGATACGATCCCTACCCAGGAAGGCAGATGATGGAATGTGGGCAACCGTACCACCTGAACACTTAAGTTTTACCATAAACGTCCAGGCCCCTGACCAGATACCAAACTCGTCGCGGTTTTTATTTGGCATCTCCACCACCTCTCCACACTGACCAAGCCATAATCATCAACATTAACAGAAATAAACACTTGAAATAGATCACTCTGTGTGTAATGACTCTACATAATATATGAGTTTCACTTTTTGTATTGAAGAACTGAAATAAACTAACTTTTTGATGATATTCTAATTTAGTGAGATGCACTTGTATATTACCTCTCTTATCTGAGATTCGTGTACAGGAGACCTATATCAGTTAGGATAGCGTTTTACAGGCATCTAGTCAGGGATTATTGCATTGTACTCCGTGCTTGAAAAAAACTATTCCCTATTGAGAACGCTGTTAGCTGCTTTTAAAATAGGGACAGGTGCTAGATGGTATTATCAGCTGGAAATGAGTGTTCATTCTGGATGTGTTTGATCATATCTCACACACCACATGGCCAGATAAGGTAGCAAAATGTTAAAATGACATTTGCGGGTGAATGCATTTTTCACCGTTGAAAAAAATGCAAAAGTGCAAAAACACATCAAAAACGATAAGTGTGAACTTAGCCCAAGGTCTGGAGGTGCATTTTTGCTTTTGGTTATTTATTTGGCTTTATATACAGTGGCAAATCCAACCAAAACAAAGCAACGAAAAAGGAGCCAATGGTTTTAAAGATATGCATCAAAATTTATTAGTACATAGATGATCAGACAAAAGCAGGAATCAGTGTGGAAAACACATGAGGAATAGAAACCCGCAACAACCCTCTCCACATGGCGGACACATGCAGGACCAAACAGTACAATTTAAGTCGGATATAGACTATCTAAGTATTTGAGGAGTAACACCATACATAGATGATATGTCAATACATATTTTCAAGTACAGCACCTATACTGGACTAGAATACCCATGCTGTTCTATACTGCTGAGTGTACGTTCCCTATCATATGCCAGATATAACCATAAGTGACCTGCTAAGTCACTATATATACATACCAGAGATATCAAGCTTCAGCAGAAGACAGTCAGGGAATAGTCAAAGATTTAGAGGTCCGTCTAAGGTCGGCACATGCGGAGCAGAGAAGCCCCGACGCGCGTTTTGGTGGTTCCCTTCGTCAGGGGGCATGTTTGCTGCCTCGCTGTCACTTGCTTATATTGGCGCCAGGCACATTTAAAGACCAGAAGTGATATCAGCGTCACTGCGGAGACCAGGACGCCAGCCGACATCCGCATAATGTGACAGCGGAGGGGCGGGGCTTAAGCCCTAACGCCACACACCGCTGAAACGCACAGTGTCATTGCGGAGGTAGAACGCCGGCCGGCATCCGCGTCATGTGACAGCAGAGGGGCGGGGCATAAGCCCTGATGCCACACACCGCTAGAACACAAAGACCGCGGGACCGGAAGTGACGTGTGCGTCACCATTGAGATCCGGACGCCGGCCAGCATCCGCGTCATGTGACAGAAGCGGGGGCTACAGAATAGCCACAACACCTCATGTCACTGGGACACGGAAAGCCGGCCGGCGCACAGACCCACATAGTCAGCACATTTGCCTGACTGTCTCCTTCACTAGACCAGGTATCATCGCATCCCTCTCATTGAAATAACGAGAGTCAGTTCTATAAGGCCAAATGTAGAAATTTTTCCAAATTTATTAAAAAAGAAAAACTTAAATATCACATGGTCATAAGTATTCAGACCCTTTGCTCAGTATTGAGTAGAAGCCCCCTTTAGAGCTAGTACAGCCATGAATCTTCTTGGGAATGATGCAACAAGTTTTTCACACCTGGATTTGGGGATCCTCTGTCATTCTTCCTTTCAGATCCTCTCCAGTTCCGTCAAGTTGGATGGTGAACGTTGGTGGACAGCCATTTTCAGATCTCTCCAGAGATGCTCAATTGGGTTTAGGTCAGGGCTCTGGCTGGGCCAGTCAAGAATGGTCACAGAGTTGTTCTGAAGCCACTCCTTTGTTATTTTAGCTGTGTGATTAGGGTCATTGTCTTGTTGAAAGGTGAACCTTCGGCCAAGTCTGAGGTCCAGAGCACTCTGGAAGAGGTTTTCATCCAGGATATCTCTGTACTTGGCCGCATTCATGTTTCCTTCAATTGCAACCAGTCATCCTATCCCTGCAACTGAAAAACACCCCCATAGCATGATGCTGCCACCACCATGTTTCACTGTTGGGATTGTATTGGGCAGGTGATGAGCAGTGCCTGGTTTTCTCCACCCATACCGCTTAGAATTATCACCAAAGTTATCAAAAAGTTCTATCTTCATCTCATCAGACCAGAGAATCTTATTTCTCATAGTCTGGTAGTCCTTCATGTGTTTTTGAGCAACTTCTATGCGTGTTTTCATATGTCTTGCACTGAGGAGAGGCTTCCATCGGGCTACTCTGTCATAAAGGCCAAACTGGTGGAGGGCTGCAGTGATAGTTGACTTTGTAAAACTTTCTCCCATCTCCCTACTGCATCTCTGGAGCTCAGACACAGTGATCTTGGGTTTGTTCTTTACCTCTCTCACCAAGGCTCTTCTCCCACGATTGCTCAGTTTGGCTGGACGGCCAAGTCTATGTAGACTTCTGGTGGTCCCAAACTTCTTCCATTTAAGGATTAGGGAGGCCACTGTGCTCTTAGGAACCTTGAGTAATGCAGAAATTATTTTGTAACCTTGGCCAGATCTGTGCCTTGCCACAATTCTGTCTCTGAGCTCCTTGGGCAGTTCCTTTGAGCTCATGATTCTCATTTGGTCTGACATGCACTGTGAGCTGTGAGGTCTTATATAGACAGGTGTGTGCCTTTCCAAATCAAGTCCTATTGACGCGCCCCTGGGCCTGTGTCGCGCTGCGTTGTACATGCGGGAGCTTACACGGAGCCGGATCTCTTGAGGGTTGTAGTCTCGTGGCGGTGATCCGGTCCGTGCCCAGGGAGTCAGACTAAGTGGCGCTGTATTAGCGGTAGATGTTGGATGACTACGCCACCCGTTGAGTACAGCTAAGGAGCTGCTGCTGCAGGGCAGACCGCTGAGGCCGGTGGTAGGATTGTGCAGCGTGATAGTATAACCCCCAACGGGAGGGGTATGGCCTCAGGGCAGCCGACGTGGATGATGGGGGTAGCAGGAACCACTCAGAGACGGTACGGTGTAGTTCAGGGTCTTTACTGGTGACAACGATAGACCCTCCCGGAGTACTGGCTAGCGATTGGGGCCTGGTCAGTCCTTGAGCAGATGGGATCTCCCCTGGCCAGGCGGAGTTGTAGGCCTCCCAAACTAACGATACTCTTCTGGCTACCTTGCTAGAAGCGGGTATAAGTAGCCCACGTCCCTGAGTGTACCGTGTGGTGCTCACCCGTATGGCCGGTGACTCGGGGCCTTCTAGTAGCTTCCGCTCCACGACGGCGGTGCTGGTCCCACGCGTGTGACCGTGCCTTCGGGTTTCTTGGTCAGAGGACCTGCAATCCCCTGCCGGTCGGTTTCTGCTGCTGGATAGGAGTTAGTCCCCACAGCCTTGGACTCCGGGTCCGGTGATAACTTCTCAGTCAGGGCGAGCTCTGCAGCTGCCAGCCCCTGACTCCTTGTAGCACTGCTCCCACAGAGCTCCTGATGTTCTTTCCTATATCTGCTTCTCTTCTCTGTCTCTACTTCTTCTCTACTCCTGGCATGGACCAGGAGCTGGGCCCAGCCGGAGCCACAGCTCCCTGTCAGCCCTCCTGGCTGAACTCTCCCTCTGAACTCTCTAACCCTGCCTCAGCCCCAGGTTTATATAGGGGAAGTTCTTCCCCTCCCAGGACTGGGCAGGAGGTGTGGCATGCATAGGATTCCTGACCAAGAGACCTCCCACCTGCTCTCAGACATAACATTGCTGTTACTGTGGAAACCAGACCCCTGGGGTGCCACATTCCCCCCTAGTGAAATTTAGTACTCCGGGACTAAACATATTTTTAGAAAAACATAACAAGGTATAAACAATAATAATACAATAAGAAAAACACATAAAGATGGTTACGGCGTGTCCACAACCGGGTGCAGTTTTGAAGAAAAGCAAGGTGTCCATTTCACCAAAACAGGGAGACGTAACCAGGTAGGGGTCTGTCCTGCCCCGAGTCCTTAACAGTCTTTAGTACATTCCTGGGTTACGCTCCAACCATGTACAAAGGATTCCCGGCAAATCCACCAAAGACTCCCATAAATTACTAGAAACACATAATTATTTACAGGATATGGCCGCTCTCAGTCCTCGGCCAGTGGGGATAAGGAATGGCTGCTCACAGTCCTCAGCCTGGTTTAAGATAGGGGCACATGGGGAACAATTCACTAATCCCAACGGGGACCATATTTTAATTAGCAGCAGTCCTTATACCCTTACGGGTAACTATTTACAGCTCTTTATTCACGCTACTTCCCTTCAGTAGCTATGTCCTCTTTGTGCTCCCTCCTGAGGGTAGTCCTCAGACCAGTCCGGGTCCTCTTGGCTTTCCTCGTATTGGTAGTACTGCAGCTCCTCCTCGGTTAGCTGGGTTAGTATCTCTGCGACAGTCCTCCTCTCAGGTGGCCAGGACTTTACCTCCCTTTGGGCTGCCCCGGTTAATTGGGCCACCAGGATGCTCACTTTTTGCTCCCCTGTGAGGGGATACACCTGGAAGAGGCTATCCAGCTTTTCTCTAAAGTCATGCAGGGTATGTGACTCCCCTGAGTACTGGGGTAGCCAGGCTGCCCCCGGGATATAGGGCATGGTGAAAGGCATGACCGCAACAGCGGTGGCGCTGGCGGGGGTTGAAGCGGTGAAGCTCTCCTCCGTATCCGGCATCCTTCTCCCCCCTAGTGGACCGTGGCCTACCTTGCGATGATCCTCTTCCGTAGGCCGCGGCTCCGCAGTGGATCGTCAGGGTTGAGGACCTTCCGTCGCGCTCCTGTGACGTCGGCGTCTGCTGGGCTCCTTCCAGGACCTTACGCAACGTCCGGACGTGAGGCGGGGCTTTAGTTCTCGCGCGCTTTCGGAGTCCACGCCCCTCTTCTTCCTGCGAGGCGTCCTCAAGATGGCGTCCAATGGCGGGAAAACTCCACGTATGGCGGGAAGAAGGCCGAAGATGGCGCCGGATGGCGGGAAAACTCCACCGATGGCGGGAAGGAAGCGGAAGATGGCGCCGGATGGCGGGAATCTTCACCACAGGTAAGTTTGAACAGTCTTTTTCAGGCACGCAGTACCCGGTGGTTGCGGGCACGAAATCCTGCCGACTACGCCAAAAGTTGACGCGCCCCTGGGCCTGTGTCGCGCTGCGTTGCACATGCGGGAGCTTACCCGGAGCCGGATCTCTTGAGGGTTGTAGTCTCGTGGCGGTGATCCGGTCCGTGCCCAGGGAGTCAGACTAAGTGGCGCTGTATTAGCGGTAGATGTTCGACGACTACGCCACCCGTTGAGTACAGCTAAGGAGCTGCTGCTGCAGGGCAGACCACTGAGGCCGGTGGTAGGATTGTGCAGCGTGATAGTATAACCCCCAACGGGAGGGGTATGGCCTCAGGGCAGTCGACGTGGATGATGGGGGTAGCAGGAACCACTCAGAGACGGTACGGTGTAGTTCAGGGTCTTTACTGGTGACAACGATAGACCCTCCCGGAGTACTGGCTAGCGATTGGGGCCTGGTCAGTCCTTGAGCAGATGGGATCTCCCCTGGCCAGGCGGAGTTGTAGGCCTCCCAAACTAACGATACTCTTCTGGCTACCTTGCTAGAAGCGGGTATAAGTAGCCCACGTCCCTGAGTGTACCGGGTGGGGCTCACCCGTATGGCCGGTGACTCGGGGCCTTCTAGTAGCTTCCGCTCCACGACGGCGGTGCTGGTCCCACGCGTGTGACCGTGCCTTCGGGTTTCTTGGCCAGAGGACCTGCAATCCCCTGCCGTTCGGTTTCTGCTGCTGGATAGGAGTTAGTCCCCACAGCCTCGGACTCCGGGTCCGGTGATAACTTCTCAGTCAGGGCGAGCTCTGCAGCTGCCAGCCCCTGACTCCTTGTAGCACTGCTCCCACAGAGCTCCTGATGTTCTTTCCTATATCTGCTTCTCTTCTCTGTCTCTACTTCTTCTCTACTCCTGGCATGGACCAGGAGCTGGGCCCAGCCGGAGCCACAGCTCCCTGTCAGCCCTCCTGGCTGAACTCTCCCTCTGAACTCTCTAACCCTGCCTCAGCCCCAGGTTTATATAGGGGAAGTTCTTCCCCTCCCAGGACTGGGCAGGAGGTGTGGCATGCATAGGATTCCTGACCAAGAGACCTCCCACCTGCTCTCAGACATAACATTGCTGTTACTGTGGAAACCAGACCCCTGGGGTGCCACACTATCAGTTTAATTAAACACAGCTGGACACAATGAAGGAGTAGAACCATCTCAAGGAGGATCACAAGGTAATGGACAGCGTGAGACTTAAATATGAGTGTCTGAGCAAAGGGTCTGAATTCTTATGATCTTGTGATATTTCAGTTTTTTTCTTTTTTAATAAATTTGCAAAAATTTCTATATTTCTGTTTTTTTCAGTCAAGATGGGGTGCAGAGTGTACTTTAATGAGAAAAAAGAATGAACTTTTTAGAATTTACAAAATGGCTGCAATGAAACAAAGAGTGAAACATTTAAAGGGGTCTGAATACTTTCCGTACCCACTGTATATATTTATTCAGGATGTGGGGGGGGGCGCGGTCCCGGGCCCATCAGACTATAGTTACCCAACTGTATGTACATATATATACAATATTCATTTTTTAGAGTTAGGCATATAACAATTTTTAACAACTGCATACCAATTCCGTCTTGTTTCAATGGCACTCTCATACATATACAGCGATGGGTGACATTGATGCCTGTTCCCCAGGTAGCACATTTTAATCCCCCAACTGGGGTTATAAAATCCTTGGGGATTAATTTCATAGTGCTTTTATGAATTTTTTTTTATATAGTACTGTCCACACTGAGTATTTAATTCTCCCCTCTTTTCCTTCCTTTTTTTACTGTCCCATTTTACCATTCTTATTTGAATAAAAATTAATGAAAAACTAAAAATAAATACAATTGTTCACATCCCCCACTCACCAACAGCGCTTCCGGCTGGAACATCACTCCGGACGGGCACAGGAGAGGGGCAGATTCGGGATGTTGCTCCCGCAACATTTCCACCTTGCCAGAGGACCCTATCATAGTCATTACCATGGAGTGGGAGCTGGAGGACTGCTAACAAAATTGTATTCATCTGAATGCTGGAACCAACGGTGCTGTACATACCTAGTACAAATGAACTCAGCTGTCTCCCTGCGGTGGATCAGGGGATACCTTGTGTAATATTAAAGATTTTCCTGCAAAAATTGCTGAATATTCACAATTATTTTCTATTAGTCATTATTATAGGTGGAGATTGTCTTACTGACCCCACAGCCCTGGTGAGAAGGGTGGTCTCTAGAATACAGAAGGTCTTATTATGTCACAGTGGGGATTGACCCCTGGACTCCCCAGGACGCCCAGCACCGAATCCAATTGGTTCCTGTGCATAAAACTTAGGTCGAGCCACATTTAGGTAAAAGGGTCCGAGTCTATGGATAAAATCTATGGATCAGAACATGTTTTTCCTACATTGACCATCATTTTTAGGTGTAACAGAATCACTGGTCCTCTCCTCCACTTTTGGCCGAAGTCTGGAGGATTACTGGGAGACATGGAACAGATGTTCTCCTGTTTGTAGCCCACCCATCAGACATGTATGTCGTAAACAACTGACACCCCATAAATGTCAGGAGGACTCTATTAAATACAAAGGGACATTAATCAATTTAAAAGTTTTATTTTTAAATTAAGAATTGCATGGAAGGACGAGGAGATGTTCTTGGAGGAGCCTCCTTCTTCAGCAGATGTTCCTTGCTGGTCAGGAGGCCACATGTAGATGGTGCCAGTCCTTCCATACAGGTACAGCATTGATGGTGGATGTGCTGTACTTTCCTCAGGGTGCTAGACGTGGCGGTTTTCTGCCCTCGCGATGTTTATGGAGCCGCGGTGACAGACACCAAATAAGCAGCTTTCTCGGATGGAGTGAGCAGCCCTGGATAGTCCACGCCGGCAGGATGAGATCACCCGGCGGAAGAGAGAACCTATGAGAAGAGACGTAACACTGATGTCAGTAACAGGACTCCATGTCAGAGGACACGGCTGTGCGGTCACTGTGGCCGGACGGCAGAGGAATCATCCATACACAGGTACGGGGGGATTGTCCGCCATCATACATGTGACAATCCCACCACTGACAGATCTGCTCCACGGCCGACACCACACAACATGGGGCTTATTGTCACACTCACCTCTTCTCCTTTCCCCTTCTTCTTCTCTCTCTGGTTTTTGTTGTTTTTTCGGTTTTCTTTTCCCCTGAACTGGAAATTCGAATAAAAAACAAGAAAAAGATGTTGATTATAAACTCCTAAGAGATGAGCTTTGTATGGTTCTATAGGATGGTGTTATTCTCGTGGCTTGTAGCCCCGGTAATCGATTATTGCCCCATAATGGGGGAAATATGTCACATATACATAACATCAGCAGAGGGGTGAGAATTAGATTACCCAGAGAACTGATTAATATGAAACCTGCCATGTGGGGTCTCGACAAGGAGCTATGTCCCTTCTTACCATGACATTACTTGTAATGTGCCGCAGTGTTGCCTTATAATCAGTTACAAAAACCTCAGTGTAACATTGAGGCCATAAAGGGGTCAGTATGGGCCATATGGGGCCGTGGGCGCAGGATTTGAGTCAGTTTGGCAGAAGACTGAACGGCCCCTTAGAACTTTTAACGCATAAAAGAATGGAGATTTTTACAGAATGAACTGCTCATCGCTTTATAGGGAGAAAAAAGTAGTAATTTTCTGATCCTTTATGTGCACGTTCACATTACATGTTTTGACCACAAACTGTGATAGGATGTCATATAGACCTGTACACACCTGACAATGGGGAGGACTCGCTGTAATTAGCAGTGAAACACTGCTTGTCTCCATCAGGTTTAGAAGGGGAAGATTCTTGCTGCCTGTTTGGTAGAAGAAAAACATAAATTACAAGCGAAAACAATACAAAATGGACGAACACCCGTCTGCAAGGCCGGTTAGGACATTTGGATAACATGGAGGAGGCACCCTGCTCAGGACCCACTTCTATCAGTAAGAATGGAGAATCGCTAGTAATATTGGCCTGTAATGAACTGGAAATGATTGACTGGTTGCAATGATCGGCTGTTATCGCCGGCGTTATCACAAGCCAGAACCACAGTGATCATCAATCATGGGGTGGTGGCGCTGGATATAGTGCTGAGTTACACTTATCTTACAGTTGATCTTCTGATATATCAGATCCAAACCCGATAATAATAATTTACTCACATGTCTGAGTGTTTTGCACTCTCTGGGGAATACACTGGAGGTGGCTTCAGTTCTTCATCGTTCATCACCCTGGTATTGGTGGAACAGAGCTAAAACATAGAGAAAAATAAAATAAATATATATTTAAACTTTATTTTAATTATAAGTTTTATAGATCTTACCGGTCACACTTACTTTAGAAAGCCTTTGAGACGATGATATAAAGTTCAGGCTTTCTGGCCAGTTATTATCCTCGCTTGTGTCCCCCTCATCTGAATCAATAAGTTCGTAATTGCTACATTGAGCTGAAAAGCACAAGTGTTATTAGAGATTATTAGTATGAGACCCGATCACGGAAAGTCACCATTTTATCACTAAAAATGATTGGGACTGATTGTCACAAAATATGAAAGACAAGACACACAAAAGCTTTCTGCAGATGACGTCTCCTTCTACTTACGGTCAAAGTAGCCAGTGTCCTCTTCTGACTCAAAGTTAGGAATGAAATGTGGCTCTTTACTTAGAAGACTGTCAAAGTCTATGCCACATAGGAATGGATGCATTTTGATCTCTTTCGCTCCTCCTGGGAAAGGAAGACAATAAAAAGTGATCTAGACATTATCAGATAGACAGCTCCATATCTGAACAGTTTATGTTACTCTGAACTAAAGACGTAACAGAGCTGATGTGAAGAAAAGTTGCTGAAAGTAAAGCAGAAAACCTCAGTGCTGATCCTCAGGGGTGTGATCATTTGTCTGCTCACAGATGTGTAATAATTCATTATTAATACTATTATATACATTACCTGTCCCAAGTCTATGTGCCGGATCTTTTCTGAGCAGCTCAGTGATGATGTCCTGAGCATCAGGTGGAGGAGTGCGATTATCAAATGTCCAAGTTATCTCATCTGTTATATTAAAAGAAAATGTTACAGAAAATAAAACCTCTTCATTTACTTTATTAAAACAAAAATCTTTTGGATTAACACAACAAGTAACTAAACCACAGAACCAATCTAAGCAAATAACAATGACACCACTCCGCATTCAGATTATTTTACTTACCCCTTAATATACTGCAGTAAGTGTCATATTTGGAATCCCCATGAAATGGTACACGGAATAGAAGGAATTCGTGTAGGATGATCCCTACCGACCACCAGTCCACAGGCCGCCCATAGCCTTCCTGTAAGATGACTTCAGGGGCGATGTATTCAGGGGAGCCAGCAATCTGGAAAGCAACAGAAGAAGGAGATGAGGAGCTGAGAAAATAATTGTGACGAATAACATCAGAGGAAAACGTTTTCTAGATGAGAAGATATCAGAGAAGAAGAAATAGATGAGAAGAGTAAAGAACAAGATCCTGTAAGTAAAGCCGACCTCATCATCACGGAACTCTCTGGTGACGTCCTCGGTTGGAGCCTTGTAGGTTTCTGATGTTGGTCTCATGAGGCCGAGTTTGGAAAGTCCGAAGTCCGTGACTTTAATATGACCAGATGCCGATACCAGGAGGCTGTGAAAAAACAGACGGTGTCAGCCCCAAGTAATAACCCATAGACTTTATGACAATCTCTAACTTTCTTCCTCCTAGAGGGGGCACTTACTTCTCAGGCTTCAGGTCTCGGTGCACCACACCAAAGCTGTGCAGGTATTCCACAGCCAGGACTGTTTCTGCAATGTACTTTCGGGCCAAGGGGACAGGTAAAGGTCCATAGATGTTCATAAGACTGCCACAGTCTCCTCCTACAGGAGAAAGCAAATATGACAGGAGAGGGTTTGTTACAATGTAAATTACACCTGATGCGTGTAAATGAGAAATAAGCGGAGACATTGGGGCAGGATGTCACACATAGAGATATACTGTGTAATAATGCAAAAGAAAAACAATGGAGCGTACCCTACTAGTAACTAGGACTGCGCTGAATGTCTATGAAGCAAAACCACAAATGTGCAAAAGCTGCAGAAATAAGTGCAAGGAAACAACGTCCCATATAAAAATGTGAAGCTATACTATGTATATAGATGTGTATGTGCAGTGTGTGTGTATATAGCTGTGTATGTGCAGTATATGTGTATATAGCTGTGTATGTGCAGTATATGTGTATATAGCTGTGTATGTGCAGTGTGTGTGTATATAGCTGTGTATGTGCAGTATATGTGTATATAGCTGTGTATGTTCAGTATATGTGTATATAGCTGTGTATGTGCAGTATATGTGTATATAGATGTGTATGTGCAGTATATGTGTATATAGCTGTGTATGTGCAGTATATGTGTATATAGCTGTGTATGTGCAGTGTGTGTGTATATAGCTGTGTATGTGCAGTATATGTGTATATAGCTGTGTATGTTCAGTATATGTGTATATAGCTGTGTATGTGCAGTGTGTGTGTATATAGCTGTGTATGTGCAGTATATGTGTATATAGCTGTGTATGTGCAGTATATGTGTATATAGATGTGTATGTGCAGTGTGTGTGTATATAGCTGTGTATGTGCAGTATATGTGTATATAGCTGTGTATGTTCAGTATATGTGTATATAGCTGTGTATGTGCAGTATATGTGTATATAGATGTGTATGTGCAGTATATGTGTATATAGCTGTGTATGTGCAGTATATGTGTATATAGCTGTGTATGTGCAGTGTGTGTGTATATAGCTGTGTATGTGCAGTGTGTGTGTATATAGCTGTGTATGTGCAGTATATGTGTATATAGCTGTGTATGTGCAGTGTGTGTGTATATAGCTGTGTATGTGCAGTATATGTGTATATAGCTGTGTATGTGCAGTATATGTGTATATAGCTGTGTATGAGCAGTATATGTGTATATAGCTGTGTATGTGCAGTGTGTGTGTATATAGCTGTGTATGTGCAGTATATGTGTATATAGCTGTGTATGTGCAGTATATGTGTATATAGCTGTGTATGTGCAGTATATGTGTATATAGATGTGTATGTGCAGTATATGTGTATATAGCTGTGTATGTGCAGTATATGTGTATATAGCTGTGTATGTGCAGTGTGTGTGTATATAGCTGTGTATGTGCAGTGTGTGTGTATATAGCTGTGTATGTGCAGTATATGTGTATATAGCTGTGTATGTGCAGTGTGTGTGTATATAGCTGTGTATGTGCAGTATATGTGTATATAGCTGTGTATGTGCAGTATATGTGTATATAGCTGTGTATGTGCAGTGTGTGTGTATATAGCTGTGTATGTGCAGTATATGTGTATATAGATGTGTATGTGCAGTGTGTGTGTATATAGATGTGTATGTGCAGTATATGTGTATATAGCTGTGTATGTGCAGTATATGTGTATATAGCTGTCTATGTGCAGTGTGTGTGTATATAGCTGTGTATGTGCAGTATATGTGTATATAGCTGTGTATGTGCAGTATATGTGTATATAGATGTGTATGTGCAGTGTGTGTGTATATAGATGTGTATGTGCAGTATATGTGTATATAGCTGTGTATGTGCAGTATATGTGTATATAGATGTGTATGTGCAGTGTGTATATAGCTGTGTATGTGCAGTATATGTGTATATAGCTGTGTATGTGCAGTATATGTGTATATAGCTGTGTATGTGCAGTATATGTGTATATAGCTGTGTATGTGCAGTATATGTGTATATAGCTGTGTATGTGCAGTATATGTGTATATAGCTGTGTATGTGCAGTATATGTGTATATAGATGTGTATGTGCAGTATATGTGTATATAGCTGTGTATGTGCAGTGTGTGTGTATATAGCTGTGTATGTGCAGTGTGTGTGTATATAGCTGTGTATGTGCAGTGTGTGTGTATATAGCTGTGTATGTGCAGTGTGTGTGTATATAGCTGTGTATGTGCAGTATATATGTATATAGATGTGTATGTGCAGTGTGTGTGTATATAGATGTGTATGTGCAGTATATGTGTATATAGCTGTGTATGTGCAGTATATGTGTATATAGCTGTCTATGTGCAGTGTGTGTGTATATAGCTGTGTATGTGCAGTATATGTGTATATAGCTGTGTATGTGCAGTATATGTGTATATAGATGTGTATGTGCAGTGTGTGTGTATATAGATGTGTATGTGCAGTATATGTGTATATAGCTGTGTATGTGCAGTATATGTGTATATAGATGTGTATGTGCAGTGTGTATATAGCTGTGTATGTGCAGTATATGTGTATATAGCTGTGTATGTGCAGTATATGTGTATATAGCTGTGTATGTGCAGTATATGTGTATATAGCTGTGTATGTGCAGTATATGTGTATATAGCTGTGTATGTGCAGTATATGTGTATATAGCTGTGTATGTGCAGTATATGTGTATATAGATGTGTATGTGCAGTATATGTGTATATAGCTGTGTATGTGCAGTATATGTGTATATAGCTGTGTATGTGCAGTGTGTGTGTATATAGCTGTGTATGTGCAGTGTGTGTGTATATAGCTGTGTATGTGCAGTATATGTGTATATAGTTGTGTATGTGCAATATATGTGTATATAGCTGTGTATGTGCAGTGTGTGTGTATATAGCTGTGTATGTGCAGTATATGTGTATATAGCTGTGTATGTGCAGTATATGTGTATATAGCTGTGTATGTGCAGTATATGTGTATATAGCTGTGTATGTGCAGTATATGTGTATATAGCTGTGTATGTGCAGTGTGTGTGTATATAGCTGTGTATGTGCAGTATATGTGTATATAGATGTGTATGTGCAGTATATGTGTATATAGCTGTGTATGTGCAGTATATGTGTATATAGCTGTGTATGTGCAGTGTGTGTGTCATGACATGATTATATTTAAATATGTCCTTTTTTTTTTTTTAAATAAATGTGTATTGTTGTTTATGAGAAAACAATAAGGCATCCCCTAAAAATAAGCCCTAACCCATCTTTTGGAGCAAAAAATTGATATAAGACCCTGTCTTATTTTTTGGAAAAACCCTGTACAAACTGTAAAAATTCAGTCAAACCCTCCTTTATCTATAGTGAAAATTTCTGCCACATAATCATTTTTCTGGCATGTTGTTAACAGATAACTTATAGTAAAAGCAGTGTGGACATGTAACCATCTATGTGGTCACATTCTGCTTATGGAGAAGGTCCTAGAGATGAGCAGACCAGCGCTGGATATAGATACGATGGAGATGTCCTACCTGGTACATACTCCATGACCATGCACAGATGACGTGTAGTTGGAAAGGAGCACAACATGGAGGCCACGAAGGGACAATCTGCGAATGTTAGGATGTCCCTCTCTAGAAAGGCCCGTTCAAGTCTTACTGGATCTTTCAGCTTCTGCTTGTCCAGTTTCTTCATGGCGTATAACTGTTTGGAGTCTTTTTGGCGCACTAAGTGGACGGTTCTGAAGAGGAAGAAAATCGGTGGTTTATAATGTATTCTTACTAACAGTCTGTCTATAGACCTCATCACATCTCCTGTACTAATGGTGAATACTAGATGAGCTGCCGTCGCTACATAGATGATCTCCACTGGGAGGTCCTCATCCATGCCCCATCGTAAATGAATTGAATAATGACAATTAGATGTGCACAGAAGAGATGAGAGAATAAAATACAATGGATTAGAATTCTACTCAAATTTTACATATATCCGCATTGGCCAAAATGGCGAAATTTTTGTAATTCTCTTCCTCATGGATTCGGCAAAATGGTGAACATTGGCTACTATTTTCTAAACCTTAAAAGTCCGTCAAAATGTTAAAAAATAAACAAACTCTTACACTTACCTCTCTGGCTCCTCTATCTCAACCTTTTGGTCCTCACTGTACTTTCAAAGCTGCTGCCAGTGCTGAAGAACAAGAAAATGTCTAAGGCTGAGACAGGACTTCTGGCATTGATGACGTCTAGGAAGATTCTGCACAAACGCATAAAAGGTCATGGTGGCATGACATTGCAAATCTTCCTGCTCTTGCATAGAATCCTCCTGGACCTTCTCCAAGCTAGAAGTTCTGGCCCAGCGTGAGCGGCAGCAATCTGAAGACGCGGTGAGGATCGGACAGATGAGGCTGAGAAGCGGAGGGGTCGGAGAGCTGAGCAGTAAGGTCAGTATGAGTATTTTTTCCATTTTGTACATCTTACATTTATTAAGATCTGGGGTCTGGAGAGAACCCAGAGCGTAATAAGAGATATTACATTTGCCGAGTGATAACTTCTACGTCAATCACATTTCCCAGGAAAGTCTGCACGAAAGGCGAATGTGAATTATGCCAGATCCGCTCTTCTCTAGAGAACAGGGATGTGGACTCCAATAATTCCTCTATGGTAACACTGTACGGGCACAGAGACAGAGGGATCGTCATAAGGAGCCCTAGAAACCGAATATTATGCCGACATCAAGCTCACCCAAAAGCTCCACAGCTGAACTGTTTGATCTGTTCGTAGTCGCTCTTACAAGGATTTCTCCCTGGGTTCAATGATCCGATCAAGGCCTAGAAATAATAAGAAATGGCATTAAAGCATAAAATCTGCAGAAAGATAACATCTGTGGATGCCGGACCCCCACAGACAACATTATGTATATGGGATATCCCCCATACACAGACATCACTGTACTGCAGGGGAGGAGACAGGAGATCACATAGCGGGGGCAGGAATAATAATGCCGCCATCACACACAATAGATCTGATCTACAAGAAGAATAGGGATATCCCCTTGTCATATGGGGGATAATATTATATGTGTAATTCACCCCCGTTACCTGATCATACACAGACGTCTCCGCTGATACTTACACTGACAGATTCCTGGACCTCGGGGGTCTCACATATTCCACCGTCAGTAATTGCCGGCACAGATATTCCTATAATAATGAGGAAACGTTTTGTATTAGACGATATCAGTACATAATATATAACATCCATATAAAGAAGGAGATGAGACGGGCTCTGTACACGGTGTAATACTGGTATATGGGATTCTGCACACAACGTATATATTTATGGCTCCTCCATAGATGGATATTCTGGACCATAAATGGCCATTGTTCAGGATCTGATTCATCCTAGAACAATTACATGATCGGGGACCTAGGAGCCTCCTTGTACATGATGGAGAAGAGCACAGAGGAGAGAAGCGGAATTACCTGCGCCCCCTCCATTATAGTCTATAAGGGGCTCCGGAGCCGTCACCGGCCTCATACAGAGGATGGAGAGTAAATCTACATGTTCTCTGCCGTTCTCTATAATATCTCAATATGTGAATGTAAGAATATTAGATGATTGCTCACCTTCCATCAGATCAGTGTTCAGCCCCTGCTGACTGGTATTAGGGTCCGGGATAGTCAGGTTTTCCCCCTCTTCAGAGTCACCTTCTGATGTTTCCTGTTCGTCACAATATGTACAATTAATGTATCATTTCACAAATACTAAATCACCGTATACAGTCCGTCCTCGACTTAGAAACATCTGACTTACAAACGACTCCAAGATACAAAGGGTTGATGATGAAAAAAAAAGCTAATATTCACCACTCTCCTCTCCGGCCGCCCCGCTGCTCACCACCTATCGTCCAGTCCTCTTCTTTCCAATGTCATGTGCTACTTCTCCGGTCTCTTCACTATAGTGCAGGACTTCTGGCCACATTCAGGACCCAGATTTCACTGCTCATCATAAGGTCATAAGGACGAGACGGGAAGTCCTGCCCCATAGTGAAGAGGCTGGAAATGTGGCACACTATGATGGAATAAGAGGACCGGGTGGCGGACAGCGAGCAAAATATTATTGTTTTTTTTTACTCTTTCCATTTTACATTCAAATTTGGGTTACAAACAAAACTATAGGATATATCTAGTTCATAACCCAAGGACGGCCTGTACATAAGGCAGGAAGGACTAAACCTGGATCTATGGGATAATCTCATTACTGGACGGACTCTACATAAGGCACGAAGTACTAAACCTGGATCTATGGGACAATCTCAGTATTGGACGGACTATACATGGCCGCTCCCTCCAGAAAATCAACATGAATATATAAGGGACTTGTATCTACAACTGTTCTCTAATAACTTGTATTGTCAGAACTGCAGCATTTAGAAGAATGAAGATTGTGATGATGAAGTGAGACAGAGGTGGAAACACAACCTCTGCATCGCTGAGTACAGAATGTCACTACAGAGGGTTGAGCTGCAGAGACAGGCTGCCATAGAACATCCTGCGCCTCTGACATCATAAATCTGCCACTCTGCTATTTGACGGCTAATCTGGAGAAGATTAGACCAGGACGTGTGATATAGAAAGTGATGGATCCTTACCAGACGCTCCAGTGAGCCGGCCGGACGCTCCAGTACATACAGGACATTTTGTGCCAGTTGTATAATAAAGGCCAATTCTCCACTTGTGGATTTTTCTTCAGCCTATAAAGATGGAAATAAATAGAAAAGGAAAATCATGAGAGAACATGGAGGAGGCCGATTATGTCACCACTTTACTCCTGCGATCTGCTCTACAATTACTACATATCTAGTGACTTAGTGCCGGTTATATATTATATTATTATCGGCCTAAAGAACTATTTTATGTGAATAAACTTATATTCTGTTATTATAACTTTTCGATGTTTTATGCAGATTTCTGCCACTTACCTGTTGCACCAATGTCCTGATGTTCTTCTGTAAATGCTCAAGATATGCTGAGCTTATACGACCTTGCTGATATTTGGTCAGGCAGTCTCTCAACAGCTCCATAACCAGCCGGTAAGTGAAGCTGAGGACGCCATCGGGTAGCGGCAGCACAATGTCAGGGGCATAGGTGGTAAGAATCCCCTGCAGCAGTGCCAACACCTGAAAATTGTCTGAAGGAATTTCAGACATTTCAAATAAATCCAAATAAATCCAAATCGCAGTCAGTAAATCACTAGCTATGTAGCTAATCACCAACAACAATGACACCGGAATGTCAAAGTGACACTGGAGCTGTAAACACTGGCACAAGTAATGGTGGTGCATTATGATGTCATAATATCATCACGGAATGTTGAGATGTTACCATATATGGAGCTTCTCTCCATAAAAGGAAGTTGCCTAGCAACACAAGCAGCAACTCTATAGGCTGTCGGCAGTGAGCATTGTCAGAGGTAAAAATAAAGCAAGTGTCAGAGGCAAGCATTAATAAGTTATTAAAAAAAGCCCTGCATCCACTCCTATGTCACTAGGTAAAAAAATAATGACTCTACTTCTTTGGTGAATTATAACCCCCAGAATGCCCTGGAAGCTTCAGAAATTCAAGAAATGCTGTGAGTTGTGGTTCTCTCCAAAGGCAAAAGGATTGTAGTCAACCACATGTGACATAAATGGCCCCTATGGGATCTTCAAGGGTTTGTTCAGCGCCGCTTACTTCCATACTGGGAGGTGACATCACGTCTACAGATACATGATGGGACGGTGTAAGTGTGGCCGCCATCATGCCTGTGACTTGGTAGGTTCCTCAGACGGCAGCTCACTCACCTCCCAATGTGGAAGGAAGCGGCCGGAGAACACTTTTAATCTATAAAAGAAATCAAGATTCCACCAAATCCGTGTAGAATATTTTTTGTTCTTTTCACTACACAAAAAAAAAATGATGAAAACATCTCATGTACCGCGCACTGTTACCCATAAATATTGTAGCTCGTTCCATTAAAAAAAGCTCTTGCCTAAATCTAAGCAGAAAAATGAAAGTTATGGGTCAATGATTAAAAAAGCAAAATAAACTGGATATCTGTGTAATTGTATCAACCTGCAGAATAAAGATAATTTGTCTACAGTGAGCGGCAGAAAAAAGGAAAATAAAAAAGTGATGGAAGATTTATTTATTTATTCATCGTCACTCATATCATACCATTAAAAAAGAAAGAAACTGTAGTGGTGGTGAATTCTGATGTCATAATAGCGGTGATGTCATCATGGAATCTTGTGATGGAATCTTATATGGAGCTTCTCACCTTATAAGGAAGTTGCCTAGCAACAGTGAAGATGGTAAAACCATAGGGTGAGCATCAGTGCTTGTATGTAAGAGGGAGCTGTGGGCACCGGGCTCTTCTCATCAGTGAGGGGATTTATAAATATATTTATTAATATCTGTATACACAATAAAAATCATAATTACGTATTTATAAGAAATCCGGATTCAGGATCTAAAAGAAATATCTTTACTGAGGGTCCACGGACTGAAAGTCAGAAGCCCACGCCTCACCACCCCCCAACTTCCCAAGATGGGGGTCTCTACAAATATGACCCTGCCTGCACTCCTTATTAAAGAAATAGAAGAACTGGGAGGACTATTGAGTTACACCTTAGATATAGACAAAACTGAGACCTTATTATTAAGAAGCCCTTCAAAGCCACTATGGACAAAGAGATTCCAGTTCTGCTGGATTGAAACAGCGCTGAAATATTTGGGGATATACAGTGACATGTTAAAGTTTGGGCACCCCTGGTCAAAATTAATGTTATAGTGAACAGCTAAGCAAGTTGAAGATGAATTGATCTCTAAAAGGCCTAAAGTTAAAGATGACGCATTTCCTTTGTATTTTAGGCAATATTTATATATATATATATATTGAAGTTGGAAAGAGGATGGCTTCTAAAAATGATAATGATCCTAAGCACATGTCACAATCCACAATAGACTTCAAAAGGAGCAAGCTGAAGGTTTTACAATGGCCCTCACAGTCCTCTGATCTGAACATCATTGAAAATCTTTGGCTCAACCTCAAAATAGCAGTGCATGCAAGACAACCCAGGAATCTCACAGAACTGGAGTAAGGCTATGTGCCCATGATGCAGAAATGCTCCGGATTTTTTCCTGAGCATTTCTGCATCTCCCTGGCAGAAAAAACGCATGCGGATTGTACATGCGGATTGTACATGCATTTGTTCTGCCAGGGACAAGCGTATGTCCCGCTTTTTTCACATGCGATTTCGCATGCGGAGTAATAAGCGCTTTTCCAACCAATTTTAGCATCACTTGGAAAAGTGCTTGACAACTTGGTCACACTATATAAATCTATGCAACCGTCATGAATTTATATAGTGTGACCAAGTAATAGTTAAAAAGAATGGTAAAAAAGTAAACATTATACTTACCTTCTGATGGCCCCCGGTCTCCTTCTCCGGTGCGTCCAGTGTGTTTGGCAGCTCACAGTGGTCTAAAAGGACCTTTCATGACGTCATTTAGTCATGTGACAGGTCACGCGACCGCCGACGTCAGCGGTCACGTGACCCTTCACATGACTAAATGACGTCATGGAAGGTCCTTTTAGACCATTGCGAGCCGCCGGGGACCCAGGACACACCGCTAAGGAGACAGGGGGCCATCAGAAGGTGAGTATAATGTTTTATTTTTTATTTTAAATTCTTTTTTTTTGCAGGTACCATGGTACCCAGGTCTAGATGAGAGTCTCCTCTTCTCCAGAACAGGGTACCATCCGCACATTGAGTCGCTTAATATCCTCATGTGCACATGTAGTCATGTGGATATTATACGATTCAATTCAAGTCAATGGCGGTACGCAAAATTAATGGTAGTGCTGCGGATTTTTCCGCAATGATAATCCGCAGCAGAAATTTCCACAGCACGTGCATAGCACATGCGGATTATCATTTGGGAACATTGCAGACCTTCTACCAAGCGTTTTTTAAGCATTTCCGCGGCGGAATTGCAGCTGTGGAAACGCTTAAAAAACGCATCGTGGGCACACAGCCTTATAATCCAAGGAAGAATGGATGAAAATCCCTCAAATAAGAATTGAAAGACTTTTGTCTGGTTACAAAATGCGTTTACAAGCTGTGATACTTGCAAAAGGGGGCGCTACTAGGTACTAACCACACAAGGCGCCCAAATTGACGAAATTATGGCAAAATATCCAAATATAAGCCAGTTATATCACATCTGTCATCATCATTAATCTAACAAAACAAGACTGGGACCCCAAATCATTCAATGGCTTTCCAAAGTGAATATAATGAAAGGACAAGTATCCTTGAATGATACATTTCTCTATGCCCTTATAGACAATACTAAACACAAACTCCAATGACAAAATATGGAATATGGATGATCCAAATCTAACTCATTCAAACATATTGGATTCTTTAGTTCAAGCACAAAAATATCTTCAATCATCCAGGTATCTAGAAAAGAGGCTAAAAGTTTGTCCCAGGTCGTACCGGACCCCCTCAAGGGGATATAGAATGGGACTATACACAACAAATAACTCCAAAAGCAAATCTTTATCATTGCTTATGGGGATGTCCAAGTATCCAAACTTTCATTTGCAATGACACACTTCACTAATTTTGTACCACAAGGTCATCTATGGTTCTATCTTTTGTTACATGAACCCAGAAATGTATCAATATAAGAAAGGGGCGAATAAATTGTTACAGGAGTGAAATCTGTTATTCACACCTAGGTCCAGAAACAACCACAGCCCTTCAAACTGTTTCTGTAAAAAATGTCATCATATCTATTCAAAACGGTCTGGGTAGAAGCTTCATTATCATTACATAAGGAAAATAAGCTTAAATATTAGAACAAATTCATAGACTGCACAAATGTTATTCAGTTTGTTTCTGTTGAAAACTGTTTTTGCTCCCACTTACTGCATAGTGCATTGCATATTTACAATTTATTGACGCTTTTTTTATTTTAATGTTGTATTCCAATAAAAATATTTCAGGTTCTATAAAAAGAGCTTGATTATTGTATCATAATGATGATTAAAAGCCTGATGTTACCATTTAACTGCAGTAAATTTATCACTTAAACATGAGCTATGTATGAGGGAGTTGGACTCTGGGAAATTGAGGAGTCGGACATTTCTCTTATCGACTCCACAGCCCTGCTATAAACACTGGTATAAGTAATGATGGTAAATTCATGGAATCTTGTAGTAATGTCATCATGGAATCTTGAGATGTTGCCTTATATAGAGCACCTCACCTTATAAAGAGGTTGCCTAGCAAGAAATAAGGCAGCAGTACTACAGGCTGAGCATCAGTACCAGATGCAGACATGGAGGAAAGAGCTGTGGGGGCTTTACTCCTCTGACCAGTGGGGGGATTTTTATGTTCTAAGATAAATCATTTATATCTGTTATACACAGTAAAATGTATATTATTACTAGTGATGATCAAGCACTAAAGTGCATGGGAGCTCGTTGCTCGAGTCAAGAAAATCATAATGCTTGGGTGCTCAACCCAAGTAGTGAGCCCAATGTGAGCCAATGGGAAACTTCAGCATTTTTTCGGCACCCCCCCCCTCCCCTGGGTCTGGAGGGGGCCTATAAATTGGCCATGATATGGGAACAGCATGGGGAAGACCCCTGGAAGCATCTCTGTCTCCCAGGCCACTGCTGTGAACAATATTGTCAGAGTATTATGCCACTTTTTTACGGACTCACAATAAATCATACAATTACGAAACCAAAATGGATTTTCCAACAAAAAATGTTAAGGAACATCCTTTCCAGGGTAATGACTTATATATAAGGCAAAATAAATAACCAAAAACAAAAATGGCTCCTCCACACCTTGGGCTATGTTCACAAGTAGCGTTTTTGATGCATTTTTGCACTTTTGCATTGCTTTCAATGGTGAAAAATACATTTACTAGTAAAAGAAATTTTAACATTTTACTACCTTATCTTGTCATGTGGTGTGTGAGACATGATCGGACAAATCCTGTTATATTTATGAAGGAGGGACTGTCAAAAGTCACAAAGCCTATATTTACAAGGTCATTAGGCGGCTCTTGCTATTGATAGAGGGCCAGCAGTCTATCCTCACTATTGTTAGAGAGCCATCAGCCGGCTATGCTTTGTTGTTCCCATTATAAAGGAGTGGGTCTCCTATACTGTTATTGCATATGCAGTGACTGCAATGGCTGCCAAAAATTAGGACACACTTCAATACCCCTTTGAAGAGACGTAGAGGAGGGCCTTATTAAAAAAATGTTCCCATTATAAAGTAGTGGGTCTCCTATACTGTTATTGCATGAGCAGTGACTGCAAGGGCTTACAAAAATTTGGACGCACTCCAATACCCCCTTTGAACAGACGTAGAAGAGGGCCACATTAAAAAAAATGTTCCCATTATTAAGGAGCGGGTCTCCAACACTGGTAATGCCTATGCACTAAGTGCAAAGGCTGTCAAAATTTAGGACGCAACCAAATACCCGTTTGAAGAGACGTAGAGGAAGTCCTCATTAAAAAAATTGTTCCCATTATTAAGGAGTGGGTCTCCTACACTGGTAATGCCCATGCACTAAGCGCATGGGCTGAAAAACATTTACCCATTGGGGGTATACATGACCATACTGTATAACATACAGAATGTTAGAGGTAGGCCTAAAAATATTTCCTACGGGCAACTTAAACACCTTTTAAAAAAATTATGTGGGTGTTGCATGATGGTCACCCTGTTGATATGGTGATGGTGGATGAGGAGAAGGAGAAGGAGGAGGGTGACATAAAACAGACAAAATCAGGAAGCGTATACCCATGTCTGGGTGTGAAGAGGTGCATGGGAATAGACCCCCCCAACAAAAAACACTGAATTTGACTTTATGTTCTGCTGCTATCATCCGGTGGTGTTGAGAAGTCTGGGTTAATCCAGCCCTTGTTCATTTTGATAATAGTCAGCCTGTCAGCATTTTCAGTTGACAGGCTGATGCACTTTTCAGTTATAATACCCCCAGTGGCACAATAAACCCGCTCTGACAAAATGCTGGCGGCAGGGTAGGCCAGGACCTCCAAGGCGTAGAGAGACAGTTCATGCCTCACGTCCAGCTTGGATACCCAATAGTTATAAGGCACAGAGGAATCACCGAAGACGTTGGTACACTTGGCAAGGTACTCCTTCAGCATCTTCCAAAACTTTCTCCTTCTTGTCAGAGTACCCCACGCATCAGGGCAGGGGCACTGGGAGGGTCTGAGAAAACTGTCCCAGACCTTTGACAGTGTTCCCCTACCTCTGCCACATCGTATTTGTGTCTCCCTCACCTGTACTCTTTGGTTGTCCAACAAACTGTGACCTTTGCTGCCAGCATTTTCAGATGGGAATTTTTTTAATAATTCTATAACAAGGGCCTTCTGGTACTGCAACATTTTATTAGACCGCTCTGCCCCGAGAAGGAGAGATAGAAAGATGTCCTTGTAGCATGGGTCTAGAAATGTGACAAACCAGTAATTATTGTTGGCCAAAATGCGTGGGTCACGGGAAAGGCAGTGGAACATAAAGTCAGCTATGTGTGCCAGACTGCCAACAGCCAAGACTTCCCTCTCCTGACCCAGAGGACCACTGTCCATGCTCTCCTCGTCCTCCTCCTTGTTCTCCCGCTCCTCAGGCCATCCACATTGAACAAACGGTATGACTGTTGTGTGCGTAGTACCATCTGTAGTGCAGGAAAACAGCTCCTGTTCCTCCTCCTCTTCCTCATTATCACCCAATCCATGTTGAGATGAGATGAGGCTGGGCTTTGTGACATCACCTTGTATAGTTCCTTGCTCCATCTCATCGTGCTCCGCCTACAATGACTCCTCTTTAATTGTGAGCACAGAGCATTTCAGTAGACAGAGAGGCAGGATGGTGATGCTAATTATGGCGTCATCGCCGCTCATCATCTTGGTGGAGTCCTCAAAGTTTTAGAGGACGGCACAGATGTCAGACATCCATGCCCACTCATCAGCTCTAATTTGCGGAGGCTGACCTGAATACCGATGGGGATGTTGAAGCTAGAACTCAACAACTGCCACCTGCTGCTCACAAATCCTTCCCAACATATGAAAGATTGAGTTCCATCGTGTGGTGACATCGCACACGAGTCAGTGAGTTGGTATGGCTAGGGTGGGGGAAGCTGTAAGTGACTTCCTGAAATGGGCACACACGTGGCGTTCTTTCACAAGCAGGTCATGCAGATCCGTGTAGGTTTTGAGAAACCGCTGAACCACTAGATTTATCACATGGGCCAGGCATGGCATGTGTGCGAGTTTGCCAAGCCTCAGAGTCACAACCATGTTCCGGTCATTGTCAAACATGATCTTGCCTGGCTGTAAGTTCAACAGTGACAGCCACAGATCTGCCTGCTCTATTACAGATGTCAACAACTTTGCAGCGGTGTGCAGTTTGTCACCTAAGCATATCAGCTTCAGCAGTGCCTGTTGACACTTGGCCGAAGCAGTGCTATAGTGCTTCCAGTCTCCGACTGAAGTGGTCATTTCGGAGATGGAGGCTAATGAGGAGGAGTTTCAGAAGCTGTAGAATCTGAGGGCAACCCTGGTTGACCCTGGGCCCGCAATCCGTTCTGGCCACAAGCACTTGTCCACGTGCCCGTGGTTAGGTGGACCTTCCCAGTGACTGTGCTGGTAAGGGCACGTGAAATGTTCTGGGACACGTGCTTGTGTAAGGCAGGGACGGCACACCGGGAGAAATAGTGGTGGCTGAGGACCGAGTACCGAGGGGCACCCGCCGCCATGAATTTGCCGAAAGATTCTGTCTCCACGAGCCTAAAAGGCAACATTTCAAGTGCAAGCATTTGAAAAATGTGGCAGTTTAGTATTGTGGCCTGTGGGGCGTTAGCTGCATATTTGCCCTTGCATTCAAAGGACTGGGGTAGGGACAACTGAACACTGCGTTGTGACAAGGACGTGGACGTGGTTACTGATGGTGGTTGTTGCAAGTGTGCAAAAAGAGGCATCTTTGCCTGCGCCATGGACAGGGGATTGGTGTGCACGCACAACAGCAGAACAGGCAGTGGCGTCCCCCACAGAAACTGTTTCTGGACCCTAGCATTTGGTCCAATTAGTCAGGTGCTTTGCTGTCATGTGCCTGATCATGCTGGTGGTGGTCAGGCTGGTAGTTTTGCAGCCCCTGCTGATGCTGGCATGGCAGATGTTGCAAATGGCCTGTTTGGAATTAACTTGACAGTCTTTAAAAAAGTGCCAGACTATGGAAGACCTAACAGTTGGACTGGTAACTTCCCTCGTGTTGGTGTTCCGGAGAACTGTTGCCCGCCTTGTGCCTGTGGCCACCCCACTGCTTGTTCCTGCCTGTTGTGGTGCTTACACCTCCCTCCCCCTGTGTGCTGATGTCCTCGCTATGCATGTCACCTTGCCAGGTTGGTCAGTGACTTCATTGTCCACCACCTTGTCTTCCAAGTACGCACCCTGGGCCTCCTGATGACTTGCTGGCAATTGTGTCTCATCAGCATCCACCTCTTGCGACAGTGATTGCATTTTCCCACCATCGCCTTCATGTGACTGTAGCTGCTCAAATACATGGGCATCGCTACATGTGATCTCCTCTTGCCCCGCTTGAAGCGCGCCGGCCGAGAGTCCTGAATCCCTAAATGGAAATGTGAACAGCTCTTCAGAGTGTCCAAGTGTGGGATCAGTTGTCTCCAGGCACTCGGCATGGGGGGAGAAAGGAGGATCAGAATGAGGAATATGCGGTCCAGGCTCACAGCTACTGAAACTGGACCATATGGAAGACAGGGTGGTGGTGGTGGCAAACTGACTGGAAACATTATCTGCTATCCAACCAACAACCTTTTCACACTGCTTTGGCTTCAATAGTGGTGTTTCGCGGCCCCCTTCAAAGTAGGGCAGGAAGGTAGGTCGACATGATATGGGTGCTTTAGTGCTCCCTCAGCAGGCATAATTTCAGCTTGCCCACGACCTCGGCCTCTGCGTGCACCATCAGCATCATGTCCTCTTTCCAGTCCCTTGCCACGTGCCTTGCCCATTTTAAATGGAGCATAATATTTGTCACGTTCCCAAAAATGTCAGGATTATTACCGCAGTAACATCGTATCACCTGAGATGGACAAGTTTCTCTGCTTCCACAATACAGCAATGCTATTAAAATCAAACAAATCTGGCTGTATGCTGCTAACAAGCAAATGGAGCAGTAAAAGTGGTGTATTATATCGCTTTTCAACCAAATAATTAGGATTAAGCGCAAAAAGAATATTAAACCTGTTATCTAAGGCTGTGGATATGAGTAACAGCAGCAGACAGAAAGTTCAATGGATTTATTGTGCTGTATACTCTCTCCACAAACTCTGCCTAACTCCTGCTATCACCAGTAATATATGCATCTGGATTAGTCCTTAGCAGGACTGTTAGTATAGATGTATATTGCTGTGGAATACCTGACTAAATCAACCGCCAATTCTCTCCGTCGCTCAGCAGCAGCTCTCCCTACTCTGCCTGTCTGAAGGGTAGACTGTGACGAGCATAGGGTCCCGGGTCTGATATAGACCTGATGACGCTGTGCGGCCAGCCAATCACTGTAATGCCACAACCAACATGGCTGCAGCATTACAGTGACGAGTGGCGAGTACCGAGCAGTTGCGAGCACGCTCGCTCATCGCTAATTATTACTCACCACCACACCCAGGTCTCTATTATAAATAACCCTGCCTGACATTAGAGAAATTCTACATTTTAAGTTAATTCTTTTTAATTCTTTCTACAAAACAGAAAAAAGAGTCGAAATCAGTGGAGCTCAGGGATGTTTAGATATTTAGCTAATTTTTTCTGAGCAAGTGACAGATCCTCTATAATCTTGGGGAATGAAACACTTGTCCTAATAAATCTCCCCCTACGTTCTCCGATCACCACCATATTTGTATTCCAAGAGCCTCAAAGCACCGGAAAGAGAAAATAACTGAAGAATCAGGCGCATTCTAATCTGTAACCATGGAGACACATAGGCTGCATAAGAGCTGTATACACTACACAAGATTTACAAATTTGTTTCATTTTTTATTTTAAGGAACCAAATAAAAAAAAATACTGTAAAAGATCTTCTAACAACTAGAAATGATTCCAGGATTGTCTTTCCACTATATATACAGTATATACTCACAACACAAAGGTTAACTAATAGTTTTAATGATTTTAATAATTATTTGTAAAAATATGAGAAACATTTATATAAAAATACAACAAATGATAATAAATATTTCAATTATAAAACAAGAAATACGTCTTATAATAATATTACTCAGCGATTTATAAAAGTAACAAAATTCTTGTCGCTGCTGCTGCTGACGACCAATCAGATTTCTGATGTTTTGCCTCTTGCAGTGCGGAATCGATGGCTGGAATCTGACTGGTTGCTACGGGCAACACTTTCATTATTCTCTACACTGTATAAATAATCCTTGAACTCTCGTTGCCGATAGCAACCGATTAGAATTCAGCTTTTACATTTGTAATTTACCCGAGATAAATAAACGTGATTTCTGATTGGTCGCTAGGGGTAACAAAGACGCTACATGACAGCTGAGGCTCCGTGACAATGGCGTCTGTTACTCCAGGTACTGGATGATGGGCCGGACACAGGTGCAGCCCACCGTCACCAGCTGATTCTCCAGCCTATAGGTGGGACACATCCTCTCATCTCACCACGCAGGACCAGGATCTCCTGTCTGATGGGGACTGAGTTCATGCTGAGGTCCACATGACCCTCCGGGTCCAAACATCCGCGGTGGAGACATCGGGCCTCGCTGATGACCGCAGGGAATCTGTTATTGTCCACATTAGAGCTGGTGGAAGGAGATGAGAGAAATCAGGACACAGCAGTAACCATGTTTAGTCCCCCATACTCCGGCCTGCTGACCCCCATATATCATTATTATTATTTCTGCCATTACTCCATGTACATTCACCTGTATTCCCATGGAGAGATGGAGCGGCTCCGCACACTGTCCGCCATTACTTGTGCAGAACTCCGACTGCCGACCTTCATATCCACCTTCACACGTGGAGGAAATGTGGTGTCCGGTGTGAAGAGACATCCCCCGCCGGACACTAGAGAGGCCTCCCAGCCATCAGCGCCAGGGACCTGCTCTTCTCTTCCATGGACACAAGAGATGAAGATCAGAAGAAGCAAAGTGGAGAAAACCTGAGGACAGAAGATGTCACACATGTGATAGGGGACATTGTGGAAGTGTCAACATTATGTAGTGGTATAAGTAAGGGTTAAATAATGGATCAATAATATACACTAATAATATTCATACTCGTATGGACCTATCCCAAAGATATGCAACAGCGCTCAAGCCAAGAGCAACCAGATATGACTATATAACACATATAAGAAAGTCCAACATTCTAAGTGGAATTCATTCAACAATATATTATATTGTCATTGTATCATAACACAGGATAACAAATAAAATGGTGGTGGCCCCAAGCAAGTGCTGCACTCACTATTCTGCTGGTGCAGTCACTATGTACATACATTACATTACTGATCTTGAGTTAAATCTTGTATTATACTCCAGAGCTGCGCTCACTATTCTGCTGGTGCAGTCACTGTGTACATACATTACATTACTGATCTTGAGTTACATCCTGTATTATACTCCAGAGCTGCACTCACTATTCTGCTGGTGCAGTCACTGTGTACATACATTACATTACTGATCCTGAGTTACATCCTGTATTATACTCCAGAGCTGCACTCACTATTCTACTGGTGCAGTCACTGTGTACATACATTACATTACTGATCCTGAGTTACCTGCTGTATTATACTACAGAGCTGCACTCACTATTCTGCTGGTGCAGTCACTGTGTACATACATTAAATTATTGATCCTGTGTTGCATCCTGTATTATACTCCAGAGCTGCACTCACTATTCTGCTGGTGCAGTCACTGTGTACATACATTACATTACTGATCCTGTGTTACATCCTGTATTATACTCCAGAGCTGCAATCACTATTCTGCTGGTTCAGTCACTGTGTACATACATTACATTACGGATCCTGAGTTACCTCCTGTATTATACTACAGAGCTGCACTCACTATTCTGCTGGAGCAGTCACTGTGTACATACATTAAATTACTGACCCTGAGTTACCTCCTGTATTATACTACAGAGCTGCACTCACTATTCTGCTGGTGCAGTCACTGTGTACATACATTAAATTACTGATCCTGAGTTACATCCTGTATTATACTCCAGAGCTGCACTCACTATTCTGCTGGTGCAGTCACTGTGTACATACATTATATTACTGATCCTGAGTTACATCCTGTATTATACTCCAGAGCTGCACTCAATATTCTGCTGGTGCAGTCACTGTGTACATACATTACATTACTGATCCTGAGTTACCTCCTGTATTATACTACAGAGCTGCACTCACTATTCTGCTGGTGCAGTCACTGTGTACATACATTACATTCCTGATCCTGAGTTACATCCTGTATTATACTCCAGAGCTGCACTCACTATTCTGCTTGTGCAGTCACTGTGTACATACATTACATTACTGATCCTGTACTGATCCTGAGTTACATCTTGTATTATACTCCAGAGCTGCACTCACTATTCTGCTGGTGCAGTCACTGTGTACATACATTACATCACTGATCCTGTACTGATCCTGAGTTACATCTTGTATTATACTGCAGAGCTGCACTCACTATTCTGCTGGTGGAGTCACTGTGTACATACATTACATTAGTGATCCTTTACTGATCCTGCGTTACATCCTGTATTACACTGCAGAGCTGCACTCACTATTCTGCTGCTGCAGTCACTGTGTACATACATTACATTGCTGATCCTCAGTTCCATCCTGTATTATACTCCAGAGCTGCACTCACTTTTCTGCAGGTGCAGTCACTGTGTACATGTAGCACCCTGAGGATTCGGCTGCTACAGGGGTATTACACCTCAAGCCAGAGGTGTGGTATTCCACTCCCGGGTGAGGATGGAGTGTGGAACTGAGCTCAGTAGGCTGCATGCACTACATACATCCCATTTCCGGGGGACAGACCAATGGTACTCCCACTAGAGAAATGTGCAGGTACGACAGTGTCTGTCCCTGGCTGGAGTGGGAGGGGGGTGGAACATCCCAGTAGTGTAGGGGCAGATAGGGGGAGCAGTCTGGGTAATGCTAGGAGCTCATTGGGTGCTGGTCACCTGAGCTCACACATAGAGGGAGTATATAAGGTGGGAACCATCTTAGATCAGGGTCAGTCTGTCAGAGTTGAGTCAGAGAAGCAGAGCAGCTCAGCCAGCTCCAAGGCCAAGAGAGAGAGAGAGGAGAAAGAAGGACCCAGAGGGGGAGAAGAGGGAACTCCAAGAACCCAAAATTAGACCAGAGGGTGAAGAGTTGGCACAAGGGTACCGGATCCCAAGCTGGTGGAGGGCCCTAATCCTTAGCCAGAGACCGGAGGTCGTGGGCAGGATCTGCCACGACCACCCACTAAATCCACCCGGAAGGCAAACCGTGAATAGGGTCAGGGAACCCAGAGACAAGGGTTTTACCAACAAGAGGCCCGAGGGAGCCGGACTTAGGTGGATCCCTGGTGGGGAAGGCCAGAGAGAAGGACAAGTCAGAAAGGGAGCTCGGGACCACGCTCCGGAATCGCCTGGGGGTTGGCCGAGTCCAGGACCTGGTGGACGCAGCACGGCTCGGGCGGTCACTCAAGGCCGGAGTGACCAACACAAAAGCAGTAAGTAAAACCCTGAACTGCACAGCCCGACTCGGAGTCTTATTACTACTCTCACTGCACCACCACAACCACCACCCTCTACAGCTGACCCCCTGAGGCTATACCCCTCCCGTTGGGGGTTATACTACCTGAGCTGCGCACACACCACCAGCCTCAGCGGACCCTGCTGCAGCGGCGGCCGTACTGACCGCAAATCAACGGGTGGCGTAGTCGACACTAAAGAACATCCAGTAACATCTGTAGGACTGCCACACACTGAGCTTGACACCCTGGGCACGGACCGGGTCACCGCCACTCGGAGACTACAACCCCCACCTGATCCGGCTCCGGGTATCCCCCAAACAACACTGGCCCAGGGGGCGCGTCAACTTTGGCGTAGTCGGCAGGATTACGTGCCCGCAACAACCGGGTACTGCGTGCCTGAAGAAAAGTTCACCGTTACCTTAACAAGAAGTCTCCCGCCGGTTCCGGAGGGTCCCCGCCAACGGACCCCATCACAGGTCGTTTCCCGCCGGTTGTCCGCCATTTGCAGCTTTTTCCCGCCATCCATGGAGTTTCCCGCCACTGGGAGACGATTCCCGCCATTTCCAAAGATTTCCCGCCTTGGAAGAGCGGACGCCATTATGGGCGTGCCAGAGGGTGGCAAGAGGCCACCTCCCATCGTGGGCCAGGTCGAAGAATGGCGCCAAAAGCGGAAACCGCGCCCACCAACAGAGACTGTGATGCTGGAAGTGTCCATCAGCGTAAGAGAACTGCCCCTGGAACTGACAATCACAAAGTTGCCCCGGGACCACCTTCAATGTGGGCGGAGACAGAACAAGAGAGCAAAGATGGGTGTCGCCTGGAGCAGTCTGGAGAGAGCGCACCCGGAGACAAGAAGTCTGGAGAGGAGTCCAGAGAAAGCCTACCCGGAGATGGAGGGAGAGTCAGGCAGCACCGACCCAGTGGTCAGGAGCCTCCTGCAAGCAACAACCCCACTAGGCTTAGTGGAGATCCTAGCACAGCTCCCCCGAGACCGGGAGTGTGCACAGACTGCGCTGGAGGGCCTCGCACGGAGGATGGCCCGGGTGCAGCGAGAGACGTTGGCGGAGTGGAGCCGAGAGATGGCCCAGCAGACCGAAACCCGTCAGCGGAGCACGCCACCCGAGACGAGGAGACAGACCGCCTCTGAGGATGGTGCAGGAGGACTCAAGGCCGGAGACGGCGCCGAGAAGGGAGCTGAACGGACGGAGGCAGGTAAAGGGGACGTCTCTACCCCGAGCCGGGAAACCGTGTGCCTGCCCCAGCTCCCCGTCGCAGAGCCCGAAATTCCCCCTGCCGTGCCCGTCGCTGCATCGTCACCGCCGCAGACTAGGCCTCAACCGGAAACCGCGGCCGCGACCCCTGTGACGTCACGCGCTTCGACCCTGAGCGCGGCAAAGCAGGAAATACCATCGGCCTGGTCGCAAGGCCTAGTACACCCGGGCGCCGCCATTCCAACAGCGCCCCCTACCTCCGCGGAGCCACCAGCCTGGTCGCAGGGCCGAGTAACCACGGGCGCCGCCGTACTTACGGTGCCCTTTTCCTTTAGCGTGCCCCAAGCCTGGTCGCAAGGCCTGGTCAACCCGGGCGCCGCTACCACTACAGCGCCCATAACACCTAAAGTACCGCACCTGGGTGAGGACCTGTTCGCCCAGCATACGTGCCCGGATGGGCAGCCCTTCATATGGCCACCGGAGTTTCACCATCCCCGACTCCGGAAAGAAAGACCCCTAGATGAACCCCTGATTCCGGTTCCGAAGCCCGTCAGGAGGACCCAGCCCCCGCTAGAGGAGACACAGTTTGAGTGGGACCCCACCGGAGGAGACCTCATGGGGTTCACTCAGGAGACTCGGGCGGCCGCAGCGGAGCGTACAGAGTGCTGCCGCCAGCAGCTCGAGGTCTTCGAGAAGGAGCGGAGAGAGAGGCGGGTCCGGGAACAGCAAGCACAGATAAGGAGCGCGGAGCAGAAGAGCCGGACCAGGAGGAACCCCCGTGCAGCTCATGGTCCCCGTACCACCGGGACTGTGATTAAATTCAACCTGCAGCATGGGTGGGGCTTCATAAAAGACCATCATACCCCCGGCGACGTCTTTGTCACACGCAGAGACGTAGAAAGCCATCTGCCGGAGGGACACAGAGGTCGTGACCTGTACGTAGGGGACGAGGTCACCTTCACCCGGCACAAGTGTGCCAAAGGACCCTACGCCCTCCATGTACATCGCCTGACGGAGGAGGAGCTGCGGTGTGAGGAGGAGCAGGAGGACCCGGACGGGTCTAAATCCAAAGAAGGAGCAGGAGAACACCGTCGTTAAAGTACGGTAAAGAGACTGTAAATAGTTACCCATCGGGGTACAGTGAACTGTTGCTGCTTTAAATAAGTCCCCGTTGGGACAAGAGTGAACTGTTAACCCGTGTGTCCCTATTCCAATTACCTGGCCGAGGACTGAGAGCGGCCATATTCCCCTTGTATATAGTTGCGCTTCCTAAGGCGCCCCCTACCAGTTTTATAGTAAACTGTTGTTTTTCTTAAAGAGACTGTCGCGCTTTTCCCGGTCACAAGTTGCACCGTGGCCGGAGGAGCAAGAGTGTTTACAAGGACGTTATTTATGAAGAGTTTTTATGAAAAGTTTTATGTGATGTTTTATATGTTCATGTTTATGAAAAAAATTGTATGTTTTGGATGTTTTTATATCTTACAGCCCGAGGACGTGCTGTGATTTACCAGGGGGGAATGTAGCACCCTGAGGATTCGGCTGCTACAGGGGTATTACACCTCAAGCCAGAGGTGTGGTATTCCACTCCCGGGTGAGGATGGAGTGTGGAACTGAGCTCAGTAGGCTGCATGCACTACATACATCCCATTTCCGGGGGACAGACCAATGGTACTCCCACTAGAGAAATGTGCAGGTACGACAGTGTCTGTCCCTGGCTGGAGTGGGAGGGGGGTGGAACATCCCAGTAGTGTAGGGGCAGATAGGGGGAGCAGTCTGGGTAATGCTAGGAGCTCATTGGGTGCTGGTCACCTGAGCTCACACATAGAGGGAGTATATAAGGTGGGAACCATCTTAGATCAGGGTCAGTCTGTCAGAGTTGAGTCAGAGAAGCAGAGCAGCTCAGCCAGCTCCAAGGCCAAGAGAGAGAGAGAGGAGAAAGAAGGACCCAGAGGGGGAGAAGAGGGAACTCCAAGAACCCAAAATTAGACCAGAGGGTGAAGAGTTGGCACAAGGGTACCGGATCCCAAGCTGGTGGAGGGCCCTAATCCTTAGCCAGAGACCGGAGGTCGTGGGCAGGATCTGCCACGACCACCCACTAAATCCACCCGGAAGGCAAACCGTGAATAGGGTCAGGGAACCCAGAGACAAGGGTTTTACCAACAAGAGGCCCGAGGGAGCCGGACTTAGGTGGATCCCTGGTGGGGAAGGCCAGAGAGAAGGACAAGTCAGAAAGGGAGCTCGGGACCACGCTCCGGAATCGCCTGGGGGTTGGCCGAGTCCAGGACCTGGTGGACGCAGCACGGCTCGGGCGGTCACTCAAGGCCGGAGTGACCAACACAAAAGCAGTAAGTAAAACCCTGAACTGCACAGCCCGACTCGGAGTCTTATTACTACTCTCACTGCACCACCACAACCACCACCCTCTACAGCTGACCCCCTGAGGCTATACCCCTCCCGTTGGGGGTTATACTACCTGAGCTGCGCACACACCACCAGCCTCAGCGGACCCTGCTGCAGCGGCGGCCGTACTGACCGCAAATCAACGGGTGGCGTAGTCGACACTAAAGAACATCCAGTAACATCTGTAGGACTGCCACACACTGAGCTTGACACCCTGGGCACGGACCGGGTCACCGCCACTCGGAGACTACAACCCCCACCTGATTCGGCTCCGGGTATCCCCCAAACAACACTGGCCCAGGGGGCGCGTCATACATACATTACATTACTGATCCTGAGTTACATCCTGTAGTATACCCCAGAGCTGCACTCACTATTCTGCTGGTGCAGTCACTGTGTACATATTTTACATTACTGATCCTGTACTCATCCTGAGTTATATCCTGTATTATACTCCAGAGCTGCATTCACTATTCTGCTGGTGCAGTCTCTGTGTACATACATTACATTACTGACCCTGTATTGATTCTGCGTTACATCCTGTATTATACTCCAGAGCTGCACTCACTATTCTGCTGGTGCAGTCACTGTGTACATACATTACATTACAGATCCTGAGTTCCATCCTGTATTATACTCCAGAGCTGCACTCACTATTCTGCTGCTGCAGTCACTGTGTACATACATTACATTACTGATCCTGAGTTACATCCTGTTTTATACTCCAGAGCTGCACTCACTATTCTGCTGCTGCAGTCACTGTGTACATACATTACATTACTGACCTGAGTTACATCCTGTAGATCTTTTATTATAAAAATGAAAAACATAACAAAATTAATAACAAGAAAATAAACAATGTAATGAACTGGTCCAGCCGCTCCCTCTCTCCTCACACACATATTATACATATATACACAATAATAACTACCTACACCATGACATCTGGTCCGGTTACCAAACAAATAATAACAATATAATAAACAATAACCGACAAATTATATACAAACTAATATATACATTCTTTTTTTTTTTTTTAAATAAATAAAATAAAATAAATTAAAATAAATACTAACTATACAAATATATACAAGACAAAACAAAACCCCCCACACTCAAGCCCACCAGTCCCTCCCCGGCACTGACCTGAGAGCTGGTCCTGCGCCTCAGTCCATGTCCAACGTCCATAGGCCAGATCAGGCAGTGCCAGTTTTTCACCCAAATAACCAGTGTCCCAAAAGATGAACCCACCTCCCCCCTTTTCCCTCCACCCAACCTAACACCTACACCCAAACCCATATATACAATATATACAGAAACAAACAATACAATAACCACAACTGACAAAGCCCAAGTTCGGTGCCTGCAGCCCTACATCACTGTCTACTGATCAATAAAACAAAAATCTATGGTGTCAGCAGCAGCCCACCACCAGGAGAGGAGATGACCAGACTAGGGCACACTAAAAGAAAAGCCCCTCCAGAGGAGAGCGGCCCTCCGTGTACCCAGTCTCTCATACTCCAGAGAACGCACCTTCACCAGGTCACCGAGTATGGTCCTAAACACATCGTCCACTGGGAGGATTTTCCGCTGCGTCGATACTAAGCACCATGCGTTCCACGTGTGATACCTAACCACTGTGCTAACTAGAAATAAGGTGCAACGGTCCCGACCACCCAGGTCCCCGAATGCTCCATAGGCCCATTCCGCATAAGAGAGACCGGCCAGCCAGGGCCAGCCAATGGAGGTGCCCACCCTGTTGTACACCTCTGTGTTAAAGGGACAACGAAGCAGGAAGTGGTCCATGCTTTCAAGCATGGTACCACAATGCTCCCGAGGACAGTTCCTGTCCTCAGAGCTCCTACACTTCAGATTGTCCCTCACACACAGTTTCCCATGGAAGCAGCGCCAAGCCAAGTCCCAAACCTTCGAGGGGATCCTGATAGAATTCAAAAGATGCAGACCCACCCCAAGATCCCGACTTGGGCAATCCCTGAGCGCCAGAGGCCTCTGAAAATGGGTCAACAGAACCCTTTTGTCAAGGAGCTTCCTTGGCAGAGTCCTGACCTCCCACATTCCCAGACCCCACCGGCGAATTACCTTCAGAACCACGGTAGCGTAAGCCGGGAGATGTCCATGCGGTGTGCGGAGATCCTTCACTTGCCCTCCTGTCTCCCATTCCTGGAAGAAAAGCTGAAACCATCCCTTACAGGAGAATACCCACAGAGGAGCCCTCTCTTTCCAGAGGTTTGCAATATTGATCTTAATGAAGGTATTCACAAGGAATACCACAGGGTTGACCATACCCAACCCTCCTAGTCTCCTCGTACGGTAAGTAACCTCCCTCTTGACCAGGTTCAGTCTATTCCCCCATAACAGTTGAAAGAACAAACTGTAGACCCGAGTCCAGAGAGGCTCTGGCAAGATGCACACACTGCCCAGATAGATCAGCAAAGGGAGCAGGTAAGTTTTGATCAGGTTTATCCTTTCCCTTAGGGTCAAAGACCAACCCTTCCATTGGTTCACCTTCTGAGTGGTGATCTCTAGCCTGCTGTCCCAATTTTGTTTGGGGTAATCCCCCTGGCCAAATTCGATGCCAAGAACTTTTGCAGAGACTTTGGGTTCTGGAAGGGTGTCCGGGAGATCAAAACCAGGATCTCCTCCTCCCAGCCAGAGACTCTCACACTTATCCCGGTTGATCTTAGACCCGGATGCCTCCGAGTAGCGATTTACCTCTGACATCAGCCATTCTGCCTCCCCATCAGAGGAAACAAAAACGGTGACGTCATCGGCATACGCCACCACTCTCAGAGTGGCTTCCGGTGCTGCCCGGTCCATCCCGATCCCAGCCAACGGTCCACGCTCCACCCTCCTAAGAAGTGGGTCAATCGCAAACACGTACAGTAGCGGGCTCAAGGGACAACCCTGGCGAACACCACACCCAACCTCAAAAGAGCTGCCAATCCAACCGTTCACAAGCGGGAAACTCTCTGCCCCAGAGTACAAGGTCTTAAGCCAATCAACGAACCCCCCCGGCAGGCCATACCTCAGAAGGACAGACCAGAGGTACTCATGATTAACCCGATCAAACGCTTTTGCCTGGTCCAATGACAGCATGTACCCCTTCCAGTGGCCACCCCTCCCCTGCTCCACCGCCTCTCGGACACAGAGTACAGCACTAATTGTACTGCGGCCCGGAACAGAGCAATGCTGGGCTCCCGAAAGGAGCTGGGGTGCAAATTTCACCAGCCGATTAAACAGCACCTTTGCCAAAACCTTCCTGTCTGCATTGAGAAGCGCTATGGGACGCCAATTCTCAATGCAAGATGGGTCCTTACCCTTTGACAAGATGATCAGGGCAGACCTCCTCATTGACTTTGGCAGAGTGCCCGAGGAAAGACACTCATTGAATACCTCAGTCAAGAGGGGAACCAAGGCGCCCTTAAAGATCTTATAGAATTCAGATGTTAAGCCATCCGGACCGGGAGATTTCTTCAGGGCAAGCCCTTCAATCGCCAACTTAACTTCCTCTTCCCTGATCATCTCTGTCAAAACGCCAAAGAGGGGTCTACCCCTGGTTCGGGGACAGCTTCAGCCAGAAAAGCCGATATCTCATCCCATTCCGGATCCCTCTTCCCCAAGAGGTGCGAGTAGAAGGATCTGACGACCTCCAGGATCCCTGATCTGGATCTTTTCAGGGACCCCGCAGTGTCAACCAGTCCTGTAACAACTTTACTATTCACTGACATCTTGCAGTTTCTGTAAGGGTCGGGCGAGCGGTACTTCCCGTAATCCCTCTCAAAAACCAAAGATGCGTGTCTATCATACTGACACCTCATTAGCAAAGATTTCACTCTGGAGATCTCCTCGCGGCTACCTCCAGTTGAGACAAGATGCTCGAGTTTCCTCCTCAGGCCCTGATACAGGCGGTACCTGTCCAGGCTCCTGAGGCTCGAGAGCTGGCGGAAGAATCTCGCCACCCTTTTCTTAAACATCTCCCACCACTCTGACTTACTACTACAAAGATCCAGTAAGGGTACCTGGCTCTGAAGAAAATCCTCAAAGGACTGTCTTATCTCCGCTTCTTCCAAGAGAGACGAATTGAGCCTCCAAAAGCCTCTTCCCATCCGGGGGGTCTCTGTAACATTCAGGGAAAACAAAATCAAACAGTGATCGGAGAACTCCACCTCAACAACAGATACTGCTGAAGAGACGGCTTCCTCCTTTAAATAAAACCTGTCTATCCTGGACCTACAGTTACCTCTATGATAGGTGAACCCCTCGTGGCCTGCGGTGTGCCGGATGTGGACATCCACCAGGCCAGCCTCACTAGCTATACTATTAAGGGCGACGCTATCATAAGTCAGCTTGTCTCTGGAACCTCCTCTATCCCGGGGCCTCGTGACAGTGTTGAAGTCCCCTCCAAAGACGACCTGCCGACTCGTAAAAAGGTAGGGCTTGATCCTCATAAAGAGACACTTCCGGTCCCATTTAGATTGGGGACCATAGATGTTAATGAGCCGAAGCTCTTGTCCCTTCATGAGGACATCTAATATCAGGCACCTCCCCATTTCTAACTCAATAACCCGTCGGCATTCTACCGGTGCGGTAAAAAGGACCGCCACTCCGCTATACGGCTCAGCCGCAAGAGACCAATAGGAGGGCCCGAGTCTCCACTCCCTCTTAGCTATAAACACCTCTGCCATATTTGGCAGCCTGGTCTCTTGCAAAAAGAAAATGTCAGCTTCAACCCGGCTGAGAAAATCAAAGGCCGCAAATCTAGGAATGTTTGACTTAATGCTGGCGACATTAATGGACGCCAGCGTCAACGGAGTGGGTACCGCCATCATTGGTGATTGAGTTAGATGACTTTCTTCTTCCCACTCCCCTTATCCTCTGCCTCAGAGGAGGAATCCTTCCCCCTCTTTAATGACACAGAGGTGTCCATTCCCACATTTTTCCTTCTTTTTTCGTCCTCGTCTCCGGACTCTGGGCCATTCCCTCCCCCCAAGGACCTTGCATCCCCAGGAGAAGGAGACTCGGCGCCCCCTGTAAGCTCCGCTGAAGCCGGATCCTCACCCTCAGCCTCCTCCTCAGAGGAAGAAATGTTATCAAGGGCTTGGAACCGGTTAGAAAGACCAACTAGAGGGGAGTCGGTTTTAACTTCCTTGGTCAGAGTGGGAGAAGATGTTTTATCTCCCTTCTTTTTCTTCTTTTTGGTGCCGAGCTTACGCTTGTTCTCTAGCAACCGCTTATTATCCTCATCCATACTTTCATAATGGGAGGATTCTGAAGAAGAGGCAGTTTCCTCCCTGTGGATCCTCCTGACCTCCTCATCCAAATCATCATCCCTCGGGGCCTCAGCAGCAAGACTGGCATCCAGGACAGGGGCTGCCCCGGTAGTCTGGGGCTCGCCCCGCTCCCTCTCCTGTCTGCGCTTGTCTAGACGCCTCAGCTGGGCAGGCGTCTTTTTATTGCTTTTCTTCCCTGGCCCCTCAGCTCCCCCACCCCTGCTAGTCCCCTCCCCAGCAGAATCGGCCTCACGGCTTACTCCCACCGGGGTCTCGACTGAATTAGCAAAGGAGCGAGGACAACGGCTGAATGGGTGACCTAACTCACCACACAGGTGGCACCTAATCTCCACACAAGAGGCGTCAAGATGGCCGACACCCCCACACAACGCGCATTTCTGCACGGTGCAGTTTGCACTGAAGTGTGTGGGGTCGCCGCACCTGTGACAGAGCTTCGGTTGCCCCGGTAGAAGACCAGGACACGATCCCTACCCAGGAAGGCAGACGATGGAATGTGGGCAACCGTACCACCTGAACGCTTAAGTTTTACCATAAACGTCCAGGCCCCTGACCAGATACCAAACTCGTCGCGGTTTTTCTTTGGCATCTCCACCACCTCTCCATACCGACCAAGCGAAGTCATGATGTCATAGCAAGAAAGCGACTCATTACGAGTCATCACGGTCACTTTCTTGATCTGTTTTTGGCGAGACACTGCCTGAACGGCAAAGTCTCGCCAGCCGGGCTCATTTTTTGCCAACTCATAATTCGCCCAGAAGAGCTCAAGCCCCTCCGGCCGAACAAAGCTGACATCAAACTCAGGCGTGGAATAGGGATGTATCAAGACGTAGATGTCAATCGCCTTGAAGCCCATCCTCAGCAGGAGCTCCTCAACTTTAGACCTTGGAGGACATGCATCACTGCCCCTCCACCGAAGACGGACCACATTCCTACGCACACTGCCTGGCCCGGCTGTTGGGAGGGACCACACTGTATCTCCCCCTTTTTGCTCTCGGAAGGCCCCGAGGCCATGCCTCTCTATCCAGAACGATAGATCAACCTCTCGACCCTCTACCATTAGTGATCTCTCCCCCTTCTTTAGAGCCTCCAGAAGGCGACGTTGCAACATGCCGTCCCCAAAGCCCGGAGACGAGGAGGATGCCCTATTTGCCCCGGAGGTGACACTGGCATAACTCCGGACAGGTGTTGCCACCCCCGGGGGGGCAACCGGACCAGTGACCACGTCAGCCCCAACAGTATCACCATTACCCACCTCCATCTTACCCTCCACCAAACCAGCAACCACACCACCAGACAATGAATTATCCTCATTCACCTCCACCACCACATTCATTCCTGCTGGACCAGTAACAATGGTGGATGACCTTTTGACCTCCGCATCAGGCACAAGGGGCTCAGTCACCTCCATAGAACTGGAGGCGACCTCACCCCCGGTCTTATGTGTGCCCTCCACATCATCGGTCGGTAATTTCCGCTGTTTGGCATTTGGTATAATGTGCCGCTGATCTCTAGCTGCAGTTAGGCGCCGCTGATCTTTAGCATCAGGATCTTCCGGACCAGCAACGCCAACACAAAATAGCACTTTCGTGGGAGGACCGGAGCGCTCAGCCCCAACTGCCCCCTCACACTGCCGCCGCTTCTCAACTAAGTGATCAGCGGCAACAGCATTCAGAGGAGCCGAGGCTACCGGAGCTGCCCCCGACACCGGGCTGCTCCCCCCTCCCACTGAGGAGCGCACCACAGCATCGTGGCCTGATGGAACGCCCGCCGCCGGGCCGCCCTCACTGTCCAGCCTCTCGGCTGATGCACCTCCTGCTACGTCCCCACTACTACAAGCAGAGACGGAGCTCTGCGCCTCACTACCGCGCTCTGTAATCTCCCCGCGCCTTTGCACCGGATCCACAGCAGAACCCGGGCTGGGCTGAGCAACGGGGCTTATACAGCGAGCTGAGCCTGCCGCCGACTCAGGGGGTACAGGGAGGGGGGCATATACGTATCTTACCGCTTCCTGCAGCTTTGGCTTGGTCTTCTTTGCCTTTTTGTGGCCCCCAGGTGCCTCTTCTGGTAGATCGTCACCAAGATGGAAGCTTTGGAGGCACACTGGGGACTCCAGGAGTTTAATCTCCGCCATTAGCGCCCCTCCCTGGCCGCTGCTGTCACTGTCCTCCCCAGAGCCGGCAGAACTGCGACCGGATGTCACTGTCGCCTGTCCTGCAGGGAGCTCGCTGCACGTGGCCTGCGGGTGACTTTGCAGGCTACCAGGTGGGGCTTCCTGCTGGTCATCATCACTCTCATCATCCACCTGGCTCTCAGGCTGCAGCCCCATCTGCCTTTGCTCTCTGGTATCAGCCATTTCTCTAAAGCAGTCTTCATTTATAAGTTTTTCTTTGAAAGGACCACTCTGCTCCCTGATGGTGGCTTTCCTAAGTTCCAGGCGTTGAATTTCACTGCTCAGTCTTTTTACCTTGGCTTGGAGCTTGGCCTTCCTTGGTTTGGAGGCCCCTGCAGCTTTGGCGCTTGTGCAGCGCAGCTCCTCCCGTAGCCTCCTGATGAGCTTACTGGCATCTTCATACTCACGGAGGTGGATCATGACCCGGGAGGCATATGTGGACACAGACTCCCGGGGTCCCTGCTGCGCCCACCCCCCCTCAGGGAGGTCGGCCTCACCTCCGTGAGCACTCAGCTTTCCTCCGGAAGGAGCGCCATCTTGCACGCCGCTGTCAGGCTTTTCCTCCATGCTGGAAGCCTTGCGGATTCTGGGGGTCTCCACAATCCCGGGGGGAGTAGGAGCCACATTGCTGTGACTCCTGGTGCAGCGTCTCACCCCCGAGTCCTCTGATGTGCAGGCCGGTTGCTGGTTTCTTCTGCCCCCCGCCGGCCTGGTTCGGGAAGCAGAAGAATGGGACTTGGCTCCATCACTCATCCCAGAAACCAGTTCTCCCTCCGGGAAAGAGAGAGAGCAGGTCCCCAGGTGGAGAGGTGTTGGTTCTCAGAGATCAGGAGCTCACAGCAGGATCTGCAGCCACCACACCCGTAATCAGCACACTGACTAGCAGCTGATCAGAGCTGCACCCAGTATGCTGCTGGTGGAGTCACTGTGTACATACATTACATTACTGATCCTGAGCTACATCCTGTATTATACTCCAGAGCTGCACTCACTATTCTGCTGGTGCAGTCAATGTGTACATACATTACATTATTGATCCTGTACTGATCCTGAGTTACGTCCTGTATTATACTCCAGAGCTGCACTCACTATTCTGCTGGTGCAGTCACTGTGTACATACATTACATTACTGATCCTGAGTTACATCTTGTAATATACTCCAGAGCTGCGCTCACTATTCTGCTGGTGCAGTCACTGTGTACATACATTACATTACTGATCCTGTACTGATCCTGAGTTACATCCTGTATTATACTCCAGAGCTGCACTCACTATTCTGCTGGTGCAGTCACTGTGCACATATATTACATTACTGATCCTGTACTGATCCTGACTTACATCCTGTATTATACTCCAGAGCTGCACTCACTATTCTGCTGGTGCAGTCACTGTGCACATACATTACATTACTGATCCTCTACTCATCCTCAGTTACTTCCTTTATTATACTCCAGAGCTGCACTCACTATTTTGCTGGTGGAGTTACTGTGTACATACATTACATTACTGACCATGAGATACATCCTGCATTATACTCCGGAGCTGCACTCACTATTCTGCTGGTGCATTCAATGTGTACATAAATTACATTACTGATCCTGAGTTACATCCTGTATTATAATCCAGAGCTGCACTCACTATTCTGCTGGTGCAGTCACTGTGTACATATATTACATTACTGATCCTGTACTGATCCTGACTTACATCCTGCATTATACTCCAGAGCTGCACTCACTATTCTGCTGGTGCAGTCACTGTGCACATATATTACATTACTGATTCTCTACTCATCCTCAGTTACATCCTTTATTATACTCCAGAGCTGCACACACTATTCTGCTGGTGTAGTCACTGTGTACATTCATTACATTACTGATCCTCAGTTACATCCTGTATTATACTCCAGGGCTGCACTCACTATTCTGCTGGTGGAGTCACTGTCTACATTCATTACATTACTGATCCTGAGTTACATCCTGTATTATAATTCAGAGCTGCACTCACTATTCTGCTGGTGCAGTCACTGTCTACATTCATTACATTACTGATCCTGACTTACATCCTGCATTATACTCCAGAGCTGCACTCACTATTCTGCTGGTGCAGTCACTGTGCACATATATTACATTACTGATTCTCTAGACATCCTCAGTTACATCCTTTATTATACTCCAGAGCTGCACACACTATTCTGCTGGTGGAGTCACTGTGTACATTCATTACATTCCTGATCCTGAGTTACATCCTGTATTATAATCCAGAGCTGCACACACTATTCTGCTGGTGGAGTCACTGTGTACATTCATTACATTACTGATCCTGAGTTACATCCTGTATTACACTCCAGAGCTGCACTCACTATTCTGCTGCTGCAGTCACTGTGTACATACATTACATTACTGATCCTGAGTTACATCCTGTATTATACTCCAGAGCTGAACTCACTATTGTGCTGGTGCAGTCACTGTGTACATACATTACATTACTGATCCTGTACTGATCATGAGTTACATCCTGTATTATACTCCAGAGCTGCACTCACTTTTCTGCTGGTGCTGTCACTGTGTACATATATTACATTACTGATCCTGTACTGATCCTTAGTTACATCCTGTATTATACTCCAGAGCTGAACTCACTATTGTGCTGGTGCAGTCACTGTGTACATACATTACATTACTGATCCTCTACTCATCCTCAGTTAATTCCTTTATTATACTCCAGAGCTGCACTCACTATTCTGCTGGTGGAGTCACTGTGTACATACATTACATTACTAATCCTGAGTTCCATCCTGTATTATACTCCAGAGCTGCACTCACTATTCTGCTAGTGCAGTCACTGTGTACATACATTACATTACTGATCCTGAGTTCCATCCTGTATTATACTCCAGAGCTGCACTCACTATTCTGCTGGTGCAGTCACTGTGCACATACATTACATTACTGATCCGGTTCTGATCCTGAGTTACATCCTGTATTATACTCCAGAGCTGCACTCACTATTCTGCTGGTGCAGCCACTGTGTACATATATTACATTACTGATCCTGTACTGATCCTGAGTTACATCCTGTATTATACTCCAGAGCTGCACTCACTATTCTGCTAGTGCAGTCACTGTGTACATACATTACATTACTGATCCTGAGTTCCATCCTGTATTATACTCCAGAACTGCACTCACTATTCTGCTAGTGCAGTCGCTGTGTACATACATTACATTACTGATCCTGAGTTCCATCCTGTATTATACTCCAGAGCTGCACTCACTATTCTGCTGGTGCAGTCACTGTGCACATACATTACATTACTGATCCGGTTCTGATCCTGAGCTACATCCTGTATTATACTCCAGAGATGCACTCACTATTCTGCTGGTGTAGTCACTGTGTACATACATTACATTACTGATCCTCTACTGATCCTGAGTTACATCCTGTATTATACTCCAGAGCTGCACTCACTATTCTGCTGGTGCACCACTGTGTACATATATTACATTACTGATCCTGTACTGATCCTGAGTTACATCCCTTATTATACCCCAGAGCTGCACTCACTATTCTGCTAGTGCAGTCACTGTGTACATACATTACATTACTGATCCTGAGTTCCATCCTGTATTATACTCCAGAGCTGCACTCACTATTCTGCTGGTACAGTCACTGTGTACATACATTACATTACTGATCCTGTACTGATCCTTAGTTACATCCTATATTATACTCCAGAGCTGCACTCACTATTCTGCTGGTGCAGTCACTGTGTGCATACATTACATTACTGATCCTGAGTTACATCCTGTATTATAATCCTGAGCTGTACTCACTATTCTGCTGGTGCAGTCACTGTGTACATATATTACATTACTAATCTTGTACTTATCCTGACTTGCATCCTGTATTATACTCCAGAGCTGCACTCACTATTCTGCTTGTGCAGTCACTGTGCACATACATTACATTACTGATCCTCTACTGATCCTCAGTTACATCCTGTATTATACTCCAGAGCTGCACTCACTATTCTGCTGGTGGAGTCACTGTGTACATACATTACATTACTGATCCTGCACTGATCCTGAGTTATATACTGTATTATACTCCAGAGCTGCTCTCACTATTCTGCTGGTGCAGTCACTGTGTACATACATTACATTACTGATCCTGAGTTACATCCTGTATTATACTCCAGAGCTGTACTCACTATTCTGCTGGTGCAGTCACTGTGTACATACATTACATTACTCATCCTGAGTTACATCTTGTATTATAATCCAGAGCTGCACTCACTATTCTGCTGGTGCAGTCACTGTGCACATATATTACATTACTGATTCTCTACTCATCCTCAGTTACATCCTTTATTATACTCCAGAGCTGCACACACTATTCTGCTGGTGGAGTCACTGTCTACATTCATTACATTACTGATCCTGAGTTACATCCTGTATTATAATTCAGAGCTGCACTCACTATTCTGCTGGTGCAGTCACTGTCTACATTCATTACATTACTGATCCTGACTTACATCCTGCATTATACTCCAGAGCTGCACTCACTATTCTGCTGGTGCAGTCACTGTGCACATATATTACATTACTGATTCTCTAGTCATCCTCAGTTACATCCTTTATTATACTCCAGAGCTGCACACACTATTCTGCTGGTGGAGTCACTGTGTACATTCATTACATTACTGATCCTGAGTTACATCCTGTATTATAATCCAGAGCTGCACACACTATTCTGCTGGTGGAGTCAGGGGCGGAACTACCGCCTGTGCAGCCGGTTCATTGAACGGGGGCCCCCGAGGGAGATGGGGCCCCTCCAGCCTCCAGCAGGGCCGCCATCAGGGCATGACTGCCCTGACTCCAGCATGGGGCCCGGCCGGTCGGGGCCCCTTCGGGACCCCCCTCTTGTGCGTCTCTTCATGGAGCCCCCCCGCAGGACCTCCCGCCGTCACATGACCGGAGATGTCCCTGCGCTCCACATGGTTCCCCGGCACCATGCTGAGCGCAGGGACATCTCCGGTCATGTGACGGCGCCGGCACAATACTTACCCCTCCCCGTGCCTCCTCAGCGTCTTCCGCGTCCTCTGACTGTGACGTCTCAGGTCAGAGGCCGCGGTGATGTCTTTACACCGCGCGCGCTCTCTCCTGACCTGTCACAGTGCAGAGCGGGAAGACGAGGGCGACGCTGGAGTCCGGAGCAGCGCCAGCAGCAGGTAAGAAGTGAGGTGAGTATTGGATTTTTTTTATTTTTTTCATGTATGGGGCATGGGGCATTATATGGTGGGGGGAAAGTGGGTGTGACATCCTGCATGGAGCATTATATGGTGGGGGGGTGTGTGACATCCTGCATGGGGCATTATCTGGTGGGGGGATGTGTGACATCCTGCATGGGGCATTATGAGGGGGGAACAGCCTGCATGGAGCATTACATGGGGCCAATATTCTGTATGGAGTGTTATATGGGGGTCAGTATTCTGTATGGAGCATTATATGGGGGACAGTATCCTGTATGGAGCGTTATATGGGGACCAGTATCCTGTAGGGAGCATTATATGGGGACCAGTATCCTGTATGGAGCATTATATGGGGACCAGTATACTGTATGGAGCATTATAAGGGGGTCAGTATCCTGTATGGAGCGTTATATGGGGGCCAGTATCCTGTATGGAGCATTATAAGGGGGTCAGTATCCTGTATGGAGCATTATATGGTGCCCATAATACTGTATGGAGGACTATACTGTCCGGTCTGCACTGTGCGCTGTGAGGATTTGCCGGTTTCTGGGCTATTGTAGAATTCACAATAGATATCGCTCGTGTAATGGGGCATTGTAAGGGGGGAACAGCCTGCATGGAGCGTTATATGGGGGCCAGTATTCTGTATGCAGTGTTATGTGGGGCTCACTACAGTCTGTGTCCGCCCCTGGCAAAATCAGCAGCGTATCAAATACTTATTTTCCCCACTGTACTAATAGCACACAGCACTCACATAATATACCAGCAGGTGGGATTAGGTTTGGGGGGCTCCTGTCCAGCGGCCACAGAATAACTGTTGCGGCCGCTGGTCCTGAAAACTGATTTCCTCCTCTCTAGTCTCTAGCGATGTATGTAGGTGTATTGTGCTGATTACACTGCCCCCTAGTGTCCAACAATCACTCTGCATAACATTTTCAAAAGCAAATATCTGATATTTAGTTCTGTGTTACACCCAGACAGACGAGCCGCTGTATACTCACACGTATCAGATTCCTGAATATTTGGAAGCTTTACTAGTTTTTTTATCACAAAACATGGAGATGTCGGGGATTGAACCCAGGGCCTCATACAGGGAAAGCATGCGCTCTACCACTGAGCTACATCCCCTGTATGGACACCCATGGATTTGTTCTCATCTCCAAGAGTCACTAATCTATGACTATCTACTAATAGATTTTCTCTATTATTTTTTCTCTTTTATAATCATGCAGCATAAATAACATCATATTCTCATAGTCTGGACTATTAGGGACAAGACAAAACTATTTTTCTTTAATTTTTTCATTATTTGTTTATATTTAAAATATGGGGAAAAAAGGAGGCGATTTTATTTTTTATGCCTTTTATTGAACAAATTTTAAAAAAATCCAATTCTCCTTTTCCCGTATTTTAAAGAGATTGTTCCCTACTGGATGGCGCTTTTCTATTGTCCCAATGAATTAAGAAGAAAGCATAGAGCACTTACCTCCCAGATACGCACCGTGACAAGCACTGCACCCCATGATGATCTCCTGATATTGCTTATGTCTGATGATTGGTTGCAGGCCATCAGCAGCGGTAGAAAGGCGGCATCACCTGCAGGAGAGATTACACTCTTGTGTCAGTGTGAGCGGGCTGTCGTGGAGAGCAGTCACATTAGTGACTGCTGATGTGACTCTTCTCCAAGTCATCCGGATTGTCGTGGGACAGTATGGATTATATTCACGGCAGACAGGTGAGTATTATGGTGGTTTACTACTTTTTGTCGTTTACAGGTGACAAGGGCATCAGGGATTAGGTGTTAAGGTGAGCATTATGGTGTTTTTTTATTTTTTTCTCTTTTACAGGGGACAAAGGCTTTGGTGAATTAGGTGTAAAGGTGAATATAATACTTTTTTATTTTTATTTTAATAAAGGAGTGTTTGTCTTTATTTCAAATAAAGGACTTTATTCTGGGTGTGGTTTTTTACAATCTGATTATTGGGTTAGTAATAGGGAGTCTTATAGATGCCTCTCCATTACTAACTTGTGGGCTTGATGTTAGCGGCCATAAAACAGCTGACGTCAACCCCACAATCATTAACCCACTTGTCATCGCATCAAGACAAGTGGGAAGAGCAGAGGCTAAGCATCAGATTTGGCACATTTTATTGATGTACCATTTCTGGGGCGGATGAGAGCTGATGTTTTTAGTCTAGGAGGGGGCCAATAACCATGGCCACTTCCTAAGCTATTAATATCATCTCGCAGCTGTCTGTTTAGCCTTTGATGGTTAGTGAATATAGGGGGACCCCACATCAATTTTTGTTTGGGGTCTCCCCTATAATAAGCAGTAAAGGCTAAGCAAACAGCTGTGAGCTGATATTAATAGCCTGGGAATCTTTATGGCTATTGGCCTGTTCCCAAATAATATCAGCCACCAGCCGTTGATTTTCCCTTTGCTGATTATAAAAATTACGAGGGACCCCACTTCTCTTTTTTTATTAACAAGCACAGTAAAATACACACCTAAAGTAACCTTAGTTCGCTGCCACTAGGTGTTCCAGCAGCTGGAAACTTCCAAAACCTAAAATGTCCCTCAAAGTTTCCCATGAGGTTTCTGGGCCTTGCAACTGCCGGGAGACCCGGTGGCTTTGAACTCTACAAGGTTACCGGAGTTCAAGCCACCGGGTCTGACGGCGGTAGCTCTAATGCGAGACTTTTGAATGCCGGAGTGCTGGACATGCGCCGGGAGCTGAATGCAGCTCATATCATTGTTGCCTGAGATCAGCGCGAGCAGGCGACAGTGATGGAAATTGTAGTCAGCAAGCCCAGTGTACATTATGTGTAAAATAAAGAATTAGATTAAAAAAACAGAGGGGGCTCTGGCCAAATTTTCATAACCAGCAGAGGGAAAGCCGTCTGCTGGGGGCTGATATTACTAGCCAGGGAAAGGGGCCATTAGCCCAAAATGTTCCCTGGTTATCAATAACAGCTATCAAAAGACTGACCGTCACTTTCAAAACAGAAAACTGGTCTGTACAGGTGCTTACTAAGAGTTGCCATCTATATAACTAACAAATAAAGTAGCACTCTGTAGCGCTATAGCATGAAAACATGAAATGTATGAAATTTGAATTGCATTACTGCTCTAGAAAATAGAAATAAATGAGAATTCTTAGCGCATAAATTAGCCAATTCATGTGTACCCGATAGCCATGGTAAGGCGACTCTCGTTGCCAGGAACCTACCTAGTGTGAATCCAATCTTATACTAAAGTCTACATGTATATGGGAGGGTAGGATCCTGCTATAATTAAAACCTCCTGAGGCTTAGGGGTGGAGTGATCATTCAGAAATCCTATGTATACAAATATCAAAAGACTGACCGTCACTTTCAAAACAGAAAACCGGTGTGTACAGGTGCTTACTAAGAGTAGCCATCTCCATATATAACCAACAAATAAAGTAGCACTCTGTAGCGCTATAGTATGCAAACATACTATTGTTATAGTTACAGTGGTGGCCAAAAGTATTGGCACCCCTGCAATTCTGTCAGATAATACTCAGTTTCTTCCTGAAAATGATTGCAATCACAAATTCTTTGGTCTTATTATCTTCATTTAATTTGCTTGCAAGGAAAAAACACAAAAGAGAATGAAGCAAAAATCAAATCATTGATCATTTCACACAAAACTCCAAAAATGGGCCGGACAAAAGTATTGGCACCCTCAGCCTAATACTTGGTTGCACAACCTTTAGCCAAAATAACTGCGAACAACCGCTTCCGGTAACCATCAAGGAGTTTCTTACAATGCTCTGCTGGAATTGTAGACCATTCTTCTTTGGCAAACTGCTCCAGGTCCCTGATATTTGAAGGGTGCCTTCTCCAAACTGCCATTTTGAGATCTCTCCACAGGTGTTCTATGGGATTCAGGTCTGGACTCATTGCTGGCCACCTTAGAAGTCTCCAGTGCTTTCTCTCAAACCATTTTATAGCGCTTTTGGAAGTGTGTTTTGGGTCATTGTCCTGCTGGAAGACCCATGACCTCTGAGGGAGACCCAGCTTTCTCACACTGGGCCCTACATTATGCTGCAAAATTTGTTGGTAGTCTTCAGACTTCATTATGCCATGCACACGGTCAAGCAGTCCAGTGCCAAAGGCAGCAAAGCAACCCCAAAACATCAGGGAACCTCCACCATGTTTGACTGTAGGGACCGTGTTCTTTTCTTTGAATGCCTCTTTTTTTTCCTGTACACTCTATGTTGATGCTTTTTCCCAAAAAGCTCGACTTTTGTCTCATCTGACCAGAGAACATTCTTCCAAAACGTTTTAGGCTTTCTCAGGTAAGTTTTGGCAAACTCCAGCCTGGCTTTTTTATGTCTCGGGGTAAGAAGTGGGGTCTTCCTGGGTATCCTACCATACAGTCCCTTTTCATTCAGACGCCGACGGATAGTACGGGTTGACACTGTTGTACCCTTGGACTGCAGGGAAGCTTGAACTTGTTTGGATGTTAGTAGAGGTTCTTTATCCACCATCCGCACAATCTTGCGTTGAAATCTCTCGTCAATTTTTCTTTTCCGTCCACATCTAGGGAGGTTAGCCACAGTGCCATGGGCTTTAAACTTCTTGATGACACTGCGCACGGAAGACACAGGAACATTCAGGTCTTTGGAGATGGACTTGTAGCCTTGAGATTGCTCATGCTTCCTCACAATTTGGTTTCTCAAGTCCTCAGACAGTTCTTTGGTCTTCTTTCTTTTCTCCATGCTCAATATGGTACACACAAGGACACAGGACAGAGGTTGAGTCAACTTTAATCCATGTTAACTGGCTGCAAGTGTGATTTAGTTATTGCCAACACCTGTTAGGTGCCACAGGTAAGTTACAGGTGCTGTTAATTACATGAATTAGAGAAGCATCACATGATTTTTCAAACAGTGCCAATACTTTTGTCCACCCCCTTTTCTAGGTTTGGTGTGGAATTATATCCAATTTAGCTTTAGGACAATTCTTTTTGTTTTTTTTCATTGAAGACAAATTAAATGAAGATAATAATACCAAAGAGTTTGTGATTGCAATCATTTTCAGGAAGAAACTGAGTATCATCCGACAGAATTGCAGGGGTGCCAATACTTTTGGCCACCACTGTACTATTGTTATACTTTAGGAGGGCTAAATCTGCACCTTGCTGGTGATCCACTGACCAGCCCACCCGAGGCGTCCACAGGGAATCTGCCAGGTAGGAAGATTACCAGTCCAGGTCCTGTTCTAATAGACAGTTTTGTGGATTTGGGGTAACTGAGTGATATGGACACATTATTATAGGGGCACGAGACACCCAGGTAAAATCCATGTATGTCATGTAGGACGGCCCTGGTGGTACAGAAAAGTAAAAAAAACTGATGACTTTTTTTTTTAGAGGCATTTGTATACTTTACCTTCTATTATTATTTATTCTATTTTCACTCATTTATATAACCTGATCATTTCCCTGACAGGTCGGTGAGTTGTTTATTGTTTAGCAATAATGTATCACCCACAACTATAAATGATAAAGAATAACATTCCATTATTATCATTTACAGCAGAAGATAATTTATACCATATATAACATGTATATAATATCTACCAAAGCGAAAAAACGACTATTCTACAAACATGGAGAAAACTGATTTTTCTATCTTTTCCAACACAGATTTATATACATTTATATTCTATTAATCAGATGGGATATTTCTATTCCACATTCTCTGCCTCATTCACCAGTTGGCAGCAAACATGGCGGCCTGGCTGCTCTGATGTCACAATGCTCAGGATTAGGGGGTCACTCAGTTATGATGTCATAATGACATCATGGAATGTCCTGAGGGTATATAATCTCTGAGCACTGTGACCTCAGCGCCATTTCTTGAGTTGATGCTTTTGCTGAGACTTCACTTTGGTTGTGGAAGAGCGAACTAGTTTGTGTTACACATCTGGTGATTACTTCCATTTATTCTTCTTGATCTTTGATCAGAGCACAATAACACCGGTGCCACCGGAGAGCTTAGTTCTCCAATATTCTATCAGCCAGCTCCAGGTACCTAAGTCATGAGCGCCCGGGAGCTGCGCCAGCTGATTGCTGACAATGAGGCATGGCTGCGCCGACCAGAAAATCAAGGTAAGTGAAATATTTGGGGGAGATCCACAATATTCCCACACTATAGGGCTTTCCTGGGAGGAGATATCCCTGGGGTATGAGGGGACACATTTCAGGACAGACAGTGCAGGTTAACTAAGGCCAAAATAAAGGCAATTCTTTCTAGGGTTCCCCTCTCCCTAAACACCACAGCAGTAGAAGGACCCATCACTATAGCCAAAAAGTGTTTACTAAAATTGGAAATAATTCAGATAAATTCTTATTTGTTTATAGGTCAGGCCATAATTGTCCATGGACGGAGGAGGTCTCCTCCAAGAGATCAGGAAAGACCTTCTACCAGTGATGGAAGGAGGTCTTCTCCAAGAGATCAGGAAAGACCTTCTACCAGTGATGGACGTCAGAGAGACAGCAATGCTGTCACTGAGAGGAGAGGGAGACGGGCCAGAGATCCTCCACGGCGTAGAGGACAGGAAGAGAGCAGGGATAGAAGCCGCTCTCCTCTAAGACCAGCCCCTGCAGAGCCCTCCGGAGAGAGCAGCAGGGATGGCGGCCGTCCCCTCCCACCCATTCAACTGGAGGAAGTGGGTGTGATGACACCACCACTGCCACAGGTGGAGCCACCTGCACAAAACCTACCTGTGCAGGAGAGACCTTCTACCAGCGATGGACGGTCTCCTCCAAGAGACGAGGAAAGACCTTCTACCAGTGATGGACGTCAGAGCGACAGCAATGCTGTGGAGCCACCTGCACAAAATCTACCTGTGCGGCAGAGGCGGCAGCATTGGGTTCGCAGGAGAGCACTGCTAATTGCAAATCTCCCAACAAGGGATGTAACCGCACAGGAGGAGGCCGAGTCATGTATCATCTGTATGACCGAATATGAGATCGGAGAGCAGGTCACGGTCCTTCCATGTGACCACACCTTCCATCAGGGATGTATTACTAGATGGCTCCGCTCCAAACCTCTGTGCCCCCTGTGCCGTAACCACTGCTTCCATTGAAGCACCATGTTCATGGTGCAGACAGTGGTGGAGAACATACTGACCCCAGCCCAGGTAAGGGAGCAATGCATACATTAACACTACATTCATTACAAAACTGTAAAAAATATCACCTGTAACTTCCTGCTGTTCTGATCTCTCTTTAGTTTACCATCAGCTTTGGTCAACATCTTACCAAGCATGAAGGGCCATGAACACCCCAAAAACACCCGATGGTAAGTCACCTCTCATTCCCGCTGCCCCATGATATCTATATCACATGTGACATATAAGTAATTGTTCTTTTCTCCTTTTCATAGAAGGATGATCCAAGTCTGGAGAACATTGAGGAATTAGATCAGAATGACTTGTCCTTCATGTAAGTAGATATTAGAATTTGCTTTTTTATATTTTCCAGCTGATTATTAACTTTTTACTGGGAATCTATTGATGAGATGTAATAATTTGGTGTCTTCTCTTTACAGAAATCTGCAGAAGTTACAGATCATTTCCATAATGATCCACAGATCCCTCATCTGCTTCATAGAGACCCTGATTTCATCATGTGCAGAGATGCTGATAACAGCTGCAGCCCCAGACTATGATATCCTCATATATTCCATTATTTGTCCAAATGTTCCTAAAAATAAATAATATTTACCATCTCTATGTCTGGTTGTGACTTCACTATATAGAATGTTGTTACGTAACATTAGCAGCACATAATGATAAGTGAGGGAGGGATTTACCATTAGTTGGTATAGGGGTAGTGGCAACAGATAAAGGGGATGTCCAGCTCTTTTATATTGATGACTTACCCTTAGGATAGGCGACCAATATTAGATTAATGGGGACGCGACCCCCGGCACGCGCGATCAGCTGTTCTTGGTGCCGGTTGGATGTGATTATTTGCAGACTGGAACAGCACAGCGCCAACAACTGCATAGTGGCTACAGCGGGGTACTGCAGATCATATGAATAGGGTCAGGTGTGCAGTACCCGGAATCGGCCACTATATAGCTGGCAGAGCAGTACAGCATGGGCTCTGGCACCGCGTCCCACATTGCTTTAAACTGCTCGCGATACTCATCTCTCCACGTTCCTCAGCTCCGGTGTCTTCCGACTCTGTGACATCTCAGGGAAGAGGGCGCGATCACTACAGCGCCCCCTCTGTGCTGGGCAGTCACAGTGCAGAGAGCCGGAACACGCTGTGGAGACAGGACCTGCGGCCAGCGGGGAACAAGGAGAGGGAAGTATTTGATTATTTTTTTTTTTCTGTATGGAGCATTACATGGGGCCATACTGTATGGAGCATTATATGGGGCCATACTATATTGAGCATTATATGGGGCCATACTGTATGGAGCATTATATGGGGCCCATACTATATTGAGCATTATATGGGGCCATACTGTATGGAGCATTATATGGGGCCCATACTGTATGGAGCAATACATTGGATACGGAAAGTATTCAGACCCCTTTAAATGTTTCACTCTTTGTTTCATTGCAGCCATTTGGTAAACTCTAAAAAGTTCATTTTTTCCTCATTAAAGTACACTCTGCACCCCATCTTGACTGAAAAAAAACTGAAATGTAGAAATTTTTGCAAAATTATTAAAAAAGAAAAACTGAAATATCACATAACGCTATGCATATTTTATCAAACCCCTCCATGGAGCTGTAGCACTAAAGCACTAGGATAGCAGGTCGCAACTATGCAGTGTGTGGTCCTTAAATGAAGGTAAAATCATAATAGAAATATGGTATCACTTTTGGGATTCTGGGATCAACGAGCGATGAGTTATCCCAGAAGTTTTTAATAAAATGTGCAGGCTAGAGCCCAGTCCCTGTGACGTCATCCCAGGGGGGTCTCTCCCTTCAGCATAAAATAGTTGGCTGGGGGGTATAGATACTATAAGCAATGGGTCATATTCGATAACGTTCAAATCAAATCCACCTATATTGAATCGTCTCAGCGATCTTATAGTAAGTCTCTTCTTTAATCCTTATTATTTGGTGTAACTATTAATGTATTGAATTGTCTCCTTTTGTAAACATTTTTGTATAGTTTTCCTAAACACTGCCTCCCATTTGGATTAAATATAAAATCTAATCGTTCTGTTTCTTTTGTCCTGTAATCGTTCCCTTCCCAGAAGCCATACACTACCAGAATGCAGGCGTTTGGCCAGGCAAGGCCTTGTACTATATTTCAAACTCAGCCGGTGGTGGCAGCGAGTAATATTAATAATTGGGCTATTGTGAAGCTGACAGTGACTGTACAGAGGGCATTAACATATATTCCATATGTTGGAATCCCTGATGAAATCCTGACACAGTGACAGCATGGTGAGATATAGAGTGATCTCTGTGGAATACATGACAATGGAGATGTTGGGGATTAAACCCACAGCCTCATACATGCAAAGCATGCGCTCTACCACTGAGCTACATCCCCTGCATGTGTGTTATGCTCATATGCAAAACCCTAAGGGTATGTTCACACTTATTTGAAAGCAGAAATTTCTGCAGCATTTCCACATCTCTTGGCAGGAAAAACGCAGCGGCAAAAACGTGCTTTTTTTCCTGCATTTTTCTAGCGTTTTTAGACAGCAATAAATGACATGGAGATAGATAATGGAGATAGATTGAGTAGATAGATAGACAGATATATTGACCAACAGACGTACAGAGAGACATTTAGACATAGGAACAGACATATAGACAAATAATTGCACAACCACCCAACATATAATAACTTTGCACCCTGTGGAGCTTATCAGGCAGCTTTTAATGATTAAATAAAAAAACAAACAAAAAAAAATGACGTGGTGTATCCCCCCATGTAACCAGCAAAGTTAATTAAAGCAGACAACTGAGAGCTGATATTATCAGGCTGGGAAGGTCCCTGGTGATTGTGCATAAACATACCAGCCCGCAGCACAGCCCTCCATGTGCTCGCCAGAGGTAGTCTGACTGCCATTAGGTACCGAGATGAGATCCTCAGACCTCTTGTGAGACCATATGCTGGTGAGGTTGGCCCTGGGTTCCTCCTAATGCAGGACAATGCCAGACCTCATGTGGCTGGAGTGTGTCAGCAGTTCCTGCAAGATGAAGGCATTGAAGCTATGGACTGGCCGCCCGTTCCCCAGACCTGAATCCGATTGAGCACATCTGGGACATCATGTCTCGCTCCATCCACCAACGTCACGTTGCACCACAGACTGTCCAGGAGTTGGCGGATGCTTTAGTCCAGGTCTGGGAGGAGATCCCACAGGAGACCATCCGCAACCTCATCAGGAGCATGCCCAGGCGTTGTAGGGAGGTCATACAGGCACATGGAGGCCACACACAATACTCAGCCTCATCAGGAGCATGCCCAGGCGTTGTAGGGAGGTCATACAGGCACGTGGAGGCCACACACAATACTCAGCCTCATCAGGAGCATGCCCAGGCGTTGTAGGGAGGTCATACAGGCACGTGGAGGCCACACACAATACTCAGCCTCATCAGGAGCATGCCCAGGCGTTGTAGGGAGGTCATACAGGCACGTGGAGGTCACACACAATACTCAGCCTCATCAGGAGCATGCCCAGGCGTTGTAGGGAGGTCATACAGGCACGTGGAGGTCACACACAATACTGAGCCTCATTTTGACTTGTTTTAAGGACATTACATCAGAGTTGGATCAGCCTGTAGTGTGTTATTCCACTTTAATTTTGGGGGTGACTCCAAATCCAGGCCTCCATTGGTTAATAAATGTGATTTCAATTGATGATTTTTGTGTGATTTTGTTGTCAGCACATTCAACTTTGTACAGAACAAAGTATTCAATGAGAAGATTTCATTCATTCAGATCTAGGATGTGTTATTTGAGTGCTCCCTTTATTATTTTGAGCAGTGTAAATACAGTTATATAAAAAGTTTGGGCACCCCTATTAATCTTAAGCTTAATGTTTTATAAAAATTGGTGTTTTTGCAACAGCTATTTCATTTTGATATATGTAATAACTGTTGGACACAGTAATGTTTCTGCCTTGAAATGAGGTTTATTGTACTAACAGAAAATGTGCAATCTGCATTCAAACAAACTTTGACAGGTGCATAAGTATGGGCACCTCACCAGAAAAGTGACATTAATATTTAGTAGATCCTCCTTTTGCAAAAATAACAGCCTCTAGTCGCTTCCTGTAGCTTTTAATGAGTTCCTGGATCCTGGATGAAGGTATTTTTGACCATTCCTCTTTACGAAACAATTCCAGTTCAGTTAAGTTTGATGGTCGCTGAGCATGGACAGCCCTCTTCAAATGATCCCACAGACGTTCAATGATATTCAGGTCTGGGGACCGGGATGGCCATTCCAGAACATTGTAATTGTTCCTCTGCATGAATGCCTGAGTAGATTTGGAGCGGTGTTTTGGATCATTGTCTTGCTGAAAGATCCATCCCCTGCGTAACTTCAACTTTATCACTGATTCTTGAACATTATTGTCAAGAATCTGCTGATACTGAGTGGAATCCATGCGTCCCTCAACTTTAACAAGATTCCTGGCGCCGGCATTGGCCACACAGCCCCAAAGCATGATGGAACCTCCACCAAATTTTACTGTGGGTAGCAAGTGTTTTTCTCGGAATGCTGTGTTTTTTTGCCGCCATGCATAATGCCTTTTTGTATGACCAAACAACTCAATCTTGGTTTCATCAGTCCACAGGACCTTCTTCCAAAAAAAAAATTGGCTTCTCCAATTGTGCTTTTGCATACCTCAGCCGACTCTGTTTGTGGCGTGCTTGCAGAAACGGCTTCTTTCGCATCACTCTCCCATACAGCTTCTCCTTGTGCAAAGTGCGTTGCATAGTTGACCGATGCACAGTGACACCATCTGCAGCAAGTTGATGCTGCAGCTCTCTGGAGGTGGTCTGAGGATTGTCCTTGACTGATCTCACCATTCTTCTTCTCTGCCTTTCTGATGTTTTTCTTGGCCTGCCACTTCTGGCCTTAACAATAACTGTCCCTGTGTTGTTCCATTTCCTTACTATGTTCCTCACAGTGGAAACTGACAGGTTAAATCTCTGAGACAGCTTTTTGTATCCTTCCCCTGAACAACTATGTTGAATAATCTTTGTTTTCAGATCATTTGACAGTTGTTTTGAGGAGCCCATGATGCCACTCTTCAGAGGAGATTCAAACAGGAGAACAACTTGTAAGTGGCCACTTTAAGTAGCTTTTCTCATGATTGCATACACCTGGCTATGAAGTTCAAAGCTCAATTAGGTTACAAAACCAAAAAAAGTGTTTTAGTACGTCAGTAAAAAGTAGGTAGGAGTATTTAAAACAAGAAAATGATAAGGGTGCCCATACTTATGCACCTGTCAAATTTTGTTTGAATGCAGATTGCACATTTTCTGTTAGTACAATAAACCTCATTTCAAGGCAGAAACATTACTGTGTCCAACAGTTATTACATATATCAAACTGAAATAGCTGTTGCAAAAACACCAATTTTTATAAAACATTAAGCTTAAGATTAATAGGGGTGCCCAAACTTTTTCATATAACTGTATAAGATGGATAGGTATACACACACAGAATATCAATGACATTTACATAATGGATGGTCGTGTGATGCAAAGAATAAAGAGAGAAACAATATAAAGACAAAAGAAAGTAAGTGGGATGTGTGCAAACAATGCTCCAGAGTGTAACAGTATACAGTATGGGGGTCTGACAGTATATGGAGGTCTGACAAAGGGAGAACTAAGTGCAAAATCAAATAACAAAGTTCCTGGAATATAATTGGAGAGATTTTACTAATTTATCACAAGACATGGATGCATGCGCTCTACCACTGAGATACATCCCTTGGATGGAGACTGATAGGAGGTCACATAAGTGATGGACGATCCATGACGCCGGCGCTGCGGTTATATTTCTCCTTATTCTCATGTGACCATTCTGATACATTTCTTCTCCCTCCTTGTATTTGCTCCTCTGTTTTTGGAACTCCCATAACAATAAATAAGAAAGCCGACACGTGCGCCACCGGCTCCCACCCACTCACTATGTGCATTATCTCTGTACTGTGACCTCACTATGTGCATTATCTATGTACTGTGACCTCACTATGTGCATTATTTATGTACTGTGACCTCACTATGTGCATTATCTCTGTACTGTGACCTCACTATGTGCATTATCTCTGTACTGTGACCTCACTATGTGCATTATCTCTGTACTGTGACCTCACTATGTGCATTATCTCTGTACTGTGACCACACTATGTGCATTATCTATGTACTGTGAACTCACTATGTGTATTATCTCTGTACTGTGACATCACTATGTGTATTATCTCTGTAATGTGACCTCACTATGTGCATTATCTATGTACTGTGACCTCACTATCTGCATTATTTAGGTACTGTGACCTCACTATGTGCATTATCTCTGTACTGTGACCTCACTATGTACATTATCTATGTACTGTGACATCACTATGTGCATTATTTATGTACTGTGACCTCACTATGTGCATTATCTCTGTACTGTGACCACACTATGTGCATTATCTATGTACTGTGAACTCACTATGTGTATTATCTCTGTACTGTGACATCACTATGTGTATTATCTCTGTACTGTGACCTCACTATGTGCATTATCTATGTACTGTGACCTCACTATCTGCATTATTTAGGTACTGTGACCTCACTATGTGCATTATCTCTGTACTGTGACCTCACTATGTACATTATCTATGTACTGTGACATCACTATGTGCATTATCTATGTACTGTGACCTCACTATGTGTATTATCTCTCTACTGTGACCTCACTATGTGCATTATTTAGGTACTGTGACCTCACTATGTGCATTATCTCTGTACTGTGACCTCACTATGTACATTATCTATGTACTGTGACATCACTATGTGCATTATCTATGTACTGTGACCTCACTATGTGCATTATCTCTCTACTGTGAACTCACTATGTGCATTATCTATGTACTGTGACATCACTATGTGCATTATCTCTCTACTGTGACCTCACTATGTGTATTATCTCTGTAATGTGACATCACTATGTGGATTATCTCTGTACTGTGACATCACTATGTGCATTATCCCTGTACTGTGACCTCACTATGTGCATTATCTATGTACTGTGACATCACTATGTGCATTATTTCTGTACTGTGACCACACTATGTGCATTATCTATGTACTGTGACCTCACTATGTGTATTATCTATCTACTGTGACATCACTATGTGCATTATCTATGTACTCTGACCACACAATGTGCATTATCTATGTACTGTGACCTCACTATGTGCATTATCTCTGTACTGTGACCACACAATGTGCATTATCTATGTACTGTGACCTCACTATGTGCATTATCTCTGTACTGTGACTTCACTATGTGCATTATCTATGTACTGTGACATCACTATGTGCATTATCTCTGTATTGTGACATCACTGTGTTTATTATCTCTCTACTGTGACCTCACTATGTGCATTATCTCTGTAATGGGACATCACTGTGTTTATTAACTCTCTACTGTGATCTCACTATGTGCATTATCTATGTACTGTGACCTCACTAAGTGCATTATCTCTGTACTCTGACCTCACTATTTGCATTATCTCTATACTGTGACATCACTATGTGTATTATCTCTGTAATGTGACATCACTGTGTTTATTATCTCTCTACTGTGACCTCACTATGTGCATTATCTCTGTACTGTGACCTCACTATGTGCATTATCTATGTACTGTGACATCACTATGTGCATTATCTCTGTACTGTGACCACACTGTGCATTATCAATGTACTGTGACCTCACTATGTGCATTATCTATGTACTGTGACATCACTATGTGCATTATCTATGTACTGTGACATCACTATGTGTATTATCTCTGTAATGTGACATCACTGTGTTTATTATCTCTCTACTGTGACCTCACTATGTGCATTATCTCTGTACTGTGACTTCACTATGTGCATTTTCTATGTAGTGTGACCTCACTATGTGCATAATCTATGTACTGTGACCTCACTATGTGCATTATCTCGGTGCTGTGACACCACTATGTGTATTATCTCTGTAATATGACATCACTGTGTTTATTATCCCTGTACTGTGACATCACTATGTGTATTATCTCTGTACTGTGAAATCACTATGTGTATTATCTCTGTACTGTGACCTCACTATGTAGATTATCTCTGTAATGTGACATCACTGTGTTTATTATCTCTCTACTGTGACCTCACTATGTAGATTATCTCTGTAATGTGACATCACTGTGTTTATTATCTCTCTACTGTGACCTCACTATGTGTATTATCTCTGTACTGTGACCTCACTATGTGCATTATCTCTGTACTGTGACCTCACTATGTAGATTATCTCTGTAATGTGACATCACTGTGTTTATTATCTCTCTACTGTGACCTCACTATGTGAATTATCTCTGTACTGTGACCTCACTATGTGCATTATCTATGTACTGTGACATCACTGTTTGCATTATCTCTGTACTGCGATTTCACTATGTGCATTATTTATGTACTGTGACCTCACTATGTGCATTATCTATGTACTGTGACCTCACTATGTGCATTATCCCTGTGCTGTGACATCACTATGTGTATTATCTCTGTAATATGACATCACTGTGTTTATTATCCCTGTACTGTGACATCACTATGTATTATCTCTGTAATGTGACATCACTGTGTTTATTATCCCTGTACTGTGACATCACTATGTGTATTATCTCTGTAATGTGACATTACTGTGCTTATTATCTCTACTGTGACATCAATATGTGTATTATCTCTGTAATGTGACTTCACTGTGTTTATTTTCTCACTACTATGACCTCACTATGTGCATTATCTCTGTACTGTGACCTCACTATGTGCATTATCTCTATACTCTGACCTCACTATGTGCATTATCTCTATACTCTGACCTCACTATGTGCATTATCTATGTACTGTGACCTCACTATGTGTATGATCTCTGTAATGTGACATCACTGTGTTTATTATCTCTGTACTGTGACCTCACTATGTGCATTATCTCTGTAATGGAACATCACTGTGTTTATTATCTCTCTACTGTGATCTCACTATGTGCATTATCTATGTACTGTGACCTCACTATGTGCATTATCTCTGTACTCTGACCTCACTATGTGCATTATCTATGTACTGTGACATCACTATGTGCATTATCTATGTACTGTGACATCACTATATGTATTATCTCTGTAATGTGACATCACTATGTGTATTTTCTCTGTAACGTGACATCACTGTGTTTATTATCTCTGTACTGTGACATCACTATGTCTATTATCTCTGTAATGTGACATCACTGTGTTTATTATCTCTGTACTGAAACCTCACTATGTGGATTATCTCTGTAATGTGACACCACTGTGTTTATTATTTCTCTACTGTGACCTCACTATGTGCATTATCTATGTAATGTGACCTCACTATGTGTATTATCCCTGTACTGTGACCTCACTATGTGCATTATCTATGTACTGTGACATCACTATGTGCATTATTTCTGTACTGTGACCACACTATGTGCATTATCTATGTACTGTGACCTCACTATGTGTATTATCTATCTACTGTGACATCACTATGTGCATTATCTATGTACTCTGACATGACTATGTGCATTATCTATGTACTGTGACCTCACTATGTGCATTATCTCTGTACTGTGACTTCACTATGTGCATTATCTATGTACTGTGACATCACTATGTGCATTATCTCTGTAGTGTGACATCACTGTGTTTATTATGTCTCTACTGTGACCTCACTATGTGCATTATCTCTGTAATGGGACATCACTGTGTTTATTAACTCTCTACTGTGATCTCACTATGTGCATTATCTATGTACTGTGACCTCACTATGTGCATTATCTCTGTAATGTGACATCACTGTGTTTATTATCTCTGTACTGTGACCTCACTATGTGTATTATCTCTGTAATGTGACATCACTGTGCTTATTATCTCTGTACTGTGACCTCACTATGTGGATTATCTCTGTAATGTGACATCACTCTGTTTATTATCTCTCTACTGTGACCTCACTATGTGCATTATCTCTGTACTGTGACCTCACTATGTGCATTATCTATGTACTGTGACATCACTATGTGCATTATCTCTGTACTGTGACCACACTGTGCATTATCAATGTACTGTGACCTCACTATGTGCATTATCTATGTACTGTGAAATCACTATGTGTATTATCTATGTACTGTGACATCACTATGTGTATTATCTCTGTAATGTGACATCACTGTGTTTATTATCTCTCTACTGTGACCTCACTATGTGTATTATCTCTTTACTGTGACTTCACTATGTGCATTTTCTATGTAGTGTGACCTCACTATGTGCATAATCTATGTACTGTGACCTCACTATGTGCATTATCTCTGTGCTGTGACACCACTATGTGTATTATCTCTGTAATATGACATCACTGTGTTTATTATCCCTGTACTGTGACATCACTATGTGTATTATCTCTGTACTGTGACATCACTATGTGTATTATCCCTGTACTGTGACCTCACTATTTGCATTATCTCTATACTGTGACATCACTATGTGTATTATCTCTGTAATGTGACATCACTGTGTTTATTATCTCTGTACTGTGACATCACTATGTGTATTATCTCTGTAATGTGACTTCACTGTGTTTATTTTCTCTCAACTGTGACCTCACTATGTGCATTATCTCTGCACTGTGACCTCACTATGTGCATTATCTCTGTACTGTGACCTCACTATGTGCATTATCTCTGCACTGTGACCTCACTATGTGCATTATCTATGTACTGTGACCTCACTATGTGCATTATCTATGTCCTGTGACCTCACTATGTGCATTATCTCTGTACTGTGACATCACTATATGTATTATCTCTGTACTGTGACATCACTGTATTTATTATCTCTGTAATGTGACATCACTATGTGCATTATCTCTGTACTGTGACATCACTATGTGCATTATCTCTGTACTGTGACATCACTATGTGCATTATCTATGTACTGTGACATCACTATGTGCATTATCTATGCACTGTGACATCACTATGTGTATTATCTATGCACTGTGACATCACTATGTGTATTATCTCTGTAATGTGACATCACTGTGTTTATTATTTCTCTACTGTGACCTCACTATGTGCATTATCTCTGTACTGTGACATCACTATGTGCATTATCTATGTACTGTGACCTCACTATGTGCATTATCTATGTATTGTGACCTCACTATGTGCATTATCTCTGTACTGTGCCTCACTATGTGCATTATCTCTGTACTGTGACATCACTATGTGCATTATCTATGTACTGTGACATCAATATGTGCATTATCTCTGTACTGTGACCTCACTATGTGCATTATCTATGTACTGTGACCTCACTATGTGTATTATCTCTGTAATGGGACATCACTGTGTTTATTATCTCTCTACTGTGACCTAACTATGTGCATTATCTATGTACTGTGACCTCACTATGTGCATTATCTCTGTACTGTGACCTCACTATGTGCATTATCTCTGTACTCTGACCTCACTATGTGCATTATCTCTGTACTGTGACCTCACTATGTGTATTATCTCTGTAATGTGACAACACTGTGTTTATTATCTCTGTACTGTGACCTCACTATGTGCATTATCTCTGTACTGTGACCTCACTATGTGCATTATCTATGTACTGTGACATCACTATGTGCATTATCTCTGTACTGTGACCACACTATGTGCATTATCTATGTACTGTGACCTCACTATGTGTATTATCTATGTAATGTGACATCACTATGTGCATTATCTATGTACTGTGACATCATTATTCGCATTATCTCTGTACTGTGACCACACTATGTGCATTATCTATGTACTGTGACCTCACTATGTCCATTATCTCTGTACTGTGACATCACTATGTGTATTATCTCTGTAATATGACATCACTGTGTTTATTATCCCTGTACTGTGACATCACTATGTGTATTATCTCTGTAATGTGACATCACTGTGTTTATTATCCCTGTACTGTGACATCACTATGTGTATTATCTCTGTAATGTGACATTACTGTGCTTATTATCTCTACTGTGACATCAATATGTGTATTATCTCTGTAATGTGACTTCACTGTGTTTATTTTCTCACTACTATGACCTCACTATGTGCATTATCTCTGTACTGTGACCTCACTATGTGCATTATCTCTATACTCTGACCTCACTATGTGCATTATCTCTATACTCTGACCTCACTATGTGCATTATCTATGTACTGTGACCTCACTATGTGTATGATCTCTGTAATGTGACATCACTGTGTTTATTATCTCTGTACTGTGACCTCACTATGTGCATTATCTCTGTAATGGAACATCACTGTGTTTATTATCTCTCTACTGTGATCTCACTATGTGCATTATCTATGTACTGTGACCTCACTATGTGCATTATCTCTGTACTCTGACCTCACTATGTGCATTATCTATGTACTGTGACATCATTATGTGCATTATCTATGTACTGTGACATCACTATATGTATTATCTCTGTAATGTGACATCACTATGTGTATTTTCTCTGTAACGTGACATCACTGTGTTTATTATCTCTGTACTGTGACATCACTATGTCTATTATCTCTGTAATGTGACATCACTGTGTTTATTATCTCTGTACTGAAACCTCACTATGTGGATTATCTCTGTAATGTGACACCACTGTGTTTATTATTTCTCTACTGTGACCTCACTATGTGCATTATCTATGTAATGTGACCTCACTATGTGTATTATCTCTGTACTGTGACATCACTATGTGCATTATCCCTGTACTGTGACCTCACTATGTGCATTATCTATGTACTGTGACATCACTATGTGCATTATTTCTGTACTGTGACCACACTATGTGCATTATCTATGTACTGTGACCTCACTATGTGTATTATCTATCTACTGTGACATCACTATGTGCATTATCTATGTACTCTGACATGACTATGTGCATTATCTATGTACTGTGACCTCACTATGTGCATTATCTCTGTACTGTGACTTCACTATGTGCATTATCTATGTACTGTGACATCACTATGTGCATTATCTCTGTAGTGTGACATCACTGTGTTTATTATGTCTCTACTGTGACCTCACTATGTGCATTATCTCTGTAATGGGACATCACTGTGTTTATTAACTCTCTACTGTGATCTCACTATGTGCATTATCTATGTACTGTGACCTCACTATGTGCATTATCTCTGTAATGTGACATCACTGTGTTTATTATCTCTGTACTGTGACCTCACTATGTGTATTATCTCTGTAATGTGACATCACTGTGCTTATTATCTCTGTACTGTGACCTCACTATGTGGATTATCTCTGTAATGTGACATCACTCTGTTTATTATCTCTCTACTGTGACCTCACTATGTGCATTATCTCTGTACTGTGACCTCACTATGTGCATTATCTATGTACTGTGACATCACTATGTGCATTATCTCTGTACTGTGACCACACTGTGCATTATCAATGTACTGTGACCTCACTATGTGCATTATCTATGTACTGTGACATCACTATGTGTATTATCTATGTACTGTGACATCACTATGTGTATTATCTCTGTAATGTGACATCACTGTGTTTATTATCTCTCTACTGTGACCTCACTATGTGTATTATCTCTTTACTGTGACTTCACTATGTGCATTTTCTATGTAGTGTGACCTCACTATGTGCATAATCTATGTACTGTGACCTCACTATGTGCATTATCTCTGTGCTGTGACACCACTATGTGTATTATCTCTGTAATATGACATCACTGTGTTTATTATCCCTGTACTGTGACATCACTATGTGTATTATCTCTGTACTGTGACATCACTATGTGTATTATCCCTGTACTGTGACCTCACTATTTGCATTATCTCTATACTGTGACATCACTATGTGTATTATCTCTGTAATGTGACATCACTGTGTTTATTATCTCTGTACTGTGACATCACTGTGCTTATTATCTCTGTAATGTGACTTCACTGTGTTTATTTTCTCTCAACTGTGACCTCACTATGTGCATTATCTCTGCACTGTGACCTCACTATGTGCATTATCTCTGTACTGTGACCTCACTATGTGCATTATCTCTGCACTGTGACCTCACTATGTGCATTATCTATGTACTGTGACCTCACTATGTGCATTATCTATGTCCTGTGACCTCACTATGTGCATTATCTCTGTACTGTGACATCACTATATGTATTATCTCTGTACTGTGACATCACTGTATTTATTATCTCTGTAATGTGACATCACTATGTGCATTATCTCTGTACTGTGACATCACTATGTGCATTATCTATGTACTGTGACATCACTATGTGCATTATCTATGCACTGTGACATCACTATGTGTATTATCTATGCACTGTGACATCACTATGTGTATTATCTCTGTAATGTGACATCACTGTGTTTATTATTTCTCTACTGTGACCTCACTATGTGCATTATCTCTGTACTGTGACATCACTATGTGCATTATCTATGTACTGTGATCTCACTATGTGCATTATCTATGTATTGTGACCTCACTATGTGCATTATCTCTGTACTGTGCCTCACTATGTGCATTATCTCTGTACTGTGACATCACTATGTGCATTATCTATGTACTGTGACATCAATATGTGCATTATCTCTGTACTGTGACCTCACTATGTGCATTATCTATGTACTGTGACCTCACTATGTGTATTATCTCTGTAATGGGACATCACTGTGTTTATTATCTCTCTACTGTGACCTAACTATGTGCATTATCTATGTACTGTGACCTCACTATGTGCATTATCTCTGTACTGTGACCTCACTATGTGCATTATCTCTGTACTCTGACCTCACTATGTGCATTATCTCTGTACTGTGACCTCACTATGTGTATTATCTCTGTAATGTGACAACACTGTGTTTATTATCTCTGTACTGTGACCTCACTATGTGCATTATCTATGTACTGTGACCTTACTATGTGCATTATCTCTGTACTGTGACCTCACTATGTGCATTATCTATGTACTGTGACATCACTATGTGCATTATCTCTGTACTGTGACCACACTATGTGCATTATCTATGTACTGTGACCTCACTATGTGTATTATCTATGTAATGTGACATCACTATGTGCATTATCTATGTACTGTGACATCATTATTCGCATTATCTCTGTACTGTGACCACACTATGTGCATTATCTATGTACTGTGACCTCACTATGTCCATTATCTCTGTACTGTTACCTCACTATGTGCATTATCTATATACTGTGACATCACTATATGCATTATCTCTGTACTGTGACATCACTATGTGCATTATCTCTGTACTGTGACATCACTGTGTTTATTATCTCTCTACTGTGACCTCACTATGTGCATTATCTCTGTAATGGGACATCACTGTGTTTATTATCTCTCTACTGTGTCCTCACTATGTACATTATCCATATACTGTGACCTCACTATGTGCATTATCTCTGTACTGTGACCTCACTATGTGCATTATCTATGTACTGTGACCTCACTATGTTTATTATCTCTGTAATGTGACATCACTGTGCTTATTATCTCTGTACTGTGACCTCACTATGTGAATTATCTATGTACTGTGACCTCACTATGTGCATTATCTATGTACTGTGACATCACTGTTTGAATTATCTCTGTACTGTGATTTCACTATGTGCATTATCTATGTACTGTGACCTCACTATGTGCATTATCTATGTACTGTGACCTCACTATGTGCATTATCCCTGTGCTGTGACATCAATATGTGTATTATCTCTGTAATATGACATCACTGTGTTTATTATCCCTGTACTGTGACATCACTATGTGAATTATCTCTGTAATGTGACATCACTGTGTTTATTATCTCTGTACTGTGACCTCACTATGTGCATTATCTCTGTACTGTGACCTCACTATGTGCATTATCTATGTACTGTGACGTCACTATGTGCATTATCTCTGTACTCTGACCTCACTATGTGCATTATCTATGTACTGTGACATCACTATGTGTATTATCTCTGTAATGTGACATCACTGTGTTTATTATCTCTGTACTGATACCTCACTATGAGGATTATCTCTGTAATGTGACACCACTGTGTTTATTATTTCTCTACTGTGACCTCACTATGTGCATTATCTCTGTACTGTGACCTCACTATGTGCATTATCTATGTAATGTGACCTCACTATGTGTATTATCTCTGTACTGTGACATCACTATGTGCATTATCTATGTACTGTGACATCACTATGTGCATTATTTCTGTACTGTGACCACACTATGTGCATTATCTATGTACTGTGACCTCACTATGTGTATTATCTATCTACTGTGACATCACTATGTGCATTATCTATGTACTCTGACATGACTATGTGCATTATCTCTGTACTGTGACCACACTATGTGCATTTTCTATGTACTGTGACCTCACTATGTGCATTATCTCTGTACTGTGACTTCACTATGTGCATTATCTATGTACTGTGACATCACTATGTGCATTATCTCTGTACTGTGACATCACTGTGTTTATTATCTCTCTACTGTGACCTCACTATGTGCATTATCTCTGTAATGGGACATCACTGTGTTTATTAACTCTCTACTGTGATCTCACTATGTGCATTATCTATGTACTGTGACCTCACTATGTGCATTATCTCTGTACTGTGACCTTACTATGTGCATTATCTCTGTACTCTGACCTCACAATGTGCATTATCTATGTGCTGTGACCTCACTATGTGCATTATCTCTGTAATGTGACATCACTGTGCTTATTATCTCTGTACTGTGACCTCACTATGTGGATTATCTCTGTAATGTGACATCACTGTGTTTATTATCTCTCTACTGTGACCTCACTATGTGCATTATCTCTGTACTGTGACCTCAATATGTGCATTATCTATGTACTGTGACATCACTATGTGTATTATCTCTGTAATGTGACATCACTGTGTTTATTATCTCTCTACTGTGACCTCACTATGTGCATTATCTCTGTACTGTGACCTCACTATGTGCATTATCTCTGTACTGTGACCTCACTATGTGCATTATCTCTGTACTGTGACTTCACTATGTGCATTTTCTATGTAGTGTGACTTCACTATGTGCATAATCTATGTACTGTGACCTCACTATGTGCATTATCTCTGTGCTGTGACACCACTATGTGTATTATCTCTGTAATATGACATCACTGTGTTTATTATCCCTGTACTGTGACATCACTATGTGTATTATCTCTGTACTGTGACATCACTATGTGTATTATCCCTGTACTGTGACCTTACTATTTGCATTATCTCTATACTGTGACATCACTATGTGTATTATCTCTGTAATGTGACATCACTGTGCTTATTATCTCTACTGTGACATCAATATGTGTATTATCTCTGTAATGTGACTTCACTGTGTTTATTTTCTCTCAACTGTGACCTCACTATGTGCATTATCTCTGCACTGTGACCTCACTATGTGCATTATCTATGTACTGTGACCTCACTATGTGCATTATCTATGTCCTGTGACCTCACTATGTGCATTATCTCTGTACTATGACATCACTATATGTATTATCTCTGTAATGTAACATCACTGTATTTATTATCTCTGTAATGTGACATCACTATGTGCATTATCTCTGTACTGTGACATCACTATGTGCATTATCTATGTACTGTGACCTCACTATGTGCATTATCTATGTACTGTGACATCACTATGTGCATTATTTCTGTACTGTGACCACACTATGTGCATTATCTATGTACTGTGACCTCACTATGTGTATTATCTATCTACTGTGACATCACTATGTGCATTATCTATGTACTCTGACATGACTATGTGCATTATCTCTGTACTGTGACCACACTATGTGCATTTTCTATGTACTGTGACCTCACTATGTGCATTATCTCTGTACTGTGACTTCACTATGTGCATTATCTATGTACTGTGACATCACTATGTGCATTATCTCTGTACTGTGACATCACTGTGTTTATTATCTCTCTACTGTGACCTCACTATGTGCATTATCTCTGTAATGGGACATCACTGTGTTTATTAACTCTCTACTGTGATCTCACTATGTGCATTATCTATGTACTGTGACCTCACTATGTGCATTATCTCTGTACTGTGACCTTACTATGTGCATTATCTCTGTACTCTGACCTCACAATGTGCATTATCTATGTGCTGTGACCTCACTATGTGCATTATCTCTGTAATGTGACATCACTGTGTTTATTATCTCTGTACTGTGACCTCACTATGTGGATTATCTCTGTAATGTGACATCACTGTGTTTATTATCTCTCTACTGTGACCTCACTATGTGCATTATCTCTGTACTGTGACCTCAATATGTGCATTATCTATGTACTGTGACATCACTATGTGTATTATCTCTGTAATGTGACATCACTGTGTTTATTATCTCTCTACTGTGACCTCACTATGTGCATTATCTCTGTACTGTGACCTCACTATGTGCATTATCGCTGTACTGTGACCTCACTATGTGCATTATCTCTGTACTGTGACTTCACTATGTGCATTTTCTATGTAGTGTGACTTCACTATGTGCATAATCTATGTACTGTGACCTCACTATGTGCATTATCTCTGTGCTGTGACACCACTATGTGTATTATCTCTGTAATATGACATCACTGTGTTTATTATCCCTGTACTGTGACATCACTATGTGTATTATCCCTGTACTGTGACCTTACTATTTGCATTATCTCTATACTGTGACATCACTATGTGTATTATCTCTGTAATGTGACATCACTGTGCTTATTATCTCTACTGTGACATCAATATGTGTATTATCTCTGTAATGTGACTTCACTGTGTTTATTTTCTCTCAACTGTGACCTCACTATGTGCATTATCTCTGCACTGTGACCTCACTATGTGCATCATCTATGTACTGTGACCTCACTATGTGCATTATCTATGTCCTGTGACCTCACTATGTGCATTATCTCTGTACTATGACATCACTATATGTATTATCTCTGTAATGTAACATCACTGTATTTATTATCTCTGTAAGGTGACATCACTATGTGCATTATCTCTGTACTGTGACATCACTATGTGCATTATCTATGTACTGTGACATCACTATGTGCATTATCTATGTACTGTGACATCACTATGTGCATTATCTATGCACTGTGACATCACTATGTGTATTATCTCTGTAAGGTGACATCACTGTGTTTATTATTTCTCTACTGTGACCTCACTATGTGCATTATCTCTGTACTGTGACATCACTATGTGCATTATCTATGTACTGTGACCTCACTATGTGCATTATCTATGTATTGTGACCTCACTATGTGCATTATCTCTGTACTGTGACCTCACTATGTGCATTATCTATGTACTGTGACATCACTATGTGCATTATCTCTGTACTGTGACCACACTATATGCATTATCTATGTACTGTGACCTCACTATGTGTATTATCTATGTAATGTGACATCACTATGTGCATTTTCTATGTACTGTGACATTATTCGCATTATCTCTGTACTGTGACCACACTATGTGCATTATCTATGTACTGTGACCTCACTATGTCCATTATCTCTGTACTGTGACATCACTATGTGCATTATCTCTGTACTGTGACCACACTATATTCATTATCTATGTACTGTGACCTCACTATGTGTATTATCTATGTAATGTGACATCACTATGTGCATTTTCTATGTACTGTGACATTATTCGCATTATCTCTGTACTGTGACCTCACTATGTGCATTATCTATATACTGTGACATCACTATGTGCATTATCTCTGTACTGTGACATCACTATGTGCATTATCTCTGTACTGTGACATCACTGTGTTTATTATCTCTCTACTGTGACCTCACTATGTACATTATCTCTGTAATGGGACATCACTGTGTTTATTATCTCTCTACTGTGACCTCACTATGTGCATTATCTCTGTACTGTGACCTCACTATGTGCATTATCTCTGTACTCTGACCTCACTATGTGCATTATCTATGTACTGTGACCTCACTATGTTTATTATCTCTGTAATGTGACATCACTGTGTTTATTCTCTCTCTACTGTGACCTCACTATGTGAATTATCTCTGTACTGTGACCTCACTATGTGCATTATCTATGTACTGTGACATCACTGTTTGCATTATCTCTGTACTGTGATTTCACTATGTGCATTATCTATGTACTGTGACCTCACTATGTGCAATATCTATGTACTGTGACCTCACTATGTGCATTATCCCTGTGCTGTGACATCACTATGTGTATTATCTCTGTAATATGACATCACTGTGTTTATTATCCCTGTACTGTGACATCACTATGTGTATTATCTCTGTAATGTGACATCACTGTGTTTATTATCTCACTACTGTGACCTCACTATTTGCATTATCTCTATACTGTGACATCACTATGTGTATTATCTCTGTAATGTGACATCACTGTGTTTATTATCTCTCTACTGTGACCTCACTATTTGCATTATCTCTGTACTGTGACCTCACTATGTGTATTATCTTTGTAATGTGACATTACTGTGCTTATTATCTCTACTGTGACATCACTATGTGTATTATCTCTGTAATGTGACATCACTGTGTTTATTATCTCTGTACTGTGAAATCACTATGTGTATTATCTCTGTAATGTGACATTACTGTGCTTATTATCTCTACTGTGACATCACTATGTGTATTATCTCTGTAATGTGACATCACTGTGTTTATTATCTCTCTACTGTGACCTCACTATTTGCATTATCTCTATACTGTGACATCACTATGTGTATTATCTCTGTAATGTGACATCACTGTGTTTATTATCTCTGTACTGTGACATCACTATGTGTATTATCTCTGTAATGTGACATTACTGTGCTTATTATCTCTACTGTGACATCAATTTGTGTATTATCTCTGTAATGTGACATCACTGTGTTTATTATCTCTCTACTATGACCTCACTATGTGCATTATCTCTGTACTGTGACCTCACTATGTGCATTATCTATGTACTGTGACACAGGGTCGGTCTGGGCTGGCGGGATACCGGGAATTTTCCCGGTGGGCCCCGCCCCCTGCTGCAGAGGAGAGGGGGAGAAGAGAACAAAAAAACAATCCTGCGGTTTTAAGGGGCACGGGCCCTTTAAAAGCGCAGGCACAGTGTATGCCGGGACGCGCGCACGCAGCGTTCATTACCTGAACCACCGCGGCGCACGTCCCAGTGAAGCAGCTGAAGCTGCGTGTCTCCCTTCGCCGGCCGGCTTATGACGTCATCGTCATGCGCCTGCTGTGAAGGAGGCGCGCAACTCAGGAGAAGGAGGACACCGCACGGGAGCGCAGGAAGGTAAGAGGTGTGTGTGTGTGTGTGTGTGTGTGTAATGGTCTGGACCCACTGGCTGGACACACAAGGCGGGGGCTAGCTGGACACACAAGCGGGGGCCCAGCTGGACACACAAGGGGGGGCCCAGCTGGACAGACACACAAGGGAGTAGCCTGGCTGGACACAAAAGGGGGATCCTGGCTGGACACACAGGGGGGGGGAACCCTGGCTGGACACAAGGGGCAACCCTGGCTGGACACACAAGGGGGTAGGCTGGCTGGACACACAAGGGGGGAGCCGACTGGACACAAAAGGGGGGGGTCCTGGATGGACACACAAGGGGGGAACCCTGGCTGGACACACAAGGGGGGGCCCTGGCTGTACACACAAGGGGGATCCCTGGCTAGACACACAAGGGGGGCCTAGCTGGACACACAAGGGGGGGCCCAGCTGGACACACAAGGGGGGCCCAGCTGGACACACAAGGGGGGGCCCAGCTGGACACACAAGGGGGTAGCCAGACTGTACACACAAGGGGGAACCCTGGTTAGACACACAAGGGGGGCCTAGCTGGACACACCTAAGGGGGGGCCCGGATGGACACACAAGGGGGGGCCCAGCTGGACATACAAGGGGGGCCCAGCTGGACACACAAGGGGGGGCCCAGCTGGACACACAAGGGGGGGCCCAGCTGGACACACAAGGGGGTAGCCTGGCTGGACACACAAGGGGGTAGCCTGTCTGGACACACAAGGGGGGGACCTTGGCTGGACACACAAGGGGGGAATCCTAGATGGACAGACAAGGGAGAACCCTGGCTGGACACACAAGGGGGGAACCCTGGCTGGACACACGAGGGGGGAACCCTGGCTGGACACATGAGGGGGGGCAAGCTGGACACACGAGGGGGGAGCCCTGGCTGGACACGCAAGGGGGTCCCTGGCTGGACACGCAAGGGGGAACCCTGGCTGGACACGCAAGGGGGAACCCTGGCTGGACGCGCAAGGGGGGCTCGGCTGGACACACAAGGGGGGGCCCTGGCTGGACACACAAGGGGGAGCCCTGGATGGACACACAAGGGGGGGCCCTGGCTGGACACACAAGGGGGAACCCTGGCTGGACCCAGGCAAAAGGGGTGGGGAGGATGGGTAAATGGGGGGGCAGCCTGGACACATGGAGGCCAGGATGGATATATGGGGGCCAGGATGGATATATGGGGGGGCAGGCTGAACACATGGAGGCCAGGATGGATATATGAGGGGGACAGGCTGGACCCATGGGGGGCTAGGATGGATATGTGGGGGGGCTGGCTCGATACACATGGGCTAACATAAATATATGGAGGGGCACGCTGGATATATAGGGGGTGCCAGGATGGATATATGCAGGGGGTAAGGGCAGTATGGATATATGAGGGGGGAGGCTGGACACATGGAGGCCAGGATGGATATGTAGAGGGCTGGCTGGACACATGGAAGATATATGGGGGGGGGATATATGAGGGCGCAGGCTGGAAGCATGGAGGCAAGGATGGATATGTGGGGGGGGCTAGGATGGGTATATGGGAGGGGGCAGGCTCGATACACGTGTGCTAGGATCAATATATGGAGGGGTCACACTAGACAAATGGGGGCCAGAAGGGACAAATGGGGGTGCCTGGCTAGACAAGGGACTTAATTACTGTTTGGGGGCCAGATTGAGGAACATACTTTATTAGTTTATGGTGACCAGTGGGGAACATTATTACTTTAGATTCCAATTATTATTATTACATTATTACTTCTGTAATATAATTTACTTTTTAGGAAATTGTTTTCCATGGGATGGGACAAAAGAGGGGTCCTGTTATTGTGCAGGACGGCACTATGTTGCTTTTTTTCCTCAACTGGTGTAGTGTAGAAGTCGGGGGGGAAAAGTGGGAATATTCTCTAGAAGAGATCAGTTATCGATAACTGTGTGTTATTTTCTGCAGAGATGATTCCTGGCTGGAAGAAGTGATGGCCGTCTGTGCCAGATGAAGAAGAAAAGCGAAGATGAAGGACTTCACCTAGAGACATCACTGGTGAGTCAGTGTATTGCATGTACACTTAGGCTGAGTTCACACGATGCGTTTTTAATGCGTTTCCGCGGCGTTTTTGCAGGTGCAGAAACGCAGCGGAAACGCATTAAAAACGCATGGTAGAAGGGCAGCAATGTTCCCCAATTGAAATCCGCATGTGCTGTGCCCATGATGTGGATTTTTCCGCAGCGTAAACGCTGCGCTCAAAAATCCGCAGCATGTCAATTAATTTTGCGGAAACGCTGCTTTCTTGCCGCCATTGACTAGCATTAGACCGCATGGAACCTGCATCACTGTATATGTTGATGCGCATTCCGTGCGGTCTAATGTGCGGATGGTACCCGGGTGTGGAGGAGAGGACTCTCATCCAGACCCAGGTACCATTAAAAAAAAAAGAATAAAATAAAAAATATATATATACTCACCTTCTGACGGCCCGTGCAGCGCTCCTGCTTGGTTCCCGGCAGGACCTTCGCTGACGTCAGAGTCATGTGACGGGTCACGTGGCGCTGACGTCGGCAGGTCCTAAAGTCTTCACTGCCGGCAGCCGGGACCGAGCGAAGCCGGACACCGGGGGCCATCAGAGGGTAAAGTATAGATTTATTTTTTATTTTTTGACATTCACACACTATATAAATCCATGCTGGTTGCATGGATTTATATAGTGTGAAGTTGACAAGCACTTTCCAAGTGATGCTAAAATCGCTTGGGAAGCGCTTGTCAACCTGCATGCGGAAATGAAAATGAAGAACGCTTCACATCCGCATGTCCCTGGCAGGAAAACGCATGTACAATCCGCATGTACAATCCGCATGTTCAATATGCATGTACAATCCGCATGTACAATCCGCATGTTCAATCCGCATGTACAATCCGCATGTTCAATATGCATGTACAATCCGCATGTACAATCCGCATGTTCAATACGCATGTACAATCCGCATGTTCAATACGCATGTACAATCCGCATGTACAATCCGCATGCGTTTTTTCCTGCCAGGGAGATGCAGAAATGCTCTGGAAAAAATCCTGAGCATTTCTGCATCGTGTGCACATACCCTAACACTACACACGTGGTCAAAATTGTTGGTACCCCTCGTTTAATGAAAGAAAAACCCACAATGGCCACAGAAATAACTTGAATCTGATAAATTACAATTTTTTGAAAATGAACAAATGACAGTCAGACATTGCTTTTCTGCTTCCACAGAATTTTAAAAAAAATTAACCTCATGAAATCGGCCCGGACAGAAATGATGGTTCTTCTTCTTCTTAACTTAATATTTTGTTGAACAACCTTTTGAGGCAATCACTGCAATCAGACGATTCCTGTAACTGTCAATGAGACTTCTGCACCTCTCGACAGGTATTTTGGCCGACTCCTCATGAGCAAACTGCTCCAGTTGTCTCGTGGTTGAAGGTTGCCTTCTCCAGACGGCATGTTTCAGCTCTTTCCAAAGATGCTCCATAGGATTTAGGTCAGGGCTCATAGAAGGCCACTTCAGAATAGTCCAATGTTTTCCTCTTAGCCATTCTTGGGTGTTTTTAGCTGTGTGTTTTGGGTCATTATCCTGTTGCAAGACCCATGACCTGCGACTGAGACCAAGCTTTCTGACACTGGGCAGCACATTTCTCTCTAGAATCCCTTGATAGTCTTGAGATTTCATTGTATCCTGCACAGATTCAAGACACCCTGTACCAGATGCAGCAAAGCAGCCCCAGAACATAACAGAGCCTCCCCCATGTTTCACAGTAGGGACAGTGTTCTTTTCTTGATATGCTTCATTTTTCCGTCTGTGAACATAGAGCTGATGTGCCTTGCCAAAAACTTCCATTTTTGTCTCATCTGTCCATAGGACATTCTCCCAGAAGCTTCGTGGCTTGTCAACATCTAGTTTGGCAAATTCCAGTCTGGCTTTTTTATTATTTTTTTTTTCAACAATGGTGTTCTCCTTGGTCGTCTTCCATGAAGTTCACTTTGGATCAAACAACGGTGGATAGTACGATCTGACACTGATGTTCCTTGAGCTTAAAGTTCACCTTTAATCTCTTTAGAAGTTTTCCTGGACTCTTTTGTTACCATTCATATTATCCGTCTCTTTGATTAGTCATCAATTTTCCTCTTGCGGCCACGTCCAGGGAGGTTGGCTACAGTCCCATGGATCTTAAATTTCTGAATAATATGTGCACCTGTAGTCACAGGAACATCAATCTGCTTGGAGATGGTCTTATAACCTTTACCTTTTAACATGCTTGTCTATAATTTTCTTTCTGATCTCCTGAGACAACTCTTTCCTTTGCTTCCTCTGGTCCATGTTGAGTGTGTACACACCATGTCATCAAACAACACAGTGAGTATCTGTAGCCCTATATACAGGCCCACTGACTGATTACAAGATTGTAGACACCTGTGATGCTAATTAGTGGACACAACTTGATTTAACATGTCCCTTTTGTTACATTATTTTCAGGGGTACCATCATTTCTGTCCAGGTCTATTTCATGAGTTTATTTTTTTTAAAAATTCAGTGGAAGCAGAAAAGCAATGTCTGACTTTCATTTGTTCATTTTCATAGATTTTTAATTTATTATTACTTTTGTCAGATTCAAGTTATTTCTGTGACCATTGTGTGTTTTTCTTTCATTAAACGAGGGGTACCAACAATTCTGACCACGTGTGTATATAGTATATACAGAACTCCTGTGTATGTCACTGGTGATCACTGTATTACGTATTCGCTATATACAGAGCTTCTGTGTATAATGTCACTGGTGACCACTGTATTACCTGTACACTATATACAGAGCTCCAGTGTATAATGTCACTGGTGATCAATGTATTACCTGTACACTGACACTATATACAGAGCTCCTGTGTATAATGTCACTGGTGATCCCTGTATTACCTGTACACTATACACTATATACAGAGCTACTGTGTATAACGTCACTGGTGATCACTGTATTACCTGTACACTATATACAGAGCTCCTGTGTATAATGTCACTGGTGACCACTGTATTACCTGTACACTATATACAGAGCTCCTGTGTATAATATCACTGATGACCACTGTATTACCTGTGCACTATATACAGAGCTCCTGTGTATAATGTCACTGGTGACCACTGTATTACCTGTACACTATATACAGAGCTCCTGTGTATAATGTCACTGGTGATCACTGCATTACCTGTACACTATACACTATGTACAGAGCTCCTGTGTATAATGTCACTGGTGACCACTGTAATACCTGTACACTATATACAGAGCTCCAGTGTATAATGTCACTGGTGATCACTGTATTACCTGTGCACTGACACTATATACAGAGCTCCTGTGTATAATGTCACTGGTGAACCCTGTATTACCTGTACACTGACACTATATACAGAGCTCCAGTGTATAATGTCACTGGTGATCACTGTATTACCTGTACACTATATACCGAGCTCCTGTGTATAATGTCACTGGTGATCCCTGTATTACCTGTACACTGACACTATATACAGAGCTCCTGTGTATAATGTCGCTGGTGGTAATAACAGTGTTGTTAGTATTGTGGTTTGTATTCATGATCAGTATTGTAGTATTTGGTCACTTTGGGGTGGTAATATGTGGTCTGGTCATGGTGTGGCCGTATTTGTTCCTTGTATGTGGTATTATTCGGTCACTATGTGGTGGTAATATGTGATCTAGTCATGGTCTGGCGATATTTGTCCCTTTTGTATGTGGTATTATTGGTGTTGATATAGTGGACTGTGTTGTGTATGGCGGTCATTTTGTTCTTGCTGATATTAACTAGGAAAAGATTTTTTTCCATTAGGCCACAGCCCCACCATTAGTATTTGGTTAGTATTTTTTCTCAGGAGTCGCTGCCAAAACCAGGAGTGGGTGATAAATGCAGAATTGGTGACTTGTTTCTATTATACCTTTTCTCTGATTGTTCCTCACCTGGTTTTAGCTCCCACTCCTGAGAAAAAATACTGACCCAATACTGATAGTGGGGCCGTGGCTTTAGAGATTAAATACTTGGACCAGAGCGGCAGAGATGCACTTACAGGGGTTCTCCGGTGAAAACAAGTAATCACTTCTCCACAGGATCAGTGATAATATTGATTGGTGGGGGTCTGACTGCTGGCACAGAATCGGCAGAATGTGGAGCTTTTCTCCCCATTAGACTGGAGCGGCATGTGAGATGCGACCACTGATCCATTCATTCCCTCAGTGACTGTGAGCGCTGCTCTTTTTTGGAAGCCCCAAAGAGAATGAATAGAGCTGCGGTCAGACGTCCCACCTGCCGCTGCATTTTAAAATGGGGATAAGTGTCCTGTCAGGGATGAAACTTCCCCATTCTTCTGATAGGTGCGTTTTCCAATGTTCGGACCCAAACGATCAATAAGTGATCACCGATCCTGTAGAGCCCATGGATCGGTGATAACTTGTTTTAACCAAAGAAGCCCTTTAAAGCAAACTACTGTAATCGTTCATCCCAGTTAGTGTCGCCCAGTAGATGTGCAGGAGCCGCCAGTCAATGCTCCACTATAACAGGGAGAGCGGATAACAGATATTTGCATATGGCTGTAGGTGGCCCCTAGAGTCATTCTACCTGTGAGCCCCAGACACCCCAGTCCGACCCTGCTGTGACCTCACTATGTGCATTATCTATGTCCTGTGACCTCACTATGTGCATTATCTCTGTACTGTGACCTCACTATGTGCATTATCTATGTACTGTGACCTCACTATGTGCATTATCTATGTACTGTGACCTCACTATGTGCATTATGTATGTACTGTGACATCACTATGTGCATTATCTATGTACTGTGACCTCACTATGTGCATTATGTATGTACTGTGACATCACTATGTGCATTATCTATGTCCTGTGACCTCACTATGTGCATTATGTATGTACTGTGACATCACTATGTGCATTATCTCTGTCCTGTCACCTCACTATGTGCATTATCTATGTACTGTGACCTCACTATGTGCATTATCTCTGTTCTGTGACCTCACTATGTGCATTATCTATGTAATGTGACATAACTGTATTTATTATCTCTGTAATGTGACATCACTATGTGCATTATCTCTGTACTGTGACATCACTATGTGCATTATCTATGTACTGTGACCTCACTACGTGCATTATCTATGTACTGTGACCTCACTATGTGCATTATCTCTGTACTGTGACATCACTATGTGCATTATCTCTGTAATGTGACCTCACTATGTGCATTATTTCTGTACTGTGACCTAACTATGTGCATTATCTCTGTACTGTGACATCACTATGTGTATTATCTCTCTAATGTGACATCACTGTGTTTATTATCTCTGTAATGTGACATCACTATGTGCATTATCTCTGTACTGTGACCTCACTATGTGCATTATCTATATACTGTGACCTCACTATGTGCATTATCTATGTACTGTGGCATCACTATGTGCATTATCTCTGTACTGTGACCTCACTATGTGCGTTATCTATTTACTGTGACCTCACTATGTGCATTATCTATGTACTGTGACATCACTATGTGCATTATCTATGTACTGTGACATCACTATGTGTATTATCTCTGTAATATGACATCACTGTGTTTATTATCTCTCTACTGTGACCTCATTATGTCCATTATCTCTGTACTGTGACCTCACTATGTGCATTATCTATGTATTGTGACCTCACTATGTGCATTATCTATGTACTGTGACATCACTATGTGCATTATCTCTGTGCTGTGACATTACTATGTGTATTATCTCTGTAATGTGACATCACTGTGTTTATTATCTCTGTACTGTGACCTCACTATGTGTATTATCTCTGTACTGTGACATCACTATGTGTATTATCTCTGTAATGTGACATCACTGTGTTTATTATCCCTGTACTGTAACATCACTATGTGCATTATCTCTGTGCTGTGACCTCACTATTTGCGTTATCTATGTACTGTGACCTCACTATGTGCATTATCTCTGTACTGTGACCTCACTATGTGCATTATCTCTGTACTGTGACCTCACTATGTGCATTATCTCTGTAATGTGACATCACTGTGTTTATTATCTCTCTACTGTGACCTCACTATGTGCATTATCTATGTACTGTGACCTCACTATGTGCATTATCTCTGTACTGTGACCTCACTATGTGCATTATCTCTGTACTGTGACCTCACTATGTGCATTATCTCTGTAATGTGACATCACTGTGTTTATTATCTCTCTACTGTGACCTCACTATGTGCATTATCTCTAATGGGACATCACTGTGTTTATTATCTCTCTACTGTGACCTCACTATGTGCATTATCTCTGTACTGTGACCTCACTATGTGCATTATCTATGTACTGTGACCTTACTATGTGCATTATCTCTGTACTCTGACCTCATTATGTGAATTATCTACGTAATGTGACCTCACTATGTGTATTATCTCTCTAATGTGACATCACTGTGTTTATTATCTCTGTAATGTGACATCACTATGTGCATTATCTCTGTACTGTGACCTCACTATGTGCATTATCTATGTACTGTGACCTCACTATGTGCATTATCTATGTACTGTGGCATCACTATGTGCATTATCTCTGTACTGTGACCTCACTATGTGCGTTATCTATGTACTGTGACCTCACTATGTGCATTATCTATGTACTGTGACATCACTATGTGCATTATCTATGTACTGTGACATCACTATGTGTATTATCTCTGTAATGTGACATCACTGTGTTTATTATCTCTCTACTGTGACCTCATTATGTCCATTATCTCTGTACTGTGACCTCACTATGTGCATTATCTATGTATTGTGACCTCACTATGTGCATTATCTATGTACTGTGACATCACTATGTGCATTATCTCTGTGCTGTGACATTACTATGTGTATTATCTCTGTAATGTGACATCACTGTGTTTATTATCTCTCTACTGTGACCTCACTATTTGCATTATCTCTAAACTGTGACATCACTGTTTATTATCTCTGTAATGTGACATCACCGTGTTTATTATCTCTGTACTGTGACATCACTATGTGCATTATCTATGTACTGTAACATCACTATGTGTATTATCTCTGTAATGTGACATCAATATGTGTATTATCTCTGAAATGTGACTTCACTGTGTTTATTTTCTCTCAACTGTGACCTCACTATGTGCATTATCTATGTACTGTGACCTCACTATGTGCATTATCTCTGTACTGTGACATCACTATATGTATTATCTCTGTAACGTGACATCACTGTATTTATTATCTCTGTAATGTGACATCACTATGTGCATTATCTCTGTACTGTGACATCACTATGTGCATTATCTATGTACTGTGACATCACTATGTGCATTATCTATGTACTGTGACCTCACTATGTGCATTATCTATGTCCTGTGACCTCACTATGTGCATTATCTCTGTACTGTGACATCACTATATGTATTATCTCTGTAACGTGACATCACTGTATTTATTATCTCTGTAATGTGACATCACTATGTGCATTATCTCTGTACTGTGACATCACTATGTGCATTATCTATGTACTGTGACCTCACTATGTGCATTATCTATGTACTGTGACCTCACTATGTGCATTATCTATGTCCTGTGACCTCACTATGTGCATTATCTCTGTACTGTGACATCACTATATGTATTATCTCTGTAACGTGACATCACTGTATTTATTATCTCTGTAATGTGACATCACTATGTGCATTATCTCTGTACTGTGACCTCACTATGTGCATTATCTATGTACTGTGACCTCACTATTTGCATTATCTATGTCCTGTGACCTCACTATGTGCATTATCTCTGTACTGTGACATCACTATATGTATTATCTCTGTAACGTGACATCACTGTATTTATTATCTCTGTAATGTGACATCACTATATGTATTATCTCTGTAAGGTGACATCACTGTATTTATTATCTCTGTAATGTGACATCACTATGTGCATTATCTCTGTACTGTGACATCACTATGTGCATTATCTATGTACTGTGACATCACTATGTGCATTATCTATGTACTGTGACATCACTATGTGCATTATCTATGTACTGTGACCTCACTATGTGCATTATCTATGTACTGTGACATCAATATGTGCATTATCTCTGTACTGTGACCTCACTATGTGCATTATCTATGTACTGTGACATCAATATGTGCATTATCTCTGTCCTGTGACATCACTATGTCCATTATCTCGGTACTATGACATCACTATGTGCATTATCTCTGTACTCTGACCTCAGTATGTACATAATCTATGTACTGTGACCTCACTATGTGTATTATCTCTGTAATGTGACATCACTGTGTTTATTATCTCTGTACTGTGACCTCACTATGTGGATTATCTCTGTAATGTGACACCACTGTGTTTATTATCTCTCTACTGTGACCTCACTATGTGCATTATCTATGTACTGTGACCTCACTATGTGCATTATCTATGTAATGTGACCTCATTATGTGTATTATCTCTGTACTGTGACCTCAGTATGTGCATTATCTATGTACTGTGACATCACTATGTGCATTATCTCTGTACTGTGACCATACTATGTGCATTATCTATGTACTGTGACCTCACTATGTGGATTATCTATGTACTGTGACATCACTATGTGCATTATCTATGTACTGTGACATCATTATGCGCATTATCTTTGTACTGTGACCACACTATGTGCATTATCTATGTACTGTGACCTCACTATGTCCATTATCTCTGTACTGTGACCTCACTATGTGCATTATCTATGTACTGTGACATCACTATGTGCATTATCTCTGTACTGTGACATCACTATGTGCATTATCTCTGTACTGTGACATCACTGTGTTTATTATCTCTCTACTGTGACCTCACTATCTGCATTATCTATATACTGTGACCTCACTATGTGCATTATCTCTGTACTGTGACCTCACTATGTGCATTATCTCTGTACTCTGACCTCACTATGTGCATTATCTATGTACTGTGACCTCACTATGTGTATTATCTCTGTAATGTGACATCACTGTGCTTATTATCTCTGTACTGTGACCTCACTATGTGGATTATCTCTGTAATGTGACATCACTGTGTTTATTATCTCTATACTGTGACCTCACTATGTGCATTATCTATGTACTGTGACATCACTATGTGCATTATCTCTGTACTGTGACCTCACTATGTGCATTATCTCTGTAATGTGACATCACTGTGTTTATTATCTCTATACTGTGACCTCACTATGTGCATTATCTCTGTACTGTGACCTCACTATGTGCATTATCTCTGTACTGTGACCTCACTATGTGCATTATCTCTGTAATGTGACATCACTGTGTTTATTATCTCTCTACTGTGACCTCACTATGTGCATTATCTCTAATGGGACATCACTGTGTTTATTATCTCTCTACTGTGACCTCACTATGTGCATTATCTCTGTACTGTGACCTCACTATGTGCATTATCTATGTACTGTGACCTCACTATGTGCATTATCTCTGTACTCTGACCTCATTATGTGAATTATCTATGTAATGTGACCTCACTATGTGTATTATCTCTCTAATGTGACATCACTGTGTTTATTATCTCTGTAATGTGACATCACTATGTGCATTATCTCTGTACTGTGACCTCACTATGTGCATTATCTATATACTGTGACCTCACTATGTGCATTATCTATGTACTGTGGCATCACTATGTGCATTATCTCTGTACTGTGACCTCACTATGTGCGTTATCTATTTACTGTGACCTCACTATGTGCATTATCTCTGTACTGTGACCTCACTATGTGCATTATCTATGTATTGTGACCTCACTATGTGCATTATCTATGTACTGTGACATCACTATGTGCATTATCTCTGTGCTGTGACATTACTATGTGCATTATCTCTGTAATGTGACATCACTGTGTTTATTATCTCTGTACTGTGACCTCACTATGTGTATTATCTCTGTACTGTGACATCACTATGTGTATTATCTATGTACTGTGACATCACTATGTGCATTATCTCTGTGCTGTGACATCACTATGTGTATTATCTCTGTAATGTGACATCACTGTGTTTATTATCTCTGTACTGTGACCTCACTATGTGTATTATCTCTGTACTGTGACATCACTATGTGTATTATCTCTGTAATGTGACATCACTGTGTTTATTATCCCTGTACTGTAACATCACTATGTGCATTATCTCTGTGCTGTGACCTCACTATTTGCGTTATCTATGTACTGTGACCTCACTATGTGCATTATCTATGTACTGTGACCTCACTATGTGCATTATCTCTGTACTGTGACCTCACTATGTGCATTATCTCTGTACTGTGACCTCACTATGTGCATTATCTCTGTAATGTGACATCACTGTGTTTATTATCTCTCTACTGTGACCTCACTATGTGCATTATCTCTAATGGGACATCACTGTGTTTATTATCTCTCTACTGTGACCTCACTATGTGCATTATCTCTGTACTGTGACCTCACTATGTGCATTATCTATGTACTGTGACCTCACTATGTGCATTATCTCTGTACTCTGACCTCATTATGTGAATTATCTATGTAATGTGACCTCACTATGTGTATTATCTCTCTAATGTGACATCACTGTGTTTATTATCTCTGTAATGTGACATCACTATGTGCATTATCTCTGTACTGTGACCTCACTATGTGCATTATCTATGTACTGTGACCTCACTATGTGCATTATCTATGTACTGTGGCATCACTATGTGCATTATCTCTGTACTGTGACCTCACTATGTGCGTTATCTATGTACTGTGACCTCACTATGTGCATTATCTATGTACTGTGACATCACTATGTGCATTATCTATGTACTGTGACATCACTATGTGTATTATCTCTGTAATGTGACATCACTGTGTTTATTATCTCTCTACTGTGACCTCATTATGTCCATTATCTCTGTACTGTGACCTCACTATGTGCATTATCTATGTATTGTGACCTCACTATGTGCATTATCTATGTACTGTGACATCACTATGTGTATTATCTCTGTAATGTGACATCACTGTGTTTATTATCTCTCTACTGTGACCTCACTATTTGCATTATCTCTAAACTGTGACATCACTGTTTATTATCTCTGTAATGTGACATCACTATGTGCATTATCTATGTACTGTGACATCACTATGTGCATTATCTATGTACTGTGACATCACTATGTGCATTATCTCTGTACTGTGACATAACTATATGTATTATCTCTGTAACGTGACATCACTGTATTTATTATCTCTGTAATGTGACATCACTATGTGCATTATCTCTGTACTGTGACATCACTATGTGCATTATCTATGTACTGTGACATCACTATGTGCATTATCTATGTACTGTGACCTCACTATGTGCATTATCTATGTCCTGTGACCTCACTATGTGCATTATCTCTGTACTGTGACATCACTATATGTATTATCTCTGTAACGTGACATCACTGTATTTATTATCTCTGTAATGTGACATCACTATGTGCATTATCTCTGTACTGTGACATCACTATGTGCATTATCTATGTACTGTGACCTCACTATGTGCATTATCTATGTACTGTGACCTCACTATGTGCATTATCTATGTCCTGTGACCTCACTATGTGCATTATCTCTGTACTGTGACATCACTATATGTATTATCTCTGTAACGTGACATCACTGTATTTATTATCTCTGTAATGTGACATCACTATGTGCATTATCTCTGTACTGTGACCTCACTATGTGCATTATCTATGTACTGTGACCTCACTATTTGCATTATCTATGTCCTGTGACCTCACTATGTGCATTATCTCTGTACTGTGACATCACTATATGTATTATCTCTGTAACGTGACATCACTGTATTTATTATCTCTGTAATGTGACATCACTATGTGCATTATCTCTGTACTGTGACATCACTATGTGCATTATCTATGTACTGTGACATCACTATGTGCATTATCTATGTACTGTGACATCACTATGTGCATTATCTATGTACTGTGACCTCACTATGTGCATTATCTATGTACTGTGACATCAATATGTGCATTATCTCTGTACTGTGAACTCACTATGTGCATTATCTATGTACTGTGACATCAATATGTGCATTATCTCTGTCCTGTGACATCACTATGTCCATTATCTCGGTACTATGACATCACTATGTGCATTATCTCTGTACTCTGACCTCAGTATGTACATAATCTATGTACTGTGACCTCACTATGTGTATTATCTCTGTAATGTGACATCACTGTGTTTATTATCTCTGTACTGTGACCTCACTATGTGGATTATCTCTGTAATGTGACACCACTGTGTTTATTATCTCTCTACTGTGACCTCACTATGTGCATTATCTATGTACTGTGACCTCACTATGTGCATTATCTATGTAATGTGACCTCATTATGTGTATTATCTCTGTACTGTGACCTCAGTATGTGCATTATCTATGTACTGTGACATCACTATGTGCATTATCTCTGTACTGTGACCATACTATGTGCATTATCTATGTACTGTGACCTCACTATGTGGATTATCTATGTACTGTGACATCACTATGTGCATTATCTATGTACTGTGACATCATTATGCGCATTATCTTTGTACTGTGACCACACTATGTGCATTATCTATGTACTGTGACCTCACTATGTCCATTATCTCTGTACTGTGACCTCACTATGTGCATTATCTATGTACTGTGACATCACTATGTGCATTATCTCTGTACTGTGACATCACTATGTGCATTATCTCTGTACTGTGACATCACTGTGTTTATTATCTCTCTACTGTGACCTCACTATGTGCATTATCTATATACTGTGACCTCACTATGTGCATTATCTCTGTACTGTGACCTCACTATGTGCATTATCTCTGTACTCTGACCTCACTATGTGCATTATCTATGTACTGTGACCTCACTATGTGTATTATCTCTGTAATGTGACATCACTGTGCTTATTATCTCTGTACTGTGACCTCACTATGTGGATTATCTCTGTAATGTGACATCACTGTGTTTATTATCTCTATACTGTGACCTCACTATGTGCATTATCTATGTACTGTGACATCACTATTTGCATTATCTCTGTACTGTGACTTCACTATGCGCATTATCTATGTACTGTGACCTCACTATGTGCATTATCTCTGTGCTGTGACATCACTATGTGTATTATCTCTGTAATATGACATCACTGTGTTTATTATCCCTGTACTGTGACATCACTATGTGTATTATCTCTGTAATGTGACATCACTGTGTTTATTATCTATGTACTGTGACCTCACTATTTGCATTATCTCTATACTGTGACATCAATATGTTTATTATCTCTGTAATGTGACATAACTGTGTTTATTATCTATGTACTGTGACCTCACTATGTGCATTATCTATATACTGTGACATCACTATGTGTATTATCTCTGTAATGTGACATAACTGTGTTTATTATCTATGTACTGTGACATCACTATGTGCATTATCTCTGTAATGTGACATCAGTGTGTTTATTATCTCTGTACTGTGACATCACTATGTACATTATCTTTGTACTGTGACATCACTATGTGTATTATCTCTGTAACGTGACATCACTGTGTTTTTTATCTCTCTACTATGACCTCACTATGTGCATTATCTATGTAATGTGACCTCACTATGTGTATTATCTCTCTAATGTGACATCACTGTGTTTATTATCTCTCTACTGTGACCTCACTATGTGCATTATCTATGTATTGTGACCTCACTATGTGCATTATCTATGTACTGTGACATCACTATGTGCATTATCTCTGTGCTGTGACATTACTATGTGTATTATCTCTGTAATGTGACATCACTGTGTTTATTATCCCTGTACTGTAACATCACTATGTGCATTATCTCTGTGCTGTGGCCTCACTATTTGCGTTATCTATGTACTGTGACCTCACTATGTGCATTATCTATGTACTGTGACATCACTATGTGCATTATCTCTGTACTGTGACATCACTATGTGCATTATCTCTGTAATGTGACATCACTGTGTTTATTATCTCTCTACTGTGACCTAACTATGTGCATTGTCTATGTACTGTGACCTCACTATGTGCATTATCTACGTATTGTGACCTCACTATGTGCATTATCTCTGTACTGTGACCTCACTATGTGCATTATCTCTGTAATGTGACATCACTGTGTTCATTATCTCTCTACTGTGACCTCACTATGTGCATTATCTATGTACTGTGACCTCACTATGTGCATTATCTCTGTACTGTGACCTCACTATGTGCGTTATCTCTGTACTGTGACCTCACTATGTGCATTATCACTGTAATGTGACATCACTGTGTTTATTATCTCTCTACTGTGACCTCACTATGTGCATTATCTATGTACTGTGACCTCACTATGTGCATTATCTCTGTACTCTGACCTCACTATGTGAATTATCTATGTAATGTGACCTCACTATGTGTATTATCTCTCTAATGTGACATCACTGTGTTTATTATCTCTGTAATGTGACATCACTATGTGCATTATCTTTGTACTGTGACCTCACTATGTGCATTATCTATGTACTGTGACCTCACTATGTGCATTATCTATGTACTGTGACCTCACTATGTGCATTATCTCTGTACTGTGACCTCACTATGTGCGTTATCTATTTACTGTGACCTCACTATGTGCATTATCTATGTACTGTGACATCACTATGTGCATTATCTATGTAGTGTGACATCACTATGTGTATTATCTCTGTAATGTGACATCACTGTGTTTATTATCTCTCTACTGTGACCTCACTATGTGCATTATCTATGTATTGTGACCTCACTATGTGCATTATCTATGTACTGTGACATCACTATGTGTATTATCTCTGTACTGTGACATCACTATGTGTATTATCTCTGTAATGTGACATCACTGTGTTTATTATCCCTGTACTGTAACATCACTATGTGCATTATCTCTGTGCTGTGACCTCACTATTTGCGTTATCTATGTACTGTGACCTCACTATGTGCATTATCTATGTACTGTGACATCACTATGTACATTATCTATGTACTGTGACATCACTATGTGCATTATCTCTGTAATGTGACATCACTGTGTTTATTATCTCTCTACTGTGACCTCACTATGTGCATTATCTCTCTAATGGGACATCACTGTGTTCATTATCTCTCTACTGTGACCTCACTATGTGCATTATCTATGTTCTGTGACCTCACTATGTGCATTATCTCTGTACTGTGACCTCACTATGTGCATTATCTCTGTACTGTGACCTCACTATGTGCATTATCTCTGTAATGTGACATCACTGTGTTTATTATCTCTCTACTGTGACCTCGCTATGTGCATTATCTCTAATGGGACATCACTGTGTTTTTTATCTCTCTACTGTGACCTCACTATGTGCATTATCTCTGTACTGTGACCTCACTATGTGCATTATGTCTGTACTGTGACCTCACTATGTGCATTATCTCTGTACTCTGACCTCATTATGTGAATTATCTATGTAATGTGACCTCACTATGTGTATTATCTCTCTAATGTGACATCACTGTGTTTATTATCTCTGTAATGTGACATCACTATGTGCATTATCTCTGTACTGTGACCTCACTATGTGCATTATCTATGTACTGTGACCTCACTATGTGCATTATCTATGTACTGTGGCATCACTATGTGCATTATCTCTGTACTGTGACCTCACTATGTGCGTTATCTATGTACTGTGACCTCACTATGTGCATTATCTATGTACTGTGACATCACTATGTGCATTATCTATGTACTGTGACATCACTATGTGTATTATCTCTGTAATGTGACATCACTGTGTTTATTATCTCTCTACGGTGACCTCATTATGTCCATTATCTCTGTACTGTGACCTCACTATGTGCATTATCTATGTATTGTGACCTCACTATGTGCATTATCTATGTACTGTGACATCACTATGTGCATTATCTCTGTGCTGTGACATTACTATGTGTATTATCTCTGTAATGTGACATCACTGTGTTTATTATCTCTGTACTGTGACCTCATTATGTGTATTATCTCTGTACTGTGACATCACTATGTGTATTATCTCTGTAATGTGACATCACTGTGTTTATTATCTCTCTACTGTGACGTCACTATTTGCATTATCTCTAAACTGTGACATCACTGTTTATTATCTCTGTAATGTGACATCACCGTGTTTATTATCTCTCTACTGTGACCTCACTATGTGCATTATCTATGTATTGTGACATCACTATATGTATTATCTCTGTAACGTGACATCACTGTATTTATTATCTCTGTAATGTGACATCACTATGTGCATTATCTCTGTACTGTGACATCACTATGTGCATTATCTATGTACTGTGACCTCACTATGTGCATTATCTATGTACTGTGACCTCACTATGTGCATTATCTATGTCCTGTGACCTCACTATGTGCATTATCTCTGTACTGTGACATCACTATATGTATTATCTCTGTAACGTGACATCACTGTATTTATTATCTCTGTAATGTGACATCACTATGTGCATTATCTCTGTACTGTGACCTCACTATGTGCATTATCTATGTACTGTGACCTCACTATATGCATTATCTATGTCCTATGACCTCACTATGTGCATTATCTCTGTACTTTGACATCACTATATGTATTATCTCTGTAACGTGACATCACTGTATTTATTATCTCTGTAATGTGACATCACTATGTGCATTATCTCTGTACTGTGACATCACTATGTGCATTATCTATGTACTGTGACATCATTATGTGCATTATCTATGTACTGTGACCTCACTATGTGCATTATCTATGTACTGTGACATCACTATGTGCATTATCTATGTACTGTGACATCACTATGTGTATTATCTCTGTAATGTGACATCACTGTGTTTATTATCTCTCTACTGTGACCTCACTAGGTGCATTATCTCTGTACTGTGACCTCACTATGTGCATTATCTATGTACTGTGACCTTACTATGTGCATTATCTATGTACTGTGACCTCACTATGTGCATTATCTCTGTACTGTGACATCACTATGTGCATTATCTCTGTACTGTGACCTCACTATGTGCATTATCTCTGTACTGTGACCTCACTATGTGCATTATCTATGTACTGTGACATCAATATGTGCATTATCTCTGTCCTGTGACATCACTATGTCCATTATCTCTGTACTATGACATCACTATGTGCATTATCTCTGTACTCTGACCTCACTATGTGCATAATCTATGTACTGTGACCTCACTATGTGTATTATCTCTGTAATGTGACATCACTGTGTTTATTATCTCTGTACTGTGACCTCACTATGTGGATTATCTCTGTAATGTGACACCACTGTGTTTATTATCTCTCTACTGTGACCTCACTATGTGCATTATCTATGTACTATGACATCACTATGTGCATTATCTCTGTACTCTGACCTCACTATGTGCATAATCTATGTACTGTGACCTCACTATGTGCATTATCTATGTACTGTGACATCACTATGTGCATTATCTCTGTACTGTGACCATACTATGTGGATTATCTATGTACTGTGACATCACTATGTGCATTATCTATGTACTGTGACATCATTATGCGCATTATCTTTGTACTGTGACCCCACTATGTGCATTATCTATGTACTGTGACCTCACTATGTCCATTATCTCTGTACTGTGACCTCACTATGTGCATTATCTATGTACTGTGACATCACTATGTGCATTATCTCTGTACTGTGACATCACTATGTGCATTATCTCTGTACTGTGACATCACTGTGTTTATTATCTCTCTACTGTGACCTCACTATGTGCATTATCTATATACTGTGACCTCACTATGTGCATTATCTCTGTACTGTGACCTCACTATGTGCATTTTCTCTGTACTGTGACCTCACTATGTGCATTATCTATGTAATATGACCTCACTATGTGTATTATCTCTGTACTGTGACATCACTATGTGTATTATCTCTGTACTGTGACATCACTATGTGTATTATCTCTGTAATGTGACATCACTGTGTTTATTATCCCTGTACTGTAACATCACTATGTGCATTATCTCTGTGCTGTGACCTCACTATTTGCGTTATCTATGTACTGTGACCTCACTATGTGCATTATCTATGTACTGTGACATCACTATGTACATTATCTATGTACTGTGACATCACTATGTGCATTATCTCTGTAATGTGACATCACTGTGTTTATTATCTCTCTACTGTGACCTCACTATGTGCATTATCTCTCTAATGGGACATCACTGTGTTCATTATCTCTCTACTGTGACCTCACTATGTGCATTATCTATGTTCTGTGACCTCACTATGTGCATTATCTCTGTACTGTGACCTCACTATGTGCATTATCTCTGTACTGTGACCTCACTATGTGCATTATCTCTGTAATGTGACATCACTGTGTTTATTATCTCTCTACTGTGACCTCACTATGTGCATTATCTCTAATGGGACATCACTGTGTTTATTATCTCTCTACTGTGACCTCACTATGTGCATTATCTCTGTACTGTGACCTCACTATGTGCATTATCTCTGTACTGTGACCTCACTATGTGCATTATCTCTGTACTCTGACCTCATTATGTGAATTATCTATGTAATGTGACCTCACTATGTGTATTATCTCTCTAATGTGACATCACTGTGTTTATTATCTCTGTAATGTGACATCACTATGTGCATTATCTCTGTACTGTGACCTCACTATGTGCATTATCTATGTACTGTGACCTCACTATGTGCATTATCTATGTACTGTGGCATCACTATGTGCATTATCTCTGTACTGTGACCTCACTATGTGCGTTATCTATGTACTGTGACCTCACTATGTGCATTATCTATGTACTGTGACATCACTATGTGCATTATCTATGTACTGTGACATCACTATGTGTATTATCTCTGTAATGTGACATCACTGTGTTTATTATCTCTGTACTGTGACCTCACTATGTGCATTATCTATGTATTGTGACCTCACTATGTGCATTATCTATGTACTGTGACATCACTATGTGCATTATCTCTGTGCTGTGACATTACTATGTGTATTATCTCTGTAATGTGACATCACTGTGTTTATTATCTCTGTACTGTGACCTCATTATGTGTATTATCTCTGTACTGTGACATCACTATGTGTATTATCTCTGTACTGTGACATCACTATATGTATTATCTCTGTAACGTGACATCACTGTATTTATTATCTCTGTAATGTGACATCACTATGTGCATTATCTCTGTACTGTGACATCACTATGTGCATTATCTATGTACTGTGACATCATTATGTGCATTATCTATGTACTGTGACCTCACTATGTGCATTATCTATGTACTGTGACATCACTATGTGCATTATCTATGTACTGTGACATCACTATGTGTATTATCTCTGTAATGTGACATCACTGTGTTTATTATCTCTCTACTGTGACCTCACTAGGTGCATTATCTCTGTACTGTGACCTCACTATGTGCATTATCTATGTACTGTGACCTTACTATGTGCATTATCTATGTACTGTGACCTCACTATGTGCATTATCTCTGTACTGTGACATCACTATGTGCATTATCTCTGTACTGTGACCTCACTATGTGCATTATCTCTGTACTGTGACCTCACTATGTGCATTATCTATGTACTGTGACATCAATATGTGCATTATCTCTGTACTGTGACCTCACTATGTGCATTATCTATGTACTGTGACCTTACTATGTACATTATCTATGTACTGTGACCTCACTATGTGCATTATCTCTGTACTGTGACATCACTATGTGCATTATCTCTGTACTGTGACCTCACTATGTGCATTATCTCTGTACTGTGACCTCACTATGTGCATTATCTATGTACTGTGACATCAATATGTGCATTATCTCTGTCCTGTGACATCACTATGTCCATTATCTCTGTACTATGACATCACTATGTGCATTATCTCTGTACTCTGACCTCACTATGTGCATAATCTATGTACTGTGACCTCACTATGTGTATTATCTCTGTAATGTGACATCACTGTGTTTATTATCTCTGTACTGTGACCTCACTATGTGGATTATCTCTGTAATGTGACACCACTGTGTTTATTATCTCTCTACTGTGACCTCACTATGTGCATTATCTATGTACTGTGACCTCACTATGTGCATTATCTATGTAATGTGACCTCACTATGTGTATTATCTCTGTACTGTGACCTCACTATGTGCATTATCTATGTACTGTGACATCACTATGTGCATTATCTCTGTACTGTGACCATACTATGTGCATTATCTATGTACTGTGACCTCACTATGTGGATTATCTATGTACTGTGACATCACTATGTGCATTATCTATGTACTGTGACATCATTATGCGCATTATCTTTGTACTGTGACCACACTATGTGCATTATCTATGTACTGTGACCTCACTATGTCCATTATCTCTGTACTGTGACCTCACTATGTGCATTATCTATGTACTGTGACATCACTATGTGCATTATCTCTGTACTGTGACATCACTATGTGCATTATCTCTGTACTGTGACATCACTGTGTTTATTATCTCTCTACTGTGACCTCACTATGTGCATTATCTATATACTGTGACCTCACTATGTGCATTATCTCTGTACTGTGACCTCACTATGTGCATTATCTCTGTACTCTGACCTCACTATGTGCATTATCTATGTACTGTGACCTCACTATGTGGATTATCTCTGTAATGTGACATCACTGTGTTTATTATCTCTATACTGTGACCTCACTATGTGCATTATCTATGTACTGTGACATCACTATTTGCATTATCTCTGTACTGTGACCTCACTATGTGCATTATCTATGTACTGTGACATCACTATGTGCATTATCTATGTACTGTGACCTCACTATGTGCATTATCTCTGTGCTGTGACAGCACTATGTGCATTATCTATGTAATATGACCTCACTATGTGTATTATCTCTGTAATGTGACATCACTATGTGCATTATCTATGTACTGTGACATCACTATGTGCATTATCTCTGTACTGTGTAGAGATGAGCGTTGTTCTACTCGAACTGTTCGCCAATCTCAAATTCGAGCTGTTTTGGGCGGTGTTCGAGCCGTTCGGCGAACACGAACAATTTGAGAAAAATTCGGCTGTTCGAGGTTATGTTCGATAACTGTTCGTGCACCAAAATCATAACTGGATTTTTTCTCAGTAATGATGAAAATTAATGTTAATACGCAGTTTGAGTGTACAGTGGGGCGGGGGGAGGGGCAGGGGATGGATCTCTGCAGGAACCATGAAGATCTCCATTTTTTTTTCTCTTTCCCGCATTTACAGTGGGGAGGTGCAATCTGTCAGCCTATCAGCAGCGCACACACGGAGCGAAGTGCTTATTTTCACACAAGCAAGGGCATGTGTCATTGGCAGTGTATGTCACATGTCCTTGCCCTATAAGACCAAGCCATTTTCCCCGTCGCCACCATTTTCTCACTGCTGCAGCTGCGTGTTAGACGGCACCGCTGTTGCTGTGTGCGCTATACCTTGTTAATTTCAAGCCAATTTTCGCACAAATCTACAGATAGCTTGGGAGTAGGGAATAGTTGTGATTGCAGTCCTTTTAAGGACTAGGTTACAGCATTTCCTACGACTTTTATCAGGCAGGTCTGTGCTCTTAAATAGATAGATTGTGGGAGTAAAGACTAATTGTAATTGCAGTCCTTTTCAGGACTAGGTTACATCAGTTCCTATCAGTTTTTGCCAGGCAGGTCTGTGCCAGTGCTGTGCAAGTTTTTTTCACAGCATTTGGCTGAATCTAGCAAAGCTAATCCTTTTTGGCCTATTGCAGAGTGTGTTAGTCAGTGGAGTAGCCTATCTGTGTTGCAAGATATACCACCTGTGTATAGAATACCATTTTTACTGCACCTAGTGAAGTAAAATCTTTTGGGCATAGCATCATTCTATTAGTCCATCTATACTGACCTCCAGCAGGTTGCAAATTGAATATAATTTTTTTCTGCATCTACCTCTGAAAAAATATTTGGGCTTCTAGCAGTGTGTGGGACTCATTGTATTAGGCCATCTATACTGACCTCCATCAGGTTGCAAACTGAATATATTTTTTTTCTGCATCTACCTCTGAAAAAATATTTGGGCTTCTAGCTGTGTGTGGGACTTTCTCTATTAGTCCATCTATACTGACCTCCATCAGGTTCCAAATTGAATATAATTTTTTTCTGCATCTAACCCAGCCAATAGTTTTGGCCTAATACCACAGTTTGGCCACTCAGCTCTGCTCAGTTCCCATCCATTGTTTTTTTGTGCAAACAACTCCAGAGTTGTGAATTAGTTAACCACCAAAATGAGTGGAAAAAAGGCCTGCTGCTGGTGGAAAGGGGAATAGGCGTGTTGGGAAGGGGAAAAAAGGTTGTGTCCGTGGGGTAGGTGTTAAAGCAACAGTAACATCTGCAGAAGAAAGACCATCTTCCAGCCAAACTAAAATGTCTACTTCTTTTAGCGGACAATGTGATAAGATCCCTTTCTTACGGCCACGCCAATCGCTACAAATTCCAGATGAGGCACAAAAACAGCAGGTGCTTCAACGGATATCAAGTGCTCCTTTAAGTGGGCTCTCCTCCACATCAACTTCAACATCACAAATACTCCAGTCCTCAAAGGTGTCACCCCAATCGCACTTGCTTCCTCACAGCTCCCAAATCTCCAGCTGCCCGTCTGAGTATGAGGTAGAACAGATGGTTGAGTCTGCAGAGCTGTTTACTCATACTATAGCCTGGGAATCAGAGGTCGACTCCAGCGCTTCTGTGAATCCAGACGAGGAAATGATCTGCACTGATGCCCAGAATCTTTATGAATCGGATCCAGGACCAGACGCAGAAGGTTCTGACCATAATGTAGACCCTCATTCCCAAACTGTAACTCCTGTTGGTGGAGACAATGAGGAAGACGATGATGAGACTCAAATACCTGATTGGAGCGACAACTTTAGTTTTTTGTCAGGGCAGGAACAGGTTGGCTCTGAGGACGACGGGTGTGATAACGCACAGGGTGATGATGATGAGGCTGGAGATTCCACTTACTGTCAACCCACAGTCAGCCAAGAGATGAGGTCAGCAGAGGAGGTGGAGGAAGATGCTAGTGACGACGAGGTCAGGTTGCGCCTTCCTGGACAGAGACGTAGTACTGGAAGCACGTCAACAACTGCATCCTCAAACACAACTCTGCCTCTCACCACAAGTCGTGGTGGCTCTTCAGGTCGCATGGGTGCTAAGCCTTGCATAGCCTGGGCATTTTTTCAGATCGATAAAGATGACCCAACTCGTGTTATCTGTAACATTTGTCAGCAAAAGCTAAGTAGAGGCCAAAAAATACATAGTTTGAGTACTTCATGCATGAACCGGCACATGGACATGAAGCATAAGTTGCAGTGGGAAGCTCAGTGTGCTACAATGCGGCCTAGCCGGCCGGGCCAACCACCGTCTGCCATATCTTGTGCATCCGCGGCCTCTTCATCCTCTGTGACTTGGGGGACAGCAGTCACACCTGTTTTGGGGCGCAGACCTGCCACCTCTTTACCCGCAACAGCCAGCGTGATTGGCAGGTCATCATTTTCTTTGGAGGTGGTAACACCAGCTGGTGTTGAGCGCTGTCCGACATCGATAGCACCACCTTTGGATCAAGGCAACCTAACATGTCCGCCTGCATCTTCCTCACAGACCGGCAGTTTGCCGGGGACACCCTTATCAACCCCGTCTAAGCACAATAGCCAGCCCTCGGTCCCTCAGATGTGGACAAGTAAAAGACCATTTCCTCCTAGCCATGAGAAAGCTAAGAGGTTGAATTTCACCATCTGCAAGCTCTTGGCTACAGAAATGCTGCCTTTCCGCCTGGTGGACACAGAGGATTTTCGAGACCTTATGTCTTTCGCAGTGCCCCAGTACCAGATGCCCAGTCGGCACTACTTCTCAAAGAAAGGTGTGCCTGCGCTCCACCAGCATGTCGCACACAACATCTCCGCTTCTTTGAGAAACTCTGTGTGTGACAGGGTGCATTTCACCACAGACACTTGGACGAGTAGGCATGGACAGGGGCGTTACATGTCGCTGACTGGGCACTGGGTAACTATGGTGACAGCAGGACAAGGGGCTGCTGTCCAAGTCTTGCCGTCCCCACGAGTTGTGCGTCAATCCTCTTTATGTCAAAGTTCCTCCACTGCTTCTGCCTCCTCAACCTCCTCTCGGTCTTCCACCTGCACCCAAAGCCTGTCTGGTCATGCCACAAGCTTTCTAACTGCGCAGAAGGGATCCTGCACACCTCCTTACTATGCTGGCAGTAGGGCTCAACGTCATCAGGCGGTTTTTACTTTGAAATGTCTGGGAAATGTGAGTCACACAGCTGAGGAGTTGTGGTCAGCTCTGGAGAACCAATTTCATGAATGGTTGTCTCCACTGGACCTGAAACCAGGGAAGGCCGTGTGCGACAATGCTGCAAACCTGGGTGTGGCCCTTCGCCGGGGCAATGTCACACACGTGCCTTGTATGGCTCACGTGTTGAACCTGGTTGTCCAGCAATTTTTAGCCCACTATCCCAGACTAGATGGCCTTCTGCAGAGGGCACGGTCGCTGTGTGCTCACTTCCGCCGTTCGCATCCCGCAGCTCAGCGACTTACATCTCTACAGAAGTCGTTGGGCTTGCCACTTCACCGGCTAAAATGCGATGTGCCTATCCGGTGGAATTCAACTCTGCACATGTTGCAGCGACTGTGGCAGCACCGACAAGCCCTGGTGCAATACGTTCTGACGTATAGCCTGGGCCAACGAGATCCGGAGGTGGGGCAAATCACGCTGGAGGAGTGGTCTCAGATCAGGGACCTATGCACCCTTCTGCACAGTTTTGAAATGGCGACGAAGATGTTTAGTGCTGACGATGCCATTATTAGCATGACTATTCCGGTGATTTACATGCTGGAGCACATGTTAAACAGAATTCGGAGTCAGGTGGTGCGACAATAGGAGGTGGAGGAAGTAGAGGAGGAGGAGTTGTATGCGGAAGGGCTAACATCTGCAAGGTCCAGACGGTCGGCAGCACCAAGGCGGCAGGCATGTGAGGGTGGGGGAGATGGTTTTACCAGGGCGCATGGTAGCAGCCAAACAAGTGAGGAAGGTGCAGGAGCCCAGGAAGAAGTGGAGGACGAACTGATGGAAGACTCATCAGATGAGGGAGACCTTGATCACATTTCTGTTGTGCGAGGTTGGGGGGAGAGGACAGAGGAAGGAAGCATGATTGTTACCTCGCCACCAACACAACAGGGACTTGGTGCTCCTGGATGCGCAACACACATGAGTGCCTTCTTGCTGCACTACCTGCAACATGACCCTCGAATTGTGAGAATTAGAAATAATCCTGACTACTGGGTTGCCACACTGTTAGATCCCCGGTACAAAAGTAAATTTGCAGAAATTATTCCTGCCATAGAAAGGGATGCACGCATGCAGGAGTATCAGCAGAGACTGTTGCAGAATCTTACATGTGCTTTTCCACAAAACACCAGTGGTGCACGTAGTGAATCTCACAGTTCCAACTTGCCAACCGTGGGACTGTCAAGTGTTCAGCACTCAAACCGTAACAGAACCACAGTATCTGCTGGTAACATCAATTTTGCGGAATCATTTCACCACTTTTTTAGCCCATCCTTTGCAAGGCCACAGGAGACAAGAAGTCTGACACATAGTCAACGCCTAGAGACGATGGTACAGGAGTATCTCCAAGTAAACATTGAAGCCATGACTGTGTCACTGGACCCTTGCTCTTTTTGGGCTTCCAATCTGGATAAATGGCCGGAGCTAGCCACTTACGCCTTGGAGATCTTGTCATGCCCCGCAGCCAGCGTTCTGTCTGAACGTGTGTTCAGCGCTGCTGGTGGTGTGCTGACAGATAAGCGCACGCGGCTCTCCACTGATAATGTAGACAGACTCACGTTCATAAAGATGAACAAATCATGGATCCGAAACGACTTTTCTACCCCTGTGTCATCCTGGGGAGAGTAAAAGCTTGATGATTGGTTAAATTCACCCTACCAACCGTTTTAAGCTTTCAAATTACTAATCATGTTTATCTGTATCTTGACTGGAAAATAATTTGGGCTTTGTAGCAGTGTGCAGCACTGATCCTATTAGGCCATCTATACTAAGCTCCACCAGATTTAAAATTAATAATAATTTTTAGCTGCATCTGACGCGCCCCCTGGGCCTGTGCTGCTGCTGCTGTGTAGGGGGAATACCCAGAGCCGGATCGCTGGGGGTTGTAGTTCTCCGTGGCGGTGACCCGGTCTGTGCCCAGGGCGGTCAAACCAGTGGCAGTCTATTTGTATTGTAATAAGTGTCCGACTACGCCACCCGTGGATTGCGGTCAGTGGGGACCGCCGCTGCGCTGCCGACCGCTGAGGCTGATGTTGGTTGCGCAGCCGAGTATGGGATAACTCCCCACGGGAGGAGTATTGCCTCAGGGCAGCTAATGTGGAAGATGATGGGAGTGATGGTGTGAGGGTCCCAGTGCTAATGGTGCTGGAGCGGCAAGGAATCACAGAGACGTGTGGTGCAGTTCAGGGTCTTTACTGATGGTACAAGGCAGACCCTCCCGGGAGTACTGGCTAGTATAAGGGGCCTGGTCAGTCTGCGAGCAAGCAGGAGTTCCCCTGGCCAGGTGGAGTTGTAGGCCTCCCCGTTAATCTGCACTCTTCCTGGCTACCTTGCTATCAGCGGTTAAAAGTAGCCCACGTCCCTGAGTATACCGTGTGGTGCTCACCCGTATGGCTGGTGACTTGGGGCCTTCTGTTAGCCTCCGCTCCTGGATGGCGGCGCTGGTCCCTTCTCTGTGACTGAGCCTCCGGGCTTCTATGGCCAGAGGACCTGGAATCCCCTGCCGGCTGGTTTCTGCTGCTGGGTGTATATCAGTCCCCACAGCCTCGGACTCCTGTGTCCGGCTTTAGTATCTTCGTCCAGGGCGAACTCTGCTCAGCTCCAGCCCCTGGACTTCTGCTACTGCTCCTCCAGAGCTCCTGATCTCACTTTCCCTCTCTAGACTCTGACTCTGTCTGCAGCTTCACTCTGACTGCTCTAATCCCGCCCCAGACCCAGTTTAAAAGGGCAGATTCCTCCCCTCCCAGGTCTGGGCGGACCGTGTTGCATGCTTAGGGATCCTGACCAGAGAAACCTCCCACTTGCTCTCAGACATAATATCTCTATTACTGTGGCAACCAGACCCCTGGGGTGTCGCATTCCCCCCTAGTAAATTTTAGTACTCCGGGACTAAACACATTTTTTAAAGAAACATAAATACAAGGTATAACAATAACAAGACAACATATTTACAAGAAGCTTTAGTCTGTAGAGGTCACGGCGTTTCCGTGACCGGGTGTCCATATCACCCAAGGTGAAGTTTTAAGGGAAGTAGGGGACCTGTCCAAAGCAAACCCCTTGCGTTGTCCTTGGGCGTGGCTGCAAGGCTGGAGCTAGCTACTTTGGGCCGCCAGTAGGCCACGCCAGACAGGTTTTCTCTTCTGCGGCCATCTTCACAAGAGGCACCAAGGTGCAACTATCTACAAAACTGTTCCGGTTATCCAGTGTCCATAACCTGTTAGTCCAAATAAATCTGCAGGGTAACTGAGAAACATAATTAGTAACAGGCAACAAACATAAACCATAAACATTTTTCAATAAACAGTCAACTTTACAGTGCACTGGTTTAGATTCTCCAGCGAGCGGGCATCTGACCTTTAGTGACTCTAGTGGACCTACGGAGCTCACTAACTGGTTCTGCACTACAGGGTGTAGGAGGTGTTATGGGCAAGCTGGGCAGCTTTCTGCGCACTCTTTGGCTCACTAGGGGCACAGCAGGCTCACTACTAGCAGAGGGTTGATCCTCCTGTACTGCTGGTGTGGACTCTTCTGCCTCTTGGGCCGGCTGCTCTTCCTGCTCTACCGGTTCCTCTGTAGGCACTTGCGGGGCTGGCTGGAGAAAGGTGAGGACGGGTACTACGACAGCGCCGTTTACTTGTGTCCAAGACCGGGGGAAGTCTCCGAGTACAGTACTGATCATTTCTTCCCTTTCCTCTGCGGGTTGAGGGTTTTCTTGATCTTCTTCAGGGCTTTGCAGCTGCTCGGGACACTTCTTCAGGTGGTCTCTGGAGACAATGGCTGTGGTTTCTCCTCCATCCTTACTGATTACGCAGATTTTTGGGTTCTCATGGCTTGATGGCAGTACGGTGTACGGGTCTTTCTCCCACTGGTCGTCCAACTTGTGGAACCGCCTCTTCCTCTTCAAGACCTGCTCTCCAGGTACCAGGGGAACAGCGGGAGCATACTGGTTATAAGCCTTCTCTTGCCTTTCTCTAGCTTGAGACAGACTTCGCTCGACGCTCTCCTGTACTTTCCGATACTGCTGCTGCCGTTCTGTATCCCAGTCTGCCTCTGGCGAGGTGTCCTCAGGCATCAGGACTCCCATATCCAGGTCAATAGGCAGCTTACCAGGTCTTGCTCTCATTAGGTAAGCCGGGGTACAGTTGGTGGAACCTACAGGGATGTGGTTATACAGGTCCACCAGATCGGGCAGTTTCTCAGGCCACAGACTGCGTTCTTCCAGGGGCAACGTTTTTAGCAGATCTATCACCACCTGGTTCATCTTCTCGCAGAGTCCATTGGTTTGAGGGTGATAGGGCGTTGTTCTTATCTTCTTGCAGCCATACAGGTTGCAGAACTCCTGGAAGACCTCTGCTTCGAAGGCTGGTCCTTGGTCTGTCAACACTTGGTCCGGGTACCCGTGTGGACGGCAGAAGTGCTGCTGGAAGGCTCTAGCTGCTGTTTGAGCCGTTAAGTCCTTGACCGGGACCACCACCAGGAACCGGGAGTAATGATCTACGATTGTGAGGGCGTAGACATACCCAGATCTGCTTGGAGCCAGTTTCACATGGTCCAGGGCTACCAGTTCCAGTGGCTGTCTGGTGATGATGGGCTGCAAGGGGGTCTTCTGGCTGGCTCGGTCTTTTCTTCTCAGGTGGCACGGGCCACAGTCTCTGCACCACCTCTCGATGGCTCCTCTCATGCCTACCCAGTAGAACCGTTCACGCAACAAGAACTCCAGCTTCTTCCATCCGAAATGCCCTGCTCCGTTGTGGTATGCCTCCAGAACCATAGCCGCGTCTCGTCTTGGGACCACTACCTGCCAGGTCAACTCATGTGTTCGAGAGTTAACCATTCTCCGGCACAGCTTCTCCCTGTAGAGGAACAGCTTACTTTTCTCCTTCCACAGTTGCTTGGTCTCCTCTGGAACATCTGGGTCAAGACGGGCATCGGCCTGGGTCAGCATTTCCTTCACCAAATGGACTGCGGGATCACTGTCTTGCGTCTCCGCCCAGTTGTAGTGGGGCAAGGGATTGAACGTCACGGAGCACCTGTCCTTCACACGGTGGGAATACAGGGTAATCCCATGACGGTGGAACGCAGGGAGCTCAACTTCTTCCAGATCTTCTGGATCTTCCCCTATGTCCGGTAAGTTTGGCATTCTAGACAGGGCATCCGCGTTCGCATTTGATCGTCCTGCCCGGTATTTGATGGTGAATTCAAAGTTGGACAGGCGGGCCATCCATCTCTGTTCCAGGGCACCGAGCCTTGCAGTGTCCAGGTGTGTCAACGGGTTGTTATCTGTGTACACGGTGAATTTGGAGGAGGCAAGGTAATGCTTGAAACGTTCGGTCACTGCCCACACTACTGCCAGGAACTCCAGCTTGAATGAGCTATAATTCTCAGGGTTCCTCTCCGTGGGCCGTAGCTTTCGGCTGGCATAAGCGATTACCCGTTCTTTCCCTTGCTGGATCTGGGACAGTACGGCTCCTAGCCCGATGTTGCTTGTGTTCGTGTGGAGGATAAAGGGCTGGCTGTAGTCTGGATATGCCAGGATTTCATCCCCCGTGAGGGCCATCTTCAGCTGGCAGAAGGACTCCTCTTCCAGCTTTTCCCACCTGAAGGGCGGCTTCTGGTTTTTGGCTTTCCGAGATTGACCTATCAGGAGGTCCTGCATAGGGGCTGACATTTTGGTGAAACCGGGAATGAATCTTCGGTAGTAGCCTACCAACCCGAGGAACTGCCGCACTTCCTTTATGCTGGAGGGTCTTGGCCAGTCCTTAATTACGGTGATCTTATCAGGGTCGGGAGCCACTCCGTCAGCACTCACCACGTGTCCCAGGTACTGCACCTTTGGTTTCAGGAGGTGACACTTGGAGGGTTTCACATTTAGGCCGTAGTTTGCCAGAGCTTCAAACACTTCTGCCAGGTGTTTCAGGTGGTCCTTGTAGGTCTTGGAATAGACGATGACATCGTCCAGGTATAACAGGACCGTCTCGAAGTTCCGGTGTCCCAGACAGCATTCCATCAACCGTTGGAAGGTTCCTGGTGCGTTGCAGAGCCCGAACGGCATGCAGTTAAATTCACTGAGACCCATCGGGGTGGTGAATGCGGTCTTCTCCCGGTCCGCCTCTGCTACAGGAACCTGCCAGTACCCGCTAGTGAGATCCAAAGTAGAGAAGAAGTTAGCAGATTTTAATGCAGCTAAGGACTCTTCTATCCTTGGTAACGGGTACGCATCTTTGTGTGTGATACGGTTGACCTTCCTGTATTCTACACACATTCTCATGGTGTTGTCTTTCTTTTTCACTAAGACTAGTGGAGCTGCCCAGGGGCTACAGCTGTCCCTGATTACCCCAGCCTCCTTCATGTCTCTAAGCATCCCCTTGGCGTGTTGATAGTGTGCAGGGGGTACGGGTTGGTATCTCTCCTTTATGGGAGGATGGTCTCCCGTTGGGATGTGATGTTCTACTCCCTTTACTCGCCCGAAGTCTAGCGGGTGTTTACTAAACACTCTCTCGTACTCTCGAACCACCCGATAGACTCCCTGTTTCTGGTGTGAAGGAGTGGAGTCAGTACCCAAATGCAGTTGCTGACACCAGTCCTCCATTGGTTTCTTAGAGCCGTTACCTTCCTCTGGTTGAGATGGAGGCAAGGGTTCCACGGCCTGTACAGAATTCTGGTTTATGGTGAACAATTTGGCTAGCGTGGCATACCGGGGCAGGTATACTTCTCTCTCCCCGATATTTATGATGCGAACGGGCACCCTCCCATGGCGTACATCGACCACCCCCCGTGCTGTCAAAATGGTGGGCCTACTGTCTGAGTAGACGGGTTCTACCATTGCTTGGTAGTCTCTACCTCTTAGACCAATAGCTGCCCGGCACCAAATCATCATCTCACTTTTTGGGGGCATGGCAATAGGGAACGGGTCACACATTCTCACGCTACCTATCTCACCACCAGATAGTTCCACCTGTTGCCGCTTCATCAGTGCCCGGATCTCTTTTTGGAGCACACGCTGCTGGCCGGAACTGGCGTTCTTGGCAACCTGCTGTAAAATGAGAATCACCTCTGCAAGACAATTTTCAATCACATTAGTTCCCAAGGTTATTCTAGGGTGACTCTCATGACGGTCTATGTCCACTATTATCAGTCCTTGTGCCGCCAGTTCGACTTTACCGATCTTAATGGTCACCTCTTTGAATCCCACCTGCGGCACGGGCTGACCATTGCTGGCGATGATACTCAGGTCGTCATCTGGGTAGCGGGTTATGTCCGAGTCATTCCAGTACTGCTTGAAGAGCACGTACGGGATAGTGGTGACCTGTGACCCGGTGTCTAGTAGGGCACTCATAGGAATGCCATCCAGTACCACAGGCAAGATTGGACGTCCCCCTACGTATTTATCACGCCAGTTTGATGGGCCTGATGGTCTTATGCCTGGGGGTTGGCCCTCTACCCCAGGTTGTGCCCGTTTAAATGACAGTACCTTGCCACATGTCCGGGTTGATTGCAGCGGCGGCAGATGGGTCGTCCGTCCTCGTTGTATCTGTTGCTGGGTCTTCCTCTGGCCGGTGGGGTCCTCCTCAGTCGGTGCCACGGGACGTCCTCCGGTCCGGATGCCAGCTGGATCTTTCCTGGAGAAGAGACCTGTAAAGACTGCACAGTTCTGGTTAGCGCGGCAACACTCTTAGTCAGCTCTTGGACCTGATGGTGCAGGTCTGTAGCCGGGTCACTGTTTAAAGCCTGCGCATCAGCTCCCACAGGCCCTGCAGACAAGGGCGCCGTCTCCTGGTGGTTAGTGATAGCAGGGCGCCTGTGGGTAACAGCGCCACCTGGTGCCAGTTCTCGGAGCACCCGGATGTTTCTGTCATTGAACTGTGCAAAGTCCAGGTCAGGGTCCTGTAAGGCCATTGCCCGCAACTGGGTTCGGTGGGCATTGCACAGTAGACCCTCAATAAATTGTTCAGTCAACAGCTTATCTTCATTTCCCACGCTGTCAGGGTCTGCCTGCTTAATGGCTCTCAGGGCCTCTTGTAGGTTTAGAGCATAGTCTCTTATACTCTCATGTGCTCGCTGTTTGCACCCATAAAATCTTAGTTTTATTTCGGCTGAGGTGCGGGTGTCAAATGTGTCTTTCAGCCGGGTTAGTATGTCTCTGACAGTCCTCTTCCTCCCAGGTGGCCAGGACTTTACCTCCCTTTGGGCTGCCCCGATTAATTGGGCCACCAGGATGCTCACTTTTTGCCCTTCTGTGAGGGGGTACACCTGGAAGAGGCTATCCAGTCTTTCTCTAAAGTCATTTAGAGTATGTGACTCCCCTGAGTACTGGGGTAGCCAGGTTGCCCCCGGGATATAGGGCATGGTGAATGGCATGACTGCTGCAGCGGTTGCGCTGGCGGTGGCTGTGGCAGTGGAGCTCCCCTCGGTATCCGGCATCCTCCTCCCCCCTAGTGGACCGTGGCCTACCTTGCGATGCTCTTCTTCCGTAGGCCGCGGCTCCGCAGTCGCAGTTGAGGACCTGGCGTCGCGCTCCGATGACGTCAGCGTCGCTCTTCCTTCCTTCCAGAACCTTGCGCAGCGTCAGAGCGTGGGGCGGAGCTTCGGATCTCGCGCGCTTTCGGCGTCCACGCCCCTCTTCTTCCCGTGCGGCGTCCCGAAGATGGCGTCCGAAGGCGGGAAGCAGCTGCGGATGGCGGGAAGAAGGCAGAAGACGGCTGGAAACGGTCCAAGATGGCGTCTGATGGCGGGAATCGGCTCCGGATGGCGGGAAACGACTCCGGACGGCGGGAAACTTCACCACAGGTAAGTACAAAAGTCTCTTTTTCAGGCACGCAGTACCCGGTGGTTGCGGGCACGAAATCCTGCCGAATACGCCAAAGTTGACGCGCCCCCTGGGCCTGTGCTGCTGCTGCTGTGCAGGGGGAATACCCGGAGCCGGATCGCTGGGGGTTGTAGTTCTCCGTGGCGGTGACCCGGTCCGTGCCCAGGGCGGTCAAACCAGTGGCAGTCTATTTGTATTGTAATAAGTGTCCGACTACGCCACCCGTGGATTGCGGTCAGTGGGGACCGCCGCTGCGCTGCCGACCGCTGAGGCTGATGTTGGTTGCGCAGCCGAGTATGGGATAACTCCCCACGGGAGGAGTATTGCCTCAGGGCAGCTAATGTGGAAGATGATGGGAGTGATGGTGTGAGGGTCCCAGTGCTAATGGTGCTGGAGCGGCAAGGAATCACAGAGACGTGTGGTGCAGTTCAGGGTATTTACTGATGGTACAAGGCAGACCCTCCCGGGAGTACTGGCTAGTATAAGGGGCCTGGTCAGTCTGCGAGCAAGCAGGAGTTCCCCTGGCCAGGTGGAGTTTTAGGCCTCCCTGTTAATCTGCACTCTTCCTGGCTACCTTGCTATCAGCGGTTACAGGTAGCCCACGTCCCTGAGTATACCGTGTGGTGCTCACCCGTATGGCTGGTGACTTGGGGCCTTCTGTTAGCCTCCGCTCCTGGATGGCGGCGCTGGTCCCTTCTCTGTGACTGAGCCTCCGGGCTTCTATGGCCAGAGGACCTGGAATCCCCTGCCGGCTGGTTTCTGCTGCTGGGTGTATATCAGTCCCCACAGCCTCGGACTCCTGTGTCCGGCTTTAGTATCTTCGTCCAGGGCGAACTCTGCTCAGCTCCAGCCCCTGGACTTCTGCTACTGCTCCTCCAGAGCTCCTGATCTCACTTTCCCTCTCCAGACTCTGACTCTGTCTGCAGCTTCACTCTGACTGCTCTAATCCCGCCCCAGACCCAGTTTAAAAGGGCAGATTCCTCCCCTCCCAGGTCTGGGCGGACCGTGTTGCATGCTTAGGGATCCTGACCAGAGAAACCTCCCACTTGCTCTCAGACATAATATCTCTATTACTGTGGCAACCACACCCCTGGGGTGTCGCACATCTAGCCCGGAAAATAATTTTGGGGCTCCGAGATGCGCAAGACACATAAGTGCCTTCTTGCTGCACTACCTGCAGCATGACCCTCATATTGTCAGAATTCGAAGTAATCATGACTACTGGGTTGCCACACTCTTAGATCCCCCAAACTTTTCGATCAACCTTTTCATTTTAATAAAGACCAAAAAAATGGTCATTTTTGAAATTATAAGCATTAGCAGGTTATTAGAAACTGAAATCAAACAGTTTTCAACTCAAAACTTTATTCTAGGTGATGTTACATTTTCACATAGGACCCCTTGTTCGAAAGGAGCTTCTGAACTCTCTCGTCCATTGAATTTGTCAGGTTTTGGATGGTTTCTGCTTCAATTGTTTTGCATGAGGACAGAATACCCTCCCATAGCTGTTGCTTAGATGTGAACTGCCTCCCGCCATCATAGACACTCCTTTTGATGATGCTCCAGAGGTTCTGAATGGGGTAGAGGTCAGGGGAGCATGGGGGTCACACCATAAGTTTGTCCCCTTTTATGCCCATCAGCCAGAGATGCAGATGTTTTATGTGCAGCATGAGATGGTGCATTATCATGCAAAAAAATGATCTTGCTGTGAAATACATGGTTCTTCTTCTTGAACCATGGCAGGAAGTGCTGTTTGAGAAAATCCACATACATTATGGAGTTCATCTTTAGCGCCTTCAGGGATCCTAAAGGGGCCGACAATCTCTCTCCCCATGATTCCAGCCCAAAACATTACTCCACCTCCTCCTTGTTGGCGCTGTAGCCGTGTTTGCGTGGGGTGTCCATCAACCAGCCATCCTCCACTCCATCCATCTGGACCATCGAGCGCTGCACGGCACTCATCCGTGAACAAAACAGTTTTGAAATCAGTCTTCATGTAATGTTTGGCCCACTGGAGCCGTTTCTGCTTGTGTGAAGTGGATAGAGGAGGTCGACAGGATGGCATATGCACAGCTGCAAACCTCTGAAGGACCCTGCATCTTGTTGTTCGGGGGACGTTGGAGGCACCAGCAGCTTCAAAAACTTGTCTGCTGCTATGACAAGGCTTTTTTGCCGCTGCTCTTTTAACCTGACGTAATTGCCTGTAGGAAAGAGTCCTCAATTTGCCCTTATCAGCACGCACACGTGTGTACTGTGAATCAGCTACATACTTCTTGATTGCCAAGACACTTCATCCTGATCATCGCACAATGTTGATTGTAGTCATGCCTTGACCTAAACACTCCACAATTTGTTGCTTCTCAGCAGCCGACACATCCTTTTTCTTTCCCATTTTGGCAGAAAATGTAGGCTGCTTAATAATGTGAGACAGCCTTCTTAAGTAGTCTTGCCTTTCATTGGACACACCTGCCAAACTAATTAGCACAGGTGTCTGCAATTGCTTACAGTGATATAAAGAGCCCTGACACACATCACCATCAATGAGTTTAACTGACAAACAAACAAATTCTTCCCTTATCACTCCTAAACACTTTTTGCATAATAATTTGGAACACAGTGTACATGTGCTTTTCCACAAAACACCAGTGGTTCACGTAGTGAATCTTACAGTTCTAACTTGCCAACCGTGGTCTGTATGGAGTTGTTCAATAAAGGGCCCAAAATTAAGATAACATAGATGGGAGAGGTCTCTATGAATAGGAATTCCTAAGTATTTGATACCCTGTGAGGGCCAGGCAAAGGGAAAGTTGGACTGGATGGAATCCTATATGGATTTGGGGAGGGAGATATCGAGGGCCTCAGACTTCGCTGCATTGATTTTAAAATTTGACCATGTAACAAAGTGATCTATTTCAGCCATAACAGCATGGATGGATATATGTGATTGAGTGATATATACTAGGACATCATCAGCAAATAGAGAGCACTTGTACTCGGTGCCTCCCACCTCAATCCACCTAATATTGGGGTTATGGCGAATTGATGAGAGCAGGTGCTCCGTCACTAGGATGTATAAGAGAGGGGACAGAGGACATCCCTGCCTTGTCCCATTGGTGATTGTGAAAGGTGATGAAAATGTTCTGATGCACCCCCTGGGCCTTGGGACACCCGGAGCCGGACCCTTTTTGGTGGATGCTGGTGGTTGTAGTCTTCGTGGCGGCGACCCGGTTCCGTGGCTCAGGGTGGTCAAACCAGTGGCGGAACTATTTATGTGGTTTTGATGTTTAAATGTCCGACTACGCCACCCGTGGATTGCGGTCAGAGTGAACCGCCGCTGCAGGGCAGACCGCTGAGGCTGGTGTTGTGGGTGCAGCAGAGCGTAGCATAACTCCCCACGGGAGGAGTATAGCCTCAGGGCAGTGTATGCGGAGGATGGGGGTGATGGTGCAGGGCAGCAGCAGTAACGACACGGAGTCAGTGATGCAGTCCAGGGCCTTTACTCACAGTTCTTATTATCCAGACCACGTCTGCAGGTAACGGCTGCCCACGTCGTACTGTGCTCACCAGGTGAGGGGCTCAGACAACTCCCAGATAACTTTGGAGCGCTTCACAGGACCCCCTTTGTGTGTCCTTTGTCTGGCCTTTCTTACCAACCCTTCTGTCCGGCTGCCTCGGGCCTCCTCTTGGTAACTTGGCGCCAGTTTCCCTGACCCTATGTGGTGCCTTCCTAGCGGGTGTAGCGAGGGGCTGCGCCACATAAAATGTCACAGCCTCCGGTTTCTAGCTGAGGGTCGTTTCCTGCCTCCACTAGTTTCGGGGACTGGTCTCCCCCTTTGGCCTGACCCCTCCACGCAGGTGGATTCGGGCGTGCGGTGGCGACTCGCCCGTCCGCACCCCTGGGATCCCTTCGTTCCTCGTTCCTGGAGCCTTCTCCGCTCCTCTTCCTTCCTTCTCCCTCTTCCAGGCCTGGGCCTCTGTTACTAGGCCCGCCTCCGGAGCAAAGCTCACGCAGAGCCCCTGCTCCCTGCCACTTCTGCTCAGACTTCTCTGCACTGAACTAAGATGGTGCCCACCTTTTATACTCCCTTCTCAATGCACCCAGGAACTGCTTCCTCCCTGCTCCTGCACTACAGGGTTCCCCTTCCTCAGTGTTCCCTCCCACCACTCCAGCCAGGGACAGGGACTGTCGTGCCCATCTCAGGGGCATATTGGTCGCCCTGCCCCACGGCAATGTGGTGTAATGCATGCAGGTGTCGTGTCCTGATCCACACTCCATCCTTACCTGAGAGTGAGATATCACACCTCTGGGTGAGGTGCAATACCTCTGTAGCAACCGAGCCCTCAGGGTGCTACAGTTCCATTTATCTTCAGCCTAGGTGACGTATTGCGATACAGGGCCGTGATTTTGGCTATAAAAGGGTCCCCTAGACCCCTACTCCAAGCTTTTTAAGAGAATCATATATGGCGTGCCAGGAGACTCTATGGAATGCTTTCTCAGCATCCAACGAGAGTATCTAATTACAAATTTTTAACTGCATCTAGCCCAGGAAATACTTTGTGCCTAGTAGCAGTGTCTGCTAGTCAGCGGATTATCCCGGCTGTTAAGCAAGCTACACCACCTGTAGTTTGGACACTTAATTTTTTTAAAGGAAATGCTTCGGGACCACGGGATACTCAGTGAAGAGCATCAGGAGGCACCCCAAGGCATAGGGGCTGGGACTGACAGTAGGATGCCTTGCGGTGGACAGCCGAGCTCGATCCTTATAAAAGCTTTTTAACTGCAGCAGCTTTAGTGGACACTACTGGAGCTGGAATTACGCGGCTGCTGGCATGAGACTTGCCCTCCAATAGATCCTTGTAAATGGATTTAAAGTGTATTCATTCAAATTAGAGAGACAATTTAAATTAAAAAGCTTAGAGCTGCCTCCACCACAGGGGGGCTCGCTCGACCCACCAGCGGACAGGCACCAGTATTGGGAGAGGGGGGCTGGCCGTCAGGGTTCACCGCGGCTCTGGCACAAACCCGGCGACACGGAGGTGGCACGGGCAGGAGCGGACTGAACGTGTCGGCTTCTCACTTTTTGGATTTTAGAAGGGCATGACATGCCTATATCTGTGTCTCCCCCTCCTTTTACTCCTCCACCTCTTTTCTTTTCGCATGACTATATGTACTTGTCACTTTTCCATGTGTTAGTTGTGTCTTCTGAGCAGTTTGTCAGCTTTTGGACACCTTTGAAGGTGTTTTCTATGTGTTTCTATGTGTTTTTGTTTGCCTGCCATTGGTTTTAACGGTGTTCGAAGGTGTTCGACGAACCGAACCGAACTCGAACACTACGGGGGTGGCTCAACACTAGTACTGTGACCTCACTATGTGCATTATCAATATACTGTGACCTCACTATGTGCATTATCTATGTACTGTGACATCACTATGTGCATTAACTATGTACTGTGACATCACTATGTGTATTATCTCTGTAATGTGACCTCACTATGTGCATTATCTATGTACTGTGACATCACTATGTGCATTAACTATGTACTGTGACATCACTATGTGTATTATCTCTGTAATGTGACATCACTGTGTTTATTATCTCTCTACTGTAACATCACTATGTGTATTATCTCTGTAATGTGACATCACTGTGTTTATTATCTCTCTACTGTGACCTCACTATGTGCATTATCTCTGTACTGTGACCTCACTATTTGCATTATATCTATACTGTGACATCACTATGTGTGTTATCTCTGTAATGTGACATCACTGTGATTATTATCTCTGTACTGTGACATCACTATGTGTTTTATCTATGTAATGTGACATCACTGTGTGCATTATCTCTCTACTGTGATATCACTATGTGTATTATCTCTGTAATGTGACATCACTGTGTTTATTATCTCTCTACTGTGACCTCACTATGTGCATTATCTATGTACTGTGACCTCACTATGTGCATTATCTATGTACTGTGACATCACTATGTGCATTATCTCTGTGCTGTGACATCACTATGTGTATTATCTCTGTAATGTGACATCACTGTGTTTATTATCCCTGTACTGTGACATCACTATGTGTATTATCTCTGTAATGTGACATCACTATGTGTATTTTCTCTGTAATGTGACATCACTATGTTTATTATCTCTGTACTGTGAAATCAATATGTGTATTATCTCTGTAATGTGACATCACTGTGTTTATTATCTCTCTACTGTGACCTCACTATGTGCATTACCTCTGTACTGTGACCTCACTATGTGCATTATCTATGTACTGTGACCTCACTATGTGCATTATCTCTTTACTGTGACATCACTATGTGTATTGTCTCTGTAACGTGACATCACTGTGTTTATTATCTCTCTACTGTGACCTCACTATGTGCATTATCTCTGTACTGTGACCTCACTATGTGCATTATCTATGTAACGTTACCTCACTATGTGTATTATCTCTGTAATGTGACATCACTGTATTTATTATCTCTGTAATGTGACATCACTATGTGCATTATCTCTGTACTGTGACATCACTATGTGCATTATCTCTGTACTGTGACATCACTATGTGCATTATCTATGTACTGTGACATCACTATGTGCATTATCTCTGTACTGTGACCTCGCTATGTGCGTTATCTATGTACTGTGACCTCACTATGTGCATTATCTATGTACTGTGACATCACTATGTGTATTATCTCTGTAATGTGATATCACTGTGTTTATTATCTCTCTACTGTGACCTCACTATGTGCATTATCTCTGTAATGGGACATCACTATGTGCATTATCTATGTAATGTGACATCACTGTATTTATTATCTCTGTAATGTGACATCACTATGTGCATTATCTCTGTACTGTGACCCCACTACGTGCATTATCTCTGTACTGTGACCTCACTATGTGCATTATCTCTGCACTGTGACATCACTATGTGTATTATCAATGTACTGTGACATCACTATGTGCATTATCTCTGTGCTGTGACATCACTGTGTTTATTATCTCTCTACTGTGACCTCACTATGTGCATTATCTCTGTAATGTGACATCACTGTGTTTATTATCTCTCTACTGTGACCTCACTATTTGCATTATCTCTATACTGTGACATCACTATGTGTATTATCTCTGTAATGTGACATCACTGTTTTTATTATCTCTGTACTGTAACATCACTATGTGCATTATCTCTGTACTGTTACCTCACTATGTGCATTATCTATGTACTGTGACCTCACTATGTGCATTATCTATGTAACGTTACCTCACTATGTGTATTATCTCTGTACTGTGACATCACTATGTGTATTATCTCTGTACTGTGACATCACTATGTGTATTATCTCTGTAATGTGACATCTCTGTGTTTAGTTTCTCTCTACTGTGACCTCACTATGTGCATTATCTCTGTACTGTTACCTCACTATGTGCATTATCTATGTACTGTGACCTCACTATGTGCATTATCTATGTAACGTTACCTCACTATGTGTATTATCTCTGTACTGTGACATCACTATGTGTATTATCTCTATACTGTGACATCACTATGTGTATTATCTCTGTAATGTGACATCACGGTGTTTATTATCTCTCTACTGTGACATCAATATGTGCATTATCTCTGTACTGTTACCTCACTATGTGCATTATCTATGTACTGTGACCTCACTATGTGCATTATCTATGTACTGTGAACTCACTATGTGTATTATCTCTGTACTGTGACATCACTGTGTTTATTATCCCTGTACTGTGACATCACTATGTGTATTATCTCTGTAATGTGACATCTCTGTGTTTATTTTCTCTCTACTGTGACCTCACTATGTGCATTATCTCTGTACTGTTACCTCACTATGTGCATTATCTATGTACTGTGACCTCACTATGTGCATTATCTATGTAACGTTACCTCACTATGTGTATTATCTCTGTACTGTGACATCACTATGTGTATTATCTCTGTAATGTGACATCACTATGTGCGTTATCTATGTACTATGACCTCACTATGTGCATTATCTATGTACTGTGACATCACTATGTGCATTATCTATGTACTGTGACATCACTATGTGTATTATCTCTGTAATGTGACATCTCTGTGTTTATTATCTCTCTACTGTGACCTCACTATGTGCATTATCTATGTAACGTTACCTCACTATGTGTATTATCTATGTACTGTGACATCACTATGTGCATTATCTCTGTACTGTGACTTCACTATGTGCATTATCTATGTATTGTGACCTCACTATGTGCATTATCTATGTACTGTGACATCACTATGTGCATTATCTATGTACTGTGACATCACTATGTGTATTATCTCTGTAACGTGACATCACTGTGTTTATTATCTCTCTACTTTGACCTCACTATGTGCATTATCTCTGTACTGTGACATCACTATGTGTATTATCTCTGTAATGTGACATCACTGTGTTTATTATCTCTCTACTGTGACATCACTATGTGCATTATCTCTGTGCTGTGACATCACTATGTGTGTTATCTCTGTAATGTGACATCACTGTGATTATTATCTCTGTACTGTTATCTCACTATGTGCATTATCTATGTACTGTTACCTCACTATGTGCATTATCTATGTACTGTGACGTAACTGTATTTATTATCTCTGTAATGTGACATCACTATGTGCATTATCTTTGTACTGTGACATCACTATGTGCATTATCTATGTACTGTGACGTCACTATGTGCATTATATTTGTACTGTGACATCACTATGTGCATTATCTATTTACTGTGACCTCACTATGTGCATTATCTATGTACTGTGACATCACTATGTGCGTTATCTATGTACTGTGACCTCACTATGTGCATTGTCTATTTACTGTGATCTCACTATGTGCATTATCTCTGTATTGTGACCTCACTATGTGCGTTATCTATGTACTGTGACCTCACTATGTGCGTTAGCTATGTACTGTGACCTCACTATGTGCATTATCTCTGTAATGTGACATCACTGTGTTTATTATCTCTCTACTGTGACCTCACTATTTGCATTATCTCTATACTGTGACATCACTATGTGTATTATCTCTGTAATGTGACATCACTGTGTTTATTATCTCTGTACTGTAACATCACTATGTGTATTATCTCTGTAATGTGACATCACGGTGTTTATTATCTCTCTACTGTGACATCACTATGTGCATTATCTCTGTACTGTTACCTCACTATGTGCATTATCTATGTACTGTGACCTCACTATGTGCATTATCTATGTACTCTGACCTCACTATGTGTATTATCTCTGTAATGTGACATCTCTGTGTTTATTTTCTCTTTACTGTGACATCACTATGTGTATTGTCTCTGTAACGTGACATCACTGTTTATTATCTCTCTACTGTGACCTCACTATGTGCATTATCTATGTAACGTTACCTCACTAAGTGCATTATCTCTGTACTGTGACCTCACTATGTGCATTATCTATGTAACGTTACCTCACTATGTGTATTATCTCTGTAATGTGACATCACTATGTGCGTTATCTATGTACTATGACCTCACTATGTGCATTATCTATGTACTGTGACATCACTATGTGCATTATCTATGTACTGTGACATCACTATGTGTATTATCTCTGTAATGTGACATCACTGTGTTTATTATCTCTCTACTGTGTCCTCACTATGTCCATTATCTCTGTACTGTGACTTCACTATGTGCGTTATCTATGTATTGTGACCTCACTATGTGCATTATCTATGTACTGTGACATCACTATGTGCATTATCTATGTACTGTGACATCACTATGTGTATTATCTCTGTAACGTGACATCACTGTGTTTATTACCTCTCTATTTGACCTCACTATGTGCATTATCTCTGTACTGTGACATCACTATGTGTATTATCTCTGTAATGTGACATCACTATGTGTATTATCTATGTATTGTGACCTCACTATGTGCATTATCTCTCTACTGTGACATCACTATGTGCATTATCTCTGTGCTGTGACATCACTATGTGTGTTATCTCTGTAATGTGACATCACTGTGATTATTATCTCTGTACTGTTACCTCACTATGTGCATTATCTATGTACTGTGACGTCACTGTATTTATTATCTCTGTAATGTGACATCACTATGTGCATTATCTTTCTACTGTGACATCACTATGTGCATTATCTATGTACTGTGACATCACTATGTGCATTATATTTGTACTGTGACATCACTATGTGCATTATCTATTTACTGTGACCTCACTATGTGCATTATCTATGTACTGTGACATCACTATGTGCGTTATCTATGTACTGTGACCTCACTATGTGCATTATCTATTTACTGTGATCTCACTATGTGCATTATCTCTGTATTGTGACCTCACTATGTGCGTTATCTATGTACTGTGACCTCACTATGTCCGTTAGCTATGTACTGTGACCTCACTATGTGCATTATCTATGTACTCTGACCTCACTATGTGCATTATCTCTGTACTGTGACCTCACTGTGTTTATTATCTCTCTACTGTGACCTCACTATGTGCATTATCTCTGTACTGTGACCTCACTATGTGCATTATCTCTGTACTGTGACCTCACTATGTGCATTATCTCTGTACTGTGACCTCACTATGTGCATTATCTATGTACTGTGACCTCACTATGTGCATTATCTATGTACTGTGACCTCACTATGTGCATTATCTATGTCCTGTGACATCACTATGTTCATTATCTCTGTGCTGTGACATCACTATGTGTATTATCTTTGTAATGTGACATCACTGTGTTTATTATCTCTCTACTGTGACCTCACTATTTGCATTATCTCTATACTGTGACATCACTATGTGTATTATCTCTGTAATGGGACATCACTGTGTTTATTATCTCTTTACTGTGACCTCACTATGTGCATTATGTATGTACTGTGACCTCACTATGTGCATTATCTCTGTAATATGACATCACTGTCTTTATTATCTCTCTACTGTGACCTCACTATGTGCATTATCTCTGTACTGTGACCTCACTATGTGCATTATCTATGTACTGTGACCTCACTATGTGCATTATCTATGTGCTTTGACATCACTATGTGCAGTATCTATGTGCTGTGACATCACTGTGTTTATTATCCCTGTACTGTAACATCACTATGTGTATTATCTTTGTAATGTGACATCACTGTGTTTATTATCTCTCTACTGTGACCTCACTATTTGCATTATCTCTATATTCTGACATCACTATGTGTATTATCTCTGTAATGTGGCATCACTGTGTTTATTATCCCTGTACTGTAACATCACTATGTGTATTATCTCTGTAATGTGACATCACTCTGTTTATTATCTCTCTACTGTGACATCACTATGTGCATTATCTCTGTAATGTGACATCACTGTGTTTATTATCTCTGTACTGTGACATCAATATGTGTATTATCTCTGTAACGTGACATCACTGTGTTTATTATCTCTGTACTGTGACCTCACTATGTGCATTATCTATGTACTGTGACATCACTATGTGCATTATCTATGTACTGTGACCTCACTATGTGCATTATCTCTGTACTGTGACATCACTATGTGCATTATCTATGTACTGTGACATCACTATGTGCATTATCTCTGTACTGTGACCTCACTATGTGCATTATCTCTGTACTGTGACATCACTATGTGCGTTATCTATGTACTGTGACCTCACTATGTGCATTATCTATGTACTGTGACATCACTATGTGTATTATCTCTGTAATGTGATATCACTGTGTTTATTATCTCTCTACTGTGACCTCACTATGTGCATTATCTATGTAATGTGACATCACTGTATTTATTATCTCTGTAATGTGACATCACTATGTGCATTATCTTTGTACTGTGACATCACTATGTGCATTATCTATGTACTGTGACGTCACTATGTGCATTATATTTGTACTGTGACATCACTATGTGCATTATCTATTTACTGTGACCTCACTATGTGCATTATCTATGTACTGTGACATCACTATGTGCGTTATCTATGTACTGTGACCTCACTATGTGCATTATCTATTTACTGTGACCTCACTATGTGCATTATCTCTGTACTGTGACCTCACTATGTGCGTTATCTATGTACTGTGACCTCACTATGTGCATTATCTATGTACTGTGACATCACTATGTGCATTATCTCTGTACTCTGAACTCACTATGTGCATTATCTCTGTACTCTGACCTCACTATGTGCATTATCTATGTACTGTGACCTCACTATGTGAATTATCTCTGTAATGTGACATCACTGTGTTTATAATCTCTGTACTGTGACCTCACTATGTGTTTTATCTCTGTAATGTGACATCACTGTGTTTATTATCTCTCTACTGTGACCTCACTATGTGCATTATCTCTGTACTGTGACCTCACTATGTGTATTATCTCTGTAATGTGACATCACTGTATTTATTATCTCTGTAATGTGACATCACTATGTGCATTATCTTTGTACTGTGACATCACTATGTGCATTATCTATGTACTATGACGTCACTATGTGCATTATCTATGTACTGTGACCTCACTATGTGCATTATCTCTGTACTGTGACCTCACTATGTGCATTATCTCTGTACTGTGACATCACTATGTGCGTTATCTATGTACTGTGACCTCACTATGTGCATTATCTATGTACTGTGACATCACTATGTGTATTATCTCTGTAATGTGATATCACTGTGTTTATTATCTCTCTACTGTGACCTCACTATGTGCATTATCTATGTACTGTGACCTCACTATGTGCATTATCTATGTACTGTGACCTCACTATGTGCATTATCTATGTACTGTGACATCACTATGTGCATTATCTCTGTGCTGTGACATCACTATGTGTATTATCTCTGTAATGTGACATCACTGTGTTTATTATCCCTGTACTGTGACATCACTATGTGTATTATCTCTGTAATGTGACATCACTGTGTTTATTATCTCTCTACTGTGACCTCACTATGTGCATTACCTCTGTACTGTGACCTCACTATGTGCATTGTCTATGTACTGTGACCTCACTATGTGCATTATCTCTTTACTGTGACATCACTATGTGTATTGTCTCTGTAACGTGACATCACTGTGTTTATTATCTCTCTACTGTGACCTCACTATGTGCATTATCTCTGTACTGTGACCTCACTATGTGCATTATCTATGTAACATTACCTCACTATGTGTATTATCTCTGTAATGTGACATCACTGTATTTATTATCTCTGTAATGTGACATCACTATGTGCATTATCTCTGTACTGTGACATCACTATGTGCATTATCTCTGTACTGTGACATCACTATGTGCATTATCTATGTACTGTGACATCACTATGTGCATTATCTCTGTACTGTGACCTCGCTATGTGCGTTATCTATGTACTGTGACCTCACTATGTGCATTATCTATGTACTGTGACATCACTATGTGTATTATCTCTGTATTGTGATATCACTGTGTTTATTATCTCTCTACTGTGACCTCACTATGTGCATTATCTCTGTAATGGGACATCACTATGTGCATTATCTATGTAATGTGACATCACTGTATTTATTATCTCTGTAATGTGACATCACTATGTGCATTATCTCTGTACTGTGACCCCACTACGTGCATTATCTCTGTACTGTGACCTCACTATGTGCATTATCTCTGCACTGTGACATCACTATGTGCATTATCTATGTACTGAGACATCACTATGTTCATTATCTCTGTACTGTGACCTCACTATGTGCATTATCTCTGTAATGGGACATCACTATGTGCATTATCTATGTAATGTTACCTCACTATGTGCATTATCTTTGTACTGTGACATCACTATGTGCATTATCTATGTACTGTGATGTCACTATGTGCATTATATTTGTACTGTGACATCACTATGTGCATTATCTATTTACTGTGACCTCACTATGTGCATTATCTATGTACTGTGACATCACTATGTGCGTTATCTATGTACTGTGACCTCACTATGTGCATTATCTATTTACTGTGACCTCACTATGTGCATTATCTCTGTACTGTGACCTCACTATGTGGGTTATCTATGTACTGTGACCTCACTATGTGCATTATCTATGTATTGTGACATCACTATGTGCATTATCTCTGTACTCTGACCTCACTATGTGCATTATCTCTGTACTCTGACCTCACTATGTGCATTATCTATGTACTGTGACCTCACTATGTGAATTATCTCTGTAATGTGACATCACTGTGTTTATAATCTCTGTACTGTGACCTCACTATGTGTTTTATCTCTGTAATGTGACATCACTGTGTTTATTATCTCTCTACTGTGACCTCACTATGTGCATTTTCTCTGTACTGTGACCTCACTATGTTCATTATCTATGTAATGTGACCTCACTATGTGCGTTATCTATGTACTGTGACATCACTATGTGCATTATCTCTCTACTGTGACCACACTATTTGCGTTATCTATGTACTGTGACCTCACTATGTGCATTATCTATGTACTGTGACATCACTATGTGCATTATCTATGTACTGTGACATCACTATGTGTATTATCTCCCCAATGTGACATCACTGTGTTTATTATCTCTCTACTGTGACCTCACTATGTGCATTATCTCTGTACTGTGACCTCACTATGTGCATTATCAATGTACTGTGACATCACTATGTGCATTATCTCTGTGCTGTGACATCACTGTGTTTATTATCTCTCTACTGTGACCTCACTATGTGCATTATCTCTGTAATGTGACATCACTGTGTTTATTATCTCTCTACTGTGACCTCACTATTTGCATTATCTCTATACTGTGACATCACTATGTGTATTATCTCTGTAATGTGACATCACGGTGTTTATTATCTCTCTACTGTGACATCAATATGTGCATTATCTCTGTACTGTTACCTCACTATGTGCATTATCTATGTACTGTGACCTCACTATGTGCATTATCTATGTACTGTGACCTCACTATGTGTATTATCTCTTTAATGTGACATCTCTGTGTTTATTTTCTCTCTACTGTGACCTCACTATGTGCATTATCTCTGTACTGTTACCTCACTATGTGCATTATCTATGTACTGTGACCTCACTATGTGCATTATCTATGTAATGTGACCTCACTATGTGCATTATCTCTGTAATGTGACATCTCTGTGTTTATTATCTCTCTACTGTGACCTCACTATGTGCATTATCTATGTAACGTTACCTCACTAAGTGCATTATCTCTGTACTGTGACCTCACTATGTGCATTATCTATGTAACGTTACCTCACTATGTGTATTATCTCTGTAATGTGACATCACTATGTGCGTTATCTATGTACTGTGACCTCACTATGTGTATTATCTCTGTACTGTGACTTCACTATGTGCATTATCTATGTATTGTGACCTCACTATGTGCATTATCTATGTACTGTGACATCACTATGTGCATTATCTATGTACTGTGACATCACTATGTGTATTATCTCTGTAACTTGACATCACTGTGTTTATTATCTCTCTACTTTGACCTCACTATGTGCATTATCTCTGTACTGTGACATCACTATGTGTATTATCTCTGTAATGTGACATCACTGTGTTTATTATCTCTCTACTGTGACATCACTATGTGCATTATCTCTGTGCTGTGACATCACTATGTGTGTTATCTCTGTAATGTGACATCACTGTGATTATTATCTCTGTACTGTTATCTCACTATGTGCATTATCTATGTACTGTTACCTCACTATGTGCATTATCTATGTACTGTGACATCACTGTATTTATTATCTCTGTAATGTGACATCACTATGTGCATTATCTTTGTACTGTGACATCACTATGTGCATTATCTATGTACTGTGACGTCACTATGTGCATTATATTTGTACTGTGACATCACTATGTGCATTATCTATTTACTGTGACCTCACTATGTGCATTATCTATGTACTGTGACCTCACTATGTGCGTTATCTATGTACTGTGACCTCACTATGTGCGTTAGCTATGTACTGTGACCTCACTATGTGCATTATCTCTGTAATGTGACATCACTGTGTTTATTATCTCTCTACTGTGACCTCACTATTTGCATTATCTCTATACTGTGACATCACTGTGTATTATATCTGTAATGTGACATCACTGTGTTTATTATCTCTGTACTGTAACATCACTATGTGTATTATCTCTGTACTGTGACATCACGGTGTTTATTATCTCTCTACTGTGACATCAATATGTGCATTATCTCTGTACTGTTACCTCACTATGTGCATTATCTATGTACTGTGACCTCACTATGTGCATTATCTATGTACTGTGACCTCACTATGTGTATTATCTCTGTAATGTGACATCTCTGTGTTTATTTTCTCTCTACTGTGACCTCACTATGTGCATTATCTCTGTACTGTGACTTCACTATGTGCATTTTCTATGTAACGTTACCTCACTATGTGCATTATCTCTGTACTGTGACCTCACTATGTGCATTATCTATGTAACGTTACCTCACTATGTGTATTATCTCTGTAATGTGACATCACTATGTGCGTTATCTATGTACTATGACCTCACTATGTGCATTATCTATGTACTGTGACATCACTATGTGCATTATCTATGTACTGTGACATCACTATGTGTATTATCTCTGTAATGTGACATCACTGTGTTTATTATCTCTCTACTGTGACCTCACTATGTCCATTATCTCTGTACTGTGACTTCACTATGTGCATTATCTATGTATTGTGACCTCACTATGTGCATTATCTATGTACTGTGACATCACTATGTGCATTATCTATGTACTGTGACATCACTATGTGTATTATCTCTGTAACGTGACATCACTGTGTTTATTATCTCTCTACTTTGACCTCACTATGTGCATTATCTCTGTACTGTGACATCACTATGTGTATTATCTCTGTAATGTGACATCACTGTGTTTATTATCTCTCTACTGTGACATCACTATGTGCATTATCTCTGTGCTGTGACATCACTATGTGTGTTATCTCTGTAATGTGACATCACTGTGATTATTATCTCTGTACTGTTATCTCACTATGTGCATTATCTATGTACTGTTACCTCACTATGTGCATTATCTATGTACTGTGACGTCACTGTATTTATTATCTCTGTAATGTGACATCACTATGTGCATTATCTTTGTACTGTGACATCACTATGTGCATTATCTATGTACTGTGACGTCACTATGTGCATTATATTTGTACTGTGACATCACTATGTGCATTATCTATTTACTGTGACCTCACTATGTGCATTATCTATGTACTGTGACATCACTATGTGCGTTATCTATGTACTGTGACCTCACTATGTGCATTATCTATTTACTGTGATCTCACTATGTGCATTATCTCTGTATTGTGACCTCACTATGTGCGTTATCTATGTACTGTGACCTCACTATGTGCGTTAGCTATGTACTGTGACCTCACTATGTGCATTATCTATGTACTCTGACCTCACTATGTGCATTATCTCTGTACTGTGACCTCACTGTGTTTATTATCTCTCTACTGTGACCTCACTATGTGCATTATCTCTGTACTGTGACCTCACTATGTGCATTATCTATGTAATGTGACCTCACTATGTGTATTATCTCTGTACTGTGACCTCACTATGTGCATTATCTATGTACTGTGACCTCACTATGTGCATTATCTTTGTACTGTGACATCACTATGTGCATTATCTCTGTACTGTGACCTCACTATGTGCATTATCTATGTACTGTGACCTCACTATGTGCGTTATCTATGTACTGTGACATCACTATGTGCATTATCTCTCTACTGTGACCACACTATTTGCATTATCTATGTACTGTGACCTCACTATGTGCATTATCTATGTACTGTGACATCACTATGTGCATTATCTCTGTAATGTGACATCACTGTATTTATTATCTCTGTAATGTGACATCACTATGTGCGCTATCTATGTACTGTGACCTCACTATGTGCATTATCTATGTACTGTGACATCACTTTGTGCATTATCTATGTACTGTGACATCACTATGTGTATTATTTCTGTACTGTGACATCACTATGTGGATTATCTCTCTAATGTGACATCACTGTGTTTATTATCTCTCTACTGTGACCTCACTATGTGCATTATCTCTGTACTGTGACCTCACTATGTGCATTATCTATGTACTGTGACCTCACTATGTGCATTATCTATGTGCTGTAACATCACTATGTGTATTATCTCTGTGCTGTGACATCACTATGTGTATTATCTTTGTAATGTGACATCACTGTGTTTATTATCTCTCTACTGTGACCTCACTATTTGCATTATCTCTATACTGTGACATCACTATGTGTATTATCTCTGTAATGGGACATCACTGTGTTTATTATCTCTTTACTGTGACCTCACTATGTGCATTATGTATGTACTGTGACCTCACTATATGCATTATCTCTGTACTCTGACCTCACTATGTGCATTATCTCTGTAATATGACATCACTGTCTTTATTATCTCTCTACTGTGACCTCACTATGTGCATTATCTCTGTACTGTGACCTCACTATGTGCATTATCTATGTACTGTGACCTCACTATGTGCATTATCTATGTGCTGTGACATCACTATGTGCAGTATCTCTGTGCTGTGACATCACTGTGTTTATTATCTCTCTACTGTGACATCACTATGTGTATTATCTCTGTAATGTGACATCACTGTGTTTATTATCTCTCTACTGTGACCTCACTATGTGCATGATCTATGTACTGTGACCTCACTATGTGCATTATCTATGTACTGTGACATCACTATGTGCATTATCTCTGTGCTGTGACATCACTATGTGTATTATCTCTGTAATGTGACATCACTGTGTTTATTATCCCTGTACTGTAACATCACTATGTGTATTATCTCTGTAATGTGACATCACTCTGTTTATTATCTCTCTACTGTGACATCACAATGTGCATTATCTCTGTGCTGTGACATCACTATGTGTATTATCTCTGTAATGTGACATCACTGTGTTTATTATCTCTGTACTGTGACATCAATATGTGTATTATCTCTGTAACGTGACATCACTGCGTTTATTATCTCTGTAATGTGACATCACTATGTGCATTATCTCTGTACTGTGACCTCACTATGTGCATTATCTATGTAACGTTACCTCACTATGTGTATTATCTCTGTAATGTGACATCACTGTATTTATTATCTCTGTAATGTGACATCACTATGTGCATTATCTCTGTACTGTGACATCACTATGTGCATTATCTATGTACTGTGACATCACTATGTGCATTATCTCTGTACTGTGACCTCACTATGTGCATTATCTCTGTACTGTGACATCACTATGTGCGTTATCTATGTACTGTGACCTCACTATGTGCATTATCTATGTACTGTGACATCACTATGTGTATTATCTCTGTAATGTGATATCACTGTGTTTATTATCTCTCTACTGTGACCTCACTATGTGCATTATCTATGTAATGTGACATCACTGTATTTATTATCTCTGTAATGTGACATCACTATGTGCATTATCTTTGTACTGTGACATCACTATGTGCATTATCTATGTACTGTGACGTCACTATTTGCATTATATTTGTACTGTGACATCACTATGTGCATTATCTATTTACTGTGACCTCACTATGTGCATTATCTATGTACTGTGACATCACTATGTGCGTTATCTATGTACTGTGACCTCACTATGTGCATTATCTATTTACTGTGACCTCACTATGTGCATTATCTCTGTACTGTGACCTCACTATGTGCGTTATCTATGTACTGTGACCTCACTATGTGCATTATCTATGTACTGTGACATCACTATGTGCATTATCTCTGTACTCTGAACTCACTATGTGCATTATCTCTGTACTCTGACCTCACTATGTGCATTATCTATGTACTGTGACCTCACTATGTGAATTATCTCTGTAATGTGACATCACTGTGTTTATAATCTCTGTACTGTGACCTCACTATGTGTTTTATCTCTGTAATGTGACATCACTGTGTTTATTATCTCTCTACTGTGACCTCACTATGTGCATTATCTCTGTACTGTTACCTCACTATGTGCATTATCTATGTAATGTGACCTCACTATGTGTATTATCTCTGTACTGTGACCTCACTATGTGCATTATCTATGTAATGTGACCTCACTATGTGTATTATCTCTGTACTGTGACCTCACTATGTGCGTTATCTATGTACTGTGACATCACTATGTGCATTATCTCTCTACTGTGACCACACTATTTGCGTTATCTATGTACTGTGACCTCACTATGTGCATTATCTATGTACTGTGACATCACTATGTGCATTATCTATGTACTGTGACATCACTATGTGTATTATCTCTCTAATGTGACATCACTGTGTTTATTATCTCTCTACTGTGACCTCACTATGTGCATTATCTCTGTACTGTGACCTCACTATGTGCATTATCAATGTACTGTGACATCACTATGTGCATTATCTCTGTGCTGTGACATCACTGTGTTTATTATCTCTCTACTGTGACCTCACTATGTGCATTATCTCTGTACTGTGACCTCACTATGTGCATTATCAATGTACTTTGACATCACTATGTGTATTATCTCTGTAATGTGACATCACTGTGTTTATTATCTCTCTACTGTGACATCAATATGTGTATTATCTCTGTAATGTGACATCTCTGTGTTTATTTTCTCTCTACTGTGACCTCACTATGTGCATTATCTCTGTACTGTGACCTCACTATGTGCATTATCTCTGTAATGTGACATCACTGTATTTATTATCTCTGTAATGTGACATCACTATGTCCATTATCTCTGTACTGTGACCTCACTATGTGCATTATCTCTGTACTGTGACATCACTATGTGCATTATCTATGTACTGTGACATCACTATGTGCATTATCTCTGTACTGTGACCTCACTATGTGCATTATCTCTGTACTGTGACATCACTATGTGCGTTATCTATGTACTGTGACCTCACTATGTGCATTATCTATGTACTGTGACATCACTATGTGTATTATCTCTGTAATGTGATATCACTGTGTTTATTATCTCTCTACTGTGACCTCACTATGTGCATTATCTATGTAATGTGACATCACTGTATTTATTATCTCTGTAATGTGACATCACTATGTGCATTATCTTTGTACTGTGACATCACTATGTGCATTATCTATGTACTGTGACGTCACTATGTGCATTATATTTGTACTGTGACATCACTATGTGCATTATCTATTTACTGTGATCTCACTATGTGCATTATCTATGTACTGTGACATCACTATGTGCGTTATCTATGTACTGTGACCTCACTATGTGCATTATCTATTTACTGTGACCTCACTATGTGCATTATCTCTGTACTGTCACCTCACTATGTGCGTTATCTATGTACTGTGACCTCACTATGTGCATTATCTATGTACTGTGACATCACTATGTGCATTATCTCTGTACTCTGAACTCACTATGTGCATTATCTCTGTACTCTGACCTCACTATGTGCATTATCTATGTACTGTGACCTCACTATGTGAATTATCTCTGTAATGTGACATCACTGTGTTTATAATCTCTGTACTGTGACCTCACTATGTGTTTTATCTCTGTAATGTGACATCACTGTGTTTATTATCTCTCTACTGTGACCTCACTATGTGCATTATCTCTGTACTGTGACCTCACTATGTGCATTATCTATGTAATGTGACCTCACTATGTGTATTATCTCTGTACTGTGACCTCACTATGTGCATTATCTCTGTACTGTGACATCACTATGTGCATTATCTATGTACTGTGACATCACTATGTGCATTATCTCTGTACTGTGACCACACTATTTGCGTTATCTATGTACTGTGACCTCACTATGTGCATTATCTATGTACTGTGACATCACTATGTGCATTATCTCTGCACTGTGACCCCACTACGTGCATTATCTCTGTACTGTGACCTCACTATGTGCATTTTCTCTGCACTGTGACATCACTATGTGCATTATCTATGTACTGTGACATCACTATGTTCTTTATCTCTGTACTGTGACCTCACTATGTGCGTTATGTATGTACTGTGACCTCACTATGTGCATTATCTATGTACTGTGACCTCACTATGTGTATTATCTCTGTAATGTGACATCACTGTGTTTATTATCTCTCTACTGTGACCTCACTATGTGCATTATCTCTGTACTGTGACCTCACTATGTGTGTTATCTCTGTAATGTGACATCACTGTATTTATTATCTCTGTAATGTGACATCACTATGTCCATTATCTCTGTACTGTGGCATCACTATGTGCATTATCTATGTACTGTGACCTCACTATGTGCATTATCTCTGTATTGTGACAATACTATGTGCATTATCTATTTACTGTGACCTCACTATGTGCATTATCTATGTACTGTGACATCACTATGTGCATTATCTCTGTACTGTAACCTCACTATGTGCATTATCTATGTACTGTGACCTCACTATGTGCATTATCTATGTACTGTGACATCACTATGTGCATTATCTATGTACTGTGACATCACTATGTGTATTATCTCTGTAATGTGACATCACTATGTGCATTTTCTATGTACTATGACATCACTATGTGCATTATCTCTGTACTGTGACCTCACTATGTGCGTTATCTATGTACTGTGACCTCACTATGTGCATTATCTATGTATTGTGACCTCACTATGTGCATTATCTATGTACTGTGACATCACTATGTGTATTATCTCTGTAATGTGACATCACTGTGTTTATTATCTCTCTACTGTGACCTCACTATGTGCATTATCTCTGTAATGTGACATCACTGTATTTATTATCTCTGTAATGTGACATCACTATGTGCATTATCTCTGTACTGTGACCTCACTACGTGCATTATCTCTGTACTCTGACCTCACTATGTGCATTATCTATGTACTGTAACCTCACTATGTGTATTATCTCTGTAATGTGACATCACTGTATTTATTATCTCTGTAATGTGACATCACTATGTGCATTATCTCTGTACTGTGACCTCACTACGTGCATTATCTCTGTACTCTGACCTCACTATGTGCATTATCTATGTACTGTGACCTCACTATGTGCATTATCTCTGTAGTGTGACCTCACTATTTGCATTATCTCTGTACTCTGACCTCACTATGTGCATTATCTATGTACTGTGACCTCACTATGTGCATTATCTCAGTAGTCTGACCTCACTATTTGCATTATCTCTGTACTCTGACCTCACTATGTGCATTATCTATGTACTGTGACCTCACTATGTGCATTATCTATGTACTGTAACATCACTATTTGTATTATCCCTGTAATGTGACATCACTGTGTTTATTATCTCTCTACTGTGACCTCACTATGTGCATTATCTTTGTACTGTGACCTCACTATGTGCATTATCTATGTACTGTGACATCACTATGTGTATTATCTCTGTAATGTGACATCACTGTATTTATTATCTCTGTAATGTGACATCACTATGTGCATTATCTCTGTACTGTGACCTCACTACGTGCATTATCTCTGTACTCTGACCTCACTATGTGCATTATCTATGTACTGTGACATCACTATGTGTATTATCTCTGTAATGTGACATCACTGTATTTATTATCTCTGTAATGTGACATCACTATGTGCATTATCTCTGTACTGTGACCTCACTACGTGCATTATCTCTGTACTCTGACCTCACTATGTACGTTATCTATGTACTGTGACCTCACTATGTGTATTATCTCTGTAATGTGACATCACTGTGTTTATTATCTCTCTACTGTGATCTCACTATGTGCATTATCTCTGTACTGTGACCTAACTATGTGCATTATCTCTGTACTGTGACCACACTGTGTGCATTATCTCTGTACTGTGAGCTAACTATGTGCATTATCTCTGTACTGTGACCTAACTATGTGCATTATCTATGTAATGTGACCTAACTATGTGCATTATCTATGTACTGTGACATCACTATGTGCATTATCTATGTACTGTGACCTCAATATGTGTATTATCTCTGTGCTATGACCTCACTATGTGCATTATCTATGTACTGTGACCTCACTATGTGCATTATCTATGTACTGTGACATCACTATGTGCATTATCTATGTACTGTGACCTCACTATGTGCATTATCTCTGTAGTGTGACCTCACTATGTGCATTATCTCTGTACTCTGACATCACTATGTGTATTATCTCTGTAATGTGACCTCACTATTTGTATTATCTCTGTAATGTGACATCACTGTGTTTATTATCTCTCTCCTGTGACCTCACTATGTGCATTATCTCTGTACTGTGACATCACTATGTGCATTATCTATGTACTGTGACCTCACTATGTGCATTATCTATGTACTGTGACATCACTATGTGCATTATCTCTGTACTGTGACCTCACTATGTGCGTTATCTATGTACTGTGACCTGACTATGTGCATTATCTATGTACTGTGACATCACTATGTGCATGATCTATATACTGTGACATCACTATGTGTATTATCTCTCTAATGTGACATCACTGTGTTTATTATCTCTCTACTGTGACCTCACTATGTGCATTATCTCTGTACTGTGACCTCACTATGTGCATTATCTATGTACTGTGACCTCACTATGTGCATTATCTATGTACTGTGACATCACTATGTGCATTATCTCTGTGCTGTGACATTACTATGTGTATTATCTCTGTAATGTGACATCACTGTGTTTATTATCTCTCTACTGTGACCTCACTATTTGCATTATATCTATACTGTGACATCACTATGTGTGTTATCTCTGTACTGTGACATCACTATGTGTATTATCTCTTTAATGTGACATCACTGTGTTTATTTTCTCACTACTGTGACCTCACTATGTGCATTATCTCTGTACTGTGACCTCACTATGTGCATTATATATGTACTGTGACCTCACTATGTGCATTATCTATGTACTGTGACCTCACTATGTGCATTATATATGTACTGTGACCTCACTATGTGCATTATCTTTGTACTGTGACCTCACTATGTGCATTATCTATGTACTGTGACTTCACTATGTGCATTATCTCTGTACTGTGACATCACTATGTGTATTATCTCTGTAACGTGACATCACTGTGCTTATTATCTCTGTACTGTGACATCACTATGTCTATTATCTCTGTAATGTGACATCACTGTGTTTATTATCTCTCTACTGTGACCTCACTATGTGCATTTTCTATGTAATGTTACCTCACTATGTCTATTATCTCTGTAATGTGACATCACTGTGTTTATTATCTCTCTACTGTGACCTCACTATGTGCATTATCTCTGTACTGTGACATCAGTATGTGTATTATCTCTGTACTGTGACATCACTATGTCTATTATCTCTGTAATGTGACATCACTGTGTTTATTATCTCTCTACTGTGACCTCACTATGTGCATTATCTCTGAACTGTGACCTCACTATGTGCATTATCTATGTAATGTTACCTCACTATGTCTATTATCTCTGTAATGGGACATCACCGTATTTATTATCTCTGTACTGTGACATCACTATGTGCATTATCTATGTACTGTGACCTCACTATGTGCATTATCTCTGTACTGTGACATCACTATGTGCATTATCTATTTACTGTGACCTCACTATGTGCATTATCTATGTACTGTGACATCACTATATGCATTATCTATGTACTGTGACATCACTATATGTATTATCTCTGTAATGTGACATCACTATGTGTATTTTCTCTGTAACGTGACATCAATGTGTTTATTATCTCTCTACTGTGACCTCACTATGTCTATTATCTCTGTAATGTGACATCACTGTGTTTATTATCTCTCTACTGTGACCTCACTATGTGTATTATCTCTGTAATGTGACATCACTGTATTTATTATCTCTGTAACGTGACATCACTATGTGCATTATCTCTGTACTGTGGCATCACTATGTGCATTATCTATGTACTGTGACCTCTCTATGTGCATTATCTCTGTATTGTGACATCACTATGTGCATTATCTATTTACTGTGACCTCACTATGTACATTATCTATGTACTGTGACCTCACTATGTGCATTATCTATGTACTGTGACATCACTATGTGCATTATCTATGTACTGTGACATCACTATGTGTATTATCTCTGTACTGTGACATCACTATGTGCATTATCTATGTACTATGACATCACTATGTGCATTATCTCTGTACTGTGACCTCACTATGTGCATTATCTATGTACTGTGACATCACTATGTGCATTATCTATGTACTGTGACATCACTATGTGTATTATCTCTGTACTGTGACATCACTATGTGCATTATCTATGTACTATGACATCACTATGTGCATTATCTCTGTAATGTGACATCACTGTATTTATTATCTATGTACTGTGACCTCACTATGTGCATTATCTCTGTAATGTGACATCACTGTGTTTATTATCTGTCTACTGTGACCTCACTATGTGCATTATCTCTGTAGTTTGACCTTACTATTTGCATTATCTCTGTACTGTGACCTCACTATGTGCATTATCTCAGTAGTGTGACCTCACTATGTGCATTATCTATGTACTCTGACCTCACTACGTGCATTATCTCTGTACTCTGACCTCATTATGTGCATTATCTCTGTACTGTGACCTCACTACGTGCATTATCTCTGTACTCTGACCTCACTATGAGCATTATCTATGTACTGTGACCTCACTATGTGCATTATCTATATACTGTGACGTCACTATGTGCATTATCTCTGTAGTGTGACCTCACTATGTGCATTATCTCTGTACTCTGACATCACTATGTGTATTATCTCTGTAATGTGACATCACTCTGTTTATTATCTCTGTACTGTGACCTCACTGTGTTTATTATCTCTCTACTGTGACCTCACTATGTGCATTATCTCTGTACTGTGACCTCACTATGTGCATTATCTCTGTAATGTGACATCACTGTGTTTATTATCTCTCTACTGTGACCTCACTATGTGCATTATCTCTGTACTGTGACCTCACTATGTGCATTATCTATGTAATGTGACCTCACTATGTGCATTATCTATGTACTGTGACATCACTATGTGCATGATCTATATACTGTGACATCACTATGTGTATTATCTCTCTAATGTGACATCACTGTGTTTATTATCTCTGTAATGTGAGATCACTATGTGCATTATCTCTGTACTGTGACATCACTATGTGCATTATCTATGTACTGTGACCTCACTATGTGCATTATCTATGTACTGTGAGATCACTATGTGCATTATCTCTGTACTGTGACCTCACTATGTGCGTTATCTATGTACTGTGACCTGACTATGTGCATTATCTATGTACTGTGACATCACTATGTGCATGATCTATATACTGTGACATCACTATGTGTATTATCTCTCTAATGTGACATCACTGTGTTTATTATCTCTCTACTGTGACCTCACTATGTGCATTATCTCTGTACTGTGACCTCACTATGTGCATTATCTATGTACTGTGACCTCACTATGTGCATTATCTATGTACTGTGACATCACTATGTGCATTATCTCTGTGCTGTGACATTACTATGTGTATTATCTCTGTAATGTGACATCACTGTGTTTATTATCTCTCAACTGTGACCTCACTATTTGCATTATCTCTATACTGTGACATCACTATGTGTGTTATCTCTGTACTGTGACATCACTATGTGTATTATCTCTGTAATGTGACATCACTGTGTTTATTTTCTCACTACTGTGACCTCACTATGTGCATTATCTCTGTACTGTGACCTCACTATGTGCATTATCTATGTACTCTGACCTCACTATGTGCATTATCTATGTACTATGACCTCACTATGTGCATTTTCTCTGTACTGTGACATCACTATGTGTATTATCTCTGTAACGTGACATCACTGTGCTTATTATCTCTGTACTGTGACATCACTATGTCTATTATCTCTGTAATGTGACATCACTGTGTTTATTATCTCTCTACTGTGACCTCACTATGTGCATTATCTCTGAACTGTGACCTCACTATGTGCATTATCTCTGTAATGTGACATCACTGTATTTATTATCTCTGTAATGTGACATCACTATGTGCATTATCTCTGTACTGTGACCTCACTATGTGCATTATCTCTGTACTGTGACATCACTATGTGTATTATCTCTGTAATGTGACATCACTGTATTTATTATCTCTGTAATGTGACATCACTATGTGCATTATCTCTGTACTGTGACATCACTATGTGCATTATCTATGTACTGTGACCTCACTATGTGCATTATCTCTGTACTGTGACATCACTATGTGCATTATCTATTTACTGTGACCTCACTATGTGTATTATCTATGTACTGTGACATCACTATGTGCATTATCTATGTACTGTGACATCACTATGTGTATTATCTCTGTAATGTGACATCACTATATGTATTTTCTCTGTAACGTGACATCACTATGTGCATTATCTCTGTAATGTGACATCACTGTGCTTATTATCTCTCTACTGTGACCTCACTATGTGCATTATCTCTGTACTGTGACCTCACTATGTGTATTATCTCTGTAATGTGACATCACTATTTATTATCTCTGTAATGTGACATCACTATGTGCATTATCTCTGTACTGTGGCATCACTATGTGCATTATCTATGTACTGTGACCTCACTATGTGCATTATCTCTGTATTGTGACATCACTATGTGCATTATCTATTTACTGTGACCTCACTATGTGCATTATCTATGTACTGTGACCTCACTATGTGCATTATCTATGTACTGTGACCTCACTATGTGCATTATCTCTGTACTGTGACATCACTATGTCTATTATCTCTGTACTGTGACATCACTATGTCTATTATCTCTGTAATGTGACATCACTGTGTTTATTATCTCTCTACTGTGACCTCATTATGTGCATTATCTCTGAACTGTGACCTCACTATGTGCATTATCTATGTAATGTTACCTCACTATGTCTATTATCTCTGTAATGTGACATCACTGTATTTATTATATCTGTAATGTGACATCACTATGTGCATTATCTCTGTACTGTGACCTCACTATGTGCATTATCTCTGTACTGTGACATCACTATGTGTATTATCTCTGTAACGTGACATCACTGTGCTTATTATCTCTGTACTGTGACATCACTATGTCTATTATCTCTGTAATGTGACATCACTGTGTTTATTATCTCTCTAGTGTGACCTCACTATGTGCATTATCTCTGAACTGTGACCTCACTATGTGCATTATCTATGTAATGTTACCTCACTATGTCTATTATCTCTGTAATGTGACATCACTGTATTTATTATCTCTGTAATGTGACATCACTATGTGCATTATCTCTGTACTGTGACATCACTATGTGCATTATCTATGTATTGTGACCTCACTATGTGCATTATCTCTGTACTGTGACATCACTATGTGCATTATCTATTTACTGTGACCTCACTATGTGCATTATCTATGTACTGTGACATCACTATATGCATTATCTCTGTACTCTGACCTCTCTATGTGCGTTATCTATGTACTGTGACCTCACTATGTGCATTATCTATGTACTGTGACAACACTATGTGCATTATCTATGTACTGTGACATCACTATGTGTATTATCTCTGTAATGTGACATCACTATGTGTATTTTCTCTGTAACGTGACATCACTGTGCTTATTATCTCTGTACTGTGACATCACTATGTGCATTATCTCTGTGCTGTGACATTACTATGTGTGTTATCTCTGTACTGTGACATCACTATGTGTATTATCTCTGTAATGTGACATCACTGTGTTTATTATCTCTCTACTGTGACCTCACTATTTGCATTATCTCTATACTGTGACATCACTATGTGCATTATCTATGTACTGTGACATCACTATGTGTATTATCTCTGTAATGTGACATCACTATGTGTATTTTCTCTGTAACGTGACATCACTGTGCTTATTATCTCTGTACTGTGACATCACTATGTGCATTATCTCTGTGCTGTGACATTACTATGTGTGTTATCTCTGTACTGTGACATCACTATGTGTATTATCTCTGTAATGTGACATCACTGTGTTTATTTTCTCACTACTGTGACCTCACTATGTGCATTATCTCTGTACTGTGACATCACTATGTGCATTATCTCTGTACTGTGACCTCACTATGTGCATTATATATGTACTGTGACCTCACTATGTGCATTATCTATGTACTGTGACCTCACTATGTGCATTATCTATGTACTATGACCTCACTATGTGCATTATCTCTGTACTGTGACATCACTATGTGTATTATCTCTGTAACGTGACATCACTGTGCTTATTATCTCTGTACTGTGACATCACTGTGTCTATTATCTCTGTAATGTGACATCACTGTGTTTATTATCTCTCTACTGTGACCTCACTATGTGCATTATCTCTGAACTGTGACCTCACTATGTGCATTATCTATGTACTGTGACCTCACTATGTGCATTATCTATGTACTGTGACATCACTATGTGTATTATCTCTGTAATGTGATATCACTGTGTTTATTATCTCTCTACTGTGACCTCACTATGTGCATTATCTCTGTAATGTGACATCACTGTATTTATTATCTCTGTAATGTGACATCACTATGTGCATTATCTCTGTACTTTGACCTCACTACGTGCATTATCCCTGTACTCTGACCTCATTATGTGCATTATCTATGTACTGTGACCTCACTATGTACATTATCTCTGTAATGTGACATCACTGTGTTTATTATCTGTCTACTGTGACCTCACTATGTGCATTATCTCTGTACTGTTACCTCACTATGTGCATTATCTCTGTAATGTGACATCACTGTATTTATTATCTCTGTAATGTGACATCACTATGTGCATTATCTCTGTACTGTTACCTCACTATGTGCATTATCTCTGTACTGTGACATCACTATGTGTATTATCTCTGTAACGTGACATCACTGTGCTTATTATCTCTGTACTGTGACATCACTATGTCTATTATCTCTGTAATGTGACATCACTGTGTTTATTATCTCTCTACTGTGACCTCACTATGTGCATTATCTCTGAACTGTGACCTCACTATGCGCATTATCTATGTAATGTTACCTCACTATGTCTTTTATCTCTGTAATGTGACATCACTGTATTTATTATCTCTGCAATGTGACATCACTATGTGCATTATCTCTGTACTGTGACATCACTATGTGCATTATCTATGTACTGTGACCTCACTATGTGCATTATCTCTGTACTGTGACATCACTATGTGCATTATCTATTTACTGTGACCTCACTATGTGCATTATCTATGTACTGTGACATCACTATGTCTATTATCTCTGTAATGTGACATCACTGTATTTATTATCTCTGTAATGTGACATCACTATGTGCATTATCTATGTACTGTGACCTCACTATGTGCATTATCTCTGTACTGTGACATCACTATGTGCATTATCTATGTACTGTGACCTCACTATGTGCATTATCTCTGTACTGTGACATCACTATGTGAATTATCTATTTACTGTGACCTCACTATGTGCATTATCTATGTACTGTGACCTCTCTATGTGCATTATCTCTGTACTCTGACCTCTCTATGTGCGTTATCTATGTACTGTGACCTCACTATGTGCATTATCTATGTACTGTGACATCACTATGTGCATTATCTATGTACTGTGACATCACTATGTGTATTATCTCTGTAATGTGACATCACTATGTGTATTTTCTCTGTAACGTGACATCACTGTGCTTATTATCTCTGTACTGTGACATCACTATGTCTATTATCTCTGTAATGTGACATCACTGTGTTTATTATCTCTCTACTGTGACTCCACTATGTGCATTATCTCTGTACTGTGACCTCACTATGTGCATTATCTCTGTAATGTGACATCACTGTATTTATTATCTCTGTAATGTGACATCACTATGTGCATTATCTCTGTACTGTGGCATCACTATGTGCATTATCTATGTACTGTGACCTCACTATGTGCATTATCTCTGTATTGTGACATCACTATGTGCATTATCTATTTACTGTGACCTCACTATGTGCATTATCTATGTACTGTGACCTCACTATGTGCATTATCTATGTACTGTGACATCACTATGTGTATTATCTCTGTACTGTGACATCACTATGTGCATTATCTATGTACTATGACATCACTATGTGCATTACATCTGTACTGTGACCTCACTATGTGCATTATCTATGTACTGTGACCTCACTATGTGCATTATCTATGTACTGTGACATCACTATGTGTATTATCTCTGTAATGTGATATCACTGTGTTTATTATCTCTCTACTGTGACCTCACTATGTGCATTATCTCTGTAATGTGACATCACTGTATTTATTATCTCTGTAATGTGACATCACTATGTGCATTATCTCTGTACTTTGACCTCACTACGTGTATTATCTCCGTACTCTGACCTCATTATGTGCATTATCTATGTACTGTGACCTCACTATGTGCATTATCTCTGTAATGTGACACCACTGTGTTTATTATCTCTCTACTGTGACCTCACTATGTGCATTATCTATGTACTGTGACCTCACTATGTGCATTATCTCTGTAGTTTGACCTCACTATTTGCATTATCTCTGTACTCTGACCTCACTATGTGCATTATCTATGTACTGTGACCTCACTATGTGCTTTATCTCAGTAGTGTGACCTCACTATTTGCATTATCTCTGTACTCTGACCTCACTATGTGCATTATCTATGTACTGTGACCTCACTATGTGCGTTATCTATGTACTGTGACCTCACTATGTGCATGATCTATATACTGTGACATCACTATGTGTATTATCTCTCTAATGTGACATCACTGTGTTTATTATCTCTCTACTGTGACCTCACTATGTGCATTATCTCTTTACTGTGACCTCACTATGTGCATTATCTCTGTGCTGTGACCTCACTATTTGCATTATCTCTATACTGTGACATCACTATGTGTGTTATCTCTGTACTGTGACATCACTATGTGTATTATCTCTGTAATGTGACATCACTGTGTTTATTTTCTCACTACTGTGACCTCACTATGTGCATTATCTCTGTAGTGTGACCTCACTATGTGCATTATCTCTGTACTGTGACCTCACTATGTGCATTATCTATGTACTATGACCTCACTATGTGCATTATCTCTGAACTGTGACCTCACTATGTGCATTATCTATGTAATGTTACCTCACTATGTCTATTATCTCTGTAATGTGACATCACTGTATTTATTATCTCTGTAATGTGACATCACTATGTGCATTATCTCTGTACTGTGACCTCACTATGTGCATTATCTCTGTACTGTGACATCACTATGTGTATTATCTCTGTAACGTGACATCACTGTGCTTATTATCTCTGTACTGTGACATCACTATGTCTATTATCTCTCTAATGTGACATCACTGTGTTTATTATCTCTCTATTGTGACCTCACTATGTGCATTATCTCTGAACTGTGACCTCACTATGTGCATTATCTATGTAATGTTACCTCACTATGTCTATTATCTCTGTAATGTGACATCACTGTATTTATTATCTCTGTAATGTGACATCACTATGTGCATTATCTCTGTACTGTGACATCACTATGTGCATTATCTATGTACTGTGACCTCACTATGTGCATTATCTCTGTACTGTGACATCACTATGTGCATTATCTATTTACTGTGACCTCACTATGTGCATTATCTATGTACTGTGACATCACTATATGCATTATCTCTGTACTCTGACCTCTCTATGTGCGTTATCTATGTACTGTGACATCACTATGTGCATTATCTATGTACTGTGACATCACTATGTGCATTATCTATGTACTGTGACATCACTATGTGTATTATCTCTGTAATGTGACATCACTATGTGTATTTTCTCTGTAACGTGACATCACTGTGCTTATTATCTCTGTACTGTGACATCACTATGTCTATTATCTCTGTAATGTGACATCACTATGTTTATTATCTCTCTACTGTGACCTCACTATGTGCATTATCTCTGTACTGTGACCTCACTATGTGTATTATTTCTGTAATGTGACATCACTGTATTTATTATCTCTGTAATGTGACATCACTATGTGCATTATCTCTGTACTGTGGCATCACTATGTGCATTATCTCTGTATTGTGACATCACTATGTGCATTATCTATTTACTGTGACCTCACTATGTGTATTATTTCTGTAATGTGACATCACTGTATTTATTATCTCTGTAATGTGACATCACTATGTGCATTATCTCTGTACTGTGACATCACTATGTCTATTATCTCTGTAATGTGACATCACTGTGTTTAATATCTCTCTACTGTGACCTCACTATGTGCATTATCTATGTACTGTGACCTCACTATGTGCATTATCTATGTACTGTGACCTCACTATGTGCATTATCTCTGTACTGTGACATCACTATGTGTATTATCTCTGTAACGTAACATCACTGTGCTTATTATCTCTGTACTGTGACATCACTATGTCTATTATCTCTGTAATGTGACATCACTGTATTTATTATCTCTGTAATGTGACATCACTATGTGCATTATCTCTGTACTGTGACATCACTATGTGCATTATCTATGTACTGTGACCTCACTATGTGCATTATCTCTGTACTGTGACATCACTATGTGCATTATCTATGTACTGTGACATCACTATGTGCATTATCTATGTACTGTGACATCACTATATGCATTATCTCTGTATTCTGACCTCTCTATGTGCGTTATCTATGTACTGTGACCTCACTATGTGCATTATCTATGTACTGTGACATCACTATGTGCATTATCTTTGTACTGTGACATCACTATGTGTATTATCTCTGTAATGTGACATCACTATGTGTATTTTCTCTGTAACGTGACATCACTGTGCTTATTATCTCTGTACTGTGACATCACTATGTCTATTATCTCTGTAATGTGACATCACTGTGTTTATTATCTCTCTACTGTGACCTCACTATGTGCATTATCTCTGTACTGTGACCTCACTATGTGTATTATCTCTGTAATGTGACATCACTGTATTTATTTTCTCTGTAATGTGACATCACTATGTGCATTATCTCTGTACTGTGGCATCACTATGTGCATTATCTATGTACTGTGACCTCACTATGTGCATTATCTCTGTATTGTGACATCACTATGTGCATTATCTATTTCCTGTGACCTCACTATGTGCATTATCTATGTACTGTGACCTCACTATGTGCATTATCTATGTACTGTGACCTCACTATGTGCATTATCTATGTACTGTGACATCACTATGTGTATTATCTCTGTACTGTGACATCACTATGTGCATTATCTATGTACTATGACATCACTATGTGCATTATCTCTGTACTGTGACCTCACTATGTGCATTATCTATGTACTGTGACCTCACTATGTGCATTATCTATGTACTGTGACCTCACTATGTGCATTATCTATGTAATGTGATATCACTGTGTTTATTATCTCTCTACTGTGACCTCACTATGTGCATTATCTCTGTAATGTGACATCACTGTATTTATTATCTCTGTATTGTGACATCACTATGTGCATTATCTCTGTACTGTGGCATCACTATGTGCATTATCTATGTACTGTGACCTCACTATGTGCATTATCTCTGTAATGTGACATCACTGTGTTTATTATCTCTCTACTGTGACCTCACTATGTGCATTATCTATGTACTGTGACCTCACTATTTGCATTATCTCTGTAGTTTGACCTCACTATTTGAATTATCTCTGTACTCTGACCTCACTATGTGCATTATCTATGTACTGTGACCTCACTATGTGCATTATCTATGTATTGTGACCTCACTATGTGCATTATCTATGCAATGTGACATCACTATATGTATTATCTCTGTAATGTGACATCACTGTATTTATTTTCTCTGTAATGTGACATCACTATGTGCATTATCTCTGTACTGTGACCTCACTACGTGCATTATCTCTGTACTCTGACCTCACTATGTGCATTATCTATGTAATGTGACCTTACTATGTGTATTATCTCTGTAATGTGACATCACTATGTGCATTATCTATGTACAGTGACCTCACTATGTGCATTATCTCTGTACTCTGACCTCACTATGTGCATTATCTATGTACTGTGACCTTACTATGTGTATTATCTCTGTAATGTGACATCACTGTATTTATTATCTCTGTAATGTGACATCACTATGTGCATTATCTCTGTACTGTGACCTCACTATGTGCATTATCTATGCAATGTGACATCACTATATGTATTATCTCTGTAATGTGACATCACTGTATTTATTTTCTCTGTAATGTGACATCACTATGTGCATTATCTCTGTACTGTGACCTCACTACGTGCATTATCTCTGTACTCTGACCTCACTATGTGCATTATCTATGTAATGTGACCTTACTATGTGTATTATCTCTGTAATGTGACATCACTGTGTGCATTATCTATGTACAGTGACCTCACTATGTGCATTATCTCTGTACTCTGACCTCACTATGTGCATAATCTATGTACTGTGACCTTACTATGTGTATTATTTCTGTAATGTGACATCACTGTGTTTATTATCTCTCTACTGTGACCTCACTATTTGCATTATCTCTGTAATGTGACATCACTGTGTTTATTTTCTCTCTACTTTGACCTCACTATGTGCATTATCTCTGTACTGTGACCTCACTATGTGCATTATCTATGTACTGTGACCTCAATATGTGCATTATCTCTGTACTGTGACATCACTATGTGTATTATCTCTGTAATGTGACATCACTGTATTTATTATCTCTGTAATGTGACATCACTATATGCATTATCTTTGTACTGTGACATCACTATGTGCATTATCTATGTACTGTGACGTCATTATGTGCATTATATTTGTACTGTGACATCACTATGTGCATTATCTATTTACTGTGACCTCACTATGTGCATTATCTATGTACTGTGACATCACTATGTGCATTATCTCTCTACTGTGACCTCACTATGTGCATTATCTCTCTACTGTGACCTCACTATGTGCATTATCTCTCTACTGTGACCTCACTATGTGCATTATCTCTGTACTGTGACCTCACTATGTGTATTGTCTCTGTACTGTGACCTCACTATGTGCATTATCTCTGTAATCTGACCTCACTATGTTCATTATCTATGTACTGTAACCTCACTATGTGTATTATCTCTATAATGTGACATCACTGTGTTTATTATCTCTCTACTGTGACCTCACTATGTGCATTATCTCTATAATGTGACATCACTGTGTTTATAATCTCTGTACTGTGACCTCACTATGTGTTTTATCTCTGTAATGTGACATCACTGTGTTTATTATCTCTACTGTGACCTCACTATGTGCATTATCTCTGTACTGTGACCTCACTATGTGCATTATCTCTCTACTGTGACCTCACTATGTGTATTGTCTCTGTACTGTGACCTCACTATGTACATTATTTATGTACTGTGACATCACTATGTGCATTATCTATGTACTGTGACATCACTATGTGTATTATCTCTGTAATGTAACATCACTGTGTTTATTATCTCTCTACTGTGACCTCACTATGTGCATTATCTCTGTACTGTGACCTCACTATATGCATTATCTATGTACTGTGACCTCACTATGTGCATTATCTATGTGCTGTGACATCACTATGTGCATTATCTCTGTGCTGTAACATCACTATGTGTATTATCTTTGTAATGTGACATCACTGTGTTTATTATCTCTCTACTGTGACCTCACTATTTGCATTATGTCTATACTGTGACATCACTATGTGTATTATCTCTGTAATGTGACATCACTGTGTTTATTATCTCTCTACTGTGACCTCACTATGTGCATTGTCTATGTAGTGTGACCTCACTATGCATTATCTCTGTACTCTGACCTCACTATGTGCATTATCTATGCAATGTGACTTCACTATGTGTATTATCTCTGCAATGTGACATCACTATGTGCATTATCTCTGTACTGTGACCTCACTACGTGCATTATCTCTGTACTCTGACCTCACTATGTGCATTATCTATGTACTGTGACATCACTATTTGTATTATCCCTGTAATGTGACATCACTGTTTTTATTATCTCTCTACTGTGACCTCACTATGTGCATTATCTCTGTACTGTGACCTCACTATGTGCATTATCTCTGTACTCTGACCTCACTATGTGCATTATCTATGTACTGTGACCTCACTATGTGTATTATCTCTGTAATGTGACATCACTGTATTTATTATCTCTGTAATGTGACATCACTATGTGCATTATCTCTGTACTGTGACCTCACTACGTGCATTATCTCTGTACTCTGACCTCACTATGTGCATTATCTATGTACTGTGACCTCACTATGTGTATTATCTCTGTAATGTGACATCACTGTGTTTATTATCTCTCTACTGTGACCTCACTATGTGCATTATCTCTGTACTGTGACCTCACTATATGCATTATCTCTGTACTGTGACCTCACTATGTGCATTATCTATGTAATGTGACCTCACTATGTGCATTATCTATGTACTCTGACCTCACTATGTGTATTAACTCTGTAATGTGACATCACTGTGTTTATAATCTCTGTACTGTGACCTCACTATGTCTATTATCTCTGTAGTGTGACCTCACTGTGTTTATTATATCTCTACTGTGACCTCACTATGTGCATTATCTCTGTACTGTGACCTCACTATGTGCATTATCTATGTAATGTGACCTCACTATGTGTATTATCTCTGTACTGTGACCTCACTATGTGCATTATCTATGTACTGTGACCTCACTATGTGCATTATCTATGTACTGTGACATCACTATGTGCATTATCTCTGTACTGTGACCACACTATGTGCATTATCTCTGTACTGTGACCTCACTATGTGCATTATCTATGTACTATGACCTCACTATGTGCATTATCTATGTAATGTGACCTCACTATGTGCATTATCTATGTACTATGACCTCACTATGTGCATTATCTATGTAATGTGACCTCACTATGTGTATTATCTCTGTACTGTGACCTCACTATGTGCATTATCTATGTACTGTGACCTCACTATGTGCATTATCTATGTAATGTGACATCACTATGTGCATTATCTATGTACTGTGACATCACTATGTGCATTATCTATGTACTGTGACCTCACTATGTGTGTTATCTATGTACTGTGACATCACTATGTGCATTATCTCTCTACTGTGACCACACTATTTGCGTTATCTCTGTACTCTGACCTCACTACGTGCATTATCTCTGTAGTGTGACCTCACTATGTGTATTATCTCTGTAATGTGACATCACTATTAAAGATGAGCGTTGTTCTTCTCGAACTGTTCGCCAATCTCAAATTCGAGCTGTTTTGGGCGGTGTTCGAGCCGTTCGGCGAACACGAACAATTTGAGAAAAATTCGGCTGTTCGAGGTTATGTTCGATAACTGTTCGTGCACCAAAATCATAACTGGATTTTTTCTCAGTAATGATGAAAAGTAATGTTAATACGCAGTTTGAGTGTACAGCGGGGCGGGGGGAGGGGCAGGGGATGGATCTCTGCAGGAACAATGAAGATCTCCATTTTTTTTTCTCTTTCCCGCATTTACAGTGGGGAGGTGCAATCTGTCAGCCTATCAGCAGCGCACACACGGAGCGAAGTGCTTTTTTTCACACAAGCAAGGGCATGTGTCATTGGCAGTGTATGTCACATGTCCTTGCCCTATAAGACCAAGCCATTTTCCCCGTCGCCACCATTTTCTCACTGCTGCAGCTGCGTGTTAGACGGCACCGCTGTTGCTGTGTGCGCTATACCTTGTTAATTTCAAGCCAATTTTCGCACAAATCTACAGATAGCTTGGGAGTAGGGAATAGTTGTGATTGCAGTCCTTTTAAGGACTAGGTTACAGCATTTCCTATGACTTTTATCAGGCAGGTCTGTGCTCTTAAATAGATAGATTGTGGGAGTAAAGACTAATTGTAATTGCAGTCCTTTTCAGGACTAGGTTACATCAGTTCCTATCAGTTTTTGCCAGGCAGGTCTGTGCCAGTGCTGTGCAAGTTTTTTACACAGCATTTGGCTGAATCTAGCAAAGCTAATCCTTTTTGGCCTATTGCAGAGTGTGTTAGTCAGTGGAGTAGCCTATCTGTGTTGCAAGATATACCACCTGTGTATAGAATACCAATTTTTTTACTGCACCTAGTGAAGTAAAATCTTTTGGGCATAGCATCATTCTCTTAGTCCATCTATACTGACCTCCATCAGGTTGCAAATTAAAAATAATTTTTATCTGCATCTACCTCTGAAAAAATATTTGGCCTTCTAGCAGTGTGTGGGACTTGTTCTATTAATCCATCTATACTGACCTCCATCAGGTTGCAAATTGAATACAATTTTTTTCTGCATCTAACCCAGCCAATAGTTTTGGCCTAATACCACAGTTTGGCCACTCAGCTCTGCTGGGTTCCCATCCATTGTTTTTTTGTGCAAACAACTCCAGAGTTGTGAATTAGTTAACCACCAAAATGAGTGGAAAAAGGCCTGCTGCTGGTGGAAAGGGGAATAGGCGTGTTGGGAAGGGGAAAAAAGGTTGTGTCCGTGGGGTAGGTGTTAAAGCAACAGTAACATCTGCAGAAGAAAGACCATCTTCCAGCCAAACTAAAATGTCTACTTCTTTTAGCGGACAATGTGATAAGATCCCTTTCTTACGGCCACGCCAATCGCTACAAATTCCAGATGAGGCACAAAAACAGCAGGTGCTTCAACGGATATCAAGTGCTCCTTTAAGTGGGCTCTCCTCCACATCAACTTCAACATCACAAATACTCCAGTCCTCAAAGGTGTCACCCAAATCGCACTTGCTTCCTCACAGCTCCCAAATCTCCAGCTGCCCATCTGAGTATGAGGTAGAACAGATGGTTGAGTCTGCAGAGCTGTTTACTCATACTATAGCCTGGGAATCAGAGGTCGACTCCAGCGCTTCTGTGAATCCAGACGAGGAAATGATCTGCACTGATGCCCAGAATCTTTATGAGTCGGATCCAGGACCAGACGCAGAAGGTTCTGACCATAATGTAGACCCTCATTCCCAAACTGTAACTCCTGTTGGTGGAGACAATGAGGAAGACGATGATGAGACTCAAATACCTGATTGGAGCGACAACTTTAGTTTTTTGTCAGGGCAGGAACAGGTTGGCTCTGAGGACGACGGGTGTGATAACGCAAAGGGTGATGATGATGAGGTTGGAGATCCCACTTACTGTCAACCCACAGTCAGCCAAGAGATGAGATCAGCAGAGGAGGAGGAGGAGGATGCTAGTGACGACGAGGTCAGGTTGTGCCTTCCTGGACAGAGACGTAGTACTGGAAGCACGTCAACAACTGCATCCTCAAACACAACTCTGCCTCTCACCACAAGTCGTGGTGGCTCTTCAGGTCGCATGGGTGCTAAGCCTTGCATAGCCTGGGCATTTTTTCAGATCGATAAAGATGACCCAACTCGTGTTATCTGTAACATTTGTCAGCAAAAGCTAAGTAGAGGCCAAAAAATACATAGTTTGAGTACTTCATGCATGAACCGGCACATGGACATGAAGCATAAGTTGCAGTGGGAAGCTCACTGTGCTACAATGCGGCCTAGCCGGCCGGGCCAACCACCGTCTGCCATATCTTGTGCATCCGCGGCCTCTTCATCCTCTGTGACTGGGGGGCAGCAGTCACACCTGTTTTGGGGCGCAAACCTGCCACCTCTTTACGCGCAACAGCCAGCGTGATTGGCAGGTCATCATTTTCTTTGGAGGTGGTAACACCAGCTGGTGTTGAGCGCTGTCCGACATTGATAGCACCACCTTTGGATCAAGGCAACCTAACATGTCCGCCTGCATCTTCCTCACAGACCGGCAGTTTGCCGGGGACACCCTTATCAACCCCGTCTAAGCACAATAGCCAGCCCTCGGTCCCTCAGATGTGGACAAGTAAAAGACTATTTCCTCCTAGCCATGAGAAAGCTAAGAGGTTGAATTTCACCATCTGCAAGCTCTTGGCTACAGAAATGCTGCCTTTCCACATGGTGGACACAGAGGATTTTCGAGACCTTATGTCCGTCGCAGTGCCCCAGTACCAGATGCCCAGTCGGCACTACTTCTCAAAGAAAGGTGTGCCTGCGCTCCACCAGCATGTCGCACACAACATCACCGCTTCTTTGAGAAACTCTGTGTGTGACAGGGTGCATTTCACCACAGACACTTGGACGAGTAGGCATGGACAGGGGCGTTACATGTCGCTGACTGGGCACTGGGTAACTATGGTGACAGCAGGACAAGGGGCTGCTGTCCAAGTCTTGCCGTCCCCACGAGTTGTGTGTCAATCCTCTTTATCTCAAAGTTCCTCCACTGCTTCTGCCTCCTCAACCTCCTCTCGGTCCTCCACCTGCACCCAAAGCCTGTCTGGTCGTGCCACAAGCTTTCTAACTGCGCAGAAGGGATCCTGCACACCTCCTTACTATGCTGGCAGTAGGGCTCAACGTCATCAGGCGGTTTTTACTTTGAAATGTCTGGGAAATGTGAGTCACACAGCTGAGGAGTTGTGGTCAGCTCTGGAGAACCAGTTTCATGAATGGTTGTCTCCACTGGACCTGAAACCAGGGAAGGCCGTGTGCGACAATGCTGCAAACCTGGGTGCGGCCCTTCGCCTGGGCAATGTCACACACGTGCCTTGTATGGCTCACGTGTTGAACCTGGTTGTCCAGCGATTTTTAGCCCACTATCCCGGACTAGATGGCCTTCTGCAGAGGGCACGGTCGCTGTGTGCTCACTTCCGCCGTTCGCATCCCGCAGCTCAGCGACTTACATCTCTACAGAAGTCGTTGGGCCTGCCACTTCACCGGCTAAAATGCGATGTGCCTACCCGGTGGAATTCAACTCTGCACATGTTGCAGCGACTGTGGCAGCACCGACAAGCCCTGGTGCAATACGTTCTGACGTATAGCCTGGGCCAACGAGATCCGGAGGTGGGGCAAATCACGCTGGAGGAGTGGTCTCAGATCAGGGACCTATGCACCCTTCTGCACAGTTTTGAAATGGCGACGAAGATGTTTAGTGCTGACGATGCCATTATCAGCATGACTATTCCGGTGATTTACATGCTGGAGCACATGTTAAACAGAATTCGGAGTCAGGTGGTGCGACAAGAGGAGGTGGAGGAAGTAGAGGAGGAGGAGTTGTATGCGGAAGGGCTAACATCTGCAAGGTCCAGACGGTCGGCAGCACCAAGGCGGCAGGCATGTGAGGGTGGGGGAGATGGTTTTACCAGGGCGCATGGTAGCAGCCAAACTAGTGAGGAAGGTGCAGGAGCCCAGGAAGAAGTGGAGGACGAACTGATGGAAGACTGATCAGATGAGGGAGACCTTGATCAAATTTCTGTTGTGCGAGGTTGGGGGGAGAGGACAGAGGAAGGAAGCATGATTGTTACCTCGCCACCAACACAACAGGGACTTGGTGCTCCTGGATGCACAACACACATGAGTGCCTTCTTGCTGCACTACCTGCAACATGACCCTCGAATTGGGAGAATTAGAAATAATCCTGACTACTGGGTTGCCACACTGTTAGATCCCCGGTACAAAAGTAAATTTGCAGAAATTATTCCTGCCATAGAAAGGGATGCACGCATGCAGGAGTATCAGCAGAGACTGTTGCAGAATGTTACATGTGCTTTTCCACAAAACACCAGTGGTGCACGTAGTGAATCTCACAGTTCCAACTTGCCAACCGTGGGACCGTTAAGTGTTCAGCACTCAAACCGTAACAGAACCACAGTATCTGCTGGTAACATCAATTTTGCGGAATCATTTCACCACTTTTTTAGCCCATCCTTTGCAAGGCCACAGGAGACAAGAAGTCTGACACATAGTCAACGCCTAAAGACGATGATACAGGAGTATCTCCAAGTAAACATTGAAGCCATGACTGTGTCACTGTACCCTTGCTCTTTTTGGGCTTCCAATCTGGATAAATGGCCAGAGCTAGCCACTTACGCCTTGGAGATCTTGTCATGCCCCGCAGCCAGCGTTCTGTCTGAACGTGTGTTCAGCGCTGCTGGTGGTGTGCTGACAGATAAGCGCACGCGGCTCTCCACTGATAATGTAGACAGACTCACGTTCATAAAGATGAACAAATCATGGATCCGAAATGACTTTTCTACCCCTGTGTCATCCTGGGGAGAGTAAAAGCTTGATGATTGGTTAAAATCACCTCACCAACCGTTTTAAGCTTTCAAATTACTAATCATGTTTATCTGTATCTTGGGTGGAAAATAATTTGGGCTTTGTAGCAGTGTGCAGTACTGATTCTATTAGGCCATCTATAATAAGCTCCACCAGATTTAAAATTACTAATCATGTTTATCTGTATCTTGGCTGGAAAATAATTTGGGCTTTGTAGCAGTGTGCAGCACTGATCCTATTAGGCCATCTATAATAAGCTCCACCAGATTTAAAATTACTAATCATGTTTATCTGTATCTTGGCTGGAAAATAATTTGGGCTTTGTAGCAGTGTGCAGCACTGATTCTATTAGGCCATCTATAATAAGCTCCACCAGATTTAAAATTACTAATCATGTTTATCTGTATCTTGGCTGGAAAATAATTTGGGCTTTGTAGCAGTGTGCAGCACTGATCCTATTAGGCCATCTATACTAAGCTCCACCAGATTTAAAATTAATAATAATTTTTAGCTGCATCTAGCCCGGAAAATAATTTTGGGGCTCCGAGATGCGCAAGACACATAAGTGCCTTCTTGCTGCACTACCTGCAACATGACCCTCATATTGTCAGAATTCGAAGTAATCATGACTACTGGGTTGCCACACTCTTAGATCCCCCAAACTTTTCGATCAACCTTTTCATTTTAAAAAAGACCAAAAAAATGGTCATTTTTGAAATTATAAGCATTAGCAGGTTATTAGAAACTGAAATCAAACAGTTTTCAACTCAAAACTTTATTCTAGGTGATGTTACATTTTCACATAGGACCCCTTGTTCGAAAGGAGCTTCTGAACTCTCTCGTCCATTGAATTTGTCAGGTTTTGGATGGTTTCTGCTTCAATTGTTTTGCATGAGGACAGAATACCCTCCCAGAGCTGTTGCTTAGTTGTGAACTGCCTCCCGCCATCATAGACACTCCTTTTGATGATGCTCCAGAGGTTCTGAATGGGGTAGAGGTCAGGGGAGCATGGGGGTCACACCATAAGTTTGTCCCCTTTTATGCCCATATCAGCCAGAGATGCAGATGTTTTATGTGCAGCATGAGATGGTGCATTATCATGAATAAAAATGATCTTGCTGTGGAATACACGGTTCTTCTTCTTGAACCATGGCAGGAAGTGCTGTTTGAGAAAATCCACATACATTATGGAGTTCATCTTTACCCCTTCAGGGATCCTAAAGGGGCCGACAATCTCTCTCCCCATGATTCCAGCCCAAAACATTACTCCACCTCCTCCTTGTTGGCGCTGTAGCCGTGTTTGTGTGGGGTGTCCATCAACCAGCCATCCTCCACTCCATCCATCTGGACCATCGAGCGCTGCACGGCACTCATCCGTGAACAAAACAGTTTTGAAATCAGTCTTCATGTAATCTTTGGCCCACTGGAGCCGTTTCTGCTTGTGTGAAGTGGATAGAGGAGGTCGACAGGATGGCGTATGCACAGCTGCAAACCTCTGAAGGACCCTGCATCTTGTTGTTCGGGGGACGTTGGAGGCACCAGCAGCTTCAAAAACTTGTCTGCTGCTATGACAAGGCTTTTTTGCCGCTGCTCTTTTAACCTGACATAATTGCCTGTAGGAAAGAGTCCTCAATTTGCCCTTATCAGCACGCACACGTGTGTACTGTGAATCAGCTACATACTTCTTGATTGCCAAGACACTTCATCCTGATCATCGCACAATGTTGATTGTAGTCATGCCTTGACCTAAACACTCCACAATTTGTTGCTTCTCAGCAGCCGACACATCCTTTTTCTTTCCCATTTTGGCAGAAAATGTAGGCTGCTTAATAATGTGAGACAGCCTTCTTAAGTAGTCTTGCCTTTCATTGGACACACCTGCCAAACTAATTAGCACAGGTGTCTGCAATTGCTTACAGTGATATAAAGAGCCCTGACACACATCACCATCAATGAGTTTAACTGACAAACAAACAAATTCTTCCCTTATCACTCCTAAACACTTTTTGCATAATAATTTGGAACACAGTGTACATGTGCTTTTCCACAAAACACCAGTGGTTCACGTAGTGAATCTTACAGTTCTAACTTGCCAACCGTGGTCTGTATGGAGTTGTTCAATAAAGGGCCCAAAATTAAAATAACATAGATGGGAGAGGTCTCTATGAATAGGAATTCCTAAGTATTTGATACCCTGTGAGGGCCAGGCAAAGGGAAAGTTGGACTGGATGGAATCCTGTATGGATTTGGGGAGGGAGATATCGAGGGCCTCAGACTTCGCTGCATTGATTTTAAAATTTGACCATGTAACAAAGTGATCTATTTCAGCCATAACAGCATGGATGGATATATGTGATTGAGTGATATATACTAGGACATCATCAGCAAATAGAGAGCACTTGTACTCGGTGCCTCCCACCTCAATCCACCTAATATTGGGGTTATGGCGAATTGATGAGAGCAGGTGCTCCGTCACTAGGATGTATAAGAGAGGGGACAGAGGACATCCCTGCCTTGTCCCATTGGTGATTGTGAAAGGTGATGAAAATGTTCTGACGCACCCCTTGGGCCTTGGGACACCCGGAGCCGGACCCTTTTTGGTGGATGCTGGTGGTTGTAGTCTCCGTGGCGGCGACCCGGTTCCGTGGCTCAGGGCGGTCAAACCAGTGGCGGAACTATTTATGTGGTTTTGATGTTTAAATGTCTGACTACGCCACCCGTGGATTGCGGTCAGAGTGAACCGCCGCTACAGGGCAGACCGCTAAGGCTGGTGTTGTGGGTGCAGCAGAGCGTAGCATAACTCCCCACGGGAGGAGTATAGCCTCAGGGCAGTGTATGCGGAGGATGGGGGTGATGGTGCAGGGCAGCAGCAGTAACGACATTGAGTCAGTGATGCAGTTCAGGGCCTTTACTCACAGTTCTTATTATCCAGACCACGTCTGCAGGTAACGGCTGCCCACGTCGTACTGTGCTCACCAGGTGAGGGGCTCAGACAACTCCCAGATAACTTTGGAGCACTTCACAGGACCCCCTTTGTGTGTCCTTTGTCTGGCCTTTCTTACCAACCCTTCTGTCCGGCTGCCTCGGGCCTCCTCTTGGTAAACTTGGCGCCAGTTTCCCTGACCCTATGTGGTGCCTTCCTAGCGGGTGTAGCGAGGGGCTGCGCCACATAAAATGTCACAGCCTCCGGTTTCTAGCTGAGGGTCATTTCCTGCCTCCACTAGTTTCGTGGACCGGTCTCCCCCTTTGGCCTGACCCCTCCACGCAGGTGGATTCGGGCGTGCGGTGGCGACTCGCCCGTCCGCACGCCTGGGATCCCTTCGTTCCTCGTTCCTGGAGACTTCTCCGCTCCTCTTCCTTCCTTCTCCCTCTTCCAGGCCTGGGCCTCTGTTACTAGGCCCACCTCCGGAGCAGAGCTCATGCAGAGCCCCTGCTCCCTGCCACTTCTGCTCAGACTTCTCTGCACTGAACTAAGATGGTGCCCACCTTTTATACTCCCTTCTCAATGCACCCAGGAACTGCTTCCTCCCTGCTCCTGCACTACAGGGTTCCCCTTCCTCAGTGTTCCCTCCCCCCACTCCAGTCAGGGACAGGGACTGTCGTGCCCATCTCAGGGGCATATTGGTCGCCCTGCCCCACGGCAATGTGGTGTAATGCATGCAGGTGTCGGGTCCTGATCCACACTCCATCCTTACCTGAGAGTGAGATATCACACCTCTGGGTGAGGTGCAATACCTCTGTAGCAACCGAGCCCTCAGAGTGCTATAGTTCCATTTATCTTCAGCCTAGGTGACGTATTGCGATACAGGGCCGTGATTTTGGCTATAAAAGGTTCCCCTAGACCCCTACCCCAAGCTTTTTAAGAGAATCATATATGGCGTGCCAGGAGACTCTATGGAATGCTTTCTCAGCATCCAACGAGAGAATCTAATTACAAATTTTTAACTGCATCTAGCCCAGGAAATACTTTGTGCCTAGTAGCAGTGTCTGCTAGTCAGCGGATTATCCCGGCTGTTAAGCAAGCTACACCACCTGTAGTTTGGACACTTAATTTTTTCAAAGGAAATGCTTCGGGACCACGGGATACTCAGTGAAGAGCATCAGGAGGCACCCCAAGCCACAGGGGCTGGGACTGGCGGTAGGACGCCTTGCAGTGGACCGCCAAGCTCGATCCTTATAAAAGCTTTTTAACTGCAGCAGCTTTAGTTGACGCTACTGGAGCTGGAATTACGCGGCTGCTGGCATGAGACTTGCCCTCCAATAGATCCTTGTAAATGGATTTAAAGTGTATTCATTCAAATTAGAGAGACAATTTAAATTAAAAAGCTTAGAGCTGCCTCCACCACAGGGGGGCTCTCTCGACCCACCAGCGGACTGGCACCAGTATTGGGAGAGGGGGGCTGGCCGTCAGGGTTCACCGCGGCTCTGGCACAAACCCGGCGACACGGAGGTGGCACGGGCAGGAGCGGACTGAACGTGTCGGCTTCTCACTTTTTGGATTTTAGAAGGGCATGACATGCCTATATCTGTGTCTCCCCCTCCTTTTACTCCTCCACCTCTTCTCTTTTCGCATGACTATATGTACTTGTCACTTTTCCATGTGTTAGTTGTGTCTTCTGAGCAGTTTGTGAGCTTTTGGACACCTTTGAAGGTGTTTTCTATGTGTTTCTATGTGTTTTTGTTTGCCTGCCATTGGTTTTAACGGTGTTCGAAGGTGTTCGACAAACAGTTCGACGAACAATTCGTCGAACACACGGGTGTTCGACGAAACGAACCGAACTCGAACACTACGGGGGTGGCTCAACACTAATCACTATGTGCATTATCTCTGTACTGTGACATCACTATGTGCATTATCTATGTACTGTGACCTCACTATGTGTATTATCTCTGTAATGTGACATCACTGTGCTTATTATCTCTGTACTGTGACATCACTATATGTATTATCTCTGTAATGTGACATAACTGTGTTTATTATTTTTCTACTGTGATCTCACTTTGTGCATTATATCTTTACTGTGACATCACTATGTGCATCATCTATGTACTGTGACCTCATTATGTGCATTATCTATGTACTGTGACATCACTATGTGTATTATCTCTGTAATGTGATATCACTGTGTTTATTATCTCTGTAATGTGACCTCACTGTGTTTATTATCTCTCTACTGTGACCTCACTATGTGCATTACCTCTGTACTGTGACCTCACTATGAGCATTATCCCTGTACTGTGACATCACTGTGTTTATTATCTCTGTACTGTCACCTCACTATGTGCATTACCTCTGTACTGTGACCTCACTATGAGCATTATCTCTATTGTGACATAACTATGTGCATTTTCTCTATATTGTGACATCACTATGTGAATTATCTCTGTAATGTGACATCACTGTGTTTATTATCTCTCTACTGTGACATCACTATGTGCATTATCTCTGTACTGTGACCTCACTATGTGCATTATCTATGTACTGTGACATCACTATGTGCATTATCTCTGTACTGTGACATCACTATGTATTATCTCGGTAATCTGACATCACTGTGTTTATTATCTCTGTTCTGTGACCTCACTATGTGCATTATATCTGCACTGTGACCTCACTATGTGCTTTATCTCTTTACTGTGACCTCATTATATGCATTATCTCTGCACTGTGACATCACTATGTGCATTATCTCTGTACTGTGACATCACTAATTGTACTATCTCTGTAAAGTGGCATCACTGTGTTTATTATCTCTCTACTGTGACCTCACTATGTGCATTATATCTGCTCTGTGACCTCACTATGTGCATTATCTATGTACTGTGACATCACTATGTGGATTATCTCGGTACTGTGACATCACTATGTGTATTATTACTGTAATATGACATCATTGTGTTTATTATCTCTCTACTGTGACCTCACTATGTGCATTATCTCAGTACTATGACCTCACTATGTGCATTATCTACGTACTATGACATCACTATGTACATTATCTCTGTACTGTGACATCACTATGTGCATTATCTCTGTAATGTGACATCAGTGTGTTTATTATCACTGAATTGTGACCTCACTATGTGCATTATCTCTGTACTGTGACCTCACTATGTGCATTATCTATGTACTGTGACATCACTGTGTGCATTATCTCTGTACTGTCACATCACTACGTGTAATATCTCTGTAATGTGACCTCACTATGTGCATTATCTCTGTACTGTGACATCACTATGTGCATTATCTCTGTACTGTGTCATCACTATGTGTATTATCTCTGTACTGTGACATTACTATGTGTATTATCTAAGAAATGTGACATCACTGTGTTTATTATCTCTCTACTGTGACCTCACTACGTGAATTATCTCTTTACTGTGACCTTACTATGTGCATTATCTATGTACTGTGACATCACTATGTGCATTATCTCTGTACTGTGACATCACTATGTGCATTATCTCTGTACTGTGACATAACTATATGTATTATCTCTGTAATGTGACATCACTGTGTTTATTATCTCTCTACTGTGACCTCACTATGTGCATTATCTCTGTAGTGTGAACTCACTATGTGCATTATCTATGTACTGTGACATCACTATGTGCATTATCTCTGTACTATGACATCACTATGTGTATTATCTCTTTAATGTGACATCACTGTGCTTATTATCTCTGTACTGTGACATCACTATGTGTATTCTCTCTGTAACATGATATCACTATTTGCATTATCTCTGTACTGTGACATCACTATGTGCATTATCTCTGTACTGTGACATCACTATGTGCATTATGTCTGCTCTGTGACCTCACTATGTGCGTTATCTATGTACTGTGACATCACTATGTGGATTATCTCGGTACTGTGACATCACTATGTGTATTATCACTGTAATGTGACATCATTGTGTTTATTATCTCTCTTCTGTGACCTCACTATGTGCATTATCTCTGTACTGTGACCTCACTATGTGTATTATCTCAGTACTATGACCTCACTATGTGCATTAGCTCTGTACTGTGACATCACTATGTGTATTATCTCTGTAATGTGACATCACTGTGTTTATTATCACTCAATTGTGACCTCACTCTGTGCATTATCTCTGTACTGTGACCTCACTATGTGCATTATCTATGTACTGTGACATCACTGTGTGCATTATCTCTGTACTGTCACATCACTACGTGTAATATCTCTGTAATGTGACCTCACTATGTGCATTATCTCTGTACTGTGACATCACTATGTGCATTATCTCTGTAATGTGACATCACTGTGTTTATTATCTCTCTACTGTGACCTCACTATGTGCATTATCTCTGTAGTGGGAACTCACTATGTGCATTATCTATGTACTGTGACCCCACTATGTGCATTATCTCTGTACTATGACATCACTATGTGTATTATCTCTGTAATGTGACATCACTGTGCTTATTATCTCTGTACTGTGACATCACTATGTGTATTCTCTCTGTAACATGATATCACTATTTGCATTATCTCTGTACTGTGACATCACTATGTGCATTATCTCTGTTCTGTGACATTACTATGTGTATTATCTCTGTAACATGACATCACTGTGCTTATTATATCTGTATTGTGACATCACTATGTGTATTATCTCTGTAATGTGACATCACTATGTGTATTATCTCTGCAATATGACATCACTGTGTTTATTATCTCACTACTGTGACCTCACTAGGTGCATTATCTCTGCACTGTGACATCACTATGTGCATTATCTCTGTACTGTGACCTCACTATGTGTATTATCTCTGTAATGTGACATCACTGTGTTTATTATCTCTGTACTGTGACATCACTATGTGTTTTATCTCTGTAACATGACATCACTGTGCTTGTTATCTTTGTACTGTGACATCACTATGTGTATTATCTCTGTAATGTGACATCACTGTGTTTATTTTCTCTCTACTGTGACCTCACTATGTGCTTTATCTCTGTACTGTGACATCACTATGTGTATTATCTCTGTAATGCGACATCACTGTGTTTATTATCTCTGTACTGTGATATCACTATGTGTATTATCTCTGTAATGTGACATCACTGTGTTTATTATCTCTCTACTGTGACCTCACTATGTGCATTATCTATGTACTCTGACCTCACTATGTGCATTATCTATGTACTGTGACATCACTATGTGCATTATCCCTGTACTGTGACATCACTATGTGTATTATCCCTGTACTGTGACATCACTGTGTTTATTATCTCTGTACTGTGACCTAACTATGTGCATTATCTCTGTACAGTGACCTCACTATGTGCATTATCTCAGTACTGTGACATCACTATGTGCATTATCTCTGTACTGTGACATCACTATGTGTATTATCCCTGTACTGTGACATCACTGTGTTTATTATCTCTGTACTGTGACCTAACTATGTGCATTATCTCTGTACAGTGAACTCACTATGTGCATTATCTCTGTACTGTGACATCACTATGTGCATTATCTCTGTAACGTGACATCACTGTGTTTATTATCTCTGTACTGTGACATCACTTTGTGTATTATCTTTGTAACTTGACATCACTGTGCTTATTATCTGTGTACTGTGACATCACTATGTGTATTATCTCTGTAATGTGACATCACTGTGTTTATTATCTCTCTACTGTGACCTCACTATGTGCATTATCCCTGTACTGTGACCTCACTATGTGCATTATCTCTGTACTGTGACCTCACTGTGTATTATGTCTGTAATGTGACATCACTGTGTTTATTATCTCTCTACTGTGACCTCACTATGTGCATTATCCCTGTACTGTGACCTCACTATGTGCATTATCTCTGCACTGTGACATCGCTATGTGCATTATCTCTGTACTGTGACATCACTATGTGTATTATCTCTGTAATGTGACAACACTTTGTTTATTATCCCTGTACTGTGACATCACTTTGTTTATTATCTCTGTACTGTGACCTCACTATGTGCATTACCTCTGTACTGTGACCTCACTATGAGCATTATCTCTGTACTGTGACATCACTATGTGCATTTTCTCTGTACTGTGACATCACTATGTGTATTATCTCTGTAATGTGATATCACTGTGTTTAGTGACTCTGTACTGTGACATCACTAAGTGTATTATCTCTGTAATGTGACATCACTGTGTTTATTATCTCTGTACTGTGACATCACTGTGTTTATTATCTCTAATAATAATAATAATAATAATAATAATAGTTTATTTTTATAGCGCCAACATATTCCGCAGCACTTTACAAATTTTAGGGGGGACTTATACAGACAATACAGAATAAGCATATCTCATATCGAACGGAGTGAGGGCCCTGCTCGCGAGCTTACAGTCTATGAGGAAGTGGGGGAGACACAAAAGGTAAAAAGTACATATATTGTATAATGCAGCCTTGATATACTGAATAGGATAAATAATAATACATGGACTGGTCGCCAGCCAGTATGTGTGCAGTCCTGACAGAGGCTTTTATGTGCATGGTTGGTTTGAACCCGAAGTTGAAGAAGATTTTAATATGGGGGAAAGCTGGGATGGACAGAGTGTGTTTAGGTGATACGCCAGTCTAAAGAAATGTGTTTTTAGGGTTCGCTTGAAACTGTGGGTATTGGGAATTAATCGAACTGTCCTGGGTAGTGCATTCCAGAGAATTGGCGCAGCACGCGAGAAATCTTGGAGACGGGAGTGGGAAGTTCGGATTATGGAGGATTTTAGTTTCAAGTCATTTGCAGAACGGAGGGCACATGTAGGGTGGTAGACTGAGACAAGGGAGGAGATGTAGGGGGGTACTGAAGCATGGAGCGCTTTGTGGGTAAGCGTGATAAGTTTAAAACGAACTCTATATTGGATGGGCAACCAATGCAATGACTGGCACAGGGAAGAGGCATCGGTGTAGCGGTTGGCGAGGAATATGATCCTGGCTGCTGCGTTCAGGACGGATTGGAGAGGGGAGAGTTTAGTAAGAGGGAGACCGATTAGTAGAGCGTTGCAATAGTCAAGACGAGAATGAATAAGAGCGACAGTAAGAGTTTTTGCCGAGTCAAAGGTGAGAAAAGTCCTGATTCTTGAGATGTTTTTGAGGTGTAGATGACATGAACGAGCGAGTGATTTGATGTGAGGAGTGAAAGAAAGATCTGAATCAAAAATGACCCCAAGACAGCGGGCTTGTAGCTGGGGAGTAATGGTTGAGCCACAAACGGAGATGGCAATATCGGGCACAGGTAGATTAATGGAGGGAGGAAAGACGAGTAGTTCAGTTTTTGACAGATTCAGTTTTAGGCAGAGGGAGGACATAATGTTAGACACAGCAGAAAGACAATCACTGGTCTTTTGTAGTAATGCAGGGGTGATGTCCGGAGCAGAGGTGTATAATTGGGTGTCATCAGCATAGAGATGGTACTGAAAACCGAATCTACTGATTGTTTGTCCAATAGGAGCAGTGTATAAGGAGAAAAGAAGGGGGCCTAGGACTGATCCTTGTGGAACCCCGACAGTAAGAGGAAGTAGGGAGGAGGAGGAGCTGGCGAAAGACACAGAGAAGGAGCGGTCAGAGAGATAAGAGGAGAACCAGGAGAGAACCGTGTCCTTGAGGCCAATAGTGCGGAGCATAGTGAGGAGGAGCTGATGATCCACAGTGTCAAATGCTGCAGAGAGATCCAGGAGAATCAGCAGGGAGTAGTGACCATTAGATTTAGCTGTTAGTAGATCATTAGAGACTTTAGTGAGGGCAGTTTCAGTAGAATGTAAAGAGCGGAAACCAGATTGTAAAGGGTCAAGAAGAGAGTTGTCTGAGAGATAGCGGATTAGACGGGAGTGGACCAGGCGTTCCAGGAGTTTAGAGATAAAGGGAAGATTGGAAACAGGTCTGTAGTTGGCCGTGCAGTTCTGGTCGAGGGATGGTTTTTTAAGTAATGGTTGTATGCTGGCGTGTTTAAAAGAAGAGGGAAAGATACCAGATGAGAGGGAAAGGTTGAAAATTTTAGTTAGGTGAGAGGTGACAGCTGGAGCAAGGGACTGAAGGAGATGTGAGGGAATAGGGTCGCTGGTGCAGGTGGTAGGGCGAGAAGATGCAAGGAGCCTGATCACTTCATCTTCCGTGACTGGTTCGAAGTCAGAAAATGAGCAAGATACAATGTGGCGGGGGGGAGCATGCATAACATTTGGGGATTGGGAGAAAATTTCCTGTCGGATATGGTCAATTTTTTCTTTGAAATAGTTAGCCAGATCGTCAGCGCTGAGGTCGGTGGTCGGGGCCTGTGCTGTTTGATTGAGGAGAGAATGAAACGTGTGAAAGAGTCGTTTAGGATTATTGGAAAGTGAGATGATGAGGTTGTTAAAGTAGGTTTGTTTGGAGAGGTGAAGGGCAGAGTTATATGTTTTCAGCATAAATTTATAGTGGAGGAAATCTTCGGGCAGATTTGATTTTCTCCACAGCCGTTCAGCGCACCTGGAGGACCGCTGGAGAAGACGTGTTTGAGGCGTGTGCCAGGGTTGTCGCCGTCTATGCCGAATTGTTCTTTGTGTAGGAGGTGCGGCTTCATCCAGGGCGCATAGCATTATTTTGTTATAATGCTTCAATGCAGATTCGGGACATGAGAGGGAGGAGATTGGGGCCAATGATGATTGCAACCTTTTTATAAATTTCTGGGTGTTAATGGCGCGTAAATTTCTATAAGTGTGGACGGTGGGAGTGTCTTGAGTAGAGTCACAGTTCTTGACAGAGAATGAAAGAAGATTATGGTCAGAGAGTGGAAGGGGAGAGTTAGTAAAGTCATGTACTGAGCAAAGCCGGGAGAAGATCAGGTCCAATGTGTTCCCGTCCTCATGTGTAGGAGAATTAGCAAGCTGTGAAAGGCCGAAGGAGGAGGTTAGCGATAAAAGGTGAGCGGCAGATGGGGAAAGAGAATCGCCAATTGGGATGTTAAAGTCTCCCATGATTATCGTGGGGATGTCGCAGGATAGAAAATTTGTAAGCCAGGCAGCAAAGTGATCCAGGAATTGATGGAGGGGACCTGGGGGGCGATAGACAACCGCCACTCGCAGGGAGAAGGGCCGGTAGAGTCTGACTATGTGGGCCTCAAAGGACGGGAAGATAAGGGAGGGTACAGGGGGGATAACCTGAAAAGTACATTTTGTTGAAAGAAGCAGACCAACACCTCCACCTGATCTGTTGTCAGGTCGCGGGGTATGAGAGAAATGTAGGCCACCATAGGAGAGAGCTGCAGCGGCGGTGGTGTCCGACTGCTGGATCCAGGTTTCAGTGAGAGCCAGAAGGTTGAGGGAATTAGAGAGGAAAAAGTCATGGATGTAAGAGAGTTTATTACAAGCTGAGCGTGCATTCCAAAGGGCACAGTTGAATGAGACAGAAGATATGCAGGGAATATTAATGAGATTAGCAGGGTTTCTGAATGTAACAGGGAAAGAGTTAGTGTTATTATTACTGGAGGGTCCTGGGTTGGGAGAAATATCACCTGCGACTAATAGAAGGAAGATACAGAGAGTGAGCAGATGATTGAGTGATTTGTGAGAGCGTTTCCTGCGTTGTATGGTGGGAATGAATGGATCTGCGTGGTATAACATTGTGAAGAGAGCATGACAACTGTACATAGGAGAAGAGAGGAGTGAGGGATTAATATGGATGAAGTGTGCCGCATTTGTGGGAGAACGGTGAATGTGGATGATTGTAGCAACCAGAGTATAAATGGCACAGATACAAATGGTGAATACTGTTTGCCAAAAAGATGACCTGGAAGCAAGTTTGTTTAATTGTCTTGCATGTCTTACCTGTCTCCTGCCCTGTCCAACTGCCATTTTCTAACTGCCAGGGCACTTTGCTAAATTATGGCACTTCGATAAAGTATGCATAAATGCCCCCGCATAAATGCCTCCCCTTAACTAAGTCTCAATATATAGGGACGTATCTGCTTAGATCTGCACAGATTTAACTCATTAACAATCAATCACTAGCTTAAAAGACAACAGGAGACCATAAAGTGCAGGGAAAAAAAAAAAAAAAAAAAGACTAGTAAACTCGGCATGGATCATAAACTCTTAAAGTAAGTGTGATGACCTTTAAGTATCATGGAATAAAAAAGCTAGAGGAGTGAAAAAATATATACCAGAAATTGATAGGCTGCAGAGCATTGCATGGAGATATAATGCAGTTTTCAGGACAGATCACACAAGCAGTGAAAAATATATACCAGAAATTGATAGGCTGCAGAGCCTCTGCACTGTACTGTGACCTCACTATGTGCATTATCTCTGTACTGTGACCTCACTATGTTCATTTTCTATGTACTGTGACATCACTATGTGCATTATCTCTGTACTGTGACATCACTATGTGTATTATCTCGGTAATGTGACATCACTGTGTTTATTATCTCTCTACTGTGACCTCACTATGTGCTTTATCTCTGTACTGTGACCTCACTATGTGTGTTATCTCTGTACTGTGACCTCACTATGTGCATCATCTCTGCACTGTGACCTCACTATGTGCATTATCTCTGTACTGTGACCTCACTATGTGCATTATCTCTGCACTGTGACCTCACTATGTGCATTATCTCTGTACTGTGACCTCACTATGTGCATTATCTCTGCACTGTGACATCACTATGTGCATTATCTCTGTACTGTGACCTCACTATGTGCATTATCTCTGTACTGTGACCTCACTATGTGCATTATCTCTGTAATGTGACCTCACTATGTGCATTATCTCTCTACTGTGACCTCATTATGTGCATTATCTCTGTACTGTGACCTCACTATGTGCATTATCTCTGTACTTTGACCTCAATATGGGCATTATCTCTGTACTGTGACATCACTATGTGTATTATCTCTGTAATGTGACATCACTGTGTTTATTATCTCTGTACTGTGACATCACTATGTGTATTATCCCTGTAATGTGGCATCACTGTGTTTATTATCTCTCTACTGTGACATCACTATGTGCATTATCTCTGTACTGTGACCTCACTATGTGCATTATCTATCTACTGTGACATCACTATGTGCATTATCTCTGTACTGTGACATCACTATGTGTATGTGTATTATCTCGGTAATGTGACATCACTATGTTTATTATCTCTCTACTGTGACCTCACTATGTGCATTATCTCTGTACTGTGACCTCACTATGTGCATTATCTCTGTACTGTGACCTCACTATGTGCATTATCTCTGCACTGTGACATCACTATGTGCATTATCTCTGTACTGTGACCTCACTATGTGCATTATCTCTGTACTGTGACCTCACTATGTGCATTATCTCTGTAATGTGACCTCACTATGTGCATTATCTCTCTACTGTGACCTCATTATGTGCATTATCTCTGTACTGTGACCTCACTATGTGCATTATCTCTGTACTTTGACCTCAATATGGGCATTATCTCTGTACTGTGACATCACTATGTGTATTATCTCTGTAATGTGACATCACTGTGTTTATTATCTCTGTACTGTGACATCACTATGTGTATTATCCCTGTAATGTGGCATCACTGTGTTTATTATCTCTCTACTGTGACATCACTATGTGCATTATCTCTGTACTGTGACCTCACTATGTGCATTATCTATCTACTGTGACATCACTATGTGCATTATCTCTGTACTGTGACATCACTATGTGTATGTGTATTATCTCGGTAATGTGACATCACTATGTTTATTATCTCTCTACTGTGACCTCACTATGTGCATTATCTCTGTACTGTGACCTCACTATGTGCATTATCTCTGTATTGTGACCTCACTATTTGCATTATCTCTGCACTGTGACCTCACTATGTTCATTATTTCTGTACTGTGACCTCACTATCTGCATTATCTCTGCACTGTGACATCACTATGTGCATTATCTCTGTACTGTGACATCACTATGTGTATTATCTCTGTAATGTGACATCACTGTGCTTATTATCTCTTTACTGTGACATTACTATGTGTATTATCTCTGTAATGTGACCTCACTATGTGCATTATCTCTGCACTGTGACATCACTATGTGTATTATCTCTGTAATGTGGCATCACTGTGTTTATTATCTCTCTACTGTGACATTACTATGTGTATTATCTCTGTAATGTGGCATCACTGTGTTTATTATCTCTGCACTGTGACATCACTATGTGTATTATGTCTGTAATGTGACATCACTGTCTTTATTATCTCTCTACTGTGACATCACTATATACATTATCTCTGTACTGTGACCTCACTATGTTCATTATCTATGTACTGTGACATCCCTATGTGCATTATCTCTGTATTGTGACATCACTATGTGTATTATCTCTGTACTGTGACATCACTATATAGTTAGTAAAGCCGAATAAAGACTTGCGTCCATCAAGTTCGACCTGTAAGTTCTGTAGTTGCTAAAGTTGATCCAGAGGAGGGCAAAAACCCCAAATGATTTGGCCAATCTTCACCTGAGGAAAAATTCCCTCCCGACTCTGAAACCAGCAGTCAGAATAAATCCCTGTATCAACCTACTATTTTATTCTATTTTTAAGTATATGCTGAAATCTGCCTGGTATCTAGAAATGCATCCAGTCCCCGCTTGAACTGGTTTAGTGAATCCGACATTACCGTCTCCTCACTCAGTGAATTCCATATTTTCACTGCTCTTACCGTAAAGAACCCCTTCCTATGCTGGTGCTGGAACCTTTTCTCTTCCAGTCTTAATGAATGCCCTTTTGTTACCGTAATATCCCTCCTTTTGAACAAATCCCGGGCAAGGTCTCTATACTGTCCCCTAACATATTTGTACACATTTATTATGTCCCCCCTCAACCTTCTCTTTTCCAGGATGAATAGTCCTAGTTTTGCCAACCTCTCTGGGTATTGCAGTCCCTCCATTCCACTTATTAATTTTGTTACCCTCCTTTGTACCTTTTCAAGCTCGTTTATATCCTTTCTATATATTGGTTTCGACTAATCAGCAGAGCGGTGTTTAAATTTGGCGCTAATACTGCTGATTGGTTGCGGCCGGCGACAGCGACCAATCAGCAGAGTGTTGTTTAAATTTGGCACCAAAATTGCTGATTGGTCGCGGCCGGCCACCGCGATCAATCAGCAGAGCGGGGTTTACATTTGGCGCCAGAATCGCTGATTGGTCACGCCCGGCGGTCGCGACCAATCAGCAGATCGGAATTTTAAATTTTGCGCCAATACTGCTGATTGTTCGAGGCCGGCGACTGAGACCAATTAGCAGAGCATTGTTTAAATTTGGCGTCAATCTCGCTGATTGGTCGCGTCTGCCGTCCGCGACCAATCAGCAGAGCGTTGTTTAAATTTGGTGCCAATCTCGCTGATTGGTCGCGGCTGGAATTCGCGACCAATCAACAGAGCATTGTTTAAATTTTTCGCCAAAATCGTTGATTGGTCGCGGCTGGCGGTAGCGACCAATCAGCAGAGCGGTGTTTCAATTTGCCACCAAAATCGCTGATTGGTCGGGGCCGGCGGCCGCAACCAATCAGCGTCGTATTAGTGAGGACCGAGGAGCGGTGCTGCCTGTGCGGGTACTTCCGCTGCCAGCAGCTGGGAGATGAGCGGCTGCTCGCAGCAGAAGCATCCCGACCGGCGGTGCCGCTCCTCGGTCCTCCGTTCACACTTGCCGTCGGGAGCTCATAGCGCTGTTTAAATTAAGCGCCAATCTCGCTGATTGGTCGCGGTTGGTTGGGGCATTAAAACCGTCTTGTTAAACCACTCTGAACTCCACGTCTCTTCCAAGGGGCATTAAAACCGTCTTGTTAAGCTACTGTGACCTCCACGTCTCTTCCAAGGGGCATTTAAACGGTCTTGTTAAGATACTGTGACCTCCACGTCTCTTCCAAGGGGCATTAAAACCATCTTGTTAAACCACTCTGAACTCCACGTCTCTTCCAAGGGGGATTAAAACCGTCTTGTTAAGCTACTGTGACCTCCACGTCTCTTCCAAGGGGCATTAAAACCGTCTTGTTAAACCACTCTGAACTCCACGTCTCTTCCAAGGGGCATTAAAACCGTCTTGTTAAACCACTCTGAACTCCACGTCTCTTCCAAGGGGCATTGATATTGTCTTTTTATTCCACTGTAACCTCCACCACTCTTCCAAGGGGCATTAAAACCATCTTGTTAAGCTACTGTGACCTCCATGTCTCTCCTAAGGAGCATTAAAACCATCTTGTTAAGCTACTGTGACCTCCACGTCTCTTCCAAGGGGCATTAAAATGGTCTTGTTAAACCACTGTGAACTACACAGCTCTTCCAAGGGGCATTGAAATGTTGTTTTCAGTTACCTCTAACCTCCACGACTCTTCCATTCACTGCTAAGGCCAACAGTGTACTGGAGTCCCAGTTGCTATAAATGGAAAAAATGGTTTAGTTAAGGCCCTCTGACCTCCATGTCACTTCCAAGGGGCTTTGGAGTGCCTCGACATTTTTGGTAGGCATTGCACTCACTGTATGCCCTATAACTGTGTAGCCGAACCGCTCCTTTTGGTACAGAAATATATCCTACAAGACATGTGTGGTTGACTGGCCTGATATTGATGTGAATGGTCCCTGTTCCTCCTGCTCTTTCTCCTTTGCCACCACCTCATCCATCATTCATCACCTGAAGCTTTGTTTTAACAGGAGTCATAGAACTGGGATAGTAGCAGGATAACATCCAGAAATCCTCGGAGGAGGTAGGATATGCGCCAAAACGTTGACCACCTCAGGCCTAGCCGCTACTACATACATGAGCTTGCATTCCAAGGAACAGAAAGCTAATGAGATGGATAGCCTCATGATCATAAATAATTTACTCGTTGTGTAGGAGGCCGACCATTGCTGCTGTTTACCTTCTGAACTTTGTGTTGAAGCCTGATTGACCCAGGACCCGCAATCCTCTATGTCTGGAGGACGTGTTGCATCACAGTGTCCAGCTGTATCCCGGCTTCCACAATATTAACCCAGTGTGAAGGCGTCAGTGAGATGGACCATCCCTGGCCACATTCACTTGTCCACGTGTTTGTGGTTAGGCTGTCCTTCCCACTAAATGCACTGGGGAGGTCACAGGTAATGTTTTGGTATGCGCGCTTGTGTATAAGGCGCACCGAGACAAATAGGGGCAGCTGGGGATCGTTTATGGACACCCAGCCGCCCCCAGGCGGCTGGGGACCGTGTGTGGGCACCCGGCCGCGGGGCGGCTGGGGACCGAGTATGGACACCCGGCCGCCCCCTGGCGGATGGGGACCAAGCGTAAACACCCGACCACCCCCGGCGGCTGCGGACCAAGCGTGGACACCCGGCCGCCGGGCGGCTGGGGACTGAGTATGGATACCAGGCCGCCGACGCAGCCATGACGTGGTGGCCAGATTCCGCCTCCACATGCCTAAAAGGCCCAATTTCAAGTGCAAGCAAGCAAGCAGTATGGTATTGCAGCCTGGGGGTGGGTGAGTGGGTGGCAGGCTGCATACTTGCTCTTTCATTGCAAGGAATGGGGGAGGTACAATTGAACACTGCCCTGGGACAAGGACTTGCACGGGGATAGTTGCAAGTCTGCATCTTCTGATGCGGCAAGGATCATTTCTGATGGGCACACTTTTAGGCAGTGACCTAGGTGTCAGAGATGCATCCAGGGGTCTTCCCCATGCTGTTCCCATGTCTTTTCAGCACTGTATGCATGTGTCACACAGCACATGGCCAGATAAGGTTGTAAAATGTTAAAATGACATTTCCCGGTGATTGCATTTGTCACGGTTGAAAGCAATGCAAAAGTGCAAAAACGCATAAAAAATGCTACTTGTGAACATAGCCCAAGGTGTGGAGGAGTATTTTTGTTTTTGGTTATTTATTTTACCTTATACACAAGTCATTACCCTGGAAAGGATGTTCCTTAACATATTTCACAGGAAAACAGTTTCAGTTTCATTTTTGAACCTTCTATTGTGAGCCCGTAAAAGTGGCTTAATACCTCTGACCACGTTATTGACAGCAGTGACCTGGGGGTCAGAAATGCTTCCTGGGGCGATCCCCATGCTGTCCCCGTGTCATTTGAGCACTGTCACTATCGTTTTGGGCACTTTTTAGGCTTTCTACAGACTGCCGGGGGTGCCGCCGCAAAAATGCTCGGGTCTCCCATAGGGACATTGGGTTCATTGCTCGGGTCCGGCAACCGAGTATCACGGCGAGCTCCCGAGCATTTTAGTGTCGCTCAACACTAGTCCCTATCTGATATTTAGTTCTGTGTGCAGTTTCTGTGTTACACCCAGACAGATGAACCGCTGTATACTCACACGTATCAGATTCCTGAATGTTTGGAAACTTTTCTAGTTTTTTTTTTTATCACAAAACATAGAGATGTCAGGGATTGAACCCAGGGCCTCATACATGCAAAGCATGCGCTCTACCACTGAGCTACATCCCCTGTATGGACACCCAGGGATTTGTTCTCATCTCCAAGAGACACTAATCTATGACTATCTACTAATAGATTTTCTCTATTATTTTTTCTCTTTTATAATCATGCAGCATAAATAACATCATATTCTCATAGTCTGGACTATTAGGGACAAGACGAAACTATTTTTCTTTAATTTTTTATTATTTGTTTATATTTAAAATATGGGGAAAAAAGGAGGCGATTTTATTTTTTACATCTTTTTTTGAACAGATTAAAAAAAAATGCAATTCTCCTTTTCCCATATTTTAAAGAGATTGTTCCCTACTGGATGGCGCTTTTCGATTGTCCCAATCAAATAAGAAGAAAGCATAGAGCACTTACCTCCCAGATATGCACCGTGACAAGCACTGCACCCCATGATGATCTCCTGACATTGCTTATGTCTGATGATTGGTTGCAGGCCATCAGCGGCGGCAGAAAGGCGGCATCACCTGCAGGAGAGATTACACTCTTGTGTCAGTGTGAGCGGGCTGTCGTCGAGAGCAGTCACATTAGTGACTGCTGATGTGACTGCTCTCCAAGTCATCCGGACTGTCATGGGACAGTATGGATTATATTCACGGCGGACAGGTGAGTATTATGGTGGTTTACTATTTTTTGTAGTTTACTGGTGACAAGGGTATCAGGGATTAGGTGTTAAGGTGAGCATTATGGTGTTTTTTAATTTTTTCTCTTTTACCGGGAACAAGGACTTCGGTGGATTAGACATAAAGGTGAGTATAATACTTTTTTATTTTTATTTCAATAAAAGAGTGTTTGTCTTTATTTAAAATAAAGGACTTTATTCTGGGTGTTTTTTTTTACAATCTGACTATTGGGTTAGTAATAGGGAGTCTTATAGATGCCTCTCCATTACTAACTTGTGGACTTGATATTAGCGGCCATAAAACAGCTGACGTCAACCCCACAATCATTAACCCACTTGTCATCGCATCAGGGCAAGTGGGAAAATCGGAGGCTAAGCATCAGATTTGGCACATTTTATTGATGCGCCATTTCTGCGGCGGATGAGAGCTGATGTTTTTAGTCTAGGAGGGGGCCAATAACCATGGCCACTTCCTAAGCTATTAATATAAGCCCGCAGCTGTCTGTTTAGCCTTTGATGGTTAGTGAATATAGGGGGACCCCACATCAATTTTTGTTTGGGGTCTCCCCTTTAATAATCAATAAAGGCTAAGCAAACAGCTGTGCGCTGATATTAATAGCCTGGGAACCGTAATGGGTATTGACCTGTTCCCAGAATATTAATATCAGCCACCAGCCGTTGACTTTCCCTTTGCTGATTATGAAAATGACGAGGGACCCCACTTATTTTTTTTTTATTAACAAGCACAGTAAAATAGACACCTAAGGTAACCTTAGTTCGCAGCCTCTAGGTGTTCCAGCAGCTGGAAACTCCCAAAACCTAAAATGTCCCTCAAAGTTTCCCATGAGATTTCTGGGCCTTGCAGCTGCCGGGAGACCCGGTGGCTTTGAACTCTACAAGGTTACCGGAGTTCAAGCCACCAGGTCTGACAGTAACTCTAACGTGGGACTTTTGAATGCCGGAGTGCCGGACAGGCGCCGGGAGCTGAATGCAGCTCACATCATTGTTGCCTGAGATCAGCGCCGAGCAAGAGACAATGATGGAAATTGTAGTCAGCACCCCTAGGGTACATTATGTGTAAAATAAAGAATTAAATTTAAAAAAACAGAGTGGGCTCTGGCCAAATTTTCATAACCAGCAGAGGGAAAGCCGTGTGCTGGTGGCTGATATTACTAGCCAGGGAAAGGGGCCATTAGCCCAAAATGTTCCCTGGTTATCAATAACAGCTATCAAAAGACTGACCGTCACTTCCAAAACAGAAAACTGGTCTGTACAGGTGCTTACTAAGAGTAGCCATCTCTATATATGACTAACAAATAAAGTAGCACTCTGTAGCGCTATAGCATGCAAACATGAAAAATATGAAATTTGAATAGCATTACTGCTCTAGAAAATAGAAATAAATGAGAATTCTTAGCGCATAAATTGGCCAATTCATGTGTATCCGACAGCCACGGTAAGGCGACTCTCGTCACCTGGAACCTACCTGGTGTGAATCCAATCTTATACTAAAGTCTACATGTATACGGGAGGGTAAGATCCTGCTATAATTAAAACCTCCTGAGGCTTAGGGATGGAGTGATCAGTCAGAAATCCTACAAATATATGTATATGTATGTAAATGTATACAAATATCAAAAGACTGACCCTCACTCCTCACTTCCAAAACAGAAAACCGGTGTGTACAGGTGCTTACTAAGAGTAGCCATCTCCATATATAACCAACAAATAAAGTAGCACTCTGGAGCGCAATAATATGCAAACATACTATTGTTATAGTTACTATTGTTATACTTTAGGAGGGCAACTTCACCATCTCCTTCTCCAAAATCTGCACCTTGCTGGTGATCCACTGACCAGCCCACCCGAGGTGTCCACAGGGAATCTGCCAGGTAGGAAGATTACCAGTCCAGCTCTTGTTCTAATAGACAGTTTTGTGGATTTGGGGTAACTGAGTGATAGGGACACATTATTATAGGGGCACGTGACACCCACATAAAATCCATGTATGTCATGTAGGACGGCCCTGGTGGTACAGAAAAGTAAAAACACTGATGACTTTTTTTTTTAGAGGCATTTGTATACTTTACCTTCTATTATTATTTATTCTATTTTCACTCATTTATATAACCTGATCATTTCCCTGACAGGTCGGTGAGTTGTTTATTGTTTAGCAATAATGTATCACCCACAACTATAAATGATAAAGAATAACATTCCATTCTTATCATTTACAGCAGAGGATAATTTATACCATATATAACATGTATATAATATCTACCAAAGCGAAAAAACGACTATTTACAAACATGGAGAAAACTGATTTTTCTATCTTTTCCAACACAGATTTATATACATTTATATTCTATTAATCAGATGGGATATTTCTATTCCACATTCTCTGCCTCATTCACCAGTTGGCAGCAAACATGGCGGCCTGGCTGCTCTGATGTCACAATGCTCAGGATTAGGGGGTCACTCAGTTATGATGTCATAATGACATCATGGAATGTCCTGAGGGTATATAATCTCTGAGCACTGTGACATCAGCGCCATTTCTTGAGTTGATGCTTTTGCTGAGACTTCACTTTGGTTGTGGAAGAGCGAACTAGTTTGTGTTACACATCTGGTGATTACTTCCATTTCTTCTTCTTGATCTTTGATCAGAGCACAATAACACCGGTGCCACCGGAGAGCTTAGTTCTCCAATATTCTATCAGCCAGCTCCAGGTACCTAAGTCATGAGCGCCCGGGAGCTGCGCCAGCTGATTGCTGACAATGAGGCATGGCTGCGCCGACCAGAAAATCAAGGTAAGTGAAATATTTGGGGGAGATCCACAATATTCCCACACTATAGGGCTTTCCTGGGAGGAGATATCCCTGGGGTATGAGGGGACACATTTCAGGACAGACAGTGCAGGTTAACTAAGGCCAAAATAAAGTCAATTCTTTCTAGGGTTCCCCTCTCCCTAAACACCACGGCAGTAGAAGGACCCATCACTATAGCCCAAAAGTGTTTACTAAAATTGGAAATAATTCTGATAAATTTGTTTATAGGTCAGGCCATAATTGTCCATGGACGGAGGAGGTCTCCTCCAAGAGATCAGGAAAGACCTTCTACCAGTGATGGAAGGAGGTCTCCTCCAAGAGATCAGGAAAGACCTTCTACCAGTGATGGACGTCAGAGAGACAGCAATGCTGTCACTGAGAGGAGAGGGAGACGGGCCAGAGATCCTCCACGGCGTAGAGGACAGGAAGAGAGCAGGGATAGAAGCCGCTCTCCTCTAAGACCAGCCCCTGCGGAGCCCTCCGGAACAACAGGAGAGAGCAGCAGGGATGGAGGCCGTCCCCTCCCACCCATTCAACTGGAGGAAGTGGGTGTGATGACACCACCACTGCCACAGGTGGAGCCACCTGCACAAAACCTACCTGTGCAGGAGAGACCTTCTACCAGTGATGGACGGTCTCCTCCAAGAGACGAGGAAAGACCTTCTACCAGTGATGGACGTCAGAGCGACAGCAATGCTGTGGAGCCACCTGCACAAAATCTACCTGTGCGGCAGAGGCGGCAGCATTGGGTTCGCAGGAGAGCACTGCTAATTGCAAATCTCCCAACAAGGGATGTAACCGCACAGGAGGAGGCCGAGTCATGTATCATCTGTATGACCGAATATGAGATCGGAGAGCAGGTCACGGTCCTTCCATGTGACCACACCTTCCATCAGGGATGTATTACTAGATGGCTCCGCTCCAACCCTCTGTGCCCCCTGTGCCGTAACCACTGCTTCCATTGAAGCACCATGTTCATGGTGCAGACAGTGGTGGAGAACATACTGACCCCCAGCCCAGGTAAGGGAGCAATGCATACATTAACACTACATTCATTACAAAACTGTAAAAAATATCACCTGTAACTTCCTGCTGTTCTGATCTCTCTTTAGTTTACCATCAGCTTTGGTCAACATCTTACCAAGCATGAAGGGCCATGAACACCCCAAAAACACCCGATGGTAAGTCACCTCTCATTCCCGCTGCCCCATGATATCTATATCACATGTGACATATAAGTAATTGTTCTTTTCTCCTTTTCATAGAAGGATGATCCAAGTCTGGAGAACATTGAGGAATTAGATCAGAATGACTTGTCCTTCATGTAAGTAGATATTAGAATTTGCTTTTTTATATTTTCCAGCTGATTATTAACTTTTTACTGGGAATCTATTGATGAGATGTAATAATTTGGTGTCTTCTCTTTACAGAAATCTGCAGAAGTTACAGATCATTTCCATAATGATCCACAGATCCCTCATCTGCTTCATAGAGACCCTGATTTCATCATGTGCAGAGATGCTGATAACAGCTGCAGCCCCGACTATGATATCCTCATATATTCCATTATTTGTCCAAATATTCCTAAAAATAAATAATATTTACCATCTCTATGTCTGGTTGTGACTTCACTATATAGAATGTTGTTACGTAACATTAGCAGCACATAATGATAAGTGAGGGAGGGATTTACCATTAGTTGGTATAGGGGTAGTGGCAACAGTTAAAGGGGATGTCCAGCACTCTTATATTGATGGCTTACCCTTAGGATAGGCGACCAATATCAGATTAATGGGGACGTGACCCCCGGCACGCGTGATCAGCTGTTCTTGGTGCCGGTTGGATGTGATTATTTGCAGACTGGAACAGCACAGCACCGACAACAGCATAGTGGCCACAGCGGGTACTGCAGATCCACTCTATTCATATGAATAGGGTCAGCTGTGCAGTACCTGGAAGCGGCCACTATACAGCTGGCAGAGCAGTACAGCACGGGCGCTGGCACCGCGTCCCACATTGGTTTAAACTGCTCGCGATACTCATCTCTCCACGTTCCTCCGCAGTTCGGTGTCTTCCGACTCTGGAGCATTATATGGGGCCCATACTGTATGGAGCATTATATGGGGCCCATACTGGATGAAGAATTATATGGGGCTCATACTGTATGGAGCAATATATGGGGCCCATACTGTATGGATCATTACATGGGGCCCATACTGCATGGAGAATTATATGGGGGCCATTATTCTGTATGGAGCATTATATAGGGTCCATTATTTTGTTTGGAACATTATATGGGGCCCATTATTCTGTATGGAGCATGATATGGGGTCCATTAGTCTGTATGGAGCATTATATGGGGCCCATTATTCTGTATGGAGCATTATATGGGGTCCATTATTCTGTATGGAGCATGATATGGGGTCCATTATTCTGTATGGAGCATTATAATGAGCCCATTATTCTGTATGGAGCATTATATGGGGTCCATTATCCTGTATGGAGCATTATATGGGCCCATTATTCTGTATGGAGCATTATATCGGGTCCATTATTCTGTATGGAGCATGATATGGGGTCCATTATTCTGTATGGAGCATTATAATGAGCCCATTATTCTGTATGGAGCATTATATGGGGTCCATTATCCTGTATGGAGCATTATATGGGGCCCATTATTCTGTATGGAGCATTATATGGGGTCCATTATTCTGTATGGAGCATTATATGGGGCCCATTATTCTGTATGGAGCATTATATCGGGTCCATATAATGGTAGGTGGTAGGTAGTGTATGCTTCATCATCAGATCCTTATCACCCTATCAGATCCCGCAAGAGGTGAGGATATAAGTTAATTGACAGTTAAACAGTGACAGGTTGGGTGATTCTCTGCACTTCATAGGTAGTACAGTGTAGTATGGGTGGTATCGCATGTTCGAGTCCCTCATGCTTGTGGTGGGATGTGATGTTTCTGTGTGACAGGCGACAACGGCTCATGTAATACTATTTTTACATTTTTTATAACTTTCTTTGTTGGGATGGACGGGCGTAGATCATACGTGCCTTGTGTCTACAAGTCTGCCCCCTGGTGTCTGTAAGTTACTTTACATAAAATCCTCCAAATTAAAGGGGTTTTAAACTAGTATTTAAAAATGAATCCATGGTTGTCCAACAATATAAAGGAGCAGATACTTATCTTCCATATTCCTTCCGGTCTCATCTCTTCGTTTTCTGATTGGGGATGTCACGTGACCACTGCAGTCAATCAATGGTAACATTTTACCCACGCCAGAACAGAAAATGAGGTGACCGGCAGGAAACACAGACAGTGGTGCAGCACAATCGTGAAGGCAATTATTATTATTATGGGTTTTTTTTAGATACCACCATGGTTTTTTTAAAGAAAACCCCTTTAAGAACATGTTTGGATGACATTTCTCACTAATCTTCTGTTACATCCAGAGAGATGAAGTTCTGCACATTTATCAGTTCCCGGAATATTTGGAAGCTTTTCCAGCTATTTATCACAATATACGGAGATGTCGGGGACTGAAGCCAAGGACTCATACATGCAAAGCATGCGCTCTACCACTGAGCTGCATCCCCTGTATAGCCTGTATGGGCAAATTCAGGGACATAGAGCGCTGCAGCCAATCACTGGGCACTTCCCCTTTAATAAATTTACTTACAGCTGCCTTTTGCCACCACAAGAAATGCTCCTCATTTGGGAACTGGAGAATTTTTCTCTTATAATTTTCACCACTTTTGTGCCATAAATTATGATTAATTTGTCAGCGGCGCGCGGCTACGCCCCATCCTGGCTAAGCTTAACCTGTTTTTACAAAGTTGGCGGAGTTGGTCGGCACCAATCAAAACCACAAAAAGTCAAAGAATCTCAGGAGCAAAATGAATGAACCGGGGAACATGTTTTATCAGATACAGGCCCTGGAGTGGAAACATTATACCGGCAGTATTGTATGGTACTGTGGGGTTGGTACTAATATGGGGGGGGGTTTATAAATGTTACTATTTGGGATTATTATAGGTTGAAAACGTTAAAAATTAGTAATGTCAGTGCACAACGAATACCGCCATATAGAGCCTATATAATGCTACCATAAAATGTCCACATAATACTACTACATGGCACCTACATAATACCGCCATACAGAGCCTATATAATACTGCAATACAGAGCTCACATAATATTGCCATAAAGTGTCTATATAATACTACTATATAGCACCCACATAATACTACTATACAGAGCTCACATAATACTACAATACAGAGCCCACATAATATTGCCATAAAAAGTGTCTATATAATACTACTATATAGCAACCACATAATACTACCATACAGAGCTCACATATTTATTGCCATAAAGTGTCTATATAATACTACTATATAGCACCCACATAATACCATACAGAGCTCACAAAATACTACAATACAGAGCCCACATATTTATTGCCGTAAAGTGTCTATATAATACTACTATATAGAACCCACATAATACTACAATACAGAGCTCACATAATACAATACAGAGCTCACATAATACTACAATACAAATCCCACATAATACTACAATACAAACTCACATAATACTACAATACAGAGCCCACATAATATTGCAATAAAGTGTCTATATAATACTACTATATAGCACCCACATAATACTACCATACAGAGCTCACATAATACTACAATAGAAAGCACACATAATGCTACAATACAAAGCTCGCATAATACTACAATACAAAGCCCGCATAAAACTACAATACAAAGCTCACATAATACTACAATACAAAGCCAGCATAATACTACAACACAAAACCTCATAATACTACAATACAAAGCTCACATAATACTGCAATACAGAGCCCGCATAATACTACAATACAAAGCTCACTTAATACTACAATACAAAGCTCACATAAAACTACAATACAAAGCCAGCATAATACTACAATACAAAGCTCACTTAATACTATAATACAAAGCTCACATAATACTACAATACAAAGCCCGTATAATACTACAATACAAAGAAAGCATAATACTACAATACAAAGCTCACATAATACTACAATACAAAGCCCGTATAATACTACAATACAAAGAAAGCATAATACTACAATACAAAGCTCACTTAATACTACAATACAAAGCTTACATAATACTACAATACAAAGCTCACATAATACTACAATACAAAGCTCACTTAATACTACAATACAAAGCTCACATAATACTACAATACAAAGCTCACATAATACTACAATACAAAGCTCACTTAATACTACAATACAAATCTCACATAATACTACAATACAAAACCCGCATATAACTACAATACAAAGCCCGTATAATACTACAATACAAAGCTCACATAATACTACAATACAAAGCTCACATAATACTACAATAGAAAGCCCGCATAATACTGCAATACAGAGCCCACATAATACTGCAATACAGAGCCAGCATAATACTACAATACAAAGCTCACTTAATACTACAATACAAAGCCCACATAACACTGCAATACAAAGCTCACATAATACTACAATGCAAAACTCACTTAATACTACAATACAAAGCTCACATAATATTACAATACAAAGCTCACATAATGCTACAATACAAAGCTCACTTAATATTACAATACAAAGCTCACATAATACTACAATACAAAGCTCACATAATACTACAATAAAAAGCCTGCATAATACTACAATACAAAGCCCACATAATGCTACAATACAAAGCTCAAATAATGCTACAATACAAAGCTCACATAATACTACAATACAGAGCCCACATAATACTACAATACAGAGCCCATATAATACTACAATAAAAAGCCCGCATAATACTACAATACAAAGCACACATAATACTACCATACATAGCTCACATAATACTACAATACTAAGCTCACATGATACTACAATAGAAGGCCCACAAAATACTACAATACAAAGCCCACATAATGCTACAATACAAAGCTCACTTAATACTACAATACAAATCTCACATAATACTACAATACAAAGCTCACATAATACTACAATACAAAGCTCACATAATACTACAATACAAAACCCGCATAATACTACAATACAAAGCCCGTATAATACTACAATACAGAGCCCACATAATACTACAATACAAAGCTCACATAATGCTACAATACAAAGGTCACATAATGCTACAATACAAAGCTCACATAATACTAAAATACAGAGCCCATATAATACTACAATACAAAGCTCACATAATACTACAATACAAAGCACACACAATACAACAATGCAAAGCTCGCATAATACTACAATACAGAGCCAGCATAATACTACAATAAGAGGACACATAATACTACCCTACATCACCCACATAATATTACACTAGAGCACCCACATAATACTATAATACAAAGCCCACATAATACTACCATACAAAGCTCACATAATACTACAATACAAAGCTCACATAATACTACAATAAAAAGCCCATATAATACTACAATACAAAGCTCACATAATACTACAATACAAAGCCCACATAATACTACAATAAGAGCACACATAATACTACCCTACATCACCCCCATAATACTACACTAGAGCACCCACATAATACTACAATACAAGGCCCACATAATACTACAATACAAAGCTCACATAATACTACAATACAAAGCTCACATAATACTACAATACAAAGCTCACATAATGCTACAATACAAAGCTCACATAATACTAAATTACAGAGCCCATATAATACTACAATACAAAGCTCACATAATACTACAATACAAAGCACACACAATACAACAATACAAAGCTCGCATAATACTACAATACCTAGCCAGCATAATACTACAATAAGAGGACACATTATACTACCCTACATCACCCACATAATATTACACTAGAGCACCCACATAATACTACAATACAAAGCCCACATAATACTACCATACAAAGCTCACATAATACTACAATACAAAGCTCACATAATACTACAATAAAAAGCCCATATAATACTACAATACAAAGCTCACATAATACTACAATACAAAGCTCACATAATACTACAATACAAAGCCCACATAATACTACAATAAGAACACACATAATACTACCCTACATCACTCACATAATACTACACTAGAGCACCCACATAATACTACAATACAAAGCCCACATAATACTACAATACAAAGCTCACATAATACTACAATAAAAAGCCCACATAATACTACAATACAAAGTTAACATAATACTACAATAAAAAGCCCACATAATACTACAATACAGAGCCCACATAATACTACAATACAAAGCTCAAATAATACTACAATACAAAGCTCACATAATACTACAATACCAAGGTCACATAATACTGCAATACAAAGCCCACATAATACTACAATATCAAGCTCACATAATACTACAATACCAAGCTCACATAATACTACAATTCAAAGCTTACATAATATTACAATATCAAGCTCACTTAATACTACAATACAAAGCTCACATAATTCTATAATACAAAGCTAGCATAATACTACAATACAAAGTCCACATAATACTACAATACAAAGCTCACTTAATGCTATAATACAAAGCTCACATAATACTACAATACAAAGGCCGCATAATACTACAATACAAAGCAAGCATAATACTACAATACAAAGCTCACTTAATACTACAATACAAAGCTCACATAATACTACAATACAAAGCTCACATAATGCTACAATACAAAGCTCACATAATACTACAATACAGAGCCCAGATAATACTACAATACAGAGCCCATATAATACTACAATACAAAGACCGCATAATACTGCAACATAGAGCTCACATAATACTACAATACAAAGCTCACATAATACTACAATACAAAGCTCACATAATGCTACAATACAAAGCTCACATAATACTAAATTACAGAGCCCATATAATACTACAATACAAAGCTCACATAATACTACAATACAATGCACACACAATACAACAATACAAAGTTCGCATAATACTACAATACCTAGCCAGCATAATACTACAATAAGAGGACACATAATACTACCCTACATCACCCACATAATATTACACTAGAGCACCCACATAATACTACAATACAAAGCCCACATAATACTACAATACAAAGCTCACATAATACTACAATAAAAAGCCCATATAATACTACAATACAAAGCTCACATAATACTACAATACAAAGCTCACATAATACTACAATACAAAGCCCACATAATAGTACAATAAGAACACACATAATACTACCCTACATCACTCACATAATACTACACTAGAGCACCCACATAATACTACAATACAAAGCCCACATAATACTACAATACAAAGCTCACATAATACTACAATAAAAAGCCCACATAATACTACAATACAAAGTTAACATAATACTACAATAAAAAGCCCACATAATACTACAATACAGAGCCCACATAATACTACAATACAAAGCTCAAATAATACTACAATACAAAGCTCACATAATACTACAATACCAAGGTCACATAATACTGCAATACAAAGCCCACATAATACTACAATATCAAGCTCACATAATACTACAATACCAAGCTCACATAATACTACAATTCAAAGCTTACATAATATTACAATATCAAGCTCACTTAATACTACAATACAAAGCTCACATAATTCTATAATACAAAGCTAGCATAATACTACAATACAAAGTCCACATAATACTACAATACAAAGCTCACTTAATGCTATAATACAAAGCTCACATAATACTACAATACAAAGGCCGCATAATACTACAATACAAAGCAAGCATAATACTACAATACAAAGCTCACTTAATACTACAATACAAAGCTCACATAATACTACAATACAAAGCTCACATAATGCTACAATACAAAGCTCACATAATACTACAATACAGAGCCCAGATAATACTACAATACAGAGCCCATATAATACTACAATACAAAGCCCGCATAATACTACAACATAGAGCTCACATAATACTACAATACAAAGCTCACATAATACTACAATACAAAGCTCACATAATACTACAATACAAAGCTCACATAATGCTACAGCACAAAGCTCACATAATACTAAATTACAGAGCTCATATAATACTACAATACAAAGCTCACATAATACTATAATACAAAGCTCACATAATGCTACAATACAAAGCTCACATAATACTACAATACAGAGCCCACATAATGCTACAATACAAAGCTCACATAATACTACAATACAAAGCTCACATAATACTACAATACAGAGCCCACATAATCCTACAAAACTAAGCCCATATAATACTACAATACCAAGCCCGCATAATACTACAACTTCGAGCCCACATAATACCACAATACAAAGCTCACATAATACTACAATACAAAGCCCACATAATACTACAATAAGAGCACACATAATACTACCCTACATCACCCACATAATACTACACTAGTGCACCCACATAATACTACAATACAAAGCTCACATAATACTACAATACAAAGCTAACATAATACTACAATACAAAGCTCACATAAAACTACAATAAAAAGCCCACATAATGCTACAATACAAAGCTCACATAATACTACAATACCAAGCTCACAAATACTACAATACAAAGCCCACATAATACTACAATATCAAGCTCACATAATACTACAATACCAAGCTCACATAATACTACCCTACATCACCCACATGATACTACACTAGAGCACCCACATAATACTACAATACAAAGCCCACATAATGCTACAATACAAAGCTCACATAATACTACAATACAAAGCTCACATAATGCTACAATACAAAGCTCACATAATACTACAATACAGAGCCCACATAATACTACAATACAGAGCCCATATAATACTACAATACAAAGCCCGCATAATACTACAACATAGAGCCCACATAATACTACAATACAAAGCTCACATAATACTACAACAGAAAGCCCACATAATTCTACAATAAGAGCACACATAATACTACCCTACATCACCCACATGATACTACACTAGAGCACCCACATAATACTACAATACAAAGCCCACATAATGCTACAATACAAAGCTCACATAATACTACAATACAAAGCTCACATAATACTACAATAAAAAGCCTACATAATACTACAATACAAAGCTCAAATAATACTACAATAAAAAGCCCACATAATACTACAATATCAAGCTCACATAATACTACAATACCATGCTCACATAATACTACAATACAAAGCCCAAATAATACTACAATACAAAGCCCACATAATGCTACAATACAAAGCTCACATAATGCTACAATACAAAGCTCACATAATACTACAATACAGAACCCACATAATACTACAATACAGAGCCCATATAATACTACAATACAAAGCCCGCATAATACTACAACATTGAGCTCACATAATACTACAATACAAAGCTCACATAATACTATAATACAAAGCTCACATAATGCTACAATACAAAGCTCACATAATACTACAATACAGAGCCCACATAATGCTACAATACAAAGCTCACATAATACTACAATACAGAGCCCACATAATCCTACAATACTGAGCCCATATAATACTACAATACCAAGCCCGTATAATACTACTACTTCGAGCCCACATAATACCACAATACAAAGCTCACATAATACTACAATACAAAGCCCACATAATACTACAATAAGAGCACAGATAATAATACCCTACATCACCCACATAATACTACACTAGTGCACCCACATAATACTACAATACAAAGCTCACATAATACTACAATACAAAGCTCACATAATACTACAATACAAAGCTCACATAATACTACAATAAAAAGCCCACATAATACTACAATACAAAGCTCACATAATACTACAATACCAAGCTCACAAATACTACAATACAAAGCCCACATAATAGTACAATATCAAGGTCACATAATACTACAATACCAAGCTCACATAATACTACAATTCAAAGCTCACATAATGCTACAATAGAAAGCTCGCATAATACTACAATACAGAGCCCGCATAATAGTACAATACAGAGCACACATAATACTATCATACAGAGCTCACATAATACTACAATACAAAGCTCACATAATACTACAATACAAAGCCCACATAATTCTACAATAAGATCACACATAATACTACCCTACATCACCCACATAATACTTCACTAGAGCACCCATATAATACTACAATACAAAACCCACATAATACTACAATAAAAAGCCCACATAATACTACAATACAAAGCTCACATAATACTACAATACAAAGCTCACATAATACTACAATACAAAGCTCACATAATACTACAATACAAAGCTCACATAATACTACAATAAAAAGCACACGTAATACTGCAATACAGAGCCCACATAATACTACAATGCAAAGCTCACATAATACTACAATACCAAGCTCACATAATACTACAATAAAAAGCCCACATAATACTACAATATCAAGCTCACATAATACTTCAATACCAAGCTCACATAATACTACAATAGAATGCCCGCATAAGGCTATGTGCCCACGTTGCGGACCTGAAGCATATTTTTTACGCTTCTCCCTGGCGGGAAAATCGCATGCTGATATTACATGCGGTTTTCCCGCCAGGTAGAAGCGTTTGTGAGGCGTCTTTGCATGCATTTCCGCATGTGGATTATCAAGCACTTCTCCAAGCATCACTTGGAAAAGTGCTTGACAACTTGTTCAGAATGGTAAAAAATAAAAAAATAAACTTCATACTCACCTTCTGATGCATTCTCTGCCCCGTCCGGAGGCTTGAGCGGCTCACGTTGTTGTGTGCAGGACCTGCGGTGACGTCATTGAGTCATGTGGTGGGTCACATGACTCAATGACGTGGCAGGTCCTTCAGACAACAGCGCGACGGAGGGAAAACATCAGAAGATAAGTATAAACTTTATTTTATTCTTTTTTTTACAGGTTCTTTGGTACCCAGGTCTGGATGAGAGTCTCCTCTCCTCCAGACTTGGGTACCATCCGCACATTGATTCCGCTGCGCTTCCGCAAAATTAATGAACATGCTGCGGATTTTTGACCGCAGCATATACGCTGCGGAAAAATCCGCAGCATGGGCATTGACATTGCGGAATGCCATTGGGGACCATGGGGTGCGGATATACATGCGTTTTTCAAGCGTTTACGCTGCGGAAATTCCGCAGCATATACGTTTGAAAAACGCTACGTGGGCACACAGCCTAATACTACAATACAGAGCCCACATAATTCTACAATACAAAGCTCACATAATACTACAATACAGAGCTCACATAATACTATAATACAAAGCTCGCATAATACTACAATACAAAGCTCACATAATACTATAATACAAGGCTCACATAATACTACAATACAAAGCTCACATAATACTACAATACAAAGCTCATACAATACTATAATAAAGAGCCCACATAATACTACAATACAGAGCCCACATAATACTACAATACAAAGCTCACATAATACTACAATACAAAGCTCACATAATACTACAATAAAGAGCCCACATAATACTACAATAAGGAGCCCATATAATACTACAATATAAAGCACACATAATACTGTGAAGGTTTCACCAATTTAAGATACAATAGGTAACTGCTTTCCTCCAAATTAAAGATGTCCGAGTGCATGCAGAGAAGCTAATTAACCAAATCTGCTAATCTGGTTGAAAAACTTCACTCAGAGACAGAACCACACAAAATGGCATACTTTATTACGTAGACATGGGGTTATATAGTATTCTCCTTCTAGGTGGGATTAGTAAAATTGGCACACTGCAATTTGCTCATTCATGTATCTCTTGGCCTCAGTAACTCCTTAGGAATTCTGATGGGAGGGGTGAGTTCGTCTCTCAGCGCCATATTTGCCAACTCGACATGAATCTCTCTGTTATCAGCCGTGCACATGCATACGTCATTCCCAGGAAATCATTTAGTTGTTCGTATCTACAAAAAGAATAGAATCTATTAGTTATATATTCATTAACTATTAACATAATCCATGTGCATATACACATTTGCATACATACTGTACATACACATAGATTATTCCATCATCTCTATATTGATTCACACTGATTAGGTAATCTATTTAAAGAAACTAATTGATTTTCTATAATATATATTTTACCTTGACAGACCCCCCTAAAATCAATTATTTGCTTTTAATATCCATATGCTAAAAATCAGAGGGGGAGAAGAATTGACCGTATGTTAAGGCTATTCTGGAGCCCTACGATGTGACGGGCGCCCCGTCCCTTTTAGACGGACCCACTGACGTTCCTAAATCTAACTCATACGAAGACCTACAGGAAAGGGATGGATGGAGACCCTAAACGATCTAGTGACTTGGTAATCGAGGGCCACCCCTAACACAGAAATATGGATATTAACTTTACAAACTCATTTACTTCCGGTAATCTCTCTGGTACAACACTTTTGTTCTAAGGAGAACTGTTTGTTCATAGATTTTGAGAGCCTTAGTAACTTTCCCTGTGGGGCCGATATTTTCTGGGATATACGTACAACAATGCTCATCTATCATTTTGCATACCCCTCCTTCTCTGCAAGTAACATATCCAGAGCTATTCTGTTTTGGAAGGCCATGGTAGATGTGGGTTCTAGTTGGTCAGCTATCCCGTGCAATGCATCTTTGGTGCAATTGACAAATCAATGTTGGCTATAATATATGTAATTTATCCAATCTACGTTCTTGTTAATGGTTATTATGGCTATTATGGGCTCAAATCCCGCCTTCACTTGGTCTCGGGCCTTGAATTTGTCTGGCACCCCCCTAAGCACTCTGAGAACATTAATATATATGTGTGGGTCAAAACTGCCTTTGGGGTTAACTTCTCTCTTGGCCCTGTATGTACCTGCAAACGCAGCCTTTATTTCCTCTTTGGATTCCTGAGACTCAGATATAAGGTAAACAGACATTATTGCTTTAGTTATGGCACACTCCCCAGTCCATTTGCCCTCCAGTCTAATCCTAATCTTCATGTCACCACATTCAAGGAAGTGTTGTACCAGAAAACTGGAATATCATTCTGTTTAGTAATAATTGCTTGGAATGCACGTGTTACCGTAACAAAGGCTCCCCCCCAGCTACTGTCATCAGACAAAGGAACATCAGGGTTGTGGGTCTGAGACCACCTTCTTGCAATGGGATGTGTGGACCCATGATTTTCGGTCTTCGACCTTCACAGCCGTAGGTGATGTAAGCAACACTTGGTAGGGCCCTTCATATCTGGCATCCAGTGTGCCTCGCACGTGATTCTTTATCCAGACAAATTCTCCAGGCTGGATGCTGTGAGTACCTGGTTCAAGATCTGAGTCTGGAATAGAAGAGTGTTAGTTTTAACTCTTTAGCAAGTCCGACAACAAAATTCACAAGCTTATCATTCCCTGAACTAAGCTGCTCTGGGTAATATCGACCCATTCTAGGTGGCCCCCCAAACAAGATCTCATATGGTGTGAGCCCTGTGGGTTGTCTCGGGGTATGTCGGACTGAGTATAGGGCAATAGGCAGCACCTCCTGCCATGGAAGTGACAATTCTTTAATGGCTTTAAGAATTTTGTTTTTTAAAGTGCCATTCATCCTTTCAACTTTGCCGTTACTTTGAGGACGATAAGGAGTATGCAGGCCCAAATCCGCCCCAATCATCTCCAAGATTGATTTGGTAACTTCTGCAGTGAAGGTGGGTCCTTGATCACTTTCAATCACTTCTGGAATCCCGAATCTGCAGATAAGTTCTGCCAGAAGCCTTTTCACTGTAGTTCTAGCAGTCAAGTTGGCTACTGGGTATGCTTCTGTACAGCTGGAAAACATATCCACCACCACCAGAACATATTCATATCTTCCACTCTTGGGTAATTGCATATGATCAATTTGGATTCTCTGGAAAGGATACTGTGACTTTGCCAGTTTCTTCTTTGGCACATGTTCTGTTCTTCCGGGATTACAAGTGTTACAAATCTCACAGTTCCTAGTATAGTTTGTAGCAAGAACTGAGATCTCTGGTGAAATGTAGAGTTTATTGATAACTGAAATCATCTGATTCTTCCCTCTATGTACCTTTCCATGAGTCCACTGAACCACCGCAGGATACAGTGCTCTTGGCAGACATAGTCTTCTTCCCACTCTCCAGAGACACACTGAAGAAGGCGTTTGCCAAGTTGATTACTGTAAAATGCGTTGCCTCAGGGGGAATTTCACTGAGTAATGTATGTGGATTTGGCATCACAGCCCTCAGATCTTGCACCATCCTAAATTTGTCCGGTTCTCCTCTTGCAGTTTTCTTCTTCACTGGAAACAATGGAGTATTAGCAGGAGAAACACAGGGCAGTAATGCTCCTTTCTTGAGTAATTCTTGGATCTGGGCATCTAATGACGCTTCTTGGGCTGCTTTCAGTGGGTACTGTGGGAGTCTGGGAATCCGTGAACCTTCTTTCAGGAAAACTTGAACTGGTGGGACAGGTAGCCGGCCTATATCATCAGGACCTTGAGACCAGAGTTCAGGTGGTATGCAGTCAAGATAATGCTGTGGTATGGCGGTTGTTGCAAATTGGATGACACACAATGGGAGGGCATGTACCTTTGTTTGTTCCTCTAATGATAACGGAGTAGAGACATCTAGATGCTTTCCATTCTCATTATATGATATCTGAGCATTTAACTTCTGGAGTAGATCTGCTCCCAACAAATTAAGCGGGCAGGTGTCTGAAACGAGCAATCTGGCCAGCAGCTTCTGTTCTTTCCCAATAGGCAATGGAAATGTTAGTCGGGATGAGTGTGGTTTTCCATCCACTCCCACACAAGAAAGGAAATCATCAGATATAAGCGATTCATAGGGTAAATCTCTTGACCGTATTACTGATCTGGCTGCACCCGTGTCTACTAAAAAAGGTAAAGTTCTGTCCCCTACATCTATTTTGACAGTAGAAATCAGTCCAGATTTAGTGGGGACGTTTTCAACTGAGGTCAAGGTGAGCACGGGTTTGCCACTGTCCTATGGGGGGTAATTCTGGTCTTCCCCCACAAACCGGCGTGGTGGGTCCCTGTTATTTTGGTACATCTGTTGCGGTGGCTGGTCTCTGTAATTCTGCACAGGTTCTCTTGGCATTGTCTCATATTCTCTCTGTGGTGGCTGCCGTGATGGCTGTCTATACTCTTGGTGGGAGTACCGTGGATTCCCTTGGTAGCGTGAAGAATCTCTTCTTTCAAATTGCGGGTTGTAGGAGAGTGGCATCGAGCCATAGAAAGGATCCCCTCTATTCTCTGGACATTCTCTTCTGAAATGACCTGGTTGGTTGCAATGGTGACAGATTGGTTCCCTTAGTCTTAAACTCACTCCTCTGTACATTTGTTGAGGAACCATCCATCGTGGGGGTGAGCGGTATAGTTGTTGTGGGTATCCTGGGGGATATGGCAACTGTTCTTGTTGATTATCTGCAGGTTGATATGACTCGCCCCCTGGGCCGTGGGGTACCCGGAACCAGGCCTTCTGTATGATGCTGGGGGTAGTAGTGGCAACCCGATCCCGTGGCTCAGGGTGGTCAGACCAAATGGTGGCAGTCTATTTATCAGTGTTTTGAATGTCCGACTACGCCACCCGTGGATTGCAGTCAGGGATAACCGCCGCTGCTAGGCAGACCGCTGAGGCTGGTGTTGGTGTGCAGCACAGGGGTAGGATAACACCCCACGGGATGAGTGTAGCCTCAGGGCAGTGTAGGTGGACGCTGGGGGTGATAGTGCAGGCCGCAATAGTAAGAGTTCAGAGTCCACTTCAAACAGTCCAGGGTCTTTATTGTAGGAATTATTAATGACCCAACAGTAGTACCGGTTAGGAATGGGCCTGGGTGTCTGAGAGCATATGGGCGAGCCCACTGGTCAGGGTGAGTGTGTAGGCCTACCGTTCTCTCTATGCTCTTTCTGACTATCCCCCTCTTCGTGGTGTAATAGCCCACGTCCCTGAGCTGGCCGTGTACTTCTCGCCTGTATGGCTTGTGACTCGGGCCTTGTGTACCTTTTGCTTTCTCTTTGCTGTACTGGTCCCTCTGTGTGGCGGAGCCTCCAGGCTTCTTAGGCCAAGGGACTTGAAATCCCTCGCGGGTTGGTTCTCTTCTGCTGGGCTTGATAACCCGGGCAGCCTCGGACCCCAATGTCCGGTTAGATTCGTTCTCTCAGCCAGGACCGGCTCTCGTCGCCTCTGTCCCTGGCTTGTAGTTTCTCCTCTGCCCCATGGACTCCTCAGCTGCTGCTGACCTGTCCCTTTTCTCTGAGAACCCTTCTGGACACTTCAGAAGTGGGTTCTGGTCTCTCTAACCCTGCCCCAGTTCCAGCTTTTATAGGGGCAGCCAGCTCCCCCTACTGGCCTGGGACAGGAGGTGCTGCATGCTAATGGTCCCTAACCAGGGAACCTCCCTCCTGCTCTCAGACACAGCCTTTAATATTTGTGGCATCCAGGCCTGGAGTGGCACAGATAGATTGCTAGAGCAGCAGGAGCAGGAACAGGAGTCGGTGCAGGTGCTGGAGCAGGCTCTGGAGCAGGCCTTGGAGCAGGCCTTGGTACAGCATCCAATTGTTTCTCTATAGCTTTAGCAATAAGGAGTACCTTTCGCGGGGATATGTCCACATATTCTGGTCTGGAGTCTGTAAGCTTCGCTGAGATTTTCTCTCTGAGTCCCCTAACAAATGAAGTGACTAGCAGATTTTGTTGGATCCTCTGACCTTCATCGAACCCTTGATCCTTGAACAGAGTATGGATTCTGGTGTAAAATTTTTCGACATTCTCCCCTGATTCTTGAGTACAGTCCGATACACTGGTAGATGAGTCTGTGAGCCGCTCCTTGGCCCATTGCTGTAGTTGTTGACAAAAAGCTCCTCCTGATTGGTAAGTCTCCTTGTCTGTCACTTGGCTGTCATTCAGAGCTACTTGAATTATTGGCCAGAAGGCATAATAATAATCATCATTTTTATTTTTTTAGTGCCAACATATTTCGCAGCACTTTACAATTTTAGGGGATAGGCATCTCCCGCTCTAATGCTAATGATTTCATGAAGATCTTTCCAAGTGGCTGAATAAGTTAGTTGAATTTGTCTGATTCTTCTGTAGAACGCCATAGGGTGTCTGTCTGGGTCAGGTAGTTGACTAATCACTAGATTAACTTGCCAGGGTGTGAATGCCACATATCTATTATGGTGATCTGGCACTGGAGATTCTGACTGAGAAGATGTTAAGGGAGATACTGGCAACACAGCAATAGGAGGTGGGCTTGTTTGTCTAGGAAATAGTTCATTTGGGTTATATTCTGAGGTCATCTGGCGGCTGAGTGGGTCTGATCTAGCTGGGTGAGAATTTGAGATTTATGATAATGATTGCTGATTAGTCTTATCTCCTCCAACTTATTTAGTCCTCTATACTCCCGTATAGCTTGGACTATTGCTTGGGCACAGGCTTGCATAGGAAATCCATACATTCCAGAACTTACAGCAGGAAGAGCAATAGAAGTAAGGTTCCTTGTTCCAGCATAGTTCAGAATATTGTTGATTGTAGCTCTAAGTTGTGACACACAGTGATCATGATGATCTTCATCATACACTGGACCTACTGCATGAATGATAAGCCTGCATGGTAATGTGGCACCCCAGGGGTCTGGTTCCCACAGTAATAGCAATATTACGTCTGTGAGCAGGTGGGAGGTTTCCTGGTCAGACATCCTATGCATGCCACACCTCCTGCCCAGTCCTGGGAGGGGAAGAACTTCCCCTATATAAAGCTGGGGCTGAGGCAGGGTTAGGGTGAGAAAGAGCAGAGAACACAGACAGAGACACAGTCTGGTCTGTAGTGGAGCAGCTTTAGGAACAAGAAAGATCAGGAGCTCTGTGGGAGCTGTGCTAAAAGAGATCAGGGGCTGGAAGCTGTAGAGCTCGCCCTGATTGAAGAGTTCTTACCGGACCCGGAGTCCGAGGCTGTGGGGATTAATCCTTACCCAGCAGCAGAAACCGCCCGGCAGGGGATTTCAGGTCCTCTGGCCAAGAAACCCGAAGGCACGGTCACACGCAAGGGACCAGCACCGCGACGTGGAGCGGAAGCTACCAGAAGGCCCCGAGTCACCGGCCATACGGGTGAGCACCACACGGTACACTCAGGGACGTGGGCTACTTTTATCAGCCTCTAGCAAGTTAGCCAGAAGAGTACGATTAGTTGGGGAGGCCTACAACTCCGCCTGGCCAGGGGAGATCCCATCAGCTCACGGACTGACCAGGCCCCGATCGCTAGCCAGTACTCCGGGAGGGTCTACCTTGTCACCAGTAAAGACCCAAAACTACACCGCACCGTCTCTGAGTGGTTCCTGCTACCCCCCTTCAAACACGTCGGCTGCCCTGTGGCCATACCCCTCCCGTTGGGGGTTCTACCATCTACGCTGCACAACCTTACCACCGGCCTCAGCGGTCTGCCCTGCAGCGGCGGCTTCATAGCCGCATTCAACGGGTGGCGTAGTCGAACACCGTACCATCTTCTGCTAAATACTGCCACTCAGTTTGACTCCCTGGGCACGGACCGGGTCACCGCCACGAGACTACTACCCCTATCAGATCCGGCTCCAGTTAGGCCCCCGCGTGCGCAACGCTACTCAGCACAGGCCCAGGGGCGCGTCAACTTTTGGCGTAGTCGGCAGGATTTCGTGCCCGCAACCACCGGGTACTGCGTGCCTGAAAAAGAGACTTTTAAACTTACCATCCGGCGCCATCTTCTGCCTTCTTCCCGCCATCCGTGAAGTTTTCCCGCCATCCGGCGCCATCTTCTGCCTTCTTCCCGCCATCCGTGGAGTTTTCCCGCCGTTGGACGCCATCTTGAAGACGCCGCGCGGGAAGAAGAGGGGCGTGGACTCCGAAAAGCCCGCGAGAACTGAAGCCCCGCCTCACGTGCGGACGTTGCGTAAGGTCCTGGAAGGAGCCCAGCAGACGCCGACGTCATAGGAGCGCGACGGAAGGTCCTCGACCCTGACGATCCACTGTGGAGCCGCGGCCTACGGAAGAGGATCATCGCAAGGTAGGCCACGGTCCACTAGGGGGGAGGAAGATGTCGGATACAGAGGAGAGCTTCACTGCCGCAGCCACCGCCAGCGCCACCGCTGCTGCGGTCATGCCTTTCACTATGCCCTATATCCCGGGGGCAGCCTGGCTACCCCAGTACTCAGGGGAGTCACATACCCTGAATGACTTTAGAGAAAAGCTGGATAGCCTCTTCCAGGTGTACCCCCTCACAGAAGAGCAAAAAGTGAGCATCCTGGTGGCCCAACTAACCGGGGCAGCCCAAAGGGAGGTAAAGTCCTGGCCACCTGGGAGGAGGACTGTCGCAGGGATATTAACCCGGCTGAAGGACACCTTTGATACAAGCACCTCAGCCGAGATTAAGCTTAGATTCTACGGGTGCAAACAGCGAGCACATGAGAATATAAGGGACTATGCACTAAATCTACAAGAGGCCCTGAGAGCCATTAAGCAGACCGACCCTGACGGCGTGGGAAACGAGGACAGGCTGTTGACCGAACAATTTATAGAGGGACTATATTGCAATGCCCACCGAACCCAGTTGCGGGCAATGGCCTTACAGGATCCTCATCTGGACTTTGCACAGTTCAAGGACAGAGCCATCCGGGTGCTCCGAGAACCGGCACCGGGTGGCGTGGTGACCCACAGGTGCCCTACTACCGCTTACCACCAGGAGGCGGCGCCCTTGTCGGCAGGGCCTGTGGGAGCTGACGCGCAGGCTTTGAACAATGACCCGGCTCCAGACCTGCACCATCAGGTCCAAGAGCTAGCTAAAAGCGTAGCTGCGCTAACCCGAACTGTGCAGTCTTTACAGGTTTCTGCTCCAGGGAAGATCCAGCTGGCATCCGGACCGGAGGACATCCCGTGGCGTCGACCAAGGAGGACCCCACCGGCCAGAGGAAGACCCAGCGACCGATACAACGAGGACGGACAACCCATCTGCCGCCGCTGCAATCAACCCGGACATATGGCAAGGTACTGTCCTTTAAACTGGCACAACCTGGGGTAGAGGGCCGACCCCTAGGAATAAGATCACCAGGCCCATCGAACTGGCGTGACAAATATATGGGAGGACGTCCAGTCTTGCCTGTGGTACTGGATGGCATTCCTATGAGTGCCCTACTTGACACCGGGTCACAGGTCACCACAATCCCGTACGTGCTCTTCAAGCAGTACTGGAATGACTCGGATATAACCCGCTACCCTGACGTCGACTTGAGTATCATCGCCAGCAATGGTCAACCCGTGCCACAGATCGGATTCAAAGAGATGACCATTAAAATCGGTAGAGTCGAACTGGCAGCACAGGGACTGATCATTGTAGACATTGACAAGCGCGAGAGTTACCCAAAGATAACTCTAGGAACTAATGTGATTGAAAATTGTCTTGCAGAGGTGATTTTCATTTTACAGCAGGTTGCCAAGAACGCCAGCTCCGGCCAGCAGCGAGTGCTCCAAAAAGAGATCCGGGCACTGATGCGGCGGCAACAGGTGGAACTCTCCGGTGGTGAGATTGGAAGCGTGAGAATGTGTGACCCTTTCCCTATTGCCATGCCCCCAAAAAGTGAAATGATGATTTGGTGCCGGGCAGCTATTGGTCTAAGAGGTAGAGACTACCAAGCAATGGTAGAACCCGTCTACTCAGACAGTAGGCCCACCATTTTGACAGCACGGGGGGTGGTTGATGTACGCCATGGGAGGGTGCCCGTTTGCATAATAAACATCGGGAAAAGGGAAGTGTACCTGCCTCGGTATGCTACGCTAGCCAAATTGTATACCATCAATCAGAATTCTGTACAGGCCGTGGAACCCTTACCTCCATCCCAACCAGAGGAAGGTAACGGCTCTAAGAAACCAATGGAGGACTGGTGTCAGCAACTACACCTGGGTACTGACTCCACTCCCTCACACCAGAAACAAGGAGTCTATCGGGTGGTTCAAGAGTACGAGAGAGTGTTTAGTAAACACCCGTTAGACTTCGGGCAAGTAAAGGGGGTAGAACACCATATCCCCACGGGAGACCATCTTCCCATAAAGGAGAGATACCGACCCGTACCCCCTGCACACTACCAACACGCCAAGGGGATGCTTAGAGACATGAAGGAGGCTGGGGTAATCAGGGATAGCTGTAGCCCCTGGGCAGCTCCACTAGTCTTGGTTAAAAAGAAAGACAACACCATGAGAATGTGTGTAGATTACCGGAAAATCAACCGTATCACACACAAAGATGCGTACCCCTTACCAAGGATAGAGGAGTCTTTGGCTGCTTTAAAATCTGCTAACTTCTTCTCCACTTTGGATCTCACTAGCGGGTACTGGCAGGTTCCTGTAGCAGAGGCGGACCGGGAGAAGACCGCATTCACCACCCCGATGGGACTTAGCGAGTTTACCTGCATGCCGTTCGGACTCTGCAACGCACCAGGAACCTTCCAACGATTGATGGAATGCTGTCTGGGACACCGAAACTTCGAGACGGTCCTGTTATACCTGGACGATGTCATCGTCTACTCCAAGACCTACGAGGACCACCTGAAACACCTGGCAGAAGTGTTCGAAGCTCTGGCAAACTACGGCCTAAAGGTGAAACCCTCCAAGTGTCACCTCCTGAAACCAAAGGTGCAGTACCTGGGACACGTGGTGAGTGCTGACGGAGTGGCTCCCGACCCTGATAAGATCACCGCAATTAAGGAATGGCCAAGCCCCTCCAGCGTAAAGGAAGTGCGGCAGTTACTCGGGTTGGTAGGCTACTACCGAAGATTCATTCCCGGTTTCACCAAAAAGGCAGCTCCTATGCAGGACCTCCTGATAGGCCAGTCCAGGAAGGCCAAGAACCAGAAGCCGCCCTTCAAATGGGAGAAGCTGGAAGAAGAGTCCTTCCGCCAGCTGAAGATGGCCCTCACGGGGGATGAAATCCTGGCGTACCCTGATTACAGCCAGCCCTTTATCCTCTACACCGACGCAAGTAACATCGGGCTAGGAGCCGTACTGTCCCAGATCCAGCAGGGGAAAGAACGGGTAATTGCTTACGCCAGCCGAAAACTGCGACCCACCGAAAGAAACCCTGAGAATTACAGCTTATTCAAGCTAGAGTTCCTGGCAGTGGTGTGGGCAGTCACCGAACGCTTTAGGCACTACCTCGCCTCTTCCCGGTTCACCGTGTACACGGATAACAACCCGTTGACACACCTGGATACGGCAAGACTCGGTGCCCTGGAGCAGAGATGGATGGCCCGCCTGTCCAACTACGAGTTCACGATCAAGTACCGGGCAGGACGCTCCAATACAAACGCGGATGCCTTGTCCAGAATGCCAAACCTACCGGACGTAGGGGAAGATCCAGAGGAACTGGAAGAAGTTGAACTCCCCGCGTTCCACCGTCATGGGACTATCCAGTATTCCCACCGTGTAAGGAGTAAGCAATCTGCTACGTTCAACCCCTTACCTCATTACAACTGGGCGGAAACGCAAGACAGTGACGCCGCCGTCCGACTGGTGAAGGAGATGCTGACTCAGCCAGATGCCCGCCTTGACCCAGACGCTCCGGAGGAGACCAAGCAACTGTGGGCTGAGAAGAGTCGACTGTTCCTTTACAAGGGGAAGTTGTGCCGCAGAATGGTTAACGCCCGGACGCATGAACTGATCTGGCAAGTAGTGGTGCCAAGAAGAGATGCGGCTATGGTACTGGAGGCATACCACGACGGAGCTGGGCACTTCGGATGGAAGAAGCTGGAGTTCCTGCTGCGCGGGCGGTTCCACTGGGTAGGCATGAGAGGAACCATCGAGAGGTGGTGCAGAGACTGTGGACCGTTCCACCTACGAAGGAAGGACCGTGCTAGCCAGAAGACTCCCTTGCAGCCCATCATCACCCGACAGCCACTGGAACTGGTAGCCCTGGACCATGTAAAACTGACCCCCAGCAGGAGTGGCTACGTCTATGCGTTAACCATCGTGGATCACTACTCACGGTTCTTGGTTGTCGTCCCCGTCAAGGACTTAACGGCTCAAACAGCAGCTAGAGCCTTCCAGCAGCACTTCTGCCGTCCACACGGATACCCAGAGCAGGTGCTGACGGACCAAGGACCTGCCTTTGAAGCGGAAGTCTTCCAGGAGTTCTGTACTCTGTATGGCTGCCGGAAGATAAGAACAACACCCTATCATCCGCAAACCAATAGGCTCTGCGAGAAAATGAACCAGGTGGTGATGGATCTTCTGAAAACATTGCCCCTGGAAGAACGCAGTCTGTGGCCTGAGAAACTGCCTGATCTGGTGGACCTATACAACCACATCCCGGTAGGTTCTACCAACTGTACCCCGGCTTACCTAATGAGAGCAAGACCTGGTAAGCTTCCTGTTGATCTGGAGATGGGAGTCCTGACACCCGAGGACACTTCACCAGAAGCAGACTGGGACACAGAAAGACAGCAGCAGTACCGGAAGGTACAGGAGAGCGTGGAGCGAAGTCTCTGTCAAGCTAGAGAAAGACAGGAGAAGACTTACAACCAGTATGCTCCCGCTGTTCCCCTGGTACCTGGAGAGCAGGTCTTGAAGAGGAAGAGACGCCTCCACAAGTTGGACGACCAGTGGGAGAAGGACCCGTACACCGTACTGCCCTCAAGCCATGAGAACCCGAAAGTCTGCATAATCAGTAAGGACGGAGGAGAAACCACAGCCATTGTCTCCCGAGATCACCTGAAGAAGTGTCCCGAACAGCTACGAAGCCCTGAAGAAGAGCAAGAAGACCCTCGACCCTCAGAGGAAAGGGAAGATATGGTCAGTACTGTGCTCGGAGACTTCCTTCGGTCTTGGACTCAAGTCAATGGCGCTGTTGTGGTACCCGTCCTCACCTTCCTCCAACCAGCATCTCAAGTACCTACGGAGAGACAGGTAGAGCTGGAAGAGCAGCCGGTCCAGGAGGCAGAAGACCCCACACAAGCAGACCAGGAGGATCAACCCTCTGCTTATAGTGAGCCTGCCGTACCCCTAGTGAGCCAAAGAGCCCGTAGACAGCTGCCCAGTTTAGTTTTGATAGCTCCTACCACCCGTAGCTCAGGACCAGTCAGTCAGCTCCGTAGGTCCACTAGGGTCACTAAAGGCCAGTTGCCCGTACGTTGGAGGATCTAGGTGTTTAAACTGTTTACTTGTATTTACCTGTTTTCTGTTACTTGTAAATAATTGTGTATTTTTAGTTATTTTATAGGTGTCGTTTAGGGATTATCCGGAATCCTTTGTACATATGTTGGAGCGTAACCCAGGAATGGACTAAAGACTGTTAAGGACTCGGGGCAGGACAGACCCCTACCTGGTTACGGCTCCCGGTCTCTTGGTGAAATGGACACCTTTGTTTTCTTCAAAGACTGCACCCGGTTGTGGACATGCCGTGACCATCCTAATGTGTTTTTCTTTATTGTACTGTTTCTGTTTTTACTTGTTATGTTTTACAAAAATATGTTTAGTCCCGGAGTACTAAATTTCACTAGGGGGGAATGTGGCACCCCAGGGGTCTGGTTCCCACAGTAATAGCAATATTACGTCTGTGAGCAGGTGGGAGGTTTCCTGGTCAGACATCCTATGCATGCCACACCTCCTGCCCAGTCCTGGGAGGGGAAGAACTTCCCCTATATAAAGCTGGGGCTGAGGCAGGGTTAGGGTGAGAAAGAGCAGAGAACACAGACAGAGACACAGTCTGGTCTGTAGTGGAGCAGCTTTAGGAACAAGAAAGATCAGGAGCTCTGTGGGAGCTGTGCTAAAAGAGATCAGGGGCTGGAAGCTGTAGAGCTCGCCCTGATTGAAGAGTTCTTACCGGACCCGGAGTCCGAGGCTGTGGGGATTAATCCTTACCCAGCAGCAGAAACCGCCCGGCAGGGGATTTCAGGTCCTCTGGCCAAGAAACCCGAAGGCACGGTCACACGCAAGGGACCAGCACCGCGACGTGGAGCGGAAGCTACCAGAAGGCCCCGAGTCACCGGCCATACGGGTGAGCACCACACGGTACACTCAGGGACGTGGGCTACTTTTATCAGCCTCTAGCAAGGTAGCCAGAAGAGTACGATTAGTTGGGGAGGCCTACAACTCCGCCTGGCCAGGGGAGATCCCATCAGCTCACGGACTGACCAGGCCCCGATCGCTAGCCAGTACTCCGGGAGGGTCTACCTTGTCACCAGTAAAGACCCAAAACTACACCGCACCGTCTCTGAGTGGTTCCTGCTACCCCCCTTCAAACACGTCGGCTGCCCTGAGGCCATACCCCTCCCGTTGGGGGTTCTACCAGCTACGCTGCACAACCTTACCACCGGCCTCAGCGGTCTGCCCTGCAGCGGCGGCTTCATAGCCACATTCAACGGGTGGCGTAGTCGAACACCGTACCATCTTCTGCTAAATACTGCCACTCAGTTTGACTCCCTGGGCACGGACCGGGTCACCGCCACGAGACTACTACCCCTATCAGATCCGGCTCCGGGTAGGCCCCCGCGTGCGCAACGCTACTCAGCACAGGCCCAGGGGCGCGTCAGTAATCTCCCTGGTCTGGTGGCTACCAGGTCTGTTGCCTCCACCGGTCATGAAGAATGTACAATGCTGTTAGGGTATGTGCACACGATGCAGAAATGCTCAGGATTTTTTCCTGAGCGTTTCTGCATCTCTCTGGCAGGAAAAAACGCATGCGGATTGTACATGCGGTTTCCTGCCAGGGACATGCGGAAATGAAGCGGTCTTCACTTTCATTTCCGCATGCGGGTTGACAAGCGCTTCCCAAGCGATTTTAGCATCACTTGGAAAGTGCTTGTCAACTTCACACTATATAAATCCATGCAACTGGCATGGATTTATATAGTGTGTGAATGTCAAAAAATAAAAAATAAATCTATACTTTACCCTCTGATGGCCCCCGGTGTCCTGCTTCGCTCGGTCCCGGCTGCCGGCAGTGAAGACTTTAGGACCTTCCGACGTCAGCGTCACGTGACCCGTCACATGACTCTGACATCAGCGAAGGTCCTTCTTCATTCAGCCGCGAACCAAGCAGGAGCGCTGCGCGGGCCGTCAGAAGGTGAGAATATATATATTTTTTATTTTATTCTTTTTTTTTTAATGGTACCTGGGTCTGGATGAGAGTCTTCTCCTCCACACCTGGGTACCATCCGCACATTAGACCGCATGAAAAGCGCATCAACATATACAGTGATGCGGATTCCATGCGGTCTAATGCAAGTCAATGGCGGCAAAAGAGCAGCGTTTCCGCAAAATTAATTGACATTTTGCGGATTTTTGACGGCAGCGTTTACGCTGCGGAAAAATCCGCATCATGGGCACAGCACATGCAGATTTCAATTGGGGAACATTGCTTCCCTTCTACCATGCGTTTTTCATGCGTTTCCGCGGCGTTTACGCAACTGCAAAAACACTGCGGAAACGCATGAAAAACGCATCGTGTGAACTCAGCCTTACAGTCTTCCTGAATAGCATTACCTCCGGCTTGCACAATAGTCTTAGCCACTCCTCCCCTATGTTGTAATCTAGGGTTTGCTGCATTAACTATAGCATCCACCCGCTGTGTTACCAGATCCCCCAGACCTGCTGTTAGTACCGTTGATGACTTCCAAATCATTCTTTCTGTCCATGGTTTCAACACCTGTGGATATTCTTCATCTGAAAGGGTGGTACGGGAATTCTCCCGATCAGGAGTGAATTCTGATATTGGTGTACGAAATGTCACACCAGATGGTTTACCTTCTGTATCGCTTATGGGTGTGGACGCTGATGGTGCTGATGGTGGTGGTGGTAGTGCTGCCGCCTCTTCATCCCCCGGCTCCCCCGGTTCAATTGTATTTCTCCTTCGGTTAAGGGCCTGCCGGAACTCCGGACTATTAAATAGAGTTTCAGCACTGGGCAAATGAGGATAGAGAGGAACATAGTCTTTTGGGACATAGTACGCACCATCCGGAGTGACAACCGGACACACTGGTATAGGAGTAAATGTTGCGGTTGATGTTCCGGGTGTAATGTGTATTGCGGCCTGTATTCCGGGTGCGCCAAGATGGCCGCCACTGGAAGGAAGCACACTACCGGAAGGGTGCGTGCCACTGGGAGGAAGCACACCCACTGACATCTGGTCAGAGGCTGGAGGTGATGCAATGGGTGTAGTAACATGGCCGCTGCAGGAAGGGTTGGAACTTTGGGCGGACATAGGTATAACAGATGAAGATGGGGCACTAGGAGTGGCTTGGGTAGTAGCGAGGGGTGGGCCTCCTGGACGGGGCGCATGACATGCAACACAATACTCCGCTGACATTGGATTCTGTTGGCCACAATTAGAACACACCCAACAATTCATTGCGCCGCTATTATAGGGCGGTGGCGGAGGCATCTCTCTAACATAGAAATAACCAGTTATGTTCCTTTTGTTATCCCTATCCTCAATTTCCACAAACCCTTCTTTCGATAAACTCAGCGCAACCTTTCTCCACATGTATGCACTTTGCAACAACCCATTATCTTCCAGTTTTCCCCTGTTTTCACAAATTGCTGCATTCAACATCTCGTACTGTAATCTACCCCCCAGGTACAACCCACACAATGACATAACTTTTTTGGTTTTCTCTACATATTTCCTTCCTTCTCTTCTAGCAACTATATCTTTGGGGTCTTGTAGCTCCTGATCGAGCGACCCCTGCCACACAAACAATGTCTTTAGTTTTTCCAGGATTTTGGCTCCAGGTGTCCCGTCCCCTTAGACTTATGATCAGACCAGGCAGCTGATACACAAGTAGAATTGTAACAGGTCCCTACACTCCCTACCAAGCACTGAATTGATTATTTTACGACTTAATGAAGCACTGAGCACCCCGCGCACCCGCGTCCTAGTGACATTGTAATATGCCTCTTAACGATGCATTTGGCTCCCCGAGTATTACACGTCTTAATAGAGGATTAGTTGACCCCGCTTGTCCACGCCCTAATAGCGTCTTAATACACGACTTATCAGCAACTTCACTCCCCGCGTGTCCCACGACTTAATACACAACTTAATAGAGGATTGGTTGGCCCCGTGTGCCCGCGCCCTAATGGCGTCGTAATACACGACTTATCAGCATTCTCACTCCCCGCGTGCCCGCGTTATAAACAAAGAAAGTTTCCTAAATTCTCAAGTGTATACTTGTACGCCCCTGCGTACAAAGATCGTTCTAATGGGACTGAACACCTCAGAAACCACAGAGCAGCAGTTAGCCAGGAGAGACTACACACCAGAGTTCTTGGAATCACACAGCGGGGTCCGCCCAGTCGCACCGGGCCGTCCCTAAGGGCCAATCTAGACATCACAAACTCACCAGAGACTGCTCAAAATACGAATAAGCACTACGGATTCATTACATCTGCAGACTTACCGTATTCAGTGATGAGAGTTGATCAGGTTCTCGCTTTGAGCAGTACCGGCTCGTCTGTAGGTGGTCCGGTGATGGGCACCCCAAGACCTAGAGTACCCTCGAGTGTGATCCGAGTCACGGCACCATTTGTGGAGGTTTCACCAATTTAAGATACACCAGGTAACTGCTCTCCTCCAAATTAAAGATGTCCGAGTGCATGCAAAGAAGCTAATTAACCAAATCTGCTAATCTGGTTAAAAAGCTTCACTCAGAGACTGAACCACGCAAAATGGCATACTTTATTATGTAGACATGGGGTTATAGAGTATTCCACTCCTAGGTGGGATTAGTAAAATTCATTTCTCTTTCTGATAACTTGGCACACTGCAATTTGCTCATCCATGTATCTCTTGGCCTCAGTAACGCCTTAGGAATTCTGATGGGAGGGGGTGAGTTCGTCTCTCAGCGCCATCTTTGTCAACTTGACATGAATCTCCCTGTTATCAGCCATGTACATGCATACGTCGTTCCCAGGAAATCATTTAGTTGTTCATGCCTACAATAAGAACAGAAACTGTCATTAACTATTAACATAATCCATGTGCATATACACATTTGCATACATACATACACATAGATTATTCCATCATCTCTATATTAATTCACACTGATTAGGTAATCTATTAAAAGAAACTAATTGATTTTCTATAATATATATATTTTATCTTGACAATAGTACCATCGCCGTATTGCCGCTCAATACTGACCATAGAGAGGTTTTCACTCCTCATGTCACATAGTACACTGCCGGGGACATTTATACCATACTGGACCCTATAAATACAGGGAACATAGATGGAAGTATTAAAAATGATATGACAATATTTGTCATCCCCCTAGAGAGAGGACGTCCGCTCAGTTTGGCGGTAGTATGTGTTCACCATATGGCGGTATAATGTGGGTGGTTTTCTATGGTGATACTAGATTTTCTTTTTTATCGTGTATTCATTACATAATGATAACAAGTAATGACATTTTTAGGGCCACATATAATATAATATAATATACATGCCCTTTTTTTACATTCCTCAACATGGAAATTGTAGCAAGAAGGAGAAGTGGTGGAATTCTGGAAATCCCAGGATGGAGACGTCACTGATCTGCAGAAGATGAAAGAAAATGTCTGAGTCTTGGAATATGATGAACCCCACGAAAAAGATGATTTATTTTGTGTAAAGGCAGTAAAATATAAGAAGGATATAAATTGTATATTGTTATTATCATTTCTACTGCAGGAGAAAAGCTGATCTGTCCGTTATACTGAGGAGTGAACAGGGGGTAAAATAACACAGAATTGTTGTTTCTTCTCTACATTTCACCTCCAAAAAAGTGTAGAATAAATTATCCAAAAGACGAATCTATCAGAGAATGGAGCGACATCTTGTCACGCAGAAATGAAGCCCTCCTATAACTTCATTGCCTAAAAAATGTAAAACTTTCTGCTCTCAGGATCCGGCGACACCAGAAGAAATGATTTATTTCCAGTATATTTATATCCTGTGATTTCTGTAATTCAGGAGTAGAGATGAGCGGTGTTCGACTAGAACTGTTCGCCAATCTCAAATTCGAGCTGTTTTGGGTGGTGTTCGAGTTGTTCGACGAACCCGAACGATTTGCAAAAAATTCGGCTGTTCGAGGTTATGTTCGATAACTGTTCGTGCACCAAAAGCGTGTCCTGCATGTCTGGCGCTATTTAGAGCACCAATCATGCAGGGATTGTCTGCCACTCACTGTAATGCCACAGCCATGGTGGTTGTGGCATTACAGTGATTGCCCAAATCGATGGGAACAGTGCTGACAGTGAAACATGAAAAGCCGGCAATTCAGCAGCGGCATACACCGGTACCCGACAATTTAGAACCGAAAGAATAGAGCTTCACACATAGATTAGATAGATAGAAACATGTCAGTCACACATATAAGAAGCACAGTGACAGTGTTGCTTACTGTACTTGTCATTTAGTGTAAAGGATTTATCAAAAAAAATAATAGTGTTTTCGTGCACCGTCTCTTTAAAAAAGCCGGCCGGCAATTCAGCATCTGTACCCGACAATTTATAACAGACAGAATAGAGCTTCACACATAGATTAGATAGATAGAAACATGTCAGTCACATATATATGAAGTACTGTGACAGTGTTGCTTACTGTACTTGTCATTTAGTGTAAAGGATTTATTAAAAAATATAATAGTGTTTTCGTGCACCGTCTCTTTAAAAAAGCCGGCCGGCAATTCAGCAGCGGTACCCGACAATTTATAACAGACAGAATAGAGCTTCACACATAGATTAGATAGATAGAAACATGTCAGTCACATATATAATAAGTACAGTGACAGTGTTGGTTACTGTACTTGTCATTTAGTATTAAAATAAAGGATTTATTATTAAAAAAAATTGGCGTGGGGTTCCCCGTAATTTTAGTCTCTAGCTGAGGTTAAGCAGACAGCTGGGGCAGATGTTTGAAGCCTGGGAAGGGGGTAATACCCACGGAGCTTCCCAGGCTACTAATATCAGCCCCCAGCTGAATACCTAGGTTAGTAATGGAGAGGCGTCTATAAGACACCCCCATTACTAACCCCATAGTGAAAGTTTAAAGAAAACACAACACCCAGAATAAAGTCCTTTAATTGAAATAAAGACACAATTCTTTATTGTTCTAAATTAAACCATACTTACCGTCACGCCCATTCCAGCTGAAGCCAACGATCTCCTGTAATAAAAATAAAATAATAAAGCAACCTCATCCTTACCTTTCCATGGTTCCCACGACAGCTTCAGCTCTGCTACATCGAGATGACAGGCTGGAGCGCAGCAGAACGCTGCCATCCAGCCTGTCATCCCGCAGACACTGAGAAGCGCAGGCATGCTTGCGCTCCTCAGTGTCTCGCTGTGACGGCATCCAGATAATGAAATAATGAAAAAAAAATTGATGTGGGGCTTCGCCCTATATTTGTGTCCAGTCAGGTACAGCAGGCAGGAACGGGCTGCTCCCAACCACCAGCTGCCTATTTGTACCTAGCCGGACACAACAATATAGGGAAGCCCTTTTTTTCTTAATTATTCCATGAATTTCATGAATTTAAAAAAAAAATACGTGGAGCTTCGCCCTATTTTTGTGTCCAGCCAGGTACAACTAGGCAGCTGGGGGCTGGAATCTGCAGCGCAGGGAGGCCCAAGCTTTCTGGGCCCCCCCCCCGCTGCAAATTGCAGTCCGCAGCCGCCCCGGAAAATGGCGCGTTCATAGAAGCGCCATCTTCTGGCGCTGTACCCAACTCATCCAGGGCCCTGGTGCGGTGGCTCACTGGGTAATAAAGGGGTTAAGGCCAGCTTGGCATTATCAGCTGGCCCTAAGCCCGAAATTCATGGGGTCACGCCAATATTAGACATGACCACCATGAATTTCTAGTAAAGTATTTAAAAAAAACACAAACACCCAGAAAAAAGTCCTTTAATTGAAATAAACACACAATTCTTTATTGTTCTAAATTAAACCATACTTACCGCCACGCCCATTCCAGCTGAAGCCAATGATCTCCTGCAATAAAAGTAAAATAATAAAGCAACATCATCCTTACCTTTCCATGGCTCCCACGACAGCTTCAGCTCTGCTACATCGAGATGACAGGCTGGACCGCAGCAGAACGCTGCCATCCAGCCTGTCATCCCGCAGACACTGAGAAGCGCAGGCATGCTTGCGCTACTCAGTGTCTGGCTGTGACGGCATAAAGATGAGCCGAGGTCATGTCCAATGAACTCGGCTCACCTTATGCACGTCACTGACAGCGTGGGAAAATTCTCACGCTGAAGCGCTGAGTGCAGGAGAATTTTCCCACGCTGTCAGTGACGTACATGAGGTGAGCCGAGTTCATTGTCGGCTCATCTGGATGCCGTCACAGTCAGACACTGAGGAGCGCAAGCATGCCTGCGCTTCTCAGTGTCTGCGGGATGACAGGCCGGATGGCAGCGTTCTGCTGCGGTCCAGCCTGTCATCTCGATGTAGCAGAGCTGAAGCTGTCGTGGGAACCATGGAAAGGTAAGGATGAGGTTGCTTTATTATTTTTCTTTTATTGCAGGAGATCGTTGGCTTCAGCTGGAATGGGCGTGACGGTAAGTATGGTTTAATTTAGAACAATAAAGAATTGTGTCTTTATTTCAATTAAAGGACTTTATTCTGGGTGTTTGTGTTTTTTTTTAACTTTGACTATGGGGTTAGTAATGGGGGTGTCTTATAGACGCCTCTCCATTACTAACCTGGGCTTGATGTCAGCTGGCATTATAAGCTGACATGAACCCCAGCCCTATTACCCCCTGCCACCGCACCAGGGCAGCGTGGAAGAGCGAGGCTAAGTGCCAGAATTGGCGCATCCTATGGATGCGCCATTTCTGGGGCGGCTGACGGCTGGTGTTTCTAGCCTGGGAGGGGGCCAATATTCATGGCTCCCTTCCTGGGCTATTAATATCAGCCCCCAGCTGTCTGCCTAGCCTTTGCTAGCTATTAAATTAGGGGGGACCCCACGTCATTTTTTTGGGGGGGTCCTCCATTTTAATAGCTAGTAAAGGCTAGGTATTCAGCTGGGGGCTGATATTAGTAGCCTGGGAAGCTCCGTGGGTTTTACCCCCTTCCCAGGCTTCAAACATCTGCCCCAGCTGTCTGCTTAACCTCCGCTAGAGACTAAAATTATGGGGGATCCCACGCCAATTTTTTTTAATAATAAATCCTTTATTTTAATACTAAATGACAAGTACAGTAACCAACACTATCACTGTACTTATTATATATGTGACTGACATGTTTCTATCTATCTAATCTATGTGTGAAGCTCTATTCTGTCTGTTATAAATTGTCGGGTACCGCTGCTGAATTGCCGGCCGGCTTTTTTAAAGAGACAGTGCACGAAAACACTATTATATTTTTTAGTAAATCCTTTACACTAAATGACAAGTACAGTAAGCAACACTGTCACTGTACTTCATATATATGTGACTGACATGTTTCTATCTATCTAATCTATGTGTGATGCTCTATTCCTTCATGTCTAAATTGTCGGGTACCGGTGTATGCCGCTGCTGAATTGCCGGCCGGCTTTTTTAAAGAAAGCGTCTTCTGAGCAGTTTGTGAGCTTTTGGACACCTTTGAAGGTGTTTTCTATGTGTTCCTATGTGTTTTTGTTTGCCTGCCATTGGTTTTAACGGTGTTCGACGGTGTTCTAAGGTGTTCGACGAACAGTTCGACGAACAGTTCCTCGAACATCCCGGTGTTCGACGAACCGAACCGAACCCGAACACTACGGGGGTGGCTCAACACTATTCAGGAGTTTTCCTTCTTGGTTTTACAATTTCAATGTTGAGGGATTTATAACAATACTAGATGGTGGCTCGATTCTAACGCATCGGGTACTCTAGAATAGGTATGCGGCCGACCGGGCGCAAGCAGCAGAGCGGTGTTTACATTTGGCGCCAATAATGGTGATTGGTCACGGCCGCGACCAATCAGCAGAGCGGTGTTAAACTTTGGCACCAATATCGCTGATTGGTCGCGGCTGGCCACCGCGACCAATCAGCGAAGCGGTGTTTAAATTAGGCGCCAATATCGCTGATTGGTCACGGCCGGTGGTTGCGACTAATCAGCAGAGCGAGGTTTAAATTTGGCGCCAATACTGCTGATTGGTCGCGACCAGCGACAGCGACCAATAAGCAGAGCGTTGTTTAAATTTAGCACCAAAATTGCTGATTGGTCGCGGCCGGCCACCGCGACCAATCAGCAGAGCGGGTTTATATTTGACGCCAAAATCGCTGATTGGTCACGCCCGGCAGTAGCGACCAATCAGCAGAGCGGTGTTTCAATTTTCCCCCAAAATCGCTGATTGGTCGGGGCCGGCGGCCGCAACCAATCAGCGTCGTATTAGTGAGGACCGGGGAGCAGCGCTGCCTGTACGAGTACTTCCGCTGCCAGCAGCTGGGAGATGAGCGGCTGCTCGCAGCAGAAGCATCCCGACCGGCGGTGCCGCTCCTCGGTTCTCCGTTCACACTTGCCGTTGGGAGAAAATAGAGCATTTTTTACATTTTGCGCTAATCTCGCTGATTGGTCGCGGTCGGCTGTCATCCACGACCAATCAGCAGAGCGTTGTTTAAATTTGGCGGCAAGATCGGTGATTGGTCGCGGCTGCTATTTAAATGTGGCGCCCAAATTGGTGACCAATCAGCAGAGCGGTGTTTAACTTTAGCGCCAAGATCACTGATTGGTCGCAGGCGGAGAGCGCGACCAATCAGCGAATCGTATTGGCAGGGTCGGACTGGGGTGCCTAGGGCCCACCAGGGGAACTGACTCTAGGGGCCCACACTACAGCCCACCATAAACGGTATTATTACTTGTTATGCTTGTCTATAATGCACTATAGTTACATGATTGGCTGCACTGTGGAGCACTGAGCGGCAGGACTTTCTTCGAACAGTCATTCCATACTGCCAGAGTCTCTATAATGGTAACTTGTCACCTTGAAAAACGCTATTTATCTGCAGATATAGGGGTAATCTGCAGGTAAATAGGGTTTAAAGCCTGGTTAGACGGCTTAATGGAAAAGCGTTGGCTACACGGAGAAAATTCCGTTTTATTCTCCCTGCCGCCACTCGCTTCCTGTCATAGGATCGGTGCAAGGAGGGAGACATTACAGTCACCGTGAACTACAAAGTGAGGGTGCTGCAATAACGTCCGACACCTGGATTGTGACACTTCCATGGAGCCCAACCTCAGGCTGAGCTTCATTGAATGACTAACATGGCAGCAGCACCTGGTAACTAGTGCTGAGCGAGAATGGTCAGATAAGGTGTGATCCCAGCATGCTCGGGTGTTATCCAGGTATCTTGTAGTGCTCTGCTAATATGCTCGAGTCCCCAGGGTAGCATGTTTTGCGGCAGTAGACAGACGCAACACATGCAGGAATTGCCTGTTTGTTAGGTAATCCCTGCATATGTTGCTTCTGTCTACCGCCGCAAAACATGTTACCGCAGGGACTCGAGCATATTAGCAGAGCACTACAAGATACCTGGATAACACCCGAGCATGCTGGGATCACACCTTATCTGACCACACTCACTCAGCACTACTGGCAACCCATCAGCAATCTGCAACTGCGTCACAGGGGGCAGAAGGGAGCAGGTGACTGCATGCACCGGGCATTGTGCTACCTAAATGCTGCTGTCAGTGATTGACAAGGGCACTTAAATACTCAAAACAGCAGCAATCAAGGCGAGCTCTGATCACTGCTGTTACAGGCAGACGCCGGCTATGTAACACAGCCGACATCTGCCCGGTATGGAGCAGGCTCAGCTCCTGAACCCGCTCCATACAAGTACAACCCAATGGTGACAGTTATGACAAGGTTAGCAAATTTCACTTGTCTGTTCCTAAATGTGGAAAGACAAATGGAATTCCCTAACACATGTGAAAGAGACCTAATAGATTTAGTAAAGGTGCCTCAAGCATATGAATGTTATTACACACCACAATGCACAGTTACATACACACATCTTACAAAATACATACTATTCCAGATACGCAGACGCGCACAAACACATCAGTACATGAATACATCATCTGAACCACCACCATTTGTAATGTCAGGTCAGCCCCATATATCTTTGTATCGCATAAACCTACAACTCCCAGTATGTAATTAACAATAGAGATACTGGGAGTTGTTATCAGTCATCATCAGACTGCGGACCATACAGCAACCACAGTACTGATGAGACACAGGCAGGATCACAAATGAACATTTACATCCAGGTATCTTACCTGAGACGTCTTCTCTGATTAGAGTCGTTCTCTTTCTTTTCTTCCTCTTGTCCAGTCTCCATGATGACTTTTCTCATCCACAGCTCGTCTCTGCAGACTTCCATCTTCTCCGGTCTTCTGCAGCACATCCCGACAAGATGCCCTTAAAGATACAGTGTCATTATAATGCTCCTGAATAAAAATATCTACACTGAGCCCCTGAATAAACCTAACTCTTACAATGCTTCCTGCACAAAACATGACATACACTCTACCCCTCTTATGGTACCTGCTCTCCACACTGTCCTATCCTTACCATACTGGGCCCCCTGTTCACATTGTCCTCACACACGGTGTCCCCCCTATACTACCCAGTCTCTATACTGTGCCCCTTCATCACACTCCCCCTCCTCAGCATACTGTTCCCTCCTTTCTGTGCCCTCACACTGTTTCCCCCATACTGCCGCATCTCTATACCTTCCCCCACACTACCTAGTCTCTGTGCTGTGTCACCTCACACTTTTCTCCCTCCATACTGTCTCCTCACACTATTCCCCCACTCTCCATACTGTTTCCTCATACATCCCCATTCTGTTCCTGCACTCATTCCCACCCCTCCCCTAGTTCACCATACTGTTTCTTCACACATCTCCCCATTCTGTCTCCTAAAATTTCTCTCCCATCTCTCTCCAAATATAATAAATCTTCGGAAGAGCACACAGACATGCAGAAGCACGCTTACACACACAAAAGTGCACACAGACACATACTAAGGGCTCTTTCACACGTCAGTACATGCGGTGACCGTTTCCACACGTACCAGAGACACTGACACACGTAGACCCATTCACATGAATGCGTATGTGCACATGTCAGTGTGTTTCCACTTTCTACAGACCATGTGGTGTCCGTGGGCAAATCACGCTGACATGTCTGTTTTTTACCTGCTGTCCAGACCGCAAAAAGTCCCGCACACTGATGACAGTTAGCACCCGGTGCTTGGGAAGAGCGCTGAGCGCTGCCCTCATCATAGATCCCTGCAGGCGCTGCGATCAGTACCAGCAGGGTCAATGATGAGAGTAGTAGTCTACTCCCGCCATGTCCAACTGTAAAAAGAATAAATTAAAAAAAACCTTATACTAACCTCTACTAAGTGTCACCCGCTGTAATCCGTGCGAGCGTTCACGCCGAGGAGAATGTCTCCTGCAGCGAGTGGGCTCCGGAGCTGCGCTCAACAAGCGGTGCCCTGTCATTCACTAAGCGCAGCTCTGGAGCAAGCTCGCTGCAGGAGTCATTCTCCTCGGCGTGAGCGCTCGCACGGATTACAGCGGGGGACACTTAGGAGAGGTGAGTATAAGGATTTTTTTATTTTATTCTTATTTTTACAGTTGGACACGGACACGGTGGGAGTAGACTACTACTCTCATCATTGACCCCGCTGCTGCTGATCACAGCGCCTGCAGGGATCTATGATGAGGGCAGCGCTCAGCACCCGGCTCTTGGGAACAGCGCTAACTGTACACTGATTCCCAAGCGCTGGTACGTGTCACACGGATGACACACAGGTGGACACGGATATCTCCAGTCCCGTAAATATCAGGACATGTGAAAGAGCCCTAATATACACACGCAGATACACATGCTCACAGAAATGGGGACAAGTACACACACAGGCAAGCACACACAGAAATGCACAGACACACTCAGACAATCACACACAAAAATGCAGACACGCAGGGAAGCACACACACACATATGTGTGAAGACACATAAACACACAGTCATATACACACACACCGGCATATACACACACACACACATACAGGCATATACACACACAGGCATATACACACACACACACACACACACACACAGGCATATACACACACTGTACACACACTGTACACACACAGGCATATACACACACTGTACACACACAGGCATATACACACACTGTACACACACAGGCATATACACACACTGTACACACACTGTACACACACAGGCATATACACACACACAGGCATATACACACACAGGCATATACACACACACACACACACAGGCATATACACACACTGTACACACACAGGCATATACACACACTGTACACACACTGTACACACACAGGCATATACACACACTGTACACACACAGGCATATACACACACTGTACATGTAGCACCCTGAGGATTCGGCTGCTACAGGGGTATTGCACCTCAGCCAGAGGTGTGATATTCCACTCCCGGGTAAGGATGGATTGTGGAACTGAGCTCAGTTAGCTGCATGCACTACACACATCCCATTTCCGAGGAACAGACCGATGGTACTCCCACTAGAGAAATGTGCAGGTACGACAGTGTCTGTTCCTGGCTGGAGTGGGAGGGGGGTGGAACATCCCAGTAGTGTAGGGGCAGATAGGGGGAGCAGCCTGGGTAAAGTTAGGAGCTCATTGGGTGCTGGTCACCTGAGCTCACACATAGAGGGAGTATATAAGGTGGGCACCATCTTAGATCAGGGTCAGTCTGTCAGTCTTTTGTCAGAGCAGAGGAGAAGAGCAGCTCCAAGGCCAAGAGAGAGAGAGAGGAGAAAGAAAGACCCAGAGGGGGAGAAAGAAGGAACTCCAAGAGCCCAAATTAGACCAGAGGGTGAAGAGTCGGCAACAGGGTACCGGATCCCAAGCTGGCAGAGGCTACAGCACACCTTAGCCAGGAACCGGAGGTCGTGGGCAGGATCTGCCACGATCACCCACTAAATCCACCCGGAAGGCAGACCAGGAATAGGGTCAGGGAACCCAGAGACAAGGGTTTACCACCAAGAGGCCCGAGGGAGCCGGACATAGGTGGATCCCTGGTGGGGAAGGCCAGAGAAGAGGACAAGACAGAAAGGGAGCTCAGGACCACGCTCCAGAATCACCTGGGGGTTGGCCGAGTCCAGGACCTGGTGGACGCAGCACGGCTCGGGTGGTCACTCAAGGCCGGAGTGACCAGAACAACTGCAGTAAGTAAACAAACCCTGAACTGCACAGCCCGACTCTGAGTCTCATTTCCATCCCCGCTGCACCACCACAACCCCCATCCTCTGCAACTGACCCCCTGAGGCTATACCCCTCCCGTTGGGGGTTATACTACCTGAGCTGCACATACATCACCAGCCTCAGTGGACCCTGCTGCAGCGGCGGCCGTATTGACCGCAAATCAACGGGTGGCGTAGTCGACACAAAAGAACATCTGGTAACATCATAAGGACTGCCACACACTGAGTTTGACACCCTGGGCACGGACCGGGTCACAGCCACTCGGAGACTACAACCCCCATCTGATCCGGCTCCGGGTATTCCCTAACAGCACTGGCCCAGGGGGCGCGTCATACACACACAGGCATATACACACACACAGGCATATAAACACACTGTACACACACACACACTGTACACACACACACAGGTATATACACACACACACACAGAGACATACACACACTGTACACACACAGGCATATACACACTCTGTACACACAGGCATATACACACACACTGTACACACACAGGCATATACACACTGTACACACACAGGCATATACACACACACTGTACACACACAGGCATATACACACACTGTACACACACACACACAGGCATATACACACACACTGTACACACAGGCATATATACACACACTGTACACACAGGCATATATACACACACTGTACACACAGGCATATACACACACTGTACACACACACAGAGGTATATACACACTGTACACAAACACACAGGCATATACACACACTGTACACACACACACAGGCATATACACACACACTGTACACACACACAGGCATATACACACACAGGCATATACACACACACTGTACACACACACGCATATACACACACACTGTACACACACAGGCATATACACACACACTGTACACACACACACAGGCATATACACACACACTGTACACACACACGCATATACACACACACTGTACACACACACACACAGGCATATAGACACACACTGTACACACACACGCATATACACACACACTGTACACACACACACACAGGCATATAGACACACACTGTACACACACACACACACAGGCATATACACATACACTGTACACACAGGCATATACACACACACTGTACACATGTGGCACCCCAGGGGTCTGGTTTCCACAGTAATGTAATGTTATGTCTGAGAGCAGGTGGGAGGTCCTTTGGTCAGGGATCCTGTGCATGCCACACCTCCTGCCCAGTCTTGGGAGGGGAAGAACTTCCCCTATATAAACCCGGGGCTGAAGCAGGGTTAGGAGTCAAGGAGAGTAGAGACAAGAAACAGTCACAGGAAGAAACAGCAGAAGCTCAGTGGGAGCAATACTAGTCAGGGGCTGGCAGCTGCAGAGCTCGCCCTGACTGAGAAGCTTTCTTACCGGACCCGGCGTCCGAGGCTGTGGGGACTAACTCTTACCCAGCAGCAGAAGCCGATCGGCAGGGGATTTCAGGTCCTCAGGCCCAGAAACCCGAAGGCACGGTCACACGCGTGGGACCAGCGCCGCCATCGTGGAGCGGAAGCCATTAGAAGGCCCCGAGTCACCGGCCATACGGGTGAGCACCACACGGTACACTCAGGGACGTGGGCTACTTATATCCGCTTCTAGCAAGGTAGCCAGAAGAGTACAGTCAGATTGGGAGGCCTACAACTCTGCCTGGCCAGGGGAGATCCCATCTGCTCAAGGACTGACCAGGCCCCGTTCGCTAGCAAGTACTCCGGGAGGGTCTATCGTTGTTACCAGTAAAGACCATGAATTACACCGCACCGTCTCTGAGTGGTTCCTGCTACCCTCATCTTCCACGTCGGCTGCCCTGAGGCCATACCCCTCCCGTTGGGGGTTATACTATCACGCTGCACAATTCTACACCGGCCTCAGCGGTCTGCCCTGCAGCGGCAGCTCCATAGCTGCAAATCAACGGGTGGCGTAGTCGACACTCAAATAACATCTATCAAGACTGCCACACACTGAGTTGACTCCCTGGGCACGGACCGGGTCCCCGCCACTCGGAGACTACAACCCTCATCTGATCCGGTTCCGGGTAAGCCCCCGTGCGCGAGACGCTGCGCGACACAGCAGGCCCAGGGGCGCGTCAACTTTGGCGTAGTCGGCAGGATTTCGTGCCCGCAACCACCGGGTACTGCGTGCCTGAAAAAGAGACTTTTCAAACTTACCTGTGGTGAAGATTCCCGCCATCCGGCGCCATCTTCAGCCTTCTTCCCGCCATCGGTGAAGTTTCCCGCCATCCGGCGCCATCTTCTGCCTTCTTCCCGCCATCCGTGGAGTTTTCCCGCCATTGGACGCCATCTTGAGGACGCCGCGTGGGAAGAAGAGGGGCGTGGACTCCGAAAGCGCGCGAGAACTGAAGCCCCGCCTCACGTCCGGACGTTGCGTAAGGTCCTGGAAGGAGCCCAGCAGACGCCGACGTCACAGGAGCGCGACGGAAGGTCCTCAACCATCCACTGCGGAGCCGCGGCCTACGGAAGAGGATCATCGCAAGGTAGGCCACGGTCCACTAGGGGGGAGGAAGATGTCGGATACGGAGGAGAGCTTCACTGCCTCAACCCCCGCCAGCGCTACCGCTGCTGCAGTTATGCCCTTCACCATGCCCTATATCCCGGGAGCAGCTTGGCTACCCCAGTACTCAGGGGAGTCACATACCCTGCATGACTTTAGAGAAAAGCTGGATAGCCTCTTCCAGGTGTACCCCCTCACAGAAGAGCAAAAAGTGAGCATCCTGGTGGCCCAACTAACCGGGGCAGCCAAAAGGGAAGTAAAATCCTGGCCACCTGGGAGGAAGACTGTCGCAGGGATACTAACCCGGCTGAAGGACACCTTTGATACCCGCACCTCAGCCGAGATTAAGCTTAGATTCTACGGGTGCAAGCAGCGAGCGCATGAGAGTATAAGGGACTATGCACTAAACCTACAAGAGGCCCTGAGGGCCATTAAGCAGACCGACCCTGATGGAGTGGGAAACGAGGACAGGCTGTTGACCGAACAGTTTATAGAGGGACTATATTGTAATACCCACCGAACCCAGTTGCGGGCAATGGCCTTACAGGATCCCCATCTGGGCTTTGCACAGTTCAAGGACAGAGCCATCCGGGTGCTCCGAGAACCGGCACCGGGTGGCGTTGTGACCCACAGGCGCCCTGCTATCACTTACCACCAGGAGGCGGCGCCTTTGTCGGCAGGGCCTGTGGGAGCTGATGCGCAGGCTTTGGACAATGACCCGGCTCCAGACCTACACCATCAGGTCCAAGAGCTAGCTAAGAGCGTTGCTGCGCTAACCCGAACTGTGCAGTCTTTACAGGCTTCCACCCCAGGGAAGATCCAGCTGGCATCCGGACCGGAGGACATCCCGTGGCGTCGACCAAGGAGGACCCCACCGGCCAGAGGAAGACCCAGTGACCGATACAGCGAGGACGGACGACCCATCTGCCGCCGCTGCAATCAACCCGGACATATGGCAAGGTACTGTTCTTTAAACGGGCACAACCTGGGGTAGAGGGCCAACCCCCAGGAAAAAGATCACCAGGCCCATCGAACTGGCGCGACAGATATGTGGGAGGACGTCCAGTCTTGCCTGTGGTACTGGATGGCATTCCCATGAGTGCCCTACTGGACACCGGGTCACAGGTCACCACCATCCCGTACGTGCTCTTTAAGCAGTACTGGAATGACTCGGATATTACCCGCTACCCTGACGACGACTTGAGTATCATCGCCAGCAATGGCCAGCCCGTGCCACAGATCGGATTTAAAGAGGTGACCATCAAAATCGGTAGAGTCGAACTGGCAGCACAGGGACTGATCATTGTAGATATTGACAAACATGAGAGTCACATAAAAATAACTCTAGGAACTAATGTAATTGAAAATTGTCTTGCAGAGGTGATTTTCCTTTTACAGCAGGTTGCCAAGAACGCCAGCTCCGGCGAGCAGCGGGTGCTCCAGAAAGAGATCCGGGCACTGATGCGACGGCAACAGGTGGAACTCTCCGGCGGTGAGATTGGTAGCGTAAGAATGTGTGACCCTTTTCCTATTGCCATGCCCCCAAAAAGTGAAATGATGATTTGGTGCCGGGCAGCTATTGGTCTGAGAGGTAGGGATTACCAGGCAATGGTAGAACCAGTTTACTCGGACAGTAGGCCCACCATTTTGACAGCACGGGGGGTGGTTGATGTACGCCATGGGAGGGTGCCCGTTCGCATAATAAATATCGGGGAGAGGGAAGTGTACCTGCCCCGGTATGCCACGCTAGCCAAATTATATACCATTAACCAAAATTCTATACAATCTGTGGAACCCTTGCCTCCATCTCACCCGGAGGAAGGTAACGGCTCTAAGAAAAACATGGAGGACTGGTGTCAGCAACTACATCTGGGTACTGACTCCACTCCCGCACACCAGAAACAAGGAGTCTATCGGGTGGTTCAAGAGTACGAGAGAGTGTTCAGTAAACACCCGTTAGACTTCGGGCGAGTCAAGGGGGTAGAACACCACATCCCCACGGGAGACCATCCTCCTATAAAAGAGAGGTATCGACCCGTACCCCCTGCCCACTACCAACACGCCAAGGGGATGCTTAGAGACATGAAGGAGGCTGGGGTGATTAGGGATAGCTGTAGCCCCTGGGCAGCTCCACTAGTCTTAGTCAGAAAAAAAGACAACACCATGAGGATGTGTGTAGATTACCGGAAAATCAACCGTATCACACACAAGGATGCGTACCCCTTACCAAGGATAGAGGAGTCATTGGCTGCTTTAAGATCTGCTAACTTCTTCTCTACCTTGGATCTCACTAGCGGGTACTGGCAGGTTCCTGTAGCAGAGGCGGACCGGGAGAAGACCGCATTCACCACCCCGATGGGACTTAGCGAGTTCACCTGCATGCCGTTCGGACTCTGCAACGCACCAGGAACCTTCCAACGACTAATGGAGTGTTGTCTGGGCCACAGAAACTTCGAGACGGTCCTGTTGTACCTGGACGATGTCATCGTATATTCCAAGACGTATGAGGACCACCTGAAACACCTGGCGGAAGTGTTCGAAGCTCTGGCGAGTTACGGCCTAAAGGTGAAACCCTCCAAGTGTCACCTCCTGAAACCAAAGGTGCAGTACCTGGGACACGTGGTGAGCGCTGACGGAGTGGCTCCCGACCCTGATAAGATCACCGCAATTAAGGAATGGCCAAGCCCCTCCAGCGTAAAAGAAGTGCGGCAGTTCATCGGGTTGGTAGGCTACTACCGAAGGTTTATTCCCGGTTTCACCAAAAAGGCAGCACCTATGCAGGACCTCCTGATAGGCCAGTCCCGGAAGGCCAAGAACCAGAAGCCGCCCTTCAAATGGGAGGAGCTGGAAGAAGAGTCCTTCCGCCAGCTGAAGATGGCCCTCACGGGGGACGAAATCCTGGCGTACCCGGATTATAGCCAGCCCTTTATCCTCTACACCGACGCCAGTAACATCGGGCTAGGAGCCGTACTGTCCCAGATCCAGCAGGGGAAGGAACGAGTAATCGCCTACGCCAGCCGAAAACTGCGACCCACCGAAAGGAACCCCGAGAATTACAGCTCATTTAAGCTGGAGTTCCTGGCCGTAGTATGGGCAGTCACCGAGCGCTTTAAGCATTACCTCGCTTCTTCCCGGTTCACCGTGTACACGGATAACAACCCGTTGACACACCTGGACACGGCAAGACTCGGTGCCCTGGAGCAGAGGTGGATGGCCCGTCTGTCCAACTACGAGTTCACAATCAAATACCGGGCAGGACGCTCCAATACCAACGCGGACGCCCTGTCCAGGATGCCCAACCTGCCGGACGGAGGAGAAGATCCGGAGGGACTGGAAGAAGTTGAACTCCCTGCGTTCCACCGTCATGGGACTATCCAGTATTCCCACCGGGTAAGGAGTAAGCAGGCTGCTACGTTGAACCCCTTACCCCACTACAACTGGGCGGAAACGCAAGACAGCGACCCTGCCGTCCGCCTGGTGAAGGAGATGCTGACTCGGCCGGAGGCTCGCCTTGAACCAGACGCTCCGGAGGAAGCCAAACAACTATGGGCAGAGAAGAGTCGACTGTTCCTTTACAAAGGGAAGTTGTGCCGCCGAATGGTTAACTCCCGGACGCATGAATTACTCTGGCAAGTAGTGGTGCCACGAAGAGACGCAGCCATGGTGATGGAGGCATACCACGACGGAGCTGGACACTTCGGGTGGAAGAAGCTGGAGTTCCTGCTGCGCGAGCGGTTCCACTGGGTAGGCATGAGGGGAATCATCGAGAAGTGGTGCAGAGACTGTGGCCCGTGCAACCTGAGAAGGAAGGACCGTGCCAGCCAGAAGACTCCCCTGCAGTCCATCGTCACCCGGCAACCGTTGGAACTGGTAGCCTTGGATCATGTAAAACTGACCCCAAGCAGAAGTGGCTACGTCTACGCGTTAACCATCGTGGATCATTACTCCCGGTTCTTGGTTGTCGTCCCCGTCAAGGACTTAACGGCTCAAACAGCAGCTAGAGCCTTCCAGCAGCACTTCTGCTGTCCACACGGGTACCCGGACCAAGTGCTGACGGACCAGGGACCTGCCTTTGAAGCGGAGGTCTTCCAGGAATTCTGCAATCTGTATGGCTGCCGTAAGATAAGGACGACACCCTACCATCCGCAAACTAATGGACTTTGTGAGAAAATGAACCAGGTGGTAATGGATCTTCTAAAAACGTTGCCCCTGGAAGAACGCAGTCTGTGGCCTGAGAAGTTGCCCGATCTGGTGGACCTATATAACCACATCCCGGTAGGTTCCACCAACTGTACCCCGGCTTACCTAATGAGGGCAAGACCTGGTAAGTTACCTGTTGACCTGGAAATGGGAGTCCTGACACCCGAGGACACTTCACCAGAAACAGACTGGGACACAGAGAGGCAGCAGCAGTACCGGAGAGTACAGGAGAGCGTGGAACGAAGTCTCTGTCAGGCTAGGGAAAGACAAGAGAAAACTTACAACCAGTATGCTCCCGCTGTTCCCCTGGTACCCGGAGAGCAGGTCTTGAAGAGGAAGAGACGGCTCCACAAGTTGGACGACCAGTGGGAGAAGGACCCGTACACCGTACTGCCCTCAAGCCACGAAAACCCGAAGGTTTGTACCATCAGTAAAGATGGAGGGGAAACCACAGCCATTGTATCCCGGGACCACCTGAAGAAGTGTCCCGAACAACTGAGGAACCCTGAGGAGGAACAAGAAGACCATCGACCCGTAGAGGAAAGGGAAGATATGGTTAGTACTGTGCTCGGGGACTTCCCTCGGTCTTGGACTCAAGTCAATGGTGCAGTTGTGGTACCCGTACTCACCTTCCTCCAACCAGCATCCCAAGCACCTACGGAGCAACAGGTAGAGCTGGAAGAACAGCCGGTCCAGGAGGCAGAAGACCCCACACCCGCAACCCAGGAGGATCAACCCTCTGCTTGCAGTGAGCCTGCCATATCCCTAGTGAGCCAAAGAGCCGGTAGACAGCTGCCCAGTTTGCCCTTGACAGCTCCTACACCCTGTAGTTCAGGGCTAGGCAGTCAGCTCCGTAGGTCCACTAGGGCCACTAGAGGCCAGTTACCCGCACGCTGGAGGATTTAAAGTGTATAAATTGTTTTATTTATGTTTACCTGTGTATTTTTGCTTGTGTACAATTTTGTGTTTCTAGTTATTTTTAGGAATCCTTGGTGGATCTACCGGGAATCCTTGTACAATTAGTTGGAGCGTAACCCAGGATGGACTAGAGACTGTTAAGGACTCGGGGTAGGACAGACCCCTACCTGGTTACATCTCCCTGTTTTGGTGAAATGGACACCTTTGTTTCTTCAAAGACTGCACCCGGTTACGGACATGCCGTGACCACCTTTATGTGTTTCTTTATTGTATTGTTATATCTTGTTATGTTTTTCTAAAATATGTTTAGTCCCGGAGTACTAAATTTCACTAGGGGGGAATGTGGCACCCCAGGGGTCTGGTTTCCACAGTAATGTAATGTTATGTCTGAGAGCAGGTGGGAGGTCCTTTGGTCAGGGATCCTGTGCATGCCACACCTCCTGCCCAGTCTTGGGAGGGGAAGAACTTCCCCTATATAAACCCGGGGCTGAAGCAGGGTTAGGAGTCAAGGAGAGTAGAGACAAGAAACAGTCACAGGAAGAAACAGCAGAAGCTCAGTGGGAGCAATACTACTACAAGTCAGGGGCTGGCAGCTGCAGAGCTCGCCCTGACTGAGAAGCTTTCTTACCGGACCCGGCGTCCGAGGCTGTGGGGACTAACTCTTACCCAGCAGCAGAAGCCGATCGGCAGGGGATTTCAGGTCCTCAGGCCCAGAAACCCGAAGGCACGGTCACACGCGTGGGACCAGCGCCGCCATCGTGGAGCGGAAGCCATTAGAAGGCCCCGAGTCACCGGCCATACGGGTGAGCACCACACGGTACACTCAGGGACGTGGGCTACTTATACCCGCTTCTAGCAAGGTAGCCAGAAGAGTACAGTCAGTTTGGGAGGCCTACAACTCCGCCTGGCCAGGGGAGATCCCATCTGCTCAAGGACTGACCAGGCCCCGTTCGCTAGCAAGTACTCCGGGAGGGTCTATCGTTGTTACCAGTAAAGACCCTGAATTACACCGCACCGTCTCTGAGTGGTTCCTGCTACCCTCATCTTCCACGTCGGCTGCCCTGAGGCCATACCCCTCCCGTTGGGGGTTATACTATCACGCTGCACAATTCTACACCGGCCTCAGCGGTCTGCCCTGCAGCGGCAGCTCCATAGCTGCAAATCAACGGGTGGCGTAGTCGACACTCAAATAACATCTATCAAGACTGCCACACACTGAGTTGACTCCCTGGGCACGGACCGGGTCCCCGCCACTCGGAGACTACAACCCTCATCTGATCCGGTTCCGGGTAAGCCCCCGTGCGCGAGACGCTGCGCGACACAGCAGGCCCAGGGGCGCGTCACACACACACAGGCATATACACACACAGGCATATACACACACACTGTACACACACACGCATATACACACACACTGTACACACACAGGCATATACACACACACTGTACACACACAGGCATATACACACACACTGTACACACAGGCATATACACACACACACAGGCATATACACACACACTGTACACACACACGCATATACACACACACTGTACACACACAGGCATATACACACACTGTACACACACAGGCATATACACACACACTGTACACACACAGGCATATACACACACTGTACACACACACATGCAGGCAGCATATACATAAAAATCCATACAAACACACAAATATTACAGTACCTTGGCTTGTCTCCAGCCCACAGACACGCTCCTAATGTGGGAGACTGCAGTGCAGGGCGCGCTGTGACGTCACTTTTAGCAGACGTGCTTCCCTGTCTGCTGAGTGTGACGCTGCAGTGCAGCCCCTGCTCTCCTGCTCCCAGGCCCCTCCCGCTACTGTCCTGGGCATCGCGTCGGTGAAAGTGCGTGCGCGAGCCCTTAAAGGGCCCACGACCACTTTTTTTTTTTTTTTTAATTCTTCAGTTCCCTCTGCATGGGGCCCGGGGCCCACCGGGAAATTTCCCGGCGCCCCGCCAGGCCAGACCAAGCCTGCGTATTGGTGAGGACCGGGGAGCGGAATCGTATTGGTGAGGACCGGGGAGCGCCACGGCCTGTGCGGGTACTTCCGCTGCGAGAACACGGGACATGAGCGACTGCTCGCAGCAGAAGTATCCTGACCCGCAGCGCCGCTCCCCGGTCCTCCCTTGACACGCTAGCCGCTGATGTCCCCACAGTATCCTCATGGTGTTACAAAGGTCCGGACATTTGTGTTAAAAATCGCTGATTGGTCGCTGGCGCTGCCCGCACCAATCAACGATTTGGGCGCCAAATTTAAATATCGGCCGCGCATCTGATAACTGTATGTAAACGTATATGCAGTGTGTGTATATATATATATATATATATATATATACAGTACAGACCAAAAGTTTGGACACACCTTCTCATTTAAAGATTTTTCTGTATTTTCATGACTATGAAAATTGTACATTCACACTGAAGGCATCAAAACGATGAATTAACACATGTGGAATTATATACTTAACAAAAAAGTGTGAAACAACTGAAAATATGTCTTATATTCTAGGTTCTTCAAAGTAGCCACCTTTTGCTTTGATGACTGCTTTGCACACTCTTGGCATTCTCTTGATGAGCTTCAAGAGGTAGCCACCGGAAATGTTTTTCACTTCACAGGTGTGCCCTGTCAGGTTTAATAAGTGGGATTTCTTGCCTTATAAATGGGGTTGGGACCATCAGTTGTGTTGTGCAGAAGTCTGGTGGATACACAGCTGATAGTCCTACTGAATAGACTGTTAGAATTTGTATTATGGCAAGAAAAAAGCAGCTAAGTAAATAAAAACGAGTGGCCAACATTACTTTAAGAAATGAAGGTCAATCAGTCCGAAAAATTGGGAAAACTTTGAAAGTGTCCCCAAGTGCAGTTGCAAAAGCCATCAAGCGCTACAAAGAAACTGGCTCACATGTGGACCGCCCCAGAAAAGGAAGACCAAGAGTCACCTCTGCTTCTGAGGATAAGTTTATCCGAGTCACCAGCCTCAGAAATCCCAGGTTAACAGCAGCTCAGATTAGAGACCAGGTCAATACCACACAGAGTTCTAGCAGCAGACTCATCTCTACAACAACTGTTAAGAGGAGACTTTGTGCAGCAGGCCTTCATGGCAAAATAGCTGCTAGGAAACAACTGCTAAGGACAGGCAACAAGCAGAAGAGACTTGTTTGGGCTAAAGAACACAAGGAATGGACATTAGACCAGTGGAAATCTGTGCTTTGGTCTGATGAGTCCAAATTTGAGATCTTTGGTTCCAACCACCGTGTCTTTGTGCGACGCAGAAAAGGTGAACGGATGGACTCTACATGCCTGGTTCCCACCGTGAAGCATGCAGGAGGAGGTGTGATGGTGTGGTGGTGCTTTGCTGGTGACACTGTTGGGGATTTATTCAAAATTGAAGGCATACTGAACCAGCATGGCTACCACAGCATCTTGCAGCGGCATGCTATTCCATCCGGTTTGCGTTTAGTTGGATCATCATTTATTTTTCAACAGGACAATGACCCCAAACACACCTCCAGGCTGTGTAAGGGCTATTTGACAAAGAAGGAGAGTGATGGGGTGCTACGCCAGATGACCTGGCCTCCACAGTCACCAGACCTGAACCCAATCGAGATGGTTTGGGGTGAGCTGGACCGCAGAGTGAAGGCAAAAGGGCCAACAAGTGCTAAGCATCTCTGGGAACTCCTTCAAGATTGTTGGAAGACCATTTCCGGTGACTACCTCTTGAAGCTCATCAAGAGAATGCCAAGAGTGTGCAAAGCAGTCATCAAAGCAAAAGGTGGCTACTTTGAAGAACCTAGAATATAAGACATATTTTCAGTTGTTTCACACTTTTTTGTTAAGTATATAATTCCACATGTGTTAATTCATCGTTTTGATGCCTTCAGTGTGAATGTACAATTTTCATAGTCATGAAAATACAGAAAAATCCTTAAATGAGAAGGTGTGTCCAAACTTTTGGTCTGTACTGTATATATGGAATGGAAGGGGGGAGGGAAAGAGCATATAAACATGGAATGGGAGGGGGGAGGGAAAGAGCATATATACATGGAATGGGAGGGGGGAGGGAAAGAGCATATATACATGGAATGGGAGGGGGGAGGGAAAGAGCATATATACATGGAATGGGAGGGAGGAGGGAAAGAGCATATATACATGGAATGGGAGGGGGAGGGAAAGAGCATATATACATGGAATGGGAGGGGGAGGGAAAGAGCATATATACATGGAATGGGAGGGGGGAGGGAAAGAGCATATATACAAGGAATGGGAGGGGAGGGAAAGAGCATATATACATGGAATGGGAGGGAGGAGGGAAAGAGCATATATACATGGAATGAGAGGGGAGGGAAAGAGCATATATACAAGGAATGGGAGGGGAGGGAAAGAGCATATATACATGGAATGGGAGGGGGGAGGGATAGAGCATATATATGACGCGCCCCTGGGCCTGTGTCGCGCTGCGTTGCGCACGCGGGAGCTTACCCGGAGCCGGATCTCTTGAGGGTTGTAGTCTCGTGGCGGTGACCCGGTCCGTGCCCAGGGAGTCAAACTGAGCGGCGATGTAACAGCGGTAGATGTAGGACGACTACGCCACCCGTTGAATGCAGCTATGGAGCTGCCGCTGCAGGACAGTCCGCTGAGGCCGGTGGATGGATGGTGCAGCGTAGATGGTATAACCCCCAACGGGAGGGGTATGGCCTCAGGGCAGCAGATGGATGATGGGGGTAGCAGGAACCACTCAGAGACGGTGCGGTGTAATTCAGGGTCTTTACTGGTAACAACGATAGACCCTCCCGGAGTACTTGCTAGTGAACGGGGCCTGGTCAGTCCTTGAGCAGATGGGATCTCCCCTGGCCAGGCGTAGTTGTAGGCCTCCCAAACTGACTGCACTCTTCTGGCTACCTTGCTAGAAGCGGATATAAGTAGCCCACGTCCCTGAGTGTACCGTGTGGTGCTCACCCGTATGGCCGGTGACTCGGGGCCTTCTAATGGCTTCCGCTCCACGATGGCGGTGCTGGTCCCACGCGTGTGACCGTGCCTTCGGGTTTCTGGGCCTGAGGACCTGAAATCCCCTGCCGGTCGGCTTCTGCTGCTGGGTAAGAGTTAGTCCCCACAGCCTCGGACGCCGGGTCCGGTAAGAAAGCTTCTCAGTCAGGGCGAGCTCTGCAGCTGCCAGCCCCTGACTTGTAGTAGTATTGCTCCCACTGAGCTTCTGCTGTTTCTTCCTGTGACTGTTTCTTGTCTCTACTCTCCTTGACTACTCACCCTGCTTCAGCCCCGGGTTTATATAGGGGAAGTTCTTCCCCTCCCAAGACTGAGCAGGAGGTGTGGCATGCACAGGATCCCTGACCAAAGGACCTCCCACCTGCTCTCAGACATAATATCTCTATCACTGTGGCAACCAGACCCCTGGGGTGTCACATTCCCCCCTAGTGAAATTTAGTACTCCGGGACTAAACATATTTTAGAAAAACATAACAAGATATAACAATAACAATACAATAAAGAAACACATAAAGGTGGTCACGGCATGTCCGTAACCGGGTGCAGTCTTTGAAGAAAGCAAGGTGTCCATTTCACCAAAACAGGGAGACGTAACCAGGTAGGGGTCTGTCCTACCCCGAGTCCTTAACAGTCTCTAGTCCATCCTGGGTTACGCTCCAACTATGTACAAGGATTCCCGGTAAATCCACCAAGGATTCCTAAAAATAACTGGAAACACAAAATTATACACAAGCAACTGTAGTGCCGGCGTCCCTGCCCTCTGCTAGGCAGGGACGCTGCTCCTCTCACCGCTCTGCTCCGTGCCCGGCTTCCTCCCCCCGCTCTGCTGTCAGCGCGCGCTCCGTCCCGGCGTCCTCCTCCTGCTCTGCTCTCAGCGCGCGCTCCTTCCCGGCCCCTGTGCTTAGGGCGCGCGCGCGCGCGCTCCCCTCCTCTTAAAGGGGCCGCGCGCGCCGCCCTAAAGAGTCCCCGGCCAATGGCCGGAGGACTTCATCATATATAAGGCACCTCCTCCAAAATGGAGGTGCCCGAGCAATGTTGTTTGCACCTGTGTCTCACCTGTGCTTCAGCCCTCAGGTCCCGTTGCCAGTTACCTGCCAGTTACCTGCCAGTTTCCTGCCAGTTTCCTGCTAGTTACCTGCCTGATTCCTGCCTGAATACTTGTTACCTGCCTGCCTGCCTGAGGTCCGACGGTCTGCCTTACAACTCCGGTCAGTCTGTCTAAGGACCAACTTGTCCGCTCACCTGGGAGCGCACATCAGCTACCTGCCTGCTTGCCTGAGGTCCGACGGTCCGCCTTACAACTCCGGTCAGTCTGTCTATGGACCAGCTTGCCCGCTCACCTGGGAGCGCTTCTCCGCTACCTGCCTGCTTGCCAGCCCGGAGGCTCCGTTGTCACGTGCTGTGACCACCAGCTATCTCAGAGACTCTTGCCCGCTCACCTGGGAGCGCATCTCCGTTACCTGCCTGCTTGCCAGCCCGGAGGTCCCGTTGTCACGTGCGGTGACCACCAGCTATTCCAGAGACTCTTGCCCGCTCACCTGGGAGCGCTTCTCCGTTACCTACCTGCCTGCCAGCCCGGAGGTTCCGCCGTCACGTGCCGTGACCACCTGCTATTCCAGAGACTCTCGCTTGCTCACCTGGGAGCACACATCTACCATCTGCCTGCTAGCCTACCCGGAGGCTCCGCCATCACAGGTCGTACCTACCCCTTACCCAGAGACTGCCCTGATCACTTGCCGTAACTCCCTGTCCGTTCACCCAGAGACTGCCACCCGCTCCCTTACAAGGGCCGCCCCCTTGTATAGTAGCTCAGAGGTTCCGCCTCCCGGACCCGTTACAGTCCGCCTCCCGGACCCGTTACAGTTTGCTCGGGCCATGGAACCCGGTGGCACCCAAGCTCCCTCGCTCTCGGACCTCGGTCTTGAACTGTCCCGTCAGAGGTCCCAACAGGAGGCCATCCTGGGTCACCTGCGGAATGTTAATACTCGCCTGAACACTCTGTCTGATCCACCAACAACCTCCGCCAGTGCCATATCTTGCAATCCGGCGGCTCCGCTGCTCACTAATACTATGGTATCCTACCCCGGACCCCGGCTTTCTGCACCTCCTCGCTTCGGAGGCGACCCCGTCCAGGCTCGGGGCTTCTTGAATCAGTGCACCCTGCATTTTGAACTTTTGTCCTACCAGTTTAACTCCGACCGGGCCAAAATTGCCTTCATCATGTCCCATCTCACCGGGGAGGCCCTGGCCTGGCTGAATCCTCTATGGGAGAGAGGAGACCCCCTGGTGTCCAACTTGCCTGCTTTTCTCACGGCTTTCCGGAAAGTCTTCGACGAACCCGGACGGAAGACCTCATCTGCATCATCGTTGCTACGCCTCCGTCAGGGGAGTCTCACCGTGGGCCAATATGCCATACGGTTCCGTACCCTTGCCTCGGAGCTGGCCTGGGATAACGACGCTCTGGTTTCCGTCTTCTGGGAGGGTCTGTCCGGCCGTATTAAAGATGAACTTGCCGGTCGGGACATTCCTACCACTCTCGATGACTTAATAACTCTTGCCACCCGAATTGACCTACGGTTTCAGGAGCGTGCCAAAGAGGTCACCCGTGAGAGAAGGATTCCACGTTTAGCTCCTACTTTCCAGAAACCCGTCATTCCCTCCATCTCTCCCCAGGTACACTCTCCTGAGCCTATGCAGGTCGACCAGACCAAGATGGTCAAAACCCGTCAGGACTCACGCCGTGCCGAGGGGAGCTGCTTCTACTGTGGCAGTAAGGAGCACCGGATCCGTGCCTGCCCGGAGAGGTCGGGAAACGCCTGTGTCTAGGTTCGCTCAGAGAGGTCCACCTAGACAAGAATAAATCCTCTCCATCCCTGCTGTTGTCAGTTTCGATCATCTACGGGGAGAACCGTTATTTCGAACTAGCCCAACTTGACTCTGGAGCAGCCGGGAACCTTATTTCACAGTCCCTGGTTGAGAAATACCGCATCCCCACCAAACCTCTGGCTGTACCCTTGTCTGTCGCTGCCGTGGATGGGGGCCTCTTACCTCGCCCCATTCAACTCATCACCGAATCCATTACCCTGCAGGTGGGAATGCTGCATTCTGAAAGTATCTCCTTTCATGTTCTGCCTGGACTCTCTCACGCCCTCTTGCTAGGTCTGCCCTGGCTCCAGAGACATGCACCCGTGCTAGACTGGCAAACCGGAGAGGTCCTTCGCTGGGGACAAGACTGTCATAAAACCTGCCTGGTTCCCGTCCATCCCGTCCGTCCCTCTCCTACCCCAGCTAATCTACCTGGACTTCCGATTCCTTATTGGTCTTATGCAGATGTCTTTAATAAAAAGGAGGCAGAGACATTACCACCACATAGACCATACGACTGTCCCATCGATCTGCTACCCGGTACTACTCCTCCCCGTGGGCGTATCTATCCTTTATCCGCTGCTGAGACCCGGTCAATGTCCGAATATATTGAGGAGAATCTGGCCAGAGGATTCATCCGGAAATCTACCTCCCCGGCGGGAGCAGGCTTCTTTTTCGTCAAAAAGAAGGACGGCTCTCTCCGTCCCTGTATAGACTATAGAGGCCTAAACCTGATCACGGTGAAGAATAAGTACCCCCTTCCGCTCATTCCAGAATTATTTGATCGTCTGAGGGGGGCTAGGATCTTCACCAAACTGGACCTTCGTGGGGCGTACAACCTGGTTCGTATTCGTCAGGGGGATGAATGGAAGACGGCATTCAACACCCGGGACGGCCACTATGAATACCTGGTAATGCCCTTTGGTCTCTGTAACGCTCCTGCCGTCTTTCAAGAGTTGGTCAATGACATCTTCCGGGACCTTCTCTACTCCTGCGTAGTGGTGTACCTGGACGACATCTTGGTCTTCTCTCCGGATCTCCAGACTCACCGGAGGGACGTTCGTCAGGTCCTGCTCAGGCTAAGGCAGAACCATCTCTACGCTAAATTTGAGAAGTGCCTCTTTGAGCAGACCTCGCTTCCGTTTCTGGGCTACATTATCTCTCAGACCGGCCTTCAAATGGATCCTGAGAAACTGTCTGCCATCGAGAAATGGCCCCGACCGGAGGGGTTGAAGGCCATTCAGCGTTTCCTGGGCTTCGCCAACTACTACCGCCTCTTCATACCACACTTCTCTTCCCGGACGGCCCCAATTTCTGCGCTCACCCGTAAAGGTACTAATCCCAAAGAGTGGCCACCCGAAGCAGAGGAGGCCTTTCTTTCCCTTAAACAGGCCTTCTCTTCCGCCCCGGTGCTGCATCGCCCAGATGGCAACAAGCAGTTCTTCCTGGAAGTTGACGCCTCCTCCTCTGGAGCCGGAGCGGTACTTACTCAAAAATCATCTTCCGGGAGGATGGTAACTTGTGGCTTCTTCTCTAAACTCTTCTCCTCCTCTGAGCGCAACTATTCCATAGGAGACCGAGAGTTATTGGCCATCAAACTGGCATTGGAGGAGTGGCGTTACCTGCTCGAGGGGGCTCTTCACCCGGTAATAATTTACACTGACCACAAGAACTTGGCTTACCTCCAGCATGCCCAGAGACTTAACCCGCGCCAAGCCCGGTGGTCCTTGTTTTTTGCTCGTTTTGATTTTGTCCTTCATTTTCGCCCGGCTGACAAAAACGTCAAGGCGGATGCCTTGTCTCGATCCTTTCTGGTGTCTGATCTCGAGGAGGATCCGAAACATATCATCGATCCCGCCAGAGTAATGCAGGTGGCTCCCGTGAGTCTAAATCGTCTTCCTCCTGGTAAGACGTTCGTACCAGTACCTGATCGGGAGAAGATTCTACACTGGGGTCATTCGTCTAAACTAGCTGGCCACGCCGGTCAGAAAAAGACCCTCCAGCTTATTACCCGGCACTACTGGTGGCCTAACCTGCACAAGGATGTAATAGACTTTGTTTCTGCCTGTGTGTCCTGCGCCCGCAACAAAGTTCCGAGACACCTGCCGGCCGGCCGCCTCCTACCTCTGCCAGTACCTGCTGCCCCCTGGCAGCATATAGCGATGGACTTCATTACTGATCTGCCCGTCTCTGCCGGTTGTACGGTCATTTGGGTGGTCGCTGACCGCTTCTCCAAGATGGCTCACTTCATTCCACTGCCAGGTCTTCCGTCTGCACCCGAGCTGGCTAAAGACTTTATCCGCCACATCTTCCGTCTTCATGGCCTGCCCCGTCACATCGTGTCGGATCGTGGGGTACAGTTCACTTCCCGTTTCTGGAGAGCCACTTGTAAATTGCTGGACGTCACCCTGGACTTCTCCTCCGCTTACCACCCACAGTCTAATGGTCAAGTGGAGCGGATCAATCAGAACCTGACCAGTTACCTTCGGCACTTCGTTAATGCCCACCATTCTGACTGGGTGGATCTCCTGCCATGGGCCGAATTCTCGTACAACAATCACGAGAGCGAGTCTTCCTCCAAATCCCCGTTTTTTGTAGTCTACGGTCAGCATCCTCGGATCCCGTTTCCCGTCTCCACCTCGGCGGACAATCCGGCTGCGGAATCTCTTGTTAACAAATTTTCCTCCATATGGGAGAGTACCCGGTCCGCACTCCTTCTGTCATCCGAGCGTATGAAAAGACACGCTGACAAAAAACGTCTGGACCCTCCTCAATTCCGCCCTGGGGATAAAGTCTGGCTCTCGTCCAAATATGTCCGGCTCAAGATCCCTTCCTATAAGTTAGGGCCTCGGTTCATCGGCCCACTGGAGGTCATCAGTCAGATCAACCCGGTGGCCTATAAATTGAAACTCCCGGCCAACTTACGGATCCCTAACTCCTTCCATGTGTCTCTCCTCAAACCTGTGGTACTTAACTCTTTTTCCAAGTCTACAGGTACGCCTCCTGCTCCGGTTTCTGCTGAGGACGAGTTTGAGGTAGAGAACATTCTTGCCACCAAAAGGGTAAGAGGAAAGACCTTTTTCCTGGTAGATTGGAAGGGGTTTGGTCCTGAGGAGAGAACCTGGGAGCCCCGGGAGAACATCCATGCCCCTCTCATCCTAGCTAAATTTCTGTCTGGCCTAAAAAAGGGGGGGCCTAAAGGGGGGGGTACTGTAGTGCCGGCGTCCCTGCCCTCTGCTAGGCAGGGACGCTGCTCCTCTCACCGCTCTGCTCCGTGCCCGGCTTCCTCCCCCCGCTCTGCTGTCAGCGCGCGCTCCGTCCCGGCGTCCTCCTCCTGCTCTGCTCTCAGCGCGCGCTCCTTCCCGGCCCCTGTGCTTAGGGCGCGCGCGCGCGCGCTCCCCTCCTCTTAAAGGGGCCGCGCGCGCCGCCCTAAAGAGTCCCCGGCCAATGGCCGGAGGACTTCATCATATATAAGGCACCTCCTCCAAAATGGAGGTGCCCGAGCAATGTTGTTTGCACCTGTGTCTCACCTGTGCTTCAGCCCTCAGGTCCCGTTGCCAGTTACCTGCCAGTTACCTGCCAGTTACCTGCCAGTTTCCTGCCAGTTTCCTGCTAGTTACCTGCCTGATTCCTGCCTGAATACTTGTTACCTGCCTGCCTGCCTGAGGTCCGACGGTCTGCCTTACAACTCCGGTCAGTCTGTCTAAGGACCAACTTGTCCGCTCACCTGGGAGCGCACATCAGCTACCTGCCTGCTTGCCTGAGGTCCGACGGTCCGCCTTACAACTCCGGTCAGTCTGTCTATGGACCAGCTTGCCCGCTCACCTGGGAGCGCTTCTCCGCTACCTGCCTGCTTGCCAGCCCGGAGGCTCCGTTGTCACGTGCTGTGACCACCAGCTATCTCAGAGACTCTTGCCCGCTCACCTGGGAGCGCATCTCCGTTACCTGCCTGCTTGCCAGCCCGGAGGTCCCGTTGTCACGTGCGGTGACCACCAGCTATTCCAGAGACTCTTGCCCGCTCACCTGGGAGCGCTTCTCCGTTACCTACCTGCCTGCCAGCCCGGAGGTTCCGCCGTCACGTGCCGTGACCACCTGCTATTCCAGAGACTCTCGCTTGCTCACCTGGGAGCACACATCTACCATCTGCCTGCTAGCCTACCCGGAGGCTCCGCCATCACAGGTCGTACCTACCCCTTACCCAGAGACTGCCCTGATCACTTGCCGTAACTCCCTGTCCGTTCACCCAGAGACTGCCACCCGCTCCCTTACAAGGGCCGCCCCCTTGTATAGTAGCTCAGAGGTTCCGCCTCCCGGACCCGTTACAGTCCGCCTCCCGGACCCGTTACAGCAACAATACATAGATAAACATAAATAAAACAATTTATACACTTCAAATCCTCCAGCGTGCGGGTAACTGGCCTCTAGTGGCCCTAGTGGACCTACGGAGCTGACTGTCTAGCCCTGAACTACAGGGTGTAGGAGCTGTCAAGGGTAAACTGGGCAGCTGTCTACCGGCTCTTTGTCTCACTAGGGGTACGGCAGGCTCACTATAAGCAGAGGGTTGATCCTCCTGTTCTGCTTGTGTGGAGTCTTCTGCCTCCTGGACCGGCTGTTCTTCCAGCTCTACCTGTTGCTCCGTAGGTGCTTGGGATGCTGGTTGGAGGAAGGTGAGTACGGGTACCACAACTGCACCATTGACTTGAGTCCAAGACCGAGGGAAGTCCCCGAGCACAGTACTAACCATATCTTCCCTTTCCTCTACGGGTCGATGGTCTTCTTGTTCCTCTTCAGGGTTCCTCAGTTGTTCGGGACACTTCTTCAGGTGGTCCCGGGATACAATGGCGGTGGTTTCCCCTCCGTCTTTACTGATGGTACAAACCTTCGGGTTCTCGTGGCTTGAGGGCAGTACGGTGTACGGGTCCTTCTCCCACTGGTCATCCAACTTGTGGAGCCGTCTCTTCCTCTTCAAGACCTGCTCTCCGGGTACCAGGGGAACAGCGGGAGCATACTGGTTGTAAGTTTTCTCTTGTCTTTCCCTAGCCTGACAGAGACTTCGCTCCACGCTCTCCTGTACTCTCCGGTACTGCTGCTGCCTCTCTGTGTCCCAGTCTGTTTCTGGTGAAGTGTCCTCGGGTGTCAGGACTCCCATTTCCAGGTCAACAGGTAACTTACCAGGTCTTGCCCTCATTAGGTAAGCCGGGGTACAGTTGGTGGAACCTACCGGGATGTGGTTGTATAGGTCCACCAGATCGGGCAACTTCTCAGGCCACAGACTGCGTTCTTCCAGGGGCAACGTTTTTAGAAGATCCATTACCACCTGGTTCATTTTCTCACAAAGTCCATTAGTTTGCGGATGGTAGGGTGTCGTCCTTATCTTCCGGCAGCCATACAGATTGCAGAATTCCTGGAAGACCTCCGCTTCAAAGGCAGGTCCCTGGTCCGTCAGCACTTGGTCCGGGTACCCGTGTGGACGGCAAAAGTGCTGCTGGAAGGCTCTAGCTGCTGTTTGAGCCGTTAAGTCCTTGACGGGGACGACAACCAGAAACCGGGAGTAATGATCCACGATGGTTAACGCGTAGACGTAGCCACTTCTGCTTGGGGTCAGTTTTACATGATCCAAGGCTACCAGTTCCAACGGTTGCCGGGTGACGATGGACTGCAGGGGAGTCTTCTGGCTGGCACGGTCCTTCCTTCTCAGGTTGCACGGGCCACAGTCTCTGCACCACTTCTCAATGGTTCCCCTCATGCCTACCCAGTGGAACCGCTCGCGCAGCAGGAACTCCAGCTTCTTCCACCCGAAGTGCCCAGCTCCGTCGTGGTATGCCTCCATCACCATGGCTGCGTCCCTTCGTGGCACCACTACTTGCCAGAGTAATTCATGCGTCCGGGAGTTAACCATTCTGCGGCACAACTTCCCTTTGTAAAGGAACAGTCGACTCTTCTCTGCCCATAGTTGTTTGGCTTCCTCCGGAGCGTCTGGTTCAAGGCGAGCCTCCGGCCGAGTCAGCATCTCCTTCACCAGTCGGACGGCAGGGTCGCTGTCTTGCGTTTCCGCCCAGTTGCAGTGGGGTAAGGGGTTCAACGTAGCAGTCTGCTTACTCCTTACCTGGTGGGAATACTGAATAGTCCCATGACGGTGGAACGCAGGGAGTTCAACTTCTTCCAGTCCCTCCGGATCTTCTCCTCCGTCCGGCAGGTTGGGCATCCTGGACAGGGCGTCCGCGTTGGTATTGGAGCGTCCTGCCCGGTATTTGATTGTGAACTCGTAGTTGGACAGACGGGCCATCCACCTCTGCTCCAGGGCACCGAGTCTTGCCGTGTCCAGGTGTGTCAACGGGTTGTTATCCGTGTACACGGTGAACCGGGAAGAAGCGAGGTAATGCTTAAAGCGCTCGGTGACTGCCCATACTACGGCCAGGAACTCCAGCTTAAATGAGCTGTAATTCTCGGGGTTCCTTTCGGTGGGTCGCAGTTTTCGGCTGGCGTAGGCGATTACTCGTTCCTTCCCCTGCTGGATCTGGGACAGTACGGCTCCTAGCCCGATGTTACTGGCGTCGGTGTAGAGGATAAAGGGCTGGCTATAATCCGGGTACGCCAGGATTTCGTCCCCCGTGAGGGCCATCTTCAGCTGGCGGAAGGACTCTTCTTCCAGCTCCTCCCATTTGAAGGGCGGCTTCTGGTTCTTGGCCTTCCGGGACTGGCCTATCAGGAGGTCCTGCATAGGTGCTGCCTTCTTGGTGAAACCGGGAATAAACCTTCGGTAGTAGCCTACCAACCCGAGGAACTGCCGCACTTCTTTTACGCTGGAGGGGCTTGGCCATTCCTTAATTGCGGTGATCTTATCAGGGTCGGGAGCCACTCCGTCAGCGCTCACCACGTGTCCCAGGTACTGCACCTTTGGTTTCAGGAGGTGACACTTGGAGGGTTTCACCTTTAGGCCGTAACTCGCCAGAGCTTCGAACACTTCCGCCAGGTGTTTCAGGTGGTCCTCATACGTCTTGGAATATACGATGACATCGTCCAGGTACAACAGGACCGTCTCGAAGTTTCTGTGGCCCAGACAACACTCCATTAGTCGTTGGAAGGTTCCTGGTGCGTTGCAGAGTCCGAACGGCATGCAGGTGAACTCGCTAAGTCCCATCGGGGTGGTGAATGCGGTCTTCTCCCGGTCCGCCTCTGCTACAGGAACCTGCCAGTACCCGCTAGTGAGATCCAAGGTAGAGAAGAAGTTAGCAGATCTTAAAGCAGCCAATGACTCCTCTATCCTTGGTAAGGGGTACGCATCCTTGTGTGTGATACGGTTAATTTTCCGGTAATCTACACACATCCTCATGGTGTTGTCTTTCTTTCGGACTAAGACTAGTGGAGCTGCCCAGGGGCTACAGCTATCCCTGATCACCCCAGCCTCCTTCATGTCTCTAAGCATCCCCTTGGCGTGTTGGTAGTGTGCAGGGGGTACGGGTCGATACCTCTCTTTTATGGGAGGATGGTCTCCCGTGGGGATGTGGTGTTCTACCCCCTTGACTCGCCCGAAGTCTAACGGGTGTTTACTAAACACTCTCTCGTACTCTTGAACCACCCGATAGACTCCCTGTTGCTGATGTGAGGGAGTGGAGTCAGTACCCAAATGTAGTTGCTGACACCAGTCCTCCTTTGTTTTCTTAGAGCCGTTACCTTCCTCCGGGTGAGATGGAGGCAAGGGTTCCACAGATTGTATAGCATTTTGGTTAATGGTATATAATTTGGCTAGCGTGGCATACCGGGGCAGGTACACTTCCCTCTCCCCGATATTGATTATGCGAACGGGCACCCTCCCATGGCGTACATTGACCACCCCCCGTGCTGTCAAAATGGTGGGCCTACTGTCTGAGTAAACTGGTTCTACCATTGCCTGGTAATCTCTACCTCTCAGACCAATAGCTGCCCGGCACCAAATCATCATTTCACTTTTTGGGGGCATGGCAATAGGAAAAGGGTCACACATTCTTACGCTACCAATCTCACCGCCGGAGAGTTCCACCTGTTGCCGTCGCATCAGTGCCCGGATCTCTTTCTGGAGCACCCGCTGCTCGCCGGAGCTGGCGTTCTTGGCAACCTGCTGTAAAAGGAAAATCACCTCTGCAAGACAATTTTCAATTACATTAGTTCCTAGAGTTATTTTTGGGTGACTCTCATGTTTGTCAATATCTACAATGATCAGTCCCTGTGCTGCCAGTTCGACTCTACCGATTTTGATGGTCACCTCTTTAAATCCGATCTGTGGCACGGGCTGGCCATTGCTGGCGATGATACTCAAGTCGTCGTCAGGGTAGCGGGTAATATCCGAGTCATTCCAGTACTGCTTAAAGAGCACGTACGGGATGGTGGTGACCTGTGACCCGGTGTCCAGTAGGGCACTCATGGGAATGCCATCCAGTACCACAGGCAAGACTGGACGTCCTCCCACATATCTGTCGCGCCAGTTCGATGGGCCTGGTGATCTTTTTCCTGGGGGTTGGCCCTCTACCCCAGGTTGTGCCCGTTTAAAGAACAGTACCTTGCCATATGTCCAGGTTGATTGCAGCGGCGGCAGATGGGTCGTCCGTCCTCGCTGTATCGGTCACTGGGTCTTCCTCTGGCCGGTGGGGTCCTCCTTGGTCGACGCCACGGGATGTCCTCCGGTCCGGATGCCAGCTGGATCTTCCCTGGGGTGGAAGCCTGTAAAGACTGCACAGTTCGGGTTAGCGCAGCAACGCTCTTAGCTAGCTCTTGGACCTGATGGTGTAGGTCTGGAGCCGGGTCATTGTCCAAAGCCTGCGCATCAGCTCCCACAGGCCCTGCCGACAAGGGCGCCGCCTCCTGGTGGTAAGTGATAGCAGGGCGCTTGTGGGTCACAACGCCACCCGGTGCCGGTTCTCGGAGCACCCGGATGGCTCTGTCCTTGAACTGTGCAAAGCCCAGATGGGGATCCTGTAAGGCCATTGCCCGCAACTGGGTTCGGTGGGTATTACAATACAGTCCCTCTATAAACTGTTCGGTCAACAGCCTGTCCTCGTTTCCCACTCCATCAGGGTCGGTCTGCTTAATGGCCCTCAGGGCCTCTTGTAGGTTTAGTGCATAGTCCCTTACACTCTCATGCGCTCGCTGCTTGCACCCGTAGAATCTAAGCTTAATCTCGGCTGAGGTGCGGGTATCAAAGGTGTCCTTCAGCTGGGTTAGTATCCCTGCGACAGTCTTCCTCCCAGGTGGCCAGGATTTTACTTCCCTTTTGGCTGCCCCGGTTAGTTGGGCCACCAGGATGCTCACTTTTTGCTCTTCTGTGAGGGGGTACACCTGGAAGAGGCTATCCAGCTTTTCTCTAAAGTCATGCAGGGTATGTGACTCCCCTGAGTACTGGGGTAGCCAAGCTGCTCCCGGGATATAGGGCATGGTGAAGGGCATAACTGCAGCAGCGGTAGCGCTGGCGGGGGTTGAGGCAGTGAAGCTCTCCTCCGTATCCGACATCTTCCTCCCCCCTAGTGGACCGTGGCCTACCTTGCGATGATCCTCTTCCGTAGGCCGCGGCTCCGCAGTGGATCGTCAGGGTTGAGGACCTTCCGTCGCGCTCCTGTGACGTCGGCGTCTGCTGGGCTCCTTCCAGGACCTTACGCAACGTCCGGACGTGAGGCGGGGCTTCAGTTCTCGCGCGCTTTCGGAGTCCACGCCCCTCTTCTTCCCGCGCGGCGTCCTCAAGATGGCGTCCAATGGCGGGAAAACTCCACGGATGGCGGGAAGAAGGCAGAAGATGGCGCCGGATGGCGGGAAACTTCACCGATGGCGGGAAGAAGGCTGAAGATGGCGCCGGATGGCGGGAATCTTCACCACAGGTAAGTTTGAAAAGTCTCTTTTTCAGGCACGCAGTACCCGGTGGTTGCGGGCACGAAATCCTGCCGACTACGCCAAAGTTGACGCGCCCCTGGGCCTGTGTCGCGCTGCGTTGCGCACGCGGGAGCTTACCCGGAGCCGGATCTCTTGAGGGTTGTAGTCTCGTGGCGGTGACCCGGTCCGTGCCCAGGGAGTCAAACTGAGCGGCGATGTAACAGCGGTAGATGTAGGACGACTACGCCACCCGTTGAATGCAGCTATGGAGCTGCCGCTGCAGGACAGTCCGCTGAGGCCGGTGGATGGATGGTGCAGCGTAGATGGTATAACCCCCAACGGGAGGGGTATGGCCTCAGGGCAGCAGATGGATGATGGGGGTAGCAGGAACCACTCAGAGACGGTGCGGTGTAATTCAGGGTCTTTACTGGTAACAACGATAGACCCTCCCGGAGTACTTGCTAGTGAACGGGGCCTGGTCAGTCCTTGAGCAGATGGGATCTCCCCTGGCCAGGCGGAGTTGTAGGCCTCCCAAACTGACTGCACTCTTCTGGCTACCTTGCTAGAAGCGGATATAAGTAGCCCACGTCCCTGAGTGTACCGTGTGGTGCTCACCCGTATGGCCGGTGACTCGGGGCCTTCTAATGGCTTCCGCTCCACGATGGCGGTGCTGGTCCCACGCGTGTGACCGTGCCTTCGGGTTTCTGGGCCTGAGGACCTGAAATCCCCTGCCGGTCGGCTTCTGCTGCTGGGTAAGAGTTAGTCCCCACAGCCTCGGACGCCGGGTCCGGTAAGAAAGCTTCTCAGTCAGGGCGAGCTCTGCAGCTGCCAGCCCCTGACTTGTAGTAGTATTGCTCCCACTGAGCTTCTGCTGTTTCTTCCTGTGACTGTTTCTTGTCTCTACTCTCCTTGACTACTCACCCTGCTTCAGCCCCGGGTTTATATAGGGGAAGTTCTTCCCCTCCCAAGACTGAGCAGGAGGTGTGGCATGCACAGGATCCCTGACCAAAGGACCTCCCACCTGCTCTCAGACATAATATCTCTATCACTGTGGCAACCAGACCCCTGGGGTGTCACATATACATGGAATGGGAGGGGGAGGGAAAGAGCATATATACATGGAATGGGAAGGAGGAGGGAAAGAGCATATATACATGGAATGGGAGGGGGGAGGGAAAGAGCATATATACATGGAATGGGAGGGAGGAGGGAAAGAGCATATATACATGGAATGGGAGGGAGGAGGGAAAGAGCATATATACATGGAATGGGAGGGGGAGGGAAAGAGCATATATACAAGGAATGGGAGGGGGGAGGGAAAGAGCATATATACATGGAATGGGAGGGGGGAGGGAAAGAGCATATATACATGGAATGAGAGGAGGAGGGAAAGAGCATATATACATGGAATGGGAGGGGGGAGGGAAAGAGCATATATACATGGAATGGGAGGGGGAGGGAAAGAGCATATATACATGGAATGGGAGGGGGGAAGGGAAAGAGCATATATACATGGAATGGGAGGGGGAGGGAAAGAGCATATATACAAGGAATGGGAGGGGAGGGAAAGAGCATATATACATGGAATGGGAGGGGGGAGGGAAAGAGCATATATACAAGGAATGGGAGGGGAGGGAAAGAGCATATATACATGGAATGGGAGGGGAGGGAAAGAGCATATATACATGGAATGGGAGGGGGGAGGGAAAGAGCATATATACATGGAATGGGAGGGGGAGGGAAAGAGCATATATACATGGAATGGGAGGGAGGAGGGAAAGAGCATATATACATGGAATGGGAGGGGGGAGGGAAAGAGCATATATACATGGAATGGGAGGGGGGAGGGAAAGAGCATATATACAAGGAATGGGAGGGGAGGGAAAGAGCATATATACATGGAATGGGAGGGGGGAGGGAAAGAGCATATATACAAGGAATTGGAGGGGAGGGAAAGAGCATATATACATGGAATGGGAGGGGGGAGGGATAGAGCATATATACATGGAATGGGAGGGGGAGGGAAAGAGGATATATACATGGAATGGGAGGGAGGAGGGAAAGAGCATATATACATGGAATGGGAGGGGGGAGGGAAAGAGCATATATACATGGAATGGGAGGGGGGAGGGAAAGAGCATATATACATGGAATGAGAGGAGGAGGGAAAGAGCATATATACATGGAATGGGAGGGGGGAAGGAAAGAGCATATATATGTAGCACCCTGAGGACTCGGCTGCTACAGGGGTATTGCACCTCAAACCAGAGGTGTGGTATTCCACTCCCGGGTAAGGATGGAGTGTGGGACTGAGCTCAGTAGGCTGCATGCACTACATACATCCCATTTCCGGGGAACAGAACTACGGTACTCCCACCAAGTAGATGTGCAGGTACGACAGCGTCTGTCCCTGGCTGGAGTGGGAGGGGGGGTGGAACATCCCAGTAGTGTAGGGGCAGATAGGGGAGGGGCTCTGGGCATAGAGATAGGAGCCCATTGGGTGCTGGTCACCTGGGCTCACACATAGAGGGAGTATATATGGTGGGCACCATCTTAGGACAGGGTCGAGTTCAGTCTGAGGAGAAGCAGAGCAGAGGAGCTCAGCCAGGAGGGCTGACAGGGAGCTGTGGCTCCGGCTGGGCCCAGCTCCAGGGCCAGGCTTGTAGTGGAGAGGAAGAAGGAAGGCCCAGAGACGCAGAAAAGAGGGAACCCTAAGATCCCAGAAGCAAACCAAAAAGGGTGAAGGGTTGGCAGAAGAGGGCACCGGATCCCAAGCTGGCAGAGGCAAAAGTAACCCTTAACCAGGAACCGGAGGTCGTGGGCAAGCTTTGCCACGACCCTCACCACATCCACCAGGAAGGTACACCAAGAGTAGGGTCAGGAAAGCCAGAGAAGGTTTTACCATAGAAGGCCCAAGGGAACCGGACAAAGGTGGATCCCTGGTGGGGACGGCCAGGAGAAAGAGAGAGAGAGGGAAGCTCAGGACCACGCTCCGGAACTGCCTGGGGGTTGGCCGAGTCCAGCACCTGGTGGATGCAGCACGGCTCGGGTGGTCACTCAAGGCCAGAGTGACTGAAGGAACACCTGTGAGTAAAAACCCTGAAACTGCATCTCACGTCTCTGACTCTCCTTTCTGCACTATCACTACCCCCATCATCCACACCAGCTGCCCTGAGGCCATACCCCTCCCGTTGGGGGTTATACCACCATCGCTGCACCCATACTACCGGCCTCAGCGGACTGTTCTGCAGCGGCGGCCTTGTACCGCAAATCAACGGGTGGCGTAGTCGACACAGAAACAACATCTACCAAGACTGCCACACACTTAGTTTGACCACCCTGGGCACGGACCGGGTCACCGCCACGAGGACTACTACCCCTATCTAGATCCGGCTCCGGGTATCCCTTGAACATGGCCCAGGGGGCGCGTCATATACATGGAATGGGAGGGGGGAGGGATAGAGCATATATACATGGAATGGGAGGGGGGAGGGATAGAGCATATATACATGGAATAGGAGGGGAGGGAAAGAGAATATATACATGGAATGGGAGGGGGGAGGGAAAGAGCATATGTACATGGAATAGGAGGGGAGGGAAAGAGCATATATACAAGGAAAGGGAGGGGGAGGGAAAGAGGATATATACATGGAATGGGAGGGGGAGGGAAAGAGCATATATACATGGAATGGGAGGGGAGGGAAAGAGCATATATACATGGAATGGGAGGGGGAGGGAAAGAGCATATATACATGGAATGGGAGGGGGGAGGGAAAGAGCATATATACATGGAATGGGAGGGGGAGGGAAAGAGCATATATACATGGAATGGGAGGGGGAGGGAAAGAGCATATATACATGGAATGGGAGGGGGAGGGAAAGAGCATATATACATGGAATGGGAGGGGGAGGGAAAGAGCATATATACATGGAATGGGAGGGGGGAGGGATAGAGCATATATACATGGAATGGGAAGGGGGAGGGATAGAGCATTTATACATGGAATGGGAAGGGGGAGGGATAGAGCATTTATACATGGAATGGGAGGGGGAGGGAAAGAGCATATATACATGGAATGGGAGGGGGGAAGGAAAGAGCATATATACATGGAATGGGGGGAAAGAGCATATATACATGGAATGGGAGGGGGGAGGGATAGAGCATATATACATGGAATGGGAGGGGGAGGGAAAGAGCATATATATGACGCGCCCCCTGGGCCATGTTGTTAGGGATACCCGGAGCCGGATCAGATGGGGGTTGTAGTCTCCGAGTGGCTGTGACCTGGTCCGTGCCCAGGGTGTCAAACTCAGTGTGCGGCAGTCCTTGCAGATGTTCTTAGTGTCGACTACGCCACCCGTTGATTTGCGGTCAAAAGGCCGCCGCTGCAGGATGGTCCGCTGAGGCTGGTGGTGTGTGTGCAGCTGTGGTAGTATAACCCCCAACGGGAGGGGTATAGCCTCAGGGGGTCAGACGTGGAGGATGGTGGTTGTGAAGGTGCAGCAAGGAGACTCAGAGTCAGGAGATGCAGTTCAGGGCTTTTACTTACTGGTGTTCTTTTGGTCACTCTGGCCTTGAGTGACCACCCGAGCCGTGCTGCGTCCACCAGGTCCTGGACTCGGCCAACACCCAGGCAATTCCGGAGCGTGGTCCTGAGCTCCTTTCTGACTCTCCCTTCCTCTGGCCGTTCCCACCAGGGATCCACTTTTGGCCGGCTCCCTCGGGTCTCTTGTTGGTCAAGCCTCCTCTGGGCTCCCTGACCCTATGCTCGGTGTGCCTTTCTAGTGGATTTGGTGAGGGTCGTGGCAGATCCTGCCCACGACCTCCGGTTCCTGGCTAAGGTGTGCTTTGGCCTCTGCCAGCTTGGGTTCCGGTACCCTGGTCCGCCAACCATTCACCCTTCTGTCCTTATTCTGGGATCTTGGGGTTCCTTCTTGTTTCCTCTCTGGGTCCTTCTGACTCCTCTCTCTCTCTCTCAGCAGACTCTGTTCTGGAGCTGGGCCCAGCCGGAGCCACAGCTCCCTGTCAGCCCTCCTGGCTGAGCTCCTCTGCTCTGCTCCTCAGGCTAAAGACTCTCACTGACTGACCCTGTTCTAAGATGGTGCCCACCTTATATACGCCCTCTATGTGTGAGCTCAGGTGACCAGCACCCAATGAGCTCCTATCTTTACCCAGACTACTCCCCCTATCTGCCCCTACACTACTGGGATGTTCCATTCCCCCTCCCACTCCAGCCAGGGACAGACGCTGTCGTACCTGCACATATACTTGGTGGGAGTACCGTAGTTCTGTCCCCCGGAAATGGGATGTATGTAGTGCATGCAGCCTACTAGCTCAGTTCCACACTCCATCCTTACCCGGGAGTGGAATACCACACCTCTGGCTTGAGGTGTAATACCCCTGTAGCAGCCGAGTCCTCAGGGTGCTACATATACATGGAATGGGAGGGGGGAGGGATAGAGCATATATACATGGAATGGGAGGGGGAGGGAAAGAGCATATATACATGGAATGGGAGGGGAGGGAAAGAGCATATATACATGGAATGGGAGGGGGGAGGGATAGAGCATATATACATGGAATAGGAGGGGAGGGAAAGAGCATATATACATGGAATGGGAGGGGGGAGGGAAAGAGCATATATACATGGAATGGGAGGGGGGAGGGAAAGAGCATATATACATGGAATGGGAGGGGGAGGGAAAGAGCATATATACATGGAATGGGGGGAAAGAGCATATATACATGGAATGGGAGGGGGGAGGGAAAGAGCATATATACATGGAATGGGAGGGGGGAGGGAAAGAGCATATATACAGTACAGACCAAAAGTCTGGACACACCTTCTCATTAAAAGATTTTTCTGTATTTTCATGACTATGAAAATTGTACATTCACACTGAAGGCATCAAAACTATGAATTAACACATGTGGAATTATAAACTTAACAAAAAAGTGTGAAACAACTGAAAATATGTCTTATATTCTAGGTTCTTCAAAGTAGCCACCTTTTGCTTTGATGACTGCTTTGCACACTCTTGGCATTCTCTTGATGAGCTTCAAGAGGTAGTCACCGGAAATGGTTTTCACTTCACAGGTGTGCCCTGTCAGGTTTAATAAGTGGGATTTCTTGCCTTATAAATGGGGTTGGGATCATCAGTTGTGTTGTGCAGAAGTCTGGTGGATACACAGCTGATAGTTCTACTGAATAGACTGTTAGAATTTGTATTTTGGAAAGAAAAAAGCAGCTAAGTAAAGAAAAACAAGTGGCCATCATTACTTTAAGAAATGAAGGTCAGGCAGTCTGAAAAATTGGGAAAACTTTGAAAGTGTCCCCAAGTGCAGTTGCAAAAACCATCAAGCGCTACAAAGAAACTGGCTCACATGAGGACCGCCCCAGGAAAGGAAGACCAAGAGTCACCTCTACTTCTGAGGATAAGTTTATCCGAGTCACCAGCCTCAGAAATCGTAGGTTGACAGCAGCTCAGATTAGAGACCAGGTCAATGCCACACAGAGTTCTAGCAGCAGACACATCTCTACAACAACTGTTAAGAGGAGACTTTGTGCAGCAGGCCTTCATGGTAAAATAGCTGCTAGGAAACCACTGCTAAGGACAGGCAACAAGCAGAAGAGACTTGTTTGAGCTAAAGAACACAAGGAATGGACATTAGACCAGTGGAAATCTGTGCTTTGGTCTGAGAGTCCAAATTTGAGATCTTTGGTTCCAACCACCGTGTCTTTGTGCGATGCAGAAAAGGTGAACGGATGGACTCTACATGCCTGGTCCCCACCGTGAAGCATGGAGGAGGAGGTGTGATGGTGTGGGGCTGCTTTGCTGGTTACACTGTTGGGGATTTATTCAAAATTGAAGGCATACTGAACCACCATGGCTACCACAGCGTCTTGCAGCGGCATGCTATTCCAACCGGTTTGCGTTTAGTTGGACCATCATTTATTTTTTAACAGGACAATCATGGGCGGACCTATCGCCCGTGCAGCCGGTTCATTGAACGGGGGCCCCCGAGGGAGAGGGGGCCCCTCCAGCCTCCAGCAGGGCCGCCATCAGAGCATGACTGCCCTGACACCAACAAGGGGCCCAGCCAGTCGGGGCCCCCTCGGGGCCCCCCTCTTGTGCGTCTCCTCATGGGGCCCCCCCCGCCATCACATGACCGGAAATGTCCCTGTGCTCAGCATGGGCCCCCGGCCCCATGCTGAGCACAGGGACATCTCCGGTCATGTGACGGCGCCGGCACAATACTTACCCCTCCCCGTGCCTCCGCAGCGTCTTACGCGTCCTCTGACTGTGATGTCTCAGGTCAGAGGGCGCGGTGATGTCTTTACACCGCGCGCGCTCTCTCCTGACCTGTCACAGTGCAGAGCGGGAAGACGCGGGCAACGCTGGAGTCCGGAGCAGCGCCAGCAGCAGGTAAGAAGTGAGGTGAGTATTGTTTTTTTTATTTTTTTCATGTATGGGGGCATGGGGCATTATATGGTGGGGAGAGAGAGGGTGTGACATCCTGCATGGGGCATTATATGGGGGGGTGATATCCTGCATGGAGCATTATATGGAGGGAGAGGTGACATCCTGCATGGGGCATTATATGGGGGGTAGAGGTGACATCCTGCATGGGGTATTATATGGGGGAGGTGACATCCTGCATGGGGCATTATATGGGGGGGTGACATCCTGCATGGGGCATTATATGGGGGGGTGATATCCTGCATGGGGCATTATATGGGGGATGACATCCTGTATGGGGCATTATATGGGGGGAGAGGTGACATCCTGCATGGGGCATTATATGGGGGGTAGAGGTGACATCCTGCATGGGGCATTATATGGGGGTAGAGGTGACATCCTGCATGGAGCATTATATGGGGGGTAGAGGTGACATCCTTCATGGGGTATTATATGGGGGGTAGAGGTGACATCCTGCATGGGGCATTATATGGGGGGGTGACATCCTGCATGGGGCATTTTATGGGGGGTAGAGGTGACATCCTGCATAGGGCATTAAAAGGGAGGTGTCATCGTATATGAAGCATTATAAGGGGGGAACAGCCTGCATGAAGCGTTACATGGGGGCCAATATTCTGTATGGAGTGTTATATGGGGGTCAGTATTCTGTATGGAGCGTTATATGGGGGACAGTATCCTGTACGGAGCGTTATATGGGGACCAGTATCCTGTATGGAGCATTATATGGGGACCAGTATCCTGTATGGAGCATTATAAGGGGGTCAGTATCCTGTATGGAGCATTATATGGGGCCCATAATACTGTATGGAGGACTATACTGTCCGGTCTGCACTGTGCGCTGTGAGGATTCGCCGGCTTCTGAGCTATTGTAGAATTTACAATAGATATCGCTCATGTAATGTAGTAAGTGAAATCCTTGGCCTTGTACTATACATATATATTTATCTGTGGTATCTGAGCATCATGAATCATGGTATGTGTTAAAGGGGCCACTGAAACTCTGTCGCCCAGGGCCCACAAAAATCTGGAGCCGGCCCTGGGGGTAAGTATAACAAGTTTTATTTTTTTTAAATACAATTAATTAACTAGGAGTGGGGGGAATCAGAGATGCACGAGGGGATGAGAGATGCACGGGGAGGGGGGGGGCCTTCATGCCCCCTATGAAGGGCAGGGGGGGGCCCCCAAAAAGTTCTTGCACAGGGGCCCACTACAGTCTGTGTCCGCCCCTGGGTGGAGTCACTGTGTACATTCATTACATTACTGATCCTGAGTTACATCCTGTATTACACTCCAGAGCTGCACTCACTATTCTGCTGGTGCAGTCACTGTGTACATACATTACATTACTGATCCTGAGTTACATCCTGTATTATAATCCAGAGCTGCACTCACTATTCTGCTGGTGTAGTCACTGTGTACATACATTACATTACTGATCCTGTACTGATCCTGAGTTACATCCTGTATTATACTCCAGAGCTGAACTCACTATTGTGCTGGTGCAGTCACTGTGTACATACATTACATTACTGTTCCTGTACTGATCATGAGTTACATCCTGTATTATATTCCAGAGCTGCACTCACTTTTCTGCTGGTGCTGTCACTGTGTACATATATTACATTACTGATCCTGTACTGATCCTTAGTTACATCCTGTATTATACTCCAGAGCTGAACTCACTATTGTGCTGGTGCAGTCACTGTGTACATAAATTACATTACTGATCCTCTACTCATCCTCAGTTAATTCCTTTATTATACTCCAGAGATGCACTCACTATTCTGCTGGTGGAGTCACTGTGTACATACATTACATTACTGATCCTGAGTTCCATCCTGTATTATACTCCAGAGCTGCACTCACTATTCTGCTAGTGCAGTCACTGTGTACATACATTACATTACTGATCCTGAGTTCCATCCTGTATTATACTCCAGAGCTGCACTCACTATTCTGCTGGTGCAGTCACTGTGCACATACATTACATTACTGATCCGGTTCTGATCCTGAGTTACATCCTGTATTATACTCCAGAGCTGAACTCACTATTCTGCTGGTGCAGTCACTGTGTACATACATTACATTACTGATCCTGTACTGATCCTGAGTTACATCCTGTATTATACTCCAGAGCTGCACTCACTATTCTGCTGGTGCAGCCACTGTGTACATATATTACATTACTGATCCTGTACTGATCCTGAGTTACATCCTGTATTATACTCCAGAGCTGCACTCACTATTCTGCTGGTGCAGTCACTGTGTACATACATTACATTACTGATCCTGTACTGATCCTGAGTTACATCCTGTATTATACTCCAGAACTGCACTCACTATTCTGCTAGTGCAGTCGCTGTGTACATACATTAAATTACTGATCCTGAGTTCCATCCTGTATTATACTCCAGAGCTGCACTCACTATTCTGCTGGTGCAGTCACTGTGCACATACATTACATTACTGATCCGGTTCTGATCCTGAGTTACATCCTGTATTATACTCCAGAGCTGCACTCACTATTCTGCTTGTGCAGTCTCTGTGTACATACATTACATTACTGATCCTCTACTGATCCTGAGTTACATCCTGTATTATACTCCAGAGCTGCACTCACTATTCTACTGGTGCACCAATGTGTACATATATTACATTACTGATCCTGTACTGATCCTGAGTTACATCCCTTATTATACCCCAGAGCTGCACTCACTATTCTGCTAGTGCAGTCACTGTGTACATACATTACATTACTGATCCTGAGTTCCATCCTGTATTATACTCCAGAGCTGCACTCACTATTCTGCTGGTGCAGTCACTGTGTACATACATTACATTACTGATCCTGTACTGATCCTTAGTTACATCCTATATTATACTCCAAAGCTGCACTCACTATTCTGCTGGTGCAGTCACTGTGGCATACATTACATTACTGATCCTGAGTTACATCCTGTATTATAATCCTGAGCTGTACTCACTATTCTGCTGGTGCAGTCACTGTGTACATATATTACATTACTAATCTTGTACTTATCCTGACTTGCATCCTGTATTATACTCCAGAGCTGCACTCACTATTCTGCTTGTGCAGTCACTGTGCACATACATTACATTACTGATCCTCTACTGATCCTCAGTTACACCCTGTATTATACTCCAGAGCTGCACTCACTATTCTGCTGGTGGAGTCACTGTGTACATACATTACATTACTGATCCTGCACTGATCCTGAGTTATATACTGTATTATACTCCAGAGCTGCTCTCACTATTCTGCTGGTGCAGTCACTGTGTACATACATTACATTACTGATCCTGAGTTACATCCTGTATTATACTCCAGAGCTGTACTCACTATTCTGCTGGTGCAGTCACTGTGTACATACATTACATTACTCATCCTGAGTTACATCTTGTATTATAATCCAGAGCTGCACTCACTATTCTGCTGGTGCAGTCACTGTGTACATACATTACATTATTGATCCTGTACTGATCCTGAGTTACATCCTGTATTATACTCCAGAGCAGCACTCACTATTCTGCTGGTTCAGTCACTGTGTACATACATTACATTACTGATCCTGAGTTACATCTTGTATTATAATCCAGAGCTGCACTCTCTATTCTGCTGGTGCAGTCACTGTGCACATACATTACATTACTGATCCTGTACTGATCCTGACTTACATACTGTATTATACTCCAGAGCTGCACTCACTATTCTGCTGGTGCAGTCACTGTGCACATACATTACATTACTGATCCTCTACTCATCCTCAGTTACTTCCTTTATTATACTCCAGAGCTGCACTCACTATTCTGCTCGTGGGGTCACTGTGTACATACATAATATTACTGATCCTGAGTTACATCCTCTATTATAATCCAGAGCTGCACACACTATTCTGCTGGTGCAGTCACTGTGTACATACATTACATTACTGATCCTGAGATACATCCTGTATTATACTCCAGAGCTGCACTCACTATTCTGCTGGTGCAGTCACTGTGTACATACATTACTGATCCTGAGTTCCATCCTGTATTATACTCGAGAGCTGAACTCACTATTCTGCTGGTGCAGTCACTGTGTACATACATTACATTACTGATCCTGAGTTCCATCCTGTATTATACTCCAGAGCTGTACTCACTATTCTGCTGGTGCAGTCACTGTGTACATACATTACATTACTGATCCTGAGTTACATCCTGTTTTATAATCCAGAGCTGCACTCACAATTCTGCTTGTGCAGTCACTGTGTACATATATTACATTACTGATCCTGTACTGATCCTGACTTACATCCTGTATTATACTCCAGAGCTGCACTCACTATTCTGCTGGTGCAGTCACTGTGCACATACATTACATTACTGACCCTCTACTGATCCTCAGATACATCCTGTATTATACTTCAGAGCTGCACTCACTATTCTGCTGGTGGATTCACTGTGTACATACATTACATTACTGATCCTGCACTGATCCTGAGTTATATCCTGTATTATACTCCAGAGCTGCACAAACTATTCTGCTGGTGCAGTCACTGTGCACATACATTACATTACTGATCCGGTTCTGTTCCTGAGTTCCATCCTGTATTATACTCCAGAGCTGCACTCACTATTCTGCTGGTGCAGCCACTGTGTACATATATTACATTACTGATCCTGTACTGATCCTGAGTTACATCCTGTATTATACTCCAGAGCTGCACTCACTATTCTGCTAGTGCAGTCACTGTGTACATACATTACATTACTGATCCTGAGTTCCATCCTGTATTATACTCCAGAGCTGCACTCACTATTCTGCTAGTGCAGTCACTGTGTACATACATTACATTACTGATCCTGAGTTCCATCCTGTATTATACTCCAGAGCTGCACTCACTATTCTGCTAGTGCAGTCACTGTGCACATACATTACATTACTGATCCGGTTCTGATCCTGAGTTACATCCTGTATTATATTCCAGAGCTGCACTCACTATTCTGCTGGTGCAGTCACTGTGTACATACATTACATTACTGATCCTGTACTGATCCTGAGTTACATCATGTATTATACTCCAGAGCTGCACTCACTATTCTGCTGGTGCAGCCACTGTGTACATATATTACATTACTGATCCTGTACTGATCCTGAGTTACATCCCTTATTATACCCCAGAGCTGCACTCACTATTCTGCTAGTGCTGTCACTGTGCACATACATTACACTACTGATCCTGAGTTCCATCCTGTATTATACTCCAGAGCTGCACTCACTATTCTGCTGCTGCAGTCACTGTGTACATACATTACATTACTCATCCTGAGTTACATCTTGTATTATAATCCAGAGCTGCACTCACTATTCTGCTGGTGCAGTCACTGTGTACATACATTACATTACTGATCCTGAGTTACATCTTGTATTATAATCCAGAGCTGCACTCTCTATTCTGCTGGTGCAGTCACTGTGCACATACATTACATTACTGATCCTGTACTGATCCTGACTTACATACTGTATTATACTCCAGAGCTGCACTCACTATTCTGCTGGTGGAGTCACTGTGTACATACATTACATTACTGATCCTGAGATACATCCTGTATTATACTCGAGAGCTGCACTCACTATTCTGCTGGTGCAGGCACTGTGTACATACATTACTGATCCTGAGTTACATCCTGTATTATACTCGAGAGCTGAACTCACTATTCTGCTGGTGCAGTCACTGTGTACATACATTACATTACTGATCCTGAGTTCCATCCTGTGTTATACTCCAGAGCTGTACTGACTATTCTGCTGGTGCAGTCACTGTGTACATACAATTACATTACTGATCCTGTACTGATCCTGAGTTACATCCTGTATTATACTCCAGAGCTGCACTCACTATTCTGCTTGTGCAGTCACTGTGTACATATATTACATTACTGATCCTGTACTGATCCTGACTTACATCCTGTATTATACTCCAGAGCTGCACTCACTATTCTGCTGGTGCAGTCACTGTGCACATACTTTACATTACTGATCCTCTACTGATCCTCAGATACATCCTGTATTATACTTCAGAGCTGCACTCACTATTCTGCTGGTGGAGTCACTGTGTACATACATTACATTACTGATCCTGCACTGATCCTGAGTTATATCCTGTATTATACTCCAGAGCTGCACTCACTATTCTGCTGGTGCAGTCACTGTGCACATGCATTACATTACTGATCCGTTTCTGATCCTGAGTTACATCCTGTATTATACTCCAGAGCTGCACTCACTATTCTGCTGGTGCAGTCACTGTGTACATACATTACATTACTGATCCTGTACTGATCCTGAGTTACATCCTGTATTATACTCCAGAGCTGCACTCACTGTTCTGCTGGTGCAGCCACTGTGTACATATATTACATTATTGATCCTGTACTGATCCTGAGTTACATCCTGTATTATACTCCAGAGCTGCACTCACTATTCTGCTAGTGCAGTCACTGTGCACATACATTACATTACTGATCCTGAGTTCCATCCTGTTTTATACTCCAGAGCTGCACTCACTATTCTGCTAGTGCAGTCACTGTGAACATACATTACATTACTGATCCTGAGTTCCATCCTGTATTATACTCCAGAGCTGCACTCACTATTCTGCTGGTGCAGTCACTGTGCACATACATTACATTACTGATCCGGTTCTGATCCTGAGTTACATCCTGTATTATACTCCAGAGCTGCACTCACTATTCTGCTGGTGCAGTCACTGTGTACATACATTACATTACTGATCCTGTACTGATCCTGAGTTACATCATGTATTATACTCCAGAGCTGCACTCACTATTCTGTTGGTGCAGCCACTGTGTACATATATTACATTACTGATCCTGTACTGATCCTGAGTTGCATCCCTTATTATACCCCAGAGCTGCACTCACTATTCTGCTAGTGCAGTCACTGTGTACATACATTATACTACTGATCCTGAGTTCCATCCTGTATTATACTCCAGAGCTGCACTCACTATTCTGCTGGTGCAGTCACTGTGTACATACATTACATTACTGATCCTGAGTTACATCCTATATTATACTCCAGAGCTGCACTCACTATTCTGCTGGTGCAGTCACTGTGTACATACATTACATTTCTGATCCTGAGTTACATCCTGTATTATAATCATGATCTGTACTCACTATTCTGCTGGTGCAGTCACTGTGTACATATATTACATTACTGATCTTGTACTGATCCTGACTTGTATCCTGTATTATACTCCAGAGCTGCACTCACTATTCTGCTTGTTCAGTCACTGTGCACATACATTACATTACTGATCCTCAGTTATATCCTGTATTATACTCCAGAGCTGCACTCACTATTCTGCTAGTGCATTCTCTGTGTACATACATTACATTACTGATCCTGAGTTATATACTGTATTATACTCCAGAGCTGCTCTCACTATTCTGCTGGTGCAGTCACTGTGCACATACATTACATTACTGATCCTGTACTGATCCTGAGTTACATCCTGTATTATACTCCAGAGCTGCACTCACTATTCTGCTGGTGCAGTCACTGTGTACATACATTACATTACTAATCCTGTGCTGATCCTGAGTTACATCCTGTATTATACTCGAGAGCTGCACTCACTATTCTGCTGGTGCAGTCACTGTGTACATACATTATATTACTGATCCTGTACTGATCCTGAGTTGCATCCTGTATTATACTCCAGAGCTGCACTCACTATTCTGCTGGTGCAGTCACTGTGTACATACATTACATTACTGATTCTGTACTGATCCTGAGTTACATCCTGTATTATACTCCAGAGCTGCACTCACTATTCTGCTGGTGCAGTCACTGTGTACATACATTACATTATTGATCCTGTACTGATCCTGAGTTACATCCTGTATTATACTCCAGAGCAGCACTCACTATTCTGCTGGTTCAGTCACTGTGTACATACATTACATTACTGATCCTGAGTTACATCTTGTATTATAAACCAGAGCTGCACTCACTATTCTGCGGGTGCAGTCACTGTGCACATACATTACATTACTGATCCTGTACTGATCCTGACTTACATACTGTATTATACTCCAGAGCTGCACTCACTATTCTGCTGGTGCAGTCACTGTGCACATACATTACATTACTGATCCTCTACTCATCCTCAGTTACTTCCTTTATTATACTCCAGAGCTGCACTCACTATTCTGCTCGTGGGGTCACTGTGTACATACATAATATTACTGATCCTGAGTTACATCCTCTATTATAATCCAGAGCTGCACACAATATTCTGCTGGTGCAGTCACTGTGTACATACATTACATTACTGATCCTGAGATACATCCTGTATTATACTCCAGAGCTGTACTCACTATTCTGCTGGTGCAGTCACTGTGTACATACATTACATTGCTGATCCTGTACTGATCCTGAGTTACATCCTATATTATACTCCAGAGCTGCACTCACTATTCTGCTGGTGCAGTCACTGTGTACATACATTACATTACTGATCCTGAGTTACATCCTGTTTTATATTCCAGAGCTGCACTCACTATTCTGCTTGTGCAGTCACTGTGTACATATATTACATTACTGATCCTGTACTGATCCTGACTTACATCCTGTATTATACTCCAGAGCTGCACTCACTATTCTGCTGGTGCAGTCACTGTGCACATACATTACATTACTGACCCTCTACTGATCCTCAGATACATCTTGTATTATACTTCAGAGCTGCACTCACTATTCTTCTGGTGGAGTCACTGTGTACATACATTACATTACTGATCCTGCACTGATCCTGAGTTATATCCTGTATTATACTCCAGAGCTGCACTCACTATTCTGCTGGTGCAGTCACTGTGCACATACATTACATTACTGATCCGGTTCTGATCCTGAGTTACATCCTGTATTATACTCCAGAGCTGCACTCACTATTCTGCTGGTGCAGTCACTGTGTACATACATTACATTACTGATCCTGTACTGATCCTGAGTTACATCCTGTATTATACTCCAGAGCTGCACTCACTGTTCTGCTGGTGCAGCCACTGTGTACATATATTACATTATTGATCCTGTACTGATCCTGAGTTACATCCTGTATTATACTCCAGAGCTGCACTCACTATTCTGCTAGTGCAGTCACTGTGCACATACATTACATTACTGATCCTGAGTTCCATCCTGTATTATACTCCAGAGCTGCACTCACTATTCTGCTAGTGCAGTCACTGTGAACATACATTACATTACTGATCCTGAGTTCCATCCTGTATTATACTCCAGAGCTGCACTCACTATTCTGCTGGTGCAGTCACTGTGCACATACATTACATTACTGATCCGGTTCTGATCCTGAGTTACATCCTGTATTATACTCCAGAGCTGCACTCACTATTCTGCTGGTGCAGTCACTGTGTACATACATTACATTACTGATCCTGTACTGATCCTGAGTTACATCATGTATTATACTCCAGAGCTGCACTCACTATTCTGTTGGTGCAGCCACTGTGTACATATATTACATTACTGATCCTGTACTGATCCTGAGTTACATCCCTTATTATACCCCAGAGCTGCACTCACTATTCTGCTAGTGCAGTCACTGTGTACATACATTATACTACTGATCCTGAGTTCCATCCTGTATTATACTCCAGAGCTGCACTCACTATTCTGCTGGTGCAGTCACTGTGTACATACATTACATTACTGATCCTGAGTTACATCCTATATTATACTCCAGAGCTGCACTCACTATTCTGCTGGTGCAGTCACTGTGTACATACATTACATTTCTGATCCTGAGTTACATCCTGTATTATAATCTTGAGCTGTACTCACTATTCTGCTGGTGCAGTCACTGTGTACATATATTACATTACTGATCTTTTACTGATCCTGACTTGCATCATGTATTATACTCCAGAGCTGCACTCACTATTCTGCTTGTTCAGTCACTGTGCACATACATTACATTACTGATCCTCAGTTATATCCTGTATTATACTCCAGAGCTGCACTCACTATTCTGCTAGTGCATTCTCTGTGTACATACATTACATTACTGATCCTGAGTTATATACTGTATTATACTCCAGAGCTGCTCTCACTATTCTGCTGGTGCAGTCACTGTGCAGATACATTACATTAATGATCCTGTACTGATCCTGAGTTACATCCTGTATTATACTCCAGAGCTGCACTCACTATTCTGCTGGTGCAGTCACTGTGTACATACATTACATTACTAATCCTGTGCTGATCCTGAGTTACATCCTGTATTATACTCCAGAGCTGCACTCACTATTCTGCTGGTGCAGTCACTGTGTACATACATTATATTACTGATCCTCTACTGATCCTGAGTTGCATCCTGTATTATACTCCAGAGCTGCACTCACTATTCTGCTGGTGCAGTCACTGTGTACATACATTACATTACTGATTCTGTACTGATCCTGAGTTACATCCTGTATTATACTCCAGAGCTGCACTCACTATTCTGCTGGTGCAGTCACTGTGTACATACATTACATTATTGATCCTGTACTGATCCTGAGTTACATCCTGTATTATACTCCAGAGCAGCACTCACTATTCTGCTGGTTCAGTCACTGTGTACATACATTACATTACTGATCCTGAGTTACATCTTGTATTATAATCCAGAGCTGCACTCTCTATTCTGCTGGTGCAGTCACTGTGCACATACATTACATTACTGATCCTGTACTGATCCTGACTTACATACTGTATTATACTCCAGAGCTGCACTCACTATTCTGCTGGTGCAGTCACTGTGCACATACATTACATTACTGATCCTCTACTCATCCTCAGTTACTTCCTTTATTATACTCCAGAGCTGCACTCACTATTCTGCTCGTGGGGTCACTGTGTACATACATAATATTACTGATCCTGAGTTACATCCTCTATTATAATCCAGAGCTGCACACAATATTCTGCTGGTGCAGTCACTTTGTACATACATTACATTACTGATCCTGAGATACATCCTGTATTATACTCCAGAGCTGTACTCACTATTCTGCTGGTGCAGTCACTGTGTACATACATTACATTGCTGATCCTGTACTGATCCTGAGTTACATCCTATATTATACTCCAGAGCTGTACTCACTATTCTGCTGGTGCAGTCACTGTGTACATACATTACATTACTGATCCTGAGTTACATCCTGTTTTATAATCCAGAGCTGCACTCACTATTCTGCTTGTGCAGTCACTGTGTACATATATTACATTACTGATCCTGTACTGATCCTGACTTACATCCTGTATTATACTCCAGAGCTGCACTCACTATTCTGCTGGTGCAGTCACTGTGCACATACATTACATTACTGACCCTCTACTGATCCTCAGATACATCTTGTATTATACTTCAGAGCTGCACTCACTATTCTGCTGGTGGAGTCACTGTGTACATACATTACATTACTGATCCTGCACTGATCCTGAGTTATATCCTGTATTATACTCCAGAGCTGCACTCACTATTCTGCTGGTGCAGTCACTGTGCACATACATTACATTACTGATCCGGTTCTGATCCTGAGTTACATCCTGTATTATACTCCAGAGCTGCACTCACTATTCTGCTGGTGCAGTCACTGTGTACATACATTACATTACTGATCCTGTACTGATCCTGAGTTACATCCTGTATTATACTCCAGAGCTGCAATCACTATTCTGCTGGTGCAGCCACTGTGTACATATATTACATTACTGATCCTGTACTGATCCTGAGTTATATCCTGTATTATACTCCAGAGCTGCACTCACTATTCTGCTAGTGCAGTCGCTGTGTACATACATTACATTACTGATCCTGAGTTCCATCCTGTATTATACTCCAGAGCTGCACTCACTATTCTGCTAGTGCAGTGGCTGTGTACATACATTACATTACTGATCCTGAGTTCCATCCTGTATTATACTCCAGAGCTGCACTCACTATTCTGCTGGTGCAGTCACTGTGCACATACATTACATTACTGATCCGGTTCTGATCCTGAGTTCCATCCTGTATTATACTCCAGAGCTGCACTCACTATTCTGCTGGTGCACCACTGTGTACATATATTACATTACTGATCCTGTACTGATCCTGAGTTACATCACTTATTATACCCCAGAGCTGCACTCACTATTCTGCTAGTGCAGTCACTGTGTACATACATTACATTACTGATCCTGAGTTCCATCCTGTATTATACTCCAGAGCTGCACTCACTATTCTGCTGGTGCAGTCACTGTGTACATACATTACATTAGTGATCCTGTACTGATCCTGAGTTACATCGTATATTATACTCCAGAGCTGCACTCACTATTCTGCTTGTGCAGTCACTGTGTGCATACATTACATTACTGATCCTGAGTTACATCCTGTATTATAATCCTGAGCTGTACTCACTATTCTGCTGGTGCAGTCACTGTGTACATATATTACATTACTAATCTTGTACTTATCCTGACTTGCATCCTGTATTATACTCCAGAGCTGCACTCACTATTCTGCTTGTGCAGTCACTGTGCACGTACATTACATTACTGATCCTCTACTGATCCTCAGTTACACCCTGTATTATACTCCAGAGCTGCACTCACTATTCTGCTGGTGGAGTCACTGTGTACATACATTACATTACTGATCCTGAGTTACATCCTGTATTATAATCCTGAGCTGTACTCACTATTCTGCTGGTGGAGTCACTGTGTACATACATTACATTACTGATCCTGCACTGATCCTGAGTTATATACTGTATTATACTCCATAGCTGCTCTCACTATTCTGCTGGTGCAGTCACTGTGTACATACATTACATTACTGATCCTGAGTTACATCCTGTATTATACTCCAGAGCTGTACTCACTATTTTGCTGGTGCAGTCACTGTGTACATACATTACATTACTCATCCTGAGTTACATCTTGTATTATAATCCAGAGCTGCACTCACTATTCTGCTGGTGCAGTCACTGTGCACATACATTACATTATTGATCCTGTACTGATCCTGAGTTACATCCTGTATTATACTCCAGAGCAGCACTCACTATTCTGCTGGTTCAGTCACTGTGTACATACATTACATTACTGATCCTGAGTTACATCTTGTATTATAATCCAGAGCTGCACTCTCTATTCTGCTGGTGCAGTCACTGTGCACATACATTACATTACTGATCCTGTACTGATCCTGACTTACATACTGTATTATACTCCAGAGCTGCACTCACTATTCCGCTGGTGCAGTCACTGTGCACATACATTACATTACTGATCCTCTACTCATCCTCAGTTACTTCCTTTATTATACTCCAGAGCTGCACTCACTATTCTGCTCGTGGGGTCACTGTGTACATACATAATATTACTGATCCTGAGTTACATCCTCTATTATAATCCAGAGCTGCACACACTATTCTGCTGGTGCAGTCACTGTGTACATACATTACATTACTGATCCTGAGATACATCCTGTATTATACTCCAGAGCTGCACTCACTATTCTGCTGGTGCAGTCACTGTGTACATACATTACTGATCCTGAGTTACATCCTGTATTATACTCGAGAGCTGAACTCACTATTCTGCTGGTGCAGTCACTGTGTACATATATTACATTACTGATCCTGAGTTCCATCCTGTATTATACTCCAGAGCTGTACTCACTATTCTGCTGGTGCAGTCACTGTGTACATACATTACATTACTGATCCTGTACTGATCCTGAGTTACATCCTATATTATACTCCAGAGCTGCACTCACTATTCTGCTGGTGCAGTCACTGTGTACATACATTACATTACTGATCCTGAGGTACATCCTGTTTTATAATCCAGAGCTGCACTCACTATTCTACTTGTGCAGTCACTGTGTACATATATTACATTACTGATCCTGTACTGATCCTGACTTACATCCTGTATTATACTCCAGAGCTGCACTCACTATTCTGCTGGTGCAGTCACTGTGCACATACATTACATTACTGACCCTCTACTGATCCTCAGATACATCCTGTATTATACTTCAGAGCTGCACTCACTATTCTGCTGGTGGAGTCACTGTGTACATACATTACAATACTGATCCTGCACTGATCCTGAGTTATATCCTGTATTATACTCCAGAGCTGCACTCACTATTCTGCTGGTGCAGTCACTGTGCACATACAATACATTACTGATCCGGTTCTGTTCCTGAGTTCCATCCTGTATTATACTCCAGAGCTGCACTCACTATTCTGCTGGTGCAGCCACTGTGTACATATATTACATTATTGATCCTGTACTGATCCTGAGTTACATCCTGTATTATACTCCAGAGCTGCACTCACTATTCTGCTAGTGCAGTCACTGTGTACATACATTACATTACTGATCCTGAGTTCCATCCTGTATTATACTCCAGACCTGCACTCACTATTCTGCTGGTGCAGTCACTGTGCACATACATTACATTACTGATCCGGTTCTGATCCTGAGTTACATCCTGTATTATATTCCAGAGCTGCACTCACTATTCTGCTGGTGCAGTCACTGTGTACATACATTACATTACTGATCCTGTACTGATCCTGAGTTACATCATGTATTATACTCCAGAGCTGCACTCACTATTCTGCTGGTGCAGCCACTGTGTACATATATTTCATTACTGATCCTGTACTGATCCTGAGTTACATCCCTTATTATACCCCAGAGCTTCACTCACTATTCTGCTAGTGCTGTCACTGTGCACATACATTACACTACTGATCCTGAGTTCCATCCTGTATTATACTCCAGAGCTGCACTCACTATTCTGCTGCTGCAGTCACTGTGTACATACATTACATTACTCATCCTGAGTTACATCTTGTATTATAATCCAGAGCTGCACTCACTATTCTGCTGGTGCAGTCAATGTGTACATACATTACATTACTGATCCTGAGTTACATCTTGTATTATAATCCAGAGCTGCACTCTCTATTCTGCTGGTGCAGTCACTGTGCACATACATTACATTACTGATCCTGTACTGATCCTGACTTACATACTGTATTATACTCCAGAGCTGCACTCACTATTCTGCTGGTGCAGTCACTGTGCACATACATTACATTACTGATCCTCTACTCATCCTCAGTTACTTCCTTTATTATACTCCAGAGCTGCGCTCACTATTCTGCTCGTGGGGTCACTGTGTACATACATAATATTACTGATCCTGAGTTACATCCTCTATTATAATCCAGAGCTGCTCACACTATTCTGCTGGTGGAGTCACTGTGTACATACATTACATTACTGATCCTGAGATACATCCTGTATAATACTCCAGAGCTGCACTCACTATTCTGCTGGTGCAGTCACTGTGTACATACATTACTGATCCTGAGTTACATCCTGTATTAAACTCGAGAGCTGAACTCACTATTCTGCTTGTGCAGTCACTGTGTACATACATTACATTACTGATCCTGAGTTCCATCCTGTATTATACTCCAGAGCTGTACTCACTATTCTGCTGGTGCAGTCACTGTGTACATACAATTACATTACAGATCCTGTACTGATCCTGAGTTACATCCTGTATTATACTCCAGAGCTGCACTCACTATTCTGCTTGTGCAGTCACTGTGTACATATATTACATTACTGATCCTGTACTGATCCTGACTTACATCCTGTATTATACTCCAGAGCTGCACTCACTATTCTGGTGGTGCAGTCACTGTGCACATACATTACATTACTGACCCTCTACTGATCCTCAGATACATCCTGTATTATACTTCAGAGCTGCACTCACTATTCTGCTGGTGGAGTCACTGTGTACATACATTACATTACTGATCCTGCACTGATCCTGAGTTATATCCTGTATTATACTCCAGAGCTGCACTCACTATTCTGCTGGTGCAGTCACTGTGCACATGCATTACATTACTGATCCTTTTCTGATCCTGAGTTACATCCTGTATTATACTCCAGAGCTGCACTCACTATTCTGCTGGTGCAGTCACTGTGTACATACATTACATTACTGATCCTGTACTGATCCTGAGTTACATCCTGTATTATACTCCAGAGCTGCACTCACTGTTCTGCTGGTGCAGCCACTGTGTACATATATTACATTATTGATCCTGTACTGATCCTGAGTTACATCCTGTATTATACTCCAGAGCTGCACTCACTATTCTGCTAGTGCAGTCACTGTGTACATACATTACATTACTGATCCTGAGTTCCATCCTGTATTATACTCCAGAGCTGCACTCACTATTCTGCTAGTGCAGTCACTGTGAACATACATTACATTACTGATCCTGAGTTCCATCCTGTATTATACTCCAGAGCTGCACTCACTATTCTGCTGGTGCAGTCACTGTGCACATACATTACATTACTGATCCGGTTCTGATCCTGAGTTACATCCTGTATTATACTCCAGAGCTGCACTCACTATTCTGCTGGTGCAGTCACTGTGTACATACATTACATTACTGATCCTGTACTGATCCTGAGTTACATCATGTATTATACTCCAGAGCTGCACTCACTATTCTGCTGGTGCAGTCACTGTGCACATACATTACATTACTGATCCGGTTCTGATCCTGAGTTACATCCTGTATTATACTCCAGAGCTGCACTCACTATTCTGCTGGTGCAGTCACTGTGTACATACATTACATTACTGATCCTGTACTGATCCTGAGTTACATCCTGTATTATACTCCAGAGCTGCACTCACTATTCTGCTGGTGCAGTCACTGTGTACATACATTACATTACTGATCCTGTACTGATCCTGAGTTACATCCTGTATTATACTCCAGAACTGCACTCACTATTCTGCTGGTGCAGCCACTGTGTACATACATTATACTACTGATCCTGAGTTCCATCCTGTATTATACTCCAGAGCTGCACTCACTATTCTGCTGGTGCAGTCACTGTGTACATACATTACATTACTGATCCTTAGTTACATCCTATATTATACTCCAGAGCTGCACTCACTATTCTGCTGGTGCAGTCACTGTGTACATACATTACATTTCTGATCCTGAGTTACATCCTGTATTATAATCATGAGCTGTACTCACTATTCTGCTGGTGCAGTCACTGTGTACATATATTACATTACTGATCTTGTACTGATCCTGACTTGCATACTGTATTATACTCCAGAGCTGCACTCACTATTCTGCTTGTTCAGTCACTGTGCACATACATTACATTACTGATCCTCAGTTATATCCTGTATTATACTCCAGAGCTGCACTCACTATTCTGCTAGTGCATTCTCTGTGTACATACATTACATTACTGATCCTGAGTTATATACTTTATTATACTCCAGAGCTGCTCTCACTATTCTGTTGGTGCAGTCACTGTGCACATACATTACATTACTGATCCTGTACTGATCCTGAGTTACATCCTGTATTATACTCCAGAGCTGCACTCACTATTCTGCTGGTGCAGTCACTGTGTACATACATTACATTACTGATTCTGTACTGATCCTGAGTTACATCCTGTATTATACTCCAGAGCTGCACTCACTATTCTGCTGGTGCAGTCACTGTGTACATACATTACATTATTGATCCTGTACTGATCCTGAGTTACATCCTGTATTATACTCCAGAGCAGCACTCACTATTCTGCTGGTTCAGTCACTGTGTACATACATTACATTACTGATCCTGAGTTACATCTTGTATTATAATCCAGAGCTGCACTCTCTATTCTGCTGGTGCAGTCACTGTGCACATACATTACATTACTGATCCTGTACTGATCCTGACTTACATACTGTATTATACTCCAGAGCTGCACTCACTATTCTGCTGGTGCAGTCACTGTGCACATACATTACATTACTGATCCTCTACTCATCCTCAGTTACTTCCTTTATTATACTCCAGAGCTGCACTCACTATTCTGCTCGTGGGGTCACTGTGTACATACATAATATTACTGATCCTGAGTTACATCCTCTATTATAATCCAGAGCTACACACACTATTCTGCTGGTGCAGTCACTGTGTACATACATTACATTACTGATCCTGAGATACATCCTGTATTATACTCCAGAGCTGCACTCACTATTCTGCTGGTGCAGTCACTGTGTACATACATTACTGATCCTGAGTTACATCCTGTATTATACTCGAGAGCTGAACTCACTATTCTGCTGGTGCAGTCACTGTGTACATACATTACATTACTGATCCTGAGTTCCATCCTGTATTATACTCCAGAGCTGTACTCACTATTCTGCTGGTGCAGTCACTGTGTACATACATTACATTACTGATCCTGTACTGATCCTGAGTTACATCCTATATTATACTCCAGAGCTGCACTCACTATTCTGCTGGTGCAGTCACTGTGTACATACATTACATTACTGATCCTGAGTTACATCCTGTTTTATAATCCAGAGCTGCACTCACTATTCTGCTTGTGCAGTCACTGTGTACATATATTACATTACTGATCCTGTACTGATCCTGACTTACATCCTGTATTATACTCCAGAGCTGCACTCACTATTCTGCTGGTGAAGTCACTGTGCACATACATTACATTACTGACCCTCTACTGATCCTCAGATACATCCTGTATTATACTTCAGAGCTGCACTCACTATTCTGCTGGTGGAGTCACTGTGTACATACATTACATTACTGATCCTGCACTGATCCTGAGTTATATCCTGTATTATACTCCAGAGCTGCACTCACTATTCTGCTGGTGCAGTCACTGTGCACATACATTACATTACTGATTCGGTTCTGTTCCTGAGTTCCATCCTGTATTATACTCCAGAGCTGCACTCACTATTCTGCTGGTGCAGCCACTGTGTACATATATTACATTACTGATCCTGTACTGATCCTGAGTTACATCCTGTATTATACTCCAGAGCTGCACTCACTATTCTGCTAGTGCAGTCACTGTGTACATACATTACATTACTGATCCTGAGTTCCATCCTGTATTATACTCCAGAGCTGCACCTACTATTCTGCTAGTGCAGTCACTGTGTACATATATTACATTACTGATCCTGAGTTCCATCCTGTATTATACTCCAGACCTGCACTCACTATTCTGCTGGTGCAGTCACTGTGCACATACAATACATTACTGAACCGGTTCTGATCCTGAGTTACATCCTGTATTATATTCCAGAGCTGCACTCACTATTCTGCTGGTGCAGTCACTGTGTACATACATTACATTACTGATCCTGTACTGATCCTGAGTTACATCATGTATTATACTCCAGAGCTGCACTCACTATTCTGCTGGTGCAGCCACTGTGTACATATATTACATTACTGATCCTGTACTGATCCTGAGTTACATCCCTTATTATACCCCAGAGCTGCTCTCACTATTCTGCTAGTGCTGTCACTGTGCACATACATTACACTACTGATCCTGAGTTCCATCCTGTATTATACTCCAGAGCTGCACTCACTATTCTGCTGCTGCAGTCACTGTGTACATACATTACATTACTCATCCTGAGTTACATCCTGTATTATATTCCAGAGCTGCTCTCACTATTCTGCTGGTGCAGTCACTGTGTACATACATTACATTATTGATCCTGTACTGATCCTGAGTTACATCGTGTATTATACTCCAGAGCAGCACTCACTATTCTGCTGGTGCAGTCACTGTGTACATACATTACATTACTGATCCTGAGTTACATCTTGTATTATAATCCAGAGCTGCACTCTCTATTCTGCTGGTGCAGTCACTGTGCACATACATTACATTACTGATCCTGTACTGATCCTGACTTACATACTGTATTATACTCCAGAGCTGCACTCACTATTCTGCTGGTGCAGTCACTGTGCACATACATTACATTACTGATCCTCTACTCATCCTCAGTTACTTCATTTATTATACTCCAGAGCTGCGCTCACTATTCTGCTCGTGGGGTCGCTGTGTACATACATAATATTACTGATCCTGAGTTACATCCTCTATTATAATCCAGAGCTGCTCACACTATTCTGCTGGTGGAGTCACTGTGTACATACATTACATTACTGATCCTGAGATACATCCTGTATTATACTCCAGAGCTGCACTCACTATTCTGCTGGTGCAGTCACTGTGTACATGCATTACTGATCCTGAGTTACATCCTGTATTATACTCGAGAGCTGAACTCACTATTCTGCTGGTGCAGTCACTGTGTACATACATTACATTACTGATCCTGAGTTCCATCCTGTATTATACTCCAGAGCTGTACTCACTATTCTGCTGGTGCAGTCACTGTGTACATACAATTACATTACTGATCCTGTACTGATCCTGAGTTACATCCTGTATTATACTCCAGAGCTGCACTCACTATTCTGCTTGTGCAGTCACTGTGTACATATATTACATTACTGATCCTGTACTGATCCTGACTTACATCCTGTATTATACTCCAGAGCTGCACTCACTATTCTGCTGGTGCAGTCACTGTGCACATACATTACATTACTGATCCTGCACTGATCCTGAGTTATATCCTGTATTATACTCCAGAGCTGCACTCACTATTGTGCTGGTGCAGTCACTGTGCACATGCATTACATTACTGATCCGTTTCTGATCCTGAGTTACATCCTGTATTATACTCCAGAGCTGCACTCACTATTCTGCTGGTGCAGTCACTGTGTACATACATTACATTACTGATCCTGTACTGATCCTGAGTTACATCCTGTATTATACTCCAGAGCTGCACTCACTGTTCTGCTGGTGCAGCCACTGTGTACATATATTACATTATTGATCCTGTACTGATCCTGAGTTACATCCTGTATTATACTCCAGAGCTGCACTCACTATTCTGCTAGTGCAGTCACTGTGTACATACATTACATTACTGATCCTGAGTTCCATCCTGTATTATACTCCAGAGCTGCACTCACTATTCTGCTAGTGCAGTCACTGTGAACATACATTACATTACTGATCCTGAGTTCCATCCTGTATTATACTCCAGAGCTGCACTCACTATTCTGCTGGTGCAGTCACTGTGCACATACATTACATTACTGATCCGGTTCTGATCCTGAGTTACATCCTGTATTATACTCCAGAGCTGCACTCACTATTCTGCTGGTGCAGTCACTGTGTACATACATTACATTACTGATCCTGTACTGATCCTGAGTTACATCATGTATTATACTCCAGAGCTGCACTCACTATTCTGCTGGTGCAGCCACTGTGTACATATATTACATTACTGATCCTGTACTGATCCTGAGTTACATCCCTTATTATACCCCAGAGCTGCACTCACTATTCTGCTAGTGCAGTCACTGTGTACATACATTATACTACTGATCCTGAGTTCCATCCTGTATTATACTCCAGAGCTGCACTCACTATTCTGCTGGTGCAGTCACTGTGTACATACATTACATTACTGATCCTGAGTTACATCCTATATTATACTCCAGAGCTGCACTCACTATTCTGCTGGTGCAGTCACTGTGTACATACATTACATTTCTGATCCTGAGTTACATCCTGTATTATAATCATGAGCTGTACTCACTATTCTGCTGGTGCAGTCACTGTGTACATATATTACATTACTGATCTTGTACTGATCCTGACTTGCATCCTGTATTATACTCCAGAGCTGCACTCAGTATTCTGCTTGTTCAGTCACTGTGCACATACATTACATTACTGATCCTCAGTTATATCCTGTATTATACTCCAGAGCTGCACTCACTATTCTGCTAGTGCATTCTCTGTGTACATACATTACATTACTGATCCTGCGTTATATACTGTATTATACTCCAGAGCTGCTCTCACTATTCTGCTGGTGCAGTCACTGTGCACATACATTACATTACTGATCCTGTACTGATCCTGAGTTACATCCTGTATTATACTCCAGAGCTGCACTCACTATTCTGCTGCTGCAGTCACTGTGTACATACATTACATTACTCATCCTGAGTTACATCCTGTATTATATTCCAGAGCTGCTCTCACTATTCTGCTGGTGCAGTCACTGTGTACATACATTACATTATTGATCCTGTACTGATCCTGAGTTACATCGTGTATTATACTCCAGAGCAGCACTCACTATTCTGCTGGTGCAGTCACTGTGTACATACATTACATTACTGATCCTGAGTTACATCTTGTATTATAATCCAGAGCTGCACTCTCTATTCTGCTGGTGCAGTCACTGTGCACATACATTACATTACTGATCCTGTACTGATCCTGACTTACATACTGTATTATACTCCAGAGCTGCACTCACTATTCTGCTGGTGCAGTCACTGTGCACATACATTACATTACTGATCCTCTACTCATCCTCAGTTACTTCCTTTATTATACTCCAGAGCTGCGCTCACTATTCTGCTCGTGGGGTCGCTGTGTACATACATAATATTACTGATCCTGAGTTACATCCTCTATTATAATCCAGAGCTGCTCACACTATTCTGCTGGTGGAGTCACTGTGTACATACATTACATTACTGATCCTGAGATACATCCTGTATTATACTCCAGAGCTGCACTCACTATTCTGCTGGTGCAGTCACTGTGTACATGCATTACTGATCCTGAGTTACATCCTTTATTATACTCGAGAGCTGAACTCACTATTCTGCTGGTGCAGTCACTGTGTACATACATTACATTACTGATCCTGAGTTCCATCCTGTATTATACTCCAGAGCTGTACTCACTATTCTGCTGGTGCAGTCACTGTGTACATACAATTACATTACTGATCCTGTACTGATCCTGAGTTACATCCTGTATTATACTCCAGAGCTGCACTCACTATTCTGCTTGTGCAGTCACTGTGTACATATATTACATTACTGATCCTGTACTGATCCTGACTTACATCCTGTATTATACTCCAGAGCTGCACTCACTATTCTGCTGGTGCAGTCACTGTGCACATACATTACATTACTGATCCTGCACTGATCCTGAGTTATATCCTGTATTATACTCCAGAGCTGCACTCACTATTGTGCTGGTGCAGTCACTGTGCACATGCATTACATTACTGATCCGTTTCTGATCCTGAGTTACATCCTGTATTATACTCCAGAGCTGCACTCACTATTCTGCTGGTGCAGTCACTGTGTACATACATTACATTACTGATCCTGTACTGATCCTGAGTTACATCCTGTATTATACTCCAGAGCTGCACTCACTGTTCTGCTGGTGCAGCCACTGTGTACATATATTACATTATTGATCCTGTACTGATCCTGAGTTACATCCTGTATTATACTCCAGAGCTGCACTCACTATTCTGCTAGTGCAGTCACTGTGTACATACATTACATTACTGATCCTGAGTTCCATCCTGTATTATACTCCAGAGCTGCACTCACTATTCTGCTAGTGCAGTCACTGTGAACATACATTACATTACTGATCCTGAGTTCCATCCTGTATTATACTCCAGAGCTGCACTCACTATTCTGCTGGTGCAGTCACTGTGCACATACATTACATTACTGATCCGGTTCTGATCCTGAGTTACATCCTGTATTATACTCCAGAGCTGCACTCACTATTCTGCTGGTGCAGTCACTGTGTACATACATTACATTACTGATCCTGTACTGATCCTGAGTTACATCATGTATTATACTCCAGAGCTGCACTCACTATTCTGCTGGTGCAGCCACTGTGTACATATATTACATTACTGATCCTGTACTGATCCTGAGTTACATCCCTTATTATACCCCAGAGCTGCACTCACTATTCTGCTAGTGCAGTCACTGTGTACATACATTATACTACTGATCCTGAGTTCCATCCTGTATTATACTCCAGAGCTGCACTCACTATTCTGCTGGTGCAGTCACTGTGTACATACATTACATTACTGATCCTGAGTTACATCCTATATTATACTCCAGAGCTGCACTCACTATTCTGCTGGTGCAGTCACTGTGTACATACATTACATTTCTGATCCTGAGTTACATCCTGTATTATAATCATGAGCTGTACTCACTATTCTGCTGGTGCAGTCACTGTGTACATATATTACATTACTGATCTTGTACTGATCCTGACTTGCATCCTGTATTATACTCCAGAGCTGCACTCAGTATTCTGCTTGTTCAGTCACTGTGCACATACATTACATTACTGATCCTCAGTTATATCCTGTATTATACTCCAGAGCTGCACTCACTATTCTGCTAGTGCATTCTCTGTGTACATACATTACATTACTGATCCTGCGTTATATACTGTATTATACTCCAGAGCTGCTCTCACTATTCTGCTGGTGCAGTCACTGTGCACATACATTACATTACTGATCCTGTACTGATCCTGAGTTACATCCTGTATTATACTCCAGAGCTGCACTCACTATTCTGCTGGTGCAGTCACTGTGTACATACATTACATTACTAATCCTGTGCTGATCCTGAGTTACATCCTGTATTATACTCCAGAGCTGCACTCACTATTCTGCTGGTGCAGTCACTGTTTACATACATTACTGATCGTGTGCTGATCCTGAGTTACATCATGTATTATACTCCAGAGCTGCACTCACTATTCTGCTGGTGCAGTCACTGTGTACATACATTACATTACTTATCCTGAGTTACATCCTGTATTATAATCCAGAGCTGCACTCACTATTCTGCTGGTGCAGTCACTGTGTAAATACATTCCATTACTGATCCTGTACTGATCCTGAGTTAAATCCTGTATTATACTCCAGAGCTGCACTCACTATTCTGCTGGTGCAGTCACTGTGTACATACATTACATTACTGATCCTGTACTGATCCTGAGTTACATCCTGTATTATACTCCAGAGCTGCACTCACTATTCTGCTGGTGCAGTCACTGTGTACATACATTACATTACTGATCCTGTACTGATCCTGAGTTACATCCTGTATTATACTCCAGAGCTGCACTCACTATTCTGCTGGTGCAGTCACTGTGTACATACATTACATTACTGATCCTGTACTGATCCTGAGTTACATCCTGTATTATACTCCAGAGCTGCACTCACTATTCTGCTGGTGCAGCCACTGTGTACATATATTACATTACTGATCCTGTACTGATCCTGAGTTACATCCTGTATTATACTCCAGAGCTGCACTCACTGTTCTGCTGGTGCAGCCACTGTGTACATATATTACATTATTGATCCTGTACTGATCCTGAGTTACATCCTGTATTATACTCCAGAGCTGCACTCACTATTCTGCTAGTGCAGTCACTGTGTACATACATTACATTACTGATCCTGAGTTCCGTCCTGTATTATACTCCAGAGCTGCACTCACTATTCTGCTAGTGCAGTCACTGTGAACATACATTACATTACTGATCCTGAGTTCCATCCTGTATTATACTCCAGAGCTGCACTCACTATTCTGCTGGTGCAGTCACTGTGCACATACATTACATTACTGATCCGGTTCTGATCCTGAGTTACATCCTGTATTATACTCCAGAGCTGCACTCACTATTCTGCTGGTGCAGTCACTGTGTACATACATTACATTACTGATCCTGTACTGATCCTGAGTTACATCATGTATTATACTCCAGAGCTGCACTCACTATTCTGCTGGTGCAGCCACTGTGTACATATATTACATTACTGATCCTGTACTGATCCTGAGTTACATCCCTTATTATACCCCAGAGCTGCACTCACTATTCTGCTAGTGCAGTCACTGTGTACATACATTATACTACTGATCCTGAGTTCCATCCTGTATTATACTCCAGAGCTGCACTCACTATTCTGCTGGTGCAGTCACTGTGTACATACATTACATTACTGATCCTGAGTTACATCCTATATTATACTCCAGAGCTGCACTCACTATTCTGCTGGTGCAGTCACTGTGTACATACATTACATTTCTGATCCTGAGTTACATCCTGTATTATAATCATGAGCTGTACTCACTATTCTGCTGGTGCAGTCACTGTGTACATATATTACATTACTGATCTTGTACTGATCCTGACTTGCATCCTGTATTATACTCCAGAGCTGCACTCAGTATTCTGCTTGTTCAGTCACTGTGCACATACATTACATTACTGATCCTCAGTTATATCCTGTATTATACTCCAGAGCTGCACTCACTATTCTGCTGGTGCAGTCACTGTGTACATACATTACATTACTGATCCTGCGTTATATACTGTATTATACTCCAGAGCTGCTCTCACTATTCTGCTGGTGCAGTCACTGTGCACATACATTACATTACTGATCCTGTACTGATCCTGAGTTACATCCTGTATTATACTCCAGAGCTGCACTCACTATTCTGCTGGTGCAGTCACTGTGTACATACATTACATTACTAATCCTGTGCTGATCCTGAGTTACATCCTGTATTATACTCCAGAGCTGCACTCACTATTCTGCTGGTGCAGTCACTGTTTACATACATTACTGATCGTGTGCTGATCCTGAGTTACATCATGTATTATACTCCAGAGCTGCACTCACTATTCTGCTGGTGCAGTCACTGTGTACATACATTACATTACTTATCCTGAGTTACATCCTGTATTATAATCCAGAGCTGCACTCACTATTCTGCTGGTGCAGTCACTGTGTAAATACATTCCATTACTGATCCTGTACTGATCCTGAGTTAAATCCTGTATTATACTCCAGAGCTGCACTCACTATTCTGCTGGTGCAGTCACTGTGTACATACATTACATTACTGATCCTGTACTGATCCTGAGTTACATCCTGTATTATACTCCAGAGCTGCACTCACTATTCTGCTGGTGCAGTCACTGTGTACATACATTACATTACTGATCCTGTACTGATCCTGAGTTACATCCTGTATTATACTCCAGAGCTGCACTCACTATTCTGCTGGTGCAGTCACTGTGTACATACATTACATTACTGATCCTGTACTGATCCTGAGTTACATCCTGTATTATACTCCAGAGCTGCACTCACTATTCTGCTGGTGCAGCCACTGTGTACATATATTACATTACTGATCCTGTACTGATCCTGAGTTACATCCTGTATTATACTCCAGAGCTGCACTCACTGTTCTGCTGGTGCAGCCACTGTGTACATATATTACATTATTGATCCTGTACTGATCCTGAGTTACATCCTGTATTATACTCCAGAGCTGCACTCACTATTCTGCTAGTGCAGTCACTGTGTACATACATTACATTACTGATCCTGAGTTCCGTCCTGTATTATACTCCAGAGCTGCACTCACTATTCTGCTAGTGCAGTCACTGTGAACATACATTACATTACTGATCCTGAGTTCCATCCTGTATTATACTCCAGAGCTGCACTCACTATTCTGCTGGTGCAGTCACTGTGCACATACATTACATTACTGATCCGGTTCTGATCCTGAGTTACATCCTGTATTATACTCCAGAGCTGCACTCACTATTCTGCTGGTGCAGTCACTGTGTACATACATTACATTACTGATCCTGTACTGATCCTGAGTTACATCATGTATTATACTCCAGAGCTGCACTCACTATTCTGCTGGTGCAGCCACTGTGTACATATATTACATTACTGATCCTGTACTGATCCTGAGTTACATCCCTTATTATACCCCAGAGCTGCACTCACTATTCTGCTAGTGCAGTCACTGTGTACATACATTATACTACTGATCCTGAGTTCCATCCTGTATTATACTCCAGAGCTGCACTCACTATTCTGCTGGTGCAGTCACTGTGTACATACATTACATTACTGATCCTGAGTTACATCCTATATTATACTCCAGAGCTGCACTCACTATTCTGCTGGTGCAGTCACTGTGTACATACATTACATTTCTGATCCTGAGTTACATCCTGTATTATAATCATGAGCTGTACTCACTATTCTGCTGGTGCAGTCACTGTGTACATATATTACATTACTGATCTTGTACTGATCCTGACTTGCATCCTGTATTATACTCCAGAGCTGCACTCAGTATTCTGCTTGTTCAGTCACTGTGCACATACATTACATTACTGATCCTCAGTTATATCCTGTATTATACTCCAGAGCTGCACTCACTATTCTGCTAGTGCATTCTCTGTGTACATACATTACATTACTGATCCTGCGTTATATACTGTATTATACTCCAGAGCTGCTCTCACTATTCTGCTGGTGCAGTCACTGTGCACATACATTACATTACTGATCCTGTACTGATCCTGAGTTACATCCTGTATTATACTCCAGAGCTGCACTCACTATTCTGCTGGTGCAGTCACTGTGTACATACATTACATTACTAATCCTGTGCTGATCCTGAGTTACATCCTGTATTATACTCCAGAGCTGCACTCACTATTCTGCTGGTGCAGTCACTGTTTACATACATTACTGATCGTGTGCTGATCCTGAGTTACATCATGTATTATACTCCAGAGCTGCACTCACTATTCTGCTGGTGCAGTCACTGTGTACATACATTACATTACTTATCCTGAGTTACATCCTGTATTATAATCCAGAGCTGCACTCACTATTCTGCTGGTGCAGTCACTGTGTAAATACATTCCATTACTGATCCTGTACTGATCCTGAGTTAAATCCTGTATTATACTCCAGAGCTGCACTCACTATTCTGCTGGTGCAGTCACTGTGTACATACATTACATTACTGATCCTGTACTGATCCTGAGTTACATCCTGTATTATACTCCAGAGCTGCACTCACTATTCTGCTGGTGCAGTCACTGTGTACATACATTACATTACTGATCCTGTACTGATCCTGAGTTACATCCTGTATTATACTCCAGAGCTGCACTCACTATTCTGCTGGTGCAGTCACTGTGTACATACATTACATTACTGATCCTGTACTGATCCTGAGTTACATCCTGTATTATACTCCAGAGCTGCACTCACTATTCTGCTGGTGCAGCCACTGTGTACATATATTACATTACTGATCCTGTACTGATCCTGAGTTACATCCTGTATTATACTCCAGAGCTGCACTCACTATTCTGCTAGTGCAGTCACTGTGTACATACATTACATTACTGATACTGAGTTCCATCCTGTATTATACTCCAGAGCTGCACTCACTATTCTGCTGGTGCAGTCACTGTGCACATACATTACATTACTGATCCGGTTCTGATCCTTAGTTACATCCTGTATTATACTCCAGAGCTGCACTCACAATTCTGCTGGTGCAGTCACTGTGTACATACATTACATTACTGATCCTGTACTGATCCTGAGTTACATCCTGTATTATACTCCAGAGCTGCACTCACTATTCTGCTGGTGCACCACTGTGTACATATATTACATTACTGATCCTGTACTGATCCTGAGTTACATCCCTTATTATACCCCAGAGCTGCACTCACTATTCTGTTAGTGCAGTCACTGTGTACATACATTACATTACTGATCCTGAGTTCCATCCTGTATTATACTCCAGAGCTGCACTCACTATTCTGCTGGTGCAGTCACTGTGTACATACATTACATTACTGATCCTGAACTGATCCTGAGTTACATCCTATATTATACTCCTGAGCTGCACTCACTATTCTGCTGGTGCAGTCACTGTGTACATACATTACATTACTGATCCTGAGTTACATCCTGTATAATAATCCTGAGCTGTACTCACTATTCTGCTGGTGCAGTCACTGTGTACATATATTACATTACTGATCTTGTACTTATCCTGACTTGCATCCTGTATTATACTCCATAGCTGCACTCACTATTCTGCTGGTGCAGTCACTGTGTACATACATTACATTACTGATCCTCTACTGATCCTCAGTTACATCCTGTATTATACTCCAGAGCTGCTCTCACTATTCTGCTGGTGCAGTCACTGTGTACATACATTACATTACTCATCCTGAGTTACATCTTGTATTATAATCCAGAGCTGCACTCACTATTTTGCTTGGTGCAGTCACTGTGTACATACATTACATTACTGATCCTGTACTGATCCTGAGTTACATCCTGTATTATACTCCAGAGCAGCACTCACTATTCTGCTGGTGCCGTCACTGTGTACATACATTACATTATTGATCCTGTACTGATCCTGAGTTACATCCTGTATTATACTCCAGAGCAGCACTCACTATTCTGCTGGTGCAGTCACTGTGTACATACATTACATTACTGATCCTGAGTTACATCTTGTATTATAATCCAGAGCTGCACTCTCTATTCTGCTGGTGCAGTCACTGTTTACATACATTACATTATTGATCCTGTACTGATCCTGAGTTACATCCTGTATTATACTCCAGAGCAGCACTCACTATTCTGCTGGTGCAGTCACTGTGTACATACATTACATTACTGATCCTGAGTTACATCCTGTTTTATAATCCAGAGCTGCACTCACTATTCTGCTTGTGCAGTCACTGTGTACATATATTACATTACTGGTCCTGTACTGATCCTGACTTACATCCTGTATTATACTCCAGAGCTGCACTCACTATTCTGCTGGTGCAGTCACTGTGCACATACATTACATTAATGACCCTCTACTGATCCTCAGATACATCCTGTATTATACTTCAGAGCTGCACTCACTATTCTGCTGGTGGAGTCACTGTGTACATACATTACATTACTGATGCTGCACTGATCCTGAGTTATATCCTGTATTATACTCCAGAGCTGCACTCACTATTCTGCTGGTGCAGTCACTGTGCACATACATTACATTACTGATCCGGTTCTGATCCTGAGTTACATCCTGTATTATACTCCAGAGCTGCACTCACTATTCTGCTGGTGCAGTCACTGTGTAAATACATTCCATTACTGATCCTGTACTGATCCTGAGTTAAATCCTGTATTATACTCCAGAGCTGCACTCACTATTCTGCTGGTGCAGTCACTGTGTACATACATTACATTACTGATCCTGTACTGATCCTGAGTTACATCCTGTATTATACTCCAGAGCTGCACTCACTATTCTGCTGGTGCAGTCACTGTGTACATACATTACATTACTGATCCTGTACTGATCCTGAGTTACATCCTGTATTATACTCCAGAGCTGCACTCACTATTCTGCTGGTGCAGTCACTGTGTACATACATTACATTACTGATCCTGTACTGATCCTGAGTTACATCCTGTATTATACTCCAGAGCTGCACTCACTATTCTGCTGGTGCAGCCACTGTGTACATATATTACATTACTGATCCTGTACTGATCCTGAGTTACATCCTGTATTATACTCCAGAGCTGCACTCACTATTCTGCTAGTGCAGTCACTGTGTACATACATTACATTACTGATACTGAGTTCCATCCTGTATTATACTCCAGAGCTGCACTCACTATTCTGCTGGTGCAGTCACTGTGCACATACATTACATTACTGATCCTGAGTTACATCCTGTTTTATAATCCAGAGCTGCACTCACTATTCTGCTTGTGCAGTCACTGTGTACATATATTACATTACTGGTCCTGTACTGATCCTGACTTACATCCTGTATTATACTCCAGAGCTGCACTCACTATTCTGCTGGTGCAGTCACTGTGTACATACATTATATTACTGATCCTGTACTGATCCTGAGTTACATCCTGTATCATACTCCAGAGCTGCACTCACTATTCTGCTGGTGCAGTCACTGTGTACATACATTACATTACTGATTCTGTACTGATCCTGAGTTACATCCTGTATTATACTCCAGAGCTGCACTCACTATTCTGCTGGTGCAGTCACTGTGTACATACATTACATTACTGATCCTGTGCTGATCCTGAGTTACATCCTGTATTATACTCCAGAGCTGCACTCACTATTCTGCTGGTGCAGTCACTGTGTACATACATTACATTACTTATCCTGAGTTACATCCTGTATTATAATCCAGAGCTGCACTCACTATTCTGCTGGTGCAGTCACTGTGTAAATACATTCCATTACTGATTCTATACTGATCCTGACTTACATCCTGTATTATACTCCAGAGCAGCACTCACTATTCTGCTGGTGCAGTCACTATGTACATACATTACATTACTGATCCTGTACTGATCCTGAGTTAAATCCTGTATTATACCCCAGAGCTGCACTCACTATTCTGGTAGTGCAGTCACTGTGTACATACACTACATTACTGATCCTGAGTTCCATCCAGTATTATACTCCAGAGCTGCACTCACTATTCTGCAGGTGCAGTCACTGTGTACATACATTACATTACTGATCCTGTACTGACCCTGAGTTACATCCTATATTATACTCCAGAGCTGCACTCACTATTCTGCTGGTGCAGTCACTGTGTACATACATTACATTACTGATCCTGAGTTACATCCTGTAGATCTTTTTATTATAAAAATGAAAAACATAACAATAATAATAACAGAAACATAACAAAATTATCAACCACAAAATAAACAATGTAATGAACTGGTCCAGCCGCTCCCTCTCTCCTCACACACATATTATACATATATACACAATAATAACTACTCATATTGCAGACTTCTGGTCCGGTTACCAAACAAAATAATAACAATATAATAAGTAAAATAAACAATAACCGACAAAAATATATAGAAACTAATATATACATTTTTTTTATATATATTAATATAAAATAAATACTAACTATACAAATGTAAACATTACTAAACAAAACCCCCCACACTCAAGCCCACCAGTCCCTCCCCGGCACTGACCTGAGAGCTGGTCCTGCGCCTCATGCCTCAGTCCAACGTCCATAGGCCAGATCAGGCAGTGCCAGTTTTTCACCCAAATAACCAGATGAACCCACCTCCCCCCTTTTCCCTCCACCCAACCTAATACCTACACCCAAACCCATATATACAATATATACAGAAACAAACAATACAATAACCACAACTGACAAAGCCCAAGTTCGGTGCCTGCAGCCCTACATCACTGTCTACTGATCAATAAAACAAAAATCTATGGTGTCAGCAGCAGCCCACCACCAGGAGAGGAGACGACCAGACTAGGGCACACTAAAAGAAAAGCCCCTCCAGAGGAGAGCGGCCCTCCGTGTACCCAGTCTCTCATACTCCAGAGAACGCACCTTCACCAGGTCACCGAGTATGGTCCTAAACACATCGTCCACTGGGAGGATTTTCCGCTGCTTCGATACTAAGCACCGTGCGTTCCACGTGTCATACCTAACCACTGCGCTAACTAGAAATAAGGTGCAGCGGTCCTGACCACCCAGGTCCCCGAATGCTCCATAGGCCAATTCCGCATAAGAGAGCCCGGCCAGCTGGGGCCAGCCAATGGAGGCGCCCACCCTGTTGTACACCTCTGTGTTAAAGGGACAACGAAGCAGGAAGTGGTCCATGCTTTCAAGCATGGTAACACAATGCTCCCGAGGACAGTTCCTGTCCTCAGAGCTCCTACTCTTCAGATTGTCCCTCACACACAGCTTCCCATGGAAGCAGCGCCAAGCCAAGTACCAAAACTTTGAGGGGATCCTGAAAGAATTCAAAAGATGCAGACCCACCCCAAGATCCCGACTTGGGCAATCCCTGCGCGCCAGAGGCCTCTGAAAATGGGTCAACAGAACCCTTTTGTCAAGGAGCTTCCTTGGCAGAGTCCTGAACTCCCACATTCCCAGACCCCACCTGCGAATTACCTTCAGAACCACAGTAGCGTAAGCCGGTAGATGTCCATGTGGTGTGCGTAGATCTTTCACTTGCCCTCCTGTCTCCCATTCCTGGAAGAAAGGCTGAAACCATCGCTTACAGGAGAATACCCACAGAGGAGCCCTCTCTTTCCAGAGGTTTGCAATATTGATCTTAATGAAGGTATTCACAAGGAATACCACAGGGTTCACCATACCCTACCCTCCTAGTCTCCTCGTATGGTAAGTAACCTCCTTCTTGACAAGGTTCAGTCTATTCCCCCATAACAGTTGGAAGAACAAACTGTAGACCCGAGTCCAGAGAGGCTCCAGCAAGATGCACACACTGCCCAGATAGATCAGCACAGGGAGCAGGTAAGTTTTGATCAGGTTTATCCTTTCCCTTAGGGTCAAAGACCAACCCTTCCATTGGTACACCTTCTGAATGGCGATCTGTAGCCTGCTGTCCCAATTTTGTTTGGGGCAATCCCCCTGGCCAAATTTGATGCCAAGAACTTTTGCAGAGACTTTGGGTTCTGGAAGGGTGTCCGGGAGATCAAAACCAGAATCTCCTCCTCCCAGCCAGAGACTCTCACACTTATCCCGGTTGATCTTGGACCCGGATGCCTCCGAGTAGCGATTTACCTCTGACATCAGCCATTCTGCCTCCCCATCAGAGGAAACAAAAACGGTGACATCATCGGCATACGCCACCACTCTCAGAGTGGCTTCCGGTGCTGCCCGGTCCATCACGATCCCAGCCAATGGTCCACGCTCCACCCTCCTAAGAAGTGGGTCAATCGCAAACACGTACAGCAGCGGGCTCAAGGAACAACCCTGGCGAACACCACACCCAACCTCAAAAGAGCTGCCAATCCAACCGTTCACAAGCGGGAAACTCTCTGCCCCAGCGTACAAGGTCTTAAGCCAATCAACAAACCCCCCCGGCCGGCCATACCTCAGAAGGACAGACCAGAGGTACTCATGATTAACCCGATCAAACGCTTTTGCCTGGTCCAATGACAGCATGTACCCCTTCCAGTGACCAGCCCTACTCTGCTCCACCGCCTCTCGGACACAGAGTACAGCACTAATTGTACTGCGGCCCGGAACAGAGCAATGCTGGGCTCCCGAAAGGAGCCGGGGCGCAAATTTCACCAGCCGATTAAACAGCACCTTTGCCAAAACCTTCCTGTCTGCATTGAGAAGCGCTATGGGACGCCAATTCTCAATGCAAGATGAGTCCTTACCCTTTGACAAGATAATCAGGGCAGACCTCCTCATTGACTTTGGCAGAGTGCCCGAGGAAAGACATTCATTGAATACCTCAGTCAAGAGGGGAACCAAGGCGTCCTTAAAGGTCTTATAGAATTCAGATGTTAAGCCATCTGGACCGGGAGATTTCTTTAGGGCAAGCCCTTCAATCGCCAACTTAACTTCCTCTTCCCTGATCATCTCTGTCAAAACGCCAAGAGAGGGGTCTACCCCTGGTTCGGGGACGGCTTCAGCCAGAAAAACCGACATCTCATCCCAATACAGATCCCTCTTCCCCAAGAGGTGCGAGTAGAAGGATCTGACAACCTCCAGGATCCCTGATCTGGATCTTTTCAGGGACCCCGCAGTGTCAACCAGTCCTGTAATAACTTTACTATTCACTGACATCTTGCAGTTTCTGTAAGGGTCGGGCGAGCGGTACTTCCCATAATCCCTCTCAAAAACCAAAGATGGTCTACAGGATCAATAGATACATCACCTGTACTACTAGATATGTTATATACTTTGCCACGTGTCCATATGGACTTATATATGTGGGCATGACTACCCGTCAATTTAAAGTGCGTGTCCGCGAGCACGTTTTGGACATTATTGCTGCGGCTGACCACACGGACACATCCACCCTCAAAACCTTACCTCGCCATTTTAAGATCCACCACAATTGTGATGCGTCGATGCTCAAAATAAGGGGCATCGACTGCATAATACCCAGTATACGGGGGGGGAAGGTGGGTCAACGACTGGCCCAAATGGAATCCTGTTGGATTTGGTCCCTCAACACATTGCACCCAAAGGGACTCAATGAGAGCATTAGCTATTCCCCCTTTCTCTAATCCCTAGTATCTACCACAAAGTTCTATCTAAGGTGGCCACAGTTAATTGAGGCTAGATTTTATAATCTTAACATCCAATATACATGGTTTTAATGATTTTAACTCACTGTTTTTCTTGCAATAATTAGTTCTTACCTTTTGTCTGGTCGTTTCTTTTCTTCACTATCTGGGGGTGGTTTCTCGATCCGGCCGTGAGAATGGGCCCTCTACCGGACATGGTGTTCCATTCAGTCCATGTGAATCTGCGGGGGATCATGGACGACAATCTGCATGGTGGAGATATTAAATTATTAAAGCTGTAAGATTATAATCTGTACTCATAGATACATCTATTATACTACATGTAAATATCAATTCATGCTATAATGTTGTATAAAACGAAAAAGTGGACTGATATTTTCTTCAATGACATTTTTCGATATTATGTATCTTAATGTTGTGTATCTTGCATATGAACATATGTTTTGTAGTATGTTGGGTGTCTATTGCACAATGGGTGTGCAGGGTACTGTTATATCTCCGTCATGTATGTTATGTACACACATACATATGGGCGCACACGGCGCAATTTTGTTTATTTATGTGTGTATATACACTGATGGACATCATCGCACACATGTATGTATTTGGGCGAATTATGGGGTATATATCTGATGACACAGCCAAATGTTGGCCCCCTAAAAAATTAAAAATTATGTTGATATAACAAATAACATCATTTGTGTGTGTGCCTGTGATCTGATATGTATATACAATCAGGGATGCCAAATATATCCGGATGGGTATCATCTGTTCTTTAATTTATTTTTTTATTTTTTTACCTCACATGTCGCACTTGGGTCTCCCCCCCCCCCCCGGATCATGTTTTCTTTCCCTTCTTTCTTTATTTTATCTTTTAGACAATCTTTGATATGTGGCATCATGGCCTTATAGAACTGACTCTCGTTATTTCAGTGAGAGGGCTGCGATGATACCTGGTCTAGTGAAGGAGACAGTCAGGCAAATGTGCTGACTATGTGGGTCTGTGCGCCGGCCGGCTTTCCGTGTCCCAGTGACATGAGGTGTTGTGGCTATTCTGTAGCCCCCGCTTCTGTCACATGACGCGGATGCTGGCCGGCGTCCGGATCCCCATGGTGACGCACACGTCACTTCCGGTCCCGCGGTCTCTGTGTTCTAGCGGTGTGTGGCGTCAGGGATTATGCCCCGCCCCTCTGCTGTCACATGACGCGGATGCCGGCCGGCGTTTTACCTCCGCAATGACACTGTGTGTTTCAGCGGTGTGTGGCGTTAGGGCTTAAGCCCCGCCCCTCCGCTGTCACATGATGCGGATGTCGGCTGGCGTCCTGGTCTCCGCAGTGACGCTGATATCACTTCCGGTCTTTAAATGTGCCTGGCGCCAATATAAGCAAGTGACAGCGAGGCAGCAAACATGCCCCCTGACGAAGGGAACCACCAAAACGCGCGTCGGGGCTTCTCTGCTCCGCATGTGCCGACCTTAGACGGACCTCGAAATCTTTGACTATTCCCTGACTGTCTTCTGCTGAAGCTTGATATCTCTGGTATGTATATATAGTGACTTAGCAGGTCACTTATGGTTATATCTGGCATATGATAGGGAACGTACACTCAGCAGTATAGAACAGCATGGGTATTCTAGTCCAGTATAGGTGCTGTACTTGAAAATATGTATTGACATATCATCTATGTATGGTGTTACTCCTCAAATACTTAGATAGTCTATATCCGACTTAAATTGTACTGTTTGGTCCTGCATGTGTCCGCCATGTGGAGAGGGTTGTTGCGGGTTTCTATTCCTCATGTGTTTTCCACACTGATTCCTGCTTTTGTCTGATCATCTATGTACTAATAAATTTTGATGCATATCTTTAAAACCATTGGCTCCTTTTTCGTTGCTTTGTTTTGGTTGGATTTGTAATTTATGGCGATGGAGCCTAATATGTCCGTAATAGGGTAGTATTGAATAGAGTAACAATTCTATGGTTATTTATATTTGACACGATATATACTATCTACTCATGATTAGCGTGTATTATATTATTTTATATACATTGGGTACAGAAAGTATTCAGACCCCTTTAAATTTTTCACTCTTTGTTTCATTGCATTCTAAAAAGTTCATTTTTTTCTCATTAAAGTACACTCTACACCCCATCTTGACTGAAAAAAAAAACAGAAATGTAGAAATTTTTCCAAATTTATTAAAAAAGAAAAACTGAAATATCACATGGTCATAAGTATTCAGACCCTTTGCTCAGTATTGAGTAGAAGCCCCCTTTTGAGCTAGTACAGCCATGAATCTTCTTGGGAATGATGCAACAAGTTTTTCACACCTGGATTTGGGGATCCTCTGTCATTCTTCCTTTCAGATCCTCTCCAGTTCCGTCAAGTTGGATGGTGAACGTTGGTGGACAGCCATTTTCTGGTCTCTCCAGAGATGCTCAATTGGGTTTAGGTCAGGGCTCTGGCTGGGCCAGTCAAGAACGGTCACAGAGTTGTTCTGAAGCCACTCCTTTGTTATTTTAGCTGTGTGATTAGGGTCATTGTCTTGTTGAAAGGTGAACCTTCGGCCAAGTCTGAGGTCCAGAGCACTCTGGAAGAGGTTTTCATCCAGGATATCTCTGTACTTGGCCTCATTCATGTTTCCTTCAATTGCAACCAGTCATCCTATCCCTGCAGCTGAAAAACACCCCCATAGCATGATGCTGCCACCACCATGTTTCACTGTTGGGATTGTATTGGGCAGGTGATGAGCAGTGCCTGGTTTTCTCCACCCATACCGCTTAGAATTATCACCAAAAAGTTCTATCTTCATCTCATCAGACCAGAGAATCTTATTTCTCATAGTCTGGGAGTCCTTCATGTGTTTTTGAGCAACTTCTAGGCGGGTTTTCATATGTCTTACACTGAGGAGAGGCTTCCATCGGGCTACTCTGTCATGAAGGCCAAACTGGTGGAGGGCTGCAGTGATAGTTGACTTTGTAAAACTTTCTCCCATCTCCCTACTGCATCTCTGGAGCTCAGACACAGTGATTGGGTTTGTTCTTTACCTCTCTCACCAAGGCTCTTCTCCCACGATTGCTCAGTTTGGCTGGATGGCCAAGTCTATGAAGACTTCTAGTGGTCCCAAACTTCTTCCATTTAAGGATTATGGAGGCCACTGTGCTCTTAGGAACCTTGAGTAATTCAGAAATTATTTTGTAACCCTGGCTAAATCTTTGCCTTGCCACAATTCTGTCTCTGAGCTCCTTGGGCAGTTCCTTTGAGCTCATGATTCTCATTTGGTCTGACATGCACTGTGAGCTGTGAGGTCTTATATAGACAGGTGCTTGCCTTTCCAAATCAAGTCCTATCAGTTTAATTAAACACAGCTGGACACAATGAAGGAGTAGAACCATCTCAAGGAGGATCACAAGGAAATGGACAGCGTGAGACTTAAATATGAGTGTCTGAGCAAAGGGTCTGAATTCTTATGACCTTATGATATTTCAGTTTTTTTCTTTTTTAATAAATTTGCAAAAATTTCTATATTTCTGTTTTTTTCAGTCAAGATGGGGTGCAGAGTATACTTTAATGAGAAAAAAATGAACTTTTTAGAATTTACCAAATGGCTGCAATGAAACAAAGAGTGAAAAATGTAAAGGGGTCTGAATACTTTCCGTACCCACTGTATACATTTATTCAGGATGTGGGGGGGGGCGCGGTCCCGGGCCCATCAGACTATAGTTACCCCACTGTATGTACATATATATACAATATTCATTTTTTAGAGTTAGGCATATAACAATTTTTAACAACTGCATACCAATTCCGTCTTGTTTCAATGGCACTCTCATACATACACAGCGATGGGTGACATTGATGCCTGTTCCCCAGGTAGCACATTCTAATCCCCCAACTGGGGTTATAAAATCCTTGGGGATTAATTTCATAGTGTTTTTATGAATTTTTTTTTATATAGTACTGTCCACACTGAGTATTTAATTCTCCCCTCTTTTCTTTCCTTTTTTTACTGTCCCATTTTACCATTCTTATTTGAATAAAAATGAATGAAAAACTAAAAATAAATACAATTGTTCACGTCCCCCACTCAGCAACAGCGCTTCCGGCTGGAACATCACTCCGGACGGGCACAGGAGAGGGGCAGATTCGGGATGTTGCTCCCGCAACATTTCCACCTTGCCAGAGGACCCTACCATAGTCACTACCATGGAGTGGGAGCTGGAGGACTGCTAACAAAATTGTATTCATCTGAATGCTTGAACCAACGGTGCTGTACATACCTAGTACAAATGAACTCCGCTGTCTCCCTGCGGTGGATCAGGGGATACCTTGTGTAATATTAAAGATTTTCCTGCACAAATTGCTGAATATTCACAATTATTTTCTATTAGTCATTATTATAGGTGGAGATTGTCTTACTGACCCCACAGCCCTGGTGAGATGGGTGGTCTCTAGAATACAGAAGGTCTTAATATGTCACAGTGGGGATGTGACCCCTGGGCTCCCCAGGACGCCCAGCACCGAATCCAATTGGTTCCTGTGCATAAAACTTAGGTCGAGCCACATTTAGGTAAAAGGGTCCGAGTCTATGGATAAAATCTATGGATCAGAACATGTTTTTCCTAGATTGACCGTCATTTTTAGGTGTAACAGAATCACTGGTCCTCTCCTCCACTTTTGGCCGAAGTCTGGAGGATTACTGGGAGACATGGAACAGATGTTCTCCTGTTTGTAGCCCACCCATCAGACATGTATGTCGTAAACAACTGACACCCCATAAATGTCAGGAGGATTCTATTAAATGCAAAGGGACATTAATCAATTTAAAAGTTTTATTTTTAAATTAAGAATTGCATGGAAGGACGAGGAGATGTTCTTGGAGGAACCTCCTTCTTCAGCAGATGTTCCTTGCTGGTCAGGAGGCCACATGTAGATGGTGCCAGTCCTTCCATACAGGTACAGCATTGATGGTGGACGCGCTGTACTTTCCTCAGGGCGCTAGACGTGGCGGTTTTCTGCCCTCGCGATTTTTATGGAGCCGCGGTGACAGACACCAAATAAGCAGCTTTCTCGGATGGAGTGAGCAGCCCTGGATAGTCCACGCCGGCAGGATGAGATCACCCGGCGGAAGAGAGAACCTATGAGAAGAGACGTAACACTGATGTCAGTAACAGGACTCCATATCAGAGGACACGGCTGTGCGGTCACTGTGGCCGGACGGCAGAGGAATCATCCATACACAGGTACGGGGGGATTGTCCGCCATCATACATGTGACAATCCCACCACTGACTGATCTGCTCCACGGCCGACACCACACAACATGGGGCTTATTGTCACACTCACCTCTTCTCCTTTCCCCTTCTTCTTCTCTCTCTGGTTTTTGTTGTTTTTTCGGTTTTCTTTTCCCCTGAACTGGAAATTCGAATAAAAAACAAGAAAAAGATGTTGATTATAATCTCCTAAGAGATGAGCTTTGTATGGTTCTATAGGATGGTGTTATTCTCATGGCTTGTAGCCCTGGTAATCGATTATTGCCCCATAATGGGGGAAATATGTCACACATACATAACATCAGCAGAGGGGTGAGAATTAGATTACCCAGAGAACTGATTAATATGAAACCTGCCATGTGGGGTCTCGACAAGGAGCTATGTCCCTTCTTACCATGACATTACTTGTAATGTGCCGCAGTGTTGCCTTATAATCAGTTACATAAACCTCAGTGTAACAATGAGGCCATAAAGGGGTCAGTATGGGCCATATGGGGCCGTGGGCGCAGGATTCGGGTCAGTTTGGCAGAAGACTGAACGGCCCCTTAGAACTTTTAATACATAAAAGAATGGAGATTTTTACAGAATGAACTGCTCATCGCTTTATAGGGAGAAAAAAGTAGTAATTTTCTGATCCTTTATGTGCACGTTCACATTACATGTTTTGACCACAGACTGTGATAGGATGTCATATAGACCTGTACACACCTGACAATGGGGAGGACTCGCTGTCCTTAGCAGTAAAACACTGCTTGTCTCCATCAGGTTTAGAAGGGGAAGATTCTTGCTGCCTGTTTGGTAGAAGAAAAACATAAATTACAAGCGAAATCAATACAAAATGGACGAACACCCGTCTGCAAGGCCGGTTAGGACATTTGGATAACATGGAGGAGGCACCCTGCTCAGGACCCACTTCTATCACTAAGAATGGAGAATCGCTAGTAATATTGGCCTGTAATGAGCTGGAAATGATTGACTGGTCGTAATGATCGGCTGTTATCGCTGGCGTTATCACAAGCCAGAACCACAGTGATCATCAATCATGGGGTGGTGGCGCTGGATATAGTGCTGAGTTACACTTATCTTACAGTTTATCTTCTGATATATCAGATCCAAACCCGATAATAATAATTTACTCACATGTCTGAGTGTTTTGCACTCTCTGGGGAATACACTGGAGGTGGCTTCAGTTCTTCATCGTTCATCACCCTGGTACTGGTGGAACAGAGCTAAAACATAGAGAAAAATAAAATAAATACATATTTAAACTTTATTTTAATTATAAGTTTTATAGATCTTACCGGTCACACTTACTTTAGAAAGCCTTTGAGACGATGATATAAAGTTCAGGCTTTCTGGCCAGTCATTATCCTCGCTTGTGTCCCCCTCATCTGAATCAATAAGTTCGTAATTGCTACATTGAGCTGAAAAGCACAAGTGTTATTAGACATTATTAGTATGAGACCCGATCACGGAAAGTCACCATTTTATCACTAATAATGATTGGGACTGATTGTCACAAAATATGAAAGACAAGACACACAAAAGCTTTCTGCAGATGACGTCTCCTTCTACTTACGGTCAAAGTAGCCAGTGTCCTCTTCTGACTCAAAGTCAGGAATGAAATGTGGCTCTTTACTTAGAAGACTGTCAAAGTCTATGCCACATAGGAATGGATGCATTTTGATCTCTTTCGCTCCTCCTGGGAAAGGAAGACAATAAAAAGTGATCTAGACATTATCATATAGACAGCTCCATATCTGAACAGTTTTTGTTACTCTGAACTAAAGACGTAACAGAGCTGATGTGAAGAAAAGTTGCTGAAAGTAAAGCAGAGAACCTCAGTGCTGATCCTCAGGGGCGTGATCATTTGTCTGGTCACAGATGTGTAATAATTCATTATTAATACTATTATATACATTACCTGTCCCAAGTCTATGTGCTGGATCTTTTCTGAGCAGCTCAGTGATGATGTCCTGTGCATCAGGTGGAGGAGTGCGATTATCAAATGTCCAAGTTATGTCATCTGTTATATTAAAAGAAAATGTTACAGAAAATAAAACCTCTTCATTTACTTTATTAAGACAAAAATCTTTTGTATTAACACAACAAGTAACTAAACCACAGAACCAATCTAAGCAAATAACAATGACACCACACCGCATTCAGATTATTTTACTTACCCCTTAATATACTGCAGTAAGTCTCATATTTGGAATCCCCATGAAATGGTACACGGAATAGAAGGAATTCGTGTAGGATGATCCCTACCGACCACCAGTCCACAGGCCGCCCATAGCCTTCCTGTAAGATGACTTCAGGGGCGATGTATTCAGGGGAGCCAGCAATCTGGAAAGCAACAGAAGAAGGAGATGAGGAGCTGAGAAAATAATTGTGACGAATAACATCAGAGGAAAACGTTTTCTAGATGAGAAGATATCAGAGAAGAAGAAATAGATGAGAAGAGTAAAGAACAAGATCCTGTAAGTAAAGCCGACCTCATCATCACGGAACTCTCTGGTGACGTCCTCGGTTGGAGCCTTGTAGGTTTCTGATGTTGGTCTCATGAGGCCGAGTTTGGAAAGTCCGAAGTCCGTGACTTTAATATGACCAGATGCCGATACCAGGAGGCTGTGAAAAAACAGACGGTGTCAGCCCCAAGTAATAACCCATAGACTTTATGATAATCTCTAACTTTCTTCCTCCTAGAGGGGGCACTTACTTCTCAGGCTTCAGGTCTCGGTGCACCACACCAAAGCTGTGCAGGTATTCCACAGCCAGGACTGTTTCTGCAATGTACTTTCGGGCCAAGGGGACAGGTAAAGGTCCATAGATGTTCATAAGACTGCCACAGTCTCCTCCTACAGGAGAAAGCAAGTATGACAGGAGAGGGTTTGTTACAATGTAAATGACACATGATGCGTGTGAATGAGAAATAAGCGGAGACATTGGGGCAGGATGTCACACATAGAGATATACTGTGTAATAATGCAAAAGAAAAACAATGGAGCGTACCCTAATAGTAACTAGGACTGCGCTGAATGTCTATGAAGCCAAACCACAAATGTGCAAAAGCTGCAGAAATAAGTGCAAGGAAACAACGTCCCATATAAAAATGTGAAGCTATACTATGTATATTACAATAAATAACCTAAATAAATCTATAATTGATAGAAGGTGTCAGCCGTCTCATAGTATGGTGTAATATAATCTGACGGAGTATGAAACGCTTGTTGCAGCGCGGTACTCATACTTTTTTTCTTAAATATAGCTATCCACTCTCCTTCATGGCTGGATATTACCATCAACAAGAATATATTATATATACTACCCCATGCTATGAGATTGCTGACATCTTCTATGATTTATAGATTTATCTCGCTTATTTATTGTAAGACACTATACTTTTTTGGCCGTATTAGTATCCCTTTTTTCTATGAGTTACCTTGTTAGTTTAAGTTATTTATTCCATGGGACTAATAAAGATTCATATTTTTATATAGGGGGTTGTTTTATTGCATTTATTTGTACAGCTTTTGCTCATTTGTGGCTTTGCTTTATGTACTGTACAATGTAGAGCGTATACTATATACTGCAGAGCGACCCTATACATAAAGACAGAGCTGGGCTTCATCTACGAGCCTCTGGTTCATTTCTCTATGAAATGCTCATCTACCGTGGTTCCCCGAAAATAACACCTACCCCGAAAATAAGCTCTAGCAAGGTTTTACAGGATTTTTGGAGTATGCTTGAAATATAAGTCCTACTCCAAAAATAAGCCCTAGTTACAGTCAGGGCCAGCATTAGGAGGGTGGGGGGGACACTTGGCATTTGCCCAGGGCCCGCACTCTTTTAGGGGCTCCCAGCATTTCTATTCCGAGGTTAAGACTGTTTAAGGACCTTTGGTGACATCATGGTCATGTGACCATGATGTGACCATAGGTCCTTTAACTACAAGAGAGTCTAGATGAACTGAAGGGGAGGCAGGCTACTGTGTATCATTTATGCAGTGTGTGTATAGGCATGTGTATGTATGTGCTGTGTGTGCATGTACATATCTATGTATGTGCTGTGTGTGTATATACATCTGTATGTGCAGTATATGTGTGTATAAACATGTGTATGTATGTGTTGTGTGTGCATGTACATATATATCTATGTATTTGCTGTGTGTGTATATACATGTGTATGTATGTGATGTGTGTATGTGCAGTGTTTCTGTGTATACAGTTGTGCTCAAAAGTTTACATACCCCGGCAGAATTTTTCTTTCTTGGTTTTGTTTCAGTGAGTATGAATGATAACAAAAAAAATTTTCTCCACTCATGGTTATTGGTTGGGCGAAGCCATTTATTGTCAAACTCAGCAAATACTGGAGGAAAATTTGCACTCATCAGCCCGGAAGCTGCGGATGGGACGTACTTGGACGTTCCAACATGAAAACGATCCAAAACACAAGGCCAAGTCGACCTGTCATTGGCTACAGCAGAACAAAGTGAAGGTTCTGGAGTGGCCATCTCAGTCTCCTGACCTCAATATCATTGAGCCACTCTGGGGAAATCTCAAGCGTGCAGTTCATGCAAGACAGCCCAGGAATTTACAGGAACTGGAGGCTTTTTGCCAAGAAGAATGGGCAGCTTTACCATCTGAGAAAATAGAGAACCTCATCCACAACTACCACAAAAGACTCCAAGCTGTCATTGATGTTAGAGGGGGCAATACACGGTATTAAGAACTGGGGTATGTGAACTTTTGATCAGGGTCATTCGGATGTTTTTGGTTGTCATTAAGATTTAAAAAGAGAAAACACAGGAGTTTGACAATAAATGGCTTCACCCAACCAATAACCGTGAGTGGAGAAAAAGTTATGATTCATATTCTCTGAAACAAGGCCAAGAAAGGAAAAATTCTGCCGGGGTATGTAAACTTTTGAGCACAACTGTACATGTGAATATGTAGTGTGTGTATGTGCAGTGTGTGTGTTTGATGACATAGTTATATTTGAAAAAATGTTTATTTTTTTCAAGAATAAATGTGGATTGTTCTGCATGAGGAAAACAATAAGACATCCCCTGAAAAACAACGAACCCATCTCTCACAGCAAAAAACTATAGACCCTGTGTTATTTTTGAGGAAACATGGTGCAAACTGTTAAAATTCAGTCAAATCCTCCTTTCTCCATAGTGGAGATTTCTGCCATGCTCAGTGAGGACATACCCTGAAGACCTTCACAGACAAATTCATTTTTCTGGCATGTTGCTAACAGATAACTTATAGTAAAAGCAGTGTGGACATGTAACCATCTATGTGGTCACATTCTGCTTATGGAGAAGGTCCTAGAGATGAGCAGACCAGCGCTGGATATAGATACGATGGATATGTCCTACCTGGTACATACTCCATGACCATGCACAGATGACGTGTAGTTGGAAAGGAGCACAACATGGAGGCCACGAAGGGACAATCTGCGAATGTTAGGATGTCCCTCTCTAGAAAGGCCCGTTCAAGTCTTACTGGATCTTTCAGCTTCTGCTTGTCCAGTTTCTTCATGGCGTATAACTGTTTGGAGTCTTTTTGGCGCACTAAGTGGACGGTTCTGAAGAGGAAGAAAATCGGTGGTTTATAATGTATTCTTACTAACAGTCTGTCTATAGACCTCATCACATCTCCTGTACTAATGGTGAATACTAGATATGCTGCCATCGCTACATAGATGATCTCCACTGGGAGGTCCTCATCCATGCCCCATCGTAAATGAACTGAATAATGACAATTAGATGTGCACAGAAGAGATGAGAGAATTAATTACAGTGAAATAGAATTCTACTCATATTTTACAAAGATCTGTATTCACCAAAATGGCGATTTTATTTTGTAATTTGCTTCCTCATGGATTCAGCAAAATGATGAGCAAGTGAACACTATTTTCTAAACCTTAAAAGGCCTTCAAAATGTTTAAAAAACACATTCTTATCCTCACCTCTCCGGCCCCTCTGCCTCAACTGCCTGGTCCGCACTTTCAAATCTCTGCTGCCAGTGCAGAAGTCCAAACATGTCTAAGGCTGAGACAGGACTTCTGGCATTGAGGAGGTCTAGGAGGATTCTGCACAAACGCATGAAAGGTCACGGTGTCGTGGAGTTGGGAACCTTCATGAGCTTGCATAGAATCCTCCTGAAGCTCCTCAAAACTAGAAGTTCTGGCCCAGCGTGAGCAGCGGCAATCTGAAGATGTGGTGAGGACTGGACGGATGTTGGTAAAAAGCAGAGGGGTCGGAGAGGTGAACAGTGAGGTCAGTATAAGTCTATTGTCCACTTTTTACATCTTACATTTATTAGGCTCTGGGGTCTGGAGAGAACCCAGACCATAACAAAAGACATTCAATTCGTGAATCACATTTCCCAGGAAAGTCTGCATGAACAGGCGAATGTGAATTATGCCAGATCCGCTCTTCTCTAGAGAACAGGGATGTGGACCCCAATAATTCCTCTATGGTAACACTGTACGGGCACAGAGACAGAGGGATCGTCATAAGGAGCCCTAGAAAACATATATTATGCCGACATCAAGCTCACCCAAAAGCTCCACAGCTGAACTGTTTGATCTGTTTGTAGTCGCTCTTACAAGGATTTCTCCCTGGGTTCAATGATCCGATCAAGGCCTAGAAATAATAAGAAATGGCATTAAAGCATAAAATCTGCAGAAAGATAACATCAGTGGATGCAGGAACTTCTCCTGTATATTATGTGGACGTGATACAAGCCAGACCCCCACAGACACCATTATATATAGGGGATATCCCCCATACACAGACATCACTGTACTGCAGGGGAGGAGACGGGAGATCACACAGCGGGGGCAGGAATAATAATGCCGCCATCACACACAATAGATCTGATCTACATAAAGAATAGGGATATCCCCTCGTCATATGGGGGATAATATTATATGTGTAATTCACCCCCGTTACCTGATGGTACACAGACGTCTCCGCTGATACTTACACTGACAGATTCCTGGACCTCGGGGGTCTCACATATTCCACCGTCATTAATTGGTGGCACAGATATTCCTATAATAATGAGGAAACGTTTTGTATTAGACGATATCAGTACATAATATATAACATCCATATTAAGAAGGAGATGAGACGGGCTCTGTACACGGTGTAATACTGGTATATGGGATTCTGCACACAACGTATATATTTATGGCTCCTCCATAGATGGATATTCTGGACCATAAATGGCCATTGTTCAGGATCTGATCCATCCTAGAACAATTACATGATCGGGGTCCTAGGAGCCTCCTTGTACATGATGGAGAAGAGCACAGAGGAGAGAAGCAGAATTACCTGCGCCCCCTCCATTATAGTCTATAAGGGGCTCCGGAGCCGTCACCGGCCTCATACAGAGGTTGGAGAGTAAATCTACATGTGCTCTGCCGTTCTCTATAATATCTCGATATGTGAATGTAAGAATATTAGATGATTGCTCACCTTCCATCAGATCAGTGTTCAGCCCCTGCTGACTGGTATTAGGGTCCGGGATAGTCAGCTTTTCCCCCTCTTCGGAGTCACCTTCTGATGTTTCCTGATGGGTTTAATATGTGCAATTAATATAACATTTCACAAATACTAAATTACCGTACACAGTCCATCCTCGACTTATGAACTTCTGACTTACAAACGACTCCAAGATACAAAGGGTTGATGTTGAAAAAAAAGCTAATATTCACCCTCCAGTCCTTTCCACTGTCATGTGCCATTTCTCTGGTCTCTTTACTATTGTCTAGGACTTCCGGCCGCATTCAGGACCCAGAGGTCACTGTTCATCATAAGGTCATAAGGATGAGGCTGGAAGTCCTGCCCCATAGTGAAGAGGCTGGAAATGTGGTGCACTATGATGGAAAAAGGAGGACCGGGTGGCGGGCAGCGAGCAAAAAATTATTGTTTTTTTTTACCCTGTTTTAACTTATATACAAATTTGGGTTACAAACAAACCTATAGGATTTATCTAGTTTGTGACAAGGGGACGACCTGTACATAAGTCAGGAAGTACTAAACTAGGACCTAGGGAATAAGCTCAGTATTGGACGGACTATGCATAAGGGAGGAAGTACTAAACCTGGATCTACGGGACAATCTCAGTATTGGATGGACCATACACGGCCGCTCCCTCCAGAAAATCCACATGAATTTGTAAGGGACTTGTATCTACAGCTGTTTTCTAATAACTTCTATTATCAGAACTGCAGCATTTACAAGATGGAAGATTGTGATGATGGAGTGAGACAGAGACGGAAACACAACCTCTGCAGCCGTAGAGACAGGCGGCCATAGAATATCCTGCACCTCTGACATCATAAATCTGCCCCTCTGCTGTATGACGGCTAATCTGGAGAAGATCAGACCAGGACGTGTGATATAGAAGGTGATGGATCCTTACCAGACGCTCCAGTGAGCCGGCCGGACGCTCCAGTACATACAGGACATTTTGGGCCAGTTGTATAATAAAGGCCAATTCTCCACTTGAGGATTTTTCTTCAGACTATAAAGATGGAAATAAATAGAAAGGGAAAATCATGAGAGAACATGGAGGAGGCCGGTTATGCCACCACTTTACTCCTGCGATCTACTTTACAATTACTACATATCTGGTGACTTGGTGCCAGTTGTCTATAATATAATCAGGGATGTGTCCGTCTGTCCGAAGCCTCTATAGACTGCGCCTGCACAGTCTGGCCCCAGACAGAAGAATGCATCCAGCCATTACAGGTGACAGATAAGATGAGTATATGGCACTGGAGATCGCAGTATGCGTAGGCACTGAAGGCATACGCATACCTAGGCCGGGGGAGGAATGCAACGTCGGAATCGGCGCTTGTGCATAGCGCGCTATCTGGCGCCATTTTAGTGAAAGCAGATTTGCAGTGTGTCTTCAATAAAATGACACTGGACAGCGCTGTATGCGCACGCGAGTACTCTGGCGCCTTTTTGTTGAATACATGCGGTAAATGTGTCTTCACTAAAATGGAGCCAGATTCCGATTGTCATTTCAGTAAAATAACACAGGTGACGCGTTTCCGGGGAGCGATGGAAAGGTGAGTAGGATGGGTAGCACATAACAGGATGGGGGAGCAAGATGGGGGAGCACAAAACAGGATGGGGGAGCACATAACAGGATTGTGGAGCACATAACAGGATGGGGTGCACATAATAGGATGGAAGAGCACATAACAGGATGGGGGCAGCACATAGTATAAGGGCAGCACATAACAGGATGGGGAGCACATAACAGGATGGGGGAGCACATAACAGGATGGGGAGCACTTAACAGGATGGGGGCAGCACATAGGATAGGGGCAGCACATAACAGGATGGGGAGCACATAACAGGATGGGGGAGCACATAACAGGATGGGGGCAGCACATAACAGGATGGGGGAGCACATAACAGGATGGGGAGCACATAACAGGATGGGGGGGCAGGATGGTGGAGCACATAACAGGATGGCAGAGCACATAACAGGATGGGGAGCACATAACAGGATGGGGGAGCACATAACAGGATGGGGGAGCATGGACCAGAATGGGGGCAGCACATAACAGGATGGAGGAGCACATAACAGGATGGGGGAGCACATAACAGGATAGGGAAGCATATACCAGGATGGGGGAGCATATACCAGGATGGGGAAGCAGGATGGGGGAGCATAGACCAGGATGGGGGAGCATGGACGAGGATGGGGGAGCATGGACCAGGATGGGGGATCATGAACCAGGATAGGGGACCATATACCAGTAACAAATGCTCCCCACCCGGGCGTAGAATGGGTTCAATAGCTAGTATACTATATTACTGTTGGCCTAAAGAACAATTTTATGTGAATAAACTTATATTCCATCATTATTACTTTTATATGTTTTGTGCAGATTTCTGCTACTTACCTGTTGCACCAATGTCCTGATGTTCTTCTGTAAATGCTCAAGATATGCTGAGCTCATACGACCTTGCTGGTATTTGGTCAGGCAGTCTCTCACTAGCTCCATAACCAGCCGGTAAGTGAAGCTGAGGACGCCATCGGGTAGTGGTAGCACAATGTCAGGGGCATACGTGGTAAGAATCCCCTGCAGCAGTGCTAACACCTGAAAATTGTCTGAAGGAATTTCAGACATTTCAAATAAATCCAAATCGCAGTCAGTAAATCACTAGCTATGTAGTTAATCACCAACAACAATGACACCGGAATGTCAAAGTGACACTGTAGCTGTAAACACTGGCACAAGTATTGTTGGTGCATTATGATGTCATAATAGCAGTGATATCATCATGGAATGTTGAGATGTTACCTTATATGGAGCTTCTCTCCATAAAAGTAAGTTGCCTAGCAACACAAGCAGCATCATCACAGGCTGAGCATCAGTACCAGGTGCAGGCATGGAGGAAAGACCTGTGGGGGCTTTACTCCTCTGACCAGCGGGGGTGATTTTTATGTTTTAAATTCAATCATTTACATCTGTTCTACATAATAAAAAATATATAATTTCTATAAGAAATCCAGATTCAGATGCTAAAAGAAGTATATTTACTGGTGGATCAGAGACTGCAACTCAGAGGCCCACACCTCCCCCCACATCCGCTTCCCAAGATAGGGGTCTGTGCACAGCTCTCCGCAGCAGCCAGCAGCCAGGCAGCATTATGTGGTGAGTATGGCAGCGCTGCAGTGCTGAAATCAGCAGGTCTGCGGCAGCACGGTATGGCATAGTGCACCTGGGACCTATGGGATCTTCAAGGGTTTGTTCAGCGCCGCGTACTTCCATACTGGGAAGTGAACAGCGCTGATGACATCACATCTACAGATACATGATGGGACGGTGTAAGTGTGGCCGCCATCATGCCTGTGACTTGGTAGGTTTCCTCAGACGGCAGCTCACTCACCTCCCAATGTGGAAGGAAGCGGCCGGAAAATCCTTTTAGTCTATAAAAAAAATTAAGATTCCACCAATTCTTGCAGACAATTTTTTTTGTTCTTCTCACCTCACAAAAAAAAACAAATGATGAAAACATCTCATGTACCGCGCACTGTTACCCATAAATATTGTAGCTCGTTCCATTGAGCTCTTGGTCAAATCTAAACAGAAAAATGAAAGTTATGGGTCAATGATTAAAAAAGCAAAATAAACTGGATATCTGTGTAATTGTATCAACCTGCAGAATAAAGATAATTTGTCTACAGTGAGCGGCAAAAAAGAAGGAAAATAAAAAAGTGATGGAAGATTTATTTATTTATTCATCGTCACTCATATCATACCATTAAAAAGAAAGAAACTGTAGTGGTGGTGAATTCTGATGTCATAATAGCGGTGATGTCATCATGGAATCTTGTGATGGAATCTTATATGGAGCTTCTCACCTTATAAGGAAGTTGCCTAGCAACAGTGAAGATGGTAAAACCATAGGGTGAGCATCAGTGCTTGTATGTAAGAGGGAGCTGTGGGCACCGGGCTCTTCTCATCAGTGAGGGGATTTATAAATATATTTATTGATATCTGTATACACAATAAAAATCATAATTACGTATTTATAAGAAATCCGGATTCAGGATCTAAAAGAAGTATCTTTATCTGGGGGGTCCAGGGAACGAAGATCAGAAGCCCACGCCTCACCACCCCCCAACTTCCCAAGATGGGGGTCTCTATTACAAATATAACCCTGCCTGACATTTGAGAAAATCTAAATTTTGTTAATTATTACTAATTTTTATTACGAAACAGAAAAAAGAGTCGGAATCAGGAGAATTCAGGGATGTTTAGATATTTAGCTCAAATTTTGAGTAGGTGACAGATCCTCTATAATCTTGGTGAATAAAACACTAGTCCTAATAAATCTCCTCCTACGTTCTCCGATCACCACCATATTTGTATTCCAAGAGCCTCAAAGCACCGGAAAGAGCAAGTAACTGAGGAATCAGGCGCATTCTAATCTGTAACCATGGAGACACATAGGCTGCATAAGAGCTGTATATGACACGCCCCCTGGGCCATGTTCAAGGGATTACCCGGAGCCGGATCTGGATAGGGGTAGTAGTCCTTGTGGCGGTGACCCGGTCCGTGCCCAGGGTGTCAAACTAAGTGGCAGTCTATGGCAGTAGATGTTAATTTGATCGACTACGCCACCCGTTGAGTACGCCGCCGCTGCAGAGCAGTCCGCTGAGGCCGGTGGTATATGTGCAGCAGTGATGGTATAACCCCCAACGGGAGGGGTATGGCCTCAGGGCAGCAGGTGTGGATGATGGGTGTAGTTATGTTGTAGAAAGGAGAGTCAGAGACTTGAGGTGCAGTTTCAGGGTTTTTACTCACGGTTGTTCTCTCAGTCACTCTGGCCTTGAGTGACCACCCGAGCCGTGCTGCGTCCACCAGGTCCTGGACTCGGCTAACCCCCAGGCAGTTCTGGAGCGTGGTCCTGAGCTCCCTTTCTCTCTCTCTGTCTCTGGCCATTCCCACCAGGGATCCACCTTTGGCCGGCTCCCTCGGGTCTCTTGGTGGTCAAACCTCCTCTGGGTTCCCTGACCCTATGCTTGGTGTGCCTTTCTGGTGGATTTGGTGAGGGTCGTGGCAAATCTTGACCACGACCTCCGGTTCCTGGCTGAGGATAAGTGGCCTCCACCAGTTCGGGTTCCGGTACCCGTGTCCGCCAACCCTTCACCCTTTTTGGTCTGATTCTGGGTTCTTAGGGTTCCTTCTGACTCTGCTTCTCTGGGCCTTTCTTTCTCCTCTCTCTCTTCAATGCAGGCTTGGCCCTGGAGCTGGGCCCAGCCGGAGCCACAGCTCCCTGTCAGCCCTCCTGGCTGAGCTCCCCTGCTAAAAAGACCCTGTCCTAAGATGGTGCCCACCTTATATACTCCCTCTATGTGTGAGCCCAGGTGACTAGCACCCAATGAGCTCCTAGCTTTACCCAGAGTACTCCCCCTATCTGCCCCTACACTACTGGGATGTTCCACCCCCCTCCCACTCCAGCCAGGGACAGACGCTGTAGTACCTGCACATATACTTGGTGGGAGTACCGTTGTTCTGTCCCCCGGAAATGGGATGTATGTAGTGCATGCAGCCTACTGAGCTCAGTCCCACACTCCATCCTTACCCGGGAGTGGAATACCACACCTCTGGCTTGAGGTGTAATACCCCTGTAGCAGCCGAGTCCTCAGGGTGCTACATATACACTACACAAGATTTACAAATTTGTTTCATTTTTTATTTTAAGGAACCAAGAAAAAAAAATACTGTAAAAGATCTTCTAACAACGAGAAATGATTCCAGGATTGTCTTTCCACTATATATACAGTATATACTCACAACACAAAGGTTAACTAATAGTTTTAATGATTTTCTGTAATAAATATTTGTATAAATATGAGAAACATTTATATAAAAATACAACAAATAATAATAAAAATTTCAATTATAAAACAAGAAATACGTCTTATAATAATATTACTCAGCGATTTATAAAAATAACAAAATTCTTGTCGCTGCTGCTCCTGACGACCAATCAGATTTCTGCCGTTTTGCCTCTTGCAGTGCGGAATTGATGGCTGGAATCTGACTGGTTGCTACGGGCAACACTTTCATTATTCTCTACACTGTTTGTATAAATAATCCTTAAACTCTCGTTGCCGATAGCAACCGATTAGAATTCAGCTTTTACATTTGTAATTTACACAAGAAAAATAAACGTGATTTCTGATTGGTCGCTAGGGGTAACAAAGACGCTACATGACAGCTGAGGCTCCGTGACAATGGCGTCTGTTACTCCAGGTACTGGATGATGGGCCGGACACAGGTGCAGCCCACCGTCACCAGCTGCTTCTCCAGCCTATAGGTGGGACACATCCTCTCATCTCACCACGCAGGACCAGGATCTCCTGTCTGATGGGGACTGAGTTCATGCTGAGGTCCACATGACCCTCCGGGTCCAAACATCCGCGGTGGAGACATCGGGCCTCGCTGATGACCGCAGGGAATCTGTTATTGTCCACTTTAGAGCTGGTGGAAGGAGATGAGAGAAATCAGGACACAGCAGTAACCATGTTTAGTCCCCCATACTCCGGCCTGCTGACCCCCATATATCATTATTATTATTTCTGCCATTACTCCATGTACATTCACCTGTATTCCCATGGAGAGATGGAGCGGCTCCTCACACTGTCCACCATTACTTGTGCAGAACTCCGACTTCCGACCTTCATATCCACCTTCACACGTGGAGGAAATGTGGTGTCCGGTGTGAAGAGACATCCCCCGCCGGACACTAGAGGGGCCTCCCAGCCATCAGCGCCAGGGACCTGCCCTTCTCTTCCATGGACACAAGAGATGAAGATCAGAAGAAGCAAAGTGGAGAAAACCTGAGGACAGAAGATGTCACACATGTGATAGGGGACATTGTGGAAGTGTCAACATTATGTAGTGATATAAGTAAGGGTTAAATAATGGATCAATAATATACACTAATAATATTCATACTCTTATGGACCTATCCCAAAGATATGCAACAGCGCTCAAGCCAAGAGCAACCAGATATGACTATATAACACATATAAGAAAGTCCAACATTTTAAGTGGAATTCATTCAACAATCTATTATACTAGCTATTGAACCCGTTCTACGCCCGGGTGGCGAGCATTTTTATTGATATATGGTCTCCCATATATCGTATGAGTATGTGTTCCCCCCTCCTGGTATTTGTGCTGCCCCCATCCTGTCCCCACGATCCTATCCTGGTATGCATGGCACACCTCAACCCCAATCCTGGTATGCATGGCACCCCTCATCCCCAATCCTGGTATGCATGGCACTCCTCACCCCCAATCCTGGTATGCATGACACCGCTTACCCCAATCCTGGTATGCGTGGCTCTCCTCATCCCCCATTCTGGTATGCATGGCACCCCTCATCCCCAATCCTGGTATGCATGGCCCCCTCATCCCCAATCCTGGTATGCATGGCCCCCCTCATCCCCAACCCTGGTGTGCATGGCACCCCTCATCCCCAATCCTGCTATGCATGGCACCCCTCATCCCCCAATACTGGTATGCATGGCAACCCTCATCCCCCAATCCTGGTATGCATGGTACCCCTCATCCAGCTATCCTGGTATGCATGGCACCCCTCAACCCCAATCCTGGTATGCATAGTACCCCTCACCCCCCAATCCTGGTATGCATGGCACCCCTCATGCCCAATCCTGGTATGCCTGGCCCCCCTCATCCCCAATCCTGGTATGCCTGGCCCCCCTCTTCCCCAATCCTGGTATGCATGGCACCCCTCATCCACAATCCTGGTATGCATGGCCCCCCTCATCCCCCAATCCTGGTATGCATGGCAACCCTCATCCCCCAATCCTGGTATGCATGGTACCCCTCATCCCCCTATCCTGGTATGCATGGCACCCCTCAACCCCAATCCTGGTATGCATAGTACCCCTCACTCCCCAATCCTGGTATGCATGGCACCCCTCAACCCCAATCCCGGTATGCATCGCACCCCTCATGCCCAATCTTGGTATGCATGGCACCCCTCATGCCCAATCCTGGTATGCATGGCACCCCTCATGCCCAATCCTGGTATGCATGGCACCCCTCATCCCCAATCCCGAGATGCATGGCACCCCTCATCCCCAATCCCGGTATGCATGGCACCCCTCATCCCCAATCCCGGTATGTATGGCACCCCTCATTCCCAATCCTGGTATGAATGCCACTCTTCATCCCAATCCTGGTATGCATGGGACCCTCATCCCCAATAATGTTATACATGGTACACCTTATCCCTATCCTGGCATACATGGTACCCCTCATCCCTCTCCTGGTATGTATGGTACCCCTCATCCTGGTGTGCTTGGTACCCCTCATCCCAATTCAGGTATGTATGGCATCCTCATCCCAGAAACCTGGTATGCATGGCACCCAATCCCTCATCCTAGAATGCATGGTACCCCTCATCCTTATCCTGGTATGCAAGATACCCCTCATCCTGGTACGCATGGCACCCCATACCTCATCCTGGTATGCATGGTACCCCGCATTCCTATCCTAGCATGCTTGGTACCCCTCATCCCTATTCTGGTATGCATGGCACCCCTCACCCACCCAATCCTGGTATGCATGGTCCCCTCACCCCCCAATCCTGGTTTGCATGGTCCCCTCACCCCCCAATCCTAGTATGCATGGTCCCCTCAACCCCCAATCCTGGCATGCATGGACCCCTCACCTCCCAATCCTGGTATGCATGGGCCACTCATCCCCCAATAATGGTATGTGTGGTAGCCCTCATCCTGGTATGCATAGTCCCCTCACCCCCCAATCCTGGTATGTGTGGTACCCCTCACCTCCCAATACTGGTATGTATGGTTTCCTCACCCATCAATCCTGGCATGCATGGTCCCCTCACCCCCCAATCCTGGTATGTGTGGTACCCATCACCCCCCAATCCTGGTATGCATGGTCCCCTCACCCCCCAATCCTGGTATGTGTGGTACCCCTCACCCCCCAATCATGGTATGCATGGTCCCCTCACCACCCAATTCTGGTATGTGTGGTACCCCTCATCCTTGTATGCATGAACCCCTCGCCCCACAATCCTGGAATGCATGGTCCCCTCACCCCCAATCCTGGTATGTGTGGCCCCCTCATCCCTTTCACACTGTACACACATACAAAAAAAAATAAACAGTTATACTCACCTTTCTTCTCTGTGCTCCAGCGCTGCTGCGTCCTGTTTTGCCGGGGGCCTGTGGAGGAGTGCGGCGCTGGAGCACCGCGCTGTCCGGCGCCATTTTGCTGAAGACACACTGCAAATGTGTCTTCAGTAAAATGGCGCCGGATAGCGCTATGCGCATGAGCCGATCCGATGCCTCACTCCTGCCCCGGACTTCGGCGAAAAGAGGCGCCGTGGCAACGCTTCCCCCAGTCAGGTAAGTATGTATGTATGGAGATCGCGGGATGCGTTCAGTTTCTACGCATACCGCAATCTCCGGCGCCATATACTCCTCTTATCTGTAACGGCTGGATGTATGATTCTGTTTGGAGCCAGACTGCGCATCGCGCATGCACAGTCTATCGAGGCTTTAGACAGAGACACGCATCGCAGGTTATATTATAGACTAGATATAGAACCCGTTCTACTCCCGGGTGGCGAGCATTTTTATTGGTATATGGTCTCCCAGGCTGGTATGTGCTGCACCCCTCCTGGTATTTGTGCTGCCCCAATCCTGTCCCCGCCTTTCTATCCTGGTATGCATGGCACCCCTCATCCCTATCTTGGTATGCATGGCACCCCTCATCCCTATCCTGTAATGCATGGCACCCCTCATCCCTATCCTGGTATGCATGGCACCCCTCATCCCTATCATGGTATGCATGGCACCCCTCATCCCTATCCTGGTATGCATGGCACCCTTCATCCCTATCCTGTAATAGATGGCACCCTTCACCCTCCATCCTGTAATGTATGGCATCCTTCACCCCCAATCCTGGAAGGCATGGCACCCCTCATCCCCAATAGTGGTATGCCTGGCACCCCTCATCCCCACTCCTGGTATGTGTGGTACTCCTCATCCCTATCCTGGTATGTATGGTATCCCTCATCCTGGTATGCATGGCACCCCTCACCCCCAATCCTGGTATGCAGAGCACCGCTCACCCCCAATCCTGGTATGCATGGCACCCCTCAACTCCAATCCTGGAAGTCATGGCATCCCTCATCCCCAATCCTGGTATGCGTGGCACCCCTCATCCCCAATCCTAGTATGTGTGGTACTCCTCATCCCAATCCTGGTATGCAGGGTACCCCATCCCTCATCCTTATCCTGATACGTATGGTATCCCTCATCCTTGCATGCATGGGCCCCTCACCCACATCCTGGTATGCATGGCACTCCTCACCCACATCCTGGTATGCATGGCATCCCTCACTCCCATCCTGGTATGCATGGCACTCCTCATCCCTATGCTGGTATGCATGGCCCCTCATCCGAATCCTGGTATGCATGGCACCCCTCATCCCCAATCCTGGTATGCATGGCATCCCTCATCCCCAATCCTGGTATGCATGGCACCCCTCATCCCCAATCCTGCTATGCATGGCACCCTTCATCCCCAATCCTGGTATGCATGGCACCCCTCACCCCCCAATCCTGGTATGCATGGCTCCCTCATCCCCAATCCTTTTATGCATGGTCCCCTCTTCCCCAATCCTGGTATGCATGGTAACCCTCATGCCCAATCCTGGTATGCATGGCTCCCACATCCCCAGTCCTGGGTATGCATGACTCACTCATCCCCAATCCTGGTATGCATGGCTCCCTCATCCCCAATCCTGGTATGCATGGCATCCCTCATCCCCAATCCTGGGAAGCATGGCACCCCTCATCCCCAATCCTGTTATGCATGTTACCCCTCATCCCCAATCCTGTTATGCATGGCACCACTCATCCCCAATTTGTTATGCATGGCTCCCTCATCCTCAATCCTGGAATGCATGTCATCCCTCATCCCCAATCCTGGTATGCATGGCACCCCTAAGCCCCAATCCTGTTATGCATGGCACCACTCATCCTCAATCCTGGTATGCATGCCATCCCTCATCCCTAATCCTGGTATGCATGGCACCTCTCTTCACAATCATGGTATGCATGGCACCCTTCATCCCCAATCCTGGTATGCATGGCATCCCTCACCCCCCAATTCTGGTATGCATGGCTCCCTCATCCCCAATCCTGGGAAGCATGGCACCCCTCATCCCCAATCCTGTTATGCATGTTACCCCTCATCCCCAATCCTGTTATGCATGGCACCACTCATCCCCAATTTGGTATGCATGGCTCCCTCATCCTCAATCCTGGAATGCATGTCATCCCTCATCCCCAATCCTGGTATGCATGGCACCCCTAAGCCCCAATCCTGTTATGCATGGCACCACTCATCCTCAATCCTGGTATGCATGGCTCCCTCACCCCCATCCTGGTATGCATGGCACTCCTCATCCCTATCCTGGTATGCATGGCCCCTCATCCGATTCCTGGTAAGCATGGCACCCCTCATCCCCAATCCTGGTATGCATGCCATCCCTCATCCCTAATCCTGGTATGCATGGCACCTCTCTTCCCCAATCCTGGTATGCATGGCACCCTTCATCCCCAATCCTGGTATGCATGGCATCCCTCACCCCCCAATTCTGGTATGCATGGCTCCCTCATCCCCAATCCTGGTATGCATGGCCCCCTCTTCCCCAGTCCTGGTATGCATGGCACCCCTCAACCCCAATCCTGGTATGCATGGCTCCCTCATCCCCAATTCTGGTATTCATGGTACCCCTCATCCCCAATCCTGGTATGCATGGCTCCGTCATCCACAATCCTGATATGCAAGGCACTCCTCATCCCTATCCTGGTATGCATGGCACTCCTCATCCCTATCCTGGTAAGCATGGGCCCCTCATCCCCAATCCTGGTATACATGGTACCCCTCATCACTATCCTGGTATGTATTGCACCCCTCATCCTCGTATGCATGGCACTCCATCACTCATCCTGGTATGCATGGTACCCCTCATCCCTATTCTGGTATGTATGGTACCCCTCATCCTGGTGTGCATGGCACCCCTCATCCCAATTCTGCTATGTATGGCCTCCTCATCCCAGAAACCTGGTATGCATGACACCCAATCCCTCATCCTAGTATGCATGGCACCCCTGATCCTTATCCTGGTATGCATGGTACCACTCATCCCTATTCTGGTATGCATGGTACCCCTCATCCTGGTATGCATGGCACCCCATCCCTCATCCTGGTATGCATGGCACCCCGCATTCCTATTCTGGTATGCATGGCACTCCTCATCCCCTAATCCTGGTATGCATGGTCCCCTCAACCCCCAATCCTGGTATGCATGGTCCTCTCACCCCCCAATCTTGGTATACATGGTCCCCTCACCCCCCAATCCTAATATGCATAGTCCCTTCACCCCCCAATCCTGGTATGTATGGTCCCCTCACCTCGCAATCCTGATATGCATTTTCCCTCACCCCCCAATCCTGGTATGCATGGCACCCCTCATCCCCAATCCTGTTATGCATGGCACCCCTCAACCCCAATCCGGTTATGCATGGCAATACTCATCCCCAATTTGGTATGCATGGCTCCCTCATCCTCAATCCTGGTATGCATGGCATCCCTCATCCCCAATCCTGGTATGCATGGCACCCCTAATCCCCAATCCTGTTATGCATGGCACCAATCATCCTCAATCCTGGTATGCATGGCTCCCTCACCCCCATCCTGGTATGCATGGCACTCCTCATCCCTATCCTGGTATGCATGGCCCCTCATCCGAATCCTGGTATGCATAGCATCCCTCATCCTCAATCCTGGTAAGCATGGCATCCCTCATCCCCAATCCTGGTCTGCATGGCCCCCTCTTCCCCAATGCTGGTATGCATGGCTCCCCTCAACCCCAATCGTGGTATGCATGGCTCCCACATCCCCAGTCCTGGTATGCGTGGCTCCCTCATCCCCAATCCTGGTATGCATGGCTCCATCATCCCCAATACTGGTATGCATGGCTCCCTCATCCCCAATCCTGGTATGCATGGCTCCCTCATCCCCAATCCTGGTATGCATGGCTCCCTCATCCCTAATTCTGGTATGCGTGGCACCCCTCATCCCCAATCCTGTTATGCATGGCACCACTCATCCCCAGTCCTGGTATGCATGGCTCCCTCATCCCCAATCCCGGTATGCATGGCTCCCTCATCCCCAATCCTGGTATGCATGGCTCCCTCATCCCCAATCCTGGTATGCATGGCACCCCTCATCCCCAATAATGTTATGCATGGCACCACTCATCCCCAATCCTGGTATACATGGCTCCCTTATCCCCAATCCTGGTATGCAAGGCACCCATCATCCCCAATCCTTGTATGCATGGCACCCCTCATCCCCAATCCTATTATGCATAGCACCTCTCATCCTCAATTCTGGTATGCGTGGCTCCCTCATCCCCAATCCTGGTATGCATGGCACCCCTCATCCCCAATCCTGGTATGCATGGTTTCCTCATCCCCAATCCTGGTATTCATGTTACCCCTCATCCCCAATCCTGGTATGTATGGCTCCGTCATCCACAATCCTGATATGCAAGGCACTCCTCATCCCTATCCTGGTATGCATGGCACTCCTCATCCCTATCCTGGTAAGCTTGGTACCCCTCATCCCCCAAATCCTGGTATGTGTGGCCCCCTCACCCCCAATCCTGGTATGTGTGGCCCCCTCACCTCCCAATCCTGGTATGTGTGGGCCCCTCACCCCCCAGTCATGGTATGTTTGGCCACCTCATCCCTTTCACGCTGTACACACATGCAAAAAAATAATCACTTATACTCACCTTTCTTCCCTGTGCTCCAGCGCTGCTGTGCCCTGTTCTGTTGGAGGCCGGGGGAGGAGTGTGGCGCCGGGGTACGTGCATGCCCATACCACACTGTCCGGTGCCATTTTGCTGAAGACAAACTGCAAATGTGTCTTCAGTAAAATGGCGCCAGATAGCACTATGCACATGCGCCTATCCGACGCCTCACTCCTGCCCCGGTCTCTGGTGAAGAGCAACGCTCCTCCTGGTCAGGTAAGTATGTAAGTATGGCACCAGAGATCGCGGTATGCATTCAGTGTCTACGCATACCGCGATCTCCGGCGCCATACACACTCCTCTTACCTGTAACAGCTGGATGCGGCCTTCTGTCTGAAGCCAGACTGTGCGTCGCGCATGCACAGTCTATAAAGGCATCAGACAGAGACACGCATCTCCCGTTATATTATAGATTGTCATGTCATTGACCAAAAACCCAAGCTCAGGACGACAGTATCTATAATATAAAGGCGGATGCGTGTCTCTGTCCGAAGCCTCGATAGACTGCGCATGCGTGACGCGCCTGCAGAGTCTATACCCCCCACAGAGGCACGCATCCCCATCCTAAACGAGGATGTGGATTGTGGCGCCAGAAATCGCGGTACGCATAAGCATTGAACGCATACCGCGATTTCCGGCACCATAACAACTTACCTATCCGGGAGGTCAGTTGCCACGGCATCTCTTCAGGCAGAAGGCCGGGATCCACTGTCGGTACCGGCGCATGCGCATAGCGCACTTCCGGCGCCGTTTTATTGAAGACACATTGCAAGGGTGTCTTCAACAGACACATTGAAGACACACTAGCAGTGTGTCTTCAACAAGATGGCGCCGGAAACCGCGGTCTGCGCAGGCGCTGATCCGGCGTCAGTGCTCTCCCCCGCCCTCTTCTGACATCACTAATCATTTAAATATCTAACGCACCCCCACACTTCGCCGCCATTTTAAAAACAGAAGATTTCTGCGTCACACAGCGCCTCCAGTCTCTAGCTTAAAAAAACAAAAACATTTTGTAGTATATATAGATATATATATTACAAATATATCTATATATAAAGAAGATACTATATACAAATATATATATCTATATATAGTGTAGCACCCTGAGGATTCGGCTGCTACAGGGGTATTGCACCTCAACCCAGAGGTGTGATATTCCACTCCCGGGTAAGGAAGGAGTGTGGAACTGAGCTCAGATAGACTGCATGCACTACATACATCCCATTCCAGAGGAGCAGGCCGACGGTACTCCCACTTAGAAATGTGCAGGTACAACCGAGCCTGTTCCTGGCTGGAGTGGGAGGGGGGTGGTACATCCCATGTAGTGTAGGGGCAGATAGGGGGAGCAGTCTGGGTAGTGATAGGAGCTCATTGGGTGCTGGTCACCTGAGCTCACACATAGAGGGATATATAAGGAGGGCACCAACTTAGATCAGGGTCAGACGCTGAGAACAAGTCAGTTGGAGAGAGAGAAGGAAACAGCAGCCCTGGAGAGAGAGAGAGGAGAAAGAAAGAGAAAGACCCAGAGGGGGAAGACTGAAGGGACCCAAGAACCCAAATTAGAGCACCGGGTGAGGAGTCAGCACAAGGGTACCGGAACCCAAGCTGGTGGGGGCAAAAACATCCCTAGCCAGAGACCGGAGGCTGTGGGCAGCATCTGCCACGGCCACCCACTACATCCACCCTGAAGGCATACCACATGGAGGGTCAGGGAACCTAAGGCCAAGGGTTGCCCAACAGAAGGCCCGAGGGAGCTGGACCTAGGTGGATCACTGGTGGGGACGGCTGAAGAAAGGACAGAGGGAGAGCTCAGGGCCACGCTCCGGACTTGTTTGGGGGTTGGCCGGATCCAGGACCTGGTGGACGCAGCACGGCTCGGGTGGTCACTAACAGCTGGAGTGACCGAAACATCCGCAGTAAGTAAACTCCCTTAACTGCACAACCCGAGTCTGTCTTCATTGCCGGCTGCACCGCACCACCACAACCCCCATCCTCTGCGCCTGTCCCCTCTGAGGCTATACCCCTCCCGTTGGGGGTTATCCCACCAAGCTGCACATCCACCATCAGCCTCAGCGGACCCTGCTGCAGCGGCGGCCACAGTGACCGCATTACAACGGGTGGCGTAGTCGACACAAAAGAACTCTTATAACATCAGTAAGGACTGCCACATAACACTTAGCTTGACGCCCTGGGCACGGGACCGGGTCACAGCCGCTCGGAGACTACAACCCCCCATCTGATCCGGTGCCGGGTATTCCCCTCAAAAAGGAATATGTCCCAGGGGGCGCGTCATATAGTATATAGAATAGTTATCAGAGTACTCCAACACAGTCAGCGGAGCAATCCCGCACAAAATACGTCAGCGGAGCAATCCCGCACAAAATACGTCAGTGGAGCAATCCCGCACAAAATACGTCAGCGGAGCAATCCCGCACAAAATACGTCAGTGGAGCAATCCCGCACAAAATACGTCAGCGGAGCAATCCCGCACAAAAAACCTCAGCGGAGCAATCCCGCACAAAATACGTCAGCGGAGCAATCCCGCACAAAAAAACCTCAGCGGAGCAATCCCGCACAAAAAACCTCAGCGGAGCAATCCCGCACAAAATACGTCAGCGGAGCAATCCCGCACAAAAAAACCTCAGCGGAGCAATCTCGCACAAAAAACTTCAGCGGAGCAATCCCGCACAAAATACGTCAGCGGAGCAATCCCGCACAAAATACGTCAGCGGACCAATCCCGCACAGAAAAACGTCAGCGGAGCAATCCCGCACAAAATACGTCAGCCGAGCAATCCCGCACAAAATACGTCAGCGGAGCAATCCCGCACAAAATACGTCAGCGGAGCAATCCCGCACAAAATACGTCAGCGGAGAAATGCAGCCACTTTCTACTGAATATAAAAATCTAATAATTCAGCGGAGCAATCCAGCCACTTTATACTGAATATATACGTCAGGGGAAAAATCCGGCCACTTTCTACTGAATATAAATATATATAATACGTCAGCAGAACAATCCGGACACTTTTTACTGAATATATATATATACAGTTATATGAAAAAGTTTGGGCACCCCTATTAATCTTAAGCTTAATGTTTTATAAAAATTGGTGTTTTTGCAACAGCTATTTCAGTTTGATATATGTAATAACTGTTGGATACAGTAATGTTTCTGCCTTGAAATGAGGTTTATTGTACTAACAGAAAATGTGCAATCTGCATTCAAACAAAATTTGACAGGTGCATAAGTATGGGCACCTCACCAGAAAAGTGACATTAATATTTAGTAGATCCTCCTTTTGCAAAAATAACAGCCTCTAGTCGCTTCCTGTAGCTTTTAATGATTTCCTGGATCCTGGATGAAGGTATTTTTGACCATTCCTCTTTACAAAACAATTCCAGTTCAGTTAAGTTTGATGGTCGCCGAGCATGGACAGCCCTCTTCAAATGATCCCACAGATGTTCAATGATATTCAGGTCTGGGGACCGGGATGGCCATTCCAGAACATTGTAATTGTTCCTCTGCATGAATGCCTGATTAGATTTGGAGCGGTGTTTTGGATCAATGTCTTGCTGAAAGATCCATCCCCTGCGTAACTTCAACTTTATCACTGATTCTTGAACATTATTGTCAAGAATCTGCTGATACTGAGTGGAATCCATGCGTCCCTCAACTTTAACAAGATTCCCGGTGCCGGCATTGGCCACACAGCCCCAAAGCATGATGGAACCTCCACCAAATTTTACTGTGGGTAGCAAGTGTTTTTCTTGGAATGCTGTGTTTTTTTTGCCGCCATGCATAATGCCTTTTTGTATGATCAAACAACTCAATCTTGGTTTCATCAGTCCACAGGACCTTCTTCCAAAAATAAATTGGCTTCTCCAAATGTGCTTTTGCATACCTCAGCCGACTCTATTTGTGGCGTGCTTGCAGAAACGGCTTCTTTCGCATCACTCTCCCATACAGCTTCTCCTTGTGCAAAGTGCGTTGTATAGTTGACCGATGCACAGTGACACCATCTGCAGCAAGTTGATACTGCAGCTCTCTGGAGGTGGTCTGAGGATTGTCCTTGACTGATCTCACCATTCTTCTTCTCTGCCTTTCTGATGTTTTTCTTGGCCTGCCACTTCTGGCCTTAACAAGAACTGTCCCTGTGTTCTTCCATTTCCTTACTATGTTCCTCACAGTGGAAACTGACAGGTTAAATCTCTGAGACAGCTTTTTGTATCCTTCCCCTGAACAACTATGTTGAATAATCTTTGTTTTCAGATCATTTGACAGTTGTTTTGAGGAGCCCATGATGCCACTCTTCAGAGGAGATTCAAACAGGAGAACAACTTGCAAGTGGCCACTTTAAGTAGCTTTTCTCATGATTGCATACACCTGGCTATGAAGTTCAAAGCTCAATGAGGTTACAAAACCAAAAAAAGTGCTTTAGTAAGTCAGTAAAAAGTAGGTAGGAGTATTTAAAACAAGAAAATGATAAGGGTGCCCATACTTATGCACCTGTCAAATTTTGTTTGAATGCAGATTGCACATTTTCTGTTAGTACAATAAACCTCATTTCAAGGTAGAAACATTACTGTGTCCAACAGTTATTACATATATCAAACTGAAATAGCTGTTGCAAAAACACGAATTTTTATAAAACATTAAGCTTAAGATTAATAGGGGTGCCCAAACTTTTTCATATAACTGTATACTACGTCAGCGGAGCAATCCAGCCACTTTCTACTGAATATATATAATACGTCAGCGGAGCAATCCGGCCACTTTCTACTGAATATAAATATATATAATACGTCAGAGGAGCAATCCAGCCACTTTCTACTGAATATATATATATATAATACGTCAGCGGAGCAATCCGGCCACTTTCTACTGAATATAAATATATATAATACGTCAGCGGAGCAATCCAGCCACTTTCCTCTGAATATATATAATACGTCAGCGGAGCAATCCAGCCACTTTCCTATGAATATATATAATACGTCAGCGGAGCAATCCGGCCACTTTCTACTGAATATATATATATATAATACGTCAGCGGAGCAATCCGGCCACTTTCTACTGAATATAAATATATATAATACGTCAGCGGAGCAATCCAGCCACTTTCTACTGAATATAAATATATATAATACGTCAGCGGAGCAATCCAGCCACTTTCTACTGAATATATATAATACGTCAGCAGAGCAATCCGGCCACTTTCTACTGAATATAAATATATATAATACGTCAGCGGAGCAATCCAGCCACTTTCTACTGAATATAAATATATATAATACGTCAGCGGAGCAATCCAGCCACTTTCCTCTGAATATATATAATACGTCAGCAGAGCAATCCGGCCACTTTCTACTGAATATAAATATATATAATACGTCAGCAGAGCAATCCAGCCACTTTCTACTGAATATAAATATATATAATACGTCAGCGGAGCAATCCAGCCACTTTCCTCTGAATATATATAATACGTCAGCGGAGCGATCCAGCCACTTTCCTCTGAATATATATAATACGTCAGCGGAGCAATCCAGCCACTTTCTACTGAATATAAATATATATAATACGTCAGCGGAGCAATCCAGCCACTTTCTACTGAATATAAATATATATAATACGTCAGCGGAGCAATCCAGCCACTTTCTACTGAATATATATAATACATCAGCGGAGCAATCCAGCCACTTTCCTCTGAATATATATAATACGTCAGCGGAGCGATCCAGCCACTTTCCTCTGAATATATATAATACGTCAGCAGAGCAATCCAGCCACTTTCCTCTGAATATATATAATACGTCAGCGGAGCAATCCGGCCACTTTCCTCTGAATATATATAATACGTCAGCAGAGCAATCCAGCCACTTTCCTCTGAATATATATAATACGTCAGCGGAGCGATCCAGCCGCTTTTTTGACTATATCAAACGTCAGCAGAGCTAAATATTTTAATTAAAGTTTACAACCTTATTCGTTCCGTAATTCCATTATAATGGCCCCCAAACGCCAGCAAGTTCTTTCTGAGGAGGAAACTCAGGCAAAAAAATCAAAAAGGGCTGAAGCTCAAAAGGTTGGTAGAAGTAGGGGTAAAAAACAGCACCTTAAATTGCAGCGTGAAAAAAATACTGTCAGAAGAAAGGCTGCCCGTCATAATCTCACCCCAAAAAAGCGTCAACAGATGCGCAACGCTGACGCTGAGAGGCATAGGTCTGCCCCAGAGAGGCATAGGTCTGACCCAGAGAGGCGTAGGTCTGGCCCAGAGAGTCATAGGTCTGCCCCAGAGAGGCGTAGGTCTGCCCCAGAGAGGCATAGGTCTGCCCCAGAGAGGCATAGGTCTGCCCTAGAGAGGCGTAGGTCTGCCCCAGAGAGGCATAGGTCTGCCCCAGAGAGGCATAGGTCTGCCCCAGAGAGGCGTAGGTCTGCCCCAGAGAGGCATAGGTCTGCCCCAGAGAGGCGTAGGTCTGCCCCAGAGAGGCATAGGTCTGCCCCAGAGAGGCGTAGGTCTGCCCCAGAGAGGCATAGGTCTGCCCCAGAGAGGCATAGGTCTGCCCCAGAGAGGCGTAGGTCTGCCCCAGAGAGGCGTAGGTCTGCCCCAGAGAGGCATAGGTCTGCCCCAGAGAGGCATAGGTCTGCCCCAGAGAGGCGTAGGTCTGCCCCAGAGAGGCATAGGTCTGCCCCAGAGAGGCGTAGGTCTGCCCCAGAGAGGCGTAGGTCTGCCCCAGAGAGGCATAGGTCAGCCCCAGAGAGTATGACAGACGCTGAGCTTCAGCAGCATCGCAGCGCCAATGCTGAGAGACACAGAGGAGCCCGTACTAAACAACCTGCCCGCTGGGGTAAAAACGGAAGATCTCGCAACCCTGCTTTGCTTACTGAAAACTTCAATGAAGACGACATTGGGGCATGCTATCTTGGCCCAATGAACAACAAATGCTCATTTTGTAATACCAACCATTTCCAAAATGAAATTGCAACAAACTGTTGTCATAGTGGAACCATCAAACTGGAAGAAGTGTGAATGCATCCCTATATTACTAATTGCATGAAGAGATCAGAACCAAACTCCAAGAATTTCATGGAAAACATAAGATCATACAATAGTGCAAACGCTTTTGCATCCATGGGCGCACAAATTGACCAATCAATTAACAGGCGATCAGGTCCTTTCTGTTACAGAATCCATGGGCAAATTTACCATGCAACATCTGCGTTGCACCCTAACCAAGGTGAATCACCAACATACGCCCAGTTATATATTCTGGATTCGGCACAATCCAGCCAACAGTGGATGCATTCGTAATCTTATGGAAAATCTACAAAGAATTCTGGAAGATATCAATCCTTTCTCCAGAGAATACAAAAATATGTTGCAATTTGAACAAGAAGAAATGCTAAAAGCAAATCTAGAAAACCGAATGCCAATTGAATATAGCATGACTTTCGTGAGAGAAAAAGTAAATACTATGCACCCCGGCAGAATCAATGCTCCAACTGCCAGAGGGGAAATTGCTGCCATTTTCCACAGCACAGATGGTGCACCCCCAGAAAACCGTGACATTACCATTCATCCAAAAAGTGGAATTTTACAAAATATATCTATTCTGAGTAGACTCTGTGACCCAATGAGCTACGCTTTGCTTTTCCCTTATGGGGACTCTGGGTGGACTACAGAACTAAAAAAAACAGTTGGTCGAGGAAATGTGACTCCACTTCAATGGTATTCATACCACTTTGCCATTCGTGATGGTACTTTAACCAGTTCCTTAATGCAGGAAAGCTGACACACCAATTTATGGTTGATGCCTATTGCAAAACTGAGGCAAACCGTTTGAATTGGGTGCGCACAAATCAAAGTACTGTAAGAGCTGAAGAATATGACGTCCTTCACCAATTCATGACCAACCACCGTTTCATGAACATAAATATCCTACCTGGAAAAAAAGTCATATAGCCATCGACTTTCCAAGGAAGTCCAAGAAATATGGCACAAAACTACCAAGATGCCATGGCAATGCTCAGGAAATATGGCAAACCAGACCTATTTGTAACAGTAACGTGCAATCCAAAATGGAGGGAAATCAGGGAAAACTTACTTCCCAGTCAGCAACCATGCGACAGGCCCGATTTAGTAGCTCGAGTATTTAACATGAAACTAAAATTGCTACTTGGAGACCCAACCACATACCACAGATTTGGACGTGTTAATGGTATGGTGTATGTAATTGAGTTCCAAAAAAGAGGGCTCCCTCATGGACACATATTGGCATTTATGGCCCCGGAATACAAAGCCTGGGAAAAAGAAAGAATTGACAAAATTGTTTGTGCAGAGCTCCCGCACAAAGACACGCATCCGAAGCTTTATGAAATTGTACAATCTTGCATGATACACGGTCCATGTGGTCCACTTAATCCAAATGCACCATGCATGGACAATGGAAACTGTACAAGGTTTTCCCAAGGATTTCTGTTCCGAAACTAATAGCAATGTAAATGGATCCCCTAAATATCAACGCCGGGATGAGAACAACTTTGTTGAACTTGGTGGAAACAGGGTTGATAATAGATGGGTTGTACCTTACAATCCTTATCTTTCCTTAAAATACAATGCTCACATAAACGTTGAGATTTGCAGTTCTACAAAGTGTAAAATATTTGTTCAAATATGTTTACAAAGGGCATGATTGTGCAAATCTACAGTGTGTTACTGCTGCCACAGAACAAGAAGCCACGGTTGAATGGGATGAAGTAAAAAATGACTTAGAAACTCGATATGTAAGTGCACCTGAAGCATGCTGGAGACTCAGGGAATATAAAATGCACCATCAACCTGACCATGTGGAAAGATGAAATGTCCACCTTGAGGACAAGCATACAATATGCTTTATAGCAGGTAAAGAAGCTGAAGCCGTGCAGCGGAAAAACACCAAGTCTAAACTTCTTGCTGGGTTTAAACTGAATCGGGAAGATCCTAATGCCCAACAATATTTCTACATTGAAATCCCTGAACATTTCACTTGGGATGAAAAAAACGTTAAATGGAAACCACGTTGCAAATGTCATAAAACCACAATTGGCAGAATGTTTAACGTTAGTCCATTAGACAGAGAAAAATACTTTCTCCGAATTCTCCTTCTCAATGTTAGAGGCGCAACATCTTTTGAGGATCTCAGAACAACTGAAGGAAACCGTTTTGCTACTTTCCAAGAAGCCTGTATTGCAAGAGGGTTAACTGATGATGACTCTGAATGGGATACTCGCCTAACAGAAGCTGCCACTTATCAAATGCCAATACAACTTACACAATTGTCTGCATTTATTTGCATCATGTGTGAGCCGTCTAATGCTGCAGCATTGTTTCAAAGGCACAATAAAAATCTCATGGAAGACTATACCAGACGTTTCCCTCATGTAGAAAAGGCCGTCTATATGACATTACATGAAATTGAGCCTGTGTTACGGACACATGGAAAGTCATTACAAGATTTTGGCCTACACCTTCCTGTTGGCAAGTACGATGATCCAATCAATTCTGGCAAATATTACGACCCTGTTGCGGAAAAGGCTTTGAGGAGAAATTCCAAATGTTAAACCCAGGACAACGAAAGGCTTTCGAAAAAATCAGAGAAGCTTTTGAGATTCCAACTTGCAAAAACGTCTATTTTTTATTGACGGACCTGGTGGAAGTGGTAAGACATTCCTGTATAATACAATCATGCATTACGTTCAGAGCAAAAATGAATTAGTCTTGCCATGTACATTTACAGGCATTGCTGCTACTTTGCTGGAAGGAGGCCGAACTTCCCATAATCTGTTCAAACTGCCTATACCAATTAATGAAACGTCGACGTGCAATATTCGTCATGGCAGCAATACTGCCAATGAGTTGAAAAACGCCAAACTCATAATCTGGGACGAAGCTTCTACGGCTCCAGCTCATGCTGTAAATGCAGTTGACACCTTCTACAAAGAACTCATGGCTGAAGATCCAAAAGTTCCTTCCAAAAAAACGTTCGGAGGTGCAGTGTCTGTTTTTGGTGGAGATTTTCGACAAATCCTTCCTGTTGTACCACATGGCACCAGAACCGAAATAATTTCAGCATGCATGAAGAACAGCAATTGTTGGAGGAATATTGAAGTCCTCAAATTGGACCAAAACATGCATACCAATGAGGACAATGTCCCCCAAGAACATCAAGGCTTTTCCCAATGGCTTTTAAACCTTGGAGATGGAAAACTTCAAGAACCAGGACTAGAGGAAGGTATCTTTGAAATTCCTTCTGTCTGCATTGAAAATGGATGTATTGTTGATGCTGTCTTTCCTCAAGTCATACAACCAGAAGATAAAAGCATTGCAAACCGTGCAATCCTAACTCCAAAAAACCAACATTCACATGAACTGAATGAAAATGTTCTTAGACGAATTCAGTCTGAATTGAAATGCTACACCAGTATTGATTCCATTCAGCAAGATACTGCAAATGCTGAGGAAGCAGCAAACTATCCGATGGAGTTCTTAAACAGCTTAACGCCTGGTGGTATGCCTCCTCATAGATTACATTTGAAAGTTGGAGCAGTAGTCATGCTATTAAGAAACCTTAACTCAAGAAGAGGTCTTTGCAATGGCACCAGAATGGTTGTGAAGCAAATTATGTCAAAAGTCATTGACTGTGAAATCCTCAGCGGATCATTTAAAGGTACAAGGGTATCATTCCCAGAGTTATTCTGCCCCAAGCCATCCTCATCTTCCTTTTACTTTAAAACGAAAACAGTTTCCCTTAAGACTGGCTTATGCTATGACCATCAACAAAAGTCAAGGGCAAACACTGGATTCAGTTGGCAGATATTTGCCATCTCCAGCCTTCAGCCAGGGCCAACTTTATGTCGCCTTTTCAAGGACAAAATCCTTCCAACAAGTCAAAGTCAAAGTTTTTGCTACTGATCAACAAGGCAACTTAAAGAAAGACCACAGAGTTTACACCAAAAATGTTCTTTACACAGAAGTTTTTGCACAATAATTTTTTTTTCCAGCTAATAGTTTAATAAAATGTAAAATGTTATATATAACAGTGAATGTGTCTTTCTGTTCAAAGCCAAAATGGGTGGCGGCTGTGCAGTGTGGTGCCTGAGTCAGAGCGTGTGCACACTGCACTACGATGCCATTTTACTGAAGACACTGTGTGTGCAAATTCCCAGACACAGTGTCTTCAAGAAAATGGCGCCAGATATTGTGAGATGCGCACACGTTGACTCAGGCACTATTTTATGGGAACAGCACATACCAGGATGGGGGCACAGGATGGCAGCAGCACATACCAGGATAGGGGCACAGGATGGCAGCAGCACATACCAGGATGGGGGCACAGGATGGGGGCAGCACATACCAGGATGGGGGCACAGGATGGGGGCAGCACATACCAGGATGGGGGCACAGGATGGGAGGAGCACATGACAGGATGGAGGCCATATACCAATATAAATGCTCGCCACCCGGGCGTAGAACGGGTGGTTCAATAGCTAGTACATTATAGGTGAAGTAGACTCAAAAGACCAAAGCAGATTCAACCTTAAAGAACGAGTCATTACTTCTTCTTTTACCCATGAGCCCCGCACGTCATGTCCAACTGCCCCAATGCACATTTCGAATCTTCCTCAGGGGGTGCCGGTGCGTGCGTTGGGGCAGTTGGGCATGACGTGCGGACTCACGGGTAAGTGCCTCATTCATTACCAGTATACTTATCTCTAACATTCAAGAAGTTGTCCACTACTTTATGTATCCCCCCCCGGGGCCCCTAAGACTTATTGTGAATACCTTCTGTTGCTGATAATGCCTGTGAGCGGCGCTATCGGTTGCCTCTCACAGGCATCACGTGACTCCGCGCTGATGTCATGACAAGTGAGGCGTGACTCAGCACTGGGGTCCCCGCGGTGGCCGCTGGGTTGTGGGTGGGGTTACCCCTCCTCGTCACACCTTGCATCCACCGCGCGCTTTCCCAATGAATGGAGAGAGGCAGAGCGCGTGGTGGATGCTGGGTGTGACGAGGAGGGGTAACCCCGCCCACAGCCTGGAGTCCACCCTGGAACCTGGAAGACAAAGACCCCCGGCTGCTGCCAGCACTTGTCGTGACATCAGCGGATGTCAGAGCCGGCCGCAGCCGGGGGTCACATGATGCCTGTGAGCGGCCAGTGATAGCGCCACTCACAGGCCGTATCTGCAACAGAAGGTATTTACAAGAAGTCTTAGGGGCCCCGGGGGGATACATGGGGGGGATATAAGGTAGTGGACATCCCCTTTCAGCCATGGCGCTCTGTTTTACCACCTGTGTGCCTGTTTTTATGTAATCTCCACCTATATGATGTGTGCTGCTCCTCTTTATTGATTTTGATTTAATTATACTGAGTTAGGACCTAAGCACTATAATACTGTTGTGGGGATCTATGTGATATTGCTATATCTATGTCAGATATGTAATTGGTCTGGCACCCCCACTAAAACCACGTCCCCTCCCCCACCCCCCACCCCCCCGTCCAACTAATCTCATATATGTGTGTCTCTCTTGTGATTAATACAATTGATATTGATATTTACTTTATGATTGAAGTAGTAATGACTCGTTCTTTAAGGCTGAATTTGTCATGTCATTGTATCATAACACAGGATAACAAAAAAAATGGTGGTAGCCCATGCAAGTGCTGCACTCACTATTCTGCTGGTGCAGTCACTGTGTACATACATTACATTACTGATCCTGAGTTACATCCTGTATTATACTCCAGAGCTGCACTCACTATTCTGCTGGTGCAGTCACTGTGTACATACATTACATTACTGATCCGGAGTTATATCCTGTATTATACTCCAGAGCTGCACTCACTATTCTGCTGGTGCAGTCACTGTGTACATACATTACATTACTGATCCTGAGTTACATCCTGTATTATACTCCAGAGCTGCACTCATTATTCTGCTGGTGCAGTCACTGTGTACATACATTACATTACTGATCCTGAGTTACATCCTGTATTATACTCCAGAGCTGCACTCACTATTCTGCTGGTGCAGTCACTGTGTACATACATTACATTACTGATCTGGAGTTATATCCTGTATTATACTCCAGAGCTGCACTCACTATTCTGCTGGTGCAGTCACTGTGTACATACATTACATTACTGATCCTGAGTTACATCCTGTATTATACTCCAGAGCTGCACTCACTATTCTGCTGGTGCAGTCACTGTGTACATACATTACATTACTGATCCTGAGTTACCTCCTGTATTATACTCCAGAGCTGCACTCACTATTCTGCTGGTGCAGTCACTGTGTACATACATTACATTACTGATCCTGCACTGATCCTGAGTTATATCCTGTATTATACTCCAGAGCTGCACTCACTATTCTGCTGGTCCAGCCGCTCCCTCTCTCCTCACACACATATTATACATATACACACAATAATAACTACCTACACCATGACATCTGGTCCAGTTACCAAACAAATAATAACAATATAATAAACAATAACCGACAAATTATATACAAACTAATATATACATTCTTCTTTTTTTTTTTTTTTTTTTTATAAATAAAATAAATATTAACTATACAAATATATACAAGACAAAACAAAACACCCCACACTCAAGCCCACCAGTCCCTCCCCGGCACTGACCTGAGAGCTGGTCCTGCGCCTCATGCCTCAGTCCAACGTCCATAGGCCAGATCAGGCAGTGCCAGTTTTTCACCCAAATAACCAGTGTCCCACAAGATGAACCCACCTCCCCCTTTTCCCTCCACCCAACCTAACACCTACACCCAAACCCATATATACAATATATACAGAAACAAACAATACAATAACCACAACTGACAAAGCCCAAGTTCGGCGCCTGCAGCCCTACATCACTGTCTACTGATCAAAACAAAACAAAAATCTATGGTGTCAGCAGCAGCCCACCACCAGGAGAGGCGATGACCAGACTAGGGCACACTAAAAGAAAAGCCCCTCCAGAGGAGAGCGGCCCTCCGTGTACCCAGTCTCTCATACTCCAGAGAACGCACCTTCACCAGGTCACCGAGTATGGTCCTAAACACATGGTCCACTGGGAGGATTTTCCCCTGCGTCGATACTAAGCACCGTGCGTTCCACGTGTGATACCTAACCACTGCGCTAACTAGAAATAAGGTGCAGTAGTCCCGACCACCCAGGTCCCCGAATGCTCCATAGGCCAATTCCGCATAAGAGAGACCGACCAGCCAGGGCCAGTCAATGGAGGCGCCCATCCTGTTGTACACCTCTGTGTTAAAGGGACAACGAAGCAGGAAGTGGTCCATGCTTTCAAGCATGGTACCACAATGCTCCCGAGGACAGTTCCTGTCCTCAGAGCTCCTACACTTCAGATTGTCCCTCACACACAGTTTCCCATGGAAGCAGCGCCAAGCCAAGTTCCAAAACTTCGAGGGATCCTGATAGAATTCAAAAGATGCAGACCCACCCCAACATCCCAACTTGGGCAATCCCTGCACACCAGAGGCCTCTGAAAATGGGTCAACAGAACCCTTTTGTCAAGGAGCTTCCTTGGCAGAGTCCTGACCTCCCACATTCCCAGACCCCACCGACGAATTACCTTCAGAACCACAGTAGCGTAAGCCGGTAGATGTCAATGTGGTGTGCGTAGATCTTTCACTTGCCCTCCTGTCTCCCATTCCTGGAAGAAAGGCTGAAACCATCCCTTACAGCAGAATACCCACGGGGGAGCCCTCTCTTTCCAGAGGTTAGCAATATTGATCTTAATGAAGGTATTCACAAGGAATACCACAGGGTTCACCATACCCAACCCTCCTAGTCTCCTTGTATGGTAAGTAACCTCCCTCTTGACCAGGTTCAGTCTATTCCCCCATAACAGTTGGAAGAACAAACTGTAGACCCGAGTCCAGAGAGGCTCCGGCAAGATGCACACACTGCCCAGATAGATCAGCACAGGGAGCAGGTAAGTTTTGATCAGGTTTATCCTTTCCCTTAGGGTCAAAGACCAACCCTTCCATTGGTTCACCTTCTGAGTGGCGATCTCTAGCCTGCTGTTCCAATTTTGTTTGGGGCAATCCCCCTGGCCAAATTCGATGCCAAGAACTTTTGCAGAGACTTTGGGTCCTGGAAGGGTGTCCGGGAGATCAAAACCAGAATCTCCTCCTCCCAGCCAGAGACTCTCACACTTATCCCGGTTGATCTTGGACCCGGATGCCTCCGAGTAGCTATTTACTTCTGATATCAGCCACTCTGCCTCCCCATCAGAGGAAACAAAAACGGTGACATCATCGGCATACGCCACCACTCTCAGAGTGGCTTCCGGTGCTGCCCGGTCCATCACGATCCCAGCCAATGGTCCACGCTCCACCCTCCTAAGAAGTGGGTCAATTGCAAACACGTACAGCAGCGGGCTCAAGGGACAACCCTGGCGAACACCACACCCAACCTCAAAAGAGCTGCCAATCCAACCGTTCACAAGCGGGAAACTCTCTGCCCCAGCGTACAAGGTCTTAAGCCAATCAACAAACCCCCCCGGCAGGCCATACCTCAGAAGGACAGACCAGAGGTACTCATGATTAACCAGATCAAACGCTTTTGCCTGGTCCAATGACAGCATGTACCCCTTCCAGTGACCAGCCCTACCCTGCTCCACCGCCTCTCGGACACTAATTGTACTGCGGCCCGGAACAGAGCAATGCTGGGCTCCCGTAAGGAGCCGGGGTGCAAATTTCACCAGCCGATTAAACAGCACCTTTGCCAAAACCTTCCTGTCTGCATTGAGAAGCGCTATGGGACGCCAATTCTCAATGCAAGATGAGTCCTTACCCTTTGACAAGATAATCAGGGCAGACCTCCTCATTGATTTTGGCAGAGTGCCCGATAAAAGACCTTCATTGAATACCTCAGTCAACAGGGGAACCAAGGCGTCCTTAAAGGTCTTATAGAATTCAGATGTTAAGCCATCTGGACCGGGAGATTTCTTTAGGGCAAGCCCTTCAATCGCCAACTTAACTTCCTCTTCCCTGATCATCTCTGTCAAAACGCCAAGAGAGGGGTCTACCCCTGGTTCGGGGACGGCTTCAGCCAGAAAAGCCGACATCTCATCCCAATCCAGATCCCTCTTCCCCAAGAGGTGCGAGTAGAAGGATCTGACGACCTCCAGGATCCCTGATCTGGATCTTTTCAGGGACCCCGCAGTGTCAACCAGTCCTGTAACAACTTTACTATTCACTGACATCTTGCAGTTTCTGTAAGGGTCTGGCGAGCGGTACTTCCCATAATCCCTCTCAAAAACCAAAGATGCGTGTCTATCATACTGACACCTCATTAGCAAAGATTTCACTCTGGAGATCTCCTCGCGGCTACCTCCAGTTGAGACAAGATGCTCGAGTTTCCTCCTCAGGCCCTGATACAGGTGGTACCTGTCCAGGCTCCAGAGTCTCGAGAGCTGGCGGAAGAATCTCGCCACCCTTTTCTTGAACATCTCCCACCACTCTGACTTACTACTACAAAGATCCAGTAAGGGTACCTGGCTCTGAAGAAAATCCTCAAAGGACTGTCTTATCTCCGCTTCTACCAAGAGAGACGAATTGAGCCTCCAAAAGCCTCCTCCTATCCGGGGAGTCTCTGTAACATTCAGAAAAAACAAAATCAAACAGAGATCGGAGAACTCCACCTCAACAGCAGATACTGCTGAAGAGACGGCTTCCTCCTTTAAATAAAACTTGTCTATCCTGGACCTACAGTTACCTCTATGATAGGTGAACCCCTCGTGGACTGCGGTGAGCCGGATGTGGACATCTACCAGGCGAGCTTCACTAGCTACACTATTAAGGGCGACGCCATCATAAGTCAGCTTGTCTCTGGAACCTCCTCTATCTCGGGGCCTCATGACAGTGTTAAAGTCCCCTCCAAAGACGACCTGCCGACTCGTAAAAAGGTAGGGCTTGATTCTCATAAAGAGACACTTCCGGTCCCACTTAGATTGGGGACCATAGATGTTAATGAGCCAGAGCTCTTGTCCCTTCATGAGGACATCTAATATCAGGCACCTCCCCATTTCTAACTCAATAACCCGTCGGCATTCTACCGGTGCGGTAAAAAGGACCGCCACTCCGCTATACGGCTCGGCCGCAAGAGACCAATAGGAGGGCCCAAGTCTCCACTCCCTCTGCCATATTTGGCAGCCTGGTCTCTTGCAAAAAGAAAACGTCAGCTTCAACCCGGCTGAGAAAATCAAAGGCCGCCAATCTAGCCATATTTGACTTAATGCTGGCAACATTAATGGACACCAGCGTCAACGGAGTGGGTACCGCCATCATTGGTGATTGAGTTAGATAGCTTTCTTCTTCCCACTCCCCTTATCCTCTGCCTCAGAGGAGGAATCCTTCCCCCTCTTTAATGATACAGAGGTGTCCATTCCCACATTTTCCCTTCTTTTTTCGTCCTTGTCTCCGGACTCTGGGCCAGTCCCTCCCCCCAAGGACCTTGCATCCCCAGGAGAAGGAGACTCGGCGCCCACTGTAAGCTCCGCCGAAGCCAGAACCTCACCCTCAGCCTCCTCTTTTGAGGAAGAGATGTTATCAAGGGCTTGGAAGCGGTTAGAAAGACCAACTAGAGGGGAGTCAGTTTTACCTTCCTTAGGCACCTTGGTCAGAGCGGGAGAAGATATTTTATCTCCCTTCTTTCTCTTCTTTTTGGTGCCGAGCTTATGCTTGTTCTCTAGCCACCGCTTATTGTCCTCATCCATACTTTCATATTGTCCTCATCATCCCTCGGGGCATCAGCAGCAACACTGGCATCCAGGACAGGGGCCGCCCCCGTAGCCCGGGGCTCGCCCCGCTCCCTCTCCTGTCTGCACTTGTCTAGACGCCTCAGCTGGGCAGGCATCTTTTTATTGTTTTTCTTCCCTGGCCCCTCAGCTCCCCCACCCCTGCTAGTCCTCTCCCCAGCAAAATCGGCCTCACGGCTTTCTCCCACCGGGGTCTCGACTGCATTAGCGAAGGAGCGAGGACAACGGCTGACTGGGTGACCTAACTCACCACACAGGTGGCACCTAATCTCCACACAAGAGGCAGCAAGATGACCGACACCCCCACACAACGCACATTTCTGCACAGTGCAGTTTGCACTGAAGTGTGTAGGGTCGCCGTACCTGTGACAGAGCTTTGGTTGCCCCAGGTAGAAGACCAGGATACGATCCCTACCCAGGAAGGCAGATGATGGAATGTGGGCAACCGTAGCACCTGAACACTTAAGTTTTACCATAAACGTCCAGGCCCCTGACCAGATACCAAACTCGTTGCGTTTTTTATTTGGCATCTCCACCACCTCTCCACACTGACCAAGCCATAATCATCAACATTAACAGAAATAAACACTTGAAATAGATCACTCTGTGTGTAATGACTCTACATAATATATGAGTTTCACTTTTTGTATTGAAGAACTGAAATAAACTAACTTTTTGATGATATTCTAATTTAGTGAGATGCACTTGTATATTACCTCTCTTATCTGAGATTCGTGTACAGGAGACCTATATCAGTTGGGATAGCGTTTTACAGGCATCTAGTCAGGGATTATTGCATTGTACTCCGTGCTTGAAAAAAACTATTCCCTATTGAGAACGCTGTTAGCTGCTTTTAAAATAGGGACAGGTGCTAGATGGTATTATCAGCTGGAAATGAGTGTTCATTCTGGATGTGTTTGATCATATCTCACACACCACATGGCCAGATAAGGTAGCAAAATGTTAAAATGACATTTGCGGGTGAATGCATTTTTCACCGTTGAAAAAAATGCAAAAGTGCAAAAACACATCAAAAACGATAAGTGTGAACTTAGCCCAAGGTCTGGAGGTGCATTTTTGCTTTTGGTTATTTATTTGGCTTTATATACAGTGGCAAATCCAACCAAAACAAAGCAACGAAAAAGGAGCCAATGGTTTTAAAGATATGCATCAAAATTTATTAGTACATAGATGATCAGACAAAAGCAGGAATCAGTGTGGAAAACACATGAGGAATAGAAACCCACAACAACCCTCTCCACATGGCGGACACATGCAGGACCAAACAGTACAATTTAAGTCGGATATAGACTATCTAAGTATTTGAGGAGTAACACCATACATAGATGATATGTCAATACATATTTTCAAGTACAGCACCTATACTGGACTAGAATACCCATGCTGTTCTATACTGCTGAGTGTACGTTCCCTATCATATGCCAGATATAACCATAAGTGACCTGCTAAGTCACTATATATACATACCAGAGATATCAAGCTTCAGCAGAAGACAGTCAGGGAATAGTCAAAGATTTAGAGGTCCGTCTAAGGTCGGCACATGCGGAGCAGAGAAGCCCCGACGCGCGTTTTGGTGGTTCCCTTCGTCAGGGGGCATGTTTGCTGCCTCGCTGTCACTTGCTTATATTGGCGCCAGGCATATTTAAAGACCGGAAGTGATATCAGCGTCACTGCGGAGACCAGGACGCCAGCCGACATCCGCATCATGTGACAGCGGAGGGGCGGGGCTTAAGCCCTAACGCCACACACCGCTGAAACACACAGTGTCATTGCGGAGGTAGAACGCCGGCCGGCATCCGCGTCATGTGGCAGCAGAGGGGCGAGGCATAAGCCCTGACGCCACACACCGCTAGAACACAAAGACCGCGGGACTGGAAGTGACGTGTGCGTCACCATTGGGATCCGGACGCCGGCCAGCATCCGCGTCATGTGACAGAAGCGGGGGCTACAGAATAGCCACAACACCTCATGTCACTGGGACACGGAAAGCCGGCCGGCGCACAGACCCACATAGTCAGCACATTTGCCTGACTGTCTCCTTCACTAGACCAGGTATCATCGCACCCCTCTCATTGAAATAACGAGAGTCAGTTCTATAAGGCCATGATGCCACATATCAAAGATTGTCTAAAAGATAAAATAAAGAAAGAGGGGAAAGAAAACATGAACTGGGGGGGGGGGGGACCCAGAAATGTAGAAATTTTTCCAAATTTATTAAAAAAGAAAAACTTAAATATCACATGGTCATAAGTATTCAGACCCTTTGCTCAGTATTGAGTAGAAGCCCCCTTTAGAGCTAGTACAGACACGAATCTTCTTGGGAATGATGCAACAAGTTTTTCACACCTGGATTTGGGGATCCTCTGTCATTCTTCCTTTCAGATCCTCTCCAGTTCCGTAAAGTTGGATGGTGAACGTTGGTGGACAGCCATTTTCAGGTCTCTCCAGAGATGCTCAATTGGGTTTAGGTCAGGGCTCTGGCTGGGCCAGTCAAGAATGGTCACAGAGTTGTTCTGAAGCCACTCCTTTGTTATTTTAGCTGTGTGATTAGGGTCATTGTCTTGTTGAAAGGTGAACCTTCGGCCAAGTCTGAGGTCCAGAGCACTCTGGAAGAGGTTTTCATCCAGGATATCTCTGTACTTGGCCGCATTCATGTTTCCTTCAATTGCAACCAGTCATCCTATCCCTGCAACTGACAAACACCCCCATAGCATGATGCTGCCACCACCATGTTTCACTATTGGGATTGTATTGGGCAGGTGATGAGCAGTGCCTGGTTTTCTCCACCCATACCGCTTAGAATTATCACCAAAGTTATCAAAAAGTTCTATCTTCATCTCATCAGACCAGAGAATCTTATTTCTCATAGTCTGGTAGTCCTTCATGTGTTTTTGAGCAACTTCTATGCGGGTTTTCATATGTCTTGCACTGAGGAGAGGCTTCCATCGGGCTACTCTGTCATAAAGGCCAAACTGGTGGAGGGCTGCAGTGATAGTTGACTTTGTAAAACTTTCTCCCATCTCCCTACTGCATCTCTGGAGCTCAGACACAGTGATCTTGGGTTTGTTCTTTACCTCTCTCACCAAGGCTCTTCTCCCACGATTGCTCAGTTTGGCTGGACGGCCAAGTCTATGAAGACTTCTGGTGGTCCCAAACTTCTTCCATTTAAGGATTAGGGAGGCCACTGTGCTCTTAGGAACCTTGAGTAATGCAGAAATTATTTTGTAACCTTGGCCAGATCTGTGCCTTGCCACAATTCTGTCTCTGAGCTCCTTGGGCAGTTCCTTTGAGCTCATGATTCTCATTTGGTCTGACATGCACTGTGAGCTGTGAGGTCTTATATAGACAGGTGCTTGCCTTTCCAAATCAAGTCCTATCAGTTTAATTAAACACAGCTGGACACAATGAAGAAGTAGAACCATCTCAAGGAGGATCACAAGATAATGGACAGCGTGAGACTTAAATATGAGTGTCTGAGCAAAGGGTCTGAATTCTTATGATCTTGTGATATTTCAGTTTTTTTCTTTTTTAATAAATTTGCAAAAATTTCTATATTTCTGTTTTTTTCAGTCAAGATGGGGTGCAGAGTATACTTTAATGAGAAAAAAATGAACTTTTTAGAATTTACCAAATGGCTGCAATGAAACAAAGAGTGAAAAATGTAAAGGGGTCTGAATACTTTCCGTACCCACTGTATACATTTATTCAGGATGTGGGGGGGGGCGCGGTCCCGGGCCCATCAGACTATAGTTACCCCACTGTATGTACATATATATACAATATTCATTTTTTAGAGTTAGGCATATAACAATTTTTAACAACTGCATACCAATTCCGTCTTGTTTCAATGGCACTCTCATACATACACAGCGATGGGTGACATTGATGCCTGTTCCCCAGGTAGCACATTTTAATCCCCCAACTGGGGTTATAAAATCCTTGGGGATTAATTTCATAGTGCTTTTATGAATTTTTTTTTATATAGTACTGTCCACACTGAGTATTTAATTCTCCCCTCTTTTCCTTCCTTTTTTTACTGTCCCATTTTACCATTCTTATTTGAATAAAAATTAATGAAAAACTAAAAATAAATACAATTGTTCACGTCCCCCACTCAGCAACAGCGTTTCCGGCTGGAACATCACTCCGGACGGGCACAGGAGAGGGGCAGATTCGGGATGTTGCTCCCGCAACATTTCCACCTTGCCAGAGGACCCTACCATAGTCACTACCATGGAGTGGGAGCTGGAGGACTGCTAACAAAATTGTATTCATCTGAATGCTTGAACCAACGGTGCTGTACATACCTAGTACAAATGAACTCCGCTGTCTCCCTGCGGTGGATCAGGGGATACCTTGTGTAATATTAAAGATTTTCCTGCAAAAATTGCTGAATATTCACAATTATTTTCTATTAGTCATTATTATAGGTGGAGATTGTCTTACTGACCCCACAGCCCTGGTGAGAAGGGTGGTCTCTAGAATACAGAAGGTCTTATTATGTCACAGTGGGGATGTGACCCCTGGGCTCCCCAGGACGCCCAGCACCGAATCCAATTGGTTCCTGTGCATAAAACTTAGGTCGAGCCACATTTAGGTAAAAGGGTCCGAGTCTATGGATAAAATCTATGGATCAGAACATGTTTTTCCTACATTGACCATCATTTTTAGGTGTAACAGAATCACTGGTCCTCTCCTCCACTTTTGGCCGAGGTCTGGAGGATTACTGGGAGACATGGAACAGATGTTCTCCTGTTTGTAGCCCACCCATCAGACATGTATGTCGTAAACAACTGACACCCCATAAATGTCAGGAGGATTCTATTAAATACAAAGGGACATTAATCAATTTAAAAGTTTTATTTTTAAATTAAGAATTGCATGGAAGGACGAGGAGATGTTCTTGGAGGAGCCTCCTTCTTCAGCAGATGTTCCTTGCTGGTCAGGAGGCCACATGTAGATGGTGCCAGTCCTTCCATACAGGTACAGCATTGATGGTGGATGTGCTGTACTTTCTTCAGGGTGCTAGACGTGGCGGTTTTCTGCCCTCGCGATGTTTATGGAGCCGCGGTGACAGACACCAAATAAGCAGCTTTCTCGGATGGAGTGAGCAGCCCTGGATAGTCCACGCCGGCAGGATGAGATCACCCGGCGGAAGAGAGAACCTATGAGAAGAGACGTAACACTGATGTCAGTAACAGGACTCCATATCAGAGGACACGGCTGTGCGGTCACTGTGGCCGGACGGCAGAGGAATCATCCATACACAGGTACGGGGGGATTGTCCGCCATCATACATGTGACAATCCCACCACTGACTGATCTGCTCCACGGCCGACACCACACAACATGGGGCTTATTGTCACACTCACCTCTTCTCCTTTCCCCTTCTTCTTCTCTCTCTGGTTTTTGTTGTTTTTTCGGTTTTCTTTTCCCCTGAACTGGAAATTCGAATAAAAAACAAGAAAAAGATGTTGATTATAAACTCCTGAGAGATGAGCTTTGTATGGTTCTATAGGATGGTGTTATTCTCGTGGCTTGTAGCCCTGGTAATCGATTATTGCCCCATAATGGGGGAAATATGTCACACATACATAACATCAGCAGAGGGGTGAGAATTAGATTACCCAGAGAACTGATTAATATGAAACCTGCCATGTGGGGTCTCGACAAGGAGCTATGTCCCTTCTTACCATGACATTACTTGTAATGTGCCGCAGTGTTGCCTTATAATCAGTTACATAAACCTCAGTGTAACATTGAGGCCATAAAGGGGTCAGTATGGGCCATATGGGGCCGTGGGCGCAGGATTTGAGTCAGTTTGGCAGAAGACTGAACGGCCCCTTAGAACTTTTAACGCATAAAAGAATGGAGATTTTTACAGAATGAACTGCTCATCGCTTTATAGGGAGAAAAAAGTAGTAATTTTCTGATCCTTTATGTGCACGTTCACATTACATGTTTTGACCACAAACTGTGATAGGATGTCATATAGACCTGTACACACCTGACAATGGGGAGGACTCGCTGTAATTAGCAGTGAAACACTGCTTGTCTCCATCAGGTTTAGAAGGGGAAGATTCTTGCTGCCTGTTTGGTAGAAGAAAAACATAAATTACAAGCGAAAACAATACAAAATGGACGAACACCCGTCTGCAAGGCCGGTTAGGACATTTGGATAACATGGAGGAGGCACTCTGCTCAGGACCCACTTCTATCAGTAAGAATGGAGAATCGCTAGTAATATTGGCCTGTAATGAGCTGGAAATGATTGACTGGTTGCAATGATCGGCTGTTATCGCCGGCGTTATCACAAGCCAGAAACACAGTGATCATCAATCATGGGGTGGTGGCGCTGGATATAGTGCTGAGTTACACTTATCTTACAGTTGATCTTCTGATATATCAGATCCAAACCCGATAATAATAATTTACTCACATGTCTGAGTGTTTTGCACTCTCTGGGGAATACACTGGAGGTGGCTTCAGTTCTTCATCGTTCATCACCCTGGTATTGGTGGAACAGAGCTAAAACATAGAGAAAAATAAAATAAATATATATTTAAACTTTATTTTAATTATAAGTTTTATAGATCTTACCGGTCACACTTACTTTAGAAAGCCTTTGAGACGATGATATAAAGTTCAGGCTTTCTGGCCAGTCATTATCCTCGCTTGTGTCCCCCTCATCTGAATCAATAAGTTCGTAATTGCTACATTGAGCTGAAAAGCACAAGTGTTATTAGAGATTATTAGTATGAGACCCGATCACGGAAAGTCACCATTTTATCACTAAAAATGATTGGGACTGATTGTCACAAAATATGAAAGACAAGACACACAAAAGCTTTCTGCAGATGACGTCTCCTTCTACTTACGGTCAAAGTAGCCAGTGTCCTCTTCTGACTCAAAGTTAGGAATGAAATGTGGCTCTTTACTTAGAAGACTGTCAAAGTCTATGCCACATAGGAATGGATGCATTTTGATCTCTTTCGCTCCTCCTGGGAAAGGAAGACAATAAAAAGTGATCTAGACATTATCAGATAGACAGCTCCATATCTGAACAGTTTATGTTACTCTGAACTAAAGACGTAACAGAGCTGATGTGAAGAAAAGTTGCTGAAAGTAAAGCAGAAAACCTCAGTGCTGATCCTCAGGGGTGTGATCATTTGTCTGCTCACAGATGTGTAATAATTCATTATTAATACTATTATATACATTACCTGTCCCAAGTCTATGTGCCGGATCTTTTCTGAGCAGCTCAGTGATGACGTCCTGAGCATCAGGTGGAGCAGTGCGATTATCAAATGTCCAAGTTATCTCATCTGTTATATTAAAAGAAAATGTTACAGAAAATAAAACCTCTTCATTTACTTTATTAAAACAAAAATCTTTTGGATTAACACAACAAGTAACTAAACCACAGAACCAATCTAAGCAAATAACAATGACACCACTCCGCATTCAGATTATTTTACTTACCCCTTAATATACTGCAGTAAGTGTCATATTTGGAATCCCCATGAAATGGTACACGGAATAGAAGGAATTCGTGTAGGATGATCCCTACCGACCACCAGTCCACAGGCCGCCCATAGCCTTCCTGTAAGATGACTTCAGGGGCGATGTATTCAGGGGAGCCAGCAATCTGGAAAGCAACAGAAGAAGGAGATGAGGAGCTGAGAAAATAATTGTGACGAATAACATCAGAGGAAAACGTTTTCTAGATGAGAAGATATCAGAGAAGAAGAAATAGATGAGAAGAGTAAAGAACAAGATCCTGTAAGTAAAGCCGACCTCATCATCACGGAACTCTCTGGTGACGTCCTCGGTTGGAGCCTTGTAGGTTTCTGATGTTGGTCTCATGAGGCCGAGTTTGGAAAGTCCGAAGTCCGTGACTTTAATATGACCAGATGCCGATACCAGGAGGCTGTGAAAAAACAGACGGTGTCAGCCCCAAGTAATAACCCATAGACTTTATGATAATCTCTAACTTTCTTCCTCCTAGAGGGGGCACTTACTTCTCAGGCTTCAGGTCTCGGTGCACCACACCAAAGCTGTGCAGGTATTCCACAGCCAGGACTGTTTCTGCAATGTACTTTCGGGCCAAGGGGACAGGTAAAGGTCCATAGATGTTCATAAGACTGCCACAGTCTCCTCCTACAGGAGAAAGCAAATATGACAGGAGAGGGTTTGTTACAATGTAAATTACACATGATGCGTGTGAATGAGAAATAAGCGGAGACATTGGGGCAGGATGTCACACATAGAGATATACTGTGTAATAATGCAAAAGAAAAACAATGGCGCATACCCTAATAGTAACTAGGACTGCGCTGAATGTCTATGAAGCAAAACCACAAATGTGCAAAAGCTGCAGAAATAAGTGCAAGGAAACAACGTCCCATATAAAAATGTGAAGCTATACTATGTATATAGATGTGTATGTGCAGTGTGTGTGTATATAGCTGTGTATGTGCAGTATATGTGTATATAGCTGTGTATGTGCAGTATATGTGTATATAGCTGTGTATGTGCAGTGTGTGTGTATATAGCTGTGTATGTGCAGTGTGTGTGTATATAGCTGTGTATGTGCAGTGTGTGTGTATATAGCTGTGTATGTGCAGTGTGTGTGTATATAGCTGTGTATGTGCAGTGTGTGTGTATATAGCTGTGTATGTGCAGTATATGTGTATATAGCTGTGTATGTGCAGTATATGTGTATATAGCTGTGTATGTGCAGTATATGTGTATATAGCTGTGTATGTGCAGTATATGTGTATATAGCTGTGTATGTGCAGTATATGTGTATATAGCTGTGTATGTGCAGTGTGTGTGTATATAGCTGTGTATGTGCAGTATATGTGTATATAGCTGTGTATGTGCAGTGTGTGTGTATATAGCTGTGTATGTGCAGTATATGTGTATATAGCTGTGTATGTGCAGTATATGTGTATATAGCTGTGTATGTGCAGTATATGTGTATATAGATGTGTATGTGCAGTATATGTGTATATAGCTGTGTATGTGCAGTATATGTGTATATAGCTGTGTATGTGCAGTGTGTGTGTATATAGCTGTGTATGTGCAGTGTGTGTATATAGCTGTGTATGTGCAGTATATGTGTATATAGCTGTGTATGTGCAGTGTGTGTGTATATAGCTGTGTATGTGCAGTATATGTGTATATAGCTGTGTATGTGCAGTATATGTGTATATAGCTGTGTATGTGCAGTGTGTGTGTATATAGCTGTGTATGTGCAGTATATGTGTATATAGCTGTGTATGTGCAGTATATGTGTATATAGATGTGTATGTGCAGTATATGTGTATATAGCTGTGTATGTGCAGTATATGTGTATATAGCTGTGTATGTGCAGTGTGTGTGTATATAGCTGTGTATGTGCAGTGTGTGTGTATATAGCTGTGTATGTGCAGTATATGTGTATATAGCTGTGTATGTGCAGTGTGTGTGTATATAGCTGTGTATGTGCAGTATATGTGTATATAGCTGTGTATGTGCAGTATATGTGTATATAGCTGTGTATGTGCAGTAAATGTGTATATAGCTGTGTATGTGCAGTGTGTGTGTATATAGCTGTGTATTTGCAGTATATGTGTATATAGCTGTGTATGTGCAGTATATGTGTATATAGCTGTGTATGTGCAGTATATGTGTATATAGCTGTGTATGTGCAGTATATGTGTATATAGATGTGTATGTGCAGTGTGTGTGTATATAGCTGTGTATGTGCAGTGTGTGTGTATATAGCTGTGTATGTGCAGTGTGTGTGTATATAGATGTGTATGTGCAGTATATGTGTATATAGCTGTGTATGTGCAGTATATGTGTATATAGCTGTGTATGTGCAGTATATGTGTATATAGCTGTGTATGTGCAGTATATGTGTATATAGCTGTGTATGTGCAGTATATGTGTATATAGTTGTGTATGTGCAGTGTGTGTGTATATAGCTGTGTATGTGCAGTGTGTGTGTATATAGCTGTGTATGTGCAGTGTGTGTGTATATAGCTGTGTATGTGCAGTGTGTGTGTATATAGCTGTGTATGTGCAGTGTGTGTGTATATAGCTGTGTATGTGCAGTGTGTGTGTATATAGCTGTGTATGTGCAGTATATGTGTATATAGCTGTGTATGTGCAGTGTGTGTGTATATAGCTGTGTATGTGCAGTATATGTGTATATAGCTGTGTATGTGCAGTGTGTGTGTATATAGCTGTGTATGTGCAGTATATGTGTATATAGCTGTGTATGTGCAGTATATGTGTATATAGCTGTGTATGTGCAGTATATGTGTATATAGATGTGTATGTGCAGTATATGTGTATATAGCTGTGTATGTGCAGTATATGTGTATATAGCTGTGTATGTGCAGTATATGTGTATATAGCTGTGTATGTGCAGTATATGTGTATATAGCTGTGTATGTGCAGTATATGTGTATATAGATGTGTATGTGCAGTATATGTGTATATAGCTGTGTATGTGCAGTATATGTGTATATAGATGTGTATGTGCAGTATATGTGTATATAGCTGTGTATGTGCAGTATATGTGTATATAGCTGTGTATGTGCAGTATATGTGTATATAGATGTGTATGTGCAGTATATGTGTATATAGCTGTGTATGTGCAGTATATGTGTATATAGATGTGTATGTGCAGTATATGTGTATATAGCTGTGTATGTGCAGTATATGTGTATATAGATGTGTATGTGCAGTATATGTGTATATAGCTGTGTATGTGCAGTATATGTGTATATAGCTGTGTATGTGCAGTATATGTGTATATAGCTGTGTATGTGCAGTATATGTGTATATAGCTGTGTATGTGCAGTGTGTGTGTATATTGATGTGTATGTGCAGTATATGTGTATATAGCTGTGTATGTGCAGTATATGTGTATATAGCTGTGTATGTGCAGTATATGTGTATATAGCTGTGTATGTGCAGTATATGTGTATATAGCTGTGTATGTGCAGTATATGTGTATATAGCTGTGTATGTGCAGTATATGTGTATATAGCTGTGTATGTGCAGTATATGTGTATATAGCTGTGTATGTGCAGTATATGTGTATATAGCTGTGTATGTGCAGTATATGTGTATATAGATGTGTATGTGCAGTATATGTGTATATAGCTGTGTATGTGCAGTATATGTGTATATAGCTGTGTATGTGCAGTATATGTGTATATAGATGTGTATGTGCAGTGTGTGTGTATATAGCTGTGTATGTGCAGTGTGTGTGTATATAGCTGTGTATGTGCAGTGTGTGTGTATATAGATGTGTATGTGCAGTATATGTGTATATAGCTGTGTATGTGCAGTATATGTGTATATAGCTGTGTATGTGCAGTATATGTGTATATAGCTGTGTATGTGCAGTATATGTGTATATAGCTGTGTATGTGCAGTATATGTGTATATAGTTGTGTATGTGCAGTGTGTGTGTATATAGCTGTGTATGTGCAGTGTGTGTGTATATAGCTGTGTATGTGCAGTGTGTGTGTATATAGCTGTGTATGTGCAGTGTGTGTGTATATAGCTGTGTATGTGCAGTGTGTGTGTATATAGCTGTGTATGTGCAGTGTGTGTGTATATAGCTGTGTATGTGCAGTATATGTGTATATAGCTGTGTATGTGCAGTGTGTGTGTATATAGCTGTGTATGTGCAGTATATGTGTATATAGCTGTGTATGTGCAGTGTGTGTGTATATAGCTGTGTATGTGCAGTATATGTGTATATAGCTGTGTATGTGCAGTATATGTGTATATAGCTGTGTATGTGCAGTATATGTGTATATAGATGTGTATGTGCAGTATATGTGTATATAGCTGTGTATGTGCAGTATATGTGTATATAGCTGTGTATGTGCAGTATATGTGTATATAGCTGTGTATGTGCAGTATATGTGTATATAGCTGTGTATGTGCAGTATATGTGTATATAGATGTGTATGTGCAGTGTGTGTGTATATAGCTGTGTATGTGCAGTGTGTGTGTATATAGCTGTGTATGTGCAGTGTGTGTGTATATAGCTGTGTATGTGCAGTATATGTGTATATAGCTGTGTATGTGCAGTGTGTGTGTATATAGCTGTGTATGTGCAGTATATGTGTATATAGCTGTGTATGTGCAGTGTGTGTGTATATAGCTGTGTATGTGCAGTATATGTGTATATAGCTGTGTATGTGCAGTATATGTGTATATAGCTGTGTATGTGCAGTATATGTGTATATAGATGTGTATGTGCAGTATATGTGTATATAGCTGTGTATGTGCAGTATATGTGTATATAGCTGTGTATGTGCAGTATATGTGTATATAGCTGTGTATGTGCAGTATATGTGTATATAGCTGTGTATGTGCAGTATATGTGTATATAGCTGTGTATGTGCAGTATATGTGTATATAGCTGTGTATGTGCAGTATATGTGTATATAGCTGTGTATGTGCAGTATATGTGTATATAGATGTGTATGTGCAGTATATGTGTATATAGCTGTGTATGTGCAGTATATGTGTATATAGCTGTGTATGTGCAGTATATGTGTATATAGATGTGTATGTGCAGTATATGTGTATATAGATGTGTATGTGCAGTATATGTGTATATAGCTGTGTATGTGCAGTATATGTGTATATAGCTGTGTATGTGCAGTATATGTGTATATAGCTGTGTATGTGCAGTATATGTGTATATAGCTGTGTATGTGCAGTGTGTGTGTATATTGATGTGTATGTGCAGTATATGTGTATATAGCTGTGTATGTGCAGTATATGTGTATATAGCTGTGTATGTGCAGTATATGTGTATATAGCTGTGTATGTGCAGTATATGTGTATATAGCTGTGTATGTGCAGTATATGTGTATATAGCTGTGTATGTGCAGTATATGTGTATATAGCTGTGTATGTGCAGTATATGTGTATATAGCTGTGTATGTGCAGTATATGTGTATATAGCTGTGTATGTGCAGTATATGTGTATATAGATGTGTATGTGCAGTGTGTGTGTCATGACATGATTATATTTAAATATGTCCTTTTTTTTTTTTTAAATAAATGTGTATTGTTGTTCATGAGAAAACAATAAGGCATCCCCTAAAAATAAGCCCTAACCCATCTTTTGGAGCAAAAAATTGATATAAGACCCTGTCTTATTTTTTGGAAAAACACTGTACACACTGTAAAAATTCAGTCAAACCCTCCTTTATCTATAGTGAAAATTTCTGCCACATAATCATTTTTCTGGCCTGTTGTTAACAGATAACTTATAGTAAAAGCAGTGTGGACATGTAACCATCTCTGTGGTCACATTCTGCTTATGGAGAAGGTCCTAGAGATGAGCAGACCAGCGCTGGATATAGATACGATGGATATGTCCTACCTGGTACATACTCCATGACCATGCACAGATGACGTGTAGTTGGAAAGGAGCACAACATGGAGGCCACGAAGGGACAATCTGCGAATGTTAGGATGTCCCTCTCTAGAAAGGCCCGTTCAAGTCTTACTGGATCTTTCAGCTTCTGCTTGTCCAGTTTCTTCATGGCGTATAACTGTTTGGAGTCTTTTTGGCGCACTAAGTGGACGGTTCTGAAGAGGAAGAAAATCGGTGGTTTATAATGTATTCTTACTAACAGTCTGTCTATAGACCTCATCACATCTCCTGTACTAATGGTGAATACTAGATGAGCTGCCGTCGCTACATAGATGATCTCCACTGGGAGGTCCTCATCCGTGTCACATCCTGACTCACTGGAAAAGAGACAATTAGATGTGCACAGAAGAGATGAGCGAATAAAATACAATGGATTAGAATTCTACTCAAATTTTACATATATCCGCATTGGCCAAAATGGCGAAATTTTTGTAATTCTCTTCCTCATGGATTCGGCAAAATGGTGAACATTGGCTACTATTTTCTAAACCTTAAAAGTCCGTCAAAATGTTAAAAAATAAACAAACTCTTACACTTACCTCTCTGGCTCCTCTATCTCAACCTTTTGGTCCTCACTGTACTTTCAAAGCTGCTGCCAGTGCTGAAGAACAAGAAAATGTCTAAGGCTGAGACAGGACTTCTGGCATTGATGACGTCTAGGAAGATTCTGCACAAACGCATAAAAGGTCATGGTGGCATGACATTGCAAATCTTCCTGCTCTTGCATAGAATCCTCCTGGACCTTCTCCAAGCTAGAAGTTCTGGCCCAGCGTGAGCGGCAGCAATCTGAAGACGCGGTGAGGATCGGACAGATGAGGCTGAGAAGCGGAGGGGTCGGAGAGCTGAGCAGTAAGGTCAGTATGAGTATTTTTTCCATTTTGTACATCTTACATTTATTAAGATCTGGGGTCTGGAGAGAACCCAGAGCGTAATAAGAGATATTACATTTGCCGAGTGATAACTTCTACGTCAATCACATTTCCCAGGAAAGTCTACACGAAAGGCGAATGTGAATTATGCCAGATCCGCTCTTCTCTAGAGAACAGGGATGTGGACTCCAATAATTCCTCTATGGTAACACTGTACGGGCACAGAGACAGAGGGATCATCATAAGGAGCCCTAGAAACCGAATATTATGCCGACATCAAGCTCACCCAAAAGCTCCACAGCTGAACTGTTTGATCTGTTCGTAGTCGCTCTTACAAGGATTTCTCCCTGGGTTCAATGATCCGATCAAGTCCTAGAAATAATAAGAAATGGCATTAAAGCATAAAATCTGCAGAAAGATAAAATCTGTGGATGCCGGACCCCCACAGACAACATTATGTATATGGGATATCCCCCATACACAGACATCACTGTACTGCAGGGGAGGAGACGGGAGATCACACAGCGGGGGCAGGAATAATAATGCCGCCATCACACACAATAGATCTGATCTACAAGAAGAATAGGGATATCCCCTCGTCATATGGGGGATAATATTATATGTGTAATTCACCCCCGTTACCTGATCATACACAGACGTCTCCGCTGATACTTACACTGACAGATTCCTGGACCTCGGGGGTCTCACATATTCCACCGTCAGTAATTGCCGGCACAGATATTCCTATAATAATGAGGAAACGTTTTGTATTAGACGATATCAGTACATAATATATAACATCCATATAAAGAAGGAGATGAGACGGGCTCTGTACACGGTGTAATACTGGTATATGGGATTCTGCATACAACGTATATATTTATGGCTCCTCCATAGATGGATATTCTGGACCATAAATGGCCATTGTTCAGGATCTGATTCATCCTAGAACAATTACATGATTGGGGACCTAGGAGCCTCCTTGTACATGATGGAGAAGAGCACAGAGGAGAGAAGCAGAATTACCTGCGCCCCCTCCATTATAGTCTATAAGGGGCTCCGGAGCCGTCACCAGCCTCATACAGAGGATGGAGAGTAAATCTACATGTTCTCTGCCGTTCTCTATAATATCTCGATATGTGAATGTAAGAATATTAGATGATTGCTCACCTTCCATCAGATCAGTGTTCAGCCCCTGCTGACTGGTATTAGGGTCCGGGATAGTCAGGTTTTCCCCCTCTTCAGAGTCACCTTCTGATGTTTCCTGTTCGTCACAATATGTACAATTAATGTAGCATTTCACAAATACTAAATCACCGTATACAGTCCGTCCTCGACTTAGAAACATCTGACTTACAAACGACTCCAAGATACAAAGGGTTGATGATGAAAAAAAAAGCTAATATTCACCACTCTCCTCTCCGGCCGCCCCGCTGCTCACCACCTATCGTCCAGTCCTCTTCTTTCCAATGTCATGTGCTACTTCTCCGGTCTCTTCACTATAGTGCAGGACTTCTGGCCACATTCAGGACCCAGATTTCACTGCTCATCATAAGGTCATAAGGACGAGACGGGAAGTCCTGCCCCATAGTGAAGAGGCTGGAAATGTGGCACACTATGATGGAATAAGAGGACCGGGTGGCGGACAGCGAGCAAAATATTATTGTTTTTTTTTACTCTTTCCATCTTACATTCAAATTTGGGTTACAAACAAAACTATAGGATATATCTAGTTCATAACCCAAGGACGGCCTGTACATAAGGCAGGAAGGACTAAACCTGGATCTATGGGATAATCTCATTACTGGACGGACTCTACATAAGGCACGAAGTACTAAACCTGGATCTATGGGACAATCTCAGTATTGGACGGACTATACATGGCCGCTCCCTCCAGAAAATCAACATGAATATATAAGGGACTTGTATCTACAACTGTTCTCTAATAACTTCTATTGTCAGAACTGCAGCATTTAGAAGAATGAAGATTGTGATGATGAAATGAGACAGAGGTGGAAACACAACCTCTGCATCGCTGAGTACAGAATGTCACTACAGAGGGTTGAGCTGCAGAGACAGGCTGCCATAGAACATCCTGCGCCTCTGACATCATAAATCTGCCACTCTGCTATTTGACGGCTAATCTGGAGAAGATTAGACCAGGACGTGTGATATAGAAAGTGATGGATCCTTACCAGACGCTCCAGTGAGCCGGCCGGACGCTCCAGTACATACAGGACATTTTGTGCCAGTTGTATAATAAAGGCCAATTCTCCACTTGTGGATTTTTCTTCAGCCTATAAAGATGGAAATAAATAGAAAAGGAAAATCATGAGAGAACATGGAGGAGGCCGATTATGTCACCACTTTACTCCTGCGATCTGCTCTACAATTACTACATATCTAGTGACTTAGTGCCGGTTATATATTATATTATTATCGGCCTAAAGAACTATTTTATGTGAATAAACTTATATTCTGTTATTATAACTTTTCGATGTTTTATGCAGATTTCTACCACTTACCTGTTGCACCAATGTCCTGATGTTCTTCTGTAAATGCTCAAGATATGCTGAGCTTATACGACCTTGCTGATATTTGGTCAGGCAGTCTCTCAACAGCTCCATAACCAGCCGGTAAGTGAAGCTGAGGACGCCATCGGGTAGCGGCAGCACAATGTCAGGGGCATAGGTGGTAAGAATCCCCTGCAGCAGTGCCAACACCTGAAAATTGTCTGAAGGAATTTCAGACATTTCAAATAAATCCAAATAAATCCAAATCGCAGTCAGTAAATCACTAGCTATGTAGCTAATCACCAACAACAATGACACCGGAATGTCAAAGTGACACTGGAGCTGTAAACACTGGCACAAGTAATGGTGGTGCATTATGATGTCATAATATCATCACGGAATGTTGAGATGTTACCATATATGGAGCTTCTCTCCATAAAAGGAAGTTGCCTAGCAACACAAGCAGCAACTCTATAGGCTGTCGGCAGTGAGCATTGTCAGAGGTAAAAATAAAGCAAGTGTCAGAGGCAAGCATTAATAAGTTATTAAAAAAAGCCCTGCATCCACTCCTATGTCACTAGGTAAAAAAATAATGACTCTACTTCTTTGGTGAATTATAACCCCCAGAATGCCCTGGAAGCTTCAGAAATTCAAGAAATGCTGTGAGTTGTGGTTCTCTCCAAAGGCAAAAGGATTGTAGTCAACCACATGTGACATAAATGGCCCCTATGGGATCTTCAAGGGTTTGTTCAGCGCCGCTTACTTCCATACTGGGAGGTGACATCACGTCTACAGATACATGATGGGACGGTGTAAGTGTGGCCGCCATCATGCCTGTGACTTGGTAGGTTCCTCAGACGGCAGCTCACTCACCTCCCAATGTGGAAGGAAGCGGCCGGAGAACACTTTTAATCTATAAAAGAAATCAAGATTCCACCAAATCCGTGTAGAATATTTTTTGTTCTTTTCACTACACAAAAAAAAAATGATGAAAACATCTCATGTACCGCGCACTGTTACCCATAAATATTGTAGCTCGTTCCATTAAAAAAAGCTCTTGCCTAAATCTAAGCAGAAAAATGAAAGTTATGGGTCAATGATTAAAAAAGCAAAATAAACTGGATATCTGTGTAATTGTATCAACCTGCAGAATAAAGATAATTTGTCTACAGTGAGCGGCAAAAAAGAAGGAAAATAAAAAAGTGATGGAAGATTTATTTATTTATTCATCGTCACTCATATCATACCATTAAAAAAGAAAGAAACTGTAGTGGTGGTGAATTCTGATGTCATAATAGCGGTGATGTCATCATGGAATCTTGTGAGGGAATCTTATATGGAGCTTCTCACCTTATAAGGAAGTTGCCTAGCAACAGTGAAGATGGTAAAACCATAGGGTGAGCATCAGTGCTTGCATGTAAGAGGGAGCTGTGGGCACCGGGCTCTTCTCATCAGTGAGGGGATTTATAAATATATTTATTAATATCTGTATACACAATAAAAATCATAATTACGTATTTATAAGAAATCCGGATTCAGGATCTAAAAGAAGTATCTTTATCTGGGGGGTCCAGGGACTGAAAGTCAGAAGCACACGCCTCACCACCCCCCAATCTCCCAAGATGGGGGTCTCTATTACGAATATGACCCTGCCTGCACTCCTTATTAAAGAAATAGAAGAACTGGGAGGACTATTGAGTTACACCTTAGATATAGACAAAACTGAGACCTTATTATTAAGAAGCCCTTCAAAGCCACTATGGACAAAGAGATTCCAGTTCTGCTGGATTGAAACAGCGCTGAAATATTTGGGGATATACAGTGACATGTTAAAGTTTGGGCACCCCTGGTCAAAATTAATGTTATAGTGAACAGCTAAGCAAGTTGAAGATGAATTGATCTCTAAAAGGCCTAAAGTTAAAGATGACGCATTTCCTTTGTATTTTAGGCAATATATATATATATATATATATATATATATATATATATATATACAGTGCCTACAAGTAGTATTCAACCCCCTGCAGATTTAGCTGGTTGACACATGCGGAATTAACTTGGCATTGTGACATTTGTACTGTAGATCAGCCTGGAAGTGGGAAATGCACTGCAGCAAATTTTGTTTTTGTTTTTTTTTTTTGTTTTTTTTTAAAACGTTAAAAGTTAATTCAGAGTGTCATTTATTATTCAACCCCTCAAACCACAAGAATTCTGTTTGGTCCCCCTAAAGTATTAAGAAGTAGTTCAGGCACCAAGAATAATGAGCTTCACATGTGTGGATTAAAGATCTCTTTTGCCAGCCTTTTCTGACTATTTAAGACCCTCCCCAAACTTGTGAACAGCACTCAGACATGGTCAACATGGGAAAGACAAAGGAGCATTCCAAGGCCATCAGAGACAAGATCGTGGAGGGTCACAAGGCTGGCAAGGGGTACAAAACCCTTTCCAAGGAGTTGGGCCTACCTGTCTCCACTGTTGGGAGCATCATCCGTAAGTGGAAGGCTTATGGAACTACTGTTAGCCTTCCACAGCCTGGACAGCCTTTGAAAGTGTCCTCCCGTGCCGAGGCCAGGCTTGTCCGAAGAGTCAAGGCTAACCCAAGGACAACAAGGAAGGAGCTCCGGGAAGATCTCATGGCAGTGGGGACATTGGTTTCAGTCAATACCATAAGTAACGTACTCCACCGCAATGGTCTCCGTTCCAGACGAGCCCGTAAGGTACCTTTACTTTCAAAGCGTCATGTTAAAGGCTCGTCTACAGTTTGCTCATGATCACTTGGAGGACTCTGAGACAGACTGGTTCAAGGTTCTATGGTCTGATGAGACCAAGATCGAGATCTTTGGTGCCAACCACACACATGACGTTTGGAGACTGGATGGCACTGCATACGACCCCAAGAATACCATCCCTACAGTCAAGCATAGTGGTGGCAGCATCATGCTGTGGGGCTGTTTCTCTGCCAAGGGGCCTGGCCATCTGCTCCGCATCCATGGGAAGATGGATAGCACGGCCTACCTGGAGATTTTGGCCAAGAACCTCCGCTCCTCCATCAAGGATCTTAAGATGGGTCGTAATTTAATCTTCCAACAAGACAACGACCCAAAGCACACAGCCAAGAAAACCAAGGCCTGGTTCAAGAGGGAAAAAGTCAAGGTGTTGGAGTGGCCTAGTCAGTCTCCTGACCTTAACCCAATTGAAAACTTGTGGAAGGAGCTCAAGAATAAAGTCCACATGAGACACCCAAAGAACCTAGATAACTTGGAGAAGATCTGCATGGAGGAGTGGGCCAAGATAACTCCACAGACCTGTGCCGGCCTGATCAGGTCTTATAAAAGACGATTATTAGCTGTAATTGCAAACAAGGGTTATTCCACAAAATATTAAAGATAGGGGTTGTATAATAATTGACCCACACTTTTATGTTTAAAATTTAATAAAATTTAACTGAGCAACATAACTTTTTGGTTTGTAAGATTTATGCTTCTGTTCATAAATCCTACTCTCGTTTGCAGTTTGAAGGCTCTAACTTATTTGCATCTTATCAAACCAGCTAAATCTGCAGGGGGTTGAATACTACTTGTAGGCACTGTATATATATATATATATATATAGTCAGTTTTTACTTTTTAAAAATTACAAAAAGGAAAATGGGCCGATGCAAAACTTTGGGCACCCTTGGAGATTTGTGTGCTCAGATACCTTTGTTGACCAAGATTTCAGACCTTAATTAGCCTGTTAGGGTTATGGCTTGTTCATTATCATGGTTAGGAAAGTCCAGGTGATGCAAATTTCCCAGCTTTATAAAAACCCAACCTCCTCTAAGCTTGTGACAAAAACCAGCAGCCATGGGTTCTTCTAAGAAGCTGCCTAGCACTCTGAAAATGAAAATGGTGGAGGCCCACAAAGCAGGAGAAGGCTATAAGAAGATAGCAAAGCGTTTTCAAGTTGCCCTTTCCTCAGTTTGAATTGTAATTAAAAAATGGCAGCTACCAGGAACATTGGAGGTCAAGATAAAGTCTGGAAAACCAAACAAAATTTCAGTAAGAGCCACTCGTACGGTTGCTAGAGAGGCAAATCAGAACCCTGACTGACTGCAAAAAAACTTCAGAAAGATTTAGCAGACTTTGGAGTTGTGATACATTGTTCTACTGATTAGAGACACCTGCACAAATATGGCCTTCATGGAAGAGTCATCAGAAGAAAACCTCTCCTGCGTCCGACTTCTCACCATAAAATTCAGCATCAAAAGTATGCAAAAGAGCATCTAAACAAGCCTGATGCATTTTGGAAACAAGTCCTGTGGACCGATGAGGTTAAAATAGAACTCTTTGGCCACAATGATCAAAGGTCTGTGTGGAGAAAAAAGGGCACGGAATTTCAGGAAAAGAACATCTTGCCAACCCTTAAGCATGGGGGTGGATCAATCATGCTTTGGGGCTGTGTTACAGCCAATGGCACGGGGATCATTTCACGGGTAGAGGGAAGAATGAATTAAATGAAATTTCAACAAATTCTTGATGCCAACATAACATCATCTGTAAAAAAGCTGAAGTTGAAAAGAGGATGGCTTCTACAAATTGATAATGATCCTAAGCACATGTCACAATCCACAATAGACTTCAACAGGAGCAAGCTGAAGGTTTTACAATGGCCCTCACAGTCCCCTGATCTGAACATCATTGAAAATCTTTGGCTCGACCTCAAAATAGCAGTGCATGCAAGACAACCCAGGAATCTCACAGAGCTGGAGTAAGGCTATTTGCCCACGATGCAGAAATGCTCCGGATTTTTTCCTGAGCATTTCTGTATCTCCCTGGCAGAAAAAACGCATGCGGATTGTACATGCGGATTGTACATGCGTTTTTTCTGCCAGGGACAAGCGTATGTCCCGCGTTTTTCACATGCGATTTGGCATGCGGGTTGTCAAGCGCTTTTCCAAGCAATTTTAGCATCACTTGGAAAAGTGCTTGACAACTTGTTCACACTTTATAAATCCATGTAACCGGCTTGGATTTATATAGTGTGACCAAGATAATAGTTAAAAAGAATGTTAAGGAGACCGGGGACCATCAGAAGGTGAGTATAATGTTTATTTTTTATTTTAAATTCTTTTGCAGGTACCATGGTACCCGGGTCTGGATGAGAGTCTCCTCTTCTCCAGACCCGGGTACCATCCGCACATTGAGTCGCTTAATATCCTCATGTGCACATGTAGTCATGTGGATATTATGCGATTCAATGCAAGTCAATGGCGGTACGCAAAATTAATGGTAGTGCTGTGGATTTTTCCGCAATGATAATCCGCAGCGGTAATTTCCACAGCACGTGCATAGCACATGCGGATTATCATTGGGGAACATTGCAGACCTTCTACCAAGCGTTTGTTAAGCGTTTTGCGGTGGAATTGCTGCTGCGGAAACGCTTAAAAAACGCATCGTGGGCACACAGCCTTATAATCCAAGGAAGAATGGATGAAAATCCCTCAAACAAGAATTGAAAGACTTTTGTCTGGTTACAAAAATTTACGAAATTATGGCAAAATATCCAAATATAAGCCAGTTATATCACATCTGTCATCATCACTAATCTAACAAAACAAGACTGGGACCCCAAATCATTCAATGGCTTTCCAAAGTGAATATAATGAAAGGACAAGTATCCTTGAATGATACATTTCTCCATGCCCTTATAGACAATACTAAACACAAACTCCAATGACAAAATATGGAATATGGATGATCCAAATCTAACTCATTCAAACATATTGGATTCTTTAGTTCAAGCACAAAAATATCTTCAATCATCCAGGTATCTAGAAAAGAGGCTAAAAGTTTGTCCCAGGTCGTACCGGACCCCCTCAAGGGGATATAGAATGGGACTATACACAACAAATAACTCCAAAAGCAAATCTTTATCATTGCTTATGGGGATGTCCAAGTATCCAAACTTTCATTTGCAATGACACACTTAACTAATTTTGTACCACAAGGTCATCTATGATTCTATCTTTTATTACATGAACCCAGAAATGTATCAATATAAGAAAGGGGCGAATAAATTGTTACAGGAGTGAAATCTATTATTCACACCTAGGTCCAGAAACAACCACAGCCCTTCAAACTGTTTCTGTAAAAAATGTCATCATATCTATTCAAAACGGTCTGGGTAGAAGCTTCATTATCATTACATAAGGAAAATAAGCTTAAATATTAGAACAAATTCATAGACTGCACAAATGTTATTCAGTTTGTTTCTGTTGAAAACTGTTTTTGCTCCCACTTACTGCATAGTGCATTGCATGTTTACAATTTATTGACGCTTTTTTTATTTTAATGTTGTATTCCAATAAAAATATTTCAGGTTCTATAAAAAGAGCTTGATTATTGTATCATAATGATGATTAAAAGCCTGATGTTACCATTTTACTACAGTAAATTTATTACTTAAACATGAGCTATGTATGAGGGAGTTGGACTCTGGGAAATTGAGGAGTCGGACATTTCTCTTCTCGACTCCACAGCCCTGCTATAAACACTGGTATAAGTAATGATGGTAAATTCATGGAATCTTGTAGTAATGTCATCATGGAATCTTGAGATGTTGCCTTATATAGAGCACCTCACCTTATAAAGAGGTTGCCTAGCAAGAAATAAGGCAGCAGTACTACAGGCTGAGCATCAGTACCAGATGCAGACATGGAGGAAAGAGCTGTGGGGGCTTTACTCCTCTGACCAGTGGGGGGATTTTTATGTTCTAAGATAAATCATTTATATCTGTTATACACAGTAAAATGTATATTATTACTAGTGATGATCAAGCACTAAAGTGCATGGGAGCTCGTTGCTCGAGTCAAGAAAATCATAATGCTTGGGTGCTCAACCCAAGTAGCGAGCCCAATGTGAGCCAATGGGAAACTTCAGCATTTTTTCGGCACCCCCCCCTCCCCGGGGTCTGGAGGGGGCCTATAAATTGGCCATGATATGGGAACAGCATGGGGAAGACCCCTGGAAGCATCTCTGTCTCCCAGGCCACTGCTGTGAACAATATTGTCAGAGTATTATGCCACTTTTTTACGGACTCACAATAAATCATACAATTACGAAACCAAAATGGATTTTCCTGCAAAACATGTTAAGGAACATCCTTTCCAGGGTAATGACTTATATATAAGGCAAAATAAATAACCAAAAACAAAAATGGCTCCTCCACACCTTGGGCTATGTTCACAAGTAGCGTTTTTGATGCATTTTTGCACTTTTGCATTGCTTTCAATGGTGGAAAATACATTTACTAGTAAAAGAAATTTTAACATTTTACTACCTTATCTTGTCATGTGGTGTGTGAGACATGATCGGACAAATCCTGTTATATTTATGAAGGAGGGACTGTCAAAAGTCACAAAGCCTATATTTACAAGGCCATTAGGCGGCTCTTACTATTGTTAGAGGGCCAGCAGTCGATCCTCACTATTGTTAGACAGCCATCAGCCGGCTATGCTTTGTTGTTCCCATTATAAAGGAGTGGGTCTCCTATACTGTTATTGCATATGCAGTGACTGCAATGGCTGCCAAAAATTAGGACACACTTCAATACCCCTTTGAAGAGACGTAGAGGAGGGCCTCATTAAAAAAATGTTCCCATTATAAAGTAGTGGGTCTCCTATACTGTTAATGCATGAGCAGTGACTGCAAGGGCTTACAAAAATTTGGACGCACTCCAATACCCCCTTTGAACAGACGTAGAAGAGGGCCACATTAAAAAAAAATTCCCATTATTAAGGAGCGGGTCTCCAATACTGGTAATGCCTATGCACTAAGTGCAAAGGCTGTCAAAATTTAGGACGCAACCAAATACCCCTTTGAAGAGACGTAGAGGAAGTCCTCATTAAAAAAATTGTTCCCATTATTAAGGAGTGGGTCTCCTACAGTGGTAATGCCCATGCACTAAGCGCATGGGCTGAAAAACATTTACCCATGGGGGGTATACATGACAATACTGTATAACATACAGAATGTTAGAGGTAGGCCTAAAAATATTTCCTACGGGCAACTTAAACACCTTTTAAAAAAATTATGTGGGTGTTGCATGATGGTCACCCTGTTGATATGGTGATGGATGATGAGGAGAAGGAGAAGGAGGAGGGTGACATAAAACAGACAAAATCAGGAAGCGTATACCCATGTCTGGGTGTGAAGAGGCGCATGGGAATAGACCCCCCCAACAAAAAACACTGAATTTGACTTTATGTTCTGCTGCTATCATCCAGTGGTGTTGAGAAGTCTGGCCTAATCCAGCCCTTGTTCATTTTGATAAGAGTCAACCCGCTCTGATAAAATGCTGGCGGCAGGGTAGGCCAGGACCTCCAAGGCGTAGAGAGACAGTTCATGCCTCATGTCCAGCTTGGATACCCAATAGTTATAAGGCACAGAGGAATCACAGAAGACGTTGGTACAGTTGGCAAGGTACTCCTTCAGCATCTTTCAAAACTTTCTCCTCCTTGTCAGAGTACCCCACGCATCAGGGCAGGGGCACTGGGAGTGTCTGAGAAAACTGTCCCAGACCTTTGACAGTGTTCCCCTACCTCTGCTACATCGTATTTGTGTCTCCCTCACCTGTACTCTTTGGTTGTCCAACAAACTGTGACCTTTGCTGCCAGCATTTTCAGATGGGAATTTTTTTAATAATTCTACAAGGGCCTTCAGGTACTGCAACATTTTATTAGACCGCTCTGCCCCGAGAAGGAGAGATAGAAAGATGTCCTTGTAGCGTGGATCCAGAAATGTGACAAACCAGTAATTATTGGTGGCCAAAATGCGTGGGTCACGGGAAAGGCAGTGGAACATAAAGTCAGCTATGTGTGCCAGACTGCCAACAGCCAAGACTTCCCTGTCCTGACCCAGAGGACCACTGTCCATGCTCTCCTCGTCCTCCTCCTTGTTCTCCCGCTCCTCAGGCCATCCACATTGAACAAACGGTATGACTGTTGTGTGCGTAGTACCGTCTGTAGTGCAGGAAAACAGCTCCTGTTCCTCCTCCTCTTCCTCATTATCACCCAATCCATGTTGAGATGAGATGAGGCTGGGCTTTGTGACATCACCTTGTATAGTTCCTTGCTCCATCTCATCGTGCTCCGCCTACAATGCCTCCTCTTTAATTGTGAGCACAGAGCATTTCAGTAGACAGAGAGGCAGGATGGTGATACTAATTATGGCGTCATCGCCGCTCATCATCTTGGTGGAGTCCTCAAAGTTTTAGAGTACGGCACAGATGTCAGACATCCAGGCCCACTCATCAGCTCTAATTTGCGGAGGCTGACCTGAATACCGATGGGGATGTTGAAGCTAGAACTCAACAACTGCCATCTGCTGCTCACAAATCCTTCCCAACATATGAAACATTGAGTTCCATCGTGTGGTGACATCGCACACGAGTCAGTGAGTTGGTATGGCTAGGGTGGGGGAAGCTGTAAGTGACTTCCTGAAATGGGCACACACGTGGCGTTCTTTCACAAGCAGGTCATGCAGATCCGTGTAGGTTTTGAGAAACCGCTGAACCATTAGATTGATCACATGGGCCAGGCACGGCATGTGTGCGAGTTTGCCAAGCCTCAGAGTCACAACCATGTTCCGGTCATTGTCAAACATGATCTTGCCTGGCTGTAAGTTTAACAGTGACAGCCACAGATCTGCCTGCTCTATTCCAGATGTCAACAACTTTGCAGCGGTGTGCAGTTTGTCACCTAAGCATATCAGCTTCAGCAGTGCCTGTTGACACTTGGCCGAAGCAGTGCTATAGTGCTTCCAGTCTCCGACTGAAGTGGTCATTTCGGAGATGGAGGCTGATGAGGAGGAGTTTCAGAAGCTGTAGAATCTGAGGGCAACCCTGGTTGACCCTGGGCCCGCAATCCGTTCTGGCCACAAGCACTTGTCCACGTGCCCGTGGTTAGGTGGACCTTCCCAGTGACTGTGTTGGTAAGGGCAGGTGAAATGTTCTGGGACACGTGCTTGTGTAAGGCGGGGACGGCACACCGGGAGAAATAGTGGTGGCTGGGGACCGAGTACCGAGGGGCACCCGCCGCCATGAATTTGCCGAAAGATTCTGTCTCCACGAGCCTAAAAGGCAACATTTCAAGTGCAAGCATTTGAAAAATGTGGCAGTTTAGTATTGTGGCCTGTGGGGCGTTAGCTGCATATTTGCCCTTGCATTCAAAGGACTGGGGTAGGGACAACTGAACACTGCGTTGTGACAAGGACGTGGACGTGGTTACTGATGGTGGTTGTTGCAAGTGTGCAAAAGAGGCATCTTTGCCTGCGCCATGGACAGGGGATTGGTGTGCACGCACAACAGCAGAACAGGCAGTGGTGTCCCCCGCAGAAACTGTTTCTGGACCCTAGCGTTTGGTCCAATTAGTCAGGTGCTTTGCTGTCATGTGCCTGATCATGCTGGTGGTCGTCAGGCTGGTAGTTTTGCAGGCCCTGCTGATGCTGGCATGGCAGATGTTGCAAATGGCCTGTTTGGAATTAACTTGACAGTCTTTAAAAAAGTGCCAGACTATGGAAGACCTAACAGTTGGACTGGCAACTTCCCTCGTGTTGGTGTTCCGGAGAACTGTTGCCCGCCTTGTGTCTGTGGCCACCCCACTGCTTGTTCCTGCCTGTTGTGGTGCTACACCTCCCTCCCCCTGTGTGCTGCTGTCCTCGCTATGCATGTCACCTTGCCAGGTTGGTCAGTGACTTCATTGTCCACCACCTTGTCTTCCAAGTACGCACCCTGGGCCTCCTGATGACTTGCTGGCAATTGTGTCTCATCATCATCCACCTCTTGCGACAGTAATTGCATTTTCCCACCATCGCCTTCATGTGACTGTAGCTGCTCAAATACATGGGCATCGCTACATGTGATCTCCTCTTGCCCCGCTTGAAGCGCGCCAGGCGAGAGTCCTGAATCCCTAAATGGAAATGTGAACAGCTCTTCAGAGTGTCCAAGTGTGGGATCAGTTGTCTCCAGGCACTCGGCATGGGGGGAGAAAGGAGGATCAGAGTGAGGAATATGCGGTCCAGGCTCACAGCTACTGAAACTGGACCATATGGAAGACAGGGTGGTGGTGGTGGCAAACTGACTGGAAACATTATCTGCTATCCAACCAACAACCTTTTCACACTGCTTTGGCTTCAATAGTGGTGTTTCGCGGCCCCCTTCAAAGTAGGGCAGGAAGGTAGGTCGACATGATATGGGTGCTTTAGTGCTCCTTCAGCAGGCATAATTTCAGCTTGCCCACGACCTCGGCCTCTGCGTGCACCATCAGCATCATGTCCTCTTTCCAGTCCCTTGCCACGTGCCTTGCCCATTTTAAATGGAGTATAATATTTGTCACGTTCCCAAAAATGTCAGGATTATTACAGCAGTAATATCGGATCAAGTCTGATGACCACGGTTTTAAGCAGTGGCCTTATAGTATGGTATTGGTTAGCGTCCAAGTGTGAATAGGTTTGAACAGCACACAACTGACAGACTTTAAATGGAGTATAATATTTGTCACATTTCCAAAAATGTCAGGATTATTACCGCAGTAACATCGTATCACCTGAGATGGACAAGTTTCTCTGCTTCCACAATACAGCAATGCTATTAAAATCAAACAAATCTGGCTGTATGCTGCTAACAAGCAAATGGAGCAGTAAAAGTGGTGTATTATATCGCTTTTCAACCAAATAATTAGGATTAAGCGCAAAAAGAATATTAAACCTGTTATCTAAGGCTGTGGATATGAGTAACAGCAGCAGACAGAACGTTCAATGGATTTATTGTGCTGTATACACTCTCCACAAACTCTGCCTAACTCCTGCTATCACCAGTAATATATGCATCTGGATTAGTCCTTAGCAGGACTGTTAGTATAGATGTATATTGCTGTGGAATACCTGACTAAATCAACCGCCAATTCTCTCCCTCGCTCAGCAGCAGCTCTCCCTACTCTGCCTGTCTGAAGGGTAGACTGTGACGAGCATAGGGTCCCGGGTCTGATATAGACCTGATGATGCTGTGTGGCCAGCCAATCACTGTAATGCCACAACCAACATGGCTGCAGCATTACAGTGACGAGTGGCGAGTACCGAGCAGTTGCGAGCACGCTCGCTCATCGCTAATTATTACTCACCACCACACCCAGGTCTCTATTATAAATAACCCTGCCTGACATTAGAGAAATTCTACATTTTAAGTTAATTCTTTTTAATTCTTTCTACAAAACAGAAAAAAGAGTCGAAATCAGTGGAGCTCAGGGATGTTTAGATATTTAGCTAATTTTTTTTGAGTAGGTGACAGATCCTCTATAATCTTGGTGAATAAAACACTAGTCCTAATAAATCTCCTCCTACGTTCTCCGATCACCACCATATTTGTATTCCAAGAGCCTCAAAGCACCGGAAAGAGAAAGTAAGTGAAGAATCAGGCGCATTCTAATCTGTAACCATGGAGACACATAGGCTGCATAAGAGCTGTATACACTACACAAGATTTACAAATTTGTTTCATTTTTTATTTTAAGGAACCAAGTAAAAAAAAATACTGTAAAAGATCTTCTAACAGCTAGAAATGATTCCAGGATTGTCTTTCCACTATATATACTGTATATACTCACAACACAAAGGTTAACTAATAGTTTTAATGATTTTCTGTAATAAATATTTGTATAAATATGAGAAACATTTATATAAAAATACAACAAATGATAATAAATATTTCAATTATAAAACAAGAAATACGTCTTATAATAATATTACTCAGCGATTTATAAAAGTAACAAAGTTCTTGTCGCTGCTGCTCCTGACGACCAATCAGATTTCTGCCGTTTAGCCTCTTGCAGTGCGGAATCGATGGCTGGAATCTGACTGGTTGCTACGGGCAACACTTTCATTATTCTCTACACTGTATAAATAATCCTTGAACTCTCGTTGTCGATAGCAACCGATTAGAATTCAGCTTTTACATTTGTAATTTAGACGAGATAAATAAACGTGATTTCTGATTGGTCGCTAGGGCTAACAAAGACGCTACATGACAGCTGAGGCTCCGTGACAATGGCGTCTGTTACTCCAGGTACTGGATGATGGGCCGGACACAGGTGCAGCCCACCGTCACCAGCTGCTTCTCCAGCCTATAGGTGGGACACATCCTCTCATCTCACCACGCAGGACCAGGATCTCCTGTCTGATGGGGACTGAGTTCATGCTGAGGTCCACATGACCCTCCGGGTCCAAACATCCGCGGTGGAGACATCGGGCCTCGCTGATGACCGCAGGGAATCTGTTATTGTCCACATTAGAGCTGGAGGAAGGAGATGAGAGAAATCAGGACACAGCAGTAACCATGTTTAGTCCCCCATACTCCGGCCTGCTGACCCCCATATATCATTATTATTATTTCTGCCATTACTCCATGTACATTCACCTGTATTCCCATGGAGAGATGGAGCGGCTCCTCACACTGTCCGCCATTACTTGTGCAGAACTCCGACTGCCGACCTTCATATCCACCTTCACACGTGGAGGAAATGTGGTGTCCGGTGTGAAGAGACATCCCCCGCCGGACACTAGAGGGGCCTCCCAGCCATCAGCGCCAGGGACCTGCTCTTCTCCTCCATGGACACAAGAGATGAAGATCAGAAGAAGCAAAGTGGAGAAAACCTGAGGACAGAAGATGTCACACATGTGATAGGGGACATTGTGGAAGTGTCAACATTATGTAGTGATATAAGTAAGGGTTAAATAATGGATCAATAATATACACTAATAATATTCATACTCTTATGGACCTATCCCAAAGATATGCAACAGCGCTCAAGCCAAGAGCAACCATATATGACTATATAACACATATAAGAAAGTCCAACATTTTAAGTGGAATTCATTCAACAATCTATTATATTGTCATTGTATCATAACAGAGGATAACAAATAAAATGGTGGTGGCCCCAAGCAAGTGCTGCACTCACTATTCTGCTGGTGCAGTCACTGTGTACATACATTACATTACTGATCCTGAGTTACATCCTGTATTATACTCCAGAGCTAAACTCACTATTCTGCTGGTGCAGTCACTATGTACATACATTACATTACTGATCCTGTACTGATTCTGAGTTACATCCTGTATTATACTCCAGAGCTGCACTCACTTTTCTGCAGGTGCAGTCACTGTGTACATACATTACATTACTGATCCTGAGTTCCATCCTGTATTATACTCCAGAGCTGCACTCACTTTTCTGCAGGTGCAGTCACTGTGTACATACATTACATTACTGATCCTGTACTGATCCTGAGTTATATCCTGAATTATACTCCAGAGCTGCACTCACTATTCTGCTGGTGCAGTCACTATGTACATACATTACATTACTGATCCTGTACTGATCCTGAGTTACATCCTGTATTATACTCCAGAGCTGCACTCACTTTTCTGCAGGTGTAGACACTGTGTACATACATTACATTACTGATCCTGAGTTACATCCTGTATTATACTCCTGAGCTGCACTCACTATTCTGCTGGTGCAGTCACTGTGTACATACATTACATTACTGATCTTGAGTTACATCCTGTATTATACTCCAGAGCTGCACTCACTATTCTGCTGGCGCAGTCACTGTGTACATACATTACATTACTGATCTTGAGTTACATCCTGTATTATACTCCAGAGCTGCACTCACTATTCTGCTGGTGCAGTTACTGTGTACATACATTACATTACTGATCCTGTGTTACATCCTGTATTATACAGTCAGTCACTGTGTACATATATTACATTATTGATCCTGCACTGATCCTGAGTTACATCCTGTATTATACTCCAGAGCTGCACTCACTTTTCTGCAGGTGTAGACACTGTGTACATACATTACTGATCCTGCACTGATCCTGTGTTACATCCTGTATTATACTCCATAGCTGCACTCACTATTCTGCTGGTGCAGTCACTGTGTACATACATTACATTGCTGATCCTGAGTTCCATCCTGTATTATACTCCAGAGATGCACTCACTTTTCTGCAGGTGCAGTCACTGTGTACATATATTACATTATTGATCCTGCACTGATCCTGAGTTCCATCCTGTATTATACTCCAGAGCTGCACTCACTATTCTGCTGGTGCAGTCACTGTGTACATACATTACATTACTGATCTTGAGTTACATCCTGTATTATACTCCAGAGCTGCACTCACTATTCTGCTGGCGCAGTCACTATGTACATGCATTACATTACTGATCCTGAGTTACATCCTGTATTATACTCCAGAGCTGCACTCACTATTCTGCTGGTGCAGTCACTGTGTACATACATTACATTGCTGATCCTGAGTTCCATCCTGTATTATACTCCAGAGATGCACTCACTATTCTGCTGGAGCAGTCACTGTGTACATACATTACATTGCTGATCCTGAGTTACATCCTGTATTATACTCCAGAGCTGCACTCACTATTCTGCTGGCGCAGTCACTGTGTACATGCATTACATTACTGATCCTGAGTTCCATCCTGTATTATACTCCAGAGATGCACTCACTATTCTGCTGGAGCAGTCACTGTGTACATACATTACATTATTGATCCTGCACTGATCCTGAGTTACATCCTGTATTATACTCCAGAGCTGCACTCACTTTTCTGCTGGAGCAGTCACTGTGTACATACATTACATTACTGATCCTTTACTGATCCTGAGTTACATCCTGTATTATACTGCAGTGCTGCACTCACTATTCTGCTGGTGCAGTCACTGTGTACATACATTACATTACTGATCCTTTACTGATCCTGAGTTACATCCTGTATTACACTGCAGAGCTGCACTCACTATTCTGCTGGTGCAGTCACTGTGTACATACATTACATTACTGATCCTGAGTTACATCCTGTATTTTACCCCAGAGCTGCACTCACTATTCTGCTGGTGCAGTCACTGTGTACATACATTACATTACTGATCCTGTACTGATCCTGAGTTACATCCTGTATTATACTCCAGAGCTGCACTCACTATTCTGCTGGTGCAGTCACTATGTACATACATTACATTACTGATCCTGTACTGATCCTGAGTTACATCCTGCATTATACTCCAGAGCTGCACTCACTATTCTGCTGGTGCAGTCACTGTGTACATACATTACAATACTGATCCTGAGTTCCATCCTGTATTATACTCCAGAGCTGCACTCACTTTTCTGCAGATGCAGTCACTGTGTACATACATTACATTACTGATTCTGAGTTCCATCCTGTATTATACTCCAGAGCTGCACTCACTTTTCTGCAGGTGCAGTCACTGTGTACATATATTACATTACTGATCCTGCACTGATCCTGAGTTACATCCTGTATTATACTGCAGAGCTGCACTCACTATTCTGCTCGTGCAGTCACTGTGTACATACATTACATTACTGATCCTGTACTGATCCTGAGTTACATCCTGTATTATACTCCAGAGCTGCACTCACATTTCTGCAGGTGTAGACACTGTGTACATACATTACATTACTGATCCTGAGTTCCATCCTGTATTATACTCCAGAGCTGCACTCACTATTCTGCTGGTGCAGTCACTGTGTACATATATTCCATTACTGATCCTGCACTGATCCTGAGTTACATCCTGTATTATACTCCAGAGCTGCACTCACTATTCTGCTGGTGCAGTCACTGTGTACTTACATTACATTACTGATCCTGTACTGATCCTGAGTTACATCCTGTATTATACTCCAGAGCTGCATTCACTATTCTGCTGGTGCAGTCACTGTGTACATACTTTACATTACTGATCCTGTACTGATCCTGAGTTACATCCTGTATTATACTCCAGAGCTGCGCTCACTATTCTGCTGGTGCAGTCACTGTGTACATACATTACATTACTGATCCTGAGCTACATCATGTATTATACCCCAGAGCTGCGCTCACTATTCTGCTGGTGCAGTCACTGTGTACATACATTACATTACTGATCCTGTACTGATCCTGAGTTACATCCTGTATTATACTCCAGAGCTGCACTCACTTTTCTGCAGGTGTAGACACTGTGTACATACATTACATTACTGATCCTGAGTTCCATCCTGTATTATACTCCAGAGCTGCACTCACTATTCTGCTGGTGCAGTCACTGTGTACATATATTCCATTACTGATCCTGCACTGATCCTGAGTTACATCCTGTATTATACTCCAGAGCTGCACTCACTATTCTGCTGGTGCAGTCACTGTGTACTTACATTACATTACTGATCCTGTACTGATCCTGAGTTATATCCTGTATTATACTCCAGAGCTGCATTCACTATTCTGCTGGTGCAGTCACTGTGTACATACATTATATTTCTGATCCTGTACTGATCCTGAGTTACATCCTGTATTATACTCCAGAGCTGCGCTTACTATTCTGCTGGTGCAGTCACTGTGTACAGACATTACATTGCTGATCCTGTACTGATCCGGAGTTACATCCTGTATTATACTCCAGAGCTGCACTCACTATTCTGCTGGTGCAGTCACTGTGTACATACATTACATTACTGATCCTGAGTTACATCCTGTAGTATACCCCAGAGCTGCACTCACTATTCTGCTGGTGCAGCCACTGTGTACATATTTTACATTACTGATCCTGTACTCATCCTGAGTTATATCCTGTATTATACTCCAGAGCTGCACTCACTATTCTGCAGGTGTAGACACTGTGTACATCCATTACATTACTGATCCTGAGTTCCATCCTGTATTATACTCCAGAGCTGCACTCACTATTCTGCTGGTCCAGTCACTGTGTACATACATTACATTACTGATCCTGTGTTACATCCTGTATTATACTCCAGAGCTGCACTCACTATTTTGCTAGTGCAGTCACTGTGTACATACATTACTGATCCGGTGTTACATCCTGTATTATACTCCAGAGCTGCACTCGCTATTCTGCTGGTGCAGTCACTGTGTACATACATTACATTGCTGATCCTGAGTTCCATCCTATATTATACTCCAGAGCTGCACTCACTTTTCTGCAGGTGCAGTCACTGTGTACATATATTACATTATTGATCCTGTACTGATCCTGAGTTACATCTTGTATTATACTGCAGAGCTGCACTCACTATTCTGCTGGTACAGTCACTGTGTACATACATTACATTACTGATCCTTTACTGATCCTGAGTTACATCCTGTATTACACTGCAGAGCTGCAGTCACTATTCTGCTGCTGCAGTCACTGTGTTCATACATTACATTGCTGATCCTTAGTTCCATCCTGTATTATACTCCAGAGCTGCACTCACTTTTCTGCAGGTGCAGTCACTGTGTACATATATTACATTATTGATCCTGAGTTCCATCCTGTATTATACTCCAGAGCTGCACTCACTATTCTGCTGGTCCAGTCACTGTGTACATACATTACATTACTGATCCTGAGTTCCATCCTGTATTATACTCCAGAGCTGCACTCACTATTCTGCTGGTGCAGTCACTGTGTACATACATTACATTACTGATCTTGAGTTACATCCTGTATTATACTCCAGAGCTGCACTCACTATTCTGCTGGTGCAGTCACTGTGTACATACATTACATTACTGATCCTGTGTTACATCCTGTATTATACTCCAGAGCTGCACTCACTATTCTGCTGGTGCAGTCACTGTGTACATACATTACATTACTGATCCTGAGTTCCATCCTGTATTATACTCCAGAGCTGCACTCACTTTTCTGCAGGTGCAGTCACTGTGTACATATATTACATTATTGATCCTGTACTGATCCTGATTTAGATCTTGTATTATACTGCAGAGCTGCACTCACTATTCTGCTGGTGCAGTCACTGTGTACATACATTACATTACTGATCCTTTACTGATCCTGAGTTACATCCTGTATTACACTGCAGAGCTGCACTCACTATTCTGCTGCTGCAGTCACTGTGTTCATACATTACATTGCTGATCCTCAGTTCCATCCTGTATTATACTCCAGAGCTGCACTCACTTTTCTGCAGGTGCAGTCACTGTGTACATATATTACATTATTGATCCTGCACTGATACTGAGTTACATCCTTTATTATACTCCAGAGCTGCACTCACTTTTCTGCTGGAGCAGTCACTGTGTACATACATTACATTACTAATCCTGCACTGATCCTGAGTTACATCCTGTATTATACTCCAGAGCTGCACTCACTATTCTACTGGTGAAGTCACTGTGTACATACATTACATTACTGATCCTGAGTTACATCCTGTATTATACTCCAGAGCTGCACTCACTATTCTACTGGTACAGTCACTGTGTACATACATTACATTACTGATCCTGAGTTACATCCTGTATTATACTCCAGAGCTGCACTAACTATTCTGCCAGTGCAGTCACTGTGCACATGCATTACATTACTGATCCTGAGTTACATCCTGTATTATACTCCAGAGCTGCACTCACTTTTCTGCAGGTGCAGTCACTGTGTACATATATTACATTACTGATCCTGCACTGATCCTGAGTTACATCCTGTATTATACTCCAGAGCTGCACTCACTATTCTGCTGGTGCAGTCACTGTGCACATACATTACATTACTGATCCTGAGTTCCATCCTGTATTATACTCCAGAGCAGCACTCACTTTTCTGCAGGTGCAGTCACTGTGTACTTACATTACATTACTGATCCTGTACTGATCCTGAGTTACATCCTGTATTATACTCCAGAGCTGCATTCACTATTCTGCTGGTGCAGTCACTGTGTACATACATTACATTACTGATCCTGTACTGATCCTGAGTTACATCCTGTATTATACTCCAGAGCTGCACTCACTATTCTGCTGGTGCAGTCACTGTGCACATACATTACATTACTGATCCTGAGTTCCATCCTGTATTATACTCCAGAGCAGCACTCACTTTTCTGCAGGTGCAGTCACTGTGTACATACATTACATTACTGATCCTGAGCTACATCATGTATTATACCCCAGAGCTGCGCTCACTATTCTGCTGGTGCAGTCACTGTGTACATACATTACATTACTGATCCTTTACTGATCCTGAGTTACATCCTGTATTATACTCCAGAGCTGCACTCACTATTCTGCTGGTGCAGTCACTGTGTACATACATTACATTACTGATCCTGAGTTACATCCTGTATTATACTCCAGAGCTGCACTCACTTTTCTGCAGGTGCAGTCACTGTGTACATACATTACATTACTGATCCTGAGCTACATCATGTATTATACCCCAGAGCTGCGCTCACTATTCTGCTGGTGCAGTCACTGTGTACATACATTACATTACTGATCCTTTACTGATCCTGAGTTACATCCTGTATTATACTCCAGAGCTGCACTCACTATTCTGCTGGTGCATTCACTGTGTACATACATTACATTACTGATCCTGAGTTACATCCTGTATTATACTCCAGAGCTGCACTCACTATTCTGCTGGTGCAGTCACTGTGTACATACATTACATTACTGATCCTGAGTTACATCCTGTATTATACTCCAGAGCTGCACTCACTTTTCTGCAGGTGCAGTCACTGTGTACATATATTACATTACTGATCCTGCACTGATCCTGAGTTACATCCTGTATTATACTCCAGAGCTGCACTCACTATTCTGCTGGTGCAGTCACTGTGCACATACATTACATTACTGATCCTGAGTTCCATCCTGTATTATACTCCAGAGCAGCACTCACTTTTCTGCAGGTGCAGTCACTGTGTACTTACATTACATTACTGATCCTGTATTGATCCTGAGTTACATCCTGTATTATACTCCAGAGCTGCATTCACTATTCTGCTGGTGCAGTCACTGTGTACATACATTACATTACTGATCCTGTACTGATCCTGAGTTACATCCTGTATTATACTCCAGAGCTGCGCTCACTATTCTGCTGGTGCATTCACTGTGTACATACATTACATTACTGATCCTGAGCTACATCATGTATTATACCCCAGAGCTGCGCTCACTATTCTGCTGGTGCAGTCACTGTGTACATACATTACATTACTGATCCTGTACTGATCCTGAGTTAGATCCTGTATTATACTCCAGAGCTGCACTCACTATTCTGCTGGTGTAGTCACTGTGTACATACATTACATTACTGATCCTGAGCTACATCATGTATTATACCCCAGAGCTGCACTCACTATTCTGCTGGTGCAGTCATTGTGTACATATATTGCATTACTGATCCTGTACTGATCCTGAGTTACATCCTGTATTATACCCCAGAGCTGCGCTCAATATTCTGCTGGTGCAGTCACTGTGTACAGACATTACATTGCTGATCCTGTACTGATCCTGAGTTACAGCCTCTATTATGCTGCAGAGCTGCACTCACTTTTCTGCAGGTGCAGTCACTGTGTACATACACTACATTACAGATCCTGTACTTATCCTGAGTTACCTCCTGTATTATACTCCTGAGCTGCACTCACTATTCTGCTGGTGGAGTCACTGTGTTCATACATTACATTACTGATCCTGTACTGATCCTGAGTTACATCCTGTATTATACTCCAGAGCTGCACTCACTATTCTGCTGGTGCAGTCACTGTGTACATACATTACTTTATTGATCCTGTACTGATCCTGAGTTACATCCTGTATTATACTCCAGAGCTGCACTCACTATTCTGCTGGTGCAGTCACTGTGTACATACATTACATTACTGATCCTGAGTTACATTCTGTATTATACTCCAGAGCTGCATTCACTATTCTGCTTGTGCAGTCACTGTGTACATACATTATATTTCTGATCCTGTACTGATCCTGAGTTACATCCTGTATTATACTCCAGTGCTGCGCTCACTATTCTGCTGGTGCAGTCACTGTGTACAGACATTACATTGCTGATCCTGTACTGATCCTGAGTTACATCCTGTATTATACTCCAGAGCTGCACTCACTATTCTGCTGGTGCAGTCACTGTGTACATACATTACATTACTGATCCTGTACTGATCCTGAGTTACATCCTGTATTATACTCCATAGCTGCGCTCACTATTCTGCTGGTGCATTCACTGTGTACATACATTACATTACTGATCCTGAGCTACATCATGTATTATACCCCAGAGCTGCGCTCACTATTCTGCTGGTGCAGTCATTGTGTACATATATTACATTACTGATCTCGTACTGATCCTGAGTTACATCCTGTATTTTACTCCAGAGCTGCACTCACTATTCTGCTGGTGTAGTCACTGTGTACATACATTACATTACTGATCCTGAGCTACATCATGTATTATACCCCAGAGCTGCACTCACTATTCTGCTGGTGCAGTCATTGTGTACAAATATTACATTACTGATCCTGTACTGATCCTGAGTTACATCCTGTATTATACCCCAGAGCTGCGCTCACTATTCTGCTGGTGCAGTCACTGTGTACAGACATTACATTGCTGATCCTGTACTGATCCTGAGTTACAGCCTGTATTATACTCCAGAGCTCCACTCACTTTTCTGCAGGTGCAGTCACTGTGTACATACATTACATTACAGATCCTGTACTTATCCTGAGTTACCTCCTGTATTATACTCCTGAGCTGCACTCACTATTCTGCTGGTGCATTCACTGTGTACATACATTACATTACTGATCCTGCGCTACATCATGTATTATACCCCAGAGCTGCGCTCACTATTCTGCTGGTGCAGTCACTGTGTACATACATTACATTACTGATCCTGTACTGATCCTGAGTTACATCCTGTATTATACTCCAGAGCTGCACTCACTATTCTGCTGGTGTAGTCAATGTGTACATACATTATATTACTGATCCTGAGCTACATCATGTATTATACCCCAGAGCTGAACTCACTATTCTGCTGGTGCAGTCATTGTGTACATATATTACATTACTGATCCTGTACTGATCCTGAGTTACATCCTGTATTATACCCCAGAGCTGCGCTCACTATTCTGCTGGTGCAGTCACTGTGTACATACATTATATTTCTGTTCCTGTACTGATCCTGAGTTACATTCTGTATTATACTCCAGAGCTGCATTCACTATTCTGCTTGTGCAGTCACTGTGTACATACATTATATTTCTGATCCTGTACTGATCCTGAGTTACATTCTGTATTATACTCCAGAGCTGCGCTCACTATTCTGCTGGTGCAGTCACTGTGTACAGACATTACATTGCTGATCCTGTACTGATCCTGAGTTACATCCAGTATTATACTCCAGAGCTGCACTCACTATTCTGCTGGTGCAGTCACTGTGTACATACAGTACATTACTGATCCTGTACTGATCCTGAGTTACATCCTGTATTATACTCCAGAGCTGCGCTCACTATTCTGCTGGTGCATTCACTGTGTACATACATTACATTACTGATCCTGCGCTACATCATGTATTATACCCCAGTGCTGCGCTCACTATTCTGCTGGTGCAGTCACTGTGTACATACATTACATTACTGATCCTGTACTGATCCTGAGTTACATCCTGTATTATACTCCAGAGCTGCACTCACTATTCTGCTGGTGTAGTCAATGTGTACATACATTATATTACTGATCCTGAGCTACATCATGTATTATACCCCAGAGCTGAACTCACTATTCTGCTGGTACAGTCATTGTGTACATATATTACATTACTGATCCTGCACTGATCCTGAGTTACATCCTGTATTATACCCCAGAGCTGCGCTCACTATTCTGCTGGTGCAGTCACTGTGTACAGACATTACATTGCTGATCCTGTACTGATCCTGAGTTACAGCCTGTATTATGCTGCAGAGCTGCACTCACTTTTCTGCAGGTGCAGTCACTGTGTACATACATTACATTACAGATCCTGTACTTATCCTGAGTTACCTCCTGTATTATACTCCTGAGCTGCACTCACTATTCTGCTGGTGGAGTCACTGTGTACATACATTACATTACTGATCCTGTACTGATCCTGAGTTACATCCTGTATTATACTCCAGAGCTGCACTCACTATTCTGCTGGTGCAGTCACTGTGTACATACATTACTTTATTGATCCTGTACTGATCCTGAGTTACATCCTGTATTATACTCCAGAGCTGCACTCACTTTTCTGCTGGTGCAGTCACTGTGTACATACATTACATTACTGATCCTGAGTTACATTCTGTATTATACTCCAGAGCTGCGCTCACTATTCTGCTGGTGCAGTCACTGTGTACAGACATTACATTGCTGATCCTGTACTGATCCTGAGTTACATCCTGTATTATACTCCAGAGCTGCACTCACTATTCTGCTGGTGCAGTCACTGTGTACATACATTACATTACTGATCCTGACTTACATCCTGTAGTATACCCCATAGCTGCACTCACTATTCTGCTGGTGCAGTCACTGTGTACATATTTTACATTACTGATCCTGTACTGATCCTGAGTTACATCCTGTATTATACTCCAGAGCTGCATTCACTATTCTGCTGGTGCAGTCACTGTGTACAGACATTACATTACTGATCCTGTACTGATCCTGAGTTACATCCTGTATTATACCCCAGAGCTGCGCTCACTATTCTGCTGGTGCAGTCACTGTGTACAGACATTACATTGCTGATCCTGTACTGATCCTGAGTTACAGCCTGTATTATACTCCAGAGCTCCACTCACTTTTCTGCAGGTGCAGTCACTGTGTACATACATTACATTACAGATCCTGTACTTATCCTGAGTTACCTCCTGTATTATACTCCTGAGCTGCACTCACTATTCTGCTGGTGCATTCACTGTGTACATACATTACATTACTGATCCTGCGCTACATCATGTATTATACCCCAGAGCTGCGCTCACTATTCTGCTGGTGCAGTCACTGTGTACATACATTACATTACTGATCCTGTACTGATCCTGAGTTACATCCTGTATTATACTCCAGAGCTGCACTCACTATTCTGCTGGTGTAGTCAATGTGTACATACATTATATTACTGATCCTGAGCTACATCATGTATTATACCCCAGAGCTGAACTCACTATTCTGCTGGTGCAGTCATTGTGTACATATATTACATTACTGATCCTGTACTGATCCTGAGTTACATCCTGTATTATACCCCAGAGCTGCGCTCACTATTCTGCTGGTGCAGTCACTGTGTACATACATTATATTTCTGTTCCTGTACTGATCCTGAGTTACATTCTGTATTATACTCCAGAGCTGCATTCACTATTCTGCTTGTGCAGTCACTGTGTACATACATTATATTTCTGATCCTGTACTGATCCTGAGTTACATTCTGTATTATACTCCAGAGCTGCGCTCACTATTCTGCTGGTGCAGTCACTGTGTACAGACATTACATTGCTGATCCTGTACTGATCCTGAGTTACATCCAGTATTATACTCCAGAGCTGCACTCACTATTCTGCTGGTGCAGTCACTGTGTACATACAGTACATTACTGATCCTGTACTGATCCTGAGTTACATCCTGTATTATACTCCAGAGCTGCGCTCACTATTCTGCTGGTGCATTCACTGTGTACATACATTACATTACTGATCCTGCGCTACATCATGTATTATACCCCAGTGCTGCGCTCACTATTCTGCTGGTGCAGTCACTGTGTACATACATTACATTACTGATCCTGTACTGATCCTGAGTTACATCCTGTATTATACTCCAGAGCTGCACTCACTATTCTGCTGGTGTAGTCAATGTGTACATACATTATATTACTGATCCTGAGCTACATCATGTATTATACCCCAGAGCTGAACTCACTATTCTGCTGGTACAGTCATTGTGTACATATATTACATTACTGATCCTGCACTGATCCTGAGTTACATCCTGTATTATACCCCAGAGCTGCGCTCACTATTCTGCTGGTGCAGTCACTGTGTACAGACATTACATTGCTGATCCTGTACTGATCCTGAGTTACAGCCTGTATTATGCTGCAGAGCTGCACTCACTTTTCTGCAGGTGCAGTCACTGTGTACATACATTACATTACAGATCCTGTACTTATCCTGAGTTACCTCCTGTATTATACTCCTGAGCTGCACTCACTATTCTGCTGGTGGAGTCACTGTGTACATACATTACATTACTGATCCTGTACTGATCCTGAGTTACATCCTGTATTATACTCCAGAGCTGCACTCACTATTCTGCTGGTGCAGTCACTGTGTACATACATTACTTTATTGATCCTGTACTGATCCTGAGTTACATCCTGTATTATACTCCAGAGCTGCACTCACTTTTCTGCTGGTGCAGTCACTGTGTACATACATTACATTACTGATCCTGAGTTACATTCTGTATTATACTCCAGAGCTGCGCTCACTATTCTGCTGGTGCAGTCACTGTGTACAGACATTACATTGCTGATCCTGTACTGATCCTGAGTTACATCCTGTATTATACTCCAGAGCTGCACTCACTATTCTGCTGGTGCAGTCACTGTGTACATACATTACATTACTGATCCTGACTTACATCCTGTAGTATACCCCATAGCTGCACTCACTATTCTGCTGGTGCAGTCACTGTGTACATATTTTACATTACTGATCCTGTACTGATCCTGAGTTACATCCTGTATTATACTCCAGAGCTGCATTCACTATTCTGCTGGTGCAGTCACTGTGTACAGACATTACATTACTGATCCTGTACTGATCCTGAGTTACATCCTGTATTATACTCCAGAGCTGCACTCACTATTCTGCTGGTGCAGTCACTGTGTACATACATTACATTACTGATCCTGACTTACATCCTGTAGTATACCCCAGAGCTGCACTCACTATTCTGCTGGTGCAGTCACTGTGTACATATTTTACATTACTGATCCTGTACTGATCCTGAGTTACATCCTGTATTATACTCCAGAGCTGCATTCACTATTCTGCTGGTGCAGTCTCTGTGTACATACATTACATTTCTGATCCTGTACTGATCCTGAGTTACATCCTGTATTATACTCCAGAGCTGCGCTCACTATTCTGCTGGTGCAGTCACTGTGTACAGACATTACATTGCTGATCCTGTACTGATCCTGAGTTACATCCTGTATTATACTCCAGAGCTGCACTCACTATTCTGCTGGTGCAGTCACTGTGTACATACATTACATTACTGATCCTGACTTACATCCTGTAGTATACCCCAGAGCTGCACTCACTATTCTGCTGGTGCAGTCACTGTGTACATATTTTACATTACTGATCCTGTACTGATCCTGAGTTACATCCTGTATTATACTCCAGAGCTGCATTCACTATTCTGCTGGTGCAGTCTCTGTGTACATACATTACATTACTGATCCTGTACTGATCCTGCGTTACATCCTGTATTATACTCCAGAGCTGCACTCACTATTCTGCTGGTGCAGTCACTGTGTACATACATTACACTACTGATCCTGAGTTACATCCTGTATTATACTGCAGAGCTGTACTCACTATTCTGCTGGTACAGTCACTGTGTACATACATTACATTACTGATCCTGAGTTACATCCTGTATTATACTGCAGAGCTGCACTCACTATTCTGCTGCTGCAGTCACTGTGTACATACATTACATTACTGATCCTGAGCTACATCCTGTATTATACTCCAGAGCTGCACTCACTATTCTGCTGGTTCAGTCACTGTGTACATATATTACATTACTGATCCAGAGTTCCATCCTGTATTATACTCCAGAGCTGCACTCACTTTTCTGCAGGTGCAGTCACTGTGTACATACATTACATTACTGATCCTGAGTTACATCCTGTACTATAGTCCAGAGCTGCACTCACTTTTCTGCAGGTGCAGTCACTGTGTACATACATTACATTACTGATCCTGAGTTACATCCTGTATTATACTCCAGAGCTGCACTCACTATTCTGCTGGTCCAGCCGCTCCCTCTCTCCTCACACACATATTATACATATACACACAATAATAACTACCTACACCATGACATCTGGTCCGGTTACCAAACAAATAATAACAATATAATAAACAATAACCGACAAATTATATACAAACTAATATATACATTCTTCTTTTTTTTTTTTTTTTTTAAATAAATAAAATAAAATAAATACTAACTATACAAATATATACAAGACAAAACAAAACCCCCCACACTCAAGCCCACCAGTCCCTCCCCGGCACTGACCTGAGAGCTGGTCCTGCGCCTCATGCCTCAGTCCAACGTCCATAGGCCAGATCAGGCAGTGCCAGTTTTTCACCCAAATAACCAGTGTCCCACAAGATGAACCCACCTCCCCCCTTTTCCCTCCACCCAACCTAACACCTACACCCAAACCCATATATACAATATATACAGAAACAAACAATACAATAACCACAACTGACAAAGCCCAAGTTCGGCGCCTGCAGCCCTACATCACTGTCTACTGATCAATAAAACAAAAATCTATGGTGTCAGCAGCAGCCCACCACCAGGAGAGGCGATGACCAGACTAGGGCACACTAAAAGAAAAGCCCCTCCAGAGGAGAGCTGCCCTCCGTGTACCCAGTCTCTCATACTCCAGAGAACGCACCTTCACCAGGTCACCGAGTATGGTCCTAAACACATCGTCCACTGGGAGGATTTTCCGCTGCGTCGATACTAAGCACCGTGCGTTCCACGTGTGATACCTAACCACTGCGCTAACTAGAAATAAGGTGCAGCGGTCCCGACCACCCAGGTCCCCGAATGCTCCATAGGCCCATTCCGCATAAGAGAGACCGACCAGCCGGGGCCAGCCAATGGAGGCGCCCACCCTGTTGTACACTTCTGTGTTAAAGGGACAACGAAGCAGGAAGTGGTCCATGCTTTCAAGCATGGTACCACAATGCTCCCGAGGACAGTTCCTGTCCTCAGAGCTCCTACACTTCAGATTGTTCCTCACACACAGTTTCCCATGGAAGCAGCGCCAAGCCAAGTCCCAAACCTTCGAGGGGATCCTGATAGAATTCAAAAGATGCAGACCCACCCCAAGATTCCGACTTGGGCAATCCCTGAGCGCCAGAGGCCTCTGAAAATAGGTCAACAGAACCCTTTTGTCAAGGAGCTTCCTTGGCAGAGTCCTGACCTCCCACATTCCCAGACCCCACCAGCGAATTACCTTCAGAACCACGGTAGCGTAAGCCGGGAGATGTTCATGCGGTGTGCAGAGATCCTTCACTTGCCCTCCTGTCTCCCATTCCTGGAAGAAAGGCTGAAACCATCCCTTACAGGAGAATACCCACGGAGTAGCCCTCTCTTTCCAGAGGTTTGCAATATTGATCTTAATGAAGGTATTCACAAGGAATACCACAGGGTTGACCATACCCAACCCTCCTAGTCTCCTCGTACGGTAAGTAACCTCCCTCTTGACCAGGTTCAGTCTATTCCCCCATAACAGTTGAAAGAACAAACTGTAGACCCGAGTCCAGAGAGGCTCTGGCAAGATGCACACACTGCCCAGATAGATCAGCAAAGAGAGCAGGTAAGTTTTGATCAGGTTTACCCTCTCCCTTAGGGTCAAAGACCAACCCTTCCATTGGTTCACCTTCTGAGTGGCGATCTCTAGCCTGCTGTCCCAATTTTGTTTGGGGTAATCCCCCTGGCCAAATTCGATGCCAAGAACTTTTGCAGAGACTTTGGGTTCTGGAAGGGTGTCCGGGAGATCAAAACCAGGATCTCCTCCTCCCAGCCAGAGACTCTCACACTTATCCCGGTTGATCTTAGACCCGGATGCCTCCGAGTAGCGATTTACCTCTGACATCAGCCATTCTGCCTCCCCATCAGAGGAAACAAAAACGGTGACGTCATCGGCATACGCCACCACTCTCAGAGTGGCTTCCGGTGCTGCCCGGTCCATCCCGATCCCAGCCAACGGTCCACGCTCCACCCTCCTAAGAAGTGGGTCAATCGCAAACACGTACAGTAGCGGGCTCAAGGGACAACCCTGGCGAACACCACACCCAACCTCAAAAGAGCTGCCAATCCAACCGTTCACAAGCGGGAAACTCTCTGCCCCAGAGTACAAGGTCTTAAGCCAATCAACAAACCCCCCCGGCAGGCCATACCTCAGAAGGACAGACCAGAGGTACTCATGATTAACCCGATCAAACGCTTTTGCCTGGTCCAATGACAGCATGTACCCCTTCCAGTGGCCAGCCCTACCCTGCTCCACCGCCTCTCGGACACAGAGTACAGCACTAATTGCACTGCGGCCCGGAACAGAGCAATGCTGGGCCCCCGAAAGGAGCTGGGGTGCAAATTTCACCAGCCGATTAAACAGCACCTTTGCCAAAACCTTCCTGTCTGCATTCAGAAGCGCTATGGGAGGCCAATTCTCAATGCAAGATGGGTCCTTACCCTTTGACAAGATGATCAGGGCAGACCTCCTCATTGACTTTGGCATAGTGCCCGAGGAAAGACACTCATTGAATACCTCAGTCAAGAGGGGAACCAAGGCGTCCTTAAAGGTCTTATAGAATTCAGATGTTAAGCCATCCGGACCGGGAGATTTCTTCAGGGCAAGCCCTTCAATCGCCAACTTAACTTCCTCTTCCCTGATCATCTCTGTCAAAACGCCAAGAGAGGGGTCTACCCCTGGTTCGGGGACGGCTTCAGCCAGAAAAGCCGACATCTCATCCCAATCCAGATCCCTCTTCCCCAAGAGGTGCGAGTAGAAGGATCTGACGACCTCCAGGATCCCTGATCTGGATCTTTTCAAGGACCCCGCAGTGTCAACCAGTCCTGTAACAACTTTACTATTCACTGACATCTTGCAGTTTCTATAAGGGTCGGGCGAGCGGTACTTCCCGTAATCCCTCTCAAAAACCAAAGATGCGTGTCTATCATACTGACACCTCATTAGCAAAGATTTCACTCTGGAGATCTCCTCGCGGCTACCTCCAGTTGAGACAAGATGCTCGAGTTTCCTCCTCAGGCCCTGATACAGGCGGTACCTGTCCAGGCTCCTGAGGCTCGAGAGCTGGCGGAAGAATCTCGCCACCCTTTTCTTAAACATCTCCCACCACTCTGAATTACTACTACAAAGATCCAGTAAGGGTACCTGGCTCTGAAGAAAATCCTCAAAGGACTGTCTTATCTCCGCTTCTTCCAAGAGAGACGAATTGAGCCTCCAAAAGCCTCTTCCCATCCGGGGGGTCTCTGTAACATTCAGGGAAAACAAAATCAAACAGTGATCGGAGAACTCCACCTCAACAACAGATACTGCTGAAGAGACGGCTTCCTCCTTTAAATAAAACCTGTCTATCCTGGACCTACAGTTACCTCTATGATAGGTGAACCCCTCGTGGCCTGCGGTGTGCCGGATGTGGACATCCACCAGGCGAGCCTCACTAGCTATACTATTAAGGGCGACGCTATCATGTCAGCTTGTCTCTGGAACCTCCTCTATCCCGGGGCCTCGTGACAGTGTTGAAGTCCCCTCCAAAGACGACCTGCCGACTTGTAAAAAGGTAGGGCTTGATCCTCATAAAGAGACACTTCCGGTCCCATTTAGATTGGGGACCATAGATGTTAATGAGCCGAAGCTCTTGTCCCTTCATGAGGACATCTAATATCAGGCACCTCCCCATTTCTAACTCAATAACCCGTCGGCATTCTACCGGTGCGGTTAAAAGGACCGCCACTCCGCTATACGGCTCGGCCGCAAGAGACCAATAGGAGGGCCCGAGTCTCCACTCCCTCTTAGCTATAAAAACCTCTGCCATATTTGGCAGCCTGGTCTCTTGCAAAAAGAAAATGTCAGCTTCAACCCGGCTGAGAAAATCAAAGGCCGCAAATCTAGCCATGTTTGACTTAATGCTGGCGACATTAATGGACGCCAGCGTCAACGGAGTGGGTACCGCCATCATTGGTGATTGAATTAGATGGCTTTCTTCTTCCCACTCCCCTTATCCTCTGCCTCAGAGGAGGAATCCTTCCACCACACAGAGGTGTCCATTCCCACATTTTTCCTTCTTTTTTCGTCCTCGTCTCTGGACTATGGGCCAGTCCCTCCCCCCAAGGACCTTGCATCCCCAGGAGGAGGAGACTCGGCGCCCCCTGTAAGCTCCGCTGAAGCCGGAACCTCAGCCTCCTCCTCAGAGGAAGAGATGTTATCAAGGGCTTGGAACCGGTTAGAAAGACCAACTAGAGGGGAGTCGGTTTTACCTTCCTTAGGTACCTTGGTCAGAGCGGGAGAAGATGTTTTATCTCCCTTCTTTTTCTTCTTTTTGGTGCCGAGCTTACGCTTGTGCTCTAGCCACCGCTTATTATCCTCATCCATACTTTCATAATGGGAGGATTCTGAAGCAGAGGCAGTTTCCTCCCTGTGGATCCTCCTGACCTCCTCATCCAACTCATCATCCCTCGGGGCCTCAGCAGCAACACTGGCATCCAGGACAGGGGCTGCCCCGGTAGTCTGGGGCTCGCCCCTCTCCGTCTCCTGTCTGCGCTTGTCTAGACGCCTCAGCTGGGCAGGCGTCTTTTTATTGCTTTTCTTCCCTCGCCCCTCAGCTCCCCCACCCCTGCTAGTCCCCTCTCCAGCAGAATCGGCCTCACGGCTTACTCCCACCGGGGTCTCGACTGCATTAGCAAAGGAGCGAGGACAACGGCTGAATGGGTGGCCTAACTCACCACAAAGGTGGCACCTAATCTCCACACAAGAGGCGGCAAGATGGCCAACACCCCCACACAACGCGCATTTCTGCACAGTGCAGTTTGCACTGAAGTGTGTGGGGTCGCCGCACCTGTGACAGAGCTTCGGTTGCCCCAGGTAGAAGACCAGGATACGATCCCTACCTAGGAAGGCAGACGATGGAATGTGGGCAACCGTACCACCTGAACGCTTAAGTTTTACCATAAACGTCCAGGCCCCTGACCAGATACTAAACTCGTCGCGGTTTTTCTTTGGCATCTCCACCACCTCTCCATACCGTCCAAGCCACGTCATGATGTCATAGCAAGAAAACGACTCGTTACGAGTCATCATGGTCACTTTCTTGATCTGGTTTTGGCGAGACACTGCCTGAACGGCAAAGTCTCGCCAGCCGGGCTCATTTTTTGCCAACTCATAATTCACCCAGAAGAGCTCAAGCCCCTCCGGCCGAACAAAGCTGACATCAAACTCAGGCATGGAATAGGGATGTATCAAGGCGTAGATGTCAATCGCCTTGAAGCCCATCCTCAGCAGGAGCTCCACAACTTTAGACCTTGGCGGACATGCATCACTGCCCCTCCACCGAAGACGGACCACATTCCTACGCACACTGCCTGGCCCGGCTGTTGGGAGGGACCACACTGTTTCTCCCCCTTTTTGCTCTTGGAAGGCCCCGAGGCCATGCCTCTCTATCCAGAAGGATAGATCAACCTCTCGACCCTCTACCATTAGTGATCTCTCCCCCTTCTTTAGAGCCTCCAGAAGGCACCTTTGCAACATGCCGTCCCCAAAGCCCGGAGACGAGGAGGATGCCCTATTTGCCCCGGAGGTGACACTGGCATAACTCTGGACAGGTGTTGCCACCCCCGGGGGGGCAACCGGACCAGTGACCACATCAGCCCCAACAGTATCACCATTACCCACCTCCATCTCACCCTCCACCAAACCAGCAACCACACCACTAGACAATGAATTATCCTCATTCACCTCCACCACCACATTCATTCCTGCTGGACGAGTAACAATGGTGGATGACCTTTTGACCTCCGCATCAGGCACAAGGGACTCAGTCACCTCCATAGAACTGGAGGCGACCTAACCCCCGGTCTTATGTGTGCCCTCCACATCATCGGTCGGTAATTTCCGCTGTTTGGCATTTGGTATAATGTGCAGCTGATCTCTAGCTGCAGTTAGGCGCCGCTGATCTTTAGCATCAGGATCTTCCGGACCAGCGACGCCAACACAAAATAGCACTTTCGTGGGAGGACCGGAACGCTCAGCCCCAACTGCCCCCTCACACTGCCGCCGCTTCTCAACTAAGTGATCAGCGGCAACAGCATTCAGAGGCACAGAGGCTACCGGAGCTGCCCCCGACACCGGGCTGCTCCCTCCTCCCACTGAGGAGCGCACCACAGCATCGTGGCCTGATGGAACGCCCGCCGCCGGGCCGCCCTCACTGTCCAGCCTCTCGGCTGATGCACCTCCTGCTACGTCCCCACTACTACAAGCAGAGACGGAGCTCTGCGCCTCACTACCGCGCTCTGTAATCTCCCCGCGCCTTTGCTCCGGATCCACAGCAGAACCCGGGCTGGGCTGGGCAACGGGGCTTATACAGCGAGCTGAGCCTGCCGCCGACTCAGGGGGTACAGGGAGGGGGGCATATACGTATCTTACCGCTTCCTGCAGCTTTGGCTTGGTCTTCTTTGCCTTTTTGTGGCCCCCAGGTGCCTCTTCTGGTAGATCGTCACCAAGATGGAAGTTTTGGAGGCACACTGGGGACTCCAGGAGCTTAATCTCCGCCATTAGCGCCCCTCCCTGGCCGCTGCTGTCACTGTCCTCCCCAGAGCCGGCAGAACTGCGACCGGATGTCACTGTCGCCTGTCCTGCAGGGAGCTCGCTGCACGTGGCCTGCGGGTGACTTTGCAGGCTGCCAGGTGGGGCTTGCTGCTGGTCATCATCACTCTCATCATCCACCTGGCTCTCAGGCTGCAGCCCTATCTGCCTTTGCTCTCTGGTATCAGCCATTTCTCTAAAGCAGTCTTCATTTATAAGTTTTTCTTTGAAAGGACCACTCTGCTCCCTGATGGTGGCTTTCCTAAGTTCCAGGCGTTGAATTTCACTGCTCAGTCTTTTTACCTCGGCTTGGAGTTTTGCCTTCCTTGGTTTGGAGGCCCCCACAGCTTTGGCACTTGTGCAGCGCAGCTCCTCCCGGAGCCTCCTGATGAGCTTGCTGGCATCTTCATACTCACGGAGGCGGATCATGACCCGGGAGGCATAGGTGGACACAGACTCCCGGGGTCCCTGCAGCACCCATTCCCCCTCAGGGAGGTCGGCCTCACCTCCGTGAGCACTCAGCTTTCCTCCGGAAGGAGCGCCATCTTGCACGCCGCTGTCAGGCTTTTCCTCCATGCTGGAAGCCTTGCGGCTTCTGGGGGTCTCCACAATCCCGGGGGGAGTAGGAGCCACATTGCTGCGACTCCTGGTGCAGCGTCTCACCCCCGAGTCCTCTGATGTGCAGGCCGGTTGCTGGTTTCTTCTGCCCCCCGCCGGCCTGGTTCGGGAAGCAGAAGCCTGGGACTTGGCTCCATCACTCATCCCAGAAACCCGTTCCCTCCCTGGGAAAGAGAGAGAGCAGGTCCCCAGGTGGAGAGGTGTTGGTTTCTCAGAGATCAGGAGCTCACAGCAGGATCTGCAGCCACCACACCCGCAATCACCACACTGACTAGCAGCTGATCAGAGCTGCACCCAGTATGCTGCTGGTGGAGTCACTGTGTGCATACATTACATTACTGATCCTGAGTTACATCCTGTATTATACTTACTCCAGAGCTGCACTCAATATTCTGCTGGAGCAGTCACTGTGTACATACATTACATTACTGATCCTGAGTTACATCCTGTATTTTACCCCAGAGCTGCACTCACTATTCTGCTGGTGCAGTCACTGTGTACAAACATTACATTACATTACTGATCCTGTACTGATCCTGAGATACATCCTGTATTATACTCCAGAGCTGCACTCACTATTCTGCTTGTGCAGTCACTATGTACATACATTACATTACTGATCCTGAGTTACATCCTGTATTATACTCCAGAGCTGCACTCACTATTCTGCTTGTGCAGTCACTGTGTCCATATATTACATTACTGATCCTGCATTGATCCTGAGTTACATCCTGTGTTATACTCCAGAGCTGCACTCACTATTCTGCTGGTGCAGTCACTGTGTACATACATTACATTACTGATCCTGAGTTACATCCTGTATTATACCCCAGAGCTGCACTCACTATTCTGCTGGTGTAGTCACTGTGCACATATATTACATTACTGATCCTGCACTGATCCTGAGTTACATCATGTATTATACTCCAGAGCTGCACTCACTATTCTGCCAGTGCAGTCACTATGGACATACATTACATTACTGATCCTGCACTGATCCTGAGTTACATCCTGTATTATACTCCAGAGCTGCACTCACTATTCTGCTGGTGCAGTCACTGTGTACATACATTACATTACTGATCCTGAGTTACATCCTGTATTATACTGCAGAGCTGCACTCACTATTCTGCTGCTGCAGTCACTGTGTACATATATTACATTACTGATCCTGAGTTACATCCTGTATTATAGTCCAGAGCTGCACTCACTATTCTGCTGGTGCAGTCACTGTGTTCATATATTACATTACTGATCCTGAGTTACTTCCTGTATTATACTCCAGAGCTACACTCACTATTCTGCTGCTGCAGTCACTGTGTACATACATTATATTACTGATCCTGAGTTACATCCTGTATTTTACCCCAGAGCTGCACTCACTATTCTGCCAGTGCAGTCACTATGTACATACATTACATTACTGATCCTGCACTGATCCTGAGTTACATCCTGTATTATACTCCAGAGCTGCACTCACTAATCGGCTGGAGCAGTCACTGTGTACATACATTGCATTACTGATCCTGAGTTACATCCTGTATTATACCCCAGAGCTGCACTCACTATTCTGCTGGTGTAGTCACTGGGTACATACACTACATTACTGATCCTGAGTTACATCCTGTATTATACTCCAGAGCTGCACACACTATTCTGCTGGTGCAGTCACTGTGTACATACATTACATTACTGATCCTGAGTTACATCCTGTGTTATACTCCAGAGCTGCACTCACTATTCTGCCAGTGCAGTCACTGTGTACATACATTACTGATCCTGAGTTACATCCTGTATTATACCCCAGAGCTGCACTCACTATTCTGCTGGTGTAGTCACTGTGTACATGCATTACATTACTGATCCTGCACTGATCCTGACTTACATCCTGTATTATACTGCAGAGCTGCACTCACTATTCTGCCAGTGCAGTCACTATGTACATACATTACATTACTGATCCTGCACTGATCCTGAGTTACATCCTGTATTATACTCCTGAGCTGCACTCACTATTCTGCCAGTGCAGTCACTATGTACATACATTACATTACTGATCCTGAGTTACATCCTGTATTATACTCCAGAGCTGCACTCACTATTCTGCTGGTACAGTCACTGTGTACATACATTACATTACTAATCGGAGAGAATTATGAATACAGCTCTGGAGTATTATACTGGTTGTAATGATAAGTAATACAATATATTTAAGCAGTAATATGCGTCTCACAATTCGACAAACCCTTTCTAACAACATTCCCTCTTGAACATTGGAGAAACCTCACTGTCCTGTAATATTACAGTATATTATATATAACGCTCTGGATTCATTGTAGCGTTTGTTCTGTTAGTAAATAACAATGTAACATTAATAGACCCCAGATGTGGTGATCAGAGAGGGGCCGCTGCTCTTACCAGGGATGGTGCGGCCATTGTTCTCCTGGATGTGCTCTGCTGCGGTTCTGCTGCTGGACTGGGCTGTGACCCCGACTCCAGGACACATTATATAAGGGTCACACTTGTTTCTGGCCTTTCCTGGAAAGTTCATTACCGGATATTCAGGTTTCAATGACTTTGTGTATTTTTTATGATTTATTTTTCCTAATCTTTAGTAATGGGAAACACTGGGAGAATGGAAAGGTCCGGATCATCTCCGCTGTGGAATCCCTTAATCACTAATTAACCTGCAGAGCGGACACAGAAATAATATTCCCTGATGAAGATAAGAAGAGTCATAAACCCGAGCGCGGACTTGTAATAACAGGTGTGAGAAGCAGAAGACGTTCTGTCACTCCATATACTCAGAGGGGCATCTGCGGACTGCGGGGGATGTCAGATGTAGTAGACTGCCTTATAGGCGTGTGAGTGGTGTGACGGGGGTAATTCTGGGTATAATTAATTGGGGAAACAATCTATAAAACACCATAAATGAGGGGTGTCAGTGCTTTATGTATGATTGTATGAATGCTCGGCGGTCTTTCCCCGCTCCACCCCGACTCATGGAGAAAGCCTGACAGTCCTGCTGCTTCCACCTAATTAAACAGAAAGCCCATAAAGCCAATTCATCATTGCCTTGGGTCTGTTTTTTGTTTGTGCCATATTCATCTTTTCATTTGCCCTTTTTTATCGCCACTGTTTTATTTCTTCATCTGTTGGTTTTTATGTTCTCCGTTGCCGGTGAGGTTTTGCCTTTCCAGATGTTTTCTTCTGGTTCATCATTTACGACTTTCTGAAAAGTTACAAAAGTTTTGCAGATATGCACTTGTGGCGCCCCTGCGGGTGGTTCAGTCTCCACAGGGGTACTGCATCTCAGCCAGAAGTGTGGTACCCCACTCTCAGGTAAGGAGGGAGCACTACCCGGGACCCACACACTCACATCCAACACTACACCACCTCATTAGGGAAGGGCAAGATTGCTCCTGAGGGAGAGCACAGCCCCTGTCCCTGTGTAGAGGTACACAGGGGGTCCATTCAAGTGCACCCAAATTAACTGAGAGTCTGCTGGATCACTTCCCCGGAGGACACAGGACGACGTGGGCGGTTATAATTCGGCGGTTGTAACCTGGAGGATCTTGACAACTGTGAGTAAAACCTGAAGACTGCACCCGCTGTGTCCTTGACTAATTGCTGCACCACCTGCCTTGCACTACACCAACATCAACCTCATCAAATACTATATCCTGCCCTGGAGCTGAGCTCTGCCGGTGGAGAGCTGCACTATCTCTGCTGCGTCACCATCAGCTCCAGAGGATCTGCACCGCAGCGGCGCCCCCTATAGCCACATACCACGGGTGGCGTCACAAATTTTATCCCCCTTTTCTTTATTCCCAAATTGACTTTCACTGTTCTTCATTTGACCGCCCTGGGCCATGGACCGGGTCACCGCCACCGTGACAATACAGGACCGGCCCGGCTACCGAGTACCCCACGGCCCATGGGGCGCGTCACTCCTCTCTCCTCTCCCTCCCTTGAGTGATTTTATGTATGCTAGTTTATTTTTTATTTTGGGCGGGGGGGGGGGTGCAAAATGTGCAACTTATTGTGCTGAAGAAAGGCAAAAAAAAGTTTTAATAAAAATAAAGGAAATGTTTTTCTTTAGTGCAGAGTTCATGAATCATTGATATAAAGTTACTAGAGATGATGGAATCTGCCAGGATTTCTATTTGTCAAAATGTGAGAATTTTACAGGGAAATTTGATTTGCCGCAAAGTTATTCTCTGCTAATTGAATCTTCCTCATTATGGGGTCTCTATTGTAATATCTTTAATCTATTGTAACCGTTTGCCCTCTATGGTTCAGCAAGATGGCGGCTGCAGCCGGCTGTCGTTATGTTGAATATGCAATAAAACTTATATTCTGGAGAAAACGGAGTTTTGTACAATTCAAAATTCAATGAGAATTCCAGTCGAATAAATTTCATCATCTTTAATAGTTACATTACAGGAAAGCAATGATGGGGGGATAGTTATATTAGGAAACCCCGAGGTCCGTCACTGCTGTGAGTTATTATCTCTGAGGCCCCAGATAAGCGGAGAGTTCAGATAAACGATGGCCGTGATTTAGGGAAGTGCTGGGATCTGACGCTGGTTTCTCTCTTTTATAATCGGACATTATAGGGCAGAGTCGGACAGTCCACAGTGACGGCCTCCATTCCTCACCGGTCACAGACACTGCGGGAACTTACAGAAACTTTTAGGAAAACTCTGATTCCTGATATGGAGACTCCAACTGGAGCAAAAAGTGGTATAAATAGCGAGAGGGACGGGGATGGAAGGATCAGACAGGAGATCCACCGGAATATAGAGAGACCAGAAGAAGCAGGATGGTCCTTACAAGGACATCTCTCATCCTTGTGAGCAGGGGTGGATTAAGAGTAGCAAGGGCCCCGGGCAGTTTAGACGGCATGGGCCCCCCACACACACACACACCTGATGTATCACATGACTTGTGACATGATCTCCCTTTGATAGATCATGTAATAGTTCATGTGAAAATAATTCTGCACGATATTAATATATTAACCCCTTCGCAACCTTGGGTTTTGTCGTTTTTGCTTTTTCGTTTTTTGCTCCCCTTGTTCCCAGAGCCATAGCGTCTTTATTTTTTAGACAATATGGCCGTGTGAGGGCTTATTTTTTGCGGGACAAGCTGTACTTTTCAACGGCATTACTAGTTTTACCATAGCATGTAGGGGAAAACGGTAAAAAAATTCCAAGTGCGGTAAAATTGCAAAAAAAGTGCAATACCACAGTTGTTTTTTATTTATTTTTTTTACCACGCTCACTGAATGCTAAAACTGACTTGCCATTCTTATTCTCCAGGTCATTACGAGTTCGTAGACACCAAACATGTATAGGTTATTTTATATTTAAGTGGTTAAAAAAAACTCCAAAATTTGGTAAAAAATTTTTTAAAAAAATAGCGCCATTTTCCGAGACCTGTAGCGTCTCCATTTTTCGGGATCTGGGGCTGGGTGAGGGCTTATTTTTTGCGCGTCGGGCTTATGTTTTTATTGATAACATTTTGGGGTAGATCCGATGTTTTGATCGCCCGTTATTGCATTTTATTGCAATTTTGCGGCGACCAAAAAACGTAATTCTGGCGTTTAGAATTTTTTTCTCGTTACACCGTTTACCGATAGGATTAATTATTTTTTTACTTTGATAGATCGGGCGATTCTGAACGCGGCGATACCAAATATGTGTATGTGGGTTTTTTTTTTTTATATTTTATTTTGAATGGGGTGAAAGGGGGGTGATTTAAACTTTTATATTTTTTTTATTTTTTTTATATTTTTAAAAACATTTTTTTTTCACTTACTGCATGCTTCAATAGTCTCCATAGGAGACTAGAAGCAGCAGTTGTCTGATCGTCTCTGCTAGATACAGGGGACCAGCAGATCCCCTGCATATAGCAGAAATGGTCCTGTGCTATGAGCGCCGACCACTAGGTGGCGCTCATAGCGACGAGATCATGACAACCACAGGCGTCTGCTGCAGACCCTGGGTTGTCATGCACGCCCATCGGTTACCCGCGATCACGTGACGGGGTCGCCGGTGGGCGGGGCTTATGACGCGCAACCCAGAAGCGCGCGTTAAATGTCGCTGTCGGAGATTGACAGCGGCATTTAACATGTTAACATCGCTATCCACCCGCGGCTGTTGCGGGCACATGTCAGCTGTAAGAATCAGCTGACATGTGCTCGGTTCAGTGCGGGCTCAGCGCCGGAGCCCTCACTGAACCGGGGGTACGCAAATGTGCGTACTAATACGGCAAGGGTTGGAAAGGGGTTAATTATAATTATTTTTTTATATTAATTGTATGACTTAATATTGAGCACAATTAAGTATGCTGACATCCCCCTATGTATGTAGGGTCTCATACTGTATAATATGAGCTTTCACATAATCCTCCTATACACAGCAGGAGGCCGCACGGCGCTCCCCCCCCAGATACAGCGGGAGGCAATACGGCGCTCCCCCGATACAGCCGGAGGCTGCAAGGCACCCATCGAGATACAGCCGGAGACCGCACGGCCCCCCCCCCCCAGATACAGCAGGAGGCCGCCCGACGCCCTCCCCAGATACAGCAGGAGGCCGCACGGCGCCCCCCCCAGATACAGCCAGAGGCCGCACGGCGCTCCCCCCCCAGATACAGCCGGAGGCCGCACGGCGCCCCCCCCCCCAGATACAGCCGGAGGCCGCACGGCGCCCCCCCCAGATACAGCCGGAGTCCGCACGGCGCCCCCCCCCAGATACAGCTGGAGGCCGCACGGCGCCCCCCCCCAGATACAGCAGGAGGCCGCACGGTGCCCCCTCCAGATACAGCAGGAGGCCGCACGGTGCCCCCTCCAGATACAGCTGGAGGCCGCACGGCGCCCCCCCCCAGATACAGCAGGAGGCCGCACGGTGCCCCCTCCAGATACAGCAGGAGGCCGCACGGCGCCCCCCCTAGATACAGCAGGAGGCTGCAAGGCGCCCATCGAGATACAGCCGGAGGCCGCACGGCGCCCCCCCCAGATATAGCAGGAGGCCGCACGGCGCCCCCCCTAGATACAGCAGGAGGCCGCACGGTGCCCCCCCCCAGATACAGCAGGAGGCCGCACGGCATCCCCCCCAGATACAGCAGGAGGCCGCACGGTGCCCCCCCAGATACAGCAGGAGGCCGCATGGTGCCCCCCTCCCAGATAGAGCAGGAGGCCGCAAGGTGCCCCCCCCAGATACAGCAGGAGGCCGCATGGTGCCCCCCCAGATACAGGCGGAGGCCGCACGGTGTCCCCCCCAGATACAGCCGGAGGCCGCACGGTGCCCCCCCCAGATACAGCAGGAGGCCGCATGGTGCCCCCCTCCCAGATACAGCAGGAGGCCGCAAGGTGCCCCCCCCAGATACAGCAGGAGGCCGCATGGTGCCCCCCCAGATACAGCAGGAGGCCGCACGGTGCCCCCCCCAGATACAGCAGGAGGCCGCACGGTGCCCCCCCCAGATACAGCAGGAGGCCGCACGGTGCCCCCCCCAGATACAGCAGGAGGCCGCACGGTGCCCCCCCCAGATACAGCAGGAGGCCGCATACACACAAACAAACATATACAGACATATACAAAGACAAATATATACACGCATAGGCTGCGTTCCCACTGTGCGTTTTTCAAGCGTTTTTGCCACGGAATTTCCGCAGCGAAAACGCTGAAAAAACTCTTGGTAATACGTGCCCCATGGTCCCTAATGATAATCCTAATCCTAATGATAATGCGGATTATCATTGCGGAAAACTCCGCAGCATGTCCATTCATTTTGCGGACATGCAGTGTAATTGCCGCCATTGACTTGCATTGAATCGCTTAATATCCGTATGACTACATGTGCACATGCGGATATTAAGCGACTCAATGTGCGGATGGTACCCGGGTTTTGAGAAGAGGAGACTCTCATCCAGACCCGGGTACCATAGAACCTGTAAAAAAAAGAATTTAAATAAATAAAATAAAGATTATACTTACCTTCCGTTGGCCCCCGGTCTCCTCAGCGATACGTCCGGTCTGTTGTATGCGTCGCGGTGGTGTGAAAGGACCTGCCATGATGTCATTTAGTCATGTGACAGGTCACACGACAGCTGACATCGGCTGTCGCGTGACCTGTCACATGACTAAATGACGTCATGAAAGGTCCTTTCACACCACCGTGATCCACCGAAGACACCGGACGCACCGCTGAGGAGACCGGGGGCCATCGGAAGGTAAGTATAATCTTTATTTTTTACCATTCTCATTCTTTTTTATAACTATTACTTGGTCACACTATATATGCCGGTTGCCGGTTGCATGGATTTATATAGTGTGACCAAGTTGTCAAGCACTTTCCAAGTGATGCTGAAATCTCTAGGAAAGTGCTTGATAACCCGCATGCATGAATGCTGCAAAAACGCTTGACAAACGCTTCTACCTGGCGGGAAAAGCGCATGCACAATAAGCACGTACAATCCGCATGCGTTTTTCCTGCCAGGGAGAAGCGGAAAAAATCTGCAGCATTTCTGCATGGTGGGCACATAGCCATAAACACATTTGAAACAGAAAAATACATATAAAGAGACATATCACACAATGATATCGGCACACACTGACACATCACTCACCGTCCCCCTGCTCGGCTCCAGTCGTCCAGCTCCTCTCTGGTGGTAAGAAGCAGTGCAGGGCGCACTGCATGACGTCATGCTAGCAGACACTGCCGCGCACAGGGCCGTGTCTTCTAGCTGTGATGCGGCCGGGCCAGCACACGTACGATATGCAGATATGCGCACAGACACATGCACATGGTACGCAGATATGCGCACAGACACATGCATACAGGCATACGTACATATCTTACAAACACATAAAACTGTCCTGTCCAGCAGCTCCTCAGGCATGTCTCAGTGCAGGGCCACCAGCGTGTCACAGACATGGCCCTGCTTTCAGAGGGGCCCACTCGCCGTTGGGGCCTGGGCTGCTTCTACAGCATCTGTGTAGGACCTCTAGCGCTGCTTGATTGTCAGCACTTCACCTGACATGGCCGTGCGCTGTGCGGTTGAGTCTGGTAGTAATGGCGCGGCAGGGGCAATACACAAGCACAATTATAGGAGCAGTGTCGCCCCAGCCGTGTCATTAATACCAGACACAGCCACACAGCTCACGGCCATGTCAGGTGAAGTGCCAGCAGTCCTGCACGGGGGAAGCAGCCCGGACCACAACAGAGAGTGAGCCCCCCTGATGGTCCACAAATACATACACATAGATACATACACACACACATATACATACATACACATATATACATACATACATATATATATATATATATATATATATATATATATATAACACACACACACTGCACATGGACTTACCCTTTCTGTACATTATGCAGGTTCTTTCATCTTCCCTGTGAGGCAGCCTCCCCTCCTCTTGGGGCCCGACTGCAGAGTTCTCGGTGTAATTGCTGGGCAGGAGGGGGAGAGCGGAGAGGTAACATTCAGACCCGGGTAGGGGGCAGGTAGAGCAGTGGCCATGCTGTAAGCTGTCTCTGTGCTCTGCTGGAGGCCGGAGCAGGTGGGCGGAGCCTCCTCTACTGCACTTACACAGTCAGCACCTGGTGAGTCATCCTCGCAGCGCCGCGGGACACAGCAGAGCAGATTCCATCTTCCGGCTCCCGGGCCCTCCTGTCACACATTATAATGAGGTCAATCCGGCCACAGGCCCCTGGGAGCCCCAGGCCCCGGGCGGTAGCCTGGATTGACCTCATTATAATCCGCCTATGCTTGTGAGTATTATAGGGACCATGTTATACTATTGTGTTCAGTAAGGGAGATGATATCCAGAATTCAAATGTTAATTCCAATAGTCTGGAAAAAGTTCCATGATTTATAGCACTTGCAAGTATTTGATAAAATAATAGTTAAAGGAATTTTTCTATGAAGAGGTAAGATTATATTGAATGCTTTTATGAAATCAGAAGAGGAGAAAGGCAGGACTCTGATCCTAAATAGTTATTTTAAAATGATTTTTCAGCTCGGGGTTAATAAAACAGTTTATAAATGAAAAGTTCTATATCTTTCTATTATACTTTGGAGCCGATTCTTTGCTGATTGTTTTTTTTGCCGAGTTTTTGGTGTTCGGCACCTTTTATTTTTGTTTGTGGCGTATTCATCTTAACATTTACACCTTTTTGTTTCAGTCCCTTTTTTATGTTTTCGTCCTTTTTTTGTTTGTTCGCTTCTTTTTTTCGCTACATTGCGGAGTTTAGGGTTTCCAGATGTTTTCATCTGATTTATCATTTGTGACTTTTCAAAAAATCTTGCCCATATTTTGCAACATTTTAGCAGAACATTCAACTTTTTAAGCTAAAAAGTTGCAAGACAGGTTAAAGTAAAAAGCATTTTTTGATTTTAGCGCAAAGTTGATGAAACGTTTGGGCCATTTTGATGACTTTGGCACATTGAAAACCAAAGGACAAAAAAAAGAAAAAAAAATGCAAATGATAAACTGGACCCTTTATGTTTCAATTGCTCCCTATTTTAATGATATTAGTTTGCTGTCAGTGAATGAGAACACTGCTGTTTCCATTCAGAGGCAGTAAACCTGTCTGTATCTAGTCGAGAAGTGGATACAATTGTATCCAGTGCAAACAATGCTCTGTGAGCAAAACTCCAGACTGATACATTGTAACAAGCTATTAGATTGTGGCTGATATATATTGTGCTCAGGAGCATTTTCTAGACTGGATACAATGTATCCGCTGAGAGCAGGAGCAGCAATGTGCAGGATTACGGCCTCCGAATGGAAACAGAACCGTCCTCATTCACTGACATCAAGCAGAGATCCTGAAGATGGTGAGAGATGAAACACAAAGTGTAATAACACAAAGATGGAGAAGATTTCATTTATTCACTGATTTACCGCTGCTCCCATCACTAGTGGTGACGTTACATTTCTTAAAGAGACAGGACACATAATATTTGTAATTCTCCCTCTAAAGGTAGATAATAGACTCAGCCTTGTTAAAGGGGTTGTAAGAAATTGTTTTATATATATATATATATATATATATATATATATATAAAAGAAAACAAACCAAGTATTGCTCACCCTCCCCAGGTCTAACTCCAGCTTTCCGACACTGCCTGGTCTGTGCTGATTGTCTGCAGTGCTGACATCAAGTTGACAGCATTGCAACCAATCAGTGAGCTGAACACAGCCATGATTGGCTGCAGAGTTGTCGATGTGATGTCAGTGCTGCAGACAATCAGCAGAGATCCGGCAGCAGCGGAGAGCTGGAGTTAGACCCAGGGAGGGGGAGTAATACTCAGTTTGTTTTGTTACAGCCACTGTAGCCCATGATAGTCACTATTCTGAAAGGGGTCAACCCCTTCAAGGCAAACGTCATCTGCACAAGACAAGTTTCCCCTCTTCTGTTTGCAATGATGTGAATCATTCTCCATGTTCTCCCCATCTTTCCCTATCTCTCAGACGGCCGTCCTGGTCTCCTTCAGCTCGTCGGCCTTTCTACCAGAGGAGGATTTGCCCCATGATCAGGAAGGATCTAGGGGTGAAGAGCTCCCTCTAGAGGGCAGACAGAGATGTCCTGGAAGAAGGAACCGGCGCCTGCCGACCAGTATGACAGTGGACACCAGTCTGATTGACAGCAGCTCTATGGACGGCTCGGTGCAGATGGAGGACGGTCCCACCCGCTCTCTGTCCCCCTGGGAATACAGGTAATATCACAACCTGTCACATTACAAGCAGCGCTGAATAGTGATACAGTCCGGTGGAGATTCCCGGAGTCTCCTATAGAAGGACGTCTAGTAAAGTATAGAAAGAAAATAATCTTTTCAGTAGAGTTACAATAGCAGGGAATAGCTTGTCGGGATGTTTTTATAACCCTTTAGTGGAGAATAACGTCTTCCCACCTTCTAGCCGCCTCTCGTTCTTCTTTTCCTGCCTACAAGCTACCGGTAACCGTTCAGAAATCTCCCCTGTCCCCAAATAGACTTCAGGGGAGGAGGGAGATGCAGCTGCAGTTATTAGGAATTAAACATGAAGGAGAGAAGCTGAGAGCGCGCGGCGCGGCTCTGACATCACCCGGAATAACCTTGTATGGAGGGAGAAACTGGAGATTTATAGAAGACTGAAGAAAAAGCCTCGAGAATCTGCAGGATGAGGACAAGGAGCGCGGACATGGACCAGGTGTTACACAGCTTCTCTCACTGTGTATTTTTATTCCCAGTCTCAGCACAGATCCCAACAGGTTCCCTATCATCATTGCCGAGGCCGATTGTCTGACTTTTGCTTGTGTAGACGCTGATGGCCATGAAAGTCCAGACCTGATCTCCTTCCCCATCCAGCAGGAGGTGATGGTCCTACGACGGGAGCAGAAAGGCTGCAGCTTCTCCTACAGACTGGAGGGCGAGGTGGTGACTCTGGGCTGCACATGTGTCACACCAACCATCAGCTATTACTGAATACGTGGAAATATGGATGGTGGACGCCTGATTGTCAACTTTTAAGATTTCTTGGGAATTTTTTATTTAAATAATAAAATAAAAGCAACTTTAATTTTTTTATAGTGTTATCTCTGGTTACAATAGATTTTGGGGTTTGGTAGTAGCTACTTGTCCATTACACAGGTCCATGTTATGGTGGAAAATACTGGTATCATCAGAGGACACATGCCGTATATTCTCATTGTATAGGGCCATGCTGCTCCTTCAGGTGTCCTCAAGTTCATATGGAGGCGTCTTTTCTTCTTTAGATTCCAATACAATGTTTCTAGGGAAAGTTCCTCCATAAAAAGAAATCTAATATGGCAGAACATCTGCTGCTCCGTAATATGAGGGAATCGGTGTGACGCTCTACAGGCGATGGGCAAATGGGCCTTCACCTTAAAGGTTTGGAACAAGATGGTGAGTTATCACTTATCCATAGGACAGGGGATAATTACTGATCGCTTGGGGCCTAATCACTAAAGACCCCACTAATCCCAAATGTGGGCTCCATAATGAATGGAGTGGAGGTCAAGTATGCGGACCCCTCATTGTGTATGGGATTGTTGGATTGCCCAGACTAGCGCTCATTCTCAGGATTCCAAGACACGGACAAGATGGCGGATGAGACTATAAATTATCTTGAAAGTTTCTGACATGGCTGAAAATCAGTTTTTTTGGCCATTATAAAATACTGTGAGGCCGATATATTAAGACTAAAGTTGTGCACGGACTGAAGTAGCATTACTGGCAGAAGAAACGCCAACGCTCTTGCAGAATTTGACAGGTGGACATAGCCATGTCCCATCCAGTCCCGGCTCCTCTCTAGCTCTGCCCAATTTGGCGGAGTTTCTTCAAACTGCCGAAAAAAAATGTAAAAGTCGGAATATTTCTGTACAACTCCTCTTTGCTCAATTTTTTTAAATACCTTTCAAAGCAGATTACGCCAGTTTTCTGACAAAAAAAGCTATGATGAAAGTTTTTGGTAAGTCCATTACTACACACCACCAAAAACCCACCTCTCCCAGGGGCTTGCCTATAATAAGTGCAGGGTTTACTGTCTCCTTCGTGCCCTAGAGACTAGGGGAGCCAAAAAGGTCCCTTTGTCCCATATGTAAAGAGTCTAGATTATTACTACTAAAGACCTGTGTCAGTTGGAGGAACTGATGGAGATTTAGCATCTGGGCCCTCGAGCTTCTGGATACATCACTGATCACCCTTATACTAAAATAAGGATATGGCAGCATCATGTTCTGTCTCAGGCTCTGGAAGACGCGTGAAGGTAAGGAGTAAAATGGGTTCTGAGGAAAACAGGGAAATCCTGGAGAAAACCTTCTGCAGGTGACGACTCGTGAGCAGATTTATCTTCCAGCAAAGCGAGAACTCAGACCGTAAAACCAAAACTACACAGAATGGACTGAAAAACAACAATGTGGTGGGGTCACTGACCAAATCAACCCAATAAAGGACGCGTGGATAATCCTGAAGCTTAAGTGAGGATTGGGGAACATGGCAGGGATTGTCCAGACCTATAGACTTATCCAGGACTCAAGACAATGACTGCCAAAAAGTCCACCAATGTCTTCACTTACGTGTGTCTATGTTATGACTCTTTTCAGGGTCATCTGTTTGGTCTCCGACATGTCACCTGGTTCATGTATTGTCCGTATTGTGTTATTATATAAAACGCTGGGTCATTGAGAGGAAGAGGAGCCGGAGCTATAATGTGCACCAGGGCTAAGGGACATTTAGGCCACGTGAGCGCAACATGCAGCCCGGGCTCCACAGTATGTAGATGGCCGTGCCACACTCTCTGCCCTGAAGACCTTGTGAGATCCAGGTCAGCACCCGCTATCGACTGCTCCCATGTATCTTCTCTGGCTTGTGGCTTAAAGTGATGCCCAGAATGGACAAGACAGCACTAATGGCACACAATGTGGCTAGCATGGCATCAACGGCAATGTTAGGGAGGCACTGTGTGGCTGACACTGTTATGGGGGCATTGTGTATGAACTGGTCAGTCATCAACACATCAACACTGGAGGTCCTATGTAAGTAGATCCCACCATTCACCAGGCACCTAAATCAGAGGAACGTACCGCCCCCTACTCCAGGTAGAAAAATGTAAAACCGTCCATGTTGTTAATATTGTGTAATATAAATGATTTTCCGGCATAAGTTGCTGAATATTCTTTATTATTTGCTGTTATAAATTTGTTATTAGTCATTATTACAGGTGGAGATTGTCTTACTGACCCCACAGCCCTAGTGAGAAGGGTGGTCTCAGAAGTGATCACTAGAATACAGAAGGTTATGTGACAGTGGAGATGTGACCCCTGGGCTCCCCAGGATGCCCAGCACCGAATCCAACTGGTCCCTGTGCATAACACTTATGTAGAGCCATATTAGGTAAAAAGGTCCAAGTCTATGGATAAAATCTATAGATCAGAACATGTTTTTTCTACATTGACCGTCATTCTTAGGTGTAACAGAATCACTGGTCCTCGCCTACACTTTTGGTTGAGGTTTAGAGGATTAATGGGAGACATGTAACAGATATTCTCCTGTTTGGAGCCCACCCATCAAACATGTATAACGTATAGTACTGACGCCCCATAAATGTCTATTAAATCCAAAGGGACATTAATCAATTTGAAAGTTTTATTTTTAAATTAAGAATTGCATGGAAGGACGAGAAGATGTTCTTGGAGGAACCTCCTTCTTCAGCAGATGTTCTTTGCTGGTCAGGAGGCCACATGTAGATGGTGCCAGTCCTTCCATACAGGTACAGCATTGATGGTGGACGCGCTGTACTTTCCTCAGGGTGCTAGACGTGGCGGTTTTCTGCCCTCGCGATGTTTATGGAGCCGCGGTGACAGACACCAAATAAGCAGCTTTCTCGGATGGAGTGAGCAGCCCTGGATAGTCCACGCCGGCAGGATGAGATCACCCGGCGGAAGAGAGAACCTATGAGAAGAGACGTAACACTGATGTCAGTAACAGGACTCCATATCAGAGGACACGGCTGTGCGGTCACTGTGGCCGGACGGCAGAGGAATCATCCATACACAGGTGACCCTTATTAACATGACATTACTTGTAATGTGCCGCAGTGTTGCCTTATAATCAGTTATATAAACCTCAGCGTAACATTGAGGCCATAAAGGGGTCAGTATGGGTCATATGGGGCCGTGGGCGCAGGATTCGGGTCAGTTTGGCAGAAGACTAAAAGGCTCCTTATAACTTTTAATGAATAAAAGAATGAAGATTTTTACAGAATGAACTGCTCATTGCTTTATAGAGAGAAAAAAGTAGTAATTTTCTGATACTTTATGTGCACGTTCACATTACACGTTTTGATCATAGGCTGTAATAGGATGTCATATAGACCTGTACACACCTGACAATGGGGAGGACTCGCTGTCCTTAGCAGTAAAACACTGCTTGTCTCCATCAGGTTTGGAAGGGGAAGATTCTTGCTGCCTGTTTGGTAGAAGAAAAACATATAAATTACAAGTAAAAACAATAAGAACACCCGTCTGCAAAACCGGTTAGGACATTTGGATAACATGGAGGAGGCACCCTGCTCAGGACCCACTTCTATCACTAAGAATGGAGAATCGCTAGTAAGATTGGCCTGTAATGAGCTAGAAATGATTGACTGGTCGCAATGATCGGCTGTTATCGCCAGCGTTATCACAAGCCAGAACCACAGTGATCATCAATCATGGGGTGGTGGCGCTGGATATAGTGCTGAGTTACACTTATCTTACAGTTCATCTTCTGATATATCAGATCCAAACCCAATAATAATAATTTACTCACATTTCTGAGTGTTTTGCACTCTCTGGGGAATACACTGGAGGTGGCTTCAGTTCTTCATCGTTCATCACCCTGGTATTGGTGGAACAGAGCTAAAACATAGAGAAAAATAAAATAAATATATATTTAAACTTTATTTTAATTATAAGTTTTATAGATCTTACCGGTCACACTTACTTTAGAAAGCCTTTGAGACGATGATATAAAGTTCAGGCTTTCTGGCCAGTCATTGTCCTCGCTTGTGTCCCCCTCATCTGAATCAATAAGTTCGTAATTGCTACATTGAGCTGAAAAGCACAAGTGTTATTAGAGATTATTAGTATGAGACCGGATCACGGAAAGTTACCATTTGATCACTAATAATGATTAGGACTGATTGTCACAAAATATGAAAGACAAGACACACAAAAGCTTTCTGCAGATGACGTCTCCTTCTACTTACGGTCAAAGTAGCTGGTGTCCTCTTCTGACTCAAAGTTAGGAATGAAATGTGGCTCCTTACTTAGAAGACTGTCAAAGTCTATGCCACATAGGAATGGATGCATTTTGATCTCTTTAGCTCCTCCTGGGAAAGGAAGACAATAAAAAGTGATATAGACATTATCAGACAGACAGCTCCATATCTGAACAGTTTATGTTACTCTGAACTGAAGACGTAACAGAGCTGATGTGAAGAAAAGTTGCTGAAAGTCAGAGCATGAAGTAAGGGAATGGAAAAGCAGGTAAAGCAGAGAACCTCAGTGCTGATCCTCAGGGGCGTGATCATTTATCTGGTCACAGATGTGTAATAATTCATTATTAATACTATTATATACATTACCTGTCCCAAGTCTATGTGCCGGATCTTTTCTGAGCAGCTCAGTGATGATGTCCTGAGCATCAGGTGGAGGAGTGCGATTATCAAATGTCCAAGTTATCTCATCTGTTATATTAAAAGAAAATGTTACAGAAAATAAAACCTCTTCATTTACTTTATTAAAACAAAAATCTTTTGGATTAACACAACAAGTAACTAAACCACAGAACCAATCTAAGCAAATAACAATGACACCACACCGCATTCAGATTATTTTACTTACCCCTTAATATACTGCAGTAAGTGTCATATTTGGAATCCCCATGAAATGGTACACGGAATAGAAGGAATTCGTGTAGGATGATCCCTACCGACCACCAGTCCACAGGCCGCCCATAGCCTTCCTGTAAGATGACTTCAGGGGCGATGTATTCAGGGGAGCCAGCAATCTGGAAAGCAACAGAAGAAGGAGATGAGGAGCTGAGAAAATAATTGTGACGAATAACATCAGAGGAAAACGTTTTCTAGATGAGAAGATATCAGAGAAGAAGAAATAGATGAGAAGAGTAAAGAACAAGATCCTGTAAGTAAAGCCGACCTCATCATCACGGAACTCTCTGGTGACGTCCTCGGTTGGAGCCTTGTAGGTTTCTGATGTTGGTCTCATGAGGCCGAGTTTGGAAAGTCCGAAGTCCGTGACTTTAATATGACCAGATGCCGATACCAGGAGGCTGTGAAAAAACAGACGGTGTCAGCCCCAAGTAATAACCCATAGACTTTATGACAATCTCTAACTTTCTTCCTCCTAGAGGGGGCACTTACTTCTCAGGCTTCAGGTCTCGGTGCACCACACCAAAGCTGTGCAGGTATTCCACAGCCAGGACTGTTTCTGCAATGTACTTTCGGGCCAAGGGGACAGGTAAAGGTCCATAGATGTTCATAAGACTGCCACAGTCTCCTCCTACAGGAGAAAGCAAATATGACAGGAGAGGGTTTGTTACAATGTAAATGACACATGATGCGTGTGAATGAGAAATAAGCGGAGACATTGGGGCAGGATGTCACACATAGAGATATACTGTGTAATAATGCAAAAGAAAAACAATGGAGCATACCCTAATAGTAACTAGGACTGCGCTGAATGTCTATGAAGCAAAACCACAAATGTGCAAAAGCTGCAGAAATAAGTGCAAGGAAACAACGTCCCATATAAAAATGTGAAGCTATACTATGTATATTACAATAAATAACCTAAATAAATCTATAATTGATAGAAGGTGTCAGCCGTCTCATAGTATGGTGTAATATAATCTGACGGAGTATGAAACGCTTGTTGCAGCGCGGTACTCATACTTTTTTTCTTAAATATAGCTATCCACTCTCCTTCATGGCTGGATATTACCATCAACAAGAATATATTATATATACTAACCCATCCTATGAGATTGCTGACATCTTCTATGATTTATAGATTTATCTCGCTTATTTATTGTAAGACACTATACTTTTTCGGCCGTATTAGTATCCCTTTTTTCTATGAGTTACCTTGTTAGTTTAAGTTATTTATTCTATGGGACTAATAAAGATTCATATTTTTATATAGGGGGTTGTTTTATTGCATTTATTTGTACAGCTTTTGCTCATTTGTGGCTTTGCTTTATGTACTGTACTATGTAGAGCGTATACTATATACTGCAGAGCGACCCTATACATAAAGACAGAGCTGGGCTTCATCTACGAGCCTCTGGTTCATTTCTCTATGAAATGCTCATCTACCGTGGTTCCCCGAAAATAACACCTACCCCGAAAATAAGCTCTAGCAAGGTTTTACAGGATTTTTGGAGTATGCTTGAAATATAAGTCCTACTCCAAAAATAAGCCCTAGTTACAGTCAGGGCCAGCATTAGGAGGGGGGGGACACTTGGGAGTTGCCCAGGGCCCGCACTCTTTTAGGGGCTCCCAGCATTTTTATTCTGAGGTTAAGACTGCTTAAGGACTTTTGGTGACATCATGGTCATGTGACCATGATGTGACCATAGGTCCTTTAACTACAAGAGAGTCTAGATGAACTGAAGGGGAGGCAGGCTACTGTGTATCATTTATGCAGTGTGTGTATAGGCATGTGTATGTATGTGCTGTGTGCATGTACGTATCTATGTATGTGCTGTGTGTGTATAGGCATGTGTATGTATGTGCTGTGTGTGCATGTACATATCTATGTATGTGCTGTGTGTGTATATACATCTGTATGTGCAGTATATGTGTGTATAAACATGTGTATGTATGTGCTGTGTGTGCATGTACATATATATCTATGTATTTGCTGTGTGTGTATATACATGTGTATGTATGTGATGTGTGTATGTGCAGTGTTTCTGTGTATACAGTTGTGCTCAAAAGTTTACATACCCCGGCAGAATTTTTCTTTCTTGGTTTTGTTTCAGTGAGTATGAATGATAACAAAAAAAAATTTCTCCACTCATGGTTATTGGTTGGGCGAAGCCATTTATTGTCAAACTCAGCAAATACTGGAGGAAAATTTGCACTCATCAGCCCGGAAGCTGCGGATGGGACGTACTTGGACGTTCCAACATGAAAACGATCCAAAACACAAGGCCAAGTCGACCTGTCATTGGCTACAGCAGAACAAAGTGAAGGTTCTGGAGTGGCCATCTCAGTCTCCTGACCTCAATATCATTGAGCCACTCTGGGGAAATCTCAAGCGCGCAGTTCATGCAAGACAGCCCAGGAATTTACAGGAACTGGAGGCTTTTTGCCAAGAAGAATGGGCAGCTTTACCATCTGAGAAAATAGAGAACCTCATCCACAACTACCACAAAAGACTCCAAGCTGTCATTGATGTTAGAGGGGGCAATACACGGTATTAAGAACTGGGGTATGTGAACTTTTGATCAGGGTCATTTGGATGTTTTTGGTTGTCATTAAGATTTAAAAAGAGAAAACACAGGAGTTTGACAATAAATGGCTTCACCCAACCAATAACCGTGAGTGGAGAAAAAGTTATCATTCATATTCTCTGAAACAAGGCCAAGAAAGGAAAAATTCTGCCGGGGTATGTAAACTTTTGAGCACAACTGTACATGTGAATATGTAGTGTGTGTATGTGCAGTGTGTGTGTTTGATGACATAGTTATATTTGAAAAAATGTTTATTTTTTTCAAGAATAAATGTGGATTGTTGTGCATGAGGAAAACAATAAGACATCCCCTGAAAAACAACGAACCCATCTCTCACAGCAAAAAACTATAGACCCTGTGTTATTTTTGAGGAAACATGGTGCAAACTGTTAAAATTCAGTCAAATCCTCCTTTCTCCATAGTGGAGATTTCTGCCATGCTCAGTGAGGACATACCCTGAAGACCTTCACAGACAAATTCATTTTTCTGGCATGTTGCTAACAGATAACTTATAGTAAAAGCAGTGTGGACATGTAACCATCTATGTGGTCACATTCTGCTTATGGAGAAGGTCCTAGAGATGAGCAGACCAGCGCTGGATATAGATACGATGGAGATGTCCTACCTGGTACATACTCCATGACCATGCACAGATGACGTGTAGTTGGAAAGGAGCACAACATGGAGGCCACGAAGGGACAATCTGCAAATGTTAGGATGTCCCTCTCTAGAAAGGCCCGTTCAAGTCTTACTGGATCTTTCAGCTTCTGCTTGTCCAGTTTCTTCATGGCGTATAACTGTTTGGAGTCTTTTTGGCGCACTAAGTGGACGGTTCTGTAGAGGAAGAAAATCGGTGGTTTATAATGTATTCTTACTAACAGTCTGTCTATAGACCTCATCACATCTCCTGTACTAATGGTGAATACTAGATATGCTGCCATCGCTATATAGATGATCTCCACTGGGAGGTCCTCATCCATGCCCCATCGTAAATGAACTGAATAATGACAATTAGATGTGCACAGAAGAGATGAGAGAATTAATTACAGTGAAATAGAATTCTACTCATATTTTACAAAGATCTGTATTCACCAAAATGGCGATTTTATTTTGTAATTTGCTTCCTCATGGATTCAGCAAAATGATGAGCAAGTGAACACTATTTTCTAAACCTTAAAAGGCCTTCAAAATGTTAAAAAAACACATTCTTATCCTCACCTCTCCGGCCCCTCTGCCTCAACTGCCTGGTCCGCACTTTCAAATCTCTGCTGCCAGTGCAGAAGTCCAAACATGTCTAAGGCTGAGACAGGACTTCTGGCATTGAGGAGGTCTAGGAGGATTCTGCACAAACGCATAAAAGGTCACGGTGTCGTGGAGTTGGGAACCTTCATGCTCTTGCATAGAATCCTCCTGAAGCTCCTCAAAACTAGAAGTTCTGGCCCAGCGTGAGCAGCGGCAATCTGAAGATGTGGTGAGGACTGGACGGATGTTGGTAAAAAGCAGAGGGGTCGGAGAGGTGAACAGTGAGGTCAGTATAAGTCTATTGTCCACTTTTTACATCTTACATTTATTAGGCTCTGGGGTCTGGAGAGAACCCAGACCATAACAAAAGACATTCAATTCGTGAATCACATTTCCCAGGAAAGTCTGCATGAACAGGCGAATGTGAATTATGCCATATCCGCTCTTCTCTAGAGAACAGGGATGTGGACCCCAATAATTCCTCTATGGTAACACTGTACGGGCACAGAGACAGAGGGATCGTCATAAGGAGCCCTAGAAAACATATATTATGCCGACATCAAGCTCACCCAAAAGCTCCACAGCTGAACTGTTTGATCTGTTTGTAGTCGCTCTTACAAGGATTTCTCCCTGGGTTCAATGATCCGATCAAGGCCTAGAAATAATAAGAAATGGCATTAAAGCATAAAATCTGCAGAAAGATAAAATCTGTGGATGCAGGAACTTCTCCTGTATATTATGTGGACGTGATACAAGCCAGACCCCCACAGACACCATTATATATAGGGGATATCCCCCATACACAGACATCACTGTACTGCAGGGGAGGAGACGGGAGATCACACAGCGGGGGCAGGAATAATAATGCCGCCATCACACACAATAGATCTGATCTACAAGAAGAATAGGGATATCCCCTCGTCATATGGGGGATAATATTATATGTGTAATTCACCCCCGTTACCTGATGGTACACAGACGTCTCCGCTGATACTTACACTGACAGATTCCTGGACCTCGGGGGTCTCACATATTCCACCGTCATTAATTGGTGGCACAGATATTCCTATAATAATGAGGAAACGTTTTGTATTAGACGATATCAGTACATAATATATAACATCCATATTAAGAAGGAGATGAGACGGGCTCTGTACACGGTGTAATACTGGTATATGGGATTCTGCACACAACGTATATATTTATGGCTCCTCCATAGATGGATATTCTGGACCATAAATGGCCATTGTTCAGGATCTGATTCATCCTAGAACAATTACATGATTGGGGACCTAGGAGCCTCCTTGTACATGATGGAGAAGAGCACAGAGGAGAGAAGCAGAATTACCTGCGCCCCCTCCATTATAGTCTATAAGGGGCTCCGGAGCCGTCACCAGCCTCATACAGAGGTTGGAGAGTAAATCTACATGTTCTCTGCCGTTCTCTATAATATCTCGATATGTGAATGTAAGAATATTAGATGATTGCTCACCTTCCATCAGATCAGTGTTCAGCCCCTGCTGACTGGTATTAGGGTCCGGGATAGTCAGGTTTTCCCCCTCTTCGGAGTCACCTTCTGATGTTTCCTGATGGGTTTAATATGTGCAATTAATATAACATTTCACAAATACTAAATTACCGTACACAGTCCATCCTCGACTTATGAACTTCTGACTTACAAACGACTCCAAGATACAAAGGGTTGATGTTGAAAAAAAAGCTAATATTCACCCTCCAGTCCTTTCCACTGTCATGTGCCATTTCTCTGGTCTCTTTACTATTGTCTAGGACTTCCGGCCGCATTCAGGACCCAGAGGTCACTGTTCATCATAAGGTCATAAGGATGAGGCTGGAAGTCCTGCCCCATAGTGAAGAGGCTGGAAATGTGGTGCACTATGATGGAAAAAGGAGGACCGGGTGGCGGGCAGCGAGCAAAAAATTATTGTTTTTTTTTACCCTGTTTTAACTTATATACAAATTTGGGTTACAAACAAACCTATAGGATTTATCTAGTTTGTGACAAGGGGACGACCTGTACATAAGTCAGGAAGTACTAAACTAGGACCTAGGGAATAAGCTCAGTATTGGACGGACTATGCATAAGGGAGGAAGTACTAAACCTGGATCTACGGGACAATCTCAGTATTGGATGGACCATACACGGCCGCTCCCTCCAGAAAATCCACATGAATTTGTAAGGGACTTGTATCTACAGCTGTTTTCTAATAACTTCTATTATCAGAACTGCAGCATTTACAAGATGGAAGATTGTGATGATGGAGTGAGACAGAGACGGAAACACAACCTCTGCAGCCGTAGAGACAGGCGGCCATAGAATATCCTGCACCTCTGACATCATAAATCTGCCCCTCTGCTGTATGACGGCTAATCTGGAGAAGATCAGACCAGGACGTGTGATATAGAAGGTGATGGATCCTTACCAGACGCTCCAGTGAGCCGGCCGGACGCTCCAGTACATACAGGACATTTTGGGCCAGTTGTATAATAAAGGCCAATTCTCCACTTGAGGATTTTTCTTCAGACTATAAAGATGGAAATAAATAGAAAGGGAAAATCATGAGAGAACATGGAGGAGGCCGGTTATGCCACCACTTTACTCCTGCGATCTACTTTACAATTACTACATATCTGGTGACTTGGTGCCAGTTGTCTATAATATAATCAGGGATGTGTCCGTCTGTCCGAAGCCTCTATAGACTGCGCCTGCACAGTCTGGCCCCAGACAGAAGAATGCATCCAGCCATTACAGGTGACAGATAAGATGAGTATATGGCACTGGAGATCGCAGTATGCGTAGGCACTGAAGGCATACTGCGTTCAGAGCCTACGCATACCTAGGCCGGGGGAGGAATGCAACGTCGGAATCGGCGCTTGTGCATAGCGCGCTATCTGGCGCCATTTTAGTGAAAGCAGATTTGCAGTGTGTCTTCAATAAAATGACACTGGACAGCGCTGTATGCGCACGCGAGTACTCTGGCGCCTTTTTGTTGAATACATGCGGTAAATGTGTCTTCACTAAAATGGAGCCAGATTCCGATTGTCATTTCAGTAAAATAACACAGGTGACGCGCTTCCGGGGAGCGATGGAAAGGTGAGTAGGATGGGTAGCACATAACAGGATGGGGGAGCAAGATGGGGGAGCACAAAACAGGATGGGGGAGCACATAACAGGATTGTGGAGCACATAACAGGATGGGGTGCACATAATAGGATGGAAGAGCACATAACAGGATGGGGGCAGCACATAGTATAAGGGCAGCACATAACAGGATGGGGAGCACATAACAGGATGGGGGAGCACATAACAGGATGGGGAGCACTTAACAGGATGGGGGCAGCACATAGGATAGGGGCAGCACATAACAGGATGGGGAGCACATAACAGGATGGGGGAGCACATAACAGGATGGGGGCAGCACATAACAGGATGGGGGAGCACATAACAGGATGGGGAGCACATAACAGGATGGGGGGGCAGGATGGTGGAGCACATAACAGGATGGCAGAGCACATAACAGGATGGGGAGCACATAACAGGATGGGGGAGCACATAACAGGATGGGGGAGCATGGACCAGAATGGGGGCAGCACATAACAGGATGGAGGAGCACATAACAGGATGGGGGAGCACATAACAGGATAGGGAAGCATATACCAGGATGGGGGAGCATATACCAGGATGGGGAAGCAGGATGGGGGAGCATAGACCAGGATGGGGGAGCATGGACGAGGATGGGGGAGCATGGACCAGGATGGGGGATCATGAACCAGGATAGGGGACCATATACCAGTAACAAATGCTCCCCACCCGGGCGTAGAATGGGTTCAATAGCTAGTATACTATATTACTGTCGGCCTAAAGAACAATTTTATGTGAATAAACTTATATTCCATCATTATTACTTTTATATGTTTTGTGCAGATTTCTGCTACTTACCTGTTGCACCAATGTCCTGATGTTCTTCTGTAAATGCTCAAGATATGCTGAGCTCATACGACCTTGCTGGTATTTGGTCAGGCAGTCTCTCACTAGCTCCATAACCAGCCGGTAAGTGAAGCTGAGGACGCCATTGGGTAGTGGTAGCACAATGTCAGGGGCATAGGTGGTAAGAATCCCCTGCAGCAGTGCTAACACCTGAAAATTGTCTGAAGGAATTTCAGACATTTCAAATAAATCCAAATCGCAGTCAGTAAATCACTAGCTATGTAGTTAATCACCAACAACAATGACACCGGAATGTCAAAGTGACACTGTAGCTGTAAACACTGGCACAAGTATTGTTGGTGCATTATGATGTCATAATAGCAGTGATATCATCATGGAATGTTGAGATGTTACCTTATATGGAGCTTCTCTCCATAAAAGTAAGTTGCCTAGCAACACAAGCAGCATCATCACAGGCTGAGCATCAGTACCAGGTGCAGGCATGGAGGAAAGACCTGTGGGGGCTTTACTCCTCTGACCAGCGGGGGTGATTTTTATGTTTTAAATTCAATCATTTACATCTGTTCTACATAATAAAAAATATATAATTTCTATAAGAAATCCAGATTCAGATGCTAAAAGAAGTATATTTACTGGTGGATCAGAGACTGCAGCTCAGAGGCCCACACCTCCCCCCACATCCGCTTCCCAAGATAGGGGTCTGTGCACAGCTCTCCGCAGCAGCCAGCAGCCAGGCAGCATTATGTGGTGAGTATGGCAGCGCTGCAGTGCTGAAATCAGCAGGTCTGCGGCAGCACGGTATGGCATAGTGCACCTGGGACCTATGGGATCTTCAAGGGTTTGTTCAGCGCCGCGTACTTCCATACTGGGAAGTGAACAGCGCTGATGACATCACATCTACAGATACATGATGGGACGGTGTAAGTGTGGCCGCCATCATGCCTGTGACTTGGTAGGTTTCCTCAGACGGCAGCTCACTCACCTCCCAATGTGGAAGGAAGCGGCCGGAAAATCCTTTTAGTCTATAAAAAAAATTAAGATTCCACCAATTCTTGCAGACAATTTTTTTTGTTCTTCTCACCTCACAAAAAAAAACAAATGATGAAAACATCTCATGTACCGCGCACTGTTACCCATAAATATTGTAGCTCGTTCCATTGAGCTCTTGGTCAAATCTAAACAGAAAAATGAAAGTTATGGGTCAATGATTAAAAAAGCAAAATAAACTGGATATCTGTGTAATTGTATCAACCTGCAGAATAAAGTTAATTTGTCTACAGTGAGCGGCAAAAAAGAAGGAAAATAAAAAAGTGATGGAAGATTTATTTATTTATTCATCGTCACTCATATCATACCATTAAAAAGAAAGAAACTGTAGTGGTGGTGAATTCTGATGTCATAATAGGGGTGATGTCATCATGGAATCTTGTGAGGGAATCATATATGGAGCTTCTCACCTTATAAGGAAGTTGCCTAGCAACAGTGAAGATGGTAAAACCATAGGGTGAGCATCAGTGCTTGTATGTAAGAGGGAGCTGTGGGCACCGGGCTCTTCTCATCAGTGAGGGGATTTATAAATATATTTATTAATATCTGTATACACAATAAAAATCATAATTACGTATTTAGAAGAAATCCGGATTCAGGATCTAAAAGAAGTATCTTTATCTGGGGGGTCCAGGAAATGAAGATCAGAAGCCCACGCCTCACCACCCCCCAACTTCCCAAGATGGGGGTCTCTATTACAAATATAACCCTGCCTGACATTTGAGAAAATCTAAATTTTGTTAATTATTACTAATTTTTATTACGAAACAGAAAAAAGAGTCGGAATCAGGAGAATTCAGGGATGTTTAGATATTTAGCTCAAATTTTGAGTAGGTGACAGATCCTCTATAATCTTGGTGAATAAAACACTAGTCCTAATAAATCTCCTCCTACGTTCTCCGATCACCACCATATTTGTATTCCAAGAGCCTCAAAGCACCGGAAAGAGCAAGTAACTGAGGAATCAGGCGCATTCTAATCTGTAACCATGGAGACACATAGGCTGCATAGGAGCTGTATATGACACCCCCCCTGGGCCATGTTCAAGGGATTACCCGGAGCCGGATCTGGATAGGGGTAGTAGTCCTTGTGGCGGTGACCCGGTCCGTGCACAGGGTGTCAAACTAAGTGGCAGTCTATGGCAGTAGATGTTAATTTGATCGACTACGCCACCCGTTGAGTACGCCGCCGCTGCAGAGCAGTCCGCTGAGGCCGGTGGTATATGTGCAGCAGTGATGGTATAACCCCCAACGGGAGGGGTATGGCCTCAGGGCAGCAGGTGTGGATGATGGGTGTAGTTATGTTGTAGAAAGGAGAGTCAGAGACTTGAGGTGCAGTTTCAGGGTTTTTACTCACGGTTGTTCTCTCAGTCACTCTGGCCTTGAGTGACCACCCGAGCCGTGCTGCGTCCACCAGGTCCTGGACTCGGCTAACCCCCAGGCAGTTCTGGAGCGTGGCCCTGAGCTCCCTTTCTCTCTCTCTGTCTCTGGCCATTCCCACCAGGGATCCACCTTTGGCCGGCTCCCTCGGGTCTCTTGGTGGTCAAACCTCCTCTGGGTTCCCTGACCCTATGCTTGGTGTGCCTTTCTGGTGGATTTGGTGAGGGTCGTGGCAAATCTTGACCACGACCTCCGGTTCCTGGCTGAGGATAAGTGGCCTCCACCAGTTCGGGTTCCGGTACCCGTGTCCGCCAACCCTTCACCCTTTTTGGTCTGATTCTGGGTTCTTAGGGTTCCTTCTGACTCTGCTTCTCTGGGCCTTTCTTCCTCCTCTCTCTCTTCAATGCAGGCTTGGCCCTGGAGCTGGGCCTAGCCGGAGCCACAGCTCCCTGTCAGCCCTCCTGGCTGAGCTCCCCTGCTAAAAAGACCCTGTCCTAAGATGGTGCCCACCTTATATACTCCCTCTATGTGTGAGCCCAGGTGACTAGCACCCAATGAGCTCCTAGCTTTACCCAGAGTACTCCCCCTATCTGCCCCTACACTACTGGGATGTTCCACCCCCCTCCCACTCCAGCCAGGGACAGACGCTGTAGTACCTGCACATATACTTGGTGGGAGTACCATTGTTCTGTCCCCCAGAAATGGGATGTATGTAGTGCATGCAGCCTACTGAGCTCAGTTCCACACTCCATCCTTACCCGGGAGTGGAATACCACACCTCTGGCTTGAGGTGTAATACCCCTGTAGCAGCCGAGTCCTCAGGGTGCTACATGTACACTACACAAGATTTACAAATTTGTTTCATTTTTTATTTTAAGGAACCAAGAAAAAAAAATACTGTAAAAGATCTTCTAACAACGAGAAATGATTCCAGGATTGTCTTTCCACTATATATACAGTATATACTCACAACACAAAGGTTAACTAATAGTTTTAATGATTTTCTGTAATAAATATTTGTATAAATATGAGAAACATTTATATAAAAATACAACAAATAATAATAAAAATTTCAATTATAAAACAAGAAATACGTCTTATAATAATATTACTCAGCGATTTATAAAAATAACAAAATTCTTGTCGCTGCTGCTCCTGACGACCAATCAGATTTCTGCCGTTTTGCCTCTTGCAGTGCGGAATCGATGGCTGGAATCTGACTGGTTGCTACGGGCAACACTTTCATTATTCTCTACACTGTTTGTATAAATAATCCTTGAACTCTCGTTGCCGATAGCAACTGATTAGAATTCAGCTTTTACATTTGTAATTTACAGAAGAAAAATAAACGTGATTTCTGATTGGTCGCTAGGGGTAACAAAGACGCTACATGACAGCTGAGGCTCCGTGACAATGGCGTCTGTTACTCCAGGTACTGGATGATGGGCCGGACACAGGTGCAGCCCACCGTCACCAGCTGCTTCTCCAGCCTATAGGTGGGGACACATCCTCTCATCTCACCACGCAGGACCAGGATCTCCTGTCTGATGGGGACTGAGTTCATGCTGAGGTCCACATGACCCTCCGGGTCCAAACATCCGCGGTGGAGACATCGGGCCTCGCTGATGACCGCAGGGAATCTGTTATTGTCCACATTAGAGCTGGTGGAAGAAGATGAGAGAAATCAGGACACAGCAGTAACCATGTTTAGTCCCCCATACTCCGGCCTGCTGACCCCCATATATCATTATTATTATTTCTGCCATTACTCCATGTACATTCACCTGTATTCCCATGGAGAGATGGAGCGGCTCCTCACACTGTCCGCCATTACTTGTGCAGAACTCCGACTTCCGACCTTCATATCCACCTTCACACGTGGAGGAAATGTGGTGTCCGGTGTGAAGAGACATCCCCCTCCGGACACTAGAGGGGCCTCCCAGCCATCAGCGCCAGGGACCTGCTCTTCTCCTCCATGGACACAAGAGATGAAGATCAGAAGAAGCAAAGTGGAGAAAACCTGAGGACAGAAGATGTCACACATGTGATAGGGGACATTGTGGAAGTGTCAACATTATGTAGTGATATAAGTAAGGGTTAAATAATGGATCAATAATATACACTAATAATATTCATACTCGTATGGACCTATCCCAAAGATATGCAACAGCGCTCAAGCCAAGAGCAACCAGATATGACTATATAACACATATAAGAAAGTCCAACATTTTAAGTGGAATTCATTCAACAATCTATTATACTAGCTATTGAACCCGTTCTACGCCCGGGTGGCGAGCATTTTTATTGATATATGGTCTCCCATATATCGTATGAGTATGTGTTCCCCCCTCCTGGTATTTGTGCTGCCCCCATCCTGTCCCCACGATCCTATCCTGGTATGCATGGCACACCTCAACCCCAATCCTGGTATGCATGGCACCCCTCATCCCCAATCCTGGTATGCATGGCACTCCTCACCCCCAATCCTGGTATGCATGACACCGCTTACCCCAATCCTGGTATGCGTGGCTCTCCTCATCCCCCATTCTGGTATGCATGGCACCCCTCATCCCCAATCCTGGTATGCATGGCCCCCTCATCCCCAATCCTGGTATGCATGGCCCCCCTCATCCCCAATCCTGGTGTGCATGGCACCCCTCATCCCCAATCCTGCTATGCATGGCACCCCTCATCCCCCAATACTGGTATGCATGGCAACCCTCATCCCCCAATCCTGGTATGCATGGTACCCCTCATCCAGCTATCCTGGTATGCATGGCACCCCTCAACCCCAATCCTGGTATGCATAGTACCCCTCACCCCCCAATCCTGGTATGCATGGCACCCCTCATGCCCAATCCTGGTATGCATGGCCCCCCTCATCCCCAATCCTGGTATGCCTGGCCCCCCTCTTCCCCAATCCTGGTATGCATGGCACCCCTCATCCACAATCCTGGTATGCATGGCCCCCCTCATCCCCCAATCCTGGTATGCATGGCAACCCTCATCCCCCAATCCTGGTATGCATGGTACCCCTCATCCCCCTATCCTGGTATGCATGGCACCCCTCAACCCCAATCCTGGTATGCATAGTACCCCTCACTCCCCAATCCTGGTATGCATGGCACCCCTCAACCCCAATCCCGGTATGCATCGCACACCTCATGCCCAATCTTGGTATGCATGGCACCCCTCATGCCCAATCCTGGTATGCATGGCACCCCTCATGCCCAATCCTGGTATGCATGGCACCCCTCATCCCCAATCCCGAGATGCATGGCACCCCTCATCCCCAATCCCGGTATGCATGGCACCCCTCATCCCCAATCCCGGTATGTATGGCACCCCTCATTCCCAATCCTGGTATGAATGCCACTCTTCATCCCAATCCTGGTATGCATGGGCCCCTCATCCCCAATAATGTTATACATGGTACACCTTATCCCTATCCTGGCATACATGGTACCCCTCATCCCTCTCCTGGTATGTATGGTACCCCTCATCCTGGTGTGCTTGGTACCCCTCATCCCAATTCAGGTATGTATGGCATCCTCATCCCAGAAACCTGGTATGCATGGCACCCAATCCCTCATCCTAGAATGCATGGTACCCCTCATCCTTATCCTGGTATGCAAGATACCCCTCATCCTGGTACGCATGGCACCCCATACCTCATCCTGGTATGCATGGTACCCCGCATTCCTATCCTAGCATGCTTGGTACCCCTCATCCCTATTCTGGTATGCATGGCACCCCTCACCCACCCAATCCTGGTATGCATGGTCCCCTCACCCCCCAATCCTGGTTTGCATGGTCCCCTCACCCCCCAATCCTAGTATGCATGGTCCCCTCAACCCCCAATCCTGGCATGCATGGACCCCTCACCTCCCAATCCTGGTATGCATGGGCCACTCATCCCCCAATAATGGTATGTGTGGTAGCCCTCATCCTGGTATGCATAGTCCCCTCACCCCCCAATCCTGGTATGTGTGGTACCCCTCACCTCCCAATACTGGTATGTATGGTTTCCTCACCCATCAATCCTGGCATGCATGGTCCCCTCACCCCCCAATCCTGGTATGTGTGGTACCCATCACCCCCCAATCCTGGTATGCATGGTCCCCTCACCCCCCAATCCTGGTATGTGTGGTACCCCTCACCCCCCAATCATGGTATGCATGGTCCCCTCACCACCCAATTCTGGTATGTGTGGTACCCCTCATCCTTGTATGCATGATCCCCTCGCCCCACAATCCTGGAATGCATGGTCCCCTCACCCCCAATCCTGGTATGTGTGGCCCCCTCATCCCTTTCACACTGTACACACATACAAAAAAAAATAAACAGTTATACTCACCTTTCTTCTCTGTGCTCCAGCGCTGCTGCGTCCTGTTTTGCCGGGGGCCTGTGGAGGAGTGCGGCGCTGGAGCACCGCGCTGTCCGGCGCCATTTTGCTGAAGACACACTGCAAATGTGTCTTCAGTAAAATGGCGCCGGATAGCGCTATGCGCATGAGCCGATCCGATGCCTCACTCCTGCCCCGGACTTCGGCGAAAAGAGGCGCCGTGGCAACGCTTCCCCCAGTCAGGTAAGTATGTATGTATGGAGATCGCGGGATGCGTTCAGTTTCTACGCATACCGCAATCTCCGGCGCCATATACTCCTCTTATCTGTAACGGCTGGATGTATGATTCTGTTTGGAGCCAGACTGCGCACCGCGCATGCACAGTCTATCGAGGCTTTAGACAGAGACACGCATCGCAGGTTATATTATAGACTAGATATAGAACCCGTTCTACTCCCGGGTGGCGAGCATTTTTATTGGTATATGGTCTCCCAGGCTGGTATGTGCTGCACCCCTCCTGGTATTTGTGCTGCCCCAATCCTGTCCCCGCCTTTCTATCCTGGTATGCATGGCACCCCTCATCCCTATCTTGGTATGCATGGCACCCCTCATCCCTATCCTGTAATGCATGGCACCCCTCATCCCTATCCTGGTATGCATGGCACCCCTCATCCCTATCATGGTATGCATGGCACCCCTCATCCCTATCCTGGTATGCATGGCACCCTTCATCCCTATCCTGTAATAGATGGCACCCTTCACCCCCCATCCTGTAATGTATGGCATCCTTCACCCCCAATCCTGGAAGGCATGGCACCCCTCATCCCCAATAGTGGTATGCCTGGCACCCCTCATCCCCACTCCTGGTATGTGTGGTACTCCTCATCCCTATCCTGGTATGTATGGTATCCCTCATCCTGGTATGCATGGCACCCCTCACCCCCAATCCTGGTATGCAGAGCACCGCTCACCCCCAATCCTGGTATGCATGGCACCCCTCAACTCCAATCCTGGAAGTCATGGCATCCCTCATCCCCAATCCTGGTATGCGTGGCACCCCTCATCCCCAATCCTAGTATGTGTGGTACTCCTCATCCCAATCCTGGTATGCAGGGTACCCCATCCCTCATCCTTATCCTGATACGTATGGTATCCCTCATCCTTGCATGCATGGGCCCCTCACCCACATCCTGGTATGCATGGCACTCCTCACCCACATCCTGGTATGCATGGCATCCCTCACTCCCATCCTGGTATGCATGGCACTCCTCATCCCTATGCTGGTATGCATGGCCCCTCATCCGAATCCTGGTATGCATGGCACACCTCATCCCCAATCCTGGTATGCATGGCATCCCTCATCCCCAATCCTGGTATGCATGGCACCCCTCATCCCCAATCCTGCTATGCATGGCACCCTTCATCCCCAATCCTGGTATGCATGGCACCCCTCACCCCCCAATCCTGGTATGCATGGCTCCCTCATCCCCAATCCTTTTATGCATGGCCCCCTCTTCCCCAATCCTGGTATGCATGGTAACCCTCATGCCCAATCCTGGTATGCATGGCTCCCACATCCCCAGTCCTGGGTATGCATGACTCACTCATCCCCAATCCTGGTATGCATGGCTCCCTCATCCCCAATCCTGGTATGCATGGCATCCCTCATCCCCAATCCTGGGAAGCATGGCACCCCTCATCCCCAATCCTGTTATGCATGTTACCCCTCATCCCCAATCCTGTTATGAATGGCACCACTCATCCCCAATTTGGTATGCATGGCTCCCTCATCCTCAATCCTGGAATGCATGTCATCCCTCATCCCCAATCCTGGTATGCATGGCACCCCTAAGCCCCAATCCTGTTATGCATGGCACCACTCATCCTCAATCCTGGTATGCATGCCATCCCTCATCCCTAATCCTGGTATGCATGGCACCTCTCTTCCCAATCATGGTATGCATGGCACCCTTCATCCCCAATCCTGGTATGCATGGCATCCCTCACCCCCCAATTCTGGTATGCATGGCTCCCTCATCCCCAATCCTGGGAAGCATGGCACCCCTCATCCCCAATCCTGTTATGCATGTTACCCCTCATCCCCAATCCTGTTATGCATGGCACCACTCATCCCCAATTTGGTATGCATGGCTCCCTCATCCTCAATCCTGGAATGCATGTCATCCCTCATCCCCAATCCTGGTATGCATGGCACCCCTAAGCCCCAATCCTGTTATGCATGGCACCACTCATCCTCAATCCTGGTATGCATGGCTCCCTCACCCCCATCCTGGTATGCATGGCACTCCTCATCCCTATCCTGGTATGCATGGCCCCTCATCCGATTCCTGGTAAGCATGGCACCCCTCATCCCCAATCCTGGTATGCATGCCATCCCTCATCCCTAATCCTGATATGCATGGCACCTCTCTTCCCCAATCCTGGTATGCATGGCACCCTTCATCCCCAATCCTGGTATGCATGGCATCCCTCACCCCCCAATTCTGGTATGCATGGCTCCCTCATCCCCAATCCTGGTATGCATGGCCCCCTCTTCCCCAGTCCTGGTATGCATGGCACCCCTCAACCCCAATCCTGGTATGCATGGCTCCCTCATCCCCAATTCTGGTATTCATGGTACCCCTCATCCCCAATCCTGGTATGCATGGCTCCGTCATCCACAATCCTGATATGCAAGGCACTCCTCATCCCTATCCTGGTATGCATGGCACTCCTCATCCCTATCCTGGTAAGCATGGGCCCCTCATCCCCAAACCTGGTATACATGGTACCCCTCATCACTATCCTGGTATGTATTGCACCCCTCATCCTCGTATGCATGGCACTCCATCACTCATCCTGGTATGCATGGTACCCCTCATCCCTATTCTGGTATGCATGGTACCCCTCATCCTGGTGTGCATGGCACCCCTCATCCCAATTCTGCTATGTGTGGCCTCCTCATCCCAGAAACCTGGTATGCATGACACCCAATCCCTCATCCTAGTATGCATGGCACCCCTGATCCTTATCCTGGTATGCATGGTACCACTCATCCCTATTCTGGTATGCATGGTACCCCTCATCCTGGTATGCATGGCACCCCATCCCTCATCCTGGTATGCATGGCACCCCGCATTCCTATTCTGGTATGCATGGCACTCCTCATCCCCTAATCCTGGTATGCATGGTCCCCTCAACCCCCAATCCTGGTATGCATGGTCCTCTCACCCCCTAATCTTGGTATACATGGTCCCCTCACCCCCCAATCCTGATATGCATAGTCCCTTCACCCCCCAATCCTGGTATGTATGGTCCCCTCACCTCGCAATCCTGATATGCATTTTCCCTCACCCCCCAATCCTGGTATGCATGGCACCCCTCATCCCCAATCCTGTTATGCATGGCACCCCTCAACCCCACTCCGGTTATGCATGGCAATACTCATCCCCAATTTGGTATGCATGGCTCCCTCATCCTCAATCCTGGTATGCATGGCATCCCTCATCCCCAATCCTGGTATGCATGGCACCCCTAATCCCCAATCCTGTTATGCATGGCACCAATCATCCTCAATCCTGGTATGCATGGCTCCCTCACCACCATCCTGGTATGCATGGCACTCCTCATCCCTATCCTGGTATGCATGGCCCCTCATCCGAATCCTGGTATGCATAGCATCCCTCATCCTCAATCCTGGTAAGCATGGCATCCCTCATCCCCAATCCTGGTCTGCATGGCCCCCTCTTCCCCAATGCTGGTATGCATGGCTCCCCTCAACCCCAATCGTGGTATGCATGGCTCCCACATCCCCAGTCCTGGTATGCGTGGCTCCCTCATCCCCAATCCTGGTATGCATGGCTCCATCATCCCCAATACTGGTATGCATGGCTCCCTCATCCCCAATCCTGGTATGCATGGCTCCCTCATCCCCAATCCTGGTATGCATGGCTCCCTCATCCCTAATTCTGGTATGCGTGGCACCCCTCATCCCCAATCCTGTTATGCATGGCACCACTCATCCCCAGTCCTGGTATGCATGGCTCCCTCATCCCCAATCCTGGTATGCATGGCTCCCTCATCCCCAATCCTGGTATGCATGGCTCCCTCATCCCCAATCCTGGTATGCATGGCACCCCTCATCCCCAATAATGTTATGCATGGCACCACTCATCCCCAATCCTGGTATACATGGCTCCCTTATCCCCAATCCTGGTATGCAAGGCACCCATCATCCCCAATCCTTGTATGCATGGCACCCCTCATCCCCAATCCTATTATGCATAGCACCTCTCATCCTCAATTCTGGTATGCGTGGCCCCCTCATCCCCAATCCTGGTATGCATGGCACCCCTCATCCCCAATCCTGGTATGCATGGTTTCCTCATCCCCAATCCTGGTATTCATGTTACCCCTCATCCCCAATCCTGGTATGTATGGCTCCGTCATCCACAATCCTGATATGCAAGGCACTCCTCATCCCTATCCTGGTATGCATGGCACTCCTCATCCCTATCCTGGTAAGCTTGGTACCCCTCATCCCCCAAATCCTGGTATGTGTGGCCCCCTCACCCCCAATCCTGGTATGTGTGGCCCCCTCACCTCCCAATCCTGGTATGTGTGGGCCCCTCACCCCCCAGTCATGGTATGTTTGGCCACCTCATCCCTTTCACGCTGTACACACATGCAAAAAAATAATCACTTATACTCACCTTTCTTCCCTGTGCTCCAGCGCTGCTGTGCCCTGTTCTGTTGGAGGCTGGGGGAGGAGTGTGGCGCCGGGGTACGTGCATGCCCATACCACACTGTCCGGTGCCATTTTGCTGAAGACAAACTGCAAATGTGTCTTCAGTAAAATGGCGCCAGATAGCACTATGCACATGCGCCTATCCGACGCCTCACTCCTGCCCCGGTCTCTGGTGAAGAGCAACGCTCCTCCTGGTCAGGTAAGTATGTAAGTATGGCACCAGAGATCGCGGTATGCATTCAGTGTCTACGCATACCGCGATCTCCGGCGCCATACACACTCCTCTTACCTGTAACAGCTGGATGCGGCCTTCTGTCTGAAGCCAGACTGTGCGTCGCGCATGCACAGTCTATAAAGGCATCAGACAGAGACACGCATCTCCCGTTATATTATAGATTGTCATGTCATTGACCAAAAACCCAAGCTCAGGACAACAGTATCTATAATATAAAGGCGGATGCGTGTCTCTGTCCGAAGCCTCGATAGACTGCGCATGCGTGACGCGCCTGCAGAGTCTATACCCCTCACAGAGGCACGCATCCCCATCCTAAACGAGGATGTGGATTGTGGCGCCAGAAATCGCGGTACGCATAAGCACTGAACGCATACCGCGATTTCCGGCACCATAACAACTTACCTATCCGGGAGGTCAGTTGCCACGGCATCTCTTCAGGCAGAAGGCCGGGATCCACCGTCGGTACCGGCGCATGCGCATAGCGCACTTCCGGCGCCGTTTTATTGAAGACACATTGCAAGGGTGTCTTCAACAGACACATTGAAGACACACTAGCAGTGTGTCTTCAACAAGATGGCGCCGGAAACCGCGGTCTGCGCAGGCGCTGATCCGGCGTCAGTGCTCTCCCCCGCCCTCTTCTGACATCACTAATCATTTAAATATCTAACGCACCCCCACACTTCGCCGCCATTTTAAAAACAGAAGATTTCTGCGTCACACAGCGCCTCCAGTCTCTAGCTTAAAAAAACAAAAACATTTTGTAGTATATATAGATATATATATTACAAATATATCTATATATAAAGAAGATACTATATACAAATATATATATCTATATATACTATATAGAATAGTTATCAGAGTACTCCAACACAGTCAGCGGAGCAATCCCGCACAAAATACGTCAGCGGAGCAATCCCGCACAAAATACGTCAGTGGAGCAATCCCGCACAAAATACGTCAGCGGAGCAATCCCGCACAAAAAACCTCAGCGGAGCAATCCCGCACAAAATACGTCAGCGGAGCAATCCCGCACAAAAAAACCTCAGCGGAGCAATCCCGCACAAAAAACCTCAGCGGAGCAATCCCGCACAAAATACGTCAGCGGAGCAATCCCGCACAAAAAAACCTCAGCGGAGCAATCCCGCACAAAAAACTTCAGCGGAGCAATCCCGCACAAAATACGTCAGCGGAGCAATCCCGCACAAAATACGTCAGCGGACCAATCCCGCACAGAAAAACGTCAGCGGAGCAATCCCGCACAAAATACGTCAGCCGAGCAATCCCGCACAAAATACGTCAGCGGAGCAATCCCGCACAAAATACGTCAGCGGAGCAATCCCGCACAAAATACGTCAGCGGAGAAATGCAGCCACTTTCTACTGAATATAAAAATCTAATAAGTCAGCGGAGCAATCCAGCCACTTTATACTGAATATATACGTCAGGGGAAAAATCCGGCCACTTTCTACTGAATATAAATATATATAATACGTCAGCAGAACAATCCGGACACTTTTTACTGAATATATATATATACAGTTATATGAAAAAGTTTGGGCACCCCTATTAATCTTAAGCTTAATGTTTTATAAAAATTGGTGTTTTTGCAACAGCTATTTCAGTTTGATATATGTAATAACTGTTGGACACAGTAATGTTTCTGCCTTGAAATGAGGTTTATTGTACTAACAGAAAATGTGCAATCTGCATTCAAACAAAATTTGACAGGTGCATAAGTATGGGCACCTCACCAGAAAAGTGACATTAATATTTAGTAGATCCTCCTTTTGCAAAAATAACAGCCTCTAGTCGCTTCCTGTAGCTTTTAATGATTTCCTGGATCCTGGATGAAGGTATTTTTGACCATTCCTCTTTACAAAACAATTCCAGTTCAGTTAAGTTTGATGGTCGCCGAGCATGGACAGCCCTCTTCAAATGATCCCACAGATGTTCAATGATATTCAGGTCTGGGGACCGGGATGGCCATTCCAGAACATTGTAATTGTTCCTCTGCATGAATGCCTGATTAGATTTGGAGCGGTGTTTTGGATCAATGTCTTGCTGAAAGATCCATCCCCTGCGTAACTTCAACTTTATCACTGATTCTTGAACATTATTGTCAAGAATCTGCTGATACTGAGTGGAATCCATGCGTCCCTCAACTTTAACAAGATTCCCGGTGCCGGCATTGGCCACACAGCCCCAAAGCATGATGGAACCTCCACCAAATTTTACTGTGGGTAGCAAGTGTTTTTCTTGGAATGCTGTGTTTTTTTTGCCGCCATGCATAATGCCTTTTTGTATGATCAAACAACTCAATCTTGGTTTCATCAGTCCACAGTACCTTCTTCCAAAAATAAATTGGCTTCTCCAAATGTGCTTTTGCATACCTCAGCCGACTCTATTTGTGGCGTGCTTGCAGAAACGGCTTCTTTCGCATCACTCTCCCATACAGCTTCTCCTTGTGCAAAGTGCGTTGTATAGTTGACCGATGCACAGTGACACCATCTGCAGCAAGTTGATACTGCAGCTCTCTGGAGGTGGTCTGAGGATTGTCCTTGACTGATCTCACCATTCTTCTTCTCTGCCTTTCTGATGTTTTTCTTGGCCTGCCACTTCTGGCCTTAACAAGAACTGTCCCTGTGTTCTTCCATTTCCTTACTATGTTCCTCACAGTGGAAACTGACAGGTTAAATCTCTGAGACAGCTTTTTGTATCCTTCCCCTGAACAACTATGTTGAATAATCTTTGTTTTCAGATCATTTGACAGTTGTTTTGAGGAGCCCATGATGCCACTCTTCAGAGGAGATTCAAACAGGAGAACAACTTGCAAGTGGCCACTTTAAGTAGCTTTTCTCATGATTGCATACACCTGGCTATGAAGTTCAAAGCTCAATGAGGTTACAAAACCAAAAAAAGTGCTTTAGTAAGTCAGTAAAAAGTAGGTAGGAGTATTTAAAACAAGAAAATGATAAGGGTGCCCATACTTATGCACCTGTCAAATTTTGTTTGAATGCAGATTGCACATTTTCTGTTAGTACAATAAACCTCATTTCAAGGTAGAAACATTACTGTGTCCAACAGTTATTACATATATCAAACTGAAATAGCTGTTGCAAAAACACGAATTTTTATAAAACATTAAGCTTAAGATTAATAGGGGTGCCCAAACTTTTTCATATAACTGTATACTACGTCAGCGGAGCAATCCAGCCACTTTCTACTGAATATATATAATACGTCAGCGGAGCAATCCGGCCACTTTCTACTGAATATAAATATATATAATACGTCAGCGGAGCAATCCGGCCACTTTCTACTGAATATATATATATATAATACGTCAGCGGAGCAATCCAGCCACTTTCCTCTGAATATATATAATACGTCAGCGGAGCAATCCGGCCACTTTCTACTGAATATATATATATATAATACGTCAGCGGAGCAATCCAGCCACTTTCTACTGAATATAAATATATATAATACGTCAGCGGAGCAATCCGGCCACTTTCTACTGAATATAAATATATATAATACGTCAGCGGAGCAATCCAGCCACTTTCCTCTGAATATATATAATACGTCAGCGGAGCGATCCAGCCACTTTCCTCTGAATATATATAATACGTCAGCGGAGCAATCCAGCCACTTTCTACTGAATATAAATATATATAATACGTCAGCGGAGCAATCCAGCCACTTTCTACTGAATATATATAATACGTCAGCGGAGCAATCCGGCCACTTTCTACTGAATATAAATATATATAATACGTCAGCGGAGCAATCCGGCCACTTTCTACTGAATATAAATATATATAATACGTCAGCGGAGCAATCCAGCCACTTTCTACTGAATATATATAATACGTCAGAGGAGCAATCCAGCCACTTTCCTCTGAATATATATAATACGTCAGCAGAGCAATCCAGCCACTTTCCTCTGAATATATATAATACGTCAGCGGAGCAATCCAGCCACTTTCCTCTGAATATATATAATACGTCAGCAGAGCAATCCAGCCACTTTCCTCTGAATATATATAATACGTCAGCGGAGCAATCCAGCCACTTTCCTCTGAATATATATAATACGTCAGCAGAGCAATCCAGCCACTTTCCTCTGAATATATATAATACGTCAGCGGAGCAATCCAGCCACTTTCTACTGAATATATATAATACGTCAGCAGAGCAATCCGGCCACTTTCTACTGAATATAAATATATATAATACGTCAGAGGAGCGATCCAGCCACTTTCCTCTGAATATATATAATACGTCAGCAGAGCAATCCGGCCTCTTTCTACTGAATATAAATATATATAATACGTCAGCGGAGCAATCCAGCCACTTTCCTCTGAATATATATAATACGTCAGCGGAGCGATCCAGCCACTTTCCTCTGAATATATATAATACGTCAGCGGAGCAATCCAGCCACTTTCTACTGAATATATATAATACGTCAGCAGAGCAATCCAGCCACTTTCTACTGAATATAAATATATATAATACGTCAGCGGAGCAATCCAGCCACTTTCCTCTGAATATATATAATACGTCAGCGGAGCGATCCAGCCACTTTCCTCTGAATATATATAATACGTCAGCGGAGCAATCCAGCCACTTTCTACTGAATATAAATATATATAATACGTCAGCGGAGCAATCCAGCCACTTTCCTCTGAATATATATAATACGTCAGCGGAGCGATCCAGCCACTTTCCTCTGAATATATATAATACGTCAGCGGAGCAATCCAGCCACTTTCTACTGAATATATATAATACGTCAGCAGAGCAATCCGGCCACTTTCTACTGAATATATATAATACGTCAGCGGAGCAATCCGGCCACTTTCTACTGAATATAAATATATATAATACGTCAGAGGAGCGATCCAGCCACTTTCTACTGAATATATATAATACGTCAGCGGAGCAATCCGGCCACTTTCTACTGAATATAAATATATATAATACGTCAGCGGAGCAATCCAGCCACTTTCCTCTGAATATATATAATACGTCAGCGGAGCAATCCAGCCACTTTCTACTGAATATAAATATATATAATACGTCAGCGGAGCAATCCAGCCACTTTCTACTGAATATATATAATACGTCAGCAGAGCAATCCGGCCACTTTCTACTGAATATAAATATATATAATACGTCAGCGGAGCAATCCAGCCACTTTCCTCTGAATATATATAATACGTCAGCGGAGCGATCCAGCCACTTTCCTCTGAATATATATAATACGTCAGCGGAGCAATCCAGCCACTTTCCTCTGAATATATATAATACGTCAGCGGAGCGATCCAGCCACTTTCCTCTGAATATATATAATACGTCAGCGGAGCAATCCAGCCACTTTCCTCTGAATATATATAATACGTCAGAGGAGCAATCCAGCCACTTTCTACTGAATATATATAATACGTCAGCAGAGCAATCCGGCCACTTTCTACTGAATATAAATATATATAATACGTCAGCGGAGCAATCCAGCCACTTTCTACTGAATATAAATGTATATAATACGTCAGCGGAGCAATCCAGCCACTTTCCTCTGAATATATATAATACGTCAGCGGAGCGATCCAGCCACTTTCCTCTGAATATATATAATACGTCAGCGGAGCGATCCAGCCACTTTCCTCTGAATATATATAATACGTCAGCGGAGCAATCCGGCCACTTTCCTCTGAATATATATAATACGTCAGCAGAGCAATCCAGCCACTTTCCTCTGAATATATATAATACGTCAGAGGAGCGATCCAGCCGCTTTTTTGACTATATCAAACGTCAGCAGAGCTAAATATTTTAATTAAAGTTTACAACCTTATTCGTTCCGTAATTCCATTATAATGGCCCCCAAACGCCAGCAAGTTCTTTCTGAGGAGGAAACTCAGGCAAAAAAATCAAAAAGGGCTGAAGCTCAAAAGGTTGGTAGAAGTAGGGGTAAAAAACAGCACCTTAAATTGCAGCGTGAAAAAAATACTGTCAGAAGAAGGGCTGCCCGTCATAATCTCACCCCAAAAAAGCGTCAACAGATGCGCAACGCTGACGCTGAGAGGCATAGGTCTGCCCCAGAGAGGCATAGGTCTGACCCAGAGAGGCGTAGGTCTGGCCCAGAGAGTCATAGGTCTGCCCCAGAGAGGCGTAGGTCTGCCCCAGAGAGGCATAGGTCTGCCCCAGAGAGGCATAGGTCTGCCCCAGAGAGGCGTAGGTCTGCCCCAGAGAGGCATAGGTCTGCCCCAGAGAGGCATAGGTCTGCCCCAGAGAGGCATAGGTCTGCCCCAGAGAGGCATAGGTCTGCCCCAGAGAGGCGTAGGTCTGCCCCAGAGAGGCATAGGTCTGCCCCAGAGAGGCGTAGGTCTGCCCCAGAGAGGCATAGGTCTGCCCCAGAGAGGCGTAGGTCTGCCCCAGAGAGGCGTAGGTCTGCCCCAGAGAGGCGTAGGTCTGCCCCAGAGAGGCGTAGGTCTGCCCAAGAGAGGCATAGGTCTGCCCCAGAGAGGCGTAGGTCTGCCCCAGAGAGGCATAGGTCTGCCCCAGAGAGGCATAGGTCTGCCCCAGAGAGGCGTAGGTCTGCCCCAGAGAGGCGTAGGTCTGCCCCAGAGAGGCATAGGTCTGCCCCAGAGAGGCATAGGTCTGCCCCAGATAGTGTGACAGACGCTGAGCTTCAGCAGCATCGCAGCGCCAATGCTGAGAGACACAGAGGAGCCCGTACTAAACAACCTGCCCGCTGGGGTAAAAACGGAAGATCTCGCAACACTGCTTTGCTTACTGAAAACTTCAATGAAGACGACATTGGGGCATGCTATCTTGGCCCAATGAACAACAAATGCTCATTTTGTAATACCAACCATTTGCAAAATGAAATTGCAACAAACTGTTGTCATAGTGGAACCATCAAACTGGAAGAAGTGTGAATGCATCCCTATATTACTAATTGCATGAAGAGATCAGAACCAAACTCCAAGAATTTCATGGAAAACATAAGATCATACAATAGTGCAAACGCTTTTGCATCCATGGGCGCACAAATTGACCAATCAATTAACAGGCGATCAGGTCCTTTCTGTTACAGAATCCATGGGCAAATTTACCATGCAACATCTGCGTTGCACCCTAACCAAGGTGAATCACCAACATACGCCCAGTTATATATTCTGGATTCGGCACAATCCAGCCAACAGTGGATGCATTCGTAATCTTATGGAAAATCTACAAAGAATTCTGGAAGATATCAATCCTTTCTCCAGAGAATACAAAAATATGTTGCAATTTGAACAAGAAGAAATGCTAAAAGCAAATCTAGAAAACCGAATGCTAATTGAATATAGCATGACTTTCGTGAGAGAAAAAGTAAATACTATGCACCCCGGCAGAATCAATGCTCCAACTGCCAGAGGGGAAATTGCTGCCATTTTCCACAGCACAGATGGTGCACCCCCAAAAAACCGTGACATTACCATTCATCCAAAAAGTGGAATTTTACAAAATATATCTATTCTGAGTAGACTCTGTGACCCAATGAGCTACGCTTTGCTTTTCCCTTATGGGGACTCTGGGTGGACTACAGAACTAAAAAAAACAGTTGGTCGAGGAAATGTGACTCCACTTCAATGGTATTCATACCACTTTGCCATTCGTGATGGTACTTTAACCAGTTCCTTAATGCAGGAAAGCTGACACACCAATTTATGGTTGATGCCTATTGCAAAACTGAGGTAAACCGTTTGAATTGGGTGCGCACAAATCAAAGTACTGTAAGAGCTGAAGAATATGACGTCCTTCACCAATTCATGACCAACCACCGTTTCATGAACATAAATATCCTACCTGGAAAAAAAGTCATATTGCCATCGACTTTCCAAGGAAGTCCAAGAAATATGGCACAAAACTACCAAGATGCCATGGCAATGGTCAGGAAATATGGCAAACCAGACCTATTTGTAACAGTAACGTGCAATCCAAAATGGAGGGAAATCAGGGAAAACTTACTTCCCAGTCAGCAACCATGCGACAGGCCCGATTTAGTAGCTCGAGTATTTAACATGAAACTAAAATTGCTACTTGGAGACCCAACCACAAACCACAGATTTGGACGTGTTAATGGTATGGTGTATGTAATTGAGTTCCAAAAAAGAGGGCTCCCTCATGGACACATATTGGCATTTATGGCCCCGGAATACAAAGCCTGGGAAAAAGAAAGAATTGACAAAATTGTTTGTGCAGAGCTCCCGCACAAAGACACGCATCCGAAGCTTTATGAAATTGTACAATCTTGCATGATACACGGTCCATGTGGTCCACTTAATCCAAATGCACCATGCATGGACAATGGAAACTGTACAAGGTTTTCCCAAGGATTTCTGTTCCGAAACTAATAGCAATGTAAATGGATCCCCTAAATATCAACGCCGGGATGAGAACAACTTTGTTGAACTTGGTGGAAACAGGGTTGATAATAGATGGGTTGTACCTTACAATCCTTATCTTTCCTTAAAATACAATGCTCACATAAACGTTGAGATTTGCAGTTCTACAAAGTGTAAAATATTTGTTCAAATATGTTTACAAAGGGCATGATTGTGCAAATCTACAGTGTGTTACTGCTGCCACAGAACAAGAAGCCACGGTTGAATGAGATGAAGTAAAAAATGACTTAGAAACTCGATATGTAAGTGCACCTGAAGCATGCTGGAGACTCAGGGAATATAAAATGCACCATCAACCTGACCATGTGGAAAGATGAAATGTCCACCTTGAGGACAAGCATACAATATGCTTTATAGCAGGTAAAGAAGCTGAAGCCGTGCAGCGGAAAAACACCAAGTCTAAACTTCTTGCTGGGTTTAAACTGAATCGGGAAGATCCTAATGCCCAACAATATTTCTACATTGAAATCCCTGAACATTTCACTTGGGATGAAAAAAACGTTAAATGGAAACCACGTTGCAAATGTCATAAAACCACAATTGGCAGAATGTTTAACGTTAGTCCATTAGACAGAGAAAAATACTTTCTCCGAATTCTCCTTCTCAATGTTAGAGGCGCAACATCTTTTGAGGATCTCAGAACAACTGAAGGAAACCGTTTTGCTACTTTCCAAGAAGCCTGTATTGCAAGAGGGTTAACTGATGATGACTCTGAATGGGATACTCGCCTAACAGAAGCTGCCACTTATCAAATGCCAATACAACTTACACAATTGTCTGCATTTATTTGCATCATGTGTGAGCCGTCTAATGCTGCAGCATTGTTTCAAAGGCACAATAAAAATCTCATGGAAGACTATACCAGACGTTTCCCTCATGTAGAAAAGGCCGTCTATATGACATTACATGAAATTGAGCCTGTGTTACGGACACATGGAAAGTCATTACAAGATTTTGGCCTACACCTTCCTGTTGGCAAGTACGATGATCCAATCAATTCTGGCAAATATTACGACCCTGTTGCGGAAAAGGCTTTGAGGAGAAATTCCAAATGTTAAACCCAGGACAACGAAAGGCTTTCGAAAAAATCAGAGAAGCTTTTGAGATTCCAACTTGCAACAACGTCTATTTTTTATTGACGGACCTGGTGGAAGTGGTAAGACATTCCTGTATAATACAATCATGCATTACGTTCAGAGCAAAAATGAATTAGTCTTGCCATGTACATTTACAGGCATTGCTGCTACTTTGCTGGAAGGAGGCCGAACTTCCCATAATCTGTTCAAACTGCCTATACCAATTAATGAAACGTCGACGTGCAATATTCGTCATGGCAGCAATACTGCCAATGAGTTGAAAAACGCCAAACTCATAATCTGGGACGAAGCTTCTACGGCTCCAGCTCATGCTGTAAATGCAGTTGACACCTTCTACAAAGAACTCATGGCTGAAGATCCAAAAGTTCCCTCCAAAAAAACGTTCGGAGGTGCAGTGTCTGTTTTTGGTGGAGATTTTCGACAAATCCTTCCTGTTGTACCACATGGTACCAGAACCGAAATAATTTCAGCATGCATGAAGAACAGCAATTGTTGGAGGAATATTGAAGTCCTTAAATTGGACCTAAACATGCGTACCAATGAGGACAATGTCCCCCAAGAACATCAAGGCTTTTCCCAATGGCTTTTAAACCTTGGAGATGGAAAACTTCAAGAACCAGGACTAGAGGAAGGTATCTTTGAAATTCCTTCTGTCTGCATTGAAAATGGATGTATTGTTGATGCTGTCTTTCCTCAAGTCATACAACCAGAAGATAAAAGCATTGCAAACCGTGCAATCCTAACTCCAAAAAACCAACATTCACATGAACTGAATGAAAATGTTCTTAGACGAATTCAGTCTGAATTGAAATGCTACACCAGTATTGATTCCATTCAGCAAGATACTGCAAATGCTGAGGAAGCAGCAAACTATCCGATGGAGTTCTTAAACAGCTTAACGCCTGGTGGTATGCCTCCTCATAGATGACATTTGAAAGTTGGAGCAGTAGTCATGCTATTAAGAAACCTTAACTCAAGAAGAGGTCTTTGCAATGGCACCAGAATGGTTGTGAAGCAAATGATGTCAAAAGTCATTGACTGTGAAATCCTCAGCGGATCATTTAAAGGTACAAGGGTATCATTCCCAGAGTTATTCTGCCCCAAGCCATCCTCATCTTCCTTTTACTTTAAAACGAAAACAGTTTCCCTTAAGACTTGCTTATGCTATGACCATCAACAAAAGTCAAGGGCAAACACTGGATTCAGTTGGCAGATATTTGCCATCTCCAGCCTTCAGCCAGGGCCAACTTTATGTCGCCTCTTCAAGGACAAAATCCTTCCAACAAGTCAAAGTCAAAGTTTTTGCTACTGATCAACGAGGCAACTTAAAGAAAGACCACAGAGTTTACACCAAAATGTTCTTTACACAGAAGTTTTTGCACAATAATTTTTTTTTCCAGCTAATAGTTTAACAAAATGTAAAATGTTATATATAACAGTGAATGTGTCTTTCTGTTCAAAGCCAAAATGGGTGGCGGCTGTGCAGTGTGGTGCCTGAGTGAGAGCGTGTGCACACTGCACTACGATGCCATTTTACTGAAGACACTGTGTGTGCAAATTCCCAGACACAGTGTCTTCAAGAAAATGGCGCCAGATATTGTGAGATGCGCACACGTTGACTCAGGCACTATTTTATGGGAACAGCACATACCAGGATGGGGGCACAGGATGGCAGCAGCACATACCAGGATGGGGGCACAGGATGGGAGCAGCACATACCAGGATGGGGGCACAGGATGGCAGCAGCACATACCAGGATGGGGGCGCAGGATAGCAGCATATACCAGGATGGGGGCACATGATGGCAGCAGCACATACCAGGATGGGGGCACAGGATGGCAGCAGCACATACCAGGATGGGGGCACAGGATGGGGGCAGCACATACCAGGATGGGGGTACAGGATGGGAGCAGCACATACCAGGATGGGGGCGCAGGATAGCAGCATATACCAGGATGGGGGCACATGATGGCAGCAGCACATACCAGGATGGGGGCACAGGATGGCAGCAGCACATACCAGGATGGGGGCACAGGATGGGGGCAGCACATACCAGGATGGGGGCACAGGATGGGGGCAGCACATACCAGGATGGGGGCACAGGATGGGAGGAGCACATGACAGGATGGAGGCCATATACCAATATAAATGCTCGCCACCCGGGCGTAGAACGGGTGGTTCAATAGCTAGTACATTATAGGTGAAGTAGACTCAAAAGACCAAAGCAGATTCAACCTTAAAGAACGAGTCATTACTTCTTCTTTTACCCATGAGCCCCGCACGTCATGCCCTACTGCCCCAATGCACATTTCGAATCTTCCTCAGGGGGTGCCGGTGCGTGCGTTGGGGCAGTTGGGCATGACGTGCGGACTCACGGGTAAGTGCCTCATTCATTACCAGTATACTTATCTCTAACATTCAAGAAGTTGTCCACTACTTTATGTATCCCCCCCGGGGCCCCTAAGACTTATTGTGAATACCTTCTGTTGCTGATAATGCCTGTGAGCGGCGCTATCGGTTGCCTCTCACAGGCATCACGTGACTCCGCGCTGACGTCATGACAAGTGAGGCGTGACTCAGCACTGGGGTCCCCGCGGTGGCCGCTGGGTTGTGGGTGGGGTTACCCCCGCGTCACACCTTGCATCCACCGCGCGCTTTCCCAATGAATGGAGAGAGGCAGAGCGCGTGGTGGATGCTGGGTGTGACGAGGAGGGGTAACCCCGCCCACAGCCTGGCGTCCACCCTGGAACCTGGAAGACAAAGACCCCCGGCTGCTGCCAGCACTTGTCGTGACATCAGCGGATGTCAGAGCCGGCTGCAGCCGGGGGTCACATGATGCCTGTGAGCGGCCAGTGATAGCGCCACTCACAGGCCGTATCTGCAACAGAAGGTATTTACAAGAAGTCTTAGGGGCCCCGGGGGGATACATGGGGGGGATATAAAGTAGTGGACATCCCCTTTCAGCCATGGCGCTCTGTTTTACCACCTGTGTGCCTGTTTTTATGTAATCTCCACCTATATGATGTGTGCTGCTCCTCTTTATTGATTTTGATTTAATTATACTGAGTTAGGACCTAAGCACTATAATACTGTTGTGGGGTCTATGTGATACTGCTATATCTATGTCAGATATGTAATTGGTCTGGCACCCCCACTAAAACCACGTCCCCTCCCCCACCCCCCACCCCCCCGTCCAACTAATCTCATATATGTGTGTCTCTCTTGTGATTAATAAAATTGATATTGATATTTACTTTATGATTGAAGTAGTAATGACTCGTTCTTTAAGGCTGAATTTGTCATGTCATTGTATCATAACACAGGATAACAAAAAAATGGTGGTAGCCCATGCAAGTGCTGCACTCACTCTTCTGCTGGTGCAGTCACTGTGTACATACATTACATTACTGATCCTGAGTTACATCCTGTATTATACTCCAGAGCTGCACTCACTATTCTGCTGGTGCAGTCACTGTGCACATACATTACATTACTGATCCTGTACTGATCCTGAGTTAAATCCTGTATTATACCCCAGAGCTGCACTCACTATTCTGGTAGTGCAGTCACTGTGTACATACACTACATTACTGATCCTGAGTTCCATCCAGTATTATACTCCAGAGCTGCACTCACTATTCTGCTGGTGCAGTCACTGTGTACATAAATTACATTACTGATCCTGAGTTACATCCTGTATTATACTCCAGAGCTGCACTCACTATTCTGCTGGTGCAGTCACTGTGTACATACATTACATTACTGATCCGGAGTTATATCCTGTATTATACTCCAGAGCTGCACTCACTATTCTGCTGGTGCAGTCACTGTGTACATACATTACATTACTGATCCTGAGTTACATCCTGTATTATACTCCAGAGCTGCACTCATTATTCTGCTGCTGCAGTCACTGTGTACATACATTACATTACTGATCCTGAGTTACATCCTGTATTATACTCCAGAGCTGCACTCACTATTCTGCTGGTGCAGTCACTGTGTACATACATTACATTACTGATCCGGAGTTATATCCTGTATTATACTCCAGAGCTGCACTCACTATTCTGCTTGTGCAGTCACTGTGTACATACATTACATTACTGATCCTGAGTTACATCCTGTATTATACTCCAGAGCTGCACTCACTATTCTGCTGGTGCAGTCACTGTGTACATACATTACATTACTGATCCTGCACTGATCCTGAGTTATATCCTGTATTATACTCCAGAGCTGCACTCACTATTGTGCTGGTCCAGCCGCTCCCTCTCTCCTCACACACATATTATACATATACACACAATAATAACTACCTACACCATGACATCTGGTCCAGTTACCAAACAAATAATAACAATATAATAAACAATAACCGACAAATTATATACATACTAATATATACATTCTTCTTTTTTTTTTTTTTTTTATAAATAAAATAAATACTAACTATACAAATATATACAAGACAAAACAAAACCCCCCACACTCAAGCCCACCAGTCCCTCCCCGGCACTGACCTGAGAGCTGGTCCTGCGCCTCATGCCTCAGTCCAACGTCCATAGGCCAGATCAGGCAGTGCCAGTTTTTCACCCAAATAACCAGTGTCCCACAAGATGAACCCACCTCCCCCTTTTCCCTCCACCCAACCTAACACCTACACCCAAACCCATATATACAATATATACAGAAACAAACAATACAATAACCACAACTGACAAAGCCCAAGTTCGGTGCCTGCAGCCCTACATCACTGTCTACTGATCAAAACAAAACAAAAATCTATGGTGTCAGCAGCAGCCCACCACCAGGAGAGGAGACGACCAGACTAGGGCACACTAAAAGAAAAGCCCCTCCAGAGGAGAGCGGCCCTCCGTGTACCCAGTCTCTCATACTCCAGAGAACACACCTTCACCAGGTCACCGAGTATGGTCCTAAACACATCGTCCACTGGGAGGATTTTCCCCTGCGTCGATACTAAGCACCGTGCGTTCCACGTGTGATACCTAACCACTGCGCTAACTAGAAATAAGGTGCAGTGGTCCCGACCACCCAGGTCCCCGAATGCTCCATAGGCCAATTCCGCATAAGAGAGACCGACCAGCCAGGGCCAGTCAATGGAGGCGCCCATCCTGTTGTACACCTCTGTGTTAAAGGGACAACGAAGCAGGAAGTGGTCCATGCTTTCAAGCATGGTACCACAATGCTCCCGAGGACAGTTCCTGTCCTCAGAGCTCCTACACTTCAGATTGTCCCTCACACACAGTTTCCCATGGAAGCAGCGCCAAGCCAAGTCCCAAAACTTCGAGGGATCCTGATAGAATTCAAAAGATGCAGACCCACCCCAACATCCCGACTTGGGCAATCCCTGCACACCAGAGGCCTCTGAAAATGAGTCAACAGAACCCTTTTGTCAAGGAGCTTCCTTGGCAGAGTCCTGACCTCCCACATTCCCAGACCCCACCGACGAATTACCTTCAGAACCACAGTAGCGTAAGCCGGTAGATGTCAATGTGGTGTGCGTAGATCTTTCACTTGCCCTCCTGTCTCCCATTCCTGGAAGAAAGGCTGAAACCATCCCTTACAGCAGAATACCCACGGGGGAGCCCTCTCTTTCCAGAGGTTAGCAATATTGATCTTAATGAAGGTATTCACAAGGAATACCACAGGGTTCACCATACCCAACCCTCCTAGTCTCCTCGTATGGTAAGTAACCTCCCTCTTGACCAGGTTCAGTCTATTCCCCCATAACAGTTGGAAGAACAAACTGTAGACCCGAGTCCAGAGAGGCTCCGGCAAGATGCACACACTGCCCAGATAGATCAGCACAGGGAGCAGGTAAGTTTTGATCAGGTTTATCCTTTCCCTTAGGGTCAAAGACCAACCCTTCCATTGGTTCACCTTCTCAGTGGCGATCTCTAGCCTGCTGTTCCAATTTTGTTTGGGGCAATCCCCCTGGCCAAATTCGATGCCAAGAACTTTTGCAGAGACTTTGGGTCCTGGAAGGGTGTCCGGGAGATCAAAACCAGAATCTCCTCCTCCCAGCCAGAGACTCTCACACTTATCCCGGTTGATCTTGGACCCGGATGCCTCCGAGTAGCTATTTACTTCTGATATCAGCCACTCTGCCTCCCCATCAGAGGAAACAAAAACGGTGACATCATCGGCATACGCCACCACTCTCAGAGTGGCTTCCGGTGCTGCCCGGTCCATCACGATCCCAGCCAATGGTCCACGCTCCACCCTCCTAAGAAGTGGGTCAATTGCAAACACGTACAGCAGCGGGCTCAAGGGACAACCCTGGCGAACACCACACCCAACCTCAAAAGAGCTGCCAATCCAACCGTTCACAAGCGGGAAACTCTCTGCCCCAGCGTACAAGGTCTTAAGCCAATCAACAAACCCCCCCGGCAGGCCATACCTCAGAAGGACAGACCAGAGGTACTCATGATTAACCAGATCAAACGCTTTTGCCTGGTCCAATGACAGCATGTACCCCTTCCAGTGACCAGCCCTACCCTGCTCCACCGCCTCTCGGACACTAATTGTACTGCGGCCCGGAACAGAGCAATGCTGGGCTCCCGAAAGGAGCCGGGGTGCAAATTTCACCAGCCGATTAAACAGCACCTTTGCCAAAACCTTCCTGTCTGCATTGAGAAGCGCTATGGGACGCCAATTCTCAATGCAAGATGAGTCCTTACCCTTTGACAAGATAATCAGGGCAGACCTCCTCATTGATTTTGGCAGAGTGCCCGATAAAAGACATTCATTGAATACCTCAGTCAACAGGGGAACCAAGGCGTCCTTAAAGGTCTTATAGAATTCAGATGTTAAGCCATCTGGACCGGGAGATTTCTTTAGGGCAAGCCCTTCAATCGCCAACTTAACTTCCTCTTCCCTGATCATCTCTGTCAAAACGCCAAGAGAGGGGTCTACCCCTGGTTCGGGGACAGCTTCAGCCAGAAAAGCCGACATCTCATCCCAATCCAGATCCCTCTTCCCCAAGAGGTGCGAGTAGAAGGATCTGACGACCTCCAGGGTCCCTGATCTGGATCTTTTCAGGGACCCCGCAGTGTCAACCAGTCCTGTAACAACTTTACTATTCACTGACATCTTGCAGTTTCTGTAAGGGTCTGGCGAGCGGTACTTCCCATAATCCCTCTCAAAAACCAAAGATGCGTGTCTATCATACTGACACCTCATTAGCAAAGATTTCACTCTGGAGATCTCCTCGCGGCTACCTCCAGTTGAGACAAGATGCTCGAGTTTCCTCCTCAGGCCCTGATACAGGTGGTACCTGTCCAGGCTCCAGAGTCTCGAGAGCTGGCGGAAGAATTTCGCCACCCTTTTCTTGAACATCTCCCACCACTCTGACTTACTACTACAAAGATCCAGTAAGGGTACCTGGCTCTGAAGAAAATCCTCAAAGGACTGTCTTATCTCCGCTTCTACCAAGAGAGACGAATTGAGCCTCCAAAAGCCTCTTCCTATCCGGGGAGTCTCTGTAACATTCAGAAAAAACAAAATCAAACAGAGATCGGAGAACTCCACCTCAACAGCAGATACTGCTGAAGAGACGGCTTCCTCCTTTAAATAAAACTTGTCTATCCTGGACCTACAGTTACCTCTATGATAGGTGAACCCCTCGTGGACTGCGGTGAGCCGGATGTGGACATCTACCAGGCGAGCTTCACTAGCTACACTATTAAGGGCGACGCCATCATAAGTCAGCTTGTCTCTGGAACCTCCTCTATCTCGGGGCCTCATGACAGTGTTAAAGTCCCCTCCAAAGACGACCTGCCGACTCGTAAAAAGGTAGGGCTTGATTCTCATAAAGAGACACTTCCGGTCCCACTTAGATTGGGGACCATAGATGTTAATGAGCCAGAGCTCTTGTCCCTTCATGAGGACATCTAATATCAGGCACCTCCCCATTTCTAACTCAATAACCCGTCGGCATTCTACCGGTGCGGTAAAAAGGACCGCCACTCCGCTATACGGCTCGGCCGCAAGAGACCAATAGGAGGGCCCAAGTCTCCACTCCCTCTGCCATATTTGGCAGCCTGGTCTCTTGCAAAAAGAAAACGTCAGCTTCAACCCGGCTGAGAAAATCAAAGGCCGCCAATCTAGCCATATTTGACTTAATGCTGGCGACATTAATGGACACCAGCGTCAACGGAGTGGGTACCGCCATCATTGGTGATTGAGTTAGATAGCTTTCTTCTTCCCACTCCCCTTATCCTCTGCCTCAGAGGAGGAATCCTTCCCCCTCTTTAATGATACAGAGGTGTCCATTCCCACATTTTTCCTTCTTTTTTCGTCCTTGTCTCCGGACTCTGGGCCAGTCCCTCCCCCCAAGGACCTTGCATCCCCAGGAGAAGGAGACTCGGCACCCACTGTAAGCTCCGCCGAAGCCAGAACCTCACCCTCAGCCTCCTCTTTTGAGGAAGAGATGTTATCAAGGGCTTGGAAGCGGTTAGAAAGACCAACTAGAGGGGAGTCAGTTTTACCTTCCTTAGGTACCTTGGTCAGAGCGGGAGAAGATATTTTATCTCCCTTCTTTCTCTTCTTTTTGGTGCCGAGCTTACGCTTGTTCTCTAGCCACCGCTTATTGTCCTCATCCATACTTTCATATTGGGAGGATTCTGAGGCAGAGGGGGTTTCCTCCCTGTGGATCCTCCTGACCTTCTCATCAAACTCATCATCCCTCGGGGCCTCAGCAGCAACACTGGCATCCAGGACAGGGGCCGCCCCCGTAGCCCGGGGCTCGCCCCGCTCCCTCTCCTGTCTGCACTTGTCTAGACGCCTCAGCTGGGCAGGCATCTTTTTATTGTTTTTCTTCCCTGGCCCCTCAGCTCCCCCACCCCTGCTAGTTCTCTCCCCAGCAAAATCGGCCTCACGGCTTTCTCCCACCGGGGTCTCGACTGCATTAGCGAAGGAGCGAGGACAACGGCTGACTGGGTGACCTAACTCACCACACAGGTGGCACCTAATCTCCACACAAGAGGCAGCAAGGTGACCGACACCCCCACACAACGCACATTTCTGCACAGTGCAGTTTGCACTGAAGTGTGTAGGGTCGCCGTACCTGTGACAGAGCTTTGGTTGCCCCAGGTAGAAGACCAGGATACGATCCCTACCCAGGAAGGCAGATGATGGAATGTGGGCAACCGTACCACCTGAACACTTAAGTTTTACCATAAACGTCCAGGCCCCTGACCAGATACCAAACTCGTTGCGTTTTTTATTTGGCATCTCCACCACCTCTCCACACTGACCAAGCCATAATCATCAACATTAACAGAAATAAACACTTGAAATAGATCACTCTGTGTGTAATGACTCTACATAATATATGAGTTTCACTTTTTGTATTGAAGAACTGAAATAAACTAACTTTTTGATGATATTCTAATTTAGTGAGATGCACTTGTATATTACCTCTCTTATCTGAGATTCGTGTACAGGAGACCTATATCAGTTGGGATAGCGTTTTACAGGCATCTAGTCAGGGATTATTGCATTGTACTCCGTGCTTGAAAAAAACTATTCCCTATTGAGAACGCTGTTAGCTGCTTTTAAAATAGGGACAGGTGCTAGATGGTATTATCAGCTGGAAATGAGTGTTCATTCTGGATGTGTTTGATCATATCTCACACACCACATGGCCAGATAAGGTAGCAAAATGTTAAAATGACATTTGCGGGTGAATGCATTTTTCACCGTTGAAAAAAATGCAAAAGTGCAAAAACACATCAAAAACGATAAGTGTGAACTTAGCCCAAGGTCTGGAGGTGCATTTTTGCTTTTGGTTATTTATTTGGCTTTATATACAGTGGCAAATCCAACCAAAACAAAGCAACGAAAAAGGAGCCAATGGTTTTAAAGATATGCATCAAAATTTATTAGTACATAGATGATCAGACAAAAGCAGGAATCAGTGTGGAAAACACATGAGGAATAGAAACCCGCAACAACCCTCTCCACATGGCGGACACATGCAGGACCAAACAGTACAATTTAAGTCGGATATAGACTATCTAAGTATTTGAGGAGTAACACCATACATAGATGATATGTCAATACATATTTTCAAGTACAGCACCTATACTGGACTAGAATACCCATGCTGTTCTATACTGCTGAGTGTACGTTCCCTATCATATGCCAGATATAACCATAAGTGACCTGCTAAGTCACTATATATACATACCAGAGATATCAAGATTCAGCAGAAGACAGTCAGGGAATAGTCAAAGATTTAGAGGTCCGTCTAAGGTCGGCACATGCGGAGCAGAGAAGCCCCGACGCGCGTTTTGGTGGTTCCCTTCGTCAGGGGGCATGTTTGCTGCCTCGCTGTCACTTGCTTATATTGGCGCCAGGCATATTTAAAGACCGGAAGTGATATCAGCGTCACTGCGGAGACCAGGACGCCAGCCGACATCCGCATCATGTGACAGCGGAGGGGCGGGGCTTAAGCCCTAACGCCACACACCGCTGAAACACACAGTGTCATTGCGGAGGTAGAACGCCGGCCGGCATCCACGTCATGTGGCAGCAGAGGGGCGGGGCATAAGCCCTGACGCCACACACCGCTAGAACACAAAGACCGCGGGACCGGAAGTGACGTGTGCGTCACCATTGGGATCCGGACGCCGGCCAGCATCCGCGTCATGTGACAGAAGCGGGGGCTACAGAATAGCCACAACACCTCATGTCACTGGGACACGGAAAGCCGGCCGGCGCACAGACCCACATAGTCAGCACATTTGCCTGACTGTCTCCTTCACTAGACCAGGTATCATCGCATCCCTCTCATTGAAATAACGAGAGTCAGTTCTATAAGGCCATGATGCCACATATCAAAGATTGTCTAAAAGATAAAATAAAGAAAGAGGGGAAAGAAAACATGAACTGGGGGGGGGGGACCCAGAAATGTAGAAATTTTTCCAAATTTATTAAAAAAGAAAAACTTAAATATCACATGGTCATAAGTATTCAGACCCTTTGCTCAGTATTGAGTAGAAGCCCCCTTTAGAGCTAGTACAGACACGAATCTTCTTGGGAATGATGCAACAAGTTTTTCACACCTGGATTTGGGGATCCTCTGTCATTCTTCCTTTCAGATCCTCTCCAGTTCCGTAAAGTTGGATGGTGAACGTTGGTGGACAGCCATTTTCAGGTCTCTCCAGAGATGCTCAATTGGGTTTAGGTCAGGGCTCTGGCTGGGCCAGTCAAGAATGGTCACAGAGTTGTTCTGAAGCCACTCCTTTGTTATTTTAGCTGTGTGATTAGGGTCATTGTCTTGTTGAAAGGTGAACCTTCGGCCAAGTCTGAGGTCCAGAGCACTCTGGAAGAGGTTTTCATCCAGGATATCTCTGTACTTGGCCGCATTCATGTTTCCTTCAATTGCAACCAGTCATCCTATCCCTGCAACTGACAAACACCCCCATAGCATGATGCTGCCACCACCATGTTTCACTATTGGGATTGTATTGGGCAGGTGATGAGCAGTGCCTGGTTTTCTCCACCCATACCGCTTAGAATTATCACCAAAGTTATCAAAAAGTTCTATCTTCATCTCATCAGACCAGAGAATCTTATTTCTCATAGTCTGGGAGTCCTTCATGTGTTTTTGAGCAACTTCTATGCGGGTTTTCATATGTCTTGCACTGAGGAGAGGCTTCCATCGGGCTACTCTGTCATAAAGGCCAAACTGGTGGAGGGCTGCAGTGATAGTTGACTTTGTAAAACTTTCTCCCATCTCCCTACTGCATCTCTGGAGCTCAGACACAGTGATCTTGGGTTTGTTCTTTACCTCTCTCACCAAGGCTCTTCTCCCACGATTGCTCAGTTTGGCTGGACGGCCAAGTCTATGAAGACTTCTGGTGGTCCCAAACTTCTTCCATTTAAGGATTAGGGAGGCCACTGTGCTCTTAGGAACCTTGAGTAATGCAGAAATTATTTTGTAACCTTGGCCAGATCTGTGCCTTGCCACAATTCTGTCTCTGAGCTCCTTGGGCAGTTCCTTTGAGCTCATGATTCTCATTTGGTCTGACATGCACTGTGAGCTGTGAGGTCTTATATAGACAGGTGTGTGCCTTTCCAAATCAAGTCCTATCAGTTTAATTAAACACAGCTGGACACAATGAAGAAGTAGAACCATCTCAAGGAGGATCACAAGGTAATGGACAGCGTGAGACTTAAATATGAGTGTCTGAGCAAAGGGTCTGAATTCTTATGATCTTGTGATATTTCAGTTTTTTTCTTTTTTAATAAATTTGCAAAAATTTCTATATTTCTGTTTTTTTCAGTCAAGATGGGGTGCAGAGTATACTTTAATGAGAAAAAAGAATGAACTTTTTAGAATTTACAAAATGGCTGCAATGAAACAAAGAGTGAAACATTTAAAAGGGTCTGAATACTTTCCGTACCCACTGTATACATTTATTCAGGATGTGGGGGGGGGCGCGGTCCCGGGCCCATCAGACTATAGTTACCCCACTGTATGTACATATATATACAATATTCATTTTTTAGAGTTAGGCATATAACAATTTTTAACAACTGCATACCAATTCCGTCTTGTTTCAATGGCACTCTCATACATACACAGCGATGGGTGACATTGATGCCTGTTCCCCAGGTAGCACATTTTAATCCCCCAACTGGGGTTATAAAATCCTTGGGGATTAATTTCATAGTGCTTTTATGAATTTTTTTTTATATAGTACTGTCCACACTGAGTATTTAATTCTCCCCTCTTTTCCTTCCTTTTTTTACTGTCCCATTTTACCATTCTTATTTGAATAAAAATTAATGAAAAACTAAAAATAAATACAATTGTTCACGTCCCCCACTCAGCAACAGCGCTTCCGGCTGGAACATCACTCCGGACGGGCACAGGAGAGGGGCAGATTCGGGATGTTGCTCCCGCAACATTTCCACCTTGCCAGAGGACCCTACCATAGTCACTACCATGGAGTGGGAGCTGGAGGACTGCTAACAAAATTGTATTCATCTGAATGCTGGAACCAACGGTGCTGTACATACCTAGTACAAATGAACTCCGCTGTCTCCCTGCGGTGGATCAGGGGATACCTTGTGTAATATTAAAGATTTTCCTGCACAAATTGCTGAATATTCACAATTATTTTCTATTAGTCATTATTATAGGTGGAGATTGTCTTACTGACCCCACAGCCCTGGTGAGATGGGTGGTCTCTAGAATACGGAAGGTCTTATTATGTCACAGTGGGCATGTGACCCTGGGCTCCCCAGGACGCCCAGCACCGAATCCAATTGGTTCCTGTGCATAAAACTTAGGTCGAGCCACATTTAGGTAAAAGGGTCCGAGTCTATGGATAAAATCTATGGATCAGAACATGTTTTTCCTACATTGACCATCATTTTTAGGTGTAACAGAATCACTGGTCCTCTCCTCCACTTTTGGCCGAGGTCTGGAGGATTACTGGGAGACATGGAACAGATGTTCTCCTGTTTGTAGCCCACCCATCAGACATGTATGTCGTAAACAACTGACACCCCATAAATGTCAGGAGGACTCTATTAAATACAAAGGGACATTAATCAATTTAAAAGTTTTATTTTTAAATTAAGAATTGCATGGAAGAACGAGGAGATGTTCTTGGAGGAGCCTCCTTCTTCAGCAGATGTTCCTTGCTGGTCAGGAGGCCACATGTAGATGGTGCCAGTCCTTCCATACAGGTACAGCATTGATGGTGGATGTGCTGTACTTTCCTCAGGGTGCTAGACGTGGCGGTTTTCTGCCCTCGCGATGTTTATGGAGCCGCGGTGACAGACACCAAATAAGCAGCTTTCTCGGATGGAGTGAGCAGCCCTGGATAGTCCACGCCGACAGGATGAGATCACCCGGCGGAAGAGAGAACCTATGAGAAGAGACGTAACACTGATGTCAGTAACAGGACTCCATATCAGAGGACACGGCTGTGCGGTCACTGTGGCCGGACGGCAGAGGAATCATCCATACACAGGTACGGGGGGATTGTCCGCCATCATACATGTGACAATCCCCCCACTGACAGATCTGCTCCACGGCCGACACCACACAACATGGGGCTTATTGTCACACTCACCTCTTCTCCTTTCCCCTTCTTCTTCTCTCTCTGGTTTTTGTTGTTTTTTCGGTTTTCTTTTCCCCTGAACTGGAAATTCGAATAAAAAACAAGAAAAAGATGTTGATTATAATCTCCTAAGAGATGAGCTTTGTATGGTTCTATAGGATGGTGTTATTCTCATGGCTTGTAGCCCTGGTAATCGATTATTGCCCCATAATGGGGGAAATATGTCACATATACATAACATCAGCAGAGGGGTGAGAATTAGATTACCCAGAGAACTGATTAATATGAAACCTGCCATGTGGGGTCTCGACAAGGAGCTATGTCCCTTCTTACCATGACATTACTTGTAATGTGCCACAGTGTTGCCTTATAATCAGTTACATAAACCTCAGTGTAACAATGAGGCCATAAAGGGGTCAGTATGGGCCATATGGGGCCGTGGGCGCAGGATTTGAGTCAGTTTGGCAGAAGACTGAACGGCCCCTTAGAACTTTTAACGCATAAAAGAATGGAGATTTTTACAGAATGAACTGCTCATCGCTTTATAGGGAGAAAAAAGTAGGAATTTTCTGATCCTTTATGTGCACGTTCACATTACATATTTTGACCACAAACTGTGATAGGATGTCATATAGACCTGTACACACCTGACAATGGGGAGGACTCGCTGTAATTAGCAGTGAAACACTGCTTGTCTCCATCAGGTTTAGAAGGGGAAGATTCTTGCTGCCTGTTTGGTAGAAGAAAAACATAAATTACAAGCGAAAACAATACAAAATGGACGAACACCCGTCTGCAAGGCCGGTTAGGACATTTGGATAACATGGAGGAGGCACTCTGCTCAGGACCCACTTCTATCAGTAAGAATGGAGAATCGCTAGTAATATTGGCCTGTAATGAGCTGGAAATGATTGACTGGTTGCAATGATCGGCTGTTATCGCCGGCGTTATCACAAGCCAGAACCACAGTGATCATCAATCATGGGGTGGTGGCGCTGGATATAGTGCTGAGTTACACTTATCTTACAGTTGATCTTCTGATATATCAGATCCAAACCCGATAATAATAATTTACTCACATGTCTGAGTGTTTTGCACTCTCTGGGGAATACACTGGAGGTGGCTTCAGTTCTTCATCGTTCATCACCCTGGTATTGGTGGAACAGAGCTAAAACATAGAGAAAAATAAAATAAATATATATTTAAACTTTATTTTAATTATAAGTTTTATAGATCTTACCGGTCACACTTACTTTAGAAAGCCTTTGAGACGATGATATAAAGTTCAGGCTTTCTGGCCAGTCATTATCCTCGCTTGTGTCCCCCTCATCTGAATCAATAAGTTCGTAATTGCTACATTGAGCTGAAAAGCACAAGTGTTATTAGAGATTATTAGTATGAGACCCGATCACGGAAAGTCACCATTTTATCACTAAAAATGATTGGGACTGATTGTCACAAAATATGAAAGACAAGACACACAAAAGCTTTCTGCAGATGACGTCTCCTTCTACTTACGGTCAAAGTAGCCAGTGTCCTCTTCTGACTCAAAGTTAGGAATGAAATGTGGCTCTTTACTTAGAAGACTGTCAAAGTCTATGCCACATAGGAATGGATGCATTTTGATCTCTTTCGCTCCTCCTGGGAAAGGAAGACAATAAAAAGTGATCTAGACATTATCAGATAGACAGCTCCATATCTGAACAGTTTATGTTACTCTGAACTAAAGACGTAACAGAGCTGATGTGAAGAAAAGTTGCTGAAAGTAAAGCAGAAAACCTCAGTGCTGATCCTCAGGGGCATGATCATTTGTCTGGTCACAGATGTGTAATAATTCATTATTAATACTATTATATACATTACCTGTCCCAAGTCTATGTGCCGGATCTTTTCTGAGCAGCTCAGTGATGACGTCCTGAGCATCAGGTGGAGGAGTGCAATTATCAAATGTCCAAGTTATCTCATCTGTTATATTAAAAGAAAATGTTACAGAAAATAAAACCTCTTCATTTACTTTATTAAAACAAAAATCTTTTGGATTAACACAACAAGTAACTAAACCACAGAACCAATCTAAGCAAATAACAATGACACCACACCGCATTCAGATTATTTTACTTACCCCTTAATATACTGCAGTAAGTGTCATATTTGGAATCCCCATGAAATGGTACACGGAATAGAAGGAATTCGTGTAGGATGATCCCTACCGACCACCAGTCCACAGGCCGCCCATAGCCTTCCTGTAAGATGACTTCAGGGGCGATGTATTCAGGGGAGCCAGCAATCTGGAAAGCAACAGAAGAAGGAGATGAGGAGCTGAGAAAATAATTGTGACGAATAACATCAGAGGAAAACGTTTTCTAGATGAGAAGATATCAGAGAAGAAGAAATAGATGAGAAGAGTAAAGAACAAGATCCTGTAAGTAAAGCCGACCTCATCATCACGGAACTCTCTGGTGACGTCCTCGGTTGGAGCCTCGTAGGTTTCTGATGTTGGTCTCATGAGGCCGAGTTTGGAAAGTCCGAAGTCCGTGACTTTAATATGACCAGATGCCGATACCAGGAGGCTGTGAAAAAACAGACGGTGTCAGCCCCAAGTAATAACCCATAGACTTTATGACAATCTCTAACTTTCTTCCTCCTAGAGGGGGCACTTACTTCTCAGGCTTCAGGTCTCGGTGCACCACACCAAAGCTGTGCAGGTATTCCACAGCCAGGACTGTTTCTGCAATGTACTTTCGGGCCAAGGGGACAGGTAAAGGTCCATAGATGTTCATAAGACTGCCACAGTCTCCTCCTACAGGAGAAAGCAAATATGACAGGAGAGGGTTTGTTACAATGTAAATGACACATGATGCGTGTGAATGAGAAATAAGCGGAGACATTGGGGCAGGATGTCACACATAGAGATATACTGTGTAATAATGCAAAAGAAAAACAATGGCGCATACCCTAATAGTAGCTAGGACTGCGCGGAATGTCTATGAAGCCAAACCACAAATGTGCAAAAGCTGCAGAAATAAGTGCAAGGAAACAACGTCCCATATAAAAATGTGAAGCTATACTATGTATATAGATGTGTATGTGCAGTGTGTGTGTATATAGCTGTGTATGTGCAGTATATGTGTATATAGCTGTGTATGTGCAGTATATGTGTATATAGCTGTGTATGTGCAGTGTGTGTGTATATAGCTGTGTATGTGCAGTGTGTGTGTATATAGCTGTGTATGTGCAGTATATGTGTATATAGCTGTGCATGTGCAGTGTGTGTGTATATAGCTGTGTATGTGCAGTATATGTGTATATAGCTGTGTATGTGCAGTATATGTGTATATAGCTGTGTATGTGCAGTATATGTGTATATAGATGTGTATGTGCAGTATATGTGTATATAGCTGTGTATGTGCAGTATATGTGTATATAGCTGTGTATGTGCAGTGTGTGTGTATATAGCTGTGTATGTGCAGTGTGTGTATATAGCTGTGTATGTGCAGTATATGTGTATATAGCTGTGTATGTGCAGTGTGTGTATATAGCTGTGTATGTGCAGTATATGTGTATATAGCTGTGTATGTGCAGTATATGTGTATATAGCTGTGTATGTGCAGTATATGTGTATATAGCTGTGTATGTGCATTGTGTGTGTATATAGCTGTGTATGTGCAGTATATGTGTATATAGCTGTGTATGTGCAGTATATGTGTATATAGATGTGTATGTGCAGTATATGTGTATATAGCTGTGTATGTGCAGTATATGTGTATATAGCTGTGTATGTGCAGTGTGTGTGTATATAGCTGTGTATGTGCAGTGTGTGTGTATATAGCTGTGTATGTGCAGTATATGTGTATATAGCTGTGTATGTGCAGTGTGTGTGTATATAGCTGTGTATGTGCAGTATATGTGTATATAGCTGTGTATGTGCAGTATATGTGTATATAGCTGTGTATGTCTGTGTATGACTAAACCTGGATCTATGGGATAATCTCATTACTGGACGGACTCTACATAAGGCACGAAGTACTAAACCTGGATCTATGGGACAATCTCAGTATTGGACGGACTATACATGACCGCTCCCTCCAGAAAATCAACATGAATATATAAGGGACTTGTATCTACAACTGTTCTCTAATAACTTCTATTGTCAGAACTGCAGCATTTAGAAGAATGAAGATTGTGATGATGAAGTGAGACAGAGGTGGAAACACAACCTCTGCATCGCTGAGTACAGAATGTCACTACAGAGGGTTGAGCTGCAGAGACAGGCTGCCATAGAACATCCTGCGCCTCTGACATCATAAATCTGCCACTCTGCTATTTGACGGCTAATCTGGAGAAGATTAGACCAGGACGTGTGATATAGAAAGTGATGGATCCTTACCAGACGCTCCAGTGAGCCGGCCGGACGCTCCAGTACATACAGGACATTTTGTGCCAGTTGTATAATAAAGGCCAATTCTCCACTTGTGGATTTTTCTTCAGCCTATAAAGATGGAAATAAATAGAAAAGGAAAATCATGAGAGAACATGGAGGAGGCCGATTATGTCACCACTTTACTCCTGCGATCTGCTCTACAATTACTACATATCTAGTGACTTAGTGCCGGTTATATATTATATTATTATCGGCCTAAAGAACTATTTTATGTGAATAAACTTATATTCTGTTATTATAACTTTTCGATGTTTTATGCAGATTTCTACCACTTACCTGTTGCACCAATGTCCTGATGTTCTTCTGTAAATGCTCAAGATATGCTGAGCTTATACGACCTTGCTGATATTTGGTCAGGCAGTCTCTCAACAGCTCCATAACCAGCCGGTAAGTGAAGCTGAGGACGCCATCGGGTAGCGGCAGCACAATGTCAGGGGCATAGGTGGTAAGAATCCCCTGCAGCAGTGCCAACACCTGAAAATTGTCTGAAGGAATTTCAGACATTTCAAATAAATCCAAATAAATCCAAATCGCAGTCAGTAAATCACTAGCTATGTAGCTAATCACCAACAACAATGACACCGGAATGTCAAAGTGACACTGGAGCTGTAAACACTGGCACAAGTAATGGTGGTGCATTATGATGTCATAATATCATCACGGAATGTTGAGATGTTACCATATATGGAGCTTCTCTCCATAAAAGGAAGTTGCCTAGCAACACAAGCAGCAACTCTATAGGCTGTCGGCAGTGAGCATTGTCAGAGGTAAAAATAAAGCAAGTGTCAGAGGCAAGCATTAATAAGCTATTAAAAAAAGCCCTGCATCCACTCCTATGTCACTAGGTAAAAAAATAATGACTCTACTTCTTTGGTGAATTATAACCCCCAGAATGCCCTGGAAGCTTCAGAAATTCAAGAAATGCTGTGAGTTGTGGTTCTCTCCAAAGGCAAAAGGATTGTAGTCAACCACATGTGACATAAATGGCCCCTATGGGATCTTCAAGGGTTTGTTCAGCGCCGCTTACTTCCATACTGGGAGGTGACATCACGTCTACAGATACATGATGGGACGGTGTAAGTGTGGCCGCCATCATGCCTGTGACTTGTTAGGTTCCTCAGACGGCAGCTCACTCACCTCCCAATGTGGAAGGAAGCGGCCGGAGAACACTTTTAATCTATAAAAGAAATAAAGATTCCACCAAATCCGTGTAGAATATTTTTTGTTCTTTTCACTACAGAAAAAAAAAATGATGAAAACGTCTCATGTACCGCGCACTGTTACCCATAAATATTGTAGCTCGTTCCATTAAAAAAAGCTCTTGCCTAAATCTAAACAGAAAAATGAAAGTTATGGGTCAATGATTAAAAAAGCAAAATAAACTGGATATCTGTGTAATTGTATCAACCTGCAGAATAAAGATAATTTGTCTACAGTGAGCGGCAAAAAAAAGGAAAATAAAAAAGTGATGGAAGATTTATTTATTTATTCATCGTCACTCATATCATACCATTAAAAAAGAAAGAAACTGTAGTGGTGGTGAATTCTGATGTCATAATAGCGGTGATGTCATCATGGAATCTTGTGAGGGAATCATATATGGAGCTTCTCACCTTATAAGGAAGTTGCCTAGCAACAGTGAAGATGGTAAAACCATAGGGTGAGCATCAGTGCTTGTATGTAAGAGGGAGCTGTGGGCACCGGGCTCTTCTCATCAGTGAGGGGATTTATAAATATATTTATTAATATCTGTATACACAATAAAAATCATAATTACGTATTTATAAGAAATCCGGATTCAGGATCTAAAAGAAGTATCTTTATCTGGGGGGTCCAGGGAATGAAGATCAGAAGCCCACGCCTCACCACCCCCCAATCTCCCAAGATGGGGGTCTCTATTACGAATATGACCCTGCCTGCACTCCTTATTAAAGAAATAGAAGAACTGGGAGGACTATTGAGTTACACCTTAGATATAGACAAAACTGAGACCTTATTATTAAGAAGCCCTTCAAAGCCACTATGGACAAAGAGATTCCAGTTCTGCTGGATTGAAACAGCGCTGAAATATTTGGGGATATACAGTGACATGTTAAAGTTTGGGCACCCCTGGTCAAAATTAATGTTATAGTGAACAGCTAAGCAAGTTGAAGATGAATTGATCTCTAAAAGGCCTAAAGTTAAAGATGACGCATTTCCTTTGTATTTTAGGCAATATATATATATATATATATATATATACAGTATATATATATATATATAGTCAGTTTTTACTTTTTAAAAATTACAAAAAGGAAAATGGGCTGATGCAAAACTTTGGGCACCCTTGGAGATTTGTGTGCTCAGATACCTTTGTTGACCAAGATTTCAGACCTTAATTAGCCTGTTAGGGTTATGGCTTGTTCATTATCATGGTTAGGAAAGTCCAGGTGATGCAAATTTCCCAGCTTTATAAAAACCCAACCTCCTCTAAGCTTGTGACAAAAACCAGCAGCCATGGGTTCTTCTAAGAAGCTGCCTAGCACTCTGAAAATGAAAATGGTGGAGGCCCACAAAGCAGGAGAAGGCTATAAGAAGATAGCAAAGCGTTTTCAAGTTGCCCTTTCCTCAGTTTGAATTGTAATTAAAAAATGGCAGCTACCAGGAACATTGGAGGTCAAGATAAAGTCTGGAAAACCAAACAAAATTTCAGTAAGAGCCACTCGTACGGTTGCTAGAGAGGCAAATCAGAACCCTGACTGACTGCAAAAAAACTTCAGAAAGATTTAGCAGACTTTGGAGTTGTGATACATTGTTCTACTGATTAGAGACACCTGCACAAATATGGCCTTCATGGAAGAGTCATCAGAAGAAAACCTCTCCTGCGTCCGACTTCTCACCATAAAATTCAGCATCAAAAGTATGCAAAAGAGCATCTAAACAAGCCTGATGCATTTTGGAAACAAGTCCTGTGGACCGATGAGGTTAAAATAGAACTCTTTGGCCACAATGATCAAAGGTCTGTGTGGAGAAAAAAGGGCACGGAATTTCAGGAAAAGAACATCTTGCCAACCCTTAAGCATGGGGGTGGATCAATCATGCTTTGGGGCTGTGTTACAGCCAATGGCACGGGGATCATTTCACGGGTAGAGGGAAGAATGAATTAAATGAAATTTCAACAAATTCTTGATGCCAACATAACATCATCTGTAAAAAAGCTGAAGTTGAAAAGAGGATGGCTTCTACAAATTGATAATGATCCTAAGCACATGTCACAATCCACAATAGACTTCAACAGGAGCAAGCTGAAGGTTTTACAATGGCCCTCACAGTCCCCTGATCTGAACATCATTGAAAATCTTTGGCTCGACCTCAAAATAGCAGTGCATGCAAGACAACCCAGGAATCTCACAGAGCTGGAGTAAGGCTATTTGCCCACGATGCAGAAATGCTCCGGATTTTTTCCTGAGCATTTCTGCATCTCCCTGGCAGAAAAAACGCATGCGGATTGTACATGCGGATTGTACATGCGTTTTTTCTGCCAGGGACAAGCGTATGTCCCGCGTTTTTCACATGCGATTTGGCATGCGGGTTGTCAAGCGCTTTTCCAAGCAATTTTAGCATCACTTGGAAAAGTGCTTGACAACTTGTTCACACTTTATAAATCCATGTAACCGGCTTGGATTTATATAGTGTGACCAAGATAATAGTTAAAAAGAATTTTAAGGAGACCGGGGGCCATCAGAAGGTGAGTATAATGTTTATTTTTTATTTTAAATTCTTTTGCAGGTACCATGGTACCCAGGTCTGGATGAGAGTCTCCTCTTCTCCAGAACAGGGTACCATCCGCACATTGAGTCGCTTAATATCCGCATGTGCACATGTAGTCATGTGGATATTATGCGATTCAATGCAAGTCAATGGCGGTACGCAAAATTAATGGTAGTGCTGTGGATTTTTCCGCAATGATAATCCGCAGCGGTAATTTCCACAGCACGTGCATAGCACATGCGGATTATCATTGGGGAACATTGCAGACCTTCTACCAAGCGTTTGTTAAGCGTTTTGCGGTGGAATTGCTGCTGCGGAAACGCTTAAAAAACGCATCGTGGGCACACAGCCTTATAATCCAAGGAAGAATGGATGAAAATCCCTCAAACAAGAATTGAAAGACTTTTGTCTGGTTACAAAAAGCGTTTACAAGCTGTGATACTTGCAAAAGGGGGCGCTACTAGGTACTAACCACACAAGGCGCCCAAATTGACGAAATTATGGCAAAATATCCAAATATAAGCCAGTTATATCACATCTGTCATCATCATTAATCTAACAAAACAAGACTGGGACCCCAAATCATTCAATGGCTTTCCAAAGTGAATATAAAGAAGGGGGCTGGAAGCAAGTGTAACTAGAAGGAAGCCCCACGTGACCGGGATGTGCCAGGAGGGTGTAATTTTAATCCCAATATCCGGATTGGTTATAAGCCTGGGGGGGCGGGCATTGGAAGGGGCTGGGGAGATATAATAAGGAAAAGTGCGGGAAAACGGTCAGTCCAGGAAGGAAGTCAGCGGGGAAAGTTCCCACCCACCCACCCCTTCTTTCTGTTGGTATTCTGTGAAGTTAATGGTGAAAGGGTGGTTTTACTGAAGAGGAGATAAAGGAGTTATTACTATTGTGTATTATCGATGGGTTATATTAAAAAAGGACATGTAAAGTTTTATGAGGGTTTGTCGCAGTGGCTTGGCGGGGGGTGGGGTTCTTGGAGTTGGCACAGAAGTGTCGGTGGAAAGAATATTGGATAATCACAGGCAGTGCCTTGATTAACCGGGGTGATCTGGCATTTGGTTTTGGGCTCTGGACGGGGTTTTACCCTGGGAGCTTTTGGTGCCCTTGAGCTGGTGATGGACGGCTGAGGGTAATATGGTGGTTCGAGTTCGGTTTAATTTATGCCAGATCTAATTTTAACTCCAAGAACCCTCCCTTCTTATTTATTTTATAACACTGTTAATATGTTAATGTTGTTTGTTAATAAAATGGCCGCTGTGGCCAAATTTATCCAAAGAAATACAGGTGCAGTGTTTTTATTTGGTGGGGGAAGGTGAGTGCTGGAAGGTGGGGGCATGTTGATCCATGGAACCCGTGTTGGCAGTACACGGTCATGAAAGGACAAGTATCCTTGAATGATACATTTCTCTATGCCCTTATAGACAATACTAAACACAAACTCCAATGACAAAATATGGAATATGGATGATCCAAATCTAACTCATTCAAACATATTGGATTCTTTAGTTCAAGCACAAAAATATCTTCAATCATCCAGGTATCTAGAAAAGAGGCTAAAAGTTTGTCCCAGGTCGTACCGGACCCCCTCAAGGGGATATAGAATGGGACTATACACAACAAATAACTCCAAAAGCAAATCTTTATCATTGCTTATGGGGATGTCCAAGTATCCAAACTTTCATTTGCAATGACACACTTAACTAATTTTGTACCACAAGGTCATCTATGGTTCTATCTTTTGTTACATGAACCCAGAAATGTATCAATATAAGAAAGGGGCGAATAAATTGTTACAGGAGTGAAATCTGTTATTCACACCTAGGTCCAGAAACAACCACAGCCCTTCAAACTGTTTCTGTAAAAAATGTCATCATATCTATTCAAAACGGTCTGGGTAGAAGCTTCATTATCATTACATAAGGAAAATAAGCTTAAATATTAGAACAAATTCATAGACTGCACAAATGTTATTCAGTTTGTTTCTGTTGAAAACTGTTTTTGCTCCCACTTACTGCATAGTGCATTGCATGTTTACAATTTATTGACGCTTTTTTTATTTTAATGTTGTATTCCAATAAAAATATTTCAGGTTCTATAAAAAGAGCTTGATTATTGTATCATAATGATGATTAAAAGCCTGATGTTACCATTTTACTGCAGTAAATTTATCACTTAAACATGAGCTATGTATGAGGGAGTTGGACTCTGGGAAATTGAGGAGTCGGACATTTCTCTTCTCGACTCCACAGCCCTGCTATAAACACTGGTATAAGTAATGATGGTAAATTCATGGAATCTTGTAGTAATGTCATCATGGAATCTTGAGATGTTGCCTTATATAGAGCACCTCACCTTATAAAGAGGTTGCCTAGCAAGAAATAAGGCAGCAGTACTACAGGCTGAGCATCAGTACCAGATGCAGACATGGAGGAAAGAGCTGTGGGGGCTTTACTCCTCTGACCAGTGGGGGGATTTTTATGTTCTAAGATAAATCATTTATATCTGTTATACACAGTAAAATGTATATTATTACTAGTGATGATCAAGCACTAAAGTGCATGGGAGCTCGTTGCTCGAGTCAAGAAAATCATAATGCTTGGGTGCTCAACCCAAGTAGCGAGCTCAATGTGAGCCAATGGGAAATTTCAGCATTTTTTCGGCACCCCCCCCCTCCCCGGGGTCTGGAGGGGGCCTATAAATTGGCCATGATATGGGAACAGCATGGGGAAGACCCCTGGAAGCATCTCTGTCTCCCAGGCCACTGCTGTGAACAATATTGTCAGAGTATTATGCCACTTTTTTACGGACTCACAATAAATCATACAATTACGAAACCAAAATGGATTTTCCTGCAAAAAATGTTAAGGAACATCCTTTCCAGGGTAATGACTTATATATAAGGCAAAATAAATAACCAAAAACAAAAATGGCTCCTCCACACCTTGGGCTATGTTCACAAGTAGCGTTTTTGATGCATTTTTGCACTTTTGCATTGCTTTCAATGGTGGAAAATACATTTACTAGTAAAAGAAATTTTAACATTTTACTACCTTATCTTGTCATGTGGTGTGTGAGACATGATCGGACAAATCCTGTTATATTTATGAAGGAGGGACTGTCAAAAGTCACAAAGCCTATATTTACAAGGCCATTAGGCGGCTCTTACTATTGTTAGAGGGCCAGCAGTCGATCCTCACTATTGTTAGACAGCCATCAGCCGGCTATGCTTTGTTGTTCCCATTATAAAGTAGTGGGTCTCCTATACTGTTATTGCATGAGCAGTGACTGCAAGGGCTTACAAAAATTTGGACGCACTCCAATACCCCCTTTGAACAGACGTAGAAGAGGGCCACATTAAAAAAAATGTTCCCATTATTAAGGAGCGGGTCTCCAATACTGGTAATGCCTATGCACTAAGTGCAAAGGCTGTGAAAATTTAGGACGCAACCAAATACCCCTTTGAAGAGACGTAGAGGAAGTCCTCATTAAAAAAATTGTTCCCATTATTAAGGAGTGGGTCTCCTACAGTGGTAATGCCCATGCACTAAGCGCATGGGCTGAAAAACATTTACCCATTGGGGGTATACATGACAATACTGTATAACATACAGAATGTTAGAGGTAGGCCTAAAAATATTTCCTACGGGCAACTTAAACACCTTTTAAAAAAATTATGTGGGTGTTGCATGATGGTCACCCTGTTGATATGGTGATGGATGATGAGGAGAAGGAGAAGGAGGAGGGTGACATAAAACAGACAAAATCAGGAAGCGTATACCCATGTCTGGGTGTGAAGAGGCGCATGGGAATAGACCCCCCCAACAAAAAACACTGAATTTGACTTTATGTTCTGCTGCTATCATCCGGTGGTGTTGAGAAGTCTGGCCTAATCCAGCCCTTGTTCATTTTGATAAGAGTCAGCCTGTCAGCATTTTCAGTTGACAGGCAGATGCACTTTTCAGTTATAATACCCCCAGTGGCACAATAAACCCGCTCTGATAAAATGCTGGCGGCAGGGTAGGCCAGGACCTCCAAGGCGTAGAGAGACAGTTCATGCCTCATGTCCAGCTTGGATACCCAATAGTTATAAGGCACAGAGGAATCACAGAAGACGTTGGTACAGTTGGCAAGGTACTCCTTCAGCATCTTTCAAAACTTTCTCCTCCTTGTCAGAGTACCCCACGCATCAGGGCAGGGGCACTGGGAGTGTCTGAGAAAACTGTCCCAGACCTTTGACAGTGTTCCCCTACCTCTGCTACATCGTATTTGTGTCTCCCTCACCTGTACTCTTTGGTTGTCCAACAAACTGTGACCTTTGCTGCCAGCATTTTCAGATGGGAATTTTTTTAATAATTCTACAACAAGGGCCTTCTGGTACTGCAACATTTTATTAGACCGCTCTGCCCCGAGAAGGAGAGATAGAAAGATGTCCTTGTAGCGTGGATCCAGAAATGTGACAAACCAGTAATTATTGTTTGCCAAAATGCGTGGGTCACGGGAAAGGCAGTGGAACATAAAGTCAGCTATGTGTGCCAGACTGCCAACAGCCAAGACTTCCCTGTCCTGACCCAGAGGACCACTGTCCATGCTCTCCTCGTCCTCCTCTTTGTTCTCCCTCTCCTCAGGCCATCCACATTGAACAAACGGTATGACTGTTGTGTGCGTAGTACCGTCTGTAGTGCAGGAAAACAGCTCCTGTTCCTCCTCCTCTTCCACATTATCACCCAATCCATGTTGAGATGAGATGAGGCTGGGCTTTGTGACATCACCTTGTATAGTTCCTTGCTCCATCTCATCGTGCTCCGCCTACAATGCCTCCTCTTTAATTGTGAGCACAGAGCATTTCAGTAGACAGAGAGGCAGGATGGTGATGCTAATTATGGCGTCATCGCCGCTCATCATCTTGGTGGAGTCCTCAAAGTTTTAGAGTACGGCACAGATGTCAGACATCCAGGCCCACTCATCAGCTCTAATTTGCGGAGGCTGACCTGAATACCGATGGGGATGTTGAAGCTAGAACTCAACAACTGCCATCTGCTGCTCACAAATCCTTCCCAACATATGAAACATTGAGTTCCATCGTGTGGTGACATCGCACACGAGTCAGTGAGTTGGTATGGCTAGGGTGGGGGAAGCTGTAAGTGACTTCCTGAAATGGGCACACACGTGGCGTTCTTTCACAAGCAGGTCATGCAGATCCGTGTAGGTTTTGAGAAACCGCTGAACCATTAGATTGATCACATGGGCCAGGCACGGCATGTGTGCGAGTTTGCCAAGCCTCAGAGTCACAACCATGTTCCGGTCATTGTCAAACATGATCTTGCCTGGCTGTAAGTTTAACAGTGACAGCCACAGATCTGCCTGCTCTATTACAGATGTCAACAACTTTGCAGCGGTGGGCAGTTTGTCACCTAAGCATATCAGCTTCAGCAGTGCCTGTTGACACTTGGCCGAAGCAGTGCTATAGTGCTTCCAGTCTCCGACTGAAGTGGTCATTTCGGAGATGGAGGCTGATGAGGAGGAGTTTCAGAAGCTGTAGAATCTGAGGGCAACCCTGGTTGACCCTGGGCCCGCAATCCGTTCTGGCCACAAGCACTTGTCCACGTGCCCGTGGTTAGGTGGACCTTCCCAGTGACTGTGTTGGTAAGGGCACGTGAAATGTTCTGGGACACGTGCTTGTGTAAGGCGGGGACGGCACACCGGGAGAAATAGTGGTGGCTGGGGACCGAGTACCGAGGGGCACCCGCCGCCATGAATTTGCCGAAAGATTCTGTCTCCACGAGCCTAAAAGGCAACATTTCAAGTGCAAGCATTTGAAAAATGTGGCAGTTTAGTATTGTGGCCTGTGGGGCGTTAGCTGCATATTTGCCCTTGCATTCAAAGGACTGGAGTAGGGACAACTGAACACTGCGTTGTGACAAGGACGTGGACGTGGTTACTGATGGTGGTTGTTGCAAGTGTGCAAAAGAGGCATCTTTGCCTGCGCCATGGACAGGGGATTGGTGTGCACGCACAACAGCAGAACAGGCAGTGGTGTCCCCCGCAGAAACTGTTTCTGGACCCTAGCGTTTGGTCCAATTAGTCAGGTGCTTTGCTGTCATGTGCCTGATCATGCTGGTGGTCGTCAGGCTGGTAGTTTTGCAGCCCCTGCTGATGCTGGCATGGCAGATGTTGCAAATGGCCTGTTTCGAATTAACTTGACAGTCTTTAAAAAAGTGCCAGACTATGGAAGACCTAACAGTTGGACAGGCAACTTCCCTCGTGTTGGTGTTCCGGAGAACTGTTGCCCGCCTTGTGTCTGTGGCCACCCCACTGCTTGTTCCTGCCTGTTGTGGTGCTACACCTCCCTCCCCCTGTGTGCTGCTGTCCTCGCTATGCATGTCACCTTGCCAGGTTGGTCAGTGACTTCATTGTCCACCACCTTGTCTTCCAAGTACGCACCCTGGGCCTCCTGATGACTTGCTGGCAATTGTGTCTCATCATCATCCACCTCTTGCGACAGTAATTGCATTTTCCCACCATCGCCTTCATGTGACTGTAGCTGCTCAAATACATGGGCATCGCTACATGTGATCTCCTCTTGCCCCGCTTGAAGCGCGCCGGGCGAGAGTCCTGAATCCCTAAATGGAAATGTGAACAGCTCTTCAGAGTGTCCAAGTGTGGGATCAGTTGTCTCCAGGCACTCGGCATGGGGGGAGAAAGGAGGATCAGAGTGAGGAATATGCGGTCCAGGCTCACAGCTACTGAGACTGGACCATATGGAAGACAGGGTGGTGGTGGTGGCAAACTGACTGGAAACATTATCTGCTATCCAACCAACAACCTTTTCACACTGCTTTGGCTTCAATAGTGGTGTTTCGCGGCCCCCTTCAAAGTAGGGCAGGAAGGTAGGTCGACATGATATGGGTGCTTTAGTGCTCCCTCAGCAGGCATAATTTCAGCTTGCCCACGACCTCGGCCTCTGCGTGCACCATCAGCATCATGTCCTCTTTCCAGTCCCTTGCCACGTGCCTTGCCCATTTTAAATGGAGTATAATATTTGTCACGTTCCCAAAAATGTCAGGATTATTACCGCAGTAACATCGTATCACCTGAGATGGACAAGTTTCTCTGCTTCCACAATACAGCAATGCTATTAAAATCAAACAAATCTGGCTGTATGCTGCTAACAAGCAAATGGAGCAGTAAAAGTGGTGTATTATATCGCTTTTCAACCAAATAATTAGGATTAAGCGCAAAAAGAATATTAAACCTGTTATCTAAGGCTGTGGATATGAGTAACAGCAGCAGACAGAAAGTTCAATGGATTTATTGTGCTGTATACTCTCTCCACAAACTCTGCCTAACTCCTGCTATCACCAGTAATATATGCATCTGGATTAGTCCTTAGCAGGACTGTTAGTATAGATGTATATTGCTGTGGAATACCTGACTAAATCAACCGCCAATTCTCTCCCTCGCTCAGCAGCAGCTCTCCCTACTCTGCCTGTCTGAAGGGTAGACTGTGACGAGCATAGGGTCCCGGGTCTGATATAGACCTGATGACGCTGTGCGGCCAGCCAATCACTGTAATGCCACAACCAACATGGCTGCAGCATTACAGTGACGAGTGGCGAGTACCGAGCAGTTGCGAGCACGCTCGCTCATCGCTAATTATTACTCACCACCACACCCAGGTCTCTATTATAAATAACCCTGCCTGACATTAGAGAAATTCTAAGTTAATTCTTTTTAATTCTTTCTACAAAACAGAAAAAAAGAGTCGAAATCAGTGGAGCTCAGGGATGTTTAGATATTTAGCTATTTTTTTTTGAGCAGGTGACAGATCCTCTGTAATCTTGGTGAATAAAACACTAGTCCTAATAAATCTCCTCCTACGTTCTCCGATCACCACCATATTTGTATTCCAAGAGCCTCAAAGCACCGGAAAGAGCAAGTAAGTGAAGAATCAGGCACATTCTAATCTGTAACCATGGAGACACATAGGCAGCATAAGAGCTGTATACACTACACAAGATTTACAAATTTGTTTCATTTTTTATTTTAAGGAACCAAGTAAAAAAAAATACTGTAAAAGATCTTCTAACAACTAGAAATGATTCCAGGATTGTCTTTCCACTATATATACAGTATATACTCACAACACAAAGGTTAACTAATAGTTTTAATGATTTTCTGTAATAAATATTTGTATAAATATCAGAAACATTTATATAAAAATACAACAAATGATAATAAATATTTCAATTATAAAACAAGAAATACGTCTTATAATAATATTACTCAGCAATTTATAAAAGTAACAAAGTTCTTGTCGCTGCTGCTCCTGACGACCAATCAGATTTCTGCCGTTTTGCCTCTAGCAGTGCGGAATCGATGGCTGGAATCTGACTGGTTGCTACGGGCAACACTTTCATTATTCTCTACACTGTTTGTATAAATAATCCTTGAACTCTCGTTGTCGATAGCAACCGATTAGAATTCAGCTTTTACATTTGTAATTTACACGAGATAAATAAACGTGATTTCTGATTGGTCGCTAGGGCTAACAAAGACGCTACATGACAGCTGAGGCTCCGTGACAATGGCATCTGTTACTCCAGGTACTGGATGATGGGCCGGACACAGGTGCAGCCCACCGTCACCAGCTGCTTCTCCAGCCTATAGGTGGGACACATCCTCTCATCTCACCACGCAGGACCAGGATCTCCTGTCTGATGGGGACTGAGTTCATGCTGAGGTCCACATGACCCTCCGGGTCCAAACATCCGCGGTGGAGACATCGGGCCTCGCTGATGACCGCAGGGAATCTGTTATTGTCCACATTAGAGCTGGAGGAAGGAGATGAGAGAAATCAGGACACAGCAGTAACCATGTTTAGTCCCCCATACTCCGGCCTGCTGACCCCCATATATCATTATTATTATTTCTGCCATTACTCCATGTACATTCACCTGTATTCCCATGGAGAGATGGAGCGGCTCCGCACACTGTCCGCCATTACTTGTGCAGAACTCCGACTGCCGACCTTCATATCCACCTTCACACGTGGAGGAAATGTGGTGTCCGGTGTGAAGAGACATCCCCCGCCGGACACTAGAGGGGCCTCCCAGCCATCAGCGCCAGGGACCTGCCCTTCTCTTCCATGGACACAAGAGATGAAGATCAGAAGAAGCAAAGTGGAGAAAACCTGAGGACAGAAGATGTCACACATGTGATAGGGGACATTGTGGAAGTGTCAACATTATGTAGTGATATAAGTAAGGGTTAAATAATGGATCAATAATATACACTAATAATATTCATACTCGTATGGACCTATCCCAAAGATATGCAACAGCGCTCAAGCCAAGAGCAACCAGATATGACTATATAACACATATAAGAAAGTCCAACATTCTAAGTGGAATTCATTCAACAATATATTATATTGTCATTGTATCATAACAGAGGATAACAAATAAAATGGTGGTGGCCCCAAGCAAGTGCTGCACTCACTATTCTGCTGGTGCAGTCACTGTGTACATACATTACATTACTGATCCTGAGTTACATCCTGTATTATACTCCAGAGCTGAACTCACTATTCTGCTGGTGCAGTCACTATGTACATACATTACATTACTGATCCTGTACTGATTCTGAGTTACATCCTGTATTATACTCCAGAGCTGCACTCACTTTTCTGCAGGTGCAGTCACTGTGTACATACATTACATTACTGATCCTGTACTGATCCTGAGTTATATCCTGAATTATACTCCAGAGCTGCACTCACTATTCTGCTGGTGCAGTCACTATGTACATACATTACATTACTGATCCTGTACTGATCCTGAGTTACATCCTGTATTATACTCCAGAGCTGCACTCACTTTTCTGCAGGTGTAGACACTGTGTACATACATTACATTACTGATCCTGAGTTCCATCCTGTATTATACTCCAGAGCTGCACTCACTATTCTGCTGGTGCAGTCACTGTGTACATACATTACATTACTGATCTTGAGTTACATCCTGTATTATACTCCAGAGCTGCACTCACTATTCTGCTGGCGCAGTCACTGTGTACATACATTACATTACTGATCTTGAGTTACATCCTGTATTATACTCCAGAGCTGCACTCACTATTCTGCTGGTGCAGTTACTGTGTACATACATTACATTACTGATCCTGTGTTACATCCTGTATTATACTCCAGAGCTGCACTCACTATTCTGCTGGTGCAGTCACTGTGTACATATATTACATTATTGATCCTGCACTGATCCTGAGTTACATCCTGTATTATACTCCAGAGCTGCACTCACTTTTCTGCAGGTGTAGACACTGTGTACATACATTACATTACTGATCCTGCACTGATCCTGTGTTACATCCTGTATTATACTCCATAGCTGCACTCACTATTCTGCTGGTGCAGTCACTGTGTACATACATTACATTGCTGATCCTGAGTTCCATCCTGTATTATACTCCAGAGATGCACTCACTTTTCTGCAGGTGCAGTCACTGTGTACATATATTACATTATTGATCCTGCACTGATCCTGAGTTCCATCCTGTATTATACTCCAGAGCTGCACTCACTATTCTGCTGGTGCAGTCACTGTGTACATACATTACATTACTGATCTTGAGTTACATCCTGTATTATACTCCAGAGCTGCACTCACTATTCTGCTGGCGCAGTCACTGTGTACATGCATTACATTACTGATCCTGTGTTACATCCTGTATTATACTCCAGAGCTGCACTCACTATTCTGCTGGTGCAGTCACTGTGTACATACATTACATTGCTGATCCTGAGTTCCATCCTGTATTATACTCCAGAGCTGCACTCACTATTCTGCTGGCGCAGTCACTGTGTACATGCATTACATTACTGATCCTGTGTTACATCCTGTATTATACTCCAGAGTTGCACTCACTATTCTGCTGGTGCAGTCACTGTGTACATACATTACATTACTGATCTTGAGTTACATCCTGTATTATACTCCAGAGCTGCACTCACTATTCTGCTGGCGCAGTCACTGTGTACATGCATTACATTACTGATCCTGTGTTACATCCTGTATTATACTCCAGAGCTGCACTCACTTTTCTGCAGGTGCAGTCACTGTGTACATATATTACATTATTGATCCTGCACTGATCCTGAGTTACATCCTGTATTATGCTCCAGAGCTGCACTCACTTTTCTGCTGGAGCAGTCACTGTGTACATACATTACATTACTGATCCTTTACTGATCCTGAGTTACATCCTGTATTATACTGCAGTGCTGCACTCACTATTCTGCTGGTGCAGTCACTGTGTACATACATTACATCACTGACCCTGAGTTACATCCTGTATTTTACCCCAGAGCTGCACTCACTATTCTGCTGGTGCAGTCACTGTGTACATACATTACATTACTGATCCTGTACTGATCCTGAGTTACATCCTGTATTATACTCCAGAGCTGCACTCACTATTCTGCTGGTGCAGTCACTATGTACATACATTACATTACTGATCCTGTACTGATCCTGAGTTACATCCTGTATTAAACTCCAGAGCTGCACTCACTATTCTGCTGGTGCAGTCACTGTGTACATACATTACATTACTGATCCTGAGTTCCATCCTGTATTATACTCCAGAGCTGCACTCACTTTTCTGCAGATGCAGTCACTGTGTACATACATTACATTACTGATTCTGAGTTCCATCCTGTATTATACTCCAGAGCTGCACTCACTTTTCTGCAGGTGCAGTCACTGTGTACATATATTACATTACTGATCCTGCACTGATCCTGAGTTACATCCTGTATTATACTGCAGAGCTGCACTCACTATTCTGCTCGTGCAGTCACTGTGTACATACATTACATTACTGATCCTGTACTGATCCTGAGTTACATCCTGTATTATACTCCAGAGCTGCACTCACTTTTCTGCAGGTGTAGACACTGTGTACATACATTACATTACTGATCCTGAGTTCCATCCTGTATTATACTCCAGAGCTGCACTCACTATTCTGCTGGTGCAGTCACTGTGTACATATATTCCATTACTGATCCTGCACTGATCCTGAGTTACATCCTGTATTATACTCCAGAGCTGCACTCACTATTCTGCTGGTGCAGTCACTGTGTACTTACATTACATTACTGATCCTGTACTGATCCTGAGTTACATCCTGTATTATACTCCAGAGCTGCATTCACTATTCTGCTGGTGCAGTCACTGTGTACATACTTTACATTACTGATCCTGTACTGATCCTGAGTTACATCCTGTATTATACTCCAGAGCTGCGCTCACTATTCTGCTGGTGCAGTCACTGTGTACATACATTACATTACTGATCCTGAGCTACATCATATATTATACCCCAGAGCTGCGCTCACTATTCTGCTGGTGTAGTCACTGTGTACATACATTACATTACTGATCCTGTACTGATCCTGAGTTACATCCTGTATTATACTCCAGAGCTGCACTCACTATTCTGCTGGTGTAGTCACTGTGTACATACATTACATTACTGATCCTGAGTTACATTCTGTATTATACTCCAGAGCTGCATTCACTATTCTGCTTGTGCAGTCACTGTGTACATACATTATATTTCTGATCCTGTACTGATCCTGAGTTACATCCTGTATTATACTCCAGAGCTGCGCTCACTATTCTGCTGGTGCAGTCACTGTGTACAGACATTACATTGCTGATCCTGTACTGATCCGGAGTTACATCCTGTATTATACTCCAGAGCTGCACTCACTATTCTGCTGGTGCAGTCACTGTGTACATACATTACATTACTGATCCTGAGTTACATCCTGTAGTATACCCCAGAGCTGCACTCACTATGCTGCTGGTGCAGCCACTGTGTACATATTTTACATTACTGATCCTGTACTCATCCTGAGTTATATCCTGTATTATACTCCAGAGCTGCATTCACTATTCTGCAGGTGTAGACACTGTGTACATCCACTACATTACTGATCCTGAGTTCCATCCTGTATTATACTCCAGAGCTGCACTCACTATTCTGCTGGTCCAGTCACTGTGTACATACATTACATTACTGATCCTGTGTTACATCCTGTATTATACTCCAGAGCTGCACTCACTATTCTGCTAGTGCAGTCACTGTGTACATACATTACATTACTGATCCTGTGTTACATCCTGTATTATACTCCAGAGCTGCACTCACTATTCTGCTGGTGCAGTCACTGTGTACATACATTACATTAGTGATCCTGAGTTACATCCTGTATTTTACCCCAGAGCTGCACTCACTATTCTGCTGGTGCAGTCACTGTGTACAAACATTACATTACATTACTGATCCTGTACTGATCCTGAGATACATCCTGTATTATACTCCGGAGCTGCACTCACTATTCTGCCAGTGCAGTCACTATGTACATACATTACATTACTGATCCTGAGTTACATCCTGTATTATACTCCAGAGCTGCACTCACTATTCTGCTTGTGCAGTCACTGTGTACATATATTACATTACTGATCCTGAGTTACATCCTGTGTTATACTCCAGAGCTGCACTCACTATTCTGCTGGTGCAGTCACTGTGTACATACATTACATTACTGATCCTGAGTTACATCCTGTATTATACCCCAGAGCTGCACTCACTATTCTGCTGGTGTAGTCACTGTGCACATATATTACATTACTGATCCTGCACTGATCCTGAGTTACATCATGTATTATACTCCAGAGCTGCACTCACTATTCTGCCAGTGCAGTCACTATGGACATACATTACATTACTGATCCTGTACTGATCCTGAGTTACATCCTGTATTATACTCCAGAGCTGCACTCACTATTCTGCTGGTGCAGTCACTGTGTACATACATTACATTACTGATCCTGAGTTACATCCTGTATTATACTGCAGAGCTGCACTCACTATTCTGCTGCTGCAGTCACTGTGTACATATATTACATTACTGATCCTGAGTTACATCCTGTATTATAGTCCAGAGCTGCACTCACTATTCTGCTGGTGCAGTCACTGTGTTCATATATTACATTACTGATCCTGCACTGATCCTGAGTTACTTCCTGTATTATACTCCAGAGCTACACTCACTATTCTGCTGCTGCAGTCACTGTGTACATACATTATATTACTGATCCTGAGTTACATCCTGTATTTTACCCCAGAGCTGCACTCACTATTCTGCCAGTGCAGTCACTATGTACATACATTACATTACTGATCCTGCACTGATCCTGAGTTACATCCTGTATTATACTCCAGAGCTGCACTCACTAATCGGCTGGAGCAGTCACTGTGTACATACATTACATTACTGATCCTGAGTTACATCCTGTATTATACCCCAGAGCTGCACTCACTATTCTGCTGGTGTAGTCACTGGGTACATACACTACATTACTGATCCTGAGTTACATCCTGTATTATACTCCAGAGCTGCACACACTATTCTGCTGGTGCAGTCACTGTGTACATACATTACATTACTGATCCTGAGTTACATCCTGTGTTATACTCCAGAGCTGCACTCACTATTCTGCCAGTGCAGTCACTGTGTACATACATTACTGATCCTGAGTTACATCCTGTATTATACCCCAGAGCTGCACTCACTATTCTGCTGGTGTAGTCACTGTGTACATGCATTACATTACTGATCCTGCACTGATCCTGACTTACATCCTGTATTATACTGCAGAGCTGCACTCACTATTCTGCCAGTGCAGTCACTATGTACATACATTACATTACTGATCCTGAGTTACATCCTGTATTATACTCCAGAGCTGCACTCACTATTCTGCTGGTGCAGTCACTGTGTACATACATTACATTACTGATCCTGAGTTACATCCTGTATTATACTCCAGAGCTGCACTCACTATTCTGCTGGTACAGTCACTGTGTACATACATTACATTACTAATCGGAGAGAATTATGAATACAGCTCTGGAGTATTATACTGGTTGTAATGATAAGTAATACAATATATTTAAGCAGTAATATGCGTCTCACAATTCGACAAACCCTTTCTAACAACATTCCCTCTTGAACATTGGAGAAACCTCACTGTCCTGTAATATTACAGTATATTATATATAACGCTCTGGATTCATTGTAGCGTTTGTTCTGTTAGTAAATAACAATGTAACATTAATAGACCCCAGATGTGGTGATCAGAGAGGGGCCGCTGCTCTTACCAGGGATGGTGCGGCCATTGTTCTCCTGGATGTGCTCTGCTGCGGTTCTGCTGCTGGACTGGGCTGTGACCCCGACTCCAGGACACATTATATAAGGGTCACACTTGTTTCTGGCCTTTCCTGGAAAGTTCATTACCGGATATTCAGGTTTCAATGACTTTGTGTATTTTTTATGATTTATTTTTCCTAATCTTTAGTAATGGGAAACACTGGGAGAATGGAAAGGTCCGGATCATCTCCGCTGTGGAATCCCTTAATCACTAATTAACCTGCAGAGCGGACACAGAAATAATATTCCCTGATGAAGATAAGAAGAGTCATAAACCCGAGCGCGGACTTGTAATAACAGGTGTGAGAAGCAGAAGACGTTCTGTCACTCCATATACTCAGAGGGGCATCTGCGGACTGCGGGGGATGTCAGATGTAGTAGACTGCCTTATAGGCGTGTGAGTGGTGTGACGGGGGTAATTCTGGGTATAATTAATTGGGGAAACAATATATAAAACACCATAAATGAGGGGTGTCAGTGCTTTATGTATGATTGTATGAATGCTCGGCGGTCTTTCCCCGCTCCACCCCGACTCATGGAGAAAGCCTGACAGTCCTGCTGCTTCCACCTAATTAAACAGAAAGCCCATAAAGCCAATTCATCATTGCCTTGGGTCTGTTTTTTGTTTGTGCCATATTCATCTTTTCATTTGCCCTTTTTTATCTCCACTGTTTTGTTTCTTCATCTGTTGGTTTTTATGTTCTCCGTTGCCGGTGAGGTTTTGCCTTTCCAGATGTTTTCTTCCGGTTCATCATTTACAACTTTCTGAAAAGTTACAAAAGTTTTGCAGATATGCACTTGTGGCGCCCCTGCGGGTGGTTCAGTCTCCACAGGGGTACTGCATTTCAGCCAGAAGTGTGGTACCCCACTCTCAGGTAAGGAGGGAGCACTACCCGGGACCCACACACTCACATCCAACACTACACCACCTCATTAGGGAAGGGCAAGATTGCTCCTGAGGGAGAGCACAGCCCCTGTCCCTGTGTAGAGGTACACAGGGGGTCCATTCAAGTGCACCCAAATTAACTGAGAGTCTGCTGGATCACTTCCCCGGAGGACACAGGACGACGTGGGCGGTTATAATTCGGCGGCTGTAACCTGGAGCATCTTGACAACTGTGAGTAAAACCTGAAGACTGCACCCGCTGTGTCCTTGACTAATTGCTGCACCACCTGCCTTGCACTACACCAACATCTACCTCATCAAACACTATATCCTGCCCTGGAGCTGAGCTCTGCCGGTGGAGAGCTGCACTATCTCTGCTGCGTCACCATCAGCTCCAGAGGATCTGCACCGCAGCGGCGCCCCCTATAGCCGCATACCACGGGTGGCGTCACAAATTTTATCCCCCTTTTCTTTATTCCCAAATTGACTTTCACTGTTCTTCATTTGACCGCCCTGGGCCATGGACCGGGTCACCGCCACCGTGACAATACAGGACCGGCCCGGCTACCGAGTACCCCACGGCCCATGGGGCGCGTCACTCCTCTCTCCTCTCCCTCCCTTGAGTGATTTTATGTATGCTAGTTTATTTTTTATTTTGGGCGGGGGGGGGGTGAAAAATGTGCAACTTATTGTGCTGAAGAAAGGCAAAAAAAAGTTTTAATAAAAATAAAGGAAATGTTTTTCTTTAGTGCAGAGTTCATGAATCATTGATATAAAGTTACTAGAGATGATGGAATCTGCCAGGATTTCTATTTGTCAAAATGTGAGAATTTTACAGGGAAATTTGATTTGCCGCAAAGTTATTCTCTGCTAATTGAATCTTCCTCATTATGGGGTCTCTATTGTAATATCTTTAATCTATTGTAACTGTTTGCCCTCTATGGTTCAGCAAGATGGCGGCTGCAGCCGGCTGTCGTTATGTTGAATATGCAATAAAACTTATATTCTGGAGAAAACGGAGTTTTGTACAATTCAAAATTCAATGAGAATTCCAGTCGAATAAATTTCATCATCTTTAATAGTTACATTACAGGAAAGCAATGATGGGGGGATAGTTATATTAGGAAACCCCGAGGTCCGTCACTGCTGTGAGTTATTATCTCTGAGGCCCCAGATAAGCGGAGAGTTCAGATAAACGATGGCCGTGATTTAGGGAAGTGCTGGGATCTGACGCTGGTTTCTCTCTTTTATAATCGGACATTATAGGGCAGAGTCGGACAGTCCACAGTGACGGCCTCCATTCCTCACCGGTCACAGACACTGCGGGAACTTACAGAAACTTTTAGGAAAACTCTGATTCCTGGGATGGAGACTCCACCTGGAGCAAAAAGTGGTATAAATAGCGAGAGGGACGGGGATGGAAGGATCAGACAGGAGATCCACCGGAATATAGAGCGACCAGAAGAAGCAGGATGGTCCTTACAAGAACATCTCTCATCCTTGTGAGCAGGGGTGGATTAAGAGTAGCAAGGGCCCCGGGCAGTTTAGATGGCATGGCCCCCCCCCCACACACACACCTGATGTATCACGTGACTTGTCACATGATCCCCCTTTGATAGATCATGTAATAGTTCATGTGAAATTAATTCTGCACAATATTAATATATTAACCCCTTCGCAACCTTGGGTTTTGTCGTTTTTGCTTTTTCGTTTTTTGCTCCCCTTGTTCCCAGAGCCATAGCGTCTTTATTTTTTGAACAATATGGCCGTCTGAGGGCTTATTTTTTGCGGGACAAGTTGTACTTTTCAACACCATTACTAGTTTTACCATAGCGTGTACGGGAAAACGGTAAAAAAATTCCAAGTGCGGTAAAATTGCAAAAAAAGTCCAATACCACAGTTGTTTTTTATTTATTTTTTTACCCCTTTCACTGAATGCTAAAACTGACTTGCCATTCTTATTCTCCAGATCATTACAAATTCGTAGACACCAAACATGTATAGGTTATTTTATATTTAAGTGGTGAAAAAAAATTTAAAAATTTGGTAAAATTTTTTTTTTAAAAAATAGCGCCATTTTCCGAGACCTGTAGCGTCTCCATTTTTCGGGATCTGGGGCTGGGTGAGGGCTTATTTTTTGCGCGTCGGGCTTACGTTTTTATTGATAACATTTTGGGGTAGATCCGATGTTTTGATCGCCCGTTATTGCATTTTATTTCAATTTTGCGGCGACCAAAAAACGTAATTCTGGCGTTTAGAATTTTTTTCTCGTTACACCGTTTACCGATAGGATTAATTCTTTTTTTATATTGATAGATCGGGCGATTCTGAACGCGGCGATACCAAATATGTGTATGTGGTTTTTTTTTTTTTATATTTTATTTTGAATGGGGTGAAAGGGGGGTGATTTAAACTTTTATATTTTTTTTATATTTTTAAAAACATTTTTTTTTCACTTACTGCATGCTTCTATAGTCTCCATAGGAGACTAGAAGCAGCAGTTGTCTGATCGTCTCTGCTAGATACAGGGGACCAGCAGATCCCCTGCATATAGCAGAAATGGTCCTGTGCTATGAGCGCCGACCACTAGGTGGCGCTCATAGCGACGAGATCATGACAACCACAGGCTTCTGCTGCAGACCCTGGGTTGTCATGCACGCCCATCGGTTACCCGCGATCACGTGACGGGGTCGCCGGTGGGCGGGGCTTATGACGCGCAACCCAGAAGCGCACGTTTAATGTCGCTGTCGGAGATTGACAGCGGCATTTAACATGTTAACAGCCGCGGGTGGATGGCGATTCCACCCGCGGCTGTTGCGGGCACATGTCAGCTGTAAGAATCAGCTGACATGTGCTCGGTTCAGTGCGGGCTCAGCGCCGGAGACCTCACTGAACCGGGGGTACGCAAATGTGCGTACTAATGCGGCAAGGGTTGGAAAGGGGTTAATTATAATTTTTTTTTTATATTAATTGTATGACTTAATATTGAGCACAATTAAGTATGCTGACATCCCCCTATGTATGTAGGGTCTCATACTGTATAATATGAGCTTTCACATAATCCTCCTATACACAGCAGGAGGCCGCACGGCGCTCCCCCCCCAGATACAGCAGGAGGCCGCACGGCGCTCCCCCGATACAGCCGGAGGCTGCAAGGCGCCCATCGAGATACAGCCGGAGACCGCACGGCACCCCCCCCCCAGATACAGCAGGAGGCCGCCCGGCGCCCCCCCCAGATACAGCAGGAGGCCGCACGGCGCTCCCCCCCCCAGATACAGCAGGAGGCCGCACGGCGCCCCCCCCCCAGATACAGCAGGAGGCCGCACGGCGCCCCCCCCCCAGATACAGCCGGAGACCGCACGGCCCCTCCCCCCCAGATACAGCAGGAGGCCGCACGGCGCCCCCCCCCCAGATACAGTAGGAGGCCGCACGGCGCCCCCCCCCCCAGATACAGCAGGAGGCCGCACGGCGCCCCCCCCCCCCAGATACAGCCGGAGACTGCACGGCCCCCCCCCCCCAGATACAGCAGGAGGCCGCACGGCGCCCCCCCCCCAGATACAGCAGGAGGCCGCACGGCGCCCCCCCCCAGATACAGCAGGAGGCCGCACGGCGCTCCCCCCCCAGATACAGCAGGAGGCCGCACGGCGCTCCCCCCCCAGATACAGCCGGAGGCCGCACGGCGCTCCTCCCCAGATACAGCCGGAGGCCGCATGGCGCTCTCCCCCCAGATACAGCCGGAGGCAGCACGGCGCTCCCCCGATACAGCCGGAGGCTGCAAGGCGCCCATCGAGATACAGCCGGAGACCGCACGCCCCCCCCCCCCCCCAGATACAGCAGGAGGCCGCCCGGCGCCCCCCCCAGATACAGCAGGAGGCCGCACGGCGCTCCACCCCCCAGATACAGCAGGAGGCCGCACGGCGCCCCCCCCCCCAGATACAGCAGGAGGCCGCACGGCGCCCCCCCCCCCCAGATACAGCCGGAGACCGCACGGCCCCTCCCCCCCAGATACAGCAGGCGGCCGCACGGCGCCCCCCCCCAGATACAGCAGGAGGCCGCACGGCGCCCCCCCCCCAGATACAGCAGGAGGCCGCACGGCGCCCCCCCCCCCCAGATACAGCAGGAGGCCGCACGGCGCCCCCCCCCCCAGATACAGCCGGAGACCGCACGGCCCCCCCCCCAGATACAGCAGGAGGCCGCACGGCGCCCCCCCCCCAGATACAGCAGGAGGCCGCACGGTGCCCCCCCCAGATACAGCCGGAGGCCGCACACACACAAACAAACATATACAGACATATACAAAGACAAATATATACACGCATAGGCTGCGTTCCCACTGTGCGTTTTTCAAGCGTTTTTGCCACGGAATTTCCGCAGCGAAAACGCTGAAAAAACTCTTGGTAATACGTGCCCCATGGTCCCTAATGATAATCCTAATCCTAATGATAATGCGGATTATCATTGCGGAAAAATCCGCAGCATGTCCATTCATTTTGCGGACATGCAGTGTAATTGCCGCCATTGACTTGCATTGAATCGCTTAATATCCGTATGACTACATGTGCACATGCGGATATTAAGCGACTCAATGTGCGGATGGTACCCGGGTTTTGAGAAGAGGAGACTCTCATCCAGACCCGGGTACCATAGAACCTGTAAAAAAAAAGAATTTAAAATAAATAAAATAAAGATTATACTTACCTTCCGTTGGCCCCCGGTCTCTTCAGCGATACGTCCGGTCTGTTGTATGCGTCGCGGTGGTGTGAAAGGACCTGCCATGATGTCATTTAGTCATGTGACAGGTCACACGACAGCTGACATCGGCTGTCGCGTGACCTGTCACATGACTAAATGACGTCATGAAAGGTCCTTTCACACCACCGTGATCCGCCGAAGACACCGGACGCACCGCTGAGGAGACCGGGGGCCATCGGAAGGTAAGTATAATCTTTATTTTTTACCATTCTCATTCTTTTTTATAACTATTACTTGGTCACACTATATATGCCGGTTGCCGGTTGCATGGATTTATATAGTGTGACCAAGTTGTCAAGCACTTTTCCAAGTGATGCTGAAATCTCTAGGAAAGTGCTTGATAACCCGCATGCATGAATGCGGCAAAAACGCTTGACAAACGCTTCTACCTGGCGGGAAAAGCGCATGCACAATAAGCACGTACAATCCGCATGCGTTTTTCCTGCCAGGGAGAAGCGGAAAAAATCTGCAGCATTTCTGCATGGTGGGCACATAGCCATAAACACATTTGAAACAGAAAAATACATATAAAGAGACATATCACACAATGATATCGGCACACACTGACACATCACTCACCGTCCCCCTGCTCGGCTCCAGTCGTCCAGCTCCTCTCTGGTGGTAAGAAGCAGTGCAGGGCGCACTGCATGACGTCATGCTAGCAGACACTGCCGCGCACAGGGCCGTGTCTTCTAGCTGTGATGCGGCCGGGCCAGCACACGTGCGCACGCACGATATGCAGATATGCGCACACATGCACATGGTACGCAGATATGCGCACAGACACATGCATACAGGCATACGTACATATCTTACAAACACATAAAACTGTCCTGTCCAGCAGCTCCTCAGGCATGTCTCAGTGCAGGGCCACCAGCGTGTCACAGACATGGCCCTGCTTTCAGAGGGGCCCACTCGCCGTTGGGGCCTGGGCTGCTTCTACAGCATCTGTGTAGGACCTCTAGCGCTGCTTGATTGCCGACACTTCACCTGACATGGCCGTGCGCTGTGCGGTTGAGTCTGGTAGTAATGGCGCGGCAGGGGCAATACACAAGCACAATTATAGGCGCAGTGTCGCCCCAGCCGTGTCATTAATACCAGACACAGCCACACAGCTCACGGCCATGTCAGGTGACGTGCCAGTGGTCCTGCACGGGGGAAGCAGCCCGGGCCACAACAGAGAGTGAGCCCCCCTGATGGTCCACAAATACATACACATAGATACATACACACACACATATACATACATACACATATATATATATATATATATATATATATATATATAATATATATAACAGACACTGCACATGGACTTACCCTTTCTGTACATTATGCAGGTTGTTCTTTCATCTTCCCTGTGAGGCAGCCTCCCCTCCTCTTGGGGCCCGACTGCAGAGTTCTCGGTGTAATTGCTGGGCAGGAGGGGGAGAGCGGAGAGGTAACATTCAGACCCGGGTAGGGGGCAGGGGGAGCAGTGGCCATGCTGTAAGCGGTCTCTGTGCTCTGCTGGAGGCCGGAGCAGGTGGGCGGAGCCTCCTCTCCTGCACTTACACAGTCAGCACCTGGTGAGTCATCCTCGCAGCGCCGCGGGACACAGCAGAGCAGATTCCATCTTCCGGCTCCCGGGCCCTCCTGTCACACATTATAATGAGGTCAATCCGGCCACAGGCCCCTGGGAGCCCCGGGCCCCATGGCAGCCCCGGGCGGTAGCCCGGATTGACCTCATTATAATCCGCCTATGCTTGTGAGTATTATAGGGACCATGTTATACTATTGTGTTCAGTAAGGGAGATGATATCCAGAATTCAAATGTTAATTCCAATAGTCTGGAAAAAGTTCCATGATTTATAGCACTTGCAAGTATTTGATAAAATTAATAGTTAAAGGAATTTTTCTATGAAGAGGTAAGATTATATTGAATGCTTTTATGAAATCAGAAGAGGAGAAAGGCAGGACTCTGATCCTAAATAGTTATTTTAAAATGATTTTTCAGCTCGGGGTTAATAAAACAGTTTATAAATGAAAAGTTCTATATCTTTCTATTATACTTTGGAGCCGATTCTTTGGTGACTGTTTTTTGCCGAGTTTTTGGTGTTCAGCACCTTTTATTTTTGTTTGTGGCGTATTCATCTTAACATTTACACCTTTTGTTTCAGTCCCTTTTTTATGTTTTCGTCCTTTTTTTGTTTGTTCGCTTCTTTTTTTCGCTACATTGCGGAGTTTAGGGTTTCCAGATGTTTTCGTCTGATTTATCATTTGTGACTTTTCAAAAAATCTTGCCCATATTTTGCAACATTTTAGCAGAACATTCAACTTTTTAAGCTAAAAAGTTGCAAGACAGGTTAAAGTAAAAAGCATTTTTTGATTTTAGCGCAAAGTTGATGAAACGTTTGGGCCATTTTGATGACTTTGGCACATTGAAAACCAAAGGACAAAAAAAAGAAAAAAAATGCAAATGATAAACTGGACCCTTTATGTTTCAATTGCTCCCAATTTTAAGGCTATGTGCCCACGTTGCATTTATGAAGCAGAAAATTTCTGCTGCATAAATGCAAGTCCTCTCCCGGAAAAACGCATGCGGAATTCCGCACGCGTTTATCGCGCATTTTTCGCGCGTTTATCATGCGTTTTCCACATGCGGAATTGCCTTGCGTTTTTTATGCATTGGACAAAGGCAATTCCGCTTGCGGAGACGCAAAATTAAATGACATGCTGCGGATTTTTGAACGCGGCATAAACACTGCGGAAAAATCCGCAGCATGTGCATAGAACTTGCGGAATCCCATTGGGGACCATGGGGTGCGGATATACATGCGTTTTTCAAGCGTTTGCGCTGCGGAAATTCCGCAGAATATACGCTTGAAAAATGCTACGTGGGCACACAGCCTAAAGATATTAGTTTGCTGTCAGTGAATGAGAACACTGCTGTTTCCATTCAGAGGCAGTAAACCTGTCTGTATCTAGTCGAGAAGTGGATACAATTGTATCCAGTGCAGACAATGCTCTGTGAGCAAAACCCCAGACTGATACATTGTAACAAGCTATTAGATTGTGGCTGATATATATTGTGCTCAGGAGCATTTTCTAGACTGGATACAATGTATCCGCTGAGAGCAGGAGCAGCAATGTGCAGGATTACGGCCTCCGAATGGAAACAGAACCGTCCTCATTCACTGACATCAAGCAGAGATCCTGAAGATGGTGAGAGATGAAACACAAAGGGTAATAACACAAAGATGGAGAAGATTTCATTTATTCACTGATTTACCGCTGCTCCCATCACTAGTGGTGACGTTACATTTCTTAAAGAGACAGGACACATAATATTTGTAATTCTCCCTCTAAAGGTAGATAATAGACTCAGCCTTGTTAAAGGGGTTATAAGAAACTGTTTTATATATATATAAAGAAAACAAACCAAGTATTGCTCACCCTCCCCAGGTCTAACTCCAGCTTTCCGACACTGCCTGGTCTGTGCTGATTGTCTGCAGTGCTGACATCAAGTTGACAGCATTGCAACCAATCAGTGAGCTGAACACAACCATGATTGGCTGCAGAGTTGTCGATGTGATGTCAGTGCTGCAGACAATCAGCAGAGATCCGGCAGCAGCGGAGAGCTGGAGTTAGACCCAGGGAGGGGGAGTAATACTCAGTTTGTTTTGTTACAGCCACTGTAGCCCATGATAGTCACTATTCTGAAAGGGGACAACCCCTTCAAGGCAAACGTCATCTGCACAAGACAAGTTTCCCCTCTTCTGTTTGCAATGATGTGAATCATTCTCCATGTTCTCTCCATCTTTCCCTATCTCTCAGGCGGCCGTCCTGGTCTCCTTCAGCTCGTCGGCCTTTCTACCAGAGGAGGATTTGCCCCATGATCAGGAAGGATCTAGGGGTGAAGAGCTCCCTCTAGAGGGCAGACAGAGATGTCCTGGAAGAAGGAACCGGCGCCTGCCGACCAGTATGACAGTGGACACCAGTCTGATTGACAGCAGCTCTATGGACGGCTCGGTGCAGATGGAGGACGGTCCCACCCGCTCTCTGTCCCCCTGGGAATACAGGTAATATCACAACCTGTCACATTACAAGCAGCGCTGAATAGTGATACAGTCCGGTGGAGATTCCCGGAGTCTCCTATAGAAGGACGTCTAGTAAAGTATAGAAAGAAAATAATCTTTTCAGTAGAGTTACAATAGCAGGGAATAGCTTGTCGGGATGCTTTTATAACCCCTTTAGTGGAGAATAACGTCTTCCCACCTTCTAGCCGCCTCTCGTTCTTCTTTTCCTGCCTACAAGCTCCCAGTAACCGTTCAGAAATCTCCCCTGTCCCCAAATAGACTTCAGGGGAGGAGGGAGATGCAGCTGCAGTTATTAGGAATAAAACATGAAGGAGAGAAGCTGAGAGCGCGCGGCGCGGCTCTGACATCACCCGGAATAACCTTGTATGGAGGGAGAAACTGGAGATTTATAGAAGACTGAAGAAAAAGCCTCGAGAATCTGCAGGATGAGGACAAGGAGCGCGGACATGGACCAGGTGTTACACAGCTTCTCTCACTGTGTATTTTTATTCCCAGTCTCTGCACAGATCCCAACAGGTTCCCTGTCGTCATTGCCGAGGCCGATTGTCTGACTTTTGCTTGTGTAGACGCTGATGGCCATGAAAGTCCAGACCTGATCTCCTTCCCCATCCAGCAGGAGGTGATGGTCCTACGACGGGAGCAGAAAGGCTGCAGCTTCTCCTACAGACTGGAGGGCGAGGTGGTGACTCTGGGCTGCACATGTGTCACACCAACCATCAGCTATTACTGAATACGTGGAAATATGGATGGTGGACGCCTGATTGTCAACTTATAAGATTTCTTAAGAATTTTTTATTTAAATAATAAAATAAAAGCAACTTTAATTTTTTTATAGTGTTATCTCTGGTTACAATAGATTTTGGGGTTTGGTAGTAGCTACTTGTCCATTACACAGGTCCATGTTATGGTGGAAAATACTGGTATCATCAGAGGACACATGCCGTATATTCTCATTGTATAGGGCCATGCTGCTCCTTCAGGTGTCCTCAAGTTCATATGGAGGCGTCTTTTCTTCTTTAGATTCCAATACAATGTTTCTAGGGAAAGTTCCTCCATAAAAAGAAATCTAATATGGCAGAACGTCTGCTGCTCCGTAATATGAGGGAATCGGTGTGACGCTCTACAGGCGATGTGCAAATGGGCCTTCACCTTAAAGGTTTGGAACAAGATGGTGAGTTATCACTTATCCATAGGACAGGGGATAATTACTGATCGCTTGGGGCCCAATCACTAAAGACCCCACTAATCCCAAATGTGGGCTCCATAATGAATGGAGTGGAGGTCAAGTATGCAGACCCCTCATTATGTATGGGATTGTTGGATTGCCCAGACTAGCGCTCATTCTCAGGATTCCAAGACACGGACAAGATGGCGGATGAGACTATAAATTATCTTGAAAGTTTCTGACATGGCTGAAAATCAGTTTTTTGGCCATTATAAAATACTGTGAGGCCGATATATTAAGACTAAAGTTGTGCACGGACTGAAGTAGCATTACTGGCAGAAGAAACGCCAACGCTCTTGCAGAATTTGACAGGTGGACATAGCCATGTCCCATCCAGTCCCGGCTCCTCTCTAGCTCTGCCCAATTTGGCGGAGTTTCTTCAAACTGCCGAAAAAAAATTTAAAACTTGGAATATTTCTGTACAACTCCTCTTTGCTCAATTTTTTTGAATACATTTCAAAGCAGATTGCGCCAGTTTTCTGATAAAAAAAGCTATGATGAAAGATTTTGGTAAGTCCATTACTACACACCACCAAAAACCCACCTCTCCCAGGGGCTTGCCTATAATAAGTGCAGGGTTTACTGTCTCCTTCGTGCCCTAGAGACTAGGGGAGCCAAAAAGGTCCCTTTGTCCCATATATAAAGAGTCTAGATTATTACTACTAAAGACCTGTGTCAGTTGGAGGAACTGATGGAGATTTAGCATCTGGGCCCTCGAGCTTCTGGATACATCACTGATCACCCTTATACTAAAATAAGGATGTGGCAGCATCATGTTCTGTCTCAGGCTCTGGAAGACGTGTGAAGGTAAGGAGTAAAATGGGTTCTGAGGAAAGCAGGGAAATCCTGGAGAAAACCTTCTGCAGGTGACGACTCGTGAGCAGATTTATCTTCCAGCAAAGCGAGAACTCAGACCGTAAAACCAAAACTACACAGTATGGACTGAAAAACAACAATGTGGTGGGGTCACTGACCAAATCAACCCAATAAAGGACGCGTGGATAAACCTGAAGCTTAAGTGAGGATTGGGGAACATGGCAGGGATTGTCCAGACCTATAGACTTATCCAGGACTCAAGACAATGACTGCCAAAAAGTCCACCAATGTCTTCACTTACGTGTGTCTATGCTATGACTCTTTCAGGGTCATCTATTTGGTCTCCGACATGTCTCCTGGTTCATGTATTGCCCGTATTGTGTTATTATATAAAACGCTGGGTCATTGAGAGGAAGAGGAGCCGGAGCTATAATGTGCACCAGGGCTAAGGGACATTTAGGCCACGTGAGCGCAACATGCAGCCCGGGCTCCACAGTATGTAGATGGCCGTGCCACACTCTCTGCCCTGAAGACCTTGTGAGATCCAGGTCAGCACCCGCTATCGACTGCTCCCATGTATCTTCTCTGGCTTGTGGCTTAAAGTGATGCCCAGAATGGACAAGACAGCGCTAATGGCACACAATGTGGCTAGCATGGCATAAACGGCAATGTTATGGAGGCACTGTGTGGCTGACACTGTTATGGGGGCATTGTGTATGAACTGGTCAGTCATCAACACTGGAGGTCCTATGTAAGTAGATCCCACCATTCACCAGGCACCTAAATCAGAGGAACGTACCGCCCCCTACTCCAGGTAGAAAAATGTAAAACCGTCCATGTTGTTAATATTGTGTAATATAAATGATTTTCCTGCATAAGTTGCTGAATATTCTTTATCATTTGCTGTTATAAATTTGTTATTAGTCATTATTACAGGTGGAGATTGTCTTACTGACCCCACAGCCCTAGTGAGAAGGGTGGTCTCAGAAGTGATCACTAGAATACAGAAGGTTATGTGACAGTGGAGATGTGACCCCTGGGCTCCCCAGGACGCCCAGCACCGAATCCAACTGGTCCCTGTGCATAACACTTATGTAGAGCCATATTAGGTAAAAAGGTCCAAGTCTATGGATAAAATCTATGGATCAGAACATGTTTTTTCTACATTGACCGTCATTCTTAGGTGTAACAGAATCACTGGTCCTCGCCTACACTTTTGGTTGAGGTTTAGAGGATTAATGGGAGACATGTAACAGATATTCTCCTGTTTGGAGCCCACCCATCAAACATGTATAACGTATAGTACTGACGCCCCATAAATGTCTATTAAATCCAAAGGGACATTAATCAATTTGAAAGTTTTATTTTTAAATTAAGAATTGCATGGAAGGACGAGAAGATGTTCTTGGAGGAACCTCCTTCTTCAGCAGATGTTCCTTGCTGGTCAGGAGGCCACATGTAGATGGTGCCAGTCCTTCCATACAGCTACAGCATTGATGGTGGATGTGCTGTACTTTCCTCAGGGCGCTAGACGTGGCGGTTTTCTGCCCTCGCGATGTTTATGGAGCCGCGGTGACAGACACCAAATAAGCAGCTTTCTCGGATGGAGTGAGCAGCCCTGGATAGTCCACGCCGGCAGGATGAGATCACCCGGCGGAAGAGAGAACCTATGAGAAGAGACGTAACACTGATGTCAGTAACAGGACTCCATATCAGAGGACACGGCTGTGCGGTCACTGTGGCCGGACGGCAGAGGAATCATCCATACACAGGTGACCCTTATTAACATGACATTACTTGTAATGTGCCGCAGTGTTGCCTTATAATCAGTTACATAAACCTCAGTGTAACATTGAGGCCATAAAGGGGTCAGTATGGGCCATATGGGGCCGTGGGCGCAGGATTCGGGTCAGTTTGGCAGAAGACTAAAAGGCCCCTTATAACTTTTAACGCATAAAAGAATGAAGATTTTTACAGAATGAACTGCTCATTGTTTTATAGGGAGAAAAAAGTAGTAATTTTCTGATACTTTATGTGCACGTTCACATTACACGTTTTGATCATAGGCTGTAATAGGATGTCATATAGACCTGTACACACCTGACAATGGGGAGGACTCGCTGTCCTTAGCAGTAAAACACTGCTTGTCTTCATCAGATTTGGAAGGGGAAGATTCTTGCTGCCTGTTTGGTAGAAGAAAAACATATAAATTACAAGTAAAAACAATAAGAACACCCGTCTGCAAGGCCGGTTAGGACATTTGGATAACATGGAGGAGGCACCCTGCTCAGGACCCACTTCTATCACTAAGAATGGAGAATCGCTAGTAAGATTGGCCTGTAATGAGTTGGAAATGATTGACTGGTTGCAATGATCGGCTGTTATCGCCAGCGTTATCACAAGCCAGAACCACAGTGATCATCAATCATGGGGTGGTGGCGCTGGATATAGTGCTGAGTTACACTTATCTTACAGTTGATCTTCTGATATATCAGATCCAAACCCTATAATAATAATTTACTCACATGTCTGAGTGTTTTGCACTCTCTGGGGAATACACTGGAGGTGGCTTCAGTTCTTCATCGTTCATCACCCTGGTATTGGTGGAACAGAGCTAAAACATAGAGAAAAATAAAATAAATATCTATTTAAACTTTATTTTAATTATAGGTTTTATAGATCTTACCGGTCACACTTACTTTAGAAAGCCTTTGAGACGATGATATAAAGTTCAGGCTTTCTGGCCAGACATTGTCCTCACTTGTGTCTCCCTCATCTGAATCAATATGTTCATAATTGCTACATTGAGCTGCAAGGTATAAGTGTTATTAGAGATTATTGGTATAAGACCCGGTCACGGAAAGTCACCATTTTATTACTAATAATGATGGGGACTGGTTGTCACATAAAATGAAAGACAAGACACACAACAGATGACGTCTAATTCTACTTACTGTCAAAGTAGCCAGTGTCCTCTTCTGACTCAAAGTCAGGAATGAAATGTGGCTCCTTACTTAGAAGACTGTCAAAGTCTATGCCACATAGGAATGGATGCATTTTGATCTCTTTAGCTCCTCCTGGGAAAGGAAGACAATAAAAAGTGATATAGACATTATCAGACAGACAGCTCCATATCTGAACAGTTTATGTTACTCTGAACTGAAGACATAATAGAACTGATGTGAAGAAAACTTGTTGCTCAATGTCAGAGCATGAAGAAAGGGAATGAACAAGCAGATAAAGCAGAGAACCTCAGTGCTGATCCTCAGGGGTGTGATCATTTATCTGGTCACAGATGTGTAATAATTCATTATTAATACTATTATATACATTACCTGTCCCAAGTCTATGTGCCGGATCTTTTCTGAGCAGCTCAGTGATGATGTCCTGAGCATCAGGTGGAGGAGTGCGATTATCAAATGTCCAAGTTATCTCATCTGTTATATTAAAAGAAAATGTTACAGAAAATAAAACCTCTTCATTTACTTTATTAAAACAAAAATCTTTTGGATTAACACAACAAGTAACTAAACCACAGAACCAATCTAAGCAAATAACAATGACACCACACCGCATCCAGATTATTTTACTTACCCCTTAATATACTGCAGTAAGTGTCATATTTGGAATCCCCATGAAATGGTACACGGAATAGAAGGAATTCGTGTAGGATGATCCCTACCGACCACCAGTCCACAGGCCGCCCATAGCCTTCCTGTAAGATGACTTCAGGGGCGATGTATTCAGGGGAGCCAGCAATCTGGAAAGCAACAGAAGAAGGAGATGAGGAGCTGAGAAAATAATTGTGACGAATAACATCAGAGGAAAACGTTTTCTAGATGAGAAGATATCAGAGAAGAAGAAATAGATGAGAAGAGTAAAGAACAAGATCCTGTAAGTAAAGCCGACCTCATCATCACGGAACTCTCTGGTGACGTCCTCGGTTGGAGCCTTGTAGGTTTCTGATGTTGGTCTCATGAGGCCGAGTTTGGAAAGTCCGAAGTCCGTGACTTTAATATGACCAGATGCCGATACCAGGAGGCTGTGAAAAAACAGACGGTGTCAGCCCCAAGTAATAACCCATAGACTTTATGACAATCTCTAACTTTCTTCCTCCTAGAGGGGGCACTTACTTCTCAGGCTTCAGGTCTCGGTGCACCACACCAAAGCTGTGCAGGTATTCCACAGCCAGGACTGTTTCTGCAATGTACTTTCGGGCCAAGGGGACAGGTAAAGGTCCATAGATGTTCATAAGACTGCCACAGTCTCCTCCTACAGGAGAAAGCAAGTATGACAGGAGAGGGTTTGTTACAATGTAAATGACACATGATGCGTGTGAATGAGAAATAAGCGGAGACATTGGGGTAGGATGTCACACATAGAGATATACTGTGTAATAATGCAAAAGAAAAACAATGGAGCATACCCTAATAGTAACTAGGACTGCGCTGAATGTCTATGAAGCCAAACCACAAATGTGCAAAAGCTGCAGAAATAAGTGCAAGGAAACAACGTCCCATATAAAAATGTGAAGCTATACTATGTATATTACAATAAATAACCTAAATAAATCTATAATTGATAGAAGGTGTCAGCCGTCTCATAGTATGGTGTAATATAATCTGACGGAGTATGAAACGCTTGTTGCAGCGCGGTACTCATACTTTTTTTCTTAAATATAGCTATCCACTCTCCTTCATGGCTGGATATTACCATCAACAAGAATATATTATATATACTACCCCATGCTATGAGATTGCTGACATCTTCTATGATTTATAGATTTATCTCGCTTATTTATTGTAAGACACTATACTTTTTTGGCCGTATTAGTATCCCTTTTTTCTATGAGTTACCTTGTTAGTTTAAGTTATTTATTCCATGGGACTAATAAAGATTCATATTTTTATATAGGGGGTTGTTTTATTGCATTTATTTGTACAGCTTTTGCTCATTTGTGGCTTTGCTTTATGTACTGTACTATGTAGAGCGTATACTATATACTGCAGAGCGACCCTATACATAAAGACAGAGCTGGGCTTCATCTACGAGCCTCTGGTTCATTTCTCTATGAAATGCTCATCTACCGTGGTTCCCCGAAAATAACAACTACCCCGAAAATAAGCTCTAGCAAGGTTTTACAGGATTTTTGGAGTATGCTTGAAATATAAGTCCTACTCCAAAAATAAGCCCTAGTTACAGTCAGGGCCAGCATTAGGAGGGGTGGGACTTGGCAGTTGCCCAGGGCCCGCACTCTTTAGGGGCTCCCAACATTTCTATTCCGAGGTTAAGACTGCTTAAGGACCTTTGGTGACATCATGGTCATGTGACCATGATGTGACCATAGGTCCTTTAAGTACAAGAGAGTCTAGATGAACTGAAGGGGAGGCCGGCTACTGTGTATCATTTATGCTGTGTGTGTATAGGCATGTGTATGTATGTGCTGTGTGTGCATGTACATATCTATGTATGTGCTGTGTGTGTATATACATCTGTATGTGCAGTATATGTGTGTATAAACATGTGTATGTATGTGCTGTGTGTGTATATACATGTGTATGTATGTGCTGTGTGTGTATATACATGTGTATGTATGTGCTGTGTGTGCATGTACATATCTATGTATGTGCTGTGTGTGTATAGGCATGTGTATGTATGTGCTGTGTGTGTATATACATCTGTATGTGCAGTATATGTGTGTATAAACATGTGTATGTATGTGCTGTGTGTGCATGTACATATGTATCTATGTATTTGCTGTGTGTGTATATACATGTGTATGTATGTGATGTGTGTATGTGCAGCGTTTGTGTGTATACAGTTGTGCTCAAAAGTTTACATACCCCGGCAGAATTTTTCTTTCTTGGCCTTGTTTCAGTAAATATGAATGATCACAAATAAACTTTTTCTCCACTCATGGTTATTGGTTGGGCGAAGCCATTTATAGTCAAACTCAGCAAATACTGGAGGCAAATTTGCACTCATCAGCCCGGAAGCTGCGGATGGGACGTACTTGGACGTTCCAACATGACAACGATCCAAAACACAAGGCCAAGTCGACCTGTCATTGGCTACAGCAGAACAAAGTGAAGGTTCTGGAGTGGCCATCTCAGTCTCCTGACCTCAATATCATTGAGCCACTCTGGGGAAATCTCAAGCGCGCATTTCATGCAAGACATCACAGGAATTTACAGGAACTGGAGGCTTTTTGCCAAGAAGAATGGGCAGCTTTACCATCTGAGAAAATAGAGAACCTCATCCACAAAAGACTTCAAGCTGTCATTGATGTTAGAGGGGGCAATACACGGTATTAAGAACTGGGGTATGTGAACTTTTGATCAGGGTCATTTGGATGTTTTTGGTTGTCATTAAGATTTAAAAAGAGAAAACACAGGAGTTTGACAATAAATGGCTTCACCCAACCAATAACCGTGAGTGGAGAAAAAGTTATCATTCATATTCTCTGAAACAAGGCCAAGAAAGGAAAAATTCTGCCGGGGTATGTAAACTTTTGAGCACAACTGTACATGTGAATATGTAGTGTGTGTATGTGCAGTGTGTGTGTTTGATGACATAGTTATATTTGAAAAAATGTTTCTTTTTTTCAAGAATAAATGTGGATTGTTGTGCATGAGGAAAACAATAAGACATCCCCTGAAAAACAACGAACCCATCTCTCACAGCAAAAAACTATAGACCCTGTGTTATTTTTGAGGAAACATGGTGCAAACTGTTAAAATTCAGTCAAATCCTCCTTTCTCCATAGTGGAGATTTCTGCCATGCTCAGTGAGGACATACCCTGAAGACTTTCACAGACAAATTCATTTTTCTGGCATGTTGCTAACAGATAACTTATAGTAAAAGCAGTGTGGACATGTAACCATCTATGTGGTCACATTCTGCTTATGGAGAAGGTCCTAGAGATGAGCAGACCAGCGCTGGATATAGATACGATGGAGATGTCCTACCTGGTACATACTCCATGACCATGCACAGATGACGTGTAGTTGGAAAGGAGCACAACATGGAGGCCACGAAGGGACAATCTGCGAATGTTAGGATGTCCCTCTCTAGAAAGGCCCGTTCAAGTCTTACTGGATCTTTCAGCTTCTGCTTGTCCAGTTTCTTCATGGCGTATAACTGTTTGGAGTCTTTTTGGCGCACTAAGTGGACGGTTCTGTAGAGGAAGAAAATCGGTGGTTTATAATGTATTCTTACTAACAGTCTGTCTATAGACCTCATCACATCTCCTGTACTAATGGTGAATACTAGATATGCTGCCATCGCTACATAGATGATCTCCACTGGGAGGTCCTCATCCATGCCCCATCGTAAATGAACTGAATAATGACAATTAGATGTGCACAGAAGAGATGAGAGAATTAATTACAGTGAAATAGAATTCTACTCATATTTTACAAAGATCTGTATTCACCAAAATGGCGATTTTATTTTGTAATTTGCTTCCTCATGGATTCAGCAAAATGATGAGCAAGTGAACACTATTTTCTAAACCTTAAAAGGCCTTCAAAATGTTAAAAAAACACATTCTTATCCTCACCTCTCCGGCCCCTCTGCCTCAACTGCCTGGTCCGCACTTTCAAATCTCTGCTGCCAGTGCAGAAGTCCAAACATGTCTAAGGCTGAGACAGGACTTCTGGCATTGAGGAGGTCTAGGAGGATTCTGCACAAACGCATAAAAGGTCACGGTGTCGTGGAGTTGGGAACCTTCATGCTCTTGCATAGAATCCTCCTGAAGCTCCTCAAAACTAGAAGTTCTGGCCCAGCATGAGCAGCGGCAATCTGAAGATGTGGTGAGGACTGGACGGATGTTGGTAAAAAGCAGAGGGGTCGGAGAGGTGAACAGTGAGGTCAGTATAAGTCTATTGTCCACTTTTTACATCTTACATTTATTAGGCTCTGGGGTCTGGAGAGAACCCAGACCATAACAAAAGACATTCAATTCGTGAATCACATTTCCCAGGAAAGTCTGCATGAACAGGCGAATGTGAATTATGCCAGATCCGCTCTTCTCTAGAGAACAGGGATGTGGACCCCAATAATTCCTCTATGGTAACACTGTACGGGCACAGAGACAGAGGGATCGTCATAAGGAGCCCTAGAAAACATATATTATGCCGACATCAAGCTCACCCAAAAGCTCCACAGCTGAACTGTTTGATCTGTTCGTAGTCGCTCTTACAAGGATTTCTCCCTGGGTTCAATGATCCGATCAAGGCCTAGAAATAATAAGAAATGGCATTAAAGCATAAAATCTGCAGAAAGATAAAATCTGTGGATGCAGGAACTTCTCCTGTATATTATGTGGACGTGATACAAGCCAGACCCCCACAGACACCATTATATATAGGGGATATCCCCCATACACAGACATCACTGTACTGCAGGGGAGGAGACGGGAGATCACACAGCGGGGGCAGGAATAATAATGCCGCCATCACACACAATAGATCTGATCTACAAGAAGAATAGGGATATCCCCTCGTCATATGGGGGATAATATTATATGTGTAATTCACCCCCGTTACCTGATGGTACACAGACGTCTCCGCTGATACTTACACTGACAGATTCCTGGACCTCGGGGGTCTCACATATTCCACCGTCATTAATTGGTGGCACAGATATTCCTATAATAATGAGGAAACGTTTTGTATTAGACGATATCAGTACATAATATATAACATCCATATTAAGAAGGAGATGAGACGGGCTCTGTACACGGTGTAATACTGGTATATGGGATTCTGCACACAACGTATATATTTATGGCTCCTCCATAGATGGATATTCTGGACCATAAATGGCCATTGTTCAGGATCTGATTCATCCTAGAACAATTACATGATTGGGGACCTAGGAGCCTCCTTGTACATGATAAAGAAGAGCACAGAGGAGAGAAGCAGAATTACCTGCGCCCCCTCCATTATAGTCTATAAGGGGCTCCGGAGCCGTCACCGGCCTCATACAGAGGTTGGAGAGTAAATCTACATGTTCTCTGCCGTTCTCTATAATATCTCGATATGTGAATGTAAGAATATTAGATGATTGCTCACCTTCCATCAGATCAGTGTTCAGCCCCTGCTGACTGGTATTAGGGTCCGGGATAGTCAGGTTTTCCCCCTCTTCGGAGTCACCTTCTGATGTTTCCTGATGGGTTTAATATGTGCAATTAATATAACATTTCACAAATACTAAATTACCGTACACAGTCCATCCTCGACTTATGAACTTCTGACTTACAAACGACTCCAAGATACAAAGGGTTGATGTTGAAAAAAAAGCTAATATTCATCCTCCAGTCCTTTCCACTGTCATGTGCCGTTTCTCTGGTCTCTTTACTATTGTCTAGGACTTCCGGCCGCATTCAGGACCCAGAGGTCACTGTTCATCATAAGGTCATAAGGATGAGGCTGGAAGTCCTGCCCCATAGTGAAGAGGCTGGAAATGTGGTGCACTATGATGGAAAAAGGAGGACCGGGTGGCGGGCAGCGAGCAAAAAATGATTGTTTTTTTTTACCCTGTTTTAACTTATATACAAATTTGGGTTACAAACAAACCTATAGGATTTATCTAGTTTGTGACAAGGGGACGACCTGTACATAAGTCAGGAAGTACTAAACTAGGACCTAGGGAATAAGCTCAGTATTGGACGGACTATGCATAAGGGAGGAAGTACTAAACCTGGATCTACGGGACAATCTCAGTATTGGATGGACCATACACGGCCGCTCCCTCCAGAAAATCCACATGAATTTGTAAGGGACTTGTATCTACAGCTGTTTTCTAATAACTTCTATTATCAGAACTGCAGCATTTACAAGATGGAAGATTGTGATGATGGAGTGAGACAGAGACGGAAACACAACCTCTGCAGCCGTAGAGACAGGCGGCCATAGAATATCCTGCACCTCTGACATCATAAATCTGCCCCTCTGCTGTATGACGGCTAATCTGGAGAAGATCAGACCAGGACGTGTGATATAGAAGGTGATGGATCCTTACCAGACGCTCCAGTGAGCCGGCCGGACGCTCCAGTACATACAGGACATTTTGGGCCAGTTGTATAATAAAGGCCAATTCTCCACTTGAGGATTTTTCTTCAGACTATAAAGATGGAAATAAATAGAAAGGGAAAATCATGAGAGAACATGGAGGAGGCCGGTTATGCCACCACTTTACTCCTGCGATCTACTTTACAATTACTACATATCTGGTGACTTGGTGCCAGTTGTCTATAATATAATCAGGGATGTGTCCGTCTGTCCGAAGCCTCTATAGACTGCGCCTGCACAGTCTGGCCCCAGACAGAAGAATGCATCCAGCCATTACAGGTGACAGATAAGATGAGTATATGGCACTGGAGATCGCAGTATGCGTAGGCACTGAAGGCATACGCATACCTAGGCCGGGGGAGGAATGCAACGTCGGAATCGGCGCTTGTGCATAGCGCGCTATCTGGCGCCATTTTAGTGAAAGCAGATTTGCAGTGTGTCTTCAATAAAATGACACTGGACAGCGCTGTATGCGCACGCGAGTACTCTGGCGCCTTTTTGTTGAATACATGCGGTAAATGTGTCTTCACTAAAATGGAGCCAGATTCCGATTGTCATTTCAGTAAAATAACACAGGTGACGCGCTTCCGGGGAGCGATGGAAAGGTGAGTAGGATGGGTAGCACATAACAGGATGGGGGAGCAAGATGGGGGAGCACAAAACAGGATGGGGGAGCACATAACAGGATTGTGGAGCACATAACAGGATGGGGTGCACATAATAGGATGGAAGAGCACATAACAGGATGGGGGCAGCACATAGTATAAGGGCAGCACATAACAGGATGGGGAGCACATAACAGAATGGGGGAGCACATAACAGGATGGGGAGCACTTAACAGGATGGGGGCAGCACATAGGATAGGGGCAGCACATAACAGGATGGGGAGCACATAACAGGATGGGGGAGCACATAACAGGATGGGGGCAGCACATAACAGGATGGGGGAGCACATAACAGGATGGGGAGCACATAACAGGATGGGGGGGCAGGATGGTGGAGCACATAACAGGATGGCAGAGCACATAACAGGATGGGGAGCACATAACAGGATGGGGGAGCACATAACAGGATGGGGGAGCATGGACCAGAATGGGGGCAGCACATAACAGGATGGAGGAGCACATAACAGGATGGGGGAGCACATAACAGGATAGGGAAGCATATACCAGGATGGGGGAGCATATACCAGGATGGGGAAGCAGGATGGGGGAGCATAGACCAGGATGGGGGAGCATGGACGAGGATGGGGGAGCATGGACCAGGATGGGGGATCATGAACCAGGATAGGGGACCATATACCAGTAACAAATGCTCCCCACCCGGGCGTAGAATGGGTTCAATAGCTAGTATACTATATTACTGTTGGCCTAAAGAACAATTTTATGTGAATAAACTTATATTCCATCATTATTACTTTTATATGTTTTGTGCAGATTTCTGCTACTTACCTGTTGCACCAATGTCCTGATGTTCTTCTGTAAATGCTCAAGATATGCTGAGCTCATACGACCTTGCTGGTATTTGGTCAGGCAGTCTCTCACTAGCTCCATAACCAGCCGGTAAGTGAAGCTGAGGACGCCATCGGGTAGTGGTAGCACAATGTCAGGGGCATAGGTGGTAAGAATCCCCTGCAGCAGTGCTAACACCTGAAAATTGTCTGAAGGAATTTCAGACATTTCAAATAAATCCAAATCGCAGTCAGTAAATCACTAGCTATGTAGTTAATCACCAACAACAATGACACCGGAATGTCAAAGTGACACTGTAGCTGTAAACACTGGCACAAGTATTGTTGGTGCATTATGATGTCATAATAGCAGTGATATCATCATGGAATGTTGAGATGTTACCTTATATGGAGCTTCTCTCCATAAAAGTAAGTTGCCTAGCAACACAAGCAGCATCATCACAGGCTGAGCATCAGTACCAGGTGCAGGCATGGAGGAAAGACCTGTGGGGGCTTTACTCCTCTGACCAGCGGGGGTGATTTTTATGTTTTAAATTCAATCATTTACATCTGTTCTACATAATAAAAAATATATAATTTCTATAAGAAATCCAGATTCAGATGCTAAAAGAAGTATATTTACTGGTGGATCAGAGACTGCAACTCAGAGGCCCACACCTCCCCCCACATCCGCTTCCCAAGATAGGGGTCTGTGCACAGCTCTCCGCAGCAGCCAGCAGCCAGGCAGCATTATGTGGTGAGTATGGCAGCGCTGCAGTGCTGAAATCAGCAGGTCTGCGGCAGCACGGTATGGCATAGTGCACCTGGGACCTATGGGATCTTCAAGGGTTTGTTCAGCGCCGCGTACTTCCATACTGGGAAGTGAACAGCGCTGATGACATCACATCTACAGATACATGATGGGACGGTGTAAGTGTGGCCGCCATCATGCCTGTGACTTGGTAGTTTTCCTCAGACGGCAGCTCACTCACCTCCCAATGTGGAAGGAAGCGGCCGGAAAATCCTTTTAGTCTATAAAAAAAATTAAGATTCCACCAATTCTTGCAGACAATTTTTTTTGTTCTTCTCACCTCACAAAAAAAAACAAATGATGAAAACGTCTCATGTACCGCGCACTGTTACCCATAAATATTGTAGCTCGTTCCATTGAGCTCTTGGTCAAATCTAAACAGAAAAATGAAAGTTATGGGTCAATGATTAAAAAAGCAAAATAAACTGGATATCTGTGTAATTGTATCAACCTGCAGAATAAAGTTAATTTGTCTACAGTGAGCGGCAAAAAAGAAGGAAAATAAAAAAGTGATGGAAGATTTATTTATTTATTCATCGTCACTCATATCATACCATTAAAAAGAAAGAAACTGTAGTGGTGGTGAATTCTGATGTCATAATAGGGGTGATGTCATCATGGAATCTTGTGAGGGAATCATATATGGAGCTTCTCACCTTATAAGGAAGTTGCCTAGCAACAGTGAAGATGGTAAAACCATAGGGTGAGCATCAGTGCTTGTATGTAAGAGGGAGCTGTGGGCACCGGGCTCTTCTCATCAGTGAGGGGATTTATAAATATATTTATTGATATCTGTATACACAATAAAAATCATAATTACGTATTTATAAGAAATCCGGATTCAGGATCTAAAAGAAATATCTTTATCTGGGGGGTCCAGGGAATGAAGATCAGAAGCCCACGCCTCACCACCCCCCAACTTCCCAAGATTGGGGTCTCTATTACAAATATAACCCTGCCTGACATTTGAGAAAATCTAAATTTTGTTAATTATTACTAATTTTTATTACGAAACAGAAAAAAGAGTCGGAATCAGGAGAATTCAGGGATGTTTAGATATTTAGCTCAAATTTTGAGTAGGTGACAGATCCTCTATAATCTTGGTGAATAAAACACTAGTCCTAATAAATCTCCTCCTACGTTCTCCGATCACCACCATATTTGTATTCCAAGAGCCTCAAAGCACCGGAAAGAGCAAGTAACTGAGGAATCAGGCGCATTCTAATCTGTAACCATGGAGACACATAGGCTGCATAAGAGCTGTATATGACACGCCCCCTGGGCCATGTTCAAGGGATTACCCGGAGCCGGATCTGGATAGGGGTAGTAGTCCTTGTGGCGGTGACCCGGTCCGTGCACAGGGTGTCAAACTAAGTGGCAGTCTATGGCAGTAGATGTTAATTTGATCGACTACGCCACCCGTTGAGTACGCCGCCGCTGCAGAGCAGTCCGCTGAGGCCGGTGGTATATGTGCAGCAGTGATGGTATAACCCCCAACGGGAGGGGTATGGCCTCAGGGCAGCAGGTGTGGATGATGGGTGTAGTTATGTTGTAGAAAGGAGAGTCAGAGACTTGAGGTGCAGTTTCAGGGTTTTTACTCACGGTTGTTCTCTCAGTCACTCTGGCCTTGAGTGACCACCCGAGCCGTGCTGCGTCCACCAGGTCCTGGACTCGGCTAACCCCCAGGCAGTTCTGGAGCGTGGCCCTGAGCTCCCTTTCTCTCTCTCTGTCTCTGGCCATTCCCACCAGGGATCCACCTTTGGCCGGCTCCCTCGGGTCTCTTGGTGGTCAAACCTCCTCTGGGTTCCCTGACCCTATGCTTGGTGTGCCTTTCTGGTGGATTTGGTGAGGGTCGTGGCAAATCTTGACCACGACCTCCGGTTCCTGGCTGAGGATAAGTGGCCTCCACCAGTTCGGGTTCCGGTACCCGTGTCCGCCAACCCTTCACCCTTTTTGGTCTGATTCTGGGTTCTTAGGGTTCCTTCTGACTCTGCTTCTCTGGGCCTTTCTTCCTCCTCTCTCTCTTCAATGCAGGCTTGGCCCTGGAGCTGGGCCCAGCCGGAGCCACAGCTCCCTGTCAGCCCTCCTGGCTGAGCTCCCATGCTAAAAAGACCCTGTCCTAAGATGGTGCCCACCTTATATACTCCCTCTATGTGTGAGCCCAGGTGACTAGCACCCAATGAGCTCCTAGCTTTACCCAGAGTACTCCCCCTATCTGCCCCTACACTACTGGGATGTTCCACCCCCCTCCCACTCCAGCCAGGGACAGACGCTGTAGTACCTGCACATATACTTGGTGGGAGTACCATTGTTCTGTCCCCCGGAAATGGGATGTATGTAGTGCATGCAGCCTACTGAGCTCAGTTCCACACTCCATCCTTACCCGGGAGTGGAATACCACACCTCTGGCTTGAGGTGTAATACCCCTGTAGCAGCCGAGTCCTCAGGGTGCTACATGTACACTACACAAGATTTACAAATTTGTTTCATTTTTTATTTTAAGGAACCAAGAAAAAAAAATACTGTAAAAGATCTTCTAACAACGAGAAATGATTCCAGGATTGTCTTTCCACTATATATACAGTATATACTCACAACACAAAGGTTAACTAATAGTTTTAATGATTTTCTGTAATAAATATTTGTATAAATATGAGAAACATTTATATAAAAATACAACAAATAATAATAAAAATTTCAATTATAAAACAAGAAATACGTCTTATAATAATATTACTCAGCGATTTATAAAAATAACAAAATTCTTGTCGCTGCTGCTCCTGACGACCAATCAGATTTCTGCCGTTTTGCCTCTTGCAGTGCGGAATCGATGGCTGGAATCTGACTGGTTGCTACGGGCAACACTTTCATTATTCTCTACACTGTTTGTATAAATAATCCTTAAACTCTCGTTGCCGATAGCAACTGATTAGAATTCAGCTTTTACATTTGTAATTTACAGAAGAAAAATAAACGTGATTTCTGATTGGTCGCTAGGGGTAACAAAGACGCTACATGACAGCTGAGGCTCCGTGACAATGGCGTCTGTTACTCCAGGTACTGGATGATGGGCCGGACACAGGTGCAGCCCACCGTCACCAGCTGCTTCTCCAGCCTATAGGTGGGGACACATCCTCTCATCTCACCACGCAGGACCAGGATCTCCTGTCTGATGGGGACTGAGTTCATGCTGAGGTCCACATGACCCTCCGGGTCCAAACATCCGCGGTGGAGACATCGGGCCTCGCTGATGACCGCAGGGAATCTGTTATTGTCCACATTAGAGCTGGTGGAAGGAGATGAGAGAAATCAGGACACAGCAGTAACCATGTTTAGTCCCCCATCCTCCGGCCTGCTGACCCCTATATATCATTATTATTATTTCTGCCATTACTCCATGTACATTCACCTGTATTCCCATGGAGAGATGGAGCGGCTCCTCACACTGTCCGCCATTACTTGTGCAGAACTCCGACTTCCGACCTTCATATCCACCTTCACACGTGGAGGAAATGTGGTGTCCGGTGTGAAGAGACATCCCCCTCCGGACACTAGAGGGGCCTCCCAGCCATCAGCGCCAGGGACCTGCCCTTCTCTTCCATGGACACAAGAGATGAAGATCAGAAGAAGCAAAGTGGAGAAAACCTGAGGACAGAAGATGTCACACATGTGATAGGGGACATTGTGGAAGTGTCAACATTATGTAGTGATATAAGTAAGGGTTAAATAATGGATCAATAATATACACTAATAATATTCATACTCGTATGGACCTATCCCAAAGATATGCAACAGCGCTCAAGCCAAGAGCAACCAGATATGACTATATAACACATATAAGAAAGTCCAACATTTTAAGTGGAATTCATTCAACAATCTATTATACTAGCTATTGAACCCGTTCTACGCCCGGGTGGCGAGCATTTTTATTGATATATGGTCTCCCATATATCGTATGAGTATGTGTTCCCCCCTCCTGGTATTTGTGCTGCCCCCATCCTGTCCCCACGATCCTATCCTTGTATGCATGGCACACCTCAACCCCAATCCTGGTATGCATGGCACCCCTCATCCCCAATCCTGGTATGCATGGCACTCCTCACCCCCAATCCTGGTATGCATGACACCGCTTACCCCAATCCTGGTATGCGTGGCTCTCCTCATCCCCCATTCTGGTATGCATGGCACCCCTCATCCCCAATCCTGGTATGCATGGCCCCCTCATCCCCAATCCTGGTATGCATGGCCCCCCTCATCCCCAATCCTGGTGTGCATGGCACCCCTCATCCCCAATCCTGCTATGCATGGCACCCCTCATCCCCCAATACTGGTATGCATGGCAACCCTCATCCCCCAATCCTGGTATGCATGGTACCCCTCATCCAGCTATCCTGGTATGCATGGCACCCCTCAACCCCAATCCTGGTATGCATAGTACCCCTCACCCCCCAATCCTGGTATGCATGGCACCCCTCATGCCCAATCCTGGTATGCATGGCCCCCCTCATCTCCAATCCTGGTATGCCTGGCCCCCCTCTTCCCCAATCCTGGTATGCATGGCACCCCTCATCCACAATCCTGGTATGCATGGCCCCCCTCATCCCCCAATCCTGGTATGCATGGCAACCCTCATCCCCCAATCCTGGTATGCATGGTACCCCTCATCCCCCTATCCTGGTATGCATGGCACCCCTCAACCCCAATCCTGGTATGCATAGTACCCCTCACTCCCCAATCCTGGTATGCATGGCACCCCTCAACCCCAATCCCGGTATGCATCGCACCCCTCATGCCCAATCTTGGTATGCATGGCACCCCTCATGCCCAATCCTGGTATGCATGGCACCCCTCATGCCCAATCCTGGTATGCATGGCACCCCTCATCCCCAATCCCGAGATGCATGGCACCCCTCATCCCCAATCCCGGTATGCATGGCACCCCTCATCCCCAATCCCGGTATGTATGGCACCCCTCATTCCCAATCCTGGTATGAATGCCACTCTTCATCCCAATCCTGGTATGCATGGGCCCCTCATCCCCAATAATGTTATACATGGTACACCTTATCCCTATCCTGGCATACATGGTACCCCTCATCCCTCTCCTGGTATGTATGGTACCCCTCATCCTGGTGTGCTTGGTACCCCTCATCCCAATTCAGGTATGTATGGCATCCTCATCCCAGAAACCTGGTATGCATGGCACCCAATCCCTCATCCTAGAATGCATGGTACCCCTCATCCTTATCCTGGTATGCAAGATACCCCTCATCCTGGTACGCATGGCACCCAATACCTCATCCTGGTATGCATGGTACCCCGCATTCCTATCCTAGCATGCTTGGTACCCCTCATCCCTATTCTGGTATGCATGGCACCCCTCACCCACCCAATCCTGGTATGCATGGTCCCCTCACCCCCCAATCCTGGTTTGCATGGTCCCCTCACCCCCCAATCCTAGTATGCATGGTCCCCTCAACCCCCAATCCTGGCATGCATGGACCCCTCACCTCCCAATCCTGGTATGCATGGGCCACTCATCCCCCAATAATGGTATGTGTGGTAGCCCTCATCCTGGTATGCATAGTCCCCTCACCCCCCAATCCTGGTATGTGTGGTACCCCTCACCTCCCAATACTGGTATGTATGGTTTCCTCACCCATCAATCCTGGCATGCATGGTCCCCTCACCCCCCAATCCTGGTATGTGTGGTACCCATCACCCCCCAATCCTGGTATGCATGGTCCCCTCACCCCCCAATCCTGGTATGTGTGGTACCCCTCACCCCCCAATCATGGTATGCATGGTCCCCTCACCACCCAATTCTGGTATGTGTGGTACCCCTCATCCTTGTATGCATGATCCCCTCGCCCCACAATCCTGGAATGCATGGTCCCCTCACCCCCAATCCTGGTATGTGTGGCCCCCTCATCCCTTTCACACTGTACACACATACAAAAAAAAATAAACAGTTATACTCACCTTTCTTCTCTGTGCTCCAGCGCTGCTGCGTCCTGTTTTGCCGGGGGCCTGTGGAGGAGTGCGGCGCTGGAGCACCGCGCTGTCCGGCGCCATTTTGCTGAAGACACACTGCAAATGTGTCTTCAGTAAAATGGCGCCGGATAGCGCTATGCGCATGAGCCGATCCGATGCCTCACTCCTGCCCCGGACTTCGGCGAAAAGAGGCGCCGTGGCAACGCTTCCCCCAGTCAGGTAAGTATGTATGTATGGAGATCGCGGGATGCGTTCAGTTTCTACGCATACCGCAATCTCCGGCGCCATATACTCCTCTTATCTGTAACGGCTGGATGTATGATTCTGTTTGGAGCCAGACTGCGCATCGCGCATGCACAGTCTATCGAGGCTTTAGACAGAGACACGCATCGCAGGTTATATTATAGACTAGATATAGAACCCGTTCTACTCCCGGGTGGCGAGCATTTTTATTGGTATATGGTCTCCCAGGCTGGTATGTGCTGCACCCCTCCTGGTATTTGTGCTGCCCCAATCCTGTCCCCGCCTTTCTATCCTGGTATGCATGGCACCCCTCATCCCTATCTTGGTATGCATGGCACCCCTCATCCCTATCCTGTAATGCATGGCACCCCTCATCCCTATCCTGGTATGCATGGCACCCCTCATCCCTATCATGGTATGCATGGCACCCCTCATCCCTATCCTGGTATGCATGGCACCCTTCATCCCTATCCTGTAATAGATGGCACCCTTCACCCCCCATCCTGTAATGTATGGCATCCTTCACCCCCAATCCTGGAAGGCATGGCACCCCTCATCCCCAATAGTGGTATGCCTGGCACCCCTCATCCCCACTCCTGGTATGTGTGGTACTCCTCATCCCTATCCTGGTATGTATGGTATCCCTCATCCTGGTATGCATGGCACCCCTCACCCCCAATCCTGGTATGCAGAGCACCGCTCACCCCCAATCCTGGTATGCATGGCACCCCTCAACTCCAATCCTGGAAGTCATGGCATCCCTCATCCCCAATCCTGGTATGCGTGGCACCCCTCATCCCCAATCCTAGTATGTGTGGTACTCCTCATCCCAATCCTGGTATGCAGGGTACCCCATCCCTCATCCTTATCCTGATACGTATGGTATCCCTCATCCTTGCATGCATGGGCCCCTCACCCACATCCTGGTATGCATGGCACTCCTCACCCATATCCTGGTATGCATGGCATCCCTCACTCCCATCCTGGTATGCATGGCACTCCTCATCCCTATGCTGGTATGCATGGCCCCTCATCCGAATCCTGGTATGCATGGCACACCTCATCCCCAATCCTGGTATGCATGGCATCCCTCATCCCCAATCCTGGTATGCATGGCACCCCTCATCCCCAATCCTGCTATGCATGGCACCCTTCATCCCCAATCCTGGTATGCATGGCACCCCTCACCCCCCAATCCTGGTATGCATGGCTCCCTCATCCCCAATCCTTTTATGCATGGCCCCCTCTTCCCCAATCCTGGTATGCATGGTAACCCTCATGCCCAATCCTGGTATGCATGGCTCCCACATCCCCAGTCCTGGGTATGCATGACTCACTCATCCCCAATCCTGGTATGCATGGCTCCCTCATCCCCAATCCTGGTATGCATGGCATCCCTCATCCCCAATCCTGGGAAGCATGGCACCCCTCATCCCCAATCCTGTTATGCATGTTACCCCTCATCCCCAATCCTGTTATGCATGGCACCACTCATCCCCAATTTGGTATGCATGGCTCCCTCATCCTCAATCCTGGAATGCATGTCATCCCTCATCCCCAATCCTGGTATGCATGGCACCCCTAAGCCCCAATCCTGTTATGCATGGCACCACTCATCCTCAATCCTGGTATGCATGCCATCCCTCATCCCTAATCCTGGTATGCATGGCACCTCTCTTCCCAATCATGGTATGCATGGCACCCTTCATCCCCAATCCTGGTATGCATGGCATCCCTCACCCCCCAATTCTGGTATGCATGGCTCCCTCATCCCCAATCCTGGGAAGCATGGCACCCCTCATCCCCAATCCTGTTATGCATGTTACCCCTCATCCCCAATCCTGTTATGCATGGCACCACTCATCCCCAATTTGGTATGCATGGCTCCCTCATCCTCAATCCTGGAATGCATGTCATCCCTCATCCCCAATCCTGGTATGCATGGCACCCCTAAGCCCCAATCCTGTTATGCATGGCACCACTCATCCTCAATCCTGGTATGCATGGCTCCCTCACCCCCATCCTGGTATGCATGGCACTCCTCATCCCTATCCTGGTATGCATGGCCCCTCATCCGATTCCTGGTAAGCATGGCACCCCTCATCCCCAATCCTGGTATGCATGCCATCCCTCATCCCTAATCCTGATATGCATGGCACCTCTCTTCCCCAATCCTGGTATGCATGGCACCCTTCATCCCCAATCCTGGTATGCATGGCATCCCTCACCCCCCAATTCTGGTATGCATGGCTCCCTCATCCCCAATCCTGGTATGCATGGCCCCCTCTTCCCCAGTCCTGGTATGCATGGCACCCCTCAACCCCAATCCTGGTATGCATGGCTCCCTCATCCCCAATTCTGGTATTCATGGTACCCCTCATCCCCAATCCTGGTATGCATGGCTCCGTCATCCACAATCCTGATATGCAAGGCACTCCTCATCCCTATCCTGGTATGCATGGCACTCCTCATCCCTATCCTGGTAAGCATGGGCCCCTCATCCCCAATCCTGGTATACATGGTACCCCTCATCACTATCCTGGTATGTATTGCACCCCTTATCCTCGTATGCATGGCACTCCATCACTCATCCTGGTATGCATGGTACCCCTCATCCCTATTCTGGTATGCATGGTACCCCTCATCCTGGTGTGCATGGCACCCCTCATCCCAATTCTGCTATGTATGGCCTCCTCATCCCAGAAACCTGGTATGCATGACACCCAATCCCTCATCCTAGTATGCATGGCACCCCTGATCCTTATCCTGGTATGCATGGTACCACTCATCCCTATTCTGGTATGCATGGTACCCCTCATCCTGGTATGCATGGCACCCCATCCCTCATCCTGGTATGCATGGCACCCCGCATTCCTATTCTGGTATGCATGGCACTCCTCATCCCCTAATCCTGGTATGCATGGTCCCCTCAACCCCCAATCCTGGTATGCATGGTCCTCTCACCCCCCAATCTTGGTATACATGGTCCCCTCACCCCCCAATCCTGATATGCATAGTCCCTTCACCCCCCAATCCTGGTATGTATGGTCCCCTCACCTCGCAATCCTGATATGCATTTTCCCTCACCCCCCAATCCTGGTATGCATGGCACCCCTCATCCCCAATCCTGTTATGCATGGCACCCCTCAACCCCACTCCGGTTATGCATGGCAATACTCATCCCCAATTTGGTATGCATGGCTCCCTCATCCTCAATCCTGGTATGCATGGCATCCCTCATCCCCAATCCTGGTATGCATGGCACCCCTAATCCCCAATCCTGTTATGCATGGCACCAATCATCCTCAATCCTGGTATGCATGGCTCCCTCACCACCATCCTGGTATGCATGGCACTCCTCATCCCTATCCTGGTATGCATGGCCCCTCATCCGAATCCTGGTATGCATAGCATCCCTCATCCTCAATCCTGGTAAGCATGGCATCCCTCATCCCCAATCCTGGTCTGCATGGCCCCCTCTTCCCCAATGCTGGTATGCATGGCTCCCCTCAACCCCAATCGTGGTATGCATGGCTCCCACATCCCCAGTCCTGGTATGCGTGGCTCCCTCATCCCCAATCCTGGTATGCATGGCTCCATCATCCCCAATACTGGTATGCATGGCTCCCTCATCCCCAATCCTGGTATGCATGGCTCCCTCATCCCCAATCCTGGTATGCATGGCTCCCTCATCCCTAATTCTGGTATGCGTGGCACCCCTCATCCCCAATCCTGTTATGCATGGCACCACTCATCCCCAGTCCTGGTATGCATGGCTCCCTCATCCCCAATCCTGGTATGCATGGCTCCCTCATCCCCAATCCTGGTATGCATGGCTCCCTCATCCCCAATCCTGGTATGCATGGCACCCCTCATCCCCAATAATGTTATGCATGGCACCACTCATCCCCAATCCTGGTATACATGGCTCCCTTATCCCCAATCCTGGTATGCAAGGCACCCATCATCCCCAATCCTTGTATGCATGGCACCCCTCATCCCCAATCCTATTATGCATAGCACCTCTCATCCTCAATTCTGGTATGCGTGGCCCCCTCATCCCCAATCCTGGTATGCATGGCACCCCTCATCCCCAATCCTGGTATGCATGGTTTCCTCATCCCCAATCCTGGTATTCATGTTACCCCTCATCCCCAATCCTGGTATGTATGGCTCCGTCATCCACAATCCTGATATGCAAGGCACTCCTCATCCCTATCCTGGTATGCATGGCACTCCTCATCCCTATCCTGGTAAGCTTGGTACCCCTCATCCCCCAAATCCTGGTATGTGTGGCCCCCTCACCCCCAATCCTGGTATGTGTGGCCCCCTCACCTCCCAATCCTGGTATGTGTGGGCCCCTCACCCCCCAGTCATGGTATGTTTGGCCACCTCATCCCTTTCACGCTGTACACACATGCAAAAAAATAATCACTTATACTCACCTTTCTTCCCTGTGCTCCAGCGCTGCTGTGCCCTGTTCTGTTGGAGGCTGGGGGAGGAGTGTGGCGCCGGGGTACGTGCATGCCCATACCACACTGTCCGGTGCCATTTTGCTGAAGACAAACTGCAAATGTGTCTTCAGTAAAATGGCGCCAGATAGCACTATGCACATGCGCCTATCCGACGCCTCACTCCTGCCCCGGTCTCTGGTGAAGAGCAACGCTCCTCCTGGTCAGGTAAGTATGTAAGTATGGCACCAGAGATCGCGGTATGCATTCAGTGTCTACGCATACCGCGATCTCCGGCGCCATACACACTCCTCTTACCTGTAACAGCTGGATGCGGCCTTCTGTCTGAAGCCAGACTGTGCGTCGCGCATGCACAGTCTATAAAGGCATCAGACAGAGACACGCATCTCCCGTTATATTATAGATTGTCATGTCATTGACCAAAAACCCAAGCTCAGGACAACAGTATCTATAATATAAAGGCGGATGCGTGTCTCTGTCCGAAGCCTCGATAGACTGCGCATGCGTGACGCGCCTGCAGAGTCTATACCCCCCACAGAGGCACGCATCCCCATCCTAAACGAGGATGTGGATTGTGGCGCCAGAAATCGTGGTACGCATAAGCACTGAACGCATACCGCGATTTCCGGCACCATAACAACTTACCTATCCGGGAGGTCAGTTGCCACGGCATCTCTTCAGGCAGAAGGCCGGGATCCACCGTCGGTACCGGCGCATGCGCATAGCGCACTTCCGGCGCCGTTTTATTGAAGACACATTGCAAGGGTGTCTTCAACAGACACATTGAAGACACACTAGCAGTGTGTCTTCAACAAGATGGCGCCGGAAACCGCGGTCTGCGCAGGCGCTGATCCGGCGTCAGTGCTCTCCCCCGCCCTCTTCTGACATCACTAATCATTTAAATATCTAACGCACCCCCACACTTCGCCGCCATTTTAAAAACAGAAGATTTCTGCGTCACACAGCGCCTCCAGTCTCTAGCTTAAAAAAACAAAAACATTTTGTAGTATATATAGATATATATATTACAAATATATCTATATATAAAGAAGATACTATATACAAATATATATATCTATATATACTATATAGAATAGTTATCAGAGTACTCCAACACAGTCAGCGGAGCAATCCCGCACAAAATACGTCAGCGGAGCAATCCCGCACAAAATACGTCAGTGGAGCAATCCCGCACAAAATACGTCAGCGGAGCAATCCCGCACAAAAAACCTCAGCGGAGCAATCCCGCACAAAATACGTCAGCGGAGCAATCCCGCACAAAAAAACCTCAGCGGAGCAATCCCGCACAAAAAACCTCAGCGGAGCAATCCCGCACAAAATACGTCAGCGGAGCAATCCCGCACAAAAAAACCTCAGCGGAGCAATCCCGCACAAAAAACTTCAGCGGAGCAATCCCGCACAAAATACGTCAGCGGAGCAATCCCGCACAAAATACGTCAGCGGACCAATCCCGCACAGAAAAACGTCAGCGGAGCAATCCCGCACAAAATACGTCAGCCGAGCAATCCCGCACAAAATACGTCAGCGGAGCAATCCCGCACAAAATACGTCAGCGGAGCAATCCCGCACAAAATACGTCAGCGGAGAAATGCAGCCACTTTCTACTGAATATAAAAATCTAATAAGTCAGCGGAGCAATCCAGCCACTTTATACTGAATATATACGTCAGGGGAAAAATCCGGCCACTTTCTACTGAATATAAATATATATAATACGTCAGCAGAACAATCCGGACACTTTTTACTGAATATATATATATACAGTTATATGAAAAAGTTTGGGCACCCCTATTAATCTTAAGCTTAATGTTTTATAAAAATTGGTGTTTTTGCAACAGCTATTTCAGTTTGATATATGTAATAACTGTTGGACACAGTAATGTTTCTGCCTTGAAATGAGGTTTATTGTACTAGCAGAAAATGTGCAATCTGCATTCAAACAAAATTTGACAGGTGCATAAGTATGGGCACCTCACCAGAAAAGTGACATTAATATTTAGTAGATCCTCCTTTTGCAAAAATAACAGCCTCTAGTCGCTTCCTGTAGCTTTTAATGATTTCCTGGATCCTGGATGAAGGTATTTTTGACCATTCCTCTTTACAAAACAATTCCAGTTCAGTTAAGTTTGATGGTCGCCGAGCATGGACAGCCCTCTTCAAATGATCCCACAGATGTTCAATGATATTCAGGTCTGGGGACCGGGATGGCCATTCCAGAACATTGTAATTGTTCCTCTGCATGAATGCCTGATTAGATTTGGAGCGGTGTTTTGGATCAATGTCTTGCTGAAAGATCCATCCCCTGCGTAACTTCAACTTTATCACTGATTCTTGAACATTATTGTCAAGAATCTGCTGATACTGAGTGGAATCCATGCGTCCCTCAACTTTAACAAGATTCCCGGTGCCGGCATTGGCCACACAGCCCCAAAGCATGATGGAACCTCCACCAAATTTTACTGTGGGTAGCAAGTGTTTTTCTTGGAATGCTGTGTTTTTTTTGCCGCCATGCATAATGCCTTTTTGTATGATCAAACAACTCAATCTTGGTTTCATCAGTCCACAGTACCTTCTTCCAAAAATAAATTGGCTTCTCCAAATGTGCTTTTGCATACCTCAGCCGACTCTATTTGTGGCGTGCTTGCAGAAACGGCTTCTTTCGCATCACTCTCCCATACAGCTTCTCCTTGTGCAAAGTGCGTTGTATAGTTGACCGATGCACAGTGACACCATCTGCAGCAAGTTGATACTGCAGCTCTCTGGAGGTGGTCTGAGGATTGTCCTTGACTGATCTCACCATTCTTCTTCTCTGCCTTTCTGATGTTTTTCTTGGCCTGCCACTTCTGGCCTTAACAAGAACTGTCCCTGTGTTCTTCCATTTCCTTACTATGTTCCTCACAGTGGAAACTGACAGGTTAAATCTCTGAGACAGCTTTTTGTATCCTTCCCCTGAACAACTATGTTGAATAATCTTTGTTTTCAGATCATTTGACAGTTGTTTTGAGGAGCCCATGATGCCACTCTTCAGAGGAGATTCAAACAGGAGAACAACTTGCAAGTGGCCACTTTAAGTAGCTTTTCTCATGATTGCATACACCTGGCTATGAAGTTCAAAGCTCAATGAGGTTACAAAACCAAAAAAAGTGCTTTAGTAAGTCAGTAAAAAGTAGGTAGGAGTATTTAAAACAAGAAAATGATAAGGGTGCCCATACTTATGCACCTGTCAAATTTTGTTTGAATGCAGATTGCACATTTTCTGTTAGTACAATAAACCTCATTTCAAGGTAGAAACATTACTGTGTCCAACAGTTATTACATATATCAAACTGAAATAGCTGTTGCAAAAACACGAATTTTTATAAAACATTAAGCTTAAGATTAATAGGGGTGCCCAAACTTTTTCATATAACTGTATACTACGTCAGCGGAGCAATCCAGCCACTTTCTACTGAATATATATAATACGTCAGCGGAGCAATCCGGCCACTTTCTACTGAATATAAATATATATAATACGTCAGCGGAGCAATCCGGCCACTTTCTACTGAATATAAATATATATAATACGTCAGCGGAGCAATCCAGCCACTTTCTACTGAATATATATAATACGTCAGCGGAGCAATCCGGCCACTTTCTACTGAATATAAATATATATAATACGTCAGCGGAGCAATCCGGCCACTTTCTACTGCATATATATATATATAATACGTCAGCGGAGCAATCCGGCCACGTTCTACTGAATATAAATATATATAATACGTCAGCGGAGCAATCCAGCCACTTTCCTCTGAATATATATAATACGTCAGCGGAGCAATCCGGCCACTTTCTACTGAATATATATATATATAATACGTCAGCGGAGCAATCCAGCCACTTTCTACTGAATATAAATATATATAATACGTCAGCGGAGCAATCCAGCCACTTTCTACTGAATATATATAATACGTCAGCAGAGCAATCCGGCCACTTTCTACTGAATATAAATATATATAATACGTCAGCGGAGCAATCCAGCCACTTTCCTCTGAATATATATAATACGTCAGCGGAGCGATCCAGCCACTTTCCTCTGAATATATATAATACGTCAGCGGAGCAATCCAGCCACTTTCTACTGAATATAAATATATATAATACGTCAGCGGAGCAATCCAGCCACTTTCTACTGAATATATATAATACGTCAGCAGAGCAATCCGGCCACTTTCTACTGAATATAAATATATATAATACGTCAGCGGAGCAATCCAGCCACTTTCCTCTGAATATATATAATACGTCAGCGGAGCGATCCAGCCACTTTCCTCTGAATATATATAATACGTCAGCGGAGCAATCCAGCCACTTTCCTCTGAATATATATAATACGTCAGCAGAGCAATCCAGCCACTTTCCTCTGAATATATATAATACGTCAGCGGAGCAATCCAGCCACTTTCTACTGAATATATATAATACGTCAGCAGAGCAATCCGGCCACTTTCTACTGAATATAAATATATATAATACGTCAGCGGAGCAATCCAGCCACTTTCTACTGAATATAAATATATATAATACGTCAGAGGAGCGATCCAGCCACTTTCTACTGAATATATATAATACGTCAGCAGAGCAATCCGGCCACTTTCTACTGAATATATATAATACGTCAGCGGAGCAATCCGGCCACTTTCTACTGAATATAAATATATATAATACGTCAGAGGAGCGATCCAGCCACTTTCTACTGAATATATATAATACGTCAGCAGAGCAATCCGGCCACTTTCTACTGAATATAAATATATATAATACGTCAGCGGAGCAATCCAGCCACTTTCCTCTGAATATATATAATACGTCAGCGGAGCAATCCAGCCACTTTCTACTGAATATAAATATATATAATACGTCAGCGGAGCAATCCAGCCACTTTCTACTGAATATATATAATACGTCAGCAGAGCAATCCAGCCACTTTCTACTGAATATAAATATATATAATACGTCAGCGGAGCAATCCAGCCACTTTCCTCTGAATATATATAATACGTCAGCGGAGCGATCCAGCCACTTTCCTCTGAATATATATAATACGTCAGCAGAGCAATCCAGCCACTTTCTACTGAATATATATAATACGTCAGCAGAGCAATCCGGCCACTTTCTACTGAATATAAATATATATAATACGTCAGCGGAGCAATCCAGCCACTTTCCTCTGAATATATATAATACGTCAGCGGAGCGATCCAGCCACTTTCCTCTGAATATATATAATACGTCAGCGGAGCGATCCAGCCACTTTCCTCTGAATATATATAATACGTCAGCGGAGCAATCCGGCCACTTTCCTCTGAATATATATAATACGTCAGCAGAGCAATCCAGCCACTTTCCTCTGAATATATATAATACGTCAGAGGAGCGATCCAGCCGCTTTTTTGACTATATCAAACGTCAGCAGAGCTAAATATTTTAATTAAAGTTTACAACCTTATTCGTTCCGTAATTCCATTATAATGGCCCCCAAACGCCAGCAAGTTCTTTCTGAGGAGGAAACTCAGGCAAAAAAATCAAAAAGGGCTGAAGCTCAAAAGGTTGGTAGAAGTAGGGGTAAAAAACAGCACCTTAAATTGCAGCGTGAAAAAAATACTGTCAGAAGAAAGGCTGCCCGTCATAATCTCACCCCAAAAAAGCGTCAACAGATGCGCAACGCTGACGCTGAGAGGCATAGGTCTGCCCCAGAGAGGCATAGGTCTGACCCAGAGAGGCGTAGGTCTGGCCCAGAGAGTCATAGGTCTGCCCCAGAGAGGCGTAGGTCTGCCCCAGAGAGGCATAGGTCTGCCCCAGAGAGGCATAGGTCTGCCCCAGAGAGGCGTAGGTCTGCCCCAGAGAGGCATAGGTCTGCCCCAGAGAGGCATAGGTCTGCCCCAGAGAGGCGTAGGTCTGCCCCAGAGAGGCATAGGTCTGCCCCAGAGAGGCGTAGGTCTGCCCCAGAGAGGCATAGGTCTGCCCCAGAGAGGCGTAGGTCTGCCCCAGAGAGGCGTAGGTCTGCCCCAGAGAGGCGTAGGTCTGCCCAAGAGAGGCATAGGTCTGCCCCAGAGAGGCATAGGTCTGCCCCAGAGAGGCATAGGTCTGCCCCAGAGAGGCGTAGGTCTGCCCCAGAGAGGCGTAGGTCTGCCCCAGAGAGGCATAGGTCTGCCCCAGAGAGGCGTAGGTCTGCCCCAGAGAGGCGTAGGTCTGCCCCAGAGAGGCATAGGTCTGCCCCAGAGAGGCATAGGTCTGCCCCAGATAGTGTGACAGACGCTGAGCTTCAGCAGCATCGCAGCGCCAATGCTGAGAGACACAGAGGAGCCCGTACTAAACAACCTGCCCGCTGGGGTAAAAACGGAAGATCTCGCAACACTGCTTTGCTTACTGAAAACTTCAATGAAGACGACATTGGGGCATGCTATCTTGGCCCAATGAACAACAAATGCTCATTTTGTAATACCAACCATTTGCAAAATGAAATTGCAACAAACTGTTGTCATAGTGGAACCATCAAACTGGAAGAAGTGTGAATGCATCCCTATATTACTAATTGCATGAAGAGATCAGAACCAAACTCCAAGAATTTCATGGAAAACATAAGATCATACAATAGTGCAAACGCTTTTGCATCCATGGGCGCACAAATTGACCAATCAATTAACAGGCGATCAGGTCCTTTCTGTTACAGAATCCATGGGCAAATTTACCATGCAACATCTGCGTTGCACCCTAACCAAGGTGAATCACCAACATACGCCCAGTTATATATTCTGGATTCGGCACAATCCAGCCAACAGTGGATGCATTCGTAATCTTATGGAAAATCTACAAAGAATTCTGGAAGATATCAATCCTTTCTCCAGAGAATACAAAAATATGTTGCAATTTGAACAAGAAGAAATGCTAAAAGCAAATCTAGAAAACCGAATGCCAATTGAATATAGCATGACTTTCGTGAGAGAAAAAGTAAATACTATGCACCCCGGCAGAATCAATGCTCCAACTGCCAGAGGGGAAATTGCTGCCATTTTCCACAGCACAGATGGTGCACCCCCAAAAAACCGTGACATTACCATTCATCCAAAAAGTGGAATTTTACAAAATATATCTATTCTGAGTAGACTCTGTGACCCAATGAGCTACGCTTTGCTTTTCCCTTATGGGGACTCTGGGTGGACTACAGAACTAAAAAAAACAGTTGGTCGAGGAAATGTGACTCCACTTCAATGGTATTCATACCACTTTGCCATTCGTGATGGTACTTTAACCAGTTCCTTAATGCAGGAAAGCTGACACACCAATTTATGGTTGATGCCTATTGCAAAACTGAGGTAAACCGTTTGAATTGGGTGCGCACAAATCAAAGTACTGTAAGAGCTGAAGAATATGACGTCCTTCACCAATTCATGACCAACCACCGTTTCATGAACATAAATATCCTACCTGGAAAAAAAGTCATATTGCCATCGACTTTCCAAGGAAGTCCAAGAAATATGGCACAAAACTACCAAGATGCCATGGCAATGGTCAGGAAATATGGCAAACCAGACCTATTTGTAACAGTAACGTGCAATCCAAAATGGAGGGAAATCAGGGAAAACTTACTTCCCAGTCAGCAACCATGCGACAGGCCCGATTTAGTAGCTCGAGTATTTAACATGAAACTAAAATTGCTACTTGGAGACCCAACCACAAACCACAGATTTGGACGTGTTAATGGTATGGTGTATGTAATTGAGTTCCAAAAAAGAGGGCTCCCTCATGGACACATATTGGCATTTATGGCCCCGGAATACAAAGCCTGGGAAAAAGAAAGAATTGACAAAATTGTTTGTGCAGAGCTCCCGCACAAAGACACGCATCCGAAGCTTTATGAAATTGTACAATCTTGCATGATACACGGTCCATGTGGTCCACTTAATCCAAATGCACCATGCATGGACAATGGAAACTGTACAAGGTTTTCCCAAGGATTTCTGTTCCGAAACTAATAGCAATGTAAATGGATCCCCTAAATATCAACGCCGGGATGAGAACAACTTTGTTGAACTTGGTGGAAACAGGGTTGATAATAGATGGGTTGTACCTTACAATCCTTATCTTTCCTTAAAATACAATGCCCACATAAACGTTGAGCTTTGCAGTTCTACAAAGTGTAAAATATTTGTTCAAATATGTTTACAAAGGGCATGATTGTGCAAATCTACAGTGTGTTACTGCTGCCACAGAACAAGAAGCCACGGTTGAATGGGATGAAGTAAAAAATGACTTAGAAACTCGATATGTAAGTGCACCTGAAGCATGCTGGAGACTCAGGGAATATAAAATGCACCATCAACCTGACCATGTGGAAAGATGAAATGTCCACCTTGAGGACAAGCATACAATATGCTTTATAGCAGGTAAAGAAGCTGAAGCTGTGCAGCGGAAAAACACCAAGTCTAAACTTCTTGCTGGGTTTAAACTGAATCGGGAAGATCCTAATGCCCAACAATATTTCTACATTGAAATCCCTGAACATTTCACTTGGGATGAAAAAAACGTTAAATGGAAACCACGTTGCAAATGTCATAAAACCACAATTGGCAGAATGTTTAACGTTAGTCCATTAGACAGAGAAAAATACTTTCTCCGAATTCTCCTTCTCAATGTTAGAGGCGCAACATCTTTTGAGGATCTCAGAACAACTGAAGGAAACCGTTTTGCTACTTTCCAAGAAGCCTGTATTGCAAGAGGGTTAACTGATGATGACTCTGAATGGGATACTCGCCTAACAGAAGCTGCCACTTATCAAATGCCAATACAACTTACACAATTGTCTGCATTTATTTGCATCATGTGTGAGCCGTCTAATGCTGCAGCATTGTTTCAAAGGCACAATAAAAATCTCATGGAAGACTATACCAGACGTTTCCCTCATGTAGAAAAGGCCGTCTATATGACATTACATGAAATTGAGCCTGTGTTACGGACACATGGAAAGTCATTACAAGATTTTGGCCTACACCTTCCTGTTGGCAAGTACGATGATCCAATCAATTCTGGCAAATATTACGACCCTGATGCGGAAAAGGCTTTGAGGAGAAATTCCAAATGTTAAACCCAGGACAACGAAAGGCTTTCGAAAAAATCAGAGAAGCTTTTGAGATTCCAACTTGCAACAACGTCTATTTTTTATTGACGGACCTGGTGGAAGTGGTAAAACATTCCTGTATAATACAACCATGCATTACGTTCAGAGCAAAAATGAATTAGTCTTGCCATGTACATTTACAGGCATTGCTGCTACTTTGCTGGAAGGAGGCCGAACTTCCCATAATCTGTTCAAACTGCCTATACCAATTAATGAAACGTCGACGTGCAATATTCGTCATGGCAGCAATACTGCCAATGAGTTGAAAAACACCAAACTCATAATCTGGGACGAAGCTTCTACGGCTCCAGCTCATGCTGTAAATGCAGTTGACACCTTCTACAAAGAACTCATGGCTGAAGATCCAAAAGTTCCCTCCAAAAAAACGTTCGGAGGTGCAGTGTCTGTTTTTGGTGGAGATTTTCGACAAATCCTTCCTGTTGTACCACATGGCACCAGAACCGAAATAATTTCAGCATGCATGAAGAACAGCAATTGTTGGAGGAATATTGAAGTCCTCAAATTGGACCTAAACATGCGTACCAATGAGGACAATGTCCCCCAAGAACATCAAGGCTTTTCCCAATGGCTTTTAAACCTTGGAGATGGAAAACTTCAAGAACCAGGACTAGAGGAAGGTATCTTTGAAATTCCTTCTGTCTGCATTGAAAATGGATGTATTGTTGATGCTGTCTTTCCTCAAGTCATACAACCAGAAGATAAAAGCATTGCAAACCGTGCAATCCTAACTCCAAAAAACCAACATTCACATGAACTGAATGAAAATGTTCTTAGACGAATTCAGTCTGAATTGAAATGCTACACCAGTATTGATTCCATTCAGCAAGATACTGCAAATGCTGAGGAAGCAGCAAACTATCCGATGGAGTTCTTAAACAGCTTAACGCCTGGTGGTATGCCTCCTCATAGATGACATTTGAAAGTTGGAGCAGTAGTCATGCTATTAAGAAACCTTAACTCAAGAAGAGGTCTTTGCAATGGCACCAGAATGGTTGTGAAGCAAATTATGTCAAAAGTCATTGACTGTGAAATCCTCAGCGGATCATTTAAAGGTACAAGGGTATCATTCCCAGAGTTATTCTGCCCCAAGCCATCCTCATCTTCCTTTTACTTTAAAACGAAAACAGTTTCCCTTAAGACTGGCTTATGCTATGACCATCAACAAAAGTCAAGGGCAAACACTGGATTCAGTTGGCATATATTTGCCATCTCCAGCCTTCAGCCATGGCCAACTTTATGTCGCCTCTTCAAGGACAAAATCCTTCCAACAAGTCAAAGTCAAAGTTTTTGCTACTGATCAACAAGGCAACTTAAAGAAAGACCACAGAGTTTACACCAAAAATGTTCTTTACACAGAAGTTTTTGCACAATAATTTTTTTTTCCAGCTAATAGTTTAATAAAATGTAAAATGTTATATATAACAGTGAATGTGTCTTTCTGTTCAAAGTCAAAATGGGTGGCGGCTGTGCAGTGTGGTGCCTGAGTCAGAGCGTGTGCACACTGCACTACGATGCCATTTTACTGAAGACACTGTGTGTGCAAATTCCCAGACACAGTGTCTTCAAGAAAATGGCGCCAGATATTGTGAGATGCGCACACGTTGACTCAGGCACTATTTTATGGGAACAGCACATACCAGGATGGGGGCGCAGGATGGCAGCAGCACATACCAGGATGGGGGCACAGGATAGCAGCACATACCAGGATAGGGGCACAGGATCTCAGCAGCACAAGACCGGATTGGAGCACAGGATTAGAGCAGCACATACCAGGATGGGGGCACAGGATGGCAGCAGCACATACCAGGATGGGGGCACAGGATAGCAGCACATACCAGGATGGGGGCACAGGATGGCAGCAGCACATACCAGGATGGGGGCACAGGATAGCAGCACATACCAGGATAGGGGCACAGGATCTCAGCAGCACAAGACCGGATTGGAGCACAGGATTAGAGCAGCACATACCAGGATGGGGGCACAGGATGGGGGCAGCACATACCAGAATGGGGGCACAGGATGGGAGCAGCACATACCAGGATAGGGGCACAGGATGGGGGCAGCACATACCAGGATGGGGGCACAGGATGGGGGCAGCACATACCAGGATGGGGGCACAGGATGGGAGCAGCACATACCAGGATGGGGGCACAGGATAGCAGCACATACCAGGATAGGGGCACAGGATGGCAGCAGCACAAGACCGGATTGGAGCACAGGATTAGAGCAGCACATACCAGGATGGGGGCACAGGATGGGGGCAGCACATACCAGGATGGGGGCACAGGATGGGAGCAGCACATACCAGGATAGGGGCACAGGATGGGGGCAGCACATACCAGGATGGGGGCACAGGATAGCAGCAGCACATGACAGGATGGGGGCGCAGGATGGGAGCAGCACATGACAGGATGGGGGCGCAGGATGGGAGCAGCACATGACAGGATGGGGGCGCAGGATGGGAGCAGCACATGACAGGATGGGGGCGCAGGATAGCAGCACATACCAGGATGGGGGCGCAGGATGGGGGCAGCACATACCAGGATGGGGGCACAGGATAGCAGCAGCACATGACAGGATGGGGGCGCAGGATGGGAGCAGCACATGACAGGATGGGGGCGCAGGATAGCAGCACATACCAGGATGGGGGCACAGGATGGCAGCAGCACATACCAGGATGGGGGCGCAGGATAGCAGCACATACCAGGATGGGGGCGCAGGATGGCAGCAGCACATACCAGGATGGGGGCACAGGATGGGAGGAGCACATGACAGGATGGAGGCCATATACCAATATAAATGCTCGCCACCCGGGCGTAGAACGGGTGGTTCAATAGCTAGTACATTATAGGTGAAGTAGACTCAAAAGACCAAAGCAGATTCAACCTTAAAGAACGAGTCATTACTTCTTCTTTTACCCATGAGCCCCGCACGTCATGTCCAACTGCCCCAATGCACATTTCGAATCTTCCTCAGGGGGTGCCGGTGCGTGCGTTGGGGCAGTTGGGCATGACGTGCGGACTCACGGGTAAGTGCCTCATTCATTACCAGTATACTTATCTCTAACATTCAAGAAGTTGTCCACTACTTTATGTATCCCCCCCGGGGCCCCTAAGACTTATTGTGAATACCTTCTGTTGCTGATAATGCCTGTGAGCGGCGCTATCGGTTGCCTCTCACAGGCATCACGTGACTCCGCGCTGACGTCATGACAAGTGAGGCGTGACTCAGCACTGGGGTCCCCGCGGTGGCCGCTGGGTTGTGGGCGGGGTTACCCCTCCTCGTCACACCTTGCATCCACCGCGCGCTTTCCCAATGAATGGAGAGAGGCAGAGCGCGTGGTGGATGCTGGGTGTGACGAGGAGGGGTAACCCCGCCCACAGCCTGGCGTCCACCCTGGAACCTGGAAGACAAAGACCCCCGGCTGCTGCCAGCACTTGTCGTGACATCAGCGGATGTCAGAGCCGGCTGCAGCCGGGGGTCACATGATGCCTGTGAGCGGCCAGTGATAGCGCCACTCACAGGCCGTATCTGCAACAGAAGGTATTTACAAGAAGTCTTAGGGGCCCCGGGGGGATACATGGGGGGGATATAAGGTAGTGGACATCCCCTTTCAGCCATGGCGCTCTGTTTTACCACCTGTGTGCCTGTTTTTATGTAATCTCCACCTATATGATGTGTGCTGCTCCTCTTTATTGATTTTGATTTAATTATACTGAGTTAGGACCTAAGCACTATAATACTGTTGTGGGGATCTATGTGATATTGCTATATCTATGTCAGATATGTAATTGGTCTGGCACCCCCACTAAAACCACGTCCCCTCCCCCACCCCCCACCCCCCCGTCCAACTAATCTCATATATGTGTGTCTCTCTTGTGATTAATACAATTGATATTGATATTTACTTTATGATTGAAGTAGTAATGACTCGTTCTTTAAGGCTGAATTTGTCATGTCATTGTATCATAACACAGGATAACAAAAAAAATGGTGGTAGCCCATGCAAGTGCTGCACTCACTATTCTGCTGGTGCAGTCACTGTGTACATACATTACATTACTGATCCGGAGTTATATCCTGTATTATACTCCAGAGCTGCACTCACTATTCTGCTGGTGCAGTCACTGTGTACATACATTACATTACTGATCCGGAGTTATATCCTGTATTATACTCCAGAGCTGCACTCACTATTCTGCTGGTGCAGTCACTGTGCACATACATTACATTACTGATCCTGAGTTACATCCTGTATTATACTCCAGAGCTGCACTCACTATTCTGCTGGTGTAGTCTCTGTGTACATACATTACATTACTGATCCTGAGTTACATCCTGTATTATACTCAAGAGCTGCACTCACTATTCTGCTGGTGCAGTCACTGTGTACATACATTACATTACTGATCCGGAGTTATATCCTGTATTATACTCCAGAGCTGCACTCACTATTCTGCTGGTGCAGTCACTGTGCACATACATTACATTACTGATCCTGAGTTACATCCTGTATTATACTCCAGAGCTGCACTCACTATTCTGCTGGTGTAGTCTCTGTGTACATACATTACATTACTGATCCTGAGTTACATCCTGTATTATACTCCAGAGCTGTACTCATTATTCTGCTGGTGCAGTCACTGTGTACATACATTACATTACTGATCCTGAGTTACAACCTGTATTATACTCCAGAGCTGCACTCACTATTCTGCTGGTGTAGTCTCTGTGTACATACATTACATTACTGATCCTGAGTTACATCCTGTATTATACTCAAGAGCTGCACTCACTATTCTGCTGGTGCAGTCACTGTGTACATACATTACATTACTGATCCGGAGTTATATCCTGTATTATACTCCAGAGCTGCACTCACTATTCTGCTGGTGCAGTCACTGTGCACATACATTACATTACTGATCCTGAGTTACATCCTGTATTATACTCCAGAGCTGCACTCATTATTCTGCTGGTGCAGTCACTGTGTACATACATTACATTACTGATCCTGAGTTACATCCTGTATTATACTCCAGAGCTGTACTCATTATTCTGCTGGTGCAGTCACTGTGTACATACATTACATTACTGATCCGGAGTTATATCCTGTATTATACTCCAGAGCTGCACTCACTATTCTGCTGGTGCAGTCACTGTGTACATACATTACATTACTGATCCTGAGTTACATCCTGTATTATACTCCAGAGCTGCACTCACTATTCTGCTGGTGCAGTCACTGTGTACATACATTACATTACTGATCCTGAGTTACCTCCTGTATTATACTCCAGAGCTGCACTCACTATTCTGCTGGTGCAGTCACTGTGTACATACATTACATTACTGATCCTGCACTGATCCTGAGTTATATCCTGTATTATACTCCAGAGCTGCACTCACTATTCTGCTGGTCCAGCCGCTCCCTCTCTCCTCACACACATATTATACATATATACACAATAATAACTACCTACACCATGACATCTGGTCCGGTTACCAAACAAATAATAACAATATAATAAACAATAACCGACAAATTATATACAAACTAATATATACATTCTTTTTTTTTATTATTATTTTTTTTTATTATAAGTAAAATAAATACTAACTATACAAATATATACAAGACAAAACAAAACACCCCACACTCAAGCCCACCAGTCCCTCCCCGGCACTGACCTGAGAGCTGGTCCTGCGCCTCATGCCTCAGTCCAACGTCCATAGGCCAGATCAGGCAGTGCCAGTTTTTCACCCAAATAACCAGTGTCCCACAAGATGAACCCACCTCCCCCCTTTTCCCTCCACCCAACCTAATACCTACACCCAAACCCATATATACAATATATACTGAAACAAACAATACAATAACCACAACTGACAAAGCCCAAGTTCGGCGCCTGCAGCCCTACATCACTGTCTACTGATCAATAAAACAAAAATCTATGGTGTCAGCAGCAGCCCACCACCAGGAGAGGCGATGACCAGACTAGGGCACACTAAAAGAAAAGCCCCTCCAGAGGAGAGCTGCCCTCCGTGTACCCAGTCTCTCATACTCCAGAGAACGCACCTTCACCAGGTCACCGAGTATGGTCCTAAACACATCGTCCACTGGGAGGATTTTCCGCTGCGTCGATACTAAGCACCGTGCGTTCCACGTGTGATACCTAACCACTGCGCTAACTAGAAATAAGGTGCAGCGGTCCCGACCACCCAGGTCCCCGAATGCTCCATAGGCCCATTCCGCATAAGAGAGACCGACCAGCCGGGGCCAGCCAATGGAGGCGCCCACCCTGTTGTACACTTCTGTGTTAAAGGGACAACTAAGCAGGAAGTGGTCCATGCTTTCAAGCATGGTACCACAATGCTCCCGAGGACAGTTCCTGTCCTCAGAGCTCCTACACTTCAGATTGTTCCTCACACACAGTTTCCCATGGAAGCAGCGCCAAGCCAAGTCCCAAACCTTCGAGGGGATCCTGATAGAATTCAAAAGATGCAGACCCACCCCAAGATTCCGACTTGGGCAATCCCTGAGCGCCAGAGGCCTCTGAAAATAGGTCAACAGAACCCTTTTGTCAAGGAGCTTCCTTGGCAGAGTCCTGACCTCCCACATTCCCAGACCCCACCAGCGAATTACCTTCAGAACCACGGTAGCGTAAGCCGGGAGATGTTCATGCGGTGTGCAGAGATCCTTCACTTGCCCTCCTGTCTCCCATTCCTGGAAGAAAAGCTGAAACCATCCCTTACAGGAGAATACCCACGGAGTAGCCCTCTCTTTCCAGAGGTTTGCAATATTGATCTTAATGAAGGTATTCACAAGGAATACCACAGGGTTGACCATACCCAACCCTCCTAGTCTCCTCGTACGGTAAGTAACCTCCCTCTTGACCAGGTTCAGTCTATTCCCCCATAACAGTTGAAAGAACAAACTGTAGACCCGAGTCCAGAGAGGCTCTGGCAAGATGCACACACTGCCCAGATAGATCAGCAAAGGGAGCAGGTAAGTTTTGATCAGGTTTACCCTCTCCCTTAGGGTCAAAGACCAACCCTTCCATTGGTTCACCTTCTGAGTGGCGATCTCTAGCCTGCTGTCCCAATTTTGTTTGGGGTAATCCCCCTGGCCAAATTCGATGCCAAGAACTTTTGCAGAGACTTTGGGTTCTGGAAGGGTGTCCGGGAGATCAAAACCAGGATCTCCTCCTCCCAGCCAGAGACTCTCACACTTATCCCGGTTGATCTTAGACCCGGATGCCTCCGAGTAGCGATTTACCTCTGACATCAGCCATTCTGCCTCCCCATCAGAGGAAACAAAAACGGTGACGTCATCGGCATACGCCACCACTCTCAGAGTGGCTTCCGGTGCTGCCCGGTCCATCCCGATCCCAGCCAACGGTCCACGCTCCACCCTCCTAAGAAGTGGGTCAATCGCAAACACGTACAGTAGCGGGCTCAAGGGACAACCCTGGCGAACACCACACCCAACCTCAAAAGAGCTGCCAATCCAACCGTTCACAAGCGGGAAACTCTCTGCCCCAGAGTACAAGGTCTTAAGCCAATCAACAAACCCCCCCGGCAGGCCATACCTCAGAAGGACAGACCAGAGGTACTCATGATTAACCCGATCAAACGCTTTTGCCTGGTCCAATGACAGCATGTACCCCTTCCAGTGGCCAGCCCTACCCTGCTCCATCGCCTCTCGGACACAGAGTACAGCACTAATTGCACTGCGGCCCGGAACAGAGCAATGCTGGGCCCCCGAAAGGAGCTGGGGTGCAAATTTCACCAGCCGATTAAACAGCACCTTTGCCAAAACCTTCCTGTCTGCATTCAGAAGCGCTATGGGAGGCCAATTCTCAATGCAAGATGGGTCCTTACCCTTTGACAAGATGATCAGGGCAGACCTCCTCATTGACTTTGGCATAGTGCCCGAGGAAAGACACTCATTGAATACCTCAGTCAAGAGGGGAACCAAGGCGTCCTTAAAGGTCTTATAGAATTCAGATGTTAAGCCATCCGGACCGGGAGATTTCTTCAGGGCAAGCCCTTCAATCGCCAACTTAACTTCCTCTTCCCTGATCATCTCTGTCAAAACGCCAAGAGAGGGGTCTACCCCTGGTTCGGGGACGGCTTCAGCCAGAAAAGCCGACATCTCATCCCAATCCAGATCCCTCTTCCCCAAGAGGTGCGAGTAGAAGGATCTGACGACCTCCAGGATCCCTGATCTGGATCTTTTCAAGGACCCCGCAGTGTCAACCAGTCCTGTAACAACTTTACTATTCACTGACATCTTGCAGTTTCTATAAGGGTCGGGCGAGCGGTACTTCCCGTAATCCCTCTCAAAAACCAAAGATGCGTGTCTATCATACTGACACCTCATTAGCAAAGATTTCACTCTGGAGATCTCCTCGCGGCTACCTCCAGTTGAGACAAGATGCTCTAGTTTCCTCCTCAGGCCCTGATACAGGTGGTACCTGTCCAGGCTCCAGAGTCTCGAGAGCTGGCGGAAGAATCTCGCCACCCTTTTCTTGAACATCTCCCACCACTCTGACTTACTACTACAAAGATCCAGTAAGGGTACCTGGCTCTGAAGAAAATCCTCAAAGGACTGTCTTATCTCCGCTTCTACCAAGAGAGACGAATTGAGCCTCCAAAAGCCTCTTCCTATCCGGGGAGTCTCTGTAACATTCAGAAAAAACAAAATCAAACAGAGATCGGAGAATTCCACCTCAACAGCAGATACTGCTGAAGAGACGGCTTCCTCCTTTAAATAAAACTTGTCTATCCTGGACCTACAGTTACCTCTATGATAGGTGAACCCCTCGTGGACTGCGGTGAGCCGGATGTGGACATCTACCAGGCGAGCTTCACTAGCTACACTATTAAGGGCGACACCATCATAAGTCAGCTTGTCTCTGGAACCTCCTCTATCTCGGGGCCTCATGACAGTGTTAAAGTCCCCTCCAAAGACGACCTGCCGACTCGTAAAAAGGTAGGGCTTGATCCTCATAAAGAGACACTTCCGGTCCCACTTAGATTGGGGACCATAGATGTTAATGAGCCAGAGCTCTTGTCCCTTCATGAGGACATCTAATATCAGGCACCTCCCCATTTCTAACTCAATAACCCGTCGGCATTCTACCGGTGCGGTAAAAAGGACCGCCACTCCGCTATACGGCTCGGCCGCAAGAGACCAATAGGAGGGCCCAAGTCTCCACTCCCTCTGCCATATTTGGCAGCCTGGTCTCTTGCAAAAAGAAAACGTCAGCTTCAACCCGGCTGAGAAAATCAAAGGCCGCCAATCTAGCCATATTTGACTTAATGCTGGCGACATTAATGGACACCAGCGTCAACGGAGTGGGTACCGCCATCATTGGTGATTGAGTTAGATAGCTTTCTTCTTCCCACTCCCCTTATCCTCTGCCTCAGAGGAGGAATCCTTCCCCCTCTTTAATGATACAGAGGTGTCCATTCCCACATTTTTCCTTCTTTTTTCGTCCTTGTCTCCGGACTCTGGGCCAGTCCCTCCCCCCAAGGACCTTGCATCCCCATTAGAAGGAGACTCGGCGCCCCCTGTAAGCTCCGCCGAAGCCAGAACCTCACCCTCAGCCTCCTCTTCTGAGGAAGAGATGTTATCAAGGGCTTGGAAGCGGTTAGAAAGACCAACTAGAGGGGAGTCAGTTTTACCTTCCTTAGGTACCTTGGTCAGAGCGGGAGAAGATATTTTATCTCCCTTCTTTCTCTTCTTTTTGGTGCCGAGCTTACGCTTGTTCTCTAGCCACCGCTTATTGTCCTCATCCATACTTTCATATTGGGAGGATTCTGAGGCAGAGGGGGTTTCCTCCCTGTGGATCCTCCTGACCTCCTCATCAAACTCATCATCCCTCGGGGCCTCAGCAGCAACACTGGCATCCAGGACAGGGGCCGCCCCCGTAGCCCGGGGCTCGCCCCGCTCCCTCTCCTGTCTGCACTTGTCTAGACGCCTCAGCTGGGCAGGCATCTTTTTATTGTTTTTCTTCCCTGGCCCCTCAGCTCCCCCACCCCTGCTAGTCCTCTCCCCAGCAAAATCGGCCTCATGGCTTTCTCCCACCGGGGTCTCGACTGCATTAGCGAAGGAGCGAGGACAACGGCTGACTGGGTGACCTAACTCACCACACAGGTGGCACCTAATCTCCACACAAGAGGCAGCAAGATGACCGACACCCCCACACAACGCACATTTCTGCACAGTGCAGTTTGCACTGAAGTGTGTAGGGTCGCCGTACCTGTGACAGAGCTTTGGTTGCCCCAGGTAGAAGACCAGGATACGATCCCTACCCAGGAAGGCAGATGATGGAATGTGGGCAACCGTACCACCTGAACACTTAAGTTTTACCATAAACGTCCAGGCCCCTGACCAGATACCAAACTCGTCGCGGTTTTTATTTGGCATCTCCACCACCTCTCCACACTGACCAAGCCATAATCATCAACATTAACAGAAATAAACACTTGAAATAGATCACTCTGTGTGTAATGACTCTACATAATATATGAGTTTCACTTTTTGTATTGAAGAACTGAAATAAACTAACTTTTTGATGATATTCTAATTTAGTGAGATGCACTTGTATATTACCTCTCTTATCTGAGATTCGTGTACAGGAGACCTATATCAGTTGGGATAGCGTTTTACAGGCATCTAGTCAGGGATTATTGCATTGTACTCCGTGCTTGAAAAAAACTATTCCCTATTGAGAACGCTGTTAGCTGCTTTTAAAATAGGGACAGGTGCTAGATGGTATTATCAGCTGGAAATGAGTGTTCATTCTGGATGTGTTTGATCATATCTCACACACCACATGGCCAGATAAGGTAGCAAAATGTTAAAATGACATTTGCGGGTGAATGCATTTTTCACCGTTGAAAAAAATGCAAAAGTGCAAAAACACATCAAAAACGATAAGTGTGAACTTAGCCCAAGGTCTGGAGGTGCATTTTTGCTTTTGGTTATTTATTTGGCTTTATATACAGTGGCAAATCCAACCAAAACAAAGCAACGAAAAAGGAGCCAATGGTTTTAAAGATATGCATCAAAATTTATTAGTACATAGATGATCAGACAAAAGCAGGAATCAGTGTGGAAAACACATGAGGAATAGAAACCCGCAACAACCCTCTCCACATGGCGGACACATGCAGGACCAAACAGTACAATTTAAGTCGGATATAGACTATCTAAGTATTTGAGGAGTAACACCATACATAGATGATATGTCAATACATATTTTCAAGTACAGCACCTATACTGGACTAGAATACCCATGCTGTTCTATACTGCTGAGTGTACGTTCCCTATCATATGCCAGATATAACCATAAGTGACCTGCTAAGTCACTATATATACATACCAGAGATATCAAGCTTCAGCAGAAGACAGTCAGGGAATAGTCAAAGATTTAGAGGTCCGTCTAAGGTCGGCACATGCGGAGCAGAGAAGCCCCGACGCGCGTTTTGGTGGTTCCCTTCGTCAGGGGGCATGTTTGCTGCCTCGCTGTCACTTGCTTATATTGGCGCCAGGCACATTTAAAGACCGGAAGTGATATCAGCGTCACTGCGGAGACCAGGACGCCAGCCGGCATCCGCGTCATGTGACAGCAGAGGGGCGGGGCATAAGCCCTGATGCCACACACCGCTAGAACACAAAGACCGCGGGACCGGAAGTGACGTGTGCGTCACCATGGGGATCCGGACGCCGGCCAGCATCCGCGTCATGTGACAGAAGCGGGGGCTACAGAATAGCCACAACACCTCATGTCACTGGGACACGGAAAGCCGGCCGGCGCACAGACCCACATAGTCAGCACATTTGCCTGACTGTCTCCTTCACTAGACCAGGTATCATCGCATCCCTCTCATTGAAATAACGAGAGTCAGTTCTATAAGGCCATGATGCCACATATCAAAGATTGTCTAAAAGATAAAATAAAGAAAGAGGGGAAAGAAAACATGAACTGGGGGGGGGTACCCAGAAATGTAGAAATTTTTCCAAATTTATTAAAAAAGAAAAACTTAAATATCACATGGTCATAAGTATTCAGACCCTTTGCTCAGTATTGAGTAGAAGCCCCCTTTAGAGCTAGTACAGCCATGAATCTTCTTGGGAATGATGCAACAAGTTTTTCACACCTGGATTTGGGGATCCTCTGTCATTCTTCCTTTCAGATCCTCTCCAGTTCCGTCAAGTTGGATGGTGAACGTTGGTGGACAGCCATTTTCAGGTCTCTCCAGAGATGCTCAATTGGGTTTAGGTCAGGGCTCTGGCTGGGCCAGTCAAGAATGGTCACAGAGTTGTTCTGAAGCCACTCCTTTGTTATTTTAGCTGTGTGATTAGGGTCATTGTCTTGTTGAAAGGTGAACCTTCGGCCAAGTCTGAGGTCCAGAGCACTCTGGAAGAGGTTTTCATCCAGGATATCTCTGTACTTGGCCGCATTCATGTTTCCTTCAATTGCAACCAGTCATCCTATCCCTGCAACTGAAAAACACCCCCATAGCATGATGCTGCCACCACCATGTTTCACTGTTGGGATTGTATTGGGCAGGTGATGAGCAGTGCCTGGTTTTCTCCACCCATACCGCTTAGAATTATCACCAAAGTTATCAAAAAGTTCTATCTTCATCTCATCAGACCAGAGAATCTTATTTCTCATAGTCTGGTAGTCCTTCATGTGTTTTTGAGCAACTTCTATGCGTGTTTTCATATGTCTTGCACTGAGGAGAGGCTTCCATCGGGCTACTCTGTCATAAAGGCCAAACTGGTGGAGGGCTGCAGTGATAGTTGACTTTGTAAAACTTTCTCCCATCTCCCTACTGCATCTCTGGAGCTCAGACACAGTGATCTTGGGTTTGTTCTTTACCTCTCTCACCAAGGCTCTTCTCCCACGATTGCTCAGTTTGGCTGGACGGCCAAGTCTATGAAGACTTCTGGTGGTCCCAAACTTCTTCCATTTAAGGATTAGGGAGGCCACTGTGCTCTTAGGAACCTTGAGTAATGCAGAAATTATTTTGTAACCTTGGCCAGATCTGTGCCTTGCCACAATTCTGTCTCTGAGCTCCTTGGGCAGTTCCTTTGAGCTCATGATTCTCATTTGGTCTGACATGCACTGTGAGCTGTGAGGTCTTATATAGACAGGTGTGTGCCTTTCCAAATCAAGTCCTATTGACGCGCCCCTGGGCCTGTGTCGCGCTGCGTTGTGCATGCGGGAGCTTACCCGGAGCCGGATCTCTTGAGGGTTGTAGTCTCGTGGCGGTGATCCGGTCCGTGCCCAGGGAGTCAGACTAAGTGGCGCTGTATTAGCGGTAGATGTTGGACGACTACGCCACCCGTTGAGTACAGCTAAGGAGCTGCTGCTGCAGGGCAGACCGCTGAGGCCGGTGGTAGGATTGTGCAGCGTGATAGTATAACCCCCAACGGGAGGGGTATGGCCTCAGGGCAGCCGACGTGGATGATGGGGGTAGCAGGAACCACTCAGAGACGGTACGGTGTAGTTCAGGGTCTTTACTGGTGACAACGATAGACCCTCCCGGAGTACTGGCTAGCGATTGGGGCCTGGTCAGTCCTTGAGCAGATGGGATCTCCCCTGGCCAGGCGGAGTTGTAGGCCTCCCAAACTAACGATACTCTTCTGGCTACCTTGCTAGAAGCGGGTATAAGTAGCCCACGTCCCTGAGTGTACCGTGTGGTGCTCACCCGTATGGCCGGTGACTCGGGGCCTTCTAGTAGCTTCCGCTCCACGACGGCGGTGCTGGTCCCACGCGTGTGACCGTGCCTTCGGGTTTCTTGGTCAGAGGACCTGCAATCCCCTGCCAGTCGGTTTCTGCTGCTGGATAGGAGTTAGTCCCCACAGCCTCGGACTCCGGGTCCGGTGATAACTTCTCAGTCAGGGCGAGCTCTGCAGCTGCCAGCCCCTGACTCCTTGTAGCACTGCTCCCACAGAGCTCCTGATGTTCTTTCCTATATCTGCTTCTCTTCTCTGTCTCTACTTCTTCTCTACTCCTGGCATGGACCAGGAGCTGGGCCCAGCCGGAGCCACAGCTCCCTGTCAGCCCTCCTGGCTGAACTCTCCCTCTGAACTCTCTAACCCTGCCTCAGCCCCAGGTTTATATAGGGGAAGTTCTTCCCCTCCCAGGACTGGGCAGGAGGTGTGGCATGCATAGGATTCCTGACCAAGAGACCTCCCACCTGCTCTCAGACATAACATTGCTGTTACTGTGGAAACCAGACCCCTGGGGTGCCACATTCCCCCCTAGTGAAATTTAGTACTCCGGGACTAAATATATTTTTAGAAAAACATAACAAGGTATAAACAATAATAATACAATAAGAAAAACACATAAAGATGGTTACGGCGTGTCCGCAACCGGGTGCAGTTTTGAAGAAAAGCAAGGTGTCCATTTCACCAAAACAGGGAGACGTAACCAGGTAGGGGTCTGTCCTGCCCCGAGTCCTTAACAGTCTTTAGTCCATTCCTGGGTTACGCTCCAACCATGTACAAAGGATTCCCGGCAAATCCACCAAAGACTCCCATAAATTACTAGAAACACATAATTATTTACAGGATATGGCCGCTCTCAGTCCTCGGCCAGTGGGGATAAGGAATGGCTGCTCACAGTCCTCAGCCTGGTTTAAGATAGGGGCACATGGGCAACAATTCACTAATCCCAACGGGGACCATATTTTAATTAGCAGCAGTCATTGTACCCTTACGGGTAACTATTTACAGCTCTTTATTCACGCTACTTCCCTTCAGTAGCTATGTCCTCTTTGTGCTCCCTCCTGAGGGTAGTCCTCAGACCCGTCCGGGTCCTCTTGGCTTTCCTCGTATTGGTAGTACTGCAGCTCCTCCTCGGTTAGCTGGGTTAGTATCTCTGCGACAGTCCTCCTCTCAGGTGGCCAGGACTTTACCTCCCTTTGGGCTGCCCCGGTTAATTGGGCCACCAGGATGCTCACTTTTTGCTCCCCTGTGAGGGGATACACCTGGAAGAGGCTATCCAGCTTTTCTCTAAAGTCATGCAGGGTATGTGACTCCCCTGAGTACTGGGGTAGCCAGGCTGCCCCCGGGATATAGGGCATGGTGAAAGGCATGACCGCAACAGCGGTGGCGCTGGCGGGGGTTGAAGCGGTGAAGCTCTCCTCCGTATCCGGCATCCTTCTCCCCCCTAGTGGACCGTGGCCTACCTTGCGATGATCCTCTTCCGTAGGCCGCGGCTCCGCAGTGGATCGTCAGGGTTGAGGACCTTCCGTCGCGCTCCTGTGACGTCGGCGTCTGCTGGGCTCCTTCCAGGACCTTACGCAACGTCCGGACGTGAGGCGGGGCTTCAGTTCTCGCGCGCTTTCGGAGTCCACGCCCCTCTTCTTCCCGCGCGGCGTCCTCAAGATGGCGTCCAATGGCGGGAAAACTCCACGTATGGCGGGAAGAAGGCCGAAGATGGCGCCGGATGGCGGGAAAACTCCACCGATGGCGGGAAGGAAGCGGAAGATGGCGCCGGATGGCGGGAATCTTCACCACAGGTAAGTTTGAACAGTCTTTTTCAGGCACGCAGTACCCGGTGGTTGCGGGCACGAAATCCTGCCGACTACGCCAAAAGTTGACGCGCCCCTGGGCCTGTGTCGCGCTGCGTTGCGCATGCGGGAGCTTACCCGGAGCCGGATCTCTTGAGGGTTGTAGTCTCGTGGCGGTGATCCGGTCCGTGCCCAGGGAGTCAGACTAAGTGGCGCTGTATTAGCGGTAGATGTTGGACGACTACGCCACCCGTTGAGTACAGCTAAGGAGCTGCTGCTGCAGGGCAGACCACTGAGGCCGGTGGTAGGATTGTGCAGCGTGATAGTATAACCCCCAACGGGAGGGGTATGGCCTCAGGGCAGTCGACGTGGATGATGGGGGTAGCAGGAACCACTCAGAGACGGTACGGTGTAGTTCAGGGTCTTTACTGGTGACAACGATAGACCCTCCCGGAGTACTGGCTAGCGATTGGGGCCTGGTCAGTCCTTGAGCAGATGGGATCTCCCCTGGCCAGGCGGAGTTGTAGGCCTCCCAAACTAACGATACTCTTCTGGCTACCTTGCTAGAAGCGGGTATAAGTAGCCCACGTCCCTGAGTGTACCGTGTGGTGCTCACCCGTATGGCCGGTGACTCGGGGCCTTCTAGTAGCTTCCGCTCCACGACGGCGGTGCTGGTCCCACGCGTGTGACCGTGCCTTCGGGTTTCTTGGCCAGAGGACCTGCAATCCCCTGCCGGTTGGTTTCTGCTGCTGGATAGGAGTTAGTCCCCACAGCCTCGGACTCCGGGTCCGGTGATAACTTCTCAGTCAGGGCGAGCTCTGCAGCTGCCAGCCCCTGACTCCTTGTAGCACTGCTCCCACAGAGCTCCTGATGTTCTTTCCTATATCTGCTTCTCTTCTCTGTCTCTACTTCTTCTCTACTCCTGGCATGGACCAGGAGCTGGGCCCAGCCGGAGCCACAGCTCCCTGTCAGCCCTCCTGGCTGAACTCTCCCTCTGAACTCTCTAACCCTGCCTCAGCCCCAGGTTTATATAGGGGAAGTTCTTCCCCTCCCAGGACTGGGCAGGAGGTGTGGCATGCATAGGATTCCTGACCAAGAGACCTCCCACCTGCTCTCAGACATAACATTGCTGTTACTGTGGAAACCAGACCCCTGGGGTGCCACACTATCAGTTTAATTAAACACAGCTGGACACAATGAAGGAGTAGAACCATCTCAAGGAGGATCACAAGGTAATGGACAGCGTGAGACTTAAATATGAGTGTCTGAGCAAAGGGTCTGAATTCTTATGATCTTGTGATATTTCAGTTTTTTTCTTTTTTAATAAATTTGCAAAAATTTCTATATTTCTGTTTTTTTCAGTCAAGATGGGGTGCAGAGTGTACTTTAATGAGAAAAAAGAATGAACTTTTTAGAATTTACAAAATGGCTGCAATGAAACAAAGAGTGAAACATTTAAAGGGGTCTGAATACTTTCCGTACCCACTGTATATATTTATTCAGGATGTGGGGGGGGGGGCGGTCCCGGGCCCATCAGACTATAGTTACCCCACTGTATGTACATATATATACAATATTCATTTTTTAGAGTTAGGCATATAACAATTTTTTTTTTGGTTTTTTGACTTGTTTGCATTCTGTGTAATTTAAGGGTGTGGCATGCCCTTTGTTGAGCTGATTGGTATATATGTAGCTTACCACGGGCCTAGGTGGTCTGGAGTTGGGACCCGGTCCTATTTGTCTACCCTTTTATATGCATTACTTCAACTTTGATATACAGTAAGGTTTTTAATATAGGCAGTATAGGTACCGTCCCAATTTAGGGTCACCTTGCCGCTGGTGGGACGGCTTGTATACTTTTTTTGATCAAAAATAGTTCACTAAGTACCCTATATTTATTATGCAATTTTGCTTTACATTTATATATAATTATGGTAGGGTATGAGATATATTTTTGTCTTGCTTCTTTTTTGCTAGTGTGAACATGCCTCTGTTTCTTGTATGTCTGCCATCTTAGACCTCAGTTCACATTGTCTGGTTTTTTGACTTGTTTGCATTCTGTGCAATTTAAGGGTGTGGCATGCCCTTTGTTGAGCTGATTGGTATATATGTAGCTTACCACGGGCCTAGGTGGTCTGGAGTTGGGACCCGGTCCTATTTGTCTACCCTTTTATATGCATTACTTCAACTTTGATATACAGTAAGGTTTTTAATATAGGCAGTATAGGTACCGTCCCAATTTAGGTTCACCTTGCCGCTGGTGGGACGGCTTGTATACTTTTTTTGATCAAAAATAGTTCACTAAGTACCCTATATTTATTATGCAATTTTGCTTTACATTTATATATAATTATGGTAGGGTATGAGATATATTTTTGTCTTGCTTCTTTTTTGCTAATTTTTAACAACTGCATACCAATTCCGTCTTGTTTCAATGGCACTCTCATACATATACAGCGATGGGTGACATTGATGCCTGTTCCCCAGGTAGCACATTTTAATCCCCCAACTGGGGTTATAAAATCCTTGGGGATTAATTTCATAGTGCTTTTATGAATTTTTTTTTATATAGTACTGTCCACACTGAGTATTTAATTCTCCCCTCTTTTCCTTCCTTTTTTTACTGTCCCATTTTACCATTCTTATTTGAATAAAAATTAATGAAAAACTAAAAATAAATACAATTGTTCACGTCCCCCACTCAGCAACAGCGCTTCCGGCTGGAACATCACTCCGGACGGGCACAGGAGAGGGGCAGATTCGGGATGTTGCTCCCGCAACATTTCCACCTTGCCAGAGGACCCTACCATAGTCATTACCATGGAGTGGGAGCTGGAGGACTGCTAACAAAATTGTATTCATCTGAATGCTTGAACCAACGGTGCTGTACATACCTAGAACAAATGAACTCAGCTGTCTCCCTGCGGTGGATCAGGGGATACCTTGTGTAATATTAAAGATTTTCCTGCAAAAATTGCTGAATATTCACAATTATTTTCTATTAGTCATTATTATAGGTGGAGATTGTCTTACTGACCCCACAGCCCTGGTGAGAAGGGTGGTCTCTAGAATACAGAAGGTCTTATTATGTCACAGTGGGGATGTGACCCCTGGGCTCCCCAGGACGCCCAGCACCGAATCCAATTGGTTCCTGTGCATAAAACTTAGGTCGAGCCACATTTAGGTAAAAGGGTCCGAGTCTATGGATAAAATCTATGGATCAGAACATGTTTTTCCTACATTGACCATCATTTTTAGGTGTAACAGAATCACTGGTCCTCTCCTCCACTTTTGGCCGAAGTCTGGAGGATTACTGGGAGACATGGAACAGATGTTCTCCTGTTTGTAGCCCACCCATCAGACATGTATGTCGTAAACAACTGACACCCCATAAATGTCAGGAGGACTCTATTAAATACAAAGGGACATTAATCAATTTAAAAGTTTTATTTTTAAATTAAGAATTGCATGGAAGGACGAGGAGATGTTCTTGGAGGAGCCTCCTTCTTTAGCAGATGTTCCTTGCTGGTCAGGAGGCCACATGTAGATGGTGCCAGTCCTTCCATACAGCTACAGCATTGATGGTGGATGTGCTGTACTTTCCTCAGGGCGCTAGACGTGGCGGTTTTCTGCCCTCGCGATGTTTATGGAGCCGCGGTGACAGACACCAAATAAGCAGCTTTCTCGGATGGAGTGAGCAGCCCTGGATAGTCCACGCCGGCAGGATGAGATCACCCGGCGGAAGAGAGAACCTATGAGAAGAGACGTAACACTGATGTCAGTAACAGGACTCCATATCAGAGGACACGGCTGTGCGGTCACTGTGGCCGGACGGCAGAGGAATCATCCATACACAGGTACGGGGGGATTGTCCGCCATCATACATGTGACAATCCCACCACTGACTGATCTGCTCCACGGCCGACACCACACAACATGGGGCTTATTGTCACACTCACCTCTTCTCCTTTCCCCTTCTTCTTCTCTCTCTGGTTTTTGTTGTTTTTTCGGTTTTCTTTTCCCCTGAACTGGAAATTCGAATAAAAAACAAGAAAAAGATGTTGATTATAAACTCCTAAGAGATGAGCTTTGTATGGTTCTATAGGATGGTGTTATTCTCGTGGCTTGTAGCCCTGGTAATCGATTATTGCCCCATAATGGGGGAAATATGTCACACATACATAACATCAGCAGAGGGGTGAGAATTAGATTACCCAGAGAACTGATTAATATGAAACCTGCCATGTGGGGTCTCGACAAGGAGCTATGTCCCTTCTTACCATGACATTACTTGTAATGTGCCGCAGTGTTGCCTTATAATCAGTTACATAAACCTCAGTGTAACATTGAGGCCATAAAGGGGTCAGTATGGGCCATATGGGGCCGTGGGCGCAGGATTCGGGTCAGTTTGGCAGAAGACTGAACGGCCCCTTAGAACTTTTAACGCATAAAAGAATGGAGATTTTTACAGAATGAACTGCTCATCGCTTTATAGGGAGAAAAAAGTAGTAATTTTCTGATCCTTTATGTGCACATTCACATTACATGTTTTGACCACAAACTGTGATAGGATGTCATATAGACCTGTACACACCTGACAATGGGGAGGACTCGCTGTAATTAGCAGTGAAACACTGCTTGTCTCCATCAGGTTTAGAAGGGGAAGATTCTTGCTGCCTGTTTGGTAGAAGAAAAACATAAATTACAAGCGAAAACAATACAAAATGGACGAACACCCGTCTGCAAGGCCGGTTAGGACATTTGGATAACATGGAGGAGGCACCCTGCTCAGGACCCACTTCTATCACTAAGAATGGAGAATCGCTAGTAATATTGGCCTGTAATGAACTGGAAATGATTGACTGGTTGCAATGATCGGCTGTTATCGCCGGCGTTATCACAAGCCAGAACCACAGTGATCATCAATCATGGGGTGGTGGCGCTGGATATAGTGCTGAGTTACACTTATCTTACAGTTGATCTTCTGATATATCAGATCCAAACCTGATAATAATAATAATTTACTCACATGTCTGAGTGTTTTGCACTCTCTGGGGAATACACTGGAGGTGGCTTCAGTTCTTCATCGTTCATCACCCTGGTATTGGTGGAACAGAGCTAAAACATAGAGAAAAATAAAATAAATGTATATTTAAACTTTATTTTAATTATAAGTTTTATAGATCTTACCGGTCACACTTACTTTAGAAAGCCTTTGAGACGATGATATAAAGTTCAGGCTTTCTGGCCAGTTATTATCCTCGCTTGTGTCCCCCTCATCTGAATCAATAAGTTCGTAATTGCTACATTGAGCTGAAAAGCACAAGTGTTATTAGAGATTATTAGTATGAGACCCGATCACGGAAAGTCACCATTTTATCACTAAAAATGATTGGGACTGATTGTCACAAAATATGAAAGACAAGACACACAAAAGCTTTCTACAGATGACGTCTCCTTCTACTTACGGTCAAAGTAGCCAGTGTCCTCTTCTGACTCAAAGTTAGGAATGAAATGTGGCTCTTTACTTAGAAGACTGTCAAAGTCTATGCCACATAGGAATGGATGCATTTTGATCTCTTTCGCTCCTCCTGGGAAAGGAAGACAATAAAAAGTGATATAGACATTATCAGACAGACAGCTCCATATCTGAACAGTTTATGTTACTCTGAACTAAAGACGTAACAGAGCTGATGTGAAGAAAAGTTGCTGAAAGTAAAGCAGAAAACCTCAGTGCTGATCCTCAGGGGTGTGATCATTTGTCTGCTCACAGATGTGTAATAATTCATTATTAATACTATTATATACATTACCTGTCCCAAGTCTATGTGCCGGATCTTTTCTGAGCAGCTCAGTGATGATGTCCTGAGCATCAGGTGGAGGAGTGCGATTATCAAATGTCCAAGTTATCTCATCTGTTATATTAAAAGAAAATGTTACAGAAAATAAAACCTCTTCATTTACTTTATTAAAACAAAAATCTTTTGGATTAACACAACAAGTAACTAAACCACAGAACCAATCTAAGCAAATAACAATGACACCACACCGCATTCAGATTATTTTACTTACCCCTTAATATACTGCAGTAAGTCTCATATTTGGAATCCCCATGAAATGGTACACGGAATAGAAGGAATTCGTGTAGGATGATCCCTACCGACCACCAGTCCACAGGCCGCCCATAGCCTTCCTGTAAGATGACTTCAGGGGCGATGTATTCAGGGGAGCCAGCAATCTGGAAAGCAACAGAAGAAGGAGATGAGGAGCTGAGAAAATAATTGTGACGAATAACATCAGAGGAAAACGTTTTCTAGATGAGAAGATATCAGAGAAGAAGAAATAGATGAGAAGAGTAAAGAACAAGATCCTGTAAGTAAAGCCGACCTCATCATCACGGAACTCTCTGGTGACGTCCTCGGTTGGAGCCTCGTAGGTATCTGATGTTGGTCTCATGAGGCCGAGTTTGGAAAGTCCGAAGTCCGTGACTTTAATATGACCAGATGCCGATACCAGGAGGCTGTGAAAAAACAGACGGTGTCAGCCCCAAGTAATAACCCATAGACTTTATGATAATCTCTAACTTTCTTCCTCCTAGAGGGGGCACTTACTTCTCAGGCTTCAGGTCTCGGTGCACCACACCAAAGCTGTGCAGGTATTCCACAGCCAGGACTGTTTCTGCAATGTACTTTCGGGCCAAGGGGACAGGTAAAGGTCCATAGATGTTCATAAGACTGCCACAGTCTCCTCCTACAGGAGAAAGCAAATATGACAGGAGAGGGTTTGTTACAATGTAAATTACACCTGATGCGTGTAAATGAGAAATAAGCGGAGACATTGGGGCAGGATGTCACACATAGAGATATACTGTGTAATAATGCAAAAGAAAAACAATGGAGCGTACCCCAATAGTAACTAGGACTGCGCTGAATGTCTATGAAGCAAAACCACAAATGTGCAAAAGCTGCAGAAATAAGTGCAAGGAAACAACGTCCCATATAAAAATGTGAAGCTATACTATGTATATAGATGTGTATGTGCAGTGTGTGTGTATATAGCTGTGTATGTGCAGTATATGTGTATATAGCTGTGTATGTGCAGTATATGTGTATATAGCTGTGTATGTGCAGTGTGTGTGTATATAGCTGTGTATGTGCAGTATATGTGTATATAGCTGTGTATGTGCAGTGTGTGTGTATATAGCTGTGTATGTGCAGTATATGTGTATATAGCTGTGTATGTGCAGTATATGTGTATATAGCTGTGTATGTGCAGTATATGTGTATATAGATGTGTATGTGCAGTATATGTGTATATAGCTGTGTATGTGCAGTATATGTGTATATAGCTGTGTATGTGCAGTATATGTGTATATAGCTGTGTATGTGCAGTGTGTGTGTATATAGCTGTGTATGTGCAGTATATGTGTATATAGCTGTGTATGTGCAGTGTGTGTGTATATAGCTGTGTATGTGCAGTGTGTGTGTATATAGCTGTGTATGTGCAGTATATGTGTATATAGCTGTGTATGTGCAGTGTGTGTGTATATAGCTGTGTATGTGCAGTATATGTGTATATAGCTGTGTATGTGCAGTATATGTGTATATAGCTGTGTATGTGCAGTATATGTGTATATAGCTGTGTATGTGCAGTGTGTGTGTATATAGCTGTGTATGTGCAGTATATGTGTATATAGCTGTGTATGTGCAGTATATGTGTATATAGCTGTGTATGTGCAGTATATGTGTATATAGATGTGTATGTGCAGTATATGTGTATATATCTGTGTATGTGCAGTGTGTGTGTATATAGCTGTGTATGTGCAGTGTGTGTGTATATAGCTGTGTATGTGCAGTATATGTGTATATAGCTGTGTATGTGCAGTGTGTGTGTATATAGCTGTGTATGTGCAGTATATATGTATATAGCTGTGTATGTGCAGTATATGTGTATATAGCTGTGTATGTGCAGTATATGTGTATATAGCTGTGTATGTGCAGTGTGTGTGTATATAGCTGTGTATGTGCAGTATATGTGTATATAGCTGTGTATGTGCAGTATATGTGTATATAGATGTGTATGTGCAGTGTGTGTGTATATAGATGTGTATGTGCAGTATATGTGTATATAGCTGTGTATGTGCAGTATATGTGTATATAGCTGTGTATGTGCAGTGTGTGTGTATATAGCTGTGTATGTGCAGTATATGTGTATATAGCTGTGTATGTGCAGTATATGTGTATATAGCTGTGTATGTGCAATATATGTGTATATAGCTGTGTATGTGCAGTATATGTGTATATAGCTGTGTATGTTCAGTATATGTGTATATAGATGTGTATGTGCAGTATATGTGTATATAGCTGTGTATGTGCAGTATATGTGTATATAGCTGTGTATGTGCAGTGTGTGTGTATATAGCTGTGTATGTGCAGTGTGTGTGTATATAGCTGTGTATGTGCAGTATATGTGTATATAGCTGTGTATGTGCAGTGTGTGTGTATATAGCTGTGTATGTGCAGTATATGTGTATATAGCTGTGTATGTGCAGTATATGTGTATATAGCTGTGTATGTGCAGTATATGTGTATATAGCTGTGTATGTGCAGTGTGTGTGTATATAGCTGTGTATGTGCAGTATATGTGTATATAGCTGTGTATGTGCAGTATATGTGTATATAGCTGTGTATGTGCAGTATATGTGTATATAGATGTGTATGTGCAGTATATGTGTATATAGCTGTGTATGTGCAGTGTGTGTGTATATAGCTGTGTATGTGCAGTGTGTGTGTATATAGCTGTGTATGTGCAGTATATGTGTATATAGCTGTGTATGTGCAGTGTGTGTGTATATAGCTGTGTATGTGCAGTATATGTGTATATAGCTGTGTATGTGCAGTATATGTGTATATAGCTGTGTATGTGCAGTATATGTGTATATAGCTGTGTATGTGCAGTGTGTGTGTATATAGATGTGTATGTGCATATAGCTGTGTATGTGCAGTATATGTGTATATAGATGTGTATGTGCAGTGTGTGTGTATATAGATGTGTATGTGCAGTATATGTGTATATAGCTGTGTATGTGCAGTATATGTGTATATAGCTGTGTATGTGCAGTATATGTGTATATAGCTGTGTATGTGCAGTATATGTGTATATAGATGTGTATGTGCAGTATATGTGTATATAGCTGTGTATGTGCAGTGTGTGTGTATATAGCTTTGTATGTGCAGTGTGTGTGTATATAGCTGTGTATGTGCAGTATATGTGTATATAGCTGTGTATGTGCAGTGTGTGTGTATATAGCTGTGTATGTGCAGTATATGTGTATATAGCTGTGTATGTGCAGTATATGTGTATATAGCTGTGTATGTGCAGTATATGTGTATATAGCTGTGTATGTGCAGTGTGTGTGTATATAGATGTGTATGTGCAGTATATGTGTATATAGCTGTGTATGTGCAGTATATGTGTATATAGATGTGTATGTGCAGTGTGTGTGTATATAGATGTGTATGTGCAGTATATGTGTATATAGCTGTGTATGTGCAGTATATGTGTATATAGCTGTGTATGTGCAGTATATGTGTATATAGCTGTGTATGTGCAGTGTGTGTGTATATAGCTGTGTATGTGCAGTATATGTGTATATAGCTGTGTATGTGCAGTATATGTGTATATAGCTGTGTATGTGCAGTATATGTGTATATAGATGTGTATGTGCAGTATATGTGTATATAGCTGTGTATGTGCAGTATATGTGTATATAGCTGTGTATGTGCAGTATATGTGTATATAGCTGTGTATGTGCAGTGTGTGTGTATATAGCTGTGTATGTGCAGTATATGTGTATATAGCTGTGTATGTGCAGTATATGTGTATATAGCTGTGTATGTGCAGTATATGTGTATATAGCTGTGTATGTGCAGTGTGTGTGTATATAGCTGTGTATGTGCAGTATATGTGTATATAGCTGTGTATGTGCAGTATATGTGTATATAGATGTGTATGTGCAGTGTGTGTGTATATAGATGTGTATGTGCAGTATATGTGTATATAGCTGTGTATGTGCAGTATATGTGTATATAGCTGTGTATGTGCAGTGTGTGTGTATATAGCTGTGTATGTGCAGTATATGTGTATATAGCTGTGTATGTGCAGTATATGTGTATATAGCTGTGTATGTGCAGTATATGTGTATATAGCTGTGTATGTGCAGTATATGTGTATATAGCTGTGTATGTGCAGTATATGTGTATATAGCTGTGCATGTGCAGTATATGTGTATATAGCTGTGTATGTGCAGTATATGTGTATATAGCTGTGTATGTGCAGTATATGTGTATATAGCTGTGTATGTGCAGTGTGTGTGTATATAGCTGTCTATGTGCAGTGTGTGTGTATATAGCTGTGTATGTGCAGTATATGTGTATATAGCTGTGTATGTGCAGTATATGTGTATATAGCTGTGTATGTGCAGTATATGTGTATATAGCTGTGTATGTGCAGTATATGTGTATATAGATGTGTATGTGCAGTATATGTGTATATAGCTGTGTATGTGCAGTATATGTGTATATAGCTGTGTATGTGCAGTATATGTGTATATAGCTGTGTATGTGCAGTATATGTGTATATAGATGTGTATGTGCAGTATATGTGTATATAGATGTGTATGTGCAGTATATGTGTATATAGCTGTGTATGTGCAGTATATGTGTATATAGCTGTGTATGTGCAGTATATGTGTATATAGATGTGTATGTGCAGTATATGTGTATATAGCTGTGTATGTGCAGTATATGTGTATATAGCTGTGTATGTGCAGTATATGTGTATATAGCTGTGTATGTGCAGTATATGTGTATATAGCTGTGTATGTGCAGTATATGTGTATATAGCTGTGTATGTGCAGTGTGTGTGTATATAGCTGTGTATGTGCAGTATATGTGTATATAGCTGTGTATGTGCAGTGTGTGTGTATATAGTTGTGTATGTGCAGTGTGTGTGTATATAGCTGTGTATGTGCAGTATATGTGTATATAGTTGTGTATGTGCAGTGTGTGTGTATATAGCTGTGTATGTGCAGTGTGTGTGTATATAGCTGTGTATGTGCAGTATATGTGTATATAGCTGTGTATGTGCAGTATATGTGTATATAGCTGTGTATGTGCAGTGTGTGTGTATATAGCTGTGTATGTGCAGTATATGTGTATATAGTTGTGTATGTGCAGTGTGTGTGTATATAGCTGTGTATGTGCAGTATATGTGTATATAGCTGTGTATGTGCAGTATATGTGTATATAGCTGTGTATGTGCAGTATATGTGTATATAGCTGTGTATGTGCAGTGTGTGTGTATATAGCTGTGTATGTGCAGTATATGTGTATATAGCTGTGTATGTGCAGTATATGTGTATATAGCTGTGTATGTGCAGTATATGTGTATATAGATGTGTATGTGCAGTATATGTGTATATAGATGTGTATGTGCAGTATATGTGTATATAGCTGTGTATGTGCAGTGTGTGTGTATATAGCTGTGTATGTGCAGTATATGTGTATATAGCTGTGTATGTGCAGTGTGTGTGTCATGACATGATTATATTTAAATATGTCCTTTTTTTTTTTTTAAATAAATGTGTATTGTTGTTTATGAGAAAACAATAAGGCATCCCCTAAAAATAAGCCCTAACCCATCTTTTGGAGCAAAAAATTGATATAAGACCCTGTCTTATTTTTTGGAAAAACCCTGTACAAACTGTAAAAATTCAGTCAAACCCTCCTTTATCTATAGTGAAAATTTCTGCCACATAATCATTTTTCTGGCATGTTGTTAACAGATAACTTATAGTAAAAGCAGTGTGGACATGTAACCATCTATGTGGTCACATTCTGCTTATGGAGAAGGTCCTAGAGATGAGCAGACCAGCGCTGGATATAGATACGATGGATATGTCCTACCTGGTACATACTCCATGACCATGCACAGATGACGTGTAGTTGGAAAGGAGCACAACATGGAGGCCACGAAGGGACAATCTGCGAATGTTAGGATGTCCCTCTCTAGAAAGGCCCGTTCAAGTCTTACTGGATCTTTCAGCTTCTGCTTGTCCAGTTTCTTCATGGCGTATAACTGTTTGGAGTCTTTTTGGCGCACTAAGTGGACGGTTCTGTAGAGGAAGAAAATCGGTGGTTTATAATGTATTCTTACTAACAGTCTGTCTATAGACCTCATCACATCTCCTGTACTAATGGTGAATACTAGATGAGCTGCCATCGCTACATAGATGATCTCCACTGGGAGGTCCTCATCCATGCCCCATCGTAAATGAATTGAATAATGACAATTAGATGTGCACAGAAGAGATGAGAGAATAAAATACAATGGATTAGAATTCTACTCAAATTTTACATATATCCGCATTGGTCAAAATGGCGAAATTTTTGTAATTCTCTTCCTCATGGATTCGGCAAAATGGTGAACATTGGCTACTATTTTCTAAACCTTAAAAGTCCGTCAAAATGTTAAAAAATAAACAAACTCTTACACTTACCTCTCTGGCTCCTCTATCTCAACCTTTTGGTCCTCACTGTACTTTCAAAGCTGCTGCCAGTGCTGAAGAACAAGAAAATGTCTAAGGCTGAGACAGGACTTCTGGCATTGATGACGTCTAGGAAGATTCTGCACAAACGCATAAAAGGTCATGGTGGCATGACATTGCAAATCTTCCTGCTCTTGCATAGAATCCTCCTGGACCTTCTCCAAGCTAGAAGTTCTGGCCCAGTGTGAGCGGCAGCAATCTGAAGACGCGGTGAGGATCGGACAGATGAGGCTGAGAAGCGGAGGGGTCGGAGAGCTGAGCAGTAAGGTCAGTATGAGTATTTTTTCCATTTTGTACATCTTACATTTATTAAGATCTGGGGTCTGGAGAGAACCCAGAGCGTAATAAGAGATATTACATTTGCCGAGTGATAACTTCTACGTCAATCACATTTCCCAGGAAAGTCTGCACGAAAGGCGAATGTGAATTATGCCAGATCCGCTCTTCTCTAGAGAACAGGGATGTGGACTCCAATAATTCCTCTATGGTAACACTGTACGGGCACAGAGACAGAGGGATCGTCATAAGGAGCCCTAGAAACCGAATATTATGCCGACATCAAGCTCACCCAAAAGCTCCACAGCTGAACTGTTTGATCTGTTCGTAGTCGCTCTTACAAGGATTTCTCCCTGGGTTCAATGATCCGATCAAGGCCTAGAAATAATAAGAAATGGCATTAAAGCATAAAATCTGCAGAAAGATAACATCTGTGGATGCCGGACCCCCACAGACAACATTATGTATATGGGATATCCCCCATACACAGACATCACTGTACTGCAGGGGAGGAGACAGGAGATCACACAGCGGGGGCAGGAATAATAATGCCGCCATCACACACAATAGATCTGATCTACAAGAAGAATAGGGATATCCCCTCGTCATATGGGGGATAATATTATATGTGTAATTCACCCCCGTTACCTGATCATACACAGACGTCTCCACTGATACTTACACTGACAGATTCCTGGACCTCGGGGGTCTCACATATTCCACCGTCAGTAATTGCCGGCACAGATATTCCTATAATAATGAGGAAACGTTTTGTATTAGACGATATCAGTACATAATATATAACATCCATATAAAGAAGGAGATGAGACGGGCTCTGTACACGGTGTAATACTGGTATATGGGATTCTGCACACAACGTATATATTTATGGCTCCTCCATAGATGGATATTCTGGACCATAAATGGCCATTGTTCAGGATCTGATTCATCCTAGAACAATTACATGATTGGGGACCTAGGAGCCTCCTTGTACATGATGGAGAAGAGCACAGAGGAGAGAAGCGGAATTACCTGCGCCCCCTCCATTATAGTCTATAAGGGGCTCCGGAGCCGTCACCAGCCTCATACAGAGGATGGAGAGTAAATCTACATGTTCTCTGCCGTTCTCTATAATATCTCGATATGTGAATGTAAGAATATTAGATGATTGCTCACCTTCCATCAGATCAGTGTTCAGCCCCTGCTGACTGGTATTAGGGTCCGGGATAGTCAGGTTTTCCCCCTCTTCAGAGTCACCTTCTGATGTTTCCTGTTCGTCACAATATGTACAATTAATGTATCATTTCACAAATACTAAATCACCGTATACAGTCCGTCCTCGACTTAGAAACATCTGACTTACAAACGACTCCAAGATACAAAGGGTTGATGATGAAAAAAAAAGCTAATATTCACCACTCTCCTCTCCGGCCGCCCCGCTGCTCACCACCTATCGTCCAGTCCTCTTCTTTCCAATGTCATGTGCTACTTCTCCGGTCTCTTCACTATAGTGCAGGACTTCTGGCCACATTCAGGACCCAGATTTCACTGCTCATCATAAGGTCATAAGGATGAGACGGGAAGTCCTGCCCCATAGTGAAGAGGCTGGAAATGTGGCACACTATGATGGAATAAGAGGACCGGGTGGCGGACAGCGAGCAAAATATTATTGTTTTTTTTTACTCTTTCCATTTTACATTCAAATTTGGGTTACAAACAAAACTATAGGATATATCTAGTTCATAACCCAAGGACGGCCTGTACATAAGGCAGGAAGGACTAAACCTGGATCTATGGGATAATCTCATTACTGGACGGACTCTACATAAGGCACGAAGTACTAAACCTGGATCTATGGGACAATCTCAGTATTGGACGGACTATACATGGCCGCTCCCTCCAGAAAATCAACATGAATATATAAGGGACTTGTATCTACAACTGTTCTCTAATAACTTGTATTGTCAGAACTGCAGCATTTAGAAGAATGAAGATTGTGATGATGAAGTGAGACAGAGGTGGAAACACAACCTCTGCATCGCTGAGTACAGAATGTCACTACAGAGGGTTGAGCTGCAGAGACAGGCTGCCATAGAACATCCTGCGCCTCTGACATCATAAATCTGCCACTCTGCTATTTGACGGCTAATCTGGAGAAGATTAGACCAGGACGTGTGATATAGAAAGTGATGGATCCTTACCAGACGCTCCAGTGAGCCGGCCGGACGCTCCAGTACATACAGGACATTTTGTGCCAGTTGTATAATAAAGGCCAATTCTCCACTTGTGGATTTTTCTTCAGCCTATAAAGATGGAAATAAATAGAAAAGGAAAATCATGAGAGAACATGGAGGAGGCCGATTATGTCACCACTTTACTCCTGCGATCTGCTCTACAATTACTACATATCTAGTGACTTAGTGCCGGTTATATATTATATTATTATCGGCCTAAAGAACTATTTTATGTGAATAAACTTATATTCTGTTATTATAACTTTTCGATGTTTTATGCAGATTTCTGCCACTTACCTGTTGCACCAATGTCCTGATGTTCTTCTGTAAATGCTCAAGATATGCTGAGCTTATACGACCTTGCTGATATTTGGTCAGGCAGTCTCTCAACAGCTCCATAACCAGCCGGTAAGTGAAGCTGAGGACGCCATCGGGTAGCGGCAGCACAATGTCAGGGGCATAGGTGGTAAGAATCCCCTGCAGCAGTGCCAACACCTGAAAATTGTCTGAAGGAATTTCAGACATTTCAAATAAATCCAAATAAATCCAAATCGCAGTCAGTAAATCACTAGCTATGTAGCTAATCACCAACAACAATGACACCGGAATGTCAAAGTGACACTGGAGCTGTAAACACTGGCACAAGTAATGGTGGTGCATTATGATGTCATAATATCATCACGGAATGTTGAGATGTTACCATATATGGAGCTTCTCTCCATAAAAGGAAGTTGCCTAGCAACACAAGCAGCAACTCTATAGGCTGTCGGCAGTGAGCATTGTCAGAGGTAAAAATAAAGCAAGTGTCAGAGGCAAGCATTAATAAGTTATTAAAAAAAGCCCTGCATCCACTCCTATGTCACTAGGTAAAAAAATAATGACTCTACTTCTTTGGTGAATTATAACCCCCAGAATGCCCTGGAAGCTGCAGAAATTCAAGAAATGCTGTGAGTTGTGGTTCTCTACAAAGGCAAAAGGATTGTAGTCAACCACATGTGACATAAATGGCCCCTATGGGATCTTCAAGGGTTTGTTCAGCGCCGCTTACTTCCATACTGGGAGGTGACATCACGTCTACAGATACATGATGGGACGGTGTAAGTGTGGCCGCCATCATGCCTGTGACTTGGTAGGTTCCTCAGACGGCAGCTCACTCACCTCCCAATGTGGAAGGAAGCGGCCGGAGAACACTTTTAATCTATAAAAGAAATCAAGATTCCACCAAATCCGTGTAGAATATTTTTTGTTCTTTTCACTACACAAAAAAAAAATGATGAAAACATCTCATGTACCGCGCACTGTTACCCATAAATATTGTAGCTCGTTCCATTAAAAAAAGCTCTTGCCTAAATCTAAGCAGAAAAATGAAAGTTATGGGTCAATGATTAAAAAAGCAAAATAAACTGGATATCTGTGTAATTGTATCAACCTGCAGAATAAAGATAATTTGTCTACAGTGAGCGGCAAAAAAAAGGAAAATAAAAAAGTGATGGAAGATTTATTTATTCATCGTCGCTCATATCATACCATTAAAAAAGAAAGAAACTGTAGTGGTGGTGAATTCTGATGTCATAATAGCGGTGATGTCATCATGGAATCTTGTGAGGGAATCTTATATGGAGCTTCTCACCTTATAAGGAAGTTGCCTAGCAACAGTGAAGATGGTAAAACCATAGGGTGAGCATCAGTGCTTGTATGTAAGAGGGAGCTGTGGGCACCGGGCTCTTCTCATCAGTGAGGGGATTTATAAATATATTTATTAATATCTGTATACACAATAAAAATCATAATTACGTATTTATAAGAAATCCGGATTCAGGATCTAAAAGAAATATCTTTACTGAGGGTCCACGGACTGAAAGTCAGAAGCCCACGCCTCACCACCCCCCAACTTCCCAAGATGGGGGTCTCTACAAATATGACCCTGCCTGCACTCCTTATTAAAGAAATAGAAGAACTGGGAGGACTATTGAGTTACACCTTAGATATAGACAAAACTGAGACCTTATTATTAAGAAGCCCTTCAAAGCCACTATGGACAAAGAGATTCCAGTTCTGCTGGATTGAAACAGCGCTGAAATATTTGGGGATATACAGTGACATGTTAAAGTTTGGGCACCCCTGGTCAAAATTAATGTTATAGTGAACAGCTAAGCAAGTTGAAGATGAATTGATCTCTAAAAGGCCTAAAGTTAAAGATGACGCATTTCCTTTGTATTTTAGGCAATATATATATATATATATATATATATATATATATATTGAAGTTGAAAAGAGGATGGCTTCTAAAAATGATAATGATCCTAAGCACATGTCACAATCCACAATAGACTTCAAAAGGAGCAAGCTGAAGGTTTTACAATGGCCCTCACAGTCCTCTGATCTGAACATTATTGAAAATCTTTGGCTCAACCTCAAAATAGCAGTGCATGCAAGACAACCCAGGAATCTCACAGAACTGGAGTAAGGCTATGTGCTCATGATGCAGAAATGCTCCAGATTTTTTCCTGAGCATTTCTGCATCTCCCTGGCAGAAAAAACGCATGCGGATTGTACATGCGGATTGTACATGCGTTTGTTCTGCCAGGGACAAGCGTATGTCCCGCTTTTTTCACATGCGATTTCGCATGCGGAGTAATAAGCGCTTTTCCAACCAATTTTAGCATCACTTGGAAAAGTGCTTGACAACTTGGTCACACTATATAAATCTATGCAACCGTCATGAATTTATATAGTGTGACCAAGTAATAGTTAAAAAGAATGGTAAAAAAGTAAACATTATACTTACCTTCTGATGGCCCCCGGTCTCCTTCTCCGGTGCGTCCAGTGTGTTTGGCAGCTCACAGTGGTCTAAAAGGACCTTTCATGACGTCATTTAGTCATGTGACAGGTCACGCGACCGTCGACGTCAGCGGTCACGTGACCCTTCACATGACTAAATGACGTCATGGAAGGTCCTTTTAGACCATTGCGAGCCGCCGGGGACCCAGGACACACCGCTAAGGAGACAGGGGGCCATCAGAAGGTGAGTATAATGTTTTATTTTTTATTTTAAATTCTTTTTTTTTGCAGGTACCATGGTACCCAGGTCTGGATGAGAGTCTCCTCTTCTCCAGAACAGGGTACCATCCGCACATTGAGTCGCTTAATATCCTCATGTGCACATGTAGTCATGTGGATATTATACGATTCAATTCAAGTCAATGGCGGTACGCAAAATTAATGGTAGTGCTGCGGATTTTTACGCAATGATAATCCGCAGCAGAAATTTCCACAGCACGTGCATAGCACATGCGGATTATCATTTGGGAACATTGCAGACCTTCTACCAAGCGTTTTTTAAGCATTTCCGCGGCGGAATTGCAGCTGTGGAAACGCTTAAAAAACGCATCGTGGGCACACAGCCTTATAATCCAAGGAAGAATGGATGAAAATCCCTCAAATAAGAATTGAAAGACTTTTGTCTGGTTACAAAATGCGTTTACAAGCTGTGATACTTGCAAAAGGGGGCGCTACTAGGTACTAACCACACAAGGCGCCCAAATTGACGAAATTATGGCAAAATATCCAAATATAAGCCAGTTATATCACATCTGTCATCATCATTAATCTAACAAAACAAGACTGGGACCCCAAATCATTCAATGGCTTTCCAAAGTGAATATAATGAAAGGACAAGTATCCTTGAATGATACATTTCTCTATGCCCTTATAGACAATACTAAACACAAACTCCAATGACAAAATATGGAATATGGATGATCCAAATCTAACTCATTCAAACATATTGGATTCTTTAGTTCAAGCACAAAAATATCTTCAATCATCCAGGTATCTAGAAAAGAGGCTAAAAGTTTGTCCCAGGTCGTACCGGACCCCCTCAAGGGGATATAGAATGGGACTATACACAACAAATAACTCCAAGAGCAAATCTTTATCATTGCTTATGGGGATGTCCAAGTATCCAAACTTTCATTTGCAATGACACACTTCACTAATTTTGTACCACAAGGTCATCTATGATTCTATCTTTTGTTACATGAACCCAGAAATGTATCAATATAAGAAAGGGGCGAATAAATTGTTACAGGAGTGAAATCTGTTATTCACACCTAGGTCCAGAAACAACCACAGCCCTTCAAACTGTTTCTGTAAAAAATGTCATCATATCTATTCAAAACGGTCTGGGTAGAAGCTTCATTATCATTACATAAGGAAAATAAGCTTAAATATTAGAACAAATTCATAGACTGCACAAATGTTCTTCAGTTTGTTTCTGTTGAAAACTGTTTTTGCTCCCACTTACTGCATAGTGCATTGCATGTTTACAATTTATTGACGCTTTTTTTATTTTAATGTTGTATTCCAATAAAAATATTTCAGGTTCTATAAAAAGAGCTTGATTATTGTATCATAATGATGATTAAAAGCCTGATGTTACCATTTTACTACAGTAAATTTATCACTTAAACATGAGCTATGTATGAGGGAGTTGGACTCTGGGAAATTGAGGAGTCGGACATTTCTCTTATCGACTCCACAGCCCTGCTATAAACACTGGTATAAGTAATGATGGTAAATTCATGGAATCTTGTAGTAATGTCATCATGGAATCTTGAGATGTTGCCTTATATAGAGCACCTCACCTTATAAAGAGGTTGCCTAGCAAGAAATAAGGCAGCAGTACTACAGGCTGAGCATCAGTACCAGATGCAGACATGGAGGAAAGAGCTGTGGGGGCTTTACTCCTCTGACCAGTGGGGGGATTTTTATGTTCTAAGATAAATCATTTATATCTGTTATACACAGTAAAATGTATATTATTACTAGTGATGATCAAGCACTAAAGTGCATGGGAGCTCGTTGCTCGAGTCAAGAAAATCATAATGCTTGGGTGCTCAACCCAAGTAGTGAGCCCAATGTGAGCCAATGGGAAACTTCAGCATTTTTTCGGCACCCCCCCCCCTCCCCGGGGTCTGGAGGGGGCCTATAAATTGGCCATGATATGGGAACAGCATGGGGAAGACCCCTGGAAGCATCTCTGTCTCCCAGGCCACTGCTGTGAACAATATTGTCAGAGTATTATGCCACTTTTTTACGGACTCACAATAAATCATACAATTACGAAACCAAAATGGATTTTCCAACAAAAAATGTTAAGGAACATCCTTTCCAGGGTAATGACTTATATATAAGGCAAAATAAATAACCAAAAACAAAAATGGCTCCTCCACACCTTGGGCTATGTTCACAAGTAGCGTTTTTGATGCATTTTTGCACTTTTGCATTGCTTTCAATGGTGAAAAATACATTTATTAGTAAAAGAAATTTTAACATTTTACTACCTTATCTTGTCATGTGGTGTGTGAGACATGATCGGACAAATCCTGTTATATTTATGAAGGAGGGACTGTCAAAAGTCACAAAGCCTATATTTACAAGGTCATTAGGCGGCTCTTGCTATTGATAGAGGGCCAGCAGTCTATCCTCACTATTGTTAGAGAGCCATCAGCCGGCTATGCTTTGTTGTTCCCATTATAAAGGAGTGGGTCTCCTATACTGTTATTGCATATGCAGTGACTGCAATGGCTGCCAAAAATTAGGACACACTTCAATACCCCTTTGAAGAGACGTAGAGGAGGGCCTTATTAAAAAAATGTTCCCATTATAAAGTAGTGGGTCTCCTATACTGTTATTGCATGAGCAGTGACTGCAAGGGCTTACAAAAATTTGGACGCACTCCAATACCCCCTTTGAACAGACGTAGAAGAGGGCCACATTAAAAAAAATGTTCCCATTATTAAGGAGCGGGTCTCCAACACTGGTAATGCCTATGCACTAAGTGCAAAGGCTGTCAAAATTTAGGACGCAACCAAATACCCGTTTGAAGAGACGTAGAGGAAGTCCTCATTAAAAAAATTGTTCCCATTATTAAGGAGTGGGTCTCCTACACTGGTAATGCCCATGCACTAAGCGCATGGGCTGAAAAACATTTACCCATTGGGGGTATACATGACCATACTGTATAACATACAGAATGTTAGAGGTAGGCCTAAAAATATTTCCTACGGGCAACTTAAACACCTTTTAAAAAAATTATGTGGGTGTTGCATGATGGTCACCCTGTTGATATGGTGATGGTGGATGAGGAGAAGGAGAAGGAGGAGGGTGACATAAAACAGACAAAATCAGGAAGCGTATACCCATGTCTAGGTGTGAAGAGGTGCATGGAAATAGACCCCCCAACAAAAATCACTGAATTTGACTTTATGTTCTGCTGCTATCATCCGGTGGTGTTGAGAAGTCTGGGTTAATCCAGCCCTTGTTCATTTTGATAATAGTCAGCCTGTCAGCATTTTCAGTTGACAGGCTGATGCACTTTTCAGTTATAATACCCCCAGTGGCACAATAAACCCGCTCTGACAAAATGCTGGCGGCAGGGTAGGCCAGGACCTCCAAGGCGTAGAGAGACAGTTCATGCCTCACGTCCAGCTTGGATACCCAATAGTTATAAGGCACAGAGGAATCACCGAAGACGTTGGTACACTTGGCAAGGTACTCCTTCAGCATCTTCCAAAACTTTCTCCTTCTTGTCAGAGTACCCCACGCATCAGGGCAGGGGCACTGGGAGGGTCTGAGAAAACTGTCCCAGACCTTTGACAGTGTTCCCCTACCTCTGCCACATCGTATTTGTGTCTCCCTCACCTGTACTCTTTGGTTGTCCAACAAACTGTGACCTTTGCTGCCAGCATTTTCAGATGGGAATTTTTTTAATAATTCTATAACAAGGGCCTTCTGGTACTGCAACATTTTATTAGACCGCTCTGCCCCGAGAAGGAGAGATAGAAAGATGTCCTTGTAGCATGGGTCTAGAAATGTGACAAACCAGTAATTATTGTTGGCCAAAATGCGTGGGTCACGGGAAAGGCAGTGGAACATAAAGTCAGCTATGTGTGCCAGACTGCCAACAGCCAAGACTTCCCTGTCCTGACCCAGAGGACCACTGTCCATGCTCTCCTCGTCCTCCTCCTTGTTCTCCCGCTCCTCAGGCCATCCACATTGAACAAACGGTATGACTGTTGTGTGCGTAGTACCGTCTGTAGTGCAGGAAAACAGCTCCTGTTCCTCCTCCTCTTCCTCATTATCACCCAATCCATGTTGAGATGAGATGAGGCTGGGCTTTGTGACATCACCTTGTATAGTTCCTTGCTCCATCTCATCGTGCTCCGCCTACAATGACTCCTCTTTAATTGTGAGCACAGAGCATTTCAGTAGACAGAGAGGCAGGATGGTGATGCTAATTATGGCGTCATCGCCGCTCATCATCTTGGTGGAGTCCTCAAAGTTTTAGAGGACTGCACAGATGTCAGACATCCATGCCCACTCATCAGCTCTAATTTGCGGAGGCTGACCTGAATACCGATGGGGATGTTGAAGCTAGAACTCAACAACTGCCACCTGCTGCTCACAAATCCTTCCCAACATATGAAAGATTGAGTTCCATCGTGTGGTGACATCGCACACGAGTCAGTGAGTTGGTATGGCTAGGGTGGGGGAAGCTGTAAGTGACTTCCTGAAATGGGCACACACGTGGCGTTCTTTCACAAGCAGGTCATGCAGATCCGTGTAGGTTTTGAGAAACCGCTGAACCACTAGATTTATCACATGGGCCAGGCATGGCATGTGTGCGAGTTTGCCAAGCCTCAGAGTCACAACCATGTTCCGGTCATTGTCAAACATGATCTTGCCTGGCTGTAAGTTCAACAGTGACAGCCACAGATCTGCCTGCTCTATTACAGATGTCAACAACTTTGCAGCGGTGTGCAGTTTGTCACCTAAGCATATCAGCTTCAGCAGTGCCTGTTGACACTTGGCCGAAGCAGTGCTATAGTGCTTCCAGTCTCCGACTGAAGTGGTCATTTCGGAGATGGAGGCTGATGAGGAGGAGTTTCAGAAGCTGTAGAATCTGAGGGCAACCCTGGTTGACCCTGGGCCCGCAATCCGTTCTGGCCACAAGCACTTGTCCACGTGCCCGTGGTTAGGTGGACCTTCCCAGTGACTGTGCTGGTAAGGGCACGTGAAATGTTCTGGGACACGTGCTTGTGTAAGGCGGGGACGGCACACCGGGAGAAATAGTGGTGGCTGAGGACCGAGTACCGAGGGGCACCCGCCGCCATGAATTTGCCGAAAGATTCTGTCTCCACGAGCCTAAAAGGCAACATTTCAAGTGCAAGCATTTGAAAAATGTGGCAGTTTAGTATTGTGGCCTGTGGGGCGTTAGCTGCATATTTGCCCTTGCATTCAAAGGACTGGGGTAGGGACAACTGAACACTGCGTTGTGACAAGGACGTGGACGTGGTTACTGATGGTGGTTGTTGCAAGTGTGCAAAAAGAGGCATCTTTGCCTGCGCCATGGACAGGGGATTGGTGTGCACGCACAACAGCAGAACAGGCAGTGGTGTCCCCCACAGAAACTGTTTCTGGACCCTAGCATTTGGTCCTATTAGTCAGGTGCTTTGCTGTCATGTGCCTGATCATGCTGGTGGTGGTCAGGCTGGTAGTTTTGCAGCCCCTGCTGATGCTGGCATGGCAGATGTTGCAAATGGCCTGTTTGGAATTAACTTGACAGTCTTTAAAAAAGTGCCAGACTATGGAAGACCTAACAGTTGGACTGGTAACTTCCCTCGTGTTGGTGTTCCGGAGAACTGTTGCCCGCCTTGTGTCTGTGGCCACCCCACTGCTTGTTCCTGCCTGTTGTGGTGCTTACACCTCCCTCCCCCTGTGTGCTGCTGTCCTCGCTATGCATGTCACCTTGCCAGGTTGGTCAGTGACTTCATTGTCCACCACCTTGTCTTCCAAGTACGCACCCTGGGCCTCCTGATGACTTGCTGGCAATTGTGTCTCATCATCATCCACCTCTTGCGACAGTAATTGCATTTTCCCACCATCGCCTTCATGTGACTGTAGCTGCTCAAATACATGGGCATCGCTACATGTGATCTCCTCTTGCCCCGCTTGAAGCGCGCCGGGCGAGAGTCCTGAATCCCTAAATGGAAATGTGAGCAGCTCTTCAGAGTGTCCAAGTGTGGGATCAGTTGTCTCCAGGCACTCGGCATGGGGGGAGAAAGGAGGATCAGAATGAGGAATATGCGGTCCAGGCTCACAGCTACTGAAACTGGACCATATGGAAGACAGGGTGGTGGTGGTGGCAAACTGACTGGAAACATTATCTGCTATCCAACCAACAACCTTTTCACACTGCTTTGGCTTCAATAGTGGTGTTTCGCGGCCCCCTTCAAAGTAGGGCAGGAAGGTAGGTCGACATGATATGGGTGCTTTAGTGCTCCCTCAGCAGGCATAATTTCAGCTTGCCCACGACCTCGGCCTCTGCGTGCACCATCAGCATCATGTCCTCTTTCCAGTCCCTTGCCACGTGCCTTGCCCATTTTAAATGGAGTATAATATTTGTCACGTTCCCAAAAATGTCAGGATTATTACCGCAGTAACATCGTATCACCTGAGATGGACAAGTTTCTCTGCTTCCACAATACAGCAATGCTATTAAAATCAAACAAATCTGGCTGTATGCTGCTAACAAGCAAATGGAGCAGTAAAAGTGGTGTATTATATTGCTTTTCAACCAAATAATTAGGATTAAGCGAAAAAAGAATATTAAACCTGTTATCTAAGGCTGTGGATATGAGTAACAGCAGCAGACAGAAAGTTCAATGGATTTATTGTGCTGTATACTCTCTCCACAAACTCTGCCTAACTCCTGCTATCACCAGTAATATATGCATCTGGATTAGTCCTTAGCAGGACTGTTAGTATAGATGTATATTGCTGTGGAATACCTGACTAAATCAACCGCCAATTCTCTCCCTCGCTCAGCAGCAGCTCTCCCTACTCTGCCTGTCTGAAGGGTAGACTGTGACGAGCATAGGGTCCCGGGTCTGATATAGACCTGATGACGCTGTGCGGCCAGCCAATCACTGTAATGCCACAACCAACATGGCTGCAGCATTACAGTGACGAGTGGCGAGTACCGAGCAGTTGCGAGCACGCTCGCTCATCGCTAATTATTACTCACCACCACACCCAGGTCTCTATTATAAATAACCCTGCCTGACATTAGAGAAATTCTACATTTTAAGTTATTTCTTTTTAATTCTTTCTACAAAACAGAAAAAAGAGTCGAAATCAGTGGAGCTCAGGGATGTTTAGATATTTAGCTAATTTTTTCTGAGCAAGTGACAGATCCTCTATAATCTTGGGGAATGAAACACTTGTCCTAATAAATCTCCTCCTACGTTCTCCGATCACCACCATATTTGTATTCCTAGAGCCTCAAAGCACCGGAAAGAGAAAGTAAGTGAAGAATCAGGCGCATTCTAATCTGTAACCATGGAGACACATAGGCTGCATAAGAGCTGTATACACTACACAAGATTTACAAATTTGTTTCATTTTTTATTTTAAGGAACCAAATAAAAAAAAATACTGTAAAAGATCTTCTAACAACTAGAAATGATTCCAGGATTGTCTTTCCACTATATATACTGTATATACTCACAACACAAAGGTTAACTAATAGTTTTAATGATTTTAATAAATATTTGTAAAAATATGAGAAACATTTATATAAAAATACAACAAATGATAATAAATATTTCAATTATAAAACAAGAAATACGTCTTATAATAATATTACTCAGCAATTTATAAAAGTAACAAAGTTCTTGTCGCTGCTGCTCCTGACGACCAATCAGATTTCTGCCGTTTTGCCTCTTGCAGTGCGGAATCGATGGCTGGAATCTGACTGGTTGCTACGGGCAACACTTTCATTATTCTCTACACTGTATAAATAATCCTTGAACTCTCGTTGCCGATAGCAACCGATTAGAATTCAGCTTTTACATTTGTAATTTACCCGAGATAAATAAACGTGATTTCTGATTGGTCGCTAGGGCTAACAAAGACGCTACATGACAGCTGAGGCTCCGTGACAATGGCGTCTGTTACTCCAGGTACTGGATGATGGGCCGGACACAGGTGCAGCCCACCGTCACCAGCGGCTTCTCCAGCCTATAGGTGGGACACATCCTCTCATCTCACCACGCAGGACCAGGATCTCCTGTCTGATGGGGACTGAGTTCATGCTGAGGTCCACATGACCCTCCGGGTCCAAACATCCGCGGTGGAGACATCGGGCCTCGCTGATGACCGCAGGGAATCTGTTATTGTCCACATTAGAGCTGGTGGAAGGAGATGATAGAAATCAGGACACAGCAGTAACCATGTTTAGTCCCCCATACTCCGGCCTGCTGACCCCCATATATCATTATTATTATTTCTGCCATTACTCCATGTACATTTACCTGTATTCCCATGGAGAGATGGAGCGGCTCCTCACACTGTCCGCCATTACTTGTGCAGAACTCCGACTGCCGACCTTCATATCCACCTTCACACGTGGAGGAAATGTGGTGTCCGGTGTGAAGAGACATCCCCCGCCGGACACTAGAGGGGCCTCCCAGCCATCAGCGCCAGGGACCTGCTCTTCTCCTCCATGGACACAAGAGATGAAGATCAGAAGAAGCAAAGTGGAGAAAACCTGAGGACAGAAGATGTCACACATGTGATAGGGGACATTGTGGAAGTGTCAACATTATGTAGTGGTATAAGTAAGGGTTAAATAATGGATCAATAATATACATTAATAATATTCATACTCGTATGGACCTATCCCAAAGATATGCAACAGCGCTCAAGCCAAGAGCAACCAGATATGACTATATAACACATATAAGAAAGTCCAACATTCTAAGTGGAATTCATTCAACAATATATTATATTGTCATTGTATCATAACAGAGGATAACAAATAAAATGGTGGTGGCCCCAAGCAAGTGCTGCACTCACTATTCTGCTGGTGCAGTCACTATGTACATACATTACATTACTGATCTTGAGTTACATCTTGTATTATACTCCAGAGCTGCGCTCACTATTCTGCTGGTGCAGTCACTGTGTACATACATTACATTACTGATCTTGAGTTACATCCTGTATTATACTCCAGAGCTGCACTCACTATTCTGCTGGTGCAGTCACTGTGTACATACATTACATTACTGATCCTGAGTTACATCCTGTATTATACTCCAGAGCTGCACTCACTATTCTACTGGTGCAGTCACTGTGTACATACATTACATTACTGATCCTGAGTTACCTGCTGTATTATACTACAGAGCTGCACTCACTATTCTGCTGGTGCAGTCACTGTGTACATACATTAAATTACTGATCCTGTGTTGCATCCTGTATTATACTCCAGAGCTGCACTCACTATTCTGCTGGTGCAGTCACTGTGTACATACATTACATTACTGATCCTGTGTTACATCCTGTATTATACTCCAGAGCTGCACTCACTATTCTGCTGGTTCAGTCACTGTGTACATACATTACATTACTGATCCTGAGTTACCTCCTGTATTATACTACAGAGCTGCACTCACTATTCTGCTGGAGCAGTCACTGTGTACATTCATTAAATTACTGATCCTGTGTTACATCCTGTATTATACTACAGAGCTGCACTCACTATTCTGCTGGTGCAGTCACTGTGTACATACATTACATTACTGACCCTGAGTTACCTCCTGTATTATACTACAGAGCTGCACTCACTATTCTGCTGGTGCAGTCACTGTGTACATACATTAAATTACTGATCCTGAGTTACATCCTGTATTATACTCCAGAGCTGCACTCACTATTCTGCTGGTGCAGTCACTGTGTACATACATTATATTACTGATCCTGAGTTACATCCTGTATTATACTCCAGAGCTGCACTCACTATTCTGCTGGTGCAGTCACTGTGTACATACATTACATTACTGATCCTGAGTTACCTCCTGTATTATACTACAGAGCTGCACTCACTATTCTGCTGGTGCAGTCACTGTGTACATACATTACATTCCTGATCCTGAGTTACATCCTGTATTATACTCCAGAGCTGCACTCACTATTCTGCTTGTGCAGTCACTGTGTACATACATTACATTACTGATCCTGTACTGATCCTGAGTTACATCTTGTATTATACTCCAGAGCTGCACTCACTATTCTGCTGGTGCAGTCACTGTGTACATACATTACATCACTGATCCTGTACTGATCCTGAGTTACATCTTGTATTATACTGCAGAGCTGCACTCACTATTCTGCTGGTGGAGTCACTGTGTACATACATTACATTACTGATCCTTTACTGATCCTGAGTTACATCCTGTATTACACTGCAGAGCTGCACTCACTATTCTGCTGCTGCAGTCACTGTGTACATACATTACATTGCTGATCCTCAGTTCCATCCTGTATTATACTCCAGAGCTGCACTCACTTTTCTGCAGGTGCAGTCACTGTGTACATGTAGCACCCTGAGGATTCGGCTGCTACAGGGGTATTACACCTCAAGCCAGAGGTGTGGTATTCCACTCCCGGGTGAGGATGGAATGTGGAACTGAGCTCAGTAGGCTGCATGCACTACATACATCCCATTTCCGGGGGACAGACCAATGGTACTCCCACTAGAGAAATGTGCAGGTACGACAGTGTCTGTCCCTGGCTGGAGTGGGAGGGGGGTGGAACATCCCAGTAGTGTAGGGGCAGATAGGGGGAGCAGTCTGGGTAATGCTAGGAGCTCATTGGGTGCTGGTCACCTGAGCTCACACATAGAGGGAGTATATAAGGTGGGAACCATCTTAGATCAGGGTCAGTCTGTCAGAGTTGAGTCAGAGAAGCAGAGCAGCTCAGCCAGCTCCAAGGCCAAGAGAGAGAGAGAGAGGAGAAAGAAGGACCCAGAGGGGGAGAAGAGGGAACTCCAAGAACCCAAAATTAGACCAGAGGGTGAAGAGTTGGCACAAGGGTACCGGATCCCAAGCTGGTGGAGGGCCCTAATCCTTAGCCAGAGACCGGAGGTCGTGGGCAGGATCTGCCACGACCACCCACTAAATCCACCCGGAAGGCAAACCGTGAATAGGGTCAGGGAACCCAGAGACAAGGGTTTTACCAACAAGAGGCCCGAGGGAGCCGGACTTAGGTGGATCCCTGGTGGGGAAGGCCAGAGAGAAGGACAAGTCAGAAAGGGAGCTCGGGACCACGCTCCGGAATCGCCTGGGGGTTGGCCGAGTCCAGGACCTGGTGGACGCAGCACGGCTCGGGCGGTCACTCAAGGCCGGAGTGACCAACACAAAAGCAGTAAGTAAAACCCTGAACTGCACAGCCCGACTCGGAGTCTTATTACTACTCTCACTGCACCACCACAACCACCACCCTCTACAGCTGACCCCCTGAGGCTATACCCCTCCCGTTGGGGGTTATACTACCTGAGCTGCGCACACACCACCAGCTTCAGCGGACCCTGCTGCAGCGGCGGCCGTACTGACCGCAAATCAACGGGTGGCGTAGTCGACACTAAAGAACATCCAGTAACATCTGTAGGACTGCCACACACTGAGCTTGACACCCTGGGCACGGACCGGGTCACCGCCACTCGGAGACTACAATCCCCACCTGATCCGGCTCCGGGTATCCCCCAAACAACACTGGCCCAGGGGGCGCGTCATACATACATTACATTACTGATCCTGAGTTACATCCTGTAGTATACTCCAGAGCTGCACTCACTATTCTGCTGGTGCAGTCACTGTGTACATATTTTACATTACTGATCCTGTACTCATCCTGAGTTATATCCTGTATTATACTCCAGAGCTGCATTCACTATTCTGCTGGTGCAGTCTCTGTGTACATACATTACATTACTGACCCTGTATTGATTCTGCATTACATCCTGTATTATACTCCAGAGCTGCACTCACTATTCTGCTGGTGCAGTCACTGTGTACATACATTACATTACAGATCCTGAGTTCCATCCTGTATTATACTCCAGAGCTGCACTCACTATTCTGCTGCTGCAGTCACTGTGTACATACATTACATTACTGATCCTGAGTTACATCCTGTTTTATACTCCAGAGCTGCACTCACTATTCTGCTGGTGCAGTCACTGTGTACATACATTACATTACAGATCCTGAGTTCCATCCTGTATTATACTCCAGAGCTGCACTCATTATTCTGCTGCTGCAGTCACTGTGTACATACATTACATTACTGATCCTGAGCTACATCCTGTATTATACTCCAGAGCTGCACTCACTATTCTGCTGGTTCAGTCACTGTGTACATATATTACATTACTGATCCAGAGTTCCATCCTGTATTATACTCCAGAGCTGCACTCACTTTTCTGCAGGTGCAGTCACTGTGTACATACATTACATTACTGATCCTGAGTTACATCCTGTACTATAGTCCAGAGCTGCACTCACTTTTCTGCAGGTGCAGTCACTGTGTACATACATTACATTACTGATCCTGAGTTACATCCTGTATTATACTCCAGAGCTGCACTCACTATTCTGCTGGTCCAGCCGCTCCCTCTCTCCTCACACACATATTATACATATATACACAATAATAACTACCTACACCATGACATCTGGTCCGGTTACCAAACAAATAATAACGATATAATAAACAATAACCGACAAATTATATACAAACTAATATATACATTCTTTTTTTTTTTTTTTTTTTTAAATAAATTAAATAAAATAAATTAAAATAAATACTAACTATACAAATATATACAAGACAAAACAAAACCCCCCACACTCAAGCCCACCAGTCCCTCCCCGGCACTGACCTGAGAGCTGGTCCTGCGCCTCAGTCCATGTCCAACGTCCATAGGACAGATCAGGCAGTGCCAGTTTTTCACCCAAATAACCAGTGTCCCAAAAGATGAACCCACCTCCCCCCTTTTCCCTCCACCCAACCTAACACCTACACCCAAACCCATATATACAATATATACAGAAACAAACAATACAATAACCACAACTGACAAAGCCCAAGTTCGGCGCCTGCAGCCCTACATCACTGTCTACTGATCAATAAAACAAAAATCTATGGTGTCAGCAGCAGCCCACCACCAGGAGAGGAGATGACCAGACTAGGGCACACTAAAAGAAAAGCCCCTCCAGAGGAGAGCGGCCCTCCGTGTACCCAGTCTCTCATACTCCAGAGAACGCACCTTCACCAGGTCACCGAGTATGGTCCTAAACACATCGTCCACTGGGAGGATTTTCCGCTGCGTCGATACTAAGCACCGTGCGTTCCACGTGTGATACCTAACCACTGTGCTAACTAGAAATAAGGTGCAACGGTCCCGACCACCCAGGTCCCCGAATGCTCCATAGGCCCATTCCGCATAAGAGAGACCGGCCAGCCAGGGCCAGCCAATGGAGGTGCCCACCCTGTTGTACACCTCTGTGTTAAAGGGACAACGAAGCAGGAAGTGGTCCATGCTTTCAAGCATGGTACCACAATGCTCCCGAGGACAGTTCCTGTCCTCAGAGCTCCTACACTTCAGATTGTCCCTCACACACAGTTTCCCATGGAAGCAGCGCCAAGCCAAGTCCCAAACCTTCGAGGGGATCCTGATAGAATTCAAAAGATGCAGACCCACCCCAAGATTCCGACTTGGGCAATCCCTGAGCGCCAGAGGCCTCTGAAAATGGGTCAACAGAACCCTTTTGTCAAGGAGCTTCCTTGGCAGAGTCCTGACCTCCCACATTCCCAGACCCCACCGGCGAATTACCTTCAGAATCACGGTAGCGTAAGCCGGGAGATGTCCATGCGGTGTGCGGAGATCCTTCACTTGCCCTCCTGTCTCCCATTCCTGGAAGAAAAGCTGAAACCATCCCTTACAGGAGAATACCCACAGAGGAGCCCTCTCTTTCCAGAGGTTTGCAATATTGATCTTAATGAAGGTATTCACAAGGAATACCACAGGGTTGACCATACCCAACCCTCCTAGTCTCCTCGTACGGTAAGTAACCTCCCTCTTGACCAGGTTCAGTCTATTCCCCCATAACAGTTGAAAGAACAAACTGTAGACCCGAGTCCAGAGAGGCTCTGGCAAGATGCACACACTGCCCAGATAGATCAGCAAAGGGAGCAGGTAAGTTTTGATCAGGTTTATTCTTTCCCTTAGGGTCAAAGACCAACCCTTCCATTGGTTCACCTTCTGAGTGGCGATCTCTAGCCTGCTGTCCCAATTTTGTTTGGGGTAATCCCCCTGGCCAAATTCGATGCCAAGAACTTTTGCAGAGACTTTGGGTTCTGGAAGGGTGTCCGGGAGATCAAAACCAGGATCTCCTCCTCCCAGCCAGAGACTCTCACACTTATCCCGGTTGATCTTAGACCCGGATGCCTCCGAGTAGCGATTTACCTCTGACATCAGCCATTCTGCCTCCCCATCAGAGGAAACAAAAACGGTGACGTCATCGGCATACGCCACCACTCTCAGAGTGGCTTCCGGTGCTGCCCGGTCCATCCCGATCCCAGCCAACGGTCCACGTTCCACCCTCCTAAGAAGTGGGTCAATCGCAAACACGTACAGTAGCGGGCTCAAGGGACAACCCTGGCGAACACCACACCCAACCTCAAAAGAGCTGCCAATCCAACCGTTCACAAGCGGGAAACTCTCTGCCCCAGAGTACAAGGTCTTAAGCCAATCAACGAACCCCCCCGGCAGGCCATACCTCAGAAGGACAGACCAGAGGTACTCATGATTAACCCGATCAAACGCTTTTGCCTGGTCCAATGACAGCATGTACCCCTTCCAGTGGCCAACCCTCCCCTGCTCCACCGCCTCTCGGACACAGAGTACAGCACTAATTGTACTGCGGCCCGGAACAGAGCAATGCTGGGCTCCCGAAAGGAGCTGGGGTGCAAATTTCACCAGTCGATTAAACAGAACCTTTGCCAAAACCTTCCTGTCTGCATTGAGAAGCGCTATGGGACGCCAATTCTCAATGCAAGATGGGTCCTTACCCTTTGACAAGATGATCAGGGCAGACCTCCTCATTGACTTTGGCAGAGTGCCCGAGGAAAGACACTCATTGAATACCTCAGTCAAGAGGGGAACCAAGGCGCCCTTAAAGGTCTTATAGAATTCAGATGTTAAGCCATCCGGACCGGGAGATTTCTTCAGGGCAAGCCCTTCAATCGCCAACTTAACTTCCTCTTCCCTGATCATCTCTGTCAAAACGCCAAAGAGGGGTCTACCCCTGGTTCGGGGACAGCTTCAGCCAGAAAAGCTGATATCTCATCCCATTCCAGATCCCTCTTCCCCAAGAGGTGCGAGTAGAAGGATCTGACGACCTCCAGGATCCCTGATCTGGATCTTTTCAGGGACCCCGCAGTGTCAACCAGTCCTGTAACAACTTTACTATTCACTGACATCTTGCAGTTTCTGTAAGGGTCGGGCGAGCGGTACTTCCCGTAATCCCTCTCAAAAACCAAAGATGCGTGTCTATCATACTGACACCTCATTAGCAAAGATTTCACTCTGGAGATCTCCTCGCGGCTACCTCCAGTTGAGACAAGATGCTCGAGTTTCCTCCTCAGGCCCTGATACAGGCGGTACCTGTCCAGGCTCCTGAGGCTCGAGAGCTGGCGGAAGAATCTCGCCACCCTTTTCTTAAACATCTCCCACCACTCTGACTTACTACTACAAAGATCCAGTAAGGGTACCTGGCTCTGAAGAAAATCCTTAAAGGACTGTCTTATCTCCGCTTCTTCCAAGAGAGACGAATTGAGCCTCCAAAAGCCTCTTCCCATCCGGGGGGTCTCTGTAACATTCAGGGAAAACAAAATCAAACAGTGATCGGAGAACTCCACCTCAACAACAGATACTGCTGAAGAGACGGCTTCCTCCTTTAAATAAAACCTGTCTATCCTGGACCTACAGTTACCTCTATGATAGGTGAACCCCTCGTGGCCTGCGGTGTGCCGGATGTGGACATCCACCAGGCGAGCCTCACTAGCTATACTATTAAGGGCGACGCTATCATAAGTCAGCTTGTTTCTGGAACCTCCTCTATCCCGGGGCCTCGTGACAGTGTTGAAGTCCCCTCCAAAGACGACCTGCCGACTCGTAAAAAGGTAGGGCTTGATCCTCATAAAGAGACACTTCCGGTCCCATTTAGATTGGGGACCATAGATGTTAATGAGCCGAAGCTCTTGTCCCTTCATGAGGACATCTAATATCAGGCACCTCCCCATTTCTAACTCAATAACCCGTCGGCATTCTACCGGTGCGGTAAAAAGGACCGCCACTCCGCTATACGGCTCAGCCGCAAGAGACCAATAGGAGGGCCCGAGTCTCCACTCCCTCTTAGCTATAAACAACTCTGCCATATTTGGCAGCCTAGTCTCTTGCAAAAAGAAAATGTCAGCTTCAACCCGGCTGAGAAAATCAAAGGCCGCAAATCTAGCCATGTTTGACTTAATGCTGGCGACATTAATGGACGCCAGCGTCAACGGAGTGGGTACCGCCATCATTGGTGATTGAGTTAGATGACTTTCTTCTTCCCACTCCCCTTATCCTCTGCCTCAGAGGAGGAATCCTTCCCCCTCTTTAATGACACAGAGGTGTCCATTCCCACATTTTTCCTTCTTTTTTCGTCCTCGTCTCCGGACTCTGGGCCATTCCCTCCCCCCAAGGACCTTGCATCCCCAGGAGAAGGAGACTCGGCGCCCCCTGTAAGCTCCGCTGAAGCCGGATCCTCACCCTCAGCCTCCTCCTCAGAGGAAGAAATGTTATCAAGGGCTTGGAACCGGTTAGAAAGACCAACTAGAGGGGAGTCGGTTTTAACTTCCTTAGGTACCTTGGTCAGAGCGGGAGAAGATGTTTTATCTCCCTTCTTTTTCTTCTTTTTGGTGCCGAGCTTACGCTTGTTCTCTAGCCACCGCTTATTATCCTCATCCATACTTTCATAATGGGAGGATTCTGAAGAAGAGGCAGTTTCCTCCCTGTGGATCCTCCTGACCTCCTCATCCAACTCATCATCCCTCGGGGCCTCAGCAGCAAGACTGGCATCCAGGACAGGGGCTGCCCCGGTAGTCTGGGGCTCGCCCCGCTCCCTCTCCTGTCTGCGCTTGTCTAGACGCCTCAGCTGGGCAGGCGTCTTTTTATTGCTTTTCTTCCCTGGCCCCTCAGCTCCCCCACCCCTGCTAGTCCCCTCCCCAGCAGAATCGGCCTCACGGCTTACTCCCACCGGGGTCTCGACTGCATTAGCAAAGGAGCGAGGACAACGGCTGAATGGGTGACCTAACTCACCACACAGGTGGCACCTAATCTCCACACAAGAGGCGTCAAGATGGCCGACACCCCCACACAACGCGCATTTCTGCACGGTGCAGTTTGCACTGAAGTGTGTGGGGTCGCCGCACCTGTGACAGAGCTTCGGTTGCCCCTGGTAGAAGACCAGGACACGATCCCTACCCAGGAAGGCAGACGATGGAATGTGGGCAACCGTACCACCTGAACGCTTAAGTTTTACCATAAACGTCCAGGCCCCTGACCAGATACCAAACTCGTCGCGGTTTTTCTTTGGCATCTCCACCACCTCTCCATACCGACCAAGCGAAGTCATGATGTCATAGCAAGAAAGCGACTCATTACGAGTCATCACGGTCACTTTCTTGATCTGGTTTTGGCGAGACACTGCCTGAACGGCAAAGTCTCGCCAGCCGGGCTCATTTTTTGCCAACTCATAATTCGCCCAGAAGAGCTCAAGCCCCTCCGGCCGAACAAAGCTGACATCAAACTCAGGCGTGGAATAGGGATGTATCAAGACGTAGATGTCAATCGCCTTGAAGCCCATCCTCAGCAGGAGCTCCTCAACTTTAGACCTTGGAGGACATGCATCACTGCCCCTCCACCGAAGACGGACCACATTCCTACGCACACTGCCTGGCCCGGCTGTTGGGAGGGACCACACTGTATCTCCCCCTTTTTGCTCTCGGAAGGCCCCGAGTCCATGCCTCTCTATCCAGAACGATAGATCAACCTCTCGACCCTCTACCATTAGTGATCTCTCCCCCTTCTTTAGAGCCTCCAGAAGGCGACGTTGCAACATGCCGTCCCCAAAGCCCGGAGACGAGGAGGATGCCCTATTTGCCCCGGAGGTGACACTGGCATAACTCCGGACAGGTGTTGCCACCCCCGGGGGGGCAACCGGACCAGTGACCACGTCAGCCCCAACAGTATCACCATTACCCACCTCCATCTTACCCTCCACCAAACCAGCAACCACACCACCAGACAATGAATTATCCTCATTCACCTCCACCACCACATTCATTCCTGCTGGACCAGTAACAATGGTGGATGACCTTTTGACCTCCGTATCAGGCACAAGGGGCTCAGTCACCTCCATAGAACTGGAGGCGACCTCACCCGCGGTCTTATGTGTGCCCTCCACATCATCGGTCGGTAATTTCCGCTGTTTGGCATTTGGTATAATGTGCCGCTGATCTCTAGCTGCAGTTAGGCGCCGCTGATCTTTAGCATCAGGATCTTCCGGACCAGCAACGCCAACACAAAATAGCACTTTCGTGGGAGGACCGGAGCGCTCAGCCCCAACTGCCCCCTCACACTGCCGCCGCTTCTCAACTAAGTGATCAGCGGCAACAGCATTCAGAGGAGCCGAGGCTACCGGAGCTGCCCCCGACACCGGGCTGCTCCCCCCTCCCACTGAGGAGCGCACCACAGCATCGTGGCCTGATGGAACGCCCGCCGCCGGGCCGCCCTCACTGTCCAGCCTCTCGGCTGATGCACCTCCTGCTACGTCCCCACTACTACAAGCAGAGACGGAGCTCTGCGCCTCACTACCGCGCTCTGTAATCTCCCCGCGCCTTTGCACCGGATCCACAGCAGAACCCGGGCTGGGCTGAGCAACGGGGCTTATACAGTGAGCTGAGCCTGCCGCCGACTCAGGGGGTACAGGGAGGGGGGCATATACGTATCTTACCGCTTCCTGCAGCTTTGGCTTGGTCTTCTTTGCCTTTTTGTGGCCCCCAGGTGCCTCTTCTGGTAGATCGTCACCAAGATGGAAGCTTTGGAGGCACACTGGGGACTCCAGGAGTTTAATCTCCGCCATTAGCGCCCCTCCCTGGCCGCTGCTGTCACTGTCCTCCCCAGAGCCGGCAGAACTGCGACCGGATGTCACTGTCGCCTGTCCTGCAGGGAGCTCGCTGCACGTGGCCTGCGGGTGACTTTGCAGGCTACCAGGTGGGGCTTCCTGCTGGTCATCATCACTCTCATCATCCACCTGGCTCTCAGGCTGCAGCCCCATCTGCCTTTGCTCTCTGGTATCAGCCATTTCTCTAAAGCAGTCTTCATTTATAAGTTTTTCTTTGAAAGGACCACTCTGCTCCCTGATGGTGGCTTTCCTAAGTTCCAGGCGTTGAATTTCACTGCTCAGTCTTTTTACCTTGGCTTGGAGCTTGGCCTTCCTTGGTTTGGAGGCCCCTGCAGCTTTGGCGCTTGTGCAGCGCAGCTCCTCCCGTAGCCTCCTGATGAGCTTACTGGCATCTTCATACTCACGGAGGTGGATCATGACCCGGGAGGCATAGGTGGACACAGACTCCCGGGGTCCCTGCTGCGCCCACCCCCCCTCAGGGAGGTCGGCCTCACCTCCGTGAGCACTCAGCTTTCCTCCGGAAGGAGCGCCATCTTGCACGCCGCTGTCAGGCTTTTCCTCCATGCTGGAAGCCTTGCGGCTTCTGGGGGTCTCCACAATCCCGGGGGGAGTAGGAGCCACATTGCTGTGACTCCTGGTGCAGCGTCTCACCCCCGAGTCCTCTGATGTGCAGGCCGGTTGCTGGTTTCTTCTGCCCCCCGCCGGCCTGGTTCGGGAAGCAGAAGCCTGGGACTTGGCTCCTTCACTCATCCCAGAAACCAGCTCTCCCTCCGGGAAAGAGAGAGAGCAGGTCCCCAGGTGGAGAGGTGTTGGTTCTCAGAGATCAGGAGCTCACAGCAGGATCTGCAGCCACCACACCCGCAATCACCACACTGACTAGCAGCTGATCAGAGCTGCACCCAGTATGCTGCTGGTGGAGTCACTGTGTACATACATTACATTACTGATCCTGAGTTACATCCTGTATTATACTCCAGAGCTGCACTCACTATTCTGCTGGTGCAGTCAATGTGTACATACATTACATTATTGATCCTGTACTGATCCTGAGTTACGTCCTGTATTATACTCCAGAGCTGCACTCACTATTCTGCTGGTGCAGTCACTGTGTACATACATTACATTACTGATCCTGAGTTACATCTTGTATTATACTCCAGAGCTGCGCTCACTATTCTGCTGGTGCAGTCACTATGTACATACATTACATTACTGATCCTGTACTGATCCTGAGTTACATCCTGTATTATACTCCAGAGCTGCACTCACTATTCTGCTGGTGCAGTCAATGTGTACATACATTACATTATTGATCCTGTACTGATCCTGAGTTACGTCCTGTATTATACTCCAGAGCTGCACTCACTATTCTGCTGGTGCAGTCACTGTGCACATACATTACATTACTGATCCTCTACTCATCCTCAGTTACTTCCTTTATTATACTCCAGAGCTGCACTCACTATTCTGCTGGTGGAGTTACTGTGTACATACATTACATTACTGACCATGAGATACATCCTGCATTATACTCCGGAGCTGCACTCACTATTCTGCTGGTACATTCAATGTGTACATAAATTACATTACTGATCCTGAGTTACATCCTGTATTATAATCCAGAGCTGCACTCACTATTCTGCTGGTGCAGTCACTGTGTACATATATTACATTACTGATCCTGTACTGATCCAGACTTACATCCTGCATTATACTCCAGAGCTGCACTCACTATTCTGCTGGTGCAGTCACTGTGCACATATATTACATTACTGATTCTCTACTCATCCTCAGTTACATCCTTTATTATACTCCAGAGTTGCACACACTATTCTGCTGGTGTAGTCACTGTGTACATTCATTACATTACTGATCCTCAGTTACATCCTGTATTATACTCCAGGGCTGCACTCACTATTCTGCTGGTGGAGTCACTGTCTACATTCATTACATTACTGATCCTGAGTTACATCCTGTATTATAATTCAGAGCTGCACTCACTATTCTGCTGGTGCAGTCACTGTCTACATTCATTACATTACTGATCCTGACTTACATCCTGCATTATACTCCAGAGCTGCACTCACTATTCTGCTGGTGCAGTCACTGTGCACATATATTACATTACTGATTCTCTAGTCATCCTCAGTTACATCCTTTATTATACTCCAGAGCTGCACTCACTATTCTGCTGGTGGAGTCACTGTGTACATTCATTACATTACTGATCCTGAGTTACATCCTGTATTATAATCCAGAGCTGCACTCACTATTCTGCTGGTGTAGTCACTGTGTACATACATTACATTACTGATCCTGTACTGTTCCTGAGTTACATCCTGTATTATACTCCAGAGCTGAACTCACTATTGTGCTGGTGCAGTCACTGTGTACATACATTACATTACTGATCCTGTATTGATCATGAGTTACATCCTGTATTATACTCCAGAGCTGCACTCACTTTTCTGCTGGTGCTGTCACTGTGTACATATATTACATTACTGATCCTGTACTGATCCTTAGTTACATCCTGTATTATACTCCAGAGCTGCACTCACTATTGTGCTGGTGCAGTCACTGTGTACATACATTACATTACTGATCCTCTACTCATCCTCAGTTAATTCCTTTATTATACTCCAGAGCTGCACTCACTATTCTGCTGGTGGAGTCACTGTGTACATACATTACATTACTGATCCTGAGTTCCATCCTGTATTATAATCCAGAGCTGCACTCACTATTCTGCTAGTGCAGTCACTGTGTACATACATTACATTACTGATCCTGAGTTCCATCCTGTATTATACTCCAGAGCTGCACTCACTATTCTGCTGGTGCAGTCACTGTGCACATACATTACATTACTGATCCGGTTCTGATCCTGAGTTACATCCTGTATTATACTCCAGAGCTGAACTCACTATTCTGCTGGTGCAGTCACTGTGTACATACATTACATTACTGATCCTGTACTGATCCTGAGTTACATCCTGTATTATACTCCAGAGCTGTACTCACTATTCTGCTGGTGCAGCCACTGTGTACATATATTACATTACTGATCCTGTACTGATCCTGAGTTACATCCTGTATTATACTCCAGAGCTGCACTCACTATTCTGCTAGTGCAGTCACTGTGTACATACATTACATTACTGATCCTGAGTTCCAGCCTGTATTATACTCCAGAACTGCACTCACTATTCTGCTAGTGCAGTCACTGTGTACATACATTACATTACTGATCCTGAGTTCCATCCTGTATTATACTCCAGAGCTGCACCCACTATTCTGCTGGTGCAGTCACTGTGCACATACATTACATTACTGATCCGGTTCTGATCCTGAGCTACATCCTGTATTATACTCCAGAGATGCACTCACTATTCTGCTGGTGCAGTCACTGTGTGCATACATTACATTACTGATCCTGTACTGATCCTGAGTTACATCCCTTATTATACCCCAGAGCTGCACTCACTATTCTGCTAGTGCAGTCACTGTGTACATACATTACATTACTGATCCTGAGTTCCATCCTGTATTATACTCCAGAGCTGCACTCACTATTCTGCTGGTACAGTCACTGTGTACATACATTACATTACTGATCCTGTACTGATCCTTAGTTACATCCTATATTATACTCCAGAGCTGCAGTCACTATTCTGCTGGTGCAGTCACTGTGTGCATACATTACATTACTGATCCTGAGTTACATCCTGTATTATAATCCTGAGCTGTTCTCACTATTCTGCTGGTGCAGTCACTGTGTACATACATTACATTACTCATCCTGAGTTACATCTTGTATTATAATCCAGAGCTGCACTCACTATTCTGCTGGTGCAGTCACTGTGCACATATATTACATTACTGATTCTCTACTCATCCTCAGTTACATCCTTTATTATACTTCAGAGCTGCACACACTATTCTGCTGGTGGAGTCACTGTCTACATTCATTACATTACTGATCCTGAGTTACATCCTGTATTATAATTCAGAGCTGCACTCACTATTCTGCTGGTGCAGTCACTGTCTACATTCATTACATTACTGATCCTGACTTACATCCTGCATTATACTCCAGAGCTGCACTCACTATTCTGCTGGTGCAGTCACTGTGCACATATATTACATTACTGATTCTCTAGTCATCCTCAGTTACATCCTTTATTATACTCCAGAGCTGCACACACTATTCTGCTGGTGGAGTCACTGTGTACATACATTACATTACTGATCCTGAGTTACATCCTGTATTATAATCCAGAGCTGCACACACTATTCTGCTGGTGGAGTCACTGTGTACATTCATTACATTACTGATCCTGAGTTACATCCTGTATTATAATCCAGAGCTGCACACACTATTCTGCTGGTGGAGTCACTGTGTACATTCATTACATTACTGATCCTGAGTTACATCCTGTATTATAATCCAGAGCTGCACACACTATTCTGCTGGTGGAGTCACTGTGTACATTCATTATATTACTGATCCTGAGTTACATCCTGTATTACACTCCAGAGCTGCACTCACTATTCTGCTGGTGCAGTCACTGTGTACATACATTACATTACTGATCCTGAGTTACATCCTGTATTATAATCCAGAGCTGCACTCACTATTCTGCTGGTGTAGTCACTGTGTACATACATTACATTACTGATCCTGTACTGATCCTGAGTTACATCCTGTATTATACTCCAGAGCTGAACTCACTATTGTGCTGGTGCAGTCACTGTGTACATACATTACATTACTGTTCCTGTACTGATCATGAGTTACATCCTGTATTATACTCCAGAGCTGCACTCACTTTTCTGCTGGTGCTGTCACTGTGTACATATATTACATTACTGATCCTGTACTGATCCTTAGTTACATCCTGTATTATACTCCAGAGCTGAACTCACTATTGTGCTGGTGCAGTCACTGTGTACATACATTACATTACTGATCCTCTACTCATCCTCAGTTAATTCCTTTATTATACTCCAGAGCTGCACTCACTATTCTGCTGGTGGAGTCACTGTGTACATACATTACATTACTGATCCTGAGTTCCATCCTGTATTATACTCCAGAGCTGCACTCACTATTCTGCTAGTGCAGTCACTGTGTACATACATTACATTACTGATCCTGAGTTCCATCCTGTATTATACTCCAGAGCTGCACTCACTATTCTGCTGGTGCAGTCACTGTGCACATACATTACATTACTGATCCGGTTCTGATCCTGAGTTACATCCTGTATTATACTCCAGAGCTGAACTCACTATTCTGCTGGTGCAGTCACTGTGTACATACATTACATTACTGATCCTGTACTGATCCTGAGTTACATCCTGTATTATACTCCAGAGCTGCACTCACTATTCTGCTGGTGCAGCCACTGTGTAAATATATTACATTACTGATCCTGTACTGATCCTGAGTTACATCCCTTATTATACCCCAGAGCTGCACTCACTATTCTGCTAGTGCAGTCACTGTGTACATACATTACATTACTGATCCTGAGTTCCATCCTGTATTATACTCCAGAGCTGCACTCACTATTCTGCTGGTACAATCACTGTGTACATACATTACATTACTGATCCTGTACTGATCCTTAGTTACATCCTATATTATACTCCAGAGCTGCACTCACTATTCTGCTGGTGCAGTCACTGTGTGCATACATTACATTACTGATCCTGAGTTACATCCTGTATTATAATCCTGAGCTGTACTCACTATTCTGCTGGTGCAGTCACTGTGTACATATATTACATTACTAATCTTGTACTTATCCTGACTTGCATCCAGTATTATACTCCAGAGCTGCACTCACTATTCTGCTTGTGCAGTCACTGTGCACATACATTACATTACTGATCCTCTACTGATCCTCAGTTACATCCTGTATTATACTCCAGAGCTGCACTCACTATTCTGCTGGTGGAGTCACTGTGTACATACATTACATTACTGATCCTGCACTGATCCTGAGTTATATACTGTATTATACTCCAGAGCTGCTCTCACTATTCTGCTAGTGCAGTCACTGTGTACATACATTACATTACTGATCCTGAGTTACATCCTGTATTATACTCCAGAGCTGTACTCACTATTCTGCTGGTGCAGTCACTGTGTACATACATTACATTACTCATCCTGAGTTACATCTTGTATTATAATCCAGAGCTGCACTCACTATTCTGCTGGTGCAGTCACTGTGTACATACATTACATTATTGATCCTGTACTGATCCTGAGTTACATCCTGTATTATACTCCAGAGCAGCACTCACTATTCTGCTGGTTCAGTCACTGTGTACATACATTACATTACTGATCCTGAGTTACATCTTGTATTATAATCCAGAGCTGCACTCTCTATTCTGCTGGTGCAGTCACTGTGCACATACATTACATTACTGATCCTGTACTGATCCTGACTTACATACTGTATTATACTGCAGAGCTGCACTCACTATTCTGCTGGTGCAGTCACTGTGCACATACATTACATTACTGATCCTCTACTCATCCTCAGTTACTTCTTTATTATACTCCAGAGCTGCACTCACTATTCTGCTCGTGGGGTCACTGTGTACATACATAATATTACTGATCCTGAGTTACATCCTCTATTATAATCCAGAGCTGCACACACTATTCTGCTGGTGCAGTCACTGTGTACATACATTACATTACTGATCCTGAGATACATCCTGTATTATACTCCAGAGCTGCACTCACTATTCTGCTGGTGCAGTCACTGTGTACATACATTACTGATCCTGAGTTCCATCCTGTATTATACTCGAGAGCTGAACTCACTATTCTGCTGGTGCAGTCACTGTGTACATACATTACATTACTGATCCTGAGTTCCATCCTGTATTATACTCCAGAGCTGTACTCACTATTCTGCTGGTGCAGTCACTGTGTACATACATTACATTACTGATCCTGTACTGATCCTGAGTTACATCCTATATTATACTCCAGAACTGCACTCACTATTCTGCTGGTGCAGTCACTGTGTACATACATTACATTACTGATCCTGAGTTACATCCTGTTTTATAATCCAGAGCTGCACTCACAATTCTGCTTGTGCAGTCACTGTGTACATATATTACATTACTGATCCTGTACTGATCCTGACTTACATCCTGTATTATACTCCAGAGCTGCACTCACTATTCTGCTGGTGCAGTCACTGTGCACATACATTACATTACTGACCCTCTACTGATCCTCAGATACATCCTGTATTATACTTCAGAGCTGCACTCACTATTCTGCTGGTGGAGTCACTGTGTACATACATTACATTACTGATCCTGCACTGATCCTGAGTTCCATCCTGTATTATACTCCAGAGCTGCACTCACTATTCTGCTGGTGCAGTCACTGTGTACATAAATTACATTACTGATCCTGTACTGATCCTGAGTTCCATCCTGTATTATACTCCAGAGCTGCACTCACTATTCTGCTAGTGCAGTCACTGTGTACATACATTACATTACTGATCCTGTACTGATCCTGAGTTCCATCCTGTATTATACTGCAGACCTGCACTCACTATTCTGCTGGTGCAGTCACTGTGTACATACATTACATTACTGATCCGGTTCTGATCCTGAGTTACATCCTGTATTATATTCCAGAGCTGCACTCACTATTCTGCTGGTGCAGTCACTGTGTACATACATTACATTACTGATCCTGTACTGATCCTGAGTTACATCATGTATTATACTCCAGAGCTGCACTCACTATTCTGCTGGTGCAGCCACTGTGTACATATATTACATTACTGATCCTGTACTGATCCTGAGTTACATCCCTTATTATACCCCAGAGCTGCACTCACTATTCTGCTAGTGCTGTCACTGTGCACATACATAACACTACTGATCCTGAGTTCCATCCTGTATTATACTCCAGAGCTGCACTCACTATTCTGCTGCTGCAGTCACTGTGTACATACATTACATTACTCATCCTGAGTTACATCTTGTATTATAATCCAGAGCTGCACTCACTATTCTGCTGGTGCAGTCACTGTGTACATACATTACATTACTGATCCTGAGTTACATCTTGTATTATAATCCAGAGCTGCACTCTCTATTCTGCTGGTGCAGTCACTGTGCACATACATTACATTACTGATCCGGTTCTGATCCTGAGTTACATCCTGTATTATATTCCAGAGCTGCACTCACTATTCTGCTGGTGCAGTCACTGTGTACATACATTACATTACTGATCCTGTACTGATCCTGAGTTACATCATGTATTATACTCCAGAGCTGCACTCACTATTCTGCTGGTGCAGCCACTGTGTACATATATTACATTACTGATCCTGTACTGATCCTGAGTTACATCCTGTATTATACTCCAGAGCTGCACTCACTATTCTGCTAGTGCAGTCACTGTGTACATACATTACATTACTGATCCTGAGTTCCATCCTGTATTATACTCCAGAGCTGCACTCACTATTCTGCTAGTGCAGTCACTGTGTACATACATTACATTACTGATCCTGAGTTCCATCCTGTATTATACTCCAGAGCTGCACTCACTATTCTGCTAGTGCAGTCACTGTGTACATACATTACATTACTGATCCTGAGTTCCATCCTGTATTATACTCCGGAGCTGCACTCACTATTCTGCTGGTGCAGTCACTGTGCACATACATTACATTACTGATCCGGTTCTGATCCTGAGTTACATCCTGTATTATATTCCAGAGCTGCACTCACTATTCTGCTGGTGCAGTCACTGTGTACATACATTACATTACTGATCCTGTACTGATCCTGAGTTACATCATGTATTATACTCCAGAGCTGCACTCACTATTCTGCTGGTGCAGCCACTGTGTACATATATTACATTACTGATCCTGTACTGATCCTGAGTTACATCCCTTATTATACCCCAGAGCTGCACTCACTATTCTGCTAGTGCTGTCACTGTGCACATACATTACAGTACTGATCCTGAGTTCCATCCTGTATTATACTCCAGAGCTGCACTCACTATTCTGCTGCTGCAGTCACTGTGTACATACATTACATTACTCATCCTGAGTTACATCTTGTATTATAATCCAGAGCTGCACTCACTATTCTGCTGGTGCAGTCACTGTGTACATACATTACATTACTGATCCTGAGTTACATCTTGTATTATAATCCAGAGCTGCACTCTCTATTCTGCTGGTGCAGTCACTGTGCACATACATTACATTACTGATCCTGTACTGATCCTGACTTACATACTGTATTATACTCCAGAGCTGCACTCACTATTCTGCTGGTGGAGTCACTGTGTACATACATTACATTACTGATCCTGAGATACATCCTGTATTATACTCCAGAGCTGCACTCACTATTCTGCTGGTGCAGTCACTGTGTACATACATTACTGATCCTGAGTTACATCCTGTATTATACTCGAGAGCTGAACTCACTATTCTGCTGGTGCAGTCACTGTGTACATACATTACATTACTGATCCTGAGTTCCATCCTGTATTATACTCCAGAGCTGTACTCACTATTCTGCTGGTGCAGTCACTGTGTACATACAATTACATTACTGATCCTGTACTGATCCTGAGTTACATCCTGTATTATACTCCAGAGCTGCACTCACTATTCTGCTTGTGCAGTCACTGTGTACATATATTACATTACTGATCCTGTACTGATCCTGACTTACATCCTGTATTATACTCCAGAGCTGCACTCACTATTCTGCTGGTGCAGTCACTGTGCACATACATTACATTACTGACCCTCTACTGATCCTCAGATACATCCTGTATTATACTTCAGAGCTGCACTCACTATTCTGCTGGTGGAGTCACTGTGTACATACATTACATTACTGATCCTGCACTGATCCTGAGTTATATCCTGTATTATACTCCAGAGCTGCACTCACTATTCTGCTGGTGCAGTCACTGTGCACATGCATTACATTACTGATCCGTTTCTGATCCTGAGTTACATCCTGTATTATACTCCAGAGCTGCACTCACTATTCTGCTGGTGCAGTCACTGTGTACATACATTACATTACTGATTCTGTACTGATCCTGAGTTACATCCTGTATTATACTCCAGAGCTGCACTCACTGTTCTGCTGGTGCAGCCACTGTGAACATATATTACATTATTGATCCTGTACTGATCCTGAGTTACATCCTGTATTATACTCCAGAGCTGCACTCACTATTCTGCTAGTGCAGTCACTGTGCACATACATTACATTACTGATCCTGAGTTCCATCCTGTATTATACTCCAGAGCTGCACTCACTATTCTGCTAGTGCAGTCACTGTGAACATACATTACATTACTGATCCTGAGTTCCATCCTGTATTATACTCCAGAGCTGCACTCACTATTCTGCTGGTGCAGTCACTGTGCACATACATTACATTACTGATCCGGTTCTGATCCTGAGTTACATCCTGTATTATACTCCAGAGCTGCACTCACTATTCTGCTGGTGCAGTCACTGTGTACATACATTACATTACTGATCCTGTACTGATCCTGAGTTACATCATGTATTATACTCCAGAGCTGCACTCACTATTCTGTTGGTGCAGCCACTGTGTACATATATTACATTACTGATCCTGTACTGATCCTGAGTTACATCCCTTATTATACCCCAGAGCTGCACTCACTATTCTGCTAGTGCAGTCACTGTGTACATACATTATACTACTGATCCTGAGTTCAATCCTGTATTATACTCCAGAGCTGCACTCACTATTCTGCTGGTGCAGTCACTGTGTACATACATTACATTACTGATCCTGAGTTACATCCTATATTATACTCCAGAGCTGCACTCACTATTCTGCTGGTGCAGTCACTGTGTACAAACATTACATTTCTGATCCTGAGTTACATCCTGTATTATAATCATGAGCTGTACTCACTATTCTGCTGGTGCAGTCACTGTGTACATATATTACATTACTGATCTTGTACTGATCCTGACTTGCATCCTGTATTATACTCCAGAGCTGCACTCACTATTCTGCTTGTTCAGTCACTGTGCACATACATTACATTACTGATCCTCAGTTATATCCTGTATTATACTCCAGAGCTGCACTCACTATTCTGCTAGTGCATTCTCTGTGTACATACATTACATTACTGATCCTGAGTTATATACTGTATTATACTCCAGAGCTGCTCTCACTATTCTGCTGGTGCAGTCACTGTGCACATACATTACATTACTGATCCTGTACTGATCCTGAGTTACATCCTGTATTATACTCCAGAGCTGCACTCACTATTCTGCTGGTGCAGTCACTGTGTACATACATTACATTACTAATCCTGTGCTGATCCTGAGTTACATCCTGTATTATACTCCAGAGCTGCACTCACTATTCTGCTGGTGCAGTCACTGTGTACATACATTATATTACTGATCCTGTACTGATCCTGAGTTGCATCCTGTATTATACTCCAGAGCTGCACTCACTATTCTGCTGGTGCAGTCACTGTGTACATACATTACGTTACTGATTCTGTACTGATCCTGAGTTACATCCTGTATTATACTCCAGAGCTGCACTCACTATTCTGCTGGTTCAGTCACTGTGTACATACATTACATTACTGATCCTGAGTTACATCTTGTATTATAATCCAGAGCTGCACTCTCTATTCTGCTGGTGCAGTCACTGTGCACATACATTACATTACTGATCCTGTACTGATCCTGACTTACATACTGTATTATACTCCAGAGCTGCACTCACTATTCTGCTGTTGCAGTCACTGTGCACATACATTACATTACTGATCCTCTACTCATCTTCAGTTACTTCCTTTATTATACTCCAGAGCTGCACTCACTATTCTGCTCGTGGGGTCACTGTGTACATACATAATATTACTGATCCTGAGTTACATCCTCTATTATAATCCAGAGCTGCACACAATATTCTGCTGGTGCAGTCACTGTGTACATACATTACATTACTGATCCTGAGATACATCCTGTATTATACTCCAGAGCTGTACTCACTATTCTGCTGGTGCAGACACTGTGTACATACATTACATTGCTGATCCTGTACTGATCCTGAGTTACATCCTATATCATACTCCAGAGCTGCACTCACTATTCTGCTGGTGCAGTCAATGTGTACATACATTACATTACTGATCCTGAGTTACATCCTGTTTTATAATCCAGAGCTGCACTCACTATTCTGCTTGTGCAGTCACTGTGTACATATATTACATTACTGATCCTGTACTGATCCTGACTTACATCCTGTATTATACTCCAGAGTTGCACTCACTATTCTGCTGGTGGAGTCACTGTGTACATACATTACATTACTGATCCTGCACTGATCCTGAGTTATATCCTGTATTATACTCCAGAGCTGCACTCACTATTCTGCTGGTGCAGTCACTGTGCACATACATTACATTACTGATCCGGTTTTGTTCCTGAGTTCCATCCTGTATTATACTCCAGAGCTGCACTCACTATTCTGCTGGTGCAGCCACTGTGTACATATATTACATTACTGATCCTGTACTGATCCTGAGTTACATCCTGTGTTATACTCCAGAGCTGCACTCACTATTCTGCTAGTGCAGTCACTGTGTACATACATTACATTACTGATCCTGAGTTCCATCCTGTATTATACTCCAGAGCTGCACTCACTATTCTGCTGGTGCAGTCACTGTGTACATACATTACATTACTGATCCGGTTCTGATCCTGAGTTACATCCTGTATTATATTCCAGAGCTGCACTCACTATTCTGCTGGTGCAGTCACTGTGTACATATATTACATTACTAATCCTGTACTGATCCTGAGTTACATCCCTTATTATACCCCAGAGCTGCACTCACTATTCTGCTAGTGCTGTCACTGTGCACATACATTACACTACTGATCCTGAGTTCCATCCTGTATTATACTCCAGAGCTGCACTCACTATTCTGCTGCTGCAGTCACTGTGTAAATACATTACATTACTCATCCTGAGTTACATCTTGTATTATAATCCAGAGCTGCACTCACTATTCTGCTGGTGCAGTCACTGTGTACATACATTACATTACTGATCCTGAGTTACATCTTGTATTATAATCCAGAGCTGCACTCTCTATTCTGCTGGTGCAGTCACTGTGCACATACATTACATTACTGATCCGGTTCTGATCCTGAGTTACATCCTGTATTATATTCCAGAGCTGCACTCACTATTCTGCTGGTGCAGTCACTGTGTACATACATTACATTACTGATCCTGTACTGATCCTGAGTTACATCATGTATTATACTCCAGAGCTGCACTCACTATTCTGCTGGTGCAGCCACTGTGTACATATATTACATTACTGATCCTGTACTGATCCTGAGTTACATCCTGTATTATACTCCAGAGCTGCACTCACTATTCTGCTAGTGCAGTCACTGTGTACATACATTACATTACTGATCCTGAGTTCCATCCTGTATTATACTCCAGAGCTGCACTCACTATTCTGCTAGTGCAGTCACTGTGTACATACATTACATTACTGATCCTGAGTTCCATCCTGTATTATACTCCAGACCTGCACTCACTATTCTGCAGGTGCAGTCACTGTGCACATACATTACATTACTGATCCTGAGATACATCCTGTATTATACTCCAGAGCTGTACTCACTATTCTGCTGGTGCAGACACTGTGTACATACATTACATTGCTGATCCTGTACTGATCCTGAGTTACAGCCTATATTATACTCCAGAGCTGCACTCACTATTCTGCTGGTGCAGTCAATGTGTACATACATTACATTACTGATCCTGAGTTACATCCTGTTTTATAATCCAGAGCTGCACTCACTATTCTGCTTGTGCAGTCACTGTGTACATATATTACATTACTGATCCTGTACTGATCCTGACTTACATCCTGTATTATACTCCAGAGTTGCACTCACTATTCTGCTGGTGCAGTCACTGTGTACATACATTACATTACTGATCCTGCACTGATCCTGAGTTATATCCTGTATTATACTCCAGAGCTGCACTCACTATTCTGCTGGTGCAGTCACTGTGCACATACATTACATTACTGATCCGGTTCTGATCCTGAGTTACATCCTGTATTATACTCCAGAGCTGCACTCACTATTCTGCTGGTGCAGTCACTGTGTACATACATTACATTACTGATCCTGTACTGATCCTGAGTTACATCCTGTATTATATTCCAGAGCTGCAATCACTATTCTGCTGGTGCAGCCACTGTGTACATATATTACATTACTGATCCTGTACTTATCCTGAGTTACATCCTGTATTATACTCCAGAGCTGCACTCACTATTCTGCTAGTGCAGTCACTGTGTACATACATTACATTACTGATCCTGAGTTCCATCCTGTATTATACTCCAGAGCTGCACTCACTATTCTGCTAGTGCAGTCACTGTGTACATACATTACATTACTGATCCTGAGTTCCATCCTGTATTATACTCCAGAGCTGCACTCACTATTCTGCTGGTGCAGTCACTGTGCACATACATTACATTACTGATCCGGTTCTGATCCTGAGTTACATCCTGTATTATACTCCAGAGCTGCACTCACTATTCTGCTGGTGCAGTCACTGTGTACATACATTACATTACTGATCCTGTACTGATCCTGAGTTACATCCTGTATTATACTCCAGAGCTGCACTCACTATTCTGCTAGTGCAGTCGCTGTGTACATACATTACATTACTGATCCTGAGTTCCATCCTGTATTATACTCCAGAGCTGCACTCACTATTCTGCTAGTGCAGTCGCTGTGTACATACATTACATTACTGATCCTGAGTTCCATCCTGTATTATACTCCAGAGCTGCACTCACTATTCTGCTGGTGCAGTCACTGTGCACATACATTACATTACTGATCCGGTTCTGATCCTGAGTTACATCCTGTATTATACTCCAGAGATGCACTCACTATTCTGCTTGTGCAGTCTCTGTGTACATACATTACATTACTGATCCTCTACTGATCCTGAGTTACATCCTGTATTATACTCCAGGGCTGCACTCACTATTCTGCTGGTGCACCACTGTGTACATATATTACATTACTGATCCTGTACTGATCCTGAGTTACATCCCTTATTATACCCCAGAGCTGCACTCACTAATCTGCTAGTGCAGTCACTGTGTACATACATTACATTACTGATCCTGAGTTCCATCCTGTATTATACTCCAGAGCTGCACTCACTATTCTGCTGGTGCAGTCACTGTGTACATACATTACATTACTGATCCTGTACTGATCCTGAGTTACATCCTATATTATACTCCAGAGCTGCACTCACTATTCTGCTGGTGCAGTCACTGTGTGCATACATTACATTACTGATCCTGAGTTACATCCTGTATTATAATCCTGAGCTGTACTCACTGTTCTGCTGGTGCAGTCACTGTGTACATATATTACATTACTAATCTTGTACTTATCCTGACTTGCATCCTGTATTATACTCCAGAGCTGCACTCACTATTCTGCTTGTGCAGTCACTGTGCACATACATTACATTACTGATCCTCTACTGATCCTCAGTTACATCCTGTATTATACTCCAGAGCTGCACTCACTATTCTGCTGGTGGAGTCACTGTGTACATACATTACATTACTGATCCTGCACTGATCCTGAGTTATATACTGTATTATACTCCAGAGCTGCTCTCACTATTCTGCTGGTGCAGTCACTGTGTACATACATTACATTACTGATCCTGAGTTACATCCTGTATTATACTCCAGAGCTGTACTCACTATTCTGCTGGTGCAGTCACTGTGTACATACATTACATTACTCATCCTGAGTTACATCTTGTATTATAATCCAGAGCTGCACTCACTATTCTGCTGGTGCAGTCACTGTGCACATACATTACATTATTGATCCTGTACTGATCCTGAGTTACATCCTGTATTATACTCCAGAGCAGCACTCACTATTCTGCTGGTTCAGTCACTGTGTACATACATTACATTACTGATCCTGAGTTACATCTTGTATTATAATCCAGAGCTGCACTCTCTATTCTGCTGGTGCAGTCACTGTGCACATACATTACATTACTGATCCTGTACTGATCCTGACTTACATACTGTATTATACTCCAGAGCTGCACTCACTATTCTGCTGGTGCAGTCACTGTGCACATACATTACATTACTGATCCTCTACTCATCCTCAGTTACTTCCTTTATTATACTCCAGAGCTGCACTCACTATTCTGCTGGTGGATTCACTGTGTACATACATTACATTACTGATCCTGCACTGATCCTGAGTTATATCCTGTATTATACTCCAGAGCTGCTCTCACTATTCTGCTGGTGCAGTCACTGTGCACATACATTACATTACTGATCCAGTTCTGTTCCTGAGTTCCATCCTGTATTATACTCCAGAGCTGCACTCACTATTCTGCTGGTGCAGCCACTGTGTACATATATTACATTACTGATCCTGTACTGATCCTGAGTTACATCCTGTATTATACTCCAGAGCTGCACTCACTGTTCTGCTAGTGCAGTCACTGTGTACATACATTACATTACTGATCCTGAGTTCCATCCTGTATTATACCCCAGAGCTGCACGCACTATTCTGCTAGTGCTGTCACTGTGCACATACATTACACTACTGATCCTGAGTTCCATCCTGTATTATACTCCAGAGCTGCACTCACTATTCTGCTGCTGCAGTCACTGTGTACATACATTACATTACTCATCCTGAGTTACATCTTGTATTATAATCCAGAGCTGCACTCACTATTCTGCTGGTGCAGTCACTGTGTACATACATTACATTACTGATCCTGAGTTACATCTTGTATTATAATCCAGAGCTGCACTCTCTATTCTGCTGGTGCAGTCACTGTGCACATACATTACATTACTGATCCTGTACTGATCCTGACTTACATACTGTATTATACTCCAGAGCTGCACTCACTATTCTGCTGGTGCAGTCACTGTGCACATACATTACATTACTGATCCTCTACTCATCCTCAGTTACTTCCTTTATTATACTCCAGAGCTGCGCTCACTATTCTGCTCGTGGGGTCACTGTGTACATACATAATATTACTGATCCTGAGTTACATCCTGTATTATACTCCAGAGCTGCACTCACTATTCTGCTGGTGCAGTCACTGTGTACATACATTACTGATCCTGAGTTACATCCTGTATTATACTCGAGAGCTGAACTCACTATTCTGCTTGTGCAGTCACTGTGTACATACATTACATTACTGATCCTGAGTTCCATCCTGTATTATACTCCAGAGCTGTACTCACTATTCTGCTGGTGCAGTCACTGTGTACATACAATTACATTACTGATCCTGTACTGATCCTGAGTTACATCCTGTATTATACTCCAGAGCTGCACTCACTATTCTGCTTGTGCAGTCACTGTGTACATATATTACATTACTGATCGTGTACTGATCCTGACTTACATCCTGTATTATACTCCAGAGCTGCACTCACTATTCTGCTGGTGCAGTCACTGTGCACATACATTACATTACTGACCCTCTACTGATCCTCAGATACATCCTGTATTATACTTCAGAGCTGCACTCACTATTCTGCTGGTGGAGTCACTGTGTACATACATTACATTACTGATCCTGCACTGATCCTGAGTTATATCCTGTATTATACTCCAGAGCTGCACTCACTATTCTGCTGGTGCAGTCACTGTGCACATGCATTACATTACTGATCCGTTTCTGATCCTGAGTTACATCCTGTATTATACTCCAGAGCTGCACTCACTATTCTGCTGGTGCAGTCACTGTGTACATACATTACATTACTGATCCTGTACTGATCCTGAGTTACATCCTGTATTATACTCCAGAGCTGCACTCACTGTTCTGCTGGTGCAGCCACTGTGTACATATATTACATTATTGATCCTGTACTGATCCTGAGTTACATCCTGTATTATACTCCAGAGCTGCACTCACTATTCTGCTAGTGCAGTCACTGTGTACATACATTACATTACTGATCCTGAGTTCCATCCTGTATTATACTCCAGACCTGCACTCACTATTCTGCTAGTGCAGTCACTGTGTACTTACATTACATTACTGATCCTGAGTTACATCCTGTATTATACTCCAGAGCTGCACTCACTATTCTGCTAGTGCAGTCACTGTGAACATACATTACATTACTGATCCTGAGATCCATCCTGTATTATACTCCAGAGCTGCACTCACTATTCTGCTGGTGCAGTCACTGTGTACATACATTACATTACTGATCAGGTTCTGATCCTGAGTTACATCCTGTATTATACTCCAGAGCTGCACTCACTATTCTGCTGGTGCAGTCAGTGTGTACATACATTACATTACTGATCCTGTACTGATCCTGAGTTACATCCTGTATTATACTCCAGAACTGCACTCACTATTCTGCTAGTGCAGCCACTGTGTACATATATTACATTACTGATCCTGTACTGATCCTGAGTTCCATCCTGTATTATACTCCAGAGCTGCACTCACAATTCTGCTTGTGCAGTCACTGTGTACATATATTACATTACTGATCCTGTAATGATCCTGAGTTACATCCCTTATTATACCCCAGAGCTGCACTCACTATTCTGCTAGTGCAGTCACTGTGAACATACATTATACTACTGATCCTGAGTTCCATCCTGTATTATACTCCAGAGCTGCACTCACTATTCTGCTGGTGCAGTCACTGTGTACATACATTACATTACTGATCCTGAGTTACATCCTATATTATACTCCAGAGCTGCACTCACTATTCTGCTGGTGCAGTCACTGTGTACATACATTACATTTCTGATCCTGAGTTACATCCTGTATTATAATCATGAGCTGTACTCACTATTCTGCTGGGGCAGTCACTGTGTACATATATTACATTACTGATCTTGTACTGATCCTGACTTGCATCCTGTATTATACTCCAGAGCTGCACTCACTATTCTGCTTGTTCAGTCACTGTACACATACATTACATTACTGATCCTCAGTTATATCCTGTATTATACTCCAGAGCTGCACTCACTATTCTGCTAGTGCATTCTCTGTGTACATACATTACATTACTGATCCTGAGTTATATACTGTATTATACTCCAGAGCTGCTCTCACTATTCTGTTGGTGCAGTCACTGTGCACATACATTACATTACTGATCCTGTACTGATCCTGAGTTACATCCTGTATTATACTCCAGAGCTGCACTCACTATTCTGCTGGTGCAGTCACTGTGTACATACATTACATTACTAATCCTGTGCTGATCCTGAGTTACATCCTGTATTATACTCCAGAGCTGCACTCACTATTCTGCTGGTGCAGTCACTGTGTACATACATTATATTACTGATCCTGTACTGATCCTGAGTTACATCCTGTATTATACTCCAGAGCTGCACTCACTATTCTGCTGGTGCAGTCACTGTGTACATACATTACATTACTGATTCTGTACTGATCCTGAGTTACATCCTGTATTATACTCCAGAGCTGCACTCACTATTCTGCTGGTGCAGCCACTGTGTACATACATTACATTATTGATCCTGTACTGATCCTGAGTTACATCCTGTATTATACTCCAGAGCAGCACTCACTATTCTGCTGGTTCAGTCACTGTGTACATACATTACATTACTGATCCTGAGTTACATCTTGTATTATAATCCAGAGCTGCACTCTCTATTCTGCTGGTGCAGTCACTGTGCACATACATTACATTAATGATCCTGTACTGATCCTGACTTACATACTGTATTATACTCCAGAGCTGCACTCACTATTCTGCTGGTGCAGTCACTGTGCACATACATTACATTACTGATCCTCTACTCATCCTCAGTTACTTCCTTTATTATACTCCAGAGCTGCACTCACTATTCTGCTCGTGGGGTCACTGTGTACATACATAATATTACTGATCCTGAGTTACATCCTCTATTATAATCCAGAGCTGCACACACTATTCTGCTGGTGCAGTCACTGTGTACATACATTACATTACTGATCCTGAGATACATCCTGTGTTATACTCCAGAGCTGCACTCACTATTCTGCTGGTGCAGTCACTGTGTACTTACATTACTGATCCTGAGTTACATCCTGTATTATACTCGAGAGCTGAACTCACTATTCTGCTGGTGCAGTCACTGTGTACATACATTACATTACTGATCCTGAGCTCCATCCTGTATTATACTCCAGAGCTGTACTCACTATTCTGCTGGTGCAGTCACTGTGTACATACATTACATTACTGATCCTGTACTGATCCTGAGTTACATCCTATATTATACTCCAGAGCTGCACTCACTATTCTGCTGGTGCAGTCACTGTGTACATACATTACATTACTGATCCTGAGTTACATCCTGTTTTATAATCCAGAGCTGCACTCACTATTCTGCTTGTGCAGTCACTGTGTACATATATTACATTACTGATCCTGTACTGATCCTGACTTACATCCTGTATTATACTCCAGAGCTGCACTCACTATTCTGCTGGTGCAGTCACTGTGCACATACATTACATTACTGACCCTCTACTGATCCTCAGATACATCCTGTATTATACTTCAGAGCTGCACTCACTATTCTGCTGGTGGAGTCACTGTGTACATACATTACATTACTGATCCTGCACTGATCCTGAGTTATATCCTGTATTATACTCCAGAGCTGCACTCACTATTCTGCTGGTGCAGTCACTGTGCACATACATTACATTACTGATCCGGTCCTGTTCCTGAGTTCCATCCTGTATTATACTCCAGAGCTGCACTCACTATTCTGCTGGTGCAGCCACTGTGTACATATATTACATTACTGATCCTGTACTGATCCTGAGTTACATCCTGTATTATACTCCAGAGCTGCACTCACTATTCTGCTAGTGCAGTCACTGTGTACATACATTACATTACTGATCCTGAGTTCCATCCTTTATTATACTCCAGAGCTGCACTTACTATTCTGCTAGTGCAGTCACTTTGTACATACATTACATTACTGATCCGGTTCTGATCCTGAGTTACATCCTGTATTATATTCCAGAGCTGCACTCACTATTCTGCTGGTGCAGTCACTGTGTACATACATTACATTACTGATCCTGTACTGATCCTGAGTTACATCATGTATTATACTCCAGAGCTGCACTCACTATTCTGCTGGTGCAGCCACTGTGTACATATATTACATTACTGATCCTGTACTGATCCTGAGTTACATCCCTTATTATACCCCAGAGCTGCACTCACTATTCTGCTAGTGCAGTCACTGTGTACATACATTACATTACTGATCCTGAGTTCCATCCTGTATTATACTCCAGAGCTGCACTCACTATTCTGCTGGTGCAGTCACTGTGCACATACATTACATTACTGATCCGGTTCTGATCCTTAGTTACGTCCTGTATTATACTCCAGAGCTGCACTCACAATTCTGCTGGTGCAGTCACTGTGTACATACATTACATTACTGATCCTGTACTGATCCTGAGTTACATCCTGTATTATACTCCAGAGCTGCACTCACTATTCTGCTGGTGCAGTCACTGTGTACATACATTACATTACTGATCCTGTACTGATCCTGAGTTACATCCTATATTATACTCGTGAGCTGCACTCACTATTCTGCTGGTGCAGTCACTGTGTGCATGCATTACATTACTGATCCTGAGTTACATCCTGTATTATAATCCTGAGCTGTACTCACTATTCTGCTGGTGCAGTCACTGTGTACATATATTACATTACTAATCTTGTACTTATCCTGACTTGCATCCTGTATTATACTGCAGAGCTGCACTCACTATTCTGCTTGTGCACTCACTGTGCACATACATTACATTACTGATCCTCTACTGATCCTCAGTTACATCCTGTATTATACTCCAGAGCTGCTCTCACTATTCTGCTGGTGCAGTCACTGTGTACATACATTACATTACTCATCCTGAGTTACATCTTGTATTATAATCCAGAGCTGCACTCACTATTTTGCTTGGTGCAGTCACTGTGTACATACATTACATTACTGATCCTGTACTGATCCTGAGTTACATCCTGTATTATACTCCAGAGCAGCACTCACTATTCTGCTGGTGCAGTCACTGTGTACATACATTACATTATTGATCCTGTACTGATCCTGAGTTACATCCTGTATTATACTCCAGAGCAGCACTCACTATTCTGCTGGTGCAGTCACTGTGTACATACATTACATTACTGATCCTGAGTTACAGCTTGTATTATAATCCAGAGCTGCACTCTCTATTCTGCTGGTGCAGTCACTGTGCACATACATTACATTACTGATCCTGTACTGATCCTGACTTACATACTGTATTATACTCCAGAGCTGCACTCACTATTCTGCTGGTGCAGTCACTGTGCACGCACATCCATTACATTACTGATCCTCTACTCATCCTCAGTTACTTCCGTTATTATACTCCAGAGCTGCACTCACTATTCTGCTCGTGGGGTCACTGTGTACATACATAATATTACTGATCCTGAGTTACATCCTCTATTATAATCCAGAGCTGCTCACACTATTCTGCTGGTGCAGTCACTGTGTACATACATTACATTACTGATCCTGAGATACATCCTGTATTATACTCCAGAGCTGCACTCACTATTCTGCTGGTGCAGTCACTGTGTACATACATTACTGATCCTGCGTTACATCCTGTATTATACTCGAGAGCTGAACTCACTATTCTGCTGGTGCAGTCACTGTGTACATACATTACATTACTGATCCTGAGTACCATCCTGTATTATACTCCAGAGCTGTACTCACTATTCTGCTGGTGCAGTCACTGTGTACATACATTACATTACTGATCCTGTACTGATCCTGAGTTACATCCTATATTATACTCCAGAGCTACACTCACTATTCTGCTGGTGCAGTCACTGTGTACATACATTACATTACTGATCCTGAGTTACATCCTGTTTTATAATCCAGAGCTGCACTCACTATTCTGCTTGTGCAGTCACTGTGTACATATATTACATTACTGGTCCTGTACTAATCCTGATTTACATCCTGTATTATACTCCAGAGCTGCAGTCACTATTCTGCTGGTGCAGTCACTGTGCACATACATTACATTACTGACCCTCTACTGATCCTCAGATACATCCTGTATTATACTTCAGAGCTGCACTCACTATTCTGCTGGTGGAGTCACTGTGTACATACATTACATTACTGATCCTGCACTGATCCTGAGTTATATCCTGTATTATACTCCAGAGCTGCACTCACTATTCTGCTGGTGCAGTCACTGTGCACATACATTACATTACTGATCCGGTTCTGATCCTGAGTTACATCCTGTATTATACTCCAGAGCTGCACTCACTATTCTGCTGGTGCAGTCACTGTGTACATACATTACATTACTGATCCTGTACTGATCCTGAGTTACATCCTGTATTATACTCCAGAGCTGCAATCACTATTCTGCTGGTGCAGCCACTGTGTACATATATTACATTACTGATCCTGTACTGATCCTGAGTTACATCCTGTATTATACTCCAGAGCTGCACTCACTATTCTGCTAGTGCAGTCACTGTGTACATACATTACATTACTGATCCTTAGTTCCATCCTGTATTATACTCCAGAGCTGCACTCACTATTCTGCTAGTGCAGTCACTGTGTACATACATTACATTACTGATCCTGAGTTCCATCCTGTATTATACTCCAGAGCTGCACTCACTATTCTGCTGGTGCAGTCACTTTGCACATACATTACATTACTGATCCGGTTCTGATCCTGAGTTACATCCTGTATTATACTCCAGAGCTGCACTCACTATTCTGCTGGTGCAGTCACTGTGTACATACATTACATTACTGATCCTGTACTGATCCTGAGTTACATCCTGTATTATACTCCAGAGCTGCACTCACTATTCTGCTGGTGCGGCCACTGTGTACATATATTACATTACTGATCCTGTACTGATCCTGAGTTACATCCCTTATTATACCCAGAGCTGCAATCACTATTCTGCTGGTGCAGCCACTGTGTACATATATTACATTACTGATCCTGTACTGATCCTGAGTTACATCCTGTATTATACTCCAGATCTGCACACACTATTCTGCTAGTGCAGTCACTGTGCACATACATTACATTACTGATCCTGAGTTCCATCCTGTATTATACTCCAGAGCTGCACTCACTATTCTGCTAGTGCAGTCGCTGTGTACATACATTACATTACTGATCCTGAGTTCCATCCTGTATTATACTCCAGAGCTGCACTCACTATTCTGCTGGTGCAGTCACTGTGTACATACATTACATTACTGATCCTGAGTTCCATCCTGTATTATACTCCAGAGCTGCACTCACTATTCTGCTGGTGCAGTCACTGTGTACATACATTACATTACTGATCCTGTACTGATCCTGAGTTACATCCTATATTATACTCCAGAGCTGCACTCACTATTCTGCTGGTGCAGTCACTGTGTGCATACATTACATTACTGATCCTGAGTTACATCCTGTATTATAATCCTGAGCTGTACTCACTATTCTGCTGGTGCAGTCACTGTGTACATATATTACATTACTAATCTTGTACTTATCCTGACTTGCATCCTGTATTATACTCCAGAGCTGCACTCACTATTCTGCTGGTGCAGTCACTGTGTACATACATTACATTACTGATCCTGAGTTACATCCTGTAGATCTTTTTATTATAAAAATGAAAAACATAACAATAATAATAACAGAAACATAACAAAATTATCAACCACAAAATAAACAATGTAATGAACTGGTCCAGCCGCTCCCTCTCTCCTCACACACATATTATACATATATACACAATAATAACTACTCATATTGCAGACTTCTGGTCCGGTTACCAAACAAAATAATAACAATATAATAAGTAAAATAAACAATAACCGACAAAAATATATAGAAACTAATATATACATTTTTTTTATATATATTAATATAAAATAAATACTAACTATACAAATGTAAACATTACTAAACAAAACCCCCCACACTCAAGCCCACCAGTCCCTCCCCGGCACTGACCTGAGAGCTGGTCCTGCGCCTCATGCCTCAGTCCAACGTCCATAGGCCAGATCAGGCAGTGCCAGTTTTTCACCCAAATAACCAGTGTCCCACAAGATGAACCCACCTCCCCCCTTTTCCCTCCACCCAACCTAACACCTACACCCAAACCCATATATACAATATATACAGAAACAAACAATACAATAACCACAACTGACAAAGCCCAAGTTCGGCGCCTGCAGCCCTACATCACTGTCTACTGATCAAAACAAAACAAAAATCTATGGTGTCAGCAGCAGCCCACCACCAGGAGAGGAGACGACCAGACTAGGGCACACTAAAAGAAAAGCCCCTCCAGAGGAGAGCGGCCCTCCGTGTACCCAGTCTCTCATACTCCAGAGAACGTACCTTCACCAGGTCACCGAGTATGGTCCTAAACACATCGTCCACTGGGAGGATTTTCCGCTGCGTCGATACTAAGCACCGTGCGTTCCACGTGTGATACCTAACCACTGCGCTAACTAGAAATAAGGTGCAGCGGTCCTGACCACCCAGGTCCCCGAATGCTCCATAGGCCAATTCCGCATAAGAGAGCCCGGCCAGCTGGGGCCAGCCAATGGAGGCGCCCACCCTGTTGTACACCTCTGTGTTAAAGGGACAACGAAGCAGGAAGTGGTCCATGCTTTCAAGCATGGTAACACAATGCTCCCGAGGACAGTTCCTGTCCTCAGAGCTCCTACTCTTCAGATTGTCCCTCACACACAGCTTCCCATGGAAGCAGCGCCAAGCCAAGTACCAAAACTTTGAGGGGATCCTGAAAGAATTCAAAAGATGCAGACCCACCCCAAGATCCCGACTTGGGCAATCCCTGCGCGCCAGAGGCCTCTGAAAATGGGTCAAGAGAACCCTTTTGTCAAGGAGCTTCCTTGGCAGAGTCCTGAACTCCCACATTCCCAGACCCCACCTGCGAATTACCTTCAGAACCACAGTAGCGTAAGCCGGTAGATGTCCATGTGGTGTGCGTAGATCTTTCACTTGCCCTCCTGTCTCCCATTCCTGGAAGAAAGGCTGAAACCATCGCTTACAGGAGAATACCCACAGAGGAGCCCTCTCTTTCCAGAGGTTTGCAATATTGATCTTAATGAAGGTATTCACAAGGAATACCACAGGGTTCACCATACCCTACCCTCCTAGTCTCCTCGTATGGTAAGTAACCTCCTTCTTGACCAGGTTCAGTCTATTCCCCCATAACAGTTGGAAGAACAAACTGTAGACCCGAGTCCAGAGAGGCTCCAGCAAGATGCACACACTGCCCAGATAGATCAGCACAGGGAGCAGGTAAGTTTTGATCAGGTTTATCCTTTCCCTTAGGGTCAAAGACCAACCCTTCCATTGGTACACCTTCTGAATGGCGATCTGTAGCCTGCTGTCCCAATTTTGTTTGGGGCAATCCCCCTGGCCAAATTTGATGCCAAGAACTTTTGCAGAGACTTTGGGTTCTGGAAGGGTGTCCGGGAGATCAAAACCAGAATCTCCTCCTCCCAGCCAGAGACTCTCACACTTATCCCGGTTGATCTTGGACCCGGATGCCTCCGAGTAGCGATTTACCTCTGACATCAGCCATTCTGCCTCCCCATCAGAGGAAACAAAAACGGTGACATCATCGGCATACGCCACCACTCTCAGAGTGGCTTCCGGTGCTGCCCGGTCCATCACGATCCCAGCCAATGGTCCACGCTCCACCCTCCTAAGAAGTGGGTCAATCGCAAACACGTACAGCAGCGGGCTCAAGGAACAACCCTGGCGAACACCACACCCAACCTCAAAAGAGCTGCCAATCCAACCGTTCACAAGCGGGAAACTCTCGGCCCCAGCGTACAAGGTCTTAAGCCAATCAACAAACCCCCCCGGCTGGCCATACCTCAGAAGGACAGACCAGAGGTACTCATGATTAACCCGATCAAACGCTTTTGCCTGGTCCAATGACAGCATGTACCCCTTCCAGTGACCAGCCCTACTCTGCTCCACCGCCTCTCGGACACAGAGTACAGCACTAATTGTACTGCGGCCCGGAACAGAGCAATGCTGGGCTCCCGAAAGGAGCCGGGGCGCAAATTTCACGAGCCGATTAAACAGCACCTTTGCCAAAACCTTCCTGTCTGCATTGAGAAGCGCTATGGGACGCCAATTCTCAATGCAAGATGAGTCCTTACCCTTTGACAAGATAATCAGGGCAGACCTCCTCATTGACTTTGGCAGAGTGCCCGAGGAAAGACATTCATTGAATACCTCAGTCAAGAGGGGAACCAAGGCGTCCTTAAAGGTCTTATAGAATTCAGATGTTAAGCCATCTGGACCGGGAGATTTCTTTAGGGCAAGCCCTTCAATCGCCAACTTAACTTCCTCTTCCCTGATCATCTCTGTCAAAACGCCAAGAGAGGGGTCTACCCCTGGTTCGGGGACGGCTTCAGCCAGAAAAGCCGACATCTCATCCCAATCCAGATCCCTCTTCCCCAAGAGGTGCGAGTAGAAGGATCTGACAACCTCCAGGATCCCTGATCTGGATCTTTTCAGGGACCCCGCAGTGTCAACCAGTCCTGTAATAACTTTACTATTCACTGACATCTTGCAGTTTCTGTAAGGGTCGGGCGAGCGGTACTTCCCATAATCCCTCTCAAAAACCAAAGATGGTCTACAGGATCAATAGATACATCACCTGTACTACTAGATATGTTATATACTTTGCCACGTGTCCATGTGGACTTATATATGTGGGCATGACTACCCGTCAATTTAAAGTGCGTGTCCGCGAGCACGTTTTGGACATTATTGCTGCGGCTGACCACACGGACATATCCACCCTCAAAACCTTACCTCGCCATTTTAAGATCCACCACAATTGTGATGCGTCGATGCTCAAAATAAGGGGCATCGACTGCATAATACCCAGTATACGGGGGGGTAAGGTGGGTCAGCGACTGGCCCAAATGGAATCCTGTTGGATTTGGTCCCTCAACACATTGCACCCAAAGGAACTCAATGAGAGCATTAGCTATTCCCCCTTTCTCTAATCCCTAGTATCTACCACAAAGTTCTATCTAAGGTGGCCACAGTTAATTGAGGCTAGATTTTATAATCTTAGCATCCAATATACATGGTTTTAATGATTTTAACTCACTGTTTTTCTTGCAATAATTAGTTCTTACCTTTTGTCTGGTCGTTTCTTTTCTTCACTATCTGGGGGTGGTTTCTCGATCCGGCCGTGAGAATGGGCCCTCTACCGGACATGGTGTTCCATTCAGTCCATGTGAATCTGCGGGGGATCATGGACGACAATCTGCATGGTGGAGATATTAAATTATTAAAGCTGTAAGATTATAATCTGTACTCATAGATACATCTATTATACTACATGTAAATATCAATTCATGCTATAATGTTGTATAAAACGAAAAAGTGGACTGATATTTTCTTCAATGACATTTTTCGATATTATGTATCTTAATGTTGTGTATCTTGCATATGAACATATGTTTTGTAGTATGTTGGGTGTCTATTGCACAATGGGTGTGCAGGGTACTGTTATATCTCCGTCATGTATGTTATGTACACACATACATATGGGCGCACACGGCGCAATTTTGTTTATTTATGTGTGTATATACACTGATGGACATCATCGCACACATGTATGTATTTGGGCGAATTATGGGGTATATATCTGATGACACAGCCAAATGTTGGCCCCCTAAAAAATTAAAAATTATGTTGATATAACAAATAACATCATTTGTGTGTGTGCCTGTGATCTGATATGTATATACAATCAGGGATGCCAAATATATCCGGATGGGTATCATCTGTTCTTTAATTTATTTTTTTATTTTTTTACCTCACATGTCGCACTTGGGTCTTCCCCCCCCCCGGATCATGTTTTCTTTCCCTTCTTTCTTTATTTTATCTTTTAGACAATCTTTGATATGTGGCATCATGGCCTTATAGAACTGACTCTCGTTATTTCAGTGAGAGGGCTGCGATGATACCTGGTCTAGTGAAGGAGACAGTCAGGCAAATGTGCTGACTATGTGGGTCTGTGCGCCGGCCGGCTTTCCGTGTCCCAGTGACATGAGGTGTTGTGGCTATTCTGTAGCCCCCGCTTCTGTCACATGACGCGGATGCTGGCCGGCGTCCGGATCCCCATGGTGACGCACACGTCACTTCCGGTCCCGCGGTCTTTGTGTTCTAGCGGTGTGTGGCGTCAGGGATTATGCCCCGCCCCTCTGCTGTCACATGACGCGGATGCCGGCCGGCGTTCTACCTCCGCAATGACACTGTGTGTTTCAGCGGTGTGTTGCGTTAGGGCTTAAGCCCCGCCCCTCCGCTGTCACATGATGCGGATGTCGGCTGGCGTCCTGGTCTCCGCAGTGACGCTGATATCACTTCCGGTCTTTAAATGTGCCTGGCGCCAATATAAGCAAGTGACAGCGAGGCAGCAAACATGCCCCCTGACGAAGGGAACCACCAAAACGCGCGTCGGGGCTTCTCTGCTCCGCATGTGCCGACCTTAGACGGACCTCTAAATCTTTGACTATTCCCTGACTGTCTTCTGCTGAAGCTTGATATCTCTGGTATGTATATATAGTGACTTAGCAGGTCACTTATGGTTATATCTGGCATATGATAGGGAACGTACACTCAGCAGTATAGAACAGCATGGGTATTCTAGTCCAGTATAGGTGCTGTACTTGAAAATATGTATTGACATATCATCTATGTATGGTGTTACTCCTCAAATACTTAGATAGTCTATATCCGACTTAAATTGTACTGTTTGGTCCTGCATGTGTCCGCCATGTGGAGAGGGTTGTTGCGGGTTTCTATTCCTCATGTGTTTTCCACACTGATTCCTGCTTTTGTCTGATCATCTATGTACTAATAAATTTTGATGCATATCTTTAAAACCATTGGCTCCTTTTTCGTTGCTTTGTTTTGGTTGGATTTGTAATTTATGGCGATGGAGCCTAATATGTCCGTAATAGGGTAGTATTGAATAGAGTAACAATTCTATGGTTATTTATATTTGACACGATATATACTATCTACTCATGATTAGCGTGTATTATATTATTTTATATACATTGGGTACAGAAAGTATTCAGACCCCTTTAAATTTTTCACTCTTTGTTTCATTGCATTCTAAAAAGTTCATTTTTTTTCTCATTAAAGTACACTCTACACCCCATCTTGACTGAAAAAAAAAACAGAAATGTAGAAATTTTTCCAAATTTATTAAAAAAGAAAAACTGAAATATCACATGGTCATAAGTATTCAGACCCTTTGCTCAGTATTGAGTAGAAGCCCCCTTTTGAGCTAGTACAGCCATGAATCTTCTTGGGAATGATGCAACAAGTTTTTCACACCTGGATTTGGGGATCCTCTGCCATTCTTCCTTTCAGATCCTCTCCAGTTCCGTAAAGTTGGATGGTGAACGTTGGTGGACAGCCATTTTCTGGTCTCTCCAGAGATGCTCAATTGGGTTTAGGTCAGGGCTCTGGCTGGGCCAGTCAAGAACGGTCACAGAGTTGTTCTGAAGCCACTCCTTTGTTATTTTAGCTGTGTGATTAGGGTCATTGTCTTGTTGAAAGGTGAACCTTCGGCCAAGTCTGAGGTCCAGAGCACTCTGGAAGAGGTTTTCATCCAGGATATCTCTGTACTTGGCCGCATTCATGTTTCCTTCAATTGCAACCAGTCATCCTATCCCTGCAGCTGAAAAACACCCCCATAGCATGATGCTGCCACCACCATGTTTCACTGTTGGGATTGTATTGGGCAGGTGATGAGCAGTGCCTGGTTTTCTCCACCCATACCGCTTAGAATTATCACCAAAAAGTTCTATCTTCATCTCATCAGACCAGAGAATCTTATTTCTCATAGTCTGGGAGTCCTTCATGTGTTTTTGAGCAACTTCTAGGCGGGTTTTCATATGTCTTACACTGAGGAGAGGCTTCCATCGGGCTACTCTGTCATGAAGGCCAAACTGGTGGAGGGCTGCAGTGATAGTTGACTTTGTAAAACTTTCTCCCATCTCCCTACTGCATCTCTGGAGCTCAGACACAGTGATTGGGTTTGTTCTTTACCTCTCTCACCAAGGCTCTTCTCCCACGATTGCTCAGTTTGGCTGGATGGCCAAGTCTATGAAGTCTTCTAGTGGTCCCAAACTTCTTCCATTTAAGGATTATGGAGGCCACTGTGCTCTTAGGAACCTTGAGTAATTCAGAAATTATTTTGTAACCCTGGCTAAATCTTTGCCTTGCCACAATTCTGTCTCTGAGCTCCTTGGGCAGTTCCTTTGAGCTCATGATTCTCATTTGGTCTGACATGCACTGTGAGCTGTGAGGTCTTATATAGACAGGTGCTTGCCTTTCCAAATCAAGTCCTATCAGTTTAATTAAACACAGCTGGACACAATGAAGGAGTAGAACCATCTCAAGGAGGATCACAAGGAAATGGACAGCGTGAGACTTAAATATGAGTGTCTGAGCAAAGGGTCTGAATTCTTATGACCTTATGATATTTCAGTTTTTTTCTTTTTTAATAAATTTGCAAAAATTTCTATATTTCTGTTTTTTTCAGTCAAGATGGGGTGCAGAGTGTACTTTAATGAGAAAAAAATGAACTTTTTAGAATTTACCAAATGGCTGCAATGAAACAAAGAGTGAAAAATGTAAAGGGGTCTGAATACTTTCCGTACCCACTGTATACATTTATTCAGGATGTGGGGGGGGCGCAATCCCGGGCCCATCAGACTATAGTTACCCCACTGTATGTACATATATATACAATATTCATTTTTTAGAGTTAGGCATATAACAATTTTTAACAACTGCATACCAATTCCGTCTTGTTTCAATGGCACTCTCATACATATACAGCGATGGGTGACATTGATGCCTGTTCCCCAGGTAGCACATTCTAATCCCACAACTGGGGTTATAAAATCCTTGGGGATTAATTTCATAGTGTTTTTATGAATTTTTTTTTATATAGTACTGTCCACACTGAGTATTTAATTCTCCCCTCTTTTCCTTCCTTTTTTTACTGTCCCATTTTACCATTCTTATTTGAATAAAAATTAATGTAAAACTAAAAATAAATACAATTGTTCACGTCCCCCACTCACCAACAGCGCTTCCGGCTGGAACATCACTCCGGACGGGCACAGGAGAGGGGCAGATTCGGGATGTTGCTCCCGCAACATTTCCACCTTGCCAGAGGACCCTACCATAGTCACTACCATGGAGTGGGAGCTGGAGGACTGCTAACAAAATTGTATTCATCTGAATGCTGGAACCAACGGTGCTGTACATACCTAGTACAAATGAACTCAGCTGTCTCCCTGCGGTGGATCACGGGATACCTTGTGTAATATTAAAGATTTTCCTGCACAAATTGCTGAATATTCACAATTATTTTCTATTAGTCATTATTATAGGTGGAGATTGTCTTACTGACCCCACAGCCCCGGTGAGAAGGGTGGTCTCTAGAATACAGAAGGTCTTATTATGTCACAGTGGGCATGTGACCCCTGGGCTCCCCAGGACGCCCAGCACCGAATCCAATTGGTTCCTGTGCATAAAACTTAGGTCGAGCCACATTTAGGTAAAAGGGTCCGAGTCTATGGATAAAATCTATGGATCAGAACATGTTTTTCCTAGATTGACCGTCATTTTTAGGTGTAACAGAATCACTGGTCCTCTCCTCCACTTTTGGCCGAAGTCTGGAGGATTACTGGGAGACATGGAACAGATGTTCTCCTGTTTGTAGCCCACCCATCAGACATGTATGTCGTAAACAACTGACACCCCATAAATGTCAGGAGGACTCTATTAAATACAAAGGGACATTAATCAATTTAAAAGTTTTATTTTTAAATTTAGAATTGCATGGAAGGACGAGGAGATGTTCTTGGAGGAGCCTCCTTCTTCAGCAGATGTTCCTTGCTGGTCAGGAGGCCACATGTAGATGGTGCCAGTCCTTCCATACAGGTACAGCATTGATGGTGGACGCGCTGTACTTTCCTCAGGGTGCTAGACGTGGCGGTTTTCTGCCCTCGCGATTTTTATGGAGCCGCGGTGACAGACACCAAATAAGCAGCTTTCTCGGATGGAGTGAGCAGCCCTGGATAGTCCACGCCGACAGGATGAGATCACCCGGCGGAAGAGAGAACCTATGAGAAGAGACGTAACACTGATGTCAGTAACAGGACTCCATATCAGAGGACACGGCTGTGCGGTCACTGTGGCCGGACGGCAGAGGAATCATCCATACACAGGTACGGGGGGATTGTCCGCCATCATACATGTGACAATCCCACCACTGACAGATCTGCTCCACGGCCGACACCACACAACATGGGGCTTATTGTCACACTCACCTCTTCTCCTTTCCCCTTCTTCTTCTCTCTCTGGTTTTTGTTGTTTTTTCGGTTTTCTTTTCCCCTGAACTGGAAATTCGAATAAAAAACAAGAAAAAGATGTTGATTATAAACTCCTAAGAGATGAGCTTTGTATGGTTCTATAGGATGGTGTTATTCTCGTGGCTTGTAACCCTGGTAATCGATTATTGCCCCATAATGGGGGAAATATGTCACACATACATAACATCAGCAGAGGGGTGAGAATTAGATTACCCAGAGAACTGATTAATATGAAACCTGCCATGTGGGGTCTCGACAAGGAGCTATGTCCCTTCTTACCATGACATTACTTGTAATGTGCCGCAGTGTTGCCTTATAATCAGTTACATAAACCTCAGTGTAACATTGAGGCCATAAAGGGGTCAGTATGGGCCATATGGGGCCGTGGGCGCAGGATTTGAGTCAGTTTGGCAGAAGACTGAACGGCCCCTTAGAACTTTTAATGCATAAAAGAATGGAGATTTTTACAGAATGAACTGCTCATCGCTTTATAGGGAGAAAAAAGTAGTAATTTTCTGATCCTTTATGTGCACGTTCACATTACATGTATTGACCACAGACTGTGATAGGATGTCATATAGACCTGTACACACCTGACAATGGGGAGGACTCGCTGTCCTTAGCAGTAAAACACTGCTTGTCTCCATCAGGTTTAGAAGGGGAAGATTCTTGCTGCCTGTTTGGTAGAAGAAAAACATAAATTACAAGCGAAATCAATACAAAATGGACGAACACCCGTCTGCAAGGCCGGTTAGGACATTTGGATAACATGGAGGAGGCACCCTGCTCAGGACCCACTTCTATCACTAAGAATGGAGAATCGCTAGTAATATTGGCCTGTAATGAGCTGGAAATGATTGACTGGTCGTAATGATCGGCTGTTATCGCCAGCGTTATCACAAGCCAGAACCACAGTGATCATCAATCATGGGGTGGTGGCGCTGGATATAGTGCTGAGTTACACTTATCTTACAGTTTATCTTCTGATATATCAGATCCAAACCCGATAATAATAATAATTTACTCACATGTCTGAGTGTTTTGCACTCTCTGGGGAATACACTGGAGGTGGCTTCAGTTCTTCATCGTTCATCACCCTGGTACTGGTGGAACAGAGCTAAAACATAGAGAAAAATAAAATAAATACATATTTAAACTTTATTTTAATTATAAGTTTTATAGATCTTACCGGTCACACTTACTTTAGAAAGCCTTTGAGACGATGATATAAAGTTCAGGCTTTCTGGCCAGTCATTATCCTCGCTTGTGTCCCCCTCATCTGAATCAATAAGTTCGTAATTGCTACATTGAGCTGAAAAGCACAAGTGTTATTAGACATTATTAGTATTAGACCCGATCACGGAAAGTCACCATTTTATCACTAATAATGATTGGGACTGATTGTCACAAAATATGAAAGACAAGACACACAAAAGCTTTCTGCAGATGACGTCTCCTTCTACTTACGGTCAAAGTAGCCAGTGTCCTCTTCTGACTCAAAGTCAGGAATGAAATGTGGCTCTTTACTTAGAAGACTGTCAAAGTCTATGCCACATAGGAATGGATGCATTTTGATCTCTTTCGCTCCTCCTGGGAAAGGAAGACAATAAAAAGTGATCTAGACATTATCAGATAGACAGCTCCATATCTGAACAGTTTTTGTTACTCTGAACTAAAGACGTAACAGAGCTGATGTGAAGAAAAGTTGCTGAAAGTAAAGCAGAGAACCTCAGTGCTGATCCTCAGGGGCGTGATCATTTGTCTGGTCACAGATGTGTAATAATTCATTATTAATACTATTATATACATTACCTGTCCCAAGTCTATGTGCCGGATCTTTTCTGAGAAGCTCAGTGATGATGTCCTGAGCATCAGGTGGAGGAGTGCGATTATCAAATGTCCAAGTTATGTCATCTGTTATATTAAAAGAAAATGTTACAGAAAATAAAACCTCTTCATTTACTTTATTAAGACAAAAATCTTTTGTATTAACACAACAAGTAGCTAAACCACAGAACCAATCTAAGCAAATAACAATGACACCACACCGCATTCAGATTATTTTACTTACCCCTTAATATACTGCAGTAAGTGTCATATTTGGAATCCCCATGAAATGGTACACGGAATAGAAGGAATTCGTGTAGGATGATCCCTACCGACCACCAGTCCACAGGCCGCCCATAGCCTTCCTGTAAGATGACTTCAGGGGCGATGTATTCAGGGGAGCCAGCAATCTGGAAAGCAACAGAAGAAGGAGATGAGGAGCTGAGAAAATAATTGTGACGAATAACATCAGAGGAAAACGTTTTCTAGATGAGAAGATATCAGAGAAGAAGAAATAGATGAGAAGAGTAAAGAACAAGATCCTGTAAGTAAAGCCGACCTCATCATCACGGAACTCTCTGGTGACGTCCTCGGTTTGTGCATCGTAGGTTTCTGATGTTGGTCTCATGAGGCCCAGTTTGGAAAGTCCGAAGTCCGTGACTTTAATATGACCAGATGCCGATACCAGGAGGCTGTGAAAAAACAGACGGTGTCAGCCCCAAGTATTAACCCATAGACTTTATGACAATCTCTAACTTTCTTCCTCCTAGAGGGGGCACTTACTTCTCAGGCTTCAGGTCTCGGTGCACCACACCAAAGCTGTGCAGGTATTCCACAGCCAGGACTGTTTCTGCAATGTACTTTCGGGCCAAGGGGACAGGTAAAGGTCCATAGATGTTCATAAGACTGCCACAGTCTCCTCCTACAGGAGAAAGCAAGTATGACAGGAGAGGGTTTGTTACAATGTAAATGACACATGATGCGTGTGAATGAGAAATAAGCGGAGACATTGGGGCAGGATGTCACACATAGAGATATACTGTGTAATAATGCAAAAGAAAAACAATGGAGCATACCCCAATAGTAACTAGGACTGCGCTGAATGTCTATGAAGCCAAACCACAAATGTGCAAAAGCTGCAGAAATAAGTGCAAGGAAACAACGTCCCATATAAAAATGTGAAGCTATACTATGTATATTACAATAAATAACCTAAATAAATCTATAATTGATAGAAGGTGTCAGCCGTCTCATAGTATGGTGTAATATAATCTGACGGAGTATGAAACGCTTGTTGCAGCGCGGTACTCATACTTTTTTTCTTAAATATAGCTATCCACTCTCCTTCATGGTGGGATATTACCATCAACAAGAATATATTATATATACTACCCCATGCTATGAGATTGCTGACATCTTCTATGATTTATAGATTTATCTCGCTTATTTATTGTAAGACACTATACTTTTTCGGCCGTATTAGTATCCCTTTTTTCTATGAGTCACCTTGTTAGTTTAAGTTATTTATTCCATGGGACTAATAAAGATTCATATTTTTATATAGGGGGTTGTTTTATTGCATTTATTTGTACAGCTTTTGCTCATTTGTGGCTTTGCTTTATGTACTGTACTATGTAGAGCGTATACTATATACTGCAGAGCGACCCTATACAAAAAGACAGAGCTGGGCTTCATCTACGAGCCTCTGGTTCATTTCTCTATGAAATGCTCATCTACCGTGGTTCCCCGAAAATAACACCTACCCCGAAAATAAGCTCTAGCAAGGTTTTACAGGATTTTTGGAGTATGCTTGAAATATAAGTCCTACTCCAAAAATAAGCCCTAGTTACAGTCAGGGCCAGCATTAGGAGGGGGGGGGGGGACACTTGGGAGTTGCCCAGGGCCCGCACTCTTTTAGGGGCTCCCAGCATTTTTATTCTGAGGTTAAGACTGCTTAAGGACTTTTGGTGACATCATGGTCATGTGACCATGATGTGACCATAGGTCCTTTAACTACAAGAGAGTCTAGATGAACTGAAGGGGAGGCAGGCTACTGTGTATCATTTATGCAGTGTGTGTATAGGCATGTGTATGTATGTGCTGTGTGCATGTACGTATCTATGTATGTGCTGTGTGTGTATAGGCATGTGTATGTATGTGCTGTGTGTGCATGTACATATCTATGTATGTGCTGTGTGTGTATATACATCTGTATGTGCAGTATATGTGTGTATAAACATGTGTATGTATGTGCTGTGTGTGCATGTACATATATATCTATGTATTTGCTGTGTGTGTATATACATGTGTATGTATGTGATGTGTGTATGTGCAGTGTTTCTGTGTATACAGTTGTGCTCAAAAGTTTACATACCCCGGCAGAATTTTTCTTTCTTGGTTTTGTTTCAGTGAGTATGAATGATAACAAAAAAAAATTTCTCCACTCATGGTTATTGGTTGGGCGAAGCCATTTATTGTCAAACTCAGCAAATACTGGAGGAAAATTTGCACTCATCAGCCCGGAAGCTGCGGATGGGACGTACTTGGACGTTCCAACATGAAAACGATCCAAAACACAAGGCCAAGTCGACCTGTCATTGGCTACAGCAGAACAAAGTGAAGGTTCTGGAGTGGCCATCTCAGTCTCCTGACCTCAATATCATTGAGCCACTCTGGGGAAATCTCAAGCGTGCAGTTCATGCAAGACAGCCCAGGAATTTACAGGAACTGGAGGCTTTTTGCCAAGAAGAATGGGCAGCTTTACCATCTGAGAAAATAGAGAACCTCATCCACAACTACCACAAAAGACTCCAAGCTGTCATTGATGTTAGAGGGGGCAATACACGGTATTAAGAACTGGGGTATGTGAACTTTTGATCAGGGTCATTTGGATGTTTTTGGTTGTCATTAAGATTTAAAAAGAGAAAACACAGGAGTTTGACAATAAATGGCTTCACCCAACCAATAACCGTGAGTGGAGAAAAAGTTATCATTCATATTCTCTGAAACAAGGCCAAGAAAGGAAAAATTCTGCCGGGGTATGTAAACTTTTGAGCACAACTGTACATGTGAATATGTAGTGTGTGTATGTGCAGTGTGAGTGTTTGATGACATAGTTATATTTGAAAAAATGTTTCTTTTTTTCAAGAATAAATGTGGATTGTTGTGCATGAGGAAAACAATAAGACATCCCCTGAAAAACAACGAACCCATCTCTCACAGCAAAAAACTATAGACCCTGTGTTATTTTTGAGGAAACATGGTGCAAACTGTTAAAATTCAGTCAAATCCTCCTTTCTCCATAGTGGAGATTTCTGCCATGCTCAGTGAGGACATACCCTGAAGACTTTCACAGACAAATTCATTTTTCTGGCATGTTGCTAACAGATAACTTATAGTAAAAGCAGTGTGGACATGTAACCATCTATGTGGTCACATTCTGCTTATGGAGAAGGTCCTAGAGATGAGCAGACCAGCGCTGGATATAGATACGATGGATATGTCCTACCTGGTACATACTCCATGACCATGCACAGATGACGTGTAGTTGGAAAGGAGCACAACATGGAGGCCACGAAGGGACAATCTGCGAATGTTAGGATGTCCCTCTCTAGAAAGGCCCGTTCAAGTCTTACTGGATCTTTCAGCTTCTGCTTGTCCAGTTTCTTCATGGCGTATAACTGTTTGGAGTCTTTTTGGCGCACTAAGTGGACGGTTCTGTAGAGGAAGAAAATCGGTGGTTTATAATGTATTCTTACTAACAGTCTGTCTATAGACCTCATCACATCTCCTGTACTAATGGTGAATACTAGATATGCTGCCATCGCTACATAGATGATCTCCACTGGGAGGTCCTCATCCATGCCCCATCGTAAATGAACTGAATAATGACAATTAGATGTGCACAGAAGAGATGAGAGAATTAATTACAGTGAAATAGAATTCTACTCATATTTTACAATGATCTGTATTCACCAAAATGGCGATTTTATTTTGTAATTTGCTTCCTCATGGATTCAGCAAAATGATGAGCAAGTGAACACTATTTTCTAAACCTTAAAAGGCCTTCAAAATGTTAAAAAAACACATTCTTATCCTCACCTCTCCGGCCCCTCTGCCTCAACTGCCTGGTCCGCACTTTCAAATCTCTGCTGCCAGTGCAGAAGTCCAAACATGTCTAAGGCTGAGACAGGACTTCTGGCATTGAGGAGGTCTAGGAGGATTCTGCACAAACGCATGAAAGGTCACGGTGTCGTGGAGTTGGGAACCTTCATGCTCTTGCATAGAATCCTCCTGAAGCTCCTCAAAACTAGAAGTTCTGGCCCAGCGTGAGCAGCGGCAATCTGAAGATGTGGTGAGGACTGGACGGATGTTGGTAAAAAGCAGAGGGGTCGGAGAGGTGAACAGTGAGGTCAGTATAAGTCTATTGTCCACTTTTTACATCTTACATTTATTAGGCTCTGGGGTCTGGAGAGAACCCAGACCATAACAAAAGACATTCAATTCGTGAATCACATTTCCCAGGAAAGTCTGCATGAACAGGCGAATGTGAATTATGCCAGATCCGCTCTTCTCTAGAGAACAGAGATGTGGACCCCAATAATTCCTCTATGGTAACACTGTACGGGCACAGAGACAGAGGGATCGTCATAAGGAGCCCTAGAAAACATATATTATGCCGACATCAAGCTCACCCAAAAGCTCCACAGCTGAACTGTTTGATCTGTTCGTAGTCGCTCTTACAAGGATTTCTCCCTGGGTTCAATGATCCGATCAAGGCCTAGAAATAATAAGAAATGGCATTAAAGCATAAAATCTGCAGAAAGATAAAATCTGTGGATGCAGGAACTTCTCCTGTATATTATGTGGACGTGATATAAGCCAGACCCCCACAGACACCATTATATATAGGGGATATCCCCCATACACAGACATCACTGTACTGCAGGGGAGGAGACGGGAGATCACACAGCGGGGGCAGGAATAATAATGCCGCCATCACACACAATAGATCTGATCTACAAGAAGAATAGGGATATCCCCTCGTCATATGGGGGATAATATTATATGTGTAATTCACCCCCGTTACCTGATGGTACACAGACGTCTCCGCTGATACTTACACTGACAGATTCCTGGACCTCGGGGGTCTCACATATTCCACCGTCATTAATTGGTGGCACAGATATTCCTATAATAATGAGGAAACGTTTTGTATTAGACGATATCAGTACATAATATATAACATCCATATTAAGAAGGAGATGAGACGGGCTCTGTACACGGTGTAATACTGGTATATGGGATTCTGCACACAACGTATATATTTATGGCTCCTCCATAGATGGATATTCTGGACCATAAATGGCCATTGTTCAGGATCTGATTCATCCTAGAACAATTACATGATCGGGGACCTAGGAGCCTCCTTGTACATGATAAAGAAGAGCACAGAGGAGAGAAGCAGAATTACCTGCGCCCCCTCCATTATAGTCTATAAGGGGCTCCGGAGCCGTCACCGGCCTCATACAGAGGTTGGAGAGTAAATCTACATGTTCTCTGCCGTTCTCTATAATATCTCGATATGTGAATGTAAGAATATTAGATGATTGCTCACCTTCCATCAGATCAGTGTTCAGCCCCTGCTGACTGGTATTAGGGTCCGGGATAGTCAGGTTTTCCCCCTCTTCGGAGTCACCTTCTGATGTTTCCTGATGGGTTTAATATGTGCAATTAATATAACATTTCACAAATACTAAATTACCGTACACAGTCCATCCTCGACTTATGAACTTCTGACTTACAAACGACTCCAAGATACAAAGGGTTGATGTTGAAAAAAAAGCTAATATTCACCCTCCAGTCCTTTCCACTGTCATGTGCCATTTCTCTGGTCTCTTTACTATTGTCTAGGACTTCTGGCCGCATTCAGGACCCAGAGGTCACTGTTCATCATAAGGTCATAAGGATGAGGCTGGAAGTCCTGCCCCATAGTGAAGAGGCTGGAAATGTGGTGCACTATGATGGAAAAAGGAGGACCGGGTGGCGGGCAGCGAGCAAAAAATTATTGTTTTTTTTTACCCTGTTTTAACTTATATACAAATTTGGGTTACAAACAAACCTATAGGATTTATCTAGTTTGTGACAAGGGGACGACCTGTACATAAGTCAGGAAGTACTAAACTAGGACCTAGGGAATAAGCTCAGTATTGGACGGACTATGCATAAGGGAGGAAGTACTAAACCTGGATCTACGGGACAATCTCAGTATTGGATGGACCATACACGGCCGCTCCCTCCAGAAAATCCACATGAATTTGTAAGGGACTTGTATCTACAGCTGTTTTCTAATAACTTCTATTATCAGAACTGCAGCATTTACAAGATGGAAGATTGTGATGATGGAGTGAGACAGAGACGGAAACACAACCTCTGCAGCCGTAGAGACAGGCGGCCATAGAATATCCTGCACCTCTGACATCATAAATCTGCCCCTCTGCTGTATGACGGCTAATCTGGAGAAGATCAGACCAGGACGTGTGATATAGAAGGTGATGGATCCTTACCAGACGCTCCAGTGAGCCGGCCGGACGCTCCAGTACATACAGGACATTTTGGGCCAGTTGTATAATAAAGGCCAATTCTCCACTTGAGGATTTTTCTTCAGACTATAAAGATGGAAATAAATAGAAAGGGAAAATCATGAGAGAACATGGAGGAGGCCGGTTATGCCACCACTTTACTCCTGCGATCTACTTTACAATTACTACATATCTGGTGACTTGGTGCCAGTTGTCTATAATATAATCAGGGATGTGTCCGTCTGTCCGAAGCCTCTATAGACTGCGCCTGCACAGTCTGGCCCCAGACAGAAGAATGCATCCAGCCATTACAGGTGACAGATAAGATGAGTATATGGCACTGGAGATCGCAGTATGCGTAGGCACTGAAGGCATACTGCGTTCAGAGCCTACGCATACCTAGGCCGGGGGAGGAATGCAACGTCGGAATCGGCGCTTGTGCATAGCGCGCTATCTGGCGCCATTTTAGTGAAAGCAGATTTGCAGTGTGTCTTCAATAAAATGACACTGGACAGCGCTGTATGCGCACACGAGTACTCTGGCGCCTTTTTGTTGAATACATGCGGTAAATGTGTCTTCACTAAAATGGAGCCAGATTCCGATTGTCATTTCAGTAAAATAACACAGGTGACGCACTTCCGGGGAGCGATGGAAAGGTGAGTAGGATGGGTAGCACATAACAGGATGGGGGAGCAAGATGGGGGAGCACAAAACAGGATGGGGGAGCACATAACAGGATCGTGGAGCACATAACAGGATGGGGTGCACATAATAGGATGGAAGAGCACATAACAGGATGGGGGCAGCACATAGTATAAGGGCAGCACATAACAGGATGGGAAGCACATAACAGGATGGGGGAGCACATAACAGGATGGGGAGCACTTAACAGGATGGGGGCAGCACATAGGATAGGGGCAGCACATAACAGGATGGGGAGCACATAACAGGATGGGGGAGCACATAACAGGATGGGGGCAGCACATAACAGGATGGGGGAGCACATAACAGGATGGGGAGCACATAACAGGATGGGGGGGCAGGATGGTGGAGCACATAACAGGATGGCAGAGCACATAACAGGATGGGGAGCACATAACAGGATGGGGGAGCACATAACAGGATGGGGGAGCATGGACCAGAATGGGGGCAGCACATAACAGGATGGAGGAGCACATAACAGGATGGGGGAGCACATAACAGGATAGGGAAGCATATACCAGGATGGGGGAGCATATACCAGGATGGGGAAGCAGGATGGGGGAGCATAGACCAGGATGGGGGAGCATGGACGAGGATGGGGGAGCATGGACCAGGATGGGGGATCATGAACCAGGATAGGGGACCATATACCAGTAACAAATGCTCCCCACCCGGGCGTAGAATGGGTTCAATAGCTAGTATACTATATTACTGTCGGCCTAAAGAACAATTTTATGTGAATAAACTTATATTCCATCATTATTACTTTTATATGTTTTGTGCAGATTTCTGCTACTTACCTGTTGCACCAATGTCCTGATGTTCTTCTGTAAATGCTCAAGATATGCTGAGCTCATACGACCTTGCTGGTATTTGGTCAGGCAGTCTCTCACTAGCTCCATAACCAGCCGGTAAGTGAAGCTGAGGACGCCATCGGGTAGTGGTAGCACAATGTCAGGGGCATAGGTGGTAAGAATCCCCTGCAGCAGTGCTAACACCTGAAAATTGTCTGAAGGAATTTCAGACATTTCAAATAAATCCAAATCGCAGTCAGTAAATCACTAGCTATGTAGTTAATCACCAACAACAATGACACCGGAATGTCAAAGTGACACTGTAGCTGTAAACACTGGCACAAGTATTGTTGGTGCATTATGATGTCATAATAGCAGTGATATCATCATGGAATGTTGAGATGTTACCTTATATGGAGCTTCTCTCCATAAAAGTAAGTTGCCTAGCAACACAAGCAGCATCATCACAGGCTGAGCATCAGTACCAGGTGCAGGCATGGAGGAAAGACCTGTGGGGGCTTTACTCCTCTGACCAGCGGGGGTGATTTTTATGTTTTAAATTCAATCATTTACATCTGTTCTACATAATAAAAAATATATAATTTCTATAAGAAATCCAGATTCAGATGCTAAAAGAAGTATATTTACTGGTGGATCAGAGACTGCAGCTCAGAGGCCCACACCTCCCCCCACATCCGCTTCCCAAGATAGGGGTCTGTGCACAGCTCTCCGCAGCAGCCAGCAGCCAGGCAGCATTATGTGGTGAGTATGGCAGCGCTGCAGTGCTGAAATCAGCAGGTCTGCGGCAGCACGGTATGGCATAGTGCACCTGGGACCTATGGGATCTTCAAGGGTTTGTTCAGCGCCGCGTACTTCCATACTGGGAAGTGAACAGCGCTGATGACATCACATCTACAGATACATGATGGGACGGTGTAAGTGTGGCCGCCATCATGCCTGTGACTTGGTAGGTTTCCTCAGACGGCAGCTCACTCACCTCCCAATGTGGAAGGAAGCGGCCGGAAAATCCTTTTAGTCTATAAAAAAAATTAAGATTCCACCAATTCTTGCAGACAATTTTTTTTGTTCTTCTCACCTCACAAAAAAAACCAAATGATGAAAACATCTCATGTACCGCGCACTGTTACCCATAAATATTGTAGCTCGTTCCATTGAGCTCTTGGTCAAATCTAAACAGAAAAATGAAAGTTATGGGTCAATGATTAAAAAAGCAAAATAAACTGGATATCTGTGTAATTGTATCAACCTGCAGAATAAAGTTAATTTGTCTACAGTGAGCGGCAAAAAAGAAGGAAAATAAAAAAGTGATGGAAGATTTATTTATTTATTCATCGTCACTCATATCATACCATTAAAAAGAAAGAAACTGTAGTGGTGGTGAATTCTGATGTCATAATAGGGGTGATGTCATCATGGAATCTTGTGAGGGAATCATATATGGAGCTTCTCACCTTATAAGGAAGTTGCCTAGCAACAGTGAAGATGGTAAAACCATAGGGTGAGCATCAGTGCTTGTATGTAAGAGGGAGCTGTGGGCACCGGGCTCTTCTCATCAGTGAGGGGATTTATAAATATATTTATTAATATCTGTATACACAATAAAAATCATAATTACGTATTTAGAAGAAATCCGGATTCAGGATCTAAAAGAAGTATCTTTATCTGGGGGGTCCAGGGAATGAAGATCAGAAGCCCACGCCTCACCACCCCCCAACTTCCCAAGATGGGGGTCTCTATTACAAATATAACCCTGCCTGACATTTGAGAAAATCTAAATTTTGTTAATTATTACTAATTTTTATTACGAAACAGAAAAAAGAGTCGGAATCAGGAGAATTCAGGGATGTTTAGATATTTAGCTCAAATTTTGAGTAGGTGACAGATCCTCTATAATCTTGGTGAATAAAACACTAGTCCTAATAAATCTCCTCCTACGTTCTCCGATCACCACCATATTTGTATTCCAAGAGCCTCAAAGCACCGGAAAGAGCAAGTAACTGAGGAATCAAGCGCATTCTAATCTGTAACCATGGAGACACATAGGCTGCATAAGAGCTGTATATGACACGCCCCCTGGGCCATGTTCAAGGGATTACCCGGAGCCGGATCTGGATAGGGGTAGTAGTCCTTGTGGCGGTGACCCGGTCCGTGCCCAGGGTGTCAAACTAAGTGGCAGTCTATGGCAGTAGATGTTAATTTGATCGACTACGCCACCCGTTGAGTACGCCGCCGCTGCAGAGCAGTCCGCTGAGGCCGGTGGTATATGTGCAGCAGTGATGGTATAACCCCCAACGGGAGGGGTATGGCCTCAGGGCAGCAGGTGTGGATGATGGGTGTAGTTATGTTGTAGAAAGGAGAGTCAGAGACTTGAGGTGCAGTTTCAGGGTTTTTACTCACGGTTGTTCTCTCAGTCACTCTGGCCTTGAGTGACCACCCGAGCCGTGCTGCGTCCACCAGGTCCTGGACTCGGCTAACCCCCAGGCAGTTCTGGAGCGTGGCCCTGAGCTCCCTTTCTCTCTCTCTGTCTCTGGCCATTCCCACCAGGGATCCACCTTTGGCCGGCTCCCTCGGGTCTCTTGGTGGTCAAACCTCCTCTGGGTTCCCTGACCCTATGCTTGGTGTGCCTTTCTGGTGGATTTGGTGAGGGTCGTGGCAAATCTTGACCACGACCTCCGGTTCCTGGCTGAGGATAAGTGGCCTCCACCAGTTCGGGTTCCGGTACCCGTGTCCGCCAACCCTTCACCCTTTTTGGTCTGATTCTGGGTTCTTAGGGTTCCTTCTGACTCTGCTTCTCTGGGCCTTTCTTCCTCCTCTCTCTCTTCAATGCAGGCTTGGCCCTGGAGCTGGGCCCAGCCGGAGCCACAGCTCCCTGTCAGCCCTCCTGGCTGAGCTCCCCTGCTAAAAAGACCCTGTCCTAAGATGGTGCCCACCTTATATACTCCCTCTATGTGTGAGCCCAGGTGACTAGCACCCAATGAGCTCCTAGCTTTACCCAGAGTACTCCCCCTATCTGCCCCTACACTACTGGGATGTTCCACCCCCCTCCCACTCCAGCCAGGGACAGACGCTGTAGTACCTGCACATATACTTGGTGGGAGTACCGTTGTTCTGTCCCCCGGAAATGGGATGTATGTAGTGCATGCAGCCTACTGAGCTCAGTTCCACACTCCATCCTTACCCGGGAGTGGAATACCACACCTCTGGCTTGAGGTGTAATACCCCTGTAGCAGCCGAGTCCTCAGGGTGCTACATATACACTACACAAGATTTACAAATTTGTTTCATTTTTTATTTTAAGGAACCAAGAAAAAAAAATACTGTAAAAGATCTTCTAACAACGAGAAATGATTCCAGGATTGTCTTTCCACTATATATACAGTATATACTCACAACACAAAGGTTAACTAATAGTTTTAATGATTTTCTGTAATAAATATTTGTATAAATATGAGAAACATTTATATAAAAATACAACAAATAATAATAAAAATTTCAATTATAAAACAAGAAATACGTCTTATAATAATATTACTCAGCGATTTATAAAAATAACAAAATTCTTGTCGCTGCTGCTCCTGACGACCAATCAGATTTCTGCCGTTTTGCCTCTTGCAGTGCGGAATCGATGGCTGGAATCTGACTGGTTGCTACGGGCAACACTTTCATTATTCTCTACACTGTTTGTATAAATAATCCTTAAACTCTCGTTGCCGATAGCAACTGATTAGAATTCAGCTTTTACATTTGTAATTTACAGAAGAAAAATAAACGTGATTTCTGATTGGTCGCTAGGGGTAACAAAGACGCTACATGACAGCTGAGGCTCCGTGACAATGGCGTCTGTTACTCCAGGTACTGGATGATGGGCCGGACACAGGTGCAGCCCACCGTCACCAGCTGCTTCTCCAGCCTATAGGTGGGGGCACATCCTCTCATCTCACCACGCAGGACCAGGATCTCCTGTCTGATGGGGACTGAGTTCATGCTGAGGTCCACATGACCCTCCGAGTCCAAACATCCGCGGTGGAGACATCGGGCCTCGCTGATGACCGCAGGGAATCTGTTATTGTCCACATTAGAGCTGGTGGAAGGAGATGAGAGAAATCAGGACACAGCAGTAACCATGTTTAGTCCCCCATACTCCGGCCTGCTGACCCCCATATATCATTATTATTATTTCTGCCATTACTCCATGTACATTCACCTGTATTCCCATGGAGAGATGGAGCGGCTCCTCACACTGTCCGCCATTACTTGTGCAGAACTCCGACTTCCGACCTTCATATCCACCTTCACACGTGGAGGAAATGTGGTGTCCGGTGTGAAGAGACATCCCCCGCCGGACACTAGAGGGGCCTCCCAGCCATCAGCGCCAGGGACCTGCCCTTCTCTTCCATGGACACAAGAGATGAAGATCAGAAGAAGCAAAGTGGAGAAAACCTGAGGACAGAAGATGTCACACATGTGATAGGGGACATTGTGGAAGTGTCAACATTATGTAGTGATATAAGTAAGGGTTAAATAATGGATCAATAATATACACTAATAATATTCATACTCGTATGGACCTATCCCAAAGATATGCAACAGCGCTCAAGCCAAGAGCAACCAGATATGACTATATAACACATATAAGAAAGTCCAACATTTTAAGTGGAATTCATTCAACAATCTATTATACTAGCTATTGAACCCGTTCTACGCCCGGGTGGCGAGCATTTTTATTGATATATGGTCTCCCATATATCGTATGAGTATGTGTTCCCCCCTCCTGGTATTTGTGCTGCCCCCATCCTGTCCCCACGATCCTATCCTGGTATGCATGGCACACCTCAACCCCAATCCTGGTATGCATGGCACCCCTCATCCCCAATCCTGGTATGCATGGCACTCCTCACCCCCAATCCTGGTATGCATGACACCGCTTACCCCAATCCTGGTATGCGTGGCTCTCCTCATCCCCCATTCTTGTATGCATGGCACCCCTCATCCCCAATCCTGGTATGCATGGCCCCCTCATCCCCAATCCTGGTATGCATGGCCCCCCTCATCCCCAATCCTGGTGTGCATGGCACCCCTCATCCCCAATCCTGCTATGCATGGCACCCCTCATCCCCCAATACTGGTATGCATGGCAACCCTCATCCCCCAATCCTGGTATGCATGGTACCCCTCATCCAGCTATCCTGGTATGCATGGCACCCCTCAACCCCAATCCTGGTATGCATAGTACCCCTCACCCCCCAATCCTGGTATGCATGGCACCCCTCATGCCCAATCCTGGTATGCATGGCCCCCCTCATCCCCAATCCTGGTATGCCTGGCCCCCCTCTTCCCCAATCCTGGTATGCATGGCACCCCTCATCCACAATCCTGGTATGCATGGCCCCCCTCATCCCCCAATCCTGGTATGCATGGCAACCCTCATCCCCCAATCCTGGTATGCATGGTACCCCTCATCCCCCTATCCTGGTATGCATGGCACCCCTCAACCCCAATCCTGGTATGCATAGTACCCCTCACTCCCCAATCCTGGTATGCATGGCACCCCTCAACCCCAATCCCGGTATGCATCGCACCCCTCATGCCCAATCTTGGTATGCATGGCACCCCTCATACCCAATCCTGGTATGCATGGCACCCCTCATGCCCAATCCTGGTATGCATGGCACCCCTCATCCCCAATCCCGAGATGCATGGCACCCCTCATCCCCAATCCCGGTATGCATGGCACCCCTCATCCCCAATCCCGGTATGTATGGCACCCCTCATTCCCAATCCTGGTATGAATGCCACTCTTCATCCCAATCCTGGTATGCATGGGCCCCTCATCCCCAATAATGTTATACATGGTACACCTTATCCCTATCCTGGCATACATGGTACCCCTCATCCCTCTCCTGGTATGTATGGTACCCCTCATCCTGGTGTGCTTGGTACCCCTCATCCCAATTCAGGTATGTATGGCATCCTCATCCCAGAAACCTGGTATGCATGGCACCCAATCCCTCATCCTAGAATGCATGGTACCCCTCATCCTTATCCTGGTATGCAAGATACCCCTCATCCTGGTACGCATGGCACCCCATACCTCATCCTGGTATGCATGGTACCCCGCATTCCTATCCTAGCATGCTTGGTACCCCTCATCCCTATTCTGGTATGCATGGCACCCCTCACCCACCCAATCCTGGTATGCATGGTCCCCTCACCCCCCAATCCTGGTTTGCATGGTCCCCTCACCCCCCAATCCTAGTATGCATGGTCCCCTCAACCCCCAATCCTGGCATGCATGGACCCCTCACCTCCCAATCCTGGTATGCATGGGCCACTCATCCCCCAATAATGGTATGTGTGGTAGCCCTCATCCTGGTATGCATAGTCCCCTCACCCCCCAATCCTGGTATGTGTGGTACCCCTCACCTCCCAATACTGGTATGTATGGTTTCCTCACCCATCAATCCTGGCATGCATGGTCCCCTCACCCCCCAATCCTGGTATGTGTGGTACCCATCACCCCCCAATCCTGGTATGCATGGTCCCCTCACCCCCCAATCCTGGTATGTGTGGTACCCCTCACCCCCCAATCATGGTATGCATGGTCCCCTCACCACCCAATTCTGGTATGTGTGGTACCCCTCATCCTTGTATGCATGATCCCCTCGCCCCACAATCCTGGAATGCATGGTCCCCTCACCCCCAATCCTGGTATGTGTGGCCCCCTCATCCCTTTCACACTGTACACACATACAAAAAAAAATAAACAGTTATACTCACCTTTCTTCTCTGTGCTCCAGCGCTGCTGCGTCCTGTTTTGCCGGGGGCCTGTGGAGGAGTGCGGCGCTGGAGCACCGCGCTGTCCGGCGCCATTTTGCTGAAGACACACTGCAAATGTGTCTTCAGTAAAATGGCGCCGGATAGCGCTATGCGCATGAGCCGATCCGATGCCTCACTCCTGCCCCGGACTTCGGCGAAAAGAGGCGCCGTGGCAACGCTTCCCCCAGTCAGGTAAGTATGTATGTATGGAGATCGCGGGATGCGTTCAGTTTCTACGCATACCGCAATCTCCGGCGCCATATACTCCTCTTATCTGTAACGGCTGGATGTATGATTCTGTTTGGAGCCAGACTGCGCATCGCGCATGCACAGTCTATCGAGGCTTTAGACAGAGACACGCATCGCAGGTCATATTATAGACTAGATATAGAACCCGTTCTACTCCCGGGTGGCGAGCATTTTTATTGGTATATGGTCTCCCAGGCTGGTATGTGCTGCACCCCTCCTGGTATTTGTGCTGCCCCAATCCTGTCCCCGCCTTTCTATCCTGGTATGCATGGCACCCCTCATCCCTATCTTGGTATGCATGGCACCCCTCATCCCTATCCTGTAATGCATGGCACCCCTCATCCCTATCCTGGTATGCATGGCACCCCTCATCCCTATCATGGTATGCATGGCACCCCTCATCCCTATCCTGGTATGCATGGCACCCTTCATCCCTATCCTGTAATAGATGGCACCCTTCACCCCCCATCCTGTAATGTATGGCATCCTTCACCCCCAATCCTGGAAGGCATGGCACCCCTCATCCCCAATAGTGGTATGCCTGGCACCCCTCATCCCCACTCCTGGTATGTGTGGTACTCCTCATCCCTATCCTGGTATGTATGGTATCCCTCATCCTGGTATGCATGGCACCCCTCACCCCCAATCCTGGTATGCAGAGCACCGCTCACCCCCAATCCTGGTATGCATGGCACCCCTCAACTCCAATCCTGGAAGTCATGGCATCCCTCATCCCCAATCCTGGTATGCGTGGCACCCCTCATCCCCAATCCTAGTATGTGTGGTACTCCTCATCCCAATCCTGGTATGCAGGGTACCCCATCCCTCATCCTTATCCTGATACGTATGGTATCCCTCATCCTTGCATGCATGGGCCCCTCACCCACATCCTGGTATGCATGGCACTCCTCACCCACATCCTGGTATGCATGGCATCCCTCACTCCCATCCTGGTATGCATGGCACTCCTCATCCCTATGCTGGTATGCATGGCCCCTCATCCGAATCCTGGTATGCATGGCATCCCTCATCCCCAATCCTGGTATGCATGGCACCCCTCATCCCCAATCCTGCTATGCATGGCACCCTTCATCCCCAATCCTGGTATGCATGGCACCCCTCACCCCCCAATCCTGGTATGCATGGCTCCCTCATTCCCAATCCTTTTATGCATGGCCCCCTCTTCCCCAATCCTGGTATGCATGGTAACCCTCATGCCCAATCCTGGTATGCATGGCTCCCACATCCCCAGTCCTGGGTATGCATGACTCACTCATCCCCAATCCTGGTATGCATGGCTCCCTCATCCCCAATCCTGGTATGCATGGCATCCCTCATCCCCAATCCTGGGAAGCATGGCACCCCTCATCCCCAATCCTGTTATGCATGTTACCACTCATCCCCAATCCTGTTATGCATGGCACCACTCATCCCCAATTTGGTATGCATGGCTCCCTCATCCTCAATCCTGGAATGCATGTCATCCCTCATCCCCAATTCTGGTATGCATGGCACCCCTAAGCCCCAATCCTGTTATGCATGGCACCACTCATCCACAATCCTGGTATGCATGGCATCCCTCACCCCCCAATTCTGGTATGCATGGCTCCCTCATCCCCAATCCTGGGAAGCATGGCACCCCTCATCCCCAATCCTGTTATGCATGTTACCCCTCATCCCCAATCCTGTTATGCATGGCACCACTCATCCCCAATTTGGTATGCATGGCTCCCTCATCCTCAATCCTGGAATGCATGTCATCCCTCATCCCCAATCCTGGTATGCATGGCACCCCTAAGCCCCAATCCTGTTATGCATGGCACCACTCATCCTCAATCCTGGTATGCATGGCTCCCTCACCCCCATCCTGGTATGCATGGCACTCCTCATCCCTATCCTGGTATGCATGGCCCCTCATCCGATTCCTGGTAAGCATGGCACCCCTCATCCCCAATCCTGGTATGCATGCCATCCCCCATCCCTAATCCTGGTATGCATGGCACCTCTCTTCCCCAATCCTGGTATGCATGGCACCCTTCATCCCCAATCCTGGTATGCATGGCATCCCTCACCCCCCAATTCTGGTATGCATGGCTCCCTCATCCCCAATCCTGGTATGCATGGCCCCCTCTTCCCCAGTCCTGGTATGCATGGCACCCCTCAACCCCAATCCTGGTATGCATGGCTCCCTCATCCCCAATTCTGGTATTCATGGTACCCCTCATCCCCAATCCTGGTATGCATGGCTCCGTCATCCACAATCCTGATATGCAAGGCACTCCTCATCCCTATCCTGGTATGCATGGCACTCCTCATCCCTATCCTGGTAAGCATGGGCCGCTCATCCCCAATCCTGGTATACATGGTACCCCTCATCACTATCCTGGTATGTATTGCACCCCTCATCCTCGTATGCATGGCACTCCATCACTCATCCTGGTATGCATGGTACCCCTCATCCCTATTCTGGTATGCATGGTACCCCTCATCCTGGTGTGCATGGCACCCCTCATCCCAATTCTGCTATGTATGGCCTCCTCATCCCAGAAACCTGGTATGCATGACACCCAATCCCTCATCCTAGTATGCATGGCACCCCTGATCCTTATCCTGGTATGCATGGTACCACTCATCCCTATTCTGGTATGCATGGTACCCCTCATCCTGGTATGCATGGCACCCCATCCCTCATCCTGGTATGCATGGCACCCCGCATTCCTATTCTGGTATGCATGGCACTCCTCATCCCCTAATCCTGGTATGCATGGTCCCCTCAACCCCCAATCCTGGTATGCATGGTCCTCTCACCCCCCAATCTTGGTATACATGGTCCCCTCACCCCCCAATCCTGATATGCATAGTCCCTTCACCCCCCAATCCTGGTATGTATGGTCCCCTCACCTCGCAATCCTGATATGCATTTTCCCTCACCCCCCAATCCTGGTATGCATGGCACCCCTCATCCCCAATCCTGTTATGCATGGCACCCCTCAACCCCAATCCGGTTATGCATGGCAATACTCATCCCCAATTTGGTATGCATGGCTCCCTCATCCTCAATCCTGGTATGCATGGCATCCCTCATCCTCAATCCTGGTATGCATGGCACCCCTAATCCCCAATCCTGTTATGCATGGCACCAATCATCCTCAATCCTGGTATGCATGGCTCCCTCACCCCCATCCTGGTATGCATGGCACTCCTCATCCCTATCCTGGTATGCATGGCCCCTCATCCGAATCCTGGTATGCATAGCATCCCTCATCCTCAATCCTGGTAAGCATGGCATCCCTCATCCCCAATCCTGGTCTGCATGGCCCCCTCTTCCCCAATGCTGGTATGCATGGCTCCCCTCAACCCCAATCGTGGTATGCATGGCTCCCACATCCCCAGTCCTGGTATGCGTGGCTCCCTCATCCCCAATCCTGGTATGCATGGCTCCATCATCCCCAATACTGGTATGCATGGCTCCCTCATCCCCAATCCTGGTATGCATGGCTCCCTCATCCCCAATCCTGGTATGCATGGCTCCCTCATCCCTAATTCTGGTATGCGTGGCACCCCTCATCCCCAATCCTGTTATGCATGGCACCACTCATCCCCAGTCCTGGTATGCATGGCTCCCTCATCCCCAATCCTGGTATGCATGGCTCCCTCATCCCCAATCCTGGTATGCATGGCTCCCTCATCCCCAATCCTGGTATGCATGGCACCCCTCATCCCCAATAATGTTATGCATGGCACCACTCATCCCCAATCCTGGTATACATGGCTCCCTTATCCCCAATCCTGGTATGCAAGGCACCCATCATCCCCAATCCTTGTATGCATGGCACCCCTCATCCCCAATCCTATTATGCATAGCACCTCTCATCCTCAATTCTGGTATGCGTGGCTCCCTCATCCCCAATCCTGGTATGCATGGCACCCCTCATCCCCAATCCTGGTATGCATGGTTTCCTCATCCCCAATCCTGGTATTCATGTTACCCCTCATCCCCAATCCTGGTATGTATGGCTCCGTCATCCACAATCCTGATATGCAAGGCACTCCTCATCCCTATCCTGGTATGCATGGCACTCCTCATCCCTATCCTGGTAAGCTTGGTACCCCTCATCCCCCAAATCCTGGTATGTGTGGCCCCCTCACCCCCAATCCTGGTATGTGTGGCCCCCTCACCTCCCAATCCTGGTATGTGTGGGCCCCTCACCCCCCAGTCATGGTATGTTTGGCCACCTCATCCCTTTCACGCTGTACACACATGCAAAAAAATAATCACTTATACTCACCTTTCTTCCCTGTGCTCCAGCGCTGCTGTGCCCTGTTCTGTTGGAGGCCGGGGGAGGAGTGTGGCGCCGGGGTACGTGCATGCCCATACCACACTGTCCGGTGCCATTTTGCTGAAGACAAACTGCAAATGTGTCTTCAGTAAAATGGCGCCAGATAGCACTATGCACATGCGCCTATCCGACGCCTCACTCCTGCCCCGGTCTCTGGTGAAGAGCAACGCTCCTCCTGGTCAGGTAAGTATGTAAGTATGGCACCAGAGATCGCGGTATGCATTCAGTGTCTACGCATACCGCGATCTCCGGCGCCATACACACTCCTCTTACCTGTAACAGCTGGATGCGGCCTTCTGTCTGAAGCCAGACTGTGCGTCGCGCATGCACAGTCTATAAAGGCATCAGACAGAGACACGCATCTCCCGTTATATTATAGATTGTCATGTCATTGACCAAAAACCCAAGCTCAGGACAACAGTATCTATAATATAAAGGCGGATGCGTGTCTCTGTCCGAAGCCTCGATAGACTGCGCATGCGTGACGCGCCTGCAGAGTCTATACCCCCCACAGAGGCACGCATCCCCATCCTAAACGAGGATGTGGATTGTGGCGCCAGAAATCGCGGTACGCATAAGCACTGAACGCATACCGCGATTTCCGGCACCATAACAACTTACCTATCCGGGAGGTCAGTTGCCACGGCATCTATTCAGGCAGAAGGCCGGGATCCACCGTCGGTACCGGCGCATGCGCATAGCGCACTTCCGGCGCCGTTTTATTGAAGACACATTGCAAGGGTGTCTTCAACAGACACATTGAAGACACACTAGCAGTGTGTCTTCAACAAGATGGCGCCGGAAACCGCGGTCTGCGCAGGCGCTGATCCGGCGTCAGTGCTCTCCCCCGCCCTCTTCTGACATCACTAATCATTTAAATATCTAACGCACCCCCACACTTCGCCGCCATTTTAAAAACAGAAGATTTCTGCGTCACACAGCGCCTCCAGTCTCTAGCTTAAAAAAACAAAAACATTTTGTAGTATATATAGATATATATATTACAAATATATCTATATATAAAGAAGATACTATATACAAATATATATATCTATATATACTATATAGAATAGTTATCAGAGTACTCCAACACAGTCAGCGGAGCAATCCCGCACAAAATACGTCAGCGGAGCAATCCCGCACAAAATACGTCAGCGGAGCAATCCCGCACAAAAAACCTCAGCGGAGCAATCCCGCACAAAATACGTCAGTGGAGCAATCCCGCACAAAATACGTCAGCGGAGCAATCCCGCACAAAAAACCTCAGCGGAGCAATCCCGCACAAAATACGTCAGCGGAGCAATCCCGCACAAAAAAACCTCAGCGGAGCAATCCCGCACAAAAAACCTCAGCGGAGCAATCCCGCACAAAATACGTCAGCGGAGCAATCCCGCACAAAAAAACCTCAGCGGAGCAATCCCGCACAAAAAACTTCAGCGGAGCAATCCCGCACAAAATACGTCAGCGGAGCAATCCCGCACAAAATACGTCAGCGGACCAATCCCGCACAGAAAAACGTCAGCGGAGCAATCCCGCACAAAATACGTCAGCCGAGCAATCCCGCACAAAATACGTCAGCGGAGCAATCCCGCACAAAATACGTCAGCGAAGCAATCCCGCACAAAATACGTCAGCGGAGAAATGCAGCCACTTTCTACTGAATATAAAAATCTAATAAGTCAGCGGAGCAATCCAGCCACTTTATACTGAATATATACGTCAGGGGAAAAATCCGGCCACTTTCTACTGAATATAAATATATATAATACGTCAGCAGAACAATCCGGACACTTTTTACTGAATATATATATATACAGTTATATGAAAAAGTTTGGGCACCCCTATTAATCTTAAGCTTAATGTTTTATAAAAATTGGTGTTTTTGCAACAGCTATTTCAGTTTGATATATGTAATAACTGTTGGACACAGTAATGTTTCTGCCTTGAAATGAGGTTTATTGTACTAACAGAAAATGTGCAATCTGCATTCAAACAAAATTTGACAGGTGCATAAGTATGGGCACCTCACCAGAAAAGTGACATTAATATTTAGTAGATCCTCCTTTTGCAAAAATAACAGCCTCTAGTCGCTTCCTGTAGCTTTTAATGATTTCCTGGATCCTGGATGAAGGTATTTTTGACCATTCCTCTTTACAAAACAATTCCAGTTCAGTTAAGTTTGATGGTCGCCGAGCATGGACAGCCCTCTTCAAATGATCCCACAGATGTTCAATGATATTCAGGTCTGGGGACCGGGATGGCCATTCCAGAACATTGTAATTGTTCCTCTGCATGAATGCCTGATTAGATTTGGAGCGGTGTTTTGGATCAATGTCTTGCTGAAAGATCCATCCCCTGCGTAACTTCAACTTTATCACTGATTCTTGAACATTATTGTCAAGAATCTGCTGATACTGAGTGGAATCCATGCGTCCCTCAACTTTAACAAGATTCCCGGTGCCGGCATTGGCCACACAGCCCCAAAGCATGATGGAACCTCCACCAAATTTTACTGTGGGTAGCAAGTGTTTTTCTTGGAATGCTGTGTTTTTTTTGCCGCCATGCATAATGCCTTTTTGTATGATCAAACAACTCAATCTTGGTTTCATCAGTCCACAGTACCTTCTTCCAAAAATAAATTGGCTTCTCCAAATGTGCTTTTGCATACCTCAGCCGACTCTATTTGTGGCGTGCTTGCAGAAACGGCTTCTTTCGCATCACTCTCCCATACAGCTTCTCCTTGTGCAAAGTGCGTTGTATAGTTGACCGATGCACAGTGACACCATCTGCAGCAAGTTGATACTGCAGCTCTCTGGAGGTGGTCTGAGGATTGTCCTTGACTGATCTCACCATTCTTCTTCTCTGCCTTTCTGATGTTTTTCTTGGCCTGCCACTTCTGGCCTTAACAAGAACTGTCCCTGTGTTCTTCCATTTCCTTACTATGTTCCTCACAGTGGAAACTGACAGGTTAAATCTCTGAGACAGCTTTTTGTATCCTTCCCCTGAACAACTATGTTGAATAATCTTTGTTTTCAGATCATTTGACAGTTGTTTTGAGGAGCCCATGATGCCACTCTTCAGAGGAGATTCAAACAGGAGAACAACTTGCAAGTGGCCACTTTAAGTAGCTTTTCTCATGATTGCATACACCTGGCTATGAAGTTCAAAGCTCAATGAGGTTACAAAACCAAAAAAAGTGCTTTAGTAAGTCAGTAAAAAGTAGGTAGGAGTATTTAAAACAAGAAAATGATAAGGGTGCCCATACTTATGCACCTGTCAAATTTTGTTTGAATGCAGATTGCACATTTTCTGTTAGTACAATAAACCTCATTTCAAGGTAGAAACATTACTGTGTCCAACAGTTATTACATATATCAAACTGAAATAGCTGTTGCAAAAACACGAATTTTTATAAAACATTAAGCTTAAGATTAATAGGGGTGCCCAAACTTTTTCATATAACTGTATACTACGTCAGCGGAGCAATCCAGCCACTTTCTACTGAATATATATAATACGTCAGCGGAGCAATCCGGCCACTTTCTACTGAATATAAATATATATAATACGTCAGCGGAGCAATCCGGCCACTTTCTACTGAATATATATAATACGTCAGCGGAGCAATCCGGCCACTTTCTACTGAATATAAATATATATAATACGTCAGCGGAGCAATCCAGCCACTTTCCTCTGAATATATAATACGTCAGCGGAGCAATCCGGCCACTTTCTACTGAATATATATATATATAATACGTCAGCGGAGCAATCCAGCCACTTTCTACTGAATATAAATATATATAATACGTCAGCGGAGCAATCCAGCCACTTTCTACTGAATATATATAATACGTCAGCGGAGCGATCCAGCCACTTTCTACTGAATATAAATATATATAATACGTCAGCAGAGCAATCCGGCCACTTTCTACTGAATATAAATATATATAATACGTCAGCAGAGCAATCCAGCCACTTTCTACTGAATATAAATATATATAATACGTCAGCGGAGCAATCCAGCCACTTTCCTCTGAATATATATAATACGTCAGCGGAGCGATCCAGCCACTTTCCTCTGAATATATATAATACGTCAGCGGAGCAATCCGGCCACTTTCTACTGAATATAAATATATATAATACGTCAGCGGAGCAATCCAGCCACTTTCCTCTGAATATATATAATACGTCAGCGGAGCGATCCAGCCACTTTCCTCTGAATATATATAATACGTCAGCGGAGCAATCCAGCCACTTTCCTCTGAATATATATAATACGTCAGAGGAGCAATCCAGCCACTTTCTACTGAATATATATAATACGTCAGCAGAGCAATCCGGCCACTTTCTACTGAATATAAATATATATAATACGTCAGCGGAGCAATCCAGCCACTTTCTACTGAATATAAATGTATATAATACGTCAGCGGAGCAATCCAGCCACTTTCCTCTGAATATATATAATACGTCAGCGGAGCGATCCAGCCACTTTCCTCTGAATATATATAATACGTCAGCGGAGCAATCCAGCCACTTTCTACTGAATATAAATATATATAATACGTCAGCGGAGCAATCCAGCCACTTTCTACTGAATATAAATATATATAATACGTCAGCGGAGCAATCCAGCCACTTTCTACTGAATATAAATATATATAATACGTCAGCGGAGCAATCCAGCCACTTTCTACTGAATATATATAATACGTCAGCGGAGCAATCCAGCCACTTTCCTCTGAATATATATAATACGTCAGCGGAGCAATCCAGCCACTTTCTACTGAATATAAATATATATAATACGTCAGCGGAGCAATCCAGCCACTTTCTACTGAATATATATAATACGTCAGCAGAGCAATCCAGCCACTTTCTACTGAATATAAATATATATAATACGTCAGCGGAGCAATCCAGCCACTTTCTACTGAATATATATAATACGTCAGCGGAGCAATCCAGCCACTTTCCTCTGAATATATATAATACGTCAGCGGAGCAATCCAGCCACTTTCCTCTGAATATATATACTACATCAGCGGAGCAATCCAGCCACTTTCCTCTGAATATATATAATACGTCAGCGGAGCGATCCAGCCACTTTCCTCTGAATATATATAATACGTCAGCGGAGCAATCCAGCCACTTTCCTCTGAATATATATAATACGTCAGCAGAGCAATCCAGCCACTTTCCTCTGAATATATATAATACGTCAGAGGAGCGATCCAGCCGCTTTTTTGACTATATCAAACGTCAGCAGAGCTAAATATTTTAATTAAAGTTTACAACCTTATTCGTTCCGTAATTCCATTATAATGGCCCCCAAACGCCAGCAAGTTCTTTCTGAGGAGGAAACTCAGGCAAAAAAATCAAAAAGGGCTGAAGCTCAAAAGGTTGGTAGAAGTAGGGGTAAAAAACAGCACCTTAAATTGCAGCGTGAAAAAAATACTGTCAGAAGAAAGGCTGCCCGTCATAATCTCACCCCAAAAAAGCGTCAACAGATGCGCAACGCTGACGCTGAGAGGCATAGGTCTGCCCCAGAGAGGCATAGGTCTGACCCAGAGAGGCGTAGGTCTGGCCCAGAGAGTCATAGGTCTGCCCCAGAGAGGCGTAGGTCTGCCCCAGAGAGGCGTAGGTCTGCCCCAGAGAGGCATAGGTCTGCCCCAGAGAGGCATAGGTCTGCCCCAGAGAGGCGTAGGTCTGCCCCAGAGAGGCATAGGTCTGCCCCAGAGAGGCATAGGTCTGCCCCAGAGAGGCGTAGGTCTGCCCCAGAGAGGCATAGGTCTGCCCCAGAGAGGCGTAGGTCTGCCCCAGAGAGGCATAGGTCTGCCCCAGAGAGGCGTAGGTCTGCCCCAGAGAGGCGTAGGTCTGCCCCAGAGAGGCATAGGTCTGCCCCAGAGAGGCGTAGGTCTGCCCCAGAGAGGCATAGGTCTGCCCCAGAGAGGCATAGGTCTGCCCCAGAGAGGCGTAGGTCTGCCCCAGAGAGGCGTAGGTCTGCCCCAGAGAGGCATAGGTCTGCCCCAGATAGTGTGACAGACGCTGAGCTTCAGCAGCATCGCAGCGCCAATGCTGAGAGACACAGAGGAGCCCGTACTAAACAACCTGCCCGCTGGGGTAAAAACGGAAGATCTCGCAACACTGCTTTGCTTACTGAAAACTTCAATGAAGACGACATTGGGGCATGCTATCTTGGCCCAATGAACAACAAATGCTCATTTTGTAATACCAACCATTTCCAAAATGAAATTGCAACAAACTGTTGTCATAGTGGAACCATCAAACTGGAAGAAGTGTGAATGCATCCCTATATTACTAATTGCATGAAGAGATCAGAACCAAACTCCAAGAATTTCATGGAAAACATAAGATCATACAATAGTGCAAACGCTTTTGCATCCATGGGCGCACAAATTGACCAATCAATTAACAGGCGATCAGGTCCTTTCTGTTACAGAATCCATGGGCAAATTTACCATGCAACATCTGCGTTGCACCCTAACCAAGGTGAATCACCAACATACGCCCAGTTATATATTCTGGATTCGGCACAATCCAGCCAACAGTGGATGCATTCGTAATCTTATGCAAAATCTACAAAGAATTCTGGAAGATATCAATCCTTTCTCCAGAGAATACAAAAATATGTTGCAATTTGAACAAGAAGAAATGCTAAAAGCAAATCTAGAAAACCGAATGCCAATTGAATATAGCATGACTTTCGTGAGAGAAAAAGTAAATACTATGCACCCCGGCAGAATCAATGCTCCAACTGCCAGAGGGGAAATTGCTGCCATTTTCCACAGCACAGATGGTGCACCCCCAGAAAACCGTGACATTACCATTCATCCAAAAAGTGGAATTTTACAAAATATATCTATTCTGAGTAGACTCTGTGACCCAATGAGCTAAGCTTTGCTTTTCCCTTATGGGGACTCTGGGTGGACTACAGAACTAAAAAAAACAGTTGGTCGAGGAAATGTGACTCCACTTCAATGGTATTCATACCACTTTGCCATTCGTGATGGTACTTTTAACCAGTTCCTTAATGCAGGAAAGCTGACACACCAATTTATGGTTGATGCCTATTGCAAAACTGAGGCAAACCGTTTGAATTGGGTGCGCACAAATCAAAGTACTGTAAGAGCTGAAGAATATGACGTCCTTCACCAATTCATGACCAACCACCGTTTCATGAACATAAATATCCTACCTGGAAAAAAAGTCATATAGCCATCGACTTTCCAAGGAAGTCCAAGAAATATGGCACAAAACTACCAAGATGCCATGGCAATGGTCAGGAAATATGGCAAACCAGACCTATTTGTAACAGTAACGTGCAATCCAAAATGGAGGGAAATCAGGGAAAACTTACTTCCCAGTCAGCAACCATGCGACAGGCCCGATTTAGTAGCTCGAGTATTTAACATGAAACTAAAATTGCTACTTGGAGACCTAACCACATACCACAGATTTGGACGTGTTAATGGTATGGTGTATGTAATTGAGTTCCAAAAAAGAGGGCTCCCTCATGGACACATATTGGCATTTATGGCCCCGGAATACAAAGCCTGGGAAAAAGAAAGAATTGACAAAATTGTTTGTGCAGAGCTCCCGCACAAAGACACGCATCCGAAGCTTTATGAAATTGTACAATCTTGCATGATACACGGTCCATGTGGTCCACTTAATCCAAATGCACCATGCATGGACAATGGAAACTGTACAAGGTTTTCCCAAGGATTTCTGTTCCGAAACTAATAGCAATGTAAATGGATCCCCTAAATATCAACGCCGGGATGAGAACAACTTTGTTGAACTTGGTGGAAACAGGGTTGATAATAGATGGGTTGTACCTTACAATCCTTATCTTTCCTTAAAATACAATGCCCACATAAACGTTGAGATTTGCAGTTCTACAAAGTGTAAAATATTTGTTCAAATATGTTTACAAAGGGCATGATTGTGCAAATCTACAGTGTGTTACTGCTGCCACAGAACAAGAAGCCACGGTTGAATGGGATGAAGTAAAAAATGACTTAGAAACTCGATATGTAAGTGCACCTGAAGCATGCTGGAGACTCAGGGAATATAAAATGCACCATCAACCTGACCATGTGGAAAGATGAAATGTCCACCTTGAGGACAAGCATACAATATGCTTTATAGCAGGTAAAGAAGCTGAAGCCGTGCAGCGGAAAAACACCAAGTCTAAACTTCTTGCTGGGTTTAAACTGAATCGGGAAGATCCTAATGCCCAACAATATTTCTACATTGAAATCCCTGAACATTTCACTTGGGATGAAAAAAACGTTAAATGGAAACCACGTTGCAAATGTCATAAAACCACAATTGGCAGAATGTTTAACGTTAGTCCATTAGACAGAGAAAAATACTTTCTCCGAATTCTCCTTCTCAATGTTAGAGGCGCAACATCTTTTGAGGATCTCAGAACAACTGAAGGAAACCGTTTTGCTACTTTCCAAGAAGCCTGTATTGCAAGAGGGTTAACTGATGATGACTCTGAATGGGATACTCGCCTAACAGAAGCTGCCACTTATCAAATGCCAATACAACTTACACAATTGTCTGCATTTATTTGCATCATGTGTGAGCCGTCTAATGCTGCAGCATTGTTTCAAAGGCACAATAAAAATCTTATGGAAGACTATACCAGACGTTTCCCTCATGTAGAAAAGGCCGTCTATATGACATTACATGAAATTGAGCCTGTGTTACGGACACATGGAAAGTCATTACAAGATTTTGGCCTACACCTTCCTGTTGGCAAGTACGATGATCCAATCAATTCTGGCAAATATTACGACCCTGTTGCGGAAAAGGCTTTGAGGAGAAATTCCAAATGTTAAACCCAGGACAACGAAAGGCTTTCGAAAAAATCAGAGAAGCTTTTGAGATTCCAACTTGCAAAAACGTCTATTTTTTATTGACGGACCTGGTGGAAGTGGTAAAACATTCCTGTATAATACAATCATGCATTACATTCAGAGCAAAAATGAATTAGTCTTGCCATGTACATTTACAGGCATTGCTGCTACTTTGCTGGAAGGAGGCCGAACTTCCCATAATCTGTTCAAACTGCCTATACCAATTAATGAAACGTCGACGTGCAATATTCGTCATGGCAGCAATACTGCCAATGAGTTGAAAAACACCAAACTCATAATCTGGGACGAAGCTTCTACGGCTCCAGCTCATGCTGTAAATGCAGTTGACACCTTCTACAAAGAACTCATGGCTGAAGATCCAAAAGTTCCCTCCAAAAAAACGTTCGGAGGTGCAGTGTCTGTTTTTGGTGGAGATTTTCGACAAATCCTTCCTGTTGTACCACATGGCACCAGAACCGAAATAATTTCAGCATGCATGAAGAACAGCAATTGTTGGAGGAATATTGAAGTCCTCAAATTGGACCTAAACATGCGTACCAATGAGGACAATGTCCCCCAAGAACATCAAGGCTTTTCCCAATGGCTTTTAAACCTTGGAGATGGAAAACTTCAAGAACCAGGACTAGAGGAAGGTATCTTTGAAATTCCTTCTGTCTGCATTGAAAATGGATGTATTGTTGATGCTGTCTTTCCTCAAGTCATACAACCAGAAGATAAAAGCATTGCAAACCGTGCAATCCTAACTCCAAAAAACCAACATTCACATGAACTGAATGAAAATGTTCTTAGACGAATTCAGTCTGAATTGAAATGCTACACCAGTATTGATTCCATTCAGCAAGATACTGCAAATGCTGAGGAAGCAGCAAACTATCCGATGGAGTTCTTAAACAGCTTAACGCCTGGTGGTATGCCTCCTCATAGATGACATTTGAAAGTTGGAGCAGTAGTCATGCTATTAAGAAACCTTAACTCAAAAAGAGGTCTTTGCAATGGCACCAGAATGGTTGTGAAGCAAATTATGTCAAAAGTCATTGACTGTGAAATCCTCAGCGGATCATTTAAAGGTACAAGGGTATCATTCCCAGAGTTATTCTGCCCCAAGCCATCCTCATCTTCCTTTTACTTTAAAACGAAAACAGTTTCCCTTAAGACTTGCTTATGCTATGACCATCAACAAAAGTCAAGGGCAAACACTGGATTCAGTTGGCATATATTTGCCATCTCCAGCCTTCAGCCATGGCCAACTTTATGTCGCCTCTTCAAAGACAAAATCCTTCCAACAAGTCAAAGTCAAAGTTTTTGCTACTGATCAACGAGGCAACTTAAAGAAAGACCACAGAGTTTACACCAAAAATGTTCTTTACACAGAAGTTTTTGCACAATAATTTTTTTTTCCAGCTAATAGTTTAATAAAATGTAAAATGTTATATATAACAGTGAATGTGTCTTTCTGTTCAAAGCCAAAATGGGTGGCGGCTGTGCAGTGTGGTGCCTGAGTCAGAGCGTGTGCACACTGCACTACGATGCCATTTTACTGAAGACACTGTGTGTGCAAATTCCCAGACACAGTGTCTTCAAGAAAATGGCGCCAGATATTGTGAGATGCGCACACGTTGACTCAGGCACTATTTTATGGGAACAGCACATACCAGGATGGGGGCGCAGGATAGCAGCACATACCAGGATGGGGGCACAGGATGGCAGCAGCACATACCAGGATGGGGGCACAGGATGGGGGCAGCACATACCAGGATAGGGGCACAGGATGGGAGCAGCACATACCAGGATGGGGGCACAGGATAGCAGCACATAGTAGGATGGGGGCACAGGATGGCAGCAGCACATACCAGGGTGGGGGCGCAGGATAGCAGCATATACCAGGATAGGGGCACAGGATAGCAGCACATACCAGGATAGGGGCACAGGATGGCAGCAGCACAAGACCGAATTGGAGCACAGGATTAGAGCAGCACATACCAGGATGGGGGCACAGGATGGGGGCAGCACATACCAGGATGGGGGCACAGGATGGGAGCAGCACATACCAGGATGGGGGCACAGGATAGCAGCACATACCAGGATAGGGGCACAGGATGGCAGCAGCACAAGACCGGATTGGAGCACAGGATTAGAGCAGCACATACCAGGATGGGGGCACAGGATGGGGGCAGCACATACCAGGATGGGGGCACAGGATGGGAGCAGCACATACCAGGATAGGGGCACAGGATGGGGGCAGCACATACCAGGATGGGGGCACAGGATAGCAGCAGCACATGACAGGATGGGGGCGCAGGATGGCAGCAGCACATACCAGGATGGGGGCGCAGGATAGCAGCAGCACATACCAGGATGGGCGCAGGATAGCAGCAGCACATACCAGGATGGGGGCGCAGGATAGCAGCAGCACATGACAGGATGGGGGCGCAGGATGGCAGCACATACCAGGATGGGGGCACAGGATGGCAGCAGCACATTACAGAATGGGGGCGCAGGATGGGAGCAGCACATGACAGGATGGGGGCGCAGGATAGCAGCACATACCAGGATGGGGGCACAGGATGGCAACAGCACATTACAGAATGGGGGCGCAGGATGGGAGCAGCACATGACAGGATGGGGGCGCAGGATGGGAGCAGCACATGACAGGATGGGGGCGCAGGATGGGAGCAGCACATGACAGGATGGGGGCGCAGGATGGGAGCAGCACATGACAGGATGGGGGCGCAGGATAGCAGCACATACCAGGATGGGGGCGCAGGATGGGGGCAGCACATACCAGGATGGGGGCACAGGATAGCAGCAGCACATGACAGGATGGGGGCGCAGGATGGGAGCAGCACATGACAGGATGGGGGCGCAGGATAGCAGCACATACCAGGATGGGGGCACAGGATGGCAGCAGCACATACCAGGATGGGGGCGCAGGATAGCAGTACATACCAGGATGGGGGCACAGGATGGGAGCAGCACATACCAGGATGGGGGCACAGGATGGGAGGAGCACATACCAGGATGGGGGCACAGGATGGGAGGAGCACATGACAGGATGGAAGCCATATACCAATATAAATGCTCGCCACCCGGGCGTAGAACGGGTGGTTCAATAGCTAGTACATTAAAGGCGAAGTAGACTCAAAAGACCAAAGCAGATTCAACCTTAAAGAACGAGTCATTACTTCTTCTTTTACCCATGAGCCCCGCACGTCATGTCCAACTGCCCCAATGCACATTTCGAATCTTCCTCAGGGGGTGCCGGTGCGTGCGTTGGGGCAGTTGGGCATGACGTGCGGACTCACGGGTAAGTGCCTCATTCATTACCAGTATACTTATCTCTAACATTCAAGAAGTTGTCCACTACTTTATGTATCCCCCCCGGGGCCCCTAAGACTTATTGTGAATACCTTCTGTTGCTGATAATGCCTGTGAGCGGCGCTATCGGTTGCCTCTCACAGGCATCACGTGACTCCGCGCTGACGTCATGACAAGTGAGGCGTGACTCAGCACTGGGGTCCCCGCGGTGGCCGCTGGGTTGTGGGTGGGGTTACCCCCGCGTCACACCTTGCATCCACCGCGCGCTTTCCCAATGAATGGAGAGAGGCAGAGCGCGTGGTGGATGCTGGGTGTGACGAGGAGGGGTAACCCTGCCCACAGCCTGGAGTCCACCCTGGAACCTGGAAGACAAAGACCCCCGGCTGCTGCCAGCACTTGTCGTGACATCAGCGGATGTCAGAGCCGGCTGCAGCCGGGGGTCACATGATGCCTGTGAGCGGCCAGTGATAGCGCCACTCACAGGCCGTATCTGCAACAGAAGGTATTTACAAGAAGTCTTAGGGGCCCCGGGGGGATACATGGGGGGGATATAAAGTAGTGGACATCCCCTTTCAGCCATGGCGCTCTATTTTACCACCTGTGTGCCTGTTTTTATGTAATCTCCACCTATATGATGTGTGCTGCTCCTCTTTATTGATTTTGATTTAATTATACTGAGTTAGGACCTAAGCACTATAATACTGTTGTGGGGTCTATGTGATATTGCTATATCTATGTCAGATATGTAATTGGTCTGGCACCCCCACTAAAACCACGTCCCCTCCCCCACCCCCCACCCCCCGTCCAACTAATCTCATATATGTGTGTCTCTCTTGTGATTAATACAATTGATATTGATATTTACTTTATGATTGAAGTAGTAATGACTCGTTCTTTAAGGCTGAATTTGTCATGTCATTGTATCATAACACAGGATAACAAAAAAATGGTGGTAGCCCATGCAAGTGCTGCACTCACTCTTCTGCTGGTGCAGTCACTGTGTACATACATTACATTACTGATCCTGAGTTACATCCTGTATTATACTCCAGAGCTGCACTCACTATTCTGCTGGTGCAGTCACTGTGTACATACATTACATTACTGATGCGGAGTTATATCCTGTATTATACTCCAGAGCTGCACTCACTATTCTGCTGGTGCAGTCACTGTGCACATACATTACATTACTGATCCTGAGTTACATCCTGTATTATACTCCAGAGCTGCACTCATTATTCTGCTGGTGCAGTCACTGTGTACATACATTACATTACTGATCCTGAGTTACATCCTGTATTATACTCCAGAGCTGCACTCACTATTCTGCTGGTGCAGTCACTGTGTACATACATTACATTACTGATCCGGAGTTATATCCTGTATTATACTCCAGAGCTGCACTCACTATTCTGCTGGTGCAGTCACTGTGTACATACATTACATTACTGATCCTGAGTTACATCCTGTATTATACTCCAGAGCTGCACTCACTATTCTGCTGGTGCAGTCACTGTGTACATACATTACATTACTGATCCTGAGTTACCTCCTGTATTATACTCCAGAGCTGCACTCACTATTCTGCTGGTGCAGTCACTGTGTACATACATTACATTACTGATCCTGAGTTATATCCTGTATTATACTCCAGAGCTGCACTCACTATTCTGCTGGTCCAGCCGCTCCCTCTCTCCTCACACACATATTATTCTTATACACACAATAATAACTACCTACACCATGACATCTGGTCCGGTTACCAAACAAATAATAACAATATAATAAACAATAACCGACAAATTATATACAAACTAATATATACATTCTTTTTTTTTTTTATTATTTTTTTTTATTATAAGTAAAATAAATACTAACTATACAAATATATACAAGACAAAACAAAACACCCCACACTCAAGCCCACCAGTCCCTCCCCGACACTGACCTGAGAGCTGGTCCTGCGCCTCATGCCTCAGTCCAACGTCCATAGGCCAGATCAGGCAGTGCCAGTTTTTCACCCAAATAACCAGTGTCCCACAAGATGAACCCACCTCCCCCCTTTTCCCTCCACCCAACCTAACACCTACACCCAAACCCATATATACAATATATACAGAAACAAACAATACAATAACCACAACTGACAAAGCCCAAGTTCGGCGCCTGCAGCCCTACATCACTGTCTGCTGATCAAAACAAAACAAAAATCTATGGTGTCAGCAGCAGCCCACCACCAGGAGAGGAGATGACCAGACTAGGGCACACTAAAAGAAAAGCCCCTCCAGAGGAGAGCGGCCCTCCGTGTACCCAGTCTCTCATACTCCAGAGAACGCACCTTCACCAGGTCACCGAGTATGGTCCTAAACACATCGTCCACTGGGAGGATTTTGCCCTGCGTCGATACTAAGCACCGTGCGTTCCACGTGTGATACCTAACCACTGCGCTAACAAGAAATAAGGTGCAGTGGTCCCGACCACCCAGGTCCCCGAATGCTCCATAGGCCAATTCCGCATAAGAGAGACCAACCAGCCAGGGCCAGTCAATGGAGGCGCCCATCCTGTTGTACACCTCTGTGTTAAAGGGACAACGAAGCAGGAAGTGGTCCATGCTTTCAAGCATGGTACCACAATGCTCCCGAGGACAGTTCCTGTCCTCAGAGCTCCTACACTTCAGATTGTCCCTCACACACAGTTTCCCATGAAAGCAGCGCCAAGCCAAGTCCCAAAACTTCGAGGGATCCTGATAGAATTCAAAAGATGCAGACCCACCCCAACATCCCGACTTGGGCAATCCCTGCACACCAGAGGCCTCTGAAAATGAGTCAACAGAACCCTTTTGTCAAGGAGCTTCCTTGGCAGAGTCCTGACCTCCCACATTCCCAGACCCCACCGACGAATTACCTTCAGAACCACAGTAGCGTAAGCCAGTAGATGTCAATGTGGTGTGCGTAGATCTTTCACTTGCCCTCCTGTCTCCCATTCCTGGAAGAAAGGCTGAAACCATCCCTTACAGCAGAATACCCACGGGGGAGCCCTCTCTTTCCAGAGGTTAGCAATATTGATCTTAATGAAGGTATTCACAAGGAATACCACAGGGTTCACCATACCCAACCCTCCTAGTCTCCTCGTATGGTAAGTAACCTCCCTCTTGACCAGGTTCAGTCTATTCCCCCATAACAGTTGGAAGAACAAACTGTAGACCCGAGTCCAGAGAGGCTCCGGCAAGATGCACACACTGCCCAGATAGATCAGCACAGGGAGCAGGTAAGTTTTGATCAGGTTTATCCTTTCCCTTAGGGTCAAAGACCAACCCTTCCATTGGTTCATCTTCTGAGTGGCGATCTCTAGCCTGCTGTTCCAATTTTGTTTGGGGCAATCCCCCTGGCCAAATTCGATGCCAAGAACTTTTGCAGAGACTTTGGGTCCTGGAAGGGTGTCCGGGAGATCAAAACCAGAATCTCCTCCTCCCAGCCAGAGACTCTCACACTTATCCCGGCTGATCTTGGACCCGGATGCCTCCGAGTAGCTATTTACTTCTGATATCAGCCACTCTGCCTCCCCATCAGAGGAAACAAAAACGGTGACATCATCGGCATACGCCACCACTCTCAGAGTGGCTTCCGGTGCTGCCCGGTCCATCACGATCCCAGCCAATGGTCCACACTCCACCCTCCTAAGAAGTGGGTCAATTGCAAACACGTACAGCAGCGGGCTCAAGGGACAACCCTGGCGAACACCACACCCAACCTCAAAAGAGCTGCCAATCCAACCGTTCACAAGCGGGAAACTCTCTGCCCCAGCGTACAAGGTCTTAAGCCAATCAACAAACCCCCCCGGCAGGCCATACCTCAGAAGGACAGACCAGAGGTACTCATGATTAACCAGATCAAACGCTTTTGCCTGGTCCAATGACAGCATGTACCCCTTCCAGTGACCAGCCCTACCCTGCTCCACCGCCTCTCGGACACAGAGTACAGCACTAATTGTACTGCGGCCCGGAACAGAGCAATGCTGGGCTCCCGAAAGGAGCCGGGGTGCAAATTTCACCAGCCGATTAAACAGCACCTTTGCCAAAACCTTCCTGTCTGCATTGAGAAGCGCTATGGGACGCCAATTCTCAATGCAAGATGAGTCCTTACCCTTTGACAAGATAATCAGGGCAGACCTCCTCATTGATTTTGGCAGAGTGCCCGATAAAAGACATTCATTGAATACCTCAGTCAACAGGGGAACCAAGGCGTCCTTAAAGGTCTTATAGAATTCAGATGTTAAGCCATCTGGACCGGGAGATTTCTTTAGGGCAAGCCCTTCAATCGCCAACTTAACTTCCTCTTCCCTGATAATCTCTGTCAAAATGCCAAGAGAGGGGTCTACCCCTGGTTCGGGGACGGCTTCAGCCAGAAAAGCCGACATCTCATCCCAATCCAGATCCCTCTTCCCCAAGAGGTGCGAGTAGAAGGATCTGACGACCTCCAGGATCCCTGATCTGGATCTTTTCAGGGACCCCGCAGTGTCAACCAGTCCTGTAACAACTTTACTATTCACTGACATCTTGCAGTTTCTGTAAGGGTCTGGCGAGCGGTACTTCCCATAATCCCTCTCAAAAACCAAAGATGCGTGTCAATCATACTGACACCTCATTAGCAAAGATTTCACTCTGGAGATCTCCTCGCGGCTACCTCCAGTTGAGACAAGATGCTCGAGTTTCCTCCTCAGGCCCTGATACAGGTGGTACCTGTCCAGGCTCCAGAGTCTCGAGAGCTGGCGGAAGAATCTCGCCACCCTTTTCTTGAACATCTCCTACCACTCTGACTTACTACTACAAAGATCCAGTAAGGGTACCTGGCTCTGAAGAAAATCCTCAAAGGACTGTCTTATCTCCGCTTCTACCAAGAGAGACGAATTGAGCCTCCAAAAGCCTCTTCCTATCCGGGGAGTCTCTGTAACATTCAGAAAAAACAAAATCAAACAGAGATCGGAGAATTTCACCTCAACAGCAGATACTGCTGAAGAGACGGCTTCCTCCTTTAAATAAAACTTGTCTATCCTGGACCTACAGTTACCTCTATGATAGGTGAACCCCTCGTGGACTGCGGTGAGCCGGATGTGGACATCTACCAGGCGAGCTTCACTAGCTACACTATTAAGGGCGACGCCATCATAAGTCAGCTTGTCTCTGGAACCTCCTCTATCTCGGGGCCTCATGACAGTGTTAAAGTCCCCTCCAAAGACGACCTGCCGACTCGTAAAAAGGTAGGGCTTGATCCTCATAAAGAGACACTTCCGGTCCCACTTAGATTGGGGACCATAGATGTTAATGAGCCAGAGCTCTTGTCCCTTCATGAGGACATCTAATATCAGGCACCTCCCCATTTCTAACTCAATAACCCGTCGGCATTCTACCGGTGCGGTAAAAAGGACCGCCACTCCGCTATACGGCTCGGCCGCAAGAGACCAATAGGAGGGCCCAAGTCTCCACTCCCTCTGCCATATTTGGCAGCCTGGTCTCTTGCAAAAAGAAAACGTCAGCTTCAACCCGGCTGAGAAAATCAAAGGCCGCCAATCTAGCCATATTTGACTTAATGCTGGCGACATTAATGGACACCAGCGTCAACGGAGTGGTGATTGAGTTAGATAGCTTTCTTCTTCCCACTTCCCTTATCCTCTGCCTCAGAGGAGGAATCCTTCCCCCTCTTTAATGATACAGAGGTGTCCATTCCCACATTTTTCCTTCTTTTTTCGTCCTTGTCTCCGGACTCTGGGCCAGTCCCTCCCCCCAAGGACCTTGCATCCCCAGGAGAAGGAGACTCGGCGCCCCCTGTAAGCTCCGCCGAAGCCAGAACCTCACCCTCAGCCTCCTCTTCTGAGGAAGAGATGTTATCAAGGGCTTGGAAGCGGTTAGAAAGACCAACTAGAGGGGAGTCAGTTTTACCTTCCTTAGGTACCTTGGTCAGAGCGGGAGAAGATATTTTATCTCCCTTCTTTCTCTTCTTTTTGGTGCCGAGCTTACGCTTGTTCTCTAGCCACCGCTTATTGTCCTCATCCATACTTTCATATTGGGAGGATTCTGAGGCAGAGGGGGTTTCCTCCCTGTGGATCCTCCTGACCTCCTCATCAAACTCATCATCCCTCGGGGCCTCAGCAGCAACACTGGCATCCAGGACAGGGGCCGCCCCCGTAGCCCGGGGCTCGCCCCGCTCCCTCTCCTGTCTGCACTTGTCTAGACGCCTCAGCTGGGCAGGCATCTTTTTATTGTTTTTCTTCCCTGGCCCCTCAGCTCCCCCACCCCTGCTAGTCCTCTCCCCAGCAAAATCGGCCTCATGGCTTTCTCCCACCGGGGTCTCGACTGCATTAGCGAAGGAGCGAGGACAACGGCTGACTGGGTGACCTAACTCACCACACAGGTGGCACCTAATCTCCACACAAGAGGCAGCAAGATGACCGACACCCCCACACAACGCACATTTCTGCACAGTGCAGTTTGCACTGAAGTGTGTAGGGTCGCCGTACCTGTGACAGAGCTTTGGTTGCCCCAGGTAGAAGACCAGGATACGATCCCTACCCAGGAAGGCAGATGATGGAATGTGGGCAACCGTACCACCTGAACACTTAAGTTTTACCATAAACGTCCAGGCCCCTGACCAGATACCAAACTCGTCGCGGTTTTTATTTGGCATCTCCACCACCTCTCCACACTGACCAAGCCATAATCATCAACATTAACAGAAATAAACACTTGAAATAGATCACTCTGTGTGTAATGACTCTACATAATATATGAGTTTCACTTTTTGTATTGAAGAACTGAAATAAACTAACTTTTTGATGATATTCTAATTTAGTGAGATGCACTTGTATATTACCTCTCTTATCTGAGATTCGTGTACAGGAGACCTATATCAGTTAGGATAGCGTTTTACAGGCATCTAGTCAGGGATTATTGCATTGTACTCCGTGCTTGAAAAAAACTATTCCCTATTGAGAACGCTGTTAGCTGCTTTTAAAATAGGGACAGGTGCTAGATGGTATTATCAGCTGGAAATGAGTGTTCATTCTGGATGTGTTTGATCATATCTCACACACCACATGGCCAGATAAGGTAGCAAAATGTTAAAATGACATTTGCGGGTGAATGCATTTTTCACCGTTGAAAAAAATGCAAAAGTGCAAAAACACATCAAAAACGATAAGTGTGAACTTAGCCCAAGGTCTGGAGGTGCATTTTTGCTTTTGGTTATTTATTTGGCTTTATATACAGTGGCAAATCCAACCAAAACAAAGCAACGAAAAAGGAGCCAATGGTTTTAAAGATATGCATCAAAATTTATTAGTACATAGATGATCAGACAAAAGCAGGAATCAGTGTGGAAAACACATGAGGAATAGAAACCCGCAACAACCCTCTCCACATGGCGGACACATGCAGGACCAAACAGTACAATTTAAGTCGGATATAGACTATCTAAGTATTTGAGGAGTAACACCATACATAGATGATATGTCAATACATATTTTCAAGTACAGCACCTATACTGGACTAGAATACCCATGCTGTTCTATACTGCTGAGTGTACGTTCCCTATCATATGCCAGATATAACCATAAGTGACCTGCTAAGTCACTATATATACATACCAGAGATATCAAGCTTCAGCAGAAGACAGTCAGGGAATAGTCAAAGATTTAGAGGTCCGTCTAAGGTCGGCACATGCGGAGCAGAGAAGCCCCGACGCGCGTTTTGGTGGTTCCCTTCGTTAGGGGGCATGTTTGCTGCCTCGCTGTCACTTGCTTATATTGGCGCCAGGCACATTTAAAGACCAGAAGTGATATCAGCGTCACTGCGGAGACCAGGACGCCAGCCGACATCCGCATCATGTGACAGCGGAGGGGCGGGGCTTAAGCCCTAACGCCACACACCGCTGAAACGCACAGTGTCATTGCGGAGGTAGAACGCCGGCCGGCATCCGCGTCATGTGACAGCAGAGGGGCGGGGCATAAGCCCTGATGCCACACACCGCTAGAACACAAAGACCGCGGGACCGGAAGTGACGTGTGCGTCACCATTGAGATCCGGACGCCGGCCAGCATCCGCGTCATGTGACAGAAGCGGGGGCTACAGAATAGCCACAACACCTCATGTCACTGGGACACGGAAAGCCGGCCGGCGCACAGACCCACATAGTCAGCACATTTGCCTGACTGTCTCCTTCACTAGACCAGGTATCATCGCATCCCTCTCATTGAAATAACGAGAGTCAGTTCTATAAGGCCAAATGTAGAAATTTTTCCAAATTTATTAAAAAAGAAAAACTTAAATATCACATGGTCATAAGTATTCAGACCCTTTGCTCAGTATTGAGTAGAAGCCCCCTTTAGAGCTAGTACAGCCATGAATCTTCTTGGGAATGATGCAACAAGTTTTTCACACCTGGATTTGGGGATCCTCTGTCATTCTTCCTTTCAGATCCTCTCCAGTTCCGTCAAGTTGGATGGTGAACGTTGGTGGACAGCCATTTTCAGATCTCTCCAGAGATGCTCAATTGGGTTTAGGTCAGGGCTCTGGCTGGGCCAGTCAAGAATGGTCACAGAGTTGTTCTGAAGCCACTCCTTTGTTATTTTAGCTGTGTGATTAGGGTCATTGTCTTGTTGAAAGGTGAACCTTCGGCCAAGTCTGAGGTCCAGAGCACTCTGGAAGAGGTTTTCATCCAGGATATCTCTGTACTTGGCCGCATTCATGTTTCCTTCAATTGCAACCAGTCATCCTATCCCTGCAACTGAAAAACACCCCCATAGCATGATGCTGCCACCACCATGTTTCACTGTTGGGATTGTATTGGGCAGGTGATGAGCAGTGCCTGGTTTTCTCCACCCATACCGCTTAGAATTATCACCAAAGTTATCAAAAAGTTCTATCTTCATCTCATCAGACCAGAGAATCTTATTTCTCATAGTCTGGTAGTCCTTCATGTGTTTTTGAGCAACTTCTATGCGTGTTTTCATATGTCTTGCACTGAGGAGAGGCTTCCATCGGGCTACTCTGTCATAAAGGCCAAACTGGTGGAGGGCTGCAGTGATAGTTGACTTTGTAAAACTTTCTCCCATCTCCCTACTGCATCTCTGGAGCTCAGACACAGTGATCTTGGGTTTGTTCTTTACCTCTCTCACCAAGGCTCTTCTCCCACGATTGCTCAGTTTGGCTGGACGGCCAAGTCTATGTAGACTTCTGGTGGTCCCAAACTTCTTCCATTTAAGGATTAGGGAGGCCACTGTGCTCTTAGGAACCTTGAGTAATGCAGAAATTATTTTGTAACCTTGGCCAGATCTGTGCCTTGCCACAATTCTGTCTCTGAGCTCCTTGGGCAGTTCCTTTGAGCTCATGATTCTCATTTGGTCTGACATGCACTGTGAGCTGTGAGGTCTTATATAGACAGGTGTGTGCCTTTCCAAATCAAGTCCTATTTACGCACCCCTGGGCCTGTGTCGCGCTGCGTTGTACATGCGGGAGCTTACCCGGAGCCGGATCTCTTGAGGGTTGTAGTCTCGTGGCGGTGATCCGGTCCGTGCCCAGGGAGTCAGACTAAGTGGCGCTGTATTAGCGGTAGATGTTGGATGACTACGCCACCCGTTGAGTACAGCTAAGGAGCTGCTGCTGCAGGGCAGACCGCTGAGGCCGGTGGTAGGATTGTGCAGCGTGATAGTATAACCCCCAACGGGAGGGGTATGGCCTCAGGGCAGCCGACGTGGATGATGGGGGTAGCAGGAACCACTCAGAGACGGTACGGTGTAGTTCAGGGTCTTTACTGGTGACAACGATAGACCCTCCCGGAGTACTGGCTAGCGATTGGGGCCTGGTCAGTCCTTGAGCAGATGGGATCTCCCCTGGCCAGGCGGAGTTGTAGGCCTCCCAAACTAACGATACTCTTCTGGCTACCTTGCTAGAAGCGGGTATAAGTAGCCCACGTCCCTGAGTGTACCGTGTGGTGCTCACCCGTATGGCCGGTGACTCGGGGCCTTCTAGTAGCTTCCGCTCCACGACGGCGGTGCTGGTCCCACGCGTGTGACCGTGCCTTCGGGTTTCTTGGTCAGAGGACCTGCAATCCCCTGCCGGTCGGTTTCTGCTGCTGGATAGGAGTTAGTCCCCACAGCCTCGGACTCCGGGTCCGGTGATAACTTCTCAGTCAGGGCGAGCTCTGCAGCTGCCAGCCCCTGACTCCTTGTAGCACTGCTCCCACAGAGCTCCTGATGTTCTTTCCTATATCTGCTTCTCTTCTCTGTCTCTACTTCTTCTCTACTCCTGGCATGGACCAGGAGCTGGGCCCAGCCGGAGCCACAGCTCCCTGTCAGCCCTCCTGGCTGAACTCTTCCTCTGAACTCTCTAACCCTGCCTCAGCCCCAGGTTTATATAGGGGAAGTTCTTCCCCTCCCAGGACTGGGCAGGAGGTGTGGCATGCATAGGATTCCTGACCAAGAGACCTCCCACCTGCTCTCAGACATAACATTGCTGTTACTGTGGAAACCAGACCCCTGGGGTGCCACATTCCCCCCTAGTGAAATTTAGTACTCCGGGACTAAACATATTTTTAGAAAAACATAACAAGGTATAAACAATAATAATACAATAAGAAAAACACATAAAGATGGTTACGGCGTGTCCACAACCGGGTGCAGTTTTGAAGAAAAGCAAGGTGTCCATTTCACCAAAACAGGGAGACGTAACCAGGTAGGGGTCTGTCCTGCCCCGAGTCCTTAACAGTCTTTAGTACATTCCTGGGTTACGCTCCAACCATGTACAAAGGATTCCCGGCAAATCCACCAAAGACTCCCATAAATTACTAGAAACACATAATTATTTACAGGATATGGCCGCTCTCAGTCCTCGGCCAGTGGGGATAAGGAATGGCTGCTCACAGTCCTCAGCCTGGTTTAAGATAGGGGCACATGGGGAACAATTCACTAATCCCAACGGGGACCATATTTTAATTAGCAGCAGTCCTTGTACCCTTACGGGTAACTATTTACAGCTCTTTATTCACGCTACTTCCCTTCAGTAGCTATGTCCTCTTTGTGCTCCCTCCTGAGGGTAGTCCTCAGACCCGTCCGGGTCCTCTTGGCTTTCCTCGTATTGGTAGTACTGCAGCTCCTCCTCGGTTAGCTGGGTTAGTATCTCTGCGACAGTCCTCCTCTCAGGTGGCCAGGACTTTACCTCCCTTTGGGCTGCCCCGGTTAATTGGGCCACCAGGATGCTCACTTTTTGCTCCCCTGTGAGGGGATACACCTGGAAGAGGCTATCCAGCTTTTCTCTAAAGTCATGCAGGGTATGTGACTCCCCTGAGTACTGGGGTAGCCAGGCTGCCCCCGGGATATAGGGCATGGTGAAAGGCATGACCGCAACAGCGGTGGCGCTGGCGGGGGTTGAAGCGGTGAAGCTCTCCTCCGTATCCGGCATCCTTCTCCCCCCTAGTGGACCGTGGCCTACTTTGCGATGATCCTCTTCCGTAGGCCGCGGCTCCGCAGTGGATCGTCAGGGTTGAGGACCTTCCGTCGCGCTCCTGTGACGTCGGCGTCTGCTGGGCTCCTTCCAGGACCTTACGCAACGTCCGGACGTGAGGCGGGGCTTTAGTTCTCGCGCGCTTTCGGAGTCCACGCCCCTCTTCTTCCCGCGCGGCGTCCTCAAGATGGCGTCCAATGGCGGGAAAACTCCACGTATGGCGGGAAGAAGGCCGAAGATGGCGCCGGATGGCGGGAAAACTCCACCGATGGCGGGAAGGAAGCGGAAGATGGCGCCGGATGGCGGGAATCTTCACCACAGGTAAGTTTGAACAGTCTTTTTCAGGCACGCAGTACCCGGTGGTTGCGGGCACGAAATCCTGCCGACTACGCCAAAAGTTGACGCGCCCCTGGGCCTGTGTCGCGCTGCGTTGCGCATGCGGGAGCTTACCCGGAGCCGGATCTCTTGAGGGTTGTAGTCTCGTGGCGGTGATCCGGTCCGTGCCCAGGGAGTCAGACTAAGTGGCGCTGTATTAGCGGTAGATGTTCGACGACTACGCCACCCGTTGAGTACAGCTAAGGAGCTGCTGCTGCAGGGCAGACCACTGAGGCCGGTGGTAGGATTGTGCAGCGTGATAGTATAACCCCCAACGGGAGGGGTATGGCCTCAGGGCAGTCGACGTGGATGATGGGGGTAGCAGGAACCACTCAGAGACGGTACGGTGTAGTTCAGGGTCTTTACTGGTGACAACGATAGACCCTCCCGGAGTACTGGCTAGCGATTGGGGCCTGGTCAGTCCTTGAGCAGATGGGATCTCCCCTGGCCAGGCGGAGTTGTAGGCCTCCCAAACTAACGATACTCTTCTGGCTACCTTGCTAGAAGCGGGTATAAGTAGCCCACGTCCCTGAGTGTACCGGGTGGGGCTCACCCGTATGGCCGGTGACTCGGGGCCTTCTAGTAGCTTCCGCTCCACGACGGCGGTGCTGGTCCCACGCGTGTGACCGTGCCTTCGGGTTTCTTGGCCAGAGGACCTGCAATCCCCTGCCGTTCGGTTTCTGCTGCTGGATAGGAGTTAGTCCCCACAGCCTCGGACTCCGGGTCCGGTGATAACTTCTCAGTCAGGGCGAGCTCTGCAGCTGCCAGCCCCTGACTCCTTGTAGCACTGCTCCCACAGAGCTCCTGATGTTCTTTCCTATATCTGCTTCTCTTCTCTGTCTCTACTTCTTCTCTACTCCTGGCATGGACCAGGAGCTGGGCCCAGCTGGAGCCACAGCTCCCTGTCAGCCCTCCTGGCTGAACTCTCCCTCTGAACTCTCTAACCCTGCCTCAGCCCCAGGTTTATATAGGGGAAGTTCTTCCCCTCCCAGGACTGGGCAGGAGGTGTGGCATGCATAGGATTCCTGACCAAGAGACCTCCCACCTGCTCTCAGACATAACATTGCTGTTACTGTGGAAACCAGACCCCTGGGGTGCCACACTATCAGTTTAATTAAACACAGCTGGACACAATGAAGGAGTAGAACCATCTCAAGGAGGATCACAATGTAATGGACAGCGTGAGACTTAAATATGAGTGTCTGAGCAAAGGGTCTGAATTCTTATGATCTTGTGATATTTCAGTTTTTTTCTTTTTTAATAAATTTGCAAAAATTTCTATATTTCTGTTTTTTTCAGTCAAGATGGGGTGCAGAGTGTACTTTAATGAGAAAAAAGAATGAACTTTTTAGAATTTACAAAATGGCTGCAATGAAACAAAGAGTGAAACATTTAAAGGGGTCTGAATACTTTCCGTACCCACTGTATATATTTATTCAGGATGTGGGGGGGGGCGCGGTCCCGGGCCCATCAGACTATAGTTACCCAACTGTATGTACATATATATACAATATTCATTTTTTAGAGTTAGGCATATAACAATTTTTAACAACTGCATACCAATTCCGTCTTGTTTCAATGGCACTCTCATACATATACAGCGATGGGTGACATTGATGCCTGTTCCCCAGATAGCACATTTTAATCCCCCAACTGGGGTTATAAAATCCTTGGGGATTAATTTCATAGTGCTTTTATGAATTTTTTTTTATATAGTACTGTCCACACTGAGTATTTAATTCTCCCCTCTTTTCCTTCCTTTTTTTACTGTCCCATTTTACCATTCTTATTTGAATAAAAATTAATGAAAAACTAAAAATAAATACAATTGTTCACATCCCCCACTCACCAACAGCGCTTCCGGCTGGAACATCACTCCGGACGGGCACAGGAGAGGGGCAGATTCGGGATGTTGCTCCCGCAACATTTCCACCTTGCCAGAGGACCCTATCATAGTCATTACCATGGAGTGGGAGCTGGAGGACTGCTAACAAAATTGTATTCATCTGAATGCTGGAACCAACGGTGCTGTACATACCTAGTACAAATGAACTCAGCTGTCTCCCTGCGGTGGATCAGGGGATACCTTGTGTAATATTAAAGATTTTCCTGCAAAAATTGCTGAATATTCACAATTATTTTCTATTAGTCATTATTATAGGTGGAGATTGTCTTACTGACCCCACAGCCCTGGTGAGAAGGGTGGTCTCTAGAATACAGAAGGTCTTATTATGTCACAGTGGGGATTGACCCCTGGACTCCCCAGGACGCCCAGCACCGAATCCAATTGGTTCCTGTGCATAAAACTTAGGTCGAGCCACATTTAGGTAAAAGGGTCCGAGTCTATGGATAAAATCTATGGATCAGAACATGTTTTTCCTACATTGACCATCATTTTTAGGTGTAACAGAATCACTGGTCCTCTCCTCCACTTTTGGCCGAAGTCTGGAGGATTACTGGGACACATGGAACAGATGTTCTCCTGTTTGTAGCCCACCCATCAGACATGTATGTCGTAAACAACTGACACCCCATAAATGTCAGGAGGACTCTATTAAATACAAAGGGACATTAATCAATTTAAAAGTTTTATTTTTAAATTAAGAATTGCATGGAAGGACGAGGAGATGTTCTTGGAGGAACCTCCTTCTTCAGCAGATGTTCCTTGCTGGTCAGGAGGCCACATGTAGATGGTGCCAGTCCTTCCATACAGGTACAGCATTGATGGTGGATGTGCTGTACTTTCCTCAGGGTGCTAGACGTGGCGGTTTTCTGCCCTCGCGATGTTTATGGAGCCGCGGTGACAGACACCAAATAAGCAGCTTTCTCGGATGGAGTGAGCAGCCCTGGATAGTCCACGCCGGCAGGATGAGATCACCCGGCGGAAGAGAGAACCTATGAGAAGAGACGTAACACTGATGTCAGTAACAGGACTCCATATCAGAGGACACGGCTGTGCAGTCACTGTGGCCGGACGGCAGAGGAATCATCCATACACAGGTACGGGGGGATTGTCCGCCATCATACATGTGACAATCCCACCACTGACTGATCTGCTCCACGGCCGACACCACACAACATGGGGCTTATTGTCACACTCACCTCTTCTCCTTTCCCCTTCTTCTTCTCTCTCTGGTTTTTGTTGTTTTTTCGGTTTTCTTTTCCCCTGAACTGGAAATTCGAATAAAAAACAAGAAAAAGATGTTGATTATAAACTCCTAAGAGATGAGCTTTGTATGGTTCTATAGGATGGTGTTATTCTCGTGGCTTGTAGCCCTGGTAATCGATTATTGTCCCATAATGGGGGAAATATGTCACACATACATAACATCAGCAGAGGGGTGAGAATTAGATTACCCAGAGAACTGATTAATATGAAACCTGCCATGTGGGGTCTCGACAAGGAGCTATGTCCCTTCTTACCATGACATTACTTGTAATGTGCCGCAGTGTTGCCTTATAATCAGTTACAAAAACCTCAGTGTAACATTGAGGCCATAAAGGGGTCAGTATGGGCCATATGGGGCCGTGGGCGCAGGATTCGGGTCAGTTTGGCAGAAGACTGAACGGCCCCTTAGAACTTTTAACGCATAAAAGAATGGAGATTTTTACAGAATGAACTGCTCATCGCTTTATAGGGAGAAAAAAGTAGTAATTTTCTGATCCTTTATGTGCACGTTCACATTACATGTTTTGACCACAAACTGTGATAGGATGTCATATAGACCTGTACACACCTGACAATGGGGAGGACTCGCTGTAATTAGCAGTGAAACACTGCTTGTCTCCATCAGGTTTAGAAGGGGAAGATTCTTGCTGCCTGTTTGGTAGAAGAAAAACATAAATTACAAGCGAAAACAATACAAAATGGACGAACACCCGTCTGCAAGGCCGGTTAGGACATTTGGATAACATGGAGGAGGCACCCTGCTCAGGACCCACTTCTATCACTAAGAATGGAGAATCGCTAGTAATATTGGCCTGTAATGAACTGGAAATGATTGACTGGTTGCAATGATCGGCTGTTATCGCCGGCGTTATCACAAGCCAGAACCACAGTGATCATCAATCATGGGGTGGTGGCGCTGGATATAGTGCTGAGTTACACTTATCTTACAGTTGATCTTCTGATATATCAGATCCAAACCCGATAATAATAATTTACTCACATGTCTGAGTGTTTTGCACTCTCTGGGGAATACACTGGAGGTGGCTTCAGTTCTTCATCGTTCATCACCCTGGTATTGGTGGAACAGAGCTAAAACATAGAGAAAAATAAAATAAATATATATTTAAACTTTATTTTAATTATAAGTTTTATAGATCTTACCGGTCACACTTACTTTAGAAAGCCTTTGAGACGATGATATAAAGTTCAGGCTTTCTGGCCAGTTATTATCCTCGCTTGTGTCCCCCTCATCTGAATCAATAAGTTCGTAATTGCTACATTGAGCTGAAAAGCACAAGTGTTATTAGAGATTATTAGTATGAGACCCGATCACGGAAAGTCACCATTTTATCACTAAAAATGATTGGGACTGATTGTCACAAAATATGAAAGACAAGACACACAAAAGCTTTCTGCAGATGACGTCTCCTTCTACTTACGGTCAAAGTAGCCAGTGTCCTCTTCTGACTCAAAGTTAGGAATGAAATGTGGCTCTTTACTTAGAAGACTGTCAAAGTCTATGCCACATAGGAATGGATGCATTTTGATCTCTTTCGCTCCTCCTGGGAAAGGAAGACAATAAAAAGTGATCTAGACATTATCAGATAGACAGCTCCATATCTGAACAGTTTATGTTACTCTGAACTAAAGACGTAACAGAGCTGATGTGAAGAAAAGTTGCTGAAAGTAAAGCAGAAAACCTCAGTGCTGATCCTCAGGGGTGTGATCATTTGTCTGCTCACAGATGTGTAATAATTCATTATTAATACTATTATATACATTACCTGTCCCAAGTCTATGTGCCGGATCTTTTCTGAGCAGCTCAGTGATGATGTCCTGAGCATCAGGTGGAGGAGTGCGATTATCAAATGTCCAAGTTATCTCATCTGTTATATTAAAAGAAAATGTTACAGAAAATAAAACCTCTTCATTTACTTTATTAAAACAAAAATCTTTTGGATTAACACAACAAGTAACTAAACCACAGAACCAATCTAAGCAAATAACAATGACACCACTCCGCATTCAGATTATTTTACTTACCCCTTAATATACTGCAGTAAGTGTCATATTTGGAATCCCCATGAAATGGTACACGGAATAGAAGGAATTCGTGTAGGATGATCCCTACCGACCACCAGTCCACAGGCCGCCCATAGCCTTCCTGTAAGATGACTTCAGGGGCGATGTATTCAGGGGAGCCAGCAATCTGGAAAGCAACAGAAGAAGGAGATGAGGAGCTGAGAAAATAATTGTGACGAATAACATCAGAGGAAAACGTTTTCTAGATGAGAAGATATCAGAGAAGAAGAAATAGATGAGAAGAGTAAAGAACAAGATCCTGTAAGTAAAGCCGACCTCATCATCACGGAACTCTCTGGTGACGTCCTCGGTTGGAGCCTTGTAGGTTTCTGATGTTGGTCTCATGAGGCCGAGTTTGGAAAGTCCGAAGTCCGTGACTTTAATATGACCAGATGCCGATACCAGGAGGCTGTGAAAAAACAGACGGTGTCAGCCCCAAGTAATAACCCATAGACTTTATGACAATCTCCTAGAGGGGGCACTTACTTCTCAGGCTTCAGGTCTCGGTGCACCACACCAAAGCTGTGCAGGTATTCCACAGCCAGGACTGTTTCTGCAATGTACTTTCGGGCCAAGGGGACAGGTAAAGGTCCATAGATGTTCATAAGACTGCCACAGTCTCCTCCTACAGGAGAAAGCAAATATGACAGGAGAGGGTTTGTTACAATGTAAATTACACCTGATGCGTGTAAATGAGAAATAAGCGGAGACATTGGGGCAGGATGTCACACATAGAGATATACTGTGTAATAATGCAAAAGAAAAACAATGGAGCGTACCCTACTAGTAACTAGGACTGCGCTGAATGTCTATGAAGCAAAACCACAAATGTGCAAAAGCTGCAGAAATAAGTGCAAGGAAACAACGTCCCATATAAAAATGTGAAGCTATACTATGTATATAGATGTGTATGTGCAGTGTGTGTGTATATAGCTGTGTATGTGCAGTATATGTGTATATAGCTGTGTATGTGCAGTATATGTGTATATAGCTGTGTATGTGCAGTGTGTGTGTATATAGCTGTGTATGTGCAGTATATGTGTATATAGCTGTGTATGTGCAGTGTGTGTGTATATAGCTGTGTATGTGCAGTATATGTGTATATAGCTGTGTATGTTCAGTATATGTGTATATAGCTGTGTATGTGCAGTATATGTGTATATAGATGTGTATGTGCAGTATATGTGTATATAGCTGTGTATGTGCAGTATATGTGTATATAGCTGTGTATGTGCAGTGTGTGTGTATATAGCTGTGTATGTGCAGTGTGTGTGTATATAGCTGTGTATGTGCAGTATATGTGTATATAGCTGTGTATGTGCAGTGTGTGTGTATATAGCTGTGTATGTGCAGTATATGTGTATATAGCTGTGTATGTGCAGTATATGTGTATATAGCTGTGTATGTGCAGTATATGTGTATATAGCTGTGTATGTGCAGTGTGTGTGTATATAGCTGTGTATGTGCAGTATATGTGTATATAGCTGTGTATGTGCAGTATATGTGTATATAGCTGTGTATGTGCAGTATATGTGTATATAGATGTGTATGTGCAGTATATGTGTATATAGCTGTGTATGTGCAGTATATGTGTATATAGCTGTGTATGTGCAGTGTGTGTGTATATAGCTGTGTATGTGCAGTGTGTGTGTATATAGCTGTGTATGTGCAGTATATGTGTATATAGCTGTGTATGTGCAGTGTGTGTGTATATAGCTGTGTATGTGCAGTATATGTGTATATAGCTGTGTATGTGCAGTATATGTGTATATAGCTGTGTATGTGCAGTGTGTGTGTATATAGCTGTGTATGTGCAGTATATGTGTATATAGATGTGTATGTGCAGTGTGTGTGTATATAGATGTGTATGTGCAGTATATGTGTATATAGCTGTGTATGTGCAGTATATGTGTATATAGCTGTCTATGTGCAGTGTGTGTGTATATAGCTGTGTATGTGCAGTATATGTGTATATAGCTGTGTATGTGCAGTATATGTGTATATAGATGTGTATGTGCAGTGTGTGTGTATATAGATGTGTATGTGCAGTATATGTGTATATAGCTGTGTATGTGCAGTATATGTGTATATAGATGTGTATGTGCAGTGTGTATATAGCTGTGTATGTGCAGTATATGTGTATATAGCTGTGTATGTGCAGTATATGTGTATATAGCTGTGTATGTGCAGTATATGTGTATATAGCTGTGTATGTGCAGTATATGTGTATATAGCTGTGTATGTGCAGTATATGTGTATATAGCTGTGTATGTGCAGTATATGTGTATATAGATGTGTATGTGCAGTATATGTGTATATAGCTGTGTATGTGCAGTATATGTGTATATAGCTGTGTATGTGCAGTGTGTGTGTATATAGCTGTGTATGTGCAGTGTGTGTGTATATAGCTGTGTATGTGCAGTGTGTGTGTATATAGCTGTGTATGTGCAGTATATGTGTATATAGTTGTGTATGTGCAATATATGTGTATATAGCTGTGTATGTGCAGTGTGTGTGTATATAGCTGTGTATGTGCAGTATATGTGTATATAGCTGTGTATGTGCAGTGTGTGTGTATATAGCTGTGTATGTGCAGTATATGTGTATATAGCTGTGTATGTGCAGTATATGTGTATATAGCTGTGTATGTGCAGTATATGTGTATATAGATGTGTATGTGCAGTATATGTGTATATAGCTGTGTATGTGCAGTGTGTGTGTCATGACATGATTATATTTAAATATGTCCTTTTTTTTTTTTTAAATAAATGTGTATTGTTGTTTATGAGAAAACAATAAGGCATCCCCTAAAAATAAGCCCTAACCCATCTTTTGGAGCAAAAAATTGATATAAGACCCTGTCTTATTTTTTGGAAAAACCCTGTACAAACTGTAAAAATTCAGTCAAACCCTCCTTTATCTATAGTGAAAATTTCTGCCACATAATCATTTTTCTGGCATGTTGTTAACAGATAACTTATAGTAAAAGCAATGTGGACATGTAACCATCTATGTGGTCACATTCTGCTTATGGAGAAGGTCCTAGAGATGAGCAGACCAGCGCTGGATATAGATACGATGGAGATGTCCTACCTGGTACATACTCCATGACCATGCACAGATGACGTGTAGCTGGAAAGGAGCACAACATGGAGGCCACGAAGGGACAATCTGCGAATGTTAGGATGTCCCTCTCTAGAAAGGCCCGTTCAAGTCTTACTGGATCTTTCAGCTTCTGCTTGTCCAGTTTCTTCATGGCGTATAACTGTTTGGAGTCTTTTTGGCGCACTAAGTGGACGGTTCTGAAGAGGAAGAAAATCGGTGGTTTATAATGTATTCTTACTAACAGTCTGTCTATAGACCTCATCACATCTCCTGTACTAATGGTGAATACTAGATGAGCTGCCGTCGCTACATAGATGATCTCCACTGGGAGGTCCTCATCCATGCCCCATCGTAAATGAATTGAATAATGACAATTAGATGTGCACAGAAGAGATGAGAGAATAAAATACAATGGATTAGAATTCTACTCAAATTTTACATATATCCGCATTGGCCAAAATGGCGAAATTTTTGTAATTCTCTTCCTCATGGATTCGGCAAAATGGTGACCGTTTGGCTACTATTTTCTAAACCTTAAAAGTCCGTCAAAATGTTAAAAAATAAACAAACTCTTACACTTACCTCTCTGGCTCCTCTATCTCAACCTTTTGGTCCTCACTGTACTTTCAAATCTGCTGCCAGTGCTGAAGAACAAGAAAATGTCTAAGGCTGAGACAGGACTTCTGGCATTGATGACGTCTAGGAAGATTCTGCACAAACGCATAAAAGGTCATGGTGGCATGACATTGCAAATCTTCCTGCTCTTGCATAGAATCCTCCTGGACCTTCTCCAAGCTAGAAGTTCTGGCCCAGCGTGAGCGGCAGCAATCTGAAGACGCGGTGAGGATCGGACAGATGAGGCTGAGAAGCGGAGGGGTCGGAGAGCTGAGCAGTAAGGTCAGTATGAGTATTTTTTCCATTTTGTACATCTTACATTTATTAAGATCTGGGGTCTGGAGAGAACCCAGAGCGTAATAAGAGATATTACATTTGCCGAGTGATAACTTCTACGTCAATCACATTTCCCAGGAAAGTCTGCACGAAAGGCGAATGTGAATTATGCCAGATCCGCTCTTCTCTAGAGAACAGGGATGTGGACTCCAATAATTCCTCTATGGTAACACTGTACGGGCACAGAGACAGAGGGATCGTCATAAGGAGCCCTAGAAACCGAATATTATGCCGACATCAAGCTCACCCAAAAGCTCCACAGCTGAACTGTTTGATCTGTTCGTAGTCGCTCTTACAAGGATTTCTCCCTGGGTTCAATGATCCGATCAAGGCCTAGAAATAATAAGAAATGGCATTAAAGCATAAAATCTGCAGAAAGATAACATCTGTGGATGCCGGACCCCCACAGACAACATTATGTATATGGGATATCCCCCATACACAGACATCACTGTACTGCAGGGGAGGAGACAGGAGATCACATAGCGGGGGCAGGAATAATAATGCCGCCATCACACACAATAGATCTGATCTACAAGAAGAATAGGGATATCCCCTTGTCATATGGGGGATAATATTATATGTGTAATTCACCCCCGTTACCTGATCATACACAGACGTCTCCGCTGATACTTACACTGACAGATTCCTGGACCTCGGGGGTCTCACATATTCCACCGTCAGTAATTGCCGGCACAGATATTCCTATAATAATGAGGAAACGTTTTGTATTAGACGATATCAGTACATAATATATAACATCCATATAAAGAAGGAGATGAGACGGGCTCTGTACACGGTGTAATACTGGTATATGGGATTCTGCACACAACGTATATATTTATGGCTCCTCCATAGATGGATATTCTGGACCATAAATGGCCATTGTTCAGGATCTGATTCATCCTAGAACAATTACATGATCGGGGACCTAGGAGCCTCCTTGTACATGATGGAGAAGAGCACAGAGGAGAGAAGCGGAATTACCTGCGCCCCCTCCATTATAGTCTATAAGGGGCTCCGGAGCCGTCACCGGCCTCATACAGAGGATGGAGAGTAAATCTACATGTTCTCTGCCGTTCTCTATAATATCTCGATATGTGAATGTAAGAATATTAGATGATTGCTCACCTTCCATCAGATCAGTGTTCAGCCCCTGCTGACTGGTATTAGGGTCCGGGATAGTCAGGTTTTCCCCCTCTTCAGAGTCACCTTCTGATGTTTCCTGTTCGTCACAATATGTACAATTAATGTATCATTTCACAAATACTAAATCACCGTATACAGTCCGTCCTCGACTTAGAAACATCTGACTTACAAACGACTCCAAGATACAAAGGGTTGATGATGAAAAAAAAAGCTAATCTTCACCACTCTCCTCTCCGGCCGCCCCGCTGCTCACCACCTATCGTCCAGTCCTCTTCTTTCCAATGTCATGTGCTACTTCTCCGGTCTCTTCACTATAGTGCAGGACTTCTGGCCACATTCAGGACCCAGATTTCACTGCTCATCATAAGGTCATAAGGACGAGACGGGAAGTCCTGCCCCATAGTGAAGAGGCTGGAAATGTGGCACACTATGATGGAATAAGAGGACCGGGTGGCGGACAGCGAGCAAAATATTATTGTTTTTTTTTACTCTTTCCATTTTACATTCAAATTTGGGTTACAAACAAAACTATAGGATATATCTAGTTCATAACCCAAGGACGGCCTGTACATAAGGCAGGAAGGACTAAACCTGGATCTATGGGATAATCTCATTACTGGACGGACTCTACATAAGGCACGAAGTACTAAACCTGGATCTATGGGACAATCTCAGTATTGGACGGACTATACATGGCCGCTCCCTCCAGAAAATCAACATGAATATATAAGGGACTTGTATCTACAACTGTTCTCTAATAACTTGTATTGTCAGAACTGCAGCATTTAGAAGAATGAAGATTGTGATGATGAAGTGAGACAGAGGTGGAAACACAACCTCTGCATCGCTGAGTACAGAATGTCACTACAGAGGGTTGAGCTGCAGAGACAGGCTGCCATAGAACATCCTGCGCCTCTGACATCATAAATCTGCCACTCTGCTATTTGACGGCTAATCTGGAGAAGATTAGACCAGGACGTGTGATATAGAAAGTGATGGATCCTTACCAGACGCTCCAGTGAGCCGGCCGGACGCTCCAGTACATACAGGACATTTTGTGCCAGTTGTATAATAAAGGCCAATTCTCCACTTGTGGATTTTTCTTCAGCCTATAAAGATGGAAATAAATAGAAAAGGAAAATCATGAGAGAACATGGAGGAGGCCGATTATGTCACCACTTTACTCCTGCGATCTGCTCTACAATTACTACATATCTAGTGACTTAGTGCCGGTTATATATTATATTATTATCGGCCTAAAGAACTATTTTATGTGAATAAACTTATATTCTGTTATTATAACTTTTCGATGTTTTATGCAGATTTCTGCCACTTACCTGTTGCACCAATGTCCTGATGTTCTTCTGTAAATGCTCAAGATATGCTGAGCTTATACGACCTTGCTGATATTTGGTCAGGCAGTCTCTCAACAGCTCCATAACCAGCCGGTAAGTGAAGCTGAGGACGCCATCGGGTAGCGGCAGCACAATGTCAGGGGCATAGGTGGTAAGAATCCCCTGCAGCAGTGCCAACACCTGAAAATTGTCTGAAGGAATTTCAGACATTTCAAATAAATCCAAATAAATCCAAATCGCAGTCAGTAAATCACTAGCTATGTAGCTAATCACCAACAACAATGACACCGGAATGTCAAAGTGACACTGGAGCTGTAAACACTGGCACAAGTAATGGTGGTGCATTATGATGTCATAATATCATCACGGAATGTTGAGATGTTACCATATATGGAGCTTCTCTCCATAAAAGGAAGTTGCCTAGCAACACAAGCAGCAACTCTATAGGCTGTCGGCAGTGAGCATTGTCAGAGGTAAAAATAAAGCAAGTGTCAGAGGCAAGCATTAATAAGTTATTAAAAAAAGCCCTGCATCCACTCCTATGTCACTAGGTAAAAAAATAATGACTCTACTTCTTTGGTGAATTATAACCCCCAGAATGCCCTGGAAGCTTCAGAAATTCAAGAAATGCTGTGAGTTGTGGTTCTCTCCAAAGGCAAAAGGATTGTAGTCAACCACATGTGACATAAATGGCCCCTATGGGATCTTCAAGGGTTTGTTCAGCGCCGCTTACTTCCATACTGGGAGGTGACATCACGTCTACAGATACATGATGGGACGGTGTAAGTGTGGCCGCCATCATGCCTGTGACTTGGTAGGTTCCTCAGACGGCAGCTCACTCACCTCCCAATGTGGAAGGAAGCGGCCGGAGAACACTTTTAATCTATAAAAGAAATAAAGATTCCACCAAATCCGTGTAGAATATTTTTTGTTCTTTTCACTACACAAAAAAAAAATGATGAAAACGTCTCATGTACCGCGCACTGTTACCCATAAATATTGTAGCTCGTTCCATTAAAAAAAGCTCTTGCCTAAATCTAAGCAGAAAAATGAAAGTTATGGGTCAATGATTAAAAAAGCAAAATAAACTGGATATCTGTGTAATTGTATCAACCTGCAGAATAAAGATAATTTGTCTACAGTGAGCGGCAAAAAAAAGGAAAATAAAAAAGTGATGGAAGATTTATTTATTTATTCATCGTCACTCATATCATACCATTAAAAAATAAAGAAACTGTAGTGGTGGTGAATTCTGATGTCATAATAGCGGTGATGTCATCATGGAATCTTGTGATGGAATCTTATATGGAGCTTCTCACCTTATAAGGAAGTTGCCTAGCAACAGTGAAGATGGTAAAACCATAGGGTGAGCATCAGTGCTTGTATGTAAGAGGGAGCTGTGGGCACCGGGCTCTTCTCATCAGTGAGGGGATTTATAAATATATTTATTAATATCTGTATACACAATAAAAATCATAATTACGTATTTATAAGAAATCCGGATTCAGGATCTAAAAGAAATATCTTTACTGAGGGTCCACGGACTGAAAGTCAGAAGCCCACGCCTCACCACCCCCCAACTTCCCAAGATGGGGGTCTCTACAAATATGACCCTGCCTGCACTCCTTATTAAAGAAATAGAAGAACTGGGAGGACTATTGAGTTACACCTTAGATATAGACAAAACTGAGACCTTATTATTAAGAAGCCCTTCAAAGCCACTATGGACAAAGAGATTCCAGTTCTGCTGGATTGAAACAGCGCTGAAATATTTGGGGATATACAGTGACATGTTAAAGTTTGGGCCACCCCCGGTCAAAATTAATGTTATAGTGAACAGCTAAGCAAGTTGAAGATGAATTGATCTCTAAAAGGCCTAAAGTTAAAGATGACGCATTTCCTTTGTATTTTAGGCAATATATATATATATATATATTGAAGTTGAAAAGAGGATGGCTTCTAAAAATGATAATGATCCTAAGCACATGTCACAATCCACAATAGACTTCAAAAGGAGCAAGCTGAAGGTTTTACAATGGCCCTCACAGTCCTCTGATCTGAACATCATTGAAAATCTTTGGCTCAACCTCAAAATAGCAGTGCATGCAAGACAACCCAGGAATCTCACAGAACTGGAGTAAGGCTATGTGCCCATGATGCAGAAATGCTCCGGATTTTTTCCTGAGCATTTCTGCATCTCCCTGGCAGAAAAAACGCATGCGGATTGTACATGCGGATTGTACATGCGTTTGTTCTGCCAGGGACAAGCGTATGTCCCGCTTTTTTCACATGCGATTTCGCATGCGGAGTAATAAGCGCTTTTCCAACCAATTTTAGCATCACTTGGAAAAGTACTTGACAACTTGGTCACACTATATAAATCTATGCAACCGTCATGAATTTATATAGTGTGACCAAGTAATAGTTAAAAAGAATGGTAAAAAAGTAAACATTATACTTACCTTCTGATGGCCCCCGGTCTCCTTCTCCGGTGCGTCCAGTGTGTTTGGCAGCTCACAGTGGTCTAAAAGGACCTTTCATGACGTCATTTAGTCATGTGACAGGTCACGCGACCGCCGACGTCAGCGGTCACGTGACCCTTCACATGACTAAATGACGTCATGGAAGGTCCTTTTAGACCATTGCGAGCCGCCGGGGACCCAGGACACACCGCTAAGGAGACAGGGGGCCATCAGAAGGTGAGTATAATGTTTTATTTTTTATTTTAAATTCTTTTTTTTTGCAGGTACCATGGTACCCAGGTCTGGATGAGAGTCTCCTCTTCTCCAGAACAGGGTACCATCCGCACATTGAGTCGCTTAATATCCTCATGTGCACATGTAGTCATGTGGATATTATACGATTCAATTCAAGTCAATGGCGGTACGCAAAATTAATGGTAGTGCTGCGGATTTTTCCGCAATGATAATCCGCAGCAGAAATTTCCACAGCACGTGCATAGCACATGCGGATTATCATTTGGGAACATTGCAGACCTTCTACCAAGCGTTTTTTAAGCATTTCCGCGGCGGAATTGCAGCTGTGGAAACGCTTAAAAAACGCATCGTGGGCACACAGCCTTATAATCCAAGGAAGAATGGATGAAAATCCCTCAAATAAGAATTGAAAGACTTTTGTCTGGTTACAAAATGCGTTTACAAGCTGTGATACTTGCAAAAGGGGGCGCTACTAGGTACTAACCACACAAGGCGCCCAAATTGACGAAATTATGGCAAAATATCCAAATATAAGCCAGTTATATCACATCTGTCATCATCATTAATCTAACAAAACAAGACTGGGACCCCAAATCATTCAATGGCTTTCCAAAGTGAATATAATGAAAGGACAAGTATCCTTGAATGATACATTTCTCTATGCCCTTATAGACAATACTAAACACAAACTCCAATGACAAAATATGGAATATGGATGATCCAAATCTAACTCATTCAAACATATTGGATTCTTTAGTTCAAGCACAAAAATATCTTCAATCATCCAGGTATCTAGAAAAGAGGCTAAGAGTTTGTCCCAGGTCGTACCGGACCCCCTCAAGGGGATATAGAATGGGACTATACACAACAAATAACTCCAAAAGCAAATCTTTATCATTGCTTATGGGGATGTCCAAGTATCCAAACTTTCATTTGCAATGACACACTTCACTAATTTTGTACCACAAGGTCATCTATGGTTCTATCTTTTGTTACATGAACCCAGAAATGTATCAATATAAGAAAGGGGCGAATAAATTGTTACAGGAGTGAAATCTGTTATTCACACCTAGGTCCAGAAACAACCACAGCCCTTCAAACTGTTTCTGTAAAAAATGTCATCATATCTATTCAAAACGGTCTGGGTAGAAGCTTCATTATCATTACATAAGGAAAATAAGCTTAAATATTAGAACAAATTCATAGACTGCACAAATGTTATTCAGTTTGTTTCTGTTGAAAACTGTTTTTGCTCCCACTTACTGCATAGTGCATTGCATATTTACAATTTATTGACGCTTTTTTTATTTTAATGTTGTATTCCAATAAAAATATTTCAGGTTCTATAAAAAGAGCTTGATTATTGTATCATAATGATGATTAAAAGCCTGATGTTACCATTTTACTGCAGTAAATTTATCACTTAAACATGAGCTATGTATGAGGGAGTTGGACTCTGGGAAATTGAGGAGTCGGACATTTCTCTTATCGACTCCACAGCCCTGCTATAAACACTGGTATAAGTAATGATGGTAAATTCATGGAATCTTGTAGTAATGTCATCATGGAATCTTGAGATGTTGCCTTATATAGAGCACCTCACCTTATAAAGAGGTTGCCTAGCAAGAAATAAGGCAGCAGTACTACAGGCTGAGCATCAGTACCAGATGCAGACATGGAGGAAAGAGCTGTGGGGGCTTTACTCCTCTGACCAGTGGGGGGATTTTTATGTTCTAAGATAAATCATTTATATCTGTTATACACAGTAAAATGTATATTATTACTAGTGATGATCAAGCACTAAAGTGCATGGGAGCTCGTTGCTCGAGTCAAGAAAATCATAATGCTTGGGTGCTCAACCCAAGTAGTGAGCCCAATGTGAGCCAATGGGAAACTTCAGCATTTTTTCGGCACCCCCCCCCCTCCCCTGGGTCTGGAGGGGGCCTATAAATTGGCCATGATATGGGAACAGCATGGGGAAGACCCCTGGAAGCATCTCTGTCTCCCAGGCCACTGCTGTGAACAATATTGTCAGAGTATTATGCCACTTTTTTACGGACTCACAATAAATCATACAATTACGAAACCAAAATGGATTTTCCAACAAAAAATGTTAAGGAACATCCTTTCCAGGGTAATGACTTATATATAAGGCAAAATAAATAACCAAAAACAAAAATGGCTCCTCCACACCTTGGGCTATGTTCACAAGTAGCGTTTTTGATGCATTTTTGCACTTTTGCATTGCTTTCAATGGTGAAAAATACATTTACTAGTAAAAGAAATTTTAACATTTTACTACCTTATCTTGTCATGTGGTGTGTGAGACATGATCGGACAAATCCTGTTATATTTATGAAGGAGGGACTGTCAAAAGTCACAAAGCCTATATTTACAAGGTCATTAGGCGGCTCTTGCTATTGATAGAGGGCCAGCAGTCTATCCTCACTATTGTTAGAGAGCCATCAGCCGGCTATGCTTTGTTGTTCCCATTATAAAGGAGTGGGTCTCCTATACTGTTATTGCATATGCAGTGACTGCAATGGCTGCCAAAAATTAGGACACACTTCAATACCCCTTTGAAGAGACGTAGAGGAGGGCCTTATTAAAAAAATGTTCCCATTATAAAGTAGTGGGTCTCCTATACTGTTATTGCATGAGCAGTGACTGCAAGGGCTTACAAAAATTTGGACGCACTCCAATACCCCCTTTGAACAGACGTAGAAGAGGGCCACATTAAAAAAAATGTTCCCATTATTAAGGAGCGGGTCTCCAACACTGGTAATGCCTATGCACTAAGTGCAAAGGCTGTCAAAATTTAGGACGCAACCAAATACCCGTTTGAAGAGACGTAGAGGAAGTCCTCATTAAAAAAATTGTTCCCATTATTAAGGAGTGGGTCTCCTACACTGGTAATGCCCATGCATTAAGCGCATGGGCTGAAAAACATTTACCCATTGGGGGTATACATGACCATACTGTATAACATACAGAATGTTAGAGGTAGGCCTAAAAATATTTCCTACGGGCAACTTAAACACCTTTTAAAAAAATTATGTGGGTGTTGCATGATGGTCACCCTGTTGATATGGTGATGGTGGATGAGGAGAAGGAGAAGGAGGAGGGTGACATAAAACAGACAAAATCAGGAAGCGTATACCCATGTCTGGGTGTGAAGAGGTGCATGGGAATAGACCCCCCCAACAAAAAACACTGAATTTGACTTTATGTTCTGCTGCTATCATCCGGTGGTGTTGAGAAGTCTGGGTTAATCCAGCCCTTGTTCATTTTGATAATAGTCAGCCTGTCAGCATTTTCAGTTGACAGGCTGATGCACTTTTCAGTTATAATACCCCCAGTGGCACAATAAACCCGCTCTGACAAAATGCTGGCGGCAGGGTAGGCCAGGACCTCCAAGGCGTAGAGAGACAGTTCATGCCTCACGTCCAGCTTGGATACCCAATAGTTATAAGGCACAGAGGAATCACCGAAGACGTTGGTACACTTGGCAAGGTACTCCTTCAGCATCTTCCAAAACTTTCTCCTTCTTGTCAGAGTACCCCACGCATCAGGGCAGGGGCACTGGGAGGGTCTGAGAAAACTGTCCCAGACCTTTGACAGTGTTCCCCTACCTCTGCCACATCGTATTTGTGTCTCCCTCACCTGTACTCTTTGGTTGTCCAACAAACTGTGACCTTTGCTGCCAGCATTTTCAGATGGGAATTTTTTTAATAATTCTATAACAAGGGCCTTCTGGTACTGCAACATTTTATTAGACCGCTCTGCCCCGAGAAGGAGAGATAGAAAGATGTCCTTGTAGCATGGGTCTAGAAATGTGACAAACCAGTAATTATTGTTGGCCAAAATGCGTGGGTCACGGGAAAGGCAGTGGAACATAAAGTCAGCTATGTGTGCCAGACTGCCAACAGCCAAGACTTCCCTCTCCTGACCCAGAGGACCACTGTCCATGCTCTCCTCGTCCTCCTCCTTGTTCTCCCGCTCCTCAGGCCATCCACATTGAACAAACGGTATGACTGTTGTGTGCGTAGTACCGTCTGTAGTGCAGGAAAACAGCTCCTGTTCCTCCTCCTCTTCCTCATTATCACCCAATCCATGTTGAGATGAGATGAGGCTGGGCTTTGTGACATCACCTTGTATAGTTCCTTGCTCCATCTCATCGTGCTCCGCCTACAATGACTCCTCTTTAATTGTGAGCACAGAGCATTTCAGTAGACAGAGAGGCAGGATGGTGATGCTAATTATGGCGTCATCGCCGCTCATCATCTTGGTGGAGTCCTCAAAGTTTTAGAGGACGGCACAGATGTCAGACATCCATGCCCACTCATCAGCTCTAATTTGCGGAGGCTGACCTGAATACCGATGGGGATGTTGAAGCTAGAACTCAACAACTGCCACCTGCTGCTCACAAATCCTTCCCAACATATGAAAGATTGAGTTCCATCGTGTGGTGACATCGCACACGAGTCAGTGAGTTGGTATGGCTAGGGTGGGGGAAGCTGTAAGTGACTTCCTGAAATGGGCACACACGTGGCGTTCTTTCACAAGCAGGTCATGCAGATCCGTGTAGGTTTTGAGAAACCGCTGAACCACTAGATTTATCACATGGGCCAGGCATGGCATGTGTGCGAGTTTGCCAAGCCTCAGAGTCACAACCATGTTCCGGTCATTGTCAAACATGATCTTGCCTGGCTGTAAGTTCAACAGTGACAGCCACAGATCTGCCTGCTCTATTACAGATGTCAACAACTTTGCAGCGGTGTGCAGTTTGTCACCTAAGCATATCAGCTTCAGCAGTGCCTGTTGACACTTGGCCGAAGCAGTGCTATAGTGCTTCCAGTCTCCGACTGAAGTGGTCATTTCGGAGATGGAGGCTAATGAGGAGGAGTTTCAGAAGCTGTAGAATCTGAGGGCAACCCTGGTTGACCCTGGGCCCGCAATCCGTTCTGGCCACAAGCACTTGTCCACGTGCCCGTGGTTAGGTGGACCTTCCCAGTGACTGTGCTGGTAAGGGCACGTGAAATGTTCTGGGACACGTGCTTGTGTAAGGCAGGGACGGCACACCGGGAGAAATAGTGGTGGCTGAGGACCGAGTACCGAGGGGCACCCGCCGCCATGAATTTGCCGAAAGATTCTGTCTCCACGAGCCTAAAAGGCAACATTTCAAGTGCAAGCATTTGAAAAATGTGGCAGTTTAGTATTGTGGCCTGTGGGGCGTTAGCTGCATATTTGCCCTTGCATTCAAAGGACTGGGGTAGGGACAACTGAACACTGCGTTGTGACAAGGACGTGGACGTGGTTACTGATGGTGGTTGTTGCAAGTGTGCAAAAAGAGGCATCTTTGCCTGCGCCATGGACAGGGGATTGGTGTGCACGCACAACAGCAGAACAGGCAGTGGTGTCCCCCACAGAAACTGTTTCTGGACCCTAGCATTTGGTCCAATTAGTCAGGTGCTTTGCTGTCATGTGCCTGATCATGCTGGTGGTGGTCAGGCTGGTAGTTTTGCAGCCCCTGCTGATGCTGGCATGGCAGATGTTGCAAATGGCCTGTTTGGAATTAACTTGACAGTCTTTAAAAAAGTGCCAGACTATGGAAGACCTAACAGTTGGACTGGTAACTTCCCTCGTGTTGGTGTTCCGAAGAACTGTTGCCCGCCTTGTGTCTGTGGCCACCCCACTGCTTGTTCCTGCCTGTTGTGGTGCTTACACCTCCCTCCCCCTGTGTGCTGATGTCCTCGCTATGCATGTCACCTTGCCAGGTTGGTCAGTGACTTCATTGTCCACCACCTTGTCTTCCAAGTACGCACCCTGGGCCTCCTGATGACTTGCTGGCAATTGTGTCTCATCATCATCCACCTCTTGCGACAGTAATTGCATTTTCCCACCATCGCCTTCATGTGACTGTAGCTGCTCAAATACATGGGCATCGCTACATGTGATCTCCTCTTGCCCCGCTTGAAGCGCGCCGGCCGAGAGTCCTGAATCCCTAAATGGAAATGTGAACAGCTCTTCAGAGTGTCCAAGTGTGGGATCAGTTGTCTCCAGGCACTCGGCATGGGGGGAGAAAGGAGGATCAGAATGAGGAATATGCGGTCCAGGCTCACAGCTACTGAAACTGGACCATATGGAAGACAGGGTGGTGGTGGTGGCAAACTGACTGGAAACATTATCTGCTATCCAACCAACAACCTTTTCACACTGCTTTGGCTTCAATAGTGGTGTTTCGCGGCCCCCTTCAAAGTAGGGCAGGAAGGTAGGTTGACATGATATGGGTGCTTTAGTGCTCCCTCAGCAGGCATAATTTCAGCTTGCCCACGACCTCGGCCTCTGCGTGCACCATCAGCATCATGTCCTCTTTCCAGTCCCTTGCCACGTGCCTTGCCCATTTTAAATGGAGCATAATATTTGTCACGTTCCCAAAAATGTCAGGATTATTACCGCAGTAACATCGTATCACCTGAGATGGACAAGTTTCTCTGCTTCCACAATACAGCAATGCTATTAAAATCAAACAAATCTGGCTGTATGCTGCTAACAAGCAAATGGAGCAGTAAAAGTGGTGTATTATATCGCTTTTCAACCAAATAATTAGGATTAAGCGCAAAAAGAATATTAAACCTGTTATCTAAGGCTGTGGATATGAGTAACAGCAGCAGACAGAAAGTTCAATGGATTTATTGTGCTGTATACTCTCTCCACAAACTCTGCCTAACTCCTGCTATCACCAGTAATATATGCATCTGGATTAGTCCTTAGCAGGACTGTTAGTATAGATGTATATTGCTGTGGAATACCTGACTAAATCAACCGCCAATTCTCTCCCTCGCTCAGCAGCAGCTCTCCCTACTCTGCCTGTCTGAAGGGTAGACTGTGACGGGCATAGGGTCCCGGGTCTGATATAGACCTGATGACGCTGTGCGGCCAGCCAATCACTGTAATGCCACAACCAACATGGCTGCAGCATTACAGTGACGAGTGGCGAGTACCGAGCAGTTGCGAGCACGCTCGCTCATCGCTAATTATTACTCACCACCACACCCAGGTCTCTATTATAAATAACCCTGCCTGACATTAGAGAAATTCTACATTTTAAGTTAATTCTTTTTAATTCTTTCTACAAAACAGAAAAAAGAGTCGAAATCAGTGGAGCTCAGGGATGTTTAGATATTTAGCTAATTTTTTCTGAGCAAGTGACAGATCCTCTATAATCTTGGGGAATGAAACACTTGTCCTAATAAATCTCCTCCTACGTTCTCCGATCACCACCATATTTGTATTCCAAGAGCCTCAAAGCACCGGAAAGAGAAAATAACTGAAGAATCAGGCGCATTCTAATCTGTAACCATGGAGACACATAGGCTGCATAAGAGCTGTATACACTACACAAGATTTACAAATTTGTTTCATTTTTTATTTTAAGGAACCAAATAAAAAAAAATACTGTAAAAGATCTTCTACAACTAGAAATGATTCCAGGATTGTCTTTCCACTATATATACAGTATACACTCACAACACAAAGGTTAACTAATAGTTTTAATGATTTTAATAATTATTTGTAAAAATATGAGAAACATTTATATAAAAATACAACAAATGATAATAAATATTTCAATTATAAAACAAGAAATACGTCTTATAATAATATTACTCAGCGATTTATAAAAGTAACAAAATTCTTGTCGCTGCTGCTGCTGACGACCAATCAGATTTCTGATGTTTTGCCTCTTGCAGTGCGGAATCGATGGCTGGAATCTGACTGGTTGCTACGGGCAACACTTTCATTATTCTCTACACTGTATAAATAATCCTTGAACTCTCGTTGCCGATAGCAACCGATTAGAATTCAGCTTTTACATTTGTAATTTACCCGAGATAAATAAACGTGATTTCTGATTGGTCGCTAGGGGTAACAAAGACGCTACATGACAGCTGAGGCTCCGTGACAATGGCGTCTGTTACTCCAGGTACTGGATGATGGGCCGGACACAGGTGCAGCCCACCGTCACCAGCTGCTTCTCCAGCCTATAGGTGGGACACATCCTCTCATCTCACCACGCAGGACCAGGATCTCCTGTCTGATGGGGACTGAGTTCATGCTGAGGTCCACATGACCCTCCGGGTCCAAACATCCGCGGTGGAGACATCGGGCCTCGCTGATGACCGCAGGGAATCTGTTATTGTCCACATTAGAGCTGGTGGAAGGAGATGAGAGAAATCAGGACACAGCAGTAACCATGTTTAGTCCCCCATACTCCGGCCTGCTGACCCCCATATATCATTATTATTATTTCTGCCATTACTCCATGTACATTTACCTGTATTCCCATGGAGAGATGGAGCGGCTCCTCACACTGTCCGCCATTACTTGTGCAGAACTCCGACTGCCGACCTTCATATCCACCTTCACACGTGGAGGAAATGTGGTGTCCGGTGTGAAGAGACATCCCCCGCCGGACACTAGAGGGGCCTCCCAGCCATCAGCGCCAGGGACCTGCTCTTCTCCTCCATGGACACAAGAGATGAAGATCAGAAGAAGCAAAGTGGAGAAAACCTGAGGACAGAAGATGTCACACATGTGATAGGGGACATTGTGGAAGTGTCAACATTATGTAGTGGTATAAGTAAGGGTTAAATAATGGATCAATAATATACATTAATAATATTCATACTCGTATGGACCTATCCCAAAGATATGCAACAGCGCTCAAGCCAAGAGCAACCAGATATGACTATATAACACATATAAGAAAGTCCAACATTCTAAGTGGAATTCATTCAACAATATATTATATTGTCATTGTATCATAACACAGGATAACAAATAAAATGGTGGTGGCCCCAAGCAAGTGCTGCACTCACTATTCTGCTGGTGCAGTCACTATGTACATACATTACATTACTGATCTTGAGTTAAATCTTGTATTATACTCCAGAGCTGCGCTCACTATTCTGCTGGTGCAGTCACTGTGTACATACATTACATTACTGATCTTGAGTTACATCCTGTATTATACTCCAGAGCTGCACTCACTATTCTGCTGGTGCAGTCACTGTGTACATACATTACATTACTGATCCTGAGTTACATCCTGTATTATACTCCAGAGCTGCACTCACTATTCTACTGGTGCAGTCACTGTGTACATACATTACATTACTGATCCTGAGTTACCTGCTGTATTATACTACAGAGCTGCACTCACTATTCTGCTGGTGCAGTCACTGTGTACATACATTAAATTATTGATCCTGTGTTGCATCCTGTATTATACTCCAGAGCTGCACTCACTATTCTGCTGGTGCAGTCACTGTGTACATACATTACATTACTGATCCTGTGTTACATCCTGTATTATACTCCAGAGCTGCAATCACTATTCTGCTGGTTCAGTCACTGTGTACATACATTACATTACGGATCCTGAGTTACCTCCTGTATTATACTACAGAGCTGCACTCACTATTCTGCTGGAGCAGTCACTGTGTACATACATTAAATTACTGACCCTGAGTTACCTCCTGTATTATACTACAGAGCTGCACTCACTATTCTGCTGGTGCAGTCACTGTGTACATACATTAAATTACTGATCCTGAGTTACATCCTGTATTATACTCCAGAGCTGCACTCACTATTCTGCTGGTGCAGTCACTGTGTACATACATTATATTACTGATCCTGAGTTACATCCTGTATTATACTCCAGAGCTGCACTCAATATTCTGCTGGTGCAGTCACTGTGTACATACATTACATTACTGATCCTGAGTTACCTCCTGTATTATACTACAGAGCTGCACTCACTATTCTGCTGGTGCAGTCACTGTGTACATACATTACATTCCTGATCCTGAGTTACATCCTGTATTATACTCCAGAGCTGCACTCACTATTCTGCTTGTGCAGTCACTGTGTACATACATTACATTACTGATCCTGTACTGATCCTGAGTTACATCTTGTATTATACTCCAGAGCTGCACTCACTATTCTGCTGGTGCAGTCACTGCGTACATACATTACATCACTGATCCTGTACTGATCCTGAGTTACATCTTGTATTATACTGCAGAGCTGCACTCACTATTCTGCTGGTGGAGTCACTGTGTACATACATTACATTAGTGATCCTTTACTGATCCTGAGTTACATCCTGTATTACACTGCAGAGCTGCACTCACTATTCTGCTGCTGCAGTCACTGTGTACATACATTACATTGCTGATCCTCAGTTCCATCCTGTATTATACTCCAGAGCTGCACTCACTTTTCTGCAGGTGCAGTCACTGTGTACATGTAGCACCCTGAGGATTCGGCTGCTACAGGGGTATTACACCTCAAGCCAGAGGTGTGGTATTCCACTCCCGGGTGAGGATGGAGTGTGGAACTGAGCTCAGTAGGCTGCATGCACTACATACATCCCATTTCCGGGGGACAGACCAATGGTACTCCCACTAGAGAAATGTGCAGGTACGACAGTGTCTGTCCCTGGCTGGAGTGGGAGGGGGGTGGAACATCCCAGTAGTGTAGGGGCAGATAGGGGGAGCAGTCTGGGTAATGCTAGGAGCTCATTGGGTGCTGGTCACCTGAGCTCACACATAGAGGGAGTATATAAGGTGGGAACCATCTTAGATCAGGGTCAGTCTGTCAGAGTTGAGTCAGAGAAGCAGAGCAGCTCAGCCAGCTCCAAGGCCAAGAGAGAGAGAGAGGAGAAAGAAGGACCCAGAGGGGGAGAAGAGGGAACTCCAAGAACCCAAAATTAGACCAGAGGGTGAAGAGTTGGCACAAGGGTACCGGATCCCAAGCTGGTGGAGGGCCCTAATCCTTAGCCAGAGACCGGAGGTCGTGGGCAGGATCTGCCACGACCACCCACTAAATCCACCCGGAAGGCAAACCGTGAATAGGGTCAGGGAACCCAGAGACAAGGGTTTTACCAACAAGAGGCCCGAGGGAGCCGGACTTAGGTGGATCCCTGGTGGGGAAGGCCAGAGAGAAGGACAAGTCAGAAAGGGAGCTCGGGACCACGCTCCGGAATCGCCTGGGGGTTGGCCGAGTCCAGGACCTGGTGGACGCAGCACGGCTCGGGCGGTCACTCAAGGCCGGAGTGACCAACACAAAAGCAGTAAGTAAAACCCTGAACTGCACAGCCCGACTCGGAGTCTTATTACTACTCTCACTGCACCACCACAACCACCACCCTCTACAGCTGACCCCCTGAGGCTATACCCCTCCCGTTGGGGGTTATACTACCTGAGCTGCGCACACACCACCAGCCTCAGCGGACCCTGCTGCAGCGGCGGCCGTACTGACCGCAAATCAACGGGTGGCGTAGTCGACACTAAAGAACATCCAGTAACATCTGTAGGACTGCCACACACTGAGCTTGACACCCTGGGCACGGACCGGGTCACCGCCACTCGGAGACTACAACCCCCACCTGATCCGGCTCCGGGTATCCCCCAAACAACACTGGCCCAGGGGGCGCGTCAACTTTGGCGTAGTCGGCAGGATTACGTGCCCGCAACAACCGGGTACTGCGTGCCTGAAGAAAAGTTCACCGTTACCTTAACAAGAAGTCTCCCGCCGGTTCCGGAGGGTCCCCGCCAACGGACCCCATCACAGGTCGTTTCCCGCCGGTTGTCCGCCATTTGCAGCTTTTTCCCGCCATCCATGGAGTTTCCCGCCACTGGGAGACGATTCCCGCCATTTCCAAAGATTTCCCGCCTTGGAAGAGCGGACGCCATTATGGGCGTGCCAGAGGGTGGCAAGAGGCCACCTCCCATCGTGGGCCAGGTCGAAGAATGGCGCCAAAAGCGGAAACCGCGCCCACCAACAGAGACTGTGATGCTGGAAGTGTCCATCAGCGTAAGAGAACTGCCCCTGGAACTGACAATCACAAAGTTGCCCCGGGACCACCTTCAATGTGGGCGGAGACAGAACAAGAGAGCAAAGATGGGTGTCGCCTGGAGCAGTCTGGAGAGAGCGCACCCGGAGACAAGAAGTCTGGAGAGGAGTCCAGAGAAAGCCTACCCGGAGATGGAGGGAGAGTCAGGCAGCACCGACCCAGTGGTCAGGAGCCTCCTGCAAGCAACAACCCCACTAGGCTTAGTGGAGATCCTAGCACAGCTCCCCCGAGACCGGGAGTGTGCACAGACTGCGCTGGAGGGCCTCGCACGGAGGATGGCCCGGGTGCAGCGAGAGACGTTGGCGGAGTGGAGCCGAGAGATGGCCCAGCAGACCGAAACCCGTCAGCGGAGCACGCCACCCGAGACGAGGAGACAGACCGCCTCTGAGGATGGTGCAGGAGGACTCAAGGCCGGAGACGGCGCCGAGAAGGGAGCTGAACGGACGGAGGCAGGTAAAGGGGACGTCTCTACCCCGAGCCGGGAAACCGTGTGCCTGCCCCAGCTCCCCGTCGCAGAGCCCGAAATTCCCCCTGCCGTGCCCGTCGCTGCATCGTCACCGCCGCAGACTAGGCCTCAACCGGAAACCGCGGCCGCGACCCCTGTGACGTCACGCGCTTCGACCCTGAGCGCGGCAAAGCAGGAAATACCATCGGCCTGGTCGCAAGGCCTAGTACACCCGGGCGCCGCCATTCCAACAGCGCCCCCTACCTCCGCGGAGCCACCAGCCTGGTCGCAGGGCCGAGTAACCACGGGCGCCGCCGTACTTACGGTGCCCTTTTCCTTTAGCGTGCCCCAAGCCTGGTCGCAAGGCCTGGTCAACCCGGGCGCCGCTACCACTACAGCGCCCATAACACCTAAAGTACCGCACCTGGGTGAGGACCTGTTCGCCCAGCATACGTGCCCGGATGGGCAGCCCTTCATATGGCCACCGGAGTTTCACCATCCCCGACTCCGGAAAGAAAGACCCCTAGATGAACCCCTGATTCCGGTTCCGAAGCCCGTCAGGAGGACCCAGCCCCCGCTAGAGGAGACACAGTTTGAGTGGGACCCCACCGGAGGAGACCTCATGGGGTTCACTCAGGAGACTCGGGCGGCCGCAGCGGAGCGTACAGAGTGCTGCCGCCAGCAGCTCGAGGTCTTCGAGAAGGAGCGGAGAGAGAGGCGGGTCCGGGAACAGCAAGCACAGATAAGGAGCGCGGAGCAGAAGAGCCGGACCAGGAGGAACCCCCGTGCAGCTCATGGTCCCCGTACCACCGGGACTGTGATTAAATTCAACCTGCAGCATGGGTGGGGCTTCATAAAAGACCATCATACCCCCGGCGACGTCTTTGTCACACGCAGAGACGTAGAAAGCCATCTGCCGGAGGGACACAGAGGTTGTGACCTGTACGTAGGGGACGAGGTCACCTTCACCCGGCACAAGTGTGCCAAAGGACCCTACGCCCTCCATGTACATCGCCTGACGGAGGAGGAGCTGTGGTGTGAGGAGGAGCAGGAGGACCCGGACGGGTCTAAATCCAAAGAAGGAGCAGGAGAACACCGTCGTTAAAGTACGGTAAAGAGACTGTAAATAGTTACCCATCGGGGTACAGTGAACTGTTGCTGCTTTAAATAAGTCCCCGTTGGGACAAGAGTGAACTGTTAACCCGTGTGTCCCTATTCCCATTACCTGGCCGAGGACTGAGAGCGGCCATATTCCCCTTGTATATAGTTGCGCTTCCTAAGGCGCCCCCTACCGGTTTTATAGTAAACTGTTGTTTTTCTTAAAGAGACTGTCGCGCTTTTCCCGGTCACAAGTTGCACCGTGGCCGGAGGAGCAAGAGTGTTTACAAGGACGTTATTTATGAAGAGTTTTTATGAAAAGTTTTATGTGATGTTTTATATGTTCATGTTTATGAAAAAAATTGTATGTTTTGGATGTTTTTATATCTTACAGCCCGAGGACGTGCTGTGATTTACCAGGGGGGAATGTAGCACCCTGAGGATTCGGCTGCTACAGGGGTATTACACCTCAAGCCAGAGGTGTGGTATTCCACTCCCGGGTGAGGATGGAGTGTGGAACTGAGCTCAGTAGGCTGCATGCACTACATACATCCCATTTCCGGGGGACAGACCAATGGTACTCCCACTAGAGAAATGTGCAGGTACGACAGTGTCTGTCCCTGGCTGGAGTGGGAGGGGGGTGGAACATCCCAGTAGTGTAGGGGCAGATAGGGGGAGCAGTCTGGGTAATGCTAGGAGCTCATTGGGTGCTGGTCACCTGAGCTCACACATAGAGGGAGTATATAAGGTGGGAACCATCTTAGATCAGGGTCAGTCTGTCAGAGTTGAGTCAGAGAAGCAGAGCAGCTCAGCCAGCTCCAAGGCCAAGAGAGAGAGAGAGGAGAAAGAAGGACCCAGAGGGGGAGAAGAGGGAACTCCAAGAACCCAAAATTAGACCAGAGGGTGAAGAGTTGGCACAAGGGTACCGGATCCCAAGCTGGTGGAGGGCCCTAATCCTTAGCCAGAGACCGGAGGTCGTGGGCAGGATCTGCCACGACCACCCACTAAATCCACCCGGAAGGCAAACCGTGAATAGGGTCAGGGAACCCAGAGACAAGGGTTTTACCAACAAGAGGCCCGAGGGAGCCGGACTTAGGTGGATCCCTGGTGGGGAAGGCCAGAGAGAAGGACAAGTCAGAAAGGGAGCTCGGGACCACGCTCCGGAATCGCCTGGGGGTTGGCCGAGTCCAGGACCTGGTGGACGCAGCACGGCTCGGGCGGTCACTCAAGGCCGGAGTGACCAACACAAAAGCAGTAAGTAAAACCCTGAACTGCACAGCCCGACTCGGAGTCTTATTACTACTCTCACTGCACCACCACAACCACCACCCTCTACAGCTGACCCCCTGAGGCTATACCCCTCCCGTTGGGGGTTATACTACCTGAGCTGCGCACACACCACCAGCCTCAGCGGACCCTGCTGCAGCGGCGGCCGTACTGACCGCAAATCAACGGGTGGCGTAGTCGACACTAAAGAACATCCAGTAACATCTGTAGGACTGCCACACACTGAGCTTGACACCCTGGGCACGGACCGGGTCACCGCCACTCGGAGACTACAACCCCCACCTGATTCGGCTCCGGGTATCCCCCAAACAACACTGGCCCAGGGGGCGCGTCATACATACATTACATTACTGATCCTGAGTTACATCCTGTAGTATACCCCAGAGCTGCACTCACTATTCTGCTGGTGCAGTCACTGTGTACATATTTTACATTACTGATCCTGTACTCATCCTGAGTTATATCCTGTATTATACTCCAGAGCTGCATTCACTATTCTGCTGGTGCAGTCTCTGTGTACATACATTACATTACTGACCCTGTATTGATTCTGCGTTACATCCTGTATTATACTCCAGAGCTGCACTCACTATTCTGCTGGTGCAGTCACTGTGTACATACATTACATTACAGATCCTGAGTTCCATCCTGTATTATACTCCAGAGCTGCACTCACTATTCTGCTGCTGCAGTCACTGTGTACATACATTACATTACTGATCCTGAGTTACATCCTGTTTTATACTCCAGAGCTGCACTCACTATTCTGCTGCTGCAGTCACTGTGTACATACATTACATTACTGACCTGAGTTACATCCTGTAGATCTTTTATTATAAAAATGAAAAACATAACAAAATTAATAACAAGAAAATAAACAATGTAATGAACTGGTCCAGCCGCTCCCTCTCTCCTCACACACATATTATACATATATACACAATAATAACTACCTACACCATGACATCTGGTCCGGTTACCAAACAAATAATAACAATATAATAAACAATAACCGACAAATTATATACAAACTAATATATACATTCTTTTTTTTTTTTTTTAAATAAATAAAATAAAATAAATTAAAATAAATACTAACTATACAAATATATACAAGACAAAACAAAACCCCCCACACTCAAGCCCACCAGTCCCTCCCCGGCACTGACCTGAGAGCTGGTCCTGCGCCTCAGTCCATGTCCAACGTCCATAGGCCAGATCAGGCAGTGCCAGTTTTTCACCCAAATAACCAGTGTCCCAAAAGATGAACCCACCTCCCCCCTTTTCCCTCCACCCAACCTAACACCTACACCCAAACCCATATATACAATATATACAGAAACAAACAATACAATAACCACAACTGACAAAGCCCAAGTTCGGTGCCTGCAGCCCTACATCACTGTCTACTGATCAATAAAACAAAAATCTATGGTGTCAGCAGCAGCCCACCACCAGGAGAGGAGATGACCAGACTAGGGCACACTAAAAGAAAAGCCCCTCCAGAGGAGAGCGGCCCTCCGTGTACCCAGTCTCTCATACTCCAGAGAACGCACCTTCACCAGGTCACCGAGTATGGTCCTAAACACATCGTCCACTGGGAGGATTTTCCGCTGCGTCGATACTAAGCACCGTGCGTTCCACGTGTGATACCTAACCACTGTGCTAACTAGAAATAAGGTGCAACGGTCCCGACCACCCAGGTCCCCGAATGCTCCATAGGCCCATTCCGCATAAGAGAGACCGGCCAGCCAGGGCCAGCCAATGGAGGTGCCCACCCTGTTGTACACCTCTGTGTTAAAGGGACAACGAAGCAGGAAGTGGTCCATGCTTTCAAGCATGGTACCACAATGCTCCCGAGGACAGTTCCTGTCCTCAGAGCTCCTACACTTCAGATTGTCCCTCACACACAGTTTCCCATGGAAGCAGCGCCAAGCCAAGTCCCAAACCTTCGAGGGGATCCTGATAGAATTCAAAAGATGCAGACCCACCCCAAGATCCCGACTTGGGCAATCCCTGAGCGCCAGAGGCCTCTGAAAATGGGTCAACAGAACCCTTTTGTCAAGGAGCTTCCTTGGCAGAGTCCTGACCTCCCACATTCCCAGACCCCACCGGCGAATTACCTTCAGAACCACGGTAGCGTAAGCCGGGAGATGTCCATACGGTGTGCGGAGATCCTTCACTTGCCCTCCTGTCTCCCATTCCTGGAAGAAAAGCTGAAACCATCCCTTACAGGAGAATACCCACAGAGGAGCCCTCTCTTTCCAGAGGTTTGCAATATTGATCTTAATGAAGGTATTCACAAGGAATACCACAGGGTTGACCATACCCAACCCTCCTAGTCTCCTCGTACGGTAAGTAACCTCCCTCTTGACCAGGTTCAGTCTATTCCCCCATAACAGTTGAAAGAACAAACTGTAGACCCGAGTCCAGAGAGGCTCTGGCAAGATGCACACACTGCCCAGATAGATCAGCAAAGGGAGCAGGTAAGTTTTGATCAGGTTTATCCTTTCCCTTAGGGTCAAAGACCAACCCTTCCATTGGTTCACCTTCTGAGTGGTGATCTCTAGCCTGCTGTCCCAATTTTGTTTGGGGTAATCCCCCTGGCCAAATTCGATGCCAAGAACTTTTGCAGAGACTTTGGGTTCTGGAAGGGTGTCCGGGAGATCAAAACCAGGATCTCCTCCTCCCAGCCAGAGACTCTCACACTTATCCCGGTTGATCTTAGACCCGGATGCCTCCGAGTAGCGATTTACCTCTGACATCAGCCATTCTGCCTCCCCATCAGAGGAAACAAAAACGGTGACGTCATCGGCATACGCCACCACTCTCAGAGTGGCTTCCGGTGCTGCCCGGTCCATCCCGATCCCAGCCAACGGTCCACGCTCCACCCTCCTAAGAAGTGGGTCAATCGCAAACACGTACAGTAGCGGGCTCAAGGGACAACCCTGGCGAACACCACACCCAACCTCAAAAGAGCTGCCAATCCAACCGTTCACAAGCGGGAAACTCTCTGCCCCAGAGTACAAGGTCTTAAGCCAATCAACGAACCCCCCCGGCAGGCCATACCTCAGAAGGACAGACCAGAGGTACTCATGATTAACCCGATCAAACGCTTTTGCCTGGTCCAATGACAGCATGTACCCCTTCCAGTGGCCACCCCTCCCCTGCTCCACCGCCTCTCGGACACAGAGTACAGCACTAATTGTACTGCGGCCCGGAACAGAGCAATGCTGGGCTCCCGAAAGGAGCTGGGGTGCAAATTTCACCAGCCGATTAAACAGCACCTTTGCCAAAACCTTCCTGTCTGCATTGAGAAGCGCTATGGGACGCCAATTCTCAATGCAAGATGGGTCCTTACCCTTTGACAAGATGATCAGGGCAGACCTCCTCATTGACTTTGGCAGAGTGCCCGAGGAAAGACACTCATTGAATACCTCAGTCAAGAGGGGAACCAAGGCGCCCTTAAAGATCTTATAGAATTCAGATGTTAAGCCATCCGGACCGGGAGATTTCTTCAGGGCAAGCCCTTCAATCGCCAACTTAACTTCCTCTTCCCTGATCATCTCTGTCAAAACGCCAAAGAGGGGTCTACCCCTGGTTCGGGGACAGCTTCAGCCAGAAAAGCCGATATCTCATCCCATTCCGGATCCCTCTTCCCCAAGAGGTGCGAGTAGAAGGATCTGACGACCTCCAGGATCCCTGATCTGGATCTTTTCAGGGACCCCGCAGTGTCAACCAGTCCTGTAACAACTTTACTATTCACTGACATCTTGCAGTTTCTGTAAGGGTCGGGCGAGCGGTACTTCCCGTAATCCCTCTCAAAAACCAAAGATGCGTGTCTATCATACTGACACCTCATTAGCAAAGATTTCACTCTGGAGATCTCCTCGCGGCTACCTCCAGTTGAGACAAGATGCTCGAGTTTCCTCCTCAGGCCCTGATACAGGCGGTACCTGTCCAGGCTCCTGAGGCTCGAGAGCTGGCGGAAGAATCTCGCCACCCTTTTCTTAAACATCTCCCACCACTCTGACTTACTACTACAAAGATCCAGTAAGGGTACCTGGCTCTGAAGAAAATCCTCAAAGGACTGTCTTATCTCCGCTTCTTCCAAGAGAGACGAATTGAGCCTCCAAAAGCCTCTTCCCATCCGGGGGGTCTCTGTAACATTCAGGGAAAACAAAATCAAACAGTGATCGGAGAACTCCACCTCAACAACAGATACTGCTGAAGAGACGGCTTCCTCCTTTAAATAAAACCTGTCTATCCTGGACCTACAGTTACCTCTATGATAGGTGAACCCCTCGTGGCCTGCGGTGTGCCGGATGTGGACATCCACCAGGCCAGCCTCACTAGCTATACTATTAAGGGCGACGCTATCATAAGTCAGCTTGTCTCTGGAACCTCCTCTATCCCGGGGCCTCGTGACAGTGTTGAAGTCCCCTCCAAAGACGACCTGCCGACTCGTAAAAAGGTAGGGCTTGATCCTCATAAAGAGACACTTCCGGTCCCATTTAGATTGGGGACCATAGATGTTAATGAGCCGAAGCTCTTGTCCCTTCATGAGGACATCTAATATCAGGCACCTCCCCATTTCTAACTCAATAACCCGTCGGCATTCTACCGGTGCGGTAAAAAGGACCGCCACTCCGCTATACGGCTCAGCCGCAAGAGACCAATAGGAGGGCCCGAGTCTCCACTCCCTCTTAGCTATAAACACCTCTGCCATATTTGGCAGCCTGGTCTCTTGCAAAAAGAAAATGTCAGCTTCAACCCGGCTGAGAAAATCAAAGGCCGCAAATCTAGCCATGTTTGACTTAATGCTGGCGACATTAATGGACGCCAGCGTCAACGGAGTGGGTACCGCCATCATTGGTGATTGAGTTAGATGACTTTCTTCTTCCCACTCCCCTTATCCTCTGCCTCAGAGGAGGAATCCTTCCCCCTCTTTAATGACACAGAGGTGTCCATTCCCACATTTTTCCTTCTTTTTTCGTCCTCGTCTCCGGACTCTGGGCCATTCCCTCCCCCCAAGGACCTTGCATCCCCAGGAGAAGGAGACTCGGCGCCCCCTGTAAGCTCCGCTGAAGCCGGATCCTCACCCTCAGCCTCCTCCTCAGAGGAAGAAATGTTATCAAGGGCTTGGAACCGGTTAGAAAGACCAACTAGAGGGGAGTCGGTTTTAACTTCCTTAGGTACCTTGGTCAGAGTGGGAGAAGATGTTTTATCTCCCTTCTTTTTCTTCTTTTTGGTGCCGAGCTTACGCTTGTTCTCTAGCAACCGCTTATTATCCTCATCCATACTTTCATAATGGGAGGATTCTGAAGAAGAGGCAGTTTCCTCCCTGTGGATCCTCCTGACCTCCTCATCCAACTCATCATCCCTCGGGGCCTCAGCAGCAAGACTGGCATCCAGGACAGGGGCTGCCCCGGTAGTCTGGGGCTCGCCCCGCTCCCTCTCCTGTCTGCGCTTGTCTAGACGCCTCAGCTGGGCAGGCGTCTTTTTATTGCTTTTCTTCCCTGGCCCCTCAGCTCCCCCACCCCTGCTAGTCCCCTCCCCAGCAGAATCGGCCTCACGGCTTACTCCCACCGGGGTCTCGACTGCATTAGCAAAGGAGCGAGGACAACGGCTGAATGGGTGACCTAACTCACCACACAGGTGGCACCTAATCTCCACACAAGAGGCGTCAAGATGGCCGACACCCCCACACAACGCGCATTTCTGCACGGTGCAGTTTGCACTGAAGTGTGTGGGGTCGCCGCACCTGTGACAGAGCTTCGGTTGCCCCTGGTAGAAGACCAGGACACGATCCCTACCCAGGAAGGCAGACGATGGAATGTGGGCAACCGTACCACCTGAACGCTTAAGTTTTACCATAAACGTCCAGGCCCCTGACCAGATACCAAACTCGTCGCGGTTTTTCTTTGGCATCTCCACCACCTCTCCATACCGACCAAGCGAAGTCATGATGTCATAGCAAGAAAGCGACTCATTACGAGTCATCACGGTCACTTTCTTGATCTGTTTTTGGCGAGACACTGCCTGAACGGCAAAGTCTCGCCAGCCGGGCTCATTTTTTGCCAACTCATAATTCGCCCAGAAGAGCTCAAGCCCCTCCGGCCGAACAAAGCTGACATCAAACTCAGGCGTGGAATAGGGATGTATCAAGACGTAGATGTCAATCGCCTTGAAGCCCATCCTCAGCAGGAGCTCCTCAACTTTAGACCTTGGAGGACATGCATCACTGCCCCTCCACCGAAGACGGACCACATTCCTACGCACACTGCCTGGCCCGGCTGTTGGGAGGGACCACACTGTATCTCCCCCTTTTTGCTCTCGGAAGGCCCCGAGGCCATGCCTCTCTATCCAGAACGATAGATCAACCTCTCGACCCTCTACCATTAGTGATCTCTCCCCCTTCTTTAGAGCCTCCAGAAGGCGACGTTGCAACATGCCGTCCCCAAAGCCCGGAGACGAGGAGGATGCCCTATTTGCCCCGGAGGTGACACTGGCATAACTCCGGACAGGTGTTGCCACCCCCGGGGGGGCAACCGGACCAGTGACCACGTCAGCCCCAACAGTATCACCATTACCCACCTCCATCTTACCCTCCACCAAACCAGCAACCACACCACCAGACAATGAATTATCCTCATTCACCTCCACCACCACATTCATTCCTGCTGGACCAGTAACAATGGTGGATGACCTTTTGACCTCCGCATCAGGCACAAGGGGCTCAGTCACCTCCATAGAACTGGAGGCGACCTCACCCCCGGTCTTATGTGTGCCCTCCACATCATCGGTCGGTAATTTCCGCTGTTTGGCATTTGGTATAATGTGCCGCTGATCTCTAGCTGCAGTTAGGCGCCGCTGATCTTTAGCATCAGGATCTTCCGGACCAGCAACGCCAACACAAAATAGCACTTTCGTGGGAGGACCGGAGCGCTCAGCCCCAACTGCCCCCTCACACTGCCGCCGCTTCTCAACTAAGTGATCAGCGGCAACAGCATTCAGAGGAGCCGAGGCTACCGGAGCTGCCCCCGACACCGGGCTGCTCCCCCCTCCCACTGAGGAGCGCACCACAGCATCGTGGCCTGATGGAACGCCCGCCGCCGGGCCGCCCTCACTGTCCAGCCTCTCGGCTGATGCACCTCCTGCTACGTCCCCACTACTACAAGCAGAGACGGAGCTCTGCGCCTCACTACCGCGCTCTGTAATCTCCCCGCGCCTTTGCACCGGATCCACAGCAGAACCCGGGCTGGGCTGAGCAACGGGGCTTATACAGCGAGCTGAGCCTGCCGCCGACTCAGGGGGTACAGGGAGGGGGGCATATACGTATCTTACCGCTTCCTGCAGCTTTGGCTTGGTCTTCTTTGCCTTTTTGTGGCCCCCAGGTGCCTCTTCTGGTAGATCGTCACCAAGATGGAAGCTTTGGAGGCACACTGGGGACTCCAGGAGTTTAATCTCCGCCATTAGCGCCCCTCCCTGGCCGCTGCTGTCACTGTCCTCCCCAGAGCCGGCAGAACTGCGACCGGATGTCACTGTCGCCTGTCCTGCAGGGAGCTCGCTGCACGTGGCCTGCGGGTGACTTTGCAGGCTACCAGGTGGGGCTTCCTGCTGGTCATCATCACTCTCATCATCCACCTGGCTCTCAGGCTGCAGCCCCATCTGCCTTTGCTCTCTGGTATCAGCCATTTCTCTAAAGCAGTCTTCATTTATAAGTTTTTCTTTGAAAGGACCACTCTGCTCCCTGATGGTGGCTTTCCTAAGTTCCAGGCGTTGAATTTCACTGCTCAGTCTTTTTACCTTGGCTTGGAGCTTGGCCTTCCTTGGTTTGGAGGCCCCTGCAGCTTTGGCGCTTGTGCAGCGCAGCTCCTCCCGTAGCCTCCTGATGAGCTTACTGGCATCTTCATACTCACGGAGGTGGATCATGACCCGGGAGGCATAGGTGGACACAGACTCCCGGGGTCCCTGCTGCGCCCACCCCCCCTCAGGGAGGTCGGCCTCACCTCCGTGAGCACTCAGCTTTCCTCCGGAAGGAGCGCCATCTTGCACGCCGCTGTCAGGCTTTTCCTCCATGCTGGAAGCCTTGCGGCTTCTGGGGGTCTCCACAATCCCGGGGGGAGTAGGAGCCACATTGCTGTGACTCCTGGTGCAGCGTCTCACCCCCGAGTCCTCTGATGTGCAGGCCGGTTGCTGGTTTCTTCTGCCCCCTGCCGGCCTGGTTCGGGAAGCAGAAGAATGGGACTTGGCTCCATCACTCATCCCAGAAACCAGTTCTCCCTCCGGGAAAGAGAGAGAGCAGGACCCCAGGTGGAGAGGTGTTGGTTCTCAGAGATCAGGAGCTCACAGCAGGATCTGCAGCCACCACACCCGTAATCAGCACACTGACTAGCAGCTGATCAGAGCTGCACCCAGTATGCTGCTGGTGGAGTCACTGTGTACATACATTACATTACTGATCCTGAGCTACATCCTGTATTATACTCCAGAGCTGCACTCACTATTCTGCTGGTGCAGTCAATGTGTACATACATTACATTATTGATCCTGTACTGATCCTGAGTTACGTCCTGTATTATACTCCAGAGCTGCACTCACTATTCTGCTGGTGCAGTCACTGTGTACATACATTACATTACTGATCCTGAGTTACATCTTGTAATATACTCCAGAGCTGCGCTCACTATTCTGCTGGTGCAGTCACTGTGTACATACATTACATTACTGATCCTGTACTGATCCTGAGTTACATCCTGTATTATACTCCAGAGCTGCACTCACTATTCTGCTGGTGCAGTCACTGTGCACATATATTACATTACTGATCCTGTACTGATCCTGACTTACATCCTGTATTATACTCCAGAGCTGCACTCACTATTCTGCTGGTGCAGTCACTGTGCACATACATTACATTACTGATCCTCTACTCATCCTCAGTTACTTCCTTTATTATACTCCAGAGCTGCACTCACTATTTTGCTGGTGGAGTTACTGTGTACATACATTACATTACTGACCATGAGATACATCCTGCATTATACTCCGGAGCTGCACTCACTATTCTGCTGGTGCATTCAATGTGTACATAAATTACATTACTGATCCTGAGTTACATCCTGTATTATAATCCAGAGCTGCACTCACTATTCTGCTGGTGCAGTCACTGTGTACATATATTACATTACTGATCCTGTACTGATCCTGACTTACATCCTGCATTATACTCCAGAGCTGCACTCACTATTCTGCTGGTGCAGTCACTGTGCACATATATTACATTACTGATTCTCTACTCATCCTCAGTTACATCCTTTATTATACTCCAGAGCTGCACACACTATTCTGCTGGTGTAGTCACTGTGTACATTCATTACATTACTGATCCTCAGTTACATCCTGTATTATACTCCAGGGCTGCACTCACTATTCTGCTGGTGGAGTCACTGTCTACATTCATTACATTACTGATCCTGAGTTACATCCTGTATTATAATTCAGAGCTGCACTCACTATTCTGCTGGTGCAGTCACTGTCTACATTCATTACATTACTGATCCTGACTTACATCCTGCATTATACTCCAGAGCTGCACTCACTATTCTGCTGGTGCAGTCACTGTGCACATATATTACATTACTGATTCTCTAGACATCCTCAGTTACATCCTTTATTATACTCCAGAGCTGCACACACTATTCTGCTGGTGGAGTCACTGTGTACATTCATTACATTACTGATCCTGAGTTACATCCTGTATTATAATCCAGAGCTGCACACACTATTCTGCTGGTGGAGTCACTGTGTACATTCATTACATTACTGATCCTGAGTTACATCCTGTATTACACTCCAGAGCTGCACTCACTATTCTGCTGCTGCAGTCACTGTGTACATACATTACATTACTGATCCTGAGTTACATCCTGTATTATAATCCAGAGCTGCACTCACTATTCTGCTGGTGTAGTCACTGTGTACATACATTACATTACTGATCCTGTACTGATCCTGAGTTACATCCTGTATTATACTCCAGAGCTGAACTCACTATTGTGCTGGTGCAGTCACTGTGTACATACATTACATTACTGATCCTGTACTGATCATGAGTTACATCCTGTATTATACTCCAGAGCTGCACTCACTTTTCTGCTGGTGCTGTCACTGTGTACATATATTACATTACTGATCCTGTACTGATCCTTAGTTACATCCTGTATTATACTCCAGAGCTGAACTCACTATTGTGCTGGTGCAGTCACTGTGTACATACATTACATTACTGATCCTCTACTCATCCTCAGTTAATTCCTTTATTATACTCCAGAGCTGCACTCACTATTCTGCTGGTGGAGTCACTGTGTACATACATTACATTACTAATCCTGAGTTCCATCCTGTATTATACTCCAGAGCTGCACTCACTATTCTGCTAGTGCAGTCACTGTGTACATACATTACATTACTGATCCTGAGTTCCATCCTGTATTATACTCCAGAGCTGCACTCACTATTCTGCTGGTGCAGTCACTGTGCACATACATTACATTACTGATCCGGTTCTGATCCTGAGTTACATCCTGTATTATACTCCAGAGCTGCACTCACTATTCTGCTGGTGCAGCCACTGTGTACATATATTACATTACTGATCCTGTACTGATCCTGAGTTACATCCTGTATTATACTCCAGAGCTGCACTCACTATTCTGCTAGTGCAGTCACTGTGTACATACATTACATTACTGATCCTGAGTTCCATCCTGTATTATACTCCAGAACTGCACTCACTATTCTGCTAGTGCAGTCGCTGTGTACATACATTACATTACTGATCCTGAGTTCCATCCTGTATTATACTCCAGAGCTGCACTCACTATTCTGCTGGTGCAGTCACTGTGCACATACATTACATTACTGATCCGGTTCTGATCCTGAGCTACATCCTGTATTATACTCCAGAGATGCACTCACTATTCTGCTGGTGTAGTCACTGTGTACATACATTACATTACTGATCCTCTACTGATCCTGAGTTACATCCTGTATTATACTCCAGAGCTGCACTCACTATTCTGCTGGTGCACCACTGTGTACATATATTACATTACTGATCCTGTACTGATCCTGAGTTACATCCCTTATTATACCCCAGAGCTGCACTCACTATTCTGCTAGTGCAGTCACTGTGTACATACATTACATTACTGATCCTGAGTTCCATCCTGTATTATACTCCAGAGCTGCACTCACTATTCTGCTGGTACAGTCACTGTGTACATACATTACATTACTGATCCTGTACTGATCCTTAGTTACATCCTATATTATACTCCAGAGCTGCACTCACTATTCTGCTGGTGCAGTCACTGTGTGCATACATTACATTACTGATCCTGAGTTACATCCTGTATTATAATCCTGAGCTGTACTCACTATTCTGCTGGTGCAGTCACTGTGTACATATATTACATTACTAATCTTGTACTTATCCTGACTTGCATCCTGTATTATACTCCAGAGCTGCACTCACTATTCTGCTTGTGCAGTCACTGTGCACATACATTACATTACTGATCCTCTACTGATCCTCAGTTACATCCTGTATTATACTCCAGAGCTGCACTCACTATTCTGCTGGTGGAGTCACTGTGTACATACATTACATTACTGATCCTGCACTGATCCTGAGTTATATACTGTATTATACTCCAGAGCTGCTCTCACTATTCTGCTGGTGCAGTCACTGTGTACATACATTACATTACTGATCCTGAGTTACATCCTGTATTATACTCCAGAGCTGTACTCACTATTCTGCTGGTGCAGTCACTGTGTACATACATTACATTACTCATCCTGAGTTACATCTTGTATTATAATCCAGAGCTGCACTCACTATTCTGCTGGTGCAGTCACTGTGCACATATATTACATTACTGATTCTCTACTCATCCTCAGTTACATCCTTTATTATACTCCAGAGCTGCACACACTATTCTGCTGGTGGAGTCACTGTCTACATTCATTACATTACTGATCCTGAGTTACATCCTGTATTATAATTCAGAGCTGCACTCACTATTCTGCTGGTGCAGTCACTGTCTACATTCATTACATTACTGATCCTGACTTACATCCTGCATTATACTCCAGAGCTGCACTCACTATTCTGCTGGTGCAGTCACTGTGCACATATATTACATTACTGATTCTCTAGTCATCCTCAGTTACATCCTTTATTATACTCCAGAGCTGCACACACTATTCTGCTGGTGGAGTCACTGTGTACATTCATTACATTACTGATCCTGAGTTACATCCTGTATTATAATCCAGAGCTGCACACACTATTCTGCTGGTGGAGTCAGGGGCGGAACTACCGCCTGTGCAGCCGGTTCATTGAACGGGGGCCCCCGAGGGAGATGGGGCCCCTCCAGCCTCCAGCAGGGCCGCCATCAGGGCATGACTGCCCTGACTCCAGCATGGGGCCCGGCCGGTCGGGGCCCCTTCGGGACCCCCCTCTTGTGCGTCTCTTCATGGAGCCCCCCCGCAGGACCTCCCGCCGTCACATGACCGGAGATGTCCCTGCGCTCCACATGGTTCCCCGGCACCATGCTGAGCGCAGGGACATCTCCGGTCATGTGACGGCGCCGGCACAATACTTACCCCTCCCCGTGCCTCCTCAGCGTCTTCCGCGTCCTCTGACTGTGACGTCTCAGGTCAGAGGGCGCGGTGATGTCTTTACACCGCGCGCGCTCTCTCCTGACCTGTCACAGTGCAGAGCGGGAAGACGCGGGCGACGCTGGAGTCCGGAGCAGCGCCAGCAGCAGGTAAGAAGTGAGGTGAGTATTGGATTTTTTTTATTTTTTTCATGTATGGGGCATGGGGCATTATATGGTGGGGGGAAAGTGGGTGTGACATCCTGCATGGAGCATTATATGGTGGGGGGGTGTGTGACATCCTGCATGGGGCATTATCTGGTGGGGGGATGTGTGACATCCTGCATGGGGCATTATGAGGGGGGAACAGCCAATATTACATGGGGCCAATATTCTGTATGAAGTGTTATATGGGGGTCAGTATTCTGTATGGAGCATTATATGGGGGACAGTATCCTGTATGGAGCGTTATATGGGGACCAGTATCCTGTAGGGAGCATTATATGGGGACCAGTATCCTGTATGGAGCATTATATGGGGACCAGTATACTGTATGGAGCATTATAAGGGGGTCAGTATCCTGTATGGAGCGTTATATGGGGGCCAGTATCCTGTATGGAGCATTATAAGGGGGTCAGTATCCTGTATGGAGCATTATATGGTGCCCATAATACTGTATGGAGGACTATACTGTCCGGTCTGCACTGTGCGCTGTGAGGATTTGCCGGTTTCTGGGCTATTGTAGAATTCACAATAGATATCGCTCGTGTAATGGGGCATTGTAAGGGGGGAACAGCCTGCATGGAGCGTTATATGGGGGCCAGTATTCTGTATGCAGTGTTATGTGGGGCTCACTACAGTCTGTGTCCGCCCCTGGCAAAATCAGCAGCGTATCAAATACTTATTTTCCCCACTGTACTAATAGCACACAGCACTCACATAATATACCAGCAGGTGGGATTAGGTTTGGGGGGCTCCTGTCCAGCGGCCACAGAATAACTGTTGCGGCCGCTGGTCCTGAAAACTGATTTCCTCCTCTCTAGTCTCTAGCGATGTATGTAGGTGTATTGTGCTGATTACACTGCCCCCTAGTGTCCAACAATCACTCTGCATAACATTTTCAAAAGCAAATATCTGATATTTAGTTCTGTGTTACACCCAGACAGACGAGCCGCTGTATACTCACACGTATCAGATTCCTGAATATTTGGAAGCTTTACTAGTTTTTTTATCACAAAACATGGAGATGTCGGGGATTGAACCCAGGGCCTCATACAGGGAAAGCATGCGCTCTACCACTGAGCTACATCCCCTGTATGGACACCCATGGATTTGTTCTCATCTCCAAGAGTCACTAATCTATGACTATCTACTAATAGATTTTCTCTATTATTTTTTCTCTTTTATAATCATGCAGCATAAATAACATCATATTCTCATAGTCTGGACTATTAGGGACAAGACAAAACTATTTTTCTTTAATTTTTTCATTATTTGTTTATATTTAAAATATGGGGAAAAAAGGAGGCGATTTTATTTTTTATGCCTTTTATTGAACAAATTTTAAAAAAATCCAATTCTCATTTTCCCGTATTTTAAAGAGATTGTTCCCTACTGGATGGCGCTTTTCTATTGTCCCAATGAATTAAGAAGAAAGCATAGAGCACTTACCTCCCAGATACGCACCGTGACAAGCACTGCACCCCATGATGATCTCCTGATATTGCTTATGTCTGATGATTGGTTGCAGGCCATCAGCAGCGGTAGAAAGGCGGCATCACCTGCAGGAGAGATTACACTCTTGTGTCAGTGTGAGCGGGCTGTCGTGGAGAGCAGTCACATTAGTGACTGCTGATGTGACTCTTCTCCAAGTCATCCGGATTGTCGTGGGACAGTATGGATTATATTCACGGCAGACAGGTGAGTATTATGGTGGTTTACTACTTTTTGTCGTTTACAGGTGACAAGGGCATCAGGGATTAGGTGTTAAGGTGAGCATTATGGTGTTTTTTTATTTTTTTCTCTTTTACAGGGGACAAAGGCTTTGGTGAATTAGGTGTAAAGGTGAATATAATACTTTTTTATTTTTATTTTAATAAAGGAGTGTTTGTCTTTATTTCAAATAAAGGACTTTATTCTGGGTGTGTTTTTTTACAATCTGATTATTGGGTTAGTAATAGGGAGTCTTATAGATGCCTCTCCATTACTAACTTGTGGGCTTGATGTTAGCGGCCATAAAACAGCTGACGTCAACCCCACAATCATTAACCCACTTGTCATCGCATCAAGACAAGTGGGAAGAGCAGAGGCTAAGCATCAGATTTGGCACATTTTATTGATGTACCATTTCTGGGGCGGATGAGAGCTGATGTTTTTAGTCTAGGAGGGGGCCAATAACCATGGCCACTTCCTAAGCTATTAATATCATCTCGCAGCTGTCTGTTTAGCCTTTGATGGTTAGTGAATATAGGGGGACCCCACATCAATTTTTGTTTGGGGTCTCCCCTATAATAAGCAGTAAAGGCTAAGCAAACAGCTGTGAGCTGATATTAATAGCCTGGGAATCTTTATGGCTATTGGCCTGTTCCCAAATAATATCAGCCACCAGCCGTTGATTTTCCCTTTGCTGATTATAAAAATTACGAGGGACCCCACTTCTCTTTTTTTATTAACAAGCACAGTAAAATACACACCTAAAGTAACCTTAGTTCGCTGCCACTAGGTGTTCCAGCAGCTGGAAACTTCCAAAACCTAAAATGTCCCTCAAAGTTTCCCATGAGGTTTCTGGGCCTTGCAACTGCCGGGAGACCCGGTGGCTTTGAACTCTACAAGGTTACCGGAGTTCAAGCCACCGGGTCTGACGGCGGTAGCTCTAATGCGAGACTTTTGAATGCCGGAGTGCTGGACATGCGCCGGGAGCTGAATGCAGCTCATATCATTGTTGCCTGAGATCAGCGCGAGCAGGCGACAGTGATGGAAATTGTAGTCAGCAAGCCCAGTGTACATTATGTGTAAAATAAAGAATTAGATTAAAAAAACAGAGGGGGCTCTGGCCAAATTTTCATAACCAGCAGAGGGAAAGCCGTCTGCTGGGGGCTGATATTACTAGCCAGGGAAAGGGGCCATTAGCCCAAAATGTTCCCTGGTTATCAATAACAGCTATCAAAAGACTGACCGTCACTTTCAAAACAGAAAACTGGTCTGTACAGGTGCTTACTAAGAGTTGCCATCTATATAACTAACAAATAAAGTAGCACTCTGTAGCGCTATAGCATGAAAACATGAAATGTATGAAATTTGAATTGCATTACTGCTCTAGAAAATAGAAATGAATGAGAATTCTTAGCGCATAAATTAGCCAATTCATGTGTACCCGATAGCCATGGTAAGGCGACTCTCGTTGCCAGGAACCTACCTAGTGTGAATCCAATCTTATACTAAAGTCTACATGTATATGGGAGGGTAGGATCCTGCTATAATTAAAACCTCCTGAGGCTTAGGGGTGGAGTGATCATTCAGAAATCCTATGTATACAAATATCAAAAGACTGACCGTCACTTTCAAAACAGAAAACCGGTGTGTACAGGTGCTTACTAAGAGTAGCCATCTCCATATATAACCAACAAATAAAGTAGCACTCTGTAGCGCTATAGTATGCAAACATACTATTGTTATAGTTACAGTGGTGGCCAAAAGTATTGGCACCCCTGCAATTCTGTCAGATAATACTCAGTTTCTTCCTGAAAATGATTGCAATCACAAATTCTTTGGTCTTATTATCTTCATTTAATTTGCTTGCAAGGAAAAAACACAAAAGAGAATGAAGCAAAAATCAAATCATTGATCATTTCACACAAAACTCCAAAAATGGGCCGGACAAAAGTATTGGCACCCTCAGCCTAATACTTGGTTGCACAACCTTTAGCCAAAATAACTGCGAACAACCGCTTCCGGTAACCATCAAGGAGTTTCTTACAATGCTCTGCTGGAATTGTAGACCATTCTTCTTTGGCAAACTGCTCCAGGTCCCTGATATTTGAAGGGTGCCTTCTCCAAACTGCCATTTTGAGATCTCTCCACAGGTGTTCTATGGGATTCAGGTCTGGACTCATTGCTGGCCACCTTAGAAGTCTCCAGTGCTTTCTCTCAAACCATTTTATAGCGCTTTTGGAAGTGTGTTTTGGGTCATTGTCCTGCTGGAAGACCCATGACCTCTGAGGGAGACCCAGCTTTCTCACACTGGGCCCTACATTATGCTGCAAAATTTGTTGGTAGTCTTCAGACTTCATTATGCCATGCACACGGTCAAGCAGTCCAGTGCCAAAGGCAGCAAAGCAACCCCAAAACATCAGGGAACCTCCACCATGTTTGACTGTAGGGACCGTGTTCTTTTCTTTGAATGCCTCTTTTTTTTCCTGTACACTCTATGTTGATGCTTTTTCCCAAAAAGCTCGACTTTTGTCTCATCTGACCAGAGAACATTCTTCCAAAACGTTTTAGGCTTTCTCAGGTAAGTTTTGGCAAACTCCAGCCTGGCTTTTTTATGTCTCGGGGTAAGAAGTGGGGTCTTCCTGGGTATCCTACCATACAGTCCCTTTTCATTCAGACGCCGACGGATAGTACGGGTTGACACTGTTGTACCCTTGGACTGCAGGGAAGCTTGAACTTGTTTGGATGTTAGTAGAGGTTCTTTATCCACCATCCGCACAATCTTGCGTTGAAATCTCTCGTCAATTTTTCTTTTCCGTCCACATCTAGGGAGGTTAGCCACAGTGCCATGGGCTTTACACTTCTTGATGACACTGCGCACGGAAGACACAGGAACATTCAGGTCTTTGGAGATGGACTTGTAGCCTTGAGATTGCTCATGCTTCCTCACAATTTGGTTTCTCAAGTCCTCAGACAGTTCTTTGGTCTTCTTTCTTTTCTCCATGCTCAATATGGTACACACAAGGACACAGGACAGAGGTTGAGTCAACTTTAATCCATGTTAACTGGCTGCAAGTGTGATTTAGTTATTGCCAACACCTGTTAGGTGCCACAGGTAAGTTACAGGTGCTGTTAATTACATGAATTAGAGAAGCATCACATGATTTTTCAAACAGTGCCAATACTTTTGTCCACCCCCTTTTCTAGGTTTGGTGTGGAATTATATCCAATTTAGCTTTAGGACAATTCTTTTTGTTTTTTTTCATTGAAGACAAATTAAATGAAGATAATAATACCAAAGAGTTTGTGATTGCAATCATTTTCAGGAAGAAACTGAGTATCATCCGACAGAATTGCAGGGGTGCCAATACTTTTGGCCACCACTGTACTATTGTTATACTTTAGGAGGGCTAAATCTGCACCTTGCTGGTGATCCACTGACCAGCCCACCCGAGGCGTCCACAGGGAATCTGCCAGGTAGGAAGATTACCAGTCCAGGTCCTGTTCTAATAGATAGTTTTGTGGATTTGGGGTAACTGAGTGATATGGACACATTATTATAGGGGCACGAGACACCCAGGTAAAATCCATGTATGTCATGTAGGACGGCCCTGGTGGTACAGAAAAGTAAAAAAAACTGATGACTTTTTTTTTTAGAGGCATTTGTATACTTTACCTTCTATTATTATTTATTCTATTTTCACTCATTTATATAACCTGATCATTTCCCTGACAGGTCGGTGAGTTGTTTATTGTTTAGCAATAATGTATCACCCACAACTATAAATGATAAAGAATAACATTCCATTATTATCATTTACAGCAGAAGATAATTTATACCATATATAACATGTATATAATATCTACCAAAGCGAAAAAACGACTATTTACAAACATGGAGAAAACTGATTTTTCTATCTTTTCCAACACAGATTTATATACATTTATATTCTATTAATCAGATGGGATATTTCTATTCCACATTCTCTGCCTCATTCACCAGTTGGCAGCAAACATGGCGGCCTGGCTGCTCTGATGTCACAATGCTCAGGATTAGGGGGTCACTCAGTTATGATGTCATAATGACATCATGGAATGTCCTGAGGGTATATAATCTCTGAGCACTGTGACCTCAGCGCCATTTCTTGAGTTGATGCTTTTGCTGAGACTTCACTTTGGTTGTGGAAGAGCGAACTAGTTTGTGTTACACATCTGGTGATTACTTCCATTTCTTCTTCTTGATCTTTGATCAGAGCACAATAACACCGGTGCCACCGGAGAGCTTAGTTCTCCAATATTCTATCAGCCAGCTCCAGGTACCTAAGTCATGAGCGCCCGGGAGCTGCGCCAGCTGATTGCTGACAATGAGGCATGGCTGCGCCGACCAGAAAATCAAGGTAAGGGAAATATTTGGGGGAGATCCACAATATTCCCACACTATAGGGCTTTCCTGGGAGGAGATATCCCTGGGGTATGAGGGGACACATTTCAGGACAGACAGTGCAGGTTAACTAAGGCCAAAATAAAGTCAATTCTTTCTAGGGTTCCCCTCGCCCTAAACACCACAGCAGTAGAAGGACCCATCACTATAGCCAAAAAGTGTTTACTAAAATTGGAAATAATTCAGATAAATTCTTATTTGTTTATAGGTCAGGCCATAATTGTCCATGGACGGAGGAGGTCTCCTCCAAGAGATCAGGAAAGACCTTCTACCAGTGATGGAAGAAGGTCTTCTCCAAGAGATCAGGAAAGACCTTCTACCAGTGATGGACGTCAGAGAGACAGCAATGCTGTCACTGAGAGGAGAGGGAGACGGGCCAGAGATCCTCCACGGCGTAGAGGACAGGAAGAGAGCAGGGATAGAAGCCGCTCTCCTCTAAGACCAGCCCCTGCAGAGCCCTCCGGAGAGAGCAGCAGGGATGGCGGCCGTCCCCTCCCACCCATTCAACTGGAGGAAGTGGGTGTGATGACACCACCACTGCCACAGGTGGAGCCACCTGCACAAAACCTACCTGTGCAGGAGAGACCTTCTACCAGTGATGGACGGTCTCCTCCAAGAGACGAGGAAAGACCTTCTACCAGTGATGGACGTCAGAGCGACAGCAATGCTGTGGAGCCACCTGCACAAAATCTACCTGTGCGGCAGAGGCGGCAGCATTGGGTTCGCAGGAGAGCACTGCTAATTGCAAATCTCCCAACAAGGGATGTAACCGCACAGGAGGAGGCCGAGTCATGTATCATCTGTATGACCGAATATGAGATCGGAGAGCAGGTCACGGTCCTTCCATGTGACCACACCTTCCATCAGGGATGTATTACTAGATGGCTCCGCTCCAACCCTCTGTGCCCCCTGTGCCGTAACCACTGCTTCCATTGAAGCACCATGTTCATGGTGCAGACAGTGGTGGAGAACATACTGACCCCCAGCCCAGGTAAGGGAGCAATGCATACATTAACACTACATTCATTACAAGACTGTAAAAAATATCACCTGTAACTTCCTGCTGTTCTGATCTCTCTTTAGTTTACCATCAGCTTTGGTCAACATCTTACCAAGCATGAAGGGCCATGAACACCCCAAAAACACCCGATGGTAAGTCACCTCTCATTCCCGCTGCCCCATGATATCTATATCACATGTGACATATAAGTAATTGTTCTTTTCTCCTTTTCATAGAAGGATGATCCAAGTCTGGAGAACATTGAGGAATTAGATCAGAATGACTTGTCCTTCATGTAAGTAGATATTAGAATTTGCTTTTTTATATTTTCCAGCTGATTATTAACTTTTTACTGGGAATCTATTGATGAGATGTAATAATTTGGTGTCTTCTCTTTACAGAAATCTGCAGAAGTTACAGATCATTTCCATAATGATCCACAGATCCCTCATCTGCTTCATAGAGACCCTGATTTCATCATGTGCAGAGATGCTGATAACAGCTGCAGCGCCAGACTATGATATCCTCATATATTCCATTATTTGTCCAAATGTTCCTAAAAATAAATAATATTTACCATCTCTATGTCTGGTTGTGACTTCACTATATAGAATGTTGTTACGTAACATTAGCAGCACATAATGATAAGTGAGGGAGGGATTTACCATTAGTTGGTATAGGGGTAGTGGCAACAGATAAAGGGGATGTCCAGCTCTTTTATATTGATGACTTACCCTTAGGATAGGCGACCAATATTAGATTAATGGGGACGCGACCCCCGGCACGCGTGATCAGCTGTTCTTGGTGCCGGTTGGATGTGATTATTTGCAGACTGGAACAGCACAGCGCCAACAACTGCATAGTGGCTACAGCGGGGTACTGCAGATCATATGAATAGGGTCAGGTGTGCAGTACCCGGAATCGGCCACTATATAGCTGGCAGAGCAGTACAGCATGGGCTCTGGCACCGCGTCCCACATTGCTTTAAACTGCTCGCGATACTCATCTCTCCACGTTCCTCCGCAGCTCCGGTGTCTTCCGACTCTGTGACATCTCAGGGAAGAGGGCGCGATCACTACAGCGCCCCCTCTGTGCTGGGCAGTCACAGTGCAGAGAGCCGGAACACGCTGTGGAGACAGGACCTGCGGCCAGCGGGGAACAAGGAGAGGGAAGTATTTGATTATTATTTTTTTTCTGTATGGAGCATTACATGGGGCCATACTGTATGGAGCATTATATGGGGCCATACTATATTGAGCATTATATGGGGCCATACTGTATGGAGCATTATATGGGGCCCATACTATATTGAGCATTATATGGGGCCATACTGTATGGAGCATTATATGGGGCCCATACTGTATGGAGCAATACATTGGATACGGAAAGTATTCAGACCCCTTTAAATGTTTCACTCTTTGTTTCATTGCAGCCATTTGGTAAACTCTAAAAAGTTCATTTTTTCCTCATTAAAGTACACTCTGCACCCCATCTTGACTGAAAAAAAAATGAAATGTAGAAATTTTTGCAAAATTATTAAAAAAGAAAAACTGAAATATCACATAACGCTATGCATATTTTATCAAACCCCTCCATGGAGCTGTAGCACTAAAGCACTAGGATAGCAGGTCGCAACTATGCAGTGTGTGGTCCTTAAATGAAGGTAAAATCATAATAGAAATATGGTATCACTTTTGGGATTCTGGGATCAACGAGCGATGAGTTATCCCAGAAGTTTTTAATAAAATGTGCAGGCTAGAGCCCAGTCCCTGTGACGTCATCCCAGGGGGGTCTCTCCCTTCAGCATAAAATAGTTGGCTGGGGGGTATAGATACTATAAGCAATGGGTCATATTCGATAACGTTCAAATCAAATCCACCTATATTGAATCGTCTCAGCGATCTTATAGTAAGTCTCTTCTTTAATCCTTATTATTTGGTGTAACTATTAATGTATTGAATTGTCTCCTTTTGTAAACATTTTTGTATAGTTTTCCTAAACACTGCCTCCCATTTGGATTAAATATAAAGTCTAATCGTTCTGTTTCTTTTGTCCTGTAATCGTTCGCTTCCCAGAAGCCATACACTACCAGAATGCAGGCGTTTGGCCAGGCAAGGCCTTGTACTATATTTCAAACTCGGCCGGTGGTGGCAGCGAGTAATATTAATAATTGGGCTATTGTGAAGGTGGCAGTGACTGTACAGAGGGCATTAACATATATTCCATATGTTGGAATCCCTGATGAAATCCTGACACAGTGACAGCATGGTGAGATATAGAGTGATCTCTGTGGAATACATGACAATGGAGATGTTGGGGATTAAACCCGCGGCCTCATACATGCAAAGCATGCGCTCTACCACTGAGCTACATCCCCTGCATGTGTGTTATGCTCATATGCAAAACCCTAAGGGTATGTTCACACTTATTTGAAAGCAGAAATTTCTGCAGCATTTCCACATCTCTTGGCAGGAAAAACGCAGCGGCAAAAACGTGCTTTTTTTCCTGCATTTTTCTAGCGTTTTTAGACAGCAATAAATGACATGGAGATAGATAATGGAGATAGATTGAGTAGATAGATAGACAGATATATTGACCAACAGACGTACAGAGAGACATTTAGACATAGGAACAGACATATAGACAAATAATTGCACAACCACCCAACATATAATAACTTTGCACCCTGTGGAGCTTATCAGGCAGCTTTTAATGATTAAATAAAAAAACAAACAAAAAAAAATGACGTGGTGTATCCCCCCATGTAACCAGCAAAGTTAATTAAAGCAGACAACTGAGAGCTGATATTATCAGGCTGGGAAGGTCCCTGGTGATTGTGCATAAACATACCAGCCCGCAGCACAGCCCTCCATGTGCTCGCCGAGGTAGTCTGACTGCCATTAGGTACCGAGATGAGATCCTCAGACCTCTTGTGAGACCATATGCTGGTGAGGTTGGCCCTGGGTTCCTCCTAATGCAGGACAATGCCAGACCTCATGTGGCTGGAGTGTGTCAGCAGTTCCTGCAAGATGAAGACATTGAAGCTATGGACTGGCCGCCCGTTCCCCAGACCTGAATCCGATTGAGCACATCTGGGACATCATGTCTCGCTCCATCCACCAACGTCACGTTGCACCACAGACTGTCCAGGAGTTGGCGGATGCTTTAGTCCAGGTCTGGGAGGAGATCCCACAGGAGACCATCCGCAACCTCATCAGGAGCATGCCCAGGCGTTGTAGGGAGGTCATACAGGCACATGGAGGCCACACACAATACTCAGCCTCATCAGGAGCATGCCCAGGCGTTGTAGGGAGGTCATACAGGCACGTGGAGGCCACACACAATACTCAGCCTCATCAGGAGCATGCCCAGGCGTTGTAGGGAGGTCATACAGGCACGTGGAGGTCACACACAATACTCAGCCTCATCAGGAGCATGCCCAGGCGTTGTAGGGAGGTCATACAGGCACGTGGAGGTCACACACAATACTGAGCCTCATTTTGACTTGTTTTAAGGACATTACATCAGAGTTGGATCAGCCTGTAGTGTGTTATTCCACTTTAATTTTGGGGGTGACTCCAAATCCAGGCCTCCATTGGTTAATAAATGTGATTTCAATTGATGATTTTTGTGTGATTTTGTTGTCAGCACATTCAACTTTGTACAGAACAAAGTATTCAATGAGAAGATTTCATTCATTCAGATCTAGGATGTGTTATTTGAGTGCTCCCTTTATTATTTTGAGCAGTGTAAATACAGTTATATAAAAAGTTTGGGCACCCCTATTAATCTTAAGCTTAATGTTTTTTAAAAATTGGTGTTTTTGCAACAGCTATTTCATTTTGATATATGTAATAACTGTTGGACACAGTAATGTTTCTGCCTTGAAATGAGGTTTATTGTACTAACAGAAAATGTGCAATCTGCATTCAAACAAACTTTGACAGGTGCATAAGTATGGGCACCTCGCCAGAAAAGTGACATTAATATTTAGTAGATCCTCCTTTTGCAAAAATAACAGCCTCTAGTCGCTTCCTGTAGCTTTTAATGAGTTCCTGGATCCTGGATGAAGGTATTTTTGACCATTCCTCTTTACGAAACAATTCCAGTTCAGTTAAGTTTGATGGTCGCTGAGCATGGACAGCCCTCTTCAAATGATCCCACAGATGTTCAATGATATTCAGGTCTGGGGACTGGGATGGCCATTCCAGAACATTGTAATTGTTCCTCTGCATGAATGCCTGAGTAGATTTGGAGCGGTGTTTTGGATCATTGTCTTGCTGAAAGATCCATCCCCTGCGTAACTTCAACTTTATCACTGATTCTTGAACATTATTGTCAAGAATCTGCTGATACTGAGTGGAATCCATGCGTCCCTCAACTTTAACAAGATTCCTGGCGCCGGCATTGGCCACACAGCCCCAAAGCATGATGGAACCTCCACCAAATTTTACTGTGGGTAGCAAGTGTTTTTCTCGGAATGCTGTGTTTTTTTGCCGCCATGCATAATGCCTTTTTGTGTGACCAAACAACTCAATCTTGGTTTCATCAGTCCACAGGACCTTCTTCCAAAAAAAAAATTGGCTTCTCCAATTGTGCTTTTGCATACCTCAGCCGACTCTGTTTGTGGCGTGCTTGCAGAAACGGCTTCTTTCGCATCACTCTCCCATACAGCTTCTCCTTGTGCAAAGTGCGTTGCATAGTTGACCGATGCACAGTGACACCATCTGCAGCAAGTTGATGCTGCAGCTCTCTGGAGGTGGTCTGAGGATTGTCCTTGACTGATCTCACCATTCTTCTTCTCTGCCTTTCTGATGTTTTTCTTGGCCTGCCACTTCTGGCCTTAACAATAACTGTCCCTGTGTTGTTCCATTTCCTTACTATGTTCCTCACAGTGGAAACTGACAGGTTAAATCTCTGAGACAGCTTTTTGTATCCTTCCCCTGAACAACTATGTTGAATAATCTTTGTTTTCAGATCATTTGACAGTTGTTTTGAGGAGCCCATGATGCCACTCTTCAGAGGAGATTCAAACAGGAGAACAACTTGTAAGTGGCCACTTTAAGTAGCTTTTCTCATGATTGCATACACCTGGCTATGAAGTTCAAAGCTCAATTAGGTTACAAAACCAAAAAAAGTGTTTTAGTACGTCAGTAAAAAGTAGGTAGGAGTATTTAAAACAAGAAAATGATAAGGGTGCCCATACTTATGCACCTGTCAAATTTTGTTTGAATGCAGATTGCACATTTTCTGTTAGTACAATAAACCTCATTTCAAGGCAGAAACATTACTGTGTCCAACAGTTATTACATATATCAAACTGAAATAGCTGTTGCAAAAACACCAATTTTTATAAAACATTAAGCTTAAGATTAATAGGGGTGCCCAAACTTTTTCATATAACTGTATAAGATGGATAGGTATACACACACAGAATATCAATGACATTTACATAATGGATGGTCGTGTGATGCAAAGAATAAAGAGAGAAACAATATAAAGACAAAAGAAAGTAAGTGGGATGTGTGCAAACAATGCTCCAGAGTGTAACAGTATACAGTATGGGGGTCTGACAGTATATGGAGGTCTGACAAAGGGAGAACTAAGTGCAAAATCAAATAACAAAGTTCCTGGAATATAATTGGAGAGATTTTACTAATTTATCACAAGACATGGATGCATGCGCTCTACCACTGAGATACATCCCTTGGATGGAGACTGATAGGAGGTCACATAAGTGATGGACGATCCATGACGCCGGCGCTGCGGTTATATTTCTCCATATTCTCATGTGACCATTCTGATACATTTCTTCTCCCTCCTTGTATTTGCTCCTCTGTTTTTGGAACTCCCATAACAATAAATAAGAAAGCCGACACGTGCGCCACCGGCTCCCACCCACTCACTATGTGCATTATCTCTGTACTGTGACCTCACTATGTGCATTATCTATGTACTGTGACCTCACTATGTGCATTATTTATGTACTGTGACCTCACTATGTGCATTATCTCTGTACTGTGACCTCACTATGTGCATTATCTCTGTACTGTGACCTCACTATGTGCATTATCTCTGTACTGTGACCTCACTATGTGCATTATTTATGTACTGTGACCTCACTATGTGCATTATCTCTGTACTGTGACCACACTATGTGCATTATCTATGTACTGTGAACTCACTATGTGTATTATCTCTGTACTGTGACATCACTATGTGTATTATCTCTGTACTGTGACCTCACTATGTGCATTATCTATGTACTGTGACCTCACTATCTGCATTATTTAGGTACTGTGACCTCACTATGTGCATTATCTCTGTACTGTGACCTCACTATGTACATTATCTATGTACTGTGACATCACTATGTGCATTATTTATGTACTGTGACCTCACTATGTGCATTATCTCTGTACTGTGACCACACTATGTGCATTATCTATGTACTGTGAACTCACTATGTGTATTATCTCTGTACTGTGACATCACTATGTGTATTATCTCTGTACTGTGACCTCACTATGTGCATTATCTATGTACTGTGACCTCACTATCTGCATTATTTAGGTACTGTGACCTCACTATGTGCATTATCTCTGTACTGTGACCTCACTATGTACATTATCTATGTACTGTGACATCACTATGTGCATTATCTATGTACTGTGACCTCACTATGTGTATTATCTCTCTACTGTGACCTCACTATGTGCATTATTTAGGTACTGTGACCTCACTATGTGCATTATCTATGTACTGTGACCTCACTATGTGCATTATCTCTCTACTGTGACCTCACTATGTGCATTATCTATGTACTGTGACATCACTATGTGCATTATCTCTCTACTGTGACCTCACTATGTGTATTATCTCTGTAATGTGACATCACTATGTGGATTATCTCTGTACTGTGACATCACTATGTGCATTATCCCTGTACTGTGACCTCACTATGTGCATTATCTATGTACTGTGACATCACTATGTGCATTATTTCTGTACTGTGACCACACTATGTGCATTATCTATGTACTGTGACCTCACTATGTGTATTATCTATCTACTGTGACATCACTATGTGCATTATCTATGTACTCTGACCACACAATGTGCATTATCTATGTACTGTGACCTCACTATGTGCATTATCTCTGTACTGTGACCACACAATGTGCATTATCTATGTACTGTGACCTCACTATGTGCATTATCTCTGTACTGTGACTTCACTATGTGCATTATCTATGTACTGTGACATCACTATGTGCATTATCTCTGTACTGTGACATCACTGTGTTTATTATCTCTCTACTGTGACCTCACTATGTGCATTATCTCTGTAATGGGACATCACTGTGTTTATTAACTCTCTACTGTGATCTCACTATGTGCATTATCTATGTACTGTGACCTCACTAAGTGCATTATCTCTGTACTCTGACCTCACTATTTGCATTATCTCTATACTGTGACATCACTATGTGTATTATCTCTGTAATGTGACATCACTGTGTTTATTATCTCTCTACTGTGACCTCACTATGTGCATTATCTCTGTACTGTGACCTCACTATGTGCATTATCTATGTACTGTGACATCACTATGTGCATTATCTCTGTACTGTGACCACACTGTGCATTATCAATGTACTGTGACCTCACTATGTGCATTATCTCTGTACTGTGACATCACTATGTGCATTATCTATGTACTGTGACATCACTATGTGTATTATCTCTGTAATGTGACATCACTGTGTTTATTACCTCTCTACTGTGACCTCACTATGTGCATTATCTCTGTACTGTGACTTCACTATGTGCATTTTCTATGTAGTGTGACCTCACTATGTGCATAATCTATGTACTGTGACCTCACTATGTGCATTATCTCGGTGCTGTGACACCACTATGTGTATTATCTCTGTAATATGACATCACTGTGTTTATTATCCCTGTACTGTGACATCACTATGTGTATTATCTCTGTACTGTGAAATCACTATGTGTATTATCCCTGTACTGTGACCTCACTATTTGCATTATCTCTGTAATGTGACATCACTGTGTTTATTATCTCTGTACTGTGACATCACTGTGCTTATTATCTCTACTGTGACATCAATATGTGTATTATCTCTGTAATGTGACTTCACTGTGTTTATTTTCTCTCAACTGTGACCTCACTATGTGCATTATCTATGTACTGTGACCTCACTATGTGCATTATCTATGTACTGTGACCTCACTATGTGTATTATCTCTGTAACGTAACATAACTATATTTATTATCTCTGTAATGCGACATCACTATGTGCATTATCTCTGTACTTTGACATCACTATGTGCATTATCTATGTACTGTGACATCACTATGTGCATTATCTATGTACTGTGACATCACTATGTGTATTATCTCTGTAATGTGACATCACTGTGTTTATTATTTCTCTACTGTGACCTCACTATGTGCATTATCTATGTACTGTGACATCACTATGTGCATTATCTATGTACTGTGACCTCACTATGTGCATTATCTATGTATTGTGACCTCACTATGTGCATTATCTCTGTACTGTGACCTCACTATGTGCATTATCTATGTACTGTGACATCAATATGTGCATTATCTCTGTACTGTGACCTCACTATGTGCATTATCTATGTACTGTGACCTCACTATGTGTATTATCTCTGTACTGTGACCTCACTATGTGCATTATCTCTGTACTCTGACCTCACTATGTGCATTATCTATGTACTGTGACCTCACTATGTGTATTATCTCTGTAATGTGACATCACTGTGTTTATTATCTCTGTACTGTGACCTCACTATGTGGATTATCTCTGTAATGTGACACCACTGTATTTATTATCTCTCTACTGTGACCTCACTGTGTGCATTATCTATGTACTGTGACCTTACTATGTGCATTATCTATGTACTGTGACATCACTATGTGCATTATCTCTGTACTGTGACCACACTATGTGCATTATCTATGTACTGTGACCTCACTATGTATATTATCTATGTAATGTGACATCACTATGTGCATTATCTATGTACTGTGACATCATTATTCGCATTATCTCTGTACTGTGACCACACTATGTGCATTATCTATGTACTGTGACCTCACTATGTCCATTATCTTTGTACTGTTACCTCACTATGTGCATTATCTATATACTCTGACCTCACTATGTGCATTATCTATGTACTGTGACCTCACTATGTGTATTATCTCTGTAATGTGACATCACTGTGTTTATTATCTCTGTACTGTGACCTCACTATGTGGATTATCTCTGTAATGTGACACCACTGTATTTATTATCTCTCTACTGTGACCTCACTGTGTGCATTATCTATGTACTGTGACCTTACTATGTGCATTATCTATGTACTGTGACATCACTATGTGCATTATCTCTGTACTGTGACCACACTATGTGCATTATCTATGTACTGTGACCTCACTATGTATATTATCTATGTAATGTGACATCACTATGTGCATTATCTATGTACTGTGACATCATTATTCGCATTATCTCTGTACTGTGACCACACTATGTGCATTATCTATGTACTGTGACCTCACTATGTCCATTATCTTTGTACTGTTACCTCACTATGTGCATTATCTATATACTGTGACATCACTATGTGCATTATCTCTGTACTGTGACATCACTATGTGCATTATCTCTGTACTGTGACATCACTGTGTTTATTATCTCTCTACTGTGACCTCACTATGTGCATTATCTCTGTACTGTGACCTCACTATGTGCATTATCTATGTACTGTGACCTCACTATGTTTATTATCTCTGTAATGTGACATCACTGTGCTTATTATCTCTGTACTGTGACCTCACTATGTAGATTATCTCTGTAATGTGACATCACTGTGTTTATTATCTCTCTACTGTGACCTCACTATGTGAATTATCTCTGTACTGTGACCTCACTATGTGCATTATCTATGTACTGTGACATCACTGTTTGCATTATCTCTGTACTGCGATTTCACTATGTGCATTATCTATGTACTGTGACCTCACTATGTGCATTATCTATGTACTGTGACCTCACTATGTGCATTATCCCTGTGCTGTGACATCACTATGTGTATTATCCCTGTAATATGACATCACTGTGTTCATTATCCCTGTACTGTGACATCACTATGTGTATTATCTCTGTAATGTGACATCACTGTGTTTATTATCCCTGTACTGTGACATCACTATGTGTATTATCTCTGTAATGTGACATTACTGTGCTTATTATCTCTACTGTGACATCAATATGTGTATTATCTCTGTAATGTGACTTCACTGTGTTTATTTTCTCACTACTATGACCTCACTATGTGCATTATCTCTGTACTGTGACCTCACTATGTGCATTATCTCTATACTCTGACCTCACTATGTGCATTATCTCTATACTCTGACCTCACTATGTGCATTATCTATGTACTGTGACCTCACTATGTGTATGATCTCTGTAATGTGACATCACTGTGTTTATTATCTCTGTACTGTGACCTCACTATGTGCATTATCTCTGTAATGTGACATCACTGTGTTTATTTTCTCACTACTATGACCTCACTATGTGCATTATCTATGTACTGTGACCTCACTATGTGCATTATCTCTGTACTCTGACCTCACTATGTGCATTATCTATGTACTGTGACATCACTATGTGCATTATCTATGTACTGTGACATCACTATATGTATTATCTCTGTAATGTGACATCACTATGTGTATTTTCTCTGTAACGTGACATCACTGTGTTTATTATCTCTGTACTGTGACATCACTATGTCTATTATCTCTGTAATGTGACATCACTGTGTTTATTATCTCTGTACTGAAACCTCACTATGTGGATTATCTCTGTAATGTGACACCACTGTGTTTATTATTTCTCTACTGTGACCTCACTATGTGCATTATCTATGTAATGTGACCTCACTATGTGTATTATCTCTGTACTGTGACATCACTATGTGCATTATCCCTGTACTGTGACCTCACTATGTGCATTATCTATGTACTGTGACATCACTATGTGCATTATTTCTGTACTGTGACCACACTAGGTGCATTATCTATGTACTGTGACCTCACTATGTGTATTATCTATCTACTGTGACATCACTATGTGCATTATCTATGTACTCTGACATGACTATGTGCATTATCTATGTACTGTGACCTCACTATGTGCATTATCTCTGTACTGTGACTTCACTATGTGCATTATCTATGTACTGTGACATCACTATGTGCATTATCTCTGTAGTGTGACATCACTGTGTTTATTATGTCTCTACTGTGACCTCACTATGTGCATTATCTCTGTAATGGGACATCACTGTGTTTATTAACTCTCTACTGTGATCTCACTATGTGCATTATCTATGTACTGTGACCTCACTATGTGCATTATCTCTGTAATGTGACATCACTGTGTTTATTATCTCTGTACTGTGACCTCACTATGTGTATTATCTCTGTAATGTGACATCACTGTGCTTATTATCTCTGTACTGTGACCTCACTATGTGGATTATCTCTGTAATGTGACATCACTCTGTTTATTATCTCTCTACTGTGACCTCACTATGTGCATTATCTATGTACTGTGACATCACTATGTGCATTATCTCTGTACTGTGACCACACTGTGCATTATCAATGTACTGTGACCTCACTATGTGCATTATCTATGTACTGTGACATCACTATGTGTATTATCTATGTACTGTGACATCACTATGTGTATTATCTATGTACTGTGACATCACTATGTGTATTATCTCTGTAATGTGACATCACTGTGTTTATTATCTCTCTACTGTGACCTCACTATGTGTATTATCTCTTTACTGTGACTTCACTATGTGCATTTTCTATGTAGTGTGACCTCACTATGTGCATAATCTATGTACTGTGACCTCACTATGTGCATTATCTCTGTGCTGTGACACCACTATGTGTATTATCTCTGTAATATGACATCACTATGTGTATTATCTCTGTACTGTGACATCACTATGTGTATTATCCCTGTACTGTGACCTCACTATTTGCATTATCTCTATACTGTGACATCACTATGTGTATTATCTCTGTAATGTGACATCACTGTGTTTATTATCTCTGTACTGTGACATCACTGTGCTTATTATCTCTGTAATGTGACTTCACTGTGTTTATTTTCTCTCAACTGTGACCTCACTATGTGCATTATCTCTGCACTGTGACCTCACTATGTGCATTATCTCTGTACTGTGACCTCACTATGTGCATTATCTCTGCACTGTGACCTCACTATGTGCATTATCTATGTACTGTGACCTCACTATGTGCATTATCTATGTCCTGTGACCTCACTATGTGCATTATCTCTGTACTGTGACATCACTATATGTATTATCTCTGTACTGTGACATCACTGTATTTATTATCTCTGTAATGTGACATCACTATGTGCATTATCTCTGTACTGTGACATCACTATGTGCATTATCTCTGTACTGTGACATCACTATGTGCATTATCTATGTACTGTGACATCACTATGTGCATTATCTATGTACTGTGACATCACTATGTGCATTATCTATGCACTGTGACATCACTATGTGTATTATCTATGCACTGTGACATCACTATGTGTATTATCTCTGTAATGTGACATCACTGTGTTTATTATTTCTCTACTGTGACCTCACTATGTGCATTATCTCTGTACTGTGACATCACTATGTGCATTATCTATGTACTGTGACCTCACTATGTGCATTATCTATGTATTGTGACCTCACTATGTGCATTATCTCTGTACTGTGCCTCACTATGTGCATTATCTCTGTACTGTGACATCACTATGTGCATTATCTATGTACTGTGACATCAATATGTGCATTATCTCTGTACTGTGACCTCACTATGTGCATTATCTATGTACTGTGACCTCACTATGTGTATTATCTCTGTAATGGGACATCACTGTGTTTATTATCTCTCTCCTGTGACCTAACTATGTGCATTATCTATGTACTGTGACCTCACTATGTGCATTATCTCTGTACTGTGACCTCACTATGTGCATTATCTCTGTACTCTGACCTCACTATGTGCATTATCTCTGTACTGTGACCTCACTATGTGTATTATCTCTGTAATGTGACAACACTGTGTTTATTATCTCTGTACTGTGACCTCACTATGTGCATTATCTATGTACTGTGACCTTACTATGTGCATTATCTCTGTACTGTGACCTCACTATGTGCATTATCTATGTACTGTGACATCACTATGTGCATTATCTCTGTACTGTGAACACACTATGTGCATTATCTATGTACTGTGACCTCACTATGTGTATTATCTATGTAATGTGACATCACTATGTGCATTATCTATGTACTGTGACATCATTATTCGCATTATCTCTGTACTGTGACCACACTATGTGCATTATCTATGTACTGTGACCTCACTATGTCCATTATCTCTGTACTGTTACCTCACTATGTGCATTATCTATATACTGTGACATCACTATGTGCATTATCTCTGTACTGTGACATCACTATGTGCATTATCTCTGTACTGTGACATCACTGTGTTTATTATCTCTCTACTGTGACCTCACTATGTGCATTATCTCTGTAATGGGACATCACTGTGTTTATTATCTCTCTACTGTGTCCTCACTATGTACATTATCCATATACTGTGACCTCACTATGTGCATTATCTCTGTACTGTGACCTCACTATGTGCATTATCTATGTACTGTGACCTCACTATGTTTATTATCTCTGTAATGTGACATCACTGTGCTTATTATCTCTGTACTGTGACCTCACTATGTAGATTATCTCTGTAATGTGACATCACTGTGTTTATTATCTCTCTACTGTGACCTCACTATGTGAATTATCTATGTACTGTGACCTCACTATGTGCATTATCTATGTACTGTGACATCACTGTTTGAATTATCTCTGTACTGTGATTTCACTATGTGCATTATCTATGTACTGTGACCTCACTATGTGCATTATCTATGTACTGTGACCTCACTATGTGCATTATCCCTGTGCTGTGACATCAATATGTGTATTATCTCTGTAATATGACATCACTGTGTTTATTATCCCTGTACTGTGACATCACTATGTGAATTATCTCTGTACTGTGACCTCACTATGTGCATTATCTATGTACTGTGACGTCACTATGTGCATTATCTCTGTACTCTGACCTCACTATGTGCATTATCTATGTACTGTGACCTCACTATGTGTATTATCTCTGTAATGTGACATCACTGTGTTTATTATCTCTGTACTGATACCTCACTATGAGGATTATCTCTGTAATGTGACACCACTGTGTTTATTATTTCTCTACTGTGACCTCACTATGTGCATTATCTCTGTACTGTGACCTCACTATGTGCATTATCTATGTAATGTGACCTCACTATGTGTATTATCTCTGTACTGTGACATCACTATGTGCATTATCCCTGTACTGTGACCTCACTATGTGCATTATCTATGTACTGTGACATCACTATGTGCATTATTTCTGTACTGTGACCACACTATGTGCATTATCTATGTACTGTGACCTCACTATGTGTATTATCTATCTACTGTGACATCACTATGTGCATTATCTATGTACTCTGACATGACTATGTGCATTATCTCTGTACTGTGACCACACTATGTGCATTTTCTATGTACTGTGACCTCACTATGTGCATTATCTCTGTACTGTGACTTCACTATGTGCATTATCTATGTACTGTGACATCACTATGTGCATTATCTCTGTACTGTGACATCACTGTGTTTATTATCTCTCTACTGTGACCTCACTATGTGCATTATCTCTGTAATGGGACATCACTGTGTTTATTAACTCTCTACTGTGATCTCACTATGTGCATTATCTATGTACTGTGACCTCACTATGTGCATTATCTCTGTACTGTGACCTTACTATGTGCATTATCTCTGTACTCTGACCTCACAATGTGCATTATCTATGTGCTGTGACCTCACTATGTGCATTATCTCTGTAATGTGACATCACTGTGCTTATTATCTCTGTACTGTGACCTCACTATGTGGATTATCTCTGTAATGTGACATCACTGTGTTTATTATCTCTCTACTGTGACCTCACTATGTGCATTATCTCTGTACTGTGACCTCAATATGTGCATTATCTATGTACTGTGACATCACTATGTGTATTATCTCTGTAATGTGACATCACTGTGTTTATTATCTCTCTACTGTGACCTCACTATGTGCATTATCTCTGTACTGTGACCTCACTATGTGCATTATCTCTGTACTGTGACCTCACTATGTGCATTATCTCTGTACTGTGACTTCACTATGTGCATTTTCTATGTAGTGTGACTTCACTATGTGCATAATCTATGTACTGTCACCTCACTATGTGCATTATCTCTGTGCTGTGACACCACTATGTGTATTATCTCTGTAATATGACATCACTGTGATTATTATCCCTGTACTGTGACATCACTATGTGTATTATCTCTGTACTGTGACATCACTATGTGTATTATCCCTGTACTGTGACCTTACTATTTGCATTATCTCTATACTGTGACATCACTATGTGTATTATCTCTGTAATGTGACATCACTGTGTTTATTTTCTCTCAACTGTGACCTCACTATGTGCATTATCTCTGCACTGTGACCTCACTATGTGCATTATCTATGTACTGTGACCTCACTATGTGCATTATCTATGTCCTGTGACCTCACTATGTGCTTTATCTCTGTACTATGACATCACTATATGTATTATCTCTGTAATGTAACATCACTGTATTTATTATCTCTGTAAGGTGACATCACTATGTGCATTATCTCTGTACTGTGACATCACTATGTGCATTATCTATGTACTGTGACATCACTATGTGCATTATCTATGTACTGTGACATCACTATGTGCATTATCTATGCACTGTGACATCACTATGTGTATTATCTCTGTAAGGTGACATCACTGTGTTTATTATTTCTCTACTGTGACCTCACTATGTGCATTATCTCTGTACTGTGACATCACTATGTGCATTATCTATGTACTGTGACCTCACTATGTGCATTATCTATGTATTGTGACCTCACTATGTGCATTATCTCTGTACTGTGACCTCACTATGTGCATTATCTATGTACTGTGACATCACTATGTGCATTATCTCTGTACTGTGACCACACTATATGCATTATCTATGTACTGTGACCTCACTATGTGTATTATCTATGTAATGTGACATCACTATGTGCATTTTCTATGTACTGTGACATTATTCGCATTATCTCTGTACTGTGACCACACTATGTGCATTATCTATGTACTGTGACCTCACTATGTCCATTATCTCTGTACTGTGACCTCACTATGTGCATTATCTATATACTGTGACATCACTATGTGCATTATCTCTGTACTGTGACATCACTATGTGCATTATCTCTGTACTGTGACATCACTGTGTTTATTATCTCTCTACTGTGACCTCACTATGTGCATTATCTCTGTAATGGGACATCACTGTGTTTATTATCTCTCTACTGTGACCTCACTATGTGCATTATCTCTGTACTGTGACCTCACTATGTGCATTATCTCTGTACTCTGACCTCACTATGTGCATTATCTATGTACTGTGACCTCACTATGTTTATTATCTCTGTAATGTGACATCACTGTGTTTATTCTCTCTCTACTGTGACCTCACTATGTGAATTATCTCTGTACTGTGACCTCACTATGTGCATTATCTATGTACTGTGACATCACTGTTTGCATTATCTCTGTACTGTGATTTCACTATGTGCATTATCTATGTACTGTGACCTCACTATGTGCAATATCTATGTACTGTGACCTCACTATGTGCATTATCCCTGTGCTGTGACATCACTATGTGTATTATCTCTGTAATATGACATCACTGTGTTTATTATCCCTGTACTGTGACATCACTATGTGTATTATCTCTGTAATGTGACATCACTGTGTTTATTATCTCACTACTGTGACCTCACTATTTGCATTATCTCTATACTGTGACATCACTATGTGTATTATCTCTGTAATGTGACATCACTGTGTTTATTATCTCTCTACTGTGACCTCACTATTTGCATTATCTCTGTACTGTGACCTCACTATGTGTATTATCTTTGTAATGTGACATTACTGTGCTTATTATCTCTACTGTGACATCACTATGTGTATTATCTCTGTAATGTGACATCACTGTGTTTATTATCTCTGTACTGTGAAATCACTATGTGTATTATCTCTGTAATGTGACATTACTGTGCTTATTATCTCTACTGTGACATCACTATGTGTATTATCTCTGTAATGTGACATCACTGTGTTTATTATCTCTCTACTGTGACCTCACTATTTGCATTATCTCTATACTGTGACATCACTATGTGTATTATCTCTGTAATGTGACATCACTGTGTTTATTATCTCTGTACTGTGACATCACTATGTGTATTATCTCTGTAATGTGACATTACTGTGCTTATTATCTCTACTGTGACATCAATTTGTGTATTATCTCTGTAATGTGACATCACTGTGTTTATTATCTCTCTACTATGACCTCACTATGTGCATTATCTCTGTACTGTGACCTCACTATGTGCATTATCTATGTACTGTGACACAGGGTCGGTCTGGGCTGGCGGGATACCGGGAATTTTCCCGGTGGGCCCCGCCCCCTGCTGCAGAGGAGAGGGGGAGAAGAGAACAAAAAAACAATCCTGCGGTTTTAAGGGGCACGGGCCCTTTAAAAGCGCAGGCACAGTGTATGCCGGGACGCGCGCACGCAGCGTTCATTACCTGAACCACCGCGGCGCACGTCCCAGTGAAGCAGCTGAAGCTGCGTGTCTCCCTTCGCCGGCCGGCTTATGACGTCATCGTCATGCGCCTGCTGTGAAGGAGGCGCGCAACTCAGGAGAAGGAGGACACCGCACGGGAGCGCAGGAAGGTAAGAGGTGTGTGTGTGTGTGTGTGTGTGCGTAATGGTCTGGACCCACTGGCTGGACACACAAGGCGGGGGCTAGCTGGACACACAAGGGGGGCCCAGCTGGACACACAAGGGGGGGCCCAGCTGGACAGACACACAAGGGAGTAGCCTGGCTGGACACAAAAGGGGGATCCTGGCTGGACACACAGGGGGGGGGAACCCTGGCTGGACACAAGGGGCAACCCTGGCTGGACACACAAGGGGGTAGGCTGGCTGGACACACAAGGGGGGAGCCGACTGGACACAAAAGGGGGGGGTCCTGGATGGACACACAAGGGGGGAACCCTGGCTGGACACACAAGGGGGGGCCCTGGCTGTACACACAAGGGGGATCCCTGGCTAGACACACAAGGGGGGCCTAGCTGGACACACAAGGGGGGGCCCAGCTGGACACACAAGGGGGGGCCCAGCTGGACACACAAGGGGGGGCCCAGCTGGACACACAAGGGGGTAGCCAGGCTGTACACACAAGGGGGAACCCTGGTTAGACACACAAGGGGGGCCTAGCTGGACACACCTAAGGGGGGGCCCGGATGGACACACAAGGGGGGGCCCAGCTGGACATACAAGGGGGGCCCAGCTGGACACACAAGGGGGGGCCCAGCTGGACACACAAGGGGGGGCCCAGCTGGACACACAAGGGGGTAGCCTGGCTGGACACACAAGGGGGTAGCCTGTCTGGACACACAAGGGGGGGACCTTGGCTGGACACACAAGGGGGGAATCCTAGATGGACAGACAAGGGAGAACCCTGGCTGGACACACAAGGGGGGAACCCTGGCTGGACACACGAGGGGGGAACCCTGGCTGGACACATGAGGGGGGGCAAGCTGGACACACGAGGGGGGAGCCCTGGCTGGACACGCAAGGGGGTCCCTGGCTGGACACGCAAGGGGGAACCCTGGCTGGACACGCAAGGGGGAACCCTGGCTGGACGTGCAAGGGGGGCTCGGCTGGACACACAAGGGGGGGCCCTGGCTGGACACACAAGGGGGAGCCCTGGATGGACACACAAGGGGGGGCCCTGGCTGGACACACAAGGGGGAACCCTGGCTGGACCCAGGCAAAAGGGGTGGGCAGGATGGGTAAATGGGGGGGCAGCCTGGACACATGGAGGCCAGGATGGATATATGGGGGCCAGGATGGATATATGGGGGGGCAGGCTGAACACATGGAGGCCAGGATGGATATATGAGGGGGACAGGCTGGACCCATGGGGGGCTAGGATGGATATGTGGGGGGGCTGGCTCGATACACATGGGCTAACATAAATATATGGAGGGGCACGCTGGATATATAGGGGGTGCCAGGATGGATATATGCAGGGGGTAAGGGCAGTATGGATATATGAGGGGGGAGGCTGGACACATGGAGGCCAGGATGGATATGTAGAGGGCTGGCTGGACACATGGAAGATATATGGGGGGGGGATATATGAGGGCGCAGGCTGGAAGCATGGAGGCAAGGATGGATATGTGGGGGGGGCTAGGATGGGTATATGGGAGGGGGCAGGCTCGATACACGTGTGCTAGGATCAATATATGGAGGGGTCACACTAGACAAATGGGGGCCAGAAGGGACAAATGGGGGTGCCTGGCTAGACAAGGGACTTAATTACTGTTTGGGGGCCAGATTGAGGAACATACTTTATTAGTTTATGGTGACCAGTGGGGAACATTATTACTTTAGATTCCAATTATTATTATTACATTATTACTTCTGTAATATAATTTACTTTTTAGGAAATTGTTTTCCATGGGATGGGACAAAAGAGGGGTCCTGTTATTGTGCAGGACGGCACTATGTTGCTTTTTTTCCTCAACTGGTGTAGTGTAGAAGTCGGGGGGGAAAAGTGGGAATATTCTCTAGAAGAGATCAGTTATCGATAACTGTGTGTTATTTTCTGCAGAGATGATTCCTGGCTGGAAGAAGTGATGGCCGTCTGTGCCAGATGAAGAAGAAAAGCGAAGATGAAGGACTTCACCTAGAGACATCACTGGTGAGTCAGTGTATTGCATGTACACTTAGGCTGAGTTCACACGATGCGTTTTTAATGCGTTTCCGCGGCGTTTTTGCAGGTGCAGAAACGCAGCGGAAACGCATTAAAAACGCATGGTAGAAGGGCAGCAATGTTCCCCAATTGAAATCCGCATGTGCTGTGCCCATGATGTGGATTTTTCCGCAGCGTAAACGCTGCGCTCAAAAATCCGCAGCATGTCAATTAATTTTGCGGAAACGCTGCTTTCTTGCCGCCATTGACTAGCATTAGACCGCATGGAACCTGCATCACTGTATATGTTGATGCGCATTCCGTGCGGTCTAATGTGCGGATGGTACCCGGGTGTGGAGGAGAGGACTCTCATCCAGACCCAGGTACCATTAAAAAAAAAAGAATAAAATAAAAAATATATATATTCTCACCTTCTGACGGCCCGTGCAGCGCTCCTGCTTGGTTCCCGGCAGGACCTTCGCTGACGTCAGAGTCATGTGACGGGTCACGTGGCGCTGACGTCGGCAGGTCCTAAAGTCTTCACTGCCGGCAGCCGGGACCGAGCGAAGCCGGACACCGGGGGCCATCAGAGGGTAAAGTATAGATTTATTTTTTATTTTTTGACATTCACACACTATATAAATCCATGCTGGTTGCATGGATTTATATAGTGTGAAGTTGACAAGCACTTTCCAAGTGATGCTAAAATCGCTTGGGAAGCGCTTGTCAACCTGCATGCGGAAATGAAAATGAAGAACGCTTCACATCCGCATGTCCCTGGCAGGAAAACGCATGTACAATCCGCATGTACAATCCGCATGTTCAATATGCATGTACAATCCGCATGTTCAATACGCATGTACAATCCGCATGTACAATCCGCATGTTCAATACGCATGTACAATCCGCATGTACAATCCGCATGCGTTTTTTCCTGCCAGGGAGATGCAGAAATGCTCTGGAAAAAATCCTGAGCATTTCTGCATCGTGTGCACATACCCTAACACTACACACGTGGTCAAAATTGTTGGTACCCCTCGTTTAATGAAAGAAAAACCCACAATGGCCACAGAAATAACTTGAATCTGATAAATTACAATTTTTTGAAAATGAACAAATGACAGTCAGACATTGCTTTTCTGCTTCCACAGAATTTAAAAAAAAATTAACCTCATGAAATCGGCCCGGACAGAAATGATGGTTCTTCTTCTTCTTAACTTAATATTTTGTTGAACAACCTTTTGAGGCAATCACTGCAATCAGACGATTCCTGTAACTGTCAATGAGACTTCTGCACCTCTCGACAGGTATTTTGGCCGACTCCTCATGAGCAAACTGCTCCAGTTGTCTCGTGGTTGAAGGTTGCCTTCTCCAGACGGCATGTTTCAGCTCTTTCCAAAGATGCTCCATAGGATTTAGGTCAGGGCTCATAGAAGGCCACTTCAGAATAGTCCAATGTTTTCCTCTTAGCCATTCTTGGGTGTTTTTAGCTGTGTGTTTTGGGTCATTATCCTGTTGCAAGACCCATGACCTGCGACTGAGACCAAGCTTTCTGACACTGGGCAGCACATTTCTCTCTAGAATCCCTTGATAGTCTTGAGATTTCATTGTATCCTGCACAGATTCAAGACACCCTGTACCAGATGCAGCAAACCATCCCCAGAACATAACAGCCTCCCCCATGTTTCACAGTAGGGACAGTGTTCTTTTCTTGATATGCTTCATTTTTCCGTCTGTGAACATAGAGCCGATGTGCCTTGCCAAAAACTTCCATTTGTGTCTCATCTGTCCATAGTACATTCTCCCAGAAGCTTTGTGGCTTGTCAACATGTAGTTTGGCAAATTCCAGTCTGGCTTCTTTATTATTTTTTTTTTCAACAATGGTGTTCTCCTTGGTCGTCTTCCATGAAGTTCACTTTGGATCAAACAACGGTGGATAGTACGATCTGACACTGATGTTCCTTGAGCTTGAAGTTCACCTTTAATCTCTTTAGAAGTTTTCCTGGACTCTTTTGTTACCATTCATATTATCCGTCTCTTTGATTAGTCATCAATTTTCCTCTTGCGGCCACGTCCAGGGAGGTTGGCTACAGTCCCATGGATCTTAAATTTCTGAATAATATGTGCACCTGTAGTCACAGGAACATCAATCTGCTTGGAGATGGTCTTATAACCTTTACCTTTTAACATGCTTGTCTATAATTTTCTTTCTGATCTCCTGAGACAACTCTTTCCTTTGCTTCCTCTGGTCCATGTTGAGTGTGTACACACCATGTCATCAAACAGCACAGTGAGTATCTGTAGTCCTATATACAGGCCCACTGACTGATTACAAGATTGTAGACACCTGTGATGCTAATTAGTGGACACAACTTGATTTAACATGTCCCTTTTGTTACATTATTTTCAGGGGTACCATCATTTCTGTCCAGGTCTATTTCATGAGTTTATTTTTTTTAAAAATTCAGTGGAAGCAGAAAAGCAATGTCTGACTTTCATTTGTTCATTTTCATAGATTTTTAATTTATTATTACTTTTGTCAGATTCAAGTTATTTCTGTGACCATTGTGTGTTTTTCTTTCATTAAACGAGGGGTACCAACAATTCTGACCACGTGTGTATATAGTATATACAGAACTCCTGTGTATGTCACTGGTGATCACTGTATTACGTATTCGCTATATACAGAGCTTCTGTGTATAATGTCACTGGTGACCACTGTATTACCTGTACACTATATACAGAGCTCCAGTGTATAATGTCACTGGTGATCAATGTATTACCTGTACACTGACACTATATACAGAGCTCCTGTGTATAATGTCACTGGTGATCCCTGTATTACCTGTACACTATACACTATATACAGAGCTACTGTGTATAACGTCACTGGTGATCACTGTATTACCTGTACACTATATACAGAGCTCCTGTGTATAATGTCACTGGTGACCACTGTATTACCTGTACACTATATACAGAGCTCCTGTGTATAATATCACTGATGACCACTGTATTACCTGTGCACTATATACAGAGCTCCTGTGTATAATGTCACTGGTGACCACTGTATTACCTGTACACTATATACAGAGCTCCTGTGTATAATGTCACTGGTGATCACTGCATTACCTGTACACTATACACTATGTACAGAGCTCCTGTGTATAATGTCACTGGTGACCACTGTAATACCTGTACACTATATACAGAGCTCCAGTGTATAATGTCACTGGTGATCACTGTATTACCTGTGCACTGACACTATATACAGAGCTCCTGTGTATAATGTCACTGGTGAACCCTGTATTACCTGTACACTGACACTATATACAGAGCTCCAGTGTATAATGTCACTGGTGATCACTGTATTACCTGTACACTATATACCGAGCTCCTGTGTATAATGTCACTGGTGATCCCTGTATTACCTGTACACTGACACTATATACAGAGCTCCTGTGTATAATGTCGCTGGTGGTAATAACAGTGTTGTTAGTATTGTGGTTTGTATTCATGATCAGTATTGTAGTATTTGGTCACTTTGGGGTGGTAATATGTGGTCTGGTCATGGTGTGGCCGTATTTGTTCCTTGTATGTGGTATTATTCGGTCACTATGTGGTGGTAATATGTGATCTAGTCATGGTCTGGCGATATTTGTCCCTTTTGTATGTGGTATTATTGGTGTTGATATAGTGGACTGTGTTGTGTATGGCGGTCATTTTGTTCTTGCTGATATTAACTAGGAAAAGATTTTTTTCCATTAGGCCACAGCCCCACCATTAGTATTTGGTTAGTATTTTTTCTCAGGAGTCGCTGCCAAAACCAGGAGTGGGTGATAAATGCAGAATTGGTGACTTGTTTCTATTATACCTTTTCTCTGATTGTTCCTCACCTGGTTTTAGCTCCCACTCCTGAGAAAAAATACTGACCCAATACTGATAGTGGGGCCGTGGCTTTAGAGATTAAATACTTGGACCAGAGCGGCAGAGATGCACTTACAGGGGTTCTCCGGTGAAAACAAGTAATCACTTCTCCACAGGATCAGTGATAATATTGATTGGTGGGGGTCTGACTGCTGGCACAGAATCGGCAGAATGTGGAGCTTTTCTCCCCATTAGACTGGAGCGGCATGTGAGATGCGACCACTGATCCATTCATTCCCTCAGTGACTGTGAGCGCTGCTCTTTTTTGGAAGCCCCAAAGAGAATGAATAGAGCTGCGGTCAGACGTCCCACCTGCCGCTGCATTTTAAAATGGGGATAAGTGTCCTGCCAGGGATGAAACTTCCCCATTCTTCCGATAGGTGCGTTTTCCAATGTTCGGACCCAAACGATCAATAAGTGATCACCGATCCTGTAGAGCCCATGGATCGGTGATAACTTGTTTTAACCAAAGAAGCCCTTTAAAGCAAACTACTGTAATCGTTCATCCCAGTTAGTGTCGCACAGTAGATGTGCAGGAGCCGCCAGTCAATGCTCCACTATAACAGGGAGAGCGGATAACAGATATTTGCATATGGCTGTAGGTGGCCCCTAGAGTCATTCTACCTGTGAGCCCCAGACACCCCAGTCCGACCCTGCTGTGACCTCACTATGTGCATTATCTCTGTCCTGTGACCTCACTATGTGCATTATCTATGTACTGTGACCTCACTATGTGCATTATCTCTGTTCTGTGACCTCACTATGTGCATTATCTATGTACTGTGACCTCACTATGTGCATTATCTCTGTACTGTGACATCACTATGTGCATTATCTATGTACTGTGACATCACTATGTGCATTATCTATGTAATGTGACATAACTGTATTTATTATCTCTGTAATGTGACATCACTATGTGCATTATCTCTGTACTGTGACATCACTATGTGCATTATCTCTGTTCTGTGACCTCACTATGTGCATTATCTATGTACTGTGACCTCACTATGTGCATTATCTCTGTACTGTGACATCACTATGTGCATTATCTATGTACTGTGACCTCACTATGTGCATTATCTCTGTTCTGTGACCTCACTATGTGCATTATCTATGTACTGTGACCTCACTATGTGCATTATCTCTGTTCTGTGACCTCACTATGTGCATTATCTATGTACTGTGACATCACTATGTGCATTATCTATGTAATGTGACATAACTGTATTTATTATCTCTGTAATGTGACATCACTATGTGCATTATCTCTGTACTGTGACATCACTATGTGCATTATCTATGTACTGTGACCTCACTACGTGCATTATCTATGTACTGTGACCTCACTATGTGCATTATCTCTGTACTGTGACATCACTATGTGCATTATCTCTGTAATGTGACCTCACTATGTGCATTATTTCTGTACTGTGACCTAACTATGTGCATTATCTCTGTACTGTGACATCACTATGTGTATTATCTCTCTAATGTGACATCACTGTGTTTATTATCTCTGTAATGTGACATCACTATGTGCATTATCTCTGTACTGTGACCTCACTATGTGCATTATCTATATACTGTGACCTTACTATGTGCATTATCTATGTACTGTGGCATCACTATGTGCATTATCTCTGTACTGTGACCTCACTATGTGCGTTATCTATTTACTGTGACCTCACTATGTGCATTATCTATGTACTGTGACATCACTATGTGCATTATCTATGTACTGTGACATCACTATGTGTATTATCTCTGTAATATGACATCACTGTGTTTATTATCTCTCTACTGTGACCTCATTATGTCCATTATCTCTGTACTGTGACCTCACTATGTGCATTATCTATGTATTGTGACCTCACTATGTGCATTATCTATGTACTGTGACATCACTATGTGCATTATCTCTGTGCTGTGACATTACTATGTGTATTATCTCTGTAATGTGACATCACTGTGTTTATTATCTCTGTACTGTGACCTCACTATGTGTATTATCTCTGTACTGTGACATCACTATGTGTATTATCTCTGTAATGTGACATCACTGTGTTTATTATCCCTGTACTGTAACATCACTATGTGCATTATCTCTGTGCTGTGACCTCACTATTTGCGTTATCTATGTACTGTGACCTCACTATGTGCATTATCTCTGTACTGTGACCTCACTATGTGCATTATCTCTGTACTGTGACCTCACTATGTGCATTATCTCTGTAATGTGACATCACTGTGTTTATTATCTCTCTACTGTGACCTCACTATGTGCATTATCTCTAATGGGACATCACTGTGTTTATTATCTCTCTACTGTGACCTCACTATGTGCATTATCTCTGTACTGTGACCTCACTATGTGCATTATCTATGTACTGTGACCTCACTATGTGCATTATCTCTGTACTCTGACCTCATTATGTGAATTATCTATGTAATGTGACCTCACTATGTGTATTATCTCTCTAATGTGACATCACTGTGTTTATTATCTCTGTAATGTGACATCACTATGTGCATTATCTCTGTACTGTGACCTCACTATGTGCATTATCTATATACTGTGACCTCACTATGTGCATTATCTATGTACTGTGGCATCACTATGTGCATTATCTCTGTACTGTGACCTCACTATGTGCGTTATCTATTTACTGTGACCTCACTATGTGCATTATCTATGTACTGTGACATCACTATGTGCATTATCTATGTACTGTGACATCACTATGTGTATTATCTCTGTAATATGACATCACTGTGTTTATTATCTCTCTACTGTGACCTCATTATGTCCATTATCTCTGTACTGTGACCTCACTATGTGCATTATCTATGTATTGTGACCTCACTATGTGCATTATCTATGTACTGTGACATCACTATGTGCATTATCTCTGTGCTGTGACATTACTATGTGTATTATCTCTGTAATGTGACATCACTGTGTTTATTATCTCTCTACTGTGACCTCACTATTTGCATTATCTCTAAACTGTGACATCACTGTTTATTATCTCTGTAATGTGACATCACCGTGTTTATTATCTCTGTAATGTGACATCACTATGTGCATTATCTATGTACTGTGACATCACTATGTGCATTATCTATGTACTGTAACATCACTATGTGTATTATCTCTGTAATGTGACATCAATATGTGTATTATCTCTGTAATGTGACTTCACTGTGTTTATTTTCTCTCAACTGTGACCTCACTATGTGCATTATCTATGTACTGTGACCTCACTATGTGCATTATCTCTGTACTGTGACATCACTATATGTATTATCTCTGTAACGTGACATCACTGTATTTATTATCTCTGTAATGTGACATCACTATGTGCATTATCTCTGTACTGTGACATCACTATGTGCATTATCTATGTACTGTGACATCACTATGTGCATTATCTATGTACTGTGACCTCACTATGTGCATTATCTATGTCCTGTGACCTCACTATGTGCATTATCTCTGTACTGTGACATCACTATATGTATTATCTCTGTAACGTGACATCACTGTATTTATTATCTCTGTAATGTGACATCACTATGTGCATTATCTCTGTACTGTGACATCACTATGTGCATTATCTATGTACTGTGACCTCACTATGTGCATTATCTATGTACTGTGACCTCACTATGTGCATTATCTATGTCCTGTGACCTCACTATGTGCATTATCTCTGTACTGTGACATCACTATATGTATTATCTCTGTAACGTGACATCACTGTATTTATTATCTCTGTAATGTGACCTCACTATGTGCATTATCTCTGTACTGTGACATCACTGTATTTATTATCTCTGTAATGTGACATCACTATGTGCATTATCTCTGTACTGTGACCTCACTATGTGCATTATCTATGTACTGTGACCTCACTATTTGCATTATCTATGTCCTGTGACCTCACTATGTGCATTATCTCTGTACTGTGACATCACTATATGTATTATCTCTGTAACGTGACATCACTGTATTTATTATCTCTGTAATGTGACATCACTATATGTATTATCTCTGTAACGTGACATCACTGTATTTATTATCTCTGTAATGTGACATCACTATGTGCATTATCTCTGTACTGTGACATCACTATGTGCATTATCTATGTACTGTGACATCACTATGTGCATTATCTATGTACTGTGACATCACTATGTGCATTATCTATGTACTGTGACCTCACTATGTGCATTATCTATGTACTGTGACATCAATATGTGCATTATCTCTGTACTGTGACCTCACTATGTGCATTATCTATGTACTGTGACATCAATATGTGCATTATCTCTGTCCTGTGACATCACTATGTCCATTATCTCGGTACTATGACATCACTATGTGCATTATCTCTGTACTCTGACCTCAGTATGTACATAATCTATGTACTGTGACCTCACTATGTGTATTATCTCTGTAATGTGACATCACTGTGTTTATTATCTCTGTACTGTGACCTCACTATGTGGATTATCTCTGTAATGTGACACCACTGTGTTTATTATCTCTCTACTGTGACCTCACTATGTGCATTATCTATGTACTGTGACCTCACTATGTGCATTATCTATGTAATGTGACCTCATTATGTGTATTATCTCTGTACTGTGACCTCAGTATGTGCATTATCTATGTACTGTGACATCACTATGTGCATTATCTCTGTACTGTGACCATACTATGTGCATTATCTATGTACTGTGACCTCACTATGTGGATTATCTATGTACTGTGACATCACTATGTGCATTATCTATGTACTGTGACATCATTATGCGCATTATCTTTGTACTGTGACCACACTATGTGCATTATCTATGTACTGTGACCTCACTATGTCCATTATCTCTGTACTGTGACCTCACTATGTGCATTATCTATGTACTGTGACATCACTATGTGCATTATCTCTGTACTGTGACATCACTATGTGCATTATCTCTGTACTGTGACATCACTGTGTTTATTATCTCTCTACTGTGACCTCACTATCTGCATTATCTATATACTGTGACCTCACTATGTGCATTATCTCTGTACTGTGACCTCACTATGTGCATTATCTCTGTACTCTGACCTCACTATGTGCATTATCTATGTACTGTGACCTCACTATGTGTATTATCTCTGTAATGTGACATCACTGTGCTTATTATCTCTGTACTGTGACCTCACTATGTGGATTATCTCTGTAATGTCACATCACTGTGTTTATTATCTCTATACTGTGACCTCACTATGTGCATTATCTATGTACTGTGACATCACTATGTGCATTATCTCTGTACTGTGACCTCACTATGTGCATTATCTCTGTAATGTGACATCACTGTGTTTATTATCTCTATACTGTGACCTCACTATGTGCATTATCTCTGTACTGTGACCTCACTATGTGCATTATCTCTGTACTGTGACCTCACTATGTGCATTATCTCTGTAATGTGACATCACTGTGTTTATTATCTCTCTACTGTGACCTCACTATGTGCATTATCTCTGTACTGTGACCTCACTATGTGCATTATCTATGTACTGTGACCTCACTATGTGCATTATCTCTGTACTCTGACCTCATTATGTGAATTATCTATGTAATGTGACCTCACTATGTGTATTATCTCTCTAATGTGACATCACTGTGTTTATTATCTCTGTAATGTGACATCACTATGTGCATTATCTCTGTACTGTGACCTCACTATGTGCATTATCTATATACTGTGACCTCACTATGTGCATTATCTATGTACTGTGGCATCACTATGTGCATTATCTCTGTACTGTGACCTCACTATGTGCGTTATCTATTTACTGTGACCTCACTATGTGCATTATCTCTGTACTGTGACCTCACTATGTGCATTATCTATGTATTGTGACCTCACTATGTGCATTATCTATGTACTGTGACATCACTATGTGCATTATCTCTGTGCTGTGACATTACTATGTGCATTATCTCTGTAATGTGACATCACTGTGTTTATTATCTCTGTACTGTGACCTCACTATGTGTATTATCTCTGTACTGTGACATCACTATGTGTATTATCTATGTACTGTGACATCACTATGTGCATTATCTCTGTGCTGTGACATCACTATGTGTATTATCTCTGTAATGTGACATCACTGTGTTTATTATCTCTGTACTGTGACCTCACTATGTGTATTATCTCTGTACTGTGACATCACTATGTGTATTATCTCTGTAATGTGACATCACTGTGTTTATTATCCCTGTACTGTAACATCACTATGTGCATTATCTCTGTGCTGTGACCTCACTATTTGCGTTATCTATGTACTGTGACCTCACTATGTGCATTATCTATGTACTGTGACCTCACTATGTGCATTATCTCTGTACTGTGACCTCACTATGTGCATTATCTCTGTACTGTGACCTCACTATGTGCATTATCTCTGTAATGTGACATCACTGTGTTTATTATCTCTCTACTGTGACCTCACTATGTGCATTATCTCTAATGGGACATCACTGTGTTTATTATCTCTCTACTGTGACCTCACTATGTGCATTATCTCTGTACTGTGACCTCACTATGTGCATTATCTATGTACTGTGACCTCACTATGTGCATTATCTCTGTACTCTGACCTCATTATGTGAATTATCTATGTAATGTGACCTCACTATGTGTATTATCTCTCTAATGTGACATCACTGTGTTTATTATCTCTGTAATGTGACATCACTATGTGCATTATCTCTGTACTGTGACCTCACTATGTGCATTATCTATGTACTGTGACCTCACTATGTGCATTATCTATGTACTGTGGCATCACTATGTGCATTATCTCTGTACTGTGACCTCACTATGTGCGTTATCTATGTACTGTGACCTCACTATGTGCATTATCTATGTACTGTGACATCACTATGTGCATTATCTATGTACTGTGACATCACTATGTGTATTATCTCTGTAATGTGACATCACTGTGTTTATTATCTCTCTACTGTGACCTCACTATGTGCATTATCTATGTACTGTGGCATCACTATGTGCATTATCTCTGTACTGTGACCTCACTATGTGCATTATCTATGTATTGTGACCTCACTATGTGCATTATCTATGTACTGTGACATCACTATGTGCATTATCTCTGTGCTGTGACATTACTATGTGTATTATCTCTGTAATGTGACATCACTGTGTTTATTATCTCTCTACTGTGACCTCACTATTTGCATTATCTCTAAACTGTGACATCACTGTTTATTATCTCTGTAATGTGACATCACTATGTGCATTATCTATGTACTGTGACATCACTATGTGCATTATCTATGTACTGTAACATCACTATGTGTATTATCTCTGTAATGTGACATCAATATGTGTATTATCTCTGTAATGTGACTTCACTGTGTTTATTTTCTCTCAACTGTGACCTCACTATGTGCATTATCTATGTACTGTGACCTCACTATGTGCATTATCTCTGTACTGTGACATAACTATATGTATTATCTCTGTAACGTGACATCACTGTATTTATTATCTCTGTAATGTGACATCACTATGTGCATTATCTCTGTACTGTGACATCACTATGTGCATTATCTATGTACTGTGACATCACTATGTGCATTATCTATGTACTGTGACCTCACTATGTGCATTATCTATGTCCTGTGACCTCACTATGTGCATTATCTCTGTACTGTGACATCACTATATGTATTATCTCTGTAACGTGACATCACTGTATTTATTATCTCTGTACTGTGACATCACTATGTGCATTATCTATGTACTGTGACCTCACTATGTGCGTTATGTATGTACTGTGACCTCACTATTTGCATTATCTATGTCCTGTGACCTCACTATGTGCATTATCTCTGTACTGTGACATCACTATATGTATTATCTCTGTAACGTGACATCACTGTATTTATTATCTCTGTAATGTGACATCACTATGTGCATTATCTCTGTACTGTGACATCACTATGTGCCTTATCTATGTACTGTGACCTCACTATGTGCATTATCTATGTACTGTGACATCAATATGTGCATTATCTCTGTACTGTGAACTCACTATGTGCATTATCTATGTACTGTGACATCAATATGTGCATTATCTCTGTCCTGTGACATCACTATGTCCATTATCTCGGTACTATGACATCACTATGTGCATTATCTCTGTACTCTGACCTCAGTATGTACATAATCTATGTACTGTGACCTCACTATGTGTATTATCTCTGTAATGTGACATCACTGTGTTTATTATCTCTGTACTGTGACCTCACTATGTGGATTATCTCTGTAATGTGACACCACTGTGTTTATTATCTCTCTACTGTGACCTCACTATGTGCATTATCTATGTACTGTGACATCACTATGTGCATTATCTATGTACTGTGACCTCACTATGTGCATTATCTATGTAATGTGACCTCATTATGTGTATTATCTCTGTACTGTGACCTCAGTATGTGCATTATCTATGTACTGTGACATCACTATGTGCATTATCTCTGTACTGTGACCATACTATGTGCATTATCTATGTACTGTGACCTCACTATGTGGATTATCTATGTACTGTGACATCACTATGTGCATTATCTATGTACTGTGACATCATTATGCGCATTATCTTTGTACTGTGACCACACTATGTGCATTATCTATGTACTGTGACCTCACTATGTCCATTATCTCTGTACTGTGACCTCACTATGTGCATTATCTATGTACTGTGACATCACTATGTGCATTATCTCTGTACTGTGACATCACTATGTGCATTATCTCTGTACTGTGACATCACTGTGTTTATTATCTCTCTACTGTGACCTCACTATGTGCATTATCTATATACTGTGACCTCACTATGTGCATTATCTCTGTACTGTGACCTCACTATGTGCATTATCTCTGTACTCTGACCTCACTATGTGCATTATCTATGTACTGTGACCTCACTATGTGTATTATCTCTGTAATGTGACATCACTGTGCTTATTATCTCTGTACTGTGACCTCACTATGTGGATTATCTCTGTAATGTGACATCACTGTGTTTATTATCTCTATACTGTGACCTCACTATGTGCATTATCTATGTACTGTGACATCACTATTTGCATTATCTCTGTACTGTGACTACACTATGCGCATTATCTATGTACTGTGACCTCACTATGTGCATTATCTCTGTGCTGTGACATCACTATGTGTATTATCTCTGTAATATGACATCACTGTGTTTATTATCCCTGTACTGTGACATCACTATGTGTATTATCTCTGTAATGTGACATCACTGTGTTTATTATCTATGTACTGTGACCTCACTATTTGCATTATCTCTATACTGTGACATCAATATGTGTATTATCTCTGTAATGTGACATAACTGTGTTTATTATCTATGTACTGTGACCTCACTATGTGCATTATCTATATACTGTGACATCACTATGTGTATTATCTCTGTAATGTGACATAACTGTGTTTATTATCTATGTACTGTGACCTCACTATGTGCATTATCTATATACTGTGACATCACTATGTGTATTATCTCTGTAATGTGACATAACTGTGTTTATTATCCCTGTACTGTGACCTCACTATGTGTATTATCTCTGTAATGTGACATCAGTGTGTTTATTATCTCTGTACTGTGACATCACTATGTACATTATCTTTGTACTGTGACCTCACTATGTGTATTATCTCTGTAATGTGACATCACTGTGTTTTTTATCTCTCTACTATGACCTCACTATGTGCATTATCTATGTAATGTGACCTCACTATGTGTATTATCTCTCTAATGTGACATCACTGTGTTTATTATCTCTCTACTGTGACCTCACTATGTGCATTATCTATGTATTGTGACCTCACTATGTGCATTATCTCTGTACTGTGACCCCACTACGTGCATTATCTATGTACTGTGACATCACTATGTGCATTATCTCTGTGCTGTGACATTACTATGTGTATTATCTCTGTAATGTGACATCACTGTGTTTATTATCCCTGTACTGTAACATCACTATGTGCATTATCTCTGTGCTGTGGCCTCACTATTTGCGTTATCTATGTACTGTGACCTCACTATGTGCATTATCTATGTACTGTGACATCACTATGTGCATTATCTCTGTACTGTGACATCACTATGTGCATTATCTCTGTAATGTGACATCACTGTGTTTATTATCTCTCTTCTGTGACCTCACTATGTGCATTGTCTATGTACTGTGACCTCACTATGTGCATTATCTATGTATTGTGACCTCACTATGTGCATTATCTCTGTACTGTGACCTCACTATGTGCATTATCTCTGTAATGTGACATCACTGTGTTCATTATCTCTCTACTGTGACCTCACTATGTGCATTATCTATGTACTGTGACCTCACTATGTGCATTATCTCTGTACTGTGACCTCACTATGTGCGTTATCTCTGTACTGTGACCTCACTATGTGCATTATCACTGTAATGTGACATCACTGTGTTTATTATCTCTCTACTGTGACCTCACTATGTGCATTATCTATGTACTGTGACCTCACTATGTGCATTATCTCTGTACTCTGACCTCACTATGTGAATTATCTATGTAATGTGACCTCACTATGTGTATTATCTCTCTAATGTGACATCACTGTGTTTATTATCTCTGTAATGTGACATCACTATGTGCATTATCTCTGTACTGTGACCTCACTATGTGCATTATCTATGTACTGTGACCTCACTATGTGCATTATCTATGTACTGTGACCTCACTATGTGCATTATCTCTGTACTGTGACCTCACTATGTGCGTTATCTATTTACTGTGACCTCACTATGTGCATTATCTATGTACTGTGACATCACTATGTGCATTATCTATGTAGTGTGACATCACTATGTGTATTATCTCTGTAATGTGACATCACTGTGTTTATTTTCTCTCTACTGTGACCTCACTATGTGCATTATCTATGTATTGTGACCTCACTATGTGCATTATCTATGTACTGTGACATCACTATGTGTATTATCTCTGTACTGTGACATCACTATGTGTATTATCTCTGTAATGTGACATCACTGTGTTTATTATCCCTGTACTGTAACATCACTATGTGCATTATCTCTGTGCTGTGACCTCACTATTTGCGTTATCTATGTACTGTGACCTCACTATGTGCATTATCTATGTACTGTGACATCACTATGTACATTATCTATGTACTGTGACATCACTATGTGCATTATCTCTGTAATGTGACATCACTGTGTTTATTATCTCTCTACTGTGACCTCACTATGTGCATTATCTCTCTAATGGGACATCACTGTGTTCATTATCTCTCTACTGTGACCTCACTATGTGCATTATCTATGTTCTGTGACCTCACTATGTGCATTATCTCTGTACTGTGACCTCACTATGTGCATTATCTCTGTACTGTGACCTCACTATGTGCATTATCTCTGTAATGTGACATCACTGTGTTTATTATCTCTCTACTGTGACCTCACTATGTGCATTATCTCTAATGGGACATCACTGTGTTTATTATCTCTCTACTGTGACCTCACTATGTGCATTATCTCTGTACTGTGACCTCACTATGTGCATTATCTCTGTACTGTGACCTCACTATGTGCATTATCTCTGTACTCTGACCTCATTATGTGAATTATCTATGTAATGTGACCTCACTATGTGTATTATCTCTCTAATGTGACATCACTGTGTTTATTATCTCTGTAATGTGACATCACTATGTGCATTATCTCTGTACTGTGACCTCACTATGTGCATTATCTATGTACTGTGACCTCACTATGTGCATTATCTATGTACTGTGGCATCACTATGTGCATTATCTCTGTACTGTGACCTCACTATGTGCGTTATCTATGTACTGTGACCTCACTATGTGCATTATCTATGTACTGTGACATCACTATGTGCATTATCTATGTACTGTGACATCACTATGTGTATTATCTCTGTAATGTGACATCACTGTGTTTATTATCTCTCTACGGTGACCTCATTATGTCCATTATCTCTGTACTGTGACCTCACTATGTGCATTATCTATGTATTGTGACCTCACTATGTGCATTATCTATGTACTGTGACATCACTATGTGCATTATCTCTGTGCTGTGACATTACTATGTGTATTATCTCTGTAATGTGACATCACTGTGTTTATTATCTCTGTACTGTGACCTCATTATGTGTATTATCTCTGTACTGTGACATCACTATGTGTATTATCTCTGTAATGTGACATCACTGTGTTTATTATCTCTCTACTGTGACGTCACTATTTGCATTATCTCTAAACTGTGACATCACTGTGTTTATTATCTCTGTACTGTGACCTCATTATGTGTATTATCTCTGTACTGTGACATCACTATGTGTATTATCTCTGTAATGTGACATCACCGTGTTTATTATCTCTCTACTGTGACCTCACTATGTGCATTATCTATGTATTGTGACATCACTATATGTATTATCTCTGTAACGTGACATCACTGTATTTATTATCTCTGTAATGTGACATCACTATGTGCATTATCTCTGTACTGTGACATCACTATGTGCATTATCTATGTACTGTGACCTCACTATGTGCATTATCTATGTACTGTGACCTCACTATGTGCATTATCTATGTCCTGTGACCTCACTATGTGCATTATCTCTGTACTGTGACATCACTATATGTATTATCTCTGTAACGTGACATCACTGTATTTATTATCTCTGTAATGTGACATCACTATGTGCATTATCTCTGTACTGTGACCTCACTATGTGCATTATCTATGTACTGTGACCTCACTATATGCATTATCTATGTCCTGTGACCTCACTATGTGCATTATCTCTGTACTGTGACATCACTATATGTATTATCTCTGTAACGTGACATCACTGTATTTATTATCTCTGTAATGTGACATCACTATGTGCATTATCTCTGTACTGTGACATCACTATGTGCATTATCTATGTACTGTGACATCATTATGTGCATTATCTATGTACTGTGACCTCACTATGTGCATTATATATGTACTGTGACATCACTATGTGCATTATCTATGTACTGTGACATCACTATGTGTATTATCTCTGTAATGTGACATCACTGTGTTTATTATCTCTCTACTGTGACCTCACCAGGTGCATTATCTCTGTACTGTGACCTCACTATGTGCATTATCTATGTACTGTGACCTTACTATGTGCATTATCTATGTACTGTGACCTCACTATGTGCATTATCTCTGTACTGTGACATCACTATGTGCATTATCTCTGTACTGTGACCTCACTATGTGCATTATCTCTGTACTGTGACCTCACTATGTGCATTATCTATGTACTGTGACATCAATATGTGCATTATCTCTGTCCTGTGACATCACTATGTCCATTATCTCTGTACTATGACATCACTATGTGCATTATCTCTGTACTCTGACCTCACTATGTGCATAATCTATGTACTGTGACCTCACTATGTGGATTATCTCTGTAATGTGACACCACTGTGTTTATTATCTCTCTACTGTGACCTCACTATGTGCATTATCTATGTACTATGACATCACTATGTGCATTATCTCTGTACTCTGACCTCACTATGTGCATAATCTATGTACTGTGACCTCACTATGTGCATTATCTATGTACTGTGACATCACTATGTGCATTATCTCTGTACTGTGACCATACTATGTGGATTATCTATGTACTTTGACATCACTATGTGCATTATCTATGTACTGTGACATCATTATGCGCATTATCTTTGTACTGTGACCACACTATGTGCATTATCTATGTACTGTGACCTCACTATGTCCATTATCTCTGTACTGTGACCTCACTATGTGCATTATCTATGTACTGTGACATCACTATGTGCATTATCTCTGTACTGTGACATCACTATGTGCATTATCTCTGTACTGTGACATCACTGTGTTTATTATCTCTCTACTGTGACCTCACTATGTGCATTATCTATATACTGTGACCTCACTATGTGCATTATCTCTGTACTGTGACCTCACTATGTGCATTTTCTCTGTACTGTGACCTCACTATGTGCATTATCTATGTAATATGACCTCACTATGTGTATTATCTCTGTACTGTGACATCACTATGTGTATTATCTCTGTACTGTGACATCACTATGTGTATTATCTCTGTAATGTGACATCACTGTGTTTATTATCCCTGTACTGTAACATCACTATGTGCATTATCTCTGTGCTGTGACCTCACTATTTGCGTTATCTATGTACTGTGACCTCACTATGTGCATTATCTATGTACTGTGACATCACTATGTACATTATCTATGTACTGTGACATCACTATGTGCATTATCTCTGTAATGTGACATCACTGTGTTTATTATCTCTCTACTGTGACCTCACTATGTGCATTATCTATGTTCTGTGACCTCACTATGTGCATTATCTATGTACTGTGACATCACTATGTACATTATCTATGTACTGTGACATCACTATGTGCATTATCTATGTACTGTGACATCACTATGTACATTATCTATGTACTGTGACATCACTATGTGCATTATCTCTCTAATGGGACATCACTGTGTTCATTATCTCTCTACTGTGACCTCACTATGTGCATTATCTATGTTCTGTGACCTCACTATGTGCATTATCTCTGTACTGTGACCTCACTATGTGCATTATCTCTGTACTGTGACCTCACTATGTGCATTATCTCTGTAATGTGACATCACTGTGTTTATTATCTCTCTACTGTGACCTCACTATGTGCATTATCTCTAAAGGGACATCACTGTGTTTATTATCTCTCTACTGTGACCTCACTATGTGCATTATCTCTGTACTGTGACCTCACTATGTGCATTATCTCTGTACTGTGACCTCACTATGTGCATTATCTCTGTACTCTGACCTCATTATGTGAATTATCTATGTAATGTGACCTCACTATGTGTATTATCTCTCTAATGTGACATCACTGTGTTTATTATCTCTGTAATGTGACATCACTATGTGCATTATCTCTGTACTGTGACCTCACTATGTGCATTATCTATGTACTGTGACCTCACTATGTGCATTATCTATGTACTCTGGCATCACTATGTGCATTATCTCTGTACTGTGACCTCACTATGTGCGTTATCTATGTACTGTGACCTCACTATGTGCATTATCAATGTACTGTGACATCACTATGTGCATTATCTATGTACTGTGACATCACTATGTGTATTATCTCTGTAATGTGACATCACTGTGTTTATTATCTCTGTACTGTGACCTCACTATGTGCATTATCTATGTACTGTGACATCACTATGTGCATTATCTATGTACTGTGACATCACTATGTGTATTATCTCTGTAATGTGACATCACTGTGTTTATTATCTCTGTACTGTGACCTCACTATGTGCATTATCTATGTATTGTGACCTCACTATGTGCATTATCTATGTACTGTGACATCACTATGTGCATTATCTCTGTGCTGTGACATTACTATGTGTATTATCTCTGTAATGTGACATCACTGTGTTTATTATCTCTGTACTGTGACCTCATTATGTGTATTATCTCTGTACTGTGACATCACTATGTGTATTATCTCTGTAATGTGACATCACTGTGTTTATTATCTCTACTGTGACGTCACTATTTGCATTATCTCTAAACTGTGACATCACTGTTTATTATCTCTGTAATGTGACATCACCGTGTTTATTATCTCTCTACTGTGACCTCACTATGTGCATTATCTATGTATTGTGACATCACTATATGTATTATCTCTGTAACGTGACATCACTGTATTTATTATCTCTGTAATGTGACATCACTATGTGCATTATCTCTGTACTGTGACATCACTATGTGCATTATCTATGTACTGTGACCTCACTATGTGCATTATCTATGTACTGTGACCTCACTATGTGCATTATCTATGTCCTGTGACCTCACTATGTGCATTATCTCTGTACTGTGACATCACTATATGTATTATCTCTGTAACGTGACATCACTGTATTTATTATCTCTGTAATGTGACATCACTATGTGCATTATCTCTGTACTGTGACCTCACTATGTGCATTATCTATGTACTGTGACCTCACTATATGCATTATCTATGTCCTGTGACCTCACTATGTGCATTATCTCTGTACTGTGACATCACTATATGTATTATCTCTGTAACGTGACATCACTGTATTTATTATCTCTGTAATGTGACATCACTATGTGCATTATCTCTGTACTGTGACATCACTATGTGCATTATCTATGTACTGTGACATCATTATGTGCATTATCTATGTACTGTGACCTCATTATGTGCATTATCTATGTACTGTGACATCACTATGTGCATTATCTATGTACTGTGACATCACTATGTGTATTATCTCTGTAATGTGACATCACTGTGTTTATTATCTCTCTACTGTGACCTCACTAGGTGCATTATCTCTGTACTGTGACCTCACTATGTGCATTATCTATGTACTGTGACCTTACTATGTGCATTATCTATGTACTGTGACCTCACTATGTGCATTATCTCTGTACTGTGACATCACTATGTGCATTATCTCTGTACTGTGACCTCACTATGTGCATTATCTCTGTACTGTGACCTCACTATGTGCATTATCTATGTACTGTGACATCACTATTTGCATTATCTCTGTACTCTGACCTCACTATGTGCATTATCTATGTACTGTGACCTCACTATGTGGATTATCTCTGTAATGTGACATCACTGTGTTTATTATCTCTATACTGTGACCTCACTATGTGCATTATCTATGTACTGTGACATCACTATTTGCATTATCTCTGTACTGTGACTTCACTATGCGCATTATCTATGTACTGTGACCTCACTATGTGCATTATCTCTGTGCTGTGACAGCACTATGTGTATTATCTCTGTAATATGACATCACTATGTGTATTATCTCTGTAATGTGACATCACTGTGTTTATTATCTCTCTACTGTGACCTCACTATGTGCATTTTCTCTGTACTGTGACCTCACTATGTGTATTATCTCTGTAATGTGACATCACTGTGTTTATTATCTCTCTACTGTGACATCACTATGTGCATTATCTATGTACTGTGACATCACTATGTGCATTATCTCTGTACTGTGTAGAGATGAGCGTTGTTCTACTCGAACTGTTCGCCAATCTCAAATTCGAGCTGTTTTCGGCGGTGTTCGAGCCGTTCGGCGAACACGAACAATTTGAGAAAAATTCGGCTGTTCGAGGTTATGTTCGATAACTGTTCGTGCACCAAAATCATAACTGGATTTTTTCTCAGTAATGATGAAAATTAATGTTAATACGCAGTTTGAGTGTACAGCGGGGCGGGGGGAGGGGCAGGGGATGGATCTCTGCAGGAACAATGAAGATCTCCATTTTTTTTTCTCTTTCCCGCATTTACAGTGGGGAGGTGCAATCTGTCAGCCTATCAGCAGCGCACACACGGAGCGAAGTGCTTATTTTCACACAAGCAAGGGCATGTGTCATTGGCAGTGTATGTCACATGTCCTTGCCCTATAAGACCCAGCCATTTTCCCCGTCGCCACCATTTTCTCACTGCTGAAGCTGCGTGTTAGACGGCACCGCTGTTGCTGTGTGCGCTATACCTTGTTAATTTCAAGCCAATTTTCGCACAAATCTACAGATAGCTTGGGAGTAGGGAATAGTTGTGATTGCAGTCCTTTTAAGGACTAGGTTACAGCATTTCCTACGACTTTTATCAGGCAGGTCTGTGCTCTTAAATAGATAGATTGTGGGAGTAAAGACTAATTGTAATTGCAGTCCTTTTCAGGACTAGGTTACATCAGTTCCTATCAGTTTTTGCCAGGCAGGTCTGTGCCAGTGCTGTGCAAGTTTTTTTCACAGCATTTGGCTGAATCTAGCAAAGCTAATCCTTTTTGGCCTATTGCAGAGTGTGTTAGTCAGTGGAGTAGCCTATCTGTGTTGCAAGATATACCACCTGTGTATAGAATACCATTTTTACTGCACCTAGTGAAGTAAAATCTTTTGGGCATAGCATCATTCTATTAGTCCATCTATACTGACCTCCAGCAGGTTGCAAATTGAATATAATTTTTTTCTGCATCTACCTCTGAAAAAATATTTGGGCTTCTAGCAGTGTGTGGGACTTGTTCTATTAGTCCATCTATACTGACCTCCATCAGGTTGCAAATTAAAAATAATTTTTATCTGCATCTAGCTCTGAAAAAATATTTGGCCTTCTAGCAGTGTGTGGGACTCATTGTATTAGGCCATCTATACTGACCTCCATCAGGTTGCAAACTGAATATATTTTTTTTCTGCATCTACCTCTGAAAAAATATTTGGGCTTCTAGCTGTGTGTGGGACTTTCTCTATTAGTCCATCTATACTGACCTCCATCAGGTTGCAAATTGAATATAATTTTTTTCTGCATCTAACCCAGCCAATAGTTTTGGCCTAATACCACAGTTTGGCCACTCAGCTCTGCTCGGTTTCCATCCATTGTTTTTTTGTGCAAACAACTCCAGAGTTGTGAATTAGTTAACCACCAAAATGAGTGGAAAAAAGGCCTGCTGCTGGTGGAAAGGGGAATAGGCGTGTTGGGAAGGGGAAAAAAGGTTGTGTCCGTGGGGTAGGTGTTAAAGCAACAGTAACATCTGCAGAAGAAAGACCATCTTCCAGCCAAACTAAAATGTCTACTTCTTTTAGCGGACAATGTGATAAGATCCCTTTCTTACGGCCACGCCAATCGCTACAAATTCCAGATGAGGCACAAAAACAGCAGGTGCTTCAACGGATATCAAGTGCTCCTTTAAGTGGGCTCTCCTCCACATCAACTTCAACATCACAAATACTCCAGTCCTCAAAGGTGTCACCCCAATCGCACTTGCTTCCTCACAGCTCCCAAATCTCCAGCTGCCCGTCTGAGTATGAGGTAGAACAGATGGTTGAGTCTGCAGAGCTGTTTACTCATACTATAGCCTGGGAATCAGAGGTCGACTCCAGCGCTTCTGTGAATCCAGACGAGGAAATGATCTGCACTGATGCCCAGAATCTTTATGAATCGGATCCAGGACCAGACGCAGAAGGTTCTGACCATAATGTAGACCCTCATTCCCAAACTGTAACTCCTGTTGGTGGAGACAATGAGGAAGACGATGATGAGACTCAAATACCTGATTGGAGCGACAACTTTAGTTTTTTGTCAGGGCAGGAACAGGTTGGCTCTGAGGACGACGGGTGTGATAACGCACAGGGTGATGATGATGAGGCTGGAGATTCCACTTACTGTCAACCCACAGTCAGCCAAGAGATGAGGTCAGCAGAGGAGGTGGAGGAAGATGCTAGTGACGACGAGGTCAGGTTGCGCCTTCCTGGACAGAGACGTAGTACTGGAAGCACGTCAACAACTGCATCCTCAAACACAACTCTGCCTCTCACCACAAGTCGTGGTGGCTCTTCAGGTCGCATGGGTGCTAAGCCTTGCATAGCCTGGGCATTTTTTCAGATCGATAAAGATGACCCAACTCGTGTTATCTGTAACATTTGTCAGCAAAAGCTAAGTAGAGGCCAAAAAATACATAGTTTGAGTACTTCATGCATGAACCGGCACATGGACATGAAGCATAAGTTGCAGTGGGAAGCTCAGTGTGCTACAATGCGGCCTAGCCGGCCGGGCCAACCACCGTCTGCCATATCTTGTGCATCCGCGGCCTCTTCATCCTCTGTGACTTGGGGGACAGCAGTCACACCTGTTTTGGGGCGCAGACCTGCCACCTCTTTACCCGCAACAGCCAGCGTGATTGGCAGGTCATCATTTTCTTTGGAGGTGGTAACACCAGCTGGTGTTGAGCGCTGTCCGACATCGATAGCACCACCTTTGGATCAAGGCAACCTAACATGTCCGCCTGCATCTTCCTCACAGACCGGCAGTTTGCCGGGGACACCCTTATCAACCCCGTCTAAGCACAATAGCCAGCCCTCGGTCCCTCAGATGTGGACAAGTAAAAGACCATTTCCTCCTAGCCATGAGAAAGCTAAGAGGTTGAATTTCACCATCTGCAAGCTCTTGGCTACAGAAATGCTGCCTTTCCGCCTGGTGGACACAGAGGATTTTCGAGACCTTATGTCTTTCGCAGTGCCCCAGTACCAGATGCCCAGTCGGCACTACTTCTCAAAGAAAGGTGTGCCTGCGCTCCACCAGCATGTCGCACACAACATCTCCGCTTCTTTGAGAAACTCTGTGTGTGACAGGGTGCATTTCACCACAGACACTTGGACGAGTAGGCATGGACAGGGGCGTTACATGTCGCTGACTGGGCACTGGGTAACTATGGTGACAGCAGGACAAGGGGCTGCTGTCCAAGTCTTGCCGTCCCCACGAGTTGTGCGTCAATCCTCTTTATGTCAAAGTTCCTCCACTGCTTCTGCCTCCTCAACCTCCTCTCGGTCTTCCACCTGCACCCAAAGCCTGTCTGGTCATGCCACAAGCTTTCTAACTGCGCAGAAGGGATCCTGCACACCTCCTTACTATGCTGGCAGTAGGGCTCAACGTCATCAGGCGGTTTTTACTTTGAAATGTCTGGGAAATGTGAGTCACACAGCTGAGGAGTTGTGGTCAGCTCTGGAGAACCAATTTCATGAATGGTTGTCTCCACTGGACCTGAAACCAGGGAAGGCCGTGTGCGACAATGCTGCAAACCTGGGTGTGGCCCTTCGCCGGGGCAATGTCACACACGTGCCTTGTATGGCTCACGTGTTGAACCTGGTTGTCCAGCAATTTTTAGCCCACTATCCCAGACTAGATGGCCTTCTGCAGAGGGCACGGTCGCTGTGTGCTCACTTCCGCCGTTCGCATCCCGCAGCTCAGCGACTTACATCTCTACAGAAGTCGTTGGGCTTGCCACTTCACCGGCTAAAATGCGATGTGCCTATCCGGTGGAATTCAACTCTGCACATGTTGCAGCGACTGTGGCAGCACCGACAAGCCCTGGTGCAATACGTTCTGACGTATAGCCTGGGCCAATGAGATCCGGAGGTGGGGCAAATCACGCTGGAGGAGTGGTCTCAGATCAGGGACCTATGCACCCTTCTGCACAGTTTTGAAATGGCGACGAAGATGTTTAGTGCTGACGATGCCATTATTAGCATGACTATTCCGGTGATTTACATGCTGGAGCACATGTTAAACAGAATTCGGAGTCAGGTGGTGCGACAATAGGAGGTGGAGGAAGTAGAGGAGGAGGAGTTGTATGCGGAAGGGCTAACATCTGCAAGGTCCAGACGGTCGGCAGCACCAAGGCGGCAGGCATGTGAGGGTGGGGGAGATGGTTTTACCAGGGCGCATGGTAGCAGCCAAACAAGTGAGGAAGGTGCAGGAGCCCAGGAAGAAGTGGAGGACGAACTGATGGAAGACTCATCAGATGAGGGAGACCTTGATCACATTTCTGTTGTGCGAGGTTGGGGGGAGAGGACAGAGGAAGGAAGCATGATTGTTACCTCGCCACCAACACAACAGGGACTTGGTGCTCCTGGATGCGCAACACACATGAGTGCCTTCTTGCTGCACTACCGGCAACATGACCCTCGAATTGTGAGAATTAGAAATAATCCTGACTACTGGGTTGCCACACTGTTAGATCCCCGGTACAAAAGTAAATTTGCAGAAATTATTCCTGCCATAGAAAGGGATGCACGCATGCAGGAGTATCAGCAGAGACTGTTGCAGAATCTTACATGTGCTTTTCCACAAAACACCAGTGGTGCACGTAGTGAATCTCACAGTTCCAACTTGCCAACCGTGGGACTGTCAAGTGTTCAGCACTCAAACCGTAACAGAACCACAGTATCTGCTGGTAACATCAATTTTGCGGAATCATTTCACCACTTTTTTAGCCCATCCTTTGCAAGGCCACAGGAGACAAGAAGTCTGACACATAGTCAACGCCTAGAGACGATGGTACAGGAGTATCTCCAAGTAAACATTGAAGCCATGACTGTGTCACTGGACCCTTGCTCTTTTTGGGCTTCCAATCTGGATAAATGGCCGGAGCTCGCCACTTACGCCTTGGAGATCTTGTCATGCCCCGCAGCCAGCGTTCTGTCTGAACGTGTGTTCAGCGCTGCTGGTGGTGTGCTGACAGATAAGCGCACGCGGCTCTCCACTGATAATGTAGACAGACTCACGTTCATAAAGATGAACAAATCATGGATCCGAAACGACTTTTCTACCCCTGTGTCATCCTGGGGAGAGTAAAAGCTTGATGATTGGTTAAATTCACCCTACCAACCGTTTTAAGCTTTCAAATTACTAATCATGTTTATCTGTATCTTGACTGGAAAATAATTTGGGCTTTGTAGCAGTGTGCAGCACTGATCCTATTAGGCCATCTATACTAAGCTCCACCAGATTTAAAATTAATAATAATTTTTAGCTGCATCTGATGCGCCCCCTGGGCCTGTGCTGCTGCTGCTGTGTAGGGGGAATACCCAGAGCCGGATCGCTGGGGGTTGTAGTTCTCCGTGGCGGTGACCCGGTCTGTGCCCAGGGCGGTCAAACCAGTGGCAGTCTATTTGTATTGTAATAAGTGTCCGACTACGCCACCCGTGGATTGCGGTCAGTGGGGACCGCCGCTGCGCTGCCGACCGCTGAGGCTGATGTTGGTTGCGCAGCCGAGTATGGGATAACTCCCCACGGGAGGAGTATTGCCTCAGGGCAGCTAATGTGGAAGATGATGGGAGTGATGGTGTGAGGGTCCCAGCGCTAATGGTGCTGGAGCGGCAAGGAATCACAGAGACGTGTGGTGCAGTTCAGGGTCTTTACTGATGGTACAAGGCAGACCCTCCCGGGAGTACTGGCTAGTATAAGGGGCCTGGTCAGTCTGCGAGCAAGCAGGAGTTCCCCTGGCCAGGTGGAGTTGTAGGCCTCCCCGTTAATCTGCACTCTTCCTGGCTACCTTGCTATCAGTGGTTAAAAGTAGCCCACGTCCCTGAGTATACCGTGTGGTGCTCACCCGTATGGCTGGTGACTTGGGGCCTTCTGTTAGCCTCCGCTCCTGGATGGCGGCGCTGGTCCCTTCTCTGTGACTGAGCCTCCGGGCTTCTATGGCCAGAGGACCTGGAATCCCCTGCCGGCTGGTTTCTGCTGCTGGGTGTATATCAGTCCCCACAGCCTCGGACTCCTGTGTCCGGCTTTAGTATCTTCGTCCAGGGCGAACTCTGCTCAGCTCCAGCCCCTGGACTTCTGCTACTGCTCCTCCAGAGCTCCTGATCTCACTTTCCCTCTCTAGACTCTGACTCTGTCTGCAGCTTCACTCTGACTGCTCTAATCCCGCCCCAGACCCAGTTTAAAAGGGCAGATTCCTCCCCTCCCAGGTCTGGGCGGACCGTGTTGCATGCTTAGGGATCCTGACCAGAGAAACCTCCCACTTGCTCTCAGACATAATATCTCTATTACTGTGGCAACCACACCCCTGGGGTGTCGCATTCCCCCCTAGTAAATTTTAGTACTCCGGGACTAAACACATTTTTTAAAGAAACATAAATACAAGGTATAACAATAACAAGACAACATATTTACAAGAAGCTTTAGTCTGTAGAGGTCACGGCGTTTCCGTGACCGGGTGTCCATATCACCCAAGGTGAAGTTTTAAGGGAAGTAGGGGACCTGTCCAAAGCAAACCCCTTGCGTTGTCCTTGGGCGTGGCTGCAAGGCTGGAGCTAGCTACTTTGGGCCGCCAGTAGGCCACGCCAGACAGGTTTTCTCTTCTGCGGCCATCTTCACAAGAGGCACCAAGGTGCAACTATCTACAAAACTGTTCCGGTTATCCAGTGTCCATAACCTGTTAGTCCAAATAAATCTGCAGGGTAACTGAGAAACATAATTAGTAACAGGCAACAAACATAAACCATAAACATTTTTCAATAAACAGTCAACTTTACAGTGCACTGGTTTAGATTCTCCAGCGAGCGGGCATCTGACCTTTAGTGACTCTAGTGGACCTACGGAGCTCACTAACTGGTTCTGCACTACAGGGTGTAGGAGGTGTTATGGGCAAGCTGGGCAGCTTTCTGCGCACTCTTTGGCTCACTAGGGGCACAGCAGGCTCACTACTAGCAGAGGGTTGATCCTCCTGTACTGCTGGTGTGGACTCTTCTGCCTCTTGGGCCGGCTGCTCTTCCAGCTCTACCGGTTCCTCTGTAGGCACTTGCGGGGCTGGCTGGAGAAAGGTGAGGACGGGTACTACGACAGCGCCGTTTACTTGTGTCCAAGACCGGGGGAAGTCTCCGAGTACAGTACTGATCATTTCTTCCCTTTCCTCTGCGGGTTGAGGGTTTTCTTGATCTTCTTCAGGGCTTTGCAGCTGCTCGGGACACTTCTTCAGGTGGTCTCTGGAGACAATGGCTGTGGTTTCTCCTCCATCCTTACTGATTACGCAGATTTTTGGGTTCTCATGGCTTGATGGCAGTACGGTGTACGGGTCTTTCTCCCACTGGTCGTCCAACTTGTGGAACCGCCTCTTCCTCTTCAAGACCTGCTCTCCAGGTACCAGGGGAACAGCGGGAGCATACTGGTTATAAGCCTTCTCTTGCCTTTCTCTAGCTTGAGACAGACTTCGCTCGACGCTCTCCTGTACTTTCCGATACTGCTGCTGCCGTTCTGTATCCCAGTCTGCCTCTGGCGAGGTGTCCTCAGGCATCAGGACTCCCATATCCAGGTCAATAGGCAGCTTACCAGGTCTTGCTCTCATTAGGTAAGCCGGGGTACAGTTGGTGGAACCTACAGGGATGTGGTTATACAGGTCCACCAGATCGGGCAGTTTCTCAGGCCACAGACTGCGTTCTTCCAGGGGCAACGTTTTTAGCAGATCTATCACCACCTGGTTCATCTTCTCGCAGAGTCCATTGGTTTGAGGGTGATAGGGCGTTGTTCTTATCTTCTTGCAGCCATACAGGTTGCAGAACTCCTGGAAGACCTCTGCTTCGAAGGCTGGTCCTTGGTCTGTCAACACTTGGTCCGGGTACCCGTGTGGACGGCAGAAGTGCTGCTGGAAGGCTCTAGCTGCTGTTTGAGCCGTTAAGTCCTTGACCGGGACCACCACCAGGAACCGGGAGTAATGATCTACGATTGTGAGGGCGTAGACATACCCAGATCTGCTTGGAGCCAGTTTCACATGGTCCAGGGCTACCAGTTCCAGTGGCTGTCTGGTGATGATGGGCTGCAAGGGGGTCTTCTGGCTGGCTCGGTCTTTTCTTCTCAGGTGGCACGGGCCACAGTCTCTGCACCACCTCTCGATGGCTCCTCTCATGCCTACCCAGTAGAACCGTTCACGCAACAAGAACTCCAGCTTCTTCCATCCGAAATGCCCTGCTCCGTTGTGGTATGCCTCCAGAACCATAGCCGCGTCTCGTCTTGGGACCACTACCTGCCAGGTCAACTCATGTGTTCGAGAGTTAACCATTCTCCGGCACAGCTTCTCCCTGTAGAGGAACAGCTTACTTTTCTCCTTCCACAGTTGCTTGGTCTCCTCTGGAACATCTGGGTCAAGACGGGCATCGGCCTGGGTCAGCATTTCCTTCACCAAATGGACTGCGGGATCACTGTCTTGCGTCTCCGCCCAGTTGTAGTGGGGCAAGGGATTGAACGTCACGGAGCACCTGTCCTTCACACGGTGGGAATACAGGGTAATCCCATGACGGTGGAACGCAGGGAGCTCAACTTCTTCCAGATCTTCTGGATCTTCCCCTACGTCCGGTAAGTTTGGCATTCTAGACAGGGCATCCGCGTTCGCATTTGATCGTCCTGCCCGGTATTTGATGGTGAATTCAAAGTTGGACAGGCGGGCCATCCATCTCTGTTCCAGGGCACCGAGCCTTGCAGTGTCCAGGTGTGTCAACGGGTTGTTATCTGTGTACACGGTGAATTTGGAGGAGGCAAGGTAATGCTTGAAACGTTCGGTCACTGCCCACACTACTGCCAGGAACTCCAGCTTGAATGAGCTATAATTCTCAGGGTTCCTCTCCGTGGGCCGTAGCTTTCGGCTGGCATAAGCGATTACCCGTTCTTTCCCTTGCTGGATATGGGACAGTACGGCTCCTAGCCCGATGTTGCTTGTGTTCGTGTGGAGGATAAAGGGCTGGCTGTAGTCTGGATATGCCAGGATTTCATCCCCCGTGAGGGCCATCTTCAGCTGGCAGAAGGACTCCTCTTCCAGCTTTTCCCACCTGAAGGGCGGCTTCTGGTTTTTGGCTTTCCGAGATTGACCTATCAGGAGGTCCTGCATAGGGGCTGCCATTTTGGTGAAACCGGGAATGAATCTTCGGTAGTAGCCTACCAACCCGAGGAACTGCCGCACTTCCTTTATGCTGGAGGGTCTTGGCCAGTCCTTAATTACGGTGATCTTATCAGGGTCGGGAGCCACTTCGTCAGCACTCACCACGTGTCCCAGGTACTGCACCTTTGGTTTCAGGAGGTGACACTTGGAGGGTTTCACATTTAGGCCGTAGTTTGCCAGAGCTTCAAACACTTCTGCCAGGTGTTTCAGGTGGTCCTTGTAGGTCTTGGAATAGACGATGACATCGTCCAGGTATAACAGGACCGTCTCGAAGTTCCGGTGTCCCAGACAGCATTCCATCAACCGTTGGAAGGTTCCTGGTGCGTTGCAGAGCCCGAACGGCATGCAGTTAAATTCACTGAGACCCATCGGGGTGGTGAATGCGGTCTTCTCCCGGTCCGCCTCTGCTACAGGAACCTGCCAGTACCCGCTAGTGAGATCCAAAGTAGAGAAGAAGTTAGCAGATTTTAATGCAGCTAAGGACTCTTCTATCCTTGGTAACGGGTACGCATCTTTGTGTGTGATACGGTTGACCTTCCTGTAGTCTACACACATTCTCATGGTGTTGTCTTTCTTTTTCACTAAGACTAGTGGAGCTGCCCAGGGGCTACAGCTGTCCCTGATTACCCCAGCCTCCTTCATGTCTCTAAGCATCCCCTTGGCGTGTTGATAGTGTGCAGGGGGTACGGGTTGGTATCTCTCCTTTATGGGAGGATGGTCTCCCGTTGGGATGTGATGTTCTACTCCCTTTACTCGCCCGAAGTCTAGCGGGTGTTTACTAAACACTCTCTCGTACTCTCGAACCACCCGATAGACTCCCTGTTTCTGGTGTGAAGGAGTGGAGTCAGTACCCAAATGCAGTTGCTGACACCAGTCCTCCATTGGTTTCTTAGAGCCGTTACCTTCCTCTGGTTGAGATGGAGGCAAGGGTTCCACGGCCTGTACAGAATTCTGGTTTATGGTGAACAATTTGGCTAGCGTGGCATACCGGGGCAGGTATACTTCTCTCTCCCCGATATTTATGATGCGAACGGGCACCCTCCCATGGCGTACATCGACCACCCCCCGTGCTGTCAAAATGGTGGGCCTACTGTCTGAGTAGACGGGTTCTACCATTGCTTGGTAGTCTCTACCTCTTAGACCAATAGCTGCCCGGCACCAAATCATCATCTCACTTTTTGGGGGCATGGCAATAGGGAACGGGTCACACATTCTCACGCTACCTATCTCACCACCAGATAGTTCCACCTGTTGCCGCTTCATCAGTGCCCGGATCTCTTTTTGGAGCACACGCTGCTGGCCGGAACTGGCGTTCTTGGCAACCTGCTGTAAAATGAGAATCACCTCTGCAAGACAATTTTCAATCACATTAGTTCCCAAGGTTATTCTAGGGTGACTCTCATGACGGTCTATGTCCACTATTATCAGTCCTTGTGCCGCCAGTTCGACTTTACCGATCTTAATGGTCACCTCTTTGAATCCCACCTGCGGCACGGGCTGACCATTGCTGGCGATGATACTCAGGTCGTCATCTGGGTAGCGGGTTATGTCCGAGTCATTCCAGTACTGCTTGAAGAGCACGTACGGGATAGTGGTGACCTGTGACCCGGTGTCTAGTAGGGCACTCATAGGAATGCCATCCAGTACCACAGGCAAGATTGGACGTCCCCCTACGTATTTATCACGCCAGTTTGATGGGCCTGATGGTCTTATGCCTGGGGGTTGGCCCTCTACCCCAGGTTGTGCCCGTTTAAATGACAGTACCTTGCCACATGTCCGGGTTGATTGCAGCGGCGGCAGATGGGTCGTCCGTCCTCGTTGTATCTGTTGCTGGGTCTTCCTCTGGCCGGTGGGGTCCTCCTCAGTCGGTGCCACGGGATGTCCTCCGGTCCGGATGCCAGCTGGATCTTTCCTGGAGAAGAGACCTGTAAAGACTGCACAGTTCTGGTTAGCGCGGCAACACTCTTAGTCAGCTCTTGGACCTGATGGTGCAGGTCTGTAGCCGGGTCACTGTTTAAAGCCTGCGCATCAGCTCCCACAGGCCCTGCAGACAAGGGCGCCGTCTCCTGGTGGTTAGTGATAGCAGGGCGCCTGTGGGTAACAGCGCCACCTGGTGCCAGTTCTCGGAGCACCCGGATGTTTCTGTCATTGAACTGTGCAAAGTCCAGGTCAGGGTCCTGTAAGGCCATTGCCCGCAACTGGGTTCGGTGGGCATTGCACAGTAGACCCTCAATAAATTGTTCAGTCAACAGCTTATCTTCATTTCCCACGCTGTCAGGGTCTGCCTGCTTAATGGCTCTCAGGGCCTCTTGTAGGTTTAGAGCATAGTCTCTTATACTCTCATGTGCTCGCTGTTTGCACCCATAAAATCTTAGTTTTATTTCGGCTGAGGTGCGGGTGTCAAATGTGTCTTTCAGCCGGGTTAGTATGTCTCTGACAGTCCTCTTCCTCCCAGGTGGCCAGGACTTTACCTCCCTTTGGGCTGCCCCGATTAATTGGGCCACCAGGATGCTCACTTTTTGCCCTTCTGTGAGGGGGTACACCTGGAAGAGGCTATCCAGTCTTTCTCTAAAGTCATTTAGAGTATGTGACTCCCCTGAGTACTGGGGTAGCCAGGTTGCCCCCGGGATATAGGGCATGGTGAATGGCATGACTGCTGCAGCGGTTGCGCTGGCGGTGGCTGTGGCAGTGGAGCTCCCCTCGGTATCCGGCATCCTCCTCCCCCCTAGTGGACCGTGGCCTACCTTGCGATGCTCTTCTTCCGTAGGCCGCGGCTCCGCAGTCGCAGTTGAGGACCTGGCGTCGCGCTCCGATGACGTCAGCGTCGCTCTTCCTTCCTTCCAGAACCTTGCGCAGCGTCAGAGCGTGGGGCGGAGCTTCGGATCTCGCGCGCTTTCGGCGTCCACGCCCCTCTTCTTCCCGTGCGGCGTCCCGAAGATGGCGTCCGAAGGCGGGAAGCAGCTGCGGATGGCGGGAAGAAGGCAGAAGACGGCTGGAAACGGTCCAAGATGGCGTCTGATGGCGGGAATCGGCTCCGGATGGCGGGAAACGACTCCGGACGGCGGGAAACTTCACCACAGGTAAGTACAAAAGTCTCTTTTTCAGGCACGCAGTACCCGGTGGTTGCGGGCACGAAATCCTGCCGAATACGCCAAAGTTGACGCGCCCCCTGGGCCTGTGCTGCTGCTGTGCAGGGGGAATACCCGGAGCCGGATCGCTGGGGGTTGTAGTTCTCCGTGGCGGTGACCCGGTCCGTGCCCAGGGCGGTCAAACCAGTGGCAGTCTATTTGTATTGTAATAAGTGTCCGACTACGCCACCCGTGGATTGCGGTCAGTGGGGACCGCCGCTGCGCTGCCGACCGCTGAGGCTGATGTTGGTTGCGCAGCCGAGTATGGGATAACTCCCCACGGGAGGAGTATTGCCTCAGGGCAGCTAATGTGGAAGATGATGGGAGTGATGGTGTGAGGGTCCCAGTGCTAATGGTGCTGGAGCGGCAAGGAATCACAGAGACGTGTGGTGCAGTTCAGGGTATTTACTGATGGTACAAGGCAGACCCTCCCGGGAGTACTGGCTAGTATAAGGGGCCTGGTCAGTCTGCGAGCAAGCAGGAGTTCCCCTGGCCAGGTGGAGTTGTAGGCCTCCCTGTTAATCTGCACTCTTCCTGGCTACCTTGCTATCAGCGGTTACAGGTAGCCCACGTCCCTGAGTATACCGTGTGGTGCTCACCCGTATGGCTGGTGACTTGGGGCCTTCTGTTAGCCTCCGCTCCTGGATGGCGGCGCTGGTCCCTTCTCTGTGACTGAGCCTCCGGGCTTCTATGGCCAGAGGACCTGGAATCCCCTGCCGGCTGGTTTCTGCTGCTGGGTGTATATCAGTCCCCACAGCCTCGGACTCCTGTGTCCGGCTTTAGTATCTTCGTCCAGGGCGAACTCTGCTCAGCTCCAGCCCCTGGACTTCTGCTACTGCTCCTCCAGAGCTCCTGATCTCACTTTCCCTCTCCAGACTCTGACTCTGTCTGCAGCTTCACTCTGACTGCTCTAATCCCGCCCCAGACCCAGTTTAAAAGGGCAGATTCCTCCCCTCCCAGGTCTGGGCGGACCGTGTTGCATGCTTAGGGATCCTGACCAGAGAAACCTCCCACTTGCTCTCAGACATAATATCTCTATTACTGTGGCAACCACACCCCTGGGGTGTCGCACATCTAGCCCGGAAAATAATTTTGGGGCTCCGAGATGCGCAAGACACATAAGTGCCTTCTTGCTGCACTACCTGCAGCATGACCCTCATATTGTCAGAATTCGAAGTAATCATGACTACTGGGTTGCCACACTCTTAGATCCCCCAAACTTTTCGATCAACCTTTTCATTTTAATAAAGACCAAAAAAATGGTCATTTTTGAAATTATAAGCATTAGCAGGTTATTAGAAACTGAAATCAAACAGTTTTCAACTCAAAACTTTATTCTAGGTGATGTTACATTTTCACATAGGACCCCTTGTTCGAAAGGAGCTTCTGAACTCTCTCGTCCATTGAATTTGTCAGGTTTTGGATGGTTTCTGCTTCAATTGTTTTGCATGAGGACAGAATACCCTCCCATAGCTGTTGCTTAGATGTGAACTGCCTCCCGCCATCATAGACACTCCTTTTGATGATGCTCCAGAGGTTCTGAATGGGGTAGAGGTCAGGGGAGCATGGGGGTCACACCATAAGTTTGTCCCCTTTTATGCCCATCAGCCAGAGATGCAGATGTTTTATGTGCAGCATGAGATGGTGCATTATCATGCAAAAAAATGATCTTGCTGTGAAATACATGGTTCTTCTTCTTGAACCATGGCAGGAAGTGCTGTTTGAGAAAATCCACATACATTATGGAGTTCATCTTTAGCGCCTTCAGGGATCCTAAAGGGGCCGACAATCTCTCTCCCCATGATTCCAGCCCAAAACATTACTCCACCTCCTCCTTGTTGGCGCTGTAGCCGTGTTTGCGTGGGGTGTCCATCAACCAGCCATCCTCCACTCCATCCATCTGGACCATCGAGCGCTGCACGGCACTCATCCGTGAACAAAACAGTTTTGAAATCAGTCTTCATGTAATGTTTGGCCCACTGGAGCCGTTTCTGCTTGTGTGAAGTGGATAGAGGAGGTCGACAGGATGGCATATGCACAGCTGCAAACCTCTGAAGGACCCTGCATCTTGTTGTTCGGGGGACGTTGGAGGCACCAGCAGCTTCAAAAACTTGTCTGCTGCTATGACAAGGCTTTTTTGCCGCTGCTCTTTTAACCTGACGTAATTGCCTGTAGGAAAGAGTCCTCAATTTGCCCTTATCAGCACGCACACGTGTGTACTGTGAATCAGCTACATACTTCTTGATTGCCAAGACACTTCATCCTGATCATCGCACAATGTTGATTGTAGTCATGCCTTGACCTAAACACTCCACAATTTGTTGCTTCTCAGCAGCCGACACATCCTTTTTCTTTCCCATTTTGGCAGAAAATGTAGGCTGCTTAATAATGTGAGACAGCCTTCTTAAGTAGTCTTGCCTTTCATTGGACACACCTGCCAAACTAATTAGCACAGGTGTCTGCAATTGCTTACAGTGATATAAAGAGCCCTGACACACATCACCATCAATGAGTTTAACTGACAAACAAACAAATTCTTCCCTTATCACTCCTAAACACTTTTTGCATAATAATTTGGAACACAGTGTACATGTGCTTTTCCACAAAACACCAGTGGTTCACGTAGTGAATCTTACAGTTCTAACTTGCCAACCGTGGTCTGTATGGAGTTGTTCAATAAAGGGCCCAAAATTAAGATAACATAGATGGGAGAGGTCTCTATGAATAGGAATTCCTAAGTATTTGATACCCTGTGAGGGCCAGGCAAAGGGAAAGTTGGACTGGATGGAATCCTATATGGATTTGGGGAGGGAGATATCGAGGGCCTCAGACTTCGCTGCATTGATTTTAAAATTTGACCATGTAACAAAGTGATCTATTTCAGCCATAACAGCATGGATGGATATATGTGATTGAGTGATATATACTAGGACATCATCAGCAAATAGAGAGCACTTGTACTCGGTGCCTTCCACCTCAATCCACCTAATATTGGGGTTATGGCGAATTGATGAGAGCAGGTGCTCCGTCACTAGGATGTATAAGAGAGGGGACAGAGGACATCCCTGCCTTGTCCCATTGGTGATTGTGAAAGGTGATGAAAATGTTCTGATGCACCCCCTGGGCCTTGGGACACCCGGAGCCGGACCCTTTTTGGTGGATGCTGGTGGTTGTAGTCTTCGTGGCGGCGACCCGGTTCCGTGGCTCAGGGTGGTCAAACCAGTGGCGGAACTATTTATGTGGTTTTGATGTTTAAATGTCCGACTACGCCACCCGTGGATTGCGGTCAGAGTGAACCGCCGCTGCAGGGCAGACCGCTGAGGCTGGTGTTGTGGGTGCAGCAGAGCGTAGCATAACTCCCCACGGGAGGAGTATAGCCTCAGGGCAGTGTATGCGGAGGATGGGGGTGATGGTGCAGGGCAGCAGCAGTAACGACACGGAGTCAGTGATGCAGTCCAGGGCCTTTACTCACAGTTCTTATTATCCAGACCACGTCTGCAGGTAACGGCTGCCCACGTCGTACTGTGCTCACCAGGTGAGGGGCTCAGACAACTCCCAGATAACTTTGGAGCGCTTCACAGGACCCCCTTTGTGTGTCCTTTGTCTGGCCTTTCTTACCAACCCTTCTGTCCGGCTGCCTCGGGCCTCCTCTTGGTAACTTGGCGCCAGTTTCCCTGACCCTATGTGCTGCCCTCCTAGCGGTTGTAGCGAGGGGCTGCGCCACATAAAATGTCACAGCCTCTGGTTTCTAGCTGAGGGTCGTTTCCTGCCTCCACTAGTTTCGGGGACTGGTCTCCCCCTTTGGCCTGACCCCTCCACGCAGGTGGATTCGGGCGTGCGGTGGCGACTCGCTCGTCCGCACCCCTGGGATCCCTTCGTTCCTCGTTCCTGGAGCCTTCTCCGCTCCTCTTCCTTCCTTCTCCCTCTTCCAGGCCTGGGCCTCTGTTACTAGGCCCGCCTCCGGAGCAAAGCTCACGCAGAGCCCCTGCTCCCTGCCACTTCTGCTCAGACTTCTCTGCACTGAACTAAGATGGTGCCCACCTTTTATACTCCCTTCTCAATGCACCCAGGAACTGCTTCCTCCCTGCTCCTGCACTACAGGGTTCCCCTTCCTCAGTGTTCCCTCCCCCCACTCCAGTCAGGGACAGGGACTGTCGTGCCCATCTCAGGGGCATATTGGTCGCCCTGCCCCACGGCAATGTGGTGTAATGCATGCAGGTGTCGGGTCCTGATCCACACTCCATCCTTACCTGAGAGTGAGATATCACACCTCTGGGTGAGGTGCAATACCTCTGTAGCAACCGAGCCCTCAGGGTGCTACAGTTCCATTTATCTTCAGCCTAGGTGACGTATTGCGATACAGGGCCGTGATTTTGGCTATAAAAGGGTCCCCTAGACCCCTACTCCAAGCTTTTTAAGAGAATCATATATGGCGTGCCAGGAGACTCTATGGAATGCTTTCTCAGCATCCAACGAGAGTATCTAATTACAAATTTTTAACTGCATCTAGCCCAGGAAATACTTTGTGCCTAGTAGCAGTGTCTGCTAGTCAGCGGATTATCCCGGCTGTTAAGCAAGCTACACCACCTGTAGTTTGGACACTTAATTTTTTTAAAGGAAATGCTTCGGGACCACGGGATACTCAGTGAAGAGCATCAGGAGGCACCCCAAGGCATAGGGGCTGGGACTGACAGTAGGATGCCTTGCGGTGGACAGCCGAGCTCGATCCTTATAAAAGCTTTTTAACTGCAGCAGCTTTAGTGGACACTACTGGAGCTGGAATTACGCGGCTGCTGGCATGAGACTTGCCCTCCAATAGATCCTTGTAAATGGATTTAAAGTGTATTCATTCAAATTAGAGAGACAATTTAAATTAAAAAGCTTAGAGCTGCCTCCACCACAGGGGGGCTCGCTCGACCCACCAGCGGACAGGCACCAGTATTGGGAGAGGGGGGCTGGCCGTCAGGGTTCACCGCGGCTCTGGCACAAACCCGGCGACACGGAGGTGGCACGGGCAGGAGCGGACTGAACGTGTCGGCTTCTCACTTTTTGGATTTTAGAAGGGCATGACATGCCTATATCTGTGTCTCCCCCTCCTTTTACTCCTCCACCTCTTTTCTTTTCGCATGACTATATGTACTTGTCACTTTTCCATGTGTTAGTTGTGTCTTCTGAGCAGTTTGTCAGCTTTTGGACACCTTTGAAGGTGTTTTCTATGTGTTTCTATGTGTTTTTGTTTGCCTGCCATTGGTTTTAACGGTGTTCGAAGGTGTTCGACGAACCGAACCGAACTCGAACACTACGGGGGTGGCTCAACACTAGTACTGTGACCTCACTATGTGCATTATCTATGTACTGTGACCTCACTATGTGCGTTATCTATGTACTGTGACCTCACTATGTGCATTATCTATGTACTGTGACATCACTATGTGCATTAACTATGTACTGTGACATCACTATGTGTATTATCTCTGTAATGTGACCTCACTATGTGCATTATCTATGTACTGTGACATCACTATGTGCATTAACTATGTACTGTGACATCACTATGTGTATTATCTCTGTAATGTGACATCACTGTGTTTATTATCTCTCTACTGTAACATCACTATGTGTATTATCTCTGTAATGTGACATCACTGTGTTTATTATCTCTCTACTGTGACCTCACTATGTGCATTATCTCTGTACTGTGACCTCACTATTTGCATTATATCTATACTGTGACATCACTATGTGTGTTATCTCTGTAATGTGACATCACTGTGATTATTATCTCTGTACTGTGACATCACTATGTGTTTTATCTATGTAATGTGACATCACTGTGTGCATTATCTCTCTACTGTGATATCACTATGTGTATTATCTCTGTAATGTGACATCACTGTGTTTATTATCTCTCTACTGTGACCTCACTATGTGCATTATCTATGTACTGTGACCTCACTATGTGCATTATCTCTGTAATGTGACATCACTGTGTTTATTATCTCTCTACTGTGACCTCACTATGTGCATTATCTATGTACTGTGACCTCACTATGTGCATTATCTATGTACTGTGACCTCACTATGTGCATTATCTATGTACTGTGACATCACTATGTGCATTATCTCTGTGCTGTGACATCACTATGTGTATTATCTCTGTAATGTGACATCACTGTGTTTATTATCCCTGTACTGTGACATCACTATGTGTATTATCTCTGTAATGTGACATCACTGTGTTTATTATCTCTCTACTGTGACATCACAATGTGCATTATCTCTGTGCTGTGACATCACTATGTGTATTATCTCTGTAATGTGACATCACTGTGTTTATTATCTCTGTACTGTGACATCAATATGTGTATTATCTCTGTAATGTGACATCACTGTGTTTATTATCTCTCTACTGTGACCTCACTATGTGCATTACCTCTGTACTGTGACCTCACTATGTGCATTATCTATGTACTGTGACCTCACTATGTGCATTATCTCTTTACTGTGACATCACTATGTGTATTGTCTCTGTAACGTGACATCACTGTGTTTATTATCTCTCTACTGTGACCTCACTATGTGCATTATCTCTGTACTGTGACCTCACTATGTGCATTATCTATGTAACGTTACCTCACTATGTGTATTATCTCTGTAATGTGACATCACTGTATTTATTATCTCTGTAATGTGACATCACTATGTGCATTATCTCTGTACTGTGACATCACTATGTGCATTATCTCTGTACTGTGACATCACTATGTGCATTATCTATGTACTGTGACATCACTATGTGCATTATCTCTGTACTGTGACCTCGCTATGTGCGTTATCTATGTACTGTGACCTCACTATGTGCATTATCTATGTACTGTGACATCACTATGTGTATTATCTCTGTAATGTGATATCACTGTGTTTATTATCTCTCTACTGTGACCTCACTATGTGCATTATCTCTGTAATGGGACATCACTATGTGCATTATCTATGTAATGTGACATCACTGTATTTATTATCTCTGTAATGTGACATCACTATGTGCATTATCTCTGTACTGTGACCCCACTACGTGCATTATCTCTGTACTGTGACCTCACTATGTGCATTATCTCTGCACTGTGACATCACTATGTGTATTATCAATGTACTGTGACATCACTATGTGCATTATCTCTGTGCTGTGACATCACTGTGTTTATTATCTCTCTACTGTGACCTCACTATGTGCATTATCTCTGTAATGTGACATCACTGTGTTTATTATCTCTCTACTGTGACATCACTATGTGTATTATCTCTGTAATGTGACATCACTGTTTTTATTATCTCTGTACTGTAACATCACTATGTGTATTATCTCTGTAATGTGACATCACGGTGTTTATTATCTCTCTACTGTGACATCAATATGTGCATTATCTATGTACTGTGACCTCACTATGTGTATTATCTCTGTAATGTGACATCTCTGTGTTTATTTTCTCTCTACTGTGACCTCACTATGTGCATTATCTCTGTACAGTTACCTCACTATATGCATTATCTCTGTACTGTGACCTCACTATGTGCATTATCTCTGTACTGTGACCTCACTATGTGCATTATCTCTCTACTGTGACCTCACTATGTGCATTATCTATGTACTGTGACATCACTATGTGCATTATCTCTGTACTGTGACATCACTATGTGTATTATCTCTGTAATGTGACATCACTATGTGCGTTATCTATGTACTATGACCTCACTATGTGCATTATCTATGTACTGTGACATCACTATGTGCATTATCTATGTACTGTGACATCACTATGTGTATTATCTCTGTAATGTGACATCTCTGTGTTTATTATCTCTCTACTGTGACCTCACTATGTGCATTATCTATGTAACGTTACCTCACTATGTGTATTATCTCTGTACTGTGACATCACTATGTGTATTATCTCTGTAATGTGACATCACTATGTGCGTTATCTATGTACTATGACCTCACTATGTGCATTATCTATGTACTGTGACATCACTATGTGCATTATCTATGTACTGTGACATCACTATGTGTATTATCTCTGTAATGTGACATCACTGTGTTTATTATCTCTCTACTGTGTCCTCACTATGTCCATTATCTCTGTACTGTGACTTCACTATGTGCATTATCTATGTATTGTGACCTCACTATGTGCATTATCTATGTACTGTGACATCACTATGTGCATTATCTATGTACTGTGACATCACTATGTGTATTATCTCTGTAACGTGACATCACTGTGTTTATTATCTCTCTACTTTGACCTCACTATGTGCATTATCTCTGTACTGTGACATCACTATGTGTATTATCTCTGTAATGTGACATCACTGTGTTTATTATCTCTCTACTGTGACATCACTATGTGCATTATCTCTGTGCTGTGACATCACTATGTGTGTTATCTCTGTAATGTGACATCACTGTGATTATTATCTCTGTACTGTTATCTCACTATGTGCATTATCTATGTACTGTTACCTCACTATGTGCATTATCTATGTACTGTGACGTCACTGTATTTATTATCTCTGTAATGTGACATCACTATGTGCATTATCTTTGTACTGTGACATCACTATGTGCATTATCTATGTACTGTGACGTCACTATGTGCATTATATTTGTACTGTGACATCACTATGTGCATTATCTATTTACTGTGACCTCACTATGTGCATTATCTATGTACTGTGACATCACTATGTGCGTTATCTATGTACTGTGACCTCACTATGTGCATTGTCTATTTACTGTGATCTCACTATGTGCATTATCTCTGTATTGTGACCTCACTATGTGCGTTATCTATGTACTGTGACCTCACTATGTGCGTTAGCTATGTACTGTGACCTCACAATGTGCATTATCTCTGTAATGTGACATCACTGTGTTTATTATCTCTCTACTGTGACCTCACTATTTGCATTATCTCTATACTGTGACATCACTGTGTTTATTATCTCTGTACTGTAACATCACTATGTGTATTATCTCTGTAATGTGACATCACGGTGTTTATTATCTCTCTACTGTGACATCACTATGTGCATTATCTCTGTACTGTTACCTCACTATGTGCATTATCTATGTACTGTGACCTCACTATGTGCATTATCTATGTACTCTGACCTCACTATGTGTATTATCTCTGTAATGTGACATCTCTGTGTTTATTTTCTCTTTACTGTGACATCACTATGTGTATTGTCTCTGTAACGTGACATCACTGTTTATTATCTCTCTACTGTGACCTCACTATGTGCATTATCTATGTAACGTTACCTCACTAAGTGCATTATCTCTGTACTGTGACCTCATTATGTGCATTATCTATGTAACGTTACCTCACTATGTGTATTATCTCTGTAATGTGACATCACTATGTGCGTTATCTATGTACTATGACCTCACTATGTGCATTATCTATGTACTGTGACATCACTATGTGCATTATCTATGTACTGTGACATCACTATGTGTATTATCTCTGTAATGTGACATCACTGTGTTTATTATCTCTCTACTGTGTCCTCACTATGTCCATTATCTCTGTATTGTGACTTCACTATGTGCATTATCTATGTATTGTGACCTCACTATGTGCATTATCTATGTACTGTGACATCACTATGTGCATTATCTATGTACTGTGACATCACTATGTGTATTATCTCTGTAACGTGACATCACTGTGTTTATTATCTCTCTATTTGACCTCACTATGTGCATTATCTCTGTACTGTGACATCACTATGTGTATTATCTCTGTAATGTGACATCACTATGTGTATTATCTATGTATTGTGACCTCACTATGTGCATTATCTCTCTACTGTGACATCACTATGTGCATTATCTCTGTGCTGTGACATCACTATGTGTGTTATCTCTGTAATGTGACATTACTATATGCATTATCTATTTACTGTGATCTCACTATGTGCATTATCTATGTACTGTGACGTCACTGTATTTATTATCTCTGTAATGTGACATCACTATGTGCATTATCTTTGTACTGTGACATCACTATGTGCATTATCTATGTACTGTGACGTCACTATGTGCATTATATTTGTACTGTGACATCACTATGTGCATTATCTATTTACTGTGACCTCACTATGTGCATTATCTATGTACTGTGACATCACTATGTGCGTTATCTATGTACTGTGACCTAACTATGTGCATTATCTATTTACTGTGATCTCACTATGTGCATTATCTCTGTATTGTGACCTCACTATGTGCGTTATCTATGTACTGTGACCTCACTATGTGCGTTAGCTATGTACTGTGACCTCACTATGTGCATTATCTATGTACTCTGACCTCACTATGTGCATTATCTCTGTACTGTGACCTCACTGTGTTTATTATCTCTCTACTGTGACCTCACTATGTGCATTATCTCTGTACTGTGACCTCACTATGTGCATTATCTCTGTACTGTGACCTCACTATGTGCATTATCTCTGTACTGTGACCTCACTATGTGCATTATCTATGTACTGTGACCTCACTATGTGCATTATCTATGTACTGTGACCTCACTATGTGCATTATCTATGTCCTGTGACATCACTATGTTCATTATCTCTGTGCTGTGACATCACTATGTGTATTATCTTTGTAATGTGACATCACTGTGTTTATTATCTCTCTACTGTGACCTCACTATTTGCATTATCTCTATACTGTGACATCACTATGTGTATTATCTCTGTAATGGGACATCACTGTGTTTATTATCTCTTTACTGTGACCTCACTATGTGCATTATGTATGTACTGTGACCTCACTATGTGCATTATCTCTGTAATATGACATCACTGTCTTTATTATCTCTCTACTGTGACCTCACTATGTGCATTATCTCTGTACTGTGACCTCACTATGTGTATTATCTCTCTACTGTGACCTCACTATGTGCATTATCTCTGTACTGTGACCTCACTATGTGCATTATCTATGTACTGTGACCTCACTATGTGCATTATCTATGTGCTTTGACATCACTATGTGCAGTATCTCTGTGCTGTGACATCACTGTGTTTATTATCCCTGTACTGTAACATCACTATGTGTATTATCTTTGTAATGTGACATCACTGTGTTTATTATCTCTCTACTTTGACCTCACTATTTGCATTATCTCTATATTCTGACATCACTATGTGTATTATCTCTGTAATGTGACATCACTGTGTTTATTATCTCTCTACTGTGACATCACTATGTGTATTATCTCTGTAATGTGACATCACTGTGTTTATTATCTCTCTACTGTGACCTCACTATGTGCATGATCTATGTACTGTGACCTCACTATGTGCATTATCTATGTACTGTGACATCACTATGTGCATTATCTCTGTGCTGTGACATCACTATGTGTATTATCTCTGTAATGTGGCATCACTGTGTTTATTATCCCTGTACTGTAACATCACTATGTGTATTATCTCTGTAATGTGACATCACTCTGTTTATTATCTCTCTACTGTGACATCACTATGTGCATTATCTCTGTAATGTGACATCACTGTGTTTATTATCTCTGTACTGTGACATCAATATGTGTATTATCTCTGTAACGTGACATCACTGTGTTTATTATCTCTGTACTGTGACCTCACTATGTGCATTATCTATGTACTGTGACATCACTATGTGCATTATCTATGTACTGTGACCTCACTATGTGCATTATCTCTGTACTGTGACATCACTATGTGCATTATCTATGTACTGTGACATCACTATGTGCATTATCTCTGTACTGTGACCTCACTATGTGCATTATCTCTGTACTGTGACATCACTATGTGCGTTATCTATGTACTGTGACCTCACTATGTGCATTATCTATGTACTGTGACATCACTATGTGTATTATCTCTGTAATGTGATATCACTGTGTTTATTATCTCTCTACTGTGACCTCACTATGTGCATTATCTATGTAATGTGACATCACTGTATTTATTATCTCTGTAATGTGACATCACTATGTGCATTATCTTTGTACTGTGACATCACTATGTGCATTATCTATGTACTGTGACGTCACTATGTGCATTATATTTGTACTGTGACATCACTATGTGCATTATCTATTTACTGTGACCTCACTATGTGCATTATCTATGTACTGTGACATCACTATGTGCGTTATCTATGTACTGTGACCTCACTATGTGCATTATCTATTTACTGTGACCTCACTATGTGCATTATCTCTGTACTGTGACCTCACTATGTGCGTTATCTATGTACTGTGACCTCACTATGTGCATTATCTATGTACTGTGACATCACTATGTGCATTATCTCTGTACTCTGAACTCACTATGTGCATTATCTCTGTACTCTGACCTCACTATGTGCATTATCTATGTACTGTGACATCACTGTGTTTATAATCTCTGTACTGTGACCTCACTATGTGTTTTATCTCTGTAATGTGACATCACTGTGTTTATTATCTCTCTACTGTGACCTCACTATGTGCATTATCTCTGTACTGTGACCTCACTATGTGTATTATCTCTGTAATGTGACATCACTGTATTTATTATCTCTGTAATGTGACATCACTATGTGCATTATCTTTGTACTGTGACATCACTATGTGCATTATCTATGTACTGTGACGTCACTATGTGCATTATCTATGTACTGTGACCTCACTATGTGCATTATCTATGTAATGTGACCTCACTATGTGTATTATCTCTGTACTGTGACCTCACTATGTGCATTATCTATGTACTGTGACCTCACTATGTGCGTTATCTATGTACTGTGACATCACTATGTGCATTATCTATGTACTGTGACATCACTATGTGTATTATCTCTCTAATGTGACATCACTGTGTTTATTATCTCTCTACTGTGACCTCACTATGTGCATTATCTCTGTACTGTGACCTCACTATGTGCATTATCAATGTACTGTGACATCACTATGTGCATTATCTCTGTGCTGTGACATCACTGTGTTTATTATCTCTCTACTGTGACCTCACTATGTGCATTATCTCTGTACTGTGACCTCACTATGTGCATTATCAATGTACTTTGACATCACTATGTGTATTATCTCTGTAATGTGACATCTCTGTGTTTATTTTCTCTCTACTGTGACCTCACTATGTGCATTATCTCTGTACTGTGACCTCACTATGTGCATTATCTATGTACTGTGACCTCACTATGTGCATTATCTCTGTACTGTGACCTCACTATGTGCATTATCTCTTTACTGTGACATCACTATGTGTATTGTCTCTGTAACGTGACATCACTGTGTTTATTATCTCTCTACTGTGACCTCACTATGTGCATTATCTATGTAACGTTACCTCACTATGTGTATTATCTCTGTAATGTGACATCACTGTATTTATTATCTCTGTAATGTGACATCACTATGTGCATTATCTCTGTACTGTGACCTCACTATGTGCATTATCTCTGTACTGTGACATCACTATGTGCATTATCTATGTACTGTGACATCACTATGTGCATTATCTCTGTACTGTGACCTCACTATGTGCATTATCTCTGTACTGTGACATCACTATGTGCGTTATCTATGTACTGTGACCTCACTATGTGCATTATCTATGTACTGTGACATCACTATGTGTATTATCTCTGTAATGTGATATCACTGTGTTTATTATCTCTCTACTGTGACCTCACTATGTGCATTATCTATGTACTGTGACCTCACTATGTGCATAATCTATGTACTGTGACCTCACTATGTGCATTATCTATGTACTGTGACATCACTATGTGCATTATCTCTGTGCTGTGACATCACTATGTGTATTATCTCTGTAATGTGACATCACTGTGTTTATTATCCCTGTACTGTGACATCACTATGTGTATTATCTCTGTAATGTGACATCACTGTGTTTATTATCTCTCTACTGTGACCTCACTATGTGCATTATCTCTGTACTGTGACCTCACTATGTGTATTATCTCTGTAATGTGACATCACTGTATTTATTATCTCTGTAATGTGACATCACTATGTGCATTATCTTTGTACTGTGACATCACTATGTGCATTATCTATGTACTGTGACGTCACTATGTGCATTATCTATGTACTGTGACCTCACTATGTGCATTATCTATGTAATGTGACCTCACTATGTGTATTATCTCTGTACTGTGACCTCACTATGTGCATTATCTATGTACTGTGACCTCACTATGTGCGTTATCTATGTACTGTGACATCACTATGTGCATTATCTATGTACTGTGACATCACTATGTGTATTATCTCTCTAATGTGACATCACTGTGTTTATTATCTCTCTACTGTGACCTCACTATGTGCATTATCTCTGTACTGTGACCTCACTATGTGCATTATCAATGTACTGTGACATCACTATGTGCATTATCTCTGTGCTGTGACATCACTGTGTTTATTATCTCTCTACTGTGACCTCACTATGTGCATTATCTCTGTACTGTGACCTCACTATGTGCATTATCAATGTACTTTGACATCACTATGTGTATTATCTCTGTAATGTGACATCTCTGTGTTTATTTTCTCTCTACTGTGACCTCACTATGTGCATTATCTCTGTACTGTGACCTCACTATGTGCATTATCTATGTACTGTGACCTCACTATGTGCATTATCTCTGTACTGTGACCTCACTATGTGCATTATCTCTTTACTGTGACATCACTATGTGTATTGTCTCTGTAACGTGACATCACTGTGTTTATTATCTCTCTACTGTGACCTCACTATGTGCATTATCTATGTAACGTTACCTCACTATGTGTATTATCTCTGTAATGTGACATCACTGTATTTATTATCTCTGTAATGTGACATCACTATGTGCATTATCTCTGTACTGTGACCTCACTATGTGCATTATCTCTGTACTGTGACATCACTATGTGCATTATCTATGTACTGTGACATCACTATGTGCATTATCTCTGTACTGTGACCTCACTATGTGCATTATCTCTGTACTGTGACATCACTATGTGCGTTATCTATGTACTGTGACCTCACTATGTGCATTATCTATGTACTGTGACATCACTATGTGTATTATCTCTGTAATGTGATATCACTGTGTTTATTATCTCTCTACTGTGACCTCACTATGTGCATTATCTATGTACTGTGACCTCACTATGTGCATTATCTATGTACTGTGACCTCACTATGTGCATTATCTATGTACTGTGACATCACTATGTGCATTATCTCTGTGCTGTGACATCACTATGTGTATTATCTCTGTACTGTGACATCACTGTGTTTATTATCCCTGTACTGTGACATCACTATGTGTATTATCTCTGTAATGTGACATCACTGTGTTTATTATCTCTCTACTGTGACATCACAATGTGCATTATCTCTGTGCTGTGACATCACTATGTGTATTATCTCTGTAATGTGACATCACTATGTTTATTATCTCTGTACTGTGACATCAATATGTGTATTATCTCTGTAATGTGACATCACTGTGTTTATTATCTCTCTACTGTGACCTCACTATGTGCATTACCTCTGTACTGTGACCTCATTATGTGCATTGTCTATGTACTGTGACCTCACTATGTGCATTATCTCTTTACTGTGACATCACTATGTGTATTGTCTCTGTAACGTGACATCACTGTGTTTATTATCTCTCTACTGTGACCTCACTATGTGCATTATCTCTGTACTGTGACCTCACTATGTGCATTATCTATGTAACATTACCTCACTATGTGTATTATCTCTGTAATGTGACATCACTGTATTTATTATCTCTGTAATGTGACATCACTATGTGCATTATCTCTGTACTGTGACATCACTATGTGCATTATCTCTGAACTGTGACATCACTATGTGCATTATCTCTGTACTGTGACCTCGCTATGTGCGTTATCTATGTACTGTGACCTCACTATGTGCATTATCTATGTACTGTGACATCACTATGTGTATTATCTCTGTATTGTGATATCACTGTGTTTATTATCTCTCTACTGTGACCTCACTATGTGCATTATCTCTGTAATGGGACATCACTATGTGCATTATCTATGTAATGTGACATCACTGTATTTATTATCTCTGTAATGTGACATCACTATGTGCATTATCTCTGTACTGTGACCCCACTACGTGCATTATCTCTGTACTGTGACCTCACTATGTGCATTTTCTCTGCACTGTGACATCACTATGTGCATTATCTATGTACTGAGACATCACTATGTTCATTATCTCTGTACTGTGACCTCACTATGTGCATTATCTCTGTAATGGGACATCACTATGTGCATTATCTATGTAATGTTACCTCACTATGTGCATTATCTTTGTACTGTGACATCACTATGTGCATTATCTATGTACTGTGATGTCACTATGTGCATTATATTTGTACTGTGACATCACTATGTGCATTATCTATTTACTGTGACCTCACTATGTGCATTATCTATGTACTGTGACATCACTATGTGCGTTATCTATGTACTGTGACCTCACTATGTGCATTATCTATTTACTGTGACCTCACTATGTGCATTATCTCTGTACTGTGACCTCACTATGTGGGTTATCTATGTACTGTGACCTCACTATGTGCATTATCTATGTATTGTGACATCACTATGTGCATTATCTCTGTACTCTGACCTCACTATGTGCATTATCTCTGTAATGGGACATCACTATGTGCATTATCTATGTAATGTTACCTCACTATGTGCATTATCTTTGTACTGTGACATCACTATGTGCATTATCTATGTACTGTGATGTCACTATGTGCATTATATTTGTACTGTGACATCACTATGTGCATTATCTATTTACTGTGACCTCACTATGTGCATTATCTATGTACTGTGACATCACTATGTGCGTTATCTATGTACTGTGACCTCACTATGTGCATTATCTATTTACTGTGACCTCACTATGTGCATTATCTCTGTACTGTGACCTCACTATGTGGGTTATCTATGTACTGTGACCTCACTATGTGCATTATCTATGTATTGTGACATCACTATGTGCATTATCTCTGTACTCTGACCTCACTATGTGCATTATCTCTGTACTCTGACCTCACTATGTGCATTATCTATGTACTGTGACCTCACTATGTGAATTATCTCTGTAATGTGACATCACTGTGTTTATAATCTCTGTACTGTGACCTCACTATGTGTTTTATCTCTGTAATGTGACATCACTGTGTTTATTATCTCTCTACTGTGACCTTACTATGTGCATTATCTCTGTACTGTGACCTCACTATGTTCATTATCTATGTAATGTGACCTCACTATGTGTATTATCTCTGTACTGTGACCTCACTATGTGCATTATCTATGTACTGTGACCTCACTATGTGCGTTATCTATGTACTGTGACATCACTATGTGCATTATCTCTCTACTGTGACCACACTATTTGCGTTATCTATGTACTGTGACCTCACTATGTGCATTATCTCTGTACTGTTATCTCACTATGTGCATTATCTATGTACTGTTACCTCACTATGTGCATTATCTATGTACTGTGACATCACTGTATTTATTATCTCTGTAATGTGACATCACTATGTGCATTATCTTTGTACTGTGACATCACTATGTGCATTATCTATGTACTGTGACGTCACTATGTGCATTATATTTGTACTGTGACATCACTATGTGCATTATCTATTTACTGTGACCTCACTATGTGCATTATCTATGTACTGTGACATCACTATGTGCGTTATCTATGTACTGTGACCTCACTATGTGCATTGTCTATTTACTGTGATCTCACTATGTGCATTATCTCTGTATTGTGACCTCACTATGTGCGTTATCTATGTACTGTGACCTCACTATGTGCGTTAGCTATGTACTGTGACCTCACTATGTGCATTATCTCTGTAATGTGACATCACTGTGTTTATTATCTCTCTACTGTGACCTCACTATTTGCATTATCTCTATACTGTGACATCACTGTGTATTATCTCTGTAATGTGACATCACTGTGTTTATTATCTCTGTACTGTAACATCACTATGTGTATTATCTCTGTACTGTGACATCACGGTGTTTATTATCTCTCTACTGTGACATCAATATGTGCATTATCTCTGTACTGTTACCTCACTATGTGCATTATCTATGTACTGTGACCTCACTATGTGCATTATCTATGTACTGTGACCTCACTATGTGTATGATCTTTGTAATGTGACATCTCTGTGTTTATTTTCTCTCTACTGTGACCTCACTATGTGCATTATCTCTGTACTGTGACTTCACTATGTGCATTTTCTATGTAACGTTACCTCACTATGTGCATTATCTCTGTACTGTGACCTCACTATGTGCATTATCTATGTAACGTTACCTCACTATGTGTATTATCTCTGTAATGTGACATCACTATGTGCGTTATCTATGTACTATGACCTCACTATGTGCATTATCTATGTACTGTGACATCACTATGTGCATTATCTATGTACTGTGACATCACTATGTGTATTATCTCTGTAATGTGACATCACTGTGTTTATTATCTCTCTACTGTGACCTCACTATGTCCATTATCTCTGTACTGTGACTTCACTATGTGCATTATCTATGTACTGTGACATCACTATGTGCATTATCTATGTACTGTGACATCACTATGTGTATTATCTCTGTAACGTGACATCACTGTGTTTATTATCTCTCTACTTTGACCTCACTATGTGCATTATCTCTGTACTGTGACATCACTATGTGTATTATCTCTGTAATGTGACATCACTGTGTTTATTATCTCTCTACTGTGACATCACTATGTGCATTATCTCTGTGCTGTGACATCACTATGTGTGTTATCTCTGTAATGTGACATCACTGTGATTATTATCTCTGTACTGTTATCTCACTATGTGCATTATCTATGTACTGTTACCTCACTATGTGCATTATCTATGTACTGTGACGTCACTGTATTTATTATCTCTGTAATGTGACATCACTATGTGCATTATCTTTGTACTGTGACATCACTATGTGCATTATCTATGTACTGTGACGTCACTATGTGCATTATATTTGTACTGTGACATCACTATGTGCATTATCTATTTACTGTGACCTCACTATGTGCATTATCTATGTACTGTGACATCACTATGTGCGTTATCTATGTACTGTGACCTCACTATGTGCATTATCTATTTACTGTGATCTCACTATGTGCATTATCTCTGTATTGTGACCTCACTATGTGCGTTATCTATGTACTGTGACCTCACTATGTGCGTTAGCTATGTACTGTGACCTCACTATGTGCATTATCTATGTACTCTGACCTCACTATGTGCATTATCTCTGTACTGTGACCTCACTGTGTTTATTATCTCTCTACTGTGACCTCACTATGTGCATTATCTCTGTACTGTGACCTCACTATGTGTATTATCTATGTAATGTGACCTCACTATGTGTATTATCTCTGTACTGTGACCTCACTATGTGCATTATCTATGTACTGTGACCTCACTATGTGCATTATCTTTGTACTGTGACATCACTATGTGCATTATCTCTGTACTGTGACCTCACTATGTGCATTATCTATGTACTGTGACCTCACTATGTGCGTTATCTATGTACTGTGACATCACTATGTGCATTATCTCTCTACTGTGACCACACTATTTGCATTATCTATGTACTGTGACCTCACTATGTGCATTATCTATGTACTGTGACATCACTATGTGCATTATCTCTGTAATGTGACATCACTGTATTTATTATCTCTGTAATGTGACATCACTATGTGCGCTATCTATGTACTGTGACCTCACTATGTGCATTATCTATGTACTGTGACATCACTTTGTGCATTATCTATGTACTGTGACATCACTATGTGTATTATCTCTGTACTGTGACATCACTATGTGGATTATCTCTCTAATGTGACATCACTGTGTTTATTATCTCTCTACTGTGACCTCACTATGTGCATTATCTCTGTACTGTGACCTCACTATGTGCATTATCTCTGTACTGTGACCTCACTATGTGCATTATCTATGTACTGTGACCTCACTATGTGCATTATCTATGTGCTGTGACATCACTATGTTCATTATCTCTGTGCTGTGACATCACTATGTGTATTATCTCTGTAATGTGACATCACTGTGTTTATTATCCCTGTACTGTAACATCACTATGTGTATTATCTCTGTGCTGTGACATCACTATGTGTATTATCTTTGTAATGTGACATCACTGTGTTTATTATCTCTCTACTGTGACCTCACTATTTGCATTATCTCTATACTGTGACATCACTATGTGTATTATCTCTGTAATGGGACATCACTGTGTTTATTATCTCTTTACTGTGACCTCACTATGTGCATTATGTATGTACTGTGACCTCACTATATGCATTATCTCTGTACTCTGACCTCACTATGTGCATTATCTCTGTAATATGACATCACTGTCTTTATTATCTCTCTACTGTGACCTCACTATGTGCATTATCTCTGTACTGTGACCTCACTATGTGCATTATCTCTGTACTGTGACCTCACTATGTGCATTATCTATGTGCTGTGACATCACTATGTGCAGTATCTCTGTGCTGTGACATCACTGTGTTTATTATCCCTGTACTGTAACATCACTATGTGTATTATCTTTGTAATGTGACATCACTGTGTTTATTATCTCTCTACTGTGACCTCACTATTTGCATTATCTCTATATTCTGACATCACTATGTGTATTATCTCTGTAATGTGACATCACTGTGTTTATTATCTCTCTACTGTGACATCACTATGTGTATTATCTCTGTAATGTGACATCACTGTGTTTATTATCTCTCTACTGTGACCTCACTATGTGCATGATCTATGTACTGTGACCTCACTATGTGCATTATCTATGTACTGTGACATCACTATGTGCATTATCTCTGTGCTGTGACATCACTATGTGTATTATCTCTGTAATGTGACATCACTGTGTTTATTATCCCTGTACTGTAACATCACTATGTGTATTATCTCTGTAATGTGACATCACTCTGTTTATTATCTCTCTACTGTGACATCACAATGTGCATTATCTCTGTGCTGTGACATCACTATGTGTATTATCTCTGTAATGTGACATCACTGTGTTTATTATCTCTGTACTGTGACATCAATATGTGTATTATCTCTGTAACGTGACATCACTGCGTTTATTATCTCTGTAATGTGACATCACTATGTGCATTATCTCTGTACTGTGACCTCACTATGTGCATTATCTATGTAACGTTACCTCACTATGTGTATTATCTCTGTAATGTGACATCACTGTATTTATTATCTCTGTAATGTGACATCACTATGTGCATTATCTCTGTACTGTGACATCACTATGTGCATTATCTATGTACTGTGACATCACTATGTGCATTATCTCTGTACTGTGACCTCACTATGTGCATTATCTCTGTACTGTGACATCACTATGTGCGTTATCTATGTACTGTGACCTCACTATGTGCATTATCTATGTACTGTGACATCACTATGTGTATTATCTCTGTAATGTGATATCACTGTGTTTATTATCTCTCTACTGTGACCTCACTATGTGCATTATCTATGTAATGTGACATCACTGTATTTATTATCTCTGTAATGTGACATCACTATGTGCATTATCTTTGTACTGTGACATCACTATGTGCATTATCTATGTACTGTGACATCACTATGTGCATTATCTATGTACTGTGACATCACTATGTGTATTATCTCTGTAACGTGACATCACTGTGTTTATTATCTCTCTACTTTGACCTCACTATGTGCATTATCTCTGTACTGTGACATCACTATGTGTATTATCTCTGTAATGTGACATCACTGTGTTTATTATCTCTCTACTGTGACATCACTATGTGCATTATCTCTGTGCTGTGACATCACTATGTGTGTTATCTCTGTAATGTGACATCACTGTGATTATTATCTCTGTACTGTTATCTCACTATGTGCATTATCTATGTACTGTTACCTCACTATGTGCATTATCTATGTACTGTGACGTCACTGTATTTATTATCTCTGTAATGTGACATCACTATGTGCATTATCTTTGTACTGTGACATCACTATGTGCATTATCTATGTACTGTGACGTCACTATGTGCATTATATTTGTACTGTGACATCACTATGTGCATTATCTATTTACTGTGACCTCACTATGTGCATTATCTATGTACTGTGACATCACTATGTGCGTTATCTATGTACTGTGACCTCACTATGTGCATTATCTATTTACTGTGATCTCACTATGTGCATTATCTCTGTATTGTGACCTCACTATGTGCGTTATCTATGTACTGTGACCTCACTATGTGCGTTAGCTATGTACTGTGACCTCACTATGTGCATTATCTATGTACTCTGACCTCACTATGTGCATTATCTCTGTACTGTGACCTCACTGTGTTTATTATCTCTCTACTGTGACCTCACTATGTGCATTATCTCTGTACTGTGACCTCACTATGTGCATTATCTATGTAATGTGACCTCACTATGTGTATTATCTCTGTACTGTGACCTCACTATGTGCATTATCTATGTACTGTGACCTCACTATGTGCATTATCTTTGTACTGTGACATCACTATGTGCATTATCTCTGTACTGTGACCTCACTATGTGCATTATCTATGTACTGTGACCTCACTATGTGCGTTATCTATGTACTGTGACATCACTATGTGCATTATCTCTCTACTGTGACCACACTATTTGCATTATCTATGTACTGTGACCTCACTATGTGCATTATCTATGTACTGTGACATCACTATGTGCATTATCTCTGTAATGTGACATCACTGTATTTATTATCTCTGTAATGTGACATCACTATGTGCGCTATCTATGTACTGTGACCTCACTATGTGCATTATCTATGTACTGTGACATCACTTTGTGCATTATCTATGTACTGTGACATCACTATGTGTATTATCTCTGTACTGTGACATCACTATGTGGATTATCTCTCTAATGTGACATCACTGTGTTTATTATCTCTCTACTGTGACCTCACTATGTGCATTATCTCTGTACTGTGACCTCACTATGTGCATTATCTCTGTACTGTGACCTCACTATGTGCATTATCTATGTACTGTGACCTCACTATGTGCATTATCTATGTGCTGTGACATCACTATGTTCATTATCTCTGTGCTGTGACATCACTATGTGTATTATCTCTGTAATGTGACATCACTGTGTTTATTATCCCTGTACTGTAACATCACTATGTGTATTATCTCTGTGCTGTGACATCACTATGTGTATTATCTTTGTAATGTGACATCACTGTGTTTATTATCTCTCTACTGTGACCTCACTATTTGCATTATCTCTATACTGTGACATCACTATGTGTATTATCTCTGTAATGGGACATCACTGTGTTTATTATCTCTTTACTGTGACCTCACTATGTGCATTATGTATGTACTGTGACCTCACTATATGCATTATCTCTGTACTCTGACCTCACTATGTGCATTATCTCTGTAATATGACATCACTGTCTTTATTATCTCTCTACTGTGACCTCACTATGTGCATTGTCTCTGTACTGTGACCTCACTATGTGCATTATCTCTGTACTGTGACCTCACTATGTGCATTATCTATGTGCTGTGACATCACTATGTGCAGTATCTCTGTGCTGTGACATCACTGTGTTTATTATCCCTGTACTGTAACATCACTATGTGTATTATCTTTGTAATGTGACATCACTGTGTTTATTATCTCTCTACTGTGACCTCACTATTTGCATTATCTCTATATTCTGACATCACTATGTGTATTATCTCTGTAATGTGACATCACTGTGTTTATTATCTCTCTACTGTGACATCACTATGTGTATTATCTCTGTAATGTGACATCACTGTGTTTATTATCTCTCTACTGTGACCTCACTATGTGCATGATCTATGTACTGTGACCTCACTATGTGCATTATCTATGTACTGTGACATCACTATGTGCATTATCTCTGTGCTGTGACATCACTATGTGTATTATCTCTGTAATGTGACATCACTGTGTTTATTATCCCTGTACTGTAACATCACTATGTGTATTATCTCTGTAATGTGACATCACTCTGTTTATTATCTCTCTACTGTGACATCACAATGTGCATTATCTCTGTGCTGTGACATCACTATGTGTATTATCTCTGTAATGTGACATCACTGTGTTTATTATCTCTGTACTGTGACATCAATATGTGTATTATCTCTGTAACGTGACATCACTGCGTTTATTATCTCTGTAATGTGACATCACTATGTGCATTATCTCTGTACTGTGACCTCACTATGTGCATTATCTATGTAACGTTACCTCACTATGTGTATTATCTCTGTAATGTGACATCACTGTATTTATTATCTCTGTAATGTGACATCACTATGTGCATTATCTCTGTACTGTGACATCACTATGTGCATTATCTATGTACTGTGACATCACTATGTGCATTATCTCTGTACTGTGACCTCACTATGTGCATTATCTCTGTACTGTGACATCACTATGTGCGTTATCTATGTACTGTGACCTCACTATGTGCATTATCTATGTACTGTGACATCACTATGTGTATTATCTCTGTAATGTGATATCACTGTGTTTATTATCTCTCTACTGTGACCTCACTATGTGCATTATCTATGTAATGTGACATCACTGTATTTATTATCTCTGTAATGTGACATCACTATGTGCATTATCTTTGTACTGTGACATCACTATGTGCATTATCTATGTACTGTGACGTCACTATTTGCATTATATTTGTACTGTGACATCACTATGTGCATTATCTATTTACTGTGACCTCACTATGTGCATTATCTATGTACTGTGACATCACTATGTGCGTTATCTATGTACTGTGACCTCACTATGTGCATTATCTATTTACTGTGACCTCACTATGTGCATTATCTCTGTACTGTGACCTCACTATGTGCGTTATCTATGTACTGTGACCTCACTATGTGCATTATCTATGTACTGTGACATCACTATGTGCATTATCTCTGTACTCTGAACTCACTATGTGCATTATCTCTGTACTCTGACCTCACTATGTGCATTATCTATGTACTGTGACCTCACTATGTGAATTATCTCTGTAATGTGACATCACTGTGTTTATAATCTCTGTACTGTGACCTCACTATGTGTTTTATCTCTGTAATGTGACATCACTGTGTTTATTATCTCTCTACTGTGACCTCACTATGTGCATTATCTCTGTACTGTTACCTCACTATGTGCATTATCTATGTAATGTGACCTCACTATGTGTATTATCTCTGTACTGTGACCTCACTATGTGCATTATCTATGTAATGTGACCTCACTATGTGTATTATCTCTGTACTGTGACCTCACTATGTGCGTTATCTATGTACTGTGACATCACTATGTGCATTATCTCTCTACTGTGACCACACTATTTGCGTTATCTATGTACTGTGACCTCACTATGTGCATTATCTATGTACTGTGACATCACTATGTGCATTATCTATGTACTGTGACATCACTATGTGTATTATCTCTCTAATGTGACATCACTGTGTTTATTATCTCTCTACTGTGACCTCACTATGTGCATTATCTCTGTACTGTGACCTCACTATGTGCATTATCAATGTACTGTGACATCACTATGTGCATTATCTCTGTGCTGTGACATCACTGTGTTTATTATCTCTCTACTGTGACCTCACTATGTGCATTATCTCTGTACTGTGACCTCACTATGTGCATTATCAATGTACTTTGACATCACTATGTGTATTATCTCTGTAATGTGACATCACTGTGTTTATTATCTCTCTACTGTGACATCAATATGTGTATTATCTCTGTAATGTGACATCTCTGTGTTTATTTTCTCTCTACTGTGACCTCACTATGTGCATTATCTCTGTACTGTGACCTCACTATGTGCATTATCTATGTACAGTGACCTCACTATGTGCATTATCTCTGTACTGTGACCTCACTATGTGCATTATCTCTGTAATGTGACATCACTGTATTTATTATCTCTGTAATGTGACATCACTATGTCCATTATCTCTGTACTGTGACCTCACTATGTGCATTATCTCTGTACTGTGACATCACTATGTGCATTATCTATGTACTGTGACATCACTATGTGCATTATCTCTGTACTGTGACCTCACTATGTGCATTATCTCTGTACTGTGACATCACTATGTGCGTTATCTATGTACTCTGACCTCACTATGTGCATTATCTATGTACTGTGACATCACTATGTGTATTATCTCTGTAATGTGATATCACTGTGTTTATTATCTCTCTACTGTGACCTCACTATGTGCATTATCTATGTAATGTGACATCACTGTATTTATTATCTCTGTAATGTGACATCACTATGTGCATTATCTTTGTACTGTGACATCACTATGTGCATTATCTATGTACTGTGACGTCACTATGTGCATTATATTTGTACTGTGACATCACTATGTGCATTATCTATTTACTGTGATCTCACTATGTGCATTATCTATGTACTGTGACATCACTATGTGCGTTATCTATGTACTGTGACCTCACTATGTGCATTATCTATTTACTGTGACCTCACTATGTGCATTATCTCTGTACTGTCACCTCACTATGTGCGTTATCTATGTACTGTGACCTCACTATGTGCATTATCTATGTACTGTGACATCACTATGTGCATTATCTCTGTACTCTGAACTCACTATGTGCATTATCTCTGTACTCTGACCTCACTATGTGCATTATCTATGTACTGTGACCTCACTATGTGAATTATCTCTGTAATGTGACATCACTGTGTTTATAATCTCTGTACTGTGACCTCACTATGTGTTTTATCTCTGTAATGTGACATCACTGTGTTTATTATCTCTCTACTGTGACCTCACTATGTGCATTATCTCTGTACTGTGACCTCACTATGTGCATTATCTATGTACTGTGACCTCACTATGTGCGTTATCTATGTACTGTGACATCACTATGTGCATTATCTCTCTACTGTGACCACACTATTTGCGTTATCTATGTACTGTGACCTCACTATGTGCATTATCTATGTACTGTGACATCACTATGTGCATTATCTCTGTACTGTGACCCCACTACGTGCATTATCTCTGTACTGTGACCTCACTATGTGCATTTTCTCTGCACTGTGACATCACTATGTGCATTATCTATGTACTGTGACATCACTATGTTCTTTATCTCTGTACTGTGACCTCACTATGTGCGTTATGTATGTACTGTGACCTCACTATGTGCATTATCTATGTACTGTGACCTCACTATGTGTATTATCTCTGTAATGTGACATCACTGTGTTTATTATCTCTCTACTGTGACCTCACTATGTGCATTATCTCTGTACTGTGACCTCACTATGTGTGTTATCTCTGTAATGTGACATCACTGTATTTATTATCTCTGTAATGTGACATCACTATGTCCATTATCTCTGTACTGTGGCATCACTATGTGCATTATCTATGTACTGTGACCTCACTATGTGCATTATCTCTGTATTGTGACAATACTATGTGCATTATCTATTTACTGTGACCTCACTATGTGCATTATCTATGTACTGTGACATCACTATGTGCATTATCTCTGTACTGTGACCTCACTATGTGCGTTATCTATGTACTGTGACCTCACTATGTGCATTATCTATGTGCTGTGACATCACTATGTGCATTATCTCTGTACTGTGACCTCACTATGTGCATTATCTATGTATTGTGACCTCACTATGTGCATTATCTATGTACTGTGACATCACTATGTGTATTATCTCTGTAATGTGATATCACTGTGTTTATTATCTCTCTACTGTGACCTCACTATGTGCATTATCTCTGTAATGTGACATCACTGTATTTATTATCTCTGTAATGTGACATCACTATGTGCATTATCTCTGTACTGTGACCTCACTACGTGCATTATCTCTGTACTCTGACCTCACTATGTGCATTATCTATGTACTGTGACCTCACTATGTGCATTATCTCAGTAGTCTGACCTCACTATTTGCATTATCTCTGTACTCTGACCTCACTATGTGCATTATCTATGTACTGTGACCTCACTATGTGCATTATCTATGTACTGTAACATCACTATTTGTATTATCCCTGTAATGTGACATCACTGTGTTTATTATCTCTCTACTGTGACCTCACTATGTGCATTATCTTTGTACTGTGACCTCACTATGTGCATTATCTATGTACTGTGACATCACTATGTGTATTATCTCTGTAATGTGACATCACTGTATTTATTATCTCTGTAATGTGACATCACTATGTGCATTATCTCTGTACTGTGACCTCACTACGTGCATTATCTCTGTACTCTGACCTCACTATGTGCATTATCTATGTACTGTGACATCACTATGTGTATTATCTCTGTAATGTGACATCACTGTATTTATTATCTCTGTAATGTGACATCACTATGTCCATTATCTCTGTACTGTGACCTCACTACGTGCATTATCTCTGTACTCTGACCTCACTATGTACGTTATCTATGTACTGTGACCTCACTATGTGTATTATCTCTGTAATGTGACATCACTGTGTTTATTATCTCTCTACTGTGATCTCACTATGTGCATTATCTCTGTACTGTGACCTAACTATGTGCATTATCTCTGTACTGTGACCACACTGTGTGCATTATCTCTGTACTGTGAGCTAACTATGTGCATTATCTCTGTACTGTGACCTAACTATGTGCATTATCTATGTAATGTGACCTAACTATGTGCATTATCTATGTACTGTGACATCACTATGTGCATTATCTATGTACTGTGACCTCAATATGTGTATTATCTCTGTGCTATGACCTCACTATGTGCATTATCTATGTACTGTGACCTCACTATGTGCATTATCTATGTACTGTGACATCACTATGTGCATTATCTATGTACTGTGACCTCACTATGTGCATTATCTCTGTAGTGTGACCTCACTATGTGCATTATCTCTGTACTCTGACATCACTATGTGTATTATCTCTGTAATGTGACCTCACTATTTGTATTATCTCTGTAATGTGACATCACTGTGTTTATTATCTCTCTCCTGTGACCTCACTATGTGCATTATCTCTGTACTGTGACATCACTATGTGCATTATCTATGTACTGTGACCTCACTATGTGCATTATCTATGTACTGTGACATCACTATGTGCATTATCTCTGTACTGTGACCTCACTATGTGCGTTATCTATGTACTGTGACCTGACTATGTGCATTATCTATGTACTGTGACATCACTATGTGCATGATCTATATACTGTGACATCACTATGTGTATTATCTCTCTAATGTGACATCACTGTGTTTATTATCTCTCTACTGTGACCTCACTATGTGCATTATCTCTGTACTGTGACCTCACTATGTGCATTATCTATGTACTGTGACATCACTATGTGTATTATCTCTGTAATGTGACATCACTGTGTTTATTATCTCTCTACTGTGACATCACTATGTGCATTATCTCTGTGCTGTGACATCACTATGTGTGTTATCTCTGTAATGTGACATCACTGTGATTATTATCTCTGTACTGTTATCTCACTATGTGCATTATCTATGTACTGTTACCTCACTATGTGCATTATCTATGTACTGTGACATCACTGTATTTATTATCTCTGTAATGTGACATCACTATGTGCATTATCTTTGTACTGTGACATCACTATGTGCATTATCTATGTACTGTGACGTCACTATGTGCATTATATTTGTACTGTGACATCACTATGTGCATTATCTATTTACTGTGACCTCACTATGTGCATTATCTATGTACTGTGACATCACTATGTGCGTTATCTATGTACTGTGACCTCACTATGTGCATTGTCTATTTACTGTGATCTCACTATGTGCATTATCTCTGTATTGTGACCTCACTATGTGCGTTATCTATGTACTGTGACCTCACTATGTGCGTTAGCTATGTACTGTGACCTCACTATGTGCATTATCTCTGTAATGTGACATCACTGTGTTTATTATCTCTCTACTGTTACCTCACTATTTGCATTATCTCTATACTGTGACATCACTATGTGTATTATCTCTGTAATGTGACATCACTGTGTTTATTATCTCTGTACTGTAACATCACTATGTGTATTATCTCTGTACTGTGACATCACGGTGTTTATTATCTCTCTACTGTGACATCAATATGTGCATTATCTCTGTACTGTTACCTCACTATGTGCATTATCTATGTACTGTGACCTCACTATGTGCATTATCTATGTACTGTGACCTCACTATGTGTATTATCTCTGTAATGTGACATCTCTGTGTTTATTTTCTCTCTACTGTGACCTCACTATGTGCATTATCTCTGTACTGTGACTTCACTATGTGCATTTTCTATGTAACGTTACCTCACTATGTGCATTATCTCTGTACTGTGACCTCACTATGTGCATTATCTATGTAACGTTACCTCACTATGTGTATTATCTCTGTAATGTGACATCACTATGTGCGTTATCTATGTACTATGACCTCACTATGTGCATTATCTATGTACTGTGACATCACTATGTGCATTATCTATGTACTGTGACATCACTATGTGTATTATCTCTGTAATGTGACATCACTGTGTTTATTATCTCTCTACTGTGACCTCACTATGTCCATTATCTCTGTACTGTGACTTCACTATGTGCATTATCTATGTATTGTGACCTCACTATGTGCATTATCTATGTACTGTGACATCACTATGTGCATTATCTATGTACTGTGACATCACTATGTGTATTATCTCTGTAACGTGACATCACTGTGTTTATTATCTCTCTACTTTGACCTCACTATGTGCATTATCTCTGTACTGTGACATCACTATGTGTATTATCTCTGTAATGTGACATCACTGTGTTTACTATCTCTCTACTGTGACATCACTATGTACATTATCTCTGTGCTGTGACATCACTATGTGTGTTATCTCTGTAATGTGACATCACTATGTGCATTATCTATGTACTGTTACCTCACTATGTGCATTATCTATGTACTGTGACGTCACTGTATTTATTATCTCTGTAATGTGACATCACTATGTGCATTATCTTTGTACTGTGACATCACTATGTGCATTATCTATGTACTGTGACGTCACTATGTGCATTATATTTGTACTGTGACATCACTATGTGCATTATCTATTTACTGTGACCTCACTATGTGCATTATCTATGTACTGTGACATCACTATGTGCGTTATCTATGTACTGTGACCTCACTATGTGCATTATCTATTTACTGTGATCTCACTATGTGCATTATCTCTGTATTGTGACCTCACTATGTGCGTTATCTATGTACTGTGACCTCACTATGTGCGTTAGCTATGTACTGTGACCTCACTATGTGCATTATCTATGTACTCTGACCTCACTATGTGCATTATCTCTGTACTGTGACCTCACTGTGTTTATTATCTCTCTACTGTGACCTCACTATGTGCATTATCTCTGTACTGTGACCTCACTATGTGCATTATCTATGTAATGTGACCTCACTATGTGTATTATCTCTGTACTGTGACCTCACTATGTGCATTATCTATGTACTGTGACCTCACTATGTGCATTATCTTTGTACTGTGACATCACTATGTGCATTATCTCTGTACTGTGACCTCACTATGTGCATTATCTATGTACTGTGACCTCACTATGTGCGTTATCTATGTACTGTGACATCACTATGTGCATTATCTCTCTACTGTGACCACACTATTTGCATTATCTATGTACTGTGACCTCACTATGTGCATTATCTATGTACTGTGACATCACTATGTGCATTATCTCTGTAATGTGACATCACTGTATTTATTATCTCTGTAATGTGACATCACTATGTGCGCTATCTATGTACTGTGACCTCACTTTGTGCATTATCTATGTACTGTGACATCACTTTGTGCATTATCTATGTACTGTGACATCACTATGTGTATTATCTCTGTACTGTGACATCACTATGTGGATTATCTCTCTAATGTGACATCACTGTGTTTATTATCTCTCTACTGTGACCTCACTATGTGCATTATCTCTGTACTGTGACCTCACTATGTGCATTATCTCTGTACTGTGACCTCACTATGTGCATTATCTATGTACTGTGACCTCACTATGTGCATTATCTATGTGCTGTGACATCACTATGTTCATTATCTCTGTGCTGTGACATCACTATGTGTATTATCTCTGTAATGTGACATCACTGTGTTTATTATCCCTGTACTGTAACATCACTATGTGTATTATCTTTGTAATGTGACATCACTGTGTTTATTATCTCTCTACTGTGACCTCACTATTTGCATTATCTCTATACTGTGACATCACTATGTGTATTATCTCTGTAATGGGACATCACTGTGTTTATTATCTCTTTACTGTGACCTCACTATGTGCATTATGTATGTACTGTTACCTCACTATATGCATTATCTCTGTACTCTGACCTCACTATGTGCATTATCTCTGTAATATGACATCACTGTCTTTATTATCTCTCTACTGTGACCTCACTATGTGCATTATCTCTGTACTGTGACCTCACTATGTGCATTATCTATGTACTGTGACCTCACTATGTGCATTATCTATGTGCTGTGACATCACTATGTGCAGTATCTCTGTGCTGTGACATCACTGTGTTTATTATCCCTGTACTGTAACATCACTGTGTGTATTATCTTTGTAATGTGACATCACTGTGTTTATTATCTCTCTACTGTGACCTCACTATTTGCATTATCTCTATATTCTGACATCACTATGTGTATTATCTCTGTAATGTGACATCACTGTGTTTATTATCTCTCTACTGTGACATCACTATGTGTATTATCTCTGTAATGTGACATCACTGTGTTTATTATCTCTCTACTGTGACCTCACTATGTGCATGATCTATGTACTGTGACCTCACTATGTGCATTATCTATGTACTGTGACATCACTATGTGCATTATCTCTGTGCTGTGACCTCACTATTTGCATTATCTCTATATTCTGACATCACTATGTGTATTATCTCTGTAATGTGACATCACTGTGTTTATTATCCCTGTACTGTAACATCACTATGTGTATTATCTCTGTAATGTGACATCACTCTGTTTATTATCTCTCTACTGTGACATCACAATGTGCATTATCTCTGTGCTGTGACATCACTATGTGTATTATCTCTGTAATGTGACATCACTGTGTTTATTATCTCTGTACTGTGACATCAATATGTGTATTATCTCTGTAACGTGACATCACTGCGTTTATTATCTCTGTAATGTGACATCACTATGTGCATTATCTCTGTACTGTGACCTCACTATGTGCATTATCTATGTAACGTTACCTCACTATGTGTATTATCTCTGTAATGTGACATCACTGTATTTATTATCTCTGTAATGTGACATCACTATGTGCATTATCTCTGTACTGTGACATCACTATGTGCATTATCTATGTACTGTGACATCACTATGTGCATTATCTCTGTACTGTGACCTCACTATGTGCATTATCTCTGTACTGTGACATCACTATGTGCGTTATCTATGTACTGTGACCTCACTATGTGCATTATCTATGTACTGTGACATCACTATGTGTATTATCTCTGTAATGTGATATCACTGTGTTTATTATCTCTCTACTGTGACCTCACTATGTGCATTATCTATGTAATGTGACATCACTGTATTTATTATCTCTGTAATGTGACATCACTATGTGCATTATCTTTGTACTGTGACATCACTATGTGCATTATCTATGTACTGTGATGTCACTATTTGCATTATATTTGTACTGTGACATCACTATGTGCATTATCTATTTACTGTGACCTCACTATGTGCATTATCTATGTACTGTGACATCACTATGTGCGTTATCTATGTACTGTGACCTCACTATGTGCATTATCTATTTACTGTGACCTCACTATGTGCATTATCTCTGTACTGTGACCTCACTATGTGCGTTATCTATGTACTGTGACCTCACTATGTGCATTATCTATGTACTGTGACATCACTATGTGCATTATCTCTGTACTCTGAACTCACTATGTGCATTATCTCTGTACTCTGACCTCACTATGTGCATTATCTATGTACTGTGACCTCACTATGTGAATTATCTCTGTAATGTGACATCACTGTGTTTATAATCTCTGTACTGTGACCTCACTATGTGTTTTATCTCTGTAATGTGACATCACTGTGTTTATTATCTCTCTACTGTGACCTCACTATGTGCATTATCTCTGTACTGTTACCTCACTATGTGCATTATCTATGTAATGTGACCTCACTATGTGTATTATCTCTGTACTGTGACCTCACTATGTGCATTATCTATGTAATGTGACCTCACTATGTGTATTATCTCTGTACTGTGACCTCACTATGTGCGTTATCTATGTACTGTGACATCACTATGTGCATTATCTCTCTACTGTGACCACACTATTTGCGTTATCTATGTACTGTGACCTCACTATGTGCATTATCTATGTACTGTGACATCACTATGTGCATTATCTATGTACTGTGACATCACTATGTGTATTATCTCTCTAATGTGACATCACTGTGTTTATTATCTCTCTACTGTGACCTCACTATGTGCATTATCTCTGTACTGTGACCTCACTATGTGCATTATCAATGTACTGTGACATCACTATGTGCATTATCTCTGTGCTGTGACATCACTGTGTTTATTATCTCTCTACTGTGACCTCACTATGTGCATTATCTCTGTACTGTGACCTCACTATGTGCATTATCAATGTACTTTGACATCACTATGTGTATTATCTCTGTAATGTGACATCACTGTGTTTATTATCTCTCTACTGTGACATCAATATGTGTATTATCTCTGTAATGTGACATCTCTGTGTTTATTTTCTCTCTACTGTGACCTCACTATGTGCATTATCTCTGTACTGTGACCTCACTATGTGCATTATCTATGTACAGTGACCTCACTATGTGCATTATCTCTGTACTGTGACCTCACTATGTGCATTATCTCTGTAATGTGACATCACTGTATTTATTATCTCTGTAATGTGACATCACTATGTGCATTATCTCTGTACTGTGACCTCACTATGTGCATTATCTCTGTACTGTGACATCACTATGTGCATTATCTATGTACTGTGACATCACTATGTGCATTATCTCTGTACTGTGACCTCACTATGTGCATTATCTCTGTACTGTGACATCACTATGTGCGTTATCTATGTACTGTGACCTCACTATGTGCATTATCTATGTACTGTGACATCACTATGTGTATTATCTCTGTAATGTGATATCACTGTGTTTATTATCTCTCTACTGTGACCTCACTATGTGCATTATCTATGTAATGTGACATCACTGTATTTATTATCTCTGTAATGTGACATCACTATGTGCATTATCTTTGTACTGTGACATCACTATGTGCATTATCTATGTACTGTGACGTCACTATGTGCATTATATTTGTACTGTGACATCACTATGTGCATTATCTATTTACTGTGATCTCACTATGTGCATTATCTATGTACTGTGACATCACTATGTGCGTTATCTATGTACTGTGACCTCACTATGTGCATTATCTATTTACTGTGACCTCACTATGTGCATTATCTCTGTACTGTCACCTCACTATGTGCGTTATCTATGTACTGTGACCTCACTATGTGCATTATCTATGTACTGTGACATCACTATGTGCATTATCTCTGTACTCTGAACTCACTATGTGCATTATCTCTGTACTCTGACCTCACTATGTGCATTATCTATGTACTGTGACCTCACTATGTGAATTATCTCTGTAATGTGACATCACTGTGTTTATAATCTCTGTACTGTGACCTCACTATGTGTTTTATCTCTGTAATGTGACATCACTGTGTTTATTATCTCTCTACTGTGACCTCACTATGTGCATTATCTCTGTACTGTGACCTCACTATGTGCATTATCTATGTAATGTGACCTCACTATGTGTATTATCTCTGTACTGTGACCTCACTATGTGCATTATCTATGTACTGTGACCTCACTATGTGCGTTATCTATGTACTGTGACATCACTATGTGCATTATCTCTCTACTGTGACCACACTATTTGCGTTATCTATGTACTGTGACCTCACTATGTGCATTATCTATGTACTGTGACATCACTATGTGCATTATCTCTGCACTGTGACCCCACTACGTGCATTATCTCTGTACTGTGACCTCACTATGTGCATTTTCTCTCCACTGTGACATCACTATGTGCATTATCTATGTACTGTGACATCACTATGTTCTTTATCTCTGTACTGTGACCTCACTATGTGCGTTATGTATGTACTGTGACCTCACTATGTGCATTATCTATGTACTGTGACCTCACTATGTGTATTATCTCTGTAATGTGACATCACTGTGTTTATTATCTCTCTACTGTGACCTCACTATGTGCATTATCTCTGTACTGTGACCTCACTATGTGTGTTATCTCTGTAATGTGACATCACTGTATTTATTATCTCTGTAATGTGACATCACTATGTCCATTATCTCTGTACTGTGGCATCACTATGTGCATTATCTATGTACTGTGACCTCACTATGTGCATTATCTCTGTATTGTGACAATACTATGTGCATTATCTATTTACTGTGACCTCACTATGTGCATTATCTATGTACTGTGACATCACTATGTGCATTATCTCTGTACTGTAACCTCACTATGTGCATTATCTATGTACTGTGACCTCACTATGTGCATTATCTATGTACTGTGACATCACTATGTGCATTATCTATGTACTGTGACATCACTATGTGTATTATCTCTGTAATGTGACATCACTATGTGCATTTTCTATGTACTATGACATCACTATGTGCATTATCTCTGTACTGTGACCTCACTATGTGCGTTATCTATGTACTGTGACCTCACTATGTGCATTATCTATGTATTGTGACCTCACTATGTGCATTATCTATGTACTGTGACATCACTATGTGTATTATCTCTGTAATGTGACATCACTGTGTTTATTATCTCTCTACTGTGACCTCACTATGTGCATTATCTCTGTAATGTGACATCACTGTATTTATTATCTCTGTAATGTGACATCACTATGTGCATTATCTCTGTACTGTGACCTCACTACGTGCATTATCTCTGTACTCTGACCTCACTATGTGCATTATCTATGTACTGTAACCTCACTATGTGTATTATCTCTGTAATGTGACATCACTGTATTTATTATCTCTGTAATGTGACATCACTATGTGCATTATCTCTGTACTGTGACCTCACTACGTGCATTATCTCTGTACTCTGACCTCACTATGTGCATTATCTATGTACTGTGACCTCACTATGTGCATTATCTCTGTAGTGTGACCTCACTATTTGCATTAACTCTGTACTCTGACCTCACTATGTGCATTATCTATGTACTGTGACCTCACTATGTGCATTATCTCAGTAGTCTGACCTCACTATTTGCATTATCTCTGTACTCTGACCTCACTATGTGCATTATCTATGTACTGTGACCTCACTATGTGCATTATCTATGTACTGTAACATCACTATTTGTATTATCCCTGTAATGTGACATCACTGTGTTTATTATCTCTCTACTGTGACCTCACTATGTGCATTATCTTTGTACTGTGACCTCACTATGTGCATTATCTATGTACTGTGACATCACTATGTGTATTATCTCTGTAATGTGACATCACTGTATTTATTATCTCTGTAATGTGACATCACTATGTGCATTATCTCTGTACTGTGACCTCACTACGTGCATTATCTCTGTACTCTGACCTCACTATGTGCATTATCTATGTACTGTGACATCACTATGTGTATTATCTCTGTAATGTGACATCACTGTATTTATTATCTCTGTAATGTGACATCACTATGTGCATTATCTCTGTACTGTGACCTCACTACGTGCATTATCTCTGTACTCTGACCTCACTATGTACGTTATCTATGTACTGTGACCTCACTATGTGTATTATCTCTGTAATGTGACATCACTGTGTTTATTATCTCTCTACTGTGATCTCACTATGTGCATTATCTCTGTACTGTGACCACACTGTGTGCATTATCTCTGTACTGTGAGCTAACTATGTGCATTATCTCTGTACTGTGACCTAACTATGTGCATTATCTATGTAATGTGACCTAACTATGTGCATTATCTATGTACTGTGACATCACTATGTGCATTATCTATGTACTGTGACCTCAATATGTGTATTATCTCTGTGCTATGACCTCACTATGTGCATTATCTATGTACTGTGACCTCACTATGTGCATTATCTATGTACTGTGACATCACTATGTGCATTATCTATGTACTGTGACCTCACTATGTGCATTATCTCTGTAGTGTGACCTCACTATGTGCATTATCTCTGTACTCTGACATCACTATGTGTATTATCTCTGTAATGTGACCTCACTATTTGTATTATCTCTGTAATGTGACATCACTGTGTTTATTATCTCTCTCCTGTGACCTCACTATGTGCATTATCTCTGTACTGTGACATCACTATGTGCATTATCTATGTACTGTGACCTCACTATGTGCATTATCTATGTACTGTGACATCACTATGTGCATTATCTCTGTACTGTGACATCACTATGTGCATTATCTATGTACTGTGACCTGACTATGTGCATTATCTATGTACTGTGACATCACTATGTGCATGATCTATATACTGTGACATCACTATGTGTATTATCTCTCTAATGTGACATCACTGTGTTTATTATCTCTCTACTGTGACCTCACTATGTGCATTATCTCTGTACTGTGACCTCACTATGTGCATTATCTATGTACTGTGACCTCACTATGTGCATTATCTATGTACTGTGACATCACTATGTGCATTATCTCTGTGCTGTGACATTACTATGTGTATTATCTCTGTAATGTGACATCACTGTGTTTATTATCTCTCTACTGTGACCTCACTATTTGCATTATATCTATACTGTGACATCACTATGTGTGTTATCTCTGTACTGTGACATCACTATGTGTATTATCTCTTTAATGTGACATCACTGTCTTTATTTTCTCACTACTGTGACCTCACTATGTGCATTATCTCTGTACTGTGACCTCACTATGTGCATTATATATGTACTGTGACCTCACTATGTGCATTATCTATGTACTGTGACCTCACTATGTGCATTATCTATGTACTGTGACTTCACTATGTGCATTATCTCTGTACTGTGACATCACTATGTGTATTATCTCTGTAACGTGACATCACTGTGCTTATTATCTCTGTACTGTGACATCACTATGTCTATTATCTCTGTAATGTGACATCACTGTGTTTATTATCTCTCTACTGTGACCTCACTATGTGCATTATCTCTGTACTGTGACATCAGTATGTGTATTATCTCTGTAACGTGACATCACTGTACTTATTATCTCTGTACTGTGACATCACTATGTCTATTATCTCTGTAATGTGACATCACTGTGTTTATTATCTCTCTACTGTGACCTCACTATGTGCATTATCTCTGAACTGTGACCTCACTATGTGCATTATCTATGTAATGTTACCTCACTATGTCTATTATCTCTGTAATGGGACATCACTGTATTTATTATCTCTGTACTGTGACATCACTATGTGCATTATCTATGTACTGTGACCTCACTATGTGCATTATCTCTGTACTGTGACATCACTATGTGCATTATCTATTTACTGTGACCTCACTATGTGCATTATCTATGTACTGTGACATCACTATATGCATTATCTATGTACTGTGATATCACTATATGTATTATCTCTGTAATGTGACATCACTATGTGTATTTTCTCTGTAACGTGACATCAATGTGTTTATTATCTCTCTACTGTGACCTCACTATGTCTATTATCTCTGTAATGTGACATCACTGTGTTTATTATCTCTCTACTGTGACCTCACTATGTGCATTATCTCTGTACTGTCACCTCACTATGTGTATTATCTCTGTAATGTGACATCACTGTATTTATTATCTCTGTAACGTGACATCACTATGTGCATTATCTCTGTACTGTGGCATCACTATGTGCATTATCTATGTACTGTGACCTCTCTATGTGCATTATCTCTGTATTGTGACATCACTATGTGCATTATCTATTTACTGTGACCTCACTATGTACATTATCTATGTACTGTGACCTCACTATGTGCATTATCTATGTACTGTGACATCACTATGTGCATTATCTATGTACTGTGACATCACTATGTGTATTATCTCTGTACTGTGACATCACTATGTGCATTATCTATGTACTATGACATCACTATGTGCATTATCTCTGTACTGTGACCTCACTATGTGCATTATCTATGTACTGTGACATCACTATGTGCATTATCTATGTACTGTGACATCACTATGTGTATTATCTCTGTACTGTGACATCACTATGTGCATTATCTATGTACTATGACATCACTATGTGCATTATCTCTGTAATGTGACATCACTGTATTTATTATCTATGTACTGTGACCTCACTATGTGCATTATCTCTGTAATGTGACATCACTGTGTTTATTATCTGTCTACTGTGACCTCACTATGTGCATTATCTCTGTAGTTTGACCTCACTATTTGCATTATCTCTGTACTCTGACCTCATTATGTGCATTATCTATGTACTGTGACCTCACTATGTGAATTATCTCTGTAATGTGACATCACTGTGTTTATTATCTCTCTACTGTGACCTCACTATGTGCATTATCTCTGTACTGTGACCTCACTACGTGCATTATCTCTGTACTCTGACCTCACTATGAGCATTATCTATGTACTGTGACCTCACTATGTGCATTATCTATATACTGTGACCTCACTATGTGCATTATCTCTGTAGTGTGACCTCACTATGTGCATTATCTCTGTAATGTGACATCACTCTGTTTATTATCTCTGTACTGTGACCTCACTGTGTTTATTATCTCTCTACTGTGACCTCACTATGTGCATTATCTCTGTACTGTGACCTCACTATGTGCATTATCTCTGTAATGTGACATCACTGTGTTTATTATCTCTCTACTGTGACCTCACTATGTGCATTATCTCTGTACTGTGACCTCACTATGTGCATTATCTATGTAATGTGACCTCACTATGTGTATTATCTCTCTAATGTGACATCACTGTGTTTATTATCTCTGTAATGTGAGATCACTATGTGCATTATCTCTGTACTGTGACATCACTATGTGCATTATCTATGTACTGTGACCTCACTATGTGCATTATCTATGTACTGTGAGATCACTATGTGCATTATCTCTGTACTGTGACCTCACTATGTGCGTTATCTATGTACTGTGACCTGACTATGTGCATTATCTATGTACTGTGACATCACTATGTGCATGATCTATATACTGTGACATCACTATGTGTATTATCTCTCTAATGTGACATCACTGTGTTTATTATCTCTCTACTGTGACCTCACTATGTGCATTATCTCTGTACTGTGACCTCACTATGTGCATTATCTATGTACTGTGACCTCACTATGTGCATTATCTATGTACTGTGACATCACTATGTGCATTATCTCTGTGCTGTGACATTACTATGTGTATTATCTCTGTAATGTGACATCACTGTGTTTATTATCTCTCTACTGTGACCTCACTATTTGCATTATCTCTATACTGTGACATCACTATGTGTGTTATCTCTGTACTGTGACATCACTATGTGTATTATCTCTGTAATGTGACATCACTGTGTTTATTTTCTCACTACTGTGACCTCACTATGTGCATTATCTCTGTACTGTGACCTCACTATGTGCATTATCTATGTACTCTGACCTCACTATGTGCATTATCTATGTACTATGACCTCACTATGTGCATTTTCTCTGTACTGTGACATCACTATGTGTATTATCTCTGTAACGTGACATCACTGTGCTTATTATCTCTGTACTGTGACATCACTATGTCTATTATCTCTGTAATGTGACATCACTGTGTTTATTATCTCTCTACTGTGACCTCACTATGTGCATTATCTCTGAACTGTGACCTCACTATGTGCATTATCTCTGTAATGTGACATCACTGTATTTATTATCTCTGTAATGTGACATCACTGTATTTATTATCTCTGTAATGTGACATCACTATGTGCATTATCTCTGTACTGTGACCTCACTATGTGCATTATCTCTGTACTGTGACATCACTATGTGTATTATCTCTGTAATGTGACATCACTGTATTTATTATCTCTGTAATGTGACATCACTATGTGCATTATCTCTGTACTGTGACATCACTATGTGCATTATCTCTGTACTGTGACATCACTATGTGCATTATCTCTGTACTGTGACATCACTGTATTTATTATCTCTGTAATGTGACATCACTGTATTTATTATCTCTGTAATATGACATCACTATGTGCATTATCTCTGTACTGTGACCTCACTATGTGCATTATCTCTGAACTGTGACCTCACTATGTGCATTATCTCTGTAATGTGACATCACTGTATTTATTATCTCTGTAATGTGACATCACTGTATTTATTATCTCTGTAATATGACATCACTATGTGCATTATCTCTGTACTGTGACCTCACTATGTGCATTATCTCTGTACTGTGACATCACTATGTGTATTATCTCTGTAATGTGACATCACTGTATTTATTATCTCTGTAATATGACATCACTATGTGCATTATCTCTCTACTGTGACCTCACTATGTGCATTATCTCTGAACTGTGACCTCACTATGTGCATTATCTCTGTAATGTGACATCACTGTATTTATTATCTCTGTAATGTGACATCACTGTATTTATTATCTCTGTAATATGACATCACTATGTGCATTATCTCTGTACTGTGACCTCACTATGTGCATTATCTCTGTACTGTGACATCACTATGTGTATTATCTCTGTAATGTGACATCACTGTATTTATTATCTCTGTAATGTGACATCACTATGTGCATTATCTCTGTACTGTGACATCACTATGTGCATTATCTATGTACTGTGACCTCACTATGTGCATTATCTCTGTACTGTGACATCACTATGTGCATTATCTATTTACTGTGACCTCACTATGTGTATTATCTATGTACTGTGACATCACTATGTGCATTATCTATGTACTGTGACATCACTATGTGTATTATCTCTGTAATGTGACATCACTATATGTATTTTCTCTGTAACGTGACATCACTATGTGCATTATCTCTGTAATGTGACATCACTGTGCTTATTATCTCTCTACTGTGACCTCACTATGTGCATTATCTCTGTACTGTGACCTCACTATGTGTATTATCTCTGTAATGTGACATCACTATTTATTATCTCTGTAATGTGACATCACTATGTGCATTATCTCTGTACTGTGGCATCACTATGTGCATTATCTATGTACTGTGACCTCACTATGTGCATTATCTCTGTATTGTGACATCACTATGTGCATTATCTATTTACTGTGACCTCACTATGTGCATTATCTATGTACTGTGACCTCACTATGTGCATTATCTATGTACTGTGACCTCACTATGTGCATTATCTCTGTACTGTGACATCACTATGTCTATTATCTCTGTACTGTGACATCACTATGTCTATTATCTCTGTAATGTGACATCACTGTGTTTATTATCTCTCTACTGTGACCTCATTATGTGCATTATCTCTGAACTGTGACCTCACTATGTGCATTATCTATGTAATGTTACCTCACTATGTCTATTATCTCTGTAATGTGACATCACTGTATTTATTATATCTGTAATGTGACATCACTATGTGCATTATCTCTGTACTGTGACCTCACTATGTGCATTATCTCTGTACTGTGACATCACTATGTGTATTATCTCTGTAACGTGACATCACTGTGCTTATTATCTCTGTACTGTGACATCACTATGTCTATTATCTCTGTAATGTGACATCACTGTGTTTATTATCTCTCTAGTGTGACCTCACTATGTGCATTATCTCTGAACTGTGACCTCACTATGTGCATTATCTATGTAATGTTACCTCACTATGTCTATTATCTTTGTAATGTGACATCACTGTATTTATTATCTCTGTAATGTGACATCACTGTGTGCATTATCTCTGTACTGTGACATCACTATGTGCATTATCTATGTACTGTGACCTCACTATGTGCATTATCTCTGTACTGTGACATCACTATGTGCATTATCTATTTACTGTGACCTCACTATGTGCATTATCTATGTACTGTGACATCACTATATGCATTATCTCTGTACTCTGACCTCTCTATGTGCGTTATGTATGTACTGTGACCTCACTATGTGTATTATCTCTGTAATGTGACATCACTGAGTTTATTATCTCTCTACTGTGACCTCACTATTTGCATTATCTCTATACTGTGACATCACTATGTGCATTATCTATGTACTGTGACATCACTATGTGTATTATCTCTGTAATGTGACATCACTATGTGTATATTCTCTGTAACGTGACATCACTGTGCTTATTATCTCTGTACTGTGACATCACTATGTGCATTATCTCTGTCCTGTGACATTACTATGTGTGTTATTTCTGTACTGTGACATCACTATGTGTATTATCTCTGTAATGTGACATCACTGTGTTTATTTTCTCACTACTGTGACCTCACTATGTGCATTATCTCTGTACTGTGACATCACTATGTGCATTATCTCTGTACTGTGACCTCACTATGTGCATTATATATGTACTGTGACCTCACTATGTGCATTATCTCTGTACTGTGACCTCACTATTTGCATTATCTATGTACTATGACCTCACTATGTGCATTATCTCTGTACTGTGACATCACTATGTGTATTATCTCTGTAACGTGACATCACTGTGCTTATTATCTCTGTACTGTGACATCACTGTGTCTATTATCTCTGTAATGTGACATCACTGTGTTTATTATCTCTCTACTGTGACCTCACTATGTGCATTATCTCTGAACTGTGACCTCACTATGTGCATTATCTATGTAATGTTACCTCACTATGTCTATTATCTCTGTAATGTGACATCACTGTATTTATTATCTCTGTAATGTGACATCACTATGTGCATTATCTCTGTACTGTGACCTCACTATGTGCATTATCTCTGTACTGTGACATCACTATGTGTATTATCTCTGTAACATGACATCACTGTGCTTATTATCTCTGTACTGTGACCTCACTATGTGCATTATCTCTGTACTGTGACCTCACTATGTGTATTATCTCTGTAATGTGACATCACTGTGTTTATTATCTCTCTACTGTGACCTGACTATGTGCATTATCTATGTAATGTTACCTCACTATGTCTATTATCTCTGTAATGTGACATCACTGTATTTATTATCTCTGTAATGTGACATCACTATGTGCATTATCTCTGTACTGTGACATCACTATGTGCATTATCTCTGTACTTTGACCTCTCTATGTGCGTTATCTATGTACTGTGACCTCACTATGTGCATTATCTATGTACTGTGACATCACTATGTGCATTATCTATGTACTGTGACATCACTATGTGTATTATCTCTGTAATGTGACATCACTATGTGTATTTTCTCTGTAACGTGACATCACTGTGCTTATTATCTCTGTACTGTGACATCACTATGTGCATTATCTCTGTGCTGTGACATTACTATGTGTATTATCTCTGTAATGTGACATCACTGTGTTTATTATCTCTCTACTGTGACCTCACTATTTGCATTATCTCTATACTGTGACATCACTATGTGTGTTATCTCTGTACTGTGACATCACTATGTGTATTATCTCTGTAATGTGACATCACTGTGTTTATTTTCTCACTACTGTGACCTCACTATGTGCATTATCTCTGTACTGTGACATCACTATGTGCATTATCTCTGTACTGTGACCTCACTATGTGCATTATATATGTACTGTGACCTCACTATGTGCATTATCTATGTACTGTGACATCACTATGTGTATTATCTCTGTACTGTGACATCACTATGTGTATTTTCTCTGTAACGTGACATCACTGTGTTTATTATCTCTGTACTGTGACATCACTATGTGTATTATCTCTGTAATGTGACATCACTGTATTTATTATCTCTGTAACGTGACATCACTATGTGCATTATCTCTGTACTGTGGCATCACTATGTGCATTATCTATGTACTGTGACCTCACTATGTGCATTATCTCTGTATTGTGACATCACTATGTGCATTATCTATTTACTGTGACCTCACTATGTGCATTATCTATGTACTGTGACCTCACTATGTGCATTATCTATGTACTGTGACATCACTATGTGCATTATCTATGTACTGTGACATCACTATGTGTATTATCTCTGTACTGTGACATCACTATGTGCATTATCTATGTACTATGACATCACTATGTGCATTATCTCTGTACTGTGACCTCACTATGTGCATTATCTATGTACTGTGACCTCACTATGTGCATTATCTATGTACTGTGACATCACTATGTGTATTATCTCTGTAATGTGATATCACTGTGTTTATTATCTCTCTACTGTGACCTCACTATGTGCATTATCTCTGTAATGTGACATCACTGTATTTATTATCTCTGTAATGTGACATCACTATGTGCATTATCTCTGTACTTTGACCTCACTACGTGCATTATCCCTGTACTCTGACCTCATTATGTGCATTATCTATGTACTGTGACCTCACTATGTGCATTATCTCTGTAATGTGACATCACTGTGTTTATTATCTGTCTACTGTGACCTCACTATGTGCATTATCTCTGTAGTTTGACCTCACTATTTGCATTATCTCTGTACTCTGACCTCACTATGTGCATTATCTATGTACTGTGACCTCACTATGTGCATTATCTCAGTAGTGTGACCTCACTATTTGCATTATCTCTGTACTCTGACCTCACTACGTGCATTATCTCTGTACTCTGACCTCATTATGTGCATTATCTATGTACTGTGACCTCACTATGTGCATTATCTCTGTAATGTGACATCACTGTGTTTATTATCTCTCTACTGTGACCTCACTATGTGCATTATCTCTGTACTGTGACCTCACTACGTGCATTATCTCTGTACTCTGACATCACTATGTGTATTATCTCTGTAATGTGACATCACTCTGTTTATTATCTCTGTACTGTGACCTCACTATTTGTATTATCTCTGTAATGTGACATCACTGTGTTTATTATCTCTGTACTCTGACCTCACTATGAGCATTATCTATGTACTGTGACCTCACTATGTGCATTATCTATGTACTGTGACCTCACTATGTGCATTATCTCTGTAGTGTGAACTCACTATGTGCATTATCTCTGTACTCTGACATCACTATGTGTATTATCTCTGTAATGTGACATCACTCTGTTTATTATCTCTGTACTGTGACCTCACTATTTGTATTATCTCTGTAATGTGACATCACTGTGTTTATTATCTCTCTACTGTGACCTCACTATGTGCATTATCTCTGTACTGTGACCTCACTATGTGCATTATCCATGTAATGTGACCTCATTATGTGTATTATCTCTCTAATGTGACATCACTGTGTTTATTATCTCTGTAATGTGACATCACTATGTGCATTATCTCTGTATTGTGACATCACTATGTGCATTATCTATGTACTGTGACCTCACTATGTGCATTATCTATGTACTGTGACATCACTATGTGCATTATCTCTGTACTGTGACCTCGCTATGTGCGTTATCTATGTACTGTGACCTCACTATGTGCATTATCTATGTACTGTGACATCACTATGTGCATTATCTATGTACTGTGACATTACTATGTGCATTATCTCTGTACTGTGACCTCACTATGTGCGTTATCTATGTACTGTGACCTGACTATGTGCATTATCTATGTACTGTGACATCACTATGTGCATGATCTATATACTGTGACATCACTATGTGTATTTTCTCTCTAATGTGACATCACTGTGTTTATTATCTCTCTACTGTGACCTCACTATGTGCATTATCTCTGTACTGTGACCTCACTATGTGCATTATCTATGTACTGTGACCTCACTATGTGCATTATCTATGTACTGTGACATCACTATGTGCATTATCTCTGTGCTGTGACATTACTATGTGTATTATCTCTGTAATGTGACATCACTGTGTTCATTATCTCTCTACTGTGAGCTCACTATTTGCATTATCTCTATACTGTGACATCACTATGTGTGTTATCTCTGTACTGTGACATCACTATGTGTAATATCTCTGTAATGTGACATCACTGTGTTTATTTTCTCACTACTGTGACCTCACTATGTGCATTATCTCTGTACTGTGACCTCACTATGTGCATTATATATGTACTGTGACCTCACTATGTGCATTATCTATGTACTGTGACCTCACTATGTGCATTATCTATGTACTCTGACCTCACTATGTGCATTATCTATGTACTATGACCTCACTATGTGCATTATCTCTGTACTGTGACATCACTATGTGTATTATCTCTGTAACGTGACATCACTGTGCTTATTATCTCTGTACTGTGACATCACTATGTCTATTATCTCTGTAATGTGACATCACTGTGTTTATTATCTCTCTACTGTGACCTCACTATGTGCATTATCTCTGTACTGTGACCTCACTATGTGCATTATCTATGTAATGTTACCTCACTATGTCTATTATCTCTGTAATGTGACATCACTGTATTTATTATCTCTGTAATGTGACATCACTATGTGCATTATCTCTGTACTGTGACCTCACTATGTGCATTATCTCTGTACTGTGACATCACTATGTGTATTATCTCTGTAACGTGACATCACTGTGCTTATTATCTCTGTACTGTGACATCACTATGTCTATTATCTCTGTAATGTGACATCACTGTGTTTATTATCTCTCTACTGTGACCTCACTATGTGCATTATCTCTGAACTGTGACCTCACTATGTGCATTATCTATGTGATGTTACCTCACTATGTCTATTATCTCTGTAATGTGACATCACTGTGTGCATTATCTCTGTACTGTGACATCACTATGTGCATTATCTATGTACTGTGACGTCACTATGTGCATTATCTCTGTACTGTGACATCACTATGTGCATTATATATTTACTGTGACCTCACTATGTGCATTATCTATGTACTGTGACATCACTATATGCATTATCTCTGTACTCTGACCTCTCTATGTGCGTTATCTATGTACTGTGACCTCACTATGTGCATTATCTATGTACTGTGACATCACTATGTGCATTATCTATGTACTGTGACCTCACTATGTGTATTATCTCTGTACTGTGACATCACTATGTGCATTATCTCTGTGCTGTGACATTACTATGTGTATTATCTCTGTAATGTGACATCACTGTGTTTATTATCTCTCTACTGTGACCTCACTATTTGCATTATCTCTATACTGTGACATCACTATGTGTGTTATCTCTGTACTGTGACATCACTATGTGTATTATCTCTGTAATGTGACATCACTGTGTTTATTTTCTCACTACTGTGACCTCACTATGTGCATTATCTCTGTACTGTGACATCACTATGTGCATTATCTCTGTACTGTGACCTCACTATGTGCATTATATATGTACTGTGACCTCACTATGTGCATTATCTATGTACTGTGACCTCACTATGTGCATTATCTATGTACTATGACCTCACTATGTGCATTATCTCTGTACTGTGACATCACTATGTGTATTATCTCTGTAACGTGACATCACTGTGCTTATTATCTCTGTACTGTGACATCACTATGTCTATTATCTCTGTAATGTGACATCACTGTGTTTATTATCTCTCTACTGTGACCTCACTATGTGCATTATCTCTGAACTGTGACCTCACTATGTCTATTATCTCTGTAATGTGACATCACTGTATTTATTATCTCTGTAATGTGACATCACTATGTGCATTATCTCTGTACTGTTACCTCACTATGTGCATTATCTCTGTACTGTGACATCACTATGTGTATTATCTCTGTAACGTGACATCACTGTGCTTATTATCTCTGTACTGTGACATCACTATGTCTATTATCTCTGTAATGTGACATCACTGTGTTTATTATCTCTCTACTGTGACCTCACTATGTGCATTATCTCTGAACTGTGACCTCACTATGCGCATTATCTATGTAATGTTACCTCACTATGTCTTTTATCTCTGTAATGTGACATCACTGTATTTATTATCTCTGCAATGTGACATCACTATGTGCATTATCTCTGTACTGTGACATCACTATGTGCATTATCTATGTACTGTGACCTCACTATGTGCATTATCTCTGTACTGTGACATCACTATGTGCATTATCTATTTACTGTGACCTCACTATGTGCATTATCTATGTACTGTGACATCACTATGTCTATTATCTCTGTAATGTGACATCACTGTATTTATTATCTCTGCAATGTGACATCACTATGTGCATTATCTCTGTACTGTGACATCACTATGTGCATTATCTATGTACTGTGACCTCACTATGTGCATTATCTCTGTACTGTGACATCACTATGTGAATTATCTATTTACTGTGACCTCACTATGTGCATTATCTATGTACTGTGACCTCTCTATGTGCATTATCTCTGTACTCTGACCTCTCTATGTGCGTTATCTATGTACTGTGACCTCACTATGTGCATTATCTATGTACTGTGACATCACTATGTGCATTATCTATGTACTGTGACATCACTATGTGTATTATCTCTGTAATGTGACATCACTATGTGTATTTTCTCTGTAACGTGACATCACTGTGCTTATTATCTCTGTACTGTGACATCACTATGTCTATTATCTCTGTAATGTGACATCACTGTGTTTATTATCTCTCTACTGTGACTCCACTATGTGCATTATCTCTGTACTGTGACCTCACTATGTGCATTATCTCTGTAATGTGACATCACTGTATTTATTATCTCTGTAATGTGACCTCACTATGTGCATTATCTCTGTACTGTGGCATCACTATGTGCATTATCTATGTACTGTGACCTCACTATGTGCATTATCTCTGTATTGTGACATCACTATGTGCATTATCTATTTACTGTGACCTCACTATGTGCATTATCTATGTACTGTGACCTCACTATGTGCATTATCTATGTACTGTGACATCACTATGTGTATTATCTCTGTAATGTGATATCACTGTGTTTATTATCTCTCTACTGTGACCTCACTATGTGCATTATCTCTGTAATGTGACATCACTGTATTTATTATCTCTGTAATGTGACATCACTATGTGCATTATCTCTGTACTTTGACCTCACTACGTGTATTATCTCCGTACTCTGACCTCATTATGTGCATTATCTATGTACTGTGACCTCACTATGTGCATTATCTCTGTAATGTGACACCACTGTGTTTATTATCTCTCTACTGTGACCTCACTATGTGCATTATCTATGTACTGTGACCTCACTATGTGCATTATCTCTGTAGTTTGACCTCACTATTTGCATTATCTCTGTACTCTGACCTCACTATGTGCATTATCTATGTACTGTGACCTCACTATGTGCTTTATCTCAGTAGTGTGACCTCACTATTTGCATTATCTCTGTACTCTGACCTCACTATGTGCATTATCTATGTACTGTGACCTCACTATGTGCGTTATCTATGTACTGTGACCTCACTATGTGCATGATCTATATACTGTGACATCACTATGTGTATTATCTCTCTAATGTGACATCACTGTGTTTATTATCTCTCTACTGTGACCTCACTATGTGCATTATCTCTTTACTGTGACCTCACTATGTGCATTATCTCTGTGCTGTGACCTCACTATTTGCATTATCTCTATACTGTGACATCACTATGTGTGTTATCTCTGTACTGTGACATCACTATGTGTATTATCTCTGTAATGTGACATCACTGTGTTTATTTTCTCACTACTGTGACCTCACTATGTGCATTATCTCTGTAGTGTGACCTCACTATGTGCATTATCTCTGTACTGTGACCTCACTATGTGCATTATCTATGTACTATGACCTCACTATGTGCATTATCTCTGTACTGTGACATCACTATGTGTATTATCTCTGTAACGTGACATCACTGTGCTTATTATCTCTGTACTGTGACATCACTATGTCTATTATCTCTGTAATGTGACATCACTGTGTTTATTATCTCTCTACTGTGACCTCACTATGTGCATTATCTCTGAACTGTGACCTCACTATGTGCATTATCTATGTACTGTGACATCACTATGTGCATTATCTCTGAACTGTGACCTCACTATGTGCATTATCTATGTACTGTGACCTCACTATGTCTATTATCTCTGTAATGTGACATCACTGTATTTATTATCTCTGTAATGTGACATCACTATGTGCATTATCTCTGTACTGTGACCTCACTATGTGCATTATCTCTGTACTGTGACATCACTATGTGTATTATCTCTGTAACGTGACATCACTGTGCTTATTATCTCTGTACTGTGACATCACTATGTCTATTATCTCTCTAATGTGACATCACTGTGTTTATTATCTCTCTACTGTGACCTCACTATGTGCATTATCTCTGAACTGTGACCTCACTATGTGCATTATCTATGTAATGTTACCTCACTATGTCTATTATCTCTGTAATGTGACATCACTGTATTTATTATCTCTGTAATGTGACATCACTATGTGCATTATCTCTGTACTGTGACATCACTATGTGCATTATCTATGTACTGTGACCTCACTATGTGCATTATCTCTGTACTGTGACATCACTATGTGCATTATCTATTTACTGTGACCTCACTATGTGCATTATCTATGTACTGTGACATCACTATATGCATTATCTCTGTACTCTGACCTCTCTATGTGCGTTATCTATGTACTGTGACATCACTATGTGCATTATCTATGTACTGTGACATCACTATGTGCATTATCTATGTACTGTGACATCACTATGTGTATTATCTCTGTAATGTGACATCACTATGTGTATTTTCTCTGTAACGTGACATCACTGTGCTTATTATCTCTGTACTGTGACATCACTATGTCTATTATCTCTGTAATGTGACATCACTGTGTTTATTATCTCTCTACTGTGACCTCACTATGTGCATTATCTCTGTACTGTGACCTCAATATGTGTATTATTTCTGTAATGTGACATCACTGTATTTATTATCTCTGTAATGTGACATCACTATGTGCATTATCTCTGTACTGTGGCATCACTATGTGCATTATCTCTGTATTGTGACATCACTATGTGCATTATCTATTTACTGTGACCTCACTATGTGCATTATCTATGTACTGTGACCTCACTATGTGCATTATCTATGTACTGTGATCTCACTATGTGCATTATCTCTGTACTGTGACATCACTATGTGTATTATCTCTGTAACGTGACATCACTGTGCTTATTATCTCTGTACTGTGACATCACTATGTCTATTATCTCTGTAATGTGACATCACTGTATTTATTATCTCTGTAATGTGACATCACTATGTGCATTATCTCTGTACTGTGACATCACTATGTGCATTATCTATGTACTGTGACCTCACTATGTGCATTATCTCTGTACTGTGACATCACTATGTGCATTATCTATGTACTGTGACATCACTATGTGCATTATCTATGTACTGTGACATCACTATATGCATTATCTCTGTATTCTGACCTCTCTATGTGCGTTATCTATGTACTGTGACCTCACTATGTGCATTATCTATGTACTGTGACATCACTATGTGCATTATCTTTGTACTGTGACATCACTATGTGTATTATCTCTGTAATGTGACATCACTATGTGTATTTTCTCTGTAACGTGACATCACTGTGCTTATTATCTCTGTACTGTGACATCACTATGTCTATTATCTCTGTAATGTGACATCACTGTGTTTATTATCTCTCTACTGTGACCTCACTATGTGCATTATCTCTGTACTGTGACCTCACTATGTGTATTATCTCTGTAATGTGACATCACTGTATTTATTTTCTCTGTAATGTGACATCACTATGTGCATTATCTCTGTACTGTGACCTCACTATGTGCATTATCTCTGTATTGTGACATCACTATGTGCATTATCTATTTCCTGTGACCTCACTATGTGCATTATCTATGTACTGTGACCTCACTATGTGCATTATCTATGTACTGTGACCTCACTATGTGCATTATCTATGTACTGTGACATCACTATGTGTATTATCTCTGTACTGTGACATCACTATGTGCATTATCTATGTACTATGACATCACTATGTGCATTATCTCTGTACTGTGACCTCACTATGTGCATTATCTATGTACTGTGACCTCACTATGTGCATTATCTATGTACTGTGACCTCACTATGTGCATTATCTATGTAATGTGATATCACTGTGTTTATTATCTCTCTACTGTGACCTCACTATGTGCATTATCTCTGTAATGTGACATCACTGTATTTATTATCTCTGTATTGTGACATCACTATGTGCATTATCTCTGTACTGTGGCATCACTATGTGCATTATCTATGTACTGTGACCTCACTATGTGCATTATCTCTGTAATGTGACATCACTGTGTTTATTATCTCTCTACTGTGACCTCACTATGTGCATTATCTATGTACTGTGACCTCACTATTTGAATTATCTCTGTACTCTGACCTCACTATGTGCATTATCTATGTACTGTGACCTCACTATGTGCATTATCTATGTATTGTGACCTCACTATGTGCATTATCTGTGCAATGTGACATCACTATATGTATTATCTCTGTAATGTGACATCACTGTATTTATTTTCTCTGTAATGTGACATCACTATGTGCATTATCTCTGTACTGTGACCTCACTACGTGCATTATCTCTGTACTCTGACCTCACTATGTGCATTATCTATGTAATGTGACCTTACTATGTGTATTATCTCTGTAATGTGACATCACTATGTGCATTATCTATGTACAGTGACCTCACTATGTGCATTATCTCTGTACTCTGACCTCACTATGTGCATTATCTATGTACTGTGACCTTACTATGTGTATTATCTCTGTAATGTGACATCACTGTATTTATTATCTCTGTAATGTGACATCACTATGTGCATTATCTCTGTACTGTGACCTCACTATGTGCATTATCTATGCAATGTGACATCACTATATGTATTATCTCTGTAATGTGACATCACTGTATTTATTTTCTCTGTAATGTGACATCACTATGTGCATTATCTCTGTACTGTGACCTCACTACGTGCATTATCTCTGTACTCTGACCTCACTATGTGCATTATCTATGTAATGTGACCTTACTATGTGTATTATCTCTGTAATGTGACATCACTATGTGCATTATCTATGTACAGTGACCTCACTATGTGCATTATCTCTGTACTCTGACCTCACTATGTGTATTATTTCTGTAATGTGACATCACTGTGTTTATTATCTCTCTACTGTGACCTCACTATTTGCATTATCTCTGTAATGTGACATCACTGTGTTTATTTTCTCTCTACTTTGACCTCACTATGTGCATTATCTCTGTACTGTGACCTCACTATGTGCATTATCTATGTACTGTGACCTCAATATGTGCATTATCTCTGTACTGTGACCTCACTATGTGCATTATCTCTGTACTGTGACATCACTATGTGTATTATCTCTGTAATGTGACATCACTGTATTTATTATCTCTGTAATGTGACATCACTATATGCATTATCTTTGTACTGTGACATCACTATGTGCATTATCTATGTACTGTGACGTCATTATGTGCATTATATTTGTACTGTGACATCACTATGTGCATTATCTATTTACTGTGACCTCACTATGTGCATTATCTATGTACTGTGACATCACTATGTGCATTATCTCTGTACTCTGACCTCACTATGTTCATTATCTATGTACTGTAACCTCACTATGTGTTTTATCTCTGTAATGTGACATCACTGTGTTTATTATCTCTCTACTGTGACCTCACTATGTGCATTATCTCTCTACTGTGACCTCACTATGTGCATTATCTCTGTACTGTGACCTCACTATGTGTATTGTCTCTGTACTGTGACCTCACTATGTGCATTATCTCTGTAATCTGACCTCACTATGTTCATTATCTATGTACTGTAACCTCACTATGTGTATTATCTCTATAATGTGACATCACTGTGTTTATTATCTCTCTACTGTGACCTCACTATGTGCATTATCTCTGTACTGTGACCTCACTATGTGTATTGTCTCTGTACTGTGACATCACTATGTGCATTATCTCTGTACTCTGACCTCACTATGTTCATTATCTATGTACTGTAACCTCACTATGTGTATTATCTCTATAATGTGACATCACTGTGTTTATTATCTCTCTACTGTGACCTCACTATGTGCATTATCTCTATAATGTGACATCACTGTGTTTATAATCTCTGTACTGTGACCTCACTATGTGTTTTATCTCTGTAATGTGACATCACTGTGTTTATTATCTCTACTGTGACCTCACTATGTGCATTATCTCTGTACTGTGACCTCACTATGTGCATTATCTCTCTACTGTGACCTCACTATGTGTATTGTCTCTGTACTGTGACCTCACTATGTACATTATTTATGTACTGTGACATCACTATGTGCATTATCTATGTACTGTGACATCACTATGTGTATTATCTCTGTAATGTAACATCACTGTGTTTATTATCTCTCTACTGTGACCTCACTATGTGCATTATCTATGTACTGTGACCTCACTATGTGCATTATCTATGTGCTGTGACATCACTATGTGCATTATCTCTGTGCTGTAACATCACTATGTGTATTATCTTTGTAATGTGACATCACTGTGTTTATTATCTCTCTACTGTGACCTCACTATTTGCATTATGTCTATACTGTGACATCACTATGTGTATTATCTCTGTAATGTGACATCACTGTGTTTATTATCTCTCTACTGTGACCTCACTATGTGCATTGTCTATGTAGTGTGACCTCACTATGTGCATTATCTCAGTAGTGTGACCTCACTATTTGCATTATCTCTGTACTCTGACCTCACTATGTGCATTATCTATGTACTTTGACCTCACTATGTGCATTATCTATGTACTGTGACATCACTATTTGTATTATCCCTGTAATGTGACATCACTGTTTTTATTATCTCTCTACTGTGACCTCTCTATGTGCATTATCTCTGTACTGTGACCTCACTATGTGCATTATCTCTGTACTCTGACCTCACTATGTGCATTATCTATGTACTGTGACCTCACTATGTGTATTATCTCTGTAATGTGACATCACTGTATTTATTATCTCTGTAATGTGACATCACTATGTGCATTATCTCTGTACTGTGACCTCACTACGTGCATTATCTCTGTACTCTGACCTCACTATGTGCATTATCTATGTACTGTGACCTCACTATGTGTATTATCTCTGTAATGTGACATCACTGTGTTTATTATCTCTCTACTGTGACCTCACTATGTGCATTATCTCTGTACTGTGACCTCACTATATGCATTATCTCTGTACTGTGACCTCACTATGTGCATTATCTATGTAATGTGACCTCACTATGTGCATTATCTATGTACTCTGACCTCACTATGTGTATTAACTCTGTAATGTGACATCACTGTGTTTATAATCTCTGTACTGTGACCTCACTATGTCTATTATCTCTGTAGTGTGACATCACTGTGTTTATTATATCTCTACTGTGACCTCACTATGTGCATTATCTCTGTACTGTGACCTCACTATGTGCATTATCTATGTAATGTGACCTCACTATGTGTATTATCTCTGTACTGTGACCTCACTATGTGCATTATCTATGTACTGTGACCTCACTATGTGCATTATCTATGTACTGTGACATCACTATGTGCATTATCTCTGTACTGTGACCACACTATGTGCATTATCTCTGTACTGTGACCTCACTATGTGCATTATCTATGTACTATGACCTCACTATGTGCATTATCTATGTAATGTGACCTCACTATGTGCATTATCTATGTACTATGACCTCACTATGTGCATTATCTATGTAATGTGACCTCACTATGTGTATTATCTCTGTACTGTGACCTCACTATGTGCATTATCTATGTACTGTGACCTCACTATGTGCATTATCTATGTAATGTGACATCACTATGTGCATTATCTATGTACTGTGACATCACTATGTGCATTATCTATGTACTGTGACCTCACTATGTGTGTTATCTATGTACTGTGACATCACTATGTGCATTATCTCTCTACTGTGACCACACTATTTGCGTTATCTCTGTACTCTGACCTCACTACGTGCATTATCTCTGTAGTGTGACCTCACTATGTGTATTATCTCTGTAATGTGACATCACTATTAAAGATGAGCGTTGTTCTTCTCGAACTGTTCGCCAATCTCAAATTCGAGCTGTTTTGGGCGGTGTTCGAGCCGTTCGGCGAACACGAACAATTTGAGAAAAATTCGGCTGTTCGAGGTTATGTTCGATAACTGTTCGTGCACCAAAATCATAACTGGATTTTTTCTCAGTAATGATGAAAATTAATGTTAATACGCAGTTTGAGTGTACAGCGGGGCGGGGGGAGGGGCAGGGGATGGATCTCTGCAGGAACAATGAAGATCTCCATTTTTTTTTCTCTTTCCCGCATTTACAGTGGGGAGGTGCAATCTGTCAGCCTATCAGCAGCGCACACACGGAGCAAAGTGCTTTTTTCACACAAGCAAGGGCATGTGTCATTGGCAGTGTATGTCACATGTCCTTGCCCTATAAGACCAAGCCATTTTCCCCGTCGCCACCATTTTCTCACTGCTGCAGCTGCGTGTTAGACGGCACCGCTGTTGCTGTGTGCGCTATACCTTTTTAATTTCAAGCCAATTTTCGCACAAATCTACAGATAGCTTGGGAGTAGGGAATAGTTGTGATTGCAGTCCTTTTAAGGACTAGGTTACAGCATTTCCTACGACTTTTATCAGGCAGGTCTGTGCTCTTAAATAGATAGATTGTGGGAGTAAAGACTAATTGTAATTGCAGTCCTTTTCAGGACTAGGTTACATCAGTTCCTATCAGTTTTTGCCAGGCAGGTCTGTGCCAGTGCTGTGCAAGTTTTTTACACAGCATTTGGCTGAATCTAGCAAAGCTAATCCTTTTTGGCCTATTGCAGAGTGTGTTAGTCAGTGGAGTAGCCTATCTGTGTTGCAAGATATACCACCTGTGTATAGAATAACAATTTTTTTACTGCACCTAGTGAAGTAAAATCTTTTGGGCATAGCATCATTCTATTAGTCCATCTATACTGACCTCCATCAGGTTGCAAATTAAAAATAATTTTTATCTGCATCTACCTCTGAAAAAATATTTGGCCTTCTAGCAGTGTGTGGGACTTGTTCTATTAATCCATCTATACTGACCTCCATCAGGTTGCAAATTGAATACAATTTTTTTCTGCATCTAACCCAGCCAATAGTTTTGGCCTAATACCACAGTTTGGCCACTCAGCTCTGCTGGGTTCCCATCCATTGTTTTTTTGTGCAAACAACTCCAGAGTTGTGAATTAGTTAACCACCAAAATGAGTGGAAAAAGGCCTGCTGCTGGTGGAAAGGGGAATAGGCGTGTTGGGAAGGGGAAAAAAGGTTGTGTCCGTGGGGTAGGTGTTAAAGCAACAGTAACATCTGCAGAAGAAAGACCATCTTCCAGCCAAACTAAAATGTCTACTTCTTTTAGCGGACAATGTGATAAGATCCCTTTCTTACGGCCACGCCAATCGCTACAAATTCCAGATGAGGCACAAAAACAGCAGGTGCTTCAACGGATATCAAGTGCTCCTTTAAGTGGGCTCTCCTCCACATCAACTTCAACATCACAAATACTCCAGTCCTCAAAGGTGTCACCCAAATCGCACTTGCTTCCTCACAGCTCCCAAATCTCCAGCTGCCCGTCTGAGTATGAGGTAGAACAGATGGTTGAGTCTGCAGAGCTGTTTACTCATACTATAGCCTGGGAATCAGAGGTCGACTCCAGCGCTTCTGTGAATCCAGACGAGGAAATGATCTGCACTGATGCCCAGAATCTTTATGAGTCGGATCCAGGACCAGACGCAGAAGGTTCTGACCATAATGTAGACCCTCATTCCCAAACTGTAACTCCTGTTGGTGGAGACAATGAGGAAGACGATGATGAGACTCAAATACCTGATTGGAGCGACAACTTTAGTTTTTTGTCAGGGCAGGAACAGGTTGGCTCTGAGGACGACGGGTGTGATAACGCAAAGGGTGATGATGATGAGGTTGGAGATCCCACTTACTGTCAACCCACAGTCAGCCAAGAGATGAGATCAGCAGAGGAGGAGGAGGAGGATGCTAGTGACGACGAGGTCAGGTTGTGCCTTCCTGGACAGAGACGTAGTACTGGAAGCACGTCAACAACTGCATCCTCAAACACAACTCTGCCTCTCACCACAAGTCGTGGTGGCTCTTCAGGTCGCATGGGTGCTAAGCCTTGCATAGCCTGGGCATTTTTTCAGATCGATAAAGATGACCCAACTCGTGTTATCTGTAACATTTGTCAGCAAAAGCTAAGTAGAGGCCAAAAAATACATAGTTTGAGTACTTCATGCATGAACCGGCACATGGACATGAAGCATAAGTTGCAGTGGGAAGCTCACTGTGCTACAATGCGGCCTAGCCGGCCGGGCCAACCACCATCTGCCATATCTTGTGCATCCGCGGCCTCTTCATCCTCTGTGACTGGGGGGACAGCAGTCACACCTGTTTTGGGGCGCAAACCTGCCACCTCTTTACGCGCAACAGCCAGAGTGATTGGCAGGTCATCATTTTCTTTGGAGGTGGTAACACCAGCTGGTGTTGAGCGCTGTCCGACATTGATAGCACCACCTTTGGATCAAGGCAACCTAACATGTCCGCCTGCATCTTCCTCACAGACCGGCAGTTTGCCGGGGACACCCTTATCAACCCCGTCTAAGCACAATAGCCAGCCCTCGGTCCCTCAGATGTGGACAAGTAAAAGACTATTTCCTCCTAGCCATGAGAAAGCTAAGAGGTTGAATTTCACCATCTGCAAGCTCTTGGCTACAGAAATGCTGCCTTTCCACATGGTGGACACAGAGGATTTTCGAGACCTTATGTCCGTCGCAGTGCCCCAGTACCAGATGCCCAGTCGGCACTACTTCTCAAAGAAAGGTGTGCCTGCGCTCCACCAGCATGTCGCACACAACATCACCGCTTCTTTGAGAAACTCTGTGTGTGACAGGGTGCATTTCACCACAGACACTTGGACGAGTAGGCATGGACAGGGGCGTTACATGTCGCTGACTGGGCACTGGGTAACTATGGTGACAGCAGGACAAGGGGCTGCTGTCCAAGTCTTGCCGTCCCCACGAGTTGTGTGTCAATCCTCTTTATCTCAAAGTTCCTCCACTGCTTCTGCCTCCTCAACCTCCTCTCGGTCCTCCACCTGCACCCAAAGCCTGTCTGGTCGTGCCACAAGCTTTCTAACTGCGCAGAAGGGATCCTGCACACCTCCTTACTATGCTGGCAGTAGGGCTCAACGTCATCAGGCGGTTTTTACTTTGAAATGTCTGGGAAATGTGAGTCACACAGCTGAGGAGTTGTGGTCAGCTCTGGAGAACCAGTTTCATGAATGGTTGTCTCCACTGGACCTGAAACCAGGGAAGGCCGTGTGCGACAATGCTGCAAACCTGGGTGCGGCCCTTCGCCTGGGCAATGTCACACACGTGCCTTGTATGGCTCACGTGTTGAACCTGGTTGTCCAGCGATTTTTAGCCCACTATCCCGGACTAGATGGCCTTCTGCAGAGGGCACGGTCGCTGTGTGCTCACTTCCGCCGTTCGCATCCCGCAGCTCAGCGACTTACATCTCTACAGAAGTCGTTGGGCCTGCCACTTCACCGGCTAAAATGCGATGTGCCTACCCGGTGGAATTCAACTCTGCACATGTTGCAGCGACTGTGGCAGCACCGACAAGCCCTGGTGCAATACGTTCTGACGTATAGCCTGGGCCAACGAGATCCGGAGGTGGGGCAAATCACGCTGGAGGAGTGGTCTCAGATCAGGGACCTATGCACCCTTCTGCACAGTTTTGAAATGGCGACGAAGATGTTTAGTGCTGACGATGCCATTATCAGCATGACTATTCCGGTGATTTACATGCTGGAGCACATGTTAAACAGAATTCGGAGTCAGGTGGTGCGACAAGAGGAGGTGGAGGAAGTAGAGGAGGAGGAGTTGTATGCGGAAGGGCTAACATCTGCAAGGTCCAGACGGTCGGCAGCACCAAGGCGGCAGGCATGTGAGGGTGGGGGAGATGGTTTTACCAGGGCGCATGGTAGCAGCCAAACTAGTGAGGAAGGTGCAGGAGCCCAGGAAGAAGTGGAGGACGAACTGATGGAAGACTGATCAGATGAGGGAGACCTTGATCAAATTTCTGTTGTGCGAGGTTGGGGGGAGAGGACAGAGGAAGGAAGCATGATTGTTACCTCGCCACCAACACAACAGGGACTTGGTGCTCCTGGATGCACAACACACATGAGTGCCTTCTTGCTGCACTACCTGCAACATGACCCTCGAATTGGGAGAATTAGAAATAATCCTGACTACTGGGTTGCCACACTGTTAGATCCCCGGTACAAAAGTAAATTTGCAGAAATTATTCCTGCCATAGAAAGGGATGCACGCATGCAGGAGTATCAGCAGAGACTGTTGCAGAATGTTACATGTGCTTTTCCACAAAACACCAGTGGTGCACGTAGTGAATCTCACAGTTCCAACTTGCCAACCGTGGGACCGTTAAGTGTTCAGCACTCAAACCGTAACAGAACCACAGTATCTGCTGGTAACATCAATTTTGCGGAATCATTTCACCACTTTTTTAGCCCATCCTTTGCAAGGCCACAGGAGACAAGAAGTCTGACACATAGTCAACGCCTAAAGACGATGATACAGGAGTATCTCCAAGTAAACATTGAAGCCATGACTGTGTCACTGTACCCTTGCTCTTTTTGGGCTTCCAATCTGGATAAATGGCCAGAGCTAGCCACTTACGCCTTGGAGATCTTGTCATGCCCCGCAGCCAGCGTTCTGTCTGAACGTGTGTTCAGCGCTGCTGGTGGTGTGCTGACAGATAAGCGCACGCGGCTCTCCACTGATAATGTAGACAGACTCACGTTCATAAAGATGAACAAATCATGGATCCGAAATGACTTTTCTACCCCTGTGTCATCCTGGGGAGAGTAAAAGCTTGATGATTGGTTAAAATCACCTCACCAACCGTTTTAAGCTTTCAAATTACTAATCATGTTTATCTGTATCTTGGGTGGAAAATAATTTGGGCTTTGTAGCAGTGTGCAGTACTGATTCTATTAGGCCATCTATAATAAGCTCCACCAGATTTAAAATTACTAATCATGTTTATCTGTATCTTGGCTGGAAAATAATTTGGGCTTTGTAGCAGTGTGCAGCACTGATCCTATTAGGCCATCTATAATAAGCTCCACCAGATTTAAAATTACTAATCATGTTTATCTGTATCTTGGCTGGAAAATAATTTGGGCTTTGTAGCAGTGTGCAGCACTGATTCTATTAGGCCATCTATAATAAGCTCCACCAGATTTAAAATTACTAATCATGTTTATCTGTATCTTGGCTGGAAAATAATTTGGGCTTTGTAGCAGTGTGCAGCACTGATCCTATTAGGCCATCTATACTAAGCTCCACCAGATTTAAAATTAATAATAATTTTTAGCTGCATCTAGCCCGGAAAATAATTTTGGGGCTCCGAGATGCGCAAGACACATAAGTGCCTTCTTGCTGCACTACCTGCAACATGACCCTCATATTGTCAGAATTCGAAGTAATCATGACTACTGGGTTGCCACACTCTTAGATCCCCCAAACTTTTCGATCAACCTTTTCATTTTAAAAAAGACCAAAAAAATGGTCATTTTTGAAATTATAAGCATTAGCAGGTTATTAGAAACTGAAATCAAACAGTTTTCAACTCAAAACTTTATTCTAGGTGATGTTACATTTTCACATAGGACCCCTTGTTCGAAAGGAGCTTCTGAACTCTCTCGTCCATTGAATTTGTCAGGTTTTGGATGGTTTCTGCTTCAATTGTTTTGCATGAGGACAGAATACCCTCCCAGAGCTGTTGCTTAGTTGTGAACTGCCTCCCGCCATCATAGACACTCCTTTTGATGATGCTCCAGAGGTTCTGAATGGGGTAGAGGTCAGGGGAGCATGGGGGTCACACCATAAGTTTGTCCCCTTTTATGCCCATATCAGCCAGAGATGCAGATGTTTTATGTGCAGCATGAGATGGTGCATTATCATGAATAAAAATGATCTTGCTGTGGAATACACGGTTCTTCTTCTTGAACCATGGCAGGAAGTGCTGTTTGAGAAAATCCACATACATTATGGAGTTCATCTTTACCCCTTCAGGGATCCTAAAGGGGCCGACAATCTCTCTCCCCATGATTCCAGCCCAAAACATTACTCCACCTCCTCCTTGTTGGCGCTGTAGCCGTGTTTGTGTGGGGTGTCCATCAACCAGCCATCCTCCACTCCATCCATCTGGACCATCGAGCGCTGCACGGCACTCATCCGTGAACAAAACAGTTTTGAAATCAGTCTTCATGTAATCTTTGGCCCACTGGAGCCGTTTCTGCTTGTGTGAAGTGGATAGAGGAGGTCGACAGGATGGCGTATGCACAGCTGCAAACCTCTGAAGGACCCTGCATCTTGTTGTTCGGGGGACGTTGGAGGCACCAGCAGCTTCAAAAACTTGTCTGCTGCTATGACAAGGCTTTTTTGCCGCTGCTCTTTTAACCTGACATAATTGCCTGTAGGAAAGAGTCCTCAATTTGCCCTTATCAGCACGCACACGTGTGTACTGTGAATCAGCTACATACTTCTTGATTGCCAAGACACTTCATCCTGATCATCGCACAATGTTGATTGTAGTCATGCCTTGACCTAAACACTCCACAATTTGTTGCTTCTCAGCAGCCGACACATCCTTTTTCTTTCCCATTTTGGCAGAAAATGTAGGCTGCTTAATAATGTGAGACAGCCTTCTTAAGTAGTCTTGCCTTTCATTGGACACACCTGCCAAACTAATTAGCACAGGTGTCTGCAATTGCTTACAGTGATATAAAGAGCCCTGACACACATCACCATCAATGAGTTTAACTGACAAACAAACAAATTCTTCCCTTATCACTCCTAAACACTTTTTGCATAATAATTTGGAACACAGTGTACATGTGCTTTTCCACAAAACACCAGTGGTTCACGTAGTGAATCTTACAGTTCTAACTTGCCAACCGTGGTCTGTATGGAGTTGTTCAATAAAGGGCCCAAAATTAAAATAACATAGATGGGAGAGGTCTCTATGAATAGGAATTCCTAAGTATTTGATACCCTGTGAGGGCCAGGCAAAGGGAAAGTTGGACTGGATGGAATCCTATATGGATTTGGGGAGGGAGACATCGAGGGCCTCAGACTTCGCTGCATTGATTTTAAAATTTTACCATGTAACAAAGTGATCTATTTCAGCCATAACAGCAGGGATGGATATATGTGATTGAGTGATATATACTAGGACATCATCAGCAAATAGAGAGCACTTGTACTCGGTGCCTCCCACCTCAATCCACCTAATATTGGGGTTATGGCGAATTGATGAGAGCAGGTGCTCCGTCACTAGGATGTATAAGAGAGGGGACAGAGGACATCCCTGCCTTGTCCCATTGGTGATTGTGAAAGGTGATGAAAATGTTCTGATGCACCCCCTGGGCCTTGGGACACCCGGAGCCGGACCCTTTTTGGTGGATGCTGGTGGTTGTAGTCTCCGTGGCGGCGACCCGGTTCCGTGGCTCAGGGCGGTCAAACCAGTGGCGGAACTATTTATGTGGTTTTGATGTTTAAATGTCTGACTACGCCACCCGTGGATTGCGGTCAGAGTGAACCGCCGCTACAGGGCAGACCGCTAAGGCTGGTGTTGTGGGTGCAGCAGAGCGTAGCATAACTCCCCACGGGAGGAGTATAGCCTCAGGGCAGTGTATGCGGAGGATGGGGGTGATGGTGCAGGGCAGCAGCAGTAACGACATTGAGTCAGTGATGCAGTTCAGGGCCTTTACTCACAGTTCTTATTATCCAGACCACGTCTGCAGGTAACGGCTGCCCACGTCGTACTGTGCTCACCAGGTGAGGGGCTCAGACAACTCCCAGATAACTTTGGAGCACTTCACAGGACCCCCTTTGTGTGTCCTTTGTCTGGCCTTTCTTACCAACCCTTCTGTCCGGCTGCCTCGGGCCTCCTCTTGGTAAACTTGGCGCCAGTTTCCCTGACCCTATGTGCTGCCTTCCTAGCGGGTGTAGCGAGGGGCTGCGCCACATAAAATGTCACAGCCTCCGGTTTCTAGCTGAGGGTCATTTCCTGCCTCCACTAGTTTCGTGGACCGGTCTCCCCCTTTGGCCTGACCCCTCCACGCAGGTGGATTCGGGCGTGCGGTGGCGACTCGCCCGTCCGCACGCCTGGGATCCCTTCGTTCCTCGTTCCTGGAGACTTCTCCGCTCCTCTTCCTTCCTTCTCCCTCTTCCAGGCCTGGGCCTCTGTTACTAGGCCCACCTCCGGAGCAGAGCTCATGCAGAGCCCCTGCTCCCTGCCACTTCTGCTCAGACTTCTCTGCACTGAACTAAGATGGTGCCCACCTTTTATACTCCCTTCTCAATGCACCCAGGAACTGCTTCCTCCCTGCTCCTGCACTACAGGGTTCCCCTTCCTCAGTGTTCCCTCCCCCCACTCCAGTCGGGGACAGGGACTGTCGTGCCCATCTCAGGGGCATATTGGTTGCCCTGCCCCACGGCAATGTGGTGTAATGCATGCAGGTGTCGGGTCCTGATCCACACTCCATCCTTACCTGAGAGTGAGATATCACACCTCTGGGTGAGGTGCAATACCTCTGTAGCAACCGAGCCCTCAGAGTGCTATAGTTCCATTTATCTTCAGCCTAGGTGACGTATTGCGATACAGGGCCGTGATTTTGGCTATAAAAGGTTCCCCTAGACCCCTACCCCAAGCTTTTTAAGAGAATCATATATGGCGTGCCAGGAGACTCTATGGAATGCTTTCTCAGCATCCAACGAGAGAATCTAATTACAAATTTTTAACTGCATCTAGCCCAGGAAATACTTTGTGCCTAGTAGCAGTGTCTGCTAGTCAGCGGATTATCCCGGCTGTTAAGCAAGCTACACCACCTGTAGTTTGGACACTTAATTTTTTCAAAGGAAATGCTTCGGGACCACGGGATACTCAGTGAAGAGCATCAGGAGGCACCCCAAGCCACAGGGGCTGGGACTGGCGGTAGCACGCCTTGCAGTGGACCGCCAAGCTCGATCCTTATAAAAGCTTTTTAACTGCAGCAGCTTTAGTTGACGCTACTGGAGCTGGAATTACGCGGCTGCTGGCATGAGACTTGCCCTCCAATAGATCCTTGTAAATGGATTTAAAGTGTATTCATTCAAATTAGAGAGACAATTTAAATTAAAAAGCTTAGAGCTGCCTCCACCACAGGGGGGCTCTCTCGACCCACCAGCGGACTGGCACCAGTATTGGGAGAGGGGGGCTGGCCGTCAGGGTTCACCGCGGCTCTGGCACAAACCCGGCGACACGGAGGTGGCACGGGCAGGAGCGGACTGAACGTGTCGGCTTCTCACTTTTTGGATTTAGAAGGGCATGACATGCCTATATCTGTGTCTCCCCCTCCTTTTACTCCTCCACCTCTTTTCTTTTCGCATGACTATATGTACTTGTCACTTTTCCATGTGTTAGTTGTGTCTTCTGAGCAGTTTGTCAGCTTTTGGACACCTTTGAAGGTGTTTTCTATGTGTTTCTATGTGTTTTTGTTTGCCTGCCATTGGTTTTAACGGTGTTCGAAGGTGTTCGACAAACAGTTCGACGAACAGTTCGTCGAACACACGGGTGTTCGACGAACCGAACCGAACTCGAACACTACGGGGGTGGCTCAACACTAATCACTATGTGCATTATCTCTGTACTGTGACATCACTATGTGCATTATCTATGTACTGTGACCTCACTATGTGTATTATCTCTGTAATGTGACATCACTGTGCTTATTATCTCTGTACTGTGACATCACTATATGTATTATCTCTGTAATGTGACATAACTGTGTTTATTATTTTTCTACTGTGATCTCACTTTGTGCATTATATCTTTACTGTGACATCACTATGTGCATCATCTATGTACTGTGACCTCATTATGTGCATTATCTATGTACTGTGACATCACTGTGTTTATTATCTCTGTACTGTGACATCACTCCTATGTGTATTATCTCTGTAATGTGACCTCACTGTGTTTATTATCTCTCTACTGTGACCTCACTATGTGCATTACCTCTGTACTGTGACCTCACTATGAGCATTATCCCTGTACTGTGACATCACTGTGTTTATTATCTCTGTACTGTCACCTCACTATGTGCATTACCTCTGTACTGTGACCTCACTATGAGCATTATCTCTATTGTGACATAACTATGTGCATTTTCTCTATATTGTGACATCACTATGTGAATTATCTCTGTAATGTGACATCACTGTGTTTATTATCTCTCTACTGTGACATCACTATGTGCATTATCTATGTACTGTGACATCACTATGTGCATTATCTCTGTACTGTGACATCACTATGTATTATCTCGGTAATCTGACATCACTGTGTTTATTATCTCTGTTCTGTGACCTCACTATGTGCATTATCTCTGCACTGTGACCTCACTATGTGCTTTATCTCTTTACTGTGACCTCATTATATGCATTATCTCTGCACTGTGACATCACTATGTGCATTATCTCTGTACTGTGACATCACTAATTGTACTATCTCTGTAAAGTGGCATCACTGTGTTTATTATCTCTCTACTGTGACCTCACTATGTGCATTATATCTGCTCTGTGACCTCACTATGTGCATTATCTATGTACTGTGACATCACTATGTGGATTATCTCGGTACTGTGACATCACTATGTGTATTATTACTGTAATATGACATCATTGTGTTTATTATCTCTCTACTGTGACCTCACTATGTGCATTATCTCAGTACTATGACCTCACTATGTGCATTATCTACGTACTATGACATCACTATGTGCATTATCTCTGTACTGTGACATCACTATGTGCATTATCTCTGTAATGTGACATCAGTGTGTTTATTATCACTCAATTGTGACCTCACTATGTGCATTATCTCTGTACTGTGACCTCACTATGTGCATTATCTATGTACTGTGACATCACTGTGTGCATTATCTCTGTACTGTCACATCACTACGTGTAATATCTCTGTAATGTGACCTCACTATGTGCATTATCTCTGTACTGTGACATCACTATGTGCATTATCTCTGTACTGTGTCATCACTATGTGTATTATCTCTGTACTGTGACATTACTATGTGTATTATCTAAGAAATGTGACATCACTGTGTTTATTATCTCTCTACTGTGACCTCACTACGTGAATTATCTCTTTACTGTGACCTTACTATGTGCATTATCTATGTACTGTGACATCACTATGTGCATTATCTCTGTACTGTGACATCACTATGTGCATTATCTCTGTACTGTGACATAACTATATGTATTATCTCTGTAATGTGACATCACTGTGTTTATTATCTCTCTACTGTGACCTCACTATGTGCATTATCTCTGTAGTGTGAACTCACTATGTGCATTATCTATGTACTGTGACATCACTATGTGCATTATCTCTGTACTATGACATCACTATGTGTATTATCTCTGTAATGTGACATCACTGTGCTTATTATCTCTGTACTGTGACATCACTATGTGTATTATCTCTGTACTGTGACATCACTATGTGCATTATGTCTGCTCTGTGACCTCACTATGTGCGTTATCTATGTACTGTGACATCACTATGTGGATTATCTCGGTACTGTGACATCACTATGTGCATTATGTCTGCTCTGTGACCTCACTATGTGCATTATGTCTGCTCTGTGACCTCACTATGTGCGTTATCTATGTACTGTGACATCACTATGTGGATTATCTCGGTACTGTGACATCACTATGTGTATTATCACTGTAATGTGACATCATTGTGTTTATTATCTCTCTTCTGTGACCTCACTATGTGCATTATCTCTGTACTGTGACCTCACTATGTGTATTATCTCAGTACTATGACCTCACTATGTGCATTAGCTCTGTACTGTGACATCACTATGTGTATTATCTCTGTAATGTGACATCACTGTGTTTATTATCACTCAATTGTGACCTCACTCTGTGCATTATCTCTGTACTGTGACCTCACTATGTGCATTATCTATGTACTGTGACATCACTGTGTGCATTATCTCTGTACTGTCACATCACTACGTGTAATATCTCTGTAATGTGACCTCACTATGTGCATTATCTCTGTACTGTGACATCACTATGTGCATTATCTCTGTAATGTGACATCACTGTGTTTATTATCTCTCTACTGTGACCTCACTATGTGCATTATCTCTGTAGTGGGAACTCACTATGTGCATTATCTATGTACTGTGACCCCACTATGTGCATTATCTCTGTACTATGACATCACTATGTGTATTATCTCTGTAATGTGACATCACTGTGCTTATTATCTCTGTACTGTGACATCACTATGTGTATTCTCTCTGTAACATGATATCACTATTTGCATTATCTCTGTACTGTGACATCACTATGTGCATTATCTCTGTTCTGTGACATTACTATGTGTATTATCTCTGTAACATGACATCACTGTGCTTATTATATCTGTATTGTGACATCACTATGTGTATTATCTCTGTAATGTGACATCACTATGTGTATTATCTCTGCAATATGACATCACTGTGTTTATTATCTCACTACTGTGACCTCACTAGGTGCATTATCTCTGCACTGTGACATCACTATGTGCATTATCTCTGTACTGTGACCTCACTATGTGTATTATCTCTGTAATGTGACATCACTGTGTTTATTATCTCTGTACTGTGACATCACTATGTGTTTTATCTCTGTAATGTGACATCACTGTGTTTATTTTCTCTCTACTGTGACCTCACTATGTGCTTTATCTCTGTACTGTGACATCACTATGTGTATTATCTCTGTAATGCGACATCACTGTGTTTATTATCTCTGTACTGTGATATCACTATGTGTATTATCTCTGTAATGTGACATCACTGTGTTTATTATCTCTCTACTGTGACCTCACTATGTGCATTATCTATGTACTCTGACCTCACTATGTGCATTATCTATGTACTGTGACATCACTATGTGCATTATCCCTGTACTGTGACATCACTATGTGTATTATCCCTGTACTGTGACATCACTGTGTTTATTATCTCTGTACTGTGACCTAACTATGTGCATTATCTCTGTACAGTGACCTCACTATGTGCATTATCTCAGTACTGTGACATCACTATGTGCATTATCTCTGTACTGTGACATCACTATGTGTATTATCCCTGTACTGTGACATCACTGTGTTTATTATCTCTGTACTGTGACCTAACTATGTGCATTATCTCTGTACAGTGAACTCACTATGTGCATTATCTCTGTACTGTGACATCACTATGTGCATTATCTCTGTAACGTGACATCACTGTGTTTATTATCTCTGTACTGTGACATCACTTTGTGTATTATCTTTGTAACTTGACATCACTGTGCTTATTATCTGTGTACTGTGACATCACTATGTGTATTATCTCTGTAATGTGACATCACTGTGTTTATTATCTCTCTACTGTGACCTCACTATGTGCATTATCCCTGTACTGTGACCTCACTATGTGCATTATCTCTGTACTGTGACCTCACTGTGTATTATGTCTGTAATGTGACATCACTGTGTTTATTATCTCTCTACTGTGACCTCACTATGTGCATTATCCCTGTACTGTGACCTCACTATGTGCATTATCTCTGCACTGTGACATCGCTATGTGCATTATCTCTGTACTGTGACATCACTATGTGTATTATCTCTGTAATGTGACAACACTTTGTTTATTATCCCTGTACTGTGACATCACTTTGTTTATTATCTCTGTACTGTGACCTCACTATGTGCATTACCTCTGTACTGTGACCTCACTATGAGCATTATCTCTGTACTGTGACATCACTATGTGCATTTTCTCTGTACTGTGACATCACTATGTGTATTATCTCTGTAATGTGATATCACTGTGTTTAGTGACTCTGTACTGTGACATCACTAAGTGTATTATCTCTGTAATGTGACATCACTGTGTTTATTATCTCTGTACTGTGACATCACTGTGTTTATTATCTCTAATAATAATAATAATAATAATAGTTTATTTTTATAGCGCCAACATATTCCGCAGCACTTTACAAATTTTAGGGGGGACTTATACAGACAATACAGAATAAGCATATCTCATATCGAACGGAGTGAGGGCCCTGCTCGCGAGCTTACAGTCTATGAGGAAGTGGGGGAGACACAAAAGGTAAAAAGTACATATATTGTATAATGCAGCCTTGATATACTGAATAGGATAAATAATAATACATGGACTGGTCGCCAGCCAGTATGTGTGCAGTCCTGACAGAGGCTTTTATGTGCATGGTTGGTTTGAACCCGAAGTTGAAGAAGATTTTAATATGGGGGAAAGCTGGGATGGACAGAGTGTGTTTAGGTGATACGCCAGTCTAAAGAAATGTGTTTTTAGGGTTCGCTTGAAACTGTGGGTATTGGGAATTAATCGAACTGTCCTGGGTAGTGCATTCCAGAGAATTGGCGCAGCACGCGAGAAATCTTGGAGACGGGAGTGGGAAGTTCGGATTATGGAGGATTTTAGTTTCAAGTCATTTGCAGAACGGAGGGCACATGTAGGGTGGTAGACTGAGACAAGGGAGGAGATGTAGGGGGGTACTGAAGCATGGAGCGCTTTGTGGGTAAGCGTGATAAGTTTAAAACGAACTCTATATTGGATGGGCAACCAATGCAATGACTGGCACAGGGAAGAGGCATCGGTGTAGCGGTTGGCGAGGAATATGATCCTGGCTGCTGCGTTCAGGACGGATTGGAGAGGGGAGAGTTTAGTAAGAGGGAGACCGATTAGTAGAGCGTTGCAATAGTCAAGACGAGAATGAATAAGAGCGACAGTAAGAGTTTTTGCCGAGTCAAAGGTGAGAAAAGTCCTGATTCTTGAGATGTTTTTGAGGTGTAGATGACATGAACGAGCGAGTGATTTGATGTGAGGAGTGAAAGAAAGATCTGAATCAAAAATGACCCCAAGACAGCGGGCTTGTAGCTGGGGAGTAATGGTTGAGCCACAAACGGAGATGGCAATATCGGGCACAGGTAGATTAATGGAGGGAGGAAAGACGAGTAGTTCAGTTTTTGACAGATTCAGTTTTAGGCAGAGGGAGGACATAATGTTAGACACAGCAGAAAGACAATCACTGGTCTTTTGTAGTAATGCAGGGGTGATGTCCGGAGCAGAGGTGTATAATTGGGTGTCATCAGCATAGAGATGGTACTGAAAACCGAATCTACTGATTGTTTGTCCAATAGGAGCAGTGTATAAGGAGAAAAGAAGGGGGCCTAGGACTGATCCTTGTGGAACCCCGACAGTAAGAGGAAGTAGGGAGGAGGAGGAGCTGGCGAAAGACACAGAGAAGGAGCGGTCAGAGAGATAAGAGGAGAACCAGGAGAGAACCGTGTCCTTGAGGCCAATAGTGCGGAGCATAGTGAGGAGGAGCTGATGATCCACAGTGTCAAATGCTGCAGAGAGATCCAGGAGAATCAGCAGGGAGTAGTGACCATTAGATTTAGCTGTTAGTAGATCATTAGAGACTTTAGTGAGGGCAGTTTCAGTAGAATGTAAAGAGCGGAAACCAGATTGTAAAGGGTCAAGAAGAGAGTTGTCTGAGAGATAGCGGATTAGACGGGAGTGGACCAGGCGTTCCAGGAGTTTAGAGATAAAGGGAAGATTGGAAACAGGTCTGTAGTTGGCCGTGCAGTTCTGGTCGAGGGATGGTTTTTTAAGTAATGGTTGTATGCTGGCGTGCTTAAAAGAAGAGGGAAAGATACCAGATGAGAGGGAAAGGTTGAAAATTTTAGTTAGGTGAGAGGTGACAGCTGGAGCAAGGGACTGAAGGAGATGTGAGGGAATAGGGTCGCTGGTGCAGGTGGTAGGGCGAGAAGATGCAAGGAGCCTGATCACTTCATCTTCCGTGACTGGTTCGAAGTCAGAAAATGAGCAAGATACAATGTGGCGGGGGGGAGCATGCATAACATTTGGGGATTGGGAGAAAATTTCCTGTCGGATATGGTCAATTTTTTCTTTGAAATAGTTAGCCAGATCGTCAGCGCTGAGGTCGGTGGTCGGGGCCTGTGCTGTTTGATTGAGGAGAGAATGAAACGTGTCAAAGAGTCGTTTAGGATTATTGGAAAGTGAGATGATGAGGTTGTTAAAGTAGGTTTGTTTGGAGAGGTGAAGGGCAGAGTTATATGTTTTCAGCATAAATTTATAGTGGAGGAAATCTTCGGGCAGATTTGATTTTCTCCACAGCCGTTCAGCGCACCTGGAGGACCGCTGGAGAAGACGTGTTTGAGGCGTGTGCCAGGGTTGTCGCCGTCTATGCCGAATTGTTCTTTGTGTAGGAGGTGCGGCTTCATCCAGGGCGCATAGCATTATTTTGTTATAATGCTTCAATGCAGATTCGGGACATGAGAGGGAGGAGATTGGGGCCAATGATGATTGCAACCTTTTTATAAATTTCTGGGTGTTAATGGCGCGTAAATTTCTATAAGTGTGGACGGTGGGAGTGTCTTGAGTAGAGTCACAGTTCTTGACAGAGAATGAAAGAAGATTATGGTCAGAGAGTGGAAGGGGAGAGTTAGTAAAGTCATGTACTGAGCAAAGCCGGGAGAAGATCAGGTCCAATGTGTTCCCGTCCTCATGTGTAGGAGAATTAGCAAGCTGTGAAAGGCCGAAGGAGGAGGTTAGCGATAAAAGGTGAGCGGCAGATGGGGAAAGAGAATCGCCAATTGGGATGTTAAAGTCTCCCATGATTATCGTGGGGATGTCGCAGGATAGAAAATTTGTAAGCCAGGCAGCAAAGTGATCCAGGAATTGATGGAGGGGACCTGGGGGGCGATAGACAACCGCCACTCGCAGGGAGAAGGGCCGGTAGAGTCTGACTGTGTGGGCCTCAAAGGACGGGAAGATAAGGGAGGGTACAGGGGGGATAACCTGAAAAGTACATTTTGTTGAAAGAAGCAGACCAACACCTCCACCTGATCTGTTGTCAGGTCGCGGGGTATGAGAGAAATGTAGGCCACCATAGGAGAGAGCTGCAGCGGCGGTGGTGTCCGACTGCTGGATCCAGGTTTCAGTGAGAGCCAGAAGGTTGAGGGAATTAGAGAGGAAAAAGTCATGGATGTAAGAGAGTTTATTACAAGCTGAGCGTGCATTCCAAAGGGCACAGTTGAATGAGACAGAAGATATGCAGGGAATATTAATGAGATTAGCAGGGTTTCTGAATGTAACAGGGAAAGAGTTAGTGTTATTATTACTGGAGGGTCCTGGGTTGGGAGAAATATCACCTGCGACTAATAGAAGGAAGATACAGAGAGTGAGCAGATGATTGAGTGATTTGTGAGAGCGTTTCCTGCGTTGTATGGTGGGAATGAATGGATCTGCGTGGTATAACATTGTGAAGAGAGCATGACAACTGTACATAGGAGAAGAGAGGAGTGAGGGATTAATATGGATGAAGTGTGCCGCATTTGTGGGAGAACGGTGAATGTGGATGATTGTAGCAACCAGAGTATAAATGGCACAGATACAAATGGTGAATACTGTTTGCCAAAAAGATGACCTGGAAGCAAGTTTGTTTAATTGTCTTGCATGTCTTACCTGTCTCCTGCCCTGTCCAACTGCCATTTTCTAACTGCCAGGGCACTTTGCTAAATTATGGCACTTCGATAAAGTATGCATAAATGCCCCCGCATAAATGCCTCCCCTTAACTAAGTCTCAATATATAGGGACGTATCTGCTTAGATCTGCACAGATTTAACTCATTAACAATCAATCACTAGCTTAAAAGACAACAGGAGACCATAAAGTGCAGGGAAAAAAAAAAAAAAAAAAGACTAGTAAACTCGGCATGGATCATAAACTCTTAAAGTAAGTGTGATGACCTTTAAGTATCATGGAATAAAAAAGCTAGAGGAGTGAAAAAATATATACCAGAAATTGATAGGCTGCAGAGCATTGCATGGAGATATAATGCAGTTTTCAGGACAGATCACACAAGCAGTGAAAAATATATACCAGAAATTGATAGGCTGCAGAGCCTCTGCACTGTACTGTGACCTCACTATGTGCATTATCTCTGTACTGTGACCTCACTATGTTCATTTTCTATGTACTGTGACATCACTATGTGCATTATCTCTGTACTGTGACATCACTATGTGTATTATCTCGGTAATGTGACATCACTGTGTTTATTATCTCTCTACTGTGACCTCACTATGTGCTTTATCTCTGTACTGTGACCTCACTATGTGTGTTATCTCTGTACTGTGACCTCACTATGTGCATCATCTCTGCACTGTGACCTCACTATGTGCATTATCTCTGTACTGTGACCTCACTATGTGCATTATCTCTGCACTGTGACCTCACTATGTGCATTATCTCTGTACTGTGACCTCACTATGTGCATTATCTCTGTACTGTGACCTCACTATGTGCATTATCTCTGTACTGTGACCTCACTATGTGCATTATCTCTGCACTGTGACATCACTATGTGCATTATCTCTGTACTGTGACCTCACTATGTGCATTATCTCTGTACTGTGACCTCACTATGTGCATTATCTCTGTAATGTGACCTCACTATGTGCATTATCTCTCTACTGTGACCTCATTATGTGCATTATCTCTGTACTGTGACCTCACTATGTGCATTATCTCTGTACTTTGACCTCAATATGGGCATTATCTCTGTACTGTGACATCACTATGTGTATTATCTCTGTAATGTGACATCACTGTGTTTATTATCTCTGTACTGTGACATCACTATGTGTATTATCCCTGTAATGTGGCATCACTGTTTATTATCTCTCTACTGTGACATCACTATGTGCATTATCTCTGTACTGTGACCTCACTATGTGCATTATCTATCTACTGTGACATCACTATGTGCATTATCTCTGTACTGTGACATCACTATGTGTATGTGTATTATCTCGGTAATGTGACATCACTATGTTTATTATCTCTCTACTGTGACCTCACTATGTGCATTATCTCTGTACTGTGACCTCACTATGTGCATTATCTCTGTATTGTGACCTCACTATTTGCATTATCTCTGCACTGTGACCTCACTATGTTCATTATTTCTGTACTGTGACCTCACTATCTGCATTATCTCTGCACTGTGACATCACTATGTGCATTATCTCTGTACTGTGACATCACTATGTGTATTATCTCTGTAATGTGACATCACTGTGCTTATTATCTCTTTACTGTGACATTACTATGTGTATTATCTCTGTAATGTGACCTCACTATGTGCATTATCTCTGCACTGTGACATCACTATGTGTATTATCTCTGTAATGTGGCATCACTGTGTTTATTATCTCTCTACTGTGACATTACTATGTGTATTATCTCTGTAATGTGGCATCACTGTGTTTATTATCTCTGCACTGTGACATCACTATGTGTATTATGTCTGTAATGTGACATCACTGTCTTTATTATCTCTCTACTGTGACATCACTATATACATTATCTCTGTACTGTGACCTCACTATGTGCATTATCTCTGTACTGTGACATCACTATATAGTTAGTAGAGCCGAATAAAGACTTGCGTCCATCAAGTTCGACCTGTAAGTTCTGTAGTTGCTAAAGTTGATCCAGAGGAGGGCAAAAACCCCAAATGATTTGGCCAATCTTCACCTGAGGAAAAATTCCCTCCCGACTCTGAAACCAGCAGTCAGAATAAATCCCTGTATCAACCTACTATTTTATTCTATTTTTAAGTATATGCTGAAATCTGCCTGGTATCTAGAAATGCATCCAGTCCCCGCTTGAACTGGTTTAGTGAATCCGACATTACCGTCTCCTCACTCAGTGAATTCCATATTTTCACTGCTCTTACCGTAAAGAACCCCTTCCTATGCTGGTGCTGGAACCTTTTCTCTTCCAGTCTTAATGAATGCCCTTTTGTTACCGTAATATCCCTCCTTTTGAACAAATCCCGGGCAAGGTCTCTATACTGTCCCCTAACATATTTGTACACATTTATTATGTCCCCCCTCAACCTTCTCTTTTCCAGGATGAATAGTCCTAGTTTTGCCAACCTCTCTGGGTATTGCAGTCCCTCCATTCCACTTATTAATTTTGTTACCCTCCTTTGTACCTTTTCAAGCTCGTTTATATCCTTTCTATATATTGGTTTCGACTAATCAGCAGAGCGGTGTTTAAATTTGGCGCTAATACTGCTGATTGGTTGCGGCCGGCGACAGCGACCAATCAGCAGAGTGTTGTTTAAATTTGGCACCAAAATTGCTGATTGGTCGCGGCCGGCCACCGCGATCAATCAGCAGAGCGGGGTTTACATTTGGCGCCAGAATCGCTGATTGGTCACGCCCGGCGGTCGCGACCAATCAGCAGATCGGAATTTAAATTTTGCGCCAATACTGCTGATTGTTCGAGGCCGGCGACTGAGACCAATTAGCAGAGCATTGTTTAAATTTGGCGTCAATCTCGCTGATTGGTCGCGTCTGCCGTCCGCGACCAATCAGCAGAGCGTTGTTTAAATTTGGTGCCAATCTCGCTGATTGGTCGCGGCTGGAATTCGCGACCAATCAACAGAGCATTGTTTAAATTTTTCGCCAAAATCGTTGATTGGTCGCGGCTGGCGGTAGCGACCAATCAGCAGAGCGGTGTTTCAATTTGCCACCAAAATCGCTGATTGGTCGGGGCCGGCGGCCGCAACCAATCAGCGTCGTATTAGTGAGGACCGAGGAACGGTGCTGCCTGTGCGGGTACTTCCGCTGCCAGCAGCTGGGAGATGAGCGGCTGCTCGCAGCAGAAGCATCCTGACCGGCGGTGCCGCTCCTCGGTCCTCCGTTCACACTTGCCGTCGGGAGCTCATAGCGCTGTTTAAATTAAGCGCCAATCTCGCTGATTGGTCGCGGTTGGTTGGGGCATTAAAACCGTCTTGTTAAACCACTCTGAACTCCACGTCTCTTCCAAGGGGCATTAAAACCGTCTTGTTAAGCTACTGTGACCTCCACGTCTCTTCCAAGGGGCATTTAAACGGTCTTGTTAAGATACTGTGACCTCCACGTCTCTTCCAAGGGGCATTAAAACCATCTTGTTAAACCACTCTGAACTCCACGTCTCTTCCAAGGGGGATTAAAACCGTCTTGTTAAGCTACTGTGACCTCCACGTCTCTTCCAAGGGGCATTAAAACCGTCTTGTTAAACCACTCTGAACTCCACGTCTCTTCCAAGGGGCATTAAAACCGTCTTGTTAAACCACTCTGAACTCCACGTCTCTTCCAAGGGGCATTGATATTGTCTTTTTATTCCACTGTAACCTCCACCACTCTTCCAAGGGGCATTAAAACCATCTTGTTAAGCTACTGTGACCTCCATGTCTCTCCTAAGGGGCATTAAAACCATCTTGTTAAGCTACTGTGACCTCCACGTCTCTTCCAAGGGGCATTAAAATGGTCTTGTTAAACCACTGTGAACTACACAGCTCTTCCAAGGGGCATTGAAATGTTGTTTTCAGTTACCTCTAACCTCCACGACTCTTCCATTCACTGCTAAGGCCAACAGTGTACTGGAGTCCCAGTTGCTATAAATGGAAAAAATGGTTTAGTTAAGGCCCTCTGACCTCCATGTCACTTCCAAGGGGCTTTGGAGTGCCTCGAAATTTTTGGTAGGCATTGCACTCACTGTATGCCCTATAACTGTGTAGCCGAACCGCTCCTTTTGGTACAGAAATATATCCTACAAGACATGTGTGGTTGACTGGCCTGATATTGATGTGAATGGTCCCTGTTCCTCCTGCTCTTTCTCCTTTGCCACCACCTCATCCATCATTCATCACCTGAAGCTTTGTTTTAACAGGAGTCATAGAACTGGGATAGTAGCAGGATAACATCCAGAAATCCTCGGAGGAGGTAGGATATGCGCCAAAACGTTGACCACCTCAGGCCTAGCCGCTACTACATACATGAGCTTGCATTCCAAGGAACAGAAAGCTAATGAGATGGATAGCCTCATGATCATAAATAATTTACTCGTTGTGTAGGAGGCCGACCATTGCTGCTGTTTACCTTCTGAACTTTGTGTTGAAGCCTGATTGACCCAGGACCCGCAATCCTCTATGTCTGGAGGACGTGTTGCATCACAGTGTCCAGCTGTATCCCGGCTTCCACAATATTAACCCAGTGTGAAGGCGTCAGTGAGATGGACCATCCCTGGCCACATTCACTTGTCCACGTGTTTGTGGTTAGGCTGTCCTTCCCACTAAATGCACTGGGGAGGTCACAGGTAATGTTTTGGTATGCGCGCTTGTGTATAAGGCGCACCGAGACAAATAGGGGCAGCTGGGGATCGTTTATGGACACCCAGCCGCCCCCAGGCGGCTGGGGACCGTGTGTGGGCACCCGGCCGCGGGGCGGCTGGGGACCGAGTATGGACACCCGGCCGCCCCCTGGCGGATGGGGACCAAGCGTAAACACCCGACCACCCCCGGCGGCTGCGGACCAAGCGTGGACACCCGGCCGCCGGGCGGCTGGGGACTGAGTATGGATACCAGGCCGCCGACGCAGCCATGACGTGGTGGCCAGATTCCGCCTCCACATGCCTAAAAGGCCCAATTTCAAGTGCAAGCAAGCAAGCAGTATGGTATTGCAGCCTGGGGGTGGGTGAGTGGGTGGCAGGCTGCATACTTGCTCTTTCATTGCAAGGAATGGGGGAGGTACAATTGAACACTGCCCTGGGACAAGGACTTGCACGGGGATAGTTGCAAGTCTGCATCTTCTGATGCGGCAAGGATCATTTCTGATGGGCACACTTTTAGGCAGTGACCTAGGTGTCAGAGATGCATCCAGGGGTCTTCCCCATGCTGTTCCCATGTCTTTTCAGCACTGTATGCATGTGTCACACAGCACATGGCCAGATAAGGTTGTAAAATGTTAAAATGACATTTCCCGGTGATTGCATTTGTCACGGTTGAAAGCAATGCAAAAGTGCAAAAACGCATAAAAAATGCTACTTGTGAACATAGCCCAAGGTGTGGAGGAGTATTTTTGTTTTTGGTTATTTATTTTACCTTATACACAAGTCATTACCCTGGAAAGGATGTTCCTTAACATATTTCACAGGAAAACAGTTTCAGTTTCATTTTTGAACCTTCTATTGTGAGCCCGTAAAAGTGGCTTAATACCTCTGACCACGTTATTGACAGCAGTGACCTGGGGGTCAGAAATGCTTCCTGGGGCGATCCCCATGCTGTCCCCGTGTCATTTGAGCACTGTCACTATCGTTTTGGGCACTTTTTAGGCTTTCTACAGACTGCCGGGGGTGCCGCCGCAAAAATGCTCGGGTCTCCCATAGGGACATTGGGTTCATTGCTCGGGTCCGGCAACCGAGTATCACGGCGAGCTCGGGCCGAGCTTCGAGCACCCGAGCATTTTAGTGTCGCTCAACACTAGTCCCTATCTGATATTTAGTTCTGTGTGCAGTTTCTGTGTTACACCCAGACAGACGAACCGCTGTATACTCACACGTATCAGATTCCTGAATGTTTGGAAACTTTTCTAGTTTTTTTTTTTATCACAAAACATAGAGATGTCAGGGATTGAACCCAGGGCCTCATACATGCAAAGCATGCGCTCTACCACTGAGCTACATCCCCTGTATGGACACCCAGGGATTTGTTCTCATCTACAAGAGTCACTAATCTATGACTATCTACTAATAGATTTTCTCTGTTATTTTTTCTCTTCTATAATCATGCAGCATAAATAACATCATATTCTCATAGTCTGGACTATTAGGGACAAGACGAAACTATTTTTCTTTAATTTTTTATTATTTGTTTATATTTAAAATATGGGGAAAAAAGGAGGCGATTTTATTTTTTACATCTTTTTTTGAACAGATTAAAAAAAAATGCAATTCTCCTTTTCCCATATTTTAAAGAGATTGTTCCCTACTGGATGGCGCTTTTCGATTGTCCCAATCAAATAAGAAGAAAGCATAGAGCACTTACCTCCCAGATATGCACCGTGACAAGCACTGCACCCCATGATGATCTCCTGACATTGCTTATGTCTGATGATTGGTTGCAGGCCATCAGCGGCGGCAGAAAGGCGGCATCACCTGCAGGAGAGAATACACTCTTGTGTCAGTGTGAGCGGGCTGTCGTCGAGAGCAGTCACATTAGTGACTGCTGATGTGACTGCTCTCCAAGTCATCCGGACTGTCATGGGACAGTATGGATTATATTCACGGCGGACAGGTGAGTATTATGGTGGTTTACTATTTTTTGTAGTTTACTGGTGACAAGGGCATCAGGGATTAGGTGTTAAGGTGAGCATTATGGTGTTTTTTAATTTTTTCTCTTTTACCGGGAACAAGGACTTCGGTGGATTAGACATAAAGGTGAGTATAATACTTTTTTATTTTTATTTCAATAAAAGAGTGTTTGTCTTTATTTAAAATAAAGGACTTTATTCTGGGTGGTTTTTTTTACAATCTGACTATTGGGTTAGTAATAGGGAGTCTTATAGATGCCTCTCCATTACTAACTTGTGGACTTGATATTAGCGGCCATAAAACAGCTGACGTCAACCCCACAATCATTAACCCACTTGTCATCGCATCAGGGCAAGTGGGAAAATCGGAGGCTAAGCATCAGATTTGGCACATTTTATTGATGCGCCATTTCTGCGGCGGATGAGAGCTGATGTTTTTAGTCTAGGAGGGGGCCAATAACCATGGCCACTTCCTAAGCTATTAATATAAGCCCGCAGCTGTCTGTTTAGCCTTTGATGGTTAGTGAATATAGGGGGACCCCACATCAATTTTTGTTTGGGGTCTCCCCTTTAATAATCAATAAAGGCTAAGCAAACAGCTGTGCGCTGATATTAATAGCCTGGGAACCGTAATGGGTATTGACCTGTTCCCAGAATATTAATATCAGCCACCAGCCGTTGACTTTCCCTTTGCTGATTATGAAAATGACGAGGGACCCCACTTATTTTTTTTTTATTAACAAGCACAGTAAAATAGACACCTAAGGTAACCTTAGTTCGCAGCCTCTAGGTGTTCCAGCAGCTGGAAACTCCCAAAACCTAAAATGTCCCTCAAAGTTTCCCATGAGATTTCTGGGCCTTGCAGCTGCCGGGAGACCCGGTGGCTTTGAACTCTACAAGGTTACCGGAGTTCAAGCCACCAGGTCTGACAGTAGCTCTAACGTGGGACTTTTGAATGCCGGAGTGCCGGACAGGCGCCGGGAGCTGAATGCAGCTCACATCATTGTTGCCTGAGATCAGCGCCGAGCAAGAGACAATGATGGAAATTGTAGTCAGCACCCCTAGGGTACATTATGTGTAAAATAAAGAATTAAATTTAAAAAAACAGAGTGGGCTCTGGCCAAATTTTCATAACCAGCAGAGGGAAAGCCGTGTGCTGGGGGCTGATATTACTAGCCAGGGAAAGGGGCCATTAGCCCAAAATGTTCCCTGGTTATCAATAACAGCTATCAAAAGACTGACCGTCACTTCCAAAACAGAAAACTGGTCTGTACAGGTGCTTACTAAGAGTAGCCATCTCTATATATGACTAACAAATAAAGTAGCACTCTGTAGCGCTATAGCATGCAAACATGAAAAATATGAAATTTGAATTGCATTACTGCTCTAGAAAATAGAAATAAATGAGAATTCTTAGCGCATAAATTGGCCAATTCATGTGTATCCGACAGCCACGGTAAGGCGACTCTCGTCACCTGGAACCTACCTGGTGTGAATCCAATCTTATACTAAAGTCTACATGTATACGGGAGGGTAAGATCCTGCTATAATTAAAACCTCCTGAGGCTTAGGGATGGAGTGATCAGTCAGAAATCCTACAAATATATGTATATGTATGTAAATGTATACAAATATCAAAAGACTGACCCTCACTCCTCACTTCCAAAACAGAAAACCGGTGTGTACAGGTGCTTACTAAGAGTAGCCATCTCCATATATAACCAACAAATAAAGTAGCACTCTGGAGCGCAATAATATGCAAACATACTATTGTTATAGTTACTATTGTTATACTTTAGGAGGGCAACTTCACCATCTCCTTCTCCAAAATCTGCACCTTGCTGGTGATCCACTGACCAGCCCACCCGAGGTGTCCACAGGGAATCTGCCAGGTAGGAAGATTACCAGTCCAGCTCTTGTTCTAATAGACAGTTTTGTGGATTTGGGGTAACTGAGTGATAGGGACACATTATTATAGGGGCACGTGACACCCACATAAAATCCATGTATGTCATGTAGGACGGCCCTGGTGGTACAGAAAAGTAAAAACACTGATGACTTTTTTTTTTAGAGGCATTTGTATACTTTACCTTCTATTATTATTTATTCTATTTTCACTCATTTATATAACCTGATCATTTCCCTGACAGGTCGGTGAGTTGTTTATTGTTTAGCAATAATGTATCACCCACAACTATAAATGATAAAGAATAACATTCCATTCTTATCATTTACAGCAGAGGATAATTTATACCATATATAACATGTATATAATATCTACCAAAGCGAAAAAACGACTATTTACAAACATGGAGAAAACTGATTTTTCTATCTTTTCCAACACAGATTTATATACATTTATATTCTATTAATCAGATGGGATATTTCTATTCCACATTCTCTGCCTCATTCACCAGTTGGCAGCAAACATGGCGGCCTGGCTGCTCTGATGTCACAATGCTCAGGATTAGGGGGTCACTCAGTTATGATGTCATAATGACATCATGGAATGTCCTGAGGGTATATAATCTCTGAGCACTGTGACATCAGCGCCATTTCTTGAGTTGATGCTTTTGCTGAGACTTCACTTTGGTTGTGGAAGAGCGAACTAGTTTGTGTTACACATCTGGTGATTACTTCCATTTATTCTTCTTGATCTTTGATCAGAGCACAATAACACCGGTGCCACCGGAGAGCTTAGTTCTCCAATATTCTATCAGCCAGCTCCAGGTACCTAAGTCATGAGCGCCCGGGAGCTGCGCCAGCTGATTGCTGACAATGAGGCATGGCTGCGCCGACCAGAAAATCAAGGTAAGTGAAATATTTGGGGGAGATCCACAATATTCCCACACTATAGGGCTTTCCTGGGAGGAGATATCCCTGGGGTATGAGGGGACACATTTCAGGACAGACAGTGCAGGTTAACTAAGGCCAAAATAAAGTCAATTCTTTCTAGGGTTCCCCTCTCCCTAAACACCACAGCAGTAGAAGGAACCATCACTATAGCCCAAAAGTGTTTACTAAAATTGGAAATAATTCTGATAAATTCTTATTTGTTTATAGGTCAGGCCATAATTGTCCATGGACGGAGGAGGTCTCCTCCAAGAGATCAGGAAAGACCTTCTACCAGTGATGGAAGGAGGTCTCCTCCAAGAGATCAGGAAAGACCTTCTACCAGTGATGGACGTCAGAGAGACAGCAATGCTGTCACTGAGAGGAGAGGGAGACGGGCCAGAGATCCTCCACGGCGTAGAGGACAGGAAGAGAGCAGGGATAGAAGCCGCTCTCCTCTAAGACCAGCCCCTGCGGAGCCCTCCGGAACAACAGGAGAGAGCAGCAGGGATGGAGGCCGTCCCCTCCCACCCATTCAACTGGAGGAAGTGGGTGTGATGACACCACCACTGCCACAGGTGGAGCCACCTGCACAAAACCTACCTGTGCAGGAGAGACCTTCTACCAGTGATGGACGGTCTCCTCCAAGAGACGAGGAAAGACCTTCTACCAGTGATGGACGTCAGAGCGACAGCAATGCTGTGGAGCCACCTGCACAAAATCTACCTGTGCGGCAGAGGCGGCAGCATTGGGTTCGCAGGAGAGCACTGCTAATTGCAAATCTCCCAACAAGGGATGTAACCGCACAGGAGGAGGCCGAGTCATGTATCATCTGTATGACCGAATATGAGATCGGAGAGCAGGTCACGGTCCTTCCATGTGACCACACCTTCCATCAGGGATGTATTACTAGATGGCTCCGCTCCAACCCTCTGTGCCCCCTGTGCCGTAACCACTGCTTCCATTGAAGCACCATGTTCATGGTGCAGACAGTGGTGGAGAACATACTGACCCCAGCCCAGGTAAGGGAGCAATGCATACATTAACACTACATTCATTACAAAACTGTAAAAAATATCACCTGTAACTTCCTGCTGTTCTGATCTCTCTTTAGTTTACCATCAGCTTTGGTCAACATCTTACCAAGCATGAAGGGCCATGAACACCCCAAAAACACCCGATGGTAAGTCACCTCTCATTCCCGCTGCCCCATGATATCTAGATCACATGTGACATATAAGTAATTGTTCTTTTCTCCTTTTCATAGAAGGATGATCCAAGTCTGGAGAACATTGAGGAATTAGATCAGAATGACTTGTCCTTCATGTAAGTAGATATTAGAATTTGCTTTTTTATATTTTCCAGCTGATTATTAACTTTTTACTGGGAATCTATTGATGAGATGTAATAATTTGGTGTCTTCTCTTTACAGAAATCTGCAGAAGTTACAGATCATTTCCATAATGATCCACAGATCCCTCATCTGCTTCATAGAGACCCTGATTTCATCATGTGCAGAGATGCTGATAACAGCTGCAGCCCCAGACTGTGATATCCTCATATATTCCATTATTTGTCCAAATGTTCCTAAAAATAAATAATATTTACCATCTCTATGTCTGGTTGTGACTTCACTATATAGAATGTTGTTACGTAACATTAGCAGCACATAATGATAAGTGAGGGAGGGATTTACCATTAGTTGGTATAGGGGTAGTGGCAACAGTTAAAGGGGATGTCCAGCACTCTTATATTGATGGCTTACCCTTAGGATAGGCGACCAATATCAGATTAATGGGGACGTGACCCCCGGCACGCGTGATCAGCTGTTCTTGGTGCCGGTTGGATGTGATTATTTGCAGACTGGAACAGCACAGCACCGACAACAGCATAGTGGCCACAGCGGGTACTGCAGATCCACTCTATTCATATGAATAGGGTCAGCTGTGCAGTACCTGGAAGCGGCCACTATACAGCTGGCAGAGCAGTACAGCACGGGCGCTGGCACCGCGTCCCACATTGGTTTAAACTGCTCGCGATACTCATCTCTCCACGTTCCTCCGCAGTTCGGTGTCTTCCGACTCTGGAGCATTATATGGGGCCCATACTGTATGGAGCATTATATGGGGCCCATACTGGATGAAGAATTATATGGGGCTCATACTGTATGGAGCAATATATGGGGCCCATACTGTATGGATCATTCCATGGGGCCCATACTGCATGGAGAATTATATGGGGGCCATTATTCTGTATGGAGCATTATATAGGGTCCATTATTTTGTTTGGAACATTATATGGGGCCCATTATTCTGTATGGAGCATGATATGGGGTCCATTAGTCTGTATGGAGCATTATATGGGGCCCATTATTCTGTATGGAGCATTATATGGGGTCCATTATTCTGTATGGAGCATGATATGGGGTCCATTATTCTGTATGGAGCATTATAATGAGCCCATTATTCTGTATGGAGCATTATATGGGGTCCATTATCCTGTATGGAGCATTATATGGGCCCATTATTCTGTATGGAGCATTATATCGGGTCCATTATTCTGTATGGAGCATGATATGGGGTCCATTATTCTGTATGGAGCATTATAATGAGCCCATTATTCTGTATGGAGCATTATATGGGGTCCATTATCCTGTATGGAGCATTATATGGGGCCCATTATTCTGTATGGAGCATTATATGGGGTCCATTATTCTGTATGGAGCATTATATGGGGCCCATTATTCTGTATGGAGCATTATATCGGGTCCATATAATGGTAGGTGGTAGGTAGTGTATGCTTCATCATCAGATCCTTATCACCCTATCAGATCCCGCTGGAGGTGAGGATATAAGTTAATTGACAGTTAAACAGTGACAGGTTGGGTGATTCTCTGCACTTCATAGGTAGTACAGTGTAGTATGGGTGGTATCGCATGTTCGAGTCCCTCATGCTTGTGGTGGGATGTGATGTTTCTGTGTGACAGGCGACAACGGCTCATGTAATACTATTTTTACATTTTTTATAACTTTCTTTGTTGGGATGGACGGGCGTAGATCATACGTGCCTTGTGTCTACAAGTCTGCCCCCTGGTGTCTGTAAGTTACTTTACATAAAATCCTCCAAATTAAAGGGGTTTTAAACTAGTATTTAAAAATGAATCCATGGTTGTCCAACAATATAAAGGAGCAGATACTTATCTTCCATATTCCTTCCGGTCTCATCTCTTCGTTTTCTGATTGGGGATGTCACGTGACCACTGCAGTCAATCAATGGTAACATTTTACCCACGCCAGAACAGAAAATGAGGTGACCGGCAGGAAACACAGACAGTGGTGCAGCACAATCGTGAAGGCAATTATTATTATTATGGGTTTTTTTTAGATACCACCATGGTTTTTTTAAAGAAAACCCCTTTAAGAACATGTTTGGATGACATTTCTCACTAATCTTCTGTTACATCCAGAGAGATGAAGTTCTGCACATTTATCAGTTCCCGGAATATTTGGAAGCTTTTCCAGCTATTTATCACAATATACGGAGATGTCGGGGACTGAAGCCAAGGACTCATACATGCAAAGCATGCGCTCTACCACTGAGCTGCATCCCCTGTATAGCCTGTATGGGCAAATTCAGGGACATAGAGCGCTGCAGCCAATCACTGGGCACTTCCCCTTTAATAAATTTACTTACAGCTGCCTTTTGCCACCACAAGAAATGCTCCTCATTTGGGAACTGGAGAATTTTTCTCTTATAATTTTCACCACTTTTGTGCCATAAATTATGATTAATTTGTCAGCGGCGCGCGGCTACGCCCCATCCTGGCTAAGCTTAACCTGTTTTTACAAAGTTGGCGGAGTTGGTCGGCACCAATCAAAACCACAAAAAGTCAAAGAATCTCAGGAGCAAAATGAATGAACCGGGGAACATGTTTTATCAGATACAGGCCCTGGAGTGGAAACATTATACCGGCAGTATTGTATGGTACTGTGGGGTTGGTACTAATATGGGGGGGGGTTTATAAATGTTACTATTTGGGATTATTATAGGTTGAAAACGTTAAAAATTAGTAATGTCAGTGCACAACGAATACCGCCATACAGAGCCTATATAATGCTACCATAAAATGTCCACATAATACTACTACATGGCACCTACATAATACCGCCATACAGAGCCTATATAATACTGCAATACAGAGCTCACATAATATTGCCATAAAGTGTCTATATAATACTACTATATAGCACCCACATAATACTACTATACAGAGCTCACATAATACTACAATACAGAGCCCACATAATATTGCCATAAAAAGTGTCTATATAATACTACTATATAGCAACCACATAATACTACCATACAGAGCTCACATATTTATTGCCATAAAGTGTCTATATAATACTACTATATAGCACCCACATAATACCATACAGAGCTCACATAATACTACAATACAGAGCCCACATATTTATTGCCGTAAAGTGTCTATATAATACTACTATATAGAACCCACATAATACTACAATACAGAGCTCACATAATACAATACAGAGCTCACATAATACTACAATACAAATCCCACATAATACTACAATACAAACTCACATAATACTACAATACAGAGCCCACATAATATTGCAATAAAGTGTCTATATAATACTACTATATAGCACCCACATAATACTACCATACAGAGCTCACATAATACTACAATAGAAAGCACACATAATGCTACAATACAAAGCTCGCATAATACTACAATACAAAGCCCGCATAAAACTACAATACAAAGCTCACATAATACTACAATACAAAGCCAGCATAATACTACAACACAAAACCTCATAATACTACAATACAAAGCTCACATAATACTGCAATACAGAGCCCGCATAATACTACAATACAAAGCTCACTTAATACTACAATACAAAGCTCACATAAAACTACAATACAAAGCCAGCATAATACTACAATACAAAGCTCACTTAATACTATAATACAAAGCTCACATAATACTACAATACAAAGCCCGTATAATACTACAATACAAAGAAAGCATAATACTACAATACAAAGCTCACATAATACTACAATACAAAGCCCGTATAATACTACAATACAAAGAAAGCATAATACTACAATACAAAGCTCACTTAATACTACAATACAAAGCTTACATAATACTACAATACAAAGCTCACATAATACTACAATACAAAGCTCACTTAATACTACAATACAAAGCTCACATAATACTACAATACAAAGCTCACATAATACTACAATACAAAGCTCACTTAATACTACAATACAAATCTCACATAATACTACAATACAAAACCCGCATATAACTACAATACAAAGCCCGTATAATACTACAATACAAAGCTCACATAATACTACAATACAAAGCTCACATAATACTACAATAGAAAGCCCGCATAATACTGCAATACAGAGCCCACATAATACTGCAATACAGAGCCAGCATAATACTACAATACAAAGCTCACTTAATACTACAATACAAAGCCCACATAACACTGCAATACAAAGCTCACATAATACTACAATGCAAAACTCACTTAATACTACAATACAAAGCTCACATAATATTACAATACAAAGCTCACATAATGCTACAATACAAAGCTCACTTAATATTACAATACAAAGCTCACATAATACTACAATACAAAGCTCACATAATACTACAATAAAAAGCCTGCATAATACTACAATACAAAGCCCACATAATGCTACAATACAAAGCTCAAATAATGCTACAATACAAAGCTCACATAATACTACAATACAGAGCCCACATAATACTACAATACAGAGCCCATATAATACTACAATAAAAAGCCCGCATAATACTACAATACAAAGCACACATAATACTACCATACATAGCTCACATAATACTACAATACTAAGCTCACATGATACTACAATAGAAGGCCCACATAATACTACAATACAAAGCCCACATAATGCTACAATACAAAGCTCACTTAATACTACAATACAAATCTCACATAATACTACAATACAAAGCTCACATAATACTACAATACAAAGCTCACATAATACTACAATACAAAACCCGCATAATACTACAATACAAAGCCCGTATAATACTACAATACAGAGCCCACATAATACTACAATACAAAGCTCACATAATGCTACAATACAAAGCTCACATAATGCTACAATACAAAGCTCACATAATACTAAAATACAGAGCCCATATAATACTACAATACAAAGCTCACATAATACTACAATACAAAGCACACACAATACAACAATGCAAAGCTCGCATAATACTGCAATACAGAGCCAGCATAATACTACAATAAGAGGACACATAATACTACCCTACATCACCCACATAATATTACACTAGAGCACCCACATAATACTATAATACAAAGCCCACATAATACTACCATACAAAGCTCACATAATACTACAATACAAAGCTCACATAATACTACAATAAAAAGCCCATATAATACTACAATACAAAGCTCACATAATACTACAATACAAAGCCCACATAATACTACAATAAGAGCACACATAATACTACCCTACATCACCCCCATAATACTACACTAGAGCACCCACATAATACTACAATACAAGGCCCACATAATACTACAATACAAAGCTCACATAATACTACAATACAAAGCTCACATAATACTACAATACAAAGCTCACATAATGCTACAATACAAAGCTCACATAATACTAAATTACAGAGCCCATATAATACTACAATACAAAGCTCACATAATACTACAATACAAAGCACACACAATACAACAATACAAAGCTCGCATAATACTACAATACCTAGCCAGCATAATACTACAATAAGAGGACACATAATACTACCCTACATCACCCACATAATATTACACTAGAGCACCCACATAATACTACAATACAAAGCCCACATAATACTACCATACAAAGCTCACATAATACTACAATACAAAGCTCACATAATACTACAATAAAAAGCCCATATAATACTACAATACAAAGCTCACATAATACTACAATACAAAGCTCACATAATACTACAATACAAAGCCCACATAATACTACAATAAGAACACACATAATACTACCCTACATCACTCACATAATACTACACTAGAGCACCCACATAATACTACAATATAAAGCCCACATAATACTACAATACAAAGCTCACATAATACTACAATAAAAAGCCCACATAATACTACAATACAAAGTTAACATAATACTACAATAAAAAGCCCACATAATACTACAATACAGAGCCCACATAATACTACAATACAAAGCTCAAATAATACTACAATACAAAGCTCACATAATACTACAATACCAAGGTCACATAATACTGCAATACAAAGCCCACATAATACTACAATATCAAGCTCACATAATACTACAATACCAAGCTCACATAATACTACAATTCAAAGCTTACATAATATTACAATATCAAGCTCACTTAATACTACAATACAAAGCTCACATAATTCTATAATACAAAGCTAGCATAATACTACAATACAAAGTCCACATAATACTACAATACAAAGCTCACTTAATGCTATAATACAAAGCTCACATAATACTACAATACAAAGGCCGCATAATACTACAATACAAAGCAAGCATAATACTACAATACAAAGCTCACTTAATACTACAATACAAAGCTCACATAATACTACAATACAAAGCTCACATAATGCTACAATACAAAGCTCACATAATACTACAATACAGAGCCCAGATAATACTACAATACAGAGCCCATATAATACTACAATACAAAGACCGCATAATACTGCAACATAGAGCTCACATAATACTACAATACAAAGCTCACATAATACTACAATACAAAGCTCACATAATGCTACAATACAAAGCTCACATAATACTAAATTACAGAGCCCATATAATACTACAATACAAAGCTCACATAATACTACAATACAATGCACACACAATACAACAATACAAAGTTCGCATAATACTACAATACCTAGCCAGCATAATACTACAATAAGAGGACACATAATACTACCCTACATCACCCACATAATATTACACTAGAGCACCCACATAATACTACAATACAAAGCCCACATAATACTACAATACAAAGCTCACATAATACTACAATAAAAAGCCCATATAATACTACAATACAAAGCTCACATAATACTACAATACAAAGCTCACATAATACTACAATACAAAGCCCACATAATAGTACAATAAGAACACACATAATACTACCCTACATCACTCACATAATACTACACTAGAGCACCCACATAATACTACAATACAAAGCCCACATAATACTACAATACAAAGCTCACATAATACTACAATAAAAAGCCCACATAATACTACAATAAAAAGTTAACATAATACTACAATAAAAAGCCCACATAATACTACAATACAGAGCCCACATAATACTACAATACAAAGCTCAAATAATACTACAATACAAAGCTCACATAATACTACAATACCAAGGTCACATAATACTGCAATACAAAGCCCACATAATACTACAATATCAAGCTCACATAATACTACAATACCAAGCTCACATAATACTACAATTCAAAGCTTACATAATATTACAATATCAAGCTCACTTAATACTACAATACAAAGCTCACATAATTCTATAATACAAAGCTAGCATAATACTACAATACAAAGTCCACATAATACTACAATACAAAGCTCACTTAATGCTATAATACAAAGCTCACATAATACTACAATACAAAGGCCGCATAATACTACAATACAAAGCAAGCATAATACTACAATACAAAGCTCACTTAATACTACAATACAAAGCTCACATAATACTACAATACAAAGCTCACATAATGCTACAGCACAAAGCTCACATAATACTAAATTACAGAGCTCATATAATACTACAATACAAAGCTCACATAATACTATAATACAAAGCTCACATAATGCTACAATACAAAGCTCACATAATACTACAATACAGAGCCCACATAATGCTACAATACAAAGCTCACATAATACTACAATACAAAGCTCACATAATACTACAATACAGAGCCCACATAATCCTACAAAACTAAGCCCATATAATACTACAATACCAAGCCCGCATAATACTACAACTTCGAGCCCACATAATACCACAATACAAAGCTCACATAATACTACAATACAAAGCCCACATAATACTACAATAAGAGCACACATAATACTACCCTACATCACCCACATAATACTACACTAGTGCACCCACATAATACTACAATACAAAGCTCACATAATACTACAATACAAAGCTAACATAATACTACAATACAAAGCTCACATAAAACTACAATATAAAGCCCACATAATGCTACAATACAAAGCTCACATAATACTACAATACCAAGCTCACAAATACTACAATACAAAGCCCACATAATACTACAATATCAAGCTCACATAATACTACAATACCAAGCTCACATAATACTACCCTACATCACCCACATGATACTACACTAGAGCACCCACATAATACTACAATACAAAGCCCACATAATGCTACAATACAAAGCTCACATAATACTACAATACAAAGCTCACATAATGCTACAATACAAAGCTCACATAATACTACAATACAGAGCCCACATAATACTACAATACAGAGCCCATATAATACTACAATACAAAGCCCGCATAATACTACAACATAGAGCCCACATAATACTACAATACAAAGCTCACATAATACTACAACAGAAAGCCCACATAATTCTACAATAAGAGCACACATAATACTACCCTACATCACCCACATGATACTACACTAGAGCACCCACATAATACTACAATACAAAGCCCACATAATGCTACAATACAAAGCTCACATAATACTACAATACAAAGCTCACATAATACTACAATAAAAAGCCTACATAATACTACAATACAAAGCTCAAATAATACTACAATAAAAAGCCCACATAATACTACAATATCAAGCTCACATAATACTACAATACCATGCTCACATAATACTACAATACAAAGCCCAAATAATACTACAATTCAAAGCCCACATAATGCTACAATACAAAGCTCACATAATGCTACAATACAAAGCTCACATAATACTACAATACAGAACCCACATAATACTACAATACAGAGCCCATATAATACTACAATACAAAGCCCGCATAATACTACAACATTGAGCTCACATAATACTACAATACAAAGCTCACATAATACTATAATACAAAGCTCACATAATGCTACAATACAAAGCTCACATAATACTACAATACAGAGCCCACATAATGCTACAATACAAAGCTCACATAATACTACAATACAGAGCCCACATAATCCTACAATACTGAGCCCATATAATACTACAATACCAAGCCCGTATAATACTACTACTTCGAGCCCACATAATACCACAATACAAAGCTCACATAATACTACAATACAAAGCCCACATAATACTACAATAAGAGCACAGATAATAATACCCTACATCACCCACATAATACTACACTAGTGCACCCACATAATACTACAATACAAAGCTCACATAATACTACAATACAAAGCTCACATAATACTACAATACAAAGCTCACATAATACTACAATAAAAAGCCCACATAATACTACAATACAAAGCTCACATAATACTACAATACCAAGCTCACAAATACTACAATACAAAGCCCACATAATAGTACAATATCAAGGTCACATAATACTACAATACCAAGCTCACATAATACTACAATTCAAAGCTCACATAATGCTACAATAGAAAGCTCGCATAATACTACAATACAGAGCCCGCATAATAGTACAATACAGAGCACACATAATACTATCATACAGAGCTCACATAATACTACAATACAAAGCTCACATAATACTACAATACAAAGCCCACATAATTCTACAATAAGATCACACATAATACTACCCTACATCACCCACATAATACTTCACTAGAGCACCCATATAATACTACAATACAAAACCCACATAATACTACAATAAAAAGCCCACATAATACTACAATACAAAGCTCACATAATACTACAATACAAAGCTCACATAATACTACAATACAAAGCTCACATAATACTACAATAAAAAGCCCAAGTAATACTGCAATACAGAGCCCACATAATACTACAATGCAAAGCTCACATAATACTACAATACCAAGCTCACATAATACTACAATAAAAAGCCCACATAATACTACAATATCAAGCTCACATAATACTTCAATACCAAGCTCACATAATACTACAATAGAATGCCCGCATAAGGCTATGTGCCCACGTTGCGGACCTGAAGCATATTTTTTACGCTTCTCCCTGGCGGGAAAATCGCATGCTGATATTACATGCGGTTTTCCCGCCAGGTAGAAGCGTTTGTGAGGCGTCTTTGCATGCATTTCCGCATGTGGGTTATCAAGCACTTCTCCAAGCATCACTTGGAAAAGTGCTTGACAACTTGTTCAGAATGGTAAAAAATAAAAAAATAAACTTCATACTCACCTTCTGATGCATTCTCTGCCCCGTCCGGAGGCTTGAGCGGCTCACGTTGTTGTGTGCAGGACCTGCGGTGACGTCATTGAGTCATGTGGTGGGTCACATGACTCAATGACGTGGCAGGTCCTTCAGACAACAGCGCGACGGAGGGAAAACATCAGAAGATAAGTATAAACTTTATTTTATTCTTTTTTTTACAGGTTCTTTGGTACCCAGGTCTGGATGAGAGTCTCCTCTCCTCCAGACTTGGGTACCATCCGCACATTGATTCCGCTGCGCTTCCGCAAAATTAATGAACATGCTGCGGATTTTTGACCGCAGCATATACGCTGCGGAAAAATCCGCAGCATGGGCATTGACATTGCGGAATGCCATTGGGGACCATGGGGTGCGGATATACATGCGTTTTTCAAGCGTTTACGCTGCGGAAATTCCGCAGCATATACGTTTGAAAAACGCTACGTGGGCACACAGCCTAATACTACAATACAGAGCCCACATAATTCTACAATACAAAGCTCACATAATACTACAATACAGAGCTCACATAATACTATAATACAAAGCTCGCATAATACTACAATACAAAGCTCACATAATACTATAATACAAGGCTCCCATAATACTACAATACAAAGCTCACATAATACTATAATACAGAGCCCACATAATACTACAATACAAAGCTCACATAATACTACAATACAAAGCTCATACAATACTATAATAAAGAGCCCACATAATACTACAATACAGAGCCCACATAATACTACAATACAAAGCTCACATAATACTACAATACAAAGCTCACATAATACTACAATAAAGAGCCCACATAATACTACAATAAGGAGCCCATATAATACTACAATATAAAGCACACATAATACTGTGAAGGTTTCACCAATTTAAGATACAATAGGTAACTGCTTTCCTCCAAATTAAAGATGTCCGAGTGCATGCAGAGAAGCTAATTAACCAAATCTGCTAATCTGGTTGAAAAACTTCACTCAGAGACAGAACCACACAAAATGGCATACTTTATTACGTAGACATGGGGTTATATAGTATTCTCCTTCTAGGTGGGATTAGTAAAATTGGCACACTGCAATTTGCTCATTCATGTATCTCTTGGCCTCAGTAACTCCTTAGGAATTCTGATGGGAGGGGTGAGTTCGTCTCTCAGCGCCATATTTGCCAACTCGACATGAATCTCTCTGTTATCAGCCGTGCACATGCATACGTCATTCCCAGGAAATCATTTAGTTGTTCGTATCTACAAAAAGAATAGAATCTATTAGTTATATATTCATTAACTATTAACATAATCCATGTGCATATACACATTTGCATACATACTGTACATACACATAGATTATTCCATCATCTCTATATTGATTCACACTGATTAGGTAATCTATTTAAAGAAACTAATTGATTTTCTATAATATATATTTTACCTTGACAGACCCCCCTAAAATCAATTATTTGCTTTTAATATCCATATGCTAAAAATCAGAGGGGGAGAAGAATTGACCGTATGTTAAGGCTATTCTGGAGCCCTACGATGTGACGGGCGCCCCGTCCCTTTTAGACGGACCCACTGACGTTCCTAAATCTAACTCATACGAAGACCTACAGGAAAGGGATGGATGGAGACCCTAAACGATCTAGTGACTTGGTAATCGAGGGCCACCCCTAACACAGAAATATGGATATTAACTTTACAAACTCATTTACTTCCGGTAATCTCTCTGGTACAACACTTTTGTTCTAAGGAGAACTGTTTGTTCATAGATTTTGAGAGCCTTAGTAACTTTCCCTGTGGGGCCGATATTTTCTGGGATATACGTACAACAATGCTCATCTATCATTTTGCATACCCCTCCTTCTCTGCAAGTAACATATCCAGAGCTATTCTGTTTTGGAAGGCCATGGTAGATGTGGGTTCTAGTTGGTCAGCTATCCCGTGCAATGCATCTTTGGTGCAATTGACAAATCAATGTTGGCTATAATATATGTAATTTATCCAATCTACGTTCTTGTTAATGGTTATTATGGCTATTATGGGCTCAAATCCCGCCTTCACTTGGTCTCGGGCCTTGAATTTGTCTGGCACCCCCCTAAGCACTCTGAGAACATTAATATATATGTGTGGGTCAAAACTGCCTTTGGGGTTAACTTCTCTCTTGGCCCTGTATGTACCTGCAAACGCAGCCTTTATTTCCTCTTTGGATTCCTGAGACTCAGATATAAGGTAAACAGACATTATTGCTTTAGTTATGGCACACTCCCCAGTCCATTTGCCCTCCAGTCTAATCCTAATCTTCATGTCACCACATTCAAGGAAGTGTTGTACCAGAAAACTGGAAGATCATTCTGTTTAGTAATAATTGCTTGGAATGCACGTGTTACCGTAACAAAGGCTCCCCCCCAGCTACTGTCATCAGACAAAGGAACATCAGGGTTGTGGGTCTGAGACCACCTTCTTGCAATGGGATGTGTGGACCCATGATTTTCGGTCTTCGACCTTCACAGCCGTAGGTGATGTAAGCAACACTTGGTAGGGCCCTTCATATCTGGCATCCAGTGTGCCTCGCACGTGATTCTTTATCCAGACAAATTCTCCAGGCTGGATGCTGTGAGTACCTGGTTCAAGATCTGAGTCTGGAATAGAAGAGTGTTAGTTTTAACTCTTTAGCAAGTCCGACAACAAAATTCACAAGCTTATCATTCCCTGAACTAAGCTGCTCTGGGTAATATCGACCCATTCTAGGTGGCCCCCCAAACAAGATCTCATATGGTGTGAGCCCTGTGGGTTGTCTCGGGGTATGTCGGACTGAGTATAGGGCAATAGGCAGCACCTCCTGCCATGGAAGTGACAATTCTTTAATGGCTTTAAGAATTTTGTTTTTTAAAGTGCCATTCATCCTTTCAACTTTGCCGTTACTTTGAGGACGATAAGGAGTATGCAGGCCCAAATCCGCCCCAATCATCTCCAAGATTGATTTGGTAACTTCTGCAGTGAAGGTGGGTCCTTGATCACTTTCAATCACTTCTGGAATCCCGAATCTGCAGATAAGTTCTGCCAGAAGCCTTTTCACTGTAGTTCTAGCAGTCAAGTTGGCTACTGGGTATGCTTCTGTACAGCTGGAAAACATATCCACCACCACCAGAACATATTCATATCTTCCACTCTTGGGTAATTGCATATGATCAATTTGGATTCTCTGGAAAGGATACTGTGACTTTGCCAGTTTCTTCTTTGGCACATGTTCTGTTCTTCCGGGATTACAAGTGTTACAAATCTCACAGTTCCTAGTATAGTTTGTAGCAAGAACTGAGATCTCTGGTGAAATGTAGAGTTTATTGATAACTGAAATCATCTGATTCTTCCCTCTATGTACCTTTCCATGAGTCCACTGAACCACCGCAGGATACAGTGCTCTTGGCAGACATAGTCTTCTTCCCACTCTCCAGAGACACACTGAAGAAGGCGTTTGCCAAGTTGATTACTGTAAAATGCGTTGCCTCAGGGGGAATTTCACTGAGTAATGTATGTGGATTTGGCATCACAGCCCTCAGATCTTGCACCATCCTAAATTTGTCCGGTTCTCCTCTTGCAGTTTTCTTCTTCACTGGAAACAATGGAGTATTAGCAGGAGAAACACAGGGCAGTAATGCTCCTTTCTTGAGTAATTCTTGGATCTGGGCATCTACTGACGCTTCTTGGGCTGCTTTCAGTGGGTACTGTGGGAGTCTGGGAATCCGTGAACCTTCTTTCAGGAAAACTTGAACTGGTGGGACAGGTAGCCGGCCTATATCATCAGGACCTTGAGACCAGAGTTCAGGTGGTATGCAGTCAAGATAATGCTGTGGTATGGCGGTTGTTGCAAACTGGATGACACACAATGGGAGGGCATGTACCTTTGTTTGTTCCTCTAATGATAACGGAGTAGAGACATCTAGATGCTTTCCATTCTCATTATATGATATCTGAGCATTTAACTTCTGGAGTAGATCTGCTCCCAACAAATTAAGCGGGCAGGTGTCTGAAACGAGCAATCTGGCCAGCAGCTTCTGTTCTTTCCCAATAGGCAATGGAAATGTTAGTCGGGATGAGTGTGGTTTTCCATCCACTCCCACACAAGAAAGGAAATCATCAGATATAAGCGATTCATAGGGTAAATCTCTTGACCGTATTACTGATCTGGCTGCACCCGTGTCTACTAAAAAAGGTAAAGTTCTGTCCCCTACATCTATTTTGACAGTAGAAATCAGTCCAGATTTAGTGGGGACGTTTTCAACTGAGGTCAAGGTGAGCACGGGTTTGCCACTGTCCTATGGGGGGTAATTCTGGTCTTCCCCCACAAACCTGCGTGGTGGGTCCCTGTTATTTTGGTACATCTGTTGCAGTGGCTGGTCTCTGTAATTCTGCACAGGTTCTCTTGGCATTGTCTCATATTCTCTCTATGGTGGCTGCCGTGATGGCTGTCTATACTCTTGGCGGGAGTACCGTGGATTCCCTTGGTAGCGTGAAGAATCTCTTCTTTCAAATTGCGGGTTGTAGGAGAGTGGCATCGAGCCATAGAAAGGATCCCCTCTATTCTCTGGACATTCTCTTCTGAAATAACCTGGTTGGTTGCAATGGTGACAGATTGGTTCCCTTAGTCTTAAACTCACTCCTCTGTACATTTGTTGAGGAGCCATCCATCGTGGGGGTGAGCGGTATAGTTGTTGTGGGTATCCTGGGGGATATGGCAACTGTTCTTGTTGATTATCTGCAGGTTGATATGACTCGCCCCCTGGGCCGTGGGGTACCCGGAACCAGGCCTTTTGTATGATGCTGGGGGTAGTAGTGGCAACCCGATCCCGTGGCTCAGGGTGGTCAGACCAAATGGTGGCAGTCTATTTATCAGTGTTTTGAATGTCCGACTACGCCACCCGTGGATTGCGGTCAGAGATAACCGCCGCTGCTAGGCAGACCGCTGAGGCTGGTGTTGGTGTGCAGCACAGGGGTAGGATAACACCCCACGGGATGAGTGTAGCCTCAGGGCAGTGTAGGTGGACGCTGGGGGTGATAGTGCAGGCCGCAATAGTAAGAATTCAGAGTCCACTTCAAACAGTCCAGGGTCTTTATTGTAGGAATTATTAATGACCCAACAGTAGTACCGGTTAGGAATGGGCCTGGGTGTCTGAGAGCATATGGGCGAGCCCACTGGTCAGGGTGAGTGTGTAGGCCTACCGTTCTCTCTATGCTCTTTCTGACTATCCCCCTCTTCGTGGTGTAATAGCCCACGTCCCTGAGCTGGCCGTGTACTTCTCGCCTGTATGGCTTGTGACTCGGGCCTTGTGTACCTTTTGCTTTCTCTTTGCTGTACTGGTCCCTCTGTGTGGCGGAGCCTCCAGGCTTCTTAGGCCAAGGGACTTGAAATCCCTCGCGGGTTGGTTCTCTTCTGCTGGGCTTGATAACCCGGGCAGCCTCGGACCCCAATGTCCGGTTAGATTCGTTCTCTCAGCCAGGACCGGCTCTCGTCGCCTCTGTCCCTGGCTTGTAGTTTCTCCTCTGCCCCATGGACTCCTCAGCTGCTGCTGACCTGTCCCTTTTCTCTGAGAACCCTTCTGGACACTTCAGAAGTGGGTTCTGGTCTCTCTAACCCTGCCCCAGTTCCAGCTTTTATAGGGGCAGCCAGCTCCCCCTACTGGCCTGGGACAGGAGGTGCTGCATGCTAATGGTCCCTAACCAGGGAACCTCCCTCCTGCTCTCAGACACAGCCTTTAATATTTGTGGCATCCAGGCCTGGGGTGGCACAGATAGATTGCTAGAGCAGCAGGAGCAGGAACAGGAGTCGGTGCAGGTGCTGGAGCAGGCTCTGGAGCAGGCCTTGGAGCAGGCCTTGGTACAGCATCCAATTGTTTCTCTATAGCTTTAGCAATAAGGAGTACCTTTCGCGGGGACATGTCCACATATTCTGGTCTGGAGTCTGTAAGCTTCGCTGAGATTTTCTCTCTGAGTCCCCTAACAAATGAAGTGACTAGCAGATTTTGTTGGATCCTCTGACCTTCATCAAACCCTTGATCCTTGAACAGAGTATGGATTCTGGTGTAAAATTTTTCGACATTCTCCCCTGATTCTTGAGTACAGTCCGATACACTGGTAGATGAGTCTGTGAGCCGCTCCTTGGCCCATTGCTGTAGTTGTTGACAAAAAGCTCCTCCTGATTGGTAAGTCTCCTTGTCTGTCACTTGGCTGTCATTCAGAGCTACTTGAATTATTGGCCAGAAGGCATAATAATAATCATCATTTTTATTTTTTTAGTGCCAACATATTTCGCAGCACTTTACAATTTTAGGGGATAGGCATCTTCCGCTCTAATGCTAATGATTTCATGAAGATCTTTCCAAGTGGCTGAATAAGTTAGTTGAATTTGTCTGATTCTTCTGTAGAACGCCATAGGGTGTCTGTCTGGGTCAGGTAGTTGACTAATCACTAGATTAACTTGCCAGGGTGTGAATGCCACATATCTATTATGGTGATCTGGCACTGGAGATTCTGACTGAGAAGATGTTGAGGGAGATACTGGCAACACAGCAATAGGAGGTGGGCTTGTTTGTCTAGGAAATAGTTCATTTGGGTTATATTCTGAGGTCATCTGGCGGCTGAGTGGGTCTGATCTAGCTGGGTGAGAATTTGAGATTTATGATAATCATTGCTGATTAGTCTTATCTCCTCCAACTTATTTAGTCCTCTATACTCCCGTATAGCTTGGACTATTGCTTGGGCACAGGCTTGCAAAGGAAATCCATACATTCCAGAACTTACAGCAGGAAGAGCAATAGAAGTAAGGTTCCTTGTTCCAGCATAGTTCAGAATATTGTTGATTGTAGCTCTAAGTTGTGACATACAGTGATCATGATGATCTTCATCATACACTGGACCTACTGCATGAATGATAAGCCTGCATGGTAATGTGGCACCCCAGGGGTCTGGTTCCCACAGTAATAGCAATATTACGTCTGTGAGCAGGTGGGAGGTTTCCTGGTCAGACATCCTATGCATGCCACACCTCCTGCCCAGTCCTGGGAGGGGAAGAACTTCCCCTATATAAAGCTGGGGCTGAGGCAGGGTTAGGGTGAGAAAGAGCAGAGAACACAGACAGAGACACAGTCTGGTCTGTAGTGGAGCAGCTTTAGGAACAAGAAAGATCAGGAGCTCTGTGGGAGCTGTGCTAAAAGAGATCAGGGGCTGGAAGCTGTAGAGCTCGCCCTGATTGAAGAGTTCTTACCGGACCCGGAGTCCGAGGCTGTGGGGATTAATCCTTTCCCAGCAGCAGAAACCGCCCGGCAGGGGATTTCAGGTCCTCTGGCCAAGAAACCCGAAGGCACGGTCACACGCAAGGGACCAGCACCGCGACGTGGAGCGGAAGCTACCAGAAGGCCCCGAGTCACCGGCCATACGGGTGAGCACCACACGGTACACTCAGGGACGTGGGCTACTTTTATCAGCCTCTAGCAAGGTAGCCAGAAGAGTACAATTAGTTGGGGAGGCCTACAACTCCGCCTGGCCAGGGGAGATCCCATCAGCTCACGGACTGACCAGGCCCCGATCGCTAGCCAGTACTCCGGGAGGGTCTACCTTGTCACCAGTCAAGACCCAAAACTACACCGCACCGTCTCTGAGTGGTTCCTGCTACCCCCCTTCAAACACGTCGGCTGCCCTGTGGCCATACCCCTCCCGTTGGGGGTTCTACCATCTACGCTGCACAACCTTACCACCGGCCTCAGCGGTCTGCCCTGCAGCGGCGGCTTCATAGCCACATTCAACGGGTGGCGTAGTCGAACACCGTACCATCTTCTGCTAAATACTGCCACTCAGTTTGACTCCCTGGGCACGGACCGGGTCACCGCCACGAGACTACTACCCCTATCAGATCCGGCTCCGGGTAGGCCCCCGCGTGCGCAACGCTACTCAGCACAGGCCCAGGGGCGCGTCAACTTTTGGCGTAGTCGGCAGGATTTCGTGCCCGCAACCACCGGGTACTGCGTGCCTGAAAAAGAGACTTTTAAACTTACCTGTGGTGAAGATTCCCGCCATCCGGCGCCATCTTCTGCCTTCTTCCCGCCATCCGTGAAGTTTTCCCGCCATCCGGCGCCATCTTCTGTCTTCTTCCCGCCATCCGTGGAGTTTTCCCGCCGTTGGACGCCATCTTGAAGACGCCGCGCGGGAAGAAGAGGGGCGTGGACTCCGAAAAGCCCGCGAGAACTGAAGCCCCGCCTCACGTCCGGACGTTGCGTAAGGTCCTGGAAGGAGCCCAGCAGACGCCGACGTCATAGGAGCGCGACGGAAGGTCCTCGACCCTGACGATCCACTGTGGAGCCGCGGCCTACGGAAGAGGATCATCGCAAGGTAGGCCACGGTCCACTAGGGGGGAGGAAGATGTCGGATACAGAGGAGAGCTTCACTGCCGCAGCCACCGCCAGCGCCACCGCTGCTGCGGTCATGCCTTTCACTATGCCCTATATCCCGGGGGCAGCCTGGCTACCCCAGTACTCAGGGGAGTCACATACCCTGAATGACTTTAGAGAAAAGCTGGATAGCCTCTTCCAGGTGTACCCCCTCACAGAAGAGCAAAAAGTGAGCATCCTGGTGGCCCAACTAACCGGGGCAGCCCAAAGGGAGGTAAAGTCCTGGCCACCTGGGAGGAGGACTGTCGCAGGGATATTAACCCGGCTGAAGGACACCTTTGATACAAGCACCTCAGCCGAGATTAAGCTTAGATTCTACGGGTGCAAACAGCGAGCACATGAGAATATAAGGGACTATGCACTAAATCTACAAGAGGCCCTGAGAGCCATTAAGCAGACCGACCCTGACGGCGTGGGAAACGAGGACAGGCTGTTGACCGAACAATTTATAGAGGGACTATATTGCAATGCCCACCGAACCCAGTTGCGGGCAATGGCCTTACAGGATCCTCATCTGGACTTTGCACAGTTCAAGGACAGAGCCATCCGGGTGCTCCGAGAACCGGCACCGGGTGGCGTGGTGACCCACAGGCGTCCTACTACCGCTTACCACCAGGAGGCGGCGCCCTTGTCGGCAGGGCCTGTGGGAGCTGACGCGCAGGCTTTGAACAATGACCCGGCTCCAGACCTGCACCATCAGGTCCAAGAGCTAGCTAAAAGCGTAGCTGCGCTAACCCGAACTGTGCAGTCTTTACAGGTTTCTGCTCCAGGGAAGATCCAGCTGGCATCCGGACCGGAGGACATCCCGTGGCGTCGACCAAGGAGGACCCCACCGGCCAGAGGAAGACCCAGCGACCGATACAACGAGGACGGACAACCCATCTGCCGCCGCTGCAATCAACCCGGACATATGGCAAGGTACTGTCCTTTAAACTGGCACAACCTGGGGTAGAGGGCCGACCCCTAGGAATAAGATCACCAGGCCCCTCGAACTGGCGTGACAAATATGTGGGAGGACGTCCAGTCTTGCCTGTGGTACTGGATGGCATTCCTATGAGTGCCCTACTTGACACCGGGTCACAGGTCACCACAATCCCGTACGTGCTCTTCAAGCAGTACTGGAATGACTCGGATATAACCCGCTGCCCTGACGACGACTTGAGTATCATCGCGAGCAATGGTCAACCCGTGCCACAGATCGGATTCAAAGAGATGACCATTAAAATCGGTAGAGTCGAACTGGCAGCACAGGGACTGATCATTGTAGACATCGACAAGCGCGAGAGTTACCCAAAGATAACTCTAGGAACTAATGTGATTGAAAATTGTCTTGCAGAGGTGATTTTCATTTTACAGCAGGTTGCCAAGAACGCCAGCTCCGGCCAGCAGCGAGTGCTCCAAAAAGAGATCCGGGCACTGATGCGGCGGCAACAGGTGGAACTCTCCGGTGGTGAGATTGGAAGCGTGAGAATGTGTGACCCTTTCCCTATTGCCATGCCCCCAAAAAGTGAAATGATGATTTGGTGCCGGGCAGCTATTGGTCTAAGAGGTAGAGACTACCAAGCAATGGTAGAACCCGTCTACTCAGACAGTAGGCCCACCATTTTGACAGCACGGGGGGTGGTTGATGTACGCCATGGGAGGGTGCCCGTTCGCATAATAAACATCGGGAAAAGGGAAGTGTACCTGCCTCGGTATGCTACGCTAGCCAAATTGTATACCATCAATCAGAATTCTGTACAGGCCGTGGAACCCTTACCTCCATCCCAACCAGAGGAAGGTAACGGCTCTAAGAAACCAATGGAGGACTGGTGTCAGCAACTACACCTGGGTACTGACTCCACTCCCTCACACCAGAAACAAGGAGTCTATCGGGTGGTTCAAGAGTACGAGAGAGTGTTTAGTAAACACCCGTTAGACTTCGGACGAGTAAAGGGGGTAGAACACCATATCCCCACGGGAGACCATCTTCCCATAAAGGAGAGATACCGACCCGTACCCCCTGCACACTACCAACACGCCAAGGGGATGCTTAGAGACATGAAGGAGGCTGGGGTAATCAGGGATAGCTGTAGCCCCTGGGCAGCTCCACTAGTCTTGGTTAAAAAGAAAGACAACACCATGAGAATGTGTGTAGATTACCGGAAAATCAACCGTATCACACACAAAGATGCGTACCCCTTACCAAGGATAGAGGAGTCTTTGGCTGCTTTAAAATCTGCTAACTTCTTCTCCACTTTGGATCTCACTAGCGGGTACTGGCAGGTTCCTGTAGCAGAGGCGGACCGGGAGAAGACCGCATTCACCACCCCGATGGGACTTAGCGAGTTTACCTGCATGCTGTTCGGACTCTGCAACGCACCAGGAACCTTCCATCGATTGATGGAATGCTGTCTGGGACACCGAAACTTCGAGACGGTCCTGTTATACCTGTACGATGTCATCGTCTACTCCAAGACCTACGAGGACCACCTGAAACACCTGGCAGAAGTGTTCGAAGCCCTGGCAAACTACGGCCTAAAGGTGAAACCCTCCAAGTGTCACCTCCTGAAACCAAAGGTGCAGTACCTGGGACACGTGGTGAGTGCTGACGGAGTGGCTCCCGACCCTGATAAGATCACCGCAATTAAGGAATGGCCAAGCCCCTCCAGCGTAAAGGAAGTGCGGCAGTTACTCGGGTTGGTAGGCTACTACCGAAGATTCATTCCCGGTTTCACCAAAAAGGCAGCTCCTATGCAGGACCTCCTGATAGGCCAGTCCAGGAAGGTCAAGAACCAGAAGCCGCCCTTCAAATGGGAGAAGCTGGAAGAAGAGTCCTTCCGCCAGCTGAAGATGGCCCTCACGGGGGATGAAATCCTGGCGTACCCTGATTACAGCCAGCCCTTTATCCTCTACACCGACGCAAGTAACATCGGGCTAGGAGCCGTACTGTCCCAGATCCAGCAGGGGAAAGAACGGGTAATTGCTTACGCCAGCCGAAAACTGCGACCCACCGAAAGAAACCCTGAGAATTACAGCTCATTCAAGCTAGAGTTCCTGGCAGTGGTGTGGGCAGTCACCGAACGCTTTAGGTACTACCTCGCCTCTTCCCGGTTCACCGTGTACACGGATAACAACCCGTTGACACACCTGGATACGGCAAGACTCGGTGCCCTGGAGCAGAGATGGATGGCCCGCCTGTCCAACTACGAGTTCACGATCAAGTACCGGGCAGGACGCTCCAATACCAACGCGGATGCCTTGTCCAGAATGCCAAACCTACCGGACGTAGGGGAAGATCCAGAGGAACTGGAAGAAGTTGAACTCCCCGCGTTCCACCGTCATGGGACTATCCAGTATTCCCACCGTGTAAGGAGTAAGCAATCTGCTACGTTCAACCCCTTACCTCATTACAACTGGGCGGAAACGCAAGACAGTGACCCCGCCGTCCGACTGGTGAAGGAGATGCTGACTCAGCCAGATGCCCGCCTTGACCCAGACGCTCCGGAGGAGACCAAGCAACTGTGGGCTGAGAAGAGTTGACTGTTCCTTTACAAGGGGAAGTTGTGCCGCAGAATGGTTAACGCCCGGACGCATGAACTGATCTGGCAAGTAGTGGTGCCAAGAAGAGATGCGGCTATGGTACTGGAGGCATACCACGACGGAGCTGGGCACTTCGGATGGAAGAAGCTGGAGTTCCTGCTGCGCGGGCGGTTCCACTGGGTAGGCATGAGAGGAACCATCGAGAGGTGGTGCAGAGACTGTGGACCGTTCCACCTACGAAGGAAGGACCGTGCTAGCCAGAAGACTCCCTTGCAGCCCATCATCACCCGACAGCCACTGGAACTGGTAGCCCTGGACCATGTAAAACTGACCCCCAGCAGAAGTGGCTACGTCTATGCGTTAACCATCGTGGATCACTACTCCCGGTTCTTGGTTGTCGTCCCCGTCAAGGACTTAACGGCTCAAACAGCAGCTAGAGCCTTCCAGCAGCACTTCTGCCGTCCACACGGATACCCAGAGCAGGTGCTGACGGACCAAGGACCTGCCTTTGAAGCGGAAGTGTTCCAGGAGTTCTGTACTCTGTATGGCTGCCGGAAGATAAGAACAACACCCTATCATCCGCAAACCAATAGGCTCTGCGAGAAAATGAACCAGGTGGTGATGGATCTTCTGAAAACATTGCCCCTGGAAGAACGCAGTCTGTGGCCTGAGAAACTGCCTGATCTGGTGGACCTATACAACCACATCCCGGTAGGTTCTACCAACTGTACCCCGGCTTACCTAATGAGAGCAAGACCTGGTAAGCTTTCTGTTGATCTGGAGATGGGAGTCCTGACACCCGAGGACACTTCACCAGAAGCAGACTGGGACACAGAAAGACAGCAGCAGTACCGGAAGGTACAGGAGAGCGTGGAGCGAAGTCTCTGTCAAGCTAGAGAAAGACAGGAGAAGACTTACAACCAGTATGCTCCCGCTGTTCCCCTGGTACCTGGAGAGCAGGTCTTGAAGAGGAAGAGACGCCTCCACAAGTTGGACGACCAGTGGGAGAAGGACCCGTACACCGTACTGCCCTCAAGCCATGAGAACCCGAAAGTCTGCATAATCAGTAAGGACGGGGGGAGAAACCACAGCCATTGTCTCCCGAGATCACCTGAAGAAGTGTCCCGAACAGCTACGAAGCCCTGAAGAAGAGCAAGAAGACCCTCGACCCGCAGAGGAAAGGGAAGATATGGTCAGTACTGTGCTCGGAGACTTCCTTCGGTCTTGGACTCAAGTCAATGGCGCTGTTGTGGTACCCGTCCTCACCTTCCTCCAACCAGCATCTCAAGTACCTACGGAGAGACAGGTAGAGCTGGAAGAGCAGCCGGTCCAGGAGGCAGAAGACCCCACACAAGCAGACCAGGAGGATCAACCCTCTGCTTATAGTGAGCCTGCCGTACCCCTAGTGAGCCAAAGAGCCCGTAGACAGCTGCCCAGTTTAGTTTTGATAGCTCCTACCACCCGTAGCTCAGGACCAGTCAGTCAGCTCCGTAGGTCCACTAGGGTCACTAAAGGCCAGTTGCCCGTACGTTGGAGGATCTAGGTGTTTAAACTGTTTATTTGTATTTACCTGTTTTCTGTTACTTGTAAATAATTGTGTATTTTTAGTTATTTTATAGGTGTCGTTTAGGGATTATCCGGAATCCTTTGTACATATGTTGGAGCGTAACCCAGGAATGGACTAAAGACTGTTAAGGACTCGGGGCAGGACAGACCCCTACCTGGTTACGGCTCCCGGTCTCTTGGTGAAATGGACACCTTTGTTTTCTTCAAAGACTGCACCCGGTTGCGGACATGCCGTGACCATCCTAATGTGTTTTTCTTTATTGTACTGTTTCTGTTTTTACTTGTTATGTTTTACAAAAATATGTTTAGTCCCGGAGTACTAAATTTCACTAGGGGGGAATGTGGCACCCCAGGGGTTTGGTTCCCACAGTAATAGCAATATTACGTCTGTGAGCAGGTGGGAGGTTTCCTGGTCAGACATCCTATGCATGCCACACCTCCTGCCCAGTCCTGGGAGGGGAAGAACTTCCCCTATATAAAGCTGGGGCTGAGGCAGGGTTAGGGTGAGAAAGAGCAGAGAACACAGACAGAGACACAGTCTGGTCTGTAGTGGAGCAGCTTTAGGAACAAGAAAGATCAGGAGCTCTGTGGGAGCTGTGCTAAAAGAGATCAGGGGCTGGAAGCTGTAGAGCTCGCCCTGATTGAAGAGTTCTTACCGGACCCGGAGTCCGAGGCTGTGGGGATTAATCCTTACCCAGCAGCAGAAACCGCCCGGCAGGGGATTTCAGGTCCTCTGGCCAAGAAACCCGAAGGCACGGTCACACGCAAGGGACCAGCACCGCGACGTGGAGCGGAAGCTACCAGAAGGCCCCGAGTCACCGGCCATACGGGTGAGCACCACACGGTACACTCAGGGACGTGGGCTACTTTTATCAGCCTCTAGCAAGGTAGCCAGAAGAGTACGATTAGTTGGGGAGGCCTACAACTCCGCCTGGCCAGGGGAGATCCCATCAGCTCACGGACTGACCAGGCCCCGATCGCTAGCCAGTACTCCGGGAGGGTCTACCTTGTCACCAGTAAAGACCCAAAACTACACCGCACCGTCTCTGAGTGGTTCCTGCTACCCCCCTTCAAACACGTCGGCTGCCCTGAGGCCATACCCCTCCCTTTGGGGGTTCTACCAGCTACGCTGCACAACCTTACCACCGGCCTCAGCGGTCTGCCCTGCAGCGGCGGCTTCATAGCCGCATTCAACGGGTGGCGTAGTCGAACACCGTACCATCTGCTAAATACTGCCACTCAGTTTGACTCCCTGGGCACGGACCGGGTCACCGCCACGAGACTACTACCCCTATCAGATCCGGCTCCGGGTAGGCCCCCGCGTGCGCAACGCTACTCAGCACAGGCCCAGGGGCGCGTCAGTAATCTCCCTGGTCTGGTGGCTACCAGGTCTGTTGCCTCCACCGGTCATGAAGAATGTACAATGCTGTTAGGGTATGTGCACACGATGCAGAAATGCTCAGGATTTTTTCCTGAGCGTTTCTGCATCTCTCTGGCAGGAAAAAACGCATGCGGATTGTACATGCGGTTTCCTGCCAGGGACATGCGGAAATGAAGCGGTCTTCACTTTCATTTCCGCATGCGGGTTGACAAGCGCTTCCCAAGCGATTTTAGCATCACTTGGAAAGTGCTTGTCAACTTCACACTATATAAATCCATGCAACTGGCATGGATTTATATAGTGTGTGAATGTCAAAAAATAAAAAATAAATCTATACTTTACCCTCTGATGGCCCCCGGTGTCCTGCTTCGCTCGGTCCCGGCTGCCGGCAGTGAAGACTTTAGGACCTTCCGACGTCAGCGTCACGTGACCCGTCACATGACTCTGACATCAGCGAAGGTCCTTCTTCATTCAGCCGCGAACCAAGCAGGAGCGCTGCGCGGGCCGTCAGAAGGTGAGAATATATATATTTTTTATTTTATTCTTTTTTTTTTAATGGTACCTGGGTCTGGATGAGAGTCCTCTCCTCCACACCTGGGTACCATCCGCACATTAGACCGCACGGAATGCGCATCAACATATACAGTGATGCGGATTCCATGCGGTCTAATGCAAGTCAATGGCGGCAAAAGAGCAGCGTTTCCGCAAAATTAATTGACATTTTGCGGATCTTTGATGGCAGCGTTTACGCTGCGGAAAAATCCGCATCATGGGCACAGCACATGCAGATTTCAATTGGGGAACATTGCTTCCCTTCTACCATGCGTTTTTCATGCGTTTCCGCGGCGTTTACGCAACTGCAAAAACACTGCGGAAACGCATGAAAAACGCATCGTGTGAACTCAGCCTTACAGTCTTCCTGAATAGCATTACCTCCGGCTTGCACAATAGTCTTAGCCACTCCTCCCCTATGTTGTAATCTAGGGTTTGCTGCATTAACTATAGCATCCACCCGCTGTGTTACCAGATCCCCCAGACCTGCTGTTAGTACCGTTGATGACTTCCAAATCATTCTTTCTGTCCATGGTTTCAACACCTGTGGATATTCTTCATCTGAAAGGGTGGTACGGGAATTCTCCCAATCAGGAGTGAATTCTGATATTGGTGTACGAAATGTCACACCAGCTGGTTTACCTTCTGTATCGCTTATGGGTGTGGACGCTGATGGTGCTGATGGTGGTGGTGGTAGTGCTGCCGCCTCTTCATCCCCCGGCTCCTCCGGTTCAATTGTATTTCTCCTTCGGTTAAGGGCCTGCCGGAACTCCGGACTATTAAATAGAGTTTCAGCACTGGGCAAATGAGGATAGAGAGGAACATAGTCTTTTGGGACATAGTACGCACCATCCGGAGTGACAACCGGACACACTGGTATAGGAGTAAATGTTGCGGTTGATGTTCCGGGTGTAATGTGTATTGCGGCCTGTATTCTGGGTGCGCCAAGATGGCCGCCACTGGAAGGAAGCACACTACCGGAAGGGTGCGTGCCACTGGGAGGAAGCACACCCACTGACATCTGGTCAGAGGCTGGAGGTGATGCAATGGGTGTAGTAACATGGCCGCTGCAGGAAGGGTTGGAACGTTGGGCGGACATAGGTATAACAGATGAAGATGGGGCACTAGGAGTGGCTTGGGTAGTAGCGAGGGGTGGGCCTCCTGGACGGGGCGCATGACATGCAACACAATACTCCGCTGACATTGGATTCTGTTGGCCACAATTAGAACACACCCAACAATTCATTGCGCCGCTATTATAGGGCGGTGGCGGAGGCATCTCTCTAACATAGAAATAACCAGTTATGTTCCCTTTGTTATCCCTATCCTCAATTTCCACAAACCCTTCTTTCGATAAACTCAGCGCAACCTTTCTCCACATGTATGCACTTTGCAACAACCCATTATCTTCCAGTTTTCCCCTGTTTTCACAAATTGCTGCATTCAACATCTCGTACTGTAATCTACCCCCCAGGTACAACCCACAAAATGACATAACTTTTTTGGTTTTCTCTACATATTTCCTTCCTTCTCTTCTAGCAACTATATCTTTGGGGTCTTGTAGCTCCTGATCGAGCGACCCCTGCCACACAAACAATGTCTTTAGTTTTTCCAGGATTTTGGCTCCAGGTGTCCCGTCCCCTTAGACTTATGATGATCAGACCAGGCAGCTGATACACAAGTAGAATTGTAACAGGTCCCTACACTCCCTACTAAGCACTGAATTGATTATTTTACGACTTAATGAAGCACTGAGCACCCCGCGCACCCGCGTCCTAGTGACATTGTAATATGCCTCTTAACGATGCAGTTGGCTCCCCGAGTATTACACGTCTTAATAGAGGATTAGTTGACCCCGCTTGTCCACGCCCTAATAGCGTCTTAATACACGACTTATCAGCAACTTCACTCCCCGCGTGTCCCACGACTTAATACACAACTTAATAGAGGATTGGTTGGCCCCGTGTGCCCGCGCCCTAATGGCGTCGTAATACACGACTTATCAGCATTCTCACTCCCCGCGTGCCCGCGTTATAAACAAAGAAAGTTTCCTAAATTCTCAAGTGTATACTTGTACTCCCCTGCGTACAAAGATCGTTCTAATGGGACTGAACACCTCAGAATCCACAGAGCAGCAGTTAGCCAGGAGCGACTACACACCAGAGTTCTTGGAATCACACAGCGGGGTCCGCCCAGTCGCACCGGGCCGTCCCTAAGGGCCAATCTAGACATCACAAACTCACCAGAGACTGCTCAAAATACGAATAAGCACTACGGATTCATTACATCTGCAGACTTACCGTATTCAGTGATGAGAGTTGATCAGGTTCTCGCTTTGAGCAGTACCGGCTCGTCTGTAGGTGGTCCGGTGATGGGCACCCCAAGACCTAGAGTACCCTCGAGTGTGATCCGAGTCACGGCACCATTTGTGGAGGTTTCACCAATTTAAGATACACCAGGTAACTGCTTTCCTCCAAATTAAAGATGTCCGAGTGCATGCAAAGAAGCTAATTAACCAAATCTGCTAATCTGGTTAAAAAGCTTCACTCAGAGACTGAACCACGCAAAATGGCATACTTTATTATGTAGACATGGGGTTATAGAGTATTCCACTCCTAGGTGGGATTAGTAAAATTCATTTATCTTTCTGATAACTTGGCACACTGCAATTTGCTCATCCATGTATCTCTTGGCCTCAGTAACGCCTTAGGAATTCTGATGGGAGGGGGTGAGTTCGTCTCTCAGCGCCATCTTTGTCAACTTGACATGAATCTCCCTGTTATCAGCCATGTACATGCATACGTCGTTCCCAGGAAATCATTTAGTTGTTCATGCCTACAATAAGAACAGAAACTGTCATTAACTATTAACATAATCCATGTGCATATACACATTTGCATACATACATACACATAGATTATTCCATCATCTCTATATTAATTCACACTGATTAGGTAATCTATTAAAAGAAACTAATTGATTTTCTATAATATATATATTTTATCTTGACAATAGTACCATCGCCGTATTGCCGCTCAATACTGACCATAGAGAGGTTTTCACTCCTCATGTCACATAGTACACTGCCGGGGACATTTATACCATACAGGACCCTATAAATATAGGGAACATAGATGGAAGTATTAAAAATGATATGACAATATTTGTCATCCCCCTAGAGAGAGGACGTCCGCTCAGTTTGGCGGTAGTATGTGTTCACCATATGGCGGTATAATGTGGGTGGTTTTCTATGGTGATACTAGATTTTCTTTTTTATCGTGTATTCATTACATAATGATAACAAGTAATGACATTTTTAGGGCCACATATAATATAATATAATATAATATACATGCCCTTTTTTTACATTCCTCAACATGGAAATTGTAGCAAGAAGGAGAAGTGGTGGAATTCTGGAAATCCCAGGATGGAGACGTCACTGATCTGCAGAAGATGAAAGAAAATGTCTGAGTCTTGGAATATGATGAACCCCACGAAAAAGATGATTTATTTTGTGTAAAGGCAGTAAAATATAAGAAGGATATAAATTGTATATTGTTATTATCATTTCTACTGCAGGAGAAAAGCTGATCTGTCCGTTATACTGAGGAGTGAACAGGGGGTAAAATAACACAGAATTGTTGTTTCTTCTCTACATTTCACCTCCAAAAAGTGTAGAATAAATTATCCAAAAGACGAATCTATCAGAGAATGGAGCGACATCTTGTCACGCAGAAATGAAGCCCTCCTATAACTTCATTGCCTAAAAAATGTAAAACTTTCTGCTCTCAGGATCCGGCGACACCAGAAGAAATGATTTATTTCCAGTATATTTATATCCTGTGATTTCTGTAATTCAGGAGTAGAGATGAGCAGTGTTCGACTAGAACTGTTCGCCAATCTCAAATTCGAGCTGTTTTGGGCGGTGTTCGAGTTGTTCGACGAACCCGAACGATTTGCAAAAAATTCGGCTGTTCGAGGTTATGTTCGATAACTGTTCGTGCACCAAAAGCGTGTCCTGCATGTCTGGCGCTATTTAGAGCACCAATCATGCAGGGATTGTCTGCCACTCACTGTAATGCCACAGCCATGGTGGTTGTGGCATTACACTGATTGCCCAAATCGATGGGAACAGTGCTGACAGTGAAACATGAAAAGCCGGCAATTCATCAGCGGCATACACCGGTACCCGACAATTTAGAACCGAAAGAATAGAGCTTCACACATAGATTAGATAGATAGAAACATGTCAGTCACACATATAAGAAGCACAGTGACAGTGTTGCTTACTGTACTTGTCATTTAGTGTAAAGGATTTATCAAAAAAAATAATAGTGTTTTCATGCACCGTCTCTTTAAAAAAGCCGGCCGGCAATTCAGCATCTGTACCCGACAATTTATAACAGACAGAATAGAGCTTCACACATAGATTAGATAGATAGAAACATGTCAGTCACATATATATGAAGTACTGTGACAGTGTTGCTTACTGTACTTGTCATTTAGTGTAAAGGATTTATTAAAAAATATAATAGTGTTTTCGTGCACCGTCTCTTTAAAAAAGCCGGCCGGCAATTCAGCAGCGGTACCCGACAATTTATAACAGACAGAATAGAGCTTCACACATAGATTAGATAGATAGAAACATGTCAGTCACATATATATGAAGTACTGTGACAGTGTTGCTTACTGTACTTGTCATTTACTGCAAAGGATTTATTAAAAAAAATATTAGTGTTTTCATGCACTGTCTCTTTAAAAAAGCCGGCCGGCAATTCAGCATCTGTACCCGACAATTTATAACAGACAGAATAGAGCTTCACACATAGATTAGATAGATAGAAACATGTCAGTCACATATATATGAAGTACTGTGACAGTGTTGCTTACTGTACTTGTCATTTAGTGTAAAGGATTTATTAAAAAATATAATAGTGTTTTCGTGCACCATCTCTTTAAAAAAGCCGGCCGGCAATTCAGCAGCGGTACCCGACAATTTATAACAGACAGAATAGAGCTTCACACATAGATTAGATAGATAGAAACATGTCAGTCACATATATAATAAGTACAGTGACAGTGTTGGTTACTGTACTTGTCAATTACTATTAAAATAAAGGATTTATTATTAAAAAAAATTGGCGTGGGGTTCCCCGTAATTTTAGTCTCTAGCGGAGGTTAAGCAGACAGCTGGGGCAGATGTTTGAAGCCTGGGAAGGGGGTAAAACCCACGGAGCTTCCCAGGCTACTAATATCAGCCCCCAGCTGAATACCTAGGTTAGTAATGGAGAGGCGTCTATAAGACACCCCCATTACTAACCCCATAGTCAAAGTTAAAAGAAAACATAAACACCCAGAATAAAGTCCTTTAATTGAAATAAAGACACAATTCTTTATTGTTCTAAATTAAACCATACTTACCGTCACGCCCATTCCAGCTGAAGCCAACGATCTCCTGTAATAAAAATAAAATAATAAAGCAACCTCATCCTTACCTTTCCATGGTTCCCACGACAGCTTCAGCTCTGCTACATCGAGATGACAGGCTGGAGCGCAGCAGAACGCTGCCATCCAGCCTGTCATCCCGCAGACACTGAGAAGCGCAGGCATGCTTGCGCTCCTCAGTGTCTCGCTGTGACGGCATCCAGATAATGAAATAATGAAAAAAAAATTGATGTGGGGCTTCGCCCTATATTTGTGTCCAGTCAGGTACAGCAGGCAGGAACGGGCTGCTCCCAACCACCAGCTGCCTATTTGTACCTAGCCGGACACAACAATATAGGGAAGCCCTTTTTTTCTTAATTATTCCATGAATTTCATGAATTTAAAAAAAAAATACGTGGAGCTTCGCCCTATTTTTGTGTCCAGCCAGGTACAACTAGGCAGCTGGGGGCTGGAATCTGCAGCGCAGGGAGGCCCAAGCTTTCTGGGCCCCCCCCCCGCTGCAAATTGCAGTCCGCAGCCGCCCCGGAAAATGGCGCGTTCATAGAAGCGCCATCTTCTGGCGCTGTACCCAACTCATCCAGGGCCCTGGTGCGGTGGCTCACTGGGTAATAAAGGGGTTAAGGCCAGCTTGGCATTATCAGCTGGCCCTAAGCCCGAAATTCATGGGGTCACGCCAATATTAGACATGACCACCATGAATTTCTAGTAAAGTATTTAAAAAAAACACAAACACCCAGAAAAAAGTCCTTTAATTGAAATAAACACACAATTCTTTATTGTTCTAAATTAAACCATACTTACCATCACGCCCATTCCAGCTGAAGCCAATGATCTCCTGCAATAAAAGTAAAATAATAAAGCAACATCATCCTTACCTTTCCATGGCTCCCACGACAGCTTCAGCTCTGCTACATCGAGATGACAGGCTGGACCGCAGCAGAACGCTGCCATCCAGCCTGTCATCCCGCAGACACTGAGAAGCGCAGGCATGCTTGCGCTACTCAGTGTCTGGCTGTGACGGCATCCAGATGAGCCGAGGTCATGTCCAATGAACTCGGCTCACCTTATGCACGTCACTGACAGCGTGGGAAAATGAAGCGCTGAGTGCAGGAGAATTTTCCCACGCTGTCAGTGACGTACATGAGGTGAGCCGAGTTCATTGTCGGCTCATCTGGATGCCGTCACAGTCAGACACTGAGGAGCGCAAGCATGCCTGCGCTTCTCAGTGTCTGCGGGATGACAGGCTGGATGGCAGCGTTCTGCTGCGGTCCAGCCTGTCATCTCGATGTAGCAGAGCTGAAGCTGTCGTGGGAACCATGGAAAGGTAAGGATGAGGTTGCTTTATTATTTTTCTTTTATTGCAGGAGATCGTTGGCTTCAGCTGGAATGGGCGTGACGGTAAGTATGGTTTAATTTAGAACAATAAAGAATTGTGTCTTTATTTCAATTAAAGGACTTTATTCTGGGTGTTTGTGTTTTTTTTTTAACTTTGACTATGGGGTTAGTAATGGGGGTGTCTTATAGACGCCTCTCCATTACTAACCTGGGCTTGATGTCAGCTGGCATTATAAGCTGACATGAACCCCAGCCCTATTACCCCCTGCCACCGCACCAGGGCAGCGTGGAAGAGCGAGGCTAAGTGCCAGAATTGGCGCATCCTATGGATGCGCCATTTCTGGGGCGGCTGACGGCTGGTGTTTCTAGCCTGGGAGGGGGCCAATATTCATGGTTCCCTTCCTGGGCTATTAATATCAGCCCCCAGCTGTCTGCCTAGCCTTTGCTAGCTATTAAATTAGGGGGGACCCCACGTCATTTTTTTGGGGGGGTCCTCCATTTTAATAGCTAGTAAAGGCTAGGTATTCAGCTGGGGGCTGATATTAGTAGCCTGGGAAGCTCCGTGGGTTTTACCCCCTTCCCAGGCTTCAAACATCTGCCCCAGCTGTCTGCTTAACCTCCGCTAGAGACTAAAATTATGGGGGATCCCACGCCAATTTTTTTTTAATAATAAATCATTTATTTTAATACTAAATGACAAGTACAGTAACCAACACTATCACTGTACTTATTATATATGTGACTGACATGTTTCTATCTATCTAATCTATGTGTGAAGCTCTATTCTGTCTGTTATAAATTGTCGGGTACCGCTGCTGAATTGCCGGCCGGCTTTTTTAAAGAGACAGTGCACGAAAACACTATTATATTTTTTAATAAATCCTTTACACTAAATGACAAGTACAGTAAGCAACACTGTCACTGTACTTCATATATATGTGACTGACATGTTTCTATCTATCTAATCTATGTGTGATGCTCTATTCCTTCATGTCTAAATTGTCGGGTACCGGTGTATGCCGCTGCTGAATTGCCGGCCGGCTTTTTTAAAGAAAGCGTCTTCTGAGCAGTTTGTGAGCTTTTGGACACCTTTGAAGGTGTTTTCTATGTGTTCCTATGTGTTTTTGTTTGCCTGCCATTGGTTTTAACGGTGTTCGACGGTGTTCTAAGGTGTTCGACGAACAGTTCGACGAACACTTCCTCGAACATCCCGGTGTTCGACGAACCGAACCGAACCCGAACACTACGGGGGTGGCTCAACACTATTCAGGAGTTTTCCTTCTTGGTTTTACAATTTCAATGTTGAGGGATTTATAACAATACTAGATGGTGGCTCGATTCTAACGCATCGGGTACTCTAGAATAGGTATGCGGCCGACCGGGCGCAAGCAGCAGAGCGGTGTTTACATTTGGCGCCAATAATGGTGATTGGTCACGGCCGCGACCAATCAGCAGAGCGGTGTTAAACTTTGGCACCAATATCGCTGATTGGTCGCGGCCGGCCACCGCGACCAATCAGCGAAGCGGTGTTTAAATTAGGCGCCAATATCGCTGATTGGTCACGGCCGGTGGTTGCGACTAATCAGCAGAGCGAGGTTTAAATTTGGCGCCAATACTGCTGATTGGTCGCGACCAGCGACAGCGACCAATAAGCAGAGCGTTGTTTAAATTTAGCACCAAAATTGCTGATTGGTCGCGGCCGGCCACCGCGACCAATCAGCAGAGCGGGTTTATATTTGACGCCAAAATCGCTGATTGGTCACGCCCGGCAGTAGCGACCAATCAGCAGAGCGGTGTTTCAATTTGCCCCCAAAATCGCTGATTGGTCGGGGCCGGCGGCCGCAACCAATCAGCGTCGTATTAGTGAGGACCGGGGAGCAGCGCTGCCTGTACGAGTACTTCCGCTGCCAGCAGCTGGGAGATGAGCGGCTGCTCGCAGCAGAAGCATCCCGACCAGCGGTGCCGCTCCTCGGTTCTCCGTTCACACTTGCCGTTGGGAGAAAATAGAGCATTTTTTACATTTTGCGCTAATCTCGCTGATTGGTCGCGGTCGGCTGTCATCCACGACCAATCAGCAGAGCGTTGTTTAAATTTGGCGGCAAGATCGGTGATTGGTCGCGGCTGCTATTTAAATGTGGCGCCCAAATTGGTGACCAATCAGCAGAGCGGTGTTTAACTTTAGCGCCAAGATCACTGATTGGTCGCAGGCGGAGAGCGCGACCAATCAGCGAATCGTATTGGCAGGGTCGGACTGGGGTGCCTAGGGCCCACCAGGGGAACTGACTCTAGGGGCCCACACTACAGCCCACCATAAACGGTATTATTACTTGTTATGCTTGTCTATAATGCACTATAGTTACATGATTGGCTGCACTGTGGAGCACTGAGCGGCAGGACTTTCTTCGAACAGTCATTCCATACTGCCAGAGTCTCTATAATGGTAACTTGTCACCTTGAAAAACGCTATTTATCTGCAGATATAGGGGTAATCTGCAGGTAAATAGGGTTTAAAGCCTGGTTAGACGGCTTAATGGAAAAGCGTTGGCTACACGGAGAAAATTACGTTTTATTCTCCCTGCTTCCTGTCATAGGATCGGTGCAAGGAGGGAGACATTACAGTCACCGTGAACTACAAAGTGAGGGTGCTGCAATAACGTCCGGCACCTGGATTGTGACACTTCCATGGAGCCCAACCTCAGGCTGAGCTTCATTGAATGACTAACATGGCAGCAGCACCTGGTAACTAGTGCTGAGCGAGAATGGTCAGATAAGGTGTGATTCCAGCATGCTCGGGTGTTATCCAGGTATCTTGTAGTGCTCTGCTAATATGCTCGAGTCCCCAGGGTAGCATGTTTTGCGGCAGTAGACAGACGCAACACATGCAGGAATTGCCTGTTTGTTAGGTAATCCCTGCATATGTTGCTTCTGTCTACCGCCGCAAAACATGTTACCGCAGGGACTCGAGCATATTAGCAGAGCACTACAAGATACCTGGATAACACCCGAGCATGCTGGGATCACACCTTATCTGACCACACTCACTCAGCACTACTGGCAACCCATCAGCAATCTGCAACTGCGTCACAGGGGGCAGAAGGGAGCAGGTGACTGCATGCACCGGGCATTGTGCTACCTAAATGCTGCTGTCAGTGATTGACAAGGGCACTTAAATACTCAAAACAGCAGCAATCAAGGCGAGCTCTGATCACTGCTGTTACAGGCAGACGCCGGCTATGTAACACTGCCGACATCTGCCCGGTATGGAGCAGGCTCAGCTCCTGAACCCGCTCCATACAAGTACAACCCAATGGTGACAGTTATGACAAGGTTAGCAAATTTCACTTGTCTGTTCCTAAATGTGGAAAGACAAATGGAATTCCCTAACACATGTGAAAGAGACCTAATAGATTTAGTAAAGGTGCCTCAAGCATATGAATGTTATTACACACCACAATGCACAGTTACATACACGCATCTTACAAAAATACATACTATTCCAGATACGCAGACGAGCACAAACACATCAGTACATGAATACATCATCTGAACCACCACCATTTGTAATGTCAGGTCAGCCCCATATATCTTTGTATCGCATAAACCTACAACTCCCAGTATGTAATTAACAATAGAGATACTGGGAGTTATCAGTCATCATCAGACTGCGGACCATACAGGAACCACAGTACTGATGAGACACAGGCAGGATCACAAATGAACATTTACATCCAGGTATCTTACCTGAGACGTCTTCTCTGATTAGAGTCGTTCTCTTTCTTTTCTTCCTCTTGTCCAGTCTCCATGATGACTTTTCTCATCCACAGCTCGTCTCTGCAGACTTCCATCTTCTCCGGTCTTCTGCAGCACATCCCGACAAGATGCCCTTAAAGATTATAATGCTCCTGAATAAAAATATCTACACTGAGCCCCTGAATAAACCTAACTCTTACAATGCTTCCTGCACAAAACATGACATACACTCTACCCCTCTTATGGTACCTGCTCTCCACACTGTCCTATCCTTACCATACTGGGCCCCCTCTTCACATTGTCCTCTCACACGGTGTCCCCCCTATACTACCCAGTCTCTATACTGTGCCCCTTCATCACACTCCCCCTCCTCAGCATACTGTTCCCCCCTTTCTGTGCCCTCACACTGTTTCCCCCATACTGCCGCATCTCTATACCTTCCCCCACACTACCTAGTCTCTGTGCTGTGTCACCTCACACTTTTCTCCCTCCATACTGTCTCCTCACACTATTCCCCCACTCTCCATACTGTTTCCTCATACATCCCCATTCTGTTCCTGCACTCATTCCCACCCCTCCCCTAGTTCACCATACTGTTTCTTCACACATCTCCCCATTCTGTCTCCTAAAATTTCTCTCCCATCTCTCTCCAAATATAATAAATCTTCGGAAGAGCACACAGACATGCAGAAGCACGCTTACACACACAAAAGCGCACACAGACACATACTAAGGGCTCTTTCACACGTCAGTACATGCGGTGACCGTTTCCACACGTACCAGAGACACTGACACACGTAGACCCATTCACATGAATGCGTATGTGCACATGTCAGTGTGTTTCCACTTTCTACAGACCATGTGGTGTCCGTGGGCAAATCACGCTGACATGTCTGTTTTTTACCTCCTGTCCAGACCGCAAAAAGTCCCGCACACTGATGACAGTTAGCACCCGGTGCTTGGGAAGAGCGCTGAGCGCTGCCCTCATCATAGATCCCTGCAGGCGCTGCGATCAGTACCAGCAGGGTCAATGATGAGAGTAGTAGTCTACTCCCGCCATGTCCAACTGTAAAAAGAATAAATTAAAAAAAACCTTATACTAACCTCTACTAAGTGTCACCCGCTGTAATCCGTGCGAGCGTTCACGCCGAGGAGAATGTCTCCTGCAGCGAGTGGGCTCCGGAGCTGCGCTCAACAAGCGGTGCCCTGTCATTCACTAAGCGCAGCTCTGGAGCAAGCTCGCTGCAGGAGTCATTCTCCTCGGCGTGAGCGCTCGCACGGATTACAGCAGGTGACACTTAGGAGAGGTGAGTATAAGGATTTTTTTATTTTATTCTTATTTTTACAGTTGGACACGGACACGGTGGGAGTAGACTACTACTCTCATCATTGACCCCGCTGCTGCTGATCACAGCGCCTGCAGGGATCTATGATGAGGGCAGCGCTCAGCACCCGGCTCTTGGGAACAGCGCTAACTGTACACTGATTCCCAAGCGCTGGTACGTGTCACACGGATGACACACAGGTGGACACGGATATCTCCAGTCCCGTAAATATCAGGACATGTGAAAGAGCCCTAATATACACACGCAGATACACATGCTCACAGAAATGGGGACAAGTACACACACAGGCAAGCACACACAGAAATGCACAGACACACTCAGACAATCACACACAAAAATGCAGACACGCAGGGAAGCACACACACACATATGTGTGAAGACACATAAACACACAGTCATATACACACACACCGGCATATACACACACACACACATACAGGCATATACACACACAGGCATATACACACACACACACACACACACACAGGCATATACACACACTGTACACACACTGTACACACACAGGCATATACACACACTGTACACACACAGGCATATACACACACTGTACACACACAGGCATATACACACACTGTACACACACTGTACACACACAGGCATATACACACACACAGGCATATACACACACAGGCATATACACACACACACACACACACACACAGGCATATACACACACTGTACACACACAGGCATATACACACACTGTACACACACTGTACACACACAGGCATATACACACACTGTACACACACAGGCATACACACACACTGTACATGTAGCACCCTGAGGATTCGGCTGCTACAGGGGTATTGCACCTCAGCCAGAGGTGTGATATTCCACTCCCGGGTAAGGATGGAGTATGGAACTGAGCTCAGTTAGCTGCATGCACTACACACATCCCATTTCCGAGGAACAGACCGATGGTACTCCCACTAGAGAAATGTGCAGGTATGACAGTGTCTGTTCCTGGCTGGAGTGGGAGGGGGGTGGAACATCCCAGTAGTGTAGGGGCAGATAGGGGGAGCAGCCTGGGTAAAGTTAGGAGCTCATTGGGTGCTGGTCACCTGAGCTCACACATAGAGGGAGTATATAAGGTGGGCACCATCTTAGATCAGGGTCAGTCTGTCAGTCTTTTGTCAGAGCAGAGGAGAAGAGCAGCTCCAAGGCCAAGAGAGAGAGAGAGGAGAAAGAAAGACCCAGAGGGGGAGAAAGAAGGAACTCCAAGAGCCCAAATTAGACCAGAGGGTGAAGAGTCGGCAACAGGGTACCGGATCCCAAGCTGGCAGAGGCTACAGCACACCTTAGCCAGGAACCGGAGGTCGTGGGCAGGATCTGCCACGATCACCCACTAAATCCACCCGGAAGGCAGACCAGGAATAGGGTCAGGGAACCCAGAGACAAGGGTTTACCACCAAGAGGCCCGAGGGAGCCGGACATAGGTGGATCCCTGGTGGGGAAGGCCAGAGAAGAGGACAAGACAGAAAGGGAGCTCAGGACCACGCTCCAGAATCACCTGGGGGTTGGCCGAGTCCAGGACCTGGTGGACGCAGCACGGCTCGGGTGGTCACTCAAGGCCGGAGTGACCAGAACAACTGCAGTAAGTAAACAAACCCTGAACTGCACAGCCCGACTCTGAGTCTCATTTCCATCCCCGCTGCACCACCACAACCCCCATCCTCTGCAACTGACCCCCTGAGGCTATACCCCTCCCGTTGGGGGTTATACTACCTGAGCTGCACATACATCACCAGCCTCAGTGGACCCTGCTGCAGCGGCGGCCGTATTGACCGCAAATCAACGGGTGGCGTAGTCGACACAAAAGAACATCTGGTAACATCATAAGGACTGCCACACACTGAGTTTGACACCCTGGGCACGGACCGGGTCACAGCCACTCGGAGACTACAACCCCCATCTGATCCGGCTCCGGGTATTCCCTAACAGCACTGGCCCAGGGGGCGCGTCAACTTTGGCGTAGTCGGCAGGATTACGTGCCCGCAACAACCGGGTACTGCGTGCCTGAAGAAAAGTACATCGTTACCTTAAAAAGAAGTCTCCTGCCGGTTCCGGAGGGTCCCCGCCATCGGGCCCCATCACAGGTCGTTTCCCGCCGGTTGTCCGCCATTTGCAGCTTTTTCCCGCCATCCATGGAGTTTCCCGCCACTGTGAGACGATTCCCGCCATTTCCAAAGATTTCCCGCCTTGGAAGAGCGGACGCCATTATGGGCGTGCCAGAGGGTGGCAAGAGGTCACCTCCCATCGTGGGCAGGTCGAAGAATGGCGCCAAAAGCGGAAACCGCGCCCACCAACAGAGACTGTGATGCTGGAAGTGTCCATCAGCGTGAGAGAACTGCCCCTGGAACTGAAGTTGCCCCGGGACCACCCTCGATGTGGGCGGAGACAGAAGAAGAGAACAAAGATGGGTGTCGCCTGGAGCAGTCTGGAGAAAGCGCACCCGGAGACAAGACGTCTGGAAGAGAGTCCAGAGAGAGCCTACCCGGAGATGGAGGAAGAGCCAGGCAGCACCGACCCAGCGGTCAGGAGCCTGATGCGGGCCGCCACTCCAGGCAGCACCGACCCAGTGGTCAGGAGCCTGTTGCAGGTCGCCACTCCAGAAGGCCTGCTGGAGATCCTAACACAGCTCCCCCGAGACCGGGAGTGTGCACAGACCGAGCTGGAGGGCCTCGCACAGAGGTTGGCCCGGGTGCAACGAGAGACGTTGGCGGAGTGGAGCCGAGAGATGGCCCAGCAGACCGAGACTCGTCAGCGGAGCACGCCGCCCGAGATGAGGAGACAGACCGCCTCTGAGGATGGCGCAGGAGGAATGAAGGCCGGAGACGGCGCCGAGAAGGGAGCCGAACGAATGGAGGCAGGTAAAGGGGACGTCACTACCCCGAGCCGGGAAACCGCGTGCCTGCCCCAGCTCCCCGTCGCAGAGCCCGAAGTACCCCCTGCCGTGCCCGTCGCTGCAACGTCACCGCCGCAGACTAGGCCTCAAACGGAAGCCGCGACCCCTGTGACGTCACGCGCCTCGACCCCGAGCGTGGCCAAGCAGGAAGTACCATCGGCCTGGTCGCAAGGCCTAGTACCCCCGGGCGCCGCAATACCAACAGCGCCCCCTACCTCCGCGGAGCCCCCGGCCTGGTCGCAGGGCCAAGTAACATAGGGCGCCGCCGTTCTTACGGTGCCCTTTACTTTCAAGGTGCCCCAGGCCTGGTCGCAAGGCCTGGTTAACCCGGGCGCCGCTACCACCACGGCGCCCATAACACCTAAAGTACCGCACCTGGGTGAGGACCTGTTCGCCCAGCATACGTGCCCGGATGGGCAGCCCTTCGTATGGCCCCAGGAATACATCCAGCTGGAGCTGCAAAAAGCAAGGGCCATGTGCGAACCCCTGATCCCGGCTCCAAAGCCCATGAAGAGGATCTCGCCCCCGCTAGAAGAGACCCAGTTTGAGTGGGATCCCACCGGAGAAGACCTCATGGGGTTCACTCAGGAGACTCGGGCGGCCGCAGCAGAGCGTGCAGAGTGCTGCCGGCAGCAGCTCGAGGTCTTCGAGAGGGAGCGGAGAGAGAGGCGGGTCCGGGAACAGCAAGCGCAGATAAGGAGCGCGGAGCAGAAGAGCCGGACCAGGAGGAATCCCCTTGCAGCTCATGGTCCCCCTTCCACCGGGACTGTGATAAAATTCAACATGCAGCATGGGTGGGGCTTCATTAGAGACCATCAGACCCCCGGCGACGTCTTTGTAACCCGCAGAGACGTAGAAAGCCATCTGCCGGAGGGACACAGAGGTCGTGACCTGTATGTAGGGGACGAGGTCACCTTCACCCGGCACAAGTGTGCCAAAGGACCCTACGCCCTCCATGTGCATCGCCTGACGGAGGAGGAGCTGCGGTGTGAGGAGGAGCAAGAGGACCCGGACGGGTCTGAAGAATCTAAAGAAGGAGCAGGAGGACGCCGTCGTTGAGTACGGTAGAGAGAGACTGTAAAATAGTTACCCATCAGGGTATAAGAACTGTTCTAGTTAAAATATAGTCCCCGTTGGGACCAGCCAAGAGTGAACTGTTAACCCCGTGTGTCCCTATTCCCACTGACCGAGGACTGAGAGCGGTCAATTCTCCCTAATACCTGGCCGAGGACTGAGAGCGGCCATATCCCCTTGTATATAGTTGCGCTTCCTAAAGCGCCCCCTACCGGTTTTATAGGAAACTGTTTTCTTCAAGAGACTGTCGCACTTTACCCGGTCACAAGTTGCACCGTGACCGGAGGAACCAGAGACAGGAATGTTTACAAAAATGTTATTTATATGAAAAGTTTATTGCTGATAATATATGTGATGTTTTATATGTTTATATGTTGATGTTTTATGAAAAAAAAAAAATTGTATGTTTTGGATGTTTTTTATATCTTACAGCCCGAGGACGTGCTGTGATTTACCAGGGGGGAATGTAGCACCCTGAGGATTCGGCTGCTACAGGGGTATTGCACCTCAGCCAGAGGTGTGATATTCCACTCCCGGGTAAGGATGGATTGTGGAACTGAGCTCAGTTAGCTGCATGCACTACACACATCCCATTTCCGAGGAACAGACCGATGGTACTCCCACTAGAGAAATGTGCAGGTACGACAGTGTCTGTTCCTGGCTGGAGTGGGAGGGGGGTGGAACATCCCAGTAGTGTAGGGGCAGATAGGGGGAGCAGCCTGGGTAAAGTTAGGAGCTCATTGGGTGCTGGTCACCTGAGCTCACACATAGAGGGAGTATATAAGGTGGGCACCATCTTAGATCAGGGTCAGTCTGTCAGTCTTTTGTCAGAGCAGAGGAGAAGAGCAGCTCCAAGGCCAAGAGAGAGAGAGAGGAGAAAGAAAGACCCAGAGGGGGAGAAAGAAGGAACTCCAAGAGCCCAAATTAGACCAGAGGGTGAAGAGTCGGCAACAGGGTACCGGATCCCAAGCTGGCAGAGGCTACAGCACACCTTAGCCAGGAACCGGAGGTCGTGGGCAGGATCTGCCACGATCACCCACTAAATCCACCCGGAAGGCAGACCAGGAATAGGGTCAGGGAACCCAGAGACAAGGGTTTACCACCAAGAGGCCCGAGGGAGCCGGACATAGGTGGATCCCTGGTGGGGAAGGCCAGAGAAGAGGACAAGACAGAAAGGGAGCTCAGGACCACGCTCCAGAATCACCTGGGGGTTGGCCGAGTCCAGGACCTGGTGGACGCAGCACGGCTCGGGTGGTCACTCAAGGCCGGAGTGACCAGAACAACTGCAGTAAGTAAACAAACCCTGAACTGCACAGCCCGACTCTGAGTCTCATTTCCATCCCCGCTGCACCACCACAACCCCCATCCTCTGCAACTGACCCCCTGAGGCTATACCCCTCCCGTTGGGGGTTATACTACCTGAGATGCACATACATCACCAGCCTCAGCGGACCCTGCTGCAGCGGCGGCCGTATTGACCGCAAATCAACGGGTGGCGTAGTCGACACAAAAGAACATCTGGTAACATCATAAGGACTGCCACACACTGAGTTTGACACCCTGGGCACGGACCGGGTCACAGCCACTCGGAGACTACAACCCCCATCTGATCCGGCTCCGGGTATTCCCTAACAGCACTGGCCCAGGGGGCGCGTCATACACACACAGGCATATACACACACACAGGCATATAAACACACTGTACACACACACACACTGTACACACACACACAGGTATATACACACACACACACAGAGACATACACACACTGTACACACACAGGCATATACACACTCTGTACACACAGGCATATACACACACACTGTACACACACAGGCATATACACACTGTACACACACAGGCATATACACACACACTGTACACACACAGGCATATACACACACTGTACACACACACACACAGGCATATACACACACACTGTACACACAGGCATATATACACACACTGTACACACAGGCATATATACACACACTGTACACACAGGCATATACACACACTGTACACACACAGAGGTATATACACACTGTACACACACACACAGGCATATACACACATTGTACACACACACACAGGCATATACACACACACTGTACACACACACAGGCATATACACACACAGGCATATACACACACACTGTACACACACACGCATATACACACACACTGTACACACACAGGCATATACACACACACTGTACACACACACACAGGCATATACACACACACTGTACACACACACGCATATACACACACACTGTACACACACACACACAGGCATATAGACACACACTGTACACACACACGCATATACACACACACTGTACACACACACACACAGGCATATAGACACACACTGTACACACACACACACACACAGGCATATACACATACACTGTACACACAGGCATATACACACACACTGTACACATGTGGCACCCCAGGGGTCTGGTTTCCACAGTAATGTAATGTTATGTCTGAGAGCAGGTGGGAGGTCCTTTGGTCAGGGATCCTGTGCATGCCACACCTCCTGCCCAGTCTTGGGAGGGGAAGAACTTCCCCTATATAAACCCGGGGCTGAAGCAGGGTTAGGAGTCAAGGAGAGTAGAGACAAGAAACAGTCACAGGAAGAAACAGCAGAAGCTCAGTGGGAGCAATACTAGTCAGGGGCTGGCAGCTGCAGAGCTCGCCCTGACTGAGAAGCTTTCTTACCGGACCCGGCGTCCGAGGCTGTGGGGACTAACTCTTACCCAGCAGCAGAAGCCGATCGGCAGGGGATTTCAGGTCCTCAGGCCCAGAAACCCGAAGGCACGGTCACACGCGTGGGACCAGCGCCGCCATCGTGGAGCGGAAGCCATTAGAAGGCCCCGAGTCACCGGCCATACGGGTGAGCACCACACGGTACACTCAGGGACGTGGGCTACTTATATCCGCTTCTAGCAAGGTAGCCAGAAGAGTACAGTCAGTTTGGGAGGCCTACAACTCTGCCTGGCCAGGGGAGATCCCATCTGCTCAAGGACTGACCAGGCCCCGTTCGCTAGCAAGTACTCCGGGAGGGTCTATCGTTGTTACCAGTAAAGACCCTGAATTACACCGCACCGTCTCTGAGTGGTTCCTGCTACCCTCATCTTCCACGTCGGCTGCCCTGAGGCCATACCCCTCCCGTTGGGGGTTATACTATCACGCTGCACAATTCTACACCGGCCTCAGCGGTCTGCCCTGCAGCGGCAGCTCCATAGCTGCAAATCAACGGGTGGCGTAGTCGACACTCAAATAACATCTATCAAGACTGCCACACACTGAGTTGACTCCCTGGGCACGGACCGGGTCCCCGCCACTCGGAGACTACAACCCTCATCTGATCCGGTTCCGGGTAAGCCCCCGTGCGCGAGACGCTGCGCGACACAGCAGGCCCAGGGGCGCGTCAACTTTGGCGTAGTCGGCAGGATTTCGTGCCCGCAACCACCGGGTACTGCGTGCCTGAAAAAGAGACTTTTCAAACTTACCTGTGGTGAAGATTCCCGCCATCCGGCGCCATCTTCAGCCTTCTTCCCGCCATCGGTGAAGTTTCCCGCCATCCGGCGCCATCTTCTGCCTTCTTCCCGCCATCCGTGGAGTTTTCCCGCCATTGGACGCCATCTTGAGGACGCCGCGTGGGAAGAAGAGGGGCGTGGACTCCGAAAGCGCGCGAGAACTGAAGCCCCGCCTCACGTCCGGACGTTGCATAAGGTCCTGGAAGGAGCCCAGCAGACGCCGACGTCACAGGAGCGTGACGGAAGGTCCTCAACCATCCACTGCGGAGCCGCGGCCTACGGAAGAGGATCATCGCAAGGTAGGCCACGGTCCACTAGGGGGGAGGAAGATGTCGGATACGGAGGAGAGCTTCACTGCCTCAACCCCCGCCAGCGCTACCGCTGCTGCAGTTATGCCCTTCACCATGCCCTATATCCCGGGAGCAGCTTGGCTACCCCAGTACTCAGGGGAGTCACATACCCTGCATGACTTTAGAGAAAAGCTGGATAGCCTCTTCCAGGTGTACCCCCTCACAGAAGAGCAAAAAGTGAGCATCCTGGTGGCCCAACTAACCGGGGCAGCCAAAAGGGAAGTAAAATCCTGGCCACCTGGGAGGAAGACTGTCGCAGGGATACTAACCCGGCTGAAGGACACCTTTGATACCCGCACCTCAGCCGAGATTAAGCTTAGATTCTACGGGTGCAAGCAGCGAGCGCATGAGAGTATAAGGGACTATGCACTAAACCTACAAGAGGCCCTGAGGGCCATTAAGCAGACCGACCCTGATGGAGTGGGAAACGAGGACAGGCTGTTGACCGAACAGTTTATAGAGGGACTATATTGTAATACCCTCCGAACCCAGTTGCGGGCAATGGCCTTACAGGATCCCCATCTGGGCTTTGCACAGTTCAAGGACAGAGCCATCCGGGTGCTCCGAGAACCGGCACCGGGTGGCGTTGTGACCCACAGGCGCCCTGCTATCACTTACCACCAGGAGGCGGCGCCTTTGTCGGCAGGGCCTGTGGGAGCTGATGCGCAGGCTTTGGACAATGACCCGGCTCCAGACCTACACCATCAGGTCCAAGAGCTAGCTAAGAGCGTTGCTGCGCTAACCCGAACTGTGCAGTCTTTACAGGCTTCCACCCCAGGGAAGATCCAGCTGGCATCCGGACCGGAGGACATCCCGTGGCGTCGACCAAGGAGGACCCCACCGGCCAGAGGAAGACCCAGTGACCGATACAGCGAGGACGGACGACCCATCTGCCGCCGCTGCAATCAACCCGGACATATGGCAAGGTACTGTTCTTTAAACGGGCACAACCTGGGGTAGAGGGCCAACCCCCAGGAAAAAGATCACCAGGCCCATCGAACTGGCGCGACAGATATGTGGGAGGACGTCCAGTCTTGCCTGTGGTACTGGATGGCATTCCCATGAGTGCCCTACTGGACACCGGGTCACAGGTCACCACCATCCCGTACGTGCTCTTTAAGCAGTACTGGAATGACTCGGATATTACCCGCTACCCTGACGACGACTTGAGTATCATCGCCAGCAATGGCCAGCCCGTGCCACAGATCGGATTTAAAGAGGTGACCATCAAAATCGGTAGAGTCGAACTGGCAGCACAGGGACTGATCATTGTAGATATTGACAAACATGAGAGTCACCCAAAAATAACTCTAGGAACTAATGTAATTGAAAATTGTCTTGCAGAGGTGATTTTCCTTTTACAGCAGGTTGCCAAGAACGCCAGCTCCGGCGAGCAGCGGGTGCTCCAGAAAGAGATCCGGGCACTGATGCGACGGCAACAGGTGGAACTCTCCGGCGGTGAGATTGGTAGCGTAAGAATGTGTGACCCTTTTCCTATTGCCATGCCCCCAAAAAGTGAAATGATGATTTGGTGCCGGGCAGCTATTGGTCTGAGAGGTAGGGATTACCAGGCAATGGTAGAACCAGTTTACTCGGACAGTAGGCCCACCATTTTGACAGCACGGGGGGTGGTTGATGTACGCCATGGGAGGGTGCCCGTTCGCATAATAAATATCGGGGAGAGGGAAGTGTACCTGCCCCGGTATGCCACGCTAGCCAAATTATATACCATTAACCAAAATTCTATACAATCTGTGGAACCCTTGCCTCCATCTCACCCGGAGGAAGGTAACGGCTCTAAGAAAAACATGGAGGACTGGTGTCAGCAACTACATCTGGGTACTGACTCCACTCCCGCACACCAGAAACAAGGAGTCTATCGGGTGGTTCAAGAGTACGAGAGAGTGTTCAGTAAACACCCGTTAGACTTCGGGCGAGTCAAGGGGGTAGAACACCACATCCCCACGGGAGACCATCCTCCTATAAAAGAGAGGTATCGACCCGTACCCCCTGCCCACTACCAACACGCCAAGGGGATGCTTAGAGACATGAAGGAGGCTGGGGTGATTAGGGATAGCTGTAGCCCCTGGGCAGCTCCACTAGTCTTAGTCAGAAAAAAAGACAACACCATGAGGATGTGTGTAGATTACCGGAAAATCAACCGTATCACACACAAGGATGCGTACCCCTTACCAAGGATAGAGGAGTCATTGGCTGCTTTAAGATCTGCTAACTTCTTCTCTACCTTGGATCTCACTAGCGGGTACTGGCAGGTTCCTGTAGCAGAGGCGGACCGGGAGAAGACCGCATTCACCACCCCGATGGGACTTAGCGAGTTCACCTGCATGCCGTTCGGACTCTGCAACGCACCAGGAACCTTCCAACGACTAATGGAGTGTTGTCTGGGCCACAGAAACTTCGAGACGGTCCTGTTGTACCTGGACGATGTCATCGTATATTCCAAGACGTATGAGGACCACCTGAAACACCTGGCGGAAGTGTTCGAAGCTCTGGCGAGTTACGGCCTAAAGGTGAAACCCTCCAAGTGTCACCTCCTGAAACCAAAGGTGCAGTACCTGGGACACGTGGTGAGCGCTGACGGAGTGGCTCCCGACCCTGATAAGATCACCGCAATTAAGGAATGGCCAAGCCCCTCCAGCGTAAAAGAAGTGCGGCAGTTCATCGGGTTGGTAGGCTACTACCGAAGGTTTATTCCCGGTTTCACCAAAAAGGCAGCACCTATGCAGGACCTCCTGATAGGCCAGTCCCGGAAGGCCAAGAACCAGAAGCCGCCCTTCAAATGGGAGGAGCTGGAAGAAGAGTCCTTCCGCCAGCTGAAGATGGCCCTCACGGGGGACGAAATCCTGGCGTACCCGGATTATAGCCAGCCCTTTATCGTCTACACCGACGTCAGTAACATCGGGCTAGGAGCCGTACTGTCCCAGATCCAGCAGGGGAAGGAACGAGTAATCGCCTATGCCAGCCGAAAACTGCGACCCACCGAAAGGAACCCCGAGAATTACAGCTCATTTAAGCTGGAGTTCCTGGCCGTAGTATGGGCAGTCACCGAGCGCTTTAAGCATTACCTCGCTTCTTCCCGGTTCACCGTGTACACGGATAACAACCCGTTGACACACCTGGACACGGCAAGACTCGGTGCCCTGGAGCAGAGGTGGATGGCCCGTCTGTCCAACTACGAGTTCACAATCAAATACCGGGCAGGACGCTCCAATACCAACGCGGACGCCCTGTCCAGGATGCCCAACCTGCCGGACGGAGGAGAAGATCCGGAGGGACTGGAAGAAGTTGAACTCCCTGCGTTCCACCGTCATGGGACTATCCAGTATTCCCACCGGGTAAGGAGTAAGCAGGCTGCTACGTTGAACCCCTTACCCCACTACAACTGGGCGGAAACGCAAGACAGCGACCCTGCCGTCCGCCTGGTGAAGGAGATGCTGACTCGGCCGGAGGCTCGCCTTGAACCAGACGCTCCGGAGGAAGCCAAACAACTATGGGCAGAGAAGAGTCGACTGTTCCTTTACAAAGGGAAGTTGTGCCGCCGAATGGTTAACTCCCGGACGCATGAATTACTCTGGCAAGTAGTGGTGCCACGAAGAGACGCAGCCATGGTGATGGAGGCATACCACGACGGAGCTGGACACTTCGGGTGGAAGAAGCTGGAGTTCCTGCTGCGCGAGCGGTTCCACTGGGTAGGCATGAGGGGAACCATCGAGAAGTGGTGCAGAGACTGTGGCCCGTGCAACCTGAGAAGGAAGGACCGTGCCAGCCAGAAGACTCCCCTGCAGTCCATCGTCACCCGGCAACCGTTGGAACTGGTAGCCTTGGATCATGTAAAACTGACCCCAAGCAGAAGTGGCTACGTCTACGCGTTAACCATCGTGGATCATTACTCCCGGTTCTTGGTTGTCGTCCCCGTCAAGGACTTAACGGCTCAAACAGCAGCTAGAGCCTTCCAGCAGCACTTCTGCTGTCCACACGGGTACCCGGACCAAGTGCTGATGGACCAGGGACCTGCCTTTGAAGCGGAGGTCTTCCAGGAATTCTGCAATCTGTATGGCTGCCGTAAGATAAGGACGACACCCTACCATCCTCAAACGAATGGACTTTGTGAGAAAATGAACCAGGTGGTAATGGATCTTCTAAAAACGTTGCCCCTGGAAGAACGCAGTCTGTGGCCTGAGAAGTTGCCCGATCTGGTGGACCTATACAACCACATCCCGGTAGGTTCCACCAACTGTACCCCGGCTTACCTAATGAGGGCAAGACCTGGTAAGTTACCTGTTGACCTGGAAATGGGAGTCCTGACACCCGAGGACACTTCACCAGAAACAGACTGGGACACAGAGAGGCAGCAGCAGTACCGGAGAGTACAGGAGAGCGTGGAACGAAGTCTCTGTCAGGCTAGGGAAAGACAAGAGAAAACTTACAACCAGTATGCTCCCGCTGTTCCCCTGGTACCCGGAGAGCAGGTCTTGAAGAGGAAGAGACGGCTCCACAAGTTGGACGACCAGTGGGAGAAGGACCCGTACACCGTACTGCCCTCAAGCCATGAAAACCCGAAGGTTTGTACCATCAGTAAAGATGGAGGGGAAACCACAGCCATTGTATCCCGGGACCACCTGAAGAAGTGTCCCGAACAACTGAGGAACCCTGAGGAGGAACAAGAAGACCATCGACCTGTAGAGGAAAGGGAAGATATGGTTAGTACTGTGCTCGGGGACTTCCCTCGGTCTTGGACTCAAGTCAATGGTGCAGTTGTGGTACCCGTACTCACCTTCCTCCAACCAGCATCCCAAGCACCTACGGAGCAACAGGTAGAGCTGGAAGAACAGCCGGTCCAGGAGGCAGAAGACCCCACACCCGCAACCCAGGAGGATCAACCCTCTGCTTGCAGTGAGCCTGCCATATCCCTAGTGAGCCAAAGAGCCGGTAGACAGCTGCCCAGTTTGCCCTTGACAGCTCCTACACCCTGTAGTTCAGGGCTAGGCAGTCAGCTCCGTAGGTCCACTAGGGCCACTAGAGGCCAGTTACCCGCATGCTGGAGGATTTAAAGTGTATAAATTGTTTTATTTATGTTTACCTGTGTATTGTTGCTTGTGTACAATTTTGTGTTTCTAGTTATTTTTAGGAATCCTTGGTGGATCTACCGGGAATCCTTGTACAATTAGTTGGAGCGTAACCCAGGATGGACTAGAGACTGTTAAGGACTCGGGGTAGGACAGACCCCTACCTGGTTACGTCTCCCTGTTTTGGTGAAATGGACACCTTTGTTTCTTCAAAGACTGCACCCGGTTACGGACATGCCGTGACCACCTTTATGTGTTTCTTTATTGTATTGTTATATCTTGTTATGTTTTTCTAAAATATGTTTAGTCCCGGAGTACTAAATTTCACTAGGGGGGAATGTGGCACCCCAGGGGTCTGGTTTCCACAGTAATGTAATGTTATGTCTGAGAGCAGGTGGGAGGTCCTTTGGTCAGGGATCCTGTGCATGCCACACCTCCTGCCCAGTCTTGGGAGGGGAAGAACTTCCCCTATATAAACCCGGGGCTGAAGCAGGGTTAGGAGTCAAGGAGAGTAGAGACAAGAAACAGTCACAGGAAGAAACAGCAGAAGCTCAGTGGGAGCAATACTACTACAAGTCAGGGGCTGGCAGCTGCAGAGCTCGCCCTGACTGAGAAGCTTTCTTACCGGACCCGGCGTCCGAGGCTGTGGGGACTAACTCTTACCCAGCAGCAGAAGCAGATCGGCAGGGGATTTCAGGTCCTCAGGCCCAGAAACCCGAAGGCACGGTCACACGCGTGGGACCAGCGCCGCCATCGTGGAGCGGAAGCCATTAGAAGGCCCCGAGTCACCGGCCATACGGGTGAGCACCACACGGTACACTCAGGGACGTGGGCTACTTATACCCGCTTCTAGCAAGGTAGCCAGAAGAGTACAGTCAGTTTGGGAGGCCTACAACTCCGCCTGGCCAGGGGAGATCCCATCTGCTCAAGGACTGACCAGGCCCCGTTCGCTAGCAAGTACTCCGGGAGGGTCTATCGTTGTTACCAGTAAAGACCCTGAATTACACCGCACCGTCTCTGAGTGGTTCCTGCTACCCTCATCTTCCACGTCGGCTGCCCTGAGGCCATACCCCTCCCGTTGGGGGTTATACTATCACGCTGCACAATTCTACACCGGCCTCAGCGGTCTGCCCTGCAGCGGCAGCTCCATAGCTGCAAATCAACGGGTGGCGTAGTCGACACTCAAATAACATCTATCAAGACTGCCACACACTGAGTTGACTCCCTGGGCACGGACCGGGTCCCCGCCACTCGGAGACTACAACCCTCATCTGATCCGGTTCCGGGTAAGCCCCCGTGCGCGAGACGCTGCGCGACACAGCAGGCCCAGGGGCGCGTCACACACACACAGGCATATACACACACAGGCATATACACACACACTGTACACACACACGCATATACACACACACTGTACACACACAGGCATATACACACACACTGTACACACACAGGCATATACACACACACTGTACACACAGGCATATACACACACACACAGGCATATACACACACACTGTACACACACACGCATATACACACACACTGTACACACACAGGCATATACACACACTGTACACACACAGGCATATACACACACACTGTACACACACAGGCATATACACACACTGTACACACACACATGCAGGCAGCATATACATAAAAATCCATACAAACACACAAATATTACAGTACCTTGGCTTGTCTCCAGCCCACAGACACGCTCCTAATGTGGGAGACTGCAGTGCAGGGCGCGCAGTGACGTCACTTTTAGCAGACGTGCTTCCCTGTCTGCTGAGTGTGACGCTGCAGTGCAGCCCCTGCTCTCCTGCTCCCAGGCCCCTCCCGCTACTGTCCTGGGCATCGCGTCGGTGAAAGTGCGTGCGCGAGCCCTTAAAGGGCCCATGACCACTTTTTTTTTTTTTTTTTTAATTCTTCAGTTCCCTCTGCATGGGGCCCGGGGCCCACCGGGAAATTTCCCGGCGCCCCGCCAGGCCAGACCAAGCCTGCGTATTGGTGAGGACCGGGGAGCGGAATCGTATTGGTGAGGACCGGGGAGCGCCACGGCCTGTGCGGGTACTTCCGCTGCGAGAACACGGGACATGAGCGACTGCTCGCAGCAGAAGTATCCTGACCCGCAGCGCCGCTCCCCGGTCCTCCCTTGACACGCTAGCCGCTGATGTCCCCACAGTATCCTCATGGTGTTACAAAGGTCCGGACATTTGTGTTAAAAATCGCTGATTGGTCGCTGGCGCTGCCCGCACCAATCAACGATTTGGGCGCCAAATTTAAATATCGGCCGCGCATCTGATAACTGTATGTAAACGTATATGCAGTGTGTATATATATATATATATATATATATATATATATATATATATATATACAGTACAGACCAAAAGTTTGGACACACCTTCTCATTTAAAGATTTTTCTGTATTTTCATGACTATGAAAATTGTACATTCACACTGAAGGCATCAAAACGATGAATTAACACATGTGGAATTATATACTTAACAAAAAAGTGTGAAACAACTGAAAATATGTCTTATATTCTAGGTTCTTCAAAGTAGCCACCTTTTGCTTTGATGACTGCTTTGCACACTCTTGGCATTCTCTTGATGAGCTTCAAGAGGTAGCCACCGGAAATGTTTTTCACTTCACAGGTGTGCCCTGTCAGGTTTAATAAGTGGGATTTCTTGCCTTATAAATGGGGTTGGGACCATCAGTTGTGTTGTGCAGAAGTCTGGTGGATACACAGCTGATAGTCCTACTGAATAGACTGTTAGAATTTGTATTATGGCAAGAAAAAAGCAGCTAAGTAAATAAAAACGAGTGGCCAACATTACTTTAAGAAATGAAGGTCAATCAGTCCGAAAAATTGGGAAAACTTTGAAAGTGTCCCCAAGTGCAGTTGCAAAAGCCATCAAGCGCTACAAAGAAACTGGCTCACATGTGGACCGCCCCAGAAAAGGAAGACCAAGAGTCACCTCTGCTTCTGAGGATAAGTTTATCCGAGTCACCAGCCTCAGAAATCCCAGGTTAACAGCAGCTCAGATTAGAGACCAGGTCAATACCACACAGAGTTCTAGCAGCAGACTCATCTCTACAACAACTGTTAAGAGGAGACTTTGTGCAGCAGGCCTTCATGGCAAAATAGCTGCTAGGAAACAACTGCTAAGGACAGGCAACAAGCACAAGAGACTTGTTTGGGCTAAAGAACACAAGGAATGGACATTAGACCAGTGGAAATCTGTGCTTTGGTCTGATGAGTCCAAATTTGAGATCTTTGGTTCCAACCACCGTGTCTTTGTGCGACGCAGAAAAGGTGAACGGATGGACTCTACATGCCTGGTTCCCACCGTGAAGCATGCAGGAGGAGGTGTGATGGTGTGGTGGTGCTTTGCTGGTGACACTGTTGGGGATTTATTCAAAATTGAAGGCATACTGAACCAGCATGGCTACCACAGCATCTTGCAGCGGCATGCTATTCCATCCGGTTTGCGTTTAGTTGGATCATCATTTATTTTTCAACAGGACAATGACCCCAAACACACCTCCAGGCTGTGTAAGGGCTATTTGACAAAGAAGGAGAGTGATGGGGTGCTACGCCAGATGACCTGGCCTCCACAGTCACCAGACCTGAACCCAATCGAGATGGTTTGGGGTGAGCTGGACCGCAGAGTGAAGGCAAAAGGGCCAACAAGTGCTAAGCATCTCTGGGAACTCCTTCAAGATTGTTGGAAGACCATTTCCGGTGACTACCTCTTGAAGCTCATCAAGAGAATGCCAAGAGTGTGCAAAGCAGTCATCAAAGCAAAAGGTGGCTACTTTGAAGAACCTAGAATATAAGACATATTTTCAGTTGTTTCACACTTTTTTGTTAAGTATATAATTCCACATGTGTTAATTCATCGTTTTGATGCCTTCAGTGTGAATGTACAATTTTCATAGTCATGAAAATACAGAAAAATCTTTAAATGAGAAGGTGTGTCCAAACTTTTGGTCTGTACTGTATATATGGAATGGGAGGGGGGAGGGAAAGAGCATATATACATGGAATGGGAGGGGGGAGGGAAAGAGCATATATACATGGAATGGGAGGGAGGAGGGAAAGAGCATATATACATGGAATGGGAGGGGGAGGGAAAGAGCATATATACATGGAATGGGAGGGGGGAGGGAAAGAGCATATATACAAGGAATGGGAGGGGAGGGAAAGAGCATATATACATGGAATGGGAGGGAGGAGGGAAAGAGCATATATACATGGAATGAGAGGGGAGGGAAAGAGCATATATACAAGGAATGGGAGGGGAGGGAAAGAGCATATATACATGGAATGGGAGGGGGGAGGGATAGAGCATATATATGACGCGCCCCTGGGCCTGTGTCGCGCTGCGTTGCGCACGCGGGAGCTTACCCGGATCTCTTGAGGGTTGTAGTCTCGTGGCGGTGACCCGGTCCGTGCCCAGGGAGTCAAACTGAGCGGCGATGTAACAGCGGTAGATGTAGGACGACTACGCCACCCGTTGAATGCAGCTATGGAGCTGCCGCTGCAGGACAGTCCGCTGAGGCCGGTGGATGGATGGTGCAGCGTAGATGGTATAACCCCCAACGGGAGGGGTATGGCCTCAGGGCAGCAGATGGATGATGGGGGTAGCAGGAACCACTCAGAGACGGTGCGGTGTAATTCAGGGTCTTTACTGGTAACAACGATAGACCCTCCCGGAGTACTTGCTAGTGAACGGGGCCTGGTCAGTCCTTGAGCAGATGGGATCTCCCCTGGCCAGGCGGAGTTGTAGGCCTCCCAAACTGACTGCACTCTTCTGGCTACCTTGCTAGAAGCGGATATAAGTAGCCCACGTCCCTGAGTGTACCGTGTGGTGCTCACCCGTATGGCCGGTGACTCGGGGCCTTCTAATGGCTTCCGCTCCACGATGGCGGTGCTGGTCCCACGCGTGTGACCGTGCCTTCGGGTTTCTGGGCCTGAGGACCTGAAATCCCCTGCCGGTCGGCTTCTGCTGCTGGGTAAGAGTTAGTCCCCACAGCCTCGGACGCCGGGTCCGGTAAGAAAGCTTCTCAGTCAGGGCGAGCTCTGCAGCTGCCAGCCCCTGACTTGTAGTAGTATTGCTCCCACTGAGCTTCTGCTGTTTCTTGTCTCTACTCTCCTTGACTACTCACCCTGCTTCAGCCCCGGGTTTATATAGGGGAAGTTCTTCCCCTCCCAAGACTGAGCAGGAGGTGTGGCATGCACAGGATCCCTGACCAAAGGACCTCCCACCTGCTCTCAGACATAATATCTCTATCACTGTGGCAACCAGACCCCTGGGGTGTCACATTCCCCCCTAGTGAAATTTAGTACTCCGGGACTAAACATATTTTAGAAAAACATAACAAGATATAACAATAACAATACAATAAAGAAACACATAAAGGTGGTCACGGCATGTCCGTAACCGGGTGCAGTCTTTGAAGAAAGCAAGGTGTCCATTTCACCAAAACAGGGAGACGTAACCAGGTAGGGGTCTGTCCTACCCCGAGTCCTTAACAGTCTCTAGTCCATCCTGGGTTACGCTCCAACTATGTACAAGGATTCCCGGTAAATCCACCAAGGATTCCTAAAAATAACTGGAAACACAAAATTATACACAAGCAACAATACATAGATAAACATAAATAAAACAATTTATACACTTCAAATCCTCCAGCGTGCGGGTAACTGGCCTCTAGTGGCCCTAGTGGACCTACGGAGCTGACTGTCTAGCCCTGAACTACAGGGTGTAGGAGCTGTCAAGGGTAAACTGGGCAGCTGTCTACCGGCTCTTTGTCTCACTAGGGGTACGGCAGGCTCACTATAAGCAGAGGGTTGATCCTCCTGTTCTGCTTGTGTGGAGTCTTCTGCCTCCTGGACCGGCTGTTCTTCCAGCTCTACCTGTTGCTCCGTAGGTGCTTGGGATGCTGGTTGGAGGAAGGTGAGTACGGGTACCACAACTGCACCATTGACTTGAGTCCAAGACCGAGGGAAGTCCCCGAGCACAGTACTAACCATATCTTCCCTTTCCTCTACGGGTCGATGGTCTTCTTGTTCCTCTTCAGGGTTCCTCAGTTGTTCGGGACACTTCTTCAGGTGGTCCCGGGATACAATGGCGGTGGTTTCCCCTCCGTCTTTACTGATGGTACAAACCTTCGGGTTCTCGTGGCTTGAGGGCAGTACGGTGTACGGGTCCTTCTCCCACTGGTCATCCAACTTGTGGAGCCGTCTCTTCCTCTTCAAGACCTGCTCTCCGGGTACCAGGGGAACAGCGGGAGCATACTGGTTGTAAGTTTTCTCTTGTCTTTCCCTAGCCTGACAGAGACTTCGCTCCACGCTCTCCTGTACTCTCCGGTACTGCTGCTGCCTCTCTGTGTCCCAGTCTGTTTCTGGTGAAGTGTCCTCGGGTGTCAGGACTCCCATTTCCAGGTCAACAGGTAACTTACCAGGTCTTGCCCTCATTAGGTAAGCCGGGGTACAGTTGGTGGAACCTACCGGGATGTGGTTGTATAGGTCCACCAGATCGGGCAACTTCTCAGGCCACAGACTGCGTTCTTCCAGGGGCAACGTTTTTAGAAGATCCATTACCACCTGGTTCATTTTCTCACAAAGTCCATTAGTTTGCGGATGGTAGGGTGTCGTCCTTATCTTCCGGCAGCCATACAGATTGCAGAATTCCTGGAAGACCTCCGCTTCAAAGGCAGGTCCCTGGTCCGTCAGCACTTGGTCCGGGTACCCGTGTGGACGGCAAAAGTGCTGCTGGAAGGCTCTAGCTGCTGTTTGAGCCGTTAAGTCCTTGACGGGGACGACAACCAGAAACCGGGAGTAATGATCCACGATGGTTAACGCGTAGACGTAGCCACTTCTGCTTGGGGTCAGTTTTACATGATCCAAGGCTACCAGTTCCAACGGTTGCCGGGTGACGATGGACTGCAGGGGAGTCTTCTGGCTGGCACGGTCCTTCCTTCTCAGGTTGCACGGGCCACAGTCTCTGCACCACTTCTCAATGGTTCCCCTCATGCCTACCCAGTGGAACCGCTCGCGCAGCAGGAACTCCAGCTTCTTCCACCCGAAGTGCCCAGCTCCGTCGTGGTATGCCTCCATCACCATGGCTGCGTCCCTTCGTGGCACCACTACTTGCCAGAGTAATTCATGCGTCCGGGAGTTAACCATTCTGCGGCACAACTTCCCTTTGTAAAGGAACAGTCGACTCTTCTCTGCCCATAGTTGTTTGGCTTCCTCCGGAGCGTCTGGTTCAAGGCGAGCCTCCGGCCGAGTCAGCATCTCCTTCACCAGTCGGACGGCAGGGTCGCTGTCTTGCGTTTCCGCCCAGTTGTAGTGGGGTAAGGGGTTCAACGTAGCAGTCTGCTTACTCCTTACCTGGTGGGAATACTGAATAGTCCCATGACGGTGGAACGCAGGGAGTTCAACTTCTTCCAGTCCCTCCGGATCTTCTCCTCCGTCCGGCAGGTTGGGCATCCTGGACAGGGCGTCCGCGTTGGTATTGGAGCGTCCTGCCCGGTATTTGATTGTGAACTCGTAGTTGGACAGACGGGCCATCCACCTCTGCTCCAGGGCACCGAGTCTTGCCGTGTCCAGGTGTGTCAACGGGTTGTTATCCGTGTACACGGTGAACCGGGAAGAAGCGAGGTAATGCTTAAAGAGCTCGGTGACTGCCCATACTACGGCCAGGAACTTCAGCTTAAATGAGCTGTAATTCTCGGGGTTCCTTTCGGTGGGTCGCAGTTTTCGGCTGGCGTAGGCGATTACTCGTTCCTTCCCCTGCTGGATCTGGGACAGTACGGCTCCTAGCCCGATGTTACTGGCGTCGGTGTAGAGGATAAAGGGCTGGCTATAATCCGGGTACGCCAGGATTTCGTCCCCCGTGAGGGCCATCTTCAGCTGGCGGAAGGACTCTTCTTCCAGCTCCTCCCATTTGAAGGGCGGCTTCTGGTTCTTGGCCTTCCGGGACTGGCCTATCAGGAGGTCCTGCATAGGTGCTGCCTTCTTGGTGAAACCGGGAATAAACCTTCGGTAGTAGCCTACCAACCCGAGGAACTGCCGCACTTCTTTTACGCTGGAGGGGCTTGGCCATTCCTTAATTGCGGTGATCTTATCAGGGTCGGGAGCCACTCCGTCAGCGCTCACCATGTGTCCCAGGTACTGCACCTTTGGTTTCAGGAGGTGACACTTGGAGGGTTTCACCTTTAGGCCGTAACTCGCCAGAGCTTCGAACACTTCCGCCAGGTGTTTCAGGTGGTCCTCATACGTCTTGGAATATACGATGACATCGTCCAGGTACAACAGGACCGTCTCGAAGTTTCTGTGGCCCAGACAACACTCCATTAGTCGTTGGAAGGTTCCTGGTGCGTTGCAGAGTCCGAACGGCATGCAGGTGAACTCGCTAAGTCCCATCGGGGTGGTGAATGCGGTCTTCTCCCGGTCCGCCTCTGCTACAGGAACCTGCCAGTACCCGCTAGTGAGATCCAAGGTAGAGAAGAAGTTAGCAGATCTTAAAGCAGCCAATGACTCCTCTATCCTTGGTAAGGGGTACGCATCCTTGTGTGTGATACGGTTGATTTTCCGGTAATCTACACACATCCTCATGGTGTTGTCTTTCTTTCGGACTAAGACTAGTGGAGCTGCCCAGGGGCTACAGCTATCCCTGATCACCCCAGCCTCCTTCATGTCTCTAAGCATCCCCTTGGCGTGTTGGTAGTGTGCAGGGGGTACGGGTCGATACCTCTCTTTTATGGGAGGATGGTTTCCCGTGGGGATGTGGTGTTCTACCCCCTTGACTCGCCCGAAGTCTAACGGGTGTTTACTAAACACTCTCTCGTACTCTTGAACCACCCGATAGACTCCCTGTTGCTGATGTGAGGGAGTGGAGTCAGTACCCAAATGTAGTTGCTGACACCAGTCCTCCTTTGTTTTCTTAGAGCCGTTACCTTCCTCCGGGTGAGATGGAGGCAAGGGTTCCACAGATTGTATAGCATTTTGGTTAATGGTATATAATTTGGCTAGCGTGGCATACCGGGGCAGGTACACTTCCCTCTCCCCGATATTGATTATGCGAACGGGCACCCTCCCATGGCGTACATTGACCACCCCTTGTGCTGTCAAAATGGTGGGCCTACTGTCTGAGTAAACTGGTTCTACCATTGCCTGGTAATCTCTACCTCTCAGACCAATAGCTGCCCGGCACCAAATCATCATTTCACTTTTTGGGGGCATGGCAATAGGAAAAGGGTCACACATTCTTACGCTACCAATCTCACCGCCGGAGAGTTCCACCTGTTGCCGTCGCATCAGTGCCCGGATCTCTTTCTGGAGCACCCGCTGCTCGCCGGAGCTGGCGTTCTTGGCAACCTGCTGTAAAAGGAAAATCACCTCTGCAAGACAATTTTCAATTACATTAGTTCCTAGAGTTATTTTTGGGTGACTCTCATGTTTGTCAATATCTACAATGATCAGTCCCTGTGCTGCCAGTTCGACTCTACCGATTTTGATGGTCACCTCTTTAAATCCGATCTGTGGCACGGGCTGGCCATTGCTGGCGATGATACTCAAGTCGTCGTCAGGGTAGCGGGTAATATCCGAGTCATTCCAGTACTGCTTAAAGAGCACGTACGGGATGGTGGTGACCTGTGACCCGGTGTCCAGTAGGGCACTCATGGGAATGCCATCCAGTACCACAGGCAAGACTGGACGTCCTCCCACATATCTGTCGCGCCAGTTCGATGGGCCTGGTGATCTTTTTCCTGGGGGTTGGCCCTCTACCCCAGGTTGTGCCCGTTTAAAGAACAGTACCTTGCCATATGTCCAGGTTGATTGCAGCGGCGGCAGATGGGTCGTCCGTCCTCGCTGTATCGGTCACTGGGTCTTCCTCTGGCCGGTGGGGTCCTCCTTGGTCGACGCCACGGGATGTCCTCCGGTCCGGATGCCAGCTGGATCTTCCCTGGGGTGGAAGCCTGTAAAGACTGCACAGTTCGGGTTAGCGCAGCAACGCTCTTAGCTAGCTCTTGGACCTGATGGTGTAGGTCTGGAGCCGGGTCATTGTCCAAAGCCTGCGCATCAGCTCCCACAGGCCCTGCCGACAAGGGCGCCGCCTCCTGGTGGTAAGTGATAGCAGGGCGCTTGTGGGTCACAACGCCACCCGGTGCCGGTTCTCGGAGCACCCGGATGGCTCTGTCCTTGAACTGTGCAAAGCCCAGATGGGGATCCTGTAAGGCCATTGCCCGCAACTGGGTTCGGTGGGTATTACAATACAGTCCCTCTATAAACTGTTCGGTCAACAGCCTGTCCTCGTTTCCCACTCCATCAGGGTCGGTCTGCTTAATGGCCCTCAGGGCCTCTTGTAGGTTTAGTGCATAGTCCCTTATACTCTCATGCGCTCGCTGCTTGCACCCGTAGAATCTAAGCTTAATCTCGGCTGAGGTGCGGGTATCAAAGGTGTCCTTCAGCCGGGTTAGTATCCCTGCGACAGTCTTCCTCCCAGGTGGCCAGGATTTTACTTCCCTTTTGGCTGCCCCGGTTAGTTGGGCCACCAGGATGCTCACTTTTTGCTCTTCTGTGAGGGGGTACACCTGGAAGAGGCTATCCAGCTTTTCTCTAAAGTCATGCAGGGTATGTGACTCCCCTGAGTACTGGGGTAGCCAAGCTGCTCCCGGGATATAGGGCATGGTGAAGGGCATAACTGCAGCAGCGGTAGCGCTGGCGGGGGTTGAGGCAGTGAAGCTCTCCTCCGTATCCGACATCTTCCTCCCCCCTAGTGGACCGTGGCCTACCTTGCGATGATCCTCTTCCGTAGGCCGCGGCTCCGCAGTGGATCGTCAGGGTTGAGGACCTTCCGTCGCGCTCCTGTGACGTCGGCGTCTGCTGGGCTCCTTCCAGGACCTTACGCAACGTTCGGACGTGAGGCGGGGCTTCAGTTCTCGCGCGCTTTCGGAGTCCACGCCCCTCTTCTTCCCGCGCGGCGTCCTCAAGATGGCGTCCAATGGCGGGAAAACTCCACGGATGGCGGGAAGAAGGCAGAAGATGGCGCCGGATGGCGGGAAACTTCACCGATGGCGGGAAGAAGGCTGAAGATGGCGCCGGATGGCGGGAATCTTCACCACAGGTAAGTTTGAAAAGTCTCTTTTTCAGGCACGCAGTACCCGGTGGTTGCGGGCACGAAATCCTGCCGACTACGCCAAAGTTGACGTGCCCCTGGGCCTGTGTCGCGCTGCGTTGCGCACGCGGGAGCTTACCCGGAGCCGGATCTCTTGAGGGTTGTAGTCTCGTGGCGGTGACCCGGTCCGTGCCCAGGGAGTCAAACTGAGCGGCGATGTAACAGCGGTAGATGTAGGACGACTACGCCACCCGTTGAATGCAGCTATGGAGCTGCCGCTGCAGGACAGTCAGCTGAGGCCGGTGGATGGATGGTGCAGCGTAGATGGTATAACCCCCAACGGGAGGGGTATGGCCTCAGGGCAGCAGATGGATGATGGGGGTAGCAGGAACCACTCAGAGACGGTGCGGTGTAATTCAGGGTCTTTACTGGTAACAACGATAGACCCTCCCGGAGTACTTGCTAGTGAACGGGGCCTGGTCAGTCCTTGAGCAGATGGGATCTCCCCTGGCCAGGCGGAGTTGTAGGCCTCCCAAACTGACTGCACTCTTCTGGCTACCTTGCTAGAAGCGGATATAAGTAGCCCACGTCCCTGAGTGTACCGTGTGGTGCTCACCCGTATGGCCGGTGACTCGGGGCCTTCTAATGGCTTCCGCTCCACGATGGCGGTGCTGGTCCCACGCGTGTGACCGTGCCTTCGGGTTTCTGGGCCTGAGGACCTGAAATCCCCTGCCGGTCGGCTTCTGCTGCTGGGTAAGAGTTAGTCCCCACAGCCTCGGACGCCGGGTCCGGTAAGAAAGCTTCTCAGTCAGGGCGAGCTCTGCAGCTGCCAGCCCCTGACTTGTAGTAGTATTGCTCCCACTGAGCTTCTGCTGTTTCTTCCTGTGACTGTTTCTTGTCTCTACTCTCCTTGACTACTCACCCTGCTTCAGCCCCGGGTTTATATAGGGGAAGTTCTTCCCCTCCCAAGACTGAGCAGGAGGTGTGGCATGCACAGGATCCCTGACCAAAGGACCTCCCACCTGCTCTCAGACATAATATCTCTATCACTGTGGCAACCAGACCCCTGGGGTGTCACATATACATGGAATGGGAGGGGGAGGGAAAGAGCATATATACATGGAATGGGAGGGAGGAGGGAAAGAGCATATATACATGGAATGGGAGGGGGGAGGGAAAGAGCATATATACATGGAATGGGAGGGAGGAGGGAAAGAGCATATATACATGGAATGGGAGGGAGGAGGGAAAGAGCATATATACATGGAATGGGAGGGGGAGGGAAAGAGCATATATACAAGGAATGGGAGGGGGGAGGGAAAGAGCATATATACATGGAATGGGAGGGGGGAGGGAAAGAGCATATATACATGGAATGAGAGGAGGAGGGAAAGAGCATATATACATGGAATGGGAGGGGGGAGGGAAAGAGCATATATACATGGAATGGGAGGGGGAGGGAAAGAGCATATATACATGGAATGGGAGGGGGGAAGGGAAAGAGCATATATACATGGAATGGGAGGGGGAGGGAAAGAGCATATATACAAGGAATGGGAGGGGAGGGAAAGAGCATATATACATGGAATGGGAGGGGGGAGGGAAAGAGCATATATACAAGGAATGGGAGGGGAGGGAAAGAGCATATATACATGGAATGGGAGGGGAGGGAAAGAGCATATATACATGGAATGGGAGGGGGGAGGGAAAGAGCATATATACATGGAATGGGAGGGGGAGGGAAAGAGCATATATACATGGAATGGGAGGGAGGAGGGAAAGAGCATATATACATGGAATGGGAGGGGGGAGGGAAAGAGCATATATACATGGAATGGGAGGGGGGAGGGAAAGAGCATATATACAAGGAATGGGAGGGGAGGGAAAGAGCATATATACATGGAATGGGAGGGGGGAGGGAAAGAGCATATATACAAGGAATGGGAGGGGAGGGAAAGAGCATATATACATGGAATGGGAGGGGGGAGGGATAGAGCATATATACATGGAATGGGAGGGGGAGGGAAAGAGCATATATACATGGAATGGGAGGGAGGAGGGAAAGAGCATATATACATGGAATGGGAGGGGGGAGGGAAAGAGCATATATACATGGAATGGGAGGGGGGAGGGAAAGAGCATATATACATGGAATGAGAGGAGGAGGGAAAGAGCATATATACATGGAATGGGAGGGGGGAAGGAAAGAGCATATATATGTAGCACCCTGAGGACTCGGCTGCTACAGGGGTATTGCACCTCAAACCAGAGGTGTGGTATTCCACTCCCGGGTAAGGATGGAGTGTGGGACTGAGCTCAGTAGGCTGCATGCACTACATACATCCCATTTCCGGGGGACAGAACTACGGTACTCCCACCAAGTAGATGTGCAGGTACGACAGCGTCTGTCCCTGGCTGGAGTGGGAGGGGGGGTGGAACATCCCAGTAGTGTAGGGGCAGATAGGGGAGGGGCTCTGGGCATAGAGATAGGAGCCCATTGGGTGCTGGTCACCTGGACTCACACATAGAGGGAGTATATATGGTGGGCACCATCTTAGGACAGGGTCGAGTTCAGTCTGAGGAGAAGCAGAGCAGAGGAGCTCAGCCAGGAGGGCTGACAGGGAGCTGTGGCTCCGGCTGGGCCCAGCTCCAGGGCCAGGCTTGTAGTGGAGAGGAAGAAGGAAGGCCCAGAGACGCAGAAAAGATGGAACCCTAAGATCCCAGAAGCAAACCAAAAAGGGTGAAGGGTTGGCAGAAGAGGGCACCGGATCCCAAGCTGGCGGAGGCAAAAGTAACCCTTAACCAGGAACCGGAGGTCGTGGGCAAGCTTTGCCACGACCCTCACCACATCCACCAGGAAGGTACACCAAGATTAGGGTCAGGAAAGCCAGAGAAGGTTTTACCATAGAAGGCCCAAGGGAACCGGACAAAGGTGGATCCCTGGTGGGGACGGCCAGGAGAAAGAGAGAGAGAGGGAAGCTCAGGACCACGCTCCGGAACTGCCTGGGGGTTGGCCGAGTCCAGCACCTGGTGGATGCAGAACGGCTCGGGTGGTCACTCAAGGCCAGAGTGACTGAAGGAACACCTGTGAGTAAAAACCCTGAAACTGCATCTCACGTCTCTGACTCTCCTTTCTGCACTATCACTACCCCCATCATCCACACCAGCTGCCCTGAGGCCATACCCCTCCCGTTGGGGGTTATACCACCATCGCTGCACCCATACTACCGGCCTCAGCGGACTGTTCTGCAGCGGCGGCCTTGTACCGCAAATCAACGGGTGGCGTAGTCGACACAGAAACAACATCTACCAAGACTGCCACACACTTAGTTTGACCACCCTGGGCACGGACCGGGTCACCGCCACAAGGACTACTACCCCTATCTAGATCCGGCTCCGGGTATCCCTTGAACATGGCCCAGGGGGCGCGTCATATACATGGAATGGGAGGGGGGAGGGATAGAGCATATATACATGGAATGGGAGGGGGGAGGGATAGAGCATATATACATGGAATAGGAGGGGAGGGAAAGAGAATATATACATGGAATGGGAGGGGGGAGGGAAAGAGCATATGTACATGGAATAGGAGGGGAGGGAAAGAGCATATATACATGGAATGGGAGGGGGAGGGAAAGAGCATATATACATGGAATGGGAGGGGGAGGGAAAGAGCATATATACATGGAATGGGAGGGGGAGGGAAAGAGCATATATACATGGAATGGGAAGGGGGAGGGATAGAGCATTTATACATGGAATGGGAGGGGGAGGGAAAGAGCATATATACATGGAATGGGAGGGGGGAAGGAAAGAGCATATATACATGGAATGGGGGGAAAGAGCATATATACATGGAATGGGAGGGGGGAGGGATAGAGCATATATACATGGAATGGGAGGGGGGAGGGATAGAGCATATATACATGGAATGGGAGGGGGAGGGAAAGAGCATATATATGACGCGCCCCCTGGGCCATGTTGTTAGGGATACCCGGAGCCGGATCAGATGGGGGTTGTAGTCTCCGAGTGGCTGTGACCCGGTCCGTGCCCAGGGTGTCAAACTCAGTGTGCGGCAGTCCTTGCAGATGTTCTTAGTGTCGACTACGCCACCCGTTGATTTGCGGTCAAAAGGCCGCCGCTGCAGGATGGTCCGCTGAGGCTGGTGGTGTGTGTGCAGCTGTGGTAGTATAACCCCCAACGGGAGGGGTATAGCCTCAGGGGGTCAGACGTGGAGGATGGTGGTTGTGAAGGTGCAGCAAGGAGACTCAGAGTCAGGAGATGCAGTTCAGGGCTTTTACTTACTGGTGTTCTTTTGGTCACTCTGGCCTTGAGTGACCACCCGAGCCGTGCTGCGTCCACCAGGTCCTGGACTCGGCCAACCCCCAGGCAATTCCGGAGCGTGGTCCTGAGCTCCTTTCTGACTCTCCCTTCCTCTGGCCGTTCCCACCAGGGATCCACTTTTGGCCGGCTCCCTCGGGTCTCTTGTTGGTCAAGCCTCCTCTGGGCTCCCTGACCCTATGCTCGGTGTGCCTTTCTAGTGGATTTGGTGAGGGTCGTGGCAGATCCTGCCCACGACCTCCGGTTCCTGGCTAAGGTGTGCTTTGGCCTCTGCCAGCTTGGGTTCCGGTACCCTGGTCCGCCAACCATTCACCCTTCTGTCCTTATTCTGGGATCTTGGGGTTCCTTCTTGTTTCCTCTCTGGGTCCTTCTGACTCCTCTCTCTCTCTCTCAGCAGACTCTGTTCTGGAGCTGGGCCCAGCCGGAGCCACAGCTCCCTGTCAGCCCTCCTGGCTGAGCTCCTCTGCTCTGCTCCTCAGGCTAAAGACTCTCACTGACTGACCCTGTTCTAAGATGGTGCCCACCTTATATACGCCCTCTATGTGTGAGCTCAGGTGACCAGCACCCAATGAGCTCCTATCTTTACCCAGACTACTCCCCCTATCTGCCCCTACACTACTGGGATGTTCCACCCCCCTCCCACTCCAGCCAGGGACAGACGCTGTCGTACCTGCACATATACTTGGTGGGAGTACCGTAGTTCTGTCCCCCGGAAATGGGATGTATGTAGTGCATGCAGCCTACTAGCTCAGTTCCACACTCCATCCTTACCCGGGAGTGGAATACCACACCTCTGGCTTGAGGTGTAATACCCCTGTAGCAGCCGAGTCCTCAGGGTGCTACATATACATGGAATGGGAGGGGGGAGGGATAGAGCATATATACATGGAATGGGAGGGGGAGGGAAAGAGCATATATACATGGAATGGGAGGGGAGGGAAAGAGCATATATACATGGAATGGGAGGGGGGAGGGATAGAGCATATATACATGGAATAGGAGGGGAGGGAAAGAGCATATATACATGGAATGGGAGGGGGGAGGGAAAGAGCATATATACATGGAATGGGAGGGGGGAGGGAAAGAGCATATATACATGGAATGGGAGGGGGAGGGAAAGAGCATATATACATGGAATGGGAGGGGGGAAGGAAAGAGCATATATACATGGAATGGGGGGAAAGAGCATATATACATGGAATGGGAGGGGGGAGGGAAAGAGCATATATACATGGAATGGGAGGGGGGAGGGAAAGAGCATATATACAGTACAGACCAAAAGTCTGGACACACCTTCTCATTAAAAGATTTTTCTGTATTTTCATGACTATGAAAATTGTACATTCACACTGAAGGCATCAAAACTATGAATTAACACATGTGGAATTATAAACTTAACAAAAAAGTGTGAAACAACTGAAAATATGTCTTATATTCTAGGTTCTTCAAAGTAGCCACGTTTTGCTTTGATGACTGCTTTGCACACTCTTGGCATTCTCTTGATGAGCTTCAAGAGGTAGTCACCGGAAATGGTTTTCACTTCACAGGTGTGCCCTGTCAGGTTTAATAAGTGGGATTTCTTGCCTTATAAATGGGGTTGGGATCATCAGTTGTGTTGTGCAGAAGTCTGGTGGATACACAGCTGATAGTCCTACTGAATAGACTGTTAGAATTTGTATTTTGGAAAGAAAAAAGCAGCTAAGTAAAGAAAAACAAGTGGCCATCATTACTTTAAGAAATGAAGGTCAGGCAGTCTGAAAAATTGGGAAAACTTTGAAAGTGTCCCCAAGTGCAGTTGCAAAAACCATCAAGCGCTACAAAGAAACTGGCTCACATGAGGACCGCCCCAGGAAAGGAAGACCAAGAGTCACCTCTACTTCTGAGGATAAGTTTATCCGAGTCACCAGCCTCAGAAATCGCAGGTTGACAGCAGCTCAGATTAGAGACCAGGTCAATGCCACACAGAGTTCTAGCAGCAGACACATCTCTACAACAACTGTTAAGAGGAGACTTTGTGCAGCAGGCCTTCATGGTAAAATAGCTGCTAGGAAACCACTGCTAAGGACAGGCAACAAGCAGAAGAGACTTGTTTGAGCTAAAGAACACAAGGAATGGACATTAGACCAGTGGAAATCTGTGCTTTGGTCTGAGAGTCCAAATTTGAGATCTTTGGTTCCAACCACCGTGTCTTTGTGCGATGCAGAAAAGGTGAATGGATGGACTCTACATGCCTGGTCCCCACCGTGAAGAATGGAGGAGGAGGTGTGATGGTGTGGGGCTGCTTTGCTGGTTACACTGTTGGGGATTTATTCAAAATTGAAGGCATACTGAACCACCATGGCTACCACAGCGTCTTGCAGCGGCATGCTATTCCAACCGGTTTGCGTTTAGTTGGACCATCATTTATTTTTTAACAGGACAATCATGGGCGGACCTATCGCCCGTGCAGCCGGTTCATTGAACGGGGGCCCCCGAGGGAGAGGGGGCCCCTCCAGCTTCCAGCAGGGCCGCCATCAGAGCATGACTGCCCTGACACCAACAAGGGGCCCAGCCAGTCGGGGCCCCCTCGGGGCCCCCCTCTTGTGCGTCTCCTCATGGGGCCCCCCCCGCCATCACATGACCGGAAATGTCCCTGTGCTCAGCATGGGCCCCCGGCCCCATGCTGAGCACAGGGACATCTCCGGTCATGTGACGGCGCCGGCACAATACTTACCCCTCCCCGTGCCTCCGCAGCGTCTTACGCGTCCTCTGACTGTGATGTCTCAGGTCAGAGGGCGCGGTGATGTCTTTACACCGCGCGCGCTCTCTCCTGACCTGTCACAGTGCAGAGCGGGAAGACGCGGGCAACGCTGGAGTCCGGAGCAGCGCCAGCAGCAGGTAAGAAGTGAGGTGAGTATTGTTTTTTTTATTTTTTTCATGTATGGGGGCATGGGGCATTATATGGTGGGGAGAGAGAGGGTGTGACATCCTGCATGGGGCATTATATGGGGGGGTGATATCCTGCATGGAGCATTATATGGAGGGAGAGGTGACATCCTGCATGGGGCATTATATGGGGGGTAGAGGTGACATCCTGCATGGGGTATTATATGGGGGAGGTGACATCCTGCATGGGGCATTATATGGGGGGGTGACATCCTGCATGGGGCATTATATGGGGGGGTGATATCCTGCATGGGGCATTATATGGGGGGTGACATCCTGCATGGGGCATTATATGGGGGGAGAGGTGACATCCTGCATGGGGCATTATATGGGGGGTAGAGGTGACATCCTGCATGGGGCATTATATGGGGGTAGAGGTGACATCCTGCATGGAGCATTATATGGGGGGTAGAGGTGACATCCTTCATGGGGTATTATATGGGGGGTAGAGGTGACATCCTGCATGGGGCATTATATGGGGGGGTGACATCCTGCATGGGGCATTTTATGGGTGGTAGAGGTGACATCCTGCATAGGGCATTAAAAGGGGGGTGTCATCCTATATGAAGCATTATAAGGGGGGAACAGCCTGCATGAAGCGTTACATGGGGGCCAATATTCTGTATGGAGTGTTATATGGGGGTCAGTATTCTGCATGGAGCGTTATATGGGGGACAGTATCCTGTATGGAGCGTTATATGGGGACCAGTATCCTGTATGGAGCATTATATGGGGACCAGTATCCTGTATGGAGCATTATAAGGGGGTCAGTATCCTGTATGGAGCATTATATGGGGCCCATAATACTGTATGGAGGACTATACTGTCCGGTCTGCACTGTGCGCTGTGAGGATTCGCCGGCTTCTGAGCTATTGTAGAATTTACAATAGATATCGCTCATGTAATGTAGTAAGTGAAATCCTTGGCCTTGTACTATACATATATATTTATCTGTGGTATCTGAGCATCATGAATCATGGTATGTGTTAAAGGGGCCACTGAAACTCTGTCGCCCAGGGCCCACAAAAATCTGGAGCCGGCCCTGGGGGTAAGTATAACAAGTTTTATTTTTTTTAAATACAATTAATTAACTAGGAGTGGGGGGAATCAGAGATGCACGAGGGGATGAGAGATGCACGGGGAGGGGGGGGGCCTTCATGCCCCCTATGAAGGGCAGGGGGGGGCCCCCAAAAAGTTCTTGCACAGGGGCCCACTACAGTCTGTGTCCGCCCCTGGGTGGAGTCACTGTGTACATTCATTACATTACTGATCCTGAGTTACATCCTGTATTACACTCCAGAGCTGCACTCACTATTCTGCTGGTGCAGTCACTGTGTACATACATTACATTACTGATCCTGAGTTACATCCTGTATTATAATCCAGAGCTGCACTCACTATTCTGCTGGTGTAGTCACTGTGTACATACATTACATTACTGATCTTGTACAGATCATGAGTTACATCCTGTATTATACTCCAGAGCTGAACTCACTATTGTGCTGGTGCAGTCACTGTGTACATACATTACATTACTGTTCCTGTACTGATCATGAGTTACATCCTGTATTATACTCCAGAGCTGCACTCACTTTTCTGCTGGTGCTGTCACTGTGTACATATATTACATTACTGATCCTGTACTGATCCTTAGTTACATCCTGTATTATACTCCAGAGCTGAACTCACTATTGTGCTGGTGCAGTCACTGTGTACATAAATTACATTACTGATCCTCTACTCATCCTCAGTTAATTCCTTTATTATACTCCAGAGATGCACTCACTATTCTGCTGGTGGAGTCACTGTGTACATACATTACATTACTGATCCTGAGTTCCATCCTGTATTATACTCCAGAGCTGCACTCACTATTCTGCTAGTGCAGTCACTGTGTACATACATTACATTACTGATCCTGAGTTCCATCCTGTATTATACTCCAGAGCTGCACTCACTATTCTGCTGGTGCAGTCACTGTGCACATACATTACATTACTGATCCGGTTCTGATCCTGAGTTACATCCTGTATTATACTCCAGAGCTGAACTCACTATTCTGCTGGTGCAGTCACTGTGTACATACATTACATTACTGATCCTGTACTGATCCTGAGTTACATCCTGTATTATACTCCAGAGCTGCACTCACTATTCTGCTGGTGCAGCCACTGTGTACATATATTACATTACTGATCCTGTACTGATCCTGAGTTACATCCTGTATTATACTCCAGAGCTGCACTCACTATTCTGCTAGTGCAGTCACTGTGTACATACATTACATTACTGATCCTGAGTTCCATCCTGTATTATACTCCAGAACTGCACTCACTATTCTGCTAGTGCAGTCGCTGTGTACATACATTACATTACTGATCCTGAGTTCCATCCTGTATTATACTCCAGAGCTGCACTCACTATTCTGCTGGTGGAGTCACTGTGCACATACATTACATTACTGATCCGGTTCAGATCCTGAGTTACATCCTGTATTATACTCCAGAGCTGCACTCACTATTCTGCTTGTGCAGTCTCTGTGTACATACATTACATTACTGATCCTGAGTTACATCCTGTATTATACTCCAGAGCTGCACTCACTATTCTACTGGTGCACCAATGTGTACATATATTACATTACTGATCCTGTACTGATCCTGAGTTACATCCCTTATTATACCCCAGAGCTGCACTCACTATTCTGCTAGTGCAGTCACTGTGTACATACATTACATTACTGATCCTGAGTTCCATCCTGTATTATACTCCAGAGCTGCACTCACTATTCTGCTGGTGCAGTCACTGTGTACATACATTACATTACTGATCCTGTACTGATCCTTAGTTACATCCTATATTATACTCCAGAGCTGCACTCACTATTCTGCTGGTGCAGTCACTGTGGCATACATTACATTACTGATCCTGAGTTACATCCTGTATTATAATCCTGAGCTGTACTCACTATTCTGCTGGTGCAGTCACTGTGTACATATATTACATTACTAATCTTGTACTTATCCTGACTTGCATCCTGTATTATACTCCAGAGCTGCACTCACTATTCTGCTTGTGCAGTCACTGTGCACATACATTACATTACTGATCCTCTACTGATCCTCAGTTGCATCCTGTATTATACTCCAGAGCTGCACTCACTATTCTGCTGGTGGAGTCACTGTGTACATACATTACATTACTGATCCTGCACTGATCCTGAGTTATATACTGTATTATACTCCAGAGCTGCTCTCACTATTCTGCTGGTGCAGTCACTGTGTACATACATTACATTACTGATCCTGAGTTACATCCTGTATTATACTCCAGAGCTGTACTCACTATTCTGCTGGTGCAGTCACTGTGTACATACATTACATTACTCATCCTGAGTTACATCTTGTATTATAATCCAGAGCTGCACTCACTATTCTGCTGGTGCAGTCACTGTGTACATACATTACATTATTGATCCTGTACTGATCCTGAGTTACATCCTGTATTATACTCCAGAGCAGCACTCACTATTCTGCTGGTTCAGTCACTGTGTACATACATTACATTACTGATCCTGAGTTACATCTTGTATTATAATCCAGAGCTGCACTCTCTATTCTGCTGGTGCAGTCACTGTGCACATACATTACATTACTGATCCTGTACTGATCCTGACTTACATACTGTATTATACTCCAGAGCTGCACTCACTATTCTGCTGGTGCAGTCACTGTGCACATACATTACATTACTGATCCTCTACTCATCCTCAGTTACTTCCTTTATTATACTCCAGAGCTGCACTCACTATTCTGCTCGTGGGGTCACTGTGTACATACATAATATTACTGATCCTGAGTTACATCCTCTATTATAATCCAGAGCTGCACACACTATTCTGCTGGTGCAGTCACTGTGTACATACATTACATTACTGATCCTGAGATACATCCTGTATTATACTCCAGAGCTGCACTCACTATTCTGCTGGTGCAGTCACTGTGTACATACATTACTGATCCTGAGTTCCATCCTGTATTATACTCGAGAGCTGAACTCACTATTCTGCTGGTGCAGTCACTCTGTACATACATTACATTACTGATCCTGAGTTCCATCCTGTATTATACTCCAGAGCTGTACTCACTATTCTGCTGGTGCAGTCACTGTGTACATACATTACATTACTGATCCTGAGTTACATCCTGTTTTATAATCCAGAGCTGCACTCACAATTCTGCTTGTGCAGTCACTGTGTACATATATTACATTACTGATCCTGTACTGATCCTGACTTACATCCTGTATTATACTCCAGAGCTGCACTCACTATTCTGCTGGTGCAGTCACTGTGCACATACATTACATTACTGACCCTCTACTGATCCTCAGATACATCCTGTATTATACTTCAGAGCTGCACTCACTATTCTGCTGGTGGATTCACTGTGTACATACATTACATTACTGATCCTGCACTGATCCTGAGTTATATCCTGTATTATACTCCAGAGCTGCACTCACTATTCTGCTGGTGCAGTCACTGTGCACATACATTACATTACTGATCCGGTTCTGTTCCTGAGTTCCATCCTGTATTATACTCCAGAGCTGCACTCACTATTCTGCTGGTGCAGCCACTGTGTACATATATTACATTACTGATCCTGTACTGATCCTGAGTTACATCCTGTATTATACTCCAGAGCTGCACTCACTATTCTGCTAGTGCAGTCACTGTGTACATACATTACATTACTGATCCTGAGTTCCATCCTGTATTATACTCCAGAGCTGCACTCACTATTCTGCTAGTGCAGTCACTGTGTACATACATTACATTACTGATCCTGAGTTCCATCCTATATTATACTCCAGAGCTGCACTCACTATTCTGCTAGTGCAGTCACTGTGCACATACATTACATTACTGATCCGGTTCTGATCCTGAGTTACATCCTGTATTATATTCCAGAGCTGCACTCACTATTCTGCTGGTGCAGTCACTGTGTACATACATTACATTACTGATCCTGTACTGATCCTGAGTTACATCATGTATTATACTCCAGAGCTGCACTCACTATTCTGCTGGTGCAGCCACTGTGTACATATATTACATTACTGATCCTGTACTGATCCTGAGTTACATCCCTTATTATACCCCAGAGCTGCACTCACTATTCTGCTAGTGCTGTCACTGTGCACATACATTACACTACTGATCCTGAGTTCCATCCTGTATTATACTCCAGAGCTGCACTCACTATTCTGCTGGTGCAGTCACTGTGTACATACATTACATTACTGATCCTGAGTTACATCTTGTATTATAATCCAGAGCTGCACTCTCTATTCTGCTGGTGCAGTCACTGTGCACATACATTACATTACTGATCCTGTACTGATCCTGACTTACATACTGTATTATACTCCAGAGCTGCACTCACTATTCTGCTGGTGGAGTCACTGTGTACATACATTACATTACTGATCCTGAGATACATCCTGTATTATACTCGAGAGCTGCACTCACTATTCTGCTGGTGCAGTCACTGTGTACATACATTACTGATCCTGAGTTACATCCTGTATTATACTCGAGAGCTGAACTCACTATTCTGCTGGTGCAGTCACTGTGTACATACATTACATTACTGATCCTGAGTTCCATCCTGTGTTATACTCCAGAGCTGTACTCACTATTCTGCTGGTGCAGTCACTGTGTACATATATTACATTACTGATCCTGTACTGATCCTGACTTACATCCTGTATTATACTCCAGAGCTGCACTCACTATTCTGCTGGTGCAGTCACTGTGTACATACATTACATTACTGATCCTGAGTTACATCCTGTATTATAATCCAGAGCTGCACTCACTATTCTGCTGGTGTACTCACTGTGTATATACATTACATTACTGATCCTGTACTGATCCTGAGTTACATCCTGTATTATACTCCAGAGCTGAACTCACTATTGTGCTGGTGCAGTCACTGTGTACATACATTACATTACTGTTCCTGTACTGATCATGAGTTACATCCTGTATTATACTCCAGAGCTGCACTCACTTTTCTGCTGGTGCTGTCACTGTGTACATATATTACATTACTGATCCTGTACTGATCCTTAGTTACATCCTGTATTATACTCCAGAGCTGAACTCACTATTGTGCTGGTGCAGTCACTGTGTACATAAATTACATTACAGATCCTGAGTTCCATCCTGTATTATACTCCAGAGCTGCACTCACTATTCTGCTAGTGCAGTCACTGTGTACATACATTACATTACTGATCCTGAGTTCCATCCTGTATTATACTCCAGAGCTGCACTCACTATTCTGCTGGTGCAGTCACTGTGCACATACATTACATTACTGATCCGGTTCTGATCCTGAGTTACATCCTGTATTATACTCCAGAGCTGAACTCACTATTCTGCTGGTGCAGTCGCTGTGTACATACATTACATTACTGATCCTGTACTGATCCTGAGTTACATCCTGTATTATACTCCAGAGCTGCACTCACTATTCTGCTGGTGCAGCCACTGTGTACATATATTACATTACTGATCCTGTACTGATCCTGAGTTACATCCTGTATTATACTCCAGAGCTGCACTCACTATTCTGCTAGTGCAGTCACTGTGTACATACATTACATTACTGATCCTGAGTTCCATCCTGTATTATACTCCAGAACTGCACTCACTATTCTGCTAGTACAGTCGCTGTGTACATACATTACATTACTGATCCTGAGTTCCATCCTGTATTATACTCCAGAGCTGCACTCACTATTCTGCTGGTGCAGTCACTGTGCACATACATTACATTACTGATCCGGTTCTGATCCTGAGTTACATCCTGTATTATACTCCAGAGCTGCACTCACTATTCTGCTTGTGCAGTCTCTGTGTACATACATTACATTACTGATCCTCTACTGATCCTGAGTTACATCCTGTATTATACTCCAGAGCTGCGCTCACTATTCTACTGGTGCACCAATGTGTACATATATTACATTACTGATCCTGTACTGATCCTGAGTTACATCCCTTATTATACCCCAGAGCTGCACTCACTATTCTGCTAGTGCAGTCACTGTGTACATACATTACATTACTGATCCTGAGTTCCATCCTGTATTATACTCCAGAGCTGCACTCACTATTCTGCTGGTGCAGTCACTGTGTACATACATTACATTACTGATCCTGTACTGATCCTTAGTTACATCCTATATTATACTCCAGAGCTGCACTCACTATTCTGCTGGTGCAGTCACTGTGGTATACATTACATTACTGATCCTGAGTTACATCCTGTATTATAATCCTGAGCTGTACTCACTATTCTGCTGGTGCAGTCACTGTGTACATATATTACATTACTAATCTTGTACTTATCCTGACTTGCATCCTGTATTATACTCCAGAGCTGCACTCACTATTCTGCTTGTGCAGTCACTGTGCACATACATTACATTACTGATCCTCTACTGATCCTCAGTTACATCCTGTATTATACTCCAGAGCTGCACTCACTATTCTGCTGGTGGAGTCACTGTGTACATACATTACATTACTGATCCTGCACTGATCCTGAGTTATATACTGTATTATACTCCAGAGCTGCTCTCACTATTCTGCTGGTGCAGTCACTGTGTACATACATTACATTACTGATCCTGAGTTACATCCTGTATTATACTCCAGAGCTGTACTCACTATTCTGCTGGTGCAGTCACTGTGTACATACATTACATTACTCATCCTGAGTTACATCTTGTATTATAATCCAGAGCTGCACTCACTATTCTGCTGGTGCAGTCACTGTGTACATACATTACATTATTGATCCTGTACTGATCCTGAGTTACATCCTGTATTTTACTCCAGAGCAGCACTCACTATTCTGCTGGTTCAGTCACTGTGTACATACATTACATTACTGATCCTGAGTTACATCTTGTTTTATAATCCAGAGCTGCACTCTCTATTCTGCTGGTGCAGTCACTGTGCACATACATTACATTACTGATCCTGTACTGATCCTGACTTACATACTGTATTATACTCCAGAGCTGCACTCACTCTTCTGCTGGTGCAGTCACTGTGCACATACATTACATTACTGATCCTCTACTCATCCTCAGTTACTTCCTTTATTATACTCCAGAGCTGCACTCACTATTCTGCTCGTGGGGTCACTGTGTACATACATAATATTACTGATCCTGAGTTACATCCTCTATTATAATCCAGAGCTGCACACACTATTCTGCTGGTGCAGTCACTGTGTACATACATTACATTACTGATCCTGAGATACATCCTGTATTATACTCCAGAGCTGCACTCACTATTCTGCTGGTGCAGTCACTGTGTACATACATTACTGATTCTGAGTTCCATCCTGTATTATACTCGAGAGCTGAACTCACTATTCTGCTGGTGCAGTCACTGTGTACATACATTACATTACTGATCCTGAGTTACATCCTGTATTATACTCCAGAGCTGTACTCACTATTCTGCTGGTGCAGTCACTGTGTACATACATTACATTACTGATCCTGAGTTACATCCTGTTTTATAATCCAGAGCTGCACTCACAATTCTGCTTGTGCAGTCACTGTGTACATATATTACATTACTGATCCTGTACTGATCCTGACTTACATCCTGTATTATACTCCAGAGCTGCACTCACTATTCTGCTGGTGCAGTCACTGTGCACATACATTACATTACTGACCCTCTACTGATCCTCAGATACATCCTGTATTATACTTCAGAGCTGCACTCACTATTCTGCTGGTGGATTCACTGTGTACATACATTACATTACTGATCCTGCACTGATCCTGAGTTATATCCTGTATTATACTCCAGAGCTGCACTCACTATTCTGCTGGTGCAGTCACTGTGCACATACATTACATTACTGATCCGGTTCTGTTCCTGAGTTCCATCCTGTATTATACTCCAGAGCTGCACTCACTATTCTGCTGGTGCAGCCACTGTGTACATATATTACATTACTGATCCTGTACTGATCCTGAGTTACATCCTGTATTATACTCCAGAGCTGCACTCACTATTCTGCTAGTGCAGTCACTGTGTACATACATTACATTACTGATCCTGAGTTCCATCCTGTATTATACTCCAGAGCTGCACTCACTATTCTGCTAGTGCAGTCACTGTGTACATACATTACATTACTGATCCTGAGTTCCATCCTGTATTATACTCCAGAGCTGCACTCACTATTCTGCTAGTGCAGTCACTGTGCACATACATTACATTACTGATCCGGTTCTGATCCTGAGTTACATCCTGTATTATATTCCAGAGCTGCACTCACTATTCTGCTGGTGCAGTCACTGTGTACATATATTACATTACTGATCCTGTACTGATCCTGAGTTACATCCCTTATTATACCCCAGAGCTGCACTCACTATTCTGCTAGTGCTGTCACTGTGCACATACATTACACTACTGATCCTGAGTTCCATCCTGTATTATACTCCAGAGCTGCACTCACTATTCTGCTGCTGCAGTCACTGTGTACATACATTACATTACTCATCCTGAGTTACATCTTGTATTATAATCCAGAGCTGCACTCACTATTCTGCTGGTGCAGTCACTGTGTACATACATTACATTACTGATCCTGAGTTACATCTTGTATTATAATCCAGAGCTGCACTCTCTATTCTGCTGGTGCAGTCACTGTGCACATACATTACATTACTGATCCTGTACTGATCCTGACTTACATACTGTATTATACTCCAGAGCTGCACTCACTATTCTGCTGGTGGAGTCACTGTGTACATACATTACATTACTGATCCTGAGATACATCCTGTATTATACTCGAGAGCTGCACTCACTATTCTGCTGGTGCAGTCACTGTGTACATACATTACTGATCCTGAGTTACATCCTGTATTATACTCGAGAGCTGAACTCACTATTCTGCTGGTGCAGTCACTGTGTACATACATTACATTACTGATCCTGAGTTCCATCCTGTGTTATACTCCAGAGCTGTACTCACTATTCTGCTGGTGCAGTCACTGTGTACATACAATTACATTACTGATCCTGTACTGATCCTGAGTTACATCCTGTATTATACTCCAGAGCTGCACTCACTATTCTGCTTGTGCAGTCACTGTGTACATATATTACATTACTGATCCTGTACTGATCCTGACTTACATCCTGTATTATACTCCAGAGCTGCACTCACTATTCTGCTGGTGCAGTCACTGTGCACATACATTACATTACTGACCCTCTACTGATCCTCAGATACATCCTGTATTATACTTCAGAGCTGCAATCACTATTCTGCTGGTGGATTCACTGTGTACATACATTACATTACTGATCCTGCACTGATCCTGAGTTATATCCTGTATTATACTCCAGAGCTGCACTCACTATTCTGCTGGTGCAGTCACTGTGCACATGCATTACATTACTGATCCGTTTCTGATCCTGAGTTACATCCTGTATTATACTCCAGAGCTGCACTCACTATTCTGCTGGTGCAGTCACTGTGTACATACATTACATTACTGATCCTGTACTGATCCTGAGTTACATCCTGTATTATACTCCAGAGCTGCACTCACTGTTCTGCTGGTGCAGCCACTGTGTACATATATTACATTATTGATCCTGTACTGATCCTGAGTTACATCCTGTATTATACTCCAGAGCTGCACTCACTATTCTGCTAGTGCATTCACTGTGCACATACATTACATTACTGATCCTGAGTTCCATCCTGTTTTATACTCCAGAGCTGCACTCACTATTCTGCTAGTGCAGTCACTGTGAACATACATTACATTACTGATCCTGAGTTCCATCCTGTATTATACTCCAGAGCTGCACTCACTATTCTGCTAGTGCAGTCACTGTGCACATACATTACATTACTGATCCGGTTCTGATCCTGAGTTACATCCTGTATTATACTCCAGAGCTGCACTCACTATTCTGCTGGTGCAGTCACTGTGTACATACATTACATTACTGATCCTGTACTGATCCTGAGTTACATCATGTATTATACTCCAGAGCTGCACTCACTATTCTGTTGGTGCAGCCACTGTGTACATATATTACATTACTGATCCTGTACTGATCCTGAGTTACATCCCTTATTATACCCCAGAGCTGCACTCACTATTCTGCTAGTGCAGTCACTGTGTACATACATTATACTACTGATCCTGAGTTCCATCCTGTATTATACTCCAGAGCTGCACTCACTATTCTGCTGGTGCAGTCACTGTGTACATACATTACATTACTGATCCTGAGTTACATCCTATATTATACTCCAGAGCTGCACTCACTATTCTGCTGGTGCAGTCACTGTGTACATACATTACATTTCTGATCCTGAGTTACATCCTGTATTATAATCATGAGCTGTACTCACTATTCTGCTGGTGCAGTCACTGTGTACATATATTACATTACTGATCTTGTACTGATCCTGACTTGTATCCTGTATTATACTCCAGAGCTGCACTCACTATTCTGCTTGTTCAGTCACTGTGCACATACATTACATTACTGATCCTCAGTTATATCCTGTATTATACTCCAGAGCTGCACTCACTATTCTGCTAGTGCATTCTCTGTGTACATACATTACATTACTGATCCTGAGTTATATACTGTATTATACTCCAGAGCTGCTCTCACTATTCTGCTGGTGCAGTCACTGTGCACATACATTACATTACTGATCCTGTAATGATCCTGAGTTACATCCTGTATTATACTCCAGAGCTGCACTCACTATTCTGCTGGTGCAGTCACTGTGTACATACATTACATTACTAATCCTGTGCTGATCCTGAGTTACATCCTGTATTATACTCCACAGCTGCACTCACTATTCTGCTGGTGCAGTCACTGTGTACATACATTATATTACTGATCCTGTACTGATCCTGAGTTGCATCCTGTATTATACTCCAGAGCTGCACTCACTATTCTGCTGGTGCAGTCACTGTGTACATACATTACATTACTGATTCTGTACTGATCCTGAGTTACATCCTGTATTATACTCCAGAGCTGCACTCACTATTCTGCTGGTGCAGTCACTGTGTACATACATTACATTATTGATCCTGTACTGATCCTGAGTTACATCCTGTATTATACTCCAGAGCAGCACTCACTATTCTGCTGGTTCAGTCACTGTGTACATACATTACATTACTGATCCTGAGTTACATCTTGTATTATAATCCAGAGCTGCACTCTCTATTCTGCGGGTGCAGTCACTGTGCACATACATTACATTACTGATCCTGTACTGATCCTGACTTACATACTGTATTATACTCCAGAGCTGCACTCACTATTCTGCTGGTGCAGTCACTGTGCACATACATTACATTACTGATCCTCTACTCATCCTCAGTTACTTCCTTTATTATACTCCAGAGCTGCACTCACTATTCTGCTCGTGGGGTCACTGTGTACATACATAATATTACTGATCCTGAGTTACATCCTCTATTATAATCCAGAGCTGCACACAATATTCTGCTGGTGCAGTCACTGTGTACATACATTACATTACTGATCCTGAGATACATCCTGTATTATACTCCAGAGCTGTACTCACTATTCTGCTGGTGCAGTCACTGTGTACATACATTACATTGCTGATCCTGTACTGATCCTGAGTTACATCCTATATTATACTCCAGAGCTGCACTCACTATTCTGCTGGTGCAGTCACTGTGTACATACATTACATTACTGATCCTGAGTTACATCCTGTTTTATAATCCAGAGCTGCACTCACTATTCTGCTTGTGCAGTCACTGTGTACATATATTACATTACTGATCCTGTACTGATCCTGACTTACATCCTGTATTATACTCCAGAGCTGCACTCACTATTCTGCTGGTGCAGTCACTGTGCACATACATTACATTACTGACCCTCTACTGATCCTCAGATACATCTTGTATTATACTTCAGAGCTGCACTCACTATTCTGCTGGTGGAGTCACTGTGTACATACATTACATTACTGATCCTGCACTGATCCTGAGTTATATCCTGTATTATACTCCAGAGCTGCACTCACTATTCTGCTGGTGCAGTCACTGTGCACATACATTACATTACTGATCCGGTTCTGATCCTGAGTTACATCCTGTATTATACTCCAGAGCTGCACTCACTATTCTGCTGGTGCAGTCACTGTGTACATACATTACATTACTGATCCTGTACTGATCCTGAGTTACATCCTGTATTATACTCCAGAGCTGCACTCACTGTTCTGCTGGTGCAGCCACTGTGTACATATGTTACATTATTGATCCTGTACTGATCCTGAGTTACATCCTGTATTATACTCCAGAGCTGCACTCACTATTCTGCTAGTGCAGTCACTGTGCACATACATTACATTACTGATCCTGAGTTCCATCCTGTATTATACTCCAGAGCTGCACTCACTATTCTGCTAGTGCAGTCACTGTGAACATAAATTACATTACTGATCCTGAGTTCCATCCTGTATTATACTCCAGAGCTGCACTCACTATTCTGCTGGTGCAGTCACTGTGCACATACATTACATTACTGATCCGGTTCTGATCCTGAGTTACATCCTGTATTATACTCCAGAGCTGCACTCACTATTCTGCTGGTGCAGTCACTGTGTACATACATTACATTACTGATCCTGTACTGATCCTGAGTTACATCATGTATTATACTCCAGAGCTGCACTCACTATTCTGTTGGTGCAGCCACTGTGTACATATATTACATTACTGATCCTGTACTGATCCTGAGTTACATCCCTTATTATACCCCAGAGCTGCACTCACTATTCTGCTAGTGCAGTCACTGTGTACATACATTATACTACTGATCCTGAGTTCCATCCTGTATTATACTCCAGAGCTGCACTCACTATTCTGCTGGTGCAGTCACTGTGTACAAACATTACATTACTGATCCTGAGTTACATCCTATATTATACTCCAGAGCTGCACTCACTATTCTGCTGGTGCAGTCACTGTGTACATACATTACATTTCTGATCCTGAGTTACATCCTGTATTATAATCATGAGCTGTACTCACTATTCTGCTGGTGCAGTCACTGTGTACATATATTACATTACTGATCTTTTACTGATCCTGACTTGCATCCTGTATTATACTCCAGAGCTGCACTCACTATTCTGCTTGTTCAGTCACTGTGCACATACATTACATTACTGATCCTTAGTTATATCCTGTATTATACTCCAGAGCTGCACTCACTATTCTGCTAGTGCATTCTCTGTGTACATACATTACATTACTGATCCTGAGTTATATACTGTATTATACTCCAGAGCTGCTCTCACTATTCTGCTGGTGCAGTCACTGTGCACATACATTACATTACTGATCCTGTACTGATCCTGAGTTACATCCTGTATTATACTCCAGAGCTGCACTCACTATTCTGCTGGTGCAGTCACTGTGTACATACATTACATTACTAATCCTGTGCTGATCCTGAGTTACATCCTGTATTATACTCCAGAGCTGCACTCACTATTCTGCTGGTGCAGGAACTGTGTACATACATTATATTACTGATCCTGTACTGATCCTGAGTTGCATCCTGTATTATACTCCAGAGCTGCACTCACTATTCTGCTGGTGCAGTCACTGTGTACATACATTACATTACTGATTATGTACTGATCCTGAGTTACATCCTGTATTATACTCCAGAGCTGCACTCACTATTCTGCTGGTGCAGTCACTGTGTACATACATTACATTATTGATCCTGTACTGATCCTGAGTTACATCCTGTATTATACTCCAGAGCAGCACTCACTATTCTGCTGGTTCAGTCACTGTGTACATACATTACATTACTGATCCTGAGTTACATCTTGTATTATAATCCAAAGCTGCACTCTCTATTCTGCTGGTGCAGTCACTGTGCACATACATTACATTACTGATCCTGTACTGATCCTGACTTACATACTGTATTATACTCCAGAGCTGCACTCACTATTCTGCTGATGCAGTCACTGTGCACATACATTACATTACTGATCCTCTACTCATCCTCAGTTACTTCCTTTATTATACTCCAGAGCTGCACTCACTATTCTGCTCGTGGGGTCACTGTGTACATACATAATATTACTGATCCTGAGTTACATCCTCTATTGTAATCCAGAGCTGCACACAATATTCTGCTGGTGCAGTCAGTGTGTACATACATTACATTACTGATCCTGAGATACATCCTGTATTATACTCCAGAGCTGTACTCACTATTCTGCTGGTGCAGTCACTGTGTACATACATTACATTGCTGATCCTGTACTGATCCTGAGTTACATCCTATATTATACTCCAGAGCTGTACTCACTATTCTGCTGGTGCAGTCACTGTGTACATACATTACATTACTGATCCTGAGTTACATCCTGTTTTATAATCCAGAGCTGCACTCACTATTCTGCTTGTGCAGTCACTGTGTACATATATTACATTACTGATCCTGTACTGATCCTGACTTACATCCTGTATTATACTCCAAAGCTGCACTCACTATTCTGCTGGTGCAGTCACTGTGCACATACATTACATTACTGACCCTCTACTGATCCTCAGATACATCTTGTATTATACTTCAGAGCTGCACTCACTATTCTGCTGGTGGAGTCACTGTGTACATACATTACATTACTGATCCTGCACTGATCCTGAGTTATATCCTGTATTATACTCCAGAGCTGCACTCACTATTCTGCTGGTGCAGTCACTGTGCACATACATTACATTACAGATCCGGTTCTGATCCTGAGTTACATCCTGTATTATACTCCAGAGCTGCACTCACTATTCTGCTGGTGCAGTCACTGTGTACATACATTACATTACTGATCCTGTACTGATCCTGAGTTACATCCTGTATTATACTCCAGAGCTGCACTCACTGTTCTGCTGGTGCAGCCACTGTGTACATATATTACATTATTGATCCTGTACTGATCCTGAGTTACATCCTGTATTATACTCCAGAGCTGCACTCACTATTCTGCTAGTGCAGTCACTGTGCACATACATTACATTACTGATCCTGAGTTCCATCCTGTATTATACTCCAGAGCTGCACTCACTATTCTGCTAGTGCAGTCACTGTGAACATAAATTACATTACTGATCCTGAGTTCCATCCTGTATTATACTCCAGAGTTGCACTCACTATTCTGCTGGTGCAGTCACTGTGCACATACATTACATTACTGATCCGGTTCTGATCCTGAGTTACATCCTGTATTATACTCCAGAGCTGCACTCACTATTCTGCTGGTGCAGTCACTGTGTACATACATTACATTACTGATCCTGTACTGATCCTGAGTTACATCATGTATTATACTCCAGAGCTGCACTCACTACTCTGTTGGTGCAGCCACTGTGTACATATATTACATTACTGATCCTGTACTGATCCTGACTTACATCCCTTATTATACCCCAGAGCTGCACTCACTATTCTGCTAGTGCAGTCACTGTGTACATACATTATACTACTGATCCTGAGTTCCATCCTGTATTATACTCCAGAGCTGCACTCACTATTCTGCTGGTGCAGTCACTGTGTACATACATTACATTACTGATCCTGAGTTACATCCTATATTATACTCCAGAGCTGCACTCACTATTCTGCTGGTGCAGTCACTGTGTACATACATTACATTTCTGATCCTGAGTTACATCCTGTATTATAATCATGAGCTGTACTCACTATTCTGCTGGTGCAGTCACTGTGTACATATATTACATTACTGATCTTTTACTGATCCTGACTTGCATCCTGTATTATACTCCAGAGCTGCACTCACTATTCTGCTTGTTCAGTCACTGTGCACATACATTACATTACTGATCCTCAGTTATATCCTGTATTATACTCCAGAGCTGCACTCACTATTCTGCTAGTGCATTCTCTGTGTACATACATTACATTACTGATCCTGAGTTATATACTGTATTATACTCCAGAGCTGCTCTCACTATTCTGCTGGTGCAGTCACTGTGCACATACATTACATTACTGATCCTGTACTGATCCTGAGTTACATCCTGTATTATACTCCAGAGCTGCACTCACTATTCTGCTGGTGCAGTCACTGTGTACATACATTACATTACTAATCCTGTGCTGATCCTGAGTTACATCCTGTATTATACTCCAGAGCTGCACTCACTATTCTGCTGGTGCAGTCACTGTGTACATACATTATATTACTGATCCTGTACTGATCCTGAGTTGCATCCTGTATTATACTCCAGAGCTGCACTCACTATTCTGCTGGTGCAGTCACTGTGTACATACATTACATTACTGATTATGTACTGATCCTGAGTTACATCCTGTATTATACTCCAGAGCTGCACTCACTATTCTGCTGGTGCAGTCACTGTGTACATACATTACATTATTGATCCTGTACTGATCCTGAGTTACATCCTGTATTATACTCCAGAGCAGCACTCACTATTCTGCTGGTTCAGTCACTGTGTACATACATTACATTACTGATCCTGAGTTACATCTTGTATTATACTCCAGAGCTGCACTCACTATTCTGCTGGTGCAGTCACTGTGTACATACATTACATTACTGATTATGTACTGATCCTGAGTTACATCCTGTATTATACTCCAGAGCTGCACTCACTATTCTGCTGGTGCAGTCACTGTGTACATACATTACATTATTGATCCTGTACTGATCCTGAGTTACATCCTGTATTATACTCCAGAGCTGCACTCTCTATTCTGCTGGTGCAGTCACTGTGCACATACATTACATTACTGATCCTGTACTGATCCTGACTTACATACTGTATTATACTCCAGAGCTGCACTCACTATTCTGCTGGTGCAGTCACTGTGCACATACATTACATTACTGATCCTCTACTCATCCTCAGTTACTTCCTTTATTATACTCCAGAGCTGCACTCACTATTCTGCTCGTGGGGTCACTGTGTACATACATAATATTACTGATCCTGAGTTACATCCTCTATTGTAATCCAGAGCTGCACACACTATTCTGCTGGTGCAGTCACTGTGTACATACATTACATTATTGATCCTGTACTGATCCTGAGATACATCCTGTATTATACTCCAGAGCTGTACTCACTATTCTGCTGGTGCAGTCACTGTGTACATACATTACATTGCGGATCCTGTACTGATCCTGAGTTACATCCTATATTATACTCCAGAGCTGTACTCACTATTCTGCTGGTGCAGTCACTGTGTACATACATTACATTACTGATCCTGAGTTACATCCTGTTTTATAATCCAGAGCTGCACTCACTATTCTGCTTGTGCAGTCACTGTGTACATATATTACATTACTGATCCTGTACTGATCCTGACTTACATCCTGTATTATACTCCAGAGCTGCACTCACTATTCTGCTGGTGCAGTCACTGTGCACATACATTACATTACTGACCCTCTACTGATCCTCAGATACATCTTGTATTATACTTCAGAGCTGCACTCACTATTCTGCTGGTGGAGTCACTGTGTACATACATTACATTACTGATCCTGCACTGATCCTGAGTTATATCCTGTATTATACTCCAGAGCTGCACTCACTATTCTGCTGGTGCAGTCACTGTGCACATACATTACATTACTGATCCGGTTCTGATCCTGAGTTACATCCTGTATTATACTCCAGAGCTGCACTCACTATTCTGCTGGTGCAGTCACTGTGTACATACATTACATTACTGATCCTGTACTGATCCTGAGTTATATCCTGTATTATACTCCAGAGCTGCAATCACTATTCTGCTGGTGCAGCCACTGTGTACATATATTACATTACTGATCCTGTACTGATCCTGAGTTATATCCTGTATTATACTCCAGAGCTGCACTCACTATTCTGCTAGTGCAGTCGCTGTGTACATACATTACATTACTGATCCTGAGTTCCATCCTGTATTATACTCCAGAGCTGCACTCACTATTCTGCTAGTGCAGTCGCTGTGTACATACATTACATTACTGATCCTGAGTTCCATCCTGTATTATACTCCAGAGCTGCACACACTATTCTGCTGGTGCTGTCACTGTGTACATACATTACATTACTGATCCTGTACTGATCCTGAGTTACATCGTATATTATACTCCAGAGCTGCACTCACTATTCTGCTGGTGCAGTCACTGTGTGCATACATTACATTACTGATCCTGAGTTACATCCTGTATTATAATCCTGAGCTGTACTCACTATTCTGCTGGTGCAGTCACTGTGTACATATATTACATTACTAATCTTGTACTTATCCTGACTTGCATCCTGTATTATACTCCAGAGCTGCACTCACTATTCTGCTTGTGCAGTCACTGTGCACGTACATTACATTACTGATCCTCTACTGATCCTCAGTTACATCCTGTATTATACTCCAGAGCTGCACTCACTATTCTGCTGGTGGAGTCACTGTGTACATACATTACATTACTGATCCTGCACTGATCCTGAGTTATATACTGTATTATACTCCATAGCTGCTCTCACTATTCTGCTGGTGCAGTCACTGTGTACATACATTACATTACTGATACTGAGTTACATCCTGTATTATACTCCAGAGCTGTACTCACTATTCTGCTGGTGCAGTCACTGTGTACATCCATTACATTACTCATCCTGAGTTACATCTTGTATTATAATCCAGAGCTGCACTCACTATTCTGCTGGTGCAGTCACTGTGCACATACATTACATTATTGATCCTGTACTGATCCTGAGTTACATCCTGTATTATACTCCAGAGCAGCACTCACTATTCTGCTGGTTCAGTCACTGTGTACATACATTACATTACTGATCCTGAGTTACATCTTGTATTATAATAAAGAGCTGCACTCTCTATTCTGCTGGTGCAGTCACTGTGCACATACATTCCATTACTGATCCTGTACTGATCCTGACTTACATACTGTATTATACTCCAGAGCTGCACTCACTATTCCGCTGGTGCAGTCACTGTGCACATACATTACATTACTGATCCTCTACTCATCCTCAGTTACTTCCTTTATTATACTCCAGAGCTGCACTCACTATTCTGCTCGTGGGGTCACTGTGTACATACATAATATTACTGATCCTGAGTTACATCCTCTATTATAATCCAGAGCTGCACACACTATTCTGCTGGTGCAGTCACTGTGTACATACATTACATTACTGATCCTGAGATACATCCTGTATTATACTCCAGAGCTGCACTCACTATTCTGCTGGTGCAGTCACTGTGTACATAGATTACTGATCCTGAGTTACATCCTGTATTATACTCGAGAGCTGAACTCACTATTCTGCTGGTGCAGTCACTGTGTACATACATTACATTACTGATCCTGAGTTCCATCCTGTATTATACTCCAGAGCTGTACTCACTATTCTGCTGGTACAGTCACTGTGCACATACATTACATTACTGATCCTCAGTTATATCCTGTATTATACTCCAGAGCTGCGCTCACTATTCTGCTAGTGCATTCTCTGTGTACATACATTACATTACTGATCCTGCGTTATATACTGTATTATACTCCAGAGCTGCTCTCACTATTCTGCTGGTGCAGTCACTGTGCACATACATTACATTACTGATCCTGTACTGATCCTGAGTTACATCCTGTATTATACTCCAGAGCTGCACTCACTATTCTGCTGGTGCAGTCACTGTGTACATACATTACATTACTAATCCTGTGCTGATCCTGAGTTACATCCTGTATTATACTCCAGAGCTGCACTCACTATTCTGCTGGTGCAGTCACTGTGTACATACATTATATTACTGATCCTGAGTTACATCCTGTATTATACTCCAGAGCTGCACTCACTATTCTGCTGGTGCAGTCACTGTGTACATACATTACATTACTGATTCTGTACTGATCCTGAGTTACATCCTGTATTATACTCCAGAGCTGCACTCACAATTCTGCTGGTGCAGTCACTGTGTACATACATTACATTACTGATCCTGTGCTGATCCTGAGTTACATCCTGTATTATACTCCAGAGCTGCACTCACTATTCTGCTGGTGCAGTCACTGTGTACATACATTACTGATCCTGTGCTGTTCCTGAGTTACATCATGTATTATACTCCAGAGCTGCACTCACTATTCTGCTGGTGCAGTCACTGTGTACATACATTACATTACTTATCCTGAGTTACATCCTGTATTATAATCCAGAGCTGCACTCACTATTCTGCTGGTGCAGTCACTGTGTAAATACATTCCATTACTGATCCTGTACTGATCCTGAGTTAAATCCTGTATTATACTCCAGAGCTGCACTCACTATTCTGCTGGTGCAGTCACTGTGTACATACATTACATTACTGATTATGTACTGATCCTGAGTTACATCCTGTATTATACTCCAGAGCTGCACTCACTATTCTGCTGGTGCAGTCACTGTGTACATACATTACATTATTGATCCTGTACTGATCCTGAGTTACATCCTGTATTATACTCCAGAGCTGCACTCTCTATTCTGCTGGTGCAGTCACTGTGCACATACATTACATTACTGATCCTGTACTGATCCTGACTTACATACTGTATTATACTCCAGAGCTGCACTCACTATTCTGCTGGTGCAGTCACTGTGCACATACATTACATTACTGATCCTCTACTCATCCTCAGTTACTTCCTTTATTATACTCCAGAGCTGCACTCACTATTCTGCTCGTGGGGTCACTGTGTACATACATAATATTACTGATCCTGAGTTACATCCTCTATTGTAATCCAGAGCTGCACACACTATTCTGCTGGTGCAGTCACTGTGTACATACATTACATTATTGATCCTGTACTGATCCTGAGATACATCCTGTATTATACTCCAGAGCTGTACTCACTATTCTGCTGGTGCAGTCACTGTGTACATACATTACATTGCGGATCCTGTACTGATCCTGAGTTACATCCTATATTATACTCCAGAGCTGTACTCACTATTCTGCTGGTGCAGTCACTGTGTACATACATTACATTACTGATCCTGAGTTACATCCTGTTTTATAATCCAGAGCTGCACTCACTATTCTGCTTGTGCAGTCACTGTGTACATATATTACATTACTGATCCTGTACTGATCCTGACTTACATCCTGTATTATACTCCAGAGCTGCACTCACTATTCTGCTGGTGCAGTCACTGTGCACATACATTACATTACTGACCCTCTACTGATCCTCAGATACATCTTGTATTATACTTCAGAGCTGCACTCACTATTCTGCTGGTGGAGTCACTGTGTACATACATTACATTACTGATCCTGCACTGATCCTGAGTTATATCCTGTATTATACTCCAGAGCTGCACTCACTATTCTGCTGGTGCAGTCACTGTGCACATACATTGCATTACTGATCCGGTTCTGATCCTGAGTTACATCCTGTATTATACTCCAGAGCTGCACTCACTATTCTGCTGGTGCAGTCACTGTGTACATACATTACATTACTGATCCTGTACTGATCCTGAGTTATATCCTGTATTATACTCCAGAGCTGCAATCACTATTCTGCTGGTGCAGCCACTGTGTACATATATTACATTACTGATCCTGTACTGATCCTGAGTTATATCCTGTATTATACTCCAGAGCTGCAATCACTATTCTGCTGGTGCAGCCACTGTGTACATATATTACATTACTGATCCTGTACTGATCCTGAGTTATATCCTGTATTATACTCCAGAGCTGCACTCACTATTCTGCTAGTGCAGTCGCTGTGTACATACATTACATTACTGATCCTGAGTTCCATCCTGTATTATACTCCAGAGCTGCACTCACTATTCTGCTAGTGCAGTCGCTGTGTACATACATTACATTACTGATCCTGAGTTCCATCCTGTATTATACTCCAGAGCTGCACACACTATTCTGCTGGTGCTGTCACTGTGTACATACATTACATTACTGATCCTGTACTGATCCTGAGTTACATCGTATATTATACTCCAGAGCTGCACTCACTATTCTGCTGGTGCAGTCACTGTGTGCATACATTACATTACTGATCCTGAGTTACATCCTGTATTATAATCCTGAGCTGTACTCACTATTCTGCTGGTGCAGTCACTGTGTACATATATTACATTACTAATCTTGTACTTATCCTGACTTGCATCCTGTATTATACTCCAGAGCTGCACTCACTATTCTGCTTGTGCAGTCACTGTGCACGTACATTACATTACTGATCCTCTACTGATCCTCAGTTACATCCTGTATTATACTCCAGAGCTGCACTCACTATTCTGCTGGTGGAGTCACTGTGTACATACATTACATTACTGATCCTGCACTGATCCTGAGTTATATACTGTATTATACTCCATAGCTGCTCTCACTATTCTGCTGGTGCAGTCACTGTGTACATACATTACATTACTGATACTGAGTTACATCCTGTATTATACTCCAGAGCTGTACTCACTATTCTGCTGGTGCAGTCACTGTGTACATCCATTACATTACTCATCCTGAGTTACATCTTGTATTATAATCCAGAGCTGCACTCACTATTCTGCTGGTGCAGTCACTGTGCACATACATTACATTATTGATCCTGTACTGATCCTGAGTTACATCCTGTATTATACTCCAGAGCAGCACTCACTATTCTGCTGGTTCAGTCACTGTGTACATACATTACATTACTGATCCTGAGTTACATCTTGTATTATAATAAAGAGCTGCACTCTCTATTCTGCTGGTGCAGTCACTGTGCACATACATTCCATTACTGATCCTGTACTGATCCTGACTTACATACTGTATTATACTCCAGAGCTGCACTCACTATTCCGCTGGTGCAGTCACTGTGCACATACATTACATTACTGATCCTCTACTCATCCTCAGTTACTTCCTTTATTATACTCCAGAGCTGCACTCACTATTCTGCTCGTGGGGTCACTGTGTACATACATAATATTACTGATCCTGAGTTACATCCTCTATTATAATCCAGAGCTGCACACACTATTCTGCTGGTGCAGTCACTGTGTACATACATTACATTACTGATCCTGAGATACATCCTGTATTATACTCCAGAGCTGCACTCACTATTCTGCTGGTGCAGTCACTGTGTACATACATTACTGATCCTGAGTTACATCCTGTATTATACTCGAGAGCTGAACTCACTATTCTGCTGGTGCAGTCACTGTGTACATACATTACATTACTGATCCTGAGTTCCATCCTGTATTATACTCCAGAGCTGTACTCACTATTCTGCTGGTACAGTCACTGTGCACATACATTACATTACTGATCCTCAGTTATATCCTGTATTATACTCCAGAGCTGCGCTCACTATTCTGCTAGTGCATTCTCTGTGTACATACATTACATTACTGATCCTGCGTTATATACTGTATTATACTCCAGAGCTGCTCTCACTATTCTGCTGGTGCAGTCACTGTGCACATACATTACATTACTGATCCTGTACTGATCCTGAGTTACATCCTGTATTATACTCCAGAGCTGCACTCACTATTCTGCTGGTGCAGTCACTGTGTACATACATTACATTACTAATCCTGTGCTGATCCTGAGTTACATCCTGTATTATACTCCAGAGCTGCACTCACTATTCTGCTGGTGCAGTCACTGTGTACATACATTATATTACTGATCCTGTACTGATCCTGAGTTACATCCTGTATTATACTCCAGAGCTGCACTCACTATTCTGCTGGTGCAGTCACTGTGTACATACATTACATTACTGATTCTGTACTGATCCTGAGTTACATCCTGTATTATACTCCAGAGCTGCACTCACAATTCTGCTGGTGCAGTCACTGTGTACATACATTACATTACTGATCCTGTGCTGATCCTGAGTTACATCCTGTATTATACTCCAGAGCTGCACTCACTATTCTGCTGGTGCAGTCACTGTGTACATACATTACTGATCCTGTGCTGTTCCTGAGTTACATCATGTATTATACTCCAGAGCTGCACTCACTATTCTGCTGGTGCAGTCACTGTGTACATACATTACATTACTTATCCTGAGTTACATCCTGTATTATAATCCAGAGCTGCACTCACTATTCTGCTGGTGCAGTCACTGTGTAAATACATTCCATTACTGATCCTGTACTGATCCTGAGTTAAATCCTGTATTATACTCCAGAGCTGCACTCACTATTCTGCTGGTGCAGTCACTGTGTACATACATTACATTACTGATCCTGTACTGATCCTGAGTTACATCCTGTATTATACTCCAGAGCTGCACTCACTATTCTGCTGGTGCAGTCACTGTGTACATACATTACATTACTGATCCTGTACTGATCCTGAGTTACATCCTGTATTATACTCCAGAGCTGCACTCACTATTCTGCTGGTGCAGTCACTGTGTACATACATTACATTACTGATCCTGTACTGATCCTGAGTTACATCCTGTATTATACTCCAGAGCTGCACTCACTATTCTGCTGGTGCAGCCACTGTGTACATATATTACATTACTGATCCTGTACTGATCCTGAGTTACATCCTGTATTATACTCCAGAGCTGCACTCACTATTCTGCTAGCGCAGTCACTGTGTACATACATTACATTACTGATACTGAGTTACATCCTGTATTATACTCCAGAGCTGCACTCACTATTCTGCTGGTGCAGTCACTGTGCACATACATTACATTACTGATCCGGTTCTGATCCTTAGTTACATCCTGTATTATACTCCAGAGCTGCACTCACAATTCTGCTGGTGCAGTCACTGTGTACATACATTACATTACTGATCCTGTACTGATCCTGAGTTACATCCTGTATTATACTCCAGAGCTGCACTCACTATTCTGCTGGTGCACCACTGTGTACATATATTACATTACTGATCCTGTACTGATCCTGAGTTACATCCCTTATTATACCCCAGAGCTGCACTCACTATTCTGCTAGTGCAGTCACTGTGTACATACATTACATTACTGATCCTGAGTTCCATCCTGTATTATACTCCAGAGCTGCACTCACTATTCTGCTGGTGCAGTCACTGTGTACATACATTACATTACTGATCCTGTACTGATCCTGAGTTACATCCTATATTATACTCCTGAGCTGCACTCACTATTCTGCTGGTGCAGTCACTGTGTACATACATTACATTACTGATCCTGAGTTACATCTTGTATTATAATCCAGAGCTGCACTCTCTATTCTGCTGGTGCAGTCACTGTGCACAAACATTACATTACTGATCCTGTACTGATCCTGACTTACATACTGTATTATATTCCAGAGCTGCACTCACTATTCTGCTGGTGCAGTCACTGTGCACATCCATTACATTACTGATCCTCTACTCATCCTCAGTTACTTCCTTTATTATACTCCAGAGCTGCACTCACTATTCTGCTCGTGGGGTCACTGTGTACATACATAATATTACTGATCCTGAGTTACATCCTCTATTATAATCCAGAGCTGCTCACACTATTCTGCTGGTGGAGTCACTGTGTACATACATTACATTACTGATCCTGAGTTACATCCTGTTTTATAATCCAGAGCTGCACTCACTATTCTGCTTGTGCAGTCACTGTGTACATATATTACATTACTGGTCCTGTACTGATCCTGACTTACATCCTGTATTATACTCCAGAGCTGCACTCACTATTCTGCTGGTGCAGTCACTGTGCACATACATTACATTAATGACCCTCTACTGATCCTCAGATACATCCTGTATTATACTTCAGAGCTGCACTCACTATTCTGCTGGTGGAGTCACTGTGTACAAACATTACATTACTGATCCTGAGTTATATCCTGTATTATACTCCAGAGCTGCACTCACTATTCTGCTGGTGCAGTCACTGTGCACATACATTACATTACTGATCCGGTTCTGATCCTGAGTTACATCCTGTATTATACTCCAGAGCTGCACTCACTATTCTGCTGGTGCAGTCACTGTGTACATACATTACATTACTGATCCTGTACTGATCCTGAGTTACATCCTGTATTATACTCCAGAGCTGCAATCACTATTCTGCTGGTGCAGCCACTGTGTACATATATTACATTACTGATCCTGTACTGATCCTGAGTTACATCCTGTATTATACTCCAGAGCTGCACTCACTATTCTGCTAGTGCAGTCACTGTGTACATACATTACATTACTGATCCTGAGTTCCATCCTGTATTATACTCCAGAGCTGCACTCACTATTCTGCTAGTGCAGTCACTGTGTACATACATTACATTACTGATCCTGAGTTCCATCCTGTATTATACTCCAGAGCTGCACTCACTATTCTGCTGGTGCAGTCACTTTGCACATACATTACATTACTGATCCGGTTCTGATCCTGAGTTACATCCTGTATTATACTCCAGAGCTGCACTCACTATTCTGCTGGTGCAGTCACTGTGTACATACATTACATTACTGATCCTGTACTGATCCTGAGTTACATCCTGTATTATACTCCAGAGCTGCACTCACTATTCTGCTGGTGCGGCCACTGTGTACATATATTACATTACTGATCCTGTACTGATCCTGAGTTACATCCTGTATTATACTCCAGAGCTGCACTCACTATTCTGCTAGTGCAGTCACTGTGTACATACATTACATTACTGATCCTGAGTTCCATCCTGTATTATACTCCAGAGCTGCACTCACTATTCTGCTAGTGCAGTCGCTGTGTACATACATTACATTACTGATCCTGAGTTCCATCCTGTATTATACTCCAGAGCTGCACTCACTATTCTGCTGGTGCAGTCACTGTGCACATACATTACATTACTGATCCGGTTCTGATCCTGAGTTACATCCTGTATTATACTCCAGAGCTGCACTCACTATTCTGCTTGTGCAGTCTCTGTGTACATACATTACATTACTGATCCTGTACTGATCCTGAGTTACATCCTGTATTATACTCCAGAGCTGCACTCACTATTCTGCTTGTGCAGTCTCTGTGTACATACATTACATTACTGATCCGGTTCTGATCCTGAGTTACATCCTGTATTATACTCCAGAGCTGCACTCACTATTCTGCTTGTGCAGTCTCTGTGTACATACATTACATTACTGATCCTGTACTGATCCTGAGTTACATCCTGTATTATACTCCAGAGCTGCACTCACTATTCTGCTGGTGCACCACTGTGTACATATATTACATTACTGATCCTGTACTGATCCTGAGTTACATCCCTTATTATACCCCAGAGCTGCACTCACTATTCTGCTAGTGCAGTCACTGTGTACATACATTACATTACTGATCCTGAGTTACATCCTGTATTATAATCCTGAGCTGTACTCACTATTCTGCTGGTGCAGTCACTGTGTACATATATTACATTACTAATCTTGTACTTATCCTGACTTGCATCCTGTATTATACTCCAGAGCTGCACTCACTACTCTGCTTGTGCAGTCACTGTGCACATACATTACATTACTGATCCTCTACTGATCTTCAGTTACATCCTGTATTATACTCCAGAGCTGCACTCACTATTCTGCTGCTGCAGTCACTGTGTACATACATTACATTACTCATCCTGAGTTACATCTTGTATTATAATCCAGAGCTGCACTCACTATTCTGCTGGTGCAGTCACTGTGTACATACATTACATTATTGATCCTGTACTGATCCTGAGTTACATCCTGTATTATACTCCAGAGCAGCACTCACTATTCTGCTGGTGCAGTCACTGTGTACATACATTACATTACTGATCCTGAGTTACATCTTGTATTATAATCCAGAGCTGCACTCTCTATTCTGCTGGTGCAGTCACTGTGCACATACATTACATTACTGATCCTGTACTGATCCTGACTTACATACTGTATTATACTCCAGAGCTGCACTCACTATTCTGCTGGTGCAGTCACTGTGCACATACATTACATTACTGATCCTCTACTCATCCTCAGTTACTTCCTTTATTATACTCCAGAGCTGCACTCACTATTCTGCTCGTGGGGTCACTGTGTACATACATAATATTACTGATCCTGAGTTACATCCTCTATTATAATCCAGAGCTGCACACACTATTCTGCTGGTGGAGTCACTGTGTACATACATTACATTACTGATCCTGAGATACATCCTGTATTATACTCCAGAGCTGCACTCACTATTCTGCTGGTGCAGTCACTGTGTACATACATTACTGATCCTGAGTTACATCCTGTATTATACTCGAGAGCTGAACTCTCTATTCTGCTGGTGCAGTCACTGTGTACATACATTACATTACTGATCCTGAGTTCCATCCTGTATTATACTCCAGAGCTGTACTCACTATTCTGCTGGTGCAGTCACTGTGTACATACAATTACATTACTGATCCTGTACTGATCCTGAGTTACATCCTGTATTATACTCCAGAGCTGCACTCACTATTCTGCTTGTGCAGTCACTGTGTACATATATTACATTAGTGATCCTGTACTGATCCTGACTTACATCCTGTATTATACTCCAGAGCTGCACTCACTATTCTGCTGTTGCAGTCACTGTGCACATACATTACATTACTGACCCTCTACTGATCCTCAGATACATCCTGTATTATACTTCAGAGCTGCACTCACTATTCTGCTGGTGGAGTCACTGTGTACATACATTACATTACTGATCCTGCACTGATCCTGAGTAATATCCTGTATTATACTCCACAGCTGCACTCACTATTCTGCTGGTGCAGTCACTGTGCACATGCATTACATTACTGATCCGGTTCTGATCCTGAGTTACATCCTGTATTATACTCCAGAGCTGCACTCACTATTCTGCTGGTGCAGTCACTGTGTACATACATTACATTACTGATCCTGTACTGATCCTGAGTTACATCCTGTATTATACTCCAGAGCTGCACTCACTGTTCTGCTGGTGCAGCCACTGTGTACATATATTACATTATTGATCTTGTACTGATCCTGAGTTACATCCTGTATTATACTCCAGAGCTGCACTCACTATTCTGCTAGTGCAGTCACTGTGTACATACATTACATTACTGATCCTGAGTTCCATCCTGTATTATACTCCAGAGCTGCACTCACTATTCTGCTAGTGCAGTCACTGTGAACATACATTACATTACTGATCCTGAGTTCCATCCTGTATTATACTCCAGAGCTGCACTCACTATTCTGCTGGTGCAGTCACTGTGCACATACATTACATTACTGATCCGGTTCTGATCCTGAGTTACATCCTGTATTATACTCCAGAGCTGCACTCACTATTCTGCTGGTGCAGTCACTGTGTACATACATTACATTACTGATCCTGTACTGATCCTGAGTTACATCATGTATTATACTCCAGAGCTGCACTCACTATTCTGCTGGTGCAGCCACTGTGTACATATATTACATTACTGATCCTGTACTGATCCTGAGTTACATCCCTTATTATACCCCAGAGCTGCACTCACTATTCTGGTAGTGCAGTCACTGTGTACATACATTATACTACTGATCCTGAGTTCCATCCTGTATTATACTCCAGAGCTGCACTCACTATTCTGCTGGTGCAGTCACTGTGTACATACATTACATTACTGATTCTGAGTTACATCCTATATTATACTCCAGAGCTGCACTCACTATTCTGCTGGTGCAGTCACTGTGTACATACATTACATTTCTGATCCTGAGTTACATCCTGTATTATAATCCTGAGCTGTACTCACTATTCTGCTGGTGCAGTCACTGTGTACATATATTACATTACTGATCTTGTACTGATCCTGACTTGCATCCTGTATTATACTCCAGAGCTGCACTCACTATTCTGCTTGTTCAGTCACTGTGCACATACATTACATTACTGACCCTGAGTTATATAATGTATTATACTCCAGAGCTGCTCTCACTATTCTGCTAGTGCATTCTCTGTGTACATACATTACATTACTGATCCTGAGTTATATAATGTATTATATTCCAGAGCTGCTCTCACTATTCTGCTGGTGCAGTCACTGTGCACATACATTACATTACTGATCCTGTACTGATCCTGAGTTACATCCTGTATTATACTCCAGAGCTGCACTCACTATTCTGCTGGTGCAGTCACAGTGTACATACATTACATTACTAATCCTGTGCTGATCCTGAGTTACATCCTGTATTATACTCCAGAGCTGCACTCACTATTCTGCTGGTGCAGTCACTGTGTACATACATTATATTACTGATCCTGTACTGATCCTGAGTTACATCCTGTATCATACTCCAGAGCTGCACTCACTATTCTGCTGGTGCAGTCACTGTGTACATAAATTACATTACTGATTCTGTACTGATCCTGAGTTACATCCTGTATTATACTCCAGAGCTGCACTCACTATTCTGCTGGTGCAGTCACTGTGTACATACATTACATTACTGATCCTGTGCTGATCCTGAGTTACATCCTGTATTATACTCCAGAGCTGCACTCACTATTCTGCTGGTGCAGTCACTGTGTACATACATTACTGATCCTGTGCTGATCCTGAGTTACATCATGTATTATACTCCAGAGCTGCACTCACTATTCTGCTGGTGCAGTCACTGTGTAAATACATTCCATTACTGATTCTATACTGATCCTGACTTACATCCTGTATTATACTCCAGAGCAGCACTCACTATTCTGCTGGTGCAGTCACTATGTACATACATTACATTACTGATCCTGTACTGATCCTGAGTAATATCCTGTATTATACTCCACAGCTGCACTCACTATTCTGCTGGTGCAGTCACTGTGCACATGCATTACATTACTGATCCGGTTCTGATCCTGAGTTACATCCTGTATTATACTCCAGAGCTGCACTCACTATTCTGCTGGTGCAGTCACTGTGTACATACATTACATTACTGATCCTGTACTGATCCTGAGTTACATCCTGTATTATACTCCAGAGCTGCACTCACTGTTCTGCTGGTGCAGCCACTGTGTACATATATTACATTATTGATCTTGTACTGATCCTGAGTTACATCCTGTATTATACTCCAGAGCTGCACTCACTATTCTGCTAGTGCAGTCACTGTGTACATACATTACATTACTGATCCTGAGTTCCATCCTGTATTATACTCCAGAGCTGCACTCACTATTCTGCTAGTGCAGTCACTGTGAACATACATTACATTACTGATCCTGAGTTCCATCCTGTATTATACTCCAGAGCTGCACTCACTATTCTGCTGGTGCAGTCACTGTGCACATACATTACATTACTGATCCGGTTCTGATCCTGAGTTACATCCTGTATTATACTCCAGAGCTGCACTCACTATTCTGCTGGTGCAGTCACTGTGTACATACATTACATTACTGATCCTGTACTGATCCTGAGTTACATCATGTATTATACTCCAGAGCTGCACTCACTATTCTGCTGGTGCAGCCACTGTGTACATATATTACATTACTGATCCTGTACTGATCCTGAGTTACATCCCTTATTATACCCCAGAGCTGCACTCACTATTCTGGTAGTGCAGTCACTGTGTACATACATTATACTACTGATCCTGAGTTCCATCCTGTATTATACTCCAGAGCTGCACTCACTATTCTGCTGGTGCAGTCACTGTGTACATACATTACATTACTGATTCTGAGTTACATCCTATATTATACTCCAGAGCTGCACTCACTATTCTGCTGGTGCAGTCACTGTGTACATACATTACATTTCTGATCCTGAGTTACATCCTGTATTATAATCCTGAGCTGTACTCACTATTCTGCTGGTGCAGTCACTGTGTACATATATTACATTACTGATCTTGTACTGATCCTGACTTGCATCCTGTATTATACTCCAGAGCTGCACTCACTATTCTGCTTGTTCAGTCACTGTGCACATACATTACATTACTGACCCTGAGTTATATAATGTATTATACTCCAGAGCTGCTCTCACTATTCTGCTAGTGCATTCTCTGTGTACATACATTACATTACTGATCCTGAGTTATATAATGTATTATATTCCAGAGCTGCTCTCACTATTCTGCTGGTGCAGTCACTGTGCACATACATTACATTACTGATCCTGTACTGATCCTGAGTTACATCCTGTATTATACTCCAGAGCTGCACTCACTATTCTGCTGGTGCAGTCACAGTGTACATACATTACATTACTAATCCTGTGCTGATCCTGAGTTACATCCTGTATTATACTCCAGAGCTGCACTCACTATTCTGCTGGTGCAGTCACTGTGTACATACATTATATTACTGATCCTGTACTGATCCTGAGTTACATCCTGTATCATACTCCAGAGCTGCACTCACTATTCTGCTGGTGCAGTCACTGTGTACATAAATTACATTACTGATTCTGTACTGATCCTGAGTTACATCCTGTATTATACTCCAGAGCTGCACTCACTATTCTGCTGGTGCAGTCACTGTGTACATACATTACATTACTGATCCTGTGCTGATCCTGAGTTACATCCTGTATTATACTCCAGAGCTGCACTCACTATTCTGCTGGTGCAGTCACTGTGTACATACATTACTGATCCTGTGCTGATCCTGAGTTACATCATGTATTATACTCCAGAGCTGCACTCACTATTCTGCTGGTGCAGTCACTGTGTAAATACATTCCATTACTGATTCTATACTGATCCTGACTTACATCCTGTATTATACTCCAGAGCAGCACTCACTATTCTGCTGGTGCAGTCACTATGTACATACATTACATTACTGATCCTGTACTGATCCTGAGTTAAATCCTGTATTATACCCCAGAGCTGCACTCACTATTCTGGTAGTGCAGTCACTGTGTACATACACTACATTACTGATCCTGAGTTCCATCCAGTATTATACTCCAGAGCTGCACTCACTATTCTGCAGGTGCAGTCACTGTGTACATACATTACATTACTGATCCTGTACTGACCCTGAGTTACATCCTATATTATACTCCAGAGCTGCACTCACTATTCTGCTGGTGCAGTCACTGTGTACATACATTACATTACTGATCCTGTACTGATCCTGAGTTAAATCCTGTATTATACCCCAGAGCTGCACTCACTATTCTGGTAGTGCAGTCACTGTGTACATACATTACATTACTGATCCTGAGTTACATCCTGTAGATCTTTTTATTATAAAAATGAAAAACATAACAATAATAATAACAGAAACATAACAAAATTATCAACCACAAAATAAACAATGTAATGAACTGGTCCAGCCGCTCCCTCTCTCCTCACACACATATTATACATATATACACAATAATAACTACTCATATTGCAGACTTCTGGTCCGGTTACCAAACAAAATAATAACAATATAATAAGTAAAATAAACAATAACCGACAAAAATATATAGAAACTAATATATACATTTTTTTTATATATATTAATATAAAATAAATACTAACTATACAAATGTAAACATTACTAAACAAAACCCCCCACACTCAAGCCCACCAGTCCCTCCCCGGCACTGACCTGAGAGCTGGTCCTGCGCCTCATGCCTCAGTCCAACGTCCATAGGCCAGATCAGGCAGTGCCAGTTTTTCACCCAAATAACCAGATGAACCCACCTCCCCCCTTTTCCCTCCACCCAACCTAATACCTACACCCAAACCCATATATACAATATATACTGAAACAAACAATACAATAACCACAACTGACAAAGACCAAGTTCGGCGCCTGCAGCCCTACATCACTGTCTACTGATCAATAAAACAAAAATCTATGGTGTCAGCAGCAGCCCACCACCAGGAGAGGAGACGACCAGACTAGGGCACACTAAAAGAAAAGCCCCTCCAGAGGAGAGCGGCCCTCCGTGTACCCAGTCTCTCATACTCCAGAGAACGTACCTTCACCAGGTCACCGAGTATGGTCCTAAACACATCGTCCACTGGGAGGATTTTCCGCTGCGTCGATACTAAGCACCGTGCGTTCCACGTGTGATACCTAACCACTGCGCTAACTAGAAATAAGGTGCAGCGGTCCCGACCACCCAGGTCCCCGAATGCTCCATAGGCCCATTCCGCATAAGAGAGCCCGGCCAGCTGGGGCCAGCCAATGGAGGCGCCCACCCTGTTGTACACCTCTGTGTTAAAGGGACAACGAAGCAGGAAGTGGTCCATGCTTTCAAGCATGGTAACACAATGCTCCCGAGGACAGTTCCTGTCCTCAGAGCTCCTACTCTTCAGATTGTCCCTCACACACAGCTTCCCATGGAAGCAGCGCCAAGCCAAGTACCAAAACTTTGAGGGGATCCTGAAAGAATTCAAAAGATGCAGACCCACCCCAAGATCCCGACTTGGGCAATCCCTGCGCGCCAGAGGCCTCTGAAAATGGGTCAACAGAACCCTTTTGTCAAGGAGCTTCCTTGGCAGAGTCCTGAACTCCCACATTCCCAGACCCCACCTGCGAATTACCTTCAGAACCACAGTAGCGTAAGCCGGTAGATGTCCATGTGGTGTGCGTAGATCTTTCACTTGCCCTCCTGTCTCCCATTCCTGGAAGAAAGGCTGAAACCATCGCTTACAGGAGAATACCCACAGAGGAGCCCTCTCTTTCCAGAGGTTTGCAATATTGATCTTAATGAAGGTATTCACAAGGAATACCACAGGGTTCACCATACCCTACCCTCCTAGTCTCCTCGTATGGTAAGTAACCTCCTTCTTGACAAGGTTCAGTCTATTCCCCCATAACAGTTGGAAGAACAAACTGTAGACCCGAGTCCAGAGAGGCTCCAGCAAGATGCACACACTGCCCAGATAGATCAGCACAGGGAGCAGGTAAGTTTTGATCAGGTTTATCCTTTCCCTTAGGGTCAAAGACCAACCCTTCCATTGGTACACCTTCTGAATGGCGATCTGTAGCCTGCTGTCCCAATTTTGTTTGGGGCAATCCCCCTGGCCAAATTTGATGCCAAGAACTTTTGCAGAGACTTTGGGTTCTGGAAGGGTGTCCGGGAGATCAAAACCAGAATCTCCTCCTCCCAGCCAGAGACTCTCACACTTATCCCGGTTGATCTTGGACCCGGATGCCTCCGAGTAGCGATTTACCTCTGACATCAGCCATTCTGCCTCCCCATCAGAGGAAACAAAAACGGTGACATCATCGGCATACGCCACCACTCTCAGAGTGGCTTCCGGTGCTGCCCGGTCCATCACGATCCCAGCCAATGGTCCACGCTCCACCCTCCTAAGAAGTGGGTCAATCGCAAACACGTACAGCAGCGGGCTCAAGGAACAACCCTGGCGAACACCACACCCAACCTCAAAAGAGCTGCCAATCCAACCGTTCACAAGCGGGAAACTCTCGGCCCCAGCGTACAAGGTCTTAAGCCAATCAACAAACCCCCCCGGCCGGCCATACCTCAGAAGGACAGACCAGAGGTACTCATGATTAACCCGATCAAACGCTTTTGCCTGGTCCAATGACAGCATGTACCCCTTCCAGTGACCAGCCCTACTCTGCTCCACCGCCTCTCGGACACAGAGTACAGCACTAATTGTACTGCGGCCCGGAACAGAGCAATGCTGGGCTCCCGAAAGGAGCCGGGGCGCAAATTTCACCAGCCGATTAAACAGCACCTTTGCCAAAACCTTCCTGTCTGCATTGAGAAGCGCTATGGGACGCCAATTCTCAATGCAAGATGAGTCCTTACCCTTTGACAAGATAATCAGGGCAGACCTCCTCATTGACTTTGGCAGAGTGCCCGAGGAAAGACATTCATTGAATACCTCAGTCAAGAGGGGAACCAAGGCGTCCTTAAAGGTCTTATAGAATTCAGATGTTAAGCCATCTGGACCGGGAGATTTCTTTAGGGCAAGCCCTTCAATCGCCAACTTAACTTCCTCTTCCCTGATCATCTCTGTCAAAACGCCAAGAGAGGGGTCTACCCCTGGTTCGGGGACGGCTTCAGCCAGAAAAACCGACATCTCATCCCAATACAGATCCCTCTTCCCCAAGAGGTGCGAGTAGAAGGATCTGACAACCTCCAGGATCCCTGATCTGGATCTTTTCAGGGACCCCGCAGTGTCAACCAGTCCTGTAATAACTTTACTATTCACTGACATCTTGCAGTTTCTGTAAGGGTCGGGCGAGCGGTACTTCCCATAATCCCTCTCAAAAACCAAAGATGGTCTACAGGATCAATAGATACATCACCTGTACTACTAGATATGTTATATACTTTGCCACGTGTCCATGTGGACTTATATATGTGGGCATGACTACCCGTCAATTTAAAGTGCGTGTCCGCGAGCACGTTTTGGACATTATTGCTGCGGCTGACCACACGGACACATCCACCCTCAAAACCTTACCTCGCCATTTTAAGATCCACCACAATTGTGATGCGTCGATGCTCAAAATAAGGGGCATCGACTGCATAATACCCAGTATACGGGGGGGTAAGGTGGGTCAGCGACTGGCCCAAATGGAATCCTGTTGGATTTGGTCCCTCAACACATTGCACCCAAAGGGACTCAATGAGAGCATTAGCTATTCCCCCTTTCTCTAATCCCTAGTATCTACCACAAAGTTCTATCTAAGGTGGCCACAGTTAATTGAGGCTAGATTTTATAATCTTAACATCCAATATACATGGTTTTAATGATTTTAACTCACTGTTTTTCTTGCAATAATTAGTTCTTACCTTTTGTCTGGTCGTTTCTTTTCTTCACTATCTGGGGGTGGTTTCTCGATCCGGCCGTGAGAATGGGCCCTCTACCGGACATGGTGTTCCATTCAGTCCATGTGAATCTGCGGGGGATCATGGACGACAATCTGCATGGTGGAGATATTAAATTATTAAAGCTGTAAGATTATAATCTGTACTCATAGATACATCTATTATACTACATGTAAATATCAATTCATGCTATAATGTTGTATAAAACGAAAAAGTGGACTGATATTTTCTTCAATGACATTTTTCGATATTATGTATCTTAATGTTGTGTATCTTGCATATGAACATATGTTTTGTAGTATGTTGGGTGTCTATTGCACAATGGGTGTGCAGGGTACTGTTATATCTCCGTCATGTATGTTATGTACACACATACATATGGGCGCACACGGCGCAATTTTGTTTATTTATGTGTGTATATACACTGATGGACATCATCGCACACATGTATGTATTTGGGCGAATTATGGGGTATATATCTGATGACACAGCCAAATGTTGGCCCCCTAAAAAATTAAAAATTATGTTGATATAACAAATAACATCATTTGTGTGTGTGCCTGTGATCTGATATGTATATACAATCAGGGATGCCAAATATATCCGGATGGGTATCATCTGTTCTTTATTTTATTTTTTTATTTTTTTACCTCACATGTCGCACTTGGGTCTCCCCCCCCCCCGGATCATGTTTTCTTTCCCTTCTTTCTTTATTTTATCTTTTAGACAATCTTTGATATGTGGCATCATGGCCTTATAGAACTGACTCTCGTTATTTCAGCGAGAGGGCTGCGATGATACCTGGTCTAGTGAAGGAGACAGTCAGGCAAATGTGCTGACTATGTGGGTCTGTGCGCCGGCCGGCTTTCCGTGTCCCAGTGACATGAGGTGTTGTGGCTATTCTGTAGCCCCCGCTTCTGTCACATGACGCGGATGCTGGCCGGCGTCCGGATCCCCATGGTGACGCACACGTCACTTCCGGTCCCGCGGTCTTTGTGTTCTAGCGGTGTGTGGCGTCAGGGATTATGCCCCGCCCCTCTTCTGTCACATGACGCGGATGCCGGCCGGCGTTCTACCTCCGCAATGACACTGTGTGTTTCAGCGGTGTGTGGCGTTAGGGCTTAAGCCCCGCCCCTCCGCTGTCACATGATGCGGATGTCGGCTGGCGTCCTGGTCTCCGCAGTGACGCTGATATCACTTCCGGTCTTTAAATGTGCCTGGCGCCAATATAAGCAAGTGACAGCGAGGCAGCAAACATGCCCCCTGACGAAGGGAACCACCAAAACGCGCGTCGGGGCTTCTCTGCTCCGCATGTGCCGACCTTAGACGGACCTCTAAATCTTTGACTGATTCCTGCTTTTGTCTGATCATCTATGTACTAATAAATTTTGATGCATATCTTTAAAACCGTTGGCTCCTTTTTTGTTGCTTTGTTTTGGTTGGATTTGTAATTTATGGCGATGGAGCCTAATATGTCCGTAATAGGGTAGTATTGAATAGAGTAACAATTCTATGGTTATTTATATTTGACACGATATATACTATCTACTCATGATTAGCGTGTATTATATTATTTTATATACATTGGGTACAGAAAGTATTCAGACCCCTTTAAATTTTTCACTCTTTGTTTCATTGCATTCTAAAAAGTTCATTTTTTTCTCATTAAAGTACACTCTACACCCCATCTTGACTGAAAAAAAAAACAGAAATGTAGAAATTTTTCCAAATTTATTAAAAAAGAAAAACTGAAATATCACATGGTCATAAGTATTCAGACCCTTTGCTCAGTATTGAGTAGAAGCCCCCTTTTGAGCTAGTACAGCCATGAATCTTCTTGGGAATGATGCAACAAGTTTTTCACACCTGGATTTGGGGATCCTCTGCCATTCTTCCTTTCAGATCCTCTCCAGTTCCGTCAAGTTGGATGGTGAACGTTGGTGGACAGCCATTTTCTGGTCTCTCCAGAGATGCTCAATTGGGTTTAGGTCAGGGCTCTGGCTGGGCCAGTCAAGAATGGTCACAGAGTTGTTCTGAAGCCACTCCTTTGTTATTTTAGCTGTGTGATTAGGGTCATTGTCTTGTTGAAAGGTGAACCTTCGGCCAAGTCTGAGGTCCAGAGCACTCTGGAAGAGGTTTTCATCCAGGATATCTCTGTACTTGGCCGCATTCATGTTTCCTTCAATTGCAACCAGTCATCCTATCCCTGCAGCTGAAAAACACCCCCATAGCATGATGCTGCCACCACCATGTTTCACTGTTGGGATTGTATTGGGCAGGTGATGAGCAGTGCCTGGCTTTCTCCACCCATACCGCTTAGAATTATCACCAAAAAGTTCTATCTTCATCTCATCAGACCAGAGAATCTTATTTCTCATAGTCTGGGAGTCCTTCATGTGTTTTTGAGCAACTTCTAGGCGGGTTTTCATATGTCTTACACTGAGGAGAGGCTTCCATCGGGCTACTCTGTCATGAAGGCCAAACTGGTGGAGGGCTGCAGTGATAGTTGACTTTGTAAAACTTTCTCCCATCTCCCTACTGCATCTCTGGAGCTCAGACACAGTGATTGGGTTTGTTCTTTACCTCTCTCACCAAGGCTCTTCTCCCACGATTGCTCAGTTTGGCTGGATGGCCAAGTCTATGAAGACTTCTAGTGGTCCCAAACTTCTTCCATTTAAGGATTATGGAGGCCACTGTGCTCTTAGGAACCTTGAGTAATTCAGAAATTATTTTGTAACCCTGGCTAAATCTTTGCCTTGCCACAATTCTGTCTCTGAGCTCCTTGGGCAGTTCCTTTGAGCTCATGATTCTCATTTGGTCTGACATGCACTGTGAGCTGTGAGGTCTTATATAGACAGGTGTGTGCCTTTCCAAATCAAGTCCTATCAGTTTAATTAAACACAGCTGGACACAATGAAGGAGTAGAACCATCTCAAGGAGGATCACAAGGAAATGGACAGCGTGAGACTTAAATATGAGTGTCTGAGCAAAGGGTCTGAATTCTTATGACCTTATGATATTTCAGTTTTTTTCTTTATTAATAAATTTGCAAAAATTTCTATATTTCTGTTTTTTTCAGTCAAGATGGGGTGCAGAGTGTACTTTAATGAGAAAAAAATGAACTTTTTAGAATTTACCAAATGGCTGCAATGAAACAAAGAGTGAAAAATGTAAAGGGGTCTGAATACTTTCCGTACCCACTGTATACATTTATTCAGGATGTGGGGGGGGCGCAATCCCGGGCCCATCAGACTATAGTTACCCCACTGTATGTACATATATATACAATATTCATTTTTTAGAGTTAGGCATATAACAATTTTTAACAACTGCATACCAATTCCGTCTTGTTTCAATGGCACTCTCATACATATACAGCGATGGGTGACATTGATGCCTGTTCCCCAGGTAGCACATTCTAATCCCACAACTGGGGTTATAAAATCCTTGGGGATTAATTTCATAGTGTTTTTATGAATTTTTTTTTATATAGTACTGTCCACACTGAGTATTTAATTCTCCCCTCTTTTCCTTCCTTTTTTTACTGTCCCATTTTACCATTCTTATTTGAATAAAAATGAATGAAAAACTAAAAATAAATACAATTGTTCACGTCCCCCACTCAGCAACAGCGCTTCCGGCTGGAACATCACTCCGGACGGGCACAGGAGAGGGGCAGATTCGGGATGTTGCTCCCGCAACATTTCCACCTTGCCAGAGGACCCTACCATAGTCACTACCATGGAGTGGGAGCTGGAGGACTGCTAACAAAATTGTATTCATCTGAATGCTTGAACCAACGGTGCTGTACATACCTAGCACAAATGAACTCAGCTGTCTCCCTGCGGTGGATCAGGGGATACCTTGTGTAATATTAAAGATTTTCCTGCACATATTGCTGTATATTCACAATTATTTGCTATTAGTCATTATTATATGTGGAAATTGTCTTACTGACCCCACAGCCCTGGTGAGAAGGGTGGTCTCTAGAATACAGAAGGTCTTATTATGTCACAGTGGGGATGTGACCCCTGGGCTCCCCAGGACGCCCAGCACCGAATCCAATTGGTTCCTGTGCATAAAACTTAGGTCGAGCCACATTTAGGTAAAAGGGTCCGAGTCTATGGATAAAATCTATGGATCAGAACATGTTTTTCCTAGATTGACCGTCATTTCTAGGTGTAACAGAATCACTAGTCCTCTCCTCCACTTTTGGCCGAGGTCTGGAGGATTACTGGGAGACATGGAACAGATGTTCTCCTGTTTGTAGCCCACCCATCAGACATGTATGTCGTAAACAACTGACACCCCATAAATGTCAGGAGGACTCTATTAAATACAAAGGGACATTAATCAATTTAAAAGTTTTATTTTTAAATTAAGAATTGCATGGAAGGACGAGTAGATGTTCTTGGAGGAGCCTCCTTCTTCAGCAGATGTTCCTTGCTGGTCAGGAGGCCACATGTAGATGGTGCCAGTCCTTCCATACAGGTACAGCATTGATGGTGGACGCGCTGTACTTTCCTCAGGGTGCTAGACGTGGCGGTTTTCTGCCCTCGCGATGTTTATGGAGCCGCGGTGACAGACACCAAATAAGCAGCTTTCTCGGATGGAGTGAGCAGCCCTGGATAGTCCACGCCGGCAGGATGAGATCACCCGGCGGAAGAGAGAACCTATGAGAAGAGACGTAACACTGATGTCAGTAACAGGACTCCATATCAGAGGACACGGCTGTGCGGTCACTGTGGCCGGACGGCAGAGGAATCATCCATACACAGGTACGGGGGGATTGTCCGCCATCATACATGTGACAATCCCACCACTGACAGATCTGCTCCACGGCCGACACCACACAACATGGGGCTTATTGTCACACTCACCTCTTCTCCTTTCCCCTTCTTCTTCTCTCTCTGGTTTTTGTTGTTTTTTCGGTTTTCTTTTCCCCTGAACTGGAAATTCGAATAAAAAACAAGAAAAAGATGTTGATTATAAACTCCTAAGAGATGAGCTTTGTATGGTTCTATAGGATGGTGTTATTCTCGTGGCTTGTAGCCCTGGTAATCGATTATTGCCCCATAATGGGGGAAATATGTCACATATACATAACATCAGCAGAGGGGTGAGAATTAGATTACCCAGAGAACTGATTAATATGAAACCTGCCATGTGGGGTCTCGACAAGGAGCTATGTCCCTTCTTACCATGACATTACTTGTAATGTGCCGCAGTGTTGCCTTATAATCAGTTACATAAACCTCAGTGTAACATTGAGGCCATAAAGGGGTCAGTATGGGCCATATGGGGCCGTGGGCGCAGGATTCGGGTCAGTTTGGCAGAAGACTGAACGGCCCCTTAGAACTTTTAATGCATAAAAGAATGGAGATTTTTACAGAATGAACTGCTCATCGCTTTATAGGGAGAAAAAAGTAGTACTTTTCTGATCCTTTATGTGCACGTTCACATTACATGTTTTGACCACAGACTGTGATAGGATGTCATATAGACCTGTACACACCTGACAATGGGGAGGACTCGCTGTAATTAGCAGTGAAACACTGCTTGTCTACATCAGGTTTAGAAGGGGAAGATTCTTGCTGCCTGTTTGGTAGAAGAAAAACATAAATTACAAGCGAAAACAATACAAAATGGACGAACACCCGTCTGCAAGGCCGGTTAGGACATTTGGATAACATGGAGGAGGCACCCTGCTCAGGACCCACTTCTATCACTAAGAATGGAGAATCGCTAGTAATATTGGCCTGTAATGAGCTGGAAATGATTGACTGGTCGTAATGATCGGCTGTTATCGCCAGCGTTATCACAAGCCAGAACCACAGTGATCATCAATCATGGGGTGGTGGCGCTGGATATAGTGCTGAGTTACACTTATCTTACAGTTTATCTTCTGATATATCAGATCCAAACCCGATAATAATAATTTACTCACATGTCTGAGTGTTTTGCACTCTCTGGGGAATACACTGGAGGTGGCTTCAGTTCTTCATCGTTCATCACCCTGGTATTGGTGGAACAGAGCTAAAACATAGAGAAAAATAAAATAAATACATATTTAAACTTTATTTTAATTATAAGTTTTATAGATCTTACCGGTCACACTTACTTTAGAAAGCCTTTGAGACGATGATATAAAGTTCAGGCTTTCTGGCCAGTCATTATCCTCGCTTGTGTCCCCCTCATCTGAATCAATAAGTTCGTAATTGCTACATTGAGCTGAAAAGCACAAGTGTTATTAGACATTATTAGTATGAGACCCGATCACGGAAAGTCACCATTTTATCACTAATAATGATTGGGACTGATTGTCACAAAATATGAAAGACAAGACACACAAAAGCTTTCTGCAGATGACGTCTCCTTCTACTTACGGTCAAAGTAGCCAGTGTCCTCTTCTGACTCAAAGTCAGGAATGAAATGTGGCTCTTTACTTAGAAGACTGTCAAAGTCTATGCCACATAGGAATGGATGCATTTTGATCTCTTTCGCTCCTCCTGGGAAAGGAAGACAATAAAAAGTGATCTAGACATTATCAGATAGACAGCTCCATATCTGAACAGTTTTTGTTACTCTGAACTAAAGACGTAACAGAGCTGATGTGAAGAAAAGTTGCTGAAAGTAAAGCAGAGAACCTCAGTGCTGATCCTCAGGGGCGTGATCATTTGTCTGGTCACAGATGTGTAATAATTCATTATTAATACTATTATATACATTACCTGTCCCAAGTCTATGTGCCGGATCTTTTCTGAGCAGCTCAGTGATGATGTCCTGAGCATCAGGTGGAGGAGTGCGATTATCAAATGTCCAAGTTATCTCATCTGTTATATTAAAAGAAAATGTTACAGAAAATAAAACCTCTTCATTTACTTTATTAAGACAAAAATCTTTTGGATTAACACAACAAGTAACTAAACCACAGAACCAATCTAAGCAAATAACAATGACACCACACCGCATTCAGATTATTTTACTTACCCCTTAATATACTGCAGTAAGTGTCATATTTGGAATCCCCATGAAATGGTACACGGAATAGAAGGAATTCGTGTAGGATGATCCCTACCGACCACCAGTCCACAGGCCGCCCATAGCCTTCCTGTAAGATGACTTCAGGGGCGATGTATTCAGGGGAGCCAGCAATCTGGAAAGCAACAGAAGAAGGAGATGAGGAGCTGAGAAAATAATTGTGACGAATAACATCAGAGGAAAACGTTTTCTAGATGAGAAGATATCAGAGAAGAAGAAATAGATGAGAAGAGTAAAGAACAAGATCCTGTAAGTAAAGCCGACCTCATCATCACGGAACTCTCTGGTGACGTCCTCGGTTGGAGCCTTGTAGGTTTCTGATGTTGGTCTCATGAGGCCGAGTTTGGAAAGTCCGAAGTCCGTGACTTTAATATGACCAGATGCCGATACCAGGAGGCTGTGAAAAAACAGACGGTGTCAGCCCCAAGTAATAACCCATAGACTTTATGATAATCTCTAACTTTCTTCCTCCTAGAGGGGGCACTTACTTCTCAGGCTTCAGGTCTCGGTGCACCACACCAAAGCTGTGCAGGTATTCCACAGCCAGGACTGTTTCTGCAATGTACTTTCGGGCCAAGGGGACAGGTAAAGGTCCATAGATGTTCATAAGACTGCCACAGTCTCCTCCTACAGGAGAAAGCAAATATGACAGGAGAGGGTTTGTTACAATGTAAATGACACATGATGCGTGTGAATGAGAAATAAGCGGAGACATTGGGGCAGGATGTCACACATAGAGATATACTGTGTAATAATGCAAAAGAAAAACAATGGAGCATACCCTAATAGTAACTAGGACTGCGCTGAATGTCTATGAAGCAAAACCACAAATGTGCAAAAGCTGCAGAAATAAGTGCAAGGAAACAACGTCCCATATAAAAATGTGAAGCTATACTATGTATATTACAATAAATAACCTAAATAAATCTATAATTGATAGAAGGTGTCAGCCGTCTCATAGTATGGTGTAATATAATCTGACGGAGTATGAAACGCTTGTTGCAGTGCGGTACTCATACTTTTTTTCTTAAATATAGCTATCCACTCTCCTTCATGGCTGGATATTACCATCAACAAGAATATATTATATATACTACCCCATGCTATGAGATTGCTGACATCTTCTATGATTTATAGATTTATCTCGCTTATTTATTGTAAGACACTATACTTTTTTGCCCGTATTAGTATCCCTTTTTTCTATGAGTCACCTTGTTAGTTTAAGTTATTTATTCCATGGGACTAATAAAGATTCATATTTTTATATAGGGGGTTGTTTTATTGCATTTATTTGTACAGCTTTTGCTCATTTGTGGCTTTGCTTTATGTACTGTACAATGTAGAGCGTATACTATATACTGCAGAGCGACCCTATACATAAAGACAGAGCTGGGCTTCATCTACGAGCCTCTGGTTCATTTCTCTATGAAATGCTCATCTACCGTGGTTCCCCGAAAATAACAACTACCCCGAAAATAAGCTCTAGCAAGGTTTTACAGGATGTTTGGAGTATGCTTGAAATATAAGTCCTACTCCAAAAATAAGCCCTAGTTACAGTCAGGGCCAGCATTAGGAGGGGGGGGGGACACTTGGCAGTTGCCCAGGGCCCGCACTCTTTTAGGGGCTCCCAGCATTGTGACCATAGGTCCTTTAACTACAAGAGAGTCTAGATGAACTGAAGGGGAGGCCGGCAACTGTGTATCATTTATGCTGTGTGTGTATAGGCATGTGTATGTATGTGCTGTGTGCATGTACGTATCTATGTATGTGCTGTGTGTGTATAGGCATGTGTATGTATGTGCTGTGTGTGCATGTACATATCTATGTATGTGCTGTGTGTGTATATACATCTGTATGTGCAGTATATGTGTGTATAAACATGTGTATGTATGTGCTGTGTGTGCATGTACATATATATCTATATATTTGCTGTGTGTGTATATACATGTGTATGCATGTGATGTGTGTGTATAGGCATGTGTATGTATGTGCTGTGTGTGCATGTACATATCTATGTATGTGCTGTGTGTGTATACATCTGTATGTGCAGTATATGTTAGAACTCTCCTGTTAGGTTTTTTCTAATTTGCTGGTCACAAGACCTTTTTTGCCTATTTAATCCTGCTCCGCACTCCTGGCCTTGCTGGACTTCATTGTAATTTCTAATCTTGAGCTAGCTTGGTGCTCTGTTGCCTTTCTCAGTCAGTTTTGCTGGGTCTTCGGAACCTCTATGTTCTATGTTGTTTGTTTGTCTTATTTCTGCTTCAATTTCTGCTAGGAGGTGTCCATCTTTCTCCCAGACCCTAGTTCTTGTAGGGATCCCTCCCTCACATCTATAGGTCTTCGTTCAGACTAGCCGAGGACTTTAGTGGGTCTGATCGCAGGATCAGGTTCCCCGTTACATCATAGGGATCCAGCTTAGTTCTATTGTAGGGACAGATCTCCTGTCTTTCCTTAGTGCTTGTAGCAGATCATAACAGTATATGTGTGTATAAACATGTGTATGTATGTGCTGTGTGCATGTACATATATATCTATGTATTTGCTGTGTGTGTATATACATGTGTATGTATGTGATGTGTGTATGTGCAGTGTTTCTGTGTATACAGTTGTGCTCAAAAGTTTACATACCCCGGCAGAATTTTTCTTTCTTGGTTTTGTTTCAGTGAATATGAATGATAACAAATAAACTTTTTCTCCACTCATGGTTATTGGTTGGGCGAAGCCATTTATTGTCAAACTCAGCAAATACTGGAGGCAAATTTGCACTCATCAGCCCAGAAGCTGCGCATGGGACATACTTGGACGTTCCAACATGACAACGATCCAAAACACAAGGCCAAGTCGACCTGTCATTGGCTACAGCAGAACAAAGGGAAGGTTCTGGAGTGGCCATCTCAGTCTCCTGACCTCAATATCATTGAGCCACTCGGGGGAGATCTCAAGAAAGTATTTCATGCTAGACCACCCAGGAATTTACAGGAACTGGAGGCTTTTTGCCAAGAAGAATGGGCAGCTTTACCATCTGAGAAAATAGAGAACCTCATCCACAACTACCACAAAAGACTTCAAGCTGTCATTGATGTTAGAGGGGGCAATACACGGTATTAAGAACTGGGGTTTGTGAAGTTTTGATCAGGGTCATTTGGATGTTTTTGGTTGTCATTAAGATTTAAAAAGAGAAAACACAGTAGTTTGACAATAAATGGCTTCACCCAACCAATAACCGTGAGTGGAGAAAAAGTTATCATTCATATTCTCTGAAACAAGGCCAAGAAAGGAAAAATTCTGCCGGGGTATGTAAACTTTTGAGCACAACTGTACATGTGAATATGTAGTGTGTGTATGTGCAGTGTGTGTGTTTGATGACATAGTTATATTTGAAAAAATGTTTATTTTTTTCAAGAATAAATGTGGATTGTTGTGCATGAGGAAAACAATAAGACATCCCCTGAAAAACAACTAACCCATCTCTCACAGCAAAAAACTATAGACCCTGTGTTATTTTTGAGGAAACATGGTGCAAACTGTTAAAATTCAGTCAAATCCTCCTTTCTCCATAGTGGAGATTTCTGCCATGCTCAGTGAGGACATACCCTGAAGACCTTCACAGACAAATTCATTTTTCTGGCATGTTGCTAACAGATAACTTATAGTAAAAGCAGTGTGGACATGTAACCATCTATGTGGTCACATTCTGCTTATGGAGAAGGTCCTAGAGATGAGCAGACCAGCGCTGGATATAGATACGATGGAGATGTCCTACCTGGTACATACTCCATGACCATGCACAGATGACGTGTAGTTGGAAAGGAGCACAACATGGAGGCCACGAAGGGACAATCTGTGAATGTTAGGATGTCCCTCTCTAGAAAGGCCCGTTCAAGTCTTACTGGATCTTTCAGCTTCTGCTTGTCCAGTTTCTTCATGGCGTATAACTGTTTGGAGTCTTTTTGGCGCACTAAGTGGACGGTTCTGAAGAGGAAGAAAGTCGGTGGTTTATAATGTATTCTTACTAACAGTCTGTCTATAGACCTCATCACATCTCCTGTACTAATGGTGAATACTAGATGAGCTGCCATCGCTATATAGATGATCTCCACTGGGAGGTCCTCATCCATGCCCCATCGTAAATGAACTGAATAATGACAATTAGATGTGCACAGAAGAGATGAGAGAATTAATTACAGTGAAATAGAATTCTACTCATATTTTACAAAGATCTGTATTCACCAACATGGCGATTTTATTTTGTAATTTGCTTCCTCATGGATTCAGCAAAATGATGAGCAAGTGAACACTATTTTCTAAACCTTAAAAGGCTTTCAAAATGTTAAAAAAAAAACACATTCTTATCCTCACCTCTCCGGCCCCTCTGCCTCAACTGCCTGGTCCGCTCTTTCAAATCTCTGCTGCCAGTGCAGAAGTCCAAACATGTCTAAGGCTGAGACAGGACTTCTGGCATTGAGGAGGTCTAGGAGGATTCTGCACAAACGCATAAAAGGTCACGGTGTCGTGGCGTTGGGAACCTTCATGAGCTTGCATAGAATCCTCCTGAAGCTCCTCAAAACTAGAAGTTCTGGCCCAGCATGAGCAGCGGCAATCTGAAGATGTGGTGAGGACTGGACGGATGTTGGTAAAAAGCAGAGGGGTTGGAGAGGTGAGCAGTGAGGTCAGTATAAGTCTATTTTCCACTTTTTACATCTTACATTTATTAGGCTCTGGGGTCTGGAGAGAACCCAGACCATAACAAAAGACATTCAATTCGTGAATCACATTTCCCAGGAAAGTCTGCATGAACAGGCGAATGTGAATTATGCCAGATCCGCTCTTCTCTAGAGAACAGGGATGTGGACTCCAATAATTCCTCTATGGTAACACTGTACGGGCACAGAGACAGAGGGATCGTCATAAGGAGCCCTAGAAAACATAAATTATGCCGACATCAAGCTCACCCAAAAGCTCCACAGCTGAACTGTTTGATCTGTTCGTAGTCGCTCTTACAAGGATTTCTCCCTGGGTTCAATGATCCGATCAAGGCCTAGAAATAATAAGAAACGGCATTAAAGCATAAAATCTGCAGAAAGATAACATCTGTGGATGCAGGAACTTCTGTATATTATGTGGATGTGATACAAGCCGGACCCCCACAGACAACATTATATATAGGGGATATCCCCCATACACAGACATCACTGTACTGCAGGGGAGGAGACGGGAGATCACATAGCGGGGGCAGGAATAATAATGCCGCCATCACACACAATAGATCTGATCTACAAGAAGAATAGGGATATCCCCTCGTCATATGGGGGATAATATTATATGTGTAATTCACCCCCGTTGCCTGATCATACACAGACGTCTCCGCTGATACTTACACTGGCAGGTTCCTGGATCTCGGGGGTCTCACGTATTCCACCGTCAGTAATTGCCGGCACAGATATTCCTATAATAATGAGGAAACGTTTTGTATTAGACGATATCAGTACATAATATATAACATCCATATAAAGAAGGAGATGAGACGGGCTCTGTACACGGTGTAATACTGGTATATGGGATTCTGCACACAACATATATATTTATGGCTCCTCCATAGATGGATATTCTGGACCATAAATGGCCATTGTTCAGGATCTGATTCATCCTAGAACAATTACATGATCGGGGACCTAGGAGCCTCCTTGTACATGATGGAGAAGAGCACAGAGGAGAGAAGCGGAATTACCTGCGCCCCCTCCATTATAGTCTATAAGGGGCTCCGGAGCCGTCACCGGCCTCATACAGAGGATGGAGAGTAAATCTACATGTTCTCTGCCGTTCTCTATAATATCCAGATATGTGAATGTAAGAATATTAGATGATTGCTCACCTTCCATCAGATCAGTGTTCAGCCCCTGCTGACTGGTATTAGGGTCCGGGATAGTCAGGTTTTCCCCCTCTTCGGAGTCACCTTCTGATGTTTCCTGATGGGTTTAATATGTGCAATTAATATAACATTTCACAAATACTAAATTACCGTATACAGTCCGTCCTCGACTTATGAACTTCTGACTTACAAACGACTCCAAGATACAAAGGGTTGATGTTGAAAAAAAAGCTAATATTCACCCTCCAGTCCTTTCCACTGTCATGTGCCATTTCTCTGGTCTCTTTACTATAGTCTAGGACTTCCGGCCGCATTCAGAACCCAGAGGTCACTGCTCATCATAAGGTCATAAGGATGAGGCTGGAAGTCCTGCCCCATAGTGAAGAGGCTGGAAATGTGGTGCACTATGATGGAAAAAGGAGGACCAGGTGGCGGGCAGCGAGCAAAAAGTTATTGTTTTTTTTTACCCTGTTTTAACTTATATACAAATTTGGGTTACAAACAAACCTATAGGATTTATCTAGTTTGTGACAAGGGGACGACCTGTACATAAGTCAGGAAGTACTAAACCAGGACCTAGGGAATAAGCTCAGTATTGGACGGACTATGCATAAGGCAGGAAGTACTAAACCTGGATCTACGGGACAATCTCAGTATTGGATGTACCATACACGGCCGCTCCCTCCAGAAAATCCACATGAATTTGTAAGGGACTTGTATCTACAGCTGTTTTCTAATAACTTCTATTATCAGAACTGCAGCATTTACAAGATGGAAGATTGTGATGATGGAGTGAGACAGAGACGGAAACACAACCTCTGCAGCCGTAGAGACAGGCGGCCATAGAATATCCTGCACCTCTGACATCATAAATCTGCCCCTCTGCTGTATGACGGCTAATCTGGAGAAGATCAGACCAGGACGTGTGATATAGAAGGTGATGGATCCTTACCAGATGCTCCAGTGAGCCGGCCGGACGCTCCAGTACATACAGGACATTTTGGGCCAGTTGTATAATAAACGCCAATTCTCCACTTGAGGATTTTTCTTCAGACTATAAAGATGGAAAGAAATAGAAAGGGAAAATCATGAGAGAACATGGAGGAGGCCAGTTATGCCACTTTACTCCTGCGATCTACTCTACAATTACTACATATCTGGTGACTTGGTGCCAGTTGTCTATAATATAATCAGGGATGTGTCCGTCTGTCCGAAGCCTCTATAGACTGCGCCTGCACAGTCTGGCCCCAGACAGAAGAATGCATCCAGCCATTACAGGTGACAGATAAGATGAGTATATTGTACTGGAGATCGCAGTATGCGTAGGCACTGAAGGCATACGCATACCTAGGCCGGGGGAGGAATGCAACGTCGGAATCGGCGCTTGTGCATAGCGCACTATCTGGCGCCATTTTAGTGAAAGCAGATTTGCAGTGCGTCTTCAATAAAATGACACTGGACAGCGCTGTATGCGCTCGCGAGTACTCTGGCGCCTTTTTGTTGAATACATGCAGTAAATGTGTCTTCACTAAAATGGAGCCAGATTCCGATTGTCATTTCAGTAAAATAACACAGGTGAAGCGCTTCCGGGGAGCGATGGAAAGGTGAGTAGGATGGGTAGCACATAACAGGATGGGGGAGCAAGATGGGGGAGCACAAAACAGGATGGGGGAGCACATAACAGGATCGTGGAGCACATAACAGGATGGGGTGCACATAATAGGATGGAAGAGCACATAACAGGATGGGGGAGCACATAACAGGATGGGGGCAGCACATAGTATAAGGGCAGCACATAACAGGATGGGGAGCACATAACAGGATGGGGGAGCACATAACAGGATGGGGAGCACATAACAGGATGGGGGCAGCACATAGGATAGGGGCAGCACATAACAGGATGGGGAGCACTTAACAGGATGGGGGCAGCACATAGTATAAGGGCAGCACATAACAGGATGGGGAGCACATAACAGGATGGGGGAGCACATAACAGGATGGGGAGCACATAACAGGATGGGGGCAGCACATAGGATAGGGGCAGCACATAACAGGATGGGGAGCACATAACAGGATGGGGGAGCACATAACAGGAGGGGGGCAGCACATAACAGGATGGGGGAGCACATAACAGGATGGGGAGCACATAACAGGATGGGGGGGCAGGATGGTGGAGCACATAACAGGATGGCAGAGCACATAACAGGATGGGGAGCACATAACAGGATGGGGGAGCACATAACAGGATGGGGGAGCATGGACCAGAATGGGGGCAGCACATAACAGGATAGAGGAGCACATAACAGGATGGGGTAGCACATAACCGGATAGGGAAGCATATACCAGGATGGGGGAGCATATACCAGGATGGGGAAGCATATACCAGGAAGGGGGAAGCACATAACAGGATGAGGAAGCAGGATGGGGGAGCATGGACCAGGATGGGGGAGCATGGACCAGGATGGGGGAGCATGGACCAGGATGGGGGATCATGAACCAGGATAGGGGACCATATACCAGTAAAAATGTTCCCCACCCGGGCGTAGAATGGGTTCAATAGCTAGTATACTATATTACTGTCGGCCTAAAGAACAATTTTATGTGAATAAACTTATATTCCATCATTATTACTTTTATATGTTTTGTGCAGATTTCTGCTACTTACTTGTTGCACCAATGTCCTGATGTTCTTCTGTAAATGCTCAAGATATGCTGAGCTCATACGACCTTGCTGGTATTTGGTCAGGCAGTCTCTCACTAGCTCCATAACCAGCCGGTAAGTGAAGCTGAGGACGCCATCGGGTAGTGGTAGCACAATGTCAGGGGCATAGGTGGTAAGAATCCCCTGCAGCAGTGCTAACACCTGAAAATTGTCTGAAGGAATTTCAGACATTTCAAATAAATCCAAATCGCAGTCAGTAAATCACTAGCTATGTAGTTAATCACCAACAACAATGACACCGGAATGTCAAAGTGACACTGTAGCTGTAAACACTGGCACAAGTATTGGTGGTGCATTATGATGTCATAATAGCAGTGATATCATCACGGAATGTTGAGATGTTACCTTATATGGAGCTTCTCTCCATAAAAGTAAGTTGCCTAGCAACACAAGCAGCATCATCACAGGCTGAGCATCAGTACCAGGTGCAGGCATGGAGGAAAGAGCTGTGGGGGCTTTACTCCTCTGACCAGCAGGGGTGATTTTTATGTTTTAAATTCAATCATTTACATCTGTTCTAAATAATAAAAAATATATAATTTCTATAAGAAATCCAGATTCAGATGCTAAAAGAAGTATATTTACTGGTGGACCAGAGACTGCAGCTCAGAGGCCCACACCTCCCCCCACACCCGCTTCCCAAGATAGGGGTCTGTGCACAGCTCTCCGCAGCAGCCAGCAGCCAGGCAGCATTATGTGGTGAGTATGGCAGCGCTGCAGTGCTGAAATCAGCAGGTCTGCGGCAGCACGGTATGGCATAGTGCACCTGGGACCTATGGAATCTTCAAGGGTTTGTTCAGAGCCGCGTACTTCCATACTGGGAAGTGAACAGCGCTGATGACATCACATCTACAGATACATGATGGGACGGTGTAAGTGTGGCCGCCATCATGCCTGTGACTTGGTAGGTATCCTCAGACGGCAGCTCACTCACCTCCCAATGTGGAAGGAAGCGGCCGGAAAATCCTTTTAGTCTATAAAAAAAATTAAGATTCCACCAATTCTTGCAGACAATTTTTTTTGCTCTTCTCACCTCAGAAAAAAAAACAAATGATGAGAACATCTCATGTACCGCGCACTGTTACCCATAAATATTGTAGCTCGTTCCATTGAGCTCCTGGTCAAATCTAAACAGAAAAATCAAAGTTATTGGTCAATGATTTAAAAAGCAAAATAAACTGGATATCTGTGTAATTGTATCAACCTGCAGAATAAAGATAATTTGTCTACAGTGAGCGGCAAAAAAGAAGGAAAATAAAAAAGTGATGGAAGATTTATTTATTTATTCATCGTCACTCATATCATACCATTAAAAAAGAAAGAAACTGTAGTGGTGGTGAATTCTGATGTCATAATAGGGGTGATGTCATCATGGAATCTTGTGATGGAATCTTATATGGAGCTTCTCACCTTATAAGGAAGTTGCCTAGCAACAGTGAAGATGGTAAAACCATAGGGTGAGCATCAGTGCTTGTATGTAAGAGGGAGCTGTGGGCACCGGGCTCTTCTCATTGTAGCACCCTGAGGATTCGGCTGCTACAGGGGTATTACACCTCAAGCCAGAGGTGTGGTATTCCACTCCCGGGTAAGGATGGAGTGTGGGACTGAGCTCAGTAGGCTGCATGCACTACATACATCCCATTTCCGGGGGACAGAACTACGGTACTCCCACCAGTATATGTGCAGGTACGACAGCGTCTGTCCCTGGCTGGAGTGGGAGGGGGGTGGAACATCCCAGTAGTGTAGGGGCAGATAGGGGGAGTAGTCTGGGTAAAGCTAGGAGCTCATTGGGTGCTAGTCACCTGGGCTCACACATAGAGGGAGTATATATGGTGGGCACCATCTTAGGACAGGGTCTTTTTAGCCTGAGGAGCAGAGCAGAGGAGCTCAGCCAGGAGGGCTGACAGGGAGCTGTGGCTCCGGCTGGGCCCAGCTCCAGAGCCAAGCCTGCAGAGGGAGAGAGGAGAAAAGAAGGACCCAGAGAGAAAGACAAGAAGGGAACCCCAAGACCCCAGAATAAAGACAAAAGGGTGAAGGGTTGGCGGACAAGGGTACCGGATCCCAAGCTGACAGAGGCCAAAACAAACCTTAGCCAGGAACCGGAGGTCGTGGGCAGGATCTGCCACGACCCTCACCAAATCCACCAGAATGGCACACCGAGCATACGGTCAGGGAAGCCAGGGAAGGTTCAACCAACAAGAGACCCGAGGGAGCCGGACACAGGTGGATCCCTGCTGGGAACGGCCAGAGAGAGAGAGAGTCAGAAGGGAGCTCAGGACCACGCTCCGGAATCGCCTGGGGGTTAGCCGAGTCCAGGACCTGGTGGACGCAGCACGGCTCGGGTGGTCACTCAAGGCCAGAGTGACCAAAAGAACACCAGTAAGTAAAAACCCTGAACTGCATCTCCTGACTCTGAGTCTTCTTTCTGCATCATCACAACCCCCATCATCCACACCTGCTGCCCTGAGGCCATACCCCTCCCGTTGGGGGTTATACCATCACTGCTGCACATATACCACCGGCCTCAGCGGACTGCTCTGCAGCGGCGGCGTCAAAGCCGCACTCAACGGGTGGCGTAGTCGACAATCAAGTTAACATCTACTGCCATAGACTGCCACTTAGTTTGACACCCTGGGCACGGACCGGGTCACCGCCACAAGGACTACTACCCCTATCCAGATCCGGCTCCGGGTATCCCTTGCACATGGCCCAGGGGGTGCGTCATCATCAGTGAGGGGATTTATAAATATATTTATTAATATATGTATACACAATAAAAATCATAATTACGTATTTATAAGAAATCTGGATTCAGGATCTAAAAAAGTATCTTTATCTGGGGGGTTGAGGGACTGAAAGTCAGAAGCCCACGCCTCACCACCCCCCAACTTCCCAAGATGGGGGTCTCTATTACAAATATAACCCTGCCTGACATTTGAGAAAATCTAAATTTTGTTAATTATTACTAATTTTTATTACGAAACAGAAAAAAAGAGTCAGAATCAGGAGAATTCAGGGATGTTTAGATATTTAGCTCAAATTTTGAGTAGGTGACAGATCCTCTATAATCTTGGGGAATGAAACACTTGTCCTAATAAATCTCCTCCTACGTTCTCCGATCACCACCATATTTGTGTTCCAAGAGCCTCAAAGCACCGGAAAGAGAAAGTAAGTGAAGAATCAGGTGCATTCTAATCTGTAACCATGGAGACACATAGGCTGCATAAGAGCTGTATACACTACACAAGATTTACAAATTTGTTTAATTTTTTATTTTAAGGAACCAAATAAAAAAAAATACTGTAAAAGATCTTCTAACAACTAGAAATGATTCCAGGATTGTCTTTCCACTATATATACAGTATATACTCACAACACAAAGGTTAACTAATAGTTTTAATGATTTTCTGTAATAAATATTTGTATAAATATGAGAAACATTTATATAAAAATACAACAAATGATAATAAATATTTCAATTATAAAACAAGAAATACGTCTTATAATAATATTACTCAGCGATTTATAAAAATAACAAAGTTCTTGTCGCTGCTGCTCCTGACGACCAATCAGATTTCTGCCGTTTTGCCTCTTGCAGTGCGGAATCGATGGCTGGAATCTGACTGGTTGCTACGGGCAACACTTTCTTTATTCTCTACACTGTTTGTATAAATAATCCTTGAACTCTCGTTGCCGATAGCAACCGATTAGAATTCAGCTTTTACATTTGTAATTTACACAAGAAAAATAAACGTGATTTCTGATTGGTCGCTAGGGGTAACAAAGACGCTACATGACAGCTGAGGCTCCGTGACAATGGCGTCTGTTACTCCAGGTACTGGATGATGGGCCGGACACAGGTGCAGCCCACCGTCACCAGCGGCTTCTCCAGCCTATAGGTGGGACACATCCTCTCATCTCACCACGCAGGACCAGGATCTCCTGTCTGATGGGGACTGAGTTCATGCTGAGGTCCACATGACCCTCCGGGTCCAAACATCCGCGGTGGAGACATCGGGCCTCGCTGATGACCGCAGGGAATCTGTTATTGTCCACATTAGAGCTGGTGGAAGGAGATGAGAGAAATCAGGACACAGCAGTAACCATGTTTAGTCCCCCATACTCCGGCCTGCTGACCCCTATATATCATTATTATTATTTCTGCCATTACTCCATGTACATTCACCTGTATTCCCATGGAGAGATGGAGCGGCTCCTCACACTGTCCGCCATTACTTGTGCAGAACTCCGACTGCCGACCTTCATATCCACCTTCACACGTGGAGGAAATGTGGTGTCCGGTGTGAAGAGACATCCCCCGCCGGACACTAGAGGGGCCTCCCAGCCATCAGCGCCAGGGACTTGCCCTTCTCTTCCATGGACACAAGAGATGAAGATCAGAAGAAGCAAAGTGGAGAAAACCTGAGGACAGAAGATGTCACACATGTGATAGGGGACATTGTGGAAGTGTCAACATTATGTAGTGGTATAAGTAAGGGTTAAATAATGGATCAATAATATACACTAATAATATTCATACTCGTATGGACCTATCCCAAAGATATGCAACAGCGCTCAAGCCAAGAGCAACCAGATATGACTATATAACACATATAAGAAAGTCCAACATTCTAAGTGGAATTCATTCAACAATCTATTATACTAGCTATTGAACCCGTTCTACGCCCAGGTGGCGAGCATTTTTATTGATATATGGTCTCCCATATATCGTATGAGTATGTGTTCCCTCCTCCTGGTATTTGTGCTGCCCCCATCCTGTCCCCACGATCCTATCCTGGTATGCATGGCACACCTCAACCCCAATCCTGGTATGCATGGCACCCCTTATCCCCAATCCTGGTATGCATGGCACTCCTCACCCCCAATCCTGGTATGCATGACACCGCTTACCCCAATCCTGGTATGCGTGGCTCTCCTCATCCCCCATTCTGGTATGCATGGCACCCCTCATCCCCAATCCTGGCATGCATGGCCCCCTCATCCCCAATCCTGGTATGCATGGCCCCCCTCATCCCCAATCCTGGTGTGCATGGCACCCCTCATCCCCAATCCTGCTATGCATGGCCCCCCTCATACCCCAATACTGGTATGCATGGCAACCCTCATCCCCCAATCCTGGTATGCATGGTACCCCTCATCCAGCTATCCTGGTATGCATGGCACCCCTCAACCCCAATCCTGGTATGCATAGTACCCCTCACCCCCCAATCATGGTATGCATGGCACCCATCACCCCAATCCTGGTATGCATGGCACCCCTCAACCCCAATCCCGGTATGCATCGCACCCCTCATGCCCAATCCTGGTATGCATGGCACCCCTCATGCCCAATCCTGGTATGCATGGCCCCCCTCATCCCCAATCCTGGTATGCCTGGCCCCCCTCTTCCCCAATCCTGGTATGCATGGCACCCCTCATCCCCAATCCTGGTATGCATGGCCCCCCTCATCCCCCAATCCTGGTATGCATGGCAACCCTCATCCCCCAATCCTGGTATGCATGGTACCCCTCATCCCCCTATCCTGGTATGCATGGCACCCCTCAACCCCAATCCTGGTATGCATAGTACCCCTCACCCCCCAATCCTGGTATGCATGGCACCCCTCAACCCCAATCCCGGTATGCATCGCACCCCTCATGCCCAATCCTGGTATGCATGGCACCCCTCATGCCCAATCCTGGTATGCATGGCACCCCTCATGTCCAATCCTGGTATGCATGGCACCCCTCATCCCCAATCCCGAGATGCATGGCACCCCTCATCCCCAATCCCGGTATGCATGGCACCCCTCATCCCCAATCCCGGTATGTATGGCACCCCTCATACCCAATCCTGGTATGAATGCCACTCTTCATCCCAATCCTGGTATGCATGGGCCCCTCATCCCCAATAATGTTATACATGGTACACCTTATCCCTATCCTGGCATACATGGTACCCCTCATCCCTCTCCTGGTATGTATGGTACCCCTCATCCTGGTGTGCTTGGTACCCCTCATCCCAATTCAGGTATGTATGGCATCCTCATCCCAGAAACCTGGTATGCATGGCACCCAATCCCTCATCCTAGAATGCATGGTACCCCTCATCCTTATCCTGGTATGCAAGATACCCCTCATCCTGGTACGCATGGCACCCCATACCTCATCCTGGTATGCATGGTACCCCGCATTCCTATCCTAGCATGCTTGGTACCCCTCATCCCTATTCTGGTATGCATGGCACCCCTCACCCCCCCAATCCTGGTATGCATGGTCCCCTCACCCCCCAATCCTGGTTTGCATGGTCCCCTCACCCCCCAATCCTAGTATGCATGGTCCCCTCAACCCCCAATCCTGGCATGCATGGTCCCCTCACCTCCCAATCCTGGTATGCATGGGCCACTCATCCCCCAATAATGGTATGTGTGGTAGCCCTCATCCTGGTATGCATAGTCCCCTCACCCCCCAATCCTGGTATGTGTGGTACCCCTCACCTCCCAATACTGGTATGTATGGTTTCCTCACCCACCAATCCTGGCATGCATGGCACCCTCACCCCCCAATCCTGGTATGTGTGGTACCCATCACCCCCCAATCCTGGTATGCATGGTCCCCTCACCCCCCAATCCTGGTATGTGTGGTACCCCTCACCCCCCAATCATGGTATGCATGGTCCCCTCACCACCCAATTCTGGTATGTGTGGTACCCCTCATCCTGGTATGCATGATCCCCTCGCCCCACAATCCTGGAATGCATGGTCCCCTCACCACCAATCCTGGTATGTGTGGCCCCCTCATCCCTTTCACTCTGTACACACATACAAAAAAAATAAACAGTTATACTCATCTTTCTTCTCTGTGCTCCAGCGCTGCTGCGTCCTGTTTTGCCGGGGGCCTGGGGAGGAGTGCGGCGCTGGAGCACCGCGCTGTCCGGCGCCATTTTGCTGAAGACACACTGCAAATGTGTCTTCAGTAAAATGGCGCCAGATAGCGCTATGCGCATGAGCCGATCCGATGCCTCACTCCTGCCCCGGACTTCGGCGAAAAGAGGCGCCGTGGCAACGCTTCCCCCAGTCAGGTAAGTATGTATGTATGGAGATCGCGGGATGCGTTCAGTTTCTACGCATACCGCGATCTCCGGCGCCATATACTCCTCTTATCTGTAACGGCTGGATGTATGATTCTGTTTGGAGTCAGACTGCGCATCGCGCATGCACAGTCTATCGAGGCTTTAGACAGAGACACGCATCGCAGGTTATATTATAGACTAGATATAGAACCCGTTCTACTCCCGGGTGGCGAGCATTTTTATTGGTATATGGTCTCCCAGGCTGGTATGTGCTGCACCCCTCCTGGTATTTGTGCTGCCCCAATCCTGTCCCCGCCTTTCTATCCTGGTATGCATGGCACCCCTCATCCCTATCTTGGTATGCATGGCACCCCTCATCCCTATCCTGTAATGCATGGCACCCCTCATCCCTATCCTGGTATGCATGGCACCCCTCACCCCTATCATGGTATGCATGGCACCCCTCATCCCTATCCTGGTATGCATGGCACCCTTCATCCCTATCCTGTAATAGATGGCACCCTTCACCCCCCATCCTGTAATGTATGGCATCCTTCACCCCCAATCCTGGAAGGCATGGCACCCCTCATCCCCAATAGTGGTATGCCTGGCACCCCTCATCCCCACTCCTGGTATGTGTGGTACTCCTCATCCCTATCCTGGTATGTATGGTATCCCTCATCCTGGTATGCATGGCACCCCTCACCCCCAATCCTGGTATGCATAGCACCGCTCACCCCCAATCCTGGTATGCATGGCACCCCTCAACTCCAATCCTGGAAATCATGGCATCCCTCATCCCCAATCCTGGTATGCGTGGCACCCCTCATCCCCAATCCTAGTATGTGTGGTACTCCTCATCCCAATCCTGGTATGCAGGGTACCCCATCCCTCATCCTTATCCTGGTACGTATGGTATCCCTCATCCTTGCATGCATGGGCCCCTCACCCACATCCTGGTATGCATGGCACTCCTCACCCACATCCTGGTATGCATGGCATCCCTCACTCCCATCCTGGTATTCATGGCACTCCTCATCCCTATGCTGGTATGCATGGCCCCTCATCCGAATCCTGGTATGCATGGCACCCCTCATCCCCAAACCTGGTATGCATGGCATCCCTCATCCCCAATCCTGGTATGCATGGCACCCCTCATCCCCAATCCTGCTATGCATGGCACCCTTCATCCCCAATCCTGGTATGCATGGCACCCCTCACCCCCCAATCCTGGTATGCATGGCTCCCTCATCCCCAATCCTGGTATGCATGGCCCCCTCTTCCCCAATCCTGGTATGCATGGCAACCCTCATGCCCAATCCTGGTATGCATGGCTCTCACATCCCCAGTCCTGGGTATGCATGGCTCACTCATCCCCAATCCTGGTATGCATGGCTCCCACATCCCCAATCCTGGTATGCATGGCATCCCTCATCCCCAATCCTGGGAAGCATGGCACCCCTCATCCCCAATCCTGTTATGCATGGCACCCCTCATCCCCAATCCTGTTATGCATGGCACCGCTCATCCCCAATTTGGTATGCATGGCTCCCTCATCCTCAATCCTGGAATGCATGTCATCCCTCATCCCCAATCCTGGTATGCATGGCACCCCTAATCCCCAATCCTGTTATGCATGGCACCACTCATACTCAATCCTGGTATGCATGGCTCCCTCACCCCCATCCTGGTATGCATGCCATCCCTCATCCCTAATCCTGGTATGCATGGCACCTCTCTTCCCCAATCCTGGTATGCATGGCACCCTTCATCCCCAATCCTGGTATGCATGGCATCCCTCACCCCCCAATTCTGGTATGCATGGCTCCCTCATCCCCAATCCTGGTATGCATGGCCCCCTCTTCCCCAATCCTGGTATGCATGGCACCCCTCAACCCCAATCCTGGTATGCATGGCTCCCTCATCCCCAATTCTGGTATTCATGGTACCCCTCATCCCCAATCCTGGTATGCATGGCTCCGTCATCCACAATCCTGATATGCAAGGCACTCCTCATCCCTATCTTGGTATGCATGGCACTCCTCATCCCTATCCTGGTAAGCATGGGCCCCTCATTCCCAATCCTGGTATACATGGTACCCCTCATCACTATCCTGGTATGTATTGCACCCCTCATCCTCGTATGCATGGCACTCCATCACTCATCCTGGTATGCATGGTACCCCTCATCCCTATTCTGGTATGCATGGTACCCCTCATCCTGGTGTGCATGGCACCCCTCATCCCAATTCTGCTATGTATGGCCTCCTCATCCCAGAAACCTGGTATGCATGACAACCAATCCCTCATCCTAGTATGCATGGCACCCCTCATCCTTATCCTGGTATGCATGGTACCCCTCATCCCTATTCTGGTATGCATGGTACCCCTCATCCTGGTATGCATGGCACCCCATCCCTCATCCTGGTATGCATGGCACCCCGCATTCCTATTCTGGTATGCATGGCACCCCTCATCCCCTAATCCTGGCATGCATGGTCCCCTCAACCCCAAATCCTGGTATGTATGGTCCTCTCACCCCCCAATGCTGGTATACATGGTCCCCTCACCCCCAATCCTGATATGCATAGTCCCTTCACCCCCCAATCCTGGTATGTATGGTCCCCTCACCTCGCAATCCTGATATGCATTTTCCCTCACCCCCCAATCCTGGTATGCATGGCACCCCTCATCCCCAATCCTGTTTTGCATGGCACCCCTCAACCCCAATCCTGTTATGCATGGCAACACTCATCCCCAATTTGGTATGCATGGCTCCCTCATCCTCAATCCTGGTATGCATGGCATCCCTCATCCCCAATCCTGGTATGCATGGCACCCCTAATCCCCAATCCTGTTATGCATGGCACCAATCATCCTCAATCCTGGTATGCATGGCTCCCTCACCCCCATCCTGGTATGCATGGCACTCCTCATCCCTATCCTGGTATGCATGGCCCCTCATCCGAATCCTGGTATGCATAGCATCCTTCATCCTCAATCCTGGTAAGCATGGCATCCCTCATCCCCAATCCTGGTCTGCATGGCCCCCTCTTCCCCAATCCTGGTATGCATGGCTCCCCTCAACCCCAATCGTGGTATGCATGGCTCCCACATCCCCAGTCCTGGTATGCGTGGCTCCCTCATCCCCAATCCTGGTATGCATGGCTCCATCATCCCCAATCCTGGTATGCATGGCTCCCTCAGCCCCAATCCTGGTATGCATGGCTCCCTCATCCCTAATCCTGGTATGTGTGGCACCCCTCATCCCCAATCCTGTTATGCATGGCACCACTCATCCCGAGTCCTGGTATGCATGGCTCCCTCATCCCCAATCCTGGTATGCATGGCTCCCCTCATCCCCAATCCTGGTATGCATGGCTCCCTCATCCCCAATCCTGGTATGCATGGCACCCCTCATCCCCAATAATGTTATGCATGGCACCACTCATCCCCAATCCTGGTATACATGGCTCCCTTATCCCCAATCCTGGTATGCAAGGCACCCATCATCCCCAATCCTTGAATGCATGGCACCCCTCATCCCCAATCCTATTATGCATAGCACCTCTCATCCTCAATTCTAGTATGCGTGGCTCCCTCATCCCCAATCCTGGTATGCATGGCACCCCTCGTCCCCAATCCTGGTATGCATGGTTTCCTCATCCCCAATCCTGGTATTCATGTTACGCCTCATCCCCAATCCTGGTATGCATGGCTCCGTCATCCACAATCCTGATATGCAAGGCACTCCTCATCCCTATCCTGGTATGCATGGCACTCCTCATCCCTATCCTGGTAAGCATGGGCCCCTCATCCCCAATCCTGGTATACATGGTACCCCTCATCACTATCCTGGTATGTATGGTACCCCTCGTCCTCGTATGCATGGCACTCCATCCCTCATCCTGTTATGCATGGTACCCCTCATCTCTTTTCTGGTATCGATGGTACCCCTCATCCTGGTGTGCATGGCACCCCTCATCCCAATTCTGCTATGTATGGCCTCCTCATCCCAGAAACCTGGTATGCATGACAACCAATCCCTCATTCTAGTAGGCATTGCACCCCTCATCCTTATCCTGGTACACATGGTACCCCTCATCCCTATTCTGGTATGCATGGCACCCCTCATCCCCTAATCCTGGTATGCATGGTCCTCTCACCCCCCAATGCTGGTATACATGGTCCCCTCACCTCCCAATCCTGATATGCATAGTCCCTTCACCCCCCAATCCGGGTATGTATGGTTCCCTCACCTCGCAATCCTGATATGCATTTTCCCCTCACCTCCCAATCCTGGTATGCATGGTCCACTCTCCCCACAATCCTGGTATGCTTGGTACCCCTCATTCCCCAAATCCTGGTATATGTGGACCCCTCACCCCCAATCCTGGTATGTGTGGTGCCCTCACCCCCCAATCCTGGTATACATGGCACCCCATCCCTCATTCTGGTATGCATGGCACCCCTCATTCCCCAATCCTTTTTTGTGTAGTACCCCTTTATCCTGGTATACATGGTCCCCTCACCTCCCAATCCTGGTATGTATGGTCCCCTCACCCCACAATCCTGGTAAGCTTGGTACCCCTCATCCCCCAAATCCTGGTATGTGTGGCCCCCTCACCCCCAATCCTGGTATGTGTGGTCCCCTCACCCCCCAATCCTGGTATGTGTGGCCCCCTCACCCCCCAGTCATGGTATGTTTGGCCACCTCATCCCTTTCACGCTGTACACACATGCAAAAAAATAATCACTTATACTCACCTTTCTTCCCTGTGCTCCAGCGCTGCTGTGCCCTGTTCTGCCGGAAGCCGGGGGAGGAGTGTGGCGCCGGGGTACGTGCATGCCCATACCGCACTGTCCAGTGCCATTTTGCTGAAGACAAACTGCAAATGTGTCTTCAGTAAAATGTCGCCGGATAGCACTATGCACATGCGCCTATCCGACGCCTCACTCCTGCCCCGGTCTCTGGCGAAGAGCAACGCTCCTCCTGGTCAGGTAAGTATGTAAGTATGGCACCAGAGATCGCGGTATGCATTCAGTGTCTACGCATACCGCGATCTCCGGCGCCATACACACTCCTCTTACCTGTAACAGCTGGATGCGGCCTTCTGTCTGAAGCCAGACTGTGCGTCGCGCATGCGCAGTCTATAAAGGCATCAGACAGAGACACGCATCTCCCATTATATTATAGATTGTCATGTCATTGACCAAAAACCCAAGCTCAGGACAACAGTATCTATAATATAACGGCAGAGGCGTGTCTCTGTCCGAAGCCTCGATAGACTGCGCATGCGTGACGCGCCTGCTGAGTCTATACCCCCCACAGAGGCACGCATCCCCATCCTAAACGAGGATGTGGATTGTGGCGCCAGAAACCGCGGTACGCATAAGCACTGAACGCATACCGCGATTTCCGGCACCATAACAACTTACCAATCCGGGAGGTCAGTTGCCACGGCATCTCTTCAGGCAGAAGGCTGGGATCCACCGTCGGTACCGGCGCATGCGCATAGCGCACTTCCAGCGCCGTTTTATTGAAGACACATTGCAAGGGTGTCTTCAACAAGATGGCGCCGGAAACCGCGGTCTGCGCAGGCGCTGATCCGGCGTCAGTGCTCTCCCCCGCCCTCTTCTGACATCACTAATCATTTAAATATCTAACGCACCCCCACACTTCGCCGCCATTTTAAAAACAGAAGATTTCTGCGTCACACAGCGCCTCCAGTCTCTAGCTTAAAAAAACAAAAACATTTTGTAGTATATATAGATATATATATTACACATATATCTATATATATATAAAGAAGATACTATATACAAATATATATATCTATATATACTATATAGAATAGTTATCAGAGTACTCCAACACAGTCAGCGGAGCAAACCCGCACAAAATACGTCAGCGGAGCAATCCCGCACAAAATACGTCAGCGGAGCAATCCTGCACAAAAAACCTCAGCGGAGCAATCCCGCACAAAATACGTCAGTGGAGCAATCCCGCACAAAATACGTCAGCGGACCAATCCCGCACAGAAAAACGTCAGCGGAGCAATCCCTCACAAAATACGTCAGCGGACCAATCCCGCACAAAACACGTCAGTGGAGCAATACCGCACAAAATACGTCAGCGGAGCAATCCCGCACAAAATAAGTCAGCGGAGCAATCCCGCACAAAAAACTTCAGCGGAGCAATCCCACACAAAATACGTCAGTGGAGCAATCCCGCACAAAATACGTCAGTGGAGCAATCCCGCACAAAATAAGTCAGCGGAGCAATCCCGCACAAAAAACTTCAGCGGAGCAATCCCACACAAAATACGTCAGTGGAGCAATCCCGCACAAAATACATCAGCGGAGCAATCCCCCACAAAATACGTCAGTGGAGCAATCCCGCACAAAAAACTTCAGCGGAGCAATACCGCACAAAAAACCTCAGCGGAGCAATCCCGCATAAAATACGTCAGCGGAGCAATCCCGCACAAAATACGTCAGCGGAGCAATCCCACACAAAATATTTCAGCGGAGCAATCCCGCACAAAATAAGTCAGTGGAGCAATCCCGCACAAAATACGTCAGCGGAGCAATCCCGCACAAAATACGTCAGCGGAGCAATCCCACACAAAATACGTCAGCGGAGCAATCCCGCACCAAATACGTCAGCGGACCAATCCCGCACAGAAAAACGTCAGCGGAGCAATCCCGCACAAAATAAGTCAGCGGAGCAATCCCGCACAAAAAACTTCAGCGGAGCAATCCCACACAAAATACGTCAGTGGAGCAATCCCGCACAAAATACGTCAGTGGAGCAATCCCGCACAAAATAAGTCAGCGGAGCAATCCCGCACAAAAAACTTCAGCGGAGCAATCCCACACAAAATACGTCAGTGGAGCAATCCCGCACAAAATACGTCAGCGGACCAATCCCGCACAGAAAAACGTCAGCGGAGCAATCCCTCACAAAATACGTCAGCGGACCAATCCCGCACAAAACACGTCAGCGGAGCAATACCGCACAAAATACGTCAGCGGAGCAATCCCGCACAAAATAAGTCAGCGGAGCAATCCCGCACAAAAAACTTCAGCGGAGCAATCCCACACAAAATACGTCAGTGGAGCAATCCCGCACAAAATACGTCAGTGGAGCAATCCCGCACAAAATAAGTCAGCGGAGCAATCCCGCACAAAAAACTTCAGCGGAGCAATCCCACACAAAATACATCAGTGGAGCAATCCCGCACAAAATACATCAGCGGAGCAATCCCCCACAAAATACGTCAGTGGAGCAATCCCGCACAAAAAACTTCAGCGGAGCAATACCGCACAAAAAACCTCAGCGGAGCAATCCCGCATAAAATACGTCAGCGGAGCAATCCCGCACAAAATACGTCAGCGGAGCAATCCCACACAAAATATTTCAGCGGAGCAATCCCGCACAAAATAAGTCAGTGGAGCAATCCCGCACAAAATACGTCAGCGGAGCAATCCCGCACAAAATACGTCAGCGGAGCAATCCCACACAAAATACGTCAGCGGAGCAATCCCGCACCAAATACGTCAGCGGACCAATCCCGCACAGAAAAACGTCAGCGGAGCAATCCCGCACAAAATAAGTCAGCGGAGCAATCCCGCACAAAAAACTTCAGCGGAGCAATCCCACACAAAATACGTCAGTGGAGCAATCCCGCACAAAATAAGTCAGCGGAGCAATCCCGCACAAAAAACTTCAGCGGAGCAATCCCACACAAAATACGTCAGTGGAGCAATCCCGCACAAAATACGTCAGTGGAGCAATCCCGCACAAAATAAGTCAGCGGAGCAATCCCGCACAAAAAACTTCAGCGGAGCAATCCCACACAAAATACGTCAGTGGAGCAATCCCGCACAAAATACATCAGCGGAGCAATCCCCGACAAAATACGTCAGCGGAGCAATCCCGCACAAAAAACCTCAGCGGAGAAATCCCGCACAAAAAACCTCAGCGGAGCAATCCCGCATAAAATACGTCAGCGGAGCAATCCCGCACAAAATACGTCAGCGGAGCAATCCCGCACAAAATACGTCAGCGGAGCAATCCCACACAAAATACGTCAGCGGAGCAATCCCGCACAAAATAAGTCAGTGGAGCAATCCCGCACAAAATACGTCAGCGGAGCAATCCCGCACAAAATACGTCAGCGGAGCAATCCCACACAAAATACGTCAGCGGAGCAATCCCGCACCAAATACGTCAGCGGACCAATCCCGCACAGAAAAACGTCAGCGGAGCAATCCCGCACAAAATACGTCAGCGGAGCAATCCCGCGCAGAATACATCAGCGGAGCAATCCCGCACAGAATACATCAGCGGAGCAATCACGCACAAAATACGTCAGCGGAGCAATCCCGCACAAAAAAACGTCAGCGGAGCAATCCCGCACAAAAAAACGTCAGCGGAGCAATCCCGCACAAAAAACATCAGTGGAGCAATCCCGCACAAAAAACGCCAGCGGAGAAATCCCGCACAAAAACCGTCAGCGGAGAAATCCCGCACAAAAAACCTCATCGGAGCAATCCCGCACAAAATACGTCAGCGGAGCAATCCCGCACAAAATACGTCAGCGGACCAATCCCGCACAGAAAAACATCAGCGGAGCAATCCCGCACAGAAAAACATCAGCGGAGCAATCCCGCACAAAATACGTCAGCGGAGCAATCCCGCATAAAATACGTCAGTGGAGCAAACCCGCACAAAATACGTCAGCGGAGCAATCCCGCACAAAAAACATCAGCGGAGCAATCCCGCACAAAATACGTCAGCGGAGCAATCCCGCACAAAATACGTCAGCGGAGCAATCCCGCACAAAATACGTCAGTGGAGCAATCCCGCACAAAAAACGTCAGCGGAGCAATCCCGCACAAAATACGTCAGCGGAGCAATCCCGCACAAAATACGTCAGCGGACCAATCCCGCACAGAAAAACGTCAGCGGAGCAATCCCTCACAAAATACGTCAGCGGACCAATCCCGCACAAAACACGTCAGCGGAGCAATACCGCACAAAATACGTCAGCGGAGCAATCCCGCACAAAATAAGTCAGCGGAGCAATCCCGCACAAAAAACTTCAGTGGAGCAATCCCGCACAAAATACGTCAGTGGAGCAATCCCGCACAAAATACATCAGCGGAGCAATCCCGCACAAAAAACTTCAGCGGAGCAATCCCACACAAAATACATCAGCGGAGCAATCCCGCACAAAAAACCTCAGCGGAGCAATCCCGCACAAAAAACCTCAGCGGAGCAATCCCGCATAAAATACGTCAGCAGAGCAATCCCGCACAAAATATTTCAGCGGAGCAATCCCGCACAAAATAAGTCAGTGGAGCAATCCCGCACAAAATACGTCAGCGGAGCAATCCCGCACAAAATACGTCAGCGGAGCAATCCCACACAAAATACGTCAGCGGAGCAATCCCGAACCAAATACGTCAGCGGACCAATCCCGCACAGAAAAACGTCAGCGGAGCAATACCGCACAAAATACGTCAGCGGAGCAATCCCGCACAGAATACATCAGCGGAGCAATCCCGCACAGAATACATCAGCGGAGCAATCCCGCACAAAATACGTCAGCGGAGCAATCCCGCACAAAAAAACGTCAGCGGAGCAATCCCGCACAAAATACGTCAGCGGAGCAATCCCGCACAAAAAATGTCAGTGGAGCAATCCCACACAAAATACGTCAGCGGACCAATCCCGCACAGAAAAACGTCAGCGGAGCAATCCCGCACAAAATACGTCAGCGGAGCAATCCCGCGCAGAATACATCAGCGGAGCAATCCCGCACAGAATACATCAGCGGAGCAATCACGCACAAAATACGTCAGCGGAGCAATCCCGCACAAAAAAACATCAGTGGAGCAATCCCGCACAAAAAACGCCAGCGGAGAAATCCCGCACAAAAACCGTCAGCGGAGAAATCCCGCACAAAAAACCTCAGCGGAGCAATCCCGCACAAAATACGTCAGCGGAGCAATCCCGCACAAAATACGTCAGCGGACCAATCCCGCACAGAAAAACATCAGTGGAGCAATGCCGCACAAAATACGTCAGCGAAGCAATCCCGCACAAAAAACATCAGCGGAGCAATCCCGAACAAAAAACGTCAGCGGAGCAATCCCCCACAAAATACGTCAGCGGAGCAATCCCCCACAAAATAGGTCAGCGGAGCAATCCCGCACAAAAAAACGTCAGCGGATCAATCCCGCACAAAAAAAGCCAGCGGAGAAATCCCGCACAAAAAACGTCAGCGGAGCAATCCCGCATAAAAAACGTCAGCGGAGCAATCCCGCACAGAATACGTCAGCGGAGCAATCCCGCACAAAATACGTCAGCGGACCAATCCCGCACAGAAAAACGTCAGCGGAGCAATCCCGCACAAAATACGTCAGCGGAGCAATCCCGCACAAAATACGTCAGCGGAGCAATCCCGCACAAAATACGTCAGCGGAGCAATCCCGCACAAAATACGTCAGTGGAGCAATCCCGCACAAAAAACTTCAGCGGAGCAATCCCGCACAAAATACGTCAGCGGAGCAATCCCGCACAGAATACGTCAGCGGAGCAATCCCGCACAAAATACGTCAGCGGAGCAATCCCCCACAAAATACGTCAGTGGAGCAATCCCACACAAAAAACTTCAGCGGAGCAATCCCGCACAAAATACGTCAGCGGAGCAATCCCGCACAGAATACGTCAGCGGAGCAATCCCGCACAAAATACGTCAGCGGAGCAATCCCGCACAAAATACGTCAGCGGAGAAATCCCGCACAGAATACGTCAGCGGAGCAATCCCACACAAAATACGTCAGTGGAGCAATCCCGCACAAAAAACTTCAGCGGAGCAATCCCACACAAAATACGTCAGCGGAGCAATCCCGCACAAAATACGTCAGCGGACCAATCCCGCACAGAAAAACGTCAGCGGAGCAATCCCGCACAAAATACGTCAGCGGACCAATCCCGCACAGAAAAACGTCAGCGGAGCAATCCCGCACAAAATACGTCAGCGGAGCAATCCCGCACAAAATACGTCAGCGGAGCAATCCCGCACAAAATACGTCAGCGGGGCAATCCCGCACAAAATACGTCAGCGGAGCAATCCCGCACAAAATACCTCAGCGGAGCAATCCCACACAAAATACGTCAGTGGAGCAATCCCGCACAAAAAACTTCAGCGGAGCAATCCCACACAAAATACGTCAGTGGAGCAATCCCCCACAAAATACTTCAGCGGAGCAATCCCGCACAAAATACGTCAGCGGAGAAATGCAGCCACTTTATACTGAACATATATATATATAATACGTCAGCAGAACAATCCAGCCACTTTCTACTGAATATATATAATACGTCAGCAGAGCAATCCAGCCACTTTCTACTGAATATATATAATACGTCAGCGGAGCAATCCGGCCACTTTCTACTGAATATATATAATACGTCAGCGGAGCAATCCGGCCACTTTCTACTGAATATATATAATACGTCAGCGGAGCAATCCAGCCACTTTCTACTGAATATATATAATACGTCAGCGGAGCAATCCAGCCACTTTATACTGAATATATATAATAAGTCAGCGGAGCAATCCAGCCACTTTCCTCTGAATATATATAATACGTCAGCGTAGCAATCCAGCCACTTTCCTCTGAATATATATAATACGTCAGCGGAGCAATCCGGCCACTTTCCTCTGAATATATATAATACGTCAGCGGAGCAATCCGGCCACTTTATACTGAATATATATAATACGTCAGCGGAGCAATCCGGCCACTTTCTACTGAATATATATAATACGTCAGCGGAGCAATCCGGCCACTTTATACTGAATATATATAATACATCAGCGGAGCAATCCAGCCACTTTCCTCTGAATATATATAATACGTCAGCGGAGCAATCCAGCCACTTTCCTCTGAATATATATAATACGTCAGCGGAGCAATCCGGCCACTTTATACTGAATATAAATATATATAATACGTCAGCGGAGCTATCCAGCCACTTTCTACTGAATATATATATATATATACTACATCAGCGGAGCAATCCGGCCACTTTCTGCTGAATATATATATATATATACTACGTCACCGGAGCAATCCAGCCACTTTATCAAACGTCAGCAGAGCTAAATATTTTAATTAAAGTTTACAACCTTATTCGTTCCGTAATTCCATTATAATGGCCCCCAAACGCCAGCAAGTTGTTTCTGAGGAGGAAACTCAGGCAAAAAAATCAAAAAGGGCTGAAGCTCAAAAGGTTGGTAGAAGTAGGGGTAAAAAACAGCACCTTAAATTGCAGCGTGAAAAAAATACTGTCAGAAGAAAGGCTGCCCGTCATAATCTTACCCCAAAAAAGCCTCAACAGATGCGCAACGCTGACGCTGAGAGGCATAGGTCTGCCCCAGAGAGGCATAGGTCTGCCCCAGAGAGGCATAGGTCTGCCCCAGAGAGGCGTAGGTCTGCCCCAGAGAGGCGTAGGTCTGCCCCAGAGAGGCATAGGTCTGCCCCAGAGAGGCGTAGGTCTGCCCCAGAGAGGCATAGGTCTGCACAGGAGAGGCATAGGTCTGCCCCAGAGAGGCGTAGGTCTGCCCCAGAGAGGCATAGGTCTGCCCCAGAGAGGCGTAGGTCTGCCCCAGAGAGGCGTAGGTCTGCCCCAGAGGGGCATAGGTCTGCCCCAGAGAGGCGTAGGTCTGCCCCAGAGAGGCATAGGTCTGCCCCAGAGAGGCGTAGGTCTGCCCCAGAGAGGCATAGGTCTGCCCCAGAGAGGCGTAGGTCTGCCCCAGAGAGGCGTAGGTCTGCCCCAGAGAGGCGTAGGTCTGCCCCAGAGAGGCATAGGTCTGCCCCAGAGAGGCGTAGGTCTGCCCCAGAGAGGCATAGGTCTGCCCCAGAGAGGCATAGGTCTGCCCCAGAGAGGCGTAGGTCTGCCCCAGAGAGGCATAGGTCTGCCCCAGAGAGGCATAGGTCTGCCCCAGAGAGGCGTAGGTCTGCCACAGAGAGGCGTAGGTCTGCCCCAGAGAGGCATAGGTCAGCCCCAGAGAGTGTGACAGACGCTGAGCTTCAGCAGCATCGCAGCGCCAATGCTGAGAGACACAGAGGAGCCCATACTAAACAACCTGCCCGCTGGGGTAAAAACGGAAGATCTCGCAACACTGCTTTGCTTACTGAAAACTTCAATGAAGACGACATTGGGGCATGCTATCTTGGCCCAATGAACAACAAATGCTCATTTTGTAATGCCAACCATTTCCAAAATGAAATTACAACAAACTGTTGTCATAGTGGAACCATCAAACTGGAAGAAGTGTGAATGCATCCCTATATTACTAATTGCATGAAGAGATCAGAACCAAACTCCAAGAATTTCATGGAAAACATAAGATCATACAATAGTGCAAACGCTTTTGCATCCATGGGCGCACAAATTGACCAATCAATTAACAGGCGATCAGGTCCTTTCTGTTACAGAATCCATGGGCAAATTTACCATGCAACATCTGCGTTGCACCCTAACCAAGGTGAATCACCAACATACGCCCAGTTATATATTCTGGATTCGGCACAATCCAGCCAACAGTGGATGCATTCGTAATCTTATGGAAAATCTACAAAGAATTCTGGAAGATATCAATCCTTTCTCCAGAGAATACAAAAATATGTTGCAATTTGAACAAGAAGAAATGCTAAAAGCAAATCTAGAAAACCGAATGCCAATTGAATATAGCATGACTTTCGTGAGAGAAAAAGTAAATACTATGCACCCCGGCAGAATCAATGCTCCAACTGCCAGAGGGGAAATTGCTGCCATTTTCCACAGCACAGATGGTGCACCCCCAAAAAACCGTGACATTACCATTCATCCAAAAAGTGGAATTTTACAAAATATATCTATTCTGAGTAGACTCTGTGACCCAATGAGCTACGCTTTGCTTTTCCCTTATGGGGACTCTGGGTGGACTACAGAACTAAAAAAAACAGTTGGTCGAGGAAATGTGACTCCACTTCAATGGTATTCATACCACTTTGCCATTCGTGATGGTACTTTAACCAGTTCCTTAATGCAGGAAAGCTGACACACCAATTTATGGTTGATGCCTATTGCAAAACTGAGGCAAACCGTTTGAATTGGGTGCGCACAAATCAAAGTACTGTAAGAGCTGAAGAATATGACGTCCTTCACCAATTCATGACCAACCACCGTTTCATGAACATAAATATCCTACCTGGAAAAAAAGTCATATAGCCATCGACTTTCCAAGGAAGTCCAAGAAATATGGCACAAAACTACCAAGATGCCATGGCAATGGTCAGGAAATATGGCAAACCAGACCTATTTGTAACAGTAATGTGCAATCCAAAATGGAGGGAAATCAGGGAAAACTTACTTCCCAGTCAGCAACCATGCGACAGGCCCGATTTAGTAGCTCGAGTATTTAACATGAAACTAAAATTGCTACTTGGAGACCCAACCACATACCACAGATTTGGACGTGTTAATGGTATGGTGTATGTAATTGAGTTCCAAAAAAGAGGGCTCCCTCATGGACACATATTGGCATTTATGACCCCGGAATACAAAGCCTGGGAAAAAGAAAGAATTGACAAAATTGTTTGTGCAGAGCTCCCGCACAAAGACACGCATCCGAAGCTTTATGAAATTGTACAATCTTGCATGATACACGGTCCATGTGGTCCACTTAATCCAAATGCACCATGCATGGACAATGGAAACTGTACAAGGTTTTCCCAAGGATTTCTGTTCCGAAACTAATAGCAATGTAAATGGATCCCCTAAATATCAACGCCGGGATGAGAACAACTTTGTTGAACTTGGTGGAAACAGGGTTGATAATAGATGGGTTGTACCTTACAATCCTTATCTTTCCTTAAAATACAATGCTCACATAAACGTTGAGATTTGCAGTTCTACAAAGTGTAAAATATTTGTTCAAATATGTTTACAAAGGGCATGATTGTGCAAATCTACAGTGTGTTACTGCTGCCACAGAACAAGAAGCCACGGTTGAATGAGATGAAGTAAAAAATGACTTAGAAACTCGATATGTAAGTGCACCTGAAGCATGCTGGAGACTCAGGGAATATAAAATGCACCATCAACCTGACCATGTGGAAAGATGAAATGTCCACCTTGAGGACAAGCATACAATATGCTTTATAGCAGGTAAAGAAGCTGAAGCTGTGCAGCGGAAAAACACCAAGTCTAAACTTCTTGCTGGGTTTAAACTGAATCGGGAAGATCCTAATGCCCAACAATATTTCTACATTGAAATCCCTGAACATTTCACTTGGGATGAAAAAAACGTTAAATGGAAACCACGTTGCAAATGTCATAAAACCACAATTGGCAGAATGTTTAACGTTAGTCCATTAGACAGAGAAAAATACTTTCTCCGAATTCTCCTTCTCAATGTTAGAGGCGCAACATCTTTTGAGGATCTCAGAACAACTGAAGGAAACCGTTTTGCTACTTTCCAAGAAGCCTGTATTGCAAGAGGGTTAACTGATGATGACTCTGAATGGGATACTCGCCTAACAGAAGCTGCCACTTATCAAATGCCAATACAACTTACACAATTGTCTGCATTTATTTGCATCATGTGTGAGCCGTCTAATGCTGCAGCATTGTTTCAAAGGCACAATAAAAATCTCATGGAAGACTATACCAGACGTTTCCCTCATGTAGAAAAGGCCGTCTATATGACATTACATGAAATTGAGCCTGTGTTACGGACACATGGAAAGTCATTACAAGATTTTGGCCTACACCTTCCTGTTGGCAAGTACGATGATCCAATCAATTCTGGCAAATATTACGACCCTGTTGCGGAAAAGGCTTTGTTTGAGGAGAAATTCCAAATGTTAAACCCAGGACAACGAAAGGCTTTCGAAAAAATCAGAGAAGCTTTTGAGATTCCAACTTGGAAAAACGTCTATTTTTTATTGACGGACCTGGTGGAAGTGGTAAAACATTCCTGTATAATACAATCATGCATTACGTTCAGAGCAAAAATGAATTAGTCTTGCCATGTACATTTACAGGCATTGCTGCTACTTTGCTGGAAGGAGGCCGAACTTCCCATAATCTGTTCAAACTGCCTATACCAATTAATGAAACGTCGACGTGCAATATTCGTCATGGCAGCAATACTGCCAATGAGTTGAAAAACGCCAAACTCATAATCTGGGACGAAGCTTCTACGGCTCCAGCTCATGCTGTAAATGCAGTTGACACCTTCTACAAAGAACTCATGGCTGAAGATCCAAAAGTTCCCTCCAAAAAAACGTTCGGAGGTGCAGTGTCTGTTTTTGGTGGAGATTTTCGACAAATCCTTCCTGTTGTACCACATGGCACCAGAACCGAAATAATTTCAGCATGCATGAAGAACAGCAATTGTTGGAGGAATATTGAAGTCCTCAAATTGGACCAAAACATGCGTACCAATGAGGACAATGTCCCCCAAGAACATCAAGGCTTTTCCCAATGGCTTTTAAACCTTGGAGATGGAAAACTTCAAGAACCAGGACTAGAGGAAGGTATCTTTGAAATTCCTTCTGTCTGCATTGAAAATGGATGTATTGTTGATGCTGTCTTTCCTCAAGTCATACAACCAGAAGATAAAAGCATTGCAAACCGTGCAATCCTAACTCCAAAAAACCAACATTCACATGAACTGAATGAAAATGTTCTTAGACAAATTCAGTCTGAATTGAAATGCTACACCAGTATTGATTCCATTCAGCAAGATACTGCAAATGCTGAGGAAGCAGCAAACTATCCGATGGAGTTCTTAAACAGCTTAACGCCTGGTGGTATGCCTCCTCATAGATTACATTTAAAAGTTGGAGCAGTAGTCATGCTATTAAGAAACCTTAACTCAAGAAGAGGTCTTTGCAATGGCACCAGAATGGTTGTGAAGCAAATTATGTCAAAAGTCATTGACTGTGAAATCCTCAGCGGATCATTTAAAGGTACAAGGGTATCATTCCCAGAGTTATTCTGCCCCAAGCCATCCTCATCTTCCTTTTACTTTAAAACGAAAACAGTTTCCCTTAAGACTGGCTTATGCTATGACCATCAACAAAAGTCAAGGGCAAACACTGGATTCAGTTGGCATATATTTGCCATCTCCAGCCTTCAGCCAGGGCCAACTTTATGTCGCCTCTTCAAGGACAAAATCCTTCCAACAAGTCAAAGTCAAAGTTTTTGCTACTGATCAACGAGGCAACTTAAAGAAAGACCACAGAGTTTACACCAAAAATGTTCTTTACACAGAAGTTTTTGCACAATAATTTTTTTTTCCAGCTAATAGTTTAACAAAATGTAAAATGTTATATATAACAGTGAATGTGTCTTTCTGTTCAAAGCCAAAATGGGTGGCGGCTGTGCAGTGTGGTGCCTGAGTCAGAGCGTGTGCACACTGCACTACGATGCCATTTTACTGAAGACACTGTGTGTGCAAATTCCCAGACACAGTGTCTTCAAGAAAATGGCGCCAGATATTGTGAGATGCGCACACGTTGACTCAGGCACTATTTTATGGGAACAGCACATACCAGGATGGGGGCACAGGATGGCAGCAGCACATACCAGGATGGGGGCACAGGATAGCAGCACATAGTAGGATGGGGGCACAGGATGGCAGCAGCACATACCAGGGTGGGGGCGCAGGATAGCAGCATATACCAGGATAGGGGCACAGGATAGCAGCACATACCAGGATAGGGGCACAGGATGGCAGCAGCACAAGACCGGATTGGAGCACAGGATTAGAGCAGCACATACCAGGATGGGGGCACAGGATGGGGGCAGCACATACCAGGATGGGGGCACAGGATGGGAGCAGCACATACCAGGATAGGGGCACAGGATGGGGGCAGCACATACCAGGATGGGGGCACAGGATGGGGGCAGCACATACCAGGATGGGGGCACAGGATGGGAGCAGCACATACCAGGATGGGGGCACAGGATAGCAGCACATACCAGGATAGGGGCACAGGATGGCAGCAGCACAAGACCGGATTGGAGCACAGGATTAGAGCAGCACATACCAGGATGGGGGCACAGGATGGGGGCAGCACATACCAGGATGGGGGCACAGGATGGGAGCAGCACATACCAGGATAGGGGCACAGGATGGGGGCAGCACATACCAGGATGGGGGCACAGGATGGGGCCAGCACATACCAGGATGGGGGCACAGGATGGGAGCAGCACATACCAGGATGGGGGCACAGGATGGGGGCAGCACATACCAGGATGGGGGCACAGGATAGCAGCAGCACATGACAGGATGGGGGCGCAGGATGGGAGCAGCACATGACAGGATGGGGGCGCAGGATGGGAGCAGCACATGACAGGATGGGGGCGCAGGATGGGAGCAGCACATGACAGGATGGGGGCACAGGATAGCAGCACATACCAGGATGGGGGCGCAGGATGGGGGCAGCACATACCAGGATGGGGGCACAGGATAGCAGCAGCACATGACAGGATGGGGGCGCAGGATGGGAGCAGCACATGACAGGATGGGGGCGCAGGATAGCAGCACATACCAGGATGGGGGCACAGGATGGCAGCAGCACATACCAGGATGGGGGCGCAGGATAGCAGCACATACCAGGATGGGGGCACAGGATGGGAGGAGCACATGACAGGATGGAGGCCATATACCAATATAAATGCTCGCCACCCGGGCGTAGAACGGGTGGTTCAATAGCTAGTACATTATAGGTGAAGAAGACTCAAAAGACCAAAGCAGATTCAACCTTAAAGAACGAGTCATTACTTCTTCTTTTACCCATGAGCCCCGCACGTCATGTCCAACTGCCCCAATGCACATTTCGAATCTTCCTCAGGGGGTGCCCCTGCGTGCGTTGGGGCAGTTGGGCATGACGTGCGGACTCACGGGTAAGTGGCTCATTCATTACCAGTATACTTATCTCTAACATTCAAGAAGTTGTCCACTACTTTATGTATCCCCCCCGGGGCCCCTAAGACTTATTGTGAATACCTTCTGTTGCTGATAATGCCTGTGAGCGGCGCTATCGGTTGCCTCTCACAGGCATCACGTGACCCCGCGCTGACGTCATGACAAGTGAGGCGTGACTCAGCACTGGGGTCCCCGCCGTGGCCGCTGGGTTGTGGGTGGGGTTACCCCCGCGTCACACCTTGCATCCACCGCGCGCTTTCCCAATGAATGGAGAGAGGCAGAGCGCGTGGTGGATTCTGGGTGTGACGAGGAGGAGTAACCCCGCCCACAGCCTGGAGTCCACCCTGGAACCTGGAAGACAAAGACCCCCGGCTGCTGCCAGCACTTGTCGTGACATCAGCGGATGTCAGAGCCGGCTGCAGCCGGGGGTCACATGATGCCTGTGAGCGGCCAGTGATAGCGCCGCTCACAGGCCGTATCTGCAACAGAAGGTATTTACAAGAAGTCTTAGGGGCCCCGGGGGGATACATGGGGGGGATATAAAGTAGTGGACATCCCCTTTCAGCCATGGCGCTCTGTTTTACCACCTGTGTGCCTGTTTTTATGTAATCTCCACCTATATGATGTGTGCTGCTCCTCTTTATTGATTTTGATTTAATTATACTGAGTTAGGACCTAAGCACTATAATACTGTTGTGGGGTCTATGTGATATTGCTATATCTATGTCAGATATGTAATTGGTCTGGCACCCCCACTAAAACCACGTCCCCTCCCCCACCCCCCACCCCCCCGTCCAACTAATCTCATATATGTGTGTCTCTCTTGTGATTAATACAATTGATATTGATATTTACTTTATGATTGAAGTAGTAATGACTCGTTCTTTAAGGTTGAATCTGCATTGTCATTGTATCATAACACAGGATAACAAAAAAAATGGTGGTAGCCCATGCAAGTGCTGCACTCACTCTTCTGCTGGTGCATTCACTGTGTACATACATTACATTACTGATCCTGAGTTACATCCTGTATTATACTCCAGAGCTGCACTCACTATTCTGCTGGTGCAGTCACTGTGTACATACATTACATTACTGATCCTGTACTGATCCTGAGTTACATCCTGTATTATACTCCAGAGCTGCACTCACTATTCTGCTGGTGCAGTCACTGTGTACATACATTACATTACTGATCCGGAGTTATATCCTGTATTATACTCCAGAGCTGCACTCACTATTCTGCTGGTGCAGTCACTGTGCACATACATTACATTACTGATCCTGAGTTACATCCTGTATTATACTCCAGAGCTGCACTCATTATTCTGCTGGTGCAGTCACTGTGTACATACATTACATTACTGATCCTGAGTTACATCCTGTATTATACTCCAGAGCTGTACTCATTATTCTGCTGGTGCAGTCACTGTGTACATACATTACATTACTGATCCGGAGTTATATCCTGTATTATACTCCAGAGCTGCACTCACTATTCTGCTGGTGCATTCACTGTGTACATACATTACATTACTGATCCTGAGTTACATCCTGTATTATACTCCAGAGCTGCACTCACTATTCTGCTGGTGCAGTCACTGTGTACATACAATACATTACTGATCCTGAGTTACCTCCTGTATTATACTCCAGAGCTGCACTCACTATTCTGCTGGTGCAGTCACTGTGTACATACATTACATTACTGATCCTGAGTTATATCCTGTATTATACTCCAGAGCTGCACTCACTATTCTGCTGGTCCAGCCGCTCCCTCTCTCCTCACACACATATTATACATATATACACAATAATAACTACCTACACCATGACATCTGATCCGGTTACCAAACAAATAATAACAATATAATAAACAATAACCGACAAATTATATACAAACTAATATATACATTCTTTTTTTTTTTTATTATTTTTTTTTATTATAAGTAAAATAAATACTAACTATACAAATATATACAAGACAAAACAAAACACCCCACACTCAAGCCCACCAGTCCCTCCCCGGCACTGACCTGAGAGCTGGTCCTGCGCCTCATGCCTCAGTCCAACGTCCATAGGCCAGATCAGGCAGTGCCAGTTTTTCACCCAAATAACCAGTGTCCCACAAGATGAACCCACCTCCCCCTTTTCCCTCCACCCAACCTAACACCTACACCCAAACCCATATATACAATATATACAGAAACAAACAATACAATAACCACAACTGACAAAGCCCAAGTTCGGCGCCTGCAGCCCTACATCACTGTCTGCTGATCAAAACAAAACAAAAATCTATGGTGTCAGCAGCAGCCCACCACCAGGAGAGGAGATGACCAGACTAGGGCACACTAAAAGAAAAGCCCCTCCAGAGGAGAGCGGCCCTCCGTGTACCCAGTCTCTCATACTCCAGAGAACGCACCTTCACCAGGTCACCGAGTATGGTCCTAAACACATCGTCCACTGGGAGGATTTTCCGCTGCGTCGATACTAAGCACCGTGCGTTCCACGTGTGATACCTAACCACTGCGCTAACTAGAAATAAGGTGCAGTGGTCCCGACCACCCAGGTCCCCGAATGCTCCATAGGCCAATTCCGCATAAGAGAGACCGACCAGCCAGGGCCAGTCAATGGAGGCGCCCATCCTGTTGTACACCTCTGTGTTAAAGGGACAACGAAGCAGGAAGTGGTCCATGCTTTCAAGCATGGTACCACAATGCTCCCGAGGACAGTTCCTGTCCTCAGAGCTCCTACACTTCAGATTGTCCCTCACACACAGTTTCCCATGAAAGCAGCGCCAAGCCAAGTCCCAAAACTTCGAGGGATCCTGATAGAATTCAAAAGATGCAGACCCACCCCAACATCCCGACTTGGGCAATCCCTGCACACCAGAGGCCTCTGAAAATGAGTCAACAGAACCCTTTTGTCAAGGAGCTTCCTTGGCAGAGTCCTCCCACATTCCCAGACCCCACCGACGAATTACCTTCAGAACCACAGTAGCGTAAGCCGGTAGATGTCAATGTGGTGTGCGTAGATCTTTCACTTGCCCTCCTGTCTCCCATTCCTGGAAGAAAGGCTGAAACCATCCCTTACAGCAGAATACCCACGGGGGAGCCCTCTCTTTCCAGAGGTTAGCAATATTGATCTTAATGAAGGTATTCACAAGGAATACCACAGGGTTCACCATACCCAACCCTCCTAGTCTCCTCGTATGGTAAGTAACCTCCCTCTTGACCAGGTTCAGTCTATTCCCCCATAACAGTTGGAAGAACAAACTGTAGACCCGAGTCCAGAGAGGCTCCGGCAAGATGCACACACTGCCCAGATAGATCAGCACAGGGAGCAGGTAAGTTTTGATCAGGTTTATCCTTTCCCTTAGGGTCAAAGACCAACCCTTCCATTGGTTCACCTTCTGAGTGGCGATCTCTAGCCTGCTGTTCCAATTTTGTTTGGGGCAATCCCCCTGGCCAAATTCGATGCCAAGAACTTTTGCAGAGACTTTGGGTCCTGGAAGGGTGTCCGGGAGATCAAAACCAGAATCTCCTCCTCCCAGCCAGAGACTCTCACACTTATCCCGGTTGATCTTGGACCCGGATGCCTCCGAGTAGCTATTTACTTCTGATATCAGCCACTCTGCCTCCCCATCAGAGGAAACAAAAACGGTGACATCATCGGCATACGCCACCACTCTCAGAGTGGCTTCCGGTGCTGCCCGGTCCATCACGATCCCAGCCAATGGTCCACACTCCACCCTCCTAAGAAGTGGGTCAATTGCAAACACGTACAGCAGCGGGCTCAAGGGACAACCCTGGCGAACACCACACCCAACCTCAAAAGAGCTGCCAATCCAACCGTTCACAAGCGGGAAACTCTCTGCCCCAGCGTACAAGGTCTTAAGCCAATCAACAAACCCCCCCGGCAGGCCATACCTCAGAAGGACAGACCAGAGGTACTCATGATTAACCAGATCAAACGCTTTTGCCTGGTCCAATGACAGCATGTACCCCTTCCAGTGACCAGCCCTACCCTGCTCCACCGCCTCTCGGACACAGAGTACAGCAGTAATTGTACTGCGGCCCGGAACAGAGCAATGCTGGGCTCCCGAAAGGAGCCGGGGTGCAAATTTCACCAGCCGATTAAACAGCACCTTTGCCAAAACCTTCCTGTCTGCATTGAGAAGCGCTATGGGACGCCAATTCTCAATGCAAGATGAGTCCTTACCCTTTGACAAGATAATCAGGGCAGACCTCCTCATTGATTTTGGCAGAGTGCCCGATAAAAGACATTCATTGAATACCTCAGTCAACAGGGGAACCAAGGCGTCCTTAAAGGTCTTATAGAATTCAGATGTTAAGCCATCTGGACCGGGAGATTTCTTTAGGGCAAGCCCTTCAATCGCCAACTTAACTTCCTCTTCCCTGATCATCTCTGTCAAAACGCCAAGAGAGGGGTCTACCCCTGGTTCGGGGACGGCTTCAGCCAGAAAAGCCGACATCTCATCCCAATCCAGATCCCTCTTCCCCAAGAGGTGCGAGTAGAAGGATCTGACGACCTCCAGGATCCCTGATCTGGATCTTTTCAGGGACCCCGCAGTGTCAACCAGTCCTGTAACAACTTTACTATTCACTGACATCTTGCAGTTTCTGTAAGGGTCTGGCGAGCGGTACTTCCCATAATCCCTCTCAAAAACCAAAGATGCGTGTCTATCATACTGACACCTCATTAGCAAAGATTTCACTCTGGAGATCTCCTCGCGGCTACCTCCAGTTGAGACAAGATGCTCGAGTTTCCTCCTCAGGCCCTGATACAGGTGGTACCTGTCCAGGCTCCAGAGTCTCGAGAGCTGGCGGAAGAATCTCGCCACCATTTTCTTGAACGTCTCCCACCACTCTGACTTACTACTACAAAGATCCAGTAAGGGTACCTGGCTCTGAAGAAAATCCTCAAAGGACTGTCTTATCTCCGCTTCTACCAAGAGAGACGAATTGAGCCTCCAAAAGCCTCTTCCTATCCGGGGAGTCTCTGTAACATTCAGAAAAAACAAAATCAAACAGAGATCGGAGAATTCCACCTCAACAGCAGATACTGCTGAAGAGACGGCTTCCTCCTTTAAATAAAACTTGTCTATCCTGGACCTACAGTTACCTCTATGATAGGTGAACCCCTCGTGGACTGTGGTGAGCCGGATGTGGACATCTACCAGGCGAGCTTCACTAGCTACACTATTAAGGGCGACGCCATCATAAGTCAGCTTGTCTCTGGAACCTCCTCTATCTCGGGGCCTCATGACAGTGTTAAAGTCCCCTCCAAAGACGACCTGCCGACTCGTAAAAAGGTAGGGCTTGATCCTCATAAAGAGACACTTCCGGTCCCACTTAGATTGGGGACCATAGATGTTAATGAGCCAGAGCTCTTGTCCCTTCATGAGGACATCTAATATCAGGCACCTCCCCATTTCTAACTCAATAACCCGTCGGCATTCTACCGGTGCGGTAAAAAGGACCGCCACTCCGCTATACGGCTCGGCCACAAGAGACCAATAGGAGGGCCCAAGTCTCCACTCCCTCTGCCATATTTGGCAGCCTGGTCTCTTGCAAAAAGAAAACGTCAGCTTCAACCCGGCTGAGAAAATCAAAGGCCGCCAATCTAGCCATATTTGACTTAATGCTGGCGACATTAATGGACACCAGCGTCAACGGAGTGGGTACCGCCATCATTGGTGATTGAGTTAGATAGCTTTCTTCTTCCCACTCCCCTTATCCTCTGCCTCAGAGGAGGAATCCTTCCCCCTCTTTAATGATACAGAGGTGTCCATTCCCACATTTTTCCTTCTTTTTTCGTCCTTGTCTCCGGACTCTGGGCCAGTCCCTCCCCCCAAGGACCTTGCATCCCCAGGAGAAGGAGACTCGGCGCCCCCTGTAAGCTCCGCCGAAGCCAGAACCTCACCCTCAGCCTCCTCTTCTGAGGAAGAGATGTTATCAAGGGCTTGGAAGCGGTTAGAAAGACCAACTAGAGGGGAGTCAGTTTTACCTTCCTTAGGTACCTTGGTCAGAGTGGGAGAAGATATTTTATCTCCCTTCTTTCTCTTCTTTTTGGTGCCGAGCTTACGCTTGTTCTCTAGCCACCGCTTATTGTCCTCATCCATACTTTCATATTGGGAGGATTCTGAGGCAGAGGGGGTTTCCTCCCTGTGGATCCTCCTGACCTCCTCATCAAACTCATCATCCCTCGGGGCCTCAGCAGCAACACTGGCATCCAGGACAGGGGCCGCCCCCGTAGCCCGGGGCTCGCCCCGCTCCCTCTCCTGTCTGCACTTGTCTAGACGCCTCAGCTGGGCAGGCATCTTTTTATTGTTTTTCTTCCCTGGCCCCTCAGCTCCCCCACCCCTGCTAGTCCTCTCCCCAGCAAAATCGGCCTCATGGCTTTCTCCCACCGGGGTCTCGACTGCATTAGCGAAGGAGCGAGGACAACGGCTGACTGGGTGACCTAACTCACCACACAGGTGGCACCTAATCTCCACACAAGAGGCAGCAAGATGACCGACACCCCCACACAACGCACATTTCTGCACAGTGCAGTTTGCACTGAAGTGTGTAGGGTCGCCGTACCTGTGACAGAGCTTTGGTTGCCCCAGGTAGAAGACCAGGATACGATCCCTACCCAGGAAGGCAGATGATGGAATGTGGGCAACCGTACCACCTGAACACTTAAGTTTTACCATAAACGTCCAGGCCCCTGACCAGATACCAAACTCGTCGCGGTTTTTATTTGGCATCTCCACCACCTCTCCACACTGACCAAGCCATAATCATCAACATTAACAGAAATAAACACTTGAAATAGATCACTCTGTGTGTAATGACTCTACATAATATATGAGTTTCACTTTTTGTATTGAAGAACTGAAATAAACTAACTTTTTGATGATATTCTAATTTAGTGAGATGCACTTGTATATTACCTCTCTTATCTGAGATTCGTGTACAGGAGACCTATATCAGTTGGGATAGCGTTTTACAGGCATCTAGTCAGGGATTATTGCATTGTACTCCGTGCTTGAAAAAAACTATTCCCTATTGAGAACGCTGTTAGCTGCTTTTAAAATAGGGACAGGTGCTAGATGGTATTATCAGCTGGAAATGAGTGTTCATTCTGGATGTGTTTGATCATATCTCACACACCACATGGCCAGATAAGGTAGCAAAATGTTAAAATGACATTTGCGGGTGAATGCATTTTTCACCGTTGAAAAAAATGCAAAAGTGCAAAAACACATCAAAAACGATAAGTGTGAACTTAGCCCAAGGTCTGGAGGTGCATTTTTGCTTTTGGTTATTTATTTGGCTTTATATACAGTGGCAAATCCAACCAAAACAAAGCAACGAAAAAGGAGCCAATGGTTTTAAAGATATGCATCAAAATTTATTAGTACATAGATGATCAGACAAAAGCAGGAATCAGTGTGGAAAACACATGAGGAATAGAAACCCGCAACAACCCTCTCCACATGGCGGACACATGCAGGACCAAACAGTACAATTTAAGTCGGATATAGACTATCTAAGTATTTGAGGAGTAACACCATACATAGATGATATGTCAATACATATTTTCAAGTACAGCACCTATACTGGACTAGAATACCCATGCTGTTCTATACTGCTGAGTGTACGTTCCCTATCATATGCCAGATATAACCATAAGTGACCTGCTAAGTCACTATATATACATACCAGAGATATCAAGCTTCAGCAGAAGACAGTCAGGGAATAGTCAAAGATTTAGAGGTCCGTCTAAGGTCGGCACATGCGGAGCAGAGAAGCCCCGACGCGCGTTTTGGTGGTTCCCTTCGTCAGGGGGCATGTTTGCTGCCTTGCTGTCACTTGCTTATATTGGCGCCAGGCACATTTAAAGACCGGAAGTGATATCAGCGTCACTGCGGAGACCAGGACGCCAGCCGACATCCGCATCATGTGACAGCGGAGGGGCGGGGCTTAAGCCCTAACGCCACACACCGCTGAAACGCACAGTGTCATTGCGGAGGTAGAACGCCGGCCGGCATCCGCGTCATGTGACAGCAGAGGGGCGGGGCATAAGCCCTGATGCCACACACCGCTAGAACACAAAGACCGCGGGACCGGAAGTGACGTGTGCGTCACCATTGGGATCCGGACGCCGGCCAGCATCCGCGTCATGTGACAGAAGCGGGGGCTACAGAATAGCCACAACACCTCATGTCACTGGGACACGGAAAGCCGGCCGGCGCACAGACCCACATAGTCAGCACATTTGCCTGACTGTCTCCTTCACTAGACCAGGTATCATCGCATCCCTCTCATTGAAATAACGAGAGTCAGTTCTATAAGGCCATGATGCCACATATCAAAGATTGTCTAAAAGATAAAATAAAGAAAGAGGGGAAAGAAAACATGAACTGGGGGGGGGGTACCCAGAAATGTAGAAATTTTTCCAAATTTATTAAAAAAGAAAAACTTAAATATCACATGGTCATAAGTATTCAGACCCTTTGCTCAGTATTGAGTAGAAGCCCCCTTTAGAGCTAGTACAGCCATGAATCTTCTTGGGAATGATGCAACAAGTTTTTCACACCTGGATTTGGGGATCCTCTGTCATTCTTCCTTTCAGATCCTCTCCAGTTCCGTCAAGTTGGATGGTGAACGTTGGTGGACAGCCATTTTCAGGTCTCTCCAGAGATGCTCAATTGGGTTTAGGTCAGGGCTCTGGCTGGGCCAGTCAAGAATGGTCACAGAGTTGTTCTGAAGCCACTCCTTTGTTATTTTAGCTGTGTGATTAGGGTCATTGTCTTGTTGAAAGGTGAACCTTCGGCCAAGTCTGAGGTCCAGAGCACTCTGGAAGAGGTTTTCATCCAGGATATCTCTGTACTTGGCCGCATTCATGTTTCCTTCAATTGCAACCAGTCATCCTATCCCTGCAACTGAAAAACACCCCCATAGCATGATGCTGTCACCACCATGTTTCACTGTTGGGATTGTATTGGGCAGGTGATGAGCAGTGCCTGGTTTTCTCCACCCATACCGCTTAGAATTATCACCAAAGTTATCAAAAAGTTCTATCTTCATCTCATCAGACCAGAGAATCTTATTTCTCATAGTCTGGTAGTCCTTCATGTGTTTTTGAGCAACTTCTATGCGTGTTTTCATATGTCTTGCACTGAGGAGAGGCTTCCATCGGGCTACTCTGTCATAAAGGCCAAACTGGTGGAGGGCTGCAGTGATAGTTGACTTTGTAAAACTTTCTCCCATCTCCCTACTGCATCTCTGGAGCTCAGACACAGTGATCTTGGGTTTGTTCTTTACCTCTCTCACCAAGGCTCTTCTCCCACGATTGCTCAGTTTGGCTGGACGGCCAAGTCTATGAAGACTTCTGGTGGTCCCAAACTTCTTCCATTTAAGGATTAGGGAGGCCACTGTGCTCTTAGGAACCTTGAGTAATGCAGAAATTATTTTGTAACCTTGGCCAGATCTGTGCCTTGCCACAATTCTGTCTCTGAGCTCCTTGGGCAGTTCCTTTGAGCTCATGATTCTCATTTGGTCTGACATGCACTGTGAGCTGTGAGGTCTTATATAGACAGGTGTGTGCCTTTCCAAATCAAGTCCTATTGACGCGCCCCTGGGCCTGTGTCGCGCTGCGTTGTGCATGCGGGAGCTTACCCGGAGCCGGATCTCTTGAGGGTTGTAGTCTCGTGGCGGTGATCCGGTCCGTGCCCAGGGAGTCAGACTAAGTGGCGCTGTATTAGCGGTAGATGTTGGACGACTACGCCACCCGTTGAGTACAGCTAAGGAGCTGCTGCTGCAGGGCAGACCGCTGAGGCCGGTGGTAGGATTGTGCAGCGTGATAGTATAACCCCCAACGGGAGGGGTATGGCCTCAGGGCAGCCGACGTGGATGATGGGGGTAGCAGGAACCACTCAGAGACGGTACGGTGTAGTTCAGGGTCTTTACTGGTGACAACGATAGACCCTCCCGGAGTACTGGCTAGCGATTGGGGCCTGGTCAGTCCTTGAGCAGATGGGATCTCCCCTGGCCAGGCGGAGTTGTAGGCCTCCCAAACTAACGATACTCTTCTGGCTACCTTGCTAGAAGCGGGTATAAGTAGCCCACGTCCCTGAGTGTACCGTGTGGTGCTCACCCGTATGGCCGGTGACTCGGGGCCTTCTAGTAGCTTCCGCTCCACGACGGCGGTGCTGGTCCCACGCGTGTGACCGTGCCTTCGGGTTTCTTGGCCAGAGGACCTGCAATCCCCTGCCAGTCGGTTTCTGCTGCTGGATAGGAGTTAGTCCCCACAGCCTCGGACTCCGGGTCCGGTGATAACTTCTCAGTCAGGGCGAGCTCTGCAGCTGCCAGCCCCTGACTCCTTGTAGCACTGCTCCCACAGAGCTCCTGATGTTCTTTCCTATATCTGCTTCTCTTCTCTGTCTCTACTTCTTCTCTACTCCTGGCATGGACCAGGAGCTGGGCCCAGCCGGAGCCACAGCTCCCTGTCAGCCCTCCTGGCTGAACTCTCCCTCTGAACTCTCTAACCCTGCCTCAGCCCCAGGTTTATATAGGGGAAGTTCTTCCCCTCCCAGGACTGGGCAGGAGGTGTGGCATGCATAGGATTCCTGACCAAGAGACCTCCCACCTGCTCTCAGACATAACATTGCTGTTACTGTGGAAACCAGACCCCTGGGGTGCCACATTCCCCCCTAGTGAAATTTAGTACTCCGGGACTAAACATATTTTTAGAAAAACATAACAAGGTATAAACAATAATAATACAATAAGAAAAACACATAAAGATGGTTACGGCGTGTCCGCAACCGGGTGCAGTTTTGAAGAAAAGCAAGGTGTCCATTTCACCAAAACAGGGAGACGTAACCAGGTAGGGGTCTGTCCTGCCCCGAGTCCTTAACAGTCTTTAGTCCATTCCTGGGTTACGCTCCAACCATGTACAAAGGATTCCCGGCAAATCCACCAAAGACTCCCATAAATTACTAGAAACACATAATTATTTACAGGATATGGCCGCTCTCAGTCCTCGGCCAGTGGGGATAAGGAATGGCTGCTCACAGTCCTCAGCCTGGTTTAAGAAAGGGGCACATGGGGAACAATTCACTAATCCCAACGGGGACCATATTTTAATTAGCAGCAGTCCTTGTACCCTTACGGGTAACTATTTACAGCTCTTTATTCACGCTACTTCCCTTCAGTAGCTATGTCTTCTTTGTGCTCCCTCCTGAGGGTAGTCCTCAGACCCGTCCGGGTCCTCTTGGCTTTCCTCGTATTGGTAGTACTGCAGCTCCTCCTCGGTTAGCTGGATTAGTATCTCTGCGACAGTCCTCCTCTCAGGTGGCCAGGACTTTACCTCCCTTTGGGCTGCCCCGGTTAATTGGGCCACCAGGATGCTCACTTTTTGCTCCCCTGTGAGGGGATACACCTGGAAGAGGCTATCCAGCTTTTCTCTAAAGTCATGCAGGGTATGTGACTCCCCTGAGTACTGGGGTAGCCAGGCTGCCCCCGGGATATAGGGCATGGTGAAAGGCATGACCGCAACAGCGGTGGCGCTGGCGGGGGTTGAAGCGGTGAAGCTCTCCTCCGTATCCGGCATCCTTCTCCCCCCTAGTGGACCGTGGCCTACCTTGCGATGATCCTCTTCCGTAGGCCGCGGCTCCGCAGTGGATCGTCAGGGTTGAGGACCTTCCGTCGCGCTCCTGTGACGTCGGCGTCTGCTGGGCTCCTTCCAGGACCTTACGCAACGTCCGGACGTGAGGCGGGGCTTCAGTTCTCGCGCGCTTTCGGAGTCCACGCCCCTCTTCTTCCCGCGCGGCGTCCTCAAGATGGCGTCCAATGGCGGGAAAACTCCACGTATGGCGGGAAGAAGGCCGAAGATGGCGCCGGATGGCGGGAAAACTCCACCGATGGCGGGAAGGAAGCGGAAGATGGCGCCGGATGGCGGGAATCTTCACCACAGGTAAGTTTGAACAGTCTTTTTCAGGCACGCAGTACCCGGTGGTTGCGGGCACGAAATCCTGCCGACTACGCCAAAAGTTGACGCGCCCCTGGGCCTGTGTCGCGCTGCGTTGCGCATGCGGGAGCTTACCCGGAGCCGGATCTCTTGAGGGTTGTAGTCTCGTGGCGGTGATCCGGTCCGTGCCCAGGGAGTCAGACTAAGTGGCGCTGTATTAGCGGTAGATGTTGGACGACTACGCCACCCGTTGAGTACAGCTAAGGAGCTGCTGCTGCAGGGCAGACCGCTGAGGCCGGTGGTAGGATTGTGCAGCGTGATAGTATAACCCCCAACGGGAGGGGTATGGCCTCAGGGCAGTCGACGTGGATGATGGGGGTAGCAGGAACCACTCAGAGACGGTACGGTGTAGTTCAGGGTCTTTACTGGTGACAACGATAGACCCTCCCGGAGTACTGGCTAGCGATTGGGGCCTGGTCAGTCCTTGAGCAGATGGGATCTCCCCTGGCCAGGCGGAGTTGTAGGCCTCCCAAACTAACGATACTCTTCTGGCTACCTTGCTAGAAGCGGGTATAAGTAGCCCACGTCCCTGAGTGTACCGTGTGGTGCTCACCCGTATGGCCGGTGACTCGGGGCCTTCTAGTAGCTTCCGCTCCACGACGGCGGTGCTGGTCCCACGCGTGTGACCGTGCCTTCGGGTTTCTTGGCCAGAGAACCTGCAATCCCCTGCCGGTCGGTTTCTGCTGCTGGATAGGAGTTAGTCCCCACAGCCTCGGACTCCGGGTCCGGTGATAACTTCTCAGTCAGGGCGAGCTCTGCAGCTGCCAGCCCCTGACTCCTTGTAGCACTGCTCCCACAGAGCTCCTGATGTTCTTTCCTATATCTGCTTCTCTTCTCTGTCTCTACTTCTTCTCTACTCCTGGCATGGACCAGGAGCTGGGCCCAGCCGGAGCCACAGCTCCCTGTCAGCCCTCCTGGCTGAACTCTCCCTCTGAACTCTCTAACCCTGCCTCAGCCCCAGGTTTATATAGGGGAAGTTCTTCCCCTCCCAGGACTGGGCAGGAGGTGTGGCATGCATAGGATTCCTGACCAAGAGACCTCCCACCTGCTCTCAGACATAACATTGCTGTTACTGTGGAAACCAGACCCCTGGGGTGCCACACTATCAGTTTAATTAAACACAGCTGGACACAATGAAGGAGTAGAACCATCTCAAGGAGGATCACAAGGTAATGGACAGCGTGAGACTTAAATATGAGTGTCTGAGCAAAGGGTCTGAATTCTTATGATCTTGTGATATTTCAGTTTTTTTCTTTTTTAATAAATTTGCAAAAATTTCTATATTTCTGTTTTTTTCAGTCAAGATGGGGTGCAGAGTGTACTTTAATGAGAAAAAAGAATGAACCTTTTAGAATTTACAAAATGGCTGCAATGAAACAAAGAGTGAAACATTTAAAGGGGTCTGAATACTTTCCGTACCCACTGTATATATTTATTCAGGATGTGGGGGGGGGCGCGGTCCCGGGCCCATCAGACTATAGTTACCCCACTGTATGTACATATATATACAATATTCATTTTTTAGAGTTAGGCATATAACAATTTTTTTTTTGTTTTTTTGACTTGTTTGCATTCTGTGCAATTTAAGGGTGTGGCATGCCCTTTGTTGAGCTGATTGGTATATATGTAGCTTACCACGGGCCTAGGTGGTCTGGAGTTGGGACCCGGTCCTATTTGTCTACCCTTTTATATGCATTACTTCAACTTTGATATACAGTAAGGTTTTTAATATAGGCAGTATAGGTACCGTCCCAATTTAGGGTCACCTTGCCGCTGGTGGGACGGCTTGTATACTTTTTTTGATCAAAAATAGTTCACTAAGTACCCTATATTTATTATGCAATTTTGCTTTACATTTATATATAATTATGGTAGGGTATGAGATATATTTTTGTCTTGCTTCTTTTTTGCTAGTGTGAACATGCCTCTGTTTCTTGTATGTCTGCCATCTTAGACCTCAGTTCACATTGTCTGGTTTTTTGACTTGTTTGCATTCTGTGCAATTTAAGGGTGTGGCATGCCCTTTGTTGAGCTGATTGGTATATATGTAGCTTACCACGGGCCTAGGTGGTCTGGAGTTGGGACCCGGTCCTATTTGTCTACCCTTTTATATGCATTACTTCAACTTTGATATACAGTAAGGTTTTTAATATAGGCAGTATAGGTACCGTCCCAATTTAGGGTCACCTTGCCGCTGGTGGGACGGCTTGTATACTTTTTTTGATCAAAAATAGTTCACTAAGTACCCTATATTTATTATGCAATTTTGCTTTACATTTATATATAATTATGGTAGGGTATGAGATATATTTTTGTCTTGCTTCTTTTTTGCTAATTTTTAACAACTGCATACCAATTCCGTCTTGTTTCAATGGCACTCTCATACATATACAGCGATGGGTGACATTGATGCCTGTTCCCCAGGTAGCACATTTTAATCCCCCAACTGGGGTTATAAAATCCTTGGGGATTAATTTCATAGTGCTTTTATGAATTTTTTTTATATAGTACTGTCCACACTGAGTATTTAATTCTCCCCTCTTTTCCTTCCTTTTTTTACTGTCCCATTTTACCATTCTTATTTGAATAAAAATGAATGAAAAACTAAAAATAAATACAATTGTTCACGTCCCCCACTCACCAACAGCGCTTCCGGCTGGAACATCACTCCGGACGGGCACAGGAGAGGGGCAGATTCGGGATGTTGCTCCCGCAACATTTCCACCTTGCCAGAGGACCCTACCATAGTCACTACCATGGAGTGGGAGCTGGAGGACTGCTAACAAAATTGTATTCATCTGAATGCTGGAACCAACGGTGCTGTACATACCTAGAACAAATGAACTCAGCTGTCTCCCTGCGGTGGATCAGGGGATACCTTGTGTAATATTAAAGATTTTCCTGCAAAAATTGATGAATATTCACAATTATTTTCTATTAGTCATTATTATAGGTGGAGATTGTCTTACTGACCCCACAGCCCTGGTGAGAAGGGTGGTCTCTAGAATACAGAAGGTCTTATTATGTCACAGTGGGGATGTGACCCTGGGCTCCCCAGGACGCCCAGCACCGAATCCAATTGGTTCCTGTGCATAAAACTTAGGTCGAGCCACATTTAGGTAAAAGGGTCCGAGTCTATGGATAAAATCTATGGATCAGAACATGTTTTTCCTACATTGACCATCATTTTTAGGTGTAACAGAATCACTGGTCCTCTCCTCCACTTTTGGCCGAAGTCTGGAGGATTACTGGGAAACATGGAACAGATGTTCTCCTGTTTGTAGCCCACCCATCAGACATGTATGTCGTAAACAACTGACACCCCATAAATGTCAGGAGGACTCTATTAAATACAAAGGGACATTAATCAATTTAAAAGTTTTATTTTTAAATTAAGAATTGCATGGAAGGACGAGGAGATGTTCTTGGAGGAGCCTCCTTCTTCAGCAGATGTTCCTTGCTGGTCAGGAGGCCACATGTAGATGGTGCCATTCCTTCCATACAGGTACAGCATTGATGGTGGATGTGCTGTACTTTCCTCAGGGTGCTAGACGTGGCGGTTTTCTGCCCTCGCGATGTTTATGGAGCCGCGGTGACAGACACCAAATAAGCAGCTTTCTCGGATGGAGTGAGCAGCCCTGGATAGTCCACGCCGGCAGGATGAGATCACCCGGCGGAAGAGAGAACCTATGAGAAGAGACGTAACACTGATGTCAGTAACAGGACTCCATATCAGAGGACACGGCTGTGCGGTCACTGTGGCCGGACGGCAGAGGAATCATCCATACACAGGTACGGGGGGATTGTCCGCCATCATACATGTGACAATCCCACCACTGACTGATCTGCTCCACGGCCGACACCACACAACATGGGGCTTATTGTCACACTCACCTCTTCTCCTTTCCCCTTCTTCTTCTCTCTCTGGTTTTTGTTGTTTTTTCGGTTTTCTTTTCCCCTGAACTGGAAATTCGAATAAAAAACAAGAAAAAGATGTTGATTATAATCTCCTAAGAGATGAGCTTTGTATGGTTCTATAGGATGGTGTTATTCTCGTGGCTTGTAGCCCTGGTAATCGATTATTGTCCCATAATGGGGGAAATATGTCACACATACATAACATCAGCAGAGGGGTGAGAATTAGATTACCCAGAGAACTGATTAATATGAAACCTGCCATGTGGGGTCTCGACAAGGAGCTATGTCCCTTCTTACCATGACATTACTTGTAATGTGCCGCAGTGTTGCCTTATAATCAGTTACATAAACCTCAGTGTAACATTGAGGCCATAAAGGGGTCAGTATGGGCCATATGGGGCCGTGGGCGCAGGATTCGGGTCAGTTTGGCAGAAGACTGAACGGCCCCTTAGAACTTTTAACGCATAAAAGAATGGAGATTTTTACAGAATGAACTGCTCATCGCTTTATAGGGAGAAAAAAGTAGTAATTTTCTGATCCTTTATGTGCACATTCACATTACATGTTTTGACCACAAACTGTGATAGGATGTCATATAGACCTGTACACACCTGACAATGGGGAGGACTCGCTGTAATTAGCAGTGAAACACTGCTTGTCTCCATCAGGTTTAGAAGGGGAAGATTCTTGCTGCCTGTTTGGTAGAAGAAAAACATAAATTACAAGCGAAAACAATACAAAATGGACGAACACCCGTCTGCAAGGCCGGTTAGGACATTTGGATAACATGGAGGAGGCACCCTGCTCAGGACCCACTTCTATCACTAAGAATGGAGAATCGCTAGTAATATTGGCCTGTAATGAACTGGAAATGATTGACTGGTTGCAATGATCGGCTGTTATCGCCGGCGTTATCACAAGCCAGAACCACAGTGATCATCAATCATGGGGTGGTGGCGCTGGATATAGTGCTGAGTTACACTTATCTTACAGTTGATCTTCTGATATATCAGATCCAAACCCGATAATAATAATTTACTCACATGTCTGAGTGTTTTGCACTCTCTGGGGAATACACTGGAGGTGGCTTCAGTTCTTCATCGTTCATCACCCTGGTATTGGTGGAACAGAGCTAAAACATAGAGAAAAATAAAATAAATATATATTTAAACTTTATTTTAATTATAAGTTTTATAGATCTTACCGGTCACACTTACTTTAGAAAGCCTTTGAGACGATGATATAAAGTTCAGGCTTTCTGGCCAGTTATTATCCTCGCTTGTGTCCCCCTCATCTGAATCAATAAGTTCGTAATTGCTACATTGAGCTGAAAAGCACAAGTGTTATTAGAGATTATTAGTATGAGACCCGATCACGGAAAGTCACCATTTTATCACTAAAAATGATTGGGACTGATTGTCACAAAATATGAAAGACAAGACACACAAAAGCTTTCTGCAGATGACGTCTCCTTCTACTTACGGTCAAAGTAGCCAGTGTCCTCTTCTGACTCAAAGTTAGGAATGAAATGTGGCTCTTTACTTAGAAGACTGTCAAAGTCTATGCCACATAGGAATGGATGCATTTTGATCTCTTTCGCTCCTCCTGGGAAAGGAAGACAATAAAAAGTGATCTAGACATTATCAGATAGACAGCTCCATATCTGAACAGTTTATGTTACTCTGAACTAAAGACGTAACAGAGCTGATGTGAAGAAAAGTTGCTGAAAGTAAAGCAGAGAACCTCAGTGCTGATCCTCAGGGGCGTGATCATTTGTCTGGTCACAGATGTGTAATAATTCATTATTAATACTATTATATACATTACCTGTCCCAAGTCTATGTGCCGGATCTTTTCTGAGCAGCTCAGTGATGATGTCCTGAGCATCAGGTGGAGGAGTGCGATTATCAAATGTCCAAGTTATCTCATCTGTTATATTAAAAGAAAATGTTACAGAAAATAAAACCTCTTCATTTACTTTATTAAAACAAAAATCTTTTGGATTAACACAACAAGTAGCTAAACCACAGAACCAATCTAAGCAAATAACAATGACACCACACCGCATTCAGATTATTTTACTTACCCCTTAATATACTGCAGTAAGTCTCATATTTGGAATCCCCATGAAATGGTACACGGAATAGCAGGAATTCGTGTAGGATGATCCCTACCGACCACCAGTCCACAGGCCGCCCATAGCCTTCCTGTAAGATGACTTCAGGGGCGATGTATTCAGGGGAGCCAGCAATCTGGAAAGCAACAGAAGAAGGAGATGAGGAGCTGAGAAAATAATTGTGACGAATAACATCAGAGGAAAACGTTTTCTAGATGAGAAGATATCAGAGAAGAAGAAATAGATGAGAAGAGTAAAGAACAAGATCCTGTAAGTAAAGCCGACCTCATCATCACGGAACTCTCTGGTGACGTCCTCGGTTGGAGCCTCGTAGGTTTCTGATGTTGGTCTCATGAGGCCGAGTTTGGAAAGTCCGAAGTCCGTGACTTTAATATGACCAGATGCCGATACCAGGAGGCTGTGAAAAAACAGACGGTGTCAGCCCCAAGTAATAACCCATAGACTTTATGACAATCTCTAACTTTCTTCCTCCTAGAGGGGGCACTTACTTCTCAGGCTTCAGGTCTCGGTGCACCACACCAAAGCTGTGCAGGTATTCCACAGCCAGGACTGTTTCTGCAATGTACTTTCGGGCCAAGGGGACAGGTAAAGGTCCATAGATGTTCATAAGACTGCCACAGTCTCCTCCTACAGGAGAAAGCAAATATGACAGGAGAGGGTTTGTTACAATGTAAATTACACCTGATGCGTGTGAATGAGAAATAAGCGGAGACATTGGGGCAGGATGTCACACATAGAGATATACTGTGTAATAATGCAAAAGAAAAACAATGGAGCGTACCCTACTAGTAACTAGGACTGCGCTGAATGTCTATGAAGCCAAACCACAAATGTGCAAAAGCTGCAGAAATAAGTGCAAGGAAACAACGTCCCATATAAAAATGTGAAGCTATACTATGTATATAGATGTGTATGTGCAGTGTGTGTGTATATAGCTGTGCATGTGCAGTATATGTGTATATAGCTGTGTATGTGCAGTATATGTGTATATAGCTGTGTATGTGCAGTATATGTGTATATAGCTGTGTATGTGCAGTGTGTGTGTATATAGCTGTGTATGTGCAGTATATGTGTATATAGCTGTGTATGTGCAGTGTGTGTGTATATAGCTGTGTATGTGCAGTATATGTGTATATAGCTGTGTATGTGCAGTATATGTGTATATAGCTGTGTATGTGCAGTATATGTGTATATAGCTGTGTATGTGCAGTATATGTGTATATAGCTGTGTATGTGCAGTATATGTGTATATAGCTGTGTATGTGCAGTATATGTGTATATAGATGTGTATGTGCAGTATATGTGTATATAGCTGTGTATGTGCAGTATATGTGTATATAGCTGTGTATGTGCAGTGTGTGTGTATATAGCTGTGTATGTGCAGTGTGTGTGTATATAGCTGTGTATGTGCAGTATATGTGTATATAGCTGTGTATGTGCAGTGTGTGTGTATATAGCTGTGTATGTGCAGTATATGTGTATATAGCTGTGTATGTGCAGTATATGTGTATATAGCTGTGTATGTGCAGTATATGTGTATATAGCTGTGTATGTGCAGTGTGTGTGTATATAGCTGTGTATGTGCAGTATATGTGTATATAGCTGTGTATGTGCAGTATATGTGTATATAGATGTGTATGTGCAGTATATGTGTATATAGCTGTGTATGTGCAGTATATGTGTATATAGCTGTGTATGTGCAGTATATGTGTATATAGATGTGTATGTGCAGTATATGTGTATATAGCTGTGTATGTGCAGTATATGTGTATATAGCTGTGTATGTGCAGTGTGTGTATATAGCTGTGTATGTGCAGTGTGTGTGTATATAGCTGTGTATGTGCAGTATATGTGTATATAGCTGTGTATGTGCAGTATATGTGTATATAGCTGTGTATGTGCAGTATATGTGTATATAGCTGTGTATGTGCAGTGTGTGTGTATATAGCTGTGTATGTGCAGTATATGTGTATATAGCTGTGTATGTGCAGTATATGTGTATATAGATGTGTATGTGCAGTATATGTGTATATAGCTGTGTATGTGCAGTATATGTGTATATAGCTGTGTATGTGCAGTGTGTGTGTATATAGCTGTGTATGTGCAGTATATGTGTATATAGCTGTGTATGTGCAGTGTGTGTGTATATAGCTGTGTATGTGCAGTGTGTGTGTATATAGCTGTGTATGTGCAGTATATGTGTATATAGCTGTGTATGTGCAGTATATGTGTATATAGCTGTGTATGTGCAGTATATGTGTATATAGCTGTGTATGTGCAGTGTGTGTGTATATAGCTGTGTATGTGCAGTATATGTGTATATAGCTGTGTATGTGCAGTATATGTGTATATAGATGTGTATGTGCAGTATATGTGTATATAGCTGTGTATGTGCAGTATATGTGTATATAGCTGTGTATGTGCAGTGTGTGTGTATATAGCTGTGTATGTGCAGTATATGTGTATATAGCTGTGTATGTGCAGTATATGTGTATATAGCTGTGTATGTGCAGTGTGTGTGTATATAGCTGTGTATGTGCAGTATATGTGTATATAGCTGTGTATGTGCAGTATATGTGTATATAGATGTGTATGTGCAGTGTGTATATAGCTGTGTATGTGCAGTATATGTGTATATAGCTGTGTATGTGCAGTATATGTGTATATAGCTGTGTATGTGCAGTGTGTGTGTATATAGCTGTGTATGTGCAGTATATGTGTATATAGATGTGTATGTGCAGTATATGTGTATATAGCTGTGTATGTGCAGTATATGTGTATATAGCTGTGTATGTGCAGTATATGTGTATATAGCTGTGTATGTGCAGTGTGTGTGTATATAGCTGTGTATGTGCAGTATATGTGTATATAGCTGTGTATGTGCAGTATATGTGTATATAGCTGTGTATGTGCAGTATATGTGTATATAGCTGTGTATGTGCAGTATATGTGTATATAGCTGTGTATGTGCAGTATATGTGTATATAGCTGTGTATGTGCAGTGTGTGTGTATATAGCTGTGTATGTGCAGTATATGTGTATATAGCTGTGTATGTGCAGTATATGTGTATATAGCTGTGTATGTGCAGTGTGTGTGTATATAGCTGTGTATGTGCAGTATATGTGTATATAGCTGTGTATGTGCAGTATATGTGTATATAGCTGTGTATGTGCAGTGTGTGTGTATATAGCTGTGTATGTGCAGTATATGTGTATATAGATGTGTATGTGCAGTATATGTGTATATAGCTGTGTATGTGCAGTATATGTGTATATAGATGTGTATGTGCAGTGTGTGTGTCATGACATGATTATATTTAAATATGTCCTTTTTTTTTTTTTAAATAAATGTGTATTGTTGTTTATGAGAAAACAATAAGGCATCCCCTAAAAATAAGCCCTAACCCATCTTTTGGAGCAAAAAATTGATATAAGACCCTGTCTTATTTTTTGGAAAAACACTGTACAAACTGTAAAAATTCAGTCAAACCCTCCTTTATCTATAGTGAAAATTTCTGCCACATAATCATTTTTCTGGCATGTTGTTAACAGATAACTTATAGTAAAAGCAGTGTGGACATGTAACCATCTATGTGGTCACATTCTGCTTATGGAGAAGGTCCTAGAGATGAGCAGACCAGCGCTGGATATAGATACGATGGAGATGTCCTACCTGGTACATACTCCATGACCATGCACAGATGACGTGTAGTTGGAAAGGAGCACAACATGGAGGCCACGAAGGGACAATCTGCGAATGTTAGGATGTCCCTCTCTAGAAAGGCCCGTTCAAGTCTTACTGGATCTTTCAGCTTCTGCTTGTCCAGTTTCTTCATGGCGTATAACTGTTTGGAGTCTTTTTGGCGCACTAAGTGGACGGTTCTGTAGAGGAAGAAAATCGGTGGTTTATAATGTATTCTTACTAACAGTCTGTCTATAGACCTCATCACATCTCCTGTACTAATGGTGAATACTAGATGAGCTGCCGTCGCTACATAGATGATCTCCACTGGGAGGTCCTCATCCATGCCCCATCGTAAATGAATTGAATAATGACAATTAGATGTGCACAGAAGAGATGAGAGAATAAAATACAATGGATTAGAATTCTACTCAAATTTTACATATATCCGCATTGGCCAAAATAGCGAAATTTTTGTAATTCTCTTCCTCATGGATTCGGCAAAATGGTGAACATTGGCTACTATTTTCTAAACCTTAAAAGTCCGTCAAAATGTTAAAAAATAAACAAACTCTTACACTTACCTCTCTGGCTCCTCTATCTCAACCTTTTGGTCCTCACTGTACTTTCAAATCTGCTGCCAGTGCTGAAGAACAAGAAAATGTCTAAGGCTGAGACAGGACTTCTGGCATTGATGACGTCTAGGAAGATTCTGCACAAACGCATAAAAGGTCATGGTGGCATGACATTGCAAATCTTCCTGCTCTTGCATAGAATCCTCCTGGACCTTCTCCAAGCTAGAAGTTCTGGCCCAGCGTGAGCGGCAGCAATCTGAAGACGCGGTGAGGATCGGACAGATGAGGCTGAGAAGCGGAGGGGTCGGAGAGCTGAGCAGTAAGGTCAGTATGAGTATTTTTTCCATTTTGTACAACTTACATTTATTAAGATCTGGGGTCTGGAGAGAACCCAGAGCGTAATAAGAGATATTACATTTGCCGAGTGATAACTTCTACGTCAATCACATTTCCCAGGAAAGTCTGCACGAAAGGCGAATGTGAATTATGCCAGATCCGCTCTTCTCTAGAGAACAGGGATGTGGACTCCAATAATTCCTCTATGGTAACACTGTACGGGCACAGAGACAGAGGGATCGTCATAAGGAGCCCTAGAAACCGAATATTATGCCGACATCAAGCTCACCCAAAAGCTCCACAGCTGAACTGTTTGATCTGTTCGTAGTCGCTCTTACAAGGATTTCTCCCTGGGTTCAATGATCCGATCAAGGCCTAGAAATAATAAGAAATGGCATTAAAGCATAAAATCTGCAGAAAGATAACATCTGTGGATGCCGGACCCCCACAGACAACATTATGTATATGGGATATCCCCCATACACAGACATCACTGTACTGCAGGGGAGGAGACAGGAGATCACATAGCGGGGGCAGGAATAATAATGCCGCCATCACACACAATAGATCTGATCTACATGAAGAATAGGGATATCCCCTCGTCATATGGGGGATAATATTATATGTGTAATTCACCCCCGTTACTTGATCATACACAGACGTCTCCGCTGATACTTACACTGACAGATTCCTGGACCTCGGGGGTCTCACATATTCCACCGTCAGTAATTGCCGGCACAGATATTCCTATAATAATGAGGAAACGTTTTGTATTAGACGATATCAGTACATAATATATAACATCCATATTAAGAAGGAGATGAGACGGGCTCTGTACACGGTGTAATACTGGTATATGGGATTCTGCACACAACGTATATATTTATGGCTCCTCCATAGATGGATATTCTGGACCATAAATGGCCATTGTTCAGGATCTGATTCATCCTAGAACAATTACATGATCGGGGACCTAGGAGCCTCCTTGTACATGATAAAGAAGAGCACAGAGGAGAGAAGCAGAATTACCTGCGCCCCCTCCATTATAGTCTATAAGGGGCTCCGGAGCCGTCACCGGCCTCATACAGAGGATGGAGAGTAAATCTACATGTTCTCTGCCGTTCTCTATAATATCTCGATATGTGAATGTAAGAATATTAGATGATTGCTCACCTTCCATCAGATCAGTGTTCAGCCCCTGCTGACTGGTATTAGGGTCCGGGATAGTCAGGTTTTCCCCCTCTTCAGAGTCACCTTCTGATGTTTCCTGTTCGTCACAATATGTACAATTAATGTATCATTTCACAAATACTAAATCACCGTATACAGTCCGTCCTCGACTTAGAAACATCTGACTTACAAACGACTCCAAGATACAAAGGGTTGATGATGAAAAAAAAAGCTAATATTCACCACTCTCCTCTCCGGCCGCCCCGCTGCTCACCACCTATCGTCCAGTCCTCTTCTTTCCAATGTCATGTGCTACTTCTCCGGTCTCTTCACTATAGTGCAGGACTTCTGGCCACATTCAGGACCCAGATTTCACTGCTCATCATAAGGTCATAAGGATGAGACGGGAAGTCCTGCCCCATAGTGAAGAGGCTGGAAATGTGGCACACTATGATGGAATAAGAGGACCGGGTGGCGGACAGCGAGCAAAATATTATTGTTTTTTTTTACTCTTTCCATTTTACATTCAAATTTGGGTTACAAACAAAACTATAGGATATATCTAGTTCATAACCCAAGGACGGCCTGTACATAAGGCAGGAAGGACTAAACCTGGATCTATGGGATAATCTCATTACTGGACGGACTCTACATAAGGCACGAAGTACTAAACCTGGATCTATGGGACAATCTCAGTATTGGACGGACTATACATGGCCGCTCCCTCCAGAAAATCAACATGAATATATAAGGGACTTGTATCTACAACTGTTCTCTAATAACTTCTATTGTCAGAACTGCAGCATTTAGAAGAATGAAGATTGTGATGATGAAGTGAGACAGAGGTGGAAACACAACCTCTGCATCGCTGAGTACAGAATGTCACTACAGAGGGTTGAGCTGCAGAGACAGGCTGCCATAGAACATCCTGCGCCTCTGACATCATAAATCTGCCACTCTGCTATTTGACGGCTAATCTGGAGAAGATTAGACCAGGACGTGTGATATAGAAAGTGATGGATCCTTACCAGACGCTCCAGTGAGCCGGCCGGACGCTCCAGTACATACAGGACATTTTGTGCCAGTTGTATAATAAAGGCCAATTCTCCACTTGTGGATTTTTCTTCAGCCTATAAAGATGGAAATAAATAGAAAAGGAAAATCATGAGAGAACATGGAGGAGGCCGATTATGTCACCACTTTACTCCTGCGATCTGCTCTACAATTACTACATATCTAGTGACTTAGTGCCGGTTATATATTATATTATTATCGGCCTAAAGAACTATTTTATGTGAATAAACTTATATTCTGTTATTATAACTTTTCGATGTTTTATGCAGATTTCTGCCACTTACCTGTTGCACCAATGTCCTGATGTTCTTCTGTAAATGCTCAAGATATGCTGAGCTCATACGACCTTGCTGATATTTGGTCAGGCAGTCTCTCAACAGCTCCATAACCAGCCGGTAAGTGAAGCTGAGGACGCCATCGGGTAGCGGCAGCACAATGTCAGGGGCATAGGTGGTAAGAATCCCCTGCAGCAGTGCCAACACCTGAAAATTGTCTGAAGGAATTTCAGACATTTCAAATAAATCCAAATAAATCCAAATCGCAGTGAGTAAATCACTAGCTATGTAGCTAATCACCAACAACAATGACACCGGAATGTCAAAGTGACACTGGAGCTGTAAACACTGGCACAAGTAATGGTGGTGCATTATGATGTCATAATATCATCACGGAATGTTGAGATGTTACCATATATGGAGCTTCTCTCCATAAAAGGAAGTTGCCTAGCAACACAAGCAGCAACTCTATAGGCTGTCGGCAGTGAGCATTGTCAGAGGTAAAAATAAAGCAAGTGTCAGAGGCAAGCATTAATAAGTTATTAAAAAAAGCCCTGCATCCACTCCTATGTCACTAGGTAAAAAAATAATGACTCTACTTCTTTGGTGAATTATAACCCCCAGAATGCCCTGGAAGCTGCAGAAATTCAAGAAATGCTGTGAGTTGTGGTTCTCTCCAAAGGCAAAAGGATTGTAGTCAACCACATGTGACATAAATGGCCCCTATGGGATCTTCAAGGGTTTGTTCAGCGCCGCTTACTTCCATACTGGGAGGTGACATCACGTCTACAGATACATGATGGGACGGTGTAAGTGTGGCCGCCATCATGCCTGTGACTTGGTAGGTTCCTCAGACGGCAGCTCACTCACCTCCCAATGTGGAAGGAAGCGGCCGGAGAACACTTTTAATCTATAAAAGAAATAAAGATTCCACCAAATCCGTGTAGAATATTTTTTGTTCTTTTCACTACACAAAAAAAAAATGATGAAAACATCTCATGTACCGCGCACTGTTACCCATAAATATTGTAGCTCGTTACATTAAAAAAAGCTCTTGCCTAAATCTAAGCAGAAAAATGAAAGTTATGGGTCAATGATTAAAAAAGCAAAATAAACTGGATATCTGTGTAATTGTATCAACCTGCAGAATAAAGATAATTTGTCTACAGTGAGCGGCAAAAAAAAGGAAAATAAAAAAGTGATGGAAGATTTATTTATTTATTCATCGTCACTCATATCATACCATTAAAAAAGAAAGAAACTGTAGTGGTGGTGAATTCTGATGTCATAATAGCGGTGATGTCATCATGGAATCTTGTGAGGGAATCTTATATGGAGCTTCTCACCTTATAAGGAAGTTGCCTAGCAACAGTGAAGATGGTAAAACCATAGGGTGAGCATCAGTGCTTGTATGTAAGAGGAAGCTGTGGGCACCGGGCTCTTCTCATCAGTGAGGGGATTTATAAATATATTTATTAATATCTGTATACACAATAAAAATCATAATTACGTATTTATAAGAAATCCGGATTCAGGATCTAAAAGAAATATCTTTACTGAGGGTCCACGGACTGAAAGTCAGAAGCCCACGCCTCACCACCCCCCAACTTCCCAAGATGGGGGTCTCTACAAATATGACCCTGCCTGCACTCCTTATTAAAGAAATAGAAGAACTGGGAGGACTATTGAGTTACACCTTAGATATAGACAAAACTGAGACCTTATTATTAAGAAGCCCTTCAAAGCCACTATGGACAAAGAGATTCCAGTTCTGCTGGATTGAAACAGCGCTGAAATATTTGGGGATATACAGTGACATGTTAAAGTTTGGGCCACCCCCGGTCAAAATTAATGTTATAGTGAACAGCTAAGCAAGTTGAAGATGAATTGATCTCTAAAAGGCCTAAAGTTAAAGATGACGCATTTCCTTTGTATTTTAGGCAATATATATATATATATATATATATATATATATATATATATATATATATATATATATGTATATATATATATATATATATATATATATATTGAAGTTGAAAAGAGGATGGCTTCTAAAATGATAATGATCCTAAGCACATGTCACAATCCACAATAGACTTCAAAAGGAGCAAGCTGAAGGTTTTACAATGGCCCTCACAGTCCTCTGATCTGAACATCATTGAAAATCTTTGGCTCAACCTCAAAATAGCAGTGCATGCAAGACAACCCAGGAATCTCACAGAACTGGAGTAAGGCTATGTGCCCATGATGCAGAAATGCTCCGGATTTTTTCCTGAGCATTTCTGCATCTCCCTGGCAGAAAAAACGCATGCGGATTGTACATGCGGATTGTACATGCGTTTGTTCTGCCAGGGACAAGCGTATGTCCCGCTTTTTTCACATGCGATTTCGCATGCGGAGTAATAAGCGCTTTTCCAACCAATTTTAGCATCACTTGGAAAAGTGCTTGACAACTTGGTCACACTATATAAATCTATGCAACCGTCATGAATTTATATTGTGTGACCAAGTAATAGTTAAAAAGAATGGTAAAAAAGTAAACATTATACTTACCTTCTGATGGCCCCCGGTCTCCTTCTCCGGTGCGTCCAGTGTGTTTGGCAGCTCACAGTGGTCTAAAAGGACCTTTCATGACGTCATTTAGTCATGTGACAGGTCACGCGACCGCCGACGTCAGCGGTCACGTGACCCTTCACATGACTAAATGACGTCATGGAAGGTCCTTTTAGACCATTGTGAGCCGCCGGGGACCCAGGACACACCGCTAAGGAGACAGGGGGCCATCAGAAGGTGAGTATAATGTTTTATTTTTTATTTTAAATTCTTTTTTTTTGCAGGTACCATGGTACCCAGGTCTGGATGAGAGTCTCCTCTTCTCCAGAACAGGGTACCATCCGCACATTGAGTCGCTTAATATCCTCATGTGCACATGTAGTCATGTGGATATTATATGATTCAATTCAAGTCAATGGCGGTACGCAAAATTAATGGTAGTGCTGCGGATTTTTACGCAATGATAATCCGCAGCAGAAATTTCCACAGCACGTGCATAGCACATGCGGATTATCATTTGGGAACATTGCAGACCTTCTACCAAGCGTTTTTTAAGCATTTCCGCGGCGGAATTGCAGCTGTGGAAACGCTTAAAAAACGCATCGTGGGCACACAGCCTTATAATCCAAGGAAGAATGGATGAAAATCCCTCAAATAAGAATTGAAAGACTTTTGTCTGGTTACAAAATGCGTTTACAAGCTGTGATACTTGCAAAAGGGGGCGCTACTAGGTACTAACCACACAAGGCACCCAAATTGACGAAATTATGGCAAAATATCCAAATATAAGCCAGTTATATCACATCTGTCATCATCATTAATCTAACAAAACAAGACTGGGACCCCAAATCATTCAATGGCTTTCCAAAGTGAATATAATGAAAGGACAAGTATCCTTGAATGATACATTTCTCTATGCCCTTATAGACAATGCTAAACACAAACTCCAATGACAAAATATGGAATATGGATGATCCAAATCTAACTCATTCAAACATATTGGATTCTTTAGTTCAAGCACAAAAATATCTTCAATCATCCAGGTATCTAGAAAAGAGGCTAAAAGTTTGTCCCAGGTCGTACTGGACCCCCTCAAGGGGATATAGAATGGGACTATACACAACAAATAACTCCAAAAGCAAATCTTTATCATTGCTTATGGGGATGTCCAAGTATCCAAACTTTCATTTGCAATGACACACTTCACTAATTTTGTACCACAAGGTCATCTATGGTTCTATCTTTTGTTACATGAACCCAGAAATGTATCAATATAAGAAAGGGGCGAATAAATTGTTACAGGAGTGAAATCTGTTATTCACACCTAGGTCCAGAAACAACCACAGCCCTTCAAACTGTTTCTGTAAAAAATGTCATCATATCTATTCAAAACGGTCTGGGTAGAAGCTTCATTATCATTACATAAGGAAAATAAGCTTAAATATTAGAACAAATTCATAGACTGCACAAATGTTATTCAGTTTGTTTCTGTTGAAAACTGTTTTTGCTCCCACTTACTGCATAGTGCATTGCATGTTTACAATTTATTGACGCTTTTTTTATTTTAATGTTGTATTCCAATAAAAATATTTCAGGTTCTATAAAAAGAGCTTGATTATTGTATCATAATGATGATTAAAAGCCTGATGTTACCATTTAACTGCAGTAAATTTATCACTTAAACATGAGCTATGTATGAGGGAGTTGGACTCTGGGAAATTGAGGAGTCGGACATTTCTCTTCTCGACTCCACAGCCCTGCTATAAACACTGGTATAAGTAATGATGGTAAATTCATGGAATCTTGTAGTAATGTCATCATGGAATCTTGAGATGTTGCCTTATATAGAGCACCTCACCTTATAAAGAGGTTGCCTAGCAAGAAATAAGGCAGCAGTACTACAGGCTGAGCATCAGTACCAGATGCAGACATGGAGGAAAGAGCTGTGGGGGCTTTACTCCTCTGACCAGTGGGGGGATTTTTATGTTCTAAGATAAATCATTTATATCTGTTATACACAGTAAAATGTATATTATTACTAGTGATGATCAAGCACTAAAGTGCATGGGAGCTCGTTGCTCGAGTCAAGAAAATCATAATGCTTGGGTGCTCAACCCAAGTAGCGAGCTCAATGTGAGCCAATGGGAAACTTCAGCATTTTTTCGGCACCCCCCCCTCCCCGGGGTCTGGAGGGGGCCTATAAATTGGCCATGATATGGGAACAGCATGGGGAAGACCCCTGGAAGCATCTCTGTCTCCCAGGCCACTGCTGTGAACAATATTGTCAGAGTATTATGCCACTTTTTTATGGACTCACAATAAATCATACAATTACGAAACCAAAATGGATTTTCCAGCAAAAAATGTTAAGGAACATCCTTTCCAGGGTAATGACTTATATATAAGGCAAAATAAATAACCAAAAACAAAAATGGCTCCTCCACACCTTGGGCTATGTTCACAAGTAGCGTTTTTGATGCAATTTTGCACTTTTGCATTGCTTTCAATGGTGAAAAATACATTTACTAGTAAAAGAAATTTTAACATTTTACTACCTTATCTTGTCATGTGGTGTGTGAGACATGATCAGACAAATCCTGTTATATTTATGAAGGAGGGACTGTCAAAAGTCACAAAGCCTATATTTACAAGGCCATTAGGCAGCTCTTACTATTGTTAGAGGGCCAGCAGTCGATCGTCACTATTGTTAGAGAGCCATCAGCCGGCTATGCTTTGTTGTTCCCATTATAAAGGAGTGGGTCTCCTATACTGTTATTGCATATGCAGTGACTGCAATGGCTGCCAAAAATTAGGACACACTTCAATACCCCTTTGAAGAGACGTAGAGGAGGGCCTCATTAAAAAATGTTCCCATTATAAAGTAGTGGGTCTCCTATACTGTTATTGCATGAGCAGTGACTGCAAGGGCTTACAAAAATTTGGACGCACTCCAATACCCCCTTTGAACAGACGTAGAAGAGGGCCACATTAAAAAAAATGTTCCCATTATTAAGGAGCGGGTCTCCAACACTGGTAATGCCTATGCACTAAGTGCAAAGGCTGTCAAAATTTAGGACGCAACCAAATACCCCATTGAAGAGACATAGAGGAAGTCCTCATTAAAAAAATTGTTCCCATTATTAAGGAGTGGGTCTCCTACACTGGTAATGCCCATGCACTAAGCGCATGGGCTGAAAAACATTTACCCATGGGGGGTATACATGACCATACTGTATAACATACAGAATGTTAGAGGTAGGCCTAAAAATATTTCTTACGGGCAACTTAAACACCTTTTAAAAAAATTATGTGGGTGTTGCATGATGGTCACCCTGTTGATATGGTGATGGATGATGAGGAGAAGGAGAAGGAGGAGGGTGACATAAAACAAACAAAATCAGGAAGCGTATACCCATGTCTGGGTGTGAAGAGGTGCATGGGAATAGACCCCCCCAACAAAAAACACTGAATTTGACTTTATGTTCTGCTGCTATCATCCGGTGGTGTTGAGAAGTCTGGCCTAATCCAGCCCTTGCTCATTTTGATAAGAGTCAGCCTGTCAGCATTTTCAGTTGACAGGGAGATGCACTTTTCAGTTATAATACCCCCAGTGGCACAATAAACCCGCTCTGAGAAAATGCTGGCGGCAGGGTAGGCCAGGACCGCCAAGGCGTAGAGAGACAGTTCATGCCTCATGTCCAGCTTGGATACCCAATAGTTATAAGGCACAGAGGAATCACAGAAGACGTTGGTACAGTTGGCAAGGTACTCCTTCAGCATCTTTCAAAACTTTCTCCTCCTTGTCAGAGTACCCAACGCATCAGGGCAGGGGCACTGGGAGTGTCTGAGAAAACTGTCCCAGACCTTTGACAGTGTTCCCCTACCTCTGCTACATCGTATTTGTGTCTCCCTCACCTGTACTCTTTGGTTGTCCAACAAACTGTGACCTTCGCTGCCAGCATTTTCAGATGGGAATTTTTTTAATAATTCTACAACAAGGGCCTTCTGGTACTGCAACATTTTATTAGACCGCTCTGCCCCGAGAAGGAGAGATAGAAAGATGTCCTTGTAGCATGGGTCTAGAAATGTGACAAACCAGTAATTATTGTTGGCCAAAATGCGTGGGTCACGGGAAAGGCAGTGGAACATAAAGTCAGCTATGTGTGCCAGACTGCCAACAGCCAAGACTTCCCTGTCCTGACCCAGAGGACCACTGTCCATGCTCTCCTCGTCCTCTTCCTTGTTCTCCCTCTCCTCAGGCCATCCACATTGAACAAACGGTATGACTGTTGTGTGCGTAGTACCGTCTGTAGTGCAGGAAAACAGCTCCTGTTCCTCCTCCTCTTCCTCATTATCACCCAATCCATGTTGAGATGAGATGAGGCTGGGCTTTGTGACATCACCTTGTATAGTTCCTTGCTCCATCTCATCGTGCTCCGCCTACAATGCCTCCTCTTTAATTGTGAGCACAGAGCATTTCAGTAGACAGAGAGGCAGGATGGTGATGCTAATTATGGCGTCATCGCCGCTCATCATCTTGGTGGAGTCCTCAAAGTTTTAGAGGACGGCACAGATGTCAGACATCCAGGCCCACTCATCAGCTCTAATTTGCGGAGGCTGACCTGAATACCGATGGGGATGTTGAAGCTAGAACTCAACAACTGCCATCTGCTGCTCACAAATCCTTCCCAACATATGAAACATTGAGTTCCATCGTGTGGTGACATCGCACACGAGTCAGTGAGTTGGTATGGCTAGGGTGGGGGAAGCTGTAAGTGACTTCCTGAAATGGGCACACACGTGGCGTTCTTTCACAAGCAGGTCATGCAGATCCGTGTAGGTTTTGAGAAACCGCTGAACCACTAGATTGATCACATGGGCCAGGCACGGCATGTGTGCGAGTTTGCCAAGCCTCAGAGTCACAACCATGTTCCGGTCATTGTCAAACATGATCTTGCCTGGCTGTAAGTTTAACAGTGACAGCCACAGATCTGCCTGCTCTATTACAGATGTCAACAACTTTGCAGCGGTGTGCAGTTTGTCACCTAAGCATATCAGCTTCAGCAGTGCCTGTTGACACTTGGCCGAAGCAGTGCTATAGTGCTTCCAGTCTCCGACTGAAGTGGTCATTTCGGAGATGGAGGCTGATGAGGAGGAGTTTCAGAAGCTGTAGAATCTGATGGCAACCCTGGTTGACCCTGGGCCCGCAATCCGTTCTGGCCACAAGCACTTGTCCACGTGCCCGTGGTTAGGTGGACCTTCCCAGTGACTGTGTTGGTAAGGGCACGTGAAATGTTCTGGGACACGTGCTTGTGTAAGGCGGGGACGGCACACCGGGAGAAATAGTGGTGGCTGGGGACCGAGTACCGAGGGGCACCCGCCGCCATGAATTTGCCGAAAGATTCTGTCTCCACAAGCCTAAAAGGCAACATTTCAAGTGCAAGCATTTGAAAAATGTGGCAGTTTAGTATTGTGGCCTGTGGGGCGTTAGCTGCATATTTGCCCTTGCATTCAAAGGACTGGGGTAGGGACAACTGAACACTGCGTTGTGACAAGGACGTGGATGTGGTTACTGATGGTGGTTGTTGCAAGTGTGCAAAAGAGGCATCTTTGCCTGCGCCATGGACAGGGGATTGGTGTGCACGCACCACAGCAGAACAGGCAGTGGTGTCCCCCGCAGAAACTGTTTCTGGACCCTAGCGTTTGGTCCAATTAGTCAGGTGCTTTGCTGTCATGTGCCTGATCATGCTGGTGGTGGTCAGGCTGGTAGTTTTGCAGCCCCTGCTGATGCTGGCATGGCAGATGTTGCAAATGGCCTGTTTGGAATTAACTTGACAGTCTTTAAAAAAGTGCCAGACTATGGAAGACCTAACAGTTGGACTGGCAACTTCCCTCGTGTTGTTGTTCCGGAGAACTGTTGCCCGCCTTGTGTCTGTGGCCACCCCACTGCTTGTTCCTGCCTGTTGTAGTGCTACACCTCCCTCCCCCTGTGTGCTGCTGTCCTCGCTATGCATGTCACCTTGCCAGGTTGGTCAGTGACTTCATTGTCCACCACCTTGTCTTCCAAGTACGCACCCTGGGCCTCCTGATGACTTGCTGGCAATTGTGTCTCATCATCATCCACCTCTTGCGACAGTAATTGCATTTTCCCACCATCGCCTTCATGTGACTGTAGCTGCTCAAATACATGGGCATCGCTACATGTGATCTCCTCTTGCCCCGCTTGAAGCGCGCCAGGCCAGAGTCCTGAATCCCTAAATGGAAATGTGAACAGCTCTTCAGAGTGTCCAAATGTGGGATCAGTTGTCTCCAGGCACTCGGCATGGGGGGAGAAAGGAGGATCAGAGTGAGGAATATGCGGTCCAGGCTCACGGCTACTGAGACTGGACCATATGGAAGACAGGGTGGTGGTGGTGGCAAACTGACTGGAAACATTATCTGCTATCCAACCAACAACCTTTTCACACTGCTTTGGCTTCAATAGTGGTGTTTCGCGGCCCCCTTCAAAGTAGGGCAGGAAGGTAGGTCGACATGATATGGGTGCTTTAGTGCTCCCTCAGCAGGCATAATTTCAGCTTGCCCACGACCTCGGCCTCTGCGTGCACCATCAGCATCATGTCCTCTTTCCAGTCCCTTGCCACGTGCCTTGCCCATTTTAAATGGAGTATAATATTTGTCACGTTCCCAAAAATGTCAGGATTATTACAGCAGTAATATCGGATCACGTCTGATGACCACGGTTTTAAGCAGTGGCCTTATAGTATGGTATTGGTTAGCGTCCAAGTGTGAATAGGTTTGAACAGCACACAACTGACAGACTTTAAATGGAGTATAATATTTGTCACATTTCCAAAAATATCAGGATTATTACCGCAGTAACATCATATCACCTGAGATGGACAAGTTTCTCTGCTTCCACAATACAGCAATGCTATTAAAATCAAACAAATCTGGCTGTATGCTGCTAACAAGCAAATGGAGCAGTAAAAGTGGTGTATTATATTGCTTTTCAACCAAATAATTAGGATTAAGCGAAAAAAGAATATTAAACCTGTTATCTAAGGCTGTGGATATGAGTAACAGCAGCAGACAGAAAGTTCAATGGATTTATTGTGCTGTATACACTCTCCACAAACTCTGCCTAACTCCTGCTATCACCAGTATTATATGCATCTGGATTAGTCCTTAGCAGGACTGTTAGTATAGATGTATATTGCTGTGGAATACCTGACTAAATCAACCGCCAATTCTCTCCCTAGCTCAGCAGCAGCTCTCCCTACTCTGCCTGTCTGAAGGGTAGACTGTGACAGGCATAGGGTCCCGGGTCTGATATAGACCTGATGATGCTGTGTGGCCAGCCAATCACTGTAATGCCACAACCAACATGGCTGCAGCATTACAGTGACGAGTGGCGAGTACCGAGCAGTTGCGAGCACGCTCGCTCATCGCTAATTATTACTCACCACCACACCCAGGTCTCTATTATAAATAACTATTAATGTATCTCCTTTTTTGATATCAAAAATATATTATATAAAATAATCATATTCATTCGTATTTAATCAGTACTTTTATTAAATCACAGCAAGCAGAAAAGTGATAGTATATTTAAAAATTCTTCATTATGCCCATAAAAACATTTAAAACCCTTCCGGGCAATGTGGTATATATATATAGCCTAAGACATATAAATAGCCATAAGTCTCAATGGTTATACACATAAGAATATAGTAGGTTACACATTAGATGTCTTGAATCAAAGCAATAATTAATTAGAAATATAGAGGGTCACAGGTCAAGTGTCCCAAATCAGAACAGTAATTAGATCATCATATCACATATAGATTCATTTTAAACAAAGAAATCCTTCAAAGTTTTTTTTAAAAATTCAGTTGCATACATCATAATATTCTATACACTGTTTAGTCAACAAATATATACCATGGTAAAGATCAGTTAATTATATTTGATAGAACATTGTCTGATCAACCATATAGATTGCCACACTGTCCTGCATCCCAATGCAGTGCTATATTAAGCATTTATATACCATAGCAAATAGTTAGCATATTATATTCAGGTGTATAGTAGACATATTATATTCAGATAGAACATTATATTACCAACCATGTGCCATGTTAAAGGCTACCACATTATCCAGCACCCCAACGCGCGTGTCGCGTATATTGCTTCCTCAGGGGGTATTAAGACATAGTGCAGGCTAATCATTAAATAGCCCCTCATCTTAATGGGCAAGAGGGTCTGGCAAATCACCAGTACCACACAATAATGTTGCCTAATAAGGCTTGATTAGTACCAATCCCTGTCCATATCACCGGTGTGTGTTATAGCGCGCTCCTGTCGCCCACACCGCGTTACCCACAGCGGTCGGCGTCCCGGAAGTTCCACCGCGCATGCGCGCGTATTGAAGCCTCCGATTGGACGCCGAGCGCTGGGGGCGAGGCCAGTATGACGCGGCGGGGGCGCGCTCCACCATGGATATTCTGACTCCATTTTATAGATGGGCAAAATTTGCCCTTAGCTCTTCATATCATACGTTCAAGCCTGACATTATATTGTATTCACAAAGAAGATGTACAATATTTGTTATAGTCATATTAAATGTAATACATCTTATACATATATTGAGTCTTTTTTTCTTTTTCATATCTTTTGCTTTATTTCCTCTTTTCTTATTGTTCTTCTTTGTTTTATGCATTTATCTTCTATGTGAGATCAGATTTTTCTCCGTATTCAATTGATACGTATCATGTCACGCTCTAATTTGGAACAGATAGATTTTAAGAATAGGTATAAGGTTATCAATATATTTACATTGTCACACATTATTGCTCCAATCATGTTATTAGCCCATTATATCCATCATTTGAAGTAAACAATACTTAGCCTGCAGTATATAATCATATGAATACCACATAGGTCAATACATCAATATAATCCGTATTTTGCAATGTTTCGATGTAGTCCGTATTTTACAATATTTATACTATATTTATATTTCACCTACATGTATAAAACATATTTATATCCCATATATATATCAGCAATCCTCTTTTTCAATCTTAATTGCAAAAATGTCATAAGTCACAAAAATGATAAATAACCCTGCCTGACATTAGAGAAATTCTACATTTTAAGTTAATCATTTTTAATTCTTTCTACAAAACAGAAAAAAGAGTCGAAATCAGTGGAGCTCAGGGATGTTTAGATATTTAGCTAATTTTTTTTTGAGCAAGTGACAGATCCTCTATAATCTTGGGGAATGAAACACTTGTCCTAATAAATCTCCTCCTACGTTCTCCGATCACCACCATATTTGTATTCCAAGAGCCTCAAAGCACCGGAAAGAGAAAATAACTGAAGAATCAGGCGCATTCTAATCTGTAACCATGGAGACACATAGGCTGCATAAGAGCTGTATACACTACACAAGATTTACAAATTTGTTTAATTTTTTATTTTAAGGAACCAAGTAAAAAAAAATACTGTAAAAGATCTTCTAACAGCTAGAAATGATTCCAGGATTGTCTTTCCACTATATATACAGTATATACTCACAACACAAAGGTTAACTAATAGTTTTAATGATTTTCTGTAATAAATATTTGTATAAATATCAGAAACATTTATATAAAAATACAACAAATGATAATAAATATTTCAATTATAAAACAAGAAATACGTCTTATAATAATATTACTCAGCGATTTATAAAAGTAACAAAGTTCTTGTCGCTGCTGCTCCTGACGACCAATCAGATTTCTGCCGTTTTGCCTCTTGCAGTGCGGAATCGATGGCTGGAATTTGACTGGTTGCTACGGGCAACACTTTCTTTATTCTCTACACTGTTTGTATAAATAATCCTTGAACTCTCGTTGCCGATAGCAACCGATTAGAATTCAGCTTTTACATTTGTAATTTACACGAGATAAATAAACGTGATTTCTGATTGGTCGCTAGGGGTAACAAAGACGCTACATGACAGCTGAGGCTCCGTGACAATGGCGTCTGTTACTCCAGGTACTGGATGATGGGCCGGACACAGGTGCAGCCCACCGTCACCAGCTGCTTCTCCAGCCTATAGGTGGGACACATCCTCTCATCTATGATACATAAAGAGTTCATCTATGGATGAACTCTTTATGTATCAAATGACCAAGTTCTCCAAAAAATATGACGTAGTGGTCATGGGAGATTTCAACTATCCAGACATTTGTTGGGAATCTCTCTCAAGTAAAACTAACAGGTCAAGCAAATTCTTATCCTCTCTTGCTGACAACTTTATCTTCCAAAAGGTAGGGGAGAAAACAAGGGGATCTGCTACTTTGGATCTAATCCTTATAAACAGGGAGGAAATGGTTGAGGAGGTAAAGGTGGCTGGGACCCTAGGAGGCAGCGATCATGCTATTATAGAATTTTGGATAACTAGAGGAGGAAGACATGTGAAGACTCAGACTTCAAGGTTAGATTTTAGAAAGGCAGATTTTAAGAGACTCAGAAAGAGAATAGGAGGGATCCAATGGCTGGATGTCCTTAAGGACAAAAATGTCCAGGAAGGATGGGAAATTTTTAAAAATGAGATTCTCAAAGCACAATCGTTAACAATCCCGAAAAGTAGGAAGAATGGGAAGCATTTAAGGAAACCAGGATGGATGAACACAGAACTTAAACACATGCTAAAAAGAAAGAAAGAAATGTTTATTAAATGGAAAGAGGGAGGCATATCTAAAGAAGATTATAATGCAGTCTGCAGATCCTGCAGGGCACGTATCAGGTTAGCTAAAGCTGACAATGAATTAAGGCTTGCAAGAGATGTCAAAAGCAATAAAAAAGGATTTTGGGGGTATGTCAAAAGTAAAAGAAAAGTCAAAGATGCTATAGGATTTTTACAGGATGAAAATGGAGAAATGGTAAGAGAGGATGTTGAGAAGGCCGAACTTTTTAATTCCTATTTTGCATCTGTTTTCTCTCAGAAAGAAAATGTAACATCAACTGATCTTCACTGTCCTTTTAAAGGAATAGAGGAATCCAAGTTATCTGTAAACAGAAAGATTGTGAGGGAATATTTAGCTAACATAAATGAGTTCAAGTCTCCAGGTCCAGATGAATTACACCCCAGAGTACTGAAGGAGATCGTAGAAGAAATTTTAGAACCACTCTCCATAATCTTTGAAAATTCTTGGAGAACAGGAGAAGTCCCAGAAGACTGGAGAAGAGCAAATGTTGTTCCTATCTTCAAAAAGGGGAAGAAGGTGGACCCAGGGAACTATAGGCCGGTGAGTCTGACTTCTATACCAGGAAAGATCTTTGAACAAATTATTAAACAACATGTATGTAAGTATATGGATAAGAATGAAGTGATTAACCAGAGTCAGCATGGGTTTGTAACTAACAAGTCATGTCAGACTAACTTAATTTCCTTCTATGACAGAATCACTGACTGGGTGGATCAGGGAAATGCTGTAGATATAGTATATCTTGACTTCAGCAAAGCATTTGACAAAGTATCTCACACCATCCTTATTGAAAAAATGACCAAGTATGCAATGGACCAGGCAACTGTTAGGTGGATTCATAACTGGCTTAGTGATCGGACTCAAAGGGTGGTTGTAAATGGCTTCACATCCAGCTGGATGAATGTCTCAAGTGGGGTACCACAGGGCTCCGTCCTGGGACCTGTATTGTTCAACATCTTTATCAGTGATTTAGATGAAGGAATTGAGGGTAAACTGATTAAATTTGCTGATGACACAAAGCTAGGAGGGATAGCTAATACTAGAGAAGAGAGAGAGAGGATTCAAAAAGACCTAAATAAACTGGAGCAGTGGGCAGCAACCAACAGAATGGTTTTTAACAGGGAAAAATGCAAAGTACTACATCTGGGCAATAAAAATGAAAAAAGCATATACAGAATGGGAGGAATAGAGCTAAGCAACAGTACATGTGAAAAAGACTTAGGTATACTAATAGATCATAGACTGAACATGAGTCAACAGTGTGATGCAGCAGCAAAAAAGGCAAATACAATTCTGGGATGTATTAACAGAAGCATACAGTCTAGATCACGTGAAGTCATTATCGGTCTTTACTCCTCTTTGGTCAGACCTCATCTGGAATACTGTGTACAGTTTTGGGCACCACATTTTAAAAAAGACATAGACAAACTGGAGCAAGTTCAGAGAAGAGCGACCAGAATGGTGACTGGTCTGCAAACCATGTCCTATGAGGAACGGTTGCAGGATTTGGGAATGTTTAGCTTGCAAAAAAGAAGACTGAGAGGAGACTTAATAGCTGTCTACAAATATGTCAAGGGCTGTCACATTGTAGAAGGATCATCTTTATTCTCATTTGCACAAGGAAAGACTAGAAGCAATGGGATGAAACTAAATGGGAGGAGACACAGATTAGATATTAGAAAAAACTTTTTGACAGTTAGGGTGATTAATGAGTGGAACAGGCTGCCACGAGAGGTGGTGAGTTCCCCTTCAATGGACGTCTTCAAACAGAGGCTGGACAGACATCTGTCTGAGATGATCTAGTGAATCCTGCTTTGAGCAGGGGGTTGGACCAGATGACCCAGGAGGTCCCTTCCAACTCTACCATTCTATGATTCTATGATTCTATGATTCTATGATTCTATGATTCTATCTCACCACGCAGGACCAGGATCTCCTGTCTGATGGGGACTGAGTTCATGCTGAGGTCCACATGACCCTCCGGGTCCAAACATCCACGGTGGAGACATCGGGCCTCGCTGATGACCGCAGGGAATCTGTTATTGTCCACATTAGAGCTGGTGGAAGGAGATGAGAGAAATCAGGACACAGCAGTAACCATGTTTAGTCCCCCATACTCCGGCCTGCTGACCCCCATATATCATTATTATTATTTCTGCCATTACTCCATGTACATTTACCTGTATTCCCATGGAGAGATGGAGCGGCTCCTCACACTGTCCGCCATTACTTGTGCAGAACTCCGACTGCCGACCTTCATATCCACCTTCACACGTGGAGGAAATGTGGTGTCCGGTGTGAAGAGACATCCCCCGTCGGACACTAGAGGGGCCTCCCAGCCATCAGCGCCAGGGACCTGCTCTTCTCCTCCATGGACACAAGAGATGAAGATCAGAAGAAGCAAAGTGGAGAAAACCTGAGGACAGAAGATGTCACACATGTGATAGGGGACATTGTGGAAGTGTCATGTAGTGATATAAGTAAGGGTTAAATAATGGATCAATAATATACACTAATAATATTCATACTCGTATGGACCTATCCCAAAGATATGCAACAGCGCTCAAGCCAAGAGCAACCAGATATGACTATATAACACATATAAGAAATTCCAACATTCTAAGTGGAATTCATTCAACAATATATTATATTGTCATGTCATTGTATTATAACACAGGATAACAAACAAAATGGTGGTGGCCCCAAGCAAGTGCTGCACTCACTATTCTGCTGGTGCAGTCACTATGTACATACATTACATTACTGATCTTGAGTTACATCTTGTAAATCTTTTATTATAAAAATGAAAAACATAACAATAATAATAACAGAAACATAACAAAATTAATAACCAGAAAATAAACAATGTAATGAAACTGGTCCAGCCGCTCCCTCTCTCCTCACACACATATTATACATATATACACAATAATAACTACCTACACCATGACATCTGGTCCGGTTACCAAACAAATAATAACAATAACCGACAAATTATATACAAACTAATATATACATTCTTTTTTTTTTTTTCCTTTTTTTTTTTTTAATAAATAAAATAAAATAAAATAAATACTAACTATACAAATATATACAAGACAAAACCCCCCACACTCAAGCCCACCAGTCCCTCCCCGGCACTGACCTGAGAGCTGGTCCTGCGCCTCATGCCTCAGTCCAACGTCCATAGGCCAGATCAGGCAGTGCCAGTTTTTCACCCAAATAACCAGTGTCCCACAAGATGAACCCACCTCCCCCCTTTTCCCTCCACCCAACCTAACACCTACACCCAAACCCATATATACAATATATACAGAAACAAACAATACAATAACCACAACTGACAAAGCCCAAGTTCGGTGCCTGCAGCCCTACATCACTGTCTACTGATCAATAAAACAAAAATCTATGGTGTCAGCAGCAGCCCACCACCAGGAGAGGAGATGACCAGACTAGGGCACACTAAAAGAAAAGCCCCTCCAGAGGAGAGCGGCCCTCCGTGTACCCAATCTCTCATACTCCAGAGAACGCACCTTCACCAGGTCACCGAGTATGGTCCTAAACACATCGTCCACTGGGAGGATTTTCCGCTGCGTCGATACTAAGCACCGTGCGTTCCACGTGTGATACCTAACCACTGCGCTAACTAGAAATAAGGTGCAGCGGTCCCGACCACCCAGGTCCCCGAATGCTCCATAGGCCCATTCCGCATAAGAGAGACCAGCCAGCCGGGGCCAGCCAATGGAGGCGCCCACCCTGTTGTACACCTCTGTGTTAAAGGGACAACGAAGCAGGAAGTGGTCCATGCTTTCAAGCATGGTACCACAATGCTCCCGAGGACAGTTCCTGTCCTCAGAGCTCCTACACTTCAGATTGTCCCTCACACACAGTTTCCCATGGAAGCAGCGCCAAGCCAAGTCCCAAACCTTCGAGGGGATCCTGATAGAATTCAAAAGATGCAGACCCACCTCAAGATCCCGACTTGGGCAATCCCTGAGCGCCAGAGGCCTCTGAAAATGGGTCAACAGAACCCTTTTGTCAAGGAGCTTCCTTGGCAGAGTCCTGACCTCCCACATTCCCAGACCCCACCGGCGAATTACCTTCAGAACCACGGCAGCGTAAGCCGGGAGATGTCCATGCGGTGTGCGGAGATCCTTCACTTGCCCTCCTGTCTCCCATTCCTGGAAGAAAGGCTGAAACCATCCCTTACAGGAGAATACCCACAGAGGAGCCCTCTCTTTCCAGAGGTTTGCAATATTGATCTTAATGAAGGTATTCACAAGGAATACCACAGGGTTGACCATACCCAACCCTCCTAGTCTCCTCGTACGGTAAGTAACCTCCCTCTTGAACAGGTTCAGTCTATTCCCCCATAACAGTTGAAAGAACAAATTGTAGACCCGAGTCCAGAGAGGCTCTGGCAAGATGCACACACTGCCCAGATAGATCAGCAAAGGGAGCAGGTAAGTTTTGATCAGGTTTACCCTTTCCCTTAGGGTCAAAGACCAACCCTTCCATTGGTTCACCTTCTGAGTGGCGATCTCTAGCCTGCTGTCCCAATTTTGTTTGGGGTAATCCCCCTGACCAAATTCGATGCCAAGAACTTTTGCAGAGACTTTGGGTTCTGGAAGGGTGTCCGGGAGATCAAAACCAGGATCTCCTCCTCCCAGCCAGAGACTCTCACACTTATCCCGGTTGATCTTAGACCCGGATGCCTCCGAGTAGCGATTTACCTCTGACATCAGCCATTCTGCCTCCCCATCAGAGGAAACAAAAACGGTGACGTCATCGGCATACGCCACCACTCTCAGAGTGGCTTCCGGTGCTGCCCGGTCCATCCCGATCCCAGCCAACGGTCCACGCTCCACCCTCCTAAGAAGTGGGTCAATCGCAAACACGTACAGTAGCGGGCTCAAGGGACAACCCTGGCGAACACCACACCCAACCTCAAAAGAGCTGCCAATCCAACCGTTCACAAGCGGGAAACTCTCTGTCCCAGAGTACAATGTCTTAAGCCAATCAACAAACCCCCTTGGCAGGCCATACCTCAGAAGGACAGACCAGAGGTACTCATGATTAACCCGATCAAACGCTTTTGCCTGGTCCAATGACAGCATGTACCCCTTCCAGTGGCCAGCCCTACCCTGCTCCACCGCCTCTTGGACACAGAGTACAGCACTAATTGTACTGCGGCCCGGAACAGAGCAATGCTGGGCCCCCGAAAGAAGCTGGGGTGCAAATTTCACCAGCCGATTAAACAGCACCTTTGCCAAAACCTCCCTGTCTGCATTGAGAAGCGCTATGGGACGCCAATTCTCATTGAATACCTCAGTCAAGAGGGGAACCAAGGCGTCCTTAAAGGTCTTATAGAATTCAGATGTTAAGCCATCTGGACCGGGAGATTTATTTAGGGCAAGCCCTTCAATCGCCAACTTAACTTCCTCTTCCCTGATCATCTCTGTCAAAACGCCAAGAGAGGGGTCTACCCCTGGTTCGGGGACGGCTTCAGCCAGAAAAGCCGACATCTCATCCCAATACAGATCCCTCTTCCCCAAGAGGTGCGAGTAGAAGGATCTGACGACCTCCAGGATCCCTGATCTGGATCTTTTCAGGGACCCCGCAGTGTCAACCAGTCCTGTAACAACTTTACTATTCACTGACATCTTGCAGTTTCTATAAGGGTCGGGCGAGCGGTACTTCCCGTAATCCCTCTCAAAAACCAAAGATGCGTGTCTATCATACTGACACCTCATTAGCAAAGATTTCACTCTGGAGATCTCCTCGTGGCTACCTCCAGTTTAGACAAGATGCTCGAGTTTCCTCCTCAGGCCCTGATACAGGCGGTACCTGTCCAGGCTCCTGAGACTCGAGAGCTGGCGGAAGAATCTCGCCACCCTTTTCTTAAACATCTCCTACCACTCTGACTTACTACTACAAAGATCCAGTAAGGGTACCTGGCTCTGAAGAAAATCCTCAAAGGACTGTCTTATCTCCGCTTCTTCCAAGAGAGACGAATTGAGCCTCCAAAAGCCTCTTCCCATCTGGGGGGTCTCTGTAACATTCAGGGAAAACAAAATCAAACAGTGATCGGAGAACTCCACCTCAACAACAGATACTGCTGAAGAGACGGCTTCCTCCTTTAAATAAAACCTGTCTATCCTGGACCTACAGTTACCTCTATGATAGGTGAACCCCTCGTGGCCTGCGGTGTGCCGGATGTGGACATCCACCAGGCGAGCCTCACTAGCTATACTATTAAGGGCGACGCTATCATAAGTCAGCTTGTCTCTGGAACCTCCTCTATCCCGGGGCCTCGTGACAGTGTTGAAGTCCCCTCCAAAGACGACCTGCCGACTCGTAAAAAGGTAGGGCTTGATCCTCATAAAGAGACACTTCCGGTCCCATTTAGATTGGGGACCATAGATGTTAATGAGCCGAAGCTCTTGTCCCTTCATGAGGACATCTAATATCAGGCACCTCCCCATTTCTAACTCAATAACCCGTCGGCATTCTACCGGTGCGGTAAAAAGGACCGCCACTCCGCTATACGGCTCGGCCGCAAGAGACCAATAGGAGGGTCCGAGTCTCCACTCCCTCTTAGCTATAAACACCACTGCCATATTTGGCAGCCTGGTCTCTTGCAAAAAGAAAATGTCAGCTTCAACCCGGCTGAGAAAATCAAAGGCCGCAAATCTAGACATATTTGACTTAATGCTGGCGACATTAATGGACGCCAGCGTCAACGGAGTGGGTACCGCCATCATTGGTGATTGAGTTAGATGGCTTTCTTCTTTCCACTCCCCTTATCCTCTGCCTCAGAGGAGGAATCCTTCCCCCTCTTTAATGACACAGAGGTGTCCATTCCCACATTTTTTCTTCTTTTTTCGTCCTCGTCTCCGGACTCTGGGCCAGTCCCTCCCCCCAAGGACCTTGCATCCCCAGGAGAAAGAGACTCGGCGCCCCCTGTAAGCTCCGCTGAAGCCGGAACCTCACCCTCAGCCTCCTCCACAGAGGAAGAGATGTTATCAAGGGCTTGGAACCGGTTAGAAAGACCAACTAGAGGGGAGTCGGTTTTACCTTCCTTAGGTACCTTGGTCAGAGCGGGAGAAGATGTTTTATCTCCCTTCTTTCTCTTTTTTTTGGTGCCGAGCTTACGCTTGTGCTCTAGCCACCGCTTATTATCCTCATCCATACTTTCATAATGGGAGGATTCTGAAGCAGAGGCAGTTTCCTCCCTGTGGATCCTCCTGACCTCCTCATCCAACTCATCATCCCTCGGGGCCTCAGCAGCAACACTGGCATCCAGGACAGGGGCTGCCCCGGTAGTCTGGGGCTCGCCCCGCTCCCTCTCCTGTCTGCGCTTGTCTAGACGCCTCAGCTGGGCAGGCGTCTTTTTATTGCTTTTCTTCCCTGGCCCCTCAGCTCCCCCACCCCTGCTAGTCCCCTCTCCAGCAGAATCGGCCTCACGGCTTACTCCCACCGGGGTCTCGACTGCATTAGCAAAGGAGCGAGGACAACGGCTGAATGGGTGACCTAACTCACCACACAGGTGGCACCTAATCTCCACACAAGAGGCAGCAAGAAGGCCGACTCCCCCACACAACGCGCATTTCTGCACGGTGCAGTTTGCACTGAAGTGTGTGGGGTCGCCGCACCTGTGACAGAGCTTCGGTTGCCCCTGGTAGAAGACCAGGATACGATCCCTACCCAGGAAGGCAGACGATGGAATGTGGGCAACCGTACCACCTGAACGCTTAAGTTTTACCATAAACGTCCAGGCCGCTGACCAGATACCAAACTCGTCGCGGTTTTTCTTTGGCATCTCCACCACCTCTCCATACCGACCAAGCCACGTCATGATGTCATAGCAAGAAAGCAACTCGTTACGAGTCATCACGGTCACTTTCTTGATCTGGTTTTGGCGAGACACTGCCTGAACGGCAAAGTCTCGCCAGCCGGGCTCATTTTTTGCCCACTCATAATTCGCCCAGAAGAGCTCAAGCCCCTCTGGCCAACAAAGCTGACATCAAACTCAGGCGTGGAATAGGGATGTATCAAAGCATAGATGTCAATTGCCTTGAAGCCCATCCTCAGCAGGAGCTCCACAACTTTAGACCTTGGCGGACATGCATCACTGCCCCTCCACCGAAGACGGACCACATTCCTACGCACACTGCCTGGCCCGGCTGTTGGGAGGGACCACACTGTATCTCCCCCTTTTTGCTCTCGGAAGGCCCCGAGGCCATGCCTCTCTATCCAGAAGGATATATCAACCTCTCGACCCTCTACCATTAGTGATCTCTCCCCCTTCTTTAGAGCCTCCAGAAGTCGCCGTTGCAACATGCCGTCCCCAAAGCCCGGAGACGAGGAGGATGCCCTATTTTCCCCGGAGGTGACACTGGCATAACTCTGGACAGGTGTTGCCACCCCCGGGGGGGCAACCGGACCAGTGACCACATCAGCCCCAACAGTATCACCATTACCCACCTCCATCTCACCCTCCACACCACACCACTAGACAATGAATTATCCTCATTCACCTCCACCACCACATTCATTCCTGCTGGACCAGTAACAATGGTGGATGACCTTTTGACCTCTGCATCAGGCACACGGGGCTCAGTCACCTCCATAGAACTGGAGGCGACCTCACCCCCGGTCTTATGTGTGCCCTCCACATCATCGGTCGGTAATTTCTGCTGTTTGGCATTTGGTATAATGTGGCGCTGATCTCTAACTGCAGTTAGGCGCCGCTGATCTTTAGCATCAGGATCTTCCGGACCAGCGACGCCAACACAAAATAGCACTTTCATGGGAGGACCGGAACGCTCAGCCCCAACTTCCCCCTCACACTGCCGCCGCTTCCCAACTAAGTGATCAGCGGCAACAGCATTCAGAGGCGCCGAGGCTACCGGAGCTGCCCCCGACACCGGGCTGCTCCCACTGAAGAGCGCACCACAGCATCGTGGCCTGATGGAACGCCCGCCGCCGGGCCGCCCTCACTGTCCAGCCTCTCGGCTGATGCACCTCCTGCTACGTCCCCACTACTACAAGCAGAGACGGAGCTCTGCGCCTCACTACCGCGCTCTGTAATCTCCCCGCGCCTTTGCACCGGATCCACAGCAGAACCCGGGCTGGGCTGGGCAACGGGGCTTATACAGCGAGCTGAGCCTGCCGCCGACTCAGGGGGTACAGGGAGGGGGGCATATACGTATCTAACCGCTTCCTGCAGCTTTGGCTTGGTCTTCTTTGCCTTTTTGTGGCCCCCAGGTGCCTCTTCTGGTAGATCGTCACCAAGATGGAAGTTTTGGAGGCACACTGGGGACTCCAGGAGCTTAATCTCCGCCATTAGCGCCCCTCCCTGGCCGCTGCTGTCACTGTCCTCCCCAGAGCCGGCAGAACTGCGACCGGATGTCACTGTCGCCTGTCCTGCAGGGAGCTCGCTGCACGTGGCCTGCGGGTGACTTTGAAGGCTGCCAGGTGGGGCTTGCTGCTGGTCATCATCACTCTCATCATCCACCTGGCTCTCAGGCTGCAGCCCTATCTGCCTTTGCTCTCTGGTATCAGCCATTTCTCTAAAGCGGTCTTCATTTATAAGTTTTTCTTTGAAAGGACCACTCTGCTCCCTGATGGTGGCTTTCCTAAGTTCCAGGAGTTGAATTTCACTGCTCAGTCTTTTTACCTCGGCTTGGAGTTTTGCCTTCCTTGGTTTGGAGGCCCCCGCAGCTTTGGCGCTTGTGCAGCGCAGCTCCTCCCGGAGCCTCCTGATGAGCTTACTGGCATCTTCATACTCACGGAGGTGGATCATGACCCGGGAGGCATAGGTGGACACAGACTCCCGGGGTCCCTGCAGCGCCCATTCCCACTCAGGGAGGTCGGCCTCACCTCCGTGAGCACTCAGCTTTCCTCCGGAAGGAGCGCCATCTTGCACGCCGCTGTCAGGCTTTTCCTCCATGCTGGAAGCCTTGCGGCTTCTGGGGGTCTCCACAATCCCGGGGGGAGTGGGAGCCACATTGCTGCGACTCCTGGTGCAGCGTCTCACCCCCGAGTCCTCTGATGTGCAGGCCGGTTGCTGGTTTCTTCTGCCCCCCGCCAGCCTGGTTCGGGAAGCAGAAGCCTGGGACTTGGCTCCATCACTCATCCCAGAAACCTGCTCCCTCACTGGGAAAGAGAGAAAGCAGGTCCCCAGGTGGAGAGGTGTTGGTTTCTCAGAGATCAGGAGCTCACAGCAGGATCTGCAGCCACCACACCCGCAATCACCACACTGACTAGCAGCTGATCAGAGCTGCACCCAGTATGCTGCTGGTGGAGTCACTGTGTACATACACTACATTACTGATCCAGAGTTACATCCTGTATTATACTTACTCCAGAGCTGCACTCACTATTCTGCTGGAGCAGTCACTGTGTACATACATTACATTACAGATTCTGTGTTACATCCTGTAATATACTCCAGAGCTGCACTCACTATTCTGCTGGAGCAGTCACTGTGTACATACATTACATTACTGATCCTGTGTTACATCCTGTAATATACTCCAGAGCTGCACTCACTATTCTGCTTGTGCAGTCACTGTATACATACATTACATTACTGATCCTGTGCTGATCCTGAGTTACATCTTGTATTATACTGCAGAGGTGCACTCACTATTCTGCTGGTGCAGTCACTGTGTACATACATTACATTACTGATCTGTACTGATCCTGAGTTACATCTTGTATTATACTGCAGAGGTGCACTCACTATTCTGCTGCTGCAGTCACTGTGTACATACATTACATTACTGATCCTGAGTTCCATCCTGTAGTATACTCGAGAGCTGCATTCACTATTCTGCTGGTGCAGTCTCTGTGTACATACATTACATTACTGATCCTGAGTTCCATCCTTTATTATACTCCAGAGCTGCTCTCACTATTCTGCTGGTGCAGTCACGGTGTACATACATTACATTACTGATCCTGTACTCATCCTGAGTTATATCCTGTATTATATTTCAGAGCTGCACTCACTATTCTGCTGGTGCAGTCACTGTGTACAGACATTACATTACTGATCCTGACTTACATCCTGTATTATACTCCAGAGCTGCACTCACTATTCTGCTGGTGCAGTCACTGTGTTCATACATTACGTTACTGATCCTGAGTTACCTCCTGTATTATACTCCAGAGCTGCACTCACTATTCTGCTGGTACAGTCACTGTGTACATACATTACATTACTGATCCTGTACTGATCCTGAGTTACATCCTGTATTATACTCCAGAGCTGCACTCACTATTCTGCTGGTGCAGTCACTGTGTACATACATTACATTACTGATCCTGTACTGATCCTGAGTTACATTCTGTATTATACTCCAGAGCTGCACTCACTATTCTGCTGGTGCAGTCACTGTGTACATACATTACATTACTGATCATGAGTTACATCCTGTATTATACTCCAGAGCTGCACTCACTATTCTGCTGGTGCAGGCACTGTGTACATACATTACATTACTGATCCTGTACTGATCCTGAGTTACATTCTGTATTATACTCCAGAGCTGCACTCACTATTCTGCTGGTGCAGTCACTGTGTACATACATTACATTACTGATCCTGAGTTACATCCTGTATTATACTCCAGAGCTGCACTCACTATTCTGCTGGTGCAGTCACTGTGTACATACATTACATTACTGATCCTGAGTTACATTCTGTATTATACTCCGGAGCTGCACTCACTATTCTGCTGGTGCAGTCACTGTGTCCATACATTACATTACTGATCCTGAGTTACATTCTGTATTATACTCCAGAGCTGCACTCACTATTCTGCTGGTGCAGTCACTGTGTACATACATTACATTACTGATCCTGAGTTACATTCTGTATTATACTCCGGAGCTGCACTCACTATTCTGCTGGTGCAGTCACTGTGTACATACATTACATTACTGATCCTGTGTTACATTCTGTATTATACTCCGGAGCTGCACTCACTATTCTGCTGGTGCAGTCACTGTGTACATACATTACATTACTGATCCTGTGTTACATCCTGTATTATACTCCAGAGCTGCACTCACTATTCTGCAGGTGCAATCACTGTGTACATACATTACATTACTGATCCTGTGTTACATTCTGTATTATACTCCGGAGCTGCACTCACTATTCTGCTGGTGCAGTCACTGTGTACATACATTACATTACTGATCCTGTGTTACATCCTGTATTATACTCCAGAGCTGCACTCACTATTCTGCAGGTGCAATCACTGTGTACATACATTACATTACTGATCCGAGAGAATTATGAATACAGCTCTGGAGTATTATACTGGTTGTAATGATAAGTAATACAATATATTTAAGCAGTAATATGCGTCTCACGATTCGACAAACCCTTTCTAACAACATTCCCTCTTGAACATTGGAGAAACCTCACTGTCCTGTAATATTACAGTATATTATATATAACGCTCTGGATTCATTGTAGCGTTTGTTCTGTTAGTAAATAACAATGTAACATTAATAGACCCCAGATGTGGTGATCAGAGAGGGGCCGCTGCTCTTACCAGGGATGGTGCGGCCATTGTTCTCCTGGATGTGCTCTGCTGCGGTTCTGCTGCTGGACTGGGCTGTGACCCCGACTCCAGGACACATTATATAAGGGTCACACTTGTTTCTGGCCTTTCCTGGAAAGTTCATTACCTGATATTCAGGCTTCAATAACTTTGTGTATTTTTTATGATTTATTTTTCCTAATCTTTAGTAATGGGAAACACTGGGAGAATGGAAAGGTCCGGATCATCTCCGCTGTGGAATCCCTTAATCACTAATTAACCTGCAGAGCGGACACAGAAATAATATTCCCTGATGAAGATAAGAAGAGTCATAAACCCGAGCGCGGACTTGTAATAACAGGTGTGAGAAGCAGAAGACGTTCTGTCCCTCCATATACTCAGAGGGGCATCTGCGGACTGCGGGGGATGTCAGATGTAGTAGACTGCCTTATAGGCGTGTGAGTGGTGTGACGGGGGTAATTCTGGGTATAATTAATTGGGGAAACAATATATAAAACACCATAAATGAGGGGTGTCAGTGCTTTATGTATGATTGTATGAATGCTCGGCGGTCTTTCCCCGCTCCACCCCGACTCATGGAGAAAGCCTGACAGTCCTGCTGCTTCCACCTAATTAAACAGAAAGCCCATAAAGCCAATTCATCATTGCCTTGGGTCTGTTTTTTGTTTGTGCCATATTCATCTTTTCATTTGCCCTTTTTTATCGCCACTGTTTTATTTCTTCATCTGTTGGTTTTTATGTTCTCCGTTGCCGGTGAGGTTTTGCCTTTCCAGATGTTTTCTTCTGGTTCATCATTTACAACTTTCTGAAAAGTTACAAAAGTTTTGCAGATATGCACTTGTGGCGCCCCTGCGGGTGGTTCAGTCTCCACAGGGGTACTGCATCTCAGCCAGAAGTGTGGTACCCCACTCTCAGGTAAGGAGGGAGCACTACCCGGGACCCACACACTCACATCCAACACTACACCACCTCATTAGGGAAGGGCAAGATTGCTCCTGAGGGAGAGCACAGCCCCTGTCCCTGTGTAGAGGTACACAGGGGGTCCATTCAAGTGCACCCAAATTAACTGAGAGTCTGCTGGATCACTTCCCCGGAGGACACAGGACGACGTGGGCGGTTATAATTCGGCGGCTGTAACCTGGAGCATCTTGACAACTGTGAGTAAAACCTGAAGACTGCACCCGCTGTGTCCTTGACTAATTGCTGCACCACCTGCCTTGCACTACACCAACATCTACCTCATCAAACACTATATCCTGCCCTGGAGCTGAGCTCTGCCGGTGGAGAGCTGCACTATCTCTGCTGCGTCACCATCAGCTCCAGAGGATCTGCACCGCAGCGGCGCCCCCTATAGCCACATACCACGGGTGGCGTCACAAATTTTATCCCCCTTTTCTTTATTCCCAAATTGACTTTCACTGTTCTTCATTTGACCGCCCTGGGCCATGGACCGGGTCACCGCCACCGTGACAATACAGGACCGGCCCGGCTACCGAGTACCCCACGGCCCATGGGGCGCGTCACTCCTCTCTCCTCTCCCTCCCTTGAGTGATTTTATGTATGCTAGTTTATTTTTTATTTTGGGCGGGGGGGGGGGGTGAAAAATGTGCAACTTATTGTGCTGAAGAAAGGCAAAAAAAAGTTTTAATAAAAATAAAGGAAATGTTTTTCTTTAGTGCAGAGTTCATGAATCATTGATATAAAGTTACTAGAGATGATGGAATCTGCCAGGATTTCTATTTGTCAAAATGTGAGAATTTTACAGGGAAATTTGATTTGCCGCAAAGTTATTCTCTGCTAATTGAATCTTCCTCATTATGGGGTCTCTATTGTAATATCTTTAATCTATTGTAACCGTTTGCCCTCTATGGTTCAGCAAGATGGCGGCTGCAGCCGGCTGTCGTTATGTTGAATATGCAATAAAACTTATATTCTGGAGAAAACGGAGTTTTGTACAATTCAAAATTCAATGAGAATTCCAGTCGAATACATTTCATCATCTTTAATAGTTACATTACAGGAAAGCAATGATGGGGGGATAGTTATATTAGGAAACCCCGAGGTCCGTCACTGCTGTGAGTTATTATCTCTGAGGCCCCAGATAAGCGGAGAGTTCAGATAAACGATGGCCGTGATTTAGGGAAGTGCTGGGATCTGACACTGGTTTCTCTCTTTTATAATCGGACATTATAGGGCAGAGTCGGACAGTCCACAGTGACGGCCTCCATTCCTCACCGGTCACAGACACTGCGGGAACTTACAGAAACTTTTAGGAAAACTCTGATTCCTGATATGGAGACTCCAACTGGAGCAAAAAGTGGTATAAATAGCGAGAGGGACGGGGATGGAAGGATCAGACAGGAGATCCACCGGAATATAGAGCGACCAGAAGAAGCAGGATGGTCCTTACAAGGACATCTCTCATCCTTGTGAGCAGGGGTGGATTAAGAGTAGCAAGGGCCCCGGGCAGTTTAGACGGCATGGCCCCCCCCACACACACACACCTGATGTATCACGTGACTTGTCACATGATCCCCCTTTGATAGATCATGTAATAGTTCATGTGAAATTAATTCTGCACAATATTAATATATTAACCCCTTAGCAAACCTTGGGTTTTGTCGTTTTTGCTTTTTCGTTTTTTGCTCCCCTTGTTCCCAGAGCCATAGCGTCTTTATTTTTTGGACAATATGGCCGTCTGAGGGCTTATTTTTTGCGGGACAAGTTGTACTTTTCAACGCCATTACTAGTTTTACCATAGCGTGTACGGGAAAACGGTAAAAAAATTCCAAGTGCGGTAAAATTGCAAAAAAAGTCCAATACCACAGTTGTTTTTTATTTATTTTTTTACCACTTTCACTGAATGCTAAAACTGACTTGCCATTCTTATTCTCCAGATCATTACAAATTCGTAGACACCAAACATGTATAGGTTATTTTATATTTAAGTGGTGAAAAAAAATTCAAAAATTTGGTAAATTTTTTTTTTAAAAAATAGCACCATTTTCCGAGACCTGTAGCGTCTCCATTTTTCGGGATCTGGGGCTGGGTGAGGGCTTATTTTTTGCGCGTCGGGCTTACGTTTTTATTGATAACATTTTGGGGTAGATCCGATGTTTTGATCGCCCGTTATTGCATTTTATTTCAATTTTGCGGCGACCAAAAAACGTAATTCTGGCGTTTAGAATTTTTTTCTCGTTACACCGTTTACCGATAGGATTAATTCTTTTTTTATATTGATAGATCGGGCGATTCTGAACGCGGCGATAACAAATATGTGTATGTGGTTTTTTTTTTTTTATATTTTATTTTGAATGGGGTGAAAGGGGGGTGATTTAAACTTTTATATTTTTAAAAACATTTTTTTTTCACTTACTGCATGCTTCTATAGTCTCCATAGGAGACTAGAAGCAGCAGTTGTCTGATCGTCTCTGCTAGATACAGGGGACCAGCAGATCCCCTGCATATAGCAGAAATGGTCCTGTGCTATGAGCGCCGACCACTAGGTGGCGCTCATAGCGACGAGATCATGACAACCACAGGCGTCTGCTGCAGACCCTGGGTTGTCATGCACGCCCATCGGTTACCCGCGATCACGTGACGGGGTCGCCGGTGGGCGGGGCTTATGACGCGCAACCCAGAAGAGCGCGTTTAATGTCGCTGTCGGAGATTGACAGCGGCATTTAACATGTTAACAGCCGCGGGTGGATCGCGATTCCACCCGCGGCTGTTGCGGGCACATGTCAGCTGTAAGAATCAGCTGACATGTGCTCGGTTCAGTGCGGGCTCAGCGCCGGAGACCTCACTGAACCGGGGGTACGCAAATGTGCGTACTAATGCGGCAAGGGTTGGAAAGGGGTTAATTATAATTTTTTTTTTATATTAATTGTATGACTTAATATTGAGCACAATTAAGTATGCTGACATCCCCCTATGTATGTAGGGTCTCATACTGTATAATATGAGCTTTCACATAATCCTCCTATACACAGCAGGAGGCCGCACGGCGCTCCCCCCCCAGATACAGCGGGAGGCCGCACGGCGCTCCCCCGATACAGCCGGAGGCTGCAAGGCGCCCATCGAGATACAGCCGGAGACCGCACGGCCCCCCCACCTCCCCAGATACAGCAGGAGGCCGCACGGCGCCCCCCACAGATACAGCGGGAGGCCGCACGGCGCTCCCCCGATACAGCCGGAGGCTGCAAGGCGCCCATCGAGATACAGCCGGAGACCGCACAGCCCCCCCCCCCCTTCCCAGATACAGCAGGAGGCCGCCCGGCGCCCCCCCCAGATACAGCAGGAGGCCGCACGGCGCTCCCTCCCCCCAGATACAGCAGGAGGCCGCACGGCGCCCCCCCCCCAGATACAGCAGGAGGCCGCACGGCGCTCCCCCCCCAGATACAGCAGGAGGCCGCACGGCGCTCCCCCCCCAGATACAGCAGGAGGCCGCACGGCGCTCCCCCCCCAGATACAGCCGGAGGCCGCACGGCGCTCCTCCCCAGATACAGCCGGAGGCCGCACGGCGCTCCCCCCCCAGATACAGCCGGAGGCCGCACGGCGCTCCCCCCCCAGATACAGCCGGAGCCAGCACGGCGCTCCCCCCCCAGATACAGCAGGAGACCGCATGGCGCCCCCCCCAAATACAGCCGGAGTCAGCACGGCGCCCCCCCCAGATACAGCTGGAGGCCGCACGGCACCCCCCCCAGATACAGCCGGAGGCCGCACGGCGCCCCCCCCAGATACAGCCGGAGGCCGCACGGTGCCCCCCCCCCAGATACAGCAGGAGGCCGCACGGCACCCCCCCCAGATACAGCCGGAGGCTGCACGGCGCCCCCCCCAGATACAGCCGGAGTCCGCACGGCGCCCCCCCCTAGATACAGCAGGAGGCCGCACGGTGCCCCCCCCAGATACAGCAGGAGGCCGCACGGTGCCCCCCCCAGATACAGCTGGAGGCCGCACGGCACCCCCCCCAGATACAGCAGGAGGCCGCACGGTGCCCCCCCCCAGATACAGCAGGAGGCCGCACACACACAAACAAACATATACAGACATATACAAAGACAAATATATACACGCATAGGCTGCGTTCCCACTGTGCGTTTTTCAAGCGTTTTTGCCACGGAATTTCCGCAGCGAAAACGCTGAAAAAACTCTTGGTAATACGTGCCCCATGGTCCCTAATGATAATCCTAATCCTAATGATAATGCGGATTATCATTGCGGAAAATTCCGCAGCATGTCCATTCATTTTGCGGACATGCAGTGTAATTGCCGCCATTGACTTGCATTGAATCGCTTAATATCCGTATGACTACATGTGCACATGCGGATATTAAGCGACTCAATGTGCGGATGGTACCCGGGTTTTGAGAAGAGGAGACTCTCATCCAGACCCGGGTACCATAGAACCTGTAAAAAAAAGAATAAAATAAATAAAATAAAGATTATACTTACCTTCCGTTGGCCCCCGGTCTCCTCAGCGATACGTCCGGTCTGTTGTATGCGTCGCGGTGGTGTGAAAGGACCTGCCATGATGTCATTTAGTCATGTGACAGGTCACACGACAGCTGACATCGGCTGTCGCGTGACCTGTCACATGACTAAATGACATCATGAAAGGTCCTTTCACACCACCGTGATCCGCCGAAGACACCGGACGCATCGCTGAGGAGACCGGGGGCCATCGGAAGGTAACTATAATCTTTATTTTTTACCATTCTCATTCTTTTTTATAACTATTACTTGGTCACACTATATATGCCGGTTGCCGGTTGCATGGATTTATATAGTGTGACCAAGTTGTCAAGCACTTTTCCAAGTGATGCTGAAATCTCTAGGAAAGTGCTTGATAACCCGCATGCATGAATGCTGCAAAAACGCTTGACAAACGCTTCTACCTGGCGGGAAAAGCGCATGCACAATAAGCACGTACAATCCGCATGCGTTTTTCCTGCCAGGGAGAAGCGGAAAAAATCTGCAGCATTTCTGCATGGTGGGCACATAGCCATAAACACATTTGAAACAGAAAAATACATATAAAGAGACATATCACACAATGATATCGGCACACACTGACACATCACTCACCGTCCCCCTGCTCGGCTCCAGTCGTCCAGCTCCTCTCTGGTGGTAAGAAGCAGTGCAGGGCGCACTGCATGACGTCATGCTAGCAGACACTGCCGCGCACAGGGCCGTGTCTTCTAGCTGTGATGCGGCCGGGCCAGCACACGTGCGCACGCACGATATGCAGATATGCGCACACATGCACATGGTACGCAGATATGCGCACAGACACATGCATACAGGCATACGTACATATCTTACAAACACATAAAACTGTCCTGTCCAGCAGCTCCTCAGGCATGTCTCAGTGCAGGGCCACCAGCGTGTCACAGACATGGCCCTGCTTTCAGAGGTGCCCACTCGCCGTTGGGGCCTGGGCTGCTTCTACAGCATCTGTGTAGGACCTCTAGCGCTGCTTGATTGTCAGCACTTCACCTGACATGGCCGTGCGCTGTGCGGTTGAGTCTGGTAGTAATGGCGCGGCAGGGGCAATACACAAGCACAATTATAGGCGCAGTGTCGCCCCAGCCGTGTCATTAATACCAGACACAGCCACACAGCTCACGGCCATGTCAGGTGACGTGCCAGCGGTCCTGCACGGGGGAAGCAGCCCGGGCCACAACAGAGAGTGAGCCCCCCTGATGGTCCACAAATACATACACATAGATACATACACACACACATATACATACATACACATATATATATATATATATATATATATATATATATATAACACACACACACTGCACATGGACTTACCCTTTCTGTACATTATGCAGGTTGTTCTTTCATCTTCCCTGTGAGGCAGCCTCCCCTCCTCTTGGGGCCCGACTGCAGAGTTCTCGGTGTAATTGCTGGGCAGGAGGGGGAGAGCGGAGAGGTAACATTCAGACCCGGGTAGGGGGCAGGTAGAGCAGTGGCCATGCTGTAAGCTGTCTCTGTGCTCTGCTGGAGGCTGGAGCAGGTGGGCGGAGCCTCCTCTACTGCACTTACACAGTCAGCACCTGGTGAGTCATCCTCGCAGCGCCGCGGGACACAGCAGAGCAGATTCCATCTTCCGGCTCCCGGGCCCTCCTGTCACACATTATAATGAGGTCAATCCGGCCACAGGCCCCTGGGAGCCCCGGGCCCCATGGCAGCCCCGGGCGGTAGCCCGGATTGACCTCATTATAATCCGCCTATGCTTGTGAGTATTATAGGGACCATGTTATACTATTGTGTTCAGTAAGGGAGATGATATCCAGAATTCAAATGTTAATTCCAATAGTCTGGAAAAAGTTCCATGATTTATAGCACTTGCAAGTATTTGATAAAATAATAGTTAAAGGAATTTTTCTATGAAGAGGTAAGATTATATTGAATGCTTTTATGAAATCAGAAGAGGAGAAAGGCAGGACTCTGATCCTAAATAGTTATTTTAAAATGATTTTTCAGCTCGGGGTTAATAAAACAGTTTATAAATGAAAAGTTCTATATCTTTCTATTATACTTTGGAGCCGATTCTTTGCTGATTGTTTTTTTTGCCGAGTTTTTGGTGTTCGGCACCTTTTATTTTTGTTTGTGGCGTATTCATCTTAACATTTACACCTTTTGTTTCAGTCCCTTTTTTATGTTTTCGTCCTTTTTTTGTTTGTTCGCTTCTTTTTTTCGCTACATTGCGGAGTTTAGGGTTTCCAGATGTTTTCGTCTGATTTATCATTTGTGACTTTTCAAAAAATCTTGCCCATATTTTGCAACATTTTAGCAGAACATTCAACTTTTTAAGCTAAAAAGTTGCAAGACAGGTTAAAGTAAAAAGCATTTTTTGATTTTAGCGCAAAGTTGATGAAACGTTTGGGCCATTTTGATGACTTTGGCACATTGAAAACCAAAGGACAAAAAAAAGAAAAAAAAATGCAAATGATAAACTGGACCCTTTATGTTTCAATTGCTCCCAATTTTAAGGCTATGTGCCCACGTTGCATTTATGAAGCAGAAAATTTCTGCTGCATAAATGCAAGTCCTCTCCCGGAAAAACGCATGCGGAATTCCGCACGCGTTTATCGCGCATTTTTCGCGCGTTTATCACGCGTTTTCCACATGCGGAATTGCCTTGCGTTTTTTATGCATTGGACAAAGGCAATTCCGCTTGCGGAAACGCAAAATTAAATGACATGCTGCGGATTTTTGAACGCGGCATAAACACTGCGGAAAAATCCGCAGCATGTGCATAGAACTTGCGGAATCCCATTGGGGACCATGGGGTGCGGATATACATGCGTTTTTCAAGCGTTTACGCTGCGGAAATTCCGCAGCATATACGCTTGAAAAATGCTACGTGGGCACACAGCCTAAAGATATTAGTTTGCTGTCAGTGAATGAGAACACTGCTGTTTCCATTCAGTGGCAGTAAACCTGTCTGTATCTAGTCGAGAAGCGGATACAATTGTATCCAGTGCAGACAATGCTCTGTGAGCAAAACCCCAGACTGATACATTGTAACAAGCTATTAGATTGTGGCTGATATATATTGTGCTCAGGAGCATTTTCTAGACTGGATACAATGTATCCGCTGAGAGCAGGAGCAGCAATGTGCAGGATTACGGCCTCCGAATGGAAACAGAACCGTCCTCATTCACTGACATCAAGCAGAGATCCTGAAGATGGTGAGAGATGAAACACAAAGGGTAATAACACAAAGATGGAGAAGATTTCATTTATTCACTGATTTACCGCTGCTCCCATCACTAGTGGTGACGTTACATTTCTTAAAGAGACAGGACACATAATATTTGTAATTCTCCCTCTAAAGGTAGATAATAGACTCAGCCTTGTTAAAGGGGTTATAAGAAACTGTTTTATATATATATAAAGAAAACAAACCAAGTATTGCTCACCCTCCCCAGGTCTAACTCCAGCTTTCCGACACTGCCTGGTCTGTGCTGATTGTCTGCAGTGCTGACATCAAGTTGACAGCATTGCAACCAATCAGTGAGCTGAACACAACCATGATTGGCTGCAGAGTTGTCGATGTGATGTCAGTGCTGCAGACAATCAGCAGAGATCCGGCAGCAGCGGAGAGCTGGAGTTAGACCCAGGGAGGGGGAGTAATACTCAGTTTGTTTTGTTACAGCCACTGTAGCCCATGATAGTCACTATTCTGAAAGGGGACAACCCCTTCAAGGCAAACGTCATCTGCACAAGACAAGTTTCCCCTCTTCTGTTTGCAATGATGTGAATCATTCTCCATGTTCTCTCCATCTTTCCCTATCTCTCAGGCGGCCGTCCTGGTCTCCTTCAGCTCGTCGGCCTTTCTACCAGAGGAGGATTTGCCCCATGATCAGGAAGGATCTAGGGGTGAAGAGCTCCCTCTAGAGGGCAGACAGAGATGTCCTGGAAGAAGGAACCGGCGCCTGCCGACCAGTATGACAGTGGACACCAGTCTGATTGACAGCAGCTCTATGGACGGCTCGGTGCAGATGGAGGACGGTCCCACCCGCTCTCTGTCCCCCTGGGAATACAGGTAATATCACAACCTGTCACATTACAAGCAGCGCTGAATAGTGATACAGTCCGGTGGAGATTCCCGGAGTCTCCTATAGAAGGACGTCTAGTAAAGTATAGAAAGAAAATAATCTTTTCAGTAGAGTTACAATAGCAGGGAATAGCTTGTCGGGATGTTTTTATAACCCCTTTAGTGGAGAATAACGTCTTCCCACCTTCTAGCCGCCTCTCGTTCTTCTTTTCCTGCCTACAAGCTCCCAGTAACCGTTCAGAAATCTCCCCTGTCCCCAAATAGACTTCAGGGGAGGAGGGAGATGCAGCTGCAGTTATTAGGAATAAAACATGAAGGAGAGAAGCTGAGAGCGCGCGGCGCGGCTCTGACATCACCCAGAATAACCTTGTATGGAGGGAGAAACTGGAGATTTATAGAAGACTGAAGAAAAAGCCTCGAGAATCTGCAGGATGAGGACAAGGAGCGCGGACATGGACCAGGTGTTACACAGCTTCTCTCACTGTGTATTTTTATTCCCAGTCTCTGCACAGATCCCAACAGGTTCCCTGTCGTCATTGCCGAGGCCGATTGTCTGACTTTTGCTTGTGTAGACGCTGATGGCCATGAAAGTCCAGACCTGATCTCCTTCCCCATCCAGCAGGAGGTGATGGTCCTACGACGGGAGCAGAAAGGCTGCAGCTTCTCCTACAGACTGGAGGGCGAGGTGGTGACTCTGGGCTGCACATGTGTCACACCAACCATCAGCTATTACTGAATACGTGGAAATATGGATGGTGGACGCCTGATTGTCAACTTATAAGATTTCTTAAGAATTTTTTATTTAAATAATAAAATAAAAGCAACTTTAATTTTTTTATAGTGTTATCTCTGGTTACAATAGATTTTGGGGTTTGGTAGTAGCTACTTGTCCATTACACAGGTCCATGTTATGGTGGAAAATACTGGTATCATCAGAGGACACATGCCGTATATTCTCATTGTGTAGGGCCATGCTGCTCCTTCAGGTGTCCTCAAGTTCATATGGAGGCGTCTTTTCTTCTTTAGATTCCAATACAATGTTTCTAGGGAAAGTTCTTCCATAAAAAGAAATCTAATATGGCAGAACATCTGCTGCTCCGTAATATGAGGGAATCGGTGTGACGCTCTACAGGCGATGGGCAAATGGGCCTTCACCTTAAAGGTTTGGAACAAGATGGTGAGTTATCACTTATCCATAGGATAGGGGATAATTACTGATCGCTTGGGGCCCAATCACTAAAGACCCCACTAATCCCAAATGTGGGCTCCATAATGAATGGAGTGGAGGTCAAGTATGCGGACCCCTCATTATGTATGGGATTGTTGGATTGCCCAGACTAGCGCTCATTCTCAGGATTCCAAGACACGGACAAGATGGCGGATGAGACTATAAATTATCTTGAAAGTTTCTGACATGGCTGAAAATCAGTTTTTTGGCCATTATAAAATACTGTGAGGCCGATATATTAAGACTAAAGTTGTGCACGGACTGAAGTAGCATTACTGGCAGAAGAAACGCCAACGCTCTTGCAGAATTTGACAGGTGGACATAGCCATGTCCCATCCAGTCCCGGCTCCTCTCTAGCTCTGCCCAATTTGGCGGAGTTTCTTCAAACTGCCGAAAAAAAATTTAAAAGTCGGAATATTTCTGTACAACTCCTCTTTGCTCAATTTTTTTTAATACCTTTCAAAGCAGATTACGCCAGTTTTCTGACAAAAAAAGCTATGATGAAAGATTTTGGTAAGTCCATTACTACACACCACCAAAAACCCACCTCTCCCAGGGGCTTGCCTATAATAAGTGCAGGGTTTACTGTCTCCTTCATGCCCTAGAGACTAGGGGAGCCAAAAAGGTCCCTTTGTCCCATATATAAAGAGTCTAGATTATTACTACTAAAGACCTGTGTCAGTTGGAGGAACTGATGGAGATTTAGCATCTGGGCCCTCGAGCTTCTGGATACATCACTGATCACCCTTATACTAAAATAAGGATATGGCAGCATCATGTTCTGTCTCAGGCTCTGGAAGACGCGTGAAGGTAAGGAGTAAAATGGGTTCTGAGGAAAGCAGGGAAATCCTGGAGAAAACCTTCTGCAGGTGACGACTCGTGAGCAGATTTATCTTCCAGCAAAGCGAGAACTCAGACCGTAAAACCAAAACTACACAGAATGGACTGAAAAACAACAATGTGGTGGGGTCACTGACCAAATCAACCCAATAAAGGACGCGTGGATAAACCTGAAGCTTAAGTGAGGATTGGGGAACATGGCAGGGATTGTCCTGACCTATAGACTTATCCAGGACTCCAGACAATGACTGCCAAAAAGTCCACCAATGTCTTCACTTACGTGTGTCTATGTTATGACTCTTTTCAGGGTCATCTGTTTGGTCTCCGACATGTCTCCTGGTTCATGTATTGTCCGTATTGTGTTATTATATAAAACGCTGGGTCATTGAGAGGAAGAGGAGCCGGAGCTATAATGTGCACCAGGGCTAAGGGACATTTAGGCCACGTGAGCGCAACATGCAGCCCGGGCTCCACAGTATGTAGATGGCCGTGCCACACTCTCTGCCCTGAAGACCTTGTGAGATCCGGGTCAGCACCCGCTATCAACTGCTCCCATGTATCTTCTCTGGCTTGTGGCTTAAAGTGATGCCCAGAATGGACAAGACAGCGCTAATGGCACACAATGTGGCTAGCATGGCATAAACGGCAATGTTATGGAGGCACTGTGTGGCTGACACTGTTATGGGGGCATTGTGTATGAACTGGTCAGTCATCAACACTGGAGGTCCTATGTAAGTAGATCCCACCATTCACCAGGCACCTAAATCAGAGGAACGTACCGCCCCCTACTCCAGGTAGAAAAATGTAAAACCGTCCATGTTGTTAATATTGTGTAATATAAATGATTTTCCGGCATAAGTTGCTGAATATTCTTTATTATTTGCTGTTATAAATTTGTTATTAGTCATTATTACAGGTGGAGATTGTCTTACTGACCCCACAGCCCTAGTGAGAAGGGTGGTCTCAGAAGTGATCACTAGAATACAGAAGGTTATGTGACAGTGGGGATGTGACCCCTGGGCTCCCCAGGACGCCCAGCACCGAATCCAACTGGTCCCTGTGCATAACACTTTTGTAGAGCCATATTAGGTAAAAAGGTTCAAGTCTATGGATAAAATCTATAGATCAGAACATGTTTTTTCTACATTGACCGTCATTCTTAGGTGTAACAGAATCACTGGTCCTCGCCTACACTTTTGGTTGAGGTTTAGAGGATTAATGGGAGACAGGTAACAGATATTCTCCTGTTTGGAGCCCACCCATCAAACATGTATAACGTATAGTACTGACGCCCCATAAATGTCTATTAAATCCAAAGGGACATTAATCAATTTGAAAGTTTTATTTTTAAATTAAGAATTGCATGGAAGGACGAGGAGATGTTCTTGGAGGAACCTCCTTCTTCAGCAGATGTTCTTTGCTGGTCAGGAGGCCACATGTAGATGGTGCCAGTCCTTCCATACAGGTACAGCATTGATGGTGGATGTGCTGTACTTTCCTCAGGGTGCTAAACGCAGCGGTTTTCTGCCCTCGCGATGTTTATGGAGCCGCGGTGACAGACACCAAATAAGCAGCTTTCTCGGATGGAGTGAGCAGCCCTGGATAGTCCACGCCGGCAGGATGAGATCACCCGGCGGAAGAGAGAACCTATGAGAAGAGACGTAACACTGATGTCAGTAACAGGACTCCATATCAGAGGACACGGCTGTGCGGTCACTGTGGCCGGACGGCAGAGGAATCATCCATACACAGGTGACCCTTATTAACATGACATTACTTGTAATGTGCCGCAGTGTTGCCTTATAATCAGTTATATAAACCTCAGCGTAACATTGAGGCCATAAAGGGGTCAGTATGGGTCATATGGGGCCGTGGGCGCAGGATTCGGGTCAGTTTGGCAGAAGACTAAAAGGCTCCTTATAACTTTTAATGAATAAAAGAATGAAGATTTTTACAGAATGAACTGCTCATTGTTTTATAGAGAGAAAAAAGTAGTAATTTTCTGATACTTTATGTGCACGTTCACATTACACGTTTTGATCATAGGCTGTAATAGGATGTCATATAGACCTGTACACACCTGACAATGGGGAGGACTCGCTGTCCTTAGCAGTAAAACACTGCTTGTCTCCATCAGGTTTGGAAGGGGAAGATTCTTGCTGCCTGTTTGGTAGAAGAAAAACATAAATTACAAGCGAAAACAATAAGAACACCCGTCTGCAAAACCGGTTAGGACATTTGGATAACATGGAGGAGGCACCCTGCTCAGAACCCACTTCTATCACTAAGAATGGAGAATCGCTAGTAATATTGGCCTGTAATGAGCTAGAAATGATTGACTGGTCGCAATGATCGGCTGTTATCGCCAGCGTTATCACAAGCCAGAACCACAGTGATCATCAATCATGGGGTGGTGGCGCTGGATATAGTGCTGAGTTACACTTATCTTACAGTTCATCTTCTGATATATCAGATCCAAACCCAATAATAATAATTTACTCACATTTCTGAGTGTTTTGCACTCTCTGGGGAATACACTGGAGGTGGCTTCAGTTCTTCATCGTTCATCACCCTGGTATTGGTGGAACAGAGCTAAAACATAGAGAAAAATAAAATAAATATATATTTAAACTTTATTTTAATTATAAGTTTTATAGATCTTACCGGTCACACTTACTTTAGAAAGCCTTTGAGACGATGATATAAAGTTCAGGCTTTCTGGCCAGTCATTGTCCTCGCTTGTGTCCCCCTCATCTGAATCAATAAGTTCGTAATTGCTACATTGAGCTGAAAAGCACAAGTGTTATTAGAGATTATTAGTATGAGACCGGATCACGGAAAGTTACCATTTGATCACTAATAATGATTAGGACTGATTGTCACAAAATATGAAAGACAAGACACACAAAAGCTTTCTGCAGATGACGTCTCCTTCTACTTACGGTCAAAGTAGCCGGTGTCCTCTTCTGACTCAAAGTTAGGAATGAAATGTGGCTCCTTACTTAGAAGACTGTCAAAGTGTATGCCACATAGGAATGGATGCATTTTGATCTCTTTAGCTCCTCCTGGGAAAGGAAGACAATAAAAAGTGATATAGACATTATCAGACAGACAGCTCCATATCTGAACAGTTTATGTTACTCTGAACTGAAGACGTAACAGAGCTGATGTGAAGAAAAGTTGCTGAAAGTCAGAGCATGAAGTAAGGGAATGGAAAAGCAGGTAAAGCAGAGAACCTCAGTGCTGATCCTCAGGGGCGTGATCATTTATCTGGTCACAGATGTGTAATAATTCATTATTAATACTATTATATACATTACCTGTCCCAAGTCTATGTGCTGGATCTTTTCTGAGCAGCTCAGTGATGATGTCCTGAGCATCAGGTGGAGGAGTGCGATTATCAAATGTCCAAGTTATGTCATCTGTTATATTAAAAGAAAATGTTACAGAAAATAAAACCTCCTCATTTACTTTATTAACACAAAAATCTTTTGTATTAACACAACAAGTAACTAAACCACAGAACCAATCTAAGCAAATAACAATGACACCACACCGCATTCAGATTATTTTACTTACCCCTTAATATACTGCAGTAAGTGTCATATTTGGAATCCCCATGAAATGGTACACGGAATAGAAGGAATTCGTGTAGGATGATCCCTACCGACCACCAGTCCACAGGCCGCCCATAGCCTTCCTGTAAGATGACTTCAGGGGCGATGTATTCAGGGGAGCCAGCAATCTGGAAAGCAACAGAAGAAGGAGATGAGGAGCTGAGAAAATAATTGTGACGAATAACATCAGAGGAAAACGTTTTCTAGATGAGAAGATATCAGAGAAGAAGAAATAGATGAGAAGAGTAAAGAACAAGATCCTGTAAGTAAAGCCGACCTCATCATCACGGAACTCTCTGGTGACGTCCTCGGTTGGAGCCTTGTAGGTTTCTGATGTTGGTCTCATGAGGCCGAGTTTGGAAAGTCCGAAGTCCGTGACTTTAATATGACCAGATGCCGATACCAGGAGGCTGTGAAAAAACAGACGGTGTCAGCCCCAAGTAATAACCCATAGACTTTATGACAATCTCTAACTTTCTTCCTCCTAGAGGGGGCACTTACTTCTCAGGCTTCAGGTCTCGGTGCACCACACCAAAGCTGTGCAGGTATTCCACAGCCAGGACTGTTTCTGCAATGTACTTTCGGGCCAAGGGGACAGGTAAAGGTCCATAGATGTTCATAAGACTGCCACAGTCTCCTCCTACAGGAGAAAGCAAGTATGACAGGAGAGGGTTTGTTACAATGTAAATGACACATGATGCGTGTGAATGAGAAATAAGCGGAGACATTGGGGCAGGATGTCACACATAGAGATATACTGTGTAATAATGCAAAAGAAAAACAATGGAGCATACCCTAATAGTAACTAGGACTGCGCTGAATGTCTATGAAGCAAAACCACAAATGTGCAAAAGCTGCAGAAATAAGTGCAAGGAAACAACGTCCCATATAAAAATGTGAAGCTATACTATGTATATTACAATAAATAACCTAAATAAATCTATAATTGATAGAAGGTGTCAGCCGTCTCATAGTATGGTGTAATATAATCTGACGGAGTATGAAACGCTTGTTGCAGCGCGGTACTCATACTTTTTTTCTTAAATATAGCTATCCACTCTCCTTCATGGTGGGATATTACCATCAACAAGAATATATTATATATACTACCCCATCCTATGAGATTGCTGACATCTTCTATGATTTATAGATTTATCTCGCTTATTTATTGTAAGACACTATACTTTTTTGCCCGTATTAGTATCCCTTTTTTCTATGAGTTACCTTGTTAGTTTAAGTTATTTATTCCATGGGACTAATAAAGATTCATATTTTTATATAGGGGGTTGTTTTATTGCATTTATTTGTACAGCTTTTGCTCATTTGTGGCTTTGCTTTATGTACTGTACTATGTAGAGCGTATACTATATACTGCAGAGCGACCCTATACAAAAAGACAGAGCTGGGCTTCATCTACGAGCCTCTGGTTCATTTCTCTATGAAATGCTCATCTACCGTGGTTCCCCGAAAATAACACCTACCCCGAAAATAAGCTCTAGCAAGGTTTTACAGGATTTTTGGAGTATGCTTGAAATATAAGTCCTACTCCAAAAATAAGCCCTAGTTACAGTCAGGGCCAGCATTAGGAGGGGGGGGGGACACTTGGCAGTTGCCCAGGGCCCGCACTCTTTTAGGGGCTCCCAGCATTTTTATTCTGAGGTTAAGACTGCTTAAGGACTTTTGGTGACATCATGGTCATGTGACCATGATGTGACCATAGGTCCTTTAACTACAAGAGAGTCTAGATGAACTGAAGGGGAGGCAGGCTACTGTGTATCATTTATGCAGTGTGTGTATAGGCATGTGTATGTATGTGCTGTGTGCATGTACGTATCTATGTATGTGCTGTGTGTGTATAGGCATGTGTATGTATGTGCTGTGTGTGCATGTACATATCTATGTATGTGCTGTGTGTGTATATACATCTGTATGTGCAGTATATGTGTGTATAAACATGTGTATGTATGTGCTGTGTGTGCATGTACATATATATCTATGTATTTGCTGTGTGTGTATATACATGTGTATGTATGTGATGTGTGTATGTGCAGTGTTTCTGTGTATACAGTTGTGCTCAAAAGTTTACATACCCCGGCAGAATTTTTCTTTCTTGGTTTTGTTTCAGTGAGTATGAATGATAACAAAAAAAAATTTCTCCACTCATGGTTATTGGTTGGGCGAAGCCATTTATTGTTAAACTCAGCAAATACTGGAGGAAAATTTGCACTCATCAGCCCGGAAGCTGCGGATGGGACGTACTTGGACGTTCCAACATGAAAACGATCCAAAACACAAGGCCAAGTCGACCTGTCATTGGCTACAGCAGAACAAAGTGAAGGTTCTGGAGTGGCCATCTCAGTCTCCTGACCTCAATATCATTGAGCCACTCTGGGGAAATCTCAAGCGTGCAGTTCATGCAAGACAGCCCAGGAATTTACAGGAACTGGAGGCTTTTTGCCAAGAAGAATGGGCAGCTTTACCATCTGAGAAAATAGAGAACCTCATCCACAACTACCACAAAAGACTCCAAGCTGTCATTGATGTTAGAGGGGGCAATACACGGTATTAAGAACTGGGGTATGTGAACTTTTGATCAGGGTCATTTGGATGTTTTTGGTTGTCATTAAGATTTAAAAAGAGAAAACACAGGAGTTTGACAATAAATGGCTTCACCCAACCAATAACCGTGAGTGGAGAAAAAGTTATGATTCATATTCTCTGAAACAAGGCCAAGAAAGGAAAAATTCTGCCGGGGTATGTAAACTTTTGAGCACAACTGTACATGTGAATATGTAGTGTGTGTATGTGCAGTGTGTGTGTTTGATGACATAGTTATATTTGAAAAAATGTTTATTTTTTTCAAGAATAAATGTGGATTGTTGTGCATGAGGAAAACAATAAGACATCCCCTGAAAAACAACGAACCCATCTCTCACAGCAAAAAACTATAGACCCTGTGTTATTTTTGAGGAAACATGGTGCAAACTGTTAAAATTCAGTCAAATCCTCCTTTCTCCATAGTGGAGATTTCTGCCATGCTCAGTGAGGACATACCCTGAAGACCTTCACAGACAAATTCATTTTTCTGGCATGTTGCTAACAGATAACTTATAGTAAAAGCAGTGTGGACATGTAACCATCTATGTGGTCACATTCTGCTTATGGAGAAGGTCCTAGAGATGAGCAGACCAGCGCTGGATATAGATACGATGGAGATGTCCTACCTGGTACATACTCCATGACCATGCACAGATGACGTGTAGTTGGAAAGGAGCACAACATGGAGGCCACGAAGGGACAATCTGCGAATGTTAGGATGTCCCTCTCTAGAAAGGCCCGTTCAAGTCTTACTGGATCTTTCAGCTTCTGCTTGTCCAGTTTCTTCATGGCGTATAACTGTTTGGAGTCTTTTTGGCGCACTAAGTGGACGGTTCTGAAGAGGAAGAAAATCGGTGGTTTATAATGTATTCTTACTAACAGTCTGTCTATAGACCTCATCACATCTCCTGTACTAATGGTGAATACTAGATATGCTGCCATCGCTACATAGATGATCTCCACTGGGAGGTCCTCATCCATGCCCCATCGTAAATGAACTGAATAATGACAATTAGATGTGCACAGAAGAGATGAGAGAATTAATTACAGTGAAATAGAATTCTACTCATATTTTACAAAGATCTGTATTCACCAAAATGGCGATTTTATTTTGTAATTTGCTTCCTCATGGATTCAGCAAAATGATGAGCAAGTGAACACTATTTTCTAAACCTTAAAAGGCCTTCAAAATGTTAAAAAAACACATTCTTATCCTCACCTCTCCGGCCCCTCTGCCTCAACTGCCTGGTCCGCACTTTCAAATCTCTGCTGCCAGTGCAGAAGTCCAAACATGTCTAAGGCTGAGACAGGACTTCTGGCATTGAGGAGGTCTAGGAGGATTCTGCACAAACGCATGAAAGGTCACGGTGTCGTGGAGTTGGGAACCTTCATGAGCTTGCATAGAATCCTCCTGAAGCTCCTCAAAACTAGAAGTTCTGGCCCAGCGTGAGCAGCGGCAATCTGAAGATGTGGTGAGGACTGGACGGATGTTGTTAAAAAGCAGAGGGGTCGGAGAGGTGAACAGTGAGGTCAGTATAAGTCTATTGTCCACTTTTTACATCTTACATTTATTAGGCTCTGGGGTCTGGAGAGAACCCAGACCATAACAAAAGACATTCAATTCGTGAATCACATTTCCCAGGAAAGTCTGCATGAACAGGCGAATGTGAATTATGCCAGATCCGCTCTTCTCTAGAGAACAGGGATGTGGACCCCAATAATTCCTCTATGGTAACACTGTACGGGCACAGAGACAGAGGGATCGTCATAAGGAGCCCTAGAAAACATATATTATGCCGACATCAAGCTCACCCAAAAGCTCCACAGCTGAACTGTTTGATCTGTTCGTAGTCGCTCTTACAAGGATTTCTCCCTGGGTTCAATGATCCGATCAAGGCCTAGAAATAATAAGAAATGGCATTAAAGCATAAAATCTGCAGAAAGATAAAATCTGTGGATGCAGGAACTTCTCCTGTATATTATGTGGACGTGATACAAGCCAGACCCCCACAGACACCATTATATATAGGGGATATCCCCCATACACAGACATCACTGTACTGCAGGGGAGGAGACGGGAGATCACACAGCGGGGGCAGGAATAATAATGCCGCCATCACACACAATAGATCTGATCTACATGAAGAATAGGGATATCCCCTCGTCATATGGGGGATAATATTATATGTGTAATTCACCCCCGTTACCTGATGGTACACAGACATCTCCGCTGATACTTACACTGACAGATTCCTGGACCTCGGGGGTCTCACATATTCCACCGTCATTAATTGGTGGCACAGATATTCCTATAATAATGAGGAAACGTTTTGTATTAGACGATATCAGTACATAATATATAACATCCATATTAAGAAGGAGATGAGACGGGCTCTGTACACGGTGTAATACTGGTATATGGGATTCTGCACACAACGTATATATTTATGGCTCCTCCATAGATGGATATTCTGGACCATAAATGGCCATTGTTCAGGATCTGATTCATCCTAGAACAATTACATGATTGGGGACCTAGGAGCCTCCTTGTACATGATAAAGAAGAGCACAGAGGAGAGAAGCAGAATTACCTGCGCCCCCTCCATTATAGTCTATAAGGGGCTCCGGAGCCGTCACCGGCCTCATACAGAGGTTGGAGAGTAAATCTACATGTTCTCTGCCGTTCTCTATAATATCTCGATATGTGAATGTAAGAATATTAGATGATTGCTCACCTTCCATCAGATCAGTGTTCAGCCCCTGCTGACTGGTATTAGGGTCCGGGATAGTCAGGTTTTCCCCCTCTTCGGAGTCACCTTCTGATGTTTCCTGATGGGTTTAATATGTGCAATTAATATAACATTTCACAAATACTAAATTACCGTATACAGTCCATCCTCGACTTATGAACTTCTGACTTACAAATGACTCCAAGATACAAAGGGTTGATGTTGAAAAAAAAGCTAATATTCACCCTCCAGTCCTTTCCACTGTCATGTGCCATTTCTCTGGTCTCTTTACTATAGTCTAGGACTTCCGGCCGCATTCAGGACCCAGAGGTCACTGTTCATCATAAGGTCATAAGGATGAGGCTGGAAGTCCTGCCCCATAGTGAAGAGGCTGGAAATGTGGTGCACTATGATGGAAAAAGGAGGACTGGGTGGCGGGCAGCGAGCAAAAAATTATTGTTTTTTTTTACCCTGTTTTAACTTCTATACAAATTTGGGTTACAAACAAACCTATAGGATTTATCTAGTTTGTGACAAGGGGACGACCTGTACATAAGTCAGGAAGTACTAAACTAGGACCTAGGGAATAAGCTCAGTATTGGACGGACTATGCATAAGGGAGGAAGTACTAAACCTGGATCTACGGGACAATCTCAGTATTGGATGGACCATACACGGCCGCTCCCTCCAGAAAATCCACATGAATTTGTAAGGGACTTGTATCTACAGCTGTTTTCTAATAACTTCTATTATCAGAACTGCAGCATTTACAAGATGGAAGATTGTGATGATGGAGTGAGACAGAGACGGAAACACAACCTCTGCAGCCGTAGAGACAGGCGGCCATAGAATATCCTGCACCTCTGACATCATAAATCTGCCCCTCTGCTGTATGACGGCTAATCTGGAGAAGATCAGACCAGGACGTGTGATATAGAAGGTGATGGATCCTTACCAGACGCTCCAGTGAGCCGGCCGGACGCTCCAGCACATACAGGACATTTTGGGCCAGTTGTATAATAAAGGCCAATTCTCCACTTGAGGATTTTTCTTCAGACTATAAAGATGGAAAGAAATAGAAAGGGAAAATCATGAGAGAACATGGAGGGAGGCCGGTTATGCCACCACTTTACTCCTGCGATCTACTTTACAATTACTACATATCTGGTGACTTGGTGCCAGTTGTCTATAATATAATCAGGGATGTGTCCGTCTGTCCGAAGCCTCTATAGACTGCGCCTGCACAGTCTGGCCCCAGACAGAAGAATGCATCCAGCCATTACAGGTGACAGATAAGATGAGTATATGGCACTGGAGATCGCAGTATGCGTAGGCACTGAAGGCATACTGCGTTCAGAGCCTACGCATACCTAGGCCGGGGGAGGAATGCAACGTCGGAATCGGCGCTTGTGCATAGCGCGCTATCTGGCGCCATTTTAGTGAAAGCAGATTTGCAGTGTGTCTTCAATAAAATGACACTGGACAGCGCTGTATGCGCACGCGAGTACTCTGGCGCCTTTTTGTTGAATACATGCGGTAAATGTGTCTTCACTAAAATGGAGCCAGATTCCGATTGTCATTTCAGTAAAATAACACAGGTGACGCGCTTCCGGGGAGCGATGGAAAGGTGAGTAGGATGGGTAGCACATAACAGGATGGGGGAGCAAGATGGGGGAGCACAAAACAGGATGGGGGAGCACATAACAGGATTGTGGAGCACATAACAGGATGGGGTGCACATAATAGGATGGAAGAGCACATAACAGGATGGGGGCAGCACATAGTATAAGGGCAGCACATAACAGGATGGGGAGCACATAACAGGATGGGGGAGCACATAACAGGATGGGGAGCACTTAACAGGATGGGGGCAGCACATAGGATAGGGGCAGCACATAACAGGATGGGGAGCACATAACAGGATGGGGGAGCACATAACAGGATGGGGGCAGCACATAACAGGATGGGGGAGCACATAACAGGATGGGGAGCACATAACAGGATGGGGGGGCAGGATGGTGGAGCACATAACAGGATGGCAGAGCACATAACAGGATGGGGAGCACATAACAGGATGGGGGAGCACATAACAGGATGGGGGAGCATGGACCAGAATGGGGGCAGCACATAACAGGATGGAGGAGCACATAACAGGATGGGGGAGCACATAACAGGATAGGGAAGCATATACCAGGATGGGGGAGCATATACCAGGATGGGGAAGCAGGATGGGGGAGCATGGACCAGGATGGGGGAGCATGGACGAGGATGGGGGAGCATGGACCAGGATGGGGGATCATGAACCAGGATAGGGGACCATATACCAGTAACAAATGCTCCCCACCCGGGCGTAGAATGGGTTCAATAGCTAGTATACTATATTACTGTCGGCCTAAATAACAATTTTATGTGAATAAACTTATATTCCATCATTAATACTTTTATATGTTTTGTGCAGATTTCTGCTACTTACCTGTTGCACCAATGTCCTGATGTTCTTCTGTAAATGCTCAAGATATGCTGAGCTCATACGACCTTGCTGGTATTTGGTCAGGCAGTCTCTCACTAGCTCCATAAGCAGCCGGTAAGTGAAGCTGAGGACGCCATCGGGTAGTGGTAGCACAATGTCAGGGGCATAGGTGGTAAGAATCCCCTGCAGCAGTGCTAACACCTGAAAATTGTCTGAAGGAATTTCAGACATTTCAAATAAATCCAAATCGCAGTCAGTAAATCACTAGCTATGTAGTTAATCACCAACAACAATGACACCGGAATGTCAAAGTGACACTGTAGCTGTAAACACTGGCACAAGTATTGTTCGTGCATTATGATGTCATAATAGCAGTGATATCATCATGGAATGTTGAGATGTTACCTTATATGGAGCTTCTCTCCATAAAAGTAAGTTGCCTAGCAACACAAGCAGCATCATCACAGGCTGAGCATCAGTACCAGGTGCAGGCATGGAGGAAAGACCTGTGGGGGCTTTACTCCTCTGACCAGCGGGGGTGATTTTTATGTTTTAAATTCAATCATATACATCTGTTCTACATAATAAAAAATATATAATTTCTATAAGAAATCCAGATTCAGATGCTAAAAGAAGTATATTTACTGGTGGATCAGAGACTGCAGCTCAGAGGCCCACACCTCCCCCCACATCCGCTTCCCAAGATAGGGGTCTGTGCACAGCTCTCCGCAGCAGCCAGCAGCCAGGCAGCATTATGTGGTGAGTATGGCAGCGCTGCAGTGCTGAAATCAGCAGGTCTGCGGCAGCACGGTATGGCATAGTGCGCCTGGGACCTATGGGATCTTCAAGGGTTTGTTCAGCGCCGCGTACTTCCATACTGGGAAGGATTTAGTAAAGCTGTCTCTCAGCTTCTAGGGGAGAAAATGGAAAAAGGAACGGCGCAGATCTAAGTGCAGTATATTTTAGGATTTGTAAATAAGGGTGAGGTAACTGAAAACTGCTCACCTTTAAGTAATCTTGAGGTTTAACGTTTAGTAGTGGTGGACTCTTGTGGCTTGCAGCACGCTTTACCGGAAGGATCAGGTCCTCATGTTGGAAGATCCTGTTTGCTCAGTAGATCGGTTCGATAAATTCCGGTTTGTATATCGCGGCGCTTCCAAATAGGGCCCAGTGGATATTTACATTCAGGGTTTATTAATTAGAATATAAAATAGCAATGTACAACGCGTTTCTACTCATTACAGAGTCTTCATCAGGTACAATTTCGTAGTCATGCTTATGGAAGGTCTCTTCATTATATAAAGCATTGATCAGGTTCATCAGGGTCATGGACCGCCCAGTTAATTATTCATGTTAATTGAGTTGGTTTATGCATGTGATTAGTTAATCATGCAATCTAAGGTTGTCTCTACTAGAGTAAAATCAAATAAAAATACAACAACTACAATAAAAATGCAACAACAATACTGGGAAGTGAACAGCGCTGATGACATCACATCTACAGATACATGATGGGACGGTGTAAGTGTGGCCGCCATCATGCCTGTGACTTGGTAGGTTCCTCAGACGGCAGCTCACTCACCTCCCAATGTGGAAGGAAGCGGCCGGAGAACACTTTTAATCTATAAAAGAAATAAAGATTCCACCAAATCCGTGTAGAATATTTTTTGTTCTTTTCACTACACAAAAAAAAAATGATGAAAACGTCTCATGTACCGCGCACTGTTACCCATAAATATTGTAGCTCGTTCCATTAAAAAAAGCTCTTGCCTAAATCTAAGCAGAAAAATGAAAGTTATGGGTCAATGATTAAAAAAGCAAAATAAACTGGATATCTGTGTAATTGTATCAACCTGCAGAATAAAGATAATTTGTCTACAGTGAGCGGCAAAAAAGAAGGAAAATAAAAAAGTGATGGAAGATTTATTTATTTATTCATCGTCACTCATATCATACCATTAAAAAAGAAAGAAACTGTAGTGGTGGTGAATTCTGATGTCATAATAGGGGTGATGTCATCATGGAATCTTGTGAGGGAATCTTATATGGAGCTTCTCACCTTATAAGGAAGTTGCCTAGCAACAGTGAAGATGGTAAAACCATAGGGTGAGCATCAGTGCTTGTATGTAAGAGGAAGCTGTGGACACCGGGCTCTTCTCATCAGTGAGGGGATTTATAAATATATTTATTAATATCTGTATACACAATAAAAATCATAATTACGTATTTATAAGAAATCCGGATTCAGGATCTAAAAGAAGTATCTTTATCTGGGGGGTCCAGGGAATGAAGATCAGAAGCCCACGCCTCACCACCCCCCAACTTCCCAAGATGGGGGTCTCTATTACAAATATAACCCTGCCTGACATTTGAGAAAATCTAAATTTTGTTAATTATTACTAATTTTTATTACGAAACAGAAAAAAGAGTCGGAATCAGGAGAATTCAGGGATGTTTAGATATTTAGCTCAAATTTTGAGTAGGTGACAGATCCTCTATAATCTTGGTGAATAAAACACTGGTCCTAATAAATCTCCTCCTACGTTCTCCGATCACCACCATATTTGTATTCCAAGAGCCTCAAAGCACCGGAAAGAGCAAGTAACTAAGGAATCAGGCGCATTCTAATCTGTAACCATGGAGACACATAGGCTGCATAAGAGCTGTATATGACGCGCCCCCTGGGCCATGTTCAAGGGATTACCCGGAGCCGGATCTGGATAGGGGTAGTAGTCCTTGTGGCGGTGACGCGGTCCGTGCCCAGGGTGTCAAACTAAGTGGCAGTCTATGGCAGTAGATGTTAATTTGATCGTCTACGCCACCCGTTGAGTACGCCGCCGCTGCAGAGCAGTCCGCTGAGGCCGGTGGTATATGTGCAGCAGTGATGGGGTTCTTAGGGTTCCTTCTGACTCTGCTTCTCTGGGCCTTTCTTCCTCCTCTCTCTCTTCAATGCAGGCTTGGCCCTGGAGCTGGGCCCAGCCGGAGCCACAGCTCCCTGTCAGCCCTCCTGGCTGAGCTCCCCTGCTAAAAAGACCCTGTCCTAAGATGGTGCCCACCTTATATACTCCCTCTATGTGTGAGCCCAGGTGACTAGCACCCAATGAGCTCTTAGCTTTACCCAGAGTACTCCCCCTATCTGCCCCTACACTACTGGGATGTTCCACCCCCCTCCCACTCCAGCCAGGGACAGACGCTGTAGTACCTGCACATATACTTGGTGGGAGTACCGTTGTTCTGTCCCCCGGAAATGGGATGTATGTAGTGCATGCAGCCTACTGAGCTCAGTTCCACACTCCATCCTTACCCGGGAGTGGAATACCACACCTCTGGCTTGAGGTGTAATACCCCTGTAGCAGCCGAGTCCTCAGGGTGCTACATATACACTACACAAGATTTACAAATTTGTTTCATTTTTTATTTTAAGGAACCAAGAAAAAAAATACTGTAAAAGATCTTCTAACAACGAGAAATGATTCCAGGATTGTCTTTCCACTATATATACAGTATATACTCACAACACAAAGGTTAACTAATAGTTTTAATGATTTTCTGTAATAAATATTTGTATAAATATGAGAAACATTTATATAAAAATACAACAAATAATAATAAAAATTTCAATTATAAAACAAGAAATACGTCTTATAATAATATTACTCAGCGATTTATAAAAATAACAAAGTTCTTGTCGCTGCTGCTCCTGACGACCAATCAGATTTCTGCCGTTTTGCCTCTTGCAGTGCGGAATCGATGGCTGGAATCTGACTGGTTGCTACGGGCAACACTTTCATTATTCTCTACACTGTTTGTATAAATAATCCTTAAACTCTCGTTGCCGATAGCAACCGATTAGAATTCAGCTTTTACATTTGTAATTTACACAAGAAAAATAAACGTGATTTCTGATTCGTCGCTAGGGGTAACAAAGACGCTACATGACAGCTGAGGCTCCGTGACAATGGCGTCTGTTACTCCAGGTACTGGATGATGGGCCGGACACAGGTGCAGCCCACCGTCACCAGCTGCTTCTCCAGCCTATAGGTGGGACACATCCTCTCATCTCACCACGCAGGACCAGGATCTCCTGTCTGATGGGGACTGAGTTCATGCTGAGGTCCACATGACCCTCCGGGTCCAAACATCCGCGGTGGAGACATCGGGCCTCGCTGATGACCGCAGGGAATCTGTTATTGTCCACATTAGAGCTGGTGGAAGGAGATGAGAGAAATCAGGACACAGCAGTAACCATGTTTAGTCCCCCATACTCCGGCCTGCTGACCCCCATATATCATTATTATTATTTCTGCCATTACTCCATGTACATTCACCTGTATTCCCATGGAGAGATGGAGCGGATCCTCACACTGTCCGCCATTACTTGTGCAGAACTCCGACTGCCGCCCATCATATCCACCTTCACACGTGGAGGAAATGTGGTGTCCGGTGTGAAGAGACATCCCCCGCCGGACACTAGAGGGGCCTCCCAGCCATCAGCGCCAGGGACCTTCTCTTCTCCTCCATGGACACAAGAGATGAAGATCAGAAGAAGCAAAGTGGAGAAAACCTGAGGACAGAAGATGTCACACATGTGATAGGGGACATTGTGGAAGTGTCAACATTATGTAGTGATATAAGTAAGGGTTAAATAATGGATCAATAATATACACTAATAATATTCATACTCGTATGGACCTATCCCAAAGATATGCAACAGCGCTCAAGCCAAGAGCAACCAGATATGACTATATAACACATATAAGAAAGTCCAACATTTTAAGTGGAATTCATTCAACAATCTATTATACTAGCTATTGAACCCGTTCTACGCCCGGGTGGCGAGCATTTTTATTGATATATGGTCTCCCATATATCGTATGAGTATGTGTTCCCCCCTCCTGGTATTTGTGCTGCCCCCATCCTGTCCCCACGATCCTATCCTGGTATGCATGGCACACCTCAACCCCAATCCTGGTATGCATGGCACCCCTCATCCCCAATCCTGGTATGCATGGCACTCCTCACCCCCAATCCTGGTATGCATGACACCGCTTACCCCAATCCTGGTATGCGTGGCTCTCCTCATCCCCCATTCTGGTATGCATGGCACCCCTCATCCCCAATCCTGGTATGCATGGCCCCCTCATCCCCAATCCTGGTATGCATGGCCCCCCTCATCCCCAATCCTGGTGTGCATGGCACCCCTCATCCCCAATCCTGCTATGCATGGCACCCCTCATCCCCCAATACTGGTATGCATGGCAACCCTCATCCCCCAATCCTGGTATGCATGGTACCCCTCATCCAGCTATCCTGGTATGCATGGCACCCCTCAACCCCAATCCTGGTATGCATAGTACCCCTCACCCCCCAATCCTGGTATGCATGGCACCCCTCATGCCCAATCCTGGTATGCATGGCCCCCCTCATCCCCAATCCTGGTATGCCTGGCCCCCCTCTTCCCCAATCCTGGTATGCATGGCACCCCTCATCCACAATCCTGGTATGCATGGCCCCCCTCATCCCCCAATCCTGGTATGCATGGCAACCCTCATCCCCCAATCCTGGTATGCATGGTACCCCTCATCCCCCTATCCTGGTATGCATGGCACCCCTCAACCCCAATCCTGGTATGCATAGTACCCCTCACCCCCCAATCCTGGTATGCATGGCACCCCTCAACCCCAATCCCGGTATGCATCGCACCCCTCATGCCCAATCTTGGTATGCATGGCACCCCTCATGCCCAATCCTGGTATGCATGGCACCCCTCATGCCCAATCCTGGTATGCATGGCACCCCTCATCCCCAATCCCGAGATGCATGGCACCCCTCATCCCCAATCCCGGTATGCATGGCACCCCTCATCCCCAATCCCGGTATGTATGGCACCCCTCATTCCCAATCCTGGTATGAATGCCACTCTTCATCCCAATCCTGGTATGCATGGGCCCCTCATCCCCAATAATGTTATACATGGTACACCTTATCCCTATCCTGGCATACATGGTACCCCTCATCCCTCTCCTGGTATGTATGGTACCCCTCATCCTGGTGTGCTTGGTACCCCTCATCCCAATTCAGGTATGTATGGCATCCTCATCCCAGAAACCTGGTATGCATGGCACCCAATCCCTCATCCTAGAATGCATGGTACCCCTCATCCTTATCCTGGTATGCAAGATACCCCTCATCCTGGTACGCATGGCACCCCATACCTCATCCTGGTATGCATGGTACCCCGCATTCCTATCCTAGCATGCTTGGTACCCCTCATCCCTATTCTGGTATGCATGGCACCCCTCACCCCCCCAATCCTGGTATGCATGGTCCCCTCACCCCCCAATCCTGGTTTGCATGGTCCCCTCACCCCCCAATCCTAGTATGCATGGTCCCCTCAACCCCCAATCCTGGCATGCATGGACCCCTCACCTCCCAATCCTGGTATGCATGGGCCACTCATCCCCCAATAATGGTATGTGTGGTAGCCCTCATCCTGGTATGCATAGTCCCCTCACCCCCCAATCCTGGTATGTGTGGTACCCCTCACCTCCCAATACTGGTATGTATGGTTTCCTCACCCATCAATCCTGGCATGCATGGTCCCCTCACCCCCCAATCCTGGTATGTGTGGTACCCATCACCCCCCAATCCTGGTATGCATGGTCCCCTCACCCCCCAATCCTGGTATGTGTGGTACCCCTCACCCCCCAATCATGGTATGCATGGTCCCCTCACCACCCAATTCTGGTATGTGTGGTACCCCTCATCCTGGTATGCATGATCCCCTCGCCCCACAATCCTGGAATGCATGGTCCCCTCACCCCCAATCCTGGTATGTGTGGCCCCCTCATCCCTTTCACACTGTACACACATACAAAAAAAATAAACAGTTATACTCACCTTTCTTCTCTGTGCTCCAGCGCTGCTGCGTCCTGTTTTGCCGGGGGCCTGTGGAGGAGTGCGGCGCTGGAGCACCGCGCTGTCCGGCGCCATTTTGCTGAAGACACACTGCAAATGTGTCTTCAGTAAAATGGCGCCGGATAGCGCTATGCGCATGAGCCGATCCGATGCCTCACTCCCGCCCCGGACTTCGGCGAAAAGAGGCGCCGTGGCAACGCTTCCCCCAGTCAGGTAAGTATGTATGTATGGAGATCGCGGGATGCGTTCAGTTTCTACGCATACCGCGATCTCCGGCGCCATATACTCCTCTTATCTGTAACGGCTGGATGTATGATTCTGTAGAAACATTACTGTGTCCAACAGTTATTACATATATCAAACTGAAATAGCTGTTGCAAAAACACGAATTTTTATAAAACATTAAGCTTAAGATTAATAGGGGTGCCCAAACTTTTTCATATAACTGTATACTACGTCAGCGGAGCAATCCAGCCACTTTCTACTGAATATATATAATACGTCAGCGGAGCAATCCGGCCACTTTCTACTGAATATAAATATATATAATACGTCAGAGGAGCAATCCGGCCACTTTCTACTGAATATATATATATATATATAATACGTCAGCGGAGCAATCCAGCCACTTTCTACTGAATATATATAATACGTCAGCGGAGCAATCCAGCCACTTTCTACTGAATATATATAATACGTCAGCGGAGCAATCCGGCCACTTTCTACTGAATATAAATATATATAATACGTCAGCGGAGCAATCCAGCCACTTTCCTCTGAATATATATAATACGTCAGCGGAGCGATCCAGCCACTTTCCTCTGAATATATATAATACGTCAGCGGAGCAATCCAGCCACTTTCTACTGAATTTAAATATATAATACGTCAGCGGAGCAATCCAGCCATTTTCTACTGAATATAAATATATATAATACGTCAGCGGAGCAATCCAGCCACTTTCTACTGAATATATATAATACGTCAGCAGAGCAATCTGGCCACTTTCTACTGAATATAAATATATATAATACGTCAGCAGAGCAATCCAGCCACTTTCTACTGAATATAAATATATATAATACGTCAGCGGAGCAATCCAGCCACTTTCTACTGAATATATATAATACGTCAGTGGAGCAATCCGGCCACTTTCTACTGAATATAAATATATATAATACGTCAGCGGAGCAATCCAGCCACTTTCTACTGAATTTAAATATATAATACGTCAGCGGAGCAATCCAGCCATTTTCTACTGAATATAAATATATATAATACGTCAGCAGAGCAATCCAGCCACTTTCTACTGAATATATATAATACGTCAGCAGAGCAATCTGGCCACTTTCTACTGAATATAAATATATATAATACGTCAGCAGAGCAATCCAGCCACTTTCTACTGAATATAAATATATATAATACGTCAGCAGAGCAATCCGACCACTTTCTACTGAATATAAATATATATAATACGTCAGCAGAGCAATCCAGCCACTTTCTACTGAATATAAATATATATAATACGTCAGCGGAGCAATCCAGCCACTTTCCTCTGAATATATATAATACGTCAGCGGAGCGATCCAGCCACTTTCCTCTGAATATATATAATACGTCAGCGGAGCAATCCAGCCACTTTCCTCTGAATATATATAATACGTCAGCGGAGCAATCCGGCCACTTTCTACTGAATATAAATATATATAATACGTCAGCGGAGCAATCCAGCCACTTTCCTCTGAATATATATAATACGTCAGCGGAGCAATCCAGCCACTTTCCTCTGAATATATATAATACGTCAGCGGAGCAATCCGGCCACTTTCTACTGAATATAAATATATATAATACGTCAGCGGAGCGATCCAGCCACTTTCCTCTGAATATATATAATACGTCAGCGGAGCAATCCAGCCACTTTCCTCTGAATATATATAATACGTCAGCGGAGCAATCCAGCCACTTTCTACTGAATATAAATATATTTAATACGTCAGCGGAGCAATCCAGCCACTTTCCTCTGAATATATATAATACGTCAGCGGAGCAATCCAGCCACTTTCCTCTGAATATATATAATACGTCAGCGGAGCAATCCAGCCACTTTCTACTGAATATAAATATATATAATACGTCAGCGGAGCAATCCAGCCACTTTCCTCTGAATATATATAATACGTCAGCGGAGCGATCCAGCCACTTTCCTCTGAATATATATAATACGTCAGCGGAGCAATCCAGCCACTTTCCTCTGAATATATATAATACGTCAGCGGAGCAATCCGGCCACTTTCTACTGAATATAAATATATATAATACGTCAGCGGAGCAATCCAGCCACTTTCCTCTGAATATATATAATACGTCAGCGGAGCAATCCAGCCACTTTCCTCTGAATATATATAATACGTCAGCGGAGCAATCCGGCCACTTTCTACTGAATATAAATATATATAATACGTCAGCGGAGCGATCCAGCCACTTTCCTCTGAATATATATAATACGTCAGCGGAGCAATCCAGCCACTTTCCTCTGAATATATATAATACGTCAGCGGAGCAATCCAGCCACTTTCCTCTGAATATATATAATACGTCAGCGGAGCAATCGAGCCACTTTCTACTGAATATAAATATATTTAATACGTCAGCGGAGCAATCCAGCCACTTTCCTCTGAATATATATAATACGTCAGCGGAGCGATCCAGCCACTTTCTACTGAATATATATATATATAATACGTCAGCGGAGCAATCCGGCCACTTTCTACTGAATATATATATATATAATACGTCAGCAGAGCAATCCAGCCACTTTCCTCTGAATATATATAATACGTCAGCAGAGCAATCCAGCCACTTTCCTCTGAATATATATAATACGTCAGCGGAGCAATCCGGCCACTTTCTACTGAATATATATATATATAATACGTCAGCGGAGCAATCCGGCCACTTTCTACTGAATATATATATATATAATACGTCAGCGGAGCAATCCGGCCACTTTCTACTGAATATAAATATATATAATACGTCAGCAGAGCAATCCAGCCACTTTCTACTGAATATAAATATATTTAATACGTCAGCGGAGCAATCCAGCCACTTTCCTCTGAATATATATAATACGTCAGCGGAGCGATCCAGCCACTTTCCTCTGAATATATATAATACGTCAGCGGAGCAATCCAGCCACTTTCTACTGAATATAAATATATATAATACGTCAGCGGAGCAATCCAGCCACTTTCTACTGAATATAAATATATATAATACGTCAGCGGAGCAATCCAGCCACTTTCTACTGAATATATATAATACGTCAGCGGAGCGATCCAGCCACTTTCCTCTGAATATATATAATACGTCAGCGGAGCGATCCAGCCACTTTCCTCTGAATATATATAATACGTCAGCGGAGCGATCCAGCCACTTTCTACTGAATTTAAATATATAATACGTCAGCGGAGCAATCCGGCCACTTTCCTCTGAATATATATAATACGTCAGCGGAGTGATCCAGCCACTTTCCTCTGAATATATATAATACGTCAGCGGAGCGATCCAGCCGCTTTCCTCTGAATATATATAATACGTCAGCGGAGCAATCCAGCCACTTTCCTCTGAATATATATAATACGTCAGCAGGGCAATCCAGCCACTTTCCTCTGAATATATATAATACGTCACCGGAGCAATCCAGCCACTTTATCAAACGTCAGCAGAGCTAAATATTTTAATTAAAGTTTACAACCTTATTCGTTCCGTAATTCCATTATAATGGCCCCCAAACGCCAGCAAGTTCTTTCTGAGGCGGAAACTCAGGCAAAAAAATCAAAAAGGGCTGAAGCTCAAAAGGTTGGTAGAAGTAGGGGTAAAAAACAGCACCTTAAATTGCAGCGTGAAAAAAATACTGTCAGAAGAAAGGCTGCCCGTCATAATCTCACCCCAAAAAAGCGTCAACAGATGCGCAACGCTGACGCTGAGAGGCATAGGTCTGCCCCAGAGAGGCGTAGGTCTGCCCCAGAGAGGCATAGGTCTGCCCCAGAGAGGCGTAGGTCTGCCCCAGAGAGGCATAGGTCTGCCCCAGAGAGGCATAGGTCTGCCCCAGAGAGGCGTAGGTCTGCCCCAGAGAGGCATAGGTCTGCCCCAGAGAGTCATAGGTCTGCCCCAGAGAGGCGTAGGTCTGCCCCAGAGAGGCGTAGGTCTGCCCCAGAGAGGCATAGGTCTGCCCCAGAGAGGCATAGGTCTGCCCCAGAGAGGCATAGGTCTGCCCCAGAGAGGCGTAGGTCTGCCCCAGAGAGGCATAGGTCTGCCCCAGAGAGGCGTAGGTCTGCCCCAGAGAGGCGTAGGTCTGCCCCAGAGAGGCATAGGTCAGCCCCAGAGAGTATGACAGACGCTGAGCTTCAGCAGCATCGCAGCGCCAATGCTGAGAGACACAGAGGAGCCCGTACTAAACAACCTGCCCGCTGGGGTAAAAACGGAAGATCTCGCAACACTGCTTTGCTTACTGAAAACTTCAATGAAGACGACATTGGGGCATGCTATCTTGGCCCAATGAACAACAAATGCTCATTTTGTAATACCAACCATTTCCAAAATGAAATTGCAACAAACTGTTGTCATAGTGGAACCATCAAACTGGAAGAAGTGTGAATGCATCCCTATATTACTAATTGCATGAAGAGATCAGAACCAAACTCCAAGAATTTCATGGAAAACATAAGATCATACAATAGTGCAAACGCTTTTGCATCCATGGGCGCACAAATTGACCAATCAATTAACAGGCGATCAGGTCCTTTCTGTTACAGAATCCATGGGCAAATTTACCATGCAACATCTGCGTTGCACCCTAACCAAGGTGAATCACCAACATACGCCCAGTTATATATTCTGGATTCGGCACAATCCAGCCAACAGTGGATGCATTCGTAATCTTATGGAAAATCTACAAAGAATTCTGGAAGATATCAATCCTTTCTCCAGAGAATACAAAAATATGTTGCAATTTGAACAAGAAGAAATGCTAAAAGCAAATCTAGAAAACCGAATGCCAATTGAATATAGCATGACTTTCGTGAGAGAAAAAGTAAATACTATGCACCCCGGCAGAATCAATGCTCCAACTGCCAGAGGGGAAATTGCTGCCATTTTCCACAGCACAGATGGTGCACCCCCAAAAAACCGTGACATTACCATTCATCCAAAAAGTGGAATTTTACAAAATATATCTATTCTGAGTAGACTCTGTGACCCAATGAGCTACGCTTTGCTTTTCCCTTATGGGGACTCTGGGTGGACTACAGAACTAAAAAAAACAGTTGGTCGAGGAAATGTGACTCCACTTCAATGGTATTCATACCACTTTGCCATTCGTGATGGTACTTTAACCAGTTCCTTAATGCAGGAAAGCTGACACACCAATTTATGGTTGATGCCTATTGCAAAACTGAGGTAAACCGTTTGAATTGGGTGCGCACAAATCAAAGTACTGTAAGAGCTGAAGAATATGACGTCCTTCACCAATTCATGACCAACCACCGTTTCATGAACATAAATATCCTACCTGGAAAAAAAGTCATATTGCCATCGACTTTCCAAGGAAGTCCAAGAAATATGGCACAAAACTACCAAGATGCCATGGCAATGGTCAGGAAATATGGCAAACCAGACCTATTTGTAACAGTAACGTGCAATCCAAAATGGAGGGAAATCAGGGAAAACTTACTTCCCTCTCAGCAACCATGCGACAGGCCCGATTTAGTAGCTCGAGTATTTAACATGAAACTAAAATTGCTACTTGGAGACCCAACCACATACCACAGATTTGGACGTGTTAATGGTATGGTGTATGTAATTGAGTTCCAAAAAAGAGGGCTCCCTCATGGACACATATTGGCATTTATGGCCCCGGAATACAAAGCCTGGGAAAAAGAAAGAATTGACAAAATTGTTTGTGCAGAGCTCCCGCACAAAGATACGCATCCGAAGCTTTATGAAATCGTACAATCTTGCATGATACACGGTCCATGTGGTCCACTTAATCCAAATGCACCATGCATGGACAATGGAAACTGTACAAGGTTTTCCCAAGGATTTCTGTTCCGAAACTAATAGCAATGTAAATGGATCCCCTAAATATCAACGCCGGGATGAGAACAACTTTGTTGAACTTGGTGGAAACAGGGTTGATAATAGATGGGTTGTACCTTACAATCCTTATCTTTCCTTAAAATACAATGCTCACATAAACGTTGAGATTTGCAGTTCTATACAAAGTGTAAAATATTTGTTCAAATATGTTTACAAAGGGCATGATTGTGCAAATCTACAGTGTGTTACTGCTGCCACAGAACAAGAAGCCACGGTTGAATGGGATGAAGTAAAAAATGACTTAGAAACTCGATATGTAAGTGCACCTGAAGCATGCTGGAGACTCAGGGAATATAAAATGCACCATCAACCTGACCATGTGGAAAGATGAAATGTCCACCTTGAGGACAAGCATACAATATGCTTTATAGCAGGTAAAGAAGCTGAAGCTGTGCAGCGGAAAAACACCAAGTCTAAACTTCTTGCTGGGTTTAAACTGAATCGGGAAGATCCTAATGCCCAACAATATTTCTACATTGAAATCCCTGAACATTTCACTTGGGATGAAAAAAACGTTAAATGGAAACCACGTTGCAAATGTCATAAAACCACAATTGGCAGAATGTTTAACGTTAGTCCATTAGACAGAGAAAAATACTTTCTCCGAATTCTCCTTCTCAATGTTAGAGGCGCAACATCTTTTGAGGATCTCAGAACAACTGAAGGAAACCGTTTTGCTACTTTCCAAGAAGCCTGTATTGCAAGAGGGTTAACTGATGATGACTCTGAATGGGATACTCGCCTAACAGAAGCTGCCACTTATCAAATGCCAATGCAACTTACACAATTGTCTGCATTTATTTGCATCATGTGTGAGCCGTCTAATGCTGCAGCATTGTTTCAAAGGCACAATAAAAATCTTATGGAAGACTATACCAGACGTTTCCCTCATGTAGAAAAGGCCGTCTATATGACATTACATGAAATTGAGCCTGTGTTACGGACACATGGAAAGTCATTACAAGATTTTGGCCTACACCTTCCTGTTGGCAAGTACGATGATCCAATCAATTCTGGCAAATATTACGACCCTGTTGCGGAAAAGGCTTTGAGGAGAAATTCCAAATGTTAAACCCAGGACAACGAAAGGCTTTCGAAAAAATCAGAGAAGCTTTTGAGATTCCAACTTGCAAAAACGTCTATTTTTTATTGACGGACCTGGTGGAAGTGGTAAGACATTCCTGTATAATACAATCATGCATTACGTTCAGAGCAAAAATGAATTAGTCTTGCCATGTACATTTACAGGCATTGCTGCTACTTTGCTGGAAGGAGGCCGAACTTCCCATAATCTGTTCAAACTGCCTATACCAATTAATGAAACGTCGACGTGCAATATTCGTCATGGCAGCAATACTGCCAATGAGTTGAAAAACGCCAAACTCATAATCTGGGACGAAGCTTCTACGGCTCCAGCTCATGCTGTAAATGCAGTTGACACCTTCTACAAAGAACTCATGGCTGAAGATCCAAAAGTTCCCTCCAAAAAAACGTTCGGAGGTGCAGTGTCTGTTTTTGGTGGAGATTTTCGACAAATCCTTCCTGTTGTACCACATGGCACCAGAACCGAAATAATTTCAGCATGCATGAAGAACAGCAATTGTTGGAGGAATATTGAAGTCCTCAAATTGGACCTAAACATGCGTACCAATGAGGACAATGTCCCCCAAGAACATTAAGGCTTTTCCCAATGGCTTTTAAACCTTGGAGATGGAAAACTTCAAGAACCAGGACTAGAGGAAGGTATCTTTGAAATTCCTTCTGTCTGCATTGAAAATGGATGTATTGTTGATGCTGTCTTTCCTCAAGTCATACAACCAGAAGATAAAAGCATTGCAAACCGTGCAATCCTAACTCCAAAAAACCAACATTCACATGAACTGAATGAAAATGTTCTTAGACGAATTCAGTCTGAATTGAAATGCTACACCAGTATTGATTCCATTCAGCAAGATACTGCAAATGCTGAGGAAGCAGCAAACTATCCGATGGAGTTCTTAAACAGCTTAACGCCTGGTGGTATGCCTCCTCATAGATTACATTTGAAAGTTGGAGCAGTAGTCATGCTATTAAGAAACCTTAACTCAAGAAGAGGTCTTTGCAATGGCACCAGAATGGTTGTGAAGCAAATGATGTCAAAAGTCATTGACTGTGAAATCCTCAGCGGATCATTTAAAGGTACAAGGGTATCATTCCCAGAGTTATTCTGCCCCAAGCCATCCTCATCTTCCTTTTACTTTAAAACGAAAACAGTTTCCCTTAAGACTGGCTTATGCTATGACCATCAACAAAAGTCAAGGGCAAACACTGGATTCAGTTGGCATATATTTGCCATCTCCAGCCCTCAGCCATGGCCAACTTTATGTCGCCTCTTCAAAGACAAAATCCTTCCAACAAGTCAAAGTCAAAGTTTTTGCTACTGATCAACGAGGCAACTTAAAGAAAGACCACAGAGTTTACACCAAAAATGTTCTTTACACAGAAGTTTTTGCACAATAATTTTTTTTTCCAGCTAATAGTTTAATAAAATGTAAAATGTTATATATAACAGTGAATGTGTCTTTCTGTTCAAAGCCAAAATGGGTGGCGGCTGTGCAGTGTGGTGCCTGAGTCAGAGCGTGTGCACACTGCACTACGATGCCATTTTACTGAAGACACTGTGTGTGCAAATTCCCAGACACAGTGTCTTCAAGAAAATGGCGCCAGATATTGTGAGATGCGCACACGTTGACTCAGGCACTATTTTATGGGAACAGCACATACCAGGATGGGGGCACAGGATGGCAGCAGCACATACCAGGATGGGAGCACAGGATGGGGGCAGCACATACCAGGATAGGGGCACAGGATGGGAGCAGCACATACCAGGATGGGGGCACAGGATAGCAGCACATAGTAGGATGGGGGCACAGGATGGCAGCAGCACATACCAGGGTGGGGGCGCAGGATAGCAGCATATACCAGGATAGGGGCACAGGATAGCAGCACATACCAGGATAGGGGCACAGGATGGCAGCAGCACAAGACCGAATTGGAGCACAGGATTAGAGCAGCACATACCAGGATGGGGGCACAGGATGGGGGCAGCACATACCAGGATGGGGGCACAGGATGGGAGCAGCACATACCAGGATGGGGGCACAGGATAGCAGCACATACCAGGATAGGGGCACAGGATGGTAGCAGCACAAGACCGGATTGGAGCACAGGATTAGAGCAGCACATACCAGGATGGGGGCACAGGATGGGGGCAGCACATACCAGGATGGGGGCACAGGATGGGAGCAGCACATACCAGGATAGGGGCACAGGATGGGGGCAGCACATACCAGGATGGGGGCACAGGATAGCAGCAGCACATGACAGGATGGGGGCGCAGGATGGCAGCAGCACATACCAGGATGGGGGCGCAGGATAGCAGCAGCACATACCAGGATGGGGGCGCAGGATAGCAGCAGCACATGACAGGATGGGGGCGCAGGATGGCAGCACATACCAGGATGGGGGCACAGGATGGCAGCAGCACATTACAGAATGGGGGCACAGGATGGGAGCAGCACATGACAGGATGGGGGCGCAGGATGGGAGCAGCACATGACAGGATGGGGGCGCAGGATAGCAGCACATACCAGGATGGGGGCACAGGATGGCAACAGCACATTACAGAATGGGGGCGCAGGATGGGAGCAGCACATGACAGGATGGGGGCGCAGGATGGGAGCAGCACATGACAGGATGGGGGCGCAGGATGGGAGCAGCACATGACAGGATGGGGGCGCAGGATAGCAGCACATACCAGGATGGGGGCGCAGGATGGGGGCAGCACATACCAGGATGGGGGCACAGGATAGCAGCAGCACATGACAGGATGGGGGCGCAGGATGGGAGCAGCACATGACAGGATGGGGGCGCAGGATAGCAGCACATACCAGGATGGGGGCACAGGATGGCAGCAGCACATACCAGGATGGGGGCACAGGATGGGAGGAGCACATGACAGGATGGAGGCCATATACCAATATAAATGCTCGCCACCCGGGCGTAGAACGGGTGGTTCAATAGCTAGTACATTATAGGCGAAGTAAACTCAAAAGACCAAAGCAGATTCAACCTTAAAGAACGAGTCATTACTTCTTCTTTTACCCATGAGCCCCGCACGTCATGCCCTACTGCCCCAATGCACATTTCGAATCTTCCTCAGGGGGTGCCGGTGCGTGCGTTGGGGCAGTTGGGCATGACGTGCGGACTCACGGGTAAGTGCCTCATTCATTACCAGTATACTTATCTCTAACATTCAAGAAGTTGTCCACTACTTTATGTATCCCCCCCGGGGCCCCTAAGACTTATTGTGAATACCTTCTGTTGCTGATAATGCCTGTGAGCGGCGCTATCGGTTGCCTCTCACAGGCATCACGTGACCCCGCGCTGACGTCATGACAAGTGAGGCGTGACTCAGCACTGGGGTCCCCGCGGTGGCCGCTGGGTTGTGGGTGGGGTTACCCCCGCGTCACACCTTGCATCCACCGCGCGCTTTCCCAATGAATGGAGAGAGGCAGAGCGCGTGGTGGATGCTGGGTGTGACGAGGAGGGGTAACCCCGCCCACAGCCTGGAGTCCACCCTGGAACCTGGAAGACAAAGACCCCCGGCTGCTGCCAGCACTTGTCGTGACATCAGCGGATGTCAGAGCCGGCTGCAGCCGGGGGTCACATGATGCCTGTGAGCGGCCAGTGATAGCGCCACTCACAGGCCGTATCTGCAACAGAAGGTATTTACAAGAAGTCTTAGGGGCCCCGGGGGGATACATGGGGGGGATATAAAGTAGTGGACAACCCCTTTCAGCCATGGCGCTCTATTTTACCACCTGTGTGCCTGTTTTTATGTAATCTCCACCTATATGATGTGTGCTGCTCCTCTTTATTGATTTTGATTTAATTATACTGAGTTAGGACCTAAGCACTATAATACTGTTGTGGGGTCTATGTGATATTGCTATATCTATGTCAGATATGTAATTGGTCTGGCACCCCCACTAAAACCACGTCCCCTCCCCCACCCCCCACCCCCCCGTCCAACTAATCTCATATATGTGTGTCTCTCTTGTGATTAATAAAATTGATATTGATATTTACTTTATGATTGAAGTAGTAATGACTCGTTCTTTAAGGCTGAATTTGTCATGTCATTGTATCATAACACAGGATAACAAAAAAAATGGTGGTAGCCCATGCAAGTGCTGCACTCACTCTTCTGCTGGTGCAGTCACTGTGTACATACATTACATTACTGATCCTGAGTTACATCCTGTATTATACTCCAGAGCTGCACTCACTATTCTGCTGGTGCAGTCACTGTGTACATACATTACATTACTGATGCGGAGTTATATCCTGTATTATACTCCAGAGCTGCACTCACTATTCTGCTGGTGCAGTCACTGTGCACATACATTACATTACTGATCCTGAGTTACATCCTGTATTATACTCCAGAGCTGCACTCATTATTCTGCTGGTGCAGTCACTGTGTACATACATTACATTACTGATCCTGAGTTACATCCTGTATTATACTCCAGAGCTGCACTCACTATTCTGCTGGTGCAGTCACTGTGTACATACATTACATTACTGATCCGGAGTTATATCCTGTATTATACTCCAGAGCTGCACTCACTATTCTGCTGGTGCAGTCACTGTGTACATACATTACATTACTGATCCTGAGTTACATCCTGTATTATACTCCAGAGCTGCACTCACTATTCTGCTGGTGCAGTCACTGTGTACATACATTACATTACTGATCCTGAGTTACCTCCTGTATTATACTCCAGAGCTGCACTCACTATTCTGCTGGTGCAGTCACTGTGTACATACATTACATTACTGATCCTGCACTGATCCTGAGTTATATCCTGTATTATACTCCAGAGCTGCACTCACTATTCTGCTGGTCCAGCCGCTCCCTCTCTCCTCACACACATATTATACATATACACACAATAATAACTACCTACACCATGACATCTGGTCCGGTTACCAAACAAATAATAACAATATAATAAACAATAACCGACAAATTATATACAAACTAATATATACATTCTTTTTTTTTTTATTATTTTTTTTTATTATAAGTAAAATAAATACTAACTATACAAATATATACAAGACAAAACAAAACACCCCACACTCAAGCCCACCAGTCCCTCCCCGGCAGTGACCTGAGATCTGGTCCTGCGCCTCATGCCTCAGTCCAACGTCCATAGGCCAGATCAGGCAGTGCCAGTTTTTCACCCAAATAACCAGTGTCCCACAAGATGAACCCACCTCCCCCCTTTTCCCTCCACCCAACCTAACACCTACACCCAAACCCATATATACAATATATACAGAAACAAACAATACAATAGCAAACAATACAATAACCACAACTGACAAAGCCCAAGTTCGGTGCCTGCCGCCCTACATCACTGTCTACTGATCAAAACAAAACAAAAATCTATGGTGTCAGCAGCAGCCCACCACCAGGAGAGGAGATGACCAGACTAGGGCACACTAAAAGAAAAGCCCCTCCAGAGGAGAGCGGCCCTCCGTGTACCCAGTCTCTCATACTCCAGAGAACGCACCTTCACCAGGTCACCGAGTATGGTCCTAAACACATCGTCCACTGGGAGGATTTTGCCCTGCGTCGATACTAAGCACCGTGCGTTCCACGTGTGATACCTAACCACTGTGCTAACTAGAAATAAGGTGCAGTGGTCCCGACCACCCAGGTCCCCGAATGCTCCATAGGCCAATTCCGCATAAGAGAGACCAACCAGCCAGGGCCAGTCAATGGAGGCGCCCATCCTGTTGTACACCTCTGTGTTAAAGGGACAACGAAGCAGGAAGTGGTCCATGCTTTCAAGCATGGTACCACAATGCTCCCGAGGACAGTTCCTGTCCTCAGAGCTCCTACACTTCAGATTGTCCCTCACACACAGTTTCCCATGAAAGCAGCGCCAAGCCAAGTCCCAAAACTTCGAGGGATCCTGATAGAATTCAAAAGATGCAGACCCACCCCAACATCCCGACTTGGGCAATCCCTGCACACCAGAGGCCTCTGAAAATGAGTCAACAGAATCCTTTTGTCAAGGAGCTTCCTTGGCAGAGTCCTGACCTCCCACATTCCCAGACCCCACCGACGAATTACCTTCAGAACCACAGTAGCGTAAGCCAGTAGATGTCAATGTGGTGTGCGTAGATCTTTCACTTGCCCTCCTGTCTCCCATTCCTGGAAGAAAGGCTGAAACCATCCCTTACAGCAGAATACCCACGGGGGAGCCCTCTCTTTCCAGAGGTTAGCAATATTGATCTTAATGAAGGTATTCACAAGGAATACCACAGGGTTCACCATACCCAACCCTCCTAGTCTCCTCGTATGGTAAGTAACCTCCCTCTTGACCAGGTTCAGTCTATTCCCCCATAACAGTTGGAAGAACAAACTGTAGACCCGAGTCCAGAGAGGCTCCGGCAAGATGCACACACTGCCCAGATAGATCAGCACAGGGAGCAGGTAAGTTTTGATCAGGTTTATCCTTTCCCTTAGGGTCAAAGACCAACCCTTCCATTGGTTCACCTTCTGAGTGGCGATCTCTAGCCTGCTGTTCCAATTTTGTTTGGGGCAATCCCCCTGGCCAAATTCGATGCCAAGAACTTTTGCAGAGACTTTGGGTCCTGGAAGGGTGTCCGGGAGATCAAAACCAGAATCTCCTCCTCCCAGCCAGAGACTCTCACACTTATCCCGGCTGATCTTGGACCCGGATGCCTCCGAGTAGCTATTTACTTCTGATATCAGACACTCTGCCTCCCCATCAGAGGAAACAAAAACGGTGACATCATCGGCATACGCCACCACTCTCAGAGTGGCTTCCGGTGCTGCCCGGTCCATCACGATCCCAGCCAATGGTCCACACTCCACCCTCCTAAGAAGTGGGTCAATTGCAAACACGTACAGCAGCGGGCTCAAGGGACAACCCTGGCGAACACCACACCCAACCTCAAAAGAGCTGCCAATCCAACCGTTCACAAGCGGGAAACTCTCTGCCCCAGCGTACAAGGTCTTAAGCCAATCAACAAACCCCCCCGGCAGGCCATACCTCAGAAGGACAGACCAGAGGTACTCATGATTAACCCGATCAAACGCTTTTGCCTGGTCCAATGACAGCATGTACCCCTTCCAGTGACCAGCCCTACCCTGCTCCACCGCCTCTCGGACACAGAGTACAGCACTAATTGTACTGCGGCCCGGAACAGAGCAATGCTGGGCTCCCGAAAGGAGCCGGGGTGCAAATTTCACCAGCCGATTAAACAGCACCTTTGCCAAAACCTTCCTGTCTGCATTGAGAAGCGCTATGGGACGCCAATTCTCAATGCAAGATGAGTCCTTACCCTTTGACAAGATAATCAGGGCAGACCTCCTCATTGATTTTGGCAGAGTGCCCGATAAAAGACATTCATTGAATACCTCAGTCAACAGGGGAACCAAGGCGTCCTTAAAGGTCTTATAGAATTCAGATGTTAAGCCATCTGGACCGGGAGATTTCTTTAGTGCAAGCCCTTCAATCGCCAACTTAACTTCCTCTTCCCTGATAATCTCTGTCAAAATGCCAAGAGAGGGGTCTACCCCTGGTTCGGGGACGGCTTCAGCCAGAAAAGCCGACATCTCATCCCAATCCAGATCCCTCTTCCCCAAGAGGTGCGAGTAGAAGGATCTGACGACCTCCAGGATCCCTGATCTGGATCTTTTCAGGGACCCCGCAGTGTCAACCAGTCCTGTAACAACTTTACTATTCACTGACATCTTGCAGTTTCTGTAAGGGTCTGGCGAGCGGTACTTCCCATAATCCCTCTCAAAAACCAAAGATGCGTGTCTATCATACTGACACCTCATTAGCAAAGATTTCACTCTGGAGATCTCCTCGCGGCTACCTCCAGTTGAGACAAGATGCTCGAGTTTCCTCCTCAGGCCCTGATACAGGTGGTACCTGTCCAGGCTCCAGAGTCTCGAGAGCTGGCGGAAGAATCTCGCCACCCTTTTCTTGAACATCTCCCACCACTCTGACTTACTACTACAAAGATCCAGTAAGGGTACCTGGCTCTGAAGAAAATCCTCAAAGGACTGTCTTATCTCCGCTTCTACCAAGAGAGACGAATTGAGCCTCCAAAAGCCTCTTCCTATCCGGGGAGTCTCTGTAACATTCAGAAAAAACAAAATCAAACAGAGATCGGAGAATTCCACCTCAACAGCAGATACTGCTGAAGAGACGGCTTCCTCCTTTAAATAAAACTTGTCTATCCTGGACCTACAGTTACCTCTATGATAGGTGAACCCCTCGTGGACTGCGGTGAGCCGGATGTGGACATCTACCAGGCGAGCTTCACTAGCTACACTATTAAGGGCGACGCCATCATAAGTCAGCTTGTCTCTGGAACCTCCTCTATCTCGGGGCCTCATGACAGTGTTAAAGTCCCCTCCAAAGACGACCTGCCGACTCGTAAAAAGGTAGGGCTTGATCCTCATAAAGAGACACTTCCGGTCCCACTTAGATTGGGGACCATAGATGTTAATGAGCCAGAGCTCTTGTCCCTTCATGAGGACATCTAATATCAGGCACCTCCCCATTTCTAACTCAATAACCCATCGGCATTCTACCGGTGCGGTAAAAAGGACCGCCACTCCGCTATACGGCTCGGCCGCAAGAGACCAATAGGAGGGCCCAAGTCTCCACTCCCTCTGCCATATTTGGCAGCCTGGTCTCTTGCAAAAAGAAAACGTCAGCTTCAACCCGGCTGAGAAAATCAAAGGCCGCCAATCTAGCCATATTTGACTTAATGCTGGCGACATTAATGGACACCAGCGTCAACGGAGTGGGTACCGCCATCATTGGTGATTGAGTTAGATAGCTTTCTTCTTCCCACTCCCCTTATCCTCTGCCTCAGAGGAGGAATCCTTCCCCCTCTTTAATGATACAGAGGTGTCCATTCCCACATTTTTCCTTCTTTTTTCGTCCTTGTCTCCGGACTCTGGGCCAGTCCCTCCCCCCAAGGACCTTGCATCCCCAGGAGAAGGAGACTCGGCGCCCCCTGTAAGCTCCGCCGAAGCCAGAACCTCACCCTCAGCCTCCTCTTCTGAGGAAGAGATGTTATCAAGGGCTTGGAAGCGGTTAGAAAGACCAACTAGAGGGGAGTCAGTTTTACCTTCCTTAGGTACCTTGGTCAGAGCGGGAGAAGATATTTTATCTCCCTTCTTTCTCTTCTTTTTGGTGCCGAGCTTACGCTTGTTCTCTAGCCACCGCTTATTGTCCTCATCCATACTTTCATATTGGGAGGATTCTGAGGCAGAGGGGGTTTCCTCCCTGTGGATCCTCCTGACCTCCTCATCAAACTCATCATCCCTCGGGGCCTCAGCAGCAACACTGGCATCCAGGACAGGGGCCGCCCCCGTAGCCCGGGGCTCGCCCCGCTCCCTCTCCTGTCTGCACTTGTCTAGACGCCTCAGCTGGGCAGGCATCTTTTTATTGTTTTTCTTCCCTGGCCCCTCAGCTCCCCCACCCCTGCTAGTCCTCTCCCCAGCAAAATCGGCCTCATGGCTTTCTCCCACCGGGGTCTCGACTGCATTAGCGAAGGAGCGAGGACAACGGCTGACTGGGTGACCTAACTCACCACACAGGTGGCACCTAATCTCCACACAAGAGGCAGCAAGATGACCGACACCCCCACACAACGCACATTTCTGCACAGTGCAGTTTGCACTGAAGTGTGTAGGGTCGCCGTACCTGTGACAGAGCTTTGGTTGCCCCAGGTAGAAGACCAGGATACGATCCCTACCCAGGAAGGCAGATGATGGAATGTGGGCAACCGTACCACCTGAACACTTAAGTTTTACCATAAACGTCCAGGCCCCTGACCAGATACCAAACTCGTCGCGGTTTTTATTTGGCATCTCCACCACCTCTCCACACTGACCAAGCCATAATCATCAACATTAACAGAAATAAACACTTGAAATAGATCACTCTGTGTGTAATGACTCTACATAATATATGAGTTTCACTTTTTGTATTGAAGAACTGAAATAAACTAACTTTTTGATGATATTCTAATTTAGTGAGATGCACTTGTATATTACCTCTCTTATCTGAGATTCGTGTACAGGAGACCTATATCAGTTAGGATAGCGTTTTACAGGCATCTAGTCAGGGATTATTGCATTGTACTCCGTGCTTGAAAAAAACTATTCCCTATTGAGAACGCTGTTAGCTGCTTTTAAAATAGGGACAGGTGCTAGATGGTATTATCAGCTGGAAATGAGTGTTCATTCTGGATGTGTTTGATCATATCTCACACACCACATGGCCAGATAAGGTAGCAAAATGTTAAAATGACATTTGCGGGTGAATGCATTTTTCACCGTTGAAAAAAATGCAAAAGTGCAAAAACACATCAAAAACGATAAGTGTGAACTTAGCCCAAGGTCTGGAGGTGCATTTTTGCTTTTGGTTATTTATTTGGCTTTATATACAGTGGCAAATCCAACCAAAACAAAGCAACGAAAAAGGAGCCAATGGTTTTAAAGATATGCATCAAAATTTATTAGTACATAGATGATCAGACAAAAGCAGGAATCAGTGTGGAAAACACATGAGGAATAGAAACCCGCAACAACCCTCTCCACATGGCGGACACATGCAGGACCAAACAGTACAATTTAAGTCGGATATAGTCTATCTAAGTATTTGAGGAGTAACACCATACATAGATGATATGTCAATACATATTTTCAAGTACAGCACCTATACTGGACTAGAATACCCATGCTGTTCTATACTGCTGAGTGTACGTTCCCTATCATATGCCAGATATAACCATAAGTGACCTGCTAAGTCACTATATATACATACCAGAGATATCAAGCTTCAGCAGAAGACAGTCAGGGAATAGTCAAAGATTTAGAGGTCCGTCTAAGGTCGGCACATGCGGAGCAGAGAAGCCCCGACGCGCGTTTTGGTGGTTCCCTTCGTCAGGGGGCATGTTTGCTGCCTCGCTGTCACTTGCTTATATTGGCGCCAGGCACATTTAAAGACCGGAAGTGATATCAGCGTCACTGCGGAGACCAGGACGCCAGCCGACATCCGCATCATGTGACAGCGGAGGGGCGGGGCTTAAGCCCTAACGCCACACACCGCTGAAACGCACAGTGTCATTGCGGAGGTAGAACGCCGGCCGGCATCCGCGTCATGTGACAGCAGAGGGGCGGGGCATAAGCCCTGATGCCACACACCGCTAGAACACAAAGACCGCGGGACCGGAAGTGACGTGTGCGTCACCATTGGGATCCGGACGCCGGCCAGCATCCGCGTCATGTGACAGAAGCGGGGGCTACAGAATAGCCACAACACCTCATGTCACTGGGACACGGAAAGCCGGCCGGCGCACAGACCCACATAGTCAGCACATTTGCCTGACTGTCTCCTTCACTAGACCAGGTATCATCGCATCCCTCTCATTGAAATAACGAGAGTCAGTTCTATAAGGCCAAATGTAGAAATTTTTCCAAATTTATTAAAAAAGAAAAACTTAAATATCACATGGTCATAAGTATTCAGACCCTTTGCTCAGTATTGAGTAGAAGCCCCCTTTAGAGCTAGTACAGCCATGAATCTTCTTGGGAATGATGCAACAAGTTTTTCACACCTGGATTTGGGGATCCTCTGTCATTCTTCCTTTCAGATCCTCTCCAGTTCCGTCAAGTTGGATGGTGAACGTTGGTGGACAGCCATTTTCAGGTCTCTCCAGAGATGCTCAATTGGGTTTAGGTCAGGGCTCTGGCGGGGCCAGTCAAGAATGGTCACAGAGTTGTTCTGAAGCCACTCCTTTGTTATTTTAGCTGTGTGATTAGGGTCATTGTCTTGTTGAAAGGTGAACCTTCGGCCAAGTCTGAGGTCCAGAGCACTCTGGAAGAGGTTTTCATCCAGGATATCTCTGTACTTGGCCGCATTCATGTTTCCTTCAATTGCAACCAGTCATCCTATCCCTGCAACTGAAAAACACCCCCATAGCATGATGCTGCCACCACCATGTTTCACTGTTGGGATTGTATTGGGCAGGTGATGAGCAGTGCCTGGTTTTCTCCACCCATACCGCTTAGAATTATCACCAAAGTTATCAAAAAGTTCTATCTTCATCTCATCAGACCAGAGAATTTATTTCTCATAGTCTGGTAGTCCTTCATGTGTTTTTGAGCAACTTCTATGCGTGTTTTCATATGTCTTGCACTGAGGAGAGGCTTCCATCGGGCTACTCTGTCATAAAGGCCAAACTGGTGGAGGGCTGCAGTGATAGTTGACTTTGTAAAACTTTCTCCCATCTCCCTACTGCATCTCTGGAGCTCAGACACAGTGATCTTGGGTTTGTTCTTTACCTCTCTCACCAAGGCTCTTCTCCCACGATTGCTCAGTTTGGCTGGACGGCCAAGTCTATGAAGACTTCTGGTGGTCCCAAACTTCTTCCATTTAAGGATTAGGGAGGCCACTGTGCTCTTAGGAACCTTGAGTAATGCAGAAATTATTTTGTAACCTTGGCCAGATCTGTGCCTTGCCACAATTCTGTCTCTGAGCTCCTTGGGCAGTTCCTTTGAGCTCATGATTCTCATTTGGTCTGACATGCACTGTGAGCTGTGAGGTCTTATATAGACAGGTGTGTGCCTTTCCAAATCAAGTCCTATTGACGCGCCCCTGGGTCTGTGTCGCGCTGCGTTGTGCATGCGGGAGCTTACCCGGAGCCGGATCTCTTGAGGGTTGTAGTCTCGTGGCGGTGATCCGGTCCGTGCCCAGGGAGTCAGACTAAGTGGCGCTGTATTAGCGGTAGATGTTGGACGACTACGCCACCCGTTGAGTACAGCTAAGGAGCTGCTGCTGCAGGGCAGACCGCTGAGGCCGGTGGTAGGATTGTGCAGCGTGATAGTATAACCCCCAACGGGAGGGGTATGGCCTCAGGGCAGCCGACGTGGATGATGGGGGTAGCAGGAACCACTCAGAGACGGTACGGTGTAGTTCAGGGTCTTTACTGGTGACAACGATAGACCCTCCCGGAGTACTGGCTAGCGATTGGGGCCTGGTCAGTCCTTGAGCAGATGGGATCTCCCCTGGCCAGGCGGAGTTGTAGGCCTCCCAAACTAACGATACTCTTCTGGCTACCTTGCTAGAAGCGGGTATAAGTAGCCCACGTCCCTGAGTGTACCGTGTGGTGCTCACCCGTATGGCCGGTGACTCGGGGCCTTCTAGTAGCTTCCGCTCCACGACGGCGGTGCTGGTCCCACGCGTGTGACCGTGCCTTCGGGTTTCTTGGTCAGAGGACCTGCAATCCCCTGCCGGTCGGTTTCTGCTGCTGGATAGGAGTTAGTCCCCACAGCCTCGGACTCCGGGTCCGGTGATAACTTCTCAGTCAGGGCGAGCTCTGCAGCTGCCAGCCCCTGACTCCTTGTAGCACTGCTCCCACAGAGCTCCTGATGTTCTTTCCTATATCTGCTTCTCTTCTCTGTCTCTACTTCTTCTCTACTCCTGGCATGGACCAGGAGCTGGGCCCAGCCGGAGCCACAGCTCCCTGTCAGCCCTCCTGGCTGAACTCTCCCTCTGAACTCTCTAACCCTGCCTCAGCCCCAGGTTTATATAGGGGAAGTTCTTCCCCTCCCAGGACTGGGCAGGAGGTGTGGCATGCATAGGATTCCCGACCAAGAGACCTCCCACCTGCTCTCAGACATAACATTGCTGTTACTGTGGAAACCAGACCCCTGGGGTGCCACATTCCCCCCTAGTGAAATTTAGTACTCCGGGACTAAACATATTTTTAGAAAAACATAACAAGGTATAAACAATAATAATACAATAAGAAAAACACATAAAGATGGTTACGGCGTGTCCGCAACCGGGTGCAGTTTTGAAGAAAAGCAAGGTGTCCATTTCACCAAAACAGGGAGACGTAACCAGGTAGGGGTCTGTCCTGCCCCGAGTCCTTAACAGTCTTTAGTCCATTCCTGGGTTACGCTCCAACCATGTACAAAGGATTCCCGGCAAATCCACCAAAGACTCCCATAAATTACTAGAAACACATAATTATTTACAGGATATGGCCGCTCTCAGTCCTCGGCCAGTGGGGATAAGGAATGGCTGCTCACAGTCCTCAGCCTGGTTTAAGATAGGGGCACATGGGGAACAATTCACTAATCCCAACGGGGACCATATTTTAATTAGCAGCAGTCCTTGTACCCTTACGGGTAACTATTTACAGCTCTTTATTCACGCTACTTCCCTTCAGTAGCTATGTCCTCTTTGTGCTCCCTCCTGAGGGTAGTCCTCAGACCCGTCCGGGTCCTCTTGGCTTTCCTCGTATTGGTAGTACTGCAGCTCCTCCTCGGTTAGCTGGGTTAGTATCTCTGCGACAGTCCTCCTCTCAGGTGGCCAGGACTTTACCTCCCTTTGGGCTGCCCCGGTTAATTGGGCCACCAGGATGCTCACTTTTTGCTCCCCTGTGAGGGGATACACCTGGAAGAGGCTATCCAGCTTTTCTCTAAAGTCATGCAGGGTATGTGACTCCCCTGAGTACTGGGGTAGCCAGGCTGCCCCCGGGATATAGGGCATGGTGAAAGGCATGACCGCAACAGCGGTGGCGCTGGCGGGGGTTGAAGCGGTGAAGCTCTCCTCCGTATCCGGCATCCTTCTCCCCCCTAGTGGACCGTGGCCTACCTTGCGATGATCCTCTTCCGTAGGCCGCGGCTCCGCAGTGGATCGTCAGGGTTGAGGACCTTCCGTCGCGCTCCTGTGACGTCGGCGTCTGCTGGGCTCCTTCCAGGACCTTACGCAACGTCCGGACGTGAGGCGGGGCTTTAGTTCTCGCGCGCATTCGGAGTCCACGCCCCTCTTCTTCCCGCGCGGCGTCCTCAAGATGGCGTCCAATGGCGGGAAAACTCCACGTATGGCGGGAAGAAGGCCGAAGATGGCGCCGGATGGCGGGAAAACTCCACCGATGGCGGGAAGGAAGCGGAAGATGGCGCCGGATGGCGGGAATCTTCACCACAGGTAAGTTTGAACAGTCTTTTTCAGGCACGCAGTACCCGGTGGTTGCGGGCACGAAATCCTGCCGACTACGCCAAAAGTTGACGCGCCCCTGGGCCTGTGTCGCGCTGCGTTGCGCATGCGGGAGCTTACCCGGAGCCGGATCTCTTGAGGGTTGTAGTCTCGTGGCGGTGATCCGGTCCGTGCCCAGGGAGTCAGACTAAGTGGCGCTGTATTAGCGGTAGATGTTGGACGACTACGCCACCCGTTGAGTACAGCTAAGGAGCTGCTGCTGCAGGGCAGACCGCTGAGGCCGGTGGTAGGATTGTGCAGCGTGATAGTATAACCCCCAACGGGAGGGGTATGGCCTCAGGGCAGCCGACGTGGATGATGGGGGTAGCAGGAACCACTCAGAGACGGTACGGTGTAGTTCAGGGTCTTTACTGGTGACAACGATAGACCCTCCCGGAGTACTGGCTAGCGATTGGGGCCTGGTCAGTCCTTGAGCAGATGGGATCTCCCCTGGCCAGGCGGAGTTGTAGGCCTCCCAAACTAACGATACTCTTCTGGCTACCTTGCTAGAAGCGGGTATAAGTAGCCCACGTCCCTGAGTGTACCGTGTGGTGCTCACCCGTATGGCCGGTGACTCGGGGCCTTCTAGTAGCTTCCGCTCCACGACGGCGGTGCTGGTCCCACGCGTGTGACCGTGCCTTCGGGTTTCTTGGTCAGAGGACCTGCAATCCCCTGCCGGTCGGTTTCTGCTGCTGGATAGGAGTTAGTCCCCACAGCCTCGGACTCCGGGTCCGGTGATAACTTCTCAGTCAGGGCGAGCTCTGCAGCTGCCAGCCCCTGACTCCTTGTAGCACTGCTCCCACAGAGCTCCTGATGTTCTTTCCTATATCTGCTTCTCTTCTCTGTCTCTACTTCTTCTCTACTCCTGGCATGGACCAGGAGCTGGGCCCAGCCGGAGCCACAGCTCCCTGTCAGCCCTCCTGGCTGAACTCTCCCTCTGAACTCTCTAACCCTGCCTCAGCCCCAGGTTTATATAGGGGAAGTTCTTCCCCTCCCAGGACTGGGCAGGAGGTGTGGCATGCATAGGATTCCCGACCAAGAGACCTCCCACCTGCTCTCAGACATAACATTGCTGTTACTGTGGAAACCAGACCCCTGGGGTGCCACATTCCCCCCTAGTGAAATTTAGTACTCCGGGACTAAACATATTTTTAGAAAAACATAACAAGGTATAAACAATAATAATACAATAAGAAAAACACATAAAGATGGTTACGGCGTGTCCGCAACCGGGTGCAGTTTTGAAGAAAAGCAAGGTGTCCATTTCACCAAAACAGGGAGACGTAACCAGGTAGGGGTCTGTCCTGCCCCGAGTCCTTAACAGTCTTTAGTCCATTCCTGGGTTACGCTCCAACCATGTACAAAGGATTCCCGGCAAATCCACCAAAGACTCCCATAAATTACTAGAAACACATAATTATTTACAGGATATGGCCGCTCTCAGTCCTCGGCCAGTGGGGATAAGGAATGGCTGCTCACAGTCCTCAGCCTGGTTTAAGATAGGGGCACATGGGGAACAATTCACTAATCCCAACGGGGACCATATTTTAATTAGCAGCAGTCCTTGTACCCTTACGGGTAACTATTTACAGCTCTTTATTCACGCTACTTCCCTTCAGTAGCTATGTCCTCTTTGTGCTCCCTCCTGAGGGTAGTCCTCAGACCCGTCCGGGTCCTCTTGGCTTTCCTCGTATTGGTAGTACTGCAGCTCCTCCTCGGTTAGCTGGGTTAGTATCTCTGCGACAGTCCTCCTCTCAGGTGGCCAGGACTTTACCTCCCTTTGGGCTGCCCCGGTTAATTGGGCCACCAGGATGCTCACTTTTTGCTCCCCTGTGAGGGGATACACCTGGAAGAGGCTATCCAGCTTTTCTCTAAAGTCATGCAGGGTATGTGACTCCCCTGAGTACTGGGGTAGCCAGGCTGCCCCCGGGATATAGGGCATGGTGAAAGGCATGACCGCAACAGCGGTGGCGCTGGCGGGGGTTGAAGCGGTGAAGCTCTCCTCCGTATCCGGCATCCTTCTCCCCCCTAGTGGACCGTGGCCTACCTTGCGATGATCCTCTTCCGTAGGCCGCGGCTCCGCAGTGGATCGTCAGGGTTGAGGACCTTCCGTCGCGCTCCTGTGACGTCGGCGTCTGCTGGGCTCCTTCCAGGACCTTACGCAACGTCCGGACGTGAGGCGGGGCTTTAGTTCTCGCGCGCATTCGGAGTCCACGCCCCTCTTCTTCCCGCGCGGCGTCCTCAAGATGGCGTCCAATGGCGGGAAAACTCCACGTATGGCGGGAAGAAGGCCGAAGATGGCGCCGGATGGCGGGAAAACTCCACCGATGGCGGGAAGGAAGCGGAAGATGGCGCCGGATGGCGGGAATCTTCACCACAGGTAAGTTTGAACAGTCTTTTTCAGGCACGCAGTACCCGGTGGTTGCGGGCACGAAATCCTGCCGACTACGCCAAAAGTTGACGCGCCCCTGGGCCTGTGTCGCGCTGCGTTGCGCATGCGGGAGCTTACCCGGAGCCGGATCTCTTGAGGGTTGTAGTCTCGTGGCGGTGATCCGGTCCGTGCCCAGGGAGTCAGACTAAGTGGCGCTGTATTAGCGGTAGATGTTCGACGACTACGCCACCCGTTGAGTACAGCTAAGGAGCTGCTGCTGCAGGGCAGACCACTGAGGCCGGTGGTAGGATTGTGCAGCGTGATAGTATAACCCCCAACGGGAGGGGTATGGCCTCAGGGCAGTCGACGTGGATGATGGGGGTAGCAGGAACCACTCAGAGACGGTACGGTGTAGTTCAGGGTCTTTACTGGTGACAACGATAGACCCTCCCGGAGTACTGGCTAGCGATTGGGGCCTGGTCAGTCCTTGAGCAGATGGGATCTCCCCTGGCCAGGCGGAGTTGTAGGCCTCCCAAACTAACGATACTCTTCTGGCTACCTTGCTAGAAGCGGGTATAAGTAGCCCACGTCCCTGAGTGTACCGGGTGGGGCTCACCCGTATGGCCGGTGACTCGGGGCCTTCTAGTAGCTTCCGCTCCACGACGGCGGTGCTGGTCCCACGCGTGTGACCGTGCCTTCGGGTTTCTTGGCCAGAGGACCTGCAATCCCCTGCCGTTCGGTTTCTGCTGCTGGATAGGAGTTAGTCCCCACAGCCTCGGACTCCGGGTCCGGTGATAACTTCTCAGTCAGGGCGAGCTCTGCAGCTGCCAGCCCCTGACTCCTTGTAGCACTGCTCCCACAGAGCTCCTGATGTTCTTTCCTATATCTGCTTCTCTTCTCTGTCTCTACTTCTTCTCTACTCCTGGCATGGACCAGGAGCTGGGCCCAGCCGGAGCCACAGCTCCCTGTCAGCCCTCCTGGCTGAACTCTCCCTCTGAACTCTCTAACCCTGCCTCAGCCCCAGGTTTATATAGGGGAAGTTCTTCCCCTCCCAGGACTGGGCAGGAGGTGTGGCATGCATAGGATTCCTGACCAAGAGACCTCCCACCTGCTCTCAGACATAACATTGCTGTTACTGTGGAAACCAGACCCCTGGGGTGCCACACTATCAGTTTAATTAAACACAGCTGGACACAATGAAGGAGTAGAACCATCTCAAGGAGGATCACAAGGTAATGGACAGCGTGAGACTTAAATATGAGTGTCTGAGCAAAGGGTCTGAATTCTTATGATCTTGTGATATTTCAGTTTTTTTCTTTTTTAATAAATTTGCAAAAATTTCTATATTTCTGTTTTTTTCAGTCAAGATGGGGTGCAGAGTGTACTTTAATGAGAAAAAAGAATGAACTTTTTAGAATTTACAAAATGGCTGCAATGAAACAAAGAGTGAAACATTTAAAGGGGTCTGAATACTTTCCGTACCCACTGTATATATTTATTCAGGATGTGGGGGGGGGCGCGGTCCCGGGCCCATCAGACTATAGTTACCCCACTGTATGTACATATATATACAATATTCATTTTTTAGAGTTAGGCATATAACAATTTTTAACAACTGCATACCAATTCCGTCTTGTTTCAATGGCACTCTCATACATATACAGCGATGGGTGACATTGATGCCTGTTCCCCAGATAGCACATTTTAATCCCCCAACTGGGGTTATAAAATCCTTGGGGATTAATTTCATAGTGCTTTTATGAATTTTTTTTTATATAGTACTGTCCACACTGAGTATTTAATTCTCCCCTCTTTTCCTTCCTTTTTTTACTGTCCCATTTTACCATTCTTATTTGAATAAAAATTAATGAAAAACTAAAAATAAATACAATTGTTCACATCCCCCACTCACCAACAGCGCTTCCGGCTGGAACATCACTCCGGACGGGCACAGGAGAGGGGCAGATTCGGGATGTTGCTCCCGCAACATTTCCACCTTGCCAGAGGACCCTACCATAGTCACTACCATGGAGTGGGAGCTGGAGGACTGCTAACAAAATTGTATTCATCTGAATGCTGGAACCAACGGTGCTGTACATACCTAGTACAAATGAACTCAGCTGTCTCCCTGCGGTGGATCAGGGGATACCTTGTGTAATATTAAAGATTTTCCTGCAAAAATTGCTGAATATTCACAATTATTTTCTATTAGTCATTATTATAGGTGGAGATTGTCTTACTGACCCCACAGCCCTGGTGACAAGGGTGGTCTCTAGAATACAGAAGGTCTTATTATGTCACAGTGGGGATTGACCCCTGGACTCCCCAGGACGCCCAGCACCGAATCCAATTGGTTCCTGTGCATAAAACTTAGGTCGAGCCACATTTAGGTAAAAGGGTCCGAGTCTATGGATAAAATCTATGGATCAGAACATGTTTTTCCTACATTGACCATCATTTTTAGGTGTAACAGAATCACTGGTCCTCTCCTCCACTTTTGGCCGAAGTCTGGAGGATTACTGGGACACATGGAACAGATGTTCTCCTGTTTGTAGCCCACCCATCAGACATGTATGTCGTAAACAACTGACACCCCATAAATGTCAGGAGGACTCTATTAAATACAAAGGGACATTAATCAATTTAAAAGTTTTATTTTTAAATTAAGAATTGCATGGAAGGACGAGGAGATGTTCTTGGAGGAGCCTCCTTCTTCAGCAGATGTTCCTTGCTGGTCAGGAGGCCACATGTAGATGGTGCCAGTCCTTCCATACAGGTACAGCATTGATGGTGGACGCGCTGTACTTTCCTCAGGGTGCTAGACGTGGCGGTTTTCTGCCCTCGCGATGTTTATGGAGCCGCGGTGACAGACACCAAATAAGCAGCTTTCTCGGATGGAGTGAGCAGCCCTGGATAGTCCACGCCGACAGGATGAGATCACCCGGCGGAAGAGAGAACCTATGAGAAGAGACGTAACACTGATGTCAGTAACAGGACTCCATATCAGAGGACACGGCTGTGCGGTCACTGTGGCCAGACGGCAGAGGAATCATCCATACACAGGTACGGGGGGATTGTCCGCCATCATACATGTGACAATCCCACCACTGACTGATCTGCTCCACGGCCGACACCACACAACATGGGGCTTATTGTCACACTCACCTCTTCTCCTTTCCCCTTCTTCTTCTCTCTCTGGTTTTTGTTGTTTTTTCGGTTTTCTTTTCCCCTGAACTGGAAATTCGAATAAAAAACAAGAAAAAGATGTTGATTATAATCTCCTAAGAGATGAGCTTTGTATGGTTCTATAGGATGGTGTTATTCTCGTGGCTTGTAGCCCTGGTAATCGATTATTGTCCCATAATGGGGGAAATATGTCACATATACATAACATCAGCAGAGGGGTGAGAATTAGATTACCCAGAGAACTGATTAATATGAAACCTGCCATGTGGGGTCTCGACAAGGAGCTATGTCCCTTCTTACCATGACATTACTTGTAATGTGCCGCAGTGTTGCCTTATAATCAGTTACATAAACCTCAGTGTAACATTGAGGCCATAAAGGGGTCAGTATGGGCCATATGGGGCCGTGGGCGCAGGATTTGAGTCAGTTTGGCAGAAGACTGAACGGCCCCTTAGAACTTTTAACGCATAAAAGAATGGAGATTTTTACAGAATGAACTGCTCATCGCTTTATAGGGAGAAAAAAGTAGTAATTTTCTGATCCTTTATGTGCACGTTCACATTACATGTTTTGACCACAAACTGTGATAGGATGTCATATAGACCTGTACACACCTGACAATGGGGAGGACTCGCTGTAATTAGCAGTGAAACACTGCTTGTCTCCATCAGGTTTAGAAGGGGAAGATTCTTGCTGCCTGTTTGGTAGAAGAAAAACATAAATTACAAGCGAAAACAATACAAAATGGACGAACACCCGTCTGCAAGGCCGGTTAGGACATTTGGATAACATGGAGGAGGCACCCTGCTCAGGACCCACTTCTATCACTAAGAATGGAGAATCGCTAGTAATATTGGCCTGTAATGAGCTGGAAATGATTGACTGGTTGCAATGATCGGCTGTTATCGCCGGCGTTATCACAAGCCAGAACCACAGTGATCATCAATCATGGGGTGGTGGCGCTGGATATAGTGCTGAGTTACACTTATCTTACAATTGATCTTCTGATATATCAGATCCAAACCCGATAATAATAATTTACTCACATGTCTGAGTGTTTTGCACTCTCTGGGGAATACACTGGAGGTGGCTTCAGTTCTTCATCGTTCATCACCCTGGTATTGGTGGAACAGAGCTAAAACATAGAGAAAAATAAAATAAATATATATTTAAACTTTATTTTAATTATAAGTTTTATAGATCTTACCGGTCACACTTACTTTAGAAAGCCTTTGAGACGATGATATAAAGTTCAGGCTTTCTGGCCAGTTATTATCCTCGCTTGTGTCCCCCTCATCTGAATCAATAAGTTCGTAATTGCTACATTGAGCTGAAAAGCACAAGTGTTATTAGAGATTATTAGTATGAGACCCGATCACGGAAAGTCACCATTTTATCACTAAAAATGATTGGGACTGATTGTCACAAAATATGAAAGACAAGACACACAAAAGCTTTCTGCAGATGACGTCTCCTTCTACTTACGGTCAAAGTAGCCAGTGTCCTCTTCTGACTCAAAGTTAGGAATGAAATGTGGCTCTTTACTTAGAAGACTGTCAAAGTCTATGCCACATAGGAATGGATGCATTTTGATCTCTTTCGCTCCTCCTGGGAAAGGAAGACAATAAAAAGTGATCTAGACATTATCAGATAGACAGCTCCATATCTGAACAGTTTATGTTACTCTGAACTAAAGACGTAACAGAGCTGATGTGAAGAAAAGTTGCTGAAAGTAAAGCAGAAAACCTCAGTGCTGATCCTCAGGGGCGTGATCATTTGTCTGCTCACAGATGTGTAATAATTCATTATTAATACTATTATATACATTACCTGTCCCAAGTCTATGTGCCGGATCTTTTCTGAGCAGCTCAGTGATGATGTCCTGAGCATCAGGTGGAGGAGTGCGATTATCAAATGTCCAAGTTATCTCATCTGTTATATTAAAAGAAAATGTTACAGAAAATAAAACCTCTTCATTTACTTTATTAAAACAAAAATCTTTTGGATTAACACAACAAGTAGCTAAACCACAGAACCAATCTAAGCAAATAACAATGACACCACTCCGCATTCAGATTATTTTACTTACCCCTTAATATACTGCAGTAAGTCTCATATTTGGAATCCCCATGAAATGGTACACGGAATAGAAGGAATTCGTGTAGGATGATCCCTACCGACCACCAGTCCACAGGCCGCCCATAGCCTTCCTGTAAGATGACTTCAGGGGCGATGTATTCAGGGGAGCCAGCAATCTGGAAAGCAACAGAAGAAGGAGATGAGGAGCTGAGAAAATAATTGTGACGAATAACATCAGAGGAAAACGTTTTCTAGATGAGAAGATATCAGAGAAGAAGAAATAGATGAGAAGAGTAAAGAACAAGATCCTGTAAGTAAAGCCGACCTCATCATCACGGAACTCTCTGGTGACGTCCTCGGTTGGAGCCTCGTAGGTTTCTGATGTTGGTCTCATGAGGCCGAGTTTGGAAAGTCCGAAGTCCGTGACTTTAATATGACCAGATGCCGATACCAGGAGGCTGTGAAAAAACAGACGGTGTCAGCCCCAAGTAATAACCCATAGACTTTATGATAATCTCTAACTTTCTTCCTCCTAGAGGGGGCACTTACTTCTCAGGCTTCAGGTCTCGGTGCACCACACCAAAGCTGTGCAGGTATTCCACAGCCAGGACTGTTTCTGCAATGTACTTTCGGGCCAAGGGGACAGGTAAAGGTCCATAGATGTTCATAAGACTGCCACAGTCTCCTCCTACAGGAGAAAGCAAATATGACAGGAGAGGGTTTGTTACAATGTAAATTACACCTGATGCGTGTAAATGAGAAATAAGCGGAGACATTGGGGCAGGATGTCACACATAGAGATATACTGTGTAATAATGCAAAAGAAAAACAATGAAGCATACCCTACTAGTAACTAGGACTGCGCTGAATGTCTATGAAGCAAAACCACAAATGTGCAAAAGCTGCAGAAATAAGTGCAAGGAAACAACGTCCCATATAAAAATGTGAAGCTATACTATGTATATAGATGTGTATGTGCAGTGTGTGTGTATATAGCTGTGTATGTGCAGTATATGTGTATATAGCTGTGTATGTGCAGTATATGTGTATATAGCTGTGTATGTGCAGTGTGTGTGTATATAGCTGTGTATGTGCAGTATATGTGTATATAGCTGTGTATGTGCAGTGTGTGTGTATATAGCTGTGTATGTGCAGTATATGTGTATATAGCTGTGTATGTTCAGTATATGTGTATATAGCTGTGTATGTGCAGTATATGTGTATATAGATGTGTATGTGCAGTATATGTGTATATAGCTGTGTATGTGCAGTATATGTGTATATAGCTGTGTATATGCAGTGTGTGTGTATATAGCTGTGTATGTGCAGTGTGTGTGTATATAGCTGTGTATGTGCAGTATATGTGTATATAGCTGTGTATGTGCAGTGTGTGTGTATATAGCTGTGTATGTGCAGTATATGTGTATATAGCTGTGTATGTGCAGTATATGTGTATATAGCTGTGTATGTGCAGTATATGTGTATATAGCTGTGTATGTGCAGTGTGTGTGTATATAGCTGTGTATGTGCAGTATATGTGTATATAGCTGTGTATGTGCAGTGTGTGTGTATATAGCTGAGTATGTGCAGTATATGTGTATATAGCTGTGTATGTGCAGTATATGTGTATATAGCTGTGTATGTGCAGTATATGTGTATATAGCTGTGTATGTGCAGTGTGTGTGTATATAGCTGTGTATGTGCAGTATATGTGTATATAGATGTGTATGTGCAGTATATGTGTATATAGCTGTGTATGTGCAGTATATGTGTATATAGCTGTGTATGTGCAGTGTGTGTGTATATAGCTGTGTATGTGCAGTATATGTGTATATAGCTGTGTATGTGCAGTATATGTGTATATAGCTGTGTATGTGCAGTATATGTGTATATAGCTGTGTATGTGCAGTATATGTGTATATAGCTGTGTATGTGCAGTATATGTGTATATAGCTGTGTATGTGCAGTGTGTGTGTATATAGCTGTGTATGTGCAGTGTGTGTGTATATAGCTGTGTATGTGCAGTATATGTGTATATAGCTGTGTATGTGCAGTGTGTGTGTATATAGCTGTGTATGTGCAGTATATGTGTATATAGCTGTGTATGTGCAGTATATGTGTATATAGCTGTGTATGTGCAGTGTGTGTGTATATAGCTGTGTATGTGCAGTATATGTGTATATAGCTGTGTATGTGCAGTATATGTGTATATAGATGTGTATGTGCAGTGTGTGTGTATATAGATGTGTATGTGCAGTATATGTGTATATAGCTGTGTATGTGCAGTATATGTGTATATAGCTGTCTATGTGCAGTGTGTGTGTATATAGCTGTGTATGTGCAGTATATGTGTATATAGCTGTGTATGTGCAGTATATGTGTATATAGATGTGTATGTGCAGTGTGTGTGTATATAGATGTGTATGTGCAGTATATGTGTATATAGCTGTGTATGTGCAGTATATGTGTATATAGATGTGTATGTGCAGTGTGTATATAGCTGTGTATGTGCAGTATATGTGTATATAGCTGTGTATGTGCAGTATATGTGTATATAGCTGTGTATGTGCAGTATATGTGTATATAGCTGTGTATGTGCAGTATATGTGTATATAGCTGTGTATGTGCAGTATATGTGTATATAGCTGTGTATGTGCAGTATATGTGTATATAGATGTGTATGTGCAGTATATGTGTATATAGCTGTGTATGTGCAGTATATGTGTATATAGCTGTGTATGTGCAGTGTGTGTGTATATAGCTGTGTATGTGCAGTGTGTGTGTATATAGCTGTGTATGTGCAGTATATGTGTATATAGCTGTGTATGTGCAGTGTGTGTGTATATAGCTGAGTATGTGCAGTATATGTGTATATAGCTGTGTATGTGCAGTGTGTGTGTATATAGCTGTGTATGTGCAGTATATGTGTATATAGATGTGTATGTGCAGTATATGTGTATATAGCTGTGTATGTGCAGTATATGTGTATATAGCTGTGTATGTGCAGTATATGTGTATATAGCTGTGTATGTGCAGTGTGTGTGTATATAGCTGTGTATGTGCAGTATATGTGTATATAGATGTGTATGTGCAGTATATGTGTATATAGCTGTGTATGTGCAGTATATGTGTATATAGCTGTGTATGTGCAGTGTGTGTGTATATAGCTGTGTATGTGCAGTATATGTGTATATAGATGTGTATGTGCAGTGTGTATATAGCTGTGTATGTGCAGTATACGTGTATATAGCTGTGTATGTGCAGTATATGTGTATATAGCTGTGTATGTGCAGTGTGTGTGTATATAGCTGTGTATGTGCAGTATATGTGTATATAGCTGTGTATGTGCAGTATATGTGTATATAGCTGTGTATGTGCAGTATATGTGTATATAGCTGTGTATGTGCAGTGTGTATATAGCTGTGTATGTGCAGTATATGTGTATATAGCTGTGTATGTGCAGTATATGTGTATATAGCTGTGTATGTGCAGTATATGTGTATATAGCTGTGTATGTGCAGTATATGTGTATATAGATGTGTATGTGCAGTGTGTGTGTATATAGCTGTGTATGTGCAGTATATGTGTATATAGATGTGTATGTGCAGTGTGTATATAGCTGTGTATGTGCAGTATACGTGTATATAGCTGTGTATGTGCAGTATATGTGTATATAGCTGTGTATGTGCAGTGTGTGTGTATATAGCTGTGTATGTGCAGTATATGTGTATATAGCTGTGTATGTGCAGTATATGTGTATATAGCTGTGTATGTGCAGTATATGTGTATATAGCTGTGTATGTGCAGTGTGTATATAGCTGTGTATGTGCAGTATATGTGTATATAGCTGTGTATGTGCAGTATATGTGTATATAGCTGTGTATGTGCAGTATATGTGTATATAGCTGTGTATGTGCAGTATATGTGTATATAGCTGTGTATGTGCAGTATATGTGTATATAGCTGTGTATGTGCAGTATATGTGTATATAGCTGTGTATGTGCAGTATATGTGTATATAGCTGTGTATGTGCAGTATATGTGTCATGACATGATTATATTTAAATATGTCCTTTTTTTTTTTTTTAAATAAATGTGTATTGTTGTTTATGAGAAAACAATAAGGCATCCCCTAAAAATAAGCCCTAACCCATCTTTTGGAGCAAAAAATTGATATAAGACCCTGTCTTATTTTTTGGAAAAACCCTGTACAAACTGTAAAAATTCAGTCAAACCCTCCTTTATCTATAGTGAAAATTTCTGCCACATAATCATTTTTCTGGCATGTTGTTAACAGATAACTTATAGTAAAAGCAGTGTGGACATGTAACCATCTCTGTGGTCACATTCTGCTTATGGAGAAGGTCCTAGAGATGAGCAGACCAGCGCTGGATATAGATACGATGGATATGTCCTACCTGGTACATACTCCATGACCATGCACAGATGACGTGTAGTTGGAAAGGAGCACAACATGGAGGCCACGAAGGGACAATCTGCGAATGTTAGGATGTCCCTCTCTAGAAAGGCCCGTTCAAGTCTTACTGGATCTTTCAGCTTCTGCTTGTCCAGTTTCTTCATGGCGTATAACTGTTTGGAGTCTTTTTGGCGCACTAAGTGGACGGTTCTGTAGAGGAAGAAAATCGGTGGTTTATAATGTATTCTTACTAACAGTCTGTCTATAGACCTCATCACATCTCCTGTACTAATGGTGAATACTAGATGAGCTGCCGTCGCTACATAGATGATCTCCACTGGGAGGTCCTCATCCATGCCCCATCGTAAATGAATTGAATAATGACAATTAGATGTGCACAGAAGAGATGAGAGAATAAAATACAATGGATTAGAATTCTACTCAAATATTACATATATCCGCATTGGCCAAAATGGCGAAATTTTTGTAATTCTCTTCCTCATGGATTCGGCAAAATGGTGACCGTTTGGCTACTATTTTCTAAACCTTAAAAGTCCGTCAAAATGTTAAAAAATAAACAAACTCTTACACTTACCTCTCTGGCTCCTCTATCTCAACCTTTTGGTCCTCACTGTACTTTCAAAGCTGCTGCCAGTGCTGAAGAACAAGAAAATGTCTAAGGCTGAGACAGGACTTCTGGCATTGATGACGTCTAGGAAGATTCTGCACAAACGCATAAAAGGTCATGGTGGCATGACATTGCAAATCTTCCTGCTCTTGCATAGAATCCTCCTGGACCTTCTCCAAGCTAGAAGTTCTGGCCCAGCGTGAGCGGCAGCAATCTGAAGACGCGGTGAGGATCGGACAGATGAGGCTGAGAAGCGGAGGGGTCGGAGAGCTGAGCAGTAAGGTCAGTATGAGTATTTTTTCCATTTTGTACATCTTACATTTATTAAGATCTGGGGTCTGGAGAGAACCCAGAGCGTAATAAGAGATATTACATTTGCCGAGTGATAACTTCTACGTCAATCACATTTCCCAGGAAAGTCTGCATGAACAGGCGAATGTGAATTATGCCAGATCCGCTCTTCTCTAGAGAACAGGGATGTGGACCCCAATAATTCCTCTATGGTAACACTGTACGGGCACAGAGACAGAGGGATCGTCATAAGGAGCCCTAGAAAACATATATTATGCCGACATCAAGCTCACCCAAAAGCTCCACAGCTGAACTGTTTGATCTGTTCGTAGTCGCTCTTACAAGGATTTCTCCCTGGGTTCAATGATCCGATCAAGGCCTAGAAATAATAAGAAATGGCATTAAAGCATAAAATCTGCAGAAAGATAACATCTGTGGATGCCGGACCCCCACAGACAACATTATGTATATGGGATATCCCCCATACACAGACATCACTGTACTGCAGGGGAGGAGACAGGAGATCACATAGCGGGGGCAGGAATAATAATGCCGCCATCACACACAATAGATCTGATCTACAAGAAGAATAGGGATATCCCCTTGTCATATGGGGGATAATATTATATGTGTAATTCACCCCCGTTACCTGATCATACACAGACGTCTCCGCTGATACTTACACTGACAGATTCCTGGACCTCGGGGGTCTCACATATTCCACCGTCAGTAATTGCCGGCACAGATATTCCTATAATAATGAGGAAACGTTTTGTATTAGACGATATCAGTACATAATATATAACATCCATATAAAGAAGGAGATGAGACGGGCTCTGTACACGGTGTAATACTGGTATATGGGATTCTGCACACAACGTATATATTTATGGCTCCTCCATAGATGGATATTCTGGACCATAAATGGCCATTGTTCAGGATCTGATTCATCCTAGAACAATTACATGATCGGGGACCTAGGAGCCTCCTTGTACATGATGGAGAAGAGCACAGAGGAGAGAAGCAGAATTACCTGCGCCCCCTCCATTATAGTCTATAAGGGGCTCCGGAGCCGTCACCGGCCTCATACAGAGGATGGAGAGTAAATCTACATGTTCTCTGCCGTTCTCTATAATATCTCAATATGTGAATGTAAGAATATTAGATGATTGCTCACCTTCCATCAGATCAGTGTTCAGCCCCTGCTGACTGGTATTAGGGTCCGGAATAGTCAGGTTTTCCCCCTCTTCAGAGTCACCTTCTGATGTTTCCTGTTCGTCACAATATGTACAATTAATGTATCATTTCACAAATACTAAATCACCGTATACAGTCCGTCCTCGACTTAGAAACATCTGACTTACAAACGACTCCAAGATACAAAGGGTTGATGATGAAAAAAAAAGCTAATATTCACCACTCTCCTCTCCGGCCGCCCCGCTGCTCACCACCTATCGTCCAGTCCTCTTCTTTCCAATGTCATGTGCTACTTCTCCGGTCTCTTCACTATAGTGCAGGACTTCTGGCCACATTCAGGACCCAGATTTCACTGCTCATCATAAGGTCATAAGGACGAGACGGGAAGTCCTGCCCCATAGTGAAGAGGCTGGAAATGTGGCACACTATGATGGAATAAGAGGACCGGGTGGCGGACAGCGAGCAAAATATTATTGTTTTTTTTTACTCTTTCCATTTTACATTCAAATTTGGGTTACAAACAAAACTATAGGATATATCTAGTTCATTTGGGAACATTGCAGACCTTCTACCAAGCGTTTTTTAAGCATTTCCGCGGCGGAATTGCAGCTGTGGAAACGCTTAAAAAACGCATCGTGGGCACACAGCCTTATAATCCAAGGAAGAATGGATGAAAATCCCTCAAATAAGAATTGAAAGACTTTTGTCTGGTTACAAAATGCGTTTACAAGCTGTGATACTTGCAAAAGGGGGCGCTACTAGGTACTAACCACACAAGGCGCCCAAATTGACGAAATTATGGCAAAATATCCAAATATAAGCCAGTTATATCACATCTGTCATCATCATTAATCTAACAAAACAAGACTGGGACCCCAAATCATTCAATGGCTTTCCAAAGTGAATATAATGAAAGGACAAGTATCCTTGAATGATACATTTCTCTATGCCCTTATAGACAATACTAAACACAAACTCCAATGACAAAATATGGAATATGGATGATCCAAATCTAACTCATTCAAACATATTGGATTCTTTAGTTCAAGCACAAAAATATCTTCAATCATCCAGGTATCTAGAAAAGAGGCTAAAAGTTTGTCCCAGGTCGTACCGGACCCCCTCAAGGGGATATAGAATGGGACTATACACAACAAATAACTCCAAAAGCAAATCTTTATCATTGCTTATGGGGATGTCCAAGTATCCAAACTTTCATTTGCAATGACACACTTCACTAATTTTGTACCACAAGGTCATCTATGGTTCTATCTTTTGTTACATGAACCCAGAAATGTATCAATATAAGAAAGGGGCGAATAAATTGTTACAGGAGTGAAATCTGTTATTCACACCTAGGTCCAGAAACAACCACAGCCCTTCAAACTGTTTCTGTAAAAAATGTCATCATATCTATTCAAAACGGTCTGGGTAGAAGCTTCATTATCATTACATAAGGAAAATAAGCTTAAATATTAGAACAAATTCATAGACTGCACAAATGTTATTCAGTTTGTTTCTGTTGAAAACTGTTTTTGCTCCCACTTACTGCATAGTGCATTGCATGTTTACAATTTATTGACGCTTTTTTTATTTTAATGTTGTATTCCAATAAAAATATTTCAGGTTCTATAAAAAGAGCTTGATTATTGTATCATAATGATGATTAAAAGCCTGATGTTACCATTTAACTGCAGTAAATTTATCACTTAAACATGAGCTATGTCTGAGGGAGTTGGACTCTGGGAAATTGAGGAGTCGGACATTTCTCTTATCGACTCCACAGCCCTGCTATAAACACTGGTATAAGTAATGATGGTAAATTCATGGAATCTTGTAGTAATGTCATCATGGAATCTTGAGATGTTGCCTTATATAGAGCACCTCACCTTATAAAGAGGTTGCCTAGCAAGAAATAAGGCAGCAGTACTACAGGCTGAGCATCAGTACCAGATGCAGACATGGAGGAAAGAGCTGTGGGGGCTTTACTCCTCTGACCAGTGGGGGGATTTTTATGTTCTAAGATAAATCATTTATATCTGTTATACACAGTAAAATGTATATTATTACTAGTGATGATCAAGCACTAAAGTGCATGGGAGCTCGTTGCTCGAGTCAAGAAAATCATAATGCTTGGGTGCTCAACCCAAGTAGCGAGCTCAATGTGAGCCAATGGGAAACTTCAGCATTTTTTCGGCACCCCCCCCCCTCCCCTGGGTCTGGAGGGGGCCTATAAATTGGCCATGATATGGGAACAGCATGGGGAAGACCCCTGGAAGCATCTCTGTCTCCCAGGCCACTGCTGTGAACAATATTGTCAGAGTATTATGCCACTTTTTTACGGACTCACAATAAATCATACAATTACGAAACCAAAATGGATTTTCCAACAAAAAATGTTAAGGAACATCCTTTCCAGGGTAATGACTTATATATAAGGCAAAATAAATAACCAAAAACAAAAATGGCTCCTCCACACCTTGGGCTATGTTCACAAGTAGCGTTTTTGATGCATTTTTGCACTTTTGCATTGCTTTCAATGGTGAAAAATACATTTACTAGTAAAAGAAATTTTAACATTTTACTACCTTATCTTGTCATGTGGTGTGTGAGACATGATCGGACAAATCCTGTTATATTTATGAAGGAGGGACTGTCAAAAGTCACAAAGCCTATATTTACAAGGTCATTAGGCGGCTCTTGCTATTGATAGAGGGCCAGCAGTCTATCCTCACTATTGTTAGAGAGCCATCAGCCGGCTATGCTTTGTTGTTCCCATTATAAAGGAGTGGGTCTCCTATACTGTTATTGCATATGCAGTGACTGCAATGGCTGCCAAAAATTAGGACACACTTCAATACCCCTTTGAAGAGACGTAGAGGAGGGCCTTATTAAAAAAATGTTCCCATTATAAAGTAGTGGGTCTCCTATACTGTTATTGCATGAGCAGTGACTGCAAGGGCTTACAAAAATTTGGACGCACTCCAATACCCCCTTTGAACAGACGTAGAAGAGGGCCACATTAAAAAAAATGTTCCCATTATTAAGGAGCGGGTCTCCAACACTGGTAATGCCTATGCACTAAGTGCAAAGGCTGTCAAAATTTAGGACGCAACCAAATACCCGTTTGAAGAGACGTAGAGGAAGTCCTCATTAAAAAAATTGTTCCCATTATTAAGGAGTGGGTCTCCTACACTGGTAATGCCCATGCACTAAGCGCATGGGCTGAAAAACATTTACCCATTGGGGGTATACATGACCATACTGTATAACATACAGAATGTTAGAGGTAGGCCTAAAAATATTTCCTACGGGCAACTTAAACACCTTTTAAAAAAATTATGTGGGTGTTGCATGATGGTCACCCTGTTGATATGGTGATGGTGGATGAGGAGAAGGAGAAGGAGGAGGGTGACATAAAACAGACAAAATCAGGAAGCGTATACCCATGTCTGGGTGTGAAGAGGTGCATGGGAATAGACCCCCCCAACAAAAAACACTGAATTTGACTTTATGTTCTGCTGCTATCATCCGGTGGTGTTGAGAAGTCTGGGTTAATCCAGCCCTTGTTCATTTTGATAATAGTCAGCCTGTCAGCATTTTCAGTTGACAGGCTGATGCACTTTTCAGTTATAATACCCCCAGTGGCACAATAAACCCGCTCTGACAAAATGCTGGCGGCAGGGTAGGCCAGGACCTCCAAGGCGTAGAGAGACAGTTCATGCCTCACGTCCAGCTTGGATACCCAATAGTTATAAGGCACAGAGGAATCACCGAAGACGTTGGTACACTTGGCAAGGTACTCCTTCAGCATCTTCCAAAACTTTCTCCTTCTTGTCAGAGTACCCCACGCATCAGGGCAGGGGCACTGGGAGGGTCTGAGAAAACTGTCCCAGACCTTTGACAGTGTTCCCCTACCTCTGCCACATCGTATTTGTGTCTCCCTCACCTGTACTCTTTGGTTGTCCAACAAACTGTGACCTTTGCTGCCAGCATTTTCAGATGGGAATTTTTTTAATAATTCTATAACAAGGGCCTTCTGGTACTGCAACATTTTATTAGACCGCTCTGCCCCGAGAAGGAGAGATAGAAAGATGTCCTTGTAGCATGGGTCTAGAAATGTGACAAACCAGTAATTATTGTTGGCCAAAATGCGTGGGTCACGGGAAAGGCAGTGGAACATAAAGTCAGCTATGTGTGCCAGACTGCCAACAGCCAAGACTTCCCTCTCCTGACCCAGAGGACCACTGTCCATGCTCTCCTCGTCCTCCTCCTTGTTCTCCCGCTCCTCAGGCCATCCACATTGAACAAACGGTATGACTGTTGTGTGCGTAGTACCGTCTGTAGTGCAGGAAAACAGCTCCTGTTCCTCCTCCTCTTCCTCATTATCACCCAATCCATGTTGAGATGAGATGAGGCTGGGCTTTGTGACATCACCTTGTATAGTTCCTTGCTCCATCTCATCGTGCTCCGCCTACAATGACTCCTCTTTAATTGTGAGCACAGAGCATTTCAGTAGACAGAGAGGCAGGATGGTGATGCTAATTATGGCGTCATCGCCGCTCATCATCTTGGTGGAGTCCTCAAAGTTTTAGAGGACGGCACAGATGTCAGACATCCATGCCCACTCATCAGCTCTAATTTGCGGAGGCTGACCTGAATACCGATGGGGATGTTGAAGCTAGAACTCAACAACTGCCACCTGCTGCTCACAAATCCTTCCCAACATATGAAAGATTGAGTTCCATCGTGTGGTGACATCGCACACGAGTCAGTGAGTTGGTATGGCTAGGGTGGGGGAAGCTGTAAGTGACTTCCTGAAATGGGCACACACGTGGCGTTCTTTCACAAGCAGGTCATGCAGATCCGTGTAGGTTTTGAGAAACCGCTGAACCACTAGATTTATCACATGGGCCAGGCATGGCATGTGTGCGAGTTTGCCAAGCCTCAGAGTCACAACCATGTTCCGGTCATTGTCAAACATGATCTTGCCTGGCTGTAAGTTCAACAGTGACAGCCACAGATCTGCCTGCTCTATTACAGATGTCAACAACTTTGCAGCGGTGTGCAGTTTGTCACCTAAGCATATCAGCTTCAGCAGTGCCTGTTGACACTTGGCCGAAGCAGTGCTATAGTGCTTCCAGTCTCCGACTGAAGTGGTCATTTCGGAGATGGAGGCTAATGAGGAGGAGTTTCAGAAGCTGTAGAATCTGAGGGCAACCCTGGTTGACCCTGGGCCCGCAATCCGTTCTGGCCACAAGCACTTGTCCACGTGCCCGTGGTTAGGTGGACCTTCCCAGTGACTGTGCTGGTAAGGGCACGTGAAATGTTCTGGGACACGTGCTTGTGTAAGGCAGGGACGGCACACCGGGAGAAATAGTGGTGGCTGAGGACCGAGTACCGAGGGGCACCCGCCGCCATGAATTTGCCGAAAGATTCTGTCTCCACGAGCCTAAAAGGCAACATTTCAAGTGCAAGCATTTGAAAAATGTGGCAGTTTAGTATTGTGGCCTGTGGGGCGTTAGCTGCATATTTGCCCTTGCATTCAAAGGACTGGGGTAGGGACAACTGAACACTGCGTTGTGACAAGGACGTGGACGTGGTTACTGATGGTGGTTGTTGCAAGTGTGCAAAAAGAGGCATCTTTGCCTGCGCCATGGACAGGGGATTGGTGTGCACGCACAACAGCAGAACAGGCAGTGGTGTCCCCCACAGAAACTGTTTCTGGACCCTAGCATTTGGTCCAATTAGTCAGGTGCTTTGCTGTCATGTGCCTGATCATGCTGGTGGTGGTCAGGCTGGTAGTTTTGCAGCCCCTGCTGATGCTGGCATGGCAGATGTTGCAAATGGCCTGTTTGGAATTAACTTGACAGTCTTTAAAAAAGTGCCAGACTATGGAAGACCTAACAGTTGGACTGGTAACTTCCCTCGTGTTGGTGTTCCGGAGAACTGTTGCCCGCCTTGTGTCTGTGGCCACCCCACTGCTTGTTCCTGCCTGTTGTGGTGCTTACACCTCCCTCCCCCTGTGTGCTGATGTCCTCGCTATGCATGTCACCTTGCCAGGTTGGTCAGTGACTTCATTGTCCACCACCTTGTCTTCCAAGTACGCACCCTGGGCCTCCTGATGACTTGCTGGCAATTGTGTCTCATCATCATCCACCTCTTGCGACAGTAATTGCATTTTCCCACCATCGCCTTCATGTGACTGTAGCTGCTCAAATACATGGGCATCGCTACATGTGATCTCCTCTTGCCCCGCTTGAAGCGCGCCGGCCGAGAGTCCTGAATCCCTAAATGGAAATGTGAACAGCTCTTCAGAGTGTCCAAGTGTGGGATCAGTTGTCTCCAGGCACTCGGCATGGGGGGAGAAAGGAGGATCAGAATGAGGAATATGCGGTCCAGGCTCACAGCTACTGAAACTGGACCATATGGAAGACAGGGTGGTGGTGGTGGCAAACTGACTGGAAACCTTATCTGCTATCCAACCAACAACCTTTTCACACTGCTTTGGCTTCAATAGTGGTGTTTCGCGGCCCCCTTCAAAGTAGGGCAGGAAGGTAGGTCGACATGATATGGGTGCTTTAGTGCTCCCTCAGCAGGCATAATTTCAGCTTGCCCACGACCTCGGCCTCTGCGTGCACCATCAGCATCATGTCCTCTTTCCAGTCCCTTGCCACGTGCCTTGCCCATTTTAAATGGAGTATAATATTTGTCACGTTCCCAAAAATGTCAGGATTATTACAGCAGTAATATCGGATCAAGTCTGATGACCACGGTTTTAAGCAGTGGCCTTATAGTATGGTATTGGTTAGCGTCCAAGTGTGAATAGGTTTGAACAGCACACAACTGACAGACTTTAAATGGAGTATAATATTTGTCACATTTCCAAAAATGTCAGGATTATTACCGCAGTAACATCGTATCACCTGAGATGGACAAGTTTCTCTGCTTCCACAATACAGCAATGCTATTAAAATCAAACAAATCTGGCTGTATGCTGCTAACAAGCAAATGGAGCAGTAAAAGTGGTGTATTATATCGCTTTTCAACCAAATAATTAGGATTAAGCGCAAAAAGAATATTAAACCTGTTATCTAAGGCTGTGGATATGAGTAACAGCAGCAGACAGAAAGTTCAATGGATTTATTGTGCTGTATACTCTCTCCACAAACTCTGCCTAACTCCTGCTATCACCAGTAATATATGCATCTGGATTAGTCCTTAGCAGGACTGTTAGTATAGATGTATATTGCTGTGGAATACCTGACTAAATCAACCGCCAATTCTCTCCCTCGCTCAGCAGCAGCTCTCCCTACTCTGCCTGTCTGAAGGGTAGACTGTGACGGGCATAGGGTCCCGGGTCTGATATAGACCTGATGACGCTGTGCGGCCAGCCAATCACTGTAATGCCACAACCAACATGGCTGCAGCATTACAGTGACGAGTGGCGAGTACCGAGCAGTTGCGAGCACGCTCGCTCATCGCTAATTATTACTCACCACCACACCCAGGTCTCTATTATAAATAACCCTGCCTGACATTAGAGAAATTCTACATTTTAAGTTAATTCTTTTTAATTCTTTCTACAAAACAGAAAAAAGAGTCGAAATCAGTGGAGCTCAGGGATGTTTAGATATTTAGCTAATTTTTTCTGAGCAAGTGACAGATCCTCTATAATCTTGGGGAATGAAACACTTGTCCTAATAAATCTCCTCCTGCGTTCTCCGATCACCACCATATTTGTATTCCAAGAGCCTCAAAGCACCGGAAAGAGAAAGTAAGTGAAGAATCAGGCGCATTCTAATCTGTAACCATGGAGACACATAGGTCTGCATAAGAGCTGTATACACTACACAAGATTTACAAATTTGTTTCATTTTTTATTTTAAGGAACCAAATAAAAAAAAATACTGTAAAAGATCTTCTACAACTAGAAATGATTCCAGGATTGTCTTTCCACTATATATACAGTATATACTCACAACACAAAGGTTAACTAATAGTTTTAATGATTTTCTGTAATAAATATTTGTATAAATATGAGAAACATTTATATAAAAATACAACAAATGATAATAAATATTTCAATTATAAAACAAGAAATACGTCTTATAATAATATTACTCAGCGATTTATAAAAGTAACAAAATTCTTGTCGCTGCTGCTGCTGACGACCAATCAGATTTCTGATGTTTTGCCTCTTGCAGTGCGGAATCGATGGCTGGAATCTGACTGGTTGCTACGGGCAACACTTTCATTATTCTCTACACTGTATAAATAATCCTTGAACTCTCGTTGCCGATAGCAACCGATTAGAATTCAGCTTTTACATTTGTAATTTACCCGAGATAAATAAACGTGATTTCTGATTGGTCGCTAGGGGTAACAAAGACGCTACATGACAGCTGAGGCTCCGTGACAATGGCGTCTGTTACTCCAGGTACTGGATGATGGGCCGGACACAGGTGCAGCCCACCGTCACCAGCTGCTTCTCCAGCCTATAGGTGGGACACATCCTCTCATCTCACCACGCAGGACCAGGATCTCCTGTCTGATGGGGACTGAGTTCATGCTGAGGTCCACATGACCCTCCGGGTCCAAACATCCGCGGTGGAGACATCGGGCCTCGCTGATGACCGCAGGGAATCTGTTATTGTCCACATTAGAGCTGGTGGAAGGAGATGAGAGAAATCAGGACACAGCAGTAACCATGTTTAGTCCCCCATACTCCGGCCTGCTGACCCCCATATATCATTATTATTATTTCTGCCATTACTCCATGTACATTCACCTGTATTCCCATGGAGAGATGGAGCGGCTCCGCACACTGTCCGCCATTACTTGTGCAGAACTCCGACTGCCGACCTTCATATCCACCTTCACACGTGGAGGAAATGTGGTGTCCGGTGTGAAGAGACATCCCCCGCCGGACACTAGAGGGGCCTCCCAGCCATCAGCGCCAGGGACCTGATCTTCTCTTCCATGGACACAAGAGATGAAGATCAGAAGAAGCAAAGTGGAGAAAACCTGAGGACAGAAGATGTCACACATATGATAGGGGACATTGTGGAAGTGTCAACATTATGTAGTGGTATAAGTAAGGGTTAAATAATGGATCAATAATATACACTAATAATATTCATACTCGTATGTACCTATCCCAAAGATATGCAACAGCGCTCAAGCCAAGAGCAACCAGATATGACTATATAACACATATAAGAAAGTCCAACATTCTAAGTGGAATTCATTCAACAATATATTATATTGTCATTGTATCATAACACAGGATAACAAATAAAATGGTGGTGGCCCCAAGCAAGTGCTGCACTCACTATTCTGCTGGTGCAGTCACTATGTACATACATTACATTACTGATCCTGAGTTACATCCTGTATTATACTCCAGAGCTGCGCTCACTATTCTGCTGGTGCAGTCACTGTGTACATACATTACATTACTGATCTTGAGTTACATCCTGTATTATACTCCAGAGCTGCACTCACTATTCTGCTGGTGCAGTCACTGTGTACATACATTACATTACTGATCTTGAGTTACATCCTGTATTATACTCCAGAGCTGCACTCACTATTCTGCTGGTGCAGTCACTGTGTACATACATTACATTACTGATCCTGAGTTACATCCTGTATTATACTCCAGAGCTGCACTCACTATTCTACTGGTGCAGTCACTGTGTACATACATTACATTACTGATCCTGAGTTACCTGCTGTATTATACTACAGAGCTGCACTCACTATTCTGCTGGTGCAGTCACTGTGTACATACATTAAATTATTGATCCTGTGTTGCATCCTGTATTATACTCCAGAGCTGCACTCACTATTCTGCTGGTGCAGTCACTGTGTACATACATTACATTACTGATCCTGTGTTACATCCTGTATTATACTCCAGAGCTGCAATCACTATTCTGCTGGTTCAGTCACTGTGTACATACATTACATTACGGATCCTGAGTTACCTCCTGTATTATACTACAGAGCTGCACTCACTATTCTGCTGGAGCAGTCACTGTGTACATACATTAAATTACTGACCCTGAGTTACCTCCTGTATTATACTACAGAGCTGCACTCACTATTCTGCTGGTGCAGTCACTGTGTACATACATTAAATTACTGATCCTGAGTTACATCCTGTATTATACTCCAGAGCTGCACTCACTATTCTGCTGGTGCAGTCACTGTGTACATACATTATATTACTGATCCTGAGTTACATCCTGTATTATACTCCAGAGCTGCACTCAATATTCTGCTGGTGCAGTCACTGTGTACATACATTACATTACTGATCCTGAGTTACCTCCTGTATTATACTACAGAGCTGCACTCACTATTCTGCTGGTGCAGTCACTGTGTACATACATTACATTCCTGATCCTGAGTTACATCCTGTATTATACTCCAGAGCTGCACTCACTATTCTGCTTGTGCAGTCACTGTGTACATACATTACATTACTGATCCTGTACTGATCCTGAGTTACATCTTGTATTATACTCCAGAGCTGCACTCACTATTCTGCTGGTGCAGTCACTGTGTACATACATTACATCACTGATCCTGTACTGATCCTGAGTTACATCTTGTATTATACTGCAGAGCTGCACTCACTATTCTGCTGGTGGAGTCACTGTGTACATACATTACATTAGTGATCCTTTACTGATCCTGAGTTACATCCTGTATTACACTGCAGAGCTGCACTCACTATTCTGCTGCTGCAGTCACTGTGTACATACATTACATTGCTGATCCTCAGTTCCATCCTGTATTATACTCCAGAGCTGCACTCACTTTTCTGCAGGTGCAGTCACTGTGTACATGTAGCACCCTGAGGATTCGGCTGCTACAGGGGTATTACACCTCAAGCCAGAGGTGTGGTATTCCACTCCCGGGTGAGGATGGAGTGTGGAACTGAGCTCAGTAGGCTGCATGCACTACATACATCCCATTTCCGGGGGACAGACCAATGGTACTCCCACTAGAGAAATGTGCAGGTACGACAGTGTCTGTCCCTGGCTGGAGTGGGAGGGGGGTGGAACATCCCAGTAGTGTAGGGGCAGATAGGGGGAGCAGTCTGGGTAATGCTAGGAGCTCATTGGGTGCTGGTCACCTGAGCTCACACATAGAGGGAGTATATAAGGTGGGAACCATCTTAGATCAGGGTCAGTCTGTCAGAGTTGAGTCAGAGAAGCAGAGCAGCTCAGCCAGCTCCAAGGCCAAGAGAGAGAGAGAGGAGAAAGAAGGACCCAGAGGGGGAGAAGAGGGAACTCCAAGAACCCAAAATTAGACCAGAGGGTGAAGAGTTGGCACAAGGGTACCGGATCCCAAGCTGGTGGAGGGCCCTAATCCTTAGCCAGAGACCGGAGGTCGTGGGCAGGATCTGCCACGACCACCCACTAAATCCACCCGGAAGGCAAACCGTGAATAGGGTCAGGGAACCCAGAGACAAGGGTTTTACCAACAAGAGGCCCGAGGGAGCCGGACTTAGGTGGATCCCTGGTGGGGAAGGCCAGAGAGAAGGACAAGTCAGAAAGGGAGCTCGGGACCACGCTCCGGAATCGCCTGGGGGTTGGCCGAGTCCAGGACCTGGTGGACGCAGCACGGCTCGGGCGGTCACTCAAGGCCGGAGTGACCAACACAAAAGCAGTAAGTAAAACCCTGAACTGCACAGCCCGACTCGGAGTCTTATTACTACTCTCACTGCACCACCACAACCACCACCCTCTACAGCTGACCCCCTGAGGCTATACCCCTCCCGTTGGGGGTTATACTACCTGAGCTGCGCACACACCACCAGCCTCAGCGGACCCTGCTGCAGCGGCGGCCGTACTGACCGCAAATCAACGGGTGGCGTAGTCGACACTAAAGAACATCCAGTAACATCTGTAGGACTGCCACACACTGAGCTTGACACCCTGGGCACGGACCGGGTCACCGCCACTCGGAGACTACAACCCCCACCTGATTCGGCTCCGGGTATCCCCCAAACAACACTGGCCCAGGGGGCGCGTCATACATACATTACATTACTGATCCTGAGTTACATCCTGTAGTATACCCCAGAGCTGCACTCACTATTCTGCTGGTGCAGTCACTGTGTACATATTTTACATTACTGATCCTGTACTCATCCTGAGTTATATCCTGTATTATACTCCAGAGCTGCATTCACTATTCTGCTGGTGCAGTCTCTGTGTACATACATTACATTACTGACCCTGTATTGATTCTGCGTTACATCCTGTATTATACTCCAGAGCTGCACTCACTATTCTGCTGGTGCAGTCACTGTGTACATACATTACATTACAGATCCTGAGTTCCATCCTGTATTATACTCCAGAGCTGCACTCACTATTCTGCTGCTGCAGTCACTGTGTACATACATTACATTACTGATCCTGAGTTACATCCTGTTTTATACTCCAGAGCTGCACTCACTATTCTGCTGGTCCAGCCGCTCCCTCTCTCCTCACACACATATTATACATATATACACAATAATAACTACCTACACCATGACATCTGGTCCGGTTACCAAACAAATAATAACAATATAATAAACAATAACCGACAAATTATATACAAACTAATATATACATTCTTTTTTTTTTTTTAAATAAATAAAATAAAATAAATTAAAATAAATACTAACTATACAAATATATACAAGACAAAACAAAACCCCCCACACTCAAGCCCACCAGTCCCTCCCCGGCACTGACCTGAGAGCTGGTCCTGCGCCTCAGTCCATGTCCAACGTCCATAGGCCAGATCAGGCAGTGCCAGTTTTTCACCCAAATAACCAGTGTCCCAAAAGATGAACCCACCTCCCCCCTTTTCCCTCCACCCAACCTAACACCTACACCCAAACCCATATATACAATATATACAGAAACAAACAATACAATAACCACAACTGACAAAGCCCAAGTTCGGTGCCTGCAGCCCTACATCACTGTCTACTGATCAATAAAACAAAAATCTATGGTGTCAGCAGCAGCCCACCACCAGGAGAGGAGACGACCAGACTAGGGCACACTAAAAGAAAAGCCCCTCCAGAGGAGAGCGGCCCTCCGTGTACCCAGTCTCTCATACTCCAGAGAACGCACCTTCACCAGGTCACCGAGTATGGTCCTAAACACATCGTCCACTGGGAGGATTTTCCGCTGCGTCGATACTAAGCACCGTGCGTTCCACGTGTGATACCTAACCACTGTGCTAACTAGAAATAAGGTGCAACGGTCCCGACCACCCAGGTCCCCGAATGCTCCATAGGCCCATTCCGCATAAGAGAGACCAGCCAGCCGGGGCCAGCCAATGGAGGTGCCCACCCTGTTGTACACCTCTGTGTTAAAGGGACAACGAAGCAGGAAGTGGTCCATGCTTTCAAGCATGGTACCACAATGCTCCCGAGGACAGTTCCTGTCCTCAGAGCTCCTACACTTCAGATTGTCCCTCACACACAGTTTCCCATGGAAGCAGCGCCAAGCCAAGTCCCAAACCTTCGAGGGGATCCTGATAGAATTCAAAAGATGCAGACCCACCCCAAGATCCCGACTTGGGCAATCCCTGAGCGCCAGAGGCCTCTGAAAATGGGTCAACAGAACCCTTTTGTCAAGGAGCTTCCTTGGCAGAGTCCTGACCTCCCACATTCCCAGACCCCACCGGCGAATTACCTTCAGAACCACGGTAGCGTAAGCCGGGAGATGTCCATGCGGTGTGCGGAGATCCTTCACTTGCCCTCCTGTCTCCCATTCCTGGAAGAAAAGCTGAAACCATCCCTTACAGGAGAATACCCACAGAGGAGCCCTCTCTTTCCAGAGGTTAGCAATATTGATCTTAATGAAGGTATTCACAAGGAATACCACAGGGTTGACCATACCCAACCCTCCTAGTCTCCTCGTACGGTAAGTAACCTCCCTCTTGACCAGGTTCAGTCTATTCCCCCATAACAGTTGAAAGAACAAACTGTAGACCCGAGTCCAGAGAGGCTCTGGCAAGATGCACACACTGCCCAGATAGATCAGCAAAGGGAGCAGGTAAGTTTTGATCAGGTTTATCCTTTCCCTTAGGGTCAAAGACCAACCCTTCCATTGGTTCACCTTCTGAGTGGTGATCTCTATCCTGCTGTCCCAATTTTGTTTGGGGTAATCCCCCTGGCCAAATTCGATGCCAAGAACTTTTGCAGAGACTTTGGGTTCTGGAAGGGTGTCCGGGAGATCAAAACCAGGATCTCCTCCTCCCAGCCAGAGACTCTCACACTTATCCCGGTTGATCTTAGACCCGGATGCCTCCGAGTAGCGATTTACCTCTGACATCAGCCATTCTGCCTCCCCATCAGAGGAAACAAAAACGGTGACGTCATCGGCATACGCCACCACTCTCAGAGTGGCTTCCGGTGCTGCCCGGTCCATCCCGATCCCAGCCAACGGTCCACGCTCCACCCTCCTAAGAAGTGGGTCAATCGCAAACACGTACAGTAGCGGGCTCAAGGGACAACCCTGGCGAACACCATACCCAACCTCAAAAGAGCTGCCAATCCAACCGTTCACAAGCGGGAAACTCTCTGCCCCAGAGTACAAGGTCTTAAGCCAATCAACGAACCCCCCCGGCAGGCCATACCTCAGAAGGACAGACCAGAGGTACTCATGATTAACCCGATCAAACGCTTTTGCCTGGTCCAATGACAGCATGTACCCCTTCCAGTGGCCACCCCTCCCCTGCTCCACCGCCTCTCGGACACAGAGTACAGCACTAATTGTACTGCGGCCCGGAACAGAGCAATGCTGGGCTCCCGAAAGGAGCTGGGGTGCAAATTTCACCAGCCGATTAAACAGCACCTTTGCCAAAACCTTCCTGTCTGCATTGAGAAGCGCTATGGGACGCCAATTCTCAATGCAAGATGGGTCCTTACCCTTTGACAAGATGATCAGGGCAGACCTCCTCATTGACTTTGGCAGAGTGCCCGAGGAAAGACACTCATTGAATACCTCAGTCAAGAGGGGAACCAAGGCGCCCTTAAAGATCTTATAGAATTCAGATGTTGAGCCATCCGGACCGGGAGATTTCTTCAGGGCAAGCCCTTCAATCGCCAACTTAACTTCCTCTTCCCTGATCATCTCTGTCAAAACGCCAAAGAGGGGTCTACCCCTGGTTCGGGGACAGCTTCAGCCAGAAAAGCCGATATCTCATCCCATTCCGGATCCCTCTTCCCCAAGAGGTGCGAGTAGAAGGATCTGACGACCTCCAGGATCCCTGATCTGGATCTTTTCAGGGACCCCGCAGTGTCAACCAGTCCTGTAACAACTTTACTATTCACTGACATCTTGCAGTTTCTGTAAGGGTCGGGCGAGCGGTACTTCCCGTAATCCCTCTCAAAAACCAAAGATGCGTGTCTATCATACTGACACCTCATTAGCAAAGATTTCACTCTGGAGATCTCCTCGCGGCTACCTCCAGTTGAGACAAGATGCTCGAGTTTCCTCCTCAGGCCCTGATACAGGCGGTACCTGTCCAGGCTCCTGAGGCTCGAGAGCTGGCGGAAGAATCTCGCCACCCTTTTCTTAAACATCTCCCACCACTCTGACTTACTACTACAAAGATCCAGTAAGGGTACCTGGCTCTGAAGAAAATCCTCAAAGGACTGTCTTATCTCCGCTTCTTCCAAGAGAGACGAATTGAGCCTCCAAAAGCCTCTTCCCATCCGGCGGGTCTCTGTAACATTCAGGGAAAACAAAATCAAACAGTGATCGGAGAACTCCACCTCAACAACAGATACTGCTGAAGAGACGGCTTCCTCCTTTAAATAAAACCTGTCTATCCTGGACCTACAGTTACCTCTATGATAGGTGAACCCCTCGTGGCCTGCGGTGTGCCGGATGTGGACATCCACCAGGCCAGCCTCACTAGCTATACTATTAAGGGCGACGCTATCATAAGTCAGCTTGTCTCTGGAACCTCCTCTATCCCGGGGCCTCGTGACAGTGTTGAAGTCCCCTCCAAAGACAACCTGCCGACTCGTAAAAAGGTAGGGCTTGATCCTCATAAAGAGACACTTCCGGTCCCATTTAGATTGGGGACCATAGATGTTAATGAGCCGAAGCTCTTGTCCCTTCATGAGGACATCTAATATCAGGCACCTCCCCATTTCTAACTCAATAACCCGTCGGCATTCTACCGGTGCGGTAAAAAGGACCGCCACTCCGCTATACGGCTCAGCCGCAAGAGACCAATAGGAGGGCCCGAGTCTCCACTCCCTCTTAGCTATAAACACCTCTGCCATATTTGGCAGCCTGGTCTCTTGCAAAAAGAAAATGTCAGCTTCAACCCGGCTGAGAAAATCAAAGGCCGCAAATCTAGCCATGTTTGACTTAATGCTGGCGACATTAATGGACGCCAGCGTCAACGGAGTGGGTACCGCCATCATTGGTGATTGAGTTAGATGACTTTCTTCTTCCCACTCCCCTTATCCTCTGCCTCAGAGGAGGAATCCTTCCCCCTCTTTAATGACACAGAGGTGTCCATTCCCACATTTTTCCTTCTTTTTTCGTCCTCGTCTCCGGACTCTGGGCCATTCCCTCCCCCCAAGGACCTTGCATCCCCAGGAGAAGGAGACTCGGCGCCCCCTGTAAGCTCCGCTGAAGCCGGATCCTCACCCTCAGCCTCCTCCTCAGAGGAAGAAATGTTATCAAGGGCTTGGAACCGGTTAGAAAGACCAACTAGAGGGGAGTCGGTTTTAACTTCCTTAGGTACCTTGGTCAGAGTGGGAGAAGATGTTTTATCTCCCTTCTTTTTCTTCTTTTTGGTGCCGAGCTTACGCTTGTTCTCTAGCAACCGCTTATTATCCTCATCCATACTTTCATAATGGGAGGATTCTGAAGAAGAGGCAGTTTCCTCCCTGTGGATCCTCCTGACCTCCTCATCCAACTCATCATCCCTCGGGGCCTCAGCAGCAAGACTGGCATCCAGGACAGGGGCTGCCCCGGTAGTCTGGGGCTCGCCCCGCTCCCTCTCCTGTCTGCGCTTGTCTAGACGCCTCAGCTGGGCAGGCGTCTTTTTATTGCTTTTCTTCCCTGGCCCCTCAGCTCCCCCACCCCTGCTAGTCCCCTCCCCAGCAGAATCGGCCTCACGGCTTACTCCCACCGGGGTCTCGACTGCATTAGCAAAGGAGCGAGGACAACGGCTGAATGGGTGACCTAACTCACCACACAGGTGGCACCTAATCTCCACACAAGAGGCGTCAAGATGGCCGACACCCCCACACAACGCGCATTTCTGCACGGTGCAGTTTGCACTGAAGTGTGTGGGGTCGCCGCACCTGTGACAGAGCTTCGGTTGCCCCTGGTAGAAGACCAGGACACGATCCCTACCCAGGAAGGCAGACGATGGAATGTGGGCAACCGTACCACCTGAACGCTTAAGTTTTACCATAAACGTCCAGGCCCCTGACCAGATACCAAACTCGTCGGGGTTTTTCTTTGGCATCTCCACCACCTCTCCATACCGACCAAGCGAAGTCATGATGTCATAGCAAGAAAGCGACTCATTACGAGTCATCACGGTCACTTTCTTGATCTGTTTTTGGCGAGACACTGCCTGAACGGCAAAGTCTCGCCAGCCGGGCTCATTTTTTGCCAACTCATAATTCGCCCAGAAGAGCTCAAGCCCCTCCGGCCGAACAAAGCTGACATCAAACTCAGGCGTGGAATAGGGATGTATCAAGACGTAGATGTCAATCGCCTTGAAGCCCATCCTCAGCAGGAGCTCCTCAACTTTAGACCTTGGAGGACATGCATCACTGCCCCTCCACCGAAGACGGACCACATTCCTACGCACACTGCCTGGCCCGGCTGTTGGGAGGGACCACACTGTATCTCCCCCTTTTTGCTCTCGGAAGGCCCCGAGGCCATGCCTCTCTATCCAGAACGATAGATCAACCTCTCGACCCTCTACCATTAGTGATCTCTCCCCCTTCTTTAGAGCCTCCAGAAGGCGACGTTGCAACATGCCGTCCCCAAAGCCCGGAGACGAGGAGGATGCCCTATTTGCCCCGGAGGTGACACTGGCATAACTCCGGACAGGTGTTGCCACCCCCGGGGGGGCAACCGGACCAGTGACCACGTCAGCCCCAACAGTATCACCATTACCCACCTCCATCTTACCCTCCACCAAACCAGCAACCACACCACCAGACAATGAATTATCCTCATTCACCTCCACCACCACATTCATTCCTGCTGGACCAGTAACAATGGTGGATGACCTTTTGACCTCCGCATCAGGCACAAGGGGCTCAGTCACCTCCATAGAACTGGAGGCGACCTCACCCCCGGTCTTATGTGTGCCCTCCACATCATCGGTCGGTAATTTCCACTGTTTGGCATTTGGTATAATGTGCCGCTGATCTCTAGCTGCAGTTAGGCGCCGCTGATCTTTAGCATCAGGATCTTCCGGACCAGCAACGCCAACACAAAATAGCACTTTCGTGGGAGGACCGGAGCGCTCAGCCCCAACTGCCCCCTCACACTGCCGCCGCTTCTCAACTAAGTGATCAGCGGCAACAGCATTCAGAGGAGCCGAGGCTACCGGAGCTGCCCCCGACACCGGGCTGCTCCCCCCTCCCACTGAGGAGCGCACCACAGCATCGTGGCCTGATGGAACGCCCGCCGCCGGGCCGCCCTCACTGTCCAGCCTCTCGGCTGATGCACCTCCTGCTACGTCCCCACTACTACAAGCAGAGACGGAGCTCTGCGCCTCACTACCGCGCTCTGTAATCTCCCCGCGCCTTTGCACCGGATCCACAGCAGAACCCGGGCTGGGCTGAGCAACGGGGCTTATACAGCGAGCTGAGCCTGCCGCCGACTCAGGGGGTACAGGGAGGGGGGCATATACGTATCTTACCGCTTCCTGCAGCTTTGGCTTGGTCTTCTTTGCCTTTTTGTGGCCCCCAGGTGCCTCTTCTGGTAGATCGTCACCAAGATGGAAGCTTTGGAGGCACACTGGGGACTCCAGGAGTTTAATCTCCGCCATTAGCGCCCCTCCCTGGCCGCTGCTGTCACTGTCCTCCCCAGAGCCGGCAGAACTGCGACCGGATGTCACTGTCGCCTGTCCTGCAGGGAGCTCGCTGCACGTGGCCTGCGGGTGACTTTGCAGGCTACCAGGTGGGGCTTCCTGCTGGTCATCATCACTCTCATCATCCACCTGGCTCTCAGGCTGCAGCCCCATCTGCCTTTGCTCTCTGGTATCAGCCATTTCTCTAAAGCAGTCTTCATTTATAAGTTTTTCTTTGAAAGGACCACTCTGCTCACTGATGGTGGCTTTCCTAAGTTCCAGGCGTTGAATTTCACTGCTCAGTCTTTTTACCTTGGCTTGGAGCTTGGCCTTCCTTGGTTTGGAGGCCCCTGCAGCTTTGGCGCTTGTGCAGCGCAGCTCCTCCCGTAGCCTCCTGATGAGCTTACTGGCATCTTCATACTCACGGAGGTGGATCATGACCCGGGAGGCATATGTGGACACAGACTCCCGGGGTCCCTGCTGCGCCCACCCCCCCTCAGGGAGGTCGGCCTCACCTCCGTGAGCACTCAGCTTTCCTCCGGAAGGAGCGCCATCTTGCACGCCGCTGTCAGGCTTTTCCTCCATGCTGGAAGCCTTGCGGCTTCTGGGGGTCTCCACAATCCCGGGGGGAGTAGGAGCCACATTGCTGTGACTCCTGGTGCAGCGTCTCACCCCCGAGTCCTCTGATGTGCAGGCCGGTTGCTGGTTTCTTCTGCCCCCCGCCGGCCTGGTTCGGGAAGCAGAAGAATGGGACTTGGCTCCATCACTCATCCCAGAAACCAGTTCTCCCTCCGGGAAAGAGAGAGAGCAGGTCCCCAGGTGGAGAGGTGTTGGTTCTCAGAGATCAGGAGCTCACAGCAGGATCTGCAGCCACCACACCCGTAATCAGCACACTGACTAGCAGCTGATCAGAGCTGCACCCAGTATGCTGCTGGTGGAGTCACTGTGTACATACATTACATTACTGATCCTGAGCTACATCCTGTATTATACTCCAGAGCTGCACTCACTATTCTGCTGGTGCAGTCAATGTGTACATACATTACATTATTGATCCTGTACTGATCCTGAGTTACGTCCTGTATTATACTCCAGAGCTGCACTCACTATTCTGCTGGTGCAGTCACTGTGTACATACATTACATTACTGATCCTGAGTTACATCTTGTAATATACTCCAGAGCTGCGCTCACTATTCTGCTGGTGCAGTCACTGTGTACATACATTACATTACTGATCCTGTACTGATCCTGACTTACATCCTGCATTATACTCCAGAGCTGCACTCACTATTCTGCTGGTGCAGTCACTGTGCACATATATTACATTACTGATTCTCTACTCATCCTCAGTTACTTCCTTTATTATACTCCAGAGCTGCACTCACTATTTTGCTGGTGGAGTTACTGTGTACATACATTACATTACTGACCATGAGATACATCCTGCATTATACTCCGGAGCTGCACTCACTATTCTGCTGGTGCATTCAATGTGTACATAAATTACATTACTGATCCTGAGTTACATCCTGTATTATAATCCAGAGCTGCACTCACTATTCTGCTGGTGCAGTCACTGTGTACATATATTACATTACTGATCCTGTACTGATCCTGACTTACATCCTGCATTATACTCCAGAGCTGCACTCACTATTCTGCTGGTGCAGTCACTGTGCACATATATTACATTACTGATTCTCTACTCATCCTCAGTTACATCCTTTATTATACTCCAGAGCTGCACACACTATTCTGCTGGTGTAGTCACTGTGTACATTCATTACATTACTGATCCTCAGTTACATCCTGTATTATACTCCAGGGCTGCACTCACTATTCTGCTGGTGGAGTCACTGTCTACATTCATTACATTACTGATCCTGAGTTACATCCTGTATTATAATTCAGAGCTGCACTCACTATTCTGCTGGTGCAGTCACTGTCTACATTCATTACATTACTGATCCTGACTTACATCCTGCATTATACTCCAGAGCTGCACTCACTATTCTGCTGGTGCAGTCACTGTGCACATATATTACATTACTGATTCTCTAGACATCCTCAGTTACATCCTTTATTATACTCCAGAGCTGCACACACTATTCTGCTGGTGGAGTCACTGTGTACATTCATTACATTACTGATCCTGAGTTACATCCTGTATTATAATCCAGAGCTGCACACACTATTCTGCTGGTGGAGTCACTGTGTACATTCATTACATTACTGATCCTGAGTTACATCCTGTATTACACTCCAGAGCTGCACTCACTATTCTGCTGCTGCAGTCACTGTGTACATACATTACATTACTGATCCTGAGTTACATCCTGTATTATAATCCAGAGCTGCACTCACTATTCTGCTGGTGTAGTCACTGTGTACATACATTACATTACTGATCCTGTACTGATCCTGAGTTACATCCTGTATTATACTCCAGAGCTGAACTCACTATTGTGCTGGTGCAGTCACTGTGTACATACATTACATTACTGATCCTGTACTGATCATGAGTTACATCCTGTATTATACTCCAGAGCTGCACTCACTTTTCTGCTGGTGCTGTCACTGTGTACATATATTACATTACTGATCCTGTACTGATCCTTAGTTACATCCTGTATTATACTCCAGAGCTGAACTCACTATTGTGCTGGTGCAGTCACTGTGTACATACATTACATTACTGATCCTCTACTCATCCTAAGTTAATTCCTTTATTATACTCCAGAGCTGCACTCACTATTCTGCTGGTGGAGTCACTGTGTACATACATTACATTACTAATCCTGAGTTCCATCCTGTATTATACTCCAGAGCTGCACTCACTATTCTGCTAGTGCAGTCACTGTGTACATACATTACATTACTGATCCTGAGTTCCATCCTGTATTATACTCCAGAGCTGCACTCACTATTCTGCTGGTGCAGTCACTGTGCACATACATTACATTACTGATCCGGTTCTGATCCTGAGTTACATCCTGTATTATACTCCAGAGCTGCACTCACTATTCTGCTGGTGCAGCCACTGTGTACATATATTACATTACTGATCCTGTACTGATCCTGAGTTACATCCTGTATTATACTCCAGAGCTGCACTCACTATTCTGCTAGTGCAGTCACTGTGTACATACATTACATTACTGATCCTGAGTTCCATCCTGTATTATACTCCAGAACTGCACTCACTATTCTGCTAGTGCAGTCGCTGTGTACATACATTACATTACTGATCCTGAGTTCCATCCTGTATTATACTCCAGAGCTGCACTCACTATTCTGCTGGTGCAGTCACTGTGCACATATATTACATTACTGATCCGGTTCTGATCCTGAGCTACATCCTGTATTATACTCCAGAGATGCACTCACTATTCTGCTGGTGTAGTCACTGTGTACATACATTACATTACTGATCCTCTACTGATCCTGAGTTACATCCTGTATTATACTCCAGAGCTGCACTCACTATTCTGCTGGTGCACCACTGTGTACATATATTACATTACTGATCCTGTACTGATCCTGAGTTACATCCCTTATTATACCCCAGAGCTGCACTCACTATTCTGCTAGTGCAGTCACTGTGTACATACATTACATTACTGATCCTGAGTTCCATCCTGTATTATACTCCAGAGCTGCACTCACTATTCTGCTGGTACAGTCACTGTGTACATACATTACATTACTGATCCTGTACTGATCCTTAGTTACATCCTATATTATACTCCAGAGCTGCACTCACTATTCTGCTGGTGCAGTCACTGTGTGCATACATTACATTACTGATCCTGAGTTACATCCTGTATTATAATCCTGAGCTGTACTCACTATTCTGCTGGTGCAGTCACTGTGTACATATATTACATTACTAATCTTGTACTTATCCTGACTTGCATCCTGTATTATACTCCAGAGCTGCACTCACTATTCTGCTTGTGCAGTCACTGTGCACATACATTACATTACTGATCCTCTACTGATCCTCAGTTACATCCTGTATTATACTCCAGAGCTGCACTCACTATTCTGCTGGTGGAGTCACTGTGTATATACATTACATTACTGATCCTGCACTGATCCTGAGTTATATACTGTATTATACTCCAGAGCTGCTCTCACTATTCTGCTGGTGCAGTCACTGTGTACATACATTACATTACTGATCCTGAGTTACATCCTGTATTATACTCCAGAGCTGTACTCACTATTCTGCTGGTGCAGTCACTGTGTACATACATTACATTACTCATCCTGAGTTACATCTTGTATTATAATCCAGAGCTGCACTCACTATTCTGCTGGTGCAGTCACTGTGCACATATATTACATTACTGATTCTCTACTCATCCTCAGTTACATCCTTTATTATACTCCAGAGCTGCACACACTATTCTGCTGGTGGAGTCACTGTCTACATTCATTACATTACTGATCCTGAGTTACATCCTGTATTATAATTCAGAGCTGCACTCACTATTCTGCTGGTGCAGTCACTGTCTACATTCATTACATTACTGATCCTGACTTACATCCTGCATTATACTCCAGAGCTGCACTCACTATTCTGCTGGTGCAGTCACTGTGCACATATATTACATTACTGATTCTCTAGTCATCCTCAGTTACATCCTTTATTATACTCCAGAGCTGCACACACTATTCTGCTGGTGGAGTCACTGTGTACATTCATTACATTACTGATCTTGAGTTACATCCTGTATTATAATCCAGAGCTGCACACACTATTCTGCTGGTGGAGTCAGGGGCGGAACTACCGCCTGTGCAGCCGGTTCATTGAACGGGGGCCCCCGAGGGAGATGGGGCCCCTCCAGCCTCCAGCAGGGCCGCCATCAGGGCATGACTGCCCTGACTCCAGCATGGGGCCCGGCCGGTCGGGGCCCCTTCGGGACCCCCCTCTTGTGCGTCTCTTCATGGAGCCCCCCCGCAGGACCTCCCGCCGTCACATGACCGGAGATGTCCCTGCGCTCCACATGGTTCCCCGGCACCATGCTGAGCGCAGGGACATCTCCGGTCATGTGACGGCGCCGGCACAATACTTACCCCTCCCCGTGCCTCCTCAGCGTCTTCCGCGTCCTCTGACTGTGACGTCTCAGGTCAGAGGGCGCGGTGATGTCTTTACACCGCGCGCGCTCTCTCCTGACCTGTCACAGTGCAGAGCGGGAAGACGCGGGCGACGCTGGAGTCCGGAGCAGCGCCAGCAGCAGGTAAGAAGTGAGGTGAGTATTGGATTTTTTTTATTTTTTTCATGTATGGGGCATGGGGCATTATATGGTGGGGGGAAAGTGGGTGTGACATCCTGCATGGAGCATTATATGGTGGGGGGGTGTGTGACATCCTGCATGGGGCATTATCTGGTGGGGGGATGTGTGACATCCTGCATGGGGCATTATGAGGGGGGAACAGCCTGCATGGAGCATTACATGGGGCCAATATTCTGTATGGAGTGTTATATGGGGGTCAGTATTCTGTATGGAGCATTATATGGGGGACAGTATCCTGTATGGAGCGTTATATGGGGACCAGTATCCTGTAGGGAGCATTATATGGGGACCAGTATCCTGTATGGAGCATTATATGGGGACCAGTATACTGTATGGAGCATTATAAGGGGGTCAGTATCCTGTATGGAGCGTTATATGGGGGCCAGTATCCTGTATGGAGCATTATAAGGGGGTCAGTATCCTGTATGGAGCATTATATGGTGCCCATAATACTGTATGGAGGACTATACTGTCCGGTCTGCACTGTGCGCTGTGAGGATTTGCCGGTTTCTGGGCTATTGTAGAATTCACAATAGATATCGCTCGTGTAATGGGGCATTGTAAGGGGGGAACAGCCTGCATGGAGCGTTATATGGGGGCCAGTATTCTGTATGCAGTGTTATGTGGGGCTCACTACAGTCTGTGTCCGCCCCTGGCAAAATCAGCAGCGTATCAAATACTTATTTTCCCCACTGTACTAATAGCACACAGCACTCACATAATATACCAGCAGGTGGGATTAGGTTTGGGGGGCTCCTGTCCAGCGGCCACAGAATAACTGTTGCGGCCGCTGGTCCTGAAAACTGATTTCCTCCTCTCTAGTCTCTAGCGATGTATGTAGGTGTATTGTGCTGATTACACTGCCCCCTAGTGTCCAACAATCACTCTGCATAACATTTTCAAAAGCAAATATCTGATATTTAGTTCTGTGTTACACCCAGACAGACGAGCCGCTGTATACTCACACGTATCAGATTCCTGAATATTTGGAAGCTTTACTAGTTTTTTTATCACAAAACATGGAGATGTCGGGGATTGAACCCAGGGCCTCATACAGGGAAAGCATGCGCTCTACCACTGAGCTACATCCCCTGTATGGACACCCATGGATTTGTTCTCATCTCCAAGAGTCACTAATCTATGACTATCTACTAATAGATTTTCTCTATTATTTTTTCTCTTTTATAATCATGCAGCATAAATAACATCATATTCTCATAGTCTGGACTATTAGGGACAAGACAAAACTATTTTTCTTTAATTTTTTCATTATTTGTTTATATTTAAAATATGGGGAAAAAAGGAGGCGATTTTATTTTTTATGCCTTTTATTGAACAAATTTAAAAAAAATCCAATTCTCCTTTTCCCGTATTTTAAAGAGATTGTTCCCTACTGGATGGCGCTTTTCTATTGTCCCAATGAATTAAGAAGAAAGCATAGAGCACTTACCTCCCAGATACGCACCGTGACAAGCACTGCACCCCATGATGATCTCCTGATATTGCTTATGTCTGATGATTGGTTGCAGGCCATCAGCAGCGGTAGAAAGGCGGCATCACCTGCAGGAGAGATTACACTCTTGTGTCAGTGTGAGCGGGCTGTCGTGGAGAGCAGTCACATTAGTGACTGCTGATGTGACTCTTCTCCAAGTCATCCGGATTGTCGTGGGACAGTATGGATTATATTCACGGCAGACAGGTGAGTATTATGGTGGTTTACTACTTTTTGTCGTTTACAGGTGACAAGGGCATCAGGGATTAGGTGTTAAGGTGAGCATTATGGTGTTTTTTTATTTTTTTCTCTTTTACAGGGGACAAAGGCTTTGGTGAATTAGGTGTAAAGGTGAATATAATACTTTTTTTTTTTATTTTAATAAAGGAGTGTTTGTCTTTATTTCAAATAAAGGACTTTATTCTGGGTGTGTTTTTTTACAATCTGATTATTGGGTTAGTAATAGGGAGTCTTATAGATGCCTCTCCATTACTAACTTGTGGGCTTGATGTTAGCGGCCATAAAACAGCTGACGTCAACCCCACAATCATTAACCCACTTGTCATCGCATCAAGACAAGTGGGAAGAGCAGAGGCTAAGCATCAGATTTGGCACATTTTATTGATGTACCATTTCTGGGGCGGATGAGAGCTGATGTTTTTAGTCTAGGAGGGGGCCAATAACCATGGCCACTTCCTAAGCTATTAATATCATCTCGCAGCTGTCTGTTTAGCCTTTGATGGTTAGTGAATATAGGGGGACCCCACATCAATTTTTGTTTGGGGTCTCCCCTATAATAAGCAGTAAAGGCTAAGCAAACAGCTGTGAGCTGATATTAATAGCCTGGGAATCTTTATGGCTATTGGCCTGTTCCCAAATAATATCAGCCACCAGCCGTTGATTTTCCCTTTGCTGATTATAAAAATTACGAGGGACCCCACTTCTCTTTTTTTATTAACAAGCACAGTAAAATACACACCTAAAGTAACCTTAGTTCGCTGCCACTAGGTGTTCCAGCAGCTGGAAACTTCCAAAACCTAAAATGTCCCTCAAAGTTTCCCATGAGGTTTCTGGGCCTTGCAACTGCCGGGAGACCCGGTGGCTTTGAACTCTACAAGGTTACCGGAGTTCAAGCCACCGGGTCTGACGGCGGTAGCTCTAATGCGAGACTTTTGAATGCCGGAGTGCTGGACATGCGCCGGGAGCTGAATGCAGCTCATATCATTGTTGCCTGAGATCAGCGCGAGCAGGCGACAGTGATGGAAATTGTAGTCAGCAAGCCCAGTGTACATTATGTGTAAAATAAAGAATTAGATTAAAAAAACAGAGGGGGCTCTGGCCAAATTTTCATAACCAGCAGAGGGAAAGCCGTCTGCTGGGGGCTGATATTACTAGCCAGGGAAAGGGGCCATTAGCCCAAAATGTTCCCTGGTTATCAATAACAGCTATCAAAAGACTGACCGTCACTTTCAAAACAGAAAACTGGTCTGTACAGGTGCTTACTAAGAGTTGCCATCTATATAACTAACAAATAAAGTAGCACTCTGTAGCGCTATAGCATGAAAACATGAAATGTATGAAATTTGAATTGCATTACTGCTCTAGAAAATAGAAATAAATGAGAATTCTTAGCACATAAATTAGCCAATTCATGTGTACCCGATAGCCATGGTAAGGCGACTCTCGTTGCCAGGAACCTACCTAGTGTGAATCCAATCTTATACTAAAGTCTACATGTATATGGGAGGGTAGGATCCTGCTATAATTAAAACCTCCTGAGGCTTAGGGGTGGAGTGATCATTCAGAAATCCTATGTATACAAATATCAAAAGACTGACCGTCACTTTCAAAACAGAAAACCGGTGTGTACAGGTGCTTACTAAGAGTAGCCATCTCCATATATAACCAACAAATAAAGTAGCACTCTGTAGCGCTATAGTATGCAAACATACTATTGTTATAGTTACAGTGGTGGCCAAAAGTATTGGCACCCCTGCAATTCTGTCAGATAATACTCAGTTTCTTCCTGAAAATGATTGCAATCACAAATTCTTTGGTCTTATTATCTTCATTTAATTTGCTTGCAAGGAAAAAACACAAAAGAGAATGAAGCAAAAATCAAATCATTGATCATTTCACACAAAACTCCAAAAATGGGCCGGACAAAAGTATTGGCACCCTCAGCCTAATACTTGGTTGCACAACCTTTAGCCAAAATAACTGCGAACAACCGCTTCCGGTAACCATCAAGGAGTTTCTTACAATGCTCTGCTGGAATTGTAGACCATTCTTCTTTGGCAAACTGCTCCAGGTCCCTGATATTTGAAGGGTGCCTTCTCCAAACTGCCATTTTGAGATCTCTCAACAGGTGTTCTATGGGATTCAGGTCTGGACTCATTGCTGGCCACCTTAGAAGTCTCCAGTGCTTTCTCTCAAACCATTTTATAGCGCTTTTGGAAGTGTGTTTTGGGTCATTGTCCTGCTGGAAGACCCATGACCTCTGAGGGAGACCCAGCTTTCTCACACTGGGCCCTACATTATGCTGCAAAATTTGTTGGTAGTCTTCAGACTTCATTATGCCATGCACACGGTCAAGCAGTCCAGTGCCAAAGGCAGCAAAGCAACCCCAAAACATCAGGGAACCTCCACCATGTTTGACTGTAGGGACCGTGTTCTTTTCTTTGAATGCCTCTTTTTTTTCCTGTACACTCTATGTTGATGCTTTTTCCCAAAAAGCTCGACTTTTGTCTCATCTGACCAGAGAACATTCTTCCAAAACGTTTTAGGCTTTCTCAGGTAAGTTTTGGCAAACTCCAGCCTGGCTTTTTTATGTCTCGGGGTAAGAAGTGGGGTCTTCCTGGGTATCCTACCATACAGTCCCTTTTCATTCAGACGCCGACGGATAGTACGGGTTGACACTGTTGTACCCTTGGACTGCAGGGAAGCTTGAACTTGTTTGGATGTTAGTAGAGGTTCTTTATCCACCATCCGCACAATCTTGCGTTGAAATCTCTCGTCAATTTTTCTTTTCCGTCCACATCTAGGGAGGTTAGCCACAGTGCCATGGGCTTTAAACTTCTTGATGACACTGCGCACGGAAGACACAGGAACATTCAGGTCTTTGGAGATGGACTTGTAGCCTTGAGATTGCTCATGCTTCCTCACAATTTGGTTTCTCAAGTCCTCAGACAGTTCTTTGGTCTTCTTTCTTTTCGCCATGCTCAATATGGTACACACAAGGACACAGGACAGAGGTTGAGTCAACTTTAATCCATGTTAACTGGCTGCAAGTGTGATTTAGTTATTGCCAACACCTGTTAGGTGCCACAGGTAAGTTACAGGTGCTGTTAATTACATGAATTAGAGAAGCATCACATGATTTTTCAAACAGTGCCAATACTTTTGTCCACCCCCTTTTCTAGGTTTGGTGTGGAATTATATCCAATTTAGCTTTAGGACAATTCTTTTTGTTTTTTTTCATTGAAGACAAATTAAATGAAGATAATAATACCAAAGAGTTTGTGATTGCAATCATTTTCAGGAAGAAACTGAGTATCATCCGACAGAATTGCAGGGGTGCCAATACTTTTGGCCACCACTGTACTATTGTTATACTTTAGGAGGGCTAAATCTGCACCTTGCTGGTGATCCACTGACCAGCCCACCCGAGGCGTCCACAGGGAATCTGCCAGGTAGGAAGATTACCAGTCCAGGTCCTGTTCTAATAGATAGTTTTGTGGATTTGGGGTAACTGAGTGATATGGACACATTATTATAGGGGCACGAGACACCCAGGTAAAATCCATGTATGTCATGTAGGACGGCCCTGGTGGTACAGAAAAGTAAAAAAAACTGATGACTTTTTTTTTTAGAGGCATTTGTATACTTTACCTTCTATTATTATTTATTCTATTTTCACTCATTTATATAACCTGATCATTTCCCTGACAGGTCGGTGAGTTGTTTATTGTTTAGCAATAATGTATCACCCACAACTATAAATGATAAAGAATAACATTCCATTATTATCATTTACAGCAGAAGATAATTTATACCATATATAACATGTATATAATATCTACCAAAGCGAAAAAACGACTATTTACAAACATGGAGAAAACTGATTTTTCTATCTTTTCCAACACAGATTTATATACATTTATATTCTATTAATCAGATGGGATATTTCTATTCCACATTCTCTGCCTCATTCACCAGTTGGCAGCAAACATGGCGGCCTGGCTGCTCTGATGTCACAATGCTCAGGATTAGGGGGTCACTCAGTTATGATGTCATAATGACATCATGGAATGTCCTGAGGGTATATAATCTCTGAGCACTGTGACCTCAGCGCCATTTCTTGAGTTGATGCTTTTGCTGAGACTTCACTTTGGTTGTGGAAGAGCAAACTAGTTTGTGTTACACATCTGGTGATTACTTCCATTTATTCTTCTTGATCTTTGATCAGAGCACAATAACACCGGTGCCACCGGAGAGCTTAGTTCTCCAATATTCTATCAGCCAGCTCCAGGTACCTAAGTCATGAGCGCCCGGGAGCTGCGCCAGCTGATTGCTGACAATGAGGCATGGCTGCGCCGACCAGAAAATCAAGGTAAGTGAAATATTTGGGGGAGATCCACAATATTCCCACACTATAGGGCTTTCCTGGGAGGAGATATCCCTGGGGTATGAGGGGACACATTTCAGGACAGACAGTGCAGGTTAACTAAGGCCAAAATAAAGTCAATTCTTTCTAGGGTTCCCCTCTCCCTAAACACCACAGCAGTAGAAGGACCCATCACTATAGCCCAAAAGTGTTTACTAAAATTGGAAATAATTCAGATAAATTCTTATTTGTTTATAGGTCAGGCCATAATTGTCCATGGACGGAGGAGGTCTCCTCCAAGAGATCAGGAAAGACCTTCTACCAGTGATGGAAGGAGGTCTTCTCCAAGAGATCAGGAAAGACCTTCTACCAGTGATGGACGTCAGAGAGACAGCAATGCTGTCACTGAGAGGAGAGGGAGACGGGCCAGAGATCCTCCACGGCGTAGAGGACAGGAAGAGAGCAGGGATAGAAGCCGCTCTCCTCTAAGACCAGCCCCTGCAGAGCCCTCCGGAGAGAGCAGCAGGGATGGCGGCCGTCCCCTCCCACCCATTCAACTGGAGGAAGTGGGTGTGATGACACCACCACTGCCACAGGTGGAGCCACCTGCACAAAACCTACCTGTGCAGGAGAGACCTTCTACCAGTGATGGACGGTCTCCTCCAAGAGACGAGGAAAGACCTTCTACCAGTGATGGACGTCAGAGCGACAGCAATGCTGTGGAGCCACCTGCACAAAATCTACCTGTGCGGCAGAGGCGGCAGCATTGGGTTCACAGGAGAGCACTGCTAATTGCAAATCTCCCAACAAGGGATTTAACCGCACAGGAGGAGGCCGAGTCATGTATCATCTGTATGACCGAATATGAGATCGGAGAGCAGGTCACGGTCCTTCCATGTGACCACACCTTCCATCAGGGATGTATTACTAGATGGCTCCGCTCCAAACCTCTGTGCCCCCTGTGCCGTAACCACTGCTTCCATTGAAGCACCATGTTCATGGTGCAGACAGTGGTGGAGAACATACTGACCCCAGCCCAGGTAAGGGAGCAATGCATACATTAACACTACATTCATTACAAGACTGTAAAAAATATCACCTGTAACTTCCTGCTGTTCTGATCTCTCTTTAGTTTACCATCAGCTTTGGTCAACATCTTACCAAGCATGAAGGGCCATGAACACCCCAAAAACACCCGATGGTAAGTCACCTCTCATTCCCGCTGCCCCATGATATCTATATCACATGTGACATATAAGTAATTGTTCTTTTCTCCTTTTCATAGAAGGATGATCCAAGTCTGGAGAACATTGAGGAATTAGATCAGAATGACTTGTCCTTCATGTAAGTAGATATTAGAATTTGCTTTTTTATATTTTCCAGCTGATTATTAACTTTTTACTGGGAATCTATTGATGAGATGTAATAATTTGGTGTCTTCTCTTTACAGAAATCTGCAGAAGTTACAGATCATTTCCATAATGATCCACAGATCCCTCATCTGCTTCATAGAGACCCTGATTTCATCATGTGCAGAGATGCTGATAACAGCTGCAGCCCCAGACTGTGATATCCTCATATATTCCATTATTTGTCCAAATGTTCCTAAAAATAAATAATATTTCCCATCTCTATGTCTGGTTGTGACTTCACTATATAGAATGTTGTTACGTAACATTAGCAGCACATAATGATAAGTGAGGGAGGGATTTACCATTAGTTGGTATAGGGGTAGTGGCAACAGATAAAGGGGATGTCCAGCTCTTTTATATTGATGACTTACCCTTAGGATAGGCGACCAATATTAGATTAATGGGGACGCGACCCCCGGCACGCGTGATCAGCTGTTCTTGGTGCCGGTTGGATGTGATTATTTGCAGACTGGAACAGCACAGCGCCAACAACTGCATAGTGGCTACAGCGGGGTACTGCAGATCATATGAATAGGGTCAGGTGTGCAGTACCCGGAATCGGCCACTATATAGCTGGCAGAGCAGTACAGCATGGGCTCTGGCACCGCGTCCCACATTGCTTTAAACTGCTCGCGATACTCATCTCTCCACGTTCCTCCGCAGCTCCGGTGTCTTCCGACTCTGTGACATCTCAGGGAAGAGGGCGCGATCACTACAGCGCCCCCTCTGTGCTGGGCAGTCACAGTGCAGAGAGCCGGAACACGCTGTGGAGACAGGACCTGCGGCCAGCGGGGAACAAGGAGAGGGAAGTATTTGATTATTATTTTTTTTCTGTATGGAGCATTACATGGGGCCATACTGTATGGAGCATTATATGGGGCCATACTATATTGAGCATTATATGGGGCCATACTGTATGGAGCATTATATGGGGCCCATACTATATTGAGCATTATATGGGGCCATACTGTATGGAGCATTATATGGGGCCCATACTGTATGGAGCAATACATTGGATACGGAAAGTATTCAGACCCCTTTAAATGTTTCACTCTTTGTTTCATTGCAGCCATTTGGTAAACTCTAAAAAGTTCATTTTTTCCTCATTAAAGTACACTCTGCACCCCATCTTGACTGAAAAAAAACTGAAATGTAGAAATTTTTGCAAAATTATTAAAAAAGAAAAACTGAAATATCACATAACGCTATGCATATTTTATCAAACCCCTCCATGGAGCTGTAGCACTAAAGCACTAGGATAGCAGGTCGCAACTATGCAGTGTGTGGTCCTTAAATGAAGGTAAAATCATAATAGAAATATGGTATCACTTTTGGGATTCTGGGATCAACGAGCGATGAGTTATCCCAGAAGTTTTTAATAAAATGTGCAGGCTAGAGCCCAGTCCCTGTGACGTCATCCCAGGGGGGTCTCTCCCTTCAGCATAAAATAGTTGGCTGGGGGGTATAGATACTATAAGCAATGGGTCATATTCGATAACGTTCAAATCAAATCCACCTATATTGAATCGTCTCAGCGATCTTATAGTAAGTCTCTTCTTTAATCCTTATTATTTGGTGTAACTATTAATGTATTGAATTGTCTCCTTTTGTAAACATTTTTGTATAGTTTTCCTAAACACTGCCTCCCATTTGGATTAAATATAAAATCTAATCGTTCTGTTTCTTTTGTCCTGTAATCGTTCCCTTCCCAGAAGCCATACACTACCAGAATGCAGGCGTTTGGCCAGGCAAGGCCTTGTACTATATTTCAAACTCAGCCGGTGGTGGCAGCGAGTAATATTAATAATTGGGCTATTGTGAAGGTGGCAGCGACTGTACAGAGGGCATTAACATATATTCCATATGTTGGAATCCCTGATGAAATCCTGACACAGTGACAGCATGGTGAGATATAGAGTGATCTCTGTGGAATACATGACAATGGAGATGTTGGGGATTAAACCCGCGGCCTCATACATGCAAAGCATGCGCTCTACCACTGAGCTACATCCCCTGCATGTGTGTTATGCTCATATGCAAAACCCTAAGGGTATGTTCACACTTATTTGAAAATACATACAGTTCATGGACGTAGCAGTAGTTTATGTCCCATATGGGAGTCATCAATATTATGCTCAATAAGTATTTTCATATCCAGGACTACTAGGATGTGGACATTATAATAGGCTAAATCGTAAGCAAAACATATGTTAGAAACAAGGAGAAAAATAAACGATCAAAAAGCCATAGATATATAAATGTATCAAAAATTTATTAAACACATAGTAGCAAAAAGGGGTAAAATACAAATACCATGGACAAAAACCACAATCCACGTGTTAAATATATCATTGTATAGTTACAAAATTGCAAAATAGATAGTCACTATCACAGCCCCATATTCAAAAGTACAATCAGTAGGTGTCTATTAGAAAGTAATCATGTGCCCTTAGACATAACAATAGTATTATTCATGTAGTAATCTCATATACAGCCATAGAAGCCCCACTATACATACCAATGGAAAGCAAGGGGAGATCTGTGAGCAGACAGTCAGGGCACAGGGGCAGAGGACAGGCTACACACGTGGAGCAGGAGCCCCGACGCGCGTTTCGGATGTCCCTTCGTCAGGGGGCTTGAAGACATGTGTGGAGGATCCACTTTATATCGGCATACCGCAGTGCCGAAAACCGGAAGTGACCGGAAGTGACGCATGCGTCACCATGGAGATCGCGACGCCAAACGGCGTCCGCGTCACATGACAAACGGCGGCAGGCCACACGTGACCCGACGCCGGAAGGCACCAGAGACGCGGAGAGCCGGTCAGCGTCTAGAGTCCATAGTGCGCATGCGTGCAAGGTCAGTTCACAGAATATATACAGGAATAAAACAACACATATATATGCTATGATTTGGGACAATATGAAAACAAGTATCTATCAGAACATATAAATTACATTAGACCGCACATCCACAGCATGACCATAAAAGGATATACATGGTATGGTATGGTAGCATAAAGTCACTGTAGTGGCCCCAAGGAGTTGGAACACAAAATAGTATTACCAATTATAGCATAGAGGGAGAACATCAACCTAATAGATCTACATCAATTTATATATATATTTTCCTTAGTGATGGCCATATATCATCCACAGATTACAAAGTATCACATACCACAGATATACATCTATATAAAGATCATGCAGGATCCATATTTTATGTCATAAAATAAAATACATGACTAATTGATATATTAAGACAACAAAATAGACGGCATTATCCCAAGTGAGCGGTTAGCATCTCATAGCCGTAGGTTTTCACGCTCTGTATTGTGTAGTTAATTCGATCCACTAAGACTGTCCCAATTCATAGTGTGAAAAAGCATACAAAAACAAAGCAAGATCCTAGACAACACAAAAAACATAGATTAAAACCATATAAAAGAATAATAATAAACAAAGAATATCCATAGAACCTGTTAGGACGGTATAATCATGGTCACATATAACAAAGTAATGTGATAAGCAGGTGCAGAAGGCAGATGATCAGAGAAAAGGTGCATAGCTAATATTTTCATTCAGTCCTACTGGGTGGAGGGTATTCAAGGTCCAGATCCAACGGGACTCAAGTTGGGCCAACTTCTGTCCGATTTTTCCCCCTCGTATATTGGGTATAATTGAATCAATCCCCCTAATCCTAAAAACCGAGGCATCACAATTGTGGTAGATTTTGAAATGGCGCGGTATAGTCTTAAGGGTGGATACATCCGTGTGGTCGGCAGCAGCAATGATCCCCAACACATGTTCGCGAACCCGAATCTTGAATTGCCGGGTAGTCATCCCTACATATAGTAATCCACATGGGCATGTAGCCGAATATATCACATATTTGGTGGTACATGTGATAAATTTTTTGATCTTGTAGATTTTGGACCCATCTGATCCCAAGAACGTATCGCAACGTTCAACATTTGGGCATGCCACACACCGACCACACGGAGCACACCCAGATCTCCCGGGCTGTCCGTCCAAAAATGTGCCACCCCCAGAGCCCTCATAATGTGACCGTACTAGATAATCACGAAGATTCCTAGACCGTCTAGTGGTGATTGATGGTTTGTCCGAGATAAACCTCGAGATAATCGGATCAGCCTTCAAGATATGCCATGATTTAGATAGTATTCCTCTAAGACAAGGGAATTGGGAGTTAAAACTCGTGACAAATCTAACTTGCCCGGAGTTGCATCTCCTATTTTTGTTATCATATAGTAAACTATTTCGGGAAGTGTGCTTGGCCCTATTATACGCCCTTTTAATCATACGTCGGCTGTATCCTCGAGCGAAAAACCTATCACTCAACTCCAACGCCTGTCTCTCGAAGTCATCATCCGTGGAGCAGATCCTCCGAATGCGGAGAAACTGACCCACGGGTACCGACCGAATAACATGTCCAGGGTGTGAGGAAGAGGCATGCAATAGCATATTAGTAGATGTGGGTTTACGGTATACAGAAGTTTGTATGCAGTTATTATCATCTCTCTTTAAGGACACATCAAGGAATTCAATCTGATGGTAATCAAATTGATATGTTAAGTGAATATTACGGTTATTCTCATTTAAGTGTTTCATGAATGCATCCAATGAAGCTATATTCCCCTGCCAGATCAGAAGGACATCATCGATGTACCGCGTCCAAAGAAGGACGCCGCCCATCGATTCACCAAGATCTGACAGGCTGAGGTCCCTTTCCCACAGCCCCAGGAACAGGCAGGCGTAGGCCGGAGCAAAGGCCGCGCCCATGGCTGTCCCCTGGAGCTGCAGGAAAAAGGACCCCTTAAAAACAAAAAAGTTATGATGAAGGGCAAATTGAAGGAGTTCGAGGATAAGATCCCTAAGTGGGCTTGGTAAAGTTGATGTACCCAAAAAGAATTTTACGGCTGCAAGTCCGTCCACGTGTCTAATGTTGGTGTACAATGACTCAACATCCGCAGCCACCAGTACAGTGTCATTCTCAATATGTAAACAATCCACTCTCCTCAATAGTTCACCTGTATCTTTCAAAAAGGATGGCAGACTCTCCACCAGCGGCTGCAGATGTGAGTCAATCCACCTACCAACATTCTCCAAGAAGTTCCCCTCTCCTGAAATAATAGGGCGACCTGGGGGGGCAACAGCATCTTTATGAATTTTCGGTAGTAGATACAATGTAGAGATTGTTGGCTCAGATACAATCAGAGCGGCAGCCAATTCCTTCGTAATAGTACCCTCATCTACTGCCCTGTAGACAATAGATTTAAGTTCCGTCATATATGATGTTAAGGGATTGTATGTAAGTTTTTTATAGCATAATTTGTTATTTAGCTGACGATATGCCTCTTTCTCATACATTGACTTTGGCCAGATAACAATATTGCCCCCCTTATCCGCCGGTTTTATCAATATGTCAGGTATTTTCTGTAATGCACTAAGTCTTACACGTTCGTCTCTTGTCAAATTGTCGCGGCGGGCCCCAAAACGGGACAAAGCCCTGAGTTCCCCCGAGACAATCCGAACAAAGAGATCCACGTTGGCACAGGTCGCCATGGGGGGGAACTTCCTGGAGCGGGGACGTATAGACTCAGGGATCTTACCTCCTATAGGAGTATTATGTTCAGAAGATAATTCCTCCAATGTCCTCAGCGCTGCCTGTTCCTCCTCTGTTGGGAAAAGATCATTGAGACCACCATCAAAGAAGTGTTTCTTAAAGATCAAAGATCGAGCAAAAATATGCAAGTCTTTTATTGTGGAAAATATATCAAATTGTGCAACCGGTGCAAAAGATAGCCCCCTACTCAATAAGGAGTGATCCGACTGAGTCAGTATATAATTACTGAGGTTAATTACCTTAGTATTATTCCTCTTATAATCAGGAGATTTAGAGTCATGACGTTTGTATGGATGGAAGCTGACATCCCGCAGCCTTTTATTGGAGGTCCCGGACCTTGTCAGCATAGATGAAGAGGAAGTCTCAGAACACCCACTTATCGATGTAGCGGAAGAATTCGAAAATTTCCGCAGAGAGTTAGGTATCTGCACTCCAGTCTTACGCCAAAAATATATCTTCTTCTGGTGGTAGTCCTTCAGATCTCTATTAAATTTAGATATCTGTAAATCATGTATCTTTTTAACTGTAGAATCTAGGATTTTGTCAATCTGAGAATCAAAGTTGGCAATCTTCTCAGATGGATAGCAGGATCTAATATCAGCCTGGGCCATATCAATTTGTCCATCTAATTCCGAGATGGATCTAGCGTTTAAGTCTATTAGGAGCTGCAAGAGGGACATGGAGCATTTAGTGCATGTCTCCTCCCATTTATTAATAAAAAGTTCATCATCCACCGGAAATGTGGGAGTAACCCGGATCCGCATCACCCCCAAATGCTTGCTCAAATTGGGACAGCCAGGACTTTTCCTTAGCCCTGTAATCCATAATACCAGAACAAAGAGCACCTGTGCAGAACACAGCAAACGTTAGATAATACATACAGTTCATGGACGTAGCAGTAGTTTATGTCCCATATGGGAGTCATCAATATTATGCTCAATAAGTATTTTCATATCCAGGACTACTAGGATGTGGACATATAATAGGCTAAATAGGAAAAGTCCTGGCTGTCCCAATTTGAGCAAGCATTTGGGGGTGATGTGACGGTTGTGCAGGAGGCAGATGATCGGGGATGGGAAGATAAATCTATAATGATTCAAAATCTACTAATCAAAAGAACTAAACTGTGGTGGAATAGGGCATTCTTGGGAAAATATATTGGTCGACAGATGATCCCAAGAGGACTGCGGATCCGGGTTACTCCCACATTTCCGGTGGATGATGAACTTTTTATTAATAAATGGGAGGAGACATGCACTAAATGCTCCATGTCCCTCTTGCAGCTCCTAATAGACTTAAACGCTAGATCCATCTCGGAATTAGATGGACAAATTGATATGGCCCAGGCTGATATTAGATCCTGCTATCCATCTGAGAAGATTGCCAACTTTGATTCTCAGATTGACAAAATCCTAGATTCTACAGTTAAAAAGATACATGATTTACAGATATCTAAATTTAATAGAGATCTGAAGGACTACCACCAGAAGAAGATATATTTTTGGCGTAAGACTGGAGTGCAGATACCTAACTCTCTGCGGAAATTTTCGAATTCTTCCGCTACATCGATAAGTGGGTGTTCTGAGACTTCCTCTTCATCTATGCTGACAAGGTCCGGGACCTCCAATAAAAGGCTGCGGGATGTCAGCTTCCATCCATACAAACGTCATGACTCTAAATCTCCTGATTATAAGAGGAATAATACTAAGGTAATTAACCTCAGTAATTATATACTGACTCAGTCGGATCACTCCTTATTGAGTAGGGGGCTATCTTTTGCACCGGTTGCACAATTTGATATATTTTCCACAATAAAAGACTTGCATATTTTTGCTCGATCTTTGATCTTTAAGAAACACTTCTTTGATGGTGGTCTCAATGATCTTTTCCCAACAGAGGAGGAACAGGCAGCGCTGAGGACATTGGAGGAATTATCTTCTGAACATAATACTCCTATAGGAGGTAAGATCCCTGAGTCTATACGTCCCCGCTCCAGGAAGTTCCCCCCCATGGCGACCTGTGCCAACGTGGATCTCTTTGTTCGGATTGTCTCGGGGGAACTCAGGGCTTTGTCCCGTTTTGGGGCCCGCCGCGACAATTTGACAAGAGACGAACGTGTAAGACTTAGTGCATTACAGAAAATACCTGACATATTGATAAAACCGGCGGATAAGGGGGGCAATATTGTTATCTGGCCAAAGTCAATGTATGAGAAAGAGGCATATCGTCAGCTAAATAACAAATTATGCTATAAAAAACTTACATACAATCCCTTAACATCATATATGACGGAACTTAAATCTATTGTCTACAGGGCAGTAGATGAGGGTACTATTACGAAGGAATTGGCTGCCGCTCTGATTGTATCTGAGCCAACAATCTCTACATTGTATCTACTACCGAAAATTCATAAAGATGCTGTTGCCCCCCCAGGTCGCCCTATTATTTCAGGAGAGGGGAACTTCTTGGAGAATGTTGGTAGGTGGATTGACTCACATCTGCAGCCGCTGGTGGAGAGTCTGCCATCCTTTTTGAAAGATACAGGTGAACTATTGAGGAGAGTGGATTGTTTACATATTGAGAATGACACTGTACTGGTGGCTGCGGATGTTGAGTCATTGTACACCAACATTAGACACGTGGACGGACTTGCAGCCGTAAAATTCTTTTTGGGTACATCAACTTTACCAAGCCCACTTAGGGATCTTATCCTCGAACTCCTTCAATTTGCCCTTCATCATAACTTTTTTGTTTTTAAGGGGTCCTTTTTCCTGCAGCTCCAGGGGACAGCCATGGGCGCGGCCTTTGCTCCGGCCTACGCCTGCCTGTTCCTGGGGCTGTGGGAAAGGGACCTCAGCCTGTCAGATCTTGGTGAATCGATGGGCGGCGTCCTTCTTTGGACGCGGTACATCGATGATGTCCTTCTGATCTGGCAGGGGCATATAGCTTCATTGGATGCATTCATGAAACACTTAAATGAGAATAACCGTAATATTCACTTAACATATCAATTTGATTACCATCAGATTGAATTCCTTGATGTGTCCTTAAAGAGAGATGATAATAACTGCATACAAACTTCTGTATACCGTAAACCCACATCTACTAATATGCTATTGCATGCCTCTTCCTCACACCCTGGACATGTTATTCGGTCGGTACCCGTGGGTCAGTTTCTCCGCATTCGGAGGATCTGCTCCACGGATGATGACTTCGAGAGACAGGCGTTGGAGTTGAGTGATAGGTTTTTCGCTCGAGGATACAGCCGACGTATGATTAAAAGGGCGTATAATAGGGCCAAGCACACTTCCCGAAATAGTTTACTATATGATAACAAAAATAGGAGATGCAACTCCGGGCAAGTTAGATTTGTCACGAGTTTTAACTCCCAATTCCCTTGTCTTAGAGGAATACTATCTAAATCATGGCATATCTTGAAGGCTGATCCGATTATCTCGAGGTTTATCTCGGACAAACCATCAATCACCACTAGACGGTCTAGGAATCTTCGTGATTATCTAGTACGGTCACATTATGAGGGCTCTGGGGGTGGCACATTTTTGGACGGACAGCCCGGGAGATCTGGGTGTGCTCCGTGTGGTCGGTGTGTGGCATGCCCAAATGTTGAACGTTGCGATACGTTCTTGGGATCAGATGGGTCCAAAATCTACAAGATCAAAAAATTTATCACATGTACCACCAAATATGTGATATATTCGGCTACATGCCCATGTGGATTACTATATGTAGGGATGACTACCCGGCAATTCAAGATTCGGGTTCGCGAACATGTGTTGGGGATCATTGCTGCTGCCGACCACACGGATGTATCCACCCTTAAGACTATACCGCGCCATTTCAAAATCTACCACAATTGTGATGCCTCGGTTTTTAGGATTAGGGGGATTGATTCAATTATACCCAATATACGAGGGGGAAAAATCGGACAGAAGTTGGCCCAACTTGAGTCCCGTTGGATCTGGACCTTGAATACCCTCCACCCAGTAGGACTGAATGAAAATATTAGCTATGCACCTTTTCTCTGATCATCTGCCTTCTGCACCTGCTTATCACATTACTTTGTTATATGTGACCATGATTATACCGTCCTAACAGGTTCTATGGATATTCTTTGTTTATTATTATTCTTTTATATGGTTTTAATCTATGTTTTTTGTGTTGTCTAGGATCTTGCTTTGTTTTTGTATGCTTTTTCACACTATGAATTGGGACAGTCTTAGTGGATCGAATTAACTACACAATACAGAGCGTGAAAACCTACGGCTATGAGATGCTAACCGCTCACTTGGGATAATGCCGTCTATTTTGTTGTCTTAATATATCAATTAGTCATGTATTTTATTTTATGACATAAAATATGGATCCTGCATGATCTTTATATAGATGTATATCTGTGGTATGTGATACTTTGTAATCTGTGGATGATATATGGCCATCACTAAGGAAAATATATATATAAATTGATGTAGATCTATTAGGTTGATGTTCTCCCTCTATGCTATAATTGGTAATACTATTTTGTGTTCCAACTCCTTGGGGCCACTACAGTGACTTTATGCTACCATACCATACCATGTATATCCTTTTATGGTCATGCTGTGGATGTGCGGTCTAATGTAATTTATATGTTCTGATAGATACTTGTTTTCATATTGTCCCAAATCATAGCATATATATGTGTTGTTTTATTCCTGTATATATTCTGTGAACTGACCTTGCACGCATGCGCACTATGGACTCTAGACGCTGACCGGCTCTCCGCGTCTCTGGTGCCTTCCGGCGTCGGGTCACGTGTGGCCTGCCGCCGTTTGTCATGTGACGCGGACGCCGTTTGGCGTCGCGATCTCCATGGTGACGCATGCGTCACTTCCGGTCACTTCCGGTTTTCGGCACTGCGGTATGCCGATATAAAGTGGATCCTCCACACATGTCTTCAAGCCCCCTGACGAAGGGACATCCGAAACGCGCGTCGGGGCTCCTGCTCCACGTGTGTAGCCTGTCCTCTGCCCCTGTGCCCTGACTGTCTGCTCACAGATCTCCCCTTGCTTTCCATTGGTATGTATAGTGGGGCTTCTATGGCTGTATATGAGATTACTACATGAATAATACTATTGTTATGTCTAAGGGCACATGATTACTTTCTAATAGACACCTACTGATTGTACTTTTGAATATGGGGCTGTGATAGTGACTATCTATTTTGCAATTTTGTAACTATACAATGATATATTTAACACGTGGATTGTGGTTTTTGTCCATGGTATTTGTATTTTACCCCTTTTTGCTACTATGTGTTTAATAAATTTTTGATACATTTATATATCTATGGCTTTTTGATCGTTTATTTTTCTCCTTGTTTCTAACACTTATTTGAAAGCAGAAATTTCTGCAGCATTTCCACATCTCTTGGCAGGAAAAACGCAGCGGCAAAAACGTGCTTTTTTTCCTGCATTTTTCTAGCGTTTTTAGACAGCAATAAATGACATGGAGATAGATAATGGAGATAGATTGAGTAGATAGATAGACAGATATATTGACCAACAGACGTACAGAGAGACATTTAGACATAGGAACAGACATATAGACAAATAATTGCACAACCACCCAACATATAATAACTTTGCACCCTGTGGAGCTTATCAGGCAGCTTTTAATGATTAAATAAAAAAACAAACAAAAAAAAATGACGTGGTGTATCCCCCCATGTAACCAGCAAAGTTAATTAAAGCAGACAACTGAGAGCTGATATTATCAGGCTGGGAAGGTCCCTGGTGATTGTGCATAAACATACCAGCCCGCAGCACAGCCCTCCATGTGCTCGCCGAGGTAGTCTGACTGCCATTAGGTACCGAGATGAGATCCTCAGACCTCTTGTGAGACCATATGCTGGTGAGGTTGGCCCTGGGTTCCTCCTAATGCAGGACAATGCCAGACCTCATGTGGCTGGAGTGTGTCAGCAGTTCCTGCAAGATGAAGGCATTGAAGCTATGGACTGGCCGCCCGTTCCCCAGACCTGAATCCGATTGAGCACATCTGGGACATCATGTCTCGCTCCATCCACCAACGTCACGTTGCACCACAGACTGTCCAGGAGTTGGCGGATGCTTTAGTCCAGGTCTGGGAGGAGATCCCACAGGAGACCATCCGCAACCTCATCAGGAGCATGCCCAGGCGTTGTAGGGAGGTCATACAGGCACATGGAGGCCACACACAATACTCAGCCTCATCAGGAGCATGCCCAGGCGTTGTAGGGAGGTCATACAGGCACATGGAGGCCACACACAATACTCAGCCTCATCAGGAGCATGCCCAGGCGTTGTAGGGAGGTCATACAGGCACGTGGAGGCCACACACAATACTCAGCCTCATCAGGAGCATGCCCAGGCGTTGTAGGGAGGTCATACAGGCACGTGGAGGTCACACACAATACTCAGCCTCATCAGGAGCATGCCCAGGCGTTGTAGGGAGGTCATACAGGCACGTGGAGGTCACACACAATACTCAGCCTCATCAGGAGCATGCCCAGGCGTTGTAGGGAGGTCATACAGGCACGTGGAGGTCACACACAATACTGAGCCTCATTTTGACTTGTTTTAAGGACATTACATCAGAGTTGGATCAGCCTGTAGTGTGTTATTCCACTTTAATTTTGGGGGTGACTCCAAATCCAGGCCTCCATTGGTTAATAAATGTGATTTCAATTGATGATTTTTGTGTGATTTTGTTGTCAGCACATTCAACTTTGTACAGAACAAAGTATTCAATGAGAAGATTTCATTCATTCAGATCTAGGATGTGTTATTTGAGTGCTCCCTTTATTATTTTGAGCAGTGTAAATACAGTTATATAAAAAGTTTGGGCACCCCTATTAATCTTAAGCTTAATGTTTTTTAAAAATTGGTGTTTTTGCAACAGCTATTTCATTTTGATATATGTAATAACTGTTGGACACAGTAATGTTTCTGCCTTGAAATGAGGTTTATTGTACTAACAGAAAATGTGCAATCTGCATTCAAACAAACTTTGACAGGTGCATAAGTATGGGCACCTCACCAGAAAAGTGACATTAATATTTAGTAGATCCTCCTTTTGCAAAAATAACAGCCTCTAGTCGCTTCCTGTAGCTTTTAATGAGTTCCTGGATCCTGGATGAAGGTATTTTTGACCATTCCTCTTTACGAAACAATTCCAGTTCAGTTAAGTTTGATGGTCGCTGAGCATGGACAGCCCTCTTCAAATGATCCCACAGATGTTCAATGATATTCAGGTCTGGGGACTGGGATGGCCATTCCAGAACATTGTAATTGTTCCTCTGCATGAATGCCTGAGTAGATTTGGAGCGGTGTTTTGGATCATTGTCTTGCTGAAAGATCCATCCCCTGCGTAACTTCAACTTTATCACTGATTCTTGAACATTATTGTCAAGAATCTGCTGATACTGAGTGGAATCCATGCGTCCCTCAACTTTAACAAGATTCCTGGCGCCGGCATTGGCCACACAGCCCCAAAGCATGATGGAACCTCCACCAAATTTTACTGTGGGTAGCAAGTGTTTTTCTCGGAATGCTGTGTTTTTTTGCCGCCATGCATAATGCCTTTTTGTGTGACCAAACAACTCAATCTTGGTTTCATCAGTCCACAGGACCTTCTTCCAAAAAAAAAATTGGCTTCTCCAATTGTGCTTTTGCATACCTCAGCCGACTCTGTTTGTGGCGTGCTTGCAGAAACGGCTTCTTTCGCATCACTCTCCCATACAGCTTCTCCTTGTGCAAAGTGCGTTGCATAGTTGACCGATGCACAGTGACACCATCTGCAGCAAGTTGATGCTGCAGCTCTCTGGAGGTGGTCTGAGGATTGTCCTTGACTGATCTCACCATTCTTCTTCTCTGCCTTTCTGATGTTTTTCTTGGCCTGCCACTTCTGGCCTTAACAATAACTGTCCCTGTGTTGTTCCATTTCCTTACTATGTTCCTCACAGTGGAAACTGACAGGTTAAATCTCTGAGACAGCTTTTTGTATCCTTCCCCTGAACAACTATGTTGAATAATCTTTGTTTTCAGATCATTTGACAGTTGTTTTGAGGAGCCCATGATGCCACTCTTCAGAGGAGATTCAAACAGGAGAACAACTTGTAAGTGGCCACTTTAAGTAGCTTTTCTCATGATTGCATACACCTGGCTATGAAGTTCAAAGCTCAATTAGGTTACAAAACCAAAAAAAGTGTTTTAGTACGTCAGTAAAAAGTAGGTAGGAGTATTTAAAACAAGAAAATGATAAGGGTGCCCATACTTATGCACCTGTCAAATTTTGTTTGAATGCAGATTGCACATTTTCTGTTAGTACAATAAACCTCATTTCAAGGCAGAAACATTACTGTGTCCAACAGTTATTACATATATCAAACTGAAATAGCTGTTGCAAAAACACCAATTTTTATAAAACATTAAGCTTAAGATTAATAGGGGTGCCCAAACTTTTTCATATAACTGTATAAGATGGATAGGTATACACACACAGAATATCAATGACATTTACATAATGGATGGTCGTGTGATGCAAAGAATAAAGAGAGAAACAATATAAAGACAAAAGAAAGTAAGTGGGATGTGTGCAAACAATGCTCCAGAGTGTAACAGTATACAGTATGGGGGTCTGACAGTATATGGAGGTCTGACAAAGGGAGAACTAAGTGCAAAATCAAATAACAAAGTTCCTGGAATATAATTGGAGAGATTTTACTAATTTATCACAAGACATGGATGCATGCGCTCTACCACTGAGATACATCCCTTGGATGGAGACTGATAGGAGGTCACATAAGTGATGGACGATCCATGACGCCGGCGCTGCGGTTATATTTCTCCTTATTCTCATGTGACCATTCTGATACATTTCTTCTCCCTCCTTGTATTTGCTCCTCTGTTTTTGGAACTCCCATAACAATAAATAAGAAAGCCGACACGTGCGCCACCGGCTCCCACCCACTCACTATGTGCATTATCTCTGTACTGTGACCTCACTATGTGCATTATCTATGTACTGTGACCTCACTATGTGCATTATTTATGTACTGTGACCTCACTATGTGCATTATCTCTGTACTGTGACCTCACTATGTGCATTATCTCTGTACTGTGACCTCACTATGTGCATTATCTCTGTACTGTGACCTCACTATGTGCATTATTTATGTACTGTGACCTCACTATGTGCATTATCTCTGTACTGTGACCACACTATGTGCATTATCTATGTACTGTGAACTCACTATGTGTATTATCTCTGTACTGTGACATCACTATGTGTATTATCTCTGTACTGTGACCTCACTATGTGCATTATCTATGTACTGTGACCTCACTATCTGCATTATTTAGGTACTGTGACCTCACTATGTGCATTATCTCTGTACTGTGACCTCACTATGTACATTATCTATGTACTGTGACATCACTATGTGCATTATTTATGTACTGTGACCTCACTATGTGCATTATCTCTGTACTGTGACCACACTATGTGCATTATCTATGTACTGTGAACTCACTATGTGTATTATCTCTGTACTGTGACATCACTATGTGTATTATCTCTGTACTGTGACCTCACTATGTGCATTATCTATGTACTGTGACCTCACTATCTGCATTATTTAGGTACTGTGACCTCACTATGTGCATTATCTCTGTACTGTGACCTCACTATGTACATTATCTATGTACTGTGACATCACTATGTGCATTATCTATGTACTGTGACCTCACTATGTGTATTATCTCTCTACTGTGACCTCACTATGTGCATTATTTAGGTACTGTGACCTCACTATGTGCATTATCTATGTACTGTGACCTCACTATGTGCATTATCTCTCTACTGTGACCTCACTATGTGCATTATCTATGTACTGTGACATCACTATGTGCATTATCTCTCTACTGTGACCTCACTATGTGTATTATCTCTGTAATGTGACATCACTATGTGGATTATCTCTGTACTGTGACATCACTATGTGCATTATCCCTGTACTGTGACCTCACTATGTGCATTATCTATGTACTGTGACATCACTATGTGCATTATTTCTGTACTGTGACCACACTATGTGCATTATCTATGTACTGTGACCTCACTATGTGTATTATCTATCTACTGTGACATCACTATGTGCATTATCTATGTACTCTGACCACACAATGTGCATTATCTATGTACTGTGACCTCACTATGTGCATTATCTCTGTACTGTGACCACACAATGTGCATTATCTATGTACTGTGACCTCACTATGTGCATTATCTCTGTACTGTGACTTCACTATGTGCATTATCTATGTACTGTGACATCACTATGTGCATTATCTCTGTACTGTGACATCACTGTGTTTATTATCTCTCTACTGTGACCTCACTATGTGCATTATCTCTGTAATGGGACATCACTGTGTTTATTAACTCTCTACTGTGATCTCACTATGTGCATTATCTATGTACTGTGACCTCACTAAGTGCATTATCTCTGTACTCTGACCTCACTATTTGCATTATCTCTCTACTGTGACCTCACTATGTGCATTATCTCTGTACTGTGACCTCACTATGTGCATTATCTATGTACTGTGACATCACTATGTGCATTATCTCTGTACTGTGACCACACTGTGCATTATCAATGTACTGTGACCTCACTATGTGCATTATCTCTGTACTGTGACATCACTATGTGCATTATCTATGTACTGTGACATCACTATGTGTATTATCTCTGTAATGTGACATCACTGTGTTTATTACCTCTCTACTGTGACCTCACTATGTGCATTATCTCTGTACTGTGACTTCACTATGTGCATTTTCTATGTAGTGTGACCTCACTATGTGCATAATCTATGTACTGTGACCTCACTATGTGCATTATCTCGGTGCTGTGACACCACTATGTGTATTATCTCTGTAATATGACATCACTGTGTTTATTATCCCTGTACTGTGACATCACTATGTGTATTATCTCTGTACTGTGAAATCACTATGTGTATTATCCCTGTACTGTGACCTCACTATTTGCATTATCTCTGTAATGTGACATCACTGTGTTTATTATCTCTGTACTGTGACATCACTGTGCTTATTATCTCTACTGTGACATCAATATGTGTATTATCTCTGTAATGTGACTTCACTGTGTTTATTTTCTCTCAACTGTGACCTCACTATGTGCATTATCTATGTACTGTGACCTCACTATGTGCATTATCTATGTACTGTGACCTCACTATGTGTATTATCTCTGTAACATAACATAACTATATTTATTATCTCTGTAATGCGACATCACTATGTGCATTATCTCTGTACTTTGACATCACTATGTGCATTATCTATGTACTGTGACATCACTATGTGCATTATCTATGTACTGTGACATCACTATGTGCATTATCTATGTACTGTGACATCACTATGTGTATTATCTCTGTAATGTGACATCACTGTGTTTATTATTTCTCTACTGTGACCTCACTATGTGCATTATCTATGTACTGTGACATCACTATGTGCATTATCTATGTACTGTGACCTCACTATGTGCATTATCTATGTATTGTGACCTCACTATGTGCATTATCTCTGTACTGTGACCTCACTATGTGCATTATCTATGTACTGTGACATCAATATGTGCATTATCTCTGTACTGTGACCTCACTATGTGCATTATCTATGTACTGTGACCTCACTATGTGTATTATCTCTGTACTGTGACCTCACTATGTGCATTATCTCTGTACTCTGACCTCACTATGTGCATTATCTATGTACTGTGACCTCACTATGTGTATTATCTCTGTAATGTGACATCACTGTGTTTATTATCTCTGTACTGTGACCTCACTATGTGGATTATCTCTGTAATGTGACACCACTGTATTTATTATCTCTCTACTGTGACCTCACTGTGTGCATTATCTATGTACTGTGACCTTACTATGTGCATTATCTATGTACTGTGACATCACTATGTGCATTATCTCTGTACTGTGACCACACTATGTGCATTATCTATGTACTGTGACCTCACTATGTATATTATCTATGTAATGTGACATCACTATGTGCATTATCTATGTACTGTGACATCATTATTCGCATTATCTCTGTACTGTGACCACACTATGTGCATTATCTATGTACTGTGACCTCACTATGTCCATTATCTTTGTACTGTTACCTCACTATGTGCATTATCTATATACTCTGACCTCACTATGTGCATTATCTATGTACTGTGACCTCACTATGTGTATTATCTCTGTAATGTGACATCACTGTGTTTATTATCTCTGTACTGTGACCTCACTATGTGGATTATCTCTGTAATGTGACACCACTGTATTTATTATCTCTCTACTGTGACCTCACTGTGTGCATTATCTATGTACTGTGACCTTACTATGTGCATTATCTATGTACTGTGACATCACTATGTGCATTATCTCTGTACTGTGACCACACTATGTGCATTATCTATGTACTGTGACCTCACTATGTATATTATCTATGTAATGTGACATCACTATGTGCATTATCTATGTACTGTGACATCATTATTCGCATTATCTCTGTACTGTGACCACACTATGTGCATTATCTATGTACTGTGACCTCACTATGTCCATTATCTTTGTACTGTTACCTCACTATGTGCATTATCTATATACTGTGACATCACTATGTGCATTATCTCTGTACTGTGACATCACTATGTGCATTATCTCTGTACTGTGACATCACTGTGTTTATTATCTCTCTACTGTGACCTCACTATGTGCATTATCTCTGTACTGTGACCTCACTATGTGCATTATCTATGTACTGTGACCTCACTATGTATATTATCTCTGTAATGTGACATCACTGTGCTTATTATCTCTGTACTGTGACCTCACTATGTAGATTATCTCTGTAATGTGACATCACTGTGTTTATTATCTCTCTACTGTGACCTCACTATGTGAATTATCTCTGTACTGTGACCTCACTATGTGCATTATCTATGTACTGTGACATCACTGTTTGCATTATCTCTGTACTGCGATTTCACTATGTGCATTATCTATGTACTGTGACCTCACTATGTGCATTATCTATGTACTGTGACCTCACTATGTGCATTATCCCTGTGCTGTGACATCACTATGTGTATTATCTCTGTAATATGACATCACTGTGTTTATTATCCCTGTACTGTGACATCACTATGTGTATTATCTCTGTAATGTGACATCACTGTGTTTATTATCCCTGTACTGTGACATCACTATGTGTATTATCTCTGTAATGTGACATCACTGTGCTTATTATCTCTACTGTGACATCAATATGTGTATTATCTCTGTAATGTGACTTCACTGTGTTTATTTTCTCACTACTATGACCTCACTATGTGCATTATCTCTGTACTGTGACCTCACTATGTGCATTATCTCTATACTCTGACCTCACTATGTGCATTATCTCTATACTCTGACCTCACTATGTGCATTATCTATGTACTGTGACCTCACTATGTGTATGATCTCTGTAATGTGACATCACTGTGTTTATTATCTCTGTACTGTGACCTCACTATGTGCATTATCTCTGTAATGTGACATCACTGTGTTTATTTTCTCACTACTATGACCTCACTATGTGCATTATCTATGTACTGTGACCTCACTATGTGCATTATCTCTGTACTCTGACCTCACTATGTGCATTATCTATGTACTGTGACATCACTATGTGCATTATCTATGTACTGTGACATCACTATATGTATTATCTCTGTAATGTGACATCACTATGTGTATTTTCTCTGTAACGTGACATCACTGTGTTTATTATCTCTGTACTGAAACCTCACTATGTGGATTATCTCTGTAATGTGACACCACTGTGTTTATTATTTCTCTACTGTGACCTCACTATGTGCATTATCTATGTAATGTGACCTCACTATGTGTATTATCTCTGTACTGTGACATCACTATGTGCATTATCCCTGTACTGTGACCTCACTATGTGCATTATCTATGTACTGTGACATCACTATGTGCATTATTTCTGTACTGTGACCACACTAGGTGCATTATCTATGTACTGTGACCTCACTATGTGTATTATCTATCTACTGTGACATCACTATGTGCATTATCTATGTACTCTGACATGACTATGTGCATTATCTATGTACTGTGACCTCACTATGTGCATTATCTCTGTACTGTGACTTCACTATGTGCATTATCTATGTACTGTGACATCACTATGTGCATTATCTCTGTAGTGTGACATCACTGTGTTTATTATGTCTCTACTGTGACCTCACTATGTGCATTATCTCTGTAATGGGACATCACTGTGTTTATTAACTCTCTACTGTGATCTCACTATGTGCATTATCTATGTACTGTGACCTCACTATGTGCATTATCTCTGTAATGTGACATCACTGTGTTTATTATCTCTGTACTGTGACCTCACTATGTGTATTATCTCTGTAATGTGACATCACTGTGCTTATTATCTCTGTACTGTGACCTCACTATGTGGATTATCTCTGTAATGTGACATCACTCTGTTTATTATCTCTCTACTGTGACCTCACTATGTGTATTATCTCTGTACTGTGACCTCACTATGTGCATTATCTATGTACTGTGACATCACTATGTGCATTATCTCTGTACTGTGACCACACTGTGCATTATCAATGTACTGTGACCTCACTATGTGCATAATCTATGTACTGTGACCTCACTATGTGCATTATCTCTGTGCTGTGACACCACTATGTGTATTATCTCTGTAATATGACATCACTATGTGTATTATCTCTGTACTGTGACATCACTATGTGTATTATCCCTGTACTGTGACCTCACTATTTGCATTATCTCTATACTGTGACATCACTATGTGTATTATCTCTGTAATGTGACATCACTGTGTTTATTATCTCTGTACTGTGACATCACTGTGCTTATTATCTCTGTAATGTGACTTCACTGTGTTTATTTTCTCTCAACTGTGACCTCACTATGTGCATTATCTCTGCACTGTGACCTCACTATGTGCATTATCTCTGTACTGTGACCTCACTATGTGCATTATCTCTGCACTGTGACCTCACTATGTGCATTATCTATGTACTGTGACCTCACTATGTGCATTATCTATGTCCTGTGACCTCACTATGTGCATTATCTCTGTACTGTGACATCACTATATGTATTATCTCTGTACTGTGACATCACTGTATTTATTATCTCTGTAATGTGACATCACTATGTGCATTATCTCTGTACTGTGACATCACTATGTGCATTATCTCTGTACTGTGACATCACTATGTGCATTATCTATGTACTGTGACATCACTATGTGCATTATCTATGTACTGTGACATCACTATGTGCATTATCTATGCACTGTGACATCACTATGTGTATTATCTATGCACTGTGACATCACTATGTGTATTATCTCTGTAATGTGACATCACTGTGTTTATTATTTCTCTACTGTGACCTCACTATGTGCATTATCTCTGTACTGTGACATCACTATGTGCATTATCTATGTACTGTGACCTCACTATGTGCATTATCTATGTATTGTGACCTCACTATGTGCATTATCTCTGTACTGTGCCTCACTATGTGCATTATCTCTGTACTGTGACATCACTATGTGCATTATCTATGTACTGTGACATCAATATGTGCATTATCTCTGTACTGTGACCTCACTATGTGCATTATCTATGTACTGTGACCTCACTATGTGTATTATCTCTGTAATGGGACATCACTGTGTTTATTATCTCTCTCCTGTGACCTAACTATGTGCATTATCTATGTACTGTGACCTCACTATGTGCATTATCTCTGTACTGTGACCTCACTATGTGCATTATCTCTGTACTCTGACCTCACTATGTGCATTATCTCTGTACTGTGACCTCACTATGTGTATTATCTCTGTAATGTGACAACACTGTGTTTATTATCTCTGTACTGTGACCTCACTATGTGCATTATCTATGTACTGTGACCTTACTATGTGCATTATCTCTGTACTGTGACCTCACTATGTGCATTATCTATGTACTGTGACATCACTATGTGCATTATCTCTGTACTGTGACCACACTATGTGCATTATCTATGTACTGTGACCTCACTATGTGTATTATCTATGTAATGTGACATCACTATGTGCATTATCTATGTACTGTGACATCATTATTCACATTATCTCTGTACTGTGACCACACTATGTGCATTATCTATGTACTGTGACCTCACTATGTCCATTATCTCTGTACTGTTACCTCACTATGTGCATTATCTATATACTGTGACATCACTATGTGCATTATCTCTGTACTGTGACATCACTATGTGCATTATCTCTGTACTGTGACATCACTGTGTTTATTATCTCTCTACTGTGACCTCACTATGTGCATTATCTCTGTAATGGGACATCACTGTGTTTATTATCTCTCTACTGTGTCCTCACTATGTACATTATCCATATACTGTGACCTCACTATGTGCATTATCTCTGTACTGTGACCTCACTATGTGCATTATCTATGTACTGTGACCTCACTATGTTTATTATCTCTGTAATGTGACATCACTGTGCTTATTATCTCTGTACTGTGACCTCACTATGTAGATTATCTCTGTAATGTGACATCACTGTGTTTATTATCTCTCTACTGTGACCTCACTATGTGAATTATCTATGTACTGTGACCTCACTATGTGCATTATCTATGTACTGTGACATCACTGTTTGAATTATCTCTGTACTGTGATTTCACTATGTGCATTATCTATGTACTGTGACCTCACTATGTGCATTATCTATGTACTGTGACCTCACTATGTGCATTATCCCTGTGCTGTGACATCAATATGTGTATTATCTCTGTAATATGACATCACTGTGTTTATTATCCCTGTACTGTGACATCACTATGTGAATTATCTCTGTAATGTGACATCACTGTGTTTATTATCTCTGTACTGTGACCTCACTATGTGCATTATCTCTGTACTGTGACCTCACTATGTGCATTATCTATGTACTGTGACGTCACTATGTGCATTATCTCTGTACTCTGACCTCACTATGTGCATTATCTATGTACTGTGACCTCACTATGTGTATTATCTCTGTAATGTGACATCACTGTGTTTATTATCTCTGTACTGATACCTCACTATGAGGATTATCTCTGTAATGTGACACCACTGTGTTTATTATTTCTCTACTGTGACCTCACTATGTGCATTATCTCTGTACTGTGACCTCACTATGTGCATTATCTATGTAATGTGACCTCACTATGTGTATTATCTCTGTACTGTGACATCACTATGTGCATTATCCCTGTACTGTGACCTCACTATGTGCATTATCTATGTACTGTGACATCACTATGTGCATTATTTCTGTACTGTGACCACACTATGTGCATTATCTATGTACTGTGACCTCACTATGTGTATTATCTATCTACTGTGACAGCACTATGTGCATTATCTATGTACTCTGACATGGCTATGTGCATTATCTCTGTACTGTGACCACACTATGTGCATTTTCTATGTACTGTGACCTCACTATGTGCATTATCTCTGTACTGTGACTTCACTATGTGCATTATCTATGTACTGTGACATCACTATGTGCATTATCTCTGTACTGTGACATCACTGTGTTTATTATCTCTCTACTGTGACCTCACTATGTGCATTATCTCTGTAATGGGACATCACTGTGTTTATTAACTCTCTACTGTGATCTCACTATGTGCATTATCTATGTACTGTGACCTCACTATGTGCATTATCTCTGTACTGTGACCTTACTATGTGCATTATCTCTGTACTCTGACCTCACAATGTGCATTATCTATGTGCTGTGACCTCACTATGTGCATTATCTCTGTAATGTGACATCACTGTGCTTATTATCTCTGTACTGTGACCTCACTATGTGGATTATCTCTGTAATGTGACATCACTGTGTTTATTATCTCTCTACTGTGACCTCACTATGTGCATTATCTCTGTACTGTGACCTCAATATGTGCATTATCTATGTACTGTGACATCACTATGTGTATTATCTCTGTAATGTGACATCACTGTGTTTATTATCTCTCTACTGTGACCTCACTATGTGCATTATCTCTGTACTGTGACCTCACTATGTGCATTATCTCTGTACTGTGACCTCACTATGTGCATTATCTCTGTACTGTGACTTCACTATGTGCATTTTCTATGTAGTGTGACTTCACTATGTGCATAATCTATGTACTGTGACCTCACTATGTGCATTATCTCTGTGCTGTGACACCACTATGTGTATTATCTCTGTAATATGACATCACTGTGTTTATTATCCCTGTACTGTGACATCACTATGTGTATTATCTCTGTACTGTGACATCACTATGTGTATTATCCCTGTACTGTGACCTTACTATTTGCATTATCTCTATACTGTGACATCACTATGTGTATTATCTCTGTAATGTGACATCACTGTGTTTATTTTCTCTCAACTGTGACCTCACTATGTGCATTATCTCTGCACTGTGACCTCACTATGTGCATTATCTATGTACTGTGACCTCACTATGTGCATTATCTATGTCCTGTGACCTCACTATGTGCATTATCTCTGTACTATGACATCACTATATGTATTATCTCTGTAATGTAACATCACTGTATTTATTATCTCTGTAATGTGACATCACTATGTGCATTATCTCTGTACTGTGACATCACTATGTGCATTATCTATGTACTGTGACCTCACTATGTGCATTATCTATGTACTGTGACATCACTATGTGCATTATTTCTGTACTGTGACCACACTATGTGCATTATCTATGTACTGTGACCTCACTATGTGTATTATCTATCTACTGTGACATCACTATGTGCATTATCTATGTACTCTGACATGACTATGTGCATTATCTCTGTACTGTGACCACACTATGTGCATTTTCTATGTACTGTGACCTCACTATGTGCATTATCTCTGTACTGTGACTTCACTATGTGCATTATCTATGTACTGTGACATCACTATGTGCATTATCTCTGTACTGTGACATCACTGTGTTTATTATCTCTCTACTGTGACCTCACTATATGCATTATCTCTGTAATGGGACATCACTGTGTTTATTAACTCTCTACTGTGATCTCACTATGTGCATTATCTATGTACTGTGACCTCACTATGTGCATTATCTCTGTACTGTGACCTCACTATGTGCATTATCTCTGTACTCTGACCTCACAATGTGCATTATCTATGTGCTGTGACCTCACTATGTGTATTATCTCTGTAATGTGACATCACTGTGCTTATTATCTCTGTACTGTGACCTCACTATGTGGATTATCTCTGTAATGTGACATCACTGTGTTTATTATCTCTCTACTGTGACCTCACTATGTGCATTATCTCTGTACTGTGACCTCAATATGTGCATTATCTATGTACTGTGACATCACTATGTGTATTATCTCTGTAATGTGACATCACTGTGTTTATTATCTCTCTACTGTGACCTCACTATGTGCATTATCTCTGTACTGTGACTTCACTATGTGCATTTTCTATGTAGTGTGACTTCACTATGTGCATAATCTATGTACTGTGACCTCACTATGTGCATTATCTCTGTGCTGTGACACCACTATGTGTATTATCTCTGTAATATGACATCACTGTGTTTATTATCCCTGTACTGTGACATCACTATGTGTATTATCTCTGTACTGTGACATCACTATGTGTATTATCCCTGTACTGTGACCTTACTATTTGCATTATCTCTATACTGTGACATCACTATGTGTATTATCTCTGTAATGTGACATCACTGTGCTTATTATCTCTACTGTGACATCAATATGTGTATTATCTCTGTAATGTGACTTCACTGTGTTTATTTTCTCTCAACTGTGACCTCACTATGTGCATTATCTCTGCACTGTGACCTCACTATGTGCATCATCTATGTACTGTGACCTCACTATGTGCATTATCTATGTCCTGTGACCTCACTATGTGCATTATCTCTGTACTATGACATCACTATATGTATTATCTCTGTAATGTAACATCACTGTATTTATTATCTCTGTAAGGTGACATCACTATGTGCATTATCTCTGTACTGTGACATCACTATGTGCATTATCTATGTACTGTGACATCACTATGTGCATTATCTATGTACTGTGAGATCACTATGTGCATTATCTATGCACTGTGACATCACTATGTGTATTATCTCTGTAAGGTGACATCACTGTGTTTATTATTTCTCTACTGTGACCTCACTATGTGCATTATCTCTGTACTGTGACATCACTATGTGCATTATCTATGTACTGTGACCTCACTATGTGCATTATCTATGTATTGTGACCTCACTATGTGCATTATCTCTGTACTGTGACCTCACTATGTGCATTATCTATGTACTGTGACATCACTATGTGCATTATCTCTGTACTGTGACCACACTATATGCATTATCTATGTACTGTGACCTCACTATGTGTATTATCTATGTAATGTGACATCACTATGTGCATTTTCTATGTACTGTGACATTATTCGCATTATCTCTGTACTGTGACCACACTATGTGCATTATCTATGTTCTGTGACCTCACTATGTCCATTATCTCTGTACTGTGACCTCACTATGTGCATTATCTATATACTGTGACATCACTATGTGCATTATCTCTGTACTGTGACATCACTATGTGCATTATCTCTGTACTGTGACATCACTGTGTTTATTATCTCTCTACTGTGACCTCACTATGTGCATTATCTCTGTAATGGGACATCACTGTGTTTATTATCTCTCTACTGTGACCTCACTATGTGCATTATCTCTGTACTGTGACCTCACTATGTGCATTATCTCTGTACTCTGACCTCACTATGTGCATTATCTATGTACTGTGACCTCACTATGTTTATTATCTCTGTAATGTGACATCACTGTGTTTATTCTCTCTCTACTGTGACCTCACTATGTGAATTATCTCTGTACTGTGACCTCACTATGTGCATTATCTATGTACTGTGACATCACTGTTTGCATTATCTCTGTACTGTGATTTCACTATGTGCATTATCTATGTACTGTGACCTCACTATGTGCAATATCTATGTACTGTGACCTCACTATGTGCATTATCCCTGTGCTGTGACATCACTATGTGTATTATCTCTGTAATATGACATCACTGTGTTTATTATCCCTGTACTGTGACATCACTATGTGTATTATCTCTGTAATGTGACATCACTGTGTTTATTATCTCACTACTGTGACCTCACTATTTGCATTATCTCTATACTGTGACATCACTATGTGTATTATCTCTGTAATGTGACATCACTGTGTTTATTATCTCTCTACTGTGACCTCACTATTTGCATTATCTCTGTACTGTGACCTCACTATGTGTATTATCTTTGTAATGTGACATTACTGTGCTTATTATCTCTACTGTGACATCACTATGTGTATTATCTCTGTAATGTGACATCACTGTGTTTATTATCTCTGTACTGTGAAATCACTATGTGTATTATCTCTGTAATGTGACATTACTGTGCTTATTATCTCTACTGTGACATCACTATGTGTATTATCTCTGTAATGTGACATCACTGTGTTTATTATCTCTCTACTGTGACCTCACTATTTGCATTATCTCTATACTGTGACATCACTATGTGTATTATCTCTGTAATGTGACATCACTGTGTTTATTATCTCTGTACTGTGACATCACTATGTGTATTATCTCTGTAATGTGACATTACTGTGCTTATTATCTCTACTGTGACATCAATTTGTGTATTATCTCTGTAATGTGACATCACTGTGTTTATTATCTCTCTACTATGACCTCACTATGTGCATTATCTCTGTACTGTGACCTCACTATGTGCATTATCTATGTACTGTGACACAGGGTCGGTCTGGGCTGGCGGGATACCGGGAATTTTCCCGGTTGGCCCCGCCCCCTGCTGCAGAGGAGAGGGGGAGAAGAGAACAAAAAAACAATCCTGCGGTTTTAAGGGGCACGGGCCCTTTAAAAGCGCAGGCACAGTGTATGCCGGGACGCGCGCACGCAGCGCTCATTACCTGAACCACCGCGGCGCACGTCCCAGTGAAGCAGCTGAAGCTGCGTGTCTCCCTTCGCCGGCCGGCTTATGACGTCATCGTCATGCGCCTGCTGTGAAGGAGGCGCGCAACTCAGGAGAAGGAGGACACCGCACGGGAGCGCAGGAAGGTAAGAGGTGTGTGTGTGTGTGTAATGGTCTGGACCCACTGGCTGGACACACAAGGCGGGGGCTAGCTGGACACACAAGGGGGGCCCAGCTGGACACACAAGGGGGGGCCCAGCTGGACAGACACACAAGGGAGTAGCCTGGCTGGACACAAAAGGGGGATCCTGGCTGGACACACAGGGGGGGGGAACCCTGGCTGGACACAAGGGGCAACCCTGGCTGGACACACAAGGGGGTAGGCTGGCTGGACACACAAGGGGGGAGCCGACTGGACACAAAAGGGGGGGGTCCTGGATGGACACACAAGGGGGGAACCCTGGCTGGACACACAAGGGGGGGCCCTGGCTGTACACACAAGGGGGATCCCTGGCTAGACACACAAGGGGGGCCTAGCTGGACACACAAGGGGGGGCCCAGCTGGACACACAAGGGGGGGCCCAGCTGGACACACAAGGGGGGGCCCAGCTGGACACACAAGGGGGTAGCCAGGCTGTACACACAAGGGGGAACCCTGGTTAGACACACAAGGGGGGCCTAGCTGGACACACCTAAGGGGGGGCCCGGATGGACACACAAGGGGGGGCCCAGCTGGACATACAAGGGGGGCCCAGCTGGACACACAAGGGGGGGCCCAGCTGGACACACAAGGGGGGCCCAGCTGGACACACAAGGGGGTAGCCTGGCTGGACACACAAGGGGGTAGCCTGTCTGGACACACAAGGGGGGGACCTTGGCTGGACACACAAGGGGGGAATCCTAGATGGACAGACAAGGGAGAACCCTGGCTGGACACACAAGGGGGGAACCCTGGCTGGACACACGAGGGGGGAACCCTGGCTGGACACATGAGGGGGGGCAAGCTGGACACACGAGGGGGGAGCCCTGGCTGGACACGCAAGGGGGTCCCTGGCTGGACACGCAAGGGGGAACCCTGGCTGGACACGCAAGGGGGAACCCTGGCTGGACGCGCAAGGGGGGCTCGGCTGGACACACAAGGGGGGGCCCTGGCTGGACACACAAGGTGGAGCCCTGGATGGACACACAAGGGGGGGCCCTGGCTGGACACACAAGGGGGAACCCTGGCTGGACCCAGGCAAAAGGGGTGGGCAGGATGGGTAAATGGGGGGGCAGCCTGGACACATGGAGGCCAGGATGGATATATGGGGGCCAGGATGGATATATGGGGGGGCAGGCTGAACACATGGAGGCCAGGATGGATATATGAGGGGGACAGGCTGGACCCATGGGGGGCTAGGATGGATATGTGGGGGGGCTGGCTCGATACACATGGGCTAACATAAATATATGGAGGGGCACGCTGGATATATAGGGGGTGCCAGGATGGATATATGCAGGGGGTAAGGGCAGTATGGATATATGAGGGGGGAGGCTGGACACATGGAGGCCAGGATGGATATGTAGAGGGCTGGCTGGACACATGGAAGATATATGGGGGGGGGATATATGAGGGCGCAGGCTGGAAGCATGGAGGCAAGGATGGATATGTGGGGGGGGCTAGGATGGGTATATGGGAGGGGGCAGGCTCGATACACGTGTGCTAGGATCAATATATGGAGGGGTCACACTAGACAAATGGGGGCCAGAAGGGACAAATGGGGGTGCCTGGCTAGACAAGGGACTTAATTACTGTTTGGGGGCCAGATTGAGGAACATACTTTATTAGTTTATGGTGACCAGTGGGGAACATTATTACTTTAGATTCCAATTATTATTATTACATTATTACTTCTGTAATATAATTTACTTTTTAGGAAATTGTTTTCCATGGGATGGGACAAAAGAGGGGTCCTGTTATTGTGCAGGACGGCACTATGTTGCTTTTTTTCCTCAACTGGTGTAGTGTAGAAGTCGGGGGGGAAAAGTGGGAATATTCTCTAGAAGAGATCAGTTATCGATAACTGTGTGTTATTTTCTGCAGAGATGATTCCTGGCTGGAAGAAGTGATGGCCGTCTGTGCCAGATGAAGAAGAAAAGCGAAGATGAAGGACTTCACCTAGAGACATCACTGGTGAGTCAGTGTATTGCATGTACACTTAGGCTGAGTTCACACGATGCGTTTTTAATGCGTTTCCGCGGCGTTTTTGCAGGTGCAGAAACGCAGCGGAAACGCATTAAAAACGCATGGTAGAAGGGCAGCAATGTTCCCCAATTGAAATCCGCATGTGCTGTGCCCATGATGTGGATTTTTCCGCAGCGTAAACGCTGCGCTCAAAAATCCGCAGCATGTCAATTAATTTTGCGGAAACGCTGCTTTCTTGCCGCCATTGACTAGCATTAGACCGCATGGAACCTGCATCACTGTATATGTTGATGCGCATTCCGTGCGGTCTAATGTGCGGATGGTACCCGGGTGTGGAGGAGAGGACTCTCATCCAGACCCAGGTACCATTAAAAAAAAAAGAATAAAATAAAAAATATATATATACTCACCTTCTGACGGCCCGTGCAGCGCTCCTGCTTGGTTCCCGGCAGGACCTTCGCTGACGTCAGAGTCATGTGACGGGTCACGTGGCGCTGACGTCGGCAGGTCCTAAAGTCTTCACTGCCGGCAGCCGGGACCGAGCGAAGCCGGACACCGGGGGCCATCAGAGGGTAAAGTATAGATTTATTTTTTATTTTTTGACATTCACACACTATATAAATCCATGCTGGTTGCATGGATTTATATAGTGTGAAGTTGACAAGCACTTTCCAAGTGATGCTAAAATCGCTTGGGAAGCGCTTGTCAACCTGCATGCGGAAATGAAAATGAAGAACGCTTCACATCCGCATGTCCCTGGCAGGAAAACGCATGTACAATCCGCATGTACAATCCGCATGTTCAATATGCATGTACAATCCGCATGTTCAATACGCATGTACAATCCGCATGTACAATCCGCATGTTCAATACGCATGAACAATCCGCATGTACAATCCGCATGCGTTTTTTCCTGCCAGGGAGATGCAGAAATGCTCTGGAAAAAATCCTGAGCATTTCTGCATCGTGTGCACATACCCTAACACTACACACGTGGTCAAAATTGTTGGTACCCCTCGTTTAATGAAAGAAAAACCCACAATGGCCACAGAAATAACTTGAATCTGATAAATTACAATTTTTTGAAAATGAACAAATGACAGTCAGACATTGCTTTTCTGCTTCCACAGAATTTAAAAAAAAATTAACCTCATGAAATCGGCCCGGACAGAAATGATGGTTCTTCTTCTTCTTAACTTAATATTTTGTTGAACAACCTTTTGAGGCAATCACTGCAATCAGACGATTCCTGTAACTGTCAATGAGACTCCTGCACCTCTCGACAGGTATTTTGGCCGACTCCTCATGAGCAAACTGCTCCAGTTGTCTCGTGGTTGAAGGTTGCCTTCTCCAGACGGCATGTTTCAGCTCTTTCCAAAGATGCTCCATAGGATTTAGGTCAGGGCTCATAGAAGGCCACTTCAGAATAGTCCAATGTTTTCCTCTTAGCCATTCTTGGGTGTTTTTAGCTGTGTGTTTTGGGTCATTATCCTGTTGCAAGACCCATGACCTGCGACTGAGACCAAGCTTTCTGACACTGGGCAGCACATTTCTCTCTAGAATCCCTTGATAGTCTTGAGATTTCATTGTATCCTGCACAGATTCAAGACACCCTGTACCAGATGCAGCAAAGCAGCCCCAGAACATAACAGCCTCCCCCATGTTTCACAGTAGGGACAGTGTTCTTTTCTTGATATGCTTCATTTTTCCGTCTGTGAACATAGAGCTGATGTGCCTTGCCAAAAACTTCCATTTGTGTCTCATCTGTCCATAGTACATTCTCCCAGAAGCTTTGTGGCTTGTCAACATGTAGTTTGGCAAATTCCAGTCTGGCTTCTTTATTATTTTTTTTTTCAACAATGGTGTTCTCCTTGGTCGTCTTCCATGAAGTTCACTTTGGATCAAACAACGGTGGATAGTACGATCTGACACTGATGTTCCTTGAGCTTGAAGTTCACCTTTAATCTCTTTAGAAGTTTTCCTGGACTCTTTTGTTACCATTCATATTATCCGTCTCTTTGATTAGTCATCAATTTTCCTCTTGCGGCCACGTCCAGGGAGGTTGGCTACAGTCCCATGGATCTTAAATTTCTGAATAATATGTGCACCTGTAGTCACAAGAACATCAATCTGCTTGGAGATGGTCTTATAACCTTTACCTTTTAACATGCTTGTCTATAATTTTCTTTCTGATCTCCTGAGACAACTCTTTCCTTTGCTTCCTCTGGTCCATGTTGAGTGTGTACACACCATGTCATCAAACAGCACAGTGAGTATCTGTAGCCCTATATACAGGCCCACTGACTGATTACAAGATTGTAGACACCTGTGATGCTAATTAGTGGACACAACTTGATTTAACATGTCCCTTTTGTTACATTATTTTCAGGGGTACCATCATTTCTGTCCAGGTCTATTTCATGAGTTTATTTTTTTTAAAAATTCAGTGGAAGCAGAAAAGCAATGTCTGACTTTCATTTGTTCATTTTCATAGATTTTTAATTTATTATTACTTTTGTCAGATTCAAGTTATTTCTGTGACCATTGTGTGTTTTTCTTTCATTAAACGAGGGGTACCAACAATTCTGACCACGTGTGTATATAGTATATACAGAACTCCTGTGTATGTCACTGGTGATCACTGTATTACGTATTCGCTATATACAGAGCTTCTGTGTATAATGTCACTGGTGACCACTGTATTACCTGTACACTATATACAGAGCTCCAGTGTATAATGTCACTGGTGATCAATGTATTACCTGTACACTGACACTATATACAGAGCTCCTGTGTATAATGTCACTGGTGATCCCTGTATTACCTGTACACTATACACTATATACAGAGCTACTGTGTATAACGTCACTGGTGATCACTGTATTACCTGTACACTATATACAGAGCTCCTGTGTATAATGTCACTGGTGACCACTGTATTACCTGTACACTATATACAGAGCTCCTGTGTATAATATCACTGATGACCACTGTATTACCTGTGCACTATATACAGAGCTCCTGTGTATAATGTCACTGGTGACCACTGTATTACCTGTACACTATATACAGAGCTCCTGTGTATAATGTCACTGGTGATCACTGCATTACCTGTACACTATACACTATGTACAGAGCTCCTGTGTATAATGTCACTGGTGACCACTGTAATACCTGTACACTATATACAGAGCTCCAGTGTATAATGTCACTGGTGATCACTGTATTACCTGTGCACTGACACTATATACAGAGCTCCTGTGTATAATGTCACTGGTGAACCCTGTATTACCTGTACACTGACACTATATACAGAGCTCCAGTGTATAATGTCACTGGTGATCACTGTATTACCTGTACACTATATACCGAGCTCCTGTGTATAATGTCACTGGTGATCCCTGTATTACCTGTACGCTGACACTATATACAGAGCTCCTGTGTATAATGTCGCTGGTGGTAATAACAGTGTTGTTAGTATTGTGGTTTGTATTCATGATCAGTATTGTAGTATTTGGTCACTTTGGGGTGGTAATATGTGGTCTGGTCATGGTGTGGCCGTATTTGTTCCTTGTATGTGGTATTATTCGGTCACTATGTGGTGGTAATATGTGATCTAGTCATGGTCTGGCGATATTTGTCCCTTTTGTATGTGGTATTATTGGTGTTGATATAGTGGACTGTGTTGTGTATGGCGGTCATTTTGTTCTTGCTGATATTAACTAGGAAAAGATTTTTTTCCATTAGGCCACAGCCCCACCATTAGTATTTGGTTAGTATTTTTTCTCAGGAGTCGCTGCCAAAACCAGGAGTGGGTGATAAATGCAGAATTGGTGACTTGTTTCTATTATACCTTTTCTCTGATTGTTCCTCACCTGGTTTTAGCTCCCACTCCTGAGAAAAAATACTGACCCAATACTGATAGTGGGGCCGTGGCTTTAGAGATTAAATACTTGGACCAGAGCGGCAGAGATGCACTTACAGGGGTTCTCCGGTGAAAACAAGTAATCACTTCTCCACAGGATCAGTGATAATATTGATTGGTGGGGGTCTGACTGCTGGCACAGAATCGGCAGAATGTGGAGCTTTTCTCCCCATTAGACTGGAGCGGCATGTGAGATGCGACCACTGATCCATTCATTCCCTCAGTGACTGTGAGCGCTGCTCTTTTTTGGAAGCCCCAAAGAGAATGAATAGAGCTGCGGTCAGACGTCCCACCTGCCGCTGCATTTTAAAATGGGGATAAGTGTCCTGTCAGGGATGAAACTTCCCCATTCTTCCGATAGGTGCGTTTTCCAATGTTCGGACCCAAACGATCAATAAGTGATCACCGATCCTGTAGAGCCCATGGATCGGTGATAACTTGTTTTAACCAAAGAAGCCCTTTAAAGCAAACTACCGTAATCGTTCATCCCAGTTAGTGTCGCACAGTAGATGTGCAGGAGCCGCCAGTCAATGCTCCACTATAACAGGGAGAGCGGATAACAGATATTTGCATATGGCTGTAGGTGGCCCCTAGAGTCATTCTACCTGTGAGCCCCAGACACCCCAGTCCGACCCTGCTGTGACCTCACTATGTGCATTATCTCTGTCCTGTGACCTCACTATGTGCATTATCTATGTACTGTGACCTCACTATGTGCATTATCTCTGTTCTGTGACCTCACTATGTGCATTATCTATGTACTGTGACCTCACTATGTGCATTATCTCTGTACTGTGACATCACTATGTGCATTATCTATGTACTGTGACATCACTATGTGCATTATCTATGTAATGTGACATAACTGTATTTATTATCTCTGTAATGTGACATCACTATGTGCATTATCTCTGTACTGTGACATCACTATGTGCATTATCTCTGTTCTGTGACCTCACTATGTGCATTATCTATGTACTGTGACCTCACTATGTGCATTATCTCTGTACTGTGACATCACTATGTGCATTATCTATGTACTGTGACCTCACTATGTGCATTATCTCTGTTCTGTGACCTCACTATGTGCATTATCTATGTACTGTGACCTCACTATGTGCATTATCTCTGTTCTGTGACCTCACTATGTGCATTATCTATGTACTGTGACATCACTATGTGCATTATCTATGTAATGTGACATAACTGTATTTATTATCTCTGTAATGTGACATCACTATGTGCATTATCTCTGTACTGTGACATCACTATGTGCATTATCTATGTACTGTGACCTCACTACGTGCATTATCTATGTACTGTGACCTCACTATGTGCATTATCTCTGTACTGTGACATCACTATGTGCATTATCTCTGTAATGTGACCTCACTATGTGCATTATTTCTGTACTGTGACCTAACTATGTGCATTATCTCTGTACTGTGACATCACTATGTGTATTATCTCTCTAATGTGACATCACTGTGTTTATTATCTCTGTAATGTGACATCACTATTTGCATTATCTCTGTACTGTGACCTCACTATGTGCATTATCTATATACTGTGACCTCACTATGTGCATTATCTATGTACTGTGGCATCACTATGTGCATTATCTCTGTACTGTGACCTCACTATGTGCGTTATCTATTTACTGTGACCTCACTATGTGCATTATCTATGTACTGTGACATCACTATGTGCATTATCTATGTACTGTGACATCACTATGTGCATTATCTCTGTGCTGTGACATTACTATGTGTATTATCTCTGTAATATGACATCACTGTGTTTATTATCTCTCTACTGTGACCTCATTATGTCCATTATCTCTGTACTGTGACCTCACTATGTGCATTATCTATGTATTGTGACCTCACTATGTGCATTATCTATGTACTGTGACATCACTATGTGCATTATCTCTGTGCTGTGACATTACTATGTGTATTATCTCTGTAATGTGACATCACTGTGTTTATTATCTCTGTACTGTGACCTCACTATGTGTATTATCTCTGTACTGTGACATCACTATGTGTATTATCTCTGTAATGTGACATCACTGTGTTTATTATCCCTGTACTGTAACATCACTATGTGCATTATCTCTGTGCTGTGACCTCACTATTTGCGTTATCTATGTACTGTGACCTCACTATGTGCATTATCTCTGTACTGTGACCTCACTATGTGCATTATCTCTGTACTGTGACCTCACTATGTGCATTATCTCTGTAATGTGACATCACTGTGTTTATTATCTCTCTACTGTGACCTCACTATGTGCATTATCTCTAATGGGACATCACTGTGTTTATTATCTCTCTACTGTGACCTCACTATGTGCATTATCTCTGTACTGTGACCTCACTATGTGCATTATCTATGTACTGTGACCTCACTATGTGCATTATCTCTGTACTCTGACCTCATTATGTGAATTATCTATGTAATGTGACCTCACTATGTGTATTATCTCTCTAATGTGACATCACTGTGTTTATTATCTCTGTAATGTGACATCACTATGTGCATTATCTCTGTACTGTGACCTCACTATGTGCATTATCTATATACTGTGACCTCACTATGTGCATTATCTATGTACTGTGGCATCACTATGTGCATTATCTCTGTACTGTGACCTCACTATGTGCGTTATCTATTTACTGTGACCTCACTATGTGCATTATCTATGTACTGTGACATCACTATGTGCATTATCTATGTACTGTGACATCACTATGTGTATTATCTCTGTAATATGACATCACTGTGTTTATTATCTCTCTACTGTGACCTCATTATGTCCATTATCTCTGTACTGTGACCTCACTATGTGCATTATCTATGTATTGTGACCTCACTATGTGCATTATCTATGTACTGTGACATCACTATGTGCATTATCTCTGTGCTGTGACATTACTATGTGTATTATCTCTGTAATGTGACATCACTGTGTTTATTATCTCTCTACTGTGACCTCACTATTTGCATTATCTCTAAACTGTGACATCACTGTTTATTATCTCTGTAATGTGACATCACCGTGTTTATTATCTCTGTAATGTGACATCACTATGTGCATTATCTATGTACTGTGACATCACTATGTGCATTATCTATGTACTGTAACATCACTATGTGTATTATCTCTGTAATGTGACATCAATATGTGTATTATCTCTGTAATGTGACTTCACTGTGTTTATTTTCTCTCAACTGTGACCTCACTATGTGCATTATCTATGTACTGTGACCTCACTATGTGCATTATCTCTGTACTGTGACATCACTATATGTATTATCTCTGTAACGTGACATCACTGTATTTATTATCTCTGTAATGTGACATCACTATGTGCATTATCTCTGTACTGTGACATCACTATGTGCATTATCTATGTACTGTGACATCACTATGTGCATTATCTATGTACTGTGACCTCACTATGTGCATTATCTATGTCCTGTGACCTCACTATGTCCATTATCTCTGTACTGTGACATCACTATATGTATTATCTCTGTAACGTGACATCACTGTATTTATTATCTCTGTAATGTGACATCACTATGTGCATTATCTCTGTACTGTGACATCACTATGTGCATTATCTATGTACTGTGACCTCACTATGTGCATTATCTATGTACTGTGACCTCACTATGTGCATTATCTATGTCCTGTGACCTCACTATGTGCATTATCTCTGTACTGTGACATCACTATATGTATTATCTCTGTAACGTGACATCACTGTATTTATTATCTCTGTAATGTGACATCACTATGTGCATTATCTCTGTACTGTGACCTCACTATGTGCATTATCTATGTACTGTGACCTCACTATTTGCATTATCTATGTCCTGTGACCTCACTATGTGCATTATCTCTGTACTGTGACATCACTATATGTATTATCTCTGTAACGTGACATCACTGTATTTATTATCTCTGTAATGTGACATCACTATATGTATTATCTCTGTAACGTGACATCACTGTATTTATTATCTCTGTAATGTGACATCACTATGTGCATTATCTCTGTACTGTGACATCACTATGTGCATTATCTATGTACTGTGACATCACTATGTGCATTATCTATGTACTGTGACATCACTATGTGCATTATCTATGTACTGTGACCTCACTATGTGCATTATCTATGTACTGTGACATCAATATGTGCATTATCTCTGTACTGTGACCTCACTATGTGCATTATCTATGTACTGTGACATCAATATGTGCATTATCTCTGTCCTGTGACATCACTATGTCCATTATCTCGGTACTATGACATCACTATGTGCATTATCTCTGTACTCTGACCTCAGTATGTACATAATCTATGTACTGTGACCTCACTATGTGTATTATCTCTGTAATGTGACATCACTGTGTTTATTATCTCTGTACTGTGACCTCACTATGTGGATTATCTCTGTAATGTGACACCACTGTGTTTATTATCTCTCTACTGTGACCTCACTATGTGCATTATCTATGTACTGTGACCTCACTATGTGCATTATCTATGTAATGTGACCTCATTATGTGTATTATCTCTGTACTGTGACCTCAGTATGTGCATTATCTATGTACTGTGACATCACTATGTGCATTATCTCTGTACTGTGACCATACTATGTGCATTATCTATGTACTGTGACCTCACTATGTGGATTATCTATGTACTGTGACATCACTATGTGCATTATCTATGTACTGTGACATCATTATGCGCATTATCTTTGTACTGTGACCACACTATGTGCATTATCTATGTACTGTGACCTCACTATGTCCATTATCTCTGTACTGTGACCTCACTATGTGCATTATCTATGTACTGTGACATCACTATGTGCATTATCTCTGTACTGTGACATCACTATGTGCATTATCTCTGTACTGTGACATCACTGTGTTTATTATCTCTCTACTGTGACCTCACTATCTGCATTACCTATATACTGTGACATCACTATGTGCATTATCTCTGTACTGTGACCTCACTATGTGCATTATCTCTGTACTCTGACCTCACTATGTGCATTATCTATGTACTGTGACCTCACTATGTGTATTATCTCTGTAATGTGACATCACTGTGCTTATTATCTCTGTACTGTGACCTCACTATGTGGATTATCTCTGTAATGTCACATCACTGTGTTTATTATCTCTATACTGTGACCTCACTATGTGCATTATCTATGTACTGTGACATCACTATGTGCATTATCTCTGTACTGTGACCTCACTATGTGCATTATCTCTGTAATGTGACATCACTGTGTTTATTATCTCTATACTGTGACCTCACTATGTGCATTATCTCTGTACTGTGACCTCACTATGTGCATTATCTCTGTAATGTGACATCACTGTGTTTATTATCTCTCTACTGTGACCTCACTATGTGCATTATCTCTAATGGGACATCACTGTGTTTATTATCTCTCTACTGTGACCTCACTATGTGCATTATCTCTGTACTGTGACCTCACTATGTGCATTATCTATGTACTGTGACCTCACTATGTGCATTATCTCTGTACTCTGACCTCATTATGTGAATTATCTATGTAATGTGACCTCACTATGTGTATTATCTCTCTAATGTGACATCACTGTGTTTATTATCTCTGTAATGTGACATCACTATGTGCATTATCTCTGTACTGTGACCTCACTATGTGCATTATCTATATACTGTGACCTCACTATGTGCATTATCTATGTACTGTGGCATCACTATGTGCATTATCTCTGTTCTGTGACCTCACTATGTGCGTTATCTATTTACTGTGACCTCACTATGTGCATTATCTCTGTACTGTGACCTCACTATGTGCATTATCTATGTATTGTGACCTCACTATGTGCATTATCTATGTACTGTGACATCACTATGTGCATTATCTCTGTGCTGTGACATTACTATGTGCATTATCTCTGTAATGTGACATCACTGTGTTTATTATCTCTGTACTGTGACCTCACTATGTGTATTATCTCTGTACTGTGACATCACTATGTGTATTATCTATGTACTGTGACATCACTATGTGCATTATCTCTGTGCTGTGACATCACTATGTGTATTATCTCTGTAATGTGACATCACTGTGTTTATTATCCCTGTACTGTAACATCACTATGTGCATTATCTCTGTGCTGTGACCTCACTATTTGCGTTATCTATGTACTGTGACCTCACTATGTGCATTATCTATGTACTGTGACCTCACTATGTGCATTATCTCTGTACTGTGACCTCACTATGTGCATTATCTCTGTACTGTGACCTCACTATGTGCATTATCTCTGTAATGTGACATCACTGTGTTTATTATCTCTCTACTGTGACCTCACTATGTGCATTATCTCTAATGGGACATCACTGTGTTTATTATCTCTCTACTATGACCTCACTATGTGCATTATCTCTGTACTGTGACCTCACTATGTGCATTATCTATGTACTGTGACCTCACTATGTGCATTATCTCTGTACTCTGACCTCATTATGTGAATTATCTATGTAATGTGACCTCACTATGTGTATTATCTCTCTAATGTGACATCACTGTGTTTATTATCTCTGTAATGTGACATCACTATGTGCATTATCTCTGTACTGTGACCTCACTATGTGCATTATCTATGTACTGTGACCTCACTATGTGCATTATCTATGTACTGTGGCATCACTATGTGCATTATCTCTGTACTGTGACCTCACTATGTGCGTTATCTATGTACTGTGACCTCACTATGTGCATTATCTATGTACTGTGACATCACTATGTGCATTATCTATGTACTGTGACATCACTATGTGTATTATCTCTGTAATGTGACATCACTGTGTTTATTATCTCTCTACTGTGACCTCATTATGTCCATTATCTCTGTACTGTGACCTCACTATGTGCATTATCTATGTATTGTGACCTCACTATGTGCATTATCTATGTACTGTGACATCACTATGTGCATTATCTCTGTGCTGTGACATTACTATGTGTATTATCTCTGTAATGTGACATCACTGTGTTTATTATCTCTCTACTGTGACCTCACTATTTGCATTATCTCTAAACTGTGACATCACTGTTTATTATCTCTGTAATGTGACATCACTATGTGCATTATCTATGTACTGTGACATCACTATGTGCATTATCTATGTACTGTAACATCACTATGTGTATTATCTCTGTAATGTGACATCAATATGTGTATTATCTCTGTAATGTGACTTCACTGTGTTTATTTTCTCTCAACTGTGACCTCACTATGTGCATTATCTATGTACTGTGACCTCACTATGTGCATTATCTCTGTACTGTGACATAACTATATGTATTATCTCTGTAACGTGACATCACTGTATTTATTATCTCTGTAATGTGACATCACTATGTGCATTATCTCTGTACTGTGACATCACTATGTGCATTATCTATGTACTGTGACATCACTATGTGCATTATCTATGTACTGTGACCTCACTATGTGCATTATCTATGTCCTGTGACCTCACTATGTGCATTATCTCTGTACTGTGACATCACTATATGTATTATCTCTGTAACGTGACATCACTGTATTTATTATCTCTGTAATGTGACATCACTATGTGCATTATCTATGTACTGTGACCTCACTATGTGCATTATCTATGTACTGTGACCTCACTATGTGCATTATCTATGTCCTGTGACCTCACTATGTGCATTATCTCTGTACTGTGACATCACTATATGTATTATCTCTGTAACGTGACATCACTGTATTTATTATCTCTGTAATGTGACATCACTATGTGCATTATCTCTGTACTGTGACCTCACTATGTGCATTATCTATGTACTGTGACCTCACTATTTGCATTATCTATGTCCTGTGACCTCACTATGTGCATTATCTCTGTACTGTGACATCACTATATGTATTATCTCTGTAACGTGACATCACTGTATTTATTATCTCTGTAATGTGACATCACTATGTGCATTATCTCTGTACTGTGACATCACTATGTGCATTATCTATGTACTGTGACCTCACTATGTGCATTATCTATGTACTGTGACATCAATATGTGCATTATCTCTGTACTGTGAACTCACTATGTGCATTATCTATGTACTGTGACATCAATATGTGCATTATCTCTGTCCTGTGACATCACTATGTCCATTATCTCGGTACTATGACATCACTATGTGCATTATCTCTGTACTCTGACCTCAGTATGTACATAATCTATGTACTGTGACATCACTATGTGTATTATCTCTGTAATGTGACATCACTGTGTTTACTATCTCTGTACTGTGACCTCACTATGTGGATTATCTCTGTAATGTGACACCACTGTGTTTATTATCTCTCTACTGTGACCTCACTATGTGCATTATCTATGTACTGTGACATCACTATGTGCATTATCTATGTACTGTGACCTCACTATGTGCATTATCTATGTAATGTGACCTCATTATGTGTATTATCTCTGTACTGTGACCTCAGTATGTGCATTATCTATGTACTGTGACATCACTATGTGCATTATCTCTGTACTGTGACCATACTATGTGCATTATCTATGTACTGTGACCTCACTATGTGGATTATCTATGTACTGTGACATCATTATGCGCATTATCTTTGTACTGTGACCACACTATGTGCATTATCTATGTACTGTGACCTCACTATGTCCATTATCTCTGTACTGTGACCTCACTATGTGCATTATCTATGTACTGTGACATCACTATGTGCATTATCTCTGTACTGTGACATCACTATGTGCATTATCTCTGTACTGTGACATCACTGTGTTTATTATCTCTCTACTGTGACCTCACTATGTGCATTATCTATATACTGTGACCTCACTATGTGCATTATCTCTGTACTGTGACCTCACTATGTGCATTATCTCTGTACTCTGACCTCACTATGTGCATTATCTATGTACTGTGACCTCACTATGTGTATTATCTCTGTAATGTGACATCACTGTGCTTATTATCTCTGTACTGTGACCTCACTATGTGGATTATCTCTGTAATGTGACATCACTGTGTTTATTATCTCTATACTGTGACCTCACTATGTGCATTATCTATGTACTGTGACATCACTATTTGCATTATCTCTGTACTGTGACTACACTATGCGCATTATCTATGTACTGTGACCTCACTATGTGCATTATCTCTGTGCTGTGACATCACTATGTGTATTATCTCTGTAATATGACATCACTGTGTTTATTATCCCTGTACTGTGACATCACTATGTGTATTATCTCTGTAATGTGACATCACTGTGTTTATTATCTATGTACTGTGACCTCACTATTTGCATTATCTCTATACTGTGACATCAATATGTGTATTATCTCTGTAATGTGACATAACTGTGTTTATTATCTATGTACTGTGACCTCACTATGTGCATTATCTATATACTGTGACATCACTATGTGTATTATCTCTGTAATGTGACATAACTGTGTTTATTATCTATGTACTGTGACCTCACTATGTGCATTATCTATATACTGTGACATCACTATGTGTATTATCTCTGTAATGTGACATAACTGTGTTTATTATCCCTGTACTGTGACCTCACTATGTGCATTATCTCTGTAATGTGACATCAGTGTGTTTATTATCTCTGTACTGTGACATCACTATGTACATTATCTTTGTACTGTGACATCACTATGTGTATTATCTCTGTAACGTGACATCACTGTGTTTTTTATCTCTCTACTATGACCTCACTATGTGCATTATCTATGTAATGTGACCTCACTATGTGTATTATCTCTCTAATGTGACATCACTGTGTTTATTATCTCTCTACTGTGACCTCACTATGTGCATTATCTATGTTTTGTGACCTCACTATGTGCATTATCTCTGTACTGTGACCCCACTACGTGCATTATCTATGTACTGTGACATCACTATGTGCATTATCTCTGTGCTGTGACATTACTATGTGTATTATCTCTGTAATGTGACATCACTGTGTTTATTATCCCTGTACTGTAACATCACTATGTGCATTATCTCTGTGCTGTGGCCTCACTATTTGCGTTATCTATGTACTGTGACCTCACTATGTGCATTATCTATGTACTGTGACATCACTATGTGCATTATCTCTGTACTGTGACATCACTATGTGCATTATCTCTGTAATGTGACATCACTGTGTTTATTATCTCTCTTCTGTGACCTCACTATGTGCATTGTCTATGTACTGTGACCTCACTATGTGCATTATCTATGTATTGTGACCTCACTATGTGCATTATCTCTGTACTGTGACCTCACTATGTGCATTATCTCTGTAATGTAACATCACTGTGTTCATTATCTCTCTACTGTGACCTCACTATGTGCATTATCTATGTACTGTGACCTCACTATGTGCATTATCTCTGTACTGTGACCTCACTATGTGCGTTATCTCTGTACTGTGACCTCACTATGTGCATTATCACTGTAATGTGACATCACTGTGTTTATTATCTCTCTACTGTGACCTCACTATGTGCATTATCTATGTACTGTGACCTCACTATGTGCATTATCTCTGTACTCTGACCTCACTATGTGAATTATCTATGTAATGTGACCTCACTATGTGTATTATCTCTCTAATGTGACATCACTGTGTTTATTATCTCTGTAATGTGACATCACTATGTGCATTATCTCTGTACTGTGACCTCACTATGTGCATTATCTATGTACTGTGACCTCACTATGTGCATTATCTATGTACTGTGACCTCACTATGTGCATTATCTCTGTACTGTGACCTCACTATGTGCGTTATCTATTTACTGTGACCTCACTATGTGCATTATCTATGTACTGTGACATCACTATGTGCATTATCTATGTAGTGTGACATCACTATGTGTATTATCTCTGTAATGTGACATCACTGTGTTTATTATCTCTCTACTGTGACCTCACTATGTGCATTATCTATGTATTGTGACCTCACTATGTGCATTATCTATGTACTGTGACATCACTATGTGTATTATCTCTGTACTGTGACATCACTATGTGTATTATCTCTGTAATGTGACATCACTGTGTTTATTATCCCTGTACTGTAACATCACTATGTGCATTATCTCTGTGCTGTGACCTCACTATTTGCGTTATCTATGTACTGTGACCTCACTATGTGCATTATCTATGTACTGTGACATCACTATGTACATTATCTATGTACTGTGACATCACTATGTGCATTATCTCTGTAATGTGACATCACTGTGTTTATTATCTCTCTACTGTGACCTCACTATGTGCATTATCTCTCTAATGGGACATCACTGTGTTCATTATCTCTCTACTGTGACCTCACTATGTGCATTATCTATGTTCTGTGACCTCACTATGTGCATTATCTCTGTACTGTGACCTCACTATGTGCATTATCTCTGTACTGTGACCTCACTATGTGCATTATTTCTGTAATGTGACATCACTGTGTTTATTATCTCTCTACTGTGACCTCACTATGTGCATTATCTCTAATGGGACATCACTGTGTTTATTATCTCTCTACTGTGACCTCACTATGTGCATTATCTCTGTACTGTGACCTCACTATGTGCATTATCTCTGTACTGTGACCTCACTATGTGCATTATCTCTGTACTCTGACCTCATTATGTGAATTATCTATGTAATGTGACCTCACTATGTGTATTATCTCTCTAATGTGACATCACTGTGTTTATTATCTCTGTAATGTGACATCACTATGTGCATTATCTCTGTACTGTGACCTCACTATGTGCATTATCTATGTACTGTGACCTCACTATGTGCATTATCTATGTACTGTGGCATCACTATGTGCATTATCTCTGTACTGTGACCTCACTATGTGCGTTATCTATGTACTGTGACCTCACTATGTGCATTATCTATGTACTGTGCCATCACTATGTGCATTATCTATGTACTGTGACATCACTATGTGTATTATCTCTGTAATGTGACATCACTGTGTTTATTATCTCTCTACGGTGACCTCATTATGTCCATTATCTCTGTACTGTGACCTCACTATGTGCATTATCTATGTATTGTGACCTCACTATGTGCATTATCTATGTACTGTGACATCACTATGTGCATTATCTCTGTGCTGTGACATTACTATGTGTATTATCTCTGTAATGTGACATCACTGTGTTTATTATCTCTGTACTGTGACCTCATTATGTGTATTATCTCTGTACTGTGACATCACTATGTGTATTATCTCTGTAATGTGACATCACTGTGTTTATTATCTCTCTACTGTGACGTCACTATTTGCATTATCTCTAAACTGTGACATCACTGTGTTTATTATCTCTGTACTGTGACCTCATTATGTGTATTATCTCTGTACTGTGACATCACTATGTGTATTATCTCTGTAATGTGACATCACCGTGTTTATTATCTCTCTACTGTGACCTCACTATGTGCATTATCTATGTATTGTGACATCACTATGTGCATTATCTATGTACTGTGACCTCACTATGTGCATTATCTATGTCCTGTGACCTCACTATGTGCATTATCTCTGTACTGTGACATCACTATATGTATTATCTCTGTAACGTGACATCACTGTATTTATTATCTCTGTAATGTGACATCACTATGTGCATTATCTCTGTACTGTGACCTCACTATGTGCATTATCTATGTACTGTGACCTCACTATATGCATTATCTATGTCCTGTGACCTCACTATGTGCATTATCTCTGTACTGTGACATCACTATATGTATTATCTCTGTAACGTGACATCACTGTATTTATTATCTCTGTAATGTGACATCACTATGTGCATTATCTCTGTACTGTGACATCACTATGTGCATTATCTATGTACTGTGACCTCACTATGTGCATTATCTATGTACTGTGACCTCACTATGTGCATTATCTATGTCCTGTGACCTCACTATGTGCATTATCTCTGTACTGTGACATCACTATATGTATTATCTCTGTAACGTGACATCACTGTATTTATTATCTCTGTAATGTGACATCACTATGTGCATTATCTCTGTACTGTGACCTCACTATGTGCATTATCTATGTACTGTGACCTCACTATATGCATTATCTATGTCCTGTGACCTCACTATGTGCATTATCTCTGTACTGTGACATCACTATATGTATTATCTCTGTAACGTGACATCACTGTATTTATTATCTCTGTAATGTGACATCACTATGTGCATTATCTCTGTACTGTGACATCACTATGTGCATTATCTATGTACTGTGACATCATTATGTGCATTATCTATGTACTGTGACCTCACTATGTGCATTATCTATGTACTGTGACATCACTATGTGCATTATCTATGTACTGTGACATCACTATGTGTATTATCTCTGTAATGTGACATCACTGTGTTTATTATCTCTCTACTGTGACCTCACCAGGTGCATTATCTCTGTACTGTGACCTCACTATGTGCATTATCTATGTACTGTGACCTTACTATGTGCATTATCTATGTACTGTGACCTCACTATGTGCATTATCTCTGTACTGTGACATCACTATGTGCATTATCTCTGTACTATGACCTCACTATGTGCATTATCTCTGTACTGTGACCTCACTATGTGCATTATCTATGTACTGTGACATCAATATGTGCATTATCTCTGTCCTGTGACATCACTATGTCCATTATCTCTGTACTATGACATCACTATGTGCATTATCTCTGTACTCTGACCTCACTATGTGCATAATCTATGTACTGTGACCTCACTATGTGTATTATCTCTGTAATGTGACATCACTGTGTTTATTATCTCTGTACTGTGACCTCACTATGTGGATTATCTCTGTAATGTGACACCACTGTGTTTATTATCTCTCTACTGTGACCTCACTATGTGCATTATCTATGTACTATGACATCACTATGTGCATTATCTCTGTACTCTGACCTCACTATGTGCATAATCTATGTACTGTGACCTCACTATGTGCATTATCTATGTACTGTGACATCACTATGTGCATTATCTCTGTACTGTGACCATACTATGTGGATTATCTATGTACTGTGACATCACTATGTGCATTATCTATGTACTGTGACATCATTATGCGCATTATCTTTGTACTGTGACCACACTATGTGCATTATCTATGTACTGTGACCTCACTATGTCCATTATCTCTGTACTGTGACCTCACTATGTGCATTATCTATGTACTGTGACATCACTATGTGCATTATCTCTGTACTGTGACATCACTATGTGCATTATCTCTGTACTGTGACATCACTGTGTTTATTATCTCTCTACTGTGACCTCACTATGTGCATTATCTATATACTGTGACCTCACTATGTGCATTATCTCTGTACTGTGACCTCACTATGTGCATTTTCTCTGTACTGTGACCTCACTATGTGCATTATCTATGTAATATGACCTCACTATGTGTATTATCTCTGTACTGTGACATCACTATGTGTATTATCTCTGTACTGTGACATCACTATGTGTATTATCTCTGTAATGTGACATCACTGTGTTTATTATCCCTGTACTGTAACATCACTATGTGCATTATCTCTGTGCTGTGACCTCACTATTTGCGTTATCTATGTACTGTGACCTCACTATGTGCATTATCTATGTACTGTGACATCACTATGTACATTATCTATGTACTGTGACATCACTATGTGCATTATCTCTGTAATGTGACATCACTGTGTTTATTATCTCTCTACTGTGACCTCACTATGTGCATTATCTCTCTAATGGGACATCACTGTGTTCATTATCTCTCTACTGTGACCTCACTATGTGCATTATCTATGTTCTGTGACCTCACTATGTGCATTATCTCTGTACTGTGACCTCACTATGTGCATTATCTCTGTACTGTGACCTCACTATGTGCATTATCTCTGTAATGTGACATCACTGTGTTTATTATCTCTCTACTGTGACCTCACTATGTGCATTATCTCTAATGGGACATCACTGTGTTTATTATCTCTCTACTGTGACCTCACTATGTGCATTATCTCTGTACTGTGACCTCACTATGTGCATTATCTCTGTACTCTGACCTCATTATGTGAATTATCTATGTAATGTGACCTCACTATGTGCATTATCTATGTACTGTGGCATCACTATGTGCATTATCTCTGTACTGTGACCTCACTATGTGCATTATCTATGTACTGTGGCATCACTATGTGCATTATCTCTGTACTGTGACCTCACTATGTGCGTTATCTATGTACTGTGACCTCACTATGTGCATTATCAATGTACTGTGACATCACTATGTGCATTATCTATGTACTGTGACATCACTATGTGTATTATCTCTGTAATGTGACATCACTGTGTTTATTATCTCTGTACTGTGACCTCACTATGTGCATTATCTATGTATTGTGACCTCACTATGTGCATTATCTATGTACTGTGACATCACTATGTGCATTATCTCTGTGCTGTGACATTACTATGTGTATTATCTCTGTAATGTGACATCACTGTGTTTATTATCTCTGTACTGTGACCTCATTATGTGTATTATCTCTGTACTGTGACCTCACTATGTGCATTATCTCTGTACTGTGACCTCACTATGTGCATTATCTATGTATTGTGACCTCACTATGTGCATTATCTATGTACTGTGACATCACTATGTGCATTATCTCTGTGCTGTGACATTACTATGTGTATTATCTCTCTAATGTGACATCACTGTGTTTATTATCTCTGTAATGTGACATCACTATGTGCATTATCTCTGTACTGTGACCTCACTATGTGCATTATCTATGTACTGTGACCTCACTATGTGCATTATCTATGTACTGTGGCATCACTATGTGCATTATCTCTGTACTGTGACCTCACTATGTGCGTTATCTATGTACTGTGACCTCACTATGTGCATTATCAATGTACTGTGACATCACTATGTGCATTATCTATGTACTGTGACATCACTATGTGTATTATCTCTGTAATGTGACATCACTGTGTTTATTATCTCTGTACTGTGACCTCACTATGTGCATTATCTATGTATTGTGACCTCACTATGTGCATTATCTATGTACTGTGACATCACTATGTGCATTATCTCTGTGCTGTGACATTACTATGTGTATTATCTCTGTAATGTGACATCACTGTGTTTATTATCTCTGTACTGTGACCTCATTATGTGTATTATCTCTGTACTGTGACATCACTATGTGTATTATCTCTGTAATGTGACATCACTGTGTTTATTATCTCTACTGTGACGTCACTATTTGCATTATCTCTAAACTGTGACATCACTGTTTATTATCTCTGTAATGTGACATCACCGTGTTTATTATCTCTCTACTGTGACCTCACTATGTGCATTATCTATGTATTGTGACATCACTATATGTATTATCTCTGTAACGTGACATCACTGTATTTATTATCTCTGTAATGTGACATCACTATGTGCATTATCTCTGTACTGTGACATCACTATGTGCATTATCTATGTACTGTGACCTCACTATGTGCATTATCTATGTACTGTGACCTCACTATGTGCATTATCTATGTCCTGTGACCTCACTATGTGCATTATCTCTGTACTGTGACATCACTATATGTATTATCTCTGTAACGTGACATCACTGTATTTATTATCTCTGTAATGTGACATCACTATGTGCATTATCTCTGTACTGTGACCTCACTATGTGCATTATCTATGTACTGTGACCTCACTATATGCATTATCTATGTCCTGTGACCTCACTATGTGCATTATCTCTGTACTGTGACATCACTATATGTATTATCTCTGTAACGTGACATCACTGTATTTATTATCTCTGTAATGTGACATCACTATGTGCATTATCTCTGTACTGTGACATCACTATGTGCATTATCTATGTACTGTGACATCATTATGTGCATTATCTATGTACTGTGACCTCACTATGTGCATTATCTATGTACTGTGACATCACTATGTGCATTATCTATGTACTGTGACATCACTATGTGTATTATCTCTGTAATGTGACATCACTGTGTTTATTATCTCTCTACTGTGACCTCACTAGGTGCATTATCTCTGTACTGTGACCTCACTATGTGCATTATCTATGTACTGTGACCTTACTATGTGCATTATCTATGTACTGTGACCTCACTATGTGCATTATCTCTGTACTGTGACATCACTATGTGCATTATCTCTGTACTGTGACCTCACTATGTGCATTATCTCTGTACTGTGACCTCACTATGTGCATTATCTATGTACTGTGACATCACTATGTGCATTATCTCTGTACTCTGACCTCACTATGTGCATTATCTATGTACTGTGACCTCACTATGTGGATTATCTCTGTAATGTGACATCACTGTGTTTATTATCTCTATACTGTGACCTCACTATGTGCATTATCTATGTACTGTGACATCACTATTTGCATTATCTCTGTACTGTGACTTCACTATGTGCATTATCTCTGTGCTGTGACAGCACTATGTGTATTATCTCTGTAATATGACATCACTATGTGTATTATCTCTGTAATGTGACATCACTGTGTTTATTATCTCTCTTCTGTGACCTCACTATGTGCATTTTCTCTGTACTGTGACCTCACTATGTGCATTATCTATGTAATATGACCTCACTATGTGTATTATCTCTGTAATGTGACATCACTATGTGCATTATCTATGTACTGTGACATCACTATGTGCATTATCTCTGTACTGTGTAGAGATGAGCGTTGTTCTACTCGAACTGTTCGCCAATCTCAAATTCGAGCTGTTTTGGGCGGTGTTCGAGCCGTTCGGCGAACACGAACAATTTGAGAAAAATTCGGCTGTTCGAGGTTATGTTCGATAACTGTTCGTGCACCAAAATCATAACTGGATTTTTTCTCAGTAATGATGAAAATTAATGTTAATACGCAGTTTGAGTGTACAGCGGGGCGGGGGGAGGGGCAGGGGATGGATCTCTGCAGGAACAATGAAGATCTCCATTTTTTTTTCTCTTTCCCGCATTTACAGTGGGGAGGTGCAATCTGTCAGCCTATCAGCAGCGCACACACGGAGCGAAGTGCTTATTTTCACACAAGCAAGGGCATGTGTCATTGGCAGTGTATGTCACATGTCCTTGCCCTATAAGACCCAGCCATTTTCCCCGTCGCCACCATTTTCTCACTGCTGAAGCTGCGTGTTAGACGGCACCGCTGTTGCTGTGTGCGCTATACCTTGTTAATTTCAAGCCAATTTTCGCACAAATCTACAGATAGCTTGGGAGTAGGGAATAGTTGTGATTGCAGTCCTTTTAAGGACTAGGTTACAGCATTTCCTACGACTTTTATCAGGCAGGTCTGTGCTCTTAAATAGATAGATTGTGGGAGTAAAGACTAATTGTAATTGCAGTCCTTTTCAGGACTAGGTTACATCAGTTCCTATCAGTTTTTGCCAGGCAGGTCTGTGCCAGTGCTGTGCAAGTTTTTTTCACAGCATTTGGCTGAATCTAGCAAAGCTAATCCTTTTTGGCCTATTGCAGAGTGTGTTAGTCAGTGGAGTAGCCTATCTGTGTTGCAAGATATACCACCTGTGTATAGAATACCATTTTTACTGCACCTAGTGAAGTAAAATCTTTTGGGCATAGCATCATTCTATTAGTCCATCTATACTGACCTCCAGCAGGTTGCAAATTGAATATAATTTTTTTCTGCATCTAGCTCTGAAAAAATATTTGGCCTTCTAGCAGTGTGTGGGACTCATTGTATTAGGCCATCTATACTGACCTCCATCAGGTTGCAAACTGAATATATTTTTTTTCTGCATCTACCTCTGAAAAAATATTTGGGCTTCTAGCTGTGTGTGGGACTTTCTCTATTAGTCCATCTATACTGACCTCCATCAGGTTGCAAATTGAATATAATTTTTTTCTGCATCTAACCCAGCCAATAGTTTTGGCCTAATACCACAGTTTGGCCACTCAGCTCTGCTCGGTTCCCATCCATTGTTTTTTTGTGCAAACAACTCCAGAGTTGTGAATTAGTTAACCACCAAAATGAGTGGAAAAAAGGCCTGCTGCTGGTGGAAAGGGGAATAGGCGTGTTGGGAAGGGGAAAAAAGGTTGTGTCCGTGGGGTAGGTGTTAAAGCAACAGTAACATCTGCAGAAGAAAGACCATCTTCCAGCCAAACTAAAATGTCTACTTCTTTTAGCGGACAATGTGATAAGATCCCTTTCTTACGGCCACGCCAATCGCTACAAATTCCAGATGAGGCACAAAAACAGCAGGTGCTTCAACGGATATCAAGTGCTCCTTTAAGTGGGCTCTCCTCCACATCAACTTCAACATCACAAATACTCCAGTCCTCAAAGGTGTCACCCAAATCGCACTTGCTTCCTCACAGCTCCCAAATCTCCAGCTGCCCATCTGAGTATGAGGTAGAACAGATGGTTGAGTCTGCAGAGCTGTTTACTCATACTATAGCCTGGGAATCAGAGGTCGACTCCAGCGCTTCTGTGAATCCAGACGAGGAAATGATCTGCACTGATGCCCAGAATCTTTATGAATCGGATCCAGGACCAGACGCAGAAGGTTCTGACCATAATGTAGACCCTCATTCCCAAACTGTAACTCCTGTTGGTGGAGACAATGAGGAAGACGATGATGAGACTCAAATACCTGATTGGAGCGACAACTTTAGTTTTTTGTCAGGGCAGGAACAGGTTGGCTCTGAGGACGACGGGTGTGATAACGCACAGGGTGATGATGATGAGGCTGGAGATTCCACTTACTGTCAACCCACAGTCAGCCAAGAGATGAGGTCAGCAGAGGAGGTGGAGGAAGATGCTAGTGACGACGAGGTCAGGTTGCGCCTTCCTGGACAGAGACGTAGTACTGGAAGCACGTCAACAACTGCATCCTCAAACACAACTCTGCCTCTCACCACAAGTCGTGGTGGCTCTTCAGGTCGCATGGGTGCTAAGCCTTGCATAGCCTGGGCATTTTTTCAGATCGATAAAGATGACCCAACTCGTGTTATCTGTAACATTTGTCAGCAAAAGCTAAGTAGAGGCCAAAAAATACATAGTTTGAGTACTTCATGCATGAACCGGCACATGGACATGAAGCATAAGTTGCAGTGGGAAGCTCAGTGTGCTACAATGCGGCCTAGCCGGCCGGGCCAACCACCGTCTGCCATATCTTGTGCATCCGCGGCCTCTTCATCCTCTGTGACTTGGGGGACAGCAGTCACACCTGTTTTGGGGCGCAGACCTGCCACCTCTTTACCCGCAACAGCCAGCGTGATTGGCAGGTCATCATTTTCTTTGGAGGTGGTAACACCAGCTGGTGTTGAGCGCTGTCCGACATCGATAGCACCACCTTTGGATCAAGGCAACCTAACATGTCCGCCTGCATCTTCCTCACAGACCGGCAGTTTGCCGGGGACACCCTTATCAACCCCGTCTAAGCACAATAGCCAGCCCTCGGTCCCTCAGATGTGGACAAGTAAAAGACCATTTCCTCCTAGCCATGAGAAAGCTAAGAGGTTGAATTTCACCATCTGCAAGCTCTTGGCTACAGAAATGCTGCCTTTCCGCCTGGTGGACACAGAGGATTTTCGAGACCTTATGTCTTTCGCAGTGCCCCAGTACCAGATGCCCAGTCGGCACTACTTCTCAAAGAAAGGTGTGCCTGCGCTCCACCAGCATGTCGCACACAACATCTCCGCTTCTTTGAGAAACTCTGTGTGTGACAGGGTGCATTTCACCACAGACACTTGGACGAGTAGGCATGGACAGGGGCGTTACATGTCGCTGACTGGGCACTGGGTAACTATGGTGACAGCAGGACAAGGGGCTGCTGTCCAAGTCTTGCCGTCCCCACGAGTTGTGCGTCAATCCTCTTTATGTCAAAGTTCCTCCACTGCTTCTGCCTCCTCAACCTCCTCTCGGTCTTCCACCTGCACCCAAAGCCTGTCTGGTCATGCCACAAGCTTTCTAACTGCGCAGAAGGGATCCTGCACACCTCCTTACTATGCTGGCAGTAGGGCTCAACGTCATCAGGCGGTTTTTACTTTGAAATGTCTGGGAAATGTGAGTCACACAGCTGAGGAGTTGTGGTCAGCTCTGGAGAACCAATTTCATGAATGGTTGTCTCCACTGGACCTGAAACCAGGGAAGGCCGTGTGCGACAATGCTGCAAACCTGGGTGTGGCCCTTCGCCGGGGCAATGTCACACACGTGCCTTGTATGGCTCACGTGTTGAACCTGGTTGTCCAGCAATTTTTAGCCCACTATCCCAGACTAGATGGCCTTCTGCAGAGGGCACGGTCGCTGTGTGCTCACTTCCGCCGTTCGCATCCCGCAGCTCAGCGACTTACATCTCTACAGAAGTCGTTGGGCTTGCCACTTCACCGGCTAAAATGCGATGTGCCTATCCGGTGGAATTCAACTCTGCACATGTTGCAGCGACTGTGGCAGCACCGACAAGCCCTGGTGCAATACGTTCTGACGTATAGCCTGGGCCAACGAGATCCGGAGGTGGGGCAAATCACGCTGGAGGAGTGGTCTCAGATCAGGGACCTATGCACCCTTCTGCACAGTTTTGAAATGGCGACGAAGATGTTTAGTGCTGACGATGCCATTATTAGCATGACTATTCCGGTGATTTACATGCTGGAGCACATGTTAAACAGAATTCGGAGTCAGGTGGTGCGACAATAGGAGGTGGAGGAAGTAGAGGAGGAGGAGTTGTATGCGGAAGGGCTAACATCTGCAAGGTCCAGACGGTCGGCAGCACCAAGGCGGCAGGCATGTGAGGGTGGGGGAGATGGTTTTACCAGGGCGCATGGTAGCAGCCAAACAAGTGAGGAAGGTGCAGGAGCCCAGGAAGAAGTGGAGGACGAACTGATGGAAGACTCATCAGATGAGGGAGACCTTGATCACATTTCTGTTGTGCGAGGTTGGGGGGAGAGGACAGAGGAAGGAAGCATGATTGTTACCTCGCCACCAACACAACAGGGACTTGGTGCTCCTGGATGCGCAACACACATGAGTGCCTTCTTGCTGCACTACCTGCAACATGACCCTCGAATTGTGAGAATTAGAAATAATCCTGACTACTGGGTTGCCACACTGTTAGATCCCCGGTACAAAAGTAAATTTGCAGAAATTATTCCTGCCATAGAAAGGGATGCACGCATGCAGGAGTATCAGCAGAGACTGTTGCAGAATCTTACATGTGCTTTTCCACAAAACACCAGTGGTGCACGTAGTGAATCTCACAGTTCCAACTTGCCAACCGTGGGACTGTCAAGTGTTCAGCACTCAAACCGTAACAGAACCACAGTATCTGCTGGTAACATCAATTTTGCGGAATCATTTCACCACTTTTTTAGCCCATCCTTTGCAAGGCCACAGGAGACAAGAAGTCTGACACATAGTCAACGCCTAGAGACGATGGTACAGGAGTATCTCCAAGTAAACATTGAAGCCATGACTGTGTCACTGGACCCTTGCTCTTTTTGGGCTTCCAATCTGGATAAATGGCCGGAGCTCGCCACTTACGCCTTGGAGATCTTGTCATGCCCCGCAGCCAGCGTTCTGTCTGAACGTGTGTTCAGCGCTGCTGGTGGTGTGCTGACAGATAAGCGCACGCGGCTCTCCACTGATAATGTAGACAGACTCACGTTCATAAAGATGAACAAATCATGGATCCGAAACGACTTTTCTACCCCTGTGTCATCCTGGGGAGAGTAAAAGCTTGATGATTGGTTAAATTCACCCTACCAACCGTTTTAAGCTTTCAAATTACTAATCATGTTTATCTGTATCTTGACTGGAAAATAATTTGGGCTTTGTAGCAGTGTGCAGCACTGATCCTATTAGGCCATCTATACTAAGCTCCACCAGATTTAAAATTAATAATAATTTTTAGCTGCATCTGACGCGCCCCCTGGGCCTGTGCTGCTGCTGCTGTGTAGGGGGAATACCCAGAGCCGGATCGCTGGGGGTTGTAGTTCTCCGTGGCGGTGACCCGGTCTGTGCCCAGGGCGGTCAAACCAGTGGCAGTCTATTTGTATTGTAATAAGTGTCCGACTACGCCACCCGTGGATTGCGGTCAGTGGGGACCGCCGCTGCGCTGCCGACCGCTGAGGCTGATGTTGGTTGCGCAGCCGAGTATGGGATAACTCCCCACGGGAGGAGTATTGCCTCAGGGCAGCTAATGTGGAAGATGATGGGAGTGATGGTGTGAGGGTCCCAGCGCTAATGGTGCTGGAGCGGCAAGGAATCACAGAGACGTGTGGTGCAGTTCAGGGTCTTTACTGATGGTACAAGGCAGACCCTCCCGGGAGTACTGGCTAGTATAAGGGGCCTGGTCAGTCTGCGAGCAAGCAGGAGTTCCCCTGGCCAGGTGGAGTTGTAGGCCTCCCCGTTAATCTGCACTCTTCCTGGCTACCTTGCTATCAGCGGTTAAAAGTAGCCCACGTCCCTGAGTATACCGTGTGGTGCTCACCCGTATGGCTGGTGACTTGGGGCCTTCTGTTAGCCTCCGCTCCTGGATGGCGGCGCTGGTCCCTTCTCTGTGACTGAGCCTCCGGGCTTCTATGGCCAGAGGACCTGGAATCCCCTGCCGGCTGGTTTCTGCTGCTGGGTGTATATCAGTCCCCACAGCCTCGGACTCCTGTGTCCGGCTTTAGTATCTTCGTCCAGGGCGAACTCTGCTCAGCTCCAGCCCCTGGACTTCTGCTACTGCTCCTCCAGAGCTCCTGATCTCACTTTCCCTCTCTAGACTCTGACTCTGTCTGCAGCTTCACTCTGACTGCTCTAATCCCGCCCCAGACCCAGTTTAAAAGGGCAGATTCCTCCCCTCCCAGGTCTGGGCGGACCGTGTTGCATGCTTAGGGATCCTGACCAGAGAAACCTCCCACTTGCTCTCAGACATAATATCTCTATTACTGTGGCAACCAGACCCCTGGGGTGTCGCATTCCCCCCTAGTAAATTTTAGTACTCCGGGACTAAACACATTTTTTAAAGAAACATAAATACAAGGTATAACAATAACAAGACAACATATTTACAAGAAGCTTTAGTCTGTAGAGGTCACGGCGTTTCCGTGACCGGGTGTCCATATCACCCAAGGTGAAGTTTTAAGGGAAGTAGGGGACCTGTCCAAAGCAAACCCCTTGCGTTGTCCTTGGGCGTGGCTGCAAGGCTGGAGCTAGCTACTTTGGGCCGCCAGTAGGCCACGCCAGACAGGTTTTCTCTTCTGCGGCCATCTTCACAAGAGGCACCAAGGTGCAACTATCTACAAAACTGTTCCGGTTATCCAGTGTCCATAACCTGTTAGTCCAAATAAATCTGCAGGGTAACTGAGAAACATAATTAGTAACAGGCAACAAACATAAACCATAAACATTTTTCAATAAACAGTCAACTTTACAGTGCACTGGTTTAGATTCTCCAGCGAGCGGGCATCTGACCTTTAGTGACTCTAGTGGACCTACGGAGCTCACTAACTGGTTCTGCACTACAGGGTGTAGGAGGTGTTATGGGCAAGCTGGGCAGCTTTCTGCGCACTCTTTGGCTCACTAGGGGCACAGCAGGCTCACTACTAGCAGAGGGTTGATCCTCCTGTACTGCTGGTGTGGACTCTTCTGCCTCTTGGGCCGGCTGCTCTTCCAGCTCTACCGGTTCCTCTGTAGGCACTTGCGGGGCTGGCTGGAGAAAGGTGAGGACGGGTACTACGACAGCGCCGTTTACTTGTGTCCAAGACCGGGGGAAGTCTCCGAGTACAGTACTGATCATTTCTTCCCTTTCGTCTGCGGGTTGAGGGTTTTCTTGATCTTCTTCAGGGCTTTGCAGCTGCTCGGGACACTTCTTCAGGTGGTCTCTGGAGACAATGGCTGTGGTTTCTCCTCCATCCTTACTGATTACGCAGATTTTTGGGTTCTCATGGCTTGATGGCAGTACGGTGTACGGGTCTTTCTCCCACTGGTCGTCCAACTTGTGGAACCGCCTCTTCCTCTTCAAGACCTGCTCTCCAGGTACCAGGGGAACAGCGGGAGCATACTGGTTATAAGCCTTCTCTTGCCTTTCTCTAGCTTGAGACAGACTTCGCTCGACGCTCTCCTGTACTTTCCGATACTGCTGCTGCCGTTCTGTATCCCAGTCTGCCTCTGGCGAGGTGTCCTCAGGCATCAGGACTCCCATATCCAGGTCAATAGGCAGCTTACCAGGTCTTGCTCTCATTAGGTAAGCCGGGGTACAGTTGGTGGAACCTACAGGGATGTGGTTATACAGGTCCACCAGATCGGGCAGTTTCTCAGGCCACAGACTGCGTTCTTCCAGGGGCAATGTTTTTAGCAGATCTATCACCACCTGGTTCATCTTCTCGCAGAGTCCATTGGTTTGAGGGTGATAGGGCGTTGTTCTTATCTTCTTGCAGCCATACAGGTTGCAGAACTCCTGGAAGACCTCTGCTTCGAAGGCTGGTCCTTGGTCTGTCAACACTTGGTCCGGGTACCCGTGTGGACGGCAGAAGTGCTGCTGGAAGGCTCTAGCTGCTGTTTGAGCCGTTAAGTCCTTGACCGGGACCACCACCAGGAACCGGGAGTAATGATCTACGATTGTGAGGGCGTAGACATACCCAGATCTGCTTGGAGCCAGTTTCACATGGTCCAGGGCTACCAGTTCCAGTGGCTGTCTGGTGATGATGGGCTGCAAGGGGGTCTTCTGGCTGGCTCGGTCTTTTCTTCTCAGGTGGCACGGGCCACAGTCTCTGCACCACCTCTCGATGGCTCCTCTCATGCCTACCCAGTAGAACCGTTCACGCAACAAGAACTCCAGCTTCTTCCATCCGAAATGCCCTGCTCCGTTGTGGTATGCCTCCAGAACCATAGCCGCGTCTCGTCTTGGGACCACTACCTGCCAGGTCAACTCATGTGTTCGAGAGTTAACCATTCTCCGGCACAGCTTCTCCCTGTAGAGGAACAGCTTACTTTTCTCCTTCCACAGTTGCTTGGTCTCCTCTGGAACATCTGGGTCAAGACGGGCATCGGCCTGGGTCAGCATTTCCTTCACCAAATGGACTGCGGGATCACTGTCTTGCGTCTCCGCCCAGTTGTAGTGGGGCAAGGGATTGAACGTCACGGAGCACCTGTCCTTCACACGGTGGGAATACAGGGTAATCCCATGACGGTGGAACGCAGGGAGCTCAACTTCTTCCAGATCTTCTGGATCTTCCCCTACGTCCGGTAAGTTTGGCATTCTAGACAGGGCATCCGCGTTCGCATTTGATCGTCCTGCCCGGTATTTGATGGTGAATTCAAAGTTGGACAGGCGGGCCATCCATCTCTGTTCCAGGGCACCGAGCCTTGCAGTGTCCAGGTGTGTCAACGGGTTGTTATCTGTGTACACGGTGAATTTGGAGGAGGCAAGGTAATGCTTGAAACGTTCGGTCACTGCCCACACTACTGCCAGGAACTCCAGCTTGAATGAGCTATAATTCTCAGGGTTCCTCTCCGTGGGCCGTAGCTTTCGGCTGGCATAAGCGATTACCCGTTCTTTCCCTTGCTGGATATGGGACAGTACGGCTCCTAGCCCGATGTTGCTTGTGTTCGTGTGGAGGATAAAGGGCTGGCTGTAGTCTGGATATGCCAGGATTTCATCCCCCGTGAGGGCCATCTTCAGCTGGCAGAAGGACTCCTCTTCCAGCTTTTCCCACCTGAAGGGCGGCTTCTGGTTTTTGGCTTTCCGAGATTGACCTATCAGGAGGTCCTGCATAGGGGCTGCCATTTTGGTGAAACCGGGAATGAATCTTCGGTAGTAGCCTACCAACCCGAGGAACTGCCGCACTTCCTTTATGCTGGAGGGTCTTGGCCAGTCCTTAATTACGGTGATCTTATCAGGGTCGGGAGCCACTTCGTCAGCACTCACCACGTGTCCCAGGTACTGCACCTTTGGTTTCAGGAGGTGACACTTGGAGGGTTTCACATTTAGGCCGTAGTTTGCCAGAGCTTCAAACACTTCTGCCAGGTGTTTCAGGTGGTCCTTGTAGGTCTTGGAATAGACGATGACATCGTCCAGGTATAACAGGACCGTCTCGAAGTTCCGGTGTCCCAGACAGCATTCCATCAACCGTTGGAAGGTTCCTGGTGCGTTGCAGAGCCCGAACGGCATGCAGTTAAATTCACTGAGACCCATCGGGGTGGTGAATGCGGTCTTCTCCCGGTCCGCCTCTGCTACAGGAACCTGCCAGTACCCGCTAGTGAGATCCAAAGTAGAGAAGAAGTTAGCAGATTTTAATGCAGCTAAGGACTCTTCTATCCTTGGTAACGGGTACGCATCTTTGTGTGTGATACGGTTGACCTTCCTGTAGTCTACACACATTCTCATGGTGTTGTCTTTCTTTTTCACTAAGACTAGTGGAGCTGCCCAGGGGCTACAGCTGTCCCTGATTACCCCAGCCTCCTTCATGTCTCTAAGCATCCCCTTGGCGTGTTGATAGTGTGCAGGGGGTACGGGTTGGTATCTCTCCTTTATGGGAGGATGGTCTCCCGTTGGGATGTGATGTTCTACTCCCTTTACTCGCCCGAAGTCTAGCGGGTGTTTACTAAACACTCTCTCGTACTCTCGAACCACCCGATAGACTCCCTGTTTCTGGTGTGAAGGAGTGGAGTCAGTACCCAAATGCAGTTGCTGACACCAGTCCTCCATTGGTTTCTTAGAGCCGTTACCTTCCTCTGGTTGAGATGGAGGCAAGGGTTCCACGGCCTGTACAGAATTCTGGTTTATGGTGAACAATTTGGCTAGCGTGGCATACCGGGGCAGGTATACTTCTCTCTCCCCGATATTTATGATGCGAACGGGCACCCTCCCATGGCGTACATCGACCACCCCCCGTGCTGTCAAAATGGTGGGCCTACTGTCTGAGTAGACGGGTTCTACCATTGCTTGGTAGTCTCTACCTCTTAGACCAATAGCTGCCCGGCACCAAATCATCATCTCACTTTTTGGGGGCATGGCAATAGGGAACGGGTCACACATTCTCACGCTACCTATCTCACCACCAGATAGTTCCACCTGTTGCCGCTTCATCAGTGCCCGGATCTCTTTTTGGAGCACACGCTGCTGGCCGGAACTGGCGTTCTTGGCAACCTGCTGTAAAATGAGAATCACCTCTGCAAGACAATTTTCAATCACATTAGTTCCCAAGGTTATTCTAGGGTGACTCTCATGACGGTCTATGTCCACTATTATCAGTCCTTGTGCCGCCAGTTCGACTTTACCGATCTTAATGGTCACCTCTTTGAATCCCACCTGCGGCACGGGCTGACCATTGCTGGCGATGATACTCAGGTCGTCATCTGGGTAGCGGGTTATGTCCGAGTCATTCCAGTACTGCTTGAAGAGCACGTACGGGATAGTGGTGACCTGTGACCCGGTGTCTAGTAGGGCACTCATAGGAATGCCATCCAGTACCACAGGCAAGATTGGACGTCCCCCTACGTATTTATCACGCCAGTTTGATGGGCCTGATGGTCTTATGCCTGGGGGTTGGCCCTCTACCCCAGGTTGTGCCCGTTTAAATGACAGTACCTTGCCACATGTCCGGGTTGATTGCAGCGGCGGCAGATGGGTCGTCCGTCCTCGTTGTATCTGTTGCTGGGTCTTCCTCTGGCCGGTGGGGTCCTCCTCAGTCGGTGCCACGGGACGTCCTCCGGTCCGGATGCCAGCTGGATCTTTCCTGGAGAAGAGACCTGTAAAGACTGCACAGTTCTGGTTAGCGCGGCAACACTCTTAGTCAGCTCTTGGACCTGATGGTGCAGGTCTGTAGCCGGGTCACTGTTTAAAGCCTGCGCATCAGCTCCCACAGGCCCTGCAGACAAGGGCGCCGTCTCCTGGTGGTTAGTGATAGCAGGGCGCCTGTGGGTAACAGCGCCACCTGGTGCCAGTTCTCGGAGCACCCGGATGTTTCTGTCATTGAACTGTGCAAAGTCCAGGTCAGGGTCCTGTAAGGCCATTGCCCGCAACTGGGTTCGGTGGGCATTGCACAGTAGACCCTCAATAAATTGTTCAGTCAACAGCTTATCTTCATTTCCCACGCTGTCAGGGTCTGCCTGCTTAATGGCTCTCAGGGCCTCTTGTAGGTTTAGAGCATAGTCTCTTATACTCTCATGTGCTCGCTGTTTGCACCCATAAAATCTTAGTTTTATTTCGGCTGAGGTGCGGGTGTCAAATGTGTCTTTCAGCCGGGTTAGTATGTCTCTGACAGTCCTCTTCCTCCCAGGTGGCCAGGGCTTTACCTCCCTTTGGGCTGCCCCGATTAATTGGGCCACCAGGATGCTCACTTTTTGCCCTTCTGTGAGGGGGTACACCTGGAAGAGGCTATCCAGTCTTTCTCTAAAGTCATTTAGAGTATGTGACTCCCCTGAGTACTGGGGTAGCCAGGTTGCCCCCGGGATATAGGGCATGGTGAATGGCATGACTGCTGCAGCGGTTGCGCTGGCGGTGGCTGTGGCAGTGGAGCTCCCCTCGGTATCCGGCATCCTCCTCCCCCCTAGTGGACCGTGGCCTACCTTGCGATGCTCTTCTTCCGTAGGCCGCGGCTCCGCAGTCGCAGTTGAGGACCTGGCGTCGCGCTCCGATGACGTCAGCGTCGCTCTTCCTTCCTTCCAGAACCTTGCGCAGCGTCAGAGCGTGGGGCGGAGCTTCGGATCTCGCGCGCTTTCGGCGTCCACGCCCCTCTTCTTCCCGTGCGGCGTCCCGAAGATGGCGTCCGAAGGCGGGAAGCAGCTGCGGATGGCGGGAAGAAGGCAGAAGACGGCTGGAAACGGTCCAAGATGGCGTCTGATGGCGGGAATCGGCTCCGGATGGCGGGAAACGACTCCGGACGGCGGGAAACTTCACCACAGGTAAGTACAAAAGTCTCTTTTTCAGGCACGCAGTACCCGGTGGTTGCGGGCACGAAATCCTGCCGAATACGCCAAAGTTGACGCGCCCCCTGGGCCTGTGCTGCTGCTGCTGTGCAGGGGGAATACCCGGAGCCGGATCGCTGGGGGTTGTAGTTCTCCGTGGCGGTGACCCGGTCCGTGCCCAGGGCGGTCAAACCAGTGGCAGTCTATTTGTATTGTAATAAGTGTCCGACTACGCCACCCGTGGATTGCGGTCAGTGGGGACCGCCGCTGCGCTGCCGACCGCTGAGGCTGATGTTGGTTGCGCAGCCGAGTATGGGATAACTCCCCACGGGAGGAGTATTGCCTCAGGGCAGCTAATGTGGAAGATGATGGGAGTGATGGTGTGAGGGTCCCAGTGCTAATGGTGCTGGAGCGGCAAGGAATCACAGAGACGTGTGGTGCAGTTCAGGGTATTTACTGATGGTACAAGGCAGACCCTCCCGGGAGTACTGGCTAGTATAAGGGGCCTGGTCAGTCTGCGAGCAAGCAGGAGTTCCCCTGGCCAGGTGGAGTTGTAGGCCTCCCTGTTAATCTGCACTCTTCCTGGCTACCTTGCTATCAGCGGTTACAGGTAGCCCACGTCCCTGAGTATACCGTGTGGTGCTCACCCGTATGGCTGGTGACTTGGGGCCTTCTGTTAGCCTCCGCTCCTGGATGGCGGCGCTGGTCCCTTCTCTGTGACTGAGCCTCCGGGCTTCTATGGCCAGAGGACCTGGAATCCCCTGCCGGCTGGTTTCTGCTGCTGGGTGTATATCAGTCCCCACAGCCTCGGACTCCTGTGTCCGGCTTTAGTATCTTCGTCCAGGGCGAACTCTGCTCAGCTCCAGCCCCTGGACTTCTGCTACTGCTCTTCCAGAGCTCCTGATCTCACTTTCCCTCTCCAGACTCTGACTCTGTCTGCAGCTTCACTCTGACTGCTCTAATCCCGCCCCAGACCCAGTTTAAAAGGGCAGATTCCTCCCCTCCCAGGTCTGGGCGGACCGTGTTGCATGCTTAGGGATCCTGACCAGAGAAACCTCCCACTTGCTCTCAGACATAATATCTCTATTACTGTGGCAACCACACCCCTGGGGTGTCGCACATCTAGCCCGGAAAATAATTTTGGGGCTCCGAGATGCGCAAGACACATAAGTGCCTTCTTGCTGCACTACCTGCAGCATGACCCTCATATTGTCAGAATTCGAAGTAATCATGACTACTGGGTTGCCACACTCTTAGATCCCCCAAACTTTTCGATCAACCTTTTCATTTTAATAAAGACCAAAAAAATGGTCATTTTTGAAATTATAAGCATTAGCAGGTTATTAGAAACTGAAATCAAACAGTTTTCAACTCAAAACTTTATTCTAGGTGATGTTACATTTTCACATAGGACCCCTTGTTCGAAAGGAGCTTCTGAACTCTCTCGTCCATTGAATTTGTCAGGTTTTGGATGGTTTCTGCTTCAATTGTTTTGCATGAGGACAGAATACCCTCCCATAGCTGTTGCTTAGATGTGAACTGCCTCCCGCCATCATAGACACTCCTTTTGATGATGCTCCAGAGGTTCTGAATGGGGTAGAGGTCAGGGGAGCATGGGGGTCACACCATAAGTTTGTCCCCTTTTATGCCCATCAGCCAGAGATGCAGATGTTTTATGTGCAGCATGAGATGGTGCATTATCATGCAAAAAAATGATCTTGGTGTGAAATACATGGTTCTTCTTCTTGAACCATGGCAGGAAGTGCTGTTTGAGAAAATCCACATACATTATGGAGTTCATCTTTAGCGCCTTCAGGGATCCTAAAGGGGCCGACAATCTCTCTCCCCATGATTCCAGCCCAAAACATTACTCCACCTCCTCCTTGTTGGCGCTGTAGCCGTGTTTGCGTGGGGTGTCCATCAACCAGCCATCCTCCACTCCATCCATCTGGACCATCGAGCGCTGCACGGCACTCATCCGTGAACAAAACAGTTTTGAAATCAGTCTTCATGTAATGTTTGGCCCACTGGAGCCGTTTCTGCTTGTGTGAAGTGGATAGAGGAGGTCGACAGGATGGCATATGCACAGCTGCAAACCTCTGAAGGACCCTGCATCTTGTTGTTCGGGGGACGTTGGAGGCACCAGCAGCTTCAAAAACTTGTCTGCTGCTATGACAAGGCTTTTTTGCCGCTGCTCTTTTAACCTGACGTAATTGCCTGTAGGAAAGAGTCCTCAATTTGCCCTTATCAGCACGCACACGTGTGTACTGTGAATCAGCTACATACTTCTTGATTGCCAAGACACTTCATCCTGATCATCGCACAATGTTGATTGTAGTCATGCCTTGACCTAAACACTCCACAATTTGTTGCTTCTCAGCAGCCGACACATCCTTTTTCTTTCCCATTTTGGCAGAAAATGTAGGCTGCTTAATAATGTGAGACAGCCTTCTTAAGTAGTCTTGCCTTTCATTGGACACACCTGCCAAACTAATTAGCACAGGTGTCTGCAATTGCTTACAGTGATATAAAGAGCCCTGACACACATCACCATCAATGAGTTTAACTGACAAACAAACAAATTCTTCCCTTATCACTCCTAAACACTTTTTGCATAATAATTTGGAACACAGTGTACATGTGCTTTTCCACAAAACACCAGTGGTTCACGTAGTGAATCTTACAGTTCTAACTTGCCAACCGTGGTCTGTATGGAGTTGTTCAATAAAGGGCCCAAAATTAAGATAACATAGATGGGAGAGGTCTCTATGAATAGGAATTCCTAAGTATTTGATACCCTGTGAGGGCCAGGCAAAGGGAAAGTTGGACTGGATGGAATCCTATATGGATTTGGGGAGGGAGATATCGAGGGCCTCAGACTTCGCTGCATTGATTTTAAAATTTGACCATGTAACAAAGTGATCTATTTCAGCCATAACAGCATGGATGGATATATGTGATTGAGTGATATATACTAGGACATCATCAGCAAATAGAGAGCACTTGTACTCGGTGCCTCCCACCTCAATCCACCTAATATTGGGGTTATGGCGAATTGATGAGAGCAGGTGCTCCGTCACTAGGATGTATAAGAGAGGGGACAGAGGACATCCCTGCCTTGTCCCATTGGTGATTGTGAAAGGTGATGAAAATGTTCTGATGCACCCCCTGGGCCTTGGGACACCCGGAGCCGGACCCTTTTTGGTGGATGCTGGTGGTTGTAGTCTTCGTGGCGGCGACCCGGTTCCGTGGCTCAGGGTGGTCAAACCAGTGGCGGAACTATTTATGTGGTTTTGATGTTTAAATGTCCGACTACGCCACCCGTGGATTGCTGTCAGAGTGAACCGCCGCTGCAGGGCAGACCGCTGAGGCTGGTGTTGTGGGTGCAGCAGAGCGTAGCATAACTCCCCACGGGAGGAGTATAGCCTCAGGGCAGTGTATGCGGAGGATGGGGGTGATGGTGCAGGGCAGCAGCAGTAACGACACGGAGTCAGTGATGCAGTCCAGGGCCTTTACTCACAGTTCTTATTATCCAGACCACGTCTGCAGGTAGCGGCTGCCCACGTCGTACTGTGCTCACCAGGTGAGGGGCTCAGACAACTCCCAGATAACTTTGGAGCGCTTCACAGGACCCCCTTTGTGTGTCCTTTGTCTGGCCTTTCTTACCAACCCTTCTGTCCGGCTGCCTCGGGCCTCCTCTTGGTAACTTGGCGCCAGTTTCCCTGACCCTATGTGCTGCCCTCCTAGCGGTTGTAGCGAGGGGCTGCGCCACATAAAATGTCACAGCCTCTGGTTTCTAGCTGAGGGTCGTTTCCTGCCTCCACTAGTTTCGGGGACTGGTCTCCCCCTTTGGCCTGACCCCTCCACGCAGGTGGATTCGGGCGTGCGGTGGCGACTCGCTCGTCCGCACCCCTGGGATCCCTTCGTTCCTCGTTCCTGGAGCCTTCTCCGCTCCTCTTCCTTCCTTCTCCCTCTTCCAGGCCTGGGCCTCTGTTACTAGGCCCGCCTCCGGAGCAAAGCTCACGCAGAGCCCCTGCTCCCTGCCACTTCTGCTCAGACTTCTCTGCACTGAACTAAGATGGTGCCCACCTTTTATACTCCCTTCTCAATGCACCCAGGAACTGCTTCCTTCCTGCTCCTGCACTACAGGGTTCCCCTTCCTCAGTGTTCCCTCCCCCCACTCCAGTCAGGGACAGGGACTGTCGTGCCCATCTCAGGGGCATATTGGTCGCCCTGCCCCACGGCAATGTGGTGTAATGCATGCAGGTGTCGGGTCCTGATCCACACTCCATCCTTACCTGAGAGTGAGATATCACACCTCTGGGTGAGGTGCAATACCTCTGTAGCAACCGAGCCCTCAGGGTGCTACAGTTCCATTTATCTTCAGCCTAGGTGACGTATTGCGATACAGGGCCGTGATTTTGGCTATAAAAGGGTCCCCTAGACCCCTACTCCAAGCTTTTTAAGAGAATCATATATGGCGTGCCAGGAGACTCTATGGAATGCTTTCTCAGCATCCAACGAGAGTATCTAATTACAAATTTTTAACTGCATCTAGCCCAGGAAATACTTTGTGCCTAGTAGCAGTGTCTGCTAGTCAGCGGATTATCCCGGCTGTTAAGCAAGCTACACCACCTGTAGTTTGGACACTTAATTTTTTTAAAGGAAATGCTTCGGGACCACGGGATACTCAGTGAAGAGCATCAGGAGGCACCCCAAGGCATAGGGGCTGGGACTGACAGTAGGATGCCTTGCGGTGGACAGCCGAGCTCGATCCTTATAAAAGCTTTTTAACTGCAGCAGCTTTAGTGGACACTACTGGAGCTGGAATTACGCGGCTGCTGGCATGAGACTTGCCCTCCAATAGATCCTTGTAAATGGATTTAAAGTGTATTCATTCAAATTAGAGAGACAATTTAAATTAAAAAGCTTAGAGCTGCCTCCACCACAGGGGGGCTCTCTCGACCCACCAGCGGACAGGCACCAGTATTGGGAGAGGGGGGCTGGCCGTCAGGGTTCACCGCGGCTCTGGCACAAACCCGGCGACACGGAGGTGGCACGGGCAGGAGCGGACTGAACGTGTCGGCTTCTCACTTTTTGGATTTTAGAAGGGCATGACATGCCTATATCTGTGTCTCCCCCTCCTTTTACTCCTCCACCTCTTTTCTTTTCGCATGACTATATGTACTTGTCACTTTTCCATGTGTTAGTTGTGTCTTCTGAGCAGTTTGTCAGCTTTTGGACACCTTTGAAGGTGTTTTCTATGTGTTTCTATGTGTTTTTGTTTGCCTGCCATTGGTTTTAACGGTGTTCGAAGGTGTTCGACGAACCGAACCGAACTCGAACACTACGGGGGTGGCTCAACACTAGTACTGTGACCTCACTATGTGCGTTATCTATGTACTGTGACCTCACTATGTGCATTATCTATGTACTGTGACATCACTATGTGCATTAACTATGTACTGTGACATCACTATGTGTATTATCTCTGTAATGTGACCTCACTATGTGCATTATCTATGTACTGTGACATCACTATGTGCATTAACTATGTACTGTGACATCACTATGTGTATTATCTCTGTAATGTGACATCACTGTGTTTATTATCTCTCTACTGTAACATCACTATGTGTATTATCTCTGTAATGTGACATCACTGTGTTTATTATCTCTCTACTGTGACCTCACTATGTGCATTATCTCTGTACTGTGACCTCACTATTTGCATTATATCTATACTGTGACATCACTATGTGTGTTATCTCTGTAATGTGACATCACTGTGATTATTATCTCTGTACTGTGACATCACTATGTGTTTTATCTATGTAATGTGACATCACTGTGTGCATTATCTCTCTACTGTGATATCACTATGTGCATTATCTATGTACTGTGACCTCACTATGTGTATTATCTCTGTAATGTGACATCACTGTGTTTATTATCTCTCTACTGTGACCTCACTATGTGCATTATCTATGTACTGTGACCTCACTATGTGCATTATCTCTGTAATGTGACATCACTGTGTTTATTATCTCTCTACTGTGACCTCACTATGTGCATTATCTATGTACTGTGACCTCACTATGTGCATTATCTATGTACTGTGACCTCACTATGTGCATTATCTATGTACTGTGACATCACTATGTGCATTATCTCTGTGCTGTGACATCACTATGTGTATTATCTCTGTAATGTGACATCACTGTGTTTATTATCCCTGTACTGTGACATCACTATGTGTATTATCTCTGTAATGTGACATCACTGTGTTTATTATCTCTCTACTGTGACATCACAATGTGCATTATCTCTGTGCTGTGACATCACTATGTGTATTATCTCTGTAATGTGACATCACTGTGTTTATTATCTCTGTACTGTGACATCAATATGTGTATTATCTCTGTAATGTGACATCACTGTGTTTATTATCTCTCTACTGTGACCTCACTATGTGCATTACCTCTGTACTGTGACCTCACTATGTGCATTATCTATGTACTGTGACCTCACTATGTGCATTATCTCTTTACTGTGACATCACTATGTGTATTGTCTCTGTAACGTGACATCACTGTGTTTATTATCTCTCTACTGTGACCTCACTATGTGCATTATCTCTGTACTGTGACCTCACTATGTGCATTATCTATGTAACGTTACCTCACTATGTGTATTATCTCTGTAATGTGACATCACTGTATTTATTATCTCTGTAATGTGACATCACTATGTGCATTATCTCTGTACTGTGACATCACTATGTGCATTATCTCTGTACTGTGACATCACTATGTGCATTATCTATGTACTGTGACATCACTATGTGCATTATCTCTGTACTGTGACCTCGCTATGTGCGTTATCTATGTACTGTGACCTCACTATGTGCATTATCTATGTACTGTGACATCACTATGTGTATTATCTCTGTAATGTGATATCACTGTGTTTATTATCTCTCTACTGTGACCTCACTATGTGCATTATCTCTGTAATGGGACATCACTATGTGCATTATCTATGTAATGTGACATCACTGTATTTATTATCTCTGTAATGTGACATCACTATGTGCATTATCTCTGTACTGTGACCCCACTACGTGCATTATCTCTGTACTGTGACCTCACTATGTGCATTATCTCTGCACTGTGACATCACTATGTGTATTATCAATGTACTGTGACATCACTATGTGCATTATCTCTGTGCTGTGACATCACTGTGTTTATTATCTCTCTACTGTGACCTCACTATGTGCATTATCTCTGTAATGTGACATCACTGTGTTTATTATCTCTCTACTGTGACCTCACTATTTGCATTATCTCTATACTGTGACATCACTATGTGTATTATCTCTGTAATGTGACATCACTGTTTTTATTATCTCTGTACTGTAACATCACTATGTGTATTATCTCTGTAATGTGACATCACGGTGTTTATTATCTCTCTACTGTGACATCAATATGTGCATTATCTATGTACTGTGACCTCACTATGTGTATTATCTCTGTAATGTGACATCTCTGTGTTTATTTTCTCTCTACTGTGACCTCACTATGTGCATTATCTCTGTACTGTTACCTCACTATATGCATTATCTCTGTACTGTGACCTCACTATGTGCATTATCTATGTACTGTGACCTCACTATGTGCATTATCTATGTAATGTGACATCTCTGTGTTTATTATCTCTCTACTGTGACCTCACTATGTGCATTATCTATGTAACGTTACCTCACTATGTGTATTATCTCTGTACTGTGACATCACTATGTGTATTATCTCTGTAATGTGACATCACTATGTGCGTTATCTATGTACTATGACCTCACTATGTGCATTATCTATGTACTGTGACATCACTATGTGCATTATCTATGTACTGTGACATCACTATGTGTATTATCTCTGTAATGTGACATCTCTGTGTTTATTATCTCTCTACTGTGACCTCACTATGTGCATTATCTATGTAACGTTACCTCACTATGTGTATTATCTCTGTACTGTGACATCACTATGTGTATTATCTCTGTAATGTGACATCACTATGTGCGTTATCTATGTACTATGACCTCACTATGTGCATTATCTATGTACTGTGACATCACTATGTGCATTATCTATGTACTGTGACATCACTATGTGTATTATCTCTGTAATGTGACATCACTGTGTTTATTATCTCTCTACTGTGTCCTCACTATGTCCATTATCTCTGTACTGTGACTTCACTATGTGCATTATCTATGTATTGTGACCTCATTATGTGCATTATCTATGTACTGTGACATCACTATGTGCATTATCTATGTACTGTGACATCACTATGTGTATTATCTCTGTAACGTGACATCACTGTGTTTATTATCTCTCTACTTTGACCTCACTATGTGCATTATCTCTGTACTGTGACATCACTATGTGTATTATCTCTGTAATGTGACATCACTGTGTTTATTATCTCTCTACTGTGACATCACTATGTGCATTATCTCTGTGCTGTGACATCACTATGTGTGTTATCTCTGTAATGTGACATCACTGTGATTATTATCTCTGTACTGTTATCTCACTATGTGCATTATCTATGTACTGTTACCTCACTATGTGCATTATCTATGTACTGTGACGTCACTGTATTTATTATCTCTGTAATGTGACATCACTATGTGCATTATCTTTGTACTGTGACATCACTATGTGCATTATCTATGTACTGTGACGTCACTATGTGCATTATATTTGTACTGTGACATCACTATGTGCATTATCTATTTACTGTGACCTCACTATGTGCATTATCTATGTACTGTGACATCACTATGTGCGTTATCTATGTACTGTGACCTCACTATGTGCATTGTCTATTTACTGTGATCTCACTATGTGCATTATCTCTGTATTGTGACCTCACTATGTGCGTTATCTATGTACTGTGACCTCACTATGTGCGTTAGCTATGTACTGTGACCTCACTATGTGCATTATCTCTGTAATGTGACATCACTGTGTTTATTATCTCTCTACTGTGACCTCACTATTTGCATTATCTCTATACTGTGACATCACTATGTGTATTATCTCTGTAATGTGACATCACTGTGTTTATTATCTCTGTACTGTAACATCACTATGTGTATTATCTCTGTAATGTGACATCACGGTGTTTATTATCTCTCTACTGTGACATCACTATGTGCATTATCTCTGTACTGTTACCTCACTATGTGCATTATCTATGTACTGTGACCTCACTATGTGCATTATCTATGTACTCTGACCTCACTATGTGTATTATCTCTGTAATGTGACATCTCTGTGTTTATTTTCTCTTTACTGTGACATCACTATGTGTATTGTCTCTGTAACGTGACATCACTGTTTATTATCTCTCTACTGTGACCTCACTATGTGCATTATCTATGTAACGTTACCTCACTAAGTGCATTATCTCTGTACTGTGACCTCACTATGTGCATTATCTATGTAACGTTACCTCACTATGTGTATTATCTCTGTAATGTGACATCACTATGTGCGTTATCTATGTACTATGACCTCACTATGTGCATTATCTATGTACTGTGACATCACTATGTGCATTATCTATGTACTGTGACATCACTATGTGTATTATCTCTGTAATGTGACATCACTGTGTTTATTATCTCTCTACTGTGTCCTCACTATGTCCATTATCTCTGTACTGTGACTTCACTATGTGCATTATCTATGTATTGTGACCTCACTATGTGCATTATCTATGTACTGTGACATCACTATGTGCATTATCTATGTACTGTGACATCACTATGTGTATTATCTCTGTAACGTGACATCACTGTGTTTATTATCTCTCTATTTGACCTCACTATGTGCATTATCTCTGTACTGTGACATCACTATGTGTATTATCTCTGTAATGTGACATCACTATGTGTATTATCTATGTATTGTGACCTCACTATGTGCATTATCTCTCTACTGTGACATCACTATGTGCATTATCTCTGTGCTGTGACATCACTATGTGTGTTATCTCTGTAATGTGACATTACTATATGCATTATCTATTTACTGTGATCTCACTATGTGCATTATCTATGTACTGTGACGTCACTGTATTTATTATCTCTGTAATGTGACATCACTATGTGCATTATCTTTGTACTGTGACATCACTATGTGCATTATCTATGTACTGTGACGTCACTATGTGCATTATATTTGTACTGTGACATCACTATGTGCATTATCTATTTACTGTGACCTCACTATGTGCATTATCTATGTACTGTGACATCACTATGTGCGTTATCTATGTACTGTGACCTCACTATGTGCATTATCTATTTACTGTGATCTCACTATGTGCATTATCTCTGTATTGTGACCTCACTATGTGCGTTATCTATGTACTGTGACCTCACTATGTGCGTTAGCTATGTACTGTGACCTCACTATGTGCATTATCTATGTACTCTGACCTCACTATGTGCATTATCTCTGTACTGTGACCTCACTGTGTTTATTATCTCTCTACTGTGACCTCACTATGTGCATTATCTCTGTACTGTGACCTCACTATGTGCATTATCTCTGTACTGTGACCTCACTATGTGCATTATCTCTGTACTGTGACCTCACTATGTGCATTATCTATGTACTGTGACCTCACTATGTGCATTATCTATGTACTGTGACCTCACTATGTGCATTATCTATGTCCTGTGACATCACTATGTTCATTATCTCTGTGCTGTGACATCACTATGTGTATTATCTTTGTAATGTGACATCACTGTGTTTATTATCTCTCTACTGTGACCTCACTATTTGCATTATCTCTATACTGTGACATCACTATGTGTATTATCTCTGTAATGGGACATCACTGTGTTTATTATCTCTTTACTGTGACCTCACTATGTGCATTATCTCTGTAATATGACATCACTGTCTTTATTATCTCTCTACTGTGACCTCACTATGTGCATTATCTCTGTACTGTGACCTCACTATGTGCATTATCTATGTACTGTGACCTCACTATGTGCATTATCTATGTGCTTTGACATCACTATGTGCAGTATCTCTGTGCTGTGACATCACTGTGTTTATTATCCCTGTACTGTAACATCACTATGTGTATTATCTTTGTAATGTGACATCACTGTGTTTATTATCTCTCTACTGTGACCTCACTATTTGCATTATCTCTATATTCTGACATCACTATGTGTATTATCTCTGTAATGTGACATCACTGTGTTTATTATCTCTCTACTGTGACATCACTATGTGTATTATCTCTGTAATGTGACATCACTGTGTTTATTATCTCTCTACTGTGACCTCACTATGTGCATGATCTATGTACTGTGACCTCACTATGTGCATTATCTATGTACTGTGACATCACTATGTGCATTATCTCTGTGCTGTGACATCACTATGTGTATTATCTCTGTAATGTGGCATCACTGTGTTTATTATCCCTGTACTGTAACATCACTATGTGTATTATCTCTGTAATGTGACATCACTCTGTTTATTATCTCTCTACTGTGACATCACTATGTGCATTATCTCTGTAATGTGACATCACTGTGTTTATTATCTCTGTACTGTGACATCAATATGTGTATTATCTCTGTAACGTGACATCACTGTGTTTATTATCTCTGTACTGTGACCTCACTATGTGCATTATCTATGTACTGTGACATCACTATGTGCATTATCTATGTACTGTGACCTCACTATGTGCATTATCTCTGTACTGTGACATCACTATGTGCATTATCTATGTACTGTGACATCACTATGTGCATTATCTCTGTACTGTGACCTCACTATGTGCATTATCTCTGTACTGTGACATCACTATGTGCGTTATCTATGTACTGTGACCTCACTATGTGCATTATCTATGTACTGTGACATCACTATGTGTATTATCTCTGTAATGTGATATCACTGTGTTTATTATCTCTCTACTGTGACCTCACTATGTGCATTATCTATGTAATGTGACATCACTGTATTTATTATCTCTGTAATGTGACATCACTATGTGCATTATCTTTGTACTGTGACATCACTATGTGCATTATCTATGTACTGTGACGTCACTATGTGCATTATATTTGTACTGTGACATCACTATGTGCATTATCTATTTACTGTGACCTCACTATGTGCATTATCTATGTACTGTGACATCACTATGTGCGTTATCTATGTACTGTGACCTCACTATGTGCATTATCTATTTACTGTGACCTCACTATGTGCATTATCTCTGTACTGTGACCTCACTATGTGCGTTATCTATGTACTGTGACCTCACTATGTGCATTATCTATGTACTGTGACATCACTATGTGCATTATCTCTGTACTCTGAACTCACTATGTGCATTATCTCTGTACTCTGACCTCACTATGTGCATTATCTATGTACTGTGACCTCACTATGTGAATTATCTCTGTAATGTGACATCACTGTGTTTATAATCTCTGTACTGTGACCTCACTATGTGTTTTATCTCTGTAATGTGACATCACTGTGTTTATTATCTCTCTACTGTGACCTCACTATGTGCATTATCTCTGTACTGTGACCTCACTATGTGTATTATCTCTGTAATGTGACATCACTGTATTTATTATCTCTGTAATGTGACATCACTATGTGCATTATCTTTGTACTGTGACATCACTATGTGCATTATCTATGTACTGTGACGTCACTATGTGCATTATCTATGTACTGTGACCTCACTATGTGCATTATCTATGTAATGTGACCTCACTATGTGTATTATCTCTGTACTGTGACCTCACTATGTGCATTATCTATGTACTGTGACCTCACTATGTGCGTTATCTATGTACTGTGACATCACTATGTGCATTATCTATGTACTGTGACATCACTATGTGTATTATCTCTCTAATGTGACATCACTGTGTTTATTATCTCTCTACTGTGACCTCACTATGTGCATTATCTCTGTACTGTGACCTCACTATGTGCATTATCAATGTACTGTGACATCACTATGTGCATTATCTCTGTGCTGTGACATCACTGTGTTTATTATCTCTCTACTGTGACCTCACTATGTGCATTATCTCTGTACTGTGACCTCACTATGTGCATTATCAATGTACTTTGACATCACTATGTGTATTATCTCTGTAATGTGACATCTCTGTGTTTATTTTCTCTCTACTGTGACCTCACTATGTGCATTATCTCTGTACTGTGACCTCACTATGTGCATTATCTATGTACTGTGACCTCACTATGTGCATTATCTCTGTACTGTGACCTCACTATGTGCATTATCTCTTTACTGTGACATCACTATGTGTATTGTCTCTGTAACGTGACATCACTGTGTTTATTATCTCTCTACTGTGACCTCACTATGTGCATTATCTATGTAACGTTACCTCACTATGTGTATTATCTCTGTAATGTGACATCACTGTATTTATTATCTCTGTAATGTGACATCACTATGTGCATTATCTCTGTACTGTGACCTCACTATGTGCATTATCTCTGTACTGTGACATCACTATGTGCATTATCTATGTACTGTGACATCACTATGTGCATTATCTCTGTACTGTGACCTCACTATGTGCATTATCTCTGTACTGTGACATCACTATGTGCGTTATCTATGTACTGTGACCTCACTATGTGCATTATCTATGTACTGTGACATCACTATGTGTATTATCTCTGTAATGTGATATCACTGTGTTTATTATCTCTCTACTGTGACCTCACTATGTGCATTATCTATGTACTGTGACCTCACTATGTGCATTATCTATGTACTGTGACCTCACTATGTGCATTATCTATGTACTGTGACATCACTATGTGCATTATCTCTGTGCTGTGACATCACTATGTGTATTATCTCTGTAATGTGACATCACTGTGTTTATTATCCCTGTACTGTGACATCACTATGGTATTATCTCTGTAATGTGACATCACTGTGTTTATTATCTCTCTACTGTGACCTCACTATGTGCATTATCTCTGTACTGTGACCTCACTATGTGTATTATCTCTGTAATGTGACATCACTGTATTTATTATCTCTGTAATGTGACATCACTATGTGCATTATCTTTGTACTGTGACATCACTATGTGCATTATCTATGTACTGTGACGTCACTATGTGCATTATCTATGTACTGTGACCTCACTATGTGCATTATCTATGTAATGTGACCTCACTATGTGTATTATCTCTGTACTGTGACCTCACTATGTGCATTATCTATGTACTGTGACCTCACTATGTGCGTTATCTATGTACTGTGACATCACTATGTGCATTATCTATGTACTGTGACATCACTATGTGTATTATCTCTCTAATGTGACATCACTGTGTTTATTATCTCTCTACTGTGACCTCACTATGTGCATTATCTCTGTACTGTGACCTCACTATGTGCATTATCAATGCACTGTGACATCACTATGTGCATTATCTCTGTGCTGTGACATCACTGTGTTTATTATCTCTCTACTGTGACCTCACTATGTGCATTATCTCTGTACGGTGACCTCACTATGTGCATTATCAATGTACTTTGACATCACTATGTGTATTATCTCTGTAATGTGACATCTCTGTGTTTATTTTCTCTCTACTGTGACCTCACTATGTGCATTATCTCTGTACTGTGACCTCACTATGTGCATTATCTATGTACTGTGACCTCACTATGTGCATTATCTCTGTACTGTGACCTCACTATGTGCATTATCTCTTTACTGTGACATCACTATGTGTATTGTCTCTGTAACGTGACATCACTGTGTTTATTATCTCTCTACTGTGACCTCACTATGTGCATTATCTATGTAACGTTACCTCACTATGTGTATTATCTCTGTAATGTGACATCACTGTATTTATTATCTCTGTAATGTGACATCACTATGTGCATTATCTCTGTACTGTGACCTCACTATGTGCATTATCTCTGTACTGTGACATCACTATGTGCATTATCTATGTACTGTGACATCACTATGTGCATTATCTCTGTACTGTGACCTCACTATGTGCATTATCTCTGTACTGTGACATCACTATGTGCGTTATCTATGTACTGTGACCTCACTATGTGCATTATCTATGTACTGTGACATCACTATGTGTATTATCTCTGTAATGTGATATCACTGTGTTTATTATCTCTCTACTGTGACCTCACTATGTGCATTATCTATGTACTGTGACCTCACTATGTGCATTACCTATGTACTGTGACCTCACTATGTGCATTATCTATGTACTGTGACATCACTATGTGCATTATCTCTGTGCTGTGACATCACTATGTGTATTATCTCTGTAATGTGACATCACTGTGTTTATTATCCCTGTACTGTGACATCACTATGTGTATTATCTCTGTAATGTGACATCACTGTGTTTATTATCTCTCTACTGTGACATCACAATGTGCATTATCTCTGTGCTGTGACATCACTATGTGTATTATCTCTGTAATGTGACATCACTATGTTTATTATCTCTGTACTGTGACATCAATATGTGTATTATCTCTGTAATGTGACATCACTGTGTTTATTATCTCTCTACTGTGACATCACTATGTGCATTACCTCTGTACTGTGACCTCATTATGTGCATTGTCTATGTACTGTGACCTCACTATGTGCATTATCTCTTTACTGTGACATCACTATGTGTATTGTCTCTGTAACGTGACATCACTGTGTTTATTATCTCTCTACTGTGACCTCACTATGTGCATTATCTCTGTACTGTGACCTCACTATGTGCATTATCTATGTAACATTACCTCACTATGTGTATTATCTCTGTAATGTGACATCACTGTATTTATTATCTCTGTAATGTGACATCACTATGTGCATTATCTCTGTACTGTGACATCACTATGTGCATTATCTCTGTACTGTGACATCACTATGTGCATTATCTCTGTACTGTGACCTCGCTATGTGCGTTATCTATGTACTGTGACCTCACTATGTGCATTATCTATGTACTGTGACATCACTATGTGTATTATCTCTGTATTGTGATATCACTGTGTTTATTATCTCTCTACTGTGACCTCACTATGTGCATTATCTCTGTAATGGGACATCACTATGTGCATTATCTATGTAATGTGACATCACTGTATTTATTATCTCTGTAATGTGACATCACTATGTGCATTATCTCTGTACTGTGACCCCACTACGTGCATTATCTCTGTACTGTGACCTCACTATGTGCATTATCTCTGCACTGTGACATCACTATGTGCATTATCTATGTACTGAGACATCACTATGTTCATTATCTCTGTACTGTGACCTCACTATGTGCATTATCTCTGTAATGGGACATCACTATGTGCATTATCTATGTAATGTTACCTCACTATGTGCATTATCTTTGTACTGTGACATCACTATGTGCATTATCTATGTACTGTGATGTCACTATGTGCATTATATTTGTACTGTGACATCACTATGTGCATTATCTATTTACTGTGACCTCACTATGTGCATTATCTATGTACTGTGACATCACTATGTGCGTTATCTATGTACTGTGACCTCACTATGTGCATTATCTATTTACTGTGACCTCACTATGTGCATTATCTCTGTACTGTGACCTCACTATGTGGGTTATCTATGTACTGTGACCTCACTATGTGCATTATCTATGTATTGTGACATCACTATGTGCATTATCTCTGTACTCTGACCTCACTATGTGCATTATCTCTGTACTCTGACCTCACTATGTGCATTATCTATGTACTGTGACCTCACTATGTGAATTATCTCTGTAATGTGACATCACTGTGTTTATAATCTCTGTACTGTGACCTCACTATGTGTTTTATCTCTGTAATGTGACATCACTGTGTTTATTATCTCTCTACTGTGACCTCACTATGTGCATTATCTCTGTACTGTGACCTCACTATGTTCATTATCTATGTAATGTGACCTCACTATGTGTATTATCTCTGTACTGTGACCTCACTATGTGCATTATCTATGTACTGTGACCTCACTATGTGCGTTATCTATGTACTGTGACATCACTATGTGCATTATCTCTCTACTGTGACCACACTATTTGCGTTATCTATGTACTGTGACCTCACTATGTGCATTATCTCTGTACTGTTATCTCACTATGTGCATTATCTATGTACTGTTACCTCACTATGTGCATTATCTATGTACTGTGACATCACTGTATTTATTATCTCTGTAATGTGACATCACTATGTGCATTATCTTTGTACTGTGACATCACTATGTGCATTATCTATGTACTGTGACGTCACTATGTGCATTATATTTGTACTGTGACATCACTATGTGCATTATCTATTTACTGTGACCTCACTATGTGCATTATCTATGTACTGTGACATCACTATGTGCGTTATCTATGTACTGTGACCTCACTATGTGCATTGTCTATTTACTGTGATCTCACTATGTGCATTATCTCTGTATTGTGACCTCACTATGTGCGTTATCTATGTACTGTGACCTCACTATGTGCGTTAGCTATGTACTGTGACCTCACTATGTGCATTATCTCTGTAATGTGACATCACTGTGTTTATTATCTCTCTACTGTGACCTCACTATTTGCATTATCTCTATACTGTGACATCACTGTGTATTATCTCTGTAATGTGACATCACTGTGTTTATTATCTCTGTACTGTAACATCACTATGTGTATTATCTCTGTACTGTGACATCACGGTGTTTATTATCTCTCTACTGTGACATCAATATGTGCATTATCTCTGTACTGTTACCTCACTATGTGCATTATCTATGTACTGTGACCTCACTATGTGCATTATCTATGTACTGTGACCTCACTATGTGTATTATCTTTGTAATGTGACATCTCTGTGTTTATTTTCTCTCTACTGTGACCTCACTATGTGCATTATCTCTGTACTGTGACTTCACTATGTGCATTTTCTATGTAACGTTACCTCACTATGTGCATTATCTCTGTACTGTGACCTCACTATGTGCATTATCTATGTAACGTTACCTCACTATGTGTATTATCTCTGTAATGTGACATCACTATGTGCGTTATCTATGTACTATGACCTCACTATGTGCATTATCTATGTACTGTGACATCACTATGTGCATTATCTATGTACTGTGACATCACTATGTGTATTATCTCTGTAATGTGACATCACTGTGTTTATTATCTCTCTACTGTGACCTCACTATGTCCATTATCTCTGTACTGTGACTTCACTATGTGCATTATCTATGTATTGTGACCTCACTATGTGCATTATCTATGTACTGTGACATCACTATGTGCATTATCTATGTACTGTGACATCACTATGTGTATTATCTCTGTAACGTGACATCACTGTGTTTATTATCTCTCTACTTTGACCTCACTATGTGCATTATCTCTGTACTGTGACATCACTATGTGTATTATCTCTGTAATGTGACATCACTGTGTTTATTACCTCTCTACTGTGACATCACTATGTGCATTATCTCTGTGCTGTGACATCACTATGTGTGTTATCTCTGTAATGTGACATCACTGTGATTATTATCTCTGTACTGTTATCTCACTATGTGCATTATCTATGTACTGTTACCTCACTATGTGCATTATCTATGTACTGTGACGTCACTGTATTTATTATCTCTGTAATGTGACATCACTATGTGCATTATCTTTGTACTGTGACATCACTATGTGCATTATCTATGTACTGTGACGTCACTATGTGCATTATATTTGTACTGTGACATCACTATGTGCATTATCTATTTACTGTGACCTCACTATGTGCATTATCTATGTACTGTGACATCACTATGTGCGTTATCTATGTACTGTGACCTCACTATGTGCATTATCTATTTACTGTGATCTCACTATGTGCATTATCTCTGTATTGTGACCTCACTATGTGCGTTATCTATGTACTGTGACCTCACTATGTGCGTTAGCTATGTACTGTGACCTCACTATGTGCATTATCTATGTACTCTGACCTCACTATGTGCATTATCTCTGTACTGTGACCTCACTGTGTTTATTATCTCTCTACTGTGACCTCACTATGTGCATTATCTCTGTACTGTGACCTCACTATGTGCATTATCTATGTAATGTGACCTCACTATGTGTATTATCTCTGTACTGTGACCTCACTATGTGCATTATCTATGTACTGTGACCTCACTATGTGCATTATCTTTGTACTGTGACATCACTATGTGCATTATCTCTGTACTGTGACCTCACTATGTGCATTATCTATGTACTGTGACCTCACTATGTGCGTTATCTGTGTACTGTGACATCACTATGTGCATTATCTCTCTACTGTGACCACACTATTTGCATTATCTATGTACTGTGACCTCACTATGTGCATTATCTATGTACTGTGACATCACTATGTGCATTATCTCTGTAATGTGACATCACTGTATTTATTATCTCTGTAATGTGACATCACTATGTGCGCTATCTATGTACTGTGACCTCACTATGTGCATTATCTATGTACTGTGACATCACTTTGTGCATTATCTATGTACTGTGACATCACTATGTGTATTATCTCTGTACTGTGACATCACTATGTGGATTATCTCTCTAATGTGACATCACTGTGTTTATTATCTCTCTACTGTGACCTCACTATGTGCATTATCTCTGTACTGTGACCTCACTATGTGCATTATCTCTGTACTGTGACCTCACTATGTGCATTATCTATGTACTGTGACCTCACTATGTGCATTATCTATGTGCTGTGACATCACTATGTTCATTATCTCTGTGCTGTGACATCACTATGTGTATTATCTCTGTAATGTGACATCACTGTGTTTATTATCCCTGTACTGTAACATCACTATGTGTATTATCTCTGTGCTGTGACATCACTATGTGTATTATCTTTGTAATGTGACATCACTGTGTTTATTATCTCTCTACTGTGACCTCACTATTTGCATTATCTCTATACTGTGACATCACTATGTGTATTATCTCTGTAATGGGACATCACTGTGTTTATTATCTCTTTACTGTGACCTCACTATGTGCATTATGTATGTACTGTGACCTCACTATATGCATTATCTCTGTACTCTGACCTCACTATGTGCATTATCTCTGTAATATGACATCACTGTCTTTATTATCTCTCTACTGTGACCTCACTATGTGCATTATCTCTGTACTGTGACCTCACTATGTGCATTATCTATGTACTGTGACCTCACTATGTGCATTATCTATGTGCTGTGACATCACTATGTGCAGTATCTCTGTGCTGTGACATCACTGTGTTTATTATCCCTGTACTGTAACATCACTATGTGTATTATCTTTGTAATGTGACATCACTGTGTTTATTATCTCTCTACTGTGACCTCACTATTTGCATTATCTCTATATTCTGACATCACTATGTGTATTATCTCTGTAATGTGACATCACTGTGTTTATTATCTCTCTACTGTGACATCACTATGTGTATTATCTCTGTAATGTGACATCACTGTGTTTATTATCTCTCTACTGTGACCTCACTATGTGCATGATCTATGTACTGTGACCTCACTATGTGCATTATCTATGTACTGTGACATCACTATGTGCATTATCTCTGTGCTGTGACATCACTATGTGTATTATCTCTGTAATGTGACATCACTGTGTTTATTATCCCTGTACTGTAACATCACTATGTGTATTATCTCTGTAATGTGACATCACTCTGTTTATTATCTCTCTACTGTGACATCACAATGTGCATTATCTCTGTGCTGTGACATCACTATGTGTATTATCTCTGTAATGTGACATCACTGTGTTTATTATCTCTGTACTGTGACATCAATATGTGTATTATCTCTGTAACGTGACATCACTGCGTTTATTATCTCTGTAATGTGACATCACTATGTGCATTATCTCTGTACTGTGACCTCACTATGTGCATTATCTATGTAACGTTACCTCACTATGTGTATTATCTCTGTAATGTGACATCACTGTATTTATTATCTCTGTAATGTGACATCACTATGTGCATTATCTCTGTACTGTGACATCACTATGTGCATTATCTATGTACTGTGACATCACTATGTGCATTATCTCTGTACTGTGACCTCACTATGTGCATTATCTCTGTACTGTGACATCACTATGTGCGTTATCTATGTACTGTGACCTCACTATGTGCATTATCTATGTACTGTGACATCACTATGTGTATTATCTCTGTAATGTGACATCACTGTATTTATTATCTCTGTAATGTGACATCACTATGTGCATTATCTTTGTACTGTGACATCACTATGTGCATTATCTATGTACTGTGACGTCACTATTTGCATTATATTTGTACTGTGACATCACTATGTGCATTATCTATTTACTGTGACCTCACTATGTGCATTATCTATGTACTGTGACATCACTATGTGCGTTATCTATGTACTGTGACCTCACTATGTGCATTATCTATTTACTGTGACCTCACTATGTGCATTATCTCTGTACTGTGACCTCACTATGTGCGTTATCTATGTACTGTGACCTCACTATGTGCATTATCTATGTACTGTGACATCACTATGTGCATTATCTCTGTACTCTGAACTCACTATGTGCATTATCTCTGTACTCTGACCTCACTATGTGCATTATCTATGTACTGTGACCTCACTATGTGAATTATCTCTGTAATGTGACATCACTGTGTTTATAATCTCTGTACTGTGACCTCACTATGTGTTTTATCTCTGTAATGTGACATCACTGTGTTTATTATCTCTCTACTGTGACCTCACTATGTGCATTATCTCTGTACTGTTACCTCACTATGTGCATTATCTATGTAATGTGACCTCACTATGTGTATTATCTCTGTACTGTGACCTCACTATGTGCATTATCTATGTAATGTGACCTCACTATGTGTATTATCTCTGTACTGTGACCTCACTATGTGCGTTATCTATGTACTGTGACATCACTATGTGCATTATCTCTCTACTGTGACCACACTATTTGCGTTATCTATGTACTGTGACCTCACTATGTGCATTATCTATGTACTGTGACATCACTATGTGCATTATCTATGTACTGTGACATCACTATGTGTATTATCTCTCTAATGTGACATCACTGTGTTTATTATCTCTCTACTGTGACCTCACTATGTGCATTATCTCTGTACTGTGACCTCACTATGTGCATTATCAATGTACTGTGACATCACTATGTGCATTATCTCTGTGCTGTGACATCACTGTGTTTATTATCTCTCTACTGTGACCTCACTATGTGCATTATCTCTGTACTGTGACCTCACTATGTGCATTATCAATGTACTTTGACATCACTATGTGTATTATCTCTGTAATGTGACATCACTGTGTTTATTATCTCTCTACTGTGACATCAATATGTGTATTATCTCTGTAATGTGACATCTCTGTGTTTATTTTCTCTCTACTGTGACCTCACTATGTGCATTATCTCTGTACTGTGACCTCACTATGTGCATTATCTATGTACAGTGACCTCACTATGTGCATTATCTCTGTACTGTGACCTCACTATGTGCATTATCTCTGTAATGTGACATCACTGTATTTATTATCTCTGTAATGTGACATCACTATGTCCATTATCTCTGTACTGTGACCTCACTATGTGCATTATCTCTGTACTGTGACATCACTATGTGCATTATCTATGTACTGTGACATCACTATGTGCATTATCTCTGTACTGTGACCTCACTATGTGCATTATCTCTGTACTGTGACATCACTATGTGCGTTATCTATGTACTGTGACCTCACTATGTGCATTATCTATGTACTGTGACATCACTATGTGTATTATCTCTGTAATGTGATATCACTGTGTTTATTATCTCTCTGCTGTGACCTCACTATGTGCATTATCTATGTAATGTGACATCACTGTATTTATTATCTCTGTAATGAGACATCACTATGTGCATTATCTTTGTACTGTGACATCACTATGTGCATTATCTATGTACTGTGACGTCACTATGTGCATTATATTTGTACTGTGACATCACTATGTGCATTATCTATTTACTGTGATCTCACTATGTGCATTATCTATGTACTGTGACATCACTATGTGCGTTATCTATGTACTGTGACCTCACTATGTGCATTATCTATTTACTGTGACCTCACTATGTGCATTATCTCTGTACTGTCACCTCACTATGTGCGTTATCTATGTACTGTGACCTCACTATGTGCATTATCTATGTACTGTGACATCACTATGTGCATTATCTCTGTACTCTGAACTCACTATGTGCATTATCTCTGTACTCTGACCTCACTATGTGCATTATCTATGTACTGTGACCTCACTATGTGAATTATCTCTGTAATGTGACATCACTGTGTTTATAATCTCTGTACTGTGACCTCACTATGTGTTTTATCTCTGTAATGTGACATCACTGTGTTTATTATCTCTCTACTGTGACCTCACTATGTGCATTATCTCTGTACTGTGACCTCACTATGTGCATTATCTATGTAATGTGACCTCACTATGTGTATTATCTCTGTACTGTGACCTCACTATGTGCATTATCTATGTACTGTGACCTCACTATGTGCGTTATCTATGTACTGTGACATCACTATGTGCATTATCTCTCTACTGTGACCACACTATTTGCGTTATCTATGTACTGTGACCTCACTATGTGCATTATCTATGTACTGTGACATCACTATGTGCATTATCTCTGTACTGTGACCCCACTACGTGCATTATCTCTGTACTGTGACCTCACTATGTGCATTTTCTCTGCACTGTGACATCACTATGTGCATTATCTATGTACTGTGACATCACTATGTTCTTTATCTCTGTACTGTGACCTCACTATGTGCGTTATGTATGTACTGTGACCTCACTATGTGCATTATCTATGTACTGTGACCTCACTATGTGTATTATCTCTGTAATGTGACATCACTGTGTTTATTATCTCTCTACTGTGACCTCACTATGTGCATTATCTCTGTACTGTGACCTCACTATGTGTGTTATCTCTGTAATGTGACATCACTGTATTTATTATCTCTGTAATGTGACATCACTATGTCCATTATCTCTGTACTGTGGCATCACTATGTGCATTATCTATGTACTGTGACCTCACTATGTGCATTATCTCTGTATTGTGACAATACTATGTGCATTATCTATTTACTGTGACCTCACTATGTGCATTATCTATGTACTGTGACATCACTATGTGCATTATCTCTGTACTGTGACCTCACTATGTGCGTTATCTATGTACTGTGACCTCACTATGTGCATTATCTATGTGCTGTGACATCACTATGTGCATTATCTCTGTACTGTGACCTCACTATGTGCATTATCTATGTATTGTGACCTCACTATGTGCATTATCTATGTACTGTGACATCACTATGTGTATTATCTCTGTAATGTGATATCACTGTGTTTATTATCTCTCTACTGTGACCTCACTATGTGCATTATCTCTGTAATGTGACATCACTGTATTTATTATCTCTGTAATGTGACATCACTATGTGCCTTATCTCTGTACTGTGACCTCACTACGTGCATTATCTCTGTACTCTGACCTCACTATGTGCATTATCTATGTACTGTGACCTCACTATGTGCATTATCTCTGTAGTGTGACCTCACTATTTGCATTATCTCTGTACTCTGACCTCACTATGTGCATTATCTATGTACTGTGACCTCACTATGTGCATTATCTATGTACTGTAACATCACTATTTGTATTATCCCTGTAATGTGACATCACTGTGTTTATTATCTCTCTACTGTGACCTCACTATGTGCATTATCTTTGTACTGTGACCTCACTATGTGCATTATCTATGTACTGTGACATCACTATGTGTATTATCTCTGTAATGTGACATCACTGTATTTATTATCTCTGTAATGTGACATCACTATGTGCATTATCTCTGTACTGTGACCTCACTACGTGCATTATCTCTGTACTCTGACCTCACTATGTGCATTATCTATGTACTGTGACATCACTATGTGTATTATCTCTGTAATGTGACATCACTGTATTTATTATCTCTGTAATGTGACATCACTATGTGCATTATCTCTGTACTGTGACCTCACTACGTGCATTATCTCTGTACTCTGACCTCACTATGTGCATTATCTATGTACTGTGACCTCACTATGTGTATTATCTCTGTAATGTGACATCACTGTGTTTATTATCTCTCTACTGTGATCTCACTATGTGCATTATCTCTGTACTGTGACCTAACTATGTGCATTATCTCTGTACTGTGACCACACTGTGTGCATCATCTCTGTACTGTGAGCTAACTATGTGCATTATCTCTGTACTGTGACCTAACTATGTGCATTATCTATGTAATGTGACCTAACTATGTGCATTATCTATGTACTGTGACATCACTATGTGCATTATCTATGTACTGTGACCTCAATATGTGTATTATCTCTGTGCTATGACCTCACTATGTGCATTATCTATGTACTGTGACCTCACTATGTGCATTATCTATGTACTGTGACATCACTATGTGCATTATCTATGTACTGTGACCTCACTATGTGCATTATCTCTGTAGTGTGACCTCACTATGTGCATTATCTCTGTACTCTGACATCACTATGTGTATTATCTCTGTAATGTGACCTCACTATTTGTATTATCTCTGTAATGTGACATCACTGTGTTTATTATCTCTCTCCTGTGACCTCACTATGTGCATTATCTCTGTACTGTGACATCACTATGTGCATTATCTATGTACTGTGACCTCACTATGTGCATTATCTATGTACTGTGACATCACTATGTGCATTATCTCTGTACTGTGACCTCACTATGTGCGTTATCTATGTACTGTGACCTGACTATGTGCATTATCTATGTACTGTGACATCACTATGTGCATGATCTATATACTGTGACATCACTATGTGTATTATCTCTCTAATGTGACATCACTGTGTTTATTATCTCTCTACTGTGACCTCACTATGTGCATTATCTCTGTACTGTGACCTCACTATGTGCATTATCTATGTACTGTGACATCACTATGTGTATTATCTCTGTAATGTGACATCACTGTGTTTATTATCTCTCTACTGTGACATCACTATGTGCATTATCTCTGTGCTGTGACATCACTATGTGTGTTATCTCTGTAATGTGACATCACTGTGATTATTATCTCTGTACTGTTATCTCACTATGTGCATTATCTATGTACTGTTACCTCACTATGTGCATTATCTATGTACTGTGACATCACTGTATTTATTATCTCTGTAATGTGACATCACTATGTGCATTATATTTGTACTGTGACATCACTATGTGCATTATCTATTTACTGTGACCTCACTATGTGCATTATCTATGTACTGTGACATCACTATGTGCGTTATCTATGTACTGTGACCTCACTATGTGCATTGTCTATTTACTGTGATCTCACTATGTGCATTATCTCTGTATTGTGACCTCACTATGTGCGTTATCTATGTACTGTGACCTCACTATGTGCGTTAGCTATGTACTGTGACCTCACTATGTGCATTATCTCTGTAATGTGACATCACTGTGTTTATTATCTCTCTACTGTGACCTCACTATTTGCATTATCTCTATACTGTGACATCACTATGTGTATTATCTCTGTAATGTGACATCACTGTGTTTATTATCTCTGTACTGTAACATCACTATGTGTATTATCTCTGTACTGTGACATCACGGTGTTTATTATCTCTCTACTGTGACATCAATATGTGCATTATCTCTGTACTGTTACCTCACTATGTGCATTATCTATGTACTGTGACCTCACTATGTGCATTATCTATGTACTGTGACCTCACTATGTGTATTATCTCTGTAATGTGACATCTCTGTGTTTATTTTCTCTCTACTGTGACCTCACTATGTGCATTATCTCTGTACTGTGACTTCACTATGTGCATTTTCTATGTAACGTTACCTCACTATGTGCATTATCTCTGTACTGTGACCTCACTATGTGCATTATCTATGTAACGTTACCTCACTATGTGTATTATCTCTGTAATGTGACATCACTATGTGCGTTATCTATGTACTATGACCTCACTATGTGCATTATCTATGTACTGTGACATCACTATGTGCATTATCTATGTACTGTGACATCACTATGTGTATTATCTCTGTAATGTGACATCACTGTGTTTATTATCTCTCTACTGTGACCTCACTATGTCCATTATCTCTGTACTGTGACTTCACTATGTGCATTATCTATGTATTGTGACCTCACTATGTGCATTATCTATGTACTGTGACATCACTATGTGCATTATCTATGTACTGTGACATCACTATGTGTATTATCTCTGTAACGTGACATCACTGTGTTTATTATCTCTCTACTTTGACCTCACTATGTGCATTATCTCTGTACTGTGACATCACTATGTGTATTATCTCTGTAATGTGACATCACTGTGTTTATTATCTCTCTACTGTGACATCACTATGTACATTATCTCTGTGCTGTGACATCACTATGTGTGTTATCTCTGTAATGTGACATCACTGTGATTATTATCTCTGTACTGTTATCTCACTATGTGCATTATCTATGTACTGTTACCTCACTATGTGCATTATCTATGTACTGTGACGTCACTGTATTTATTATCTCTGTAATGTGACATCACTATGTGCATTATCTTTGTACTGTGACATCACTATGTGCATTATCTATGTACTGTGACGTCACTATGTGCATTATATTTGTACTGTGACATCACTATGTGTATTATCTATTTACTGTGACCTCACTATGTGCATTATCTATGTACTGTGACATCACTATGTGCGTTATCTATGTACTGTGACCTCACTATGTGCATTATCTATTTACTGTGATCTCACTATGTGCATTATCTCTGTATTGTGACCTCACTATGTGCGTTATCTATGTACTGTGACCTCACTATGTGCGTTAGCTATGTACTGTGACCTCACTATGTGCATTATCTATGTACTCTGACCTCACTATGTGCATTATCTCTGTACTGTGACCTCACTGTGTTTATTATCTCTCTACTGTGACCTCACTATGTGCATTATCTCTGTACTGTGACCTCACTATGTGCATTATCTATGTAATGTGACCTCACTATGTGCATTATCTATGTACTGTGACATCACTATGTGCATTATCTCTGTACTGTGACCTCACTATGTGCATTATCTATGTACTGTGACCTCACTATGTGCATTATCTTTGTACTGTGACATCACTATGTGCATTATCTCTGTACTGTGACCTCACTATGTGCATTATCTATGTACTGTGACCTCACTATGTGCGTTATCTATGTACTGTGACATCACTATGTGCATTATCTCTCTACTGTGACCACACTATTTGCATTATCTATGTACTGTGACCTCACTATGTGCATTATCTATGTACTGTGACATCACTATGTGCATTATCTCTGTAATGTGACATCACTGTATTTATTATCTCTGTAATGTGACATCACTATGTGCGCTATCTATGTACTGTGACCTCACTATGTGCATTATCTATGTACTGTGACATCACTTTGTGCATTATCTATGTACTGTGACATCACTATGTGTATTATCTCTGTACTGTGACATCACTATGTGGATTATCTCTCTAATGTGACATCACTGTGTTTATTATCTCTCTACTGTGACCTCACTATGTGCATTATCTCTGTACTGTGACCTCACTATGTGCATTATCTCTGTACTGTGACCTCACTATGTGCATTATCTATGTACTGTGACCTCACTATGTGCATTATCTATGTGCTGTGACATCACTATGTTCATTATCTCTGTGCTGTGACATCACTATGTGTATTATCTCTGTAATGTGACATCACTGTGTTTATTATCCCTGTACTGTAACATCACTATGTGTATTATCTTTGTAATGTGACATCACTGTGTTTATTATCTCTCTACTGTGACCTCACTATTTGCATTATCTCTATACTGTGACATCACTATGTGTATTATCTCTGTAATGGGACATCACTGTGTTTATTATCTCTTTACTGTGACCTCACTATGTGCATTATGTATGTACTGTTACCTCACTATATGCATTATCTCTGTACTCTGACCTCACTATGTGCATTATCTCTGTAATATGACATCACTGTCTTTATTATCTCTCTACTGTGACCTCACTATGTGCATTATCTCTGTACTGTGACCTCACTATGTGCATTATCTATGTACTGTGACCTCACTATGTGCATTATCTATGTGCTGTGACATCACTATGTGCAGTATCTCTGTGCTGTGACATCACTGTGTTTATTATCCCTGTACTGTAACATCACTGTGTGTATTATCTTTGTAATGTGACATCACTGTGTTTATTATCTCTCTACTGTGACCTCACTATTTGCATTATCTCTATATTCTGACATCACTATGTGTATTATCTCTGTAATGTGACATCACTGTGTTTATTATCTCTCTACTGTGACATCACTATGTGTATTATCTCTGTAATGTGACATCACTGTGTTTATTATCTCTCTACTGTGACCTCACTATGTGCATGATCTATGTACTGTGACCTCACTATGTGCATTATCTATGTACTGTGACATCACTATGTGCATTATCTCTGTGCTGTGACATCACTATGTGTATTATCTCTGTAATGTGACATCACTGTGTTTATTATCCCTGTACTGTAACATCACTATGTGTATTATCTCTGTAATGTGACATCACTCTGTTTATTATCTCTCTACTGTGACATCACAATGTGCATTATCTCTGTGCTGTGACATCACTATGTGTATTATCTCTGTAATGTGACATCACTGTGTTTATTATCTCTGTACTGTGACATCAATATGTGTATTATCTCTGTAACGTGACATCACTGCGTTTATTATCTCTGTAATGTGACATCACTATGTGCATTATCTCTGTACTGTGACCTCACTATGTGCATTATCTATGTAACGTTACCTCACTATGTGTATTATCTCTGTAATGTGACATCACTGTATTTATTATCTCTGTAATGTGACATCACTATGTGCATTATCTCTGTACTGTGACATCACTATGTGCATTATCTATGTACTGTGACATCACTATGTGCATTATCTCTGTACTGTGACCTCACTATGTGCATTATCTCTGTACTGTGACATCACTATGTGCGTTATCTATGTACTGTGACCTCACTATGTGCATTATCTATGTACTGTGACATCACTATGTGCATTATCTATGTAATGTGACATCACTGTATTTATTATCTCTGTAATGTGACATCACTATGTGCATTATCTTTGTACTGTGACATCACTATGTGCATTATCTATGTACTGTGACGTCACTATTTGCATTATATTTGTACTGTGACATCACTATGTGCATTATCTATTTACTGTGACCTCACTATGTGCATTATCTATGTACTGTGACATCACTATGTGCGTTATCTATGTACTGTGACCTCACTATGTGCATTATCTATTTACTGTGACCTCACTATGTGCATTATCTCTGTACTGTGACCTCACTATGTGCGTTATCTATGTACTGTGACCTCACTATGTGCATTATCTATGTACTGTGACATCACTATGTGCATTATCTCTGTACTCTGAACTCACTATGTGCATTATCTCTGTACTCTGACCTCACTATGTGCATTATCTATGTACTGTGACCTCACTATGTGAATTATCTCTGTAATGTGACATCACTGTGTTTATAATCTCTGTACTGTGACCTCACTATGTGTTTTATCTCTGTAATGTGACATCACTGTGTTTATTATCTCTCTACTGTGACCTCACTATGTGCATTATCTCTGTACTGTTACCTCACTATGTGCATTATCTATGTAATGTGACCTCACTATGTGTATTATCTCTGTACTGTGACCTCACTATGTGCATTATCTATGTAATCTGACCTCACTATGTGTATTATCTCTGTACTGTGACCTCACTATGTGCGTTATCTATGTACTGTGACATCACTATGTGCATTATCTCTCTACTGTGACCACACTATTTGCGTTATCTATGTACTGTGACCTCACTATGTGCATTATCTATGTACTGTGACATCACTATGTGCATTATCTATGTACTGTGACATCACTATGTGTATTATCTCTCTAATGTGACATCACTGTGTTTATTATCTCTCTACTGTGACCTCACTATGTGCATTATCTCTGTACTGTGACCTCACTATGTGCATTATCAATGTACTGTGACATCACTATGTGCATTATCTCTGTGCTGTGACATCACTGTGTTTATTATCTCTCTACTGTGACCTCACTATGTGCATTATCTCTGTACTGTGACCTCACTATGTGCATTATCAATGTACTTTGACATCACTATGTGTATTATCTCTGTAATGTGACATCACTGTGTTTATTATCTCTCTACTGTGACATCAATATGTGTATTATCTCTGTAATGTGACATCTCTGTGTTTATTTTCTCTCTACTGTGACCTCACTATGTGCATTATCTCTGTACTGTGACCTCACTATGTGCATTATCTATGTACAGTGACCTCACTATGTGCATTATCTCTGTACTGTGACCTCACTATGTGCATTATCTCTGTAATGTGACATCACTGTATTTATTATCTCTGTAATGTGACATCACTATGTGCATTCTCTCTGTACTGTGACCTCACTATGTGCATTATCTCTGTACTGTGACATCACTATGTGCATTATCTATGTACTGTGACATCACTATGTGCATTATCTCTGTACTGTGACCTCACTATGTGCATTATCTCTGTACTGTGACATCACTATGTGCGTTATCTATGTACTGTGACCTCACTATGTGCATTATCTATGTACTGTGACATCACTATGTGTATTATCTCTGTAATGTGATATCACTGTGTTTATTATCTCTCTACTGTGACCTCACTATGTGCATTATCTATGTAATGTGACATCACTGTATTTATTATCTCTGTAATGTGACATCACTATGTGCATTATCTTTGTACTGTGACATCACTATGTGCATTATCTATGTACTGTGACGTCACTATGTGCATTATATTTGTACTGTGACATCACTATGTGCATTATCTATTTACTGTGATCTCACTATGTGCATTATCTATGTACTGTGACATCACTATGTGCGTTATCTATGTACTGTGACCTCACTATGTGCATTATCTATTTACTGTGACCTCACTATGTGCATTATCTCTGTACTGTCACCTCACTATGTGCGTTATCTATGTACTGTGACCTCACTATGTGCATTATCTATGTACTGTGACATCACTATGTGCCTTATCTCTGTACTCTGAACTCACTATGTGCATTATCTCTGTACTCTGACCTCACTATGTGCATTATCTATGTACTGTGACCTCACTATGTGAATTATCTCTGTAATGTGACATCACTGTGTTTATAATCTCTGTACTGTGACCTCACTATGTGTTTTATCTCTGTAATGTGACATCACTGTGTTTATTATCTCTCTACTGTGACCTCACTATGTGCATTATCTCTGTACTGTGACCTCACTATGTGCATTATCTATGTAATGTGACCTCACTATGTGTATTATCTCTGTACTGTGACCTCACTATGTGCATTATCTATGTACTGTGACCTCACTATGTGCGTTATCTATGTACTGTGACATCACTATGTGCATTATCTCTCTACTGTGACCACACTATTTGCGTTATCTATGTACTGTGACCTCACTATGTGCATTATCTATGTACTGTGACATCACTATGTGCATTATCTCTGCACTGTGACCCCACTACGTGCATTATCTCTGTACTGTGACCTCACTATGTGCATTTTCTCTGCACTGTGACATCACTATGTGCATTATCTATGTACTGTGACATCACTATGTTCTTTATCTCTGTACTGTGACCTCACTATGTGCGTTATGTATGTACTGTGACCTCACTATGTGCATTATCTATGTACTGTGACCTCACTATGTGTATTATCTCTGTAATGTGACATCACTGTGTTTATTATCTCTCTACTGTGACCTCACTATGTGCATTATCTCTGTACTGTGACCTCACTATGTGTGTTATCTCTGTAATGTGACATCACTGTATTTATTATCTCTGTAATGTGACATCACTATGTCCATTATCTCTGTACTGTGGCATCACTATGTGCATTATCTATGTACTGTGACCTCACTATGTGCATTATCTCTGTATTGTGACAATACTATGTGCATTATCTATTTACTGTGACCTCACTATGTGCATTATCTATGTACTGTGACATCACTATGTGCATTATCTCTGTACTGTAACCTCACTATGTGCATTATCTATGTACTGTGACCTCACTATGTGCATTATCTATGTACTGTGACATCACTATGTGCATTATCTATGTACTGTGACATCACTATGTGTATTATCTCTGTAATGTGACATCACTATGTGCATTTTCTATGTACTATGACATCACTATGTGCATTATCTCTGTACTGTGACCTCACTATGTGCGTTATCTATGTACTGTGACCTCACTATGTGCATTATCTATGTATTGTGACCTCACTATGTGCATTATCTATGTACTGTGACATCACTATGTGTATTATCTCTGTAATGTGACATCACTGTGTTTATTATCTCTCTACTGTGACCTCACTATGTGCATTATCTCTGTAATGTGACATCACTGTATTTATTATCTCTGTAATGTGACATCACTATGTGCATTATCTCTGTACTGTGACCTCACTACGTGCATTATCTCTGTACTCTGACCTCACTATGTGCATTATCTATGTACTGTAACCTCACTATGTGTATTATCTCTGTAATGTGACATCACTGTATTTATTATCTCTGTAATGTGACATCACTATGTGCATTATCTCTGTACTGTGACCTCACTACGTGCATTATCTCTGTACTCTGACCTCACTATGTGCATTATCTATATACTGTGACCTCACTATGTGCATTATCTCTGTAGTGTGACCTCACTATTTGCATTATCTCTGTACTCTGACCTCACTATGTGCATTATCTATGTACTGTGACCTCACTATGTGCATTATCTCAGTAGTCTGACCTCACTATTTGCATTATCTCTGTACTCTGACCTCACTATGTGCATTATCTATGTACTGTGACCTCACTATGTGCATTATCTATGTACTGTAACATCACTATTTGTATTATCCCTGTAATGTGACATCACTGTGTTTATTATCTCTCTACTGTGACCTCACTATGTGCATTATCTTTGTACTGTGACCTCACTATGTGCATTATCTATGTACTGTGACATCACTATGTGTATTATCTCTGTAATGTGACATCACTGTATTTATTATCTCTGTAATGTGACATCACTATGTGCATTATCTCTGTACTGTGACCTCACTACGTGCATTATCTCTGTACTCTGACCTCACTATGTGCATTATCTATGTACTGTGACATCACTATGTGTATTATCTCTGTAATGTGACATCACTGTATTTATTATCTCTGTAATGTGACATCACTATGTGCATTATCTCTGTACTGTGACCTCACTACGTGCATTATCTCTGTACTCTGACCTCACTATGTACGTTATCTATGTACTGTGACCTCACTATGTGTATTATCTCTGTAATGTGACATCACTGTGTTTATTATCTCTCTACTGTGATCTCACTATGTGCATTATCTCTGTACTGTGACCACACTGTGTGCATTATCTCTGTACTGTGACCTAACTATGTGCATTATCTATGTAATGTGACCTAACTATGTGCATTATCTATGTACTGTGACATCACTATGTGCATTATCTATGTACTGTGACCTCAATATGTGTATTATCTCTGTGCTATGACCTCACTATGTGCATTATCTATGTACTGTGACCTCACTATGTGCATTATCTATGTACTGTGACATCACTATGTGCATTATCTATGTACTGTGACCTCACTATGTGCATTATCTCTGTAGTGTGACCTCACTATGTGCATTATCTCTATACTCTGACATCACTATGTGTATTATCTCTGTAATGTGACCTCACTATTTGTATTATCTCTGTAATGTGACATCACTGTGTTTATTATCTCTCTCCTGTGACCTCACTATGTGCATTATCTCTGTACTGTGACATCACTATGTGCATTATCTATGTACTGTGACCTCACTATGTGCATTATCTATGTACTGTGACATCACTATGTGCATTATCTCTGTACTGTGACCTCACTATGTGCGTTATCTATGTACTGTGACCTGACTATGTGCATTATCTATGTACTGTGACATCACTATGTGCATGATCTATATACTGTGACATCACTATGTGTATTATCTCTCTAATGTGACATCACTGTGTTTATTATCTCTCTACTGTGACCTCACTATGTGCATTATCTCTGTACTGTGACCTCACTATGTGCATTATCTATGTACTGTGACCTCACTATGTGCATTATCTATGTACTGTGACATCACTATGTGCATTATCTCTGTGCTGTGACATTACTATGTGTATTATCTCTGTAATGTGACATCACTGTGTTTATTATCTCTCTACTGTGACCTCACTATTTGCATTATATCTATACTGTGACATCACTATGTGTGTTATCTCTGTACTGTGACATCACTATGTGTATTATCTCTTTAATGTGACATCACTGTGTTTATTTTCTCACTACTGTGACCTCACTATGTGCATTATCTCTGTACTGTGACCTCACTATGTGCATTATATATGTACTGTGACCTCACTATGTGCATTATCTATGTACTGTGACTTCACTATGTGCATTATCTCTGTACTGTGACATCACTATGTGTATTATCTCTGTAACGTGACATCACTGTGCTTATTATCTCTGTACTGTGACATCACTATGTCTATTATCTCTGTAATGTGACATCACTGTGTTTATTATCTCTCTACTGTGACCTCACTATGTGCATTATCTCTGTACTGTGACATCAGTATGTGTATTATCTCTGTAACGTGACATCACTGTACTTATTATCTCTGTACTGTGACATCACTATGTCTATTATCTCTGTAATGTGACATCACTGTGTTTATTATCTCTCTACTGTGACCTCACTATGTGCATTATCTCTGAACTGTGACCTCACTATGTGCATTATCTATGTAATGTTACCTCACTATGTCTATTATCTCTGTAATGGGACATCACTGTATTTATTATCTCTGTACTGTGACATCACTATGTGCATTATCTATGTACTGTGACCTCACTATGTGCATTATCTCTGTACTGTGACATCACTATGTGCATTATCTATTTACTGTGACCTCACTATGTGCATTATCTATGTACTGTGACATCACTATATGCATTATCTATGTACTGTGACATCACTATATGTATTATCTCTGTAATGTGACATAACTATGTGTATTTTCTCTGTAACGTGACATCAATGTGTTTATTATCTCTCTACTGTGACCTCACTATGTCTATTATCTCTGTAATGTGACATCACTGTGTTTATTATCTCTCTACTGTGACCTCACTATGTGCATTATCTCTGTACTGTCACCTCACTATGTGTATTATCTCTGTAATGTGACATCACTGTATTTATTATCTCTGTAACGTGACATCACTATGTGCATTATCTCTGTACTGTGGCATCACTATGTGCATTATCTATGTACTGTGACCTCTCTATGTGCATTATCTCTGTATTGTGACATCACTATGTGCATTATCTATTTACTGTGACCTCACTATGTACATTATCTATGTACTGTGACCTCACTATGTGCATTATCTATGTACTGTGACATCACTATGTGCATTATCTATGTACTGTGACATCACTATGTGTATTATCTCTGTACTGTGACATCACTATGTGCATTATCTATGTACTATGACATCACTATGTGCATTATCTCTGTACTGTGACCTCACTATGTGCATTATCTATGTACTGTGACATCACTATGTGCATTATCTATGTACTGTGACATCACTATGTGTATTATCTCTGTACTGTGACATCACTATGTGCATTATCTATGTACTATGACATCACTATGTGCATTATCTCTGTAATGTGACATCACTGTATTTATTATCTATGTACTGTGACCTCACTATGTGCATTATCTCTGTAATGTGACATCACTGTGTTTATTATCTGTCTACTGTGACCTCACTATGTGCATTATCTCTGTAGTTTGACCTCACTATTTGCATTATCTCTGTACTGTGACCTCACTATGTGCATTATCTATGTACTGTGACCTCACTACGTGCATTATCTCTGTACTCTGACCTCATTATGTGCATTATCTATGTACTGTGACCTCACTATGTGAATTATCTCTGTAATGTGACATCACTGTGTTTATTATCTCTCTACTGTGACCTCACTATGTGCATTATCTCTGTACTGTGACCTCACTATGTGCATTATCTCTGTACTCTGACCTCACTATGAGCATTATCTATGTACTGTGACCTCACTATGTGCATTATCTATATACTGTGACCTCACTATGTGCATTATCTCTGTAGTGTGACCTCACTATGTGCATTATCTCTGTACTCTGACATCACTATGTGTATTATCTCTGTAATGTGACATCACTCTGTTTATTATCTCTGTACTGTGACCTCACTGTGTTTATTATCTCTCTACTGTGACCTCACTATGTGCATTATCTCTGTACTGTGACCTCACTATGTGCATTATCTCTGTAATGTGACATCACTGTGTTTATTATCTCTCTACTGTGACCTCACTATGTGCATTATCTCTGTACTGTGACCTCACTATGTGCATTATCTATGTAATGTGACCTCACTATGTGTATTATCTCTCTAATGTGACATCACTGTGTTTATTATCTCTGTAATGTGAGATCACTATGTGCATTATCTCTGTACTGTGACATCACTATGTGCATTATCTATGTACTGTGACCTCACTATGTGCATTATCTATGTACTGTGAGATCACTATGTGCATTATCTCTGTACTGTGACCTCACTATGTGCGTTATCTATGTACTGTGACCTGACTATGTGCATTATCTATGTACTGTGACATCACTATGTGCATGATCTATATACTGTGACATCACTATGTGTATTATCTCTCTAATGTGACATCACTGTGTTTATTATCTCTCTACTGTGACCTCACTATGTGCATTATCTCTGTACTGTGACCTCACTATGTGCATTATCTCTGTACTGTGACCTCACTATGTGCATTATCTATGTACTGTGACATCACTATGTGCATTATCTCTGTGCTGTGACATTACTATGTGTATTATCTCTGTAATGTGACATCACTGTGTTTATTATCTCTCTACTGTGACCTCACTATTTGCATTATCTCTATACTGTGACATCACTATGTGTGTTATCTCTGTACTGTGACATCACTATGTGTATTATCTCTGTAATGTGACATCACTGTGTTTATTTTCGCACTACTGTGACCTCACTATGTGCATTATCTCTGTACTGTGACCTCACTATGTGCATTATCTATGTACTCTGACCTCACTATGTGCATTATCTATGTACTATGACCTCACTATGTGCATTTTCTCTGTACTGTGACATCACTATGTGTATTATCTCTGTAACGTGACATCACTGTGCTTATTATCTCTGTACTGTGACATCACTATGTCTATTATCTCTGTAATGTGATATCACTGTGTTTATTATCTCTGAACTGTGACCTCACTATGTGCATTATCTCTGTAATGTGACATCACTGTATTTATTATCTCTGTAATGTGACATCACTGTATTTATTATCTCTGTAATGTGACATCACTATGTGCATTATCTCTGTACTGTGACCTCACTATGTGCATTATCTCTGTACTGTGACATCACTATGTGTATTATCTCTGTAATGTGACATCACTGTATTTATTATCTCTGTAATGTGACATCACTATGTGCATTATCTCTGTACTGTGACATCACTATGTGCATTATCTCTGTACTGTGACATCACTATGTGCATTATCTCTGTACTGTGACATCACTGTATTTATTATCTCTGTAATGTGACATCACTGTATTTATTATCTCTGTAATATGACATCACTATGTGCATTATCTCTGTACTGTGACCTCACTATGTGCATTATCTCTGAACTGTGACCTCACTATGTGCATTATCTCTGTAATGTGACATCACTGTATTTATTATCTCTGTAATGTGACATCACTGTATTTATTATCTCTGTAATATGACATCACTATGTGCATTATCTCTGTACTGTGACCTCACTATGTGCATTATCTCTGTACTGTGACATCACTATGTGTATTATCTCTGTAATGTGACATCACTGTATTTATTATCTCTGTAATATGACATCACTATGTGCATTATCTCTCTACTGTGACCTCACTATGTGCATTATCTCTGAACTGTGACCTCACTATGTGCATTATCTCTGTAATGTGACATCACTGTATTTATTATCTCTGTAATGTGACATCACTGTATTTATTATCTCTGTAATATGACATCACTATGTGCATTATCTCTGTACTGTGACCTCACTATGTGCATTATCTCTGTACTGTGACATCACTATGTGTATTATCTCTGTAATGTGACATCACTGTATTTATTATCTCTGTAATGTGACATCACTATGTGCATTATCTCTGTACTGTGACATCACTATGTGCATTATCTATGTACTGTGACCTCACTATGTGCATTATCTCTGTACTGTGACATCACTATGTGCATTATCTATTTACTGTGACCTCACTATGTGTATTATCTATGTACTGTGACATCACTATGTGCATTATCTATGTACTGTGACATCACTATGTGTATTATCTCTGTAATGTGACATCACTATATGTATTTTCTCTGTAACGTGACATCACTATGTGCATTATCTCTGTAATGTGACATCACTGTGCTTATTATCTCTCTACTGTGACCTCACTATGTGCATTATCTCTGTACTGTGACCTCACTATGTGTATTATCTCTGTAATGTGACATCACTATTTATTATCTCTGTAATGTGACATCACTATGTGCATTATCTCTGTACTGTGGCATCACTATGTGCATTATCTATGTACTGTGACCTCACTATGTGCATTATCTCTGTATTGTGACATCACTATGTGCATTATCTATTTACTGTGACCTCACTATGTGCATTATCTATGTACTGTGACCTCACTATGTGCATTATCTATGTACTGTGACCTCACTATGTGCATTATCTCTGTACTGTGACATCACTATGTCTATTATCTCTGTACTGTGACATCACTATGTCTATTATCTCTGTAATGTGACATCACTGTGTTTATTATCTCTCTACTGTGACCTCATTATGTGCATTATCTCTGAACTGTGACCTCACTATGTGCATTATCTATGTAATGTTACCTCACTATGTCTATTATCTCTGTAATGTGACATCACTGTATTTATTATATCTGTAATGTGACATCACTATGTGCATTATCTCTGTACTGTGACCTCACTATGTGCATTATCTCTGTACTGTGACATCACTATGTGTATTATCTCTGTAACGTGACATCACTGTGCTTATTATCTCTGTGCTGTGACATCACTATGTCTATTATCTCTGTAATGTGACATCACTGTGTTTATTATCTCTCTAGTGTGACCTCACTATGTGCATTATCTCTGAACTGTGACCTCACTATGTGCATTATCTATGTAATGTTACCTCACTATGTCTATTATCTCTGTAATGTGACATCACTGTATTTATTATCTCTGTACTGTGACATCACTATGTGCATTATCTATGTACTGTGACCTCACTATGTGCATTATCTCTGTACTGTGACATCACTATGTGCATTATCTATTTACTGTGACCTCACTATGTGCATTATCTATGTACTGTGACATCACTATATGCATTATCTCTGTACTCTGACCTCTCTATGTGCGTTATCTATGTACTGTGACCTCACTATGTGTATTATCTCTGTAATGTGACATCACTGTGTTTATTATCTCTCTACTGTGACCTCACTATTTGCATTATCTCTATACTGTGACATCACTATGTGCATTATCTATGTACTGTGACATCACTATGTGTATTATCTCTGTAATGTGACATCACTATGTGTATTTTCTCTGTAACGTGACATCACTGTGCTTATTATCTCTGTACTGTGACATCACTATGTGCATTATCTCTGTGCTGTGACATTACTATGTGTGTTATCTCTGTACTGTGACATCACTATGTGTATTATCTCTGTAATGTGACATCACTGTGTTTATTTTCTCACTACTGTGACCTCACTATGTGCATTATCTCTGTACTGTGACATCACTATGTGCATTATCTCTGTACTGTGACCTCACTATGTGCATTATATATGTACTGTGACCTCACTATGTGCATTATCTATGTACTGTGACCTCACTATGTGCATTATCTATGTACTATGACCTCACTATGTGCATTATCTCTGTACTGTGACATCACTATGTGTATTATCTCTGTAACGTGACATCACTGTGCTTATTATCTCTGTACTGTGACATCACTGTGTCTATTATCTCTGTAATGTGACATCACTGTGTTTATTATCTCTCTACTGTGACCTCACTATGTGCATTATCTCTGAACTGTGACCTCACTATGTGCATTATCTATGTAATGTTACCTCACTATGTCTATTATCTCTGTAATGTGACATCACTGTATTTATTATCTCTGTAATGTGACATCACTATGTGCATTATCTCTGTACTGTGGCCTCACTATGTGCATTATCTCTGTACTGTGACATCACTATGTGTATTATCTCTGTAACATGACATCACTGTGCTTATTATCTCTGTACTGTGACCTCACTATGTGCATTATCTCTGTACTGTGACCTCACTATGTGTATTATCTCTGTAATGTGACATCACTGTGTTTATTATCTCTCTACTGTGACCTCACTATGTGCATTATCTATGTAATGTTACCTCACTATGTCTATTATCTCTGTAATGTGACATCACTGTATTTATTATCTCTGTACTGTGACCTCACTATGTGCATTATCTATGTACTGTGACATCACTATGTGCATTATCTATGTACTGTGACATCACTATGTGTATTATCTCTGTAATGTGACATCACTATGTGTATTTTCTCTGTAACGTGACATCACTGTGCTTATTATCTCTGTACTGTGACATCACTATGTGCATTATCTCTGTGCTGTGACATTACTATGTGTATTATCTCTGTAATGTGACATCACTGTGTTTATTATCTCTCTACTGTGACCTCACTATTTGCATTATCTCTATACTGTGACATCACTATGTGTGTTATCTCTGTACTGTGACATCACTATGTGTATTATCTCTGTAATGTGACATCACTGTGTTTATTTTCTCACTACTGTGACCTCACTATGTGCATTATCTCTGTACTGTGACATCACTATGTGCATTATCTCTGTACTGTGACCTCACTATGTGCATTATATATGTACTGTGACCTCACTATGTGCATTATCTATGTACTGTGACATCACTATGTGTATTATCTCTGTACTGTGACATCACTATGTGTATTTTCTCTGTAACGTGACATCACTGTGTTTATTATCTCTGTACTGTGACATCACTATGTGTATTATCTCTGTAATGTGACATCACTGTATTTATTATCTCTGTAACATGACATCACTATGTGCATTATCTCTGTACTGTGGCATCACTATGTGCATTATCTATGTACTGTGACCTCACTATGTGCATTATCTCTGTATTGTGACATCACTATGTGCATTATCTATTTACTGTGACCTCACTATGTGCATTATCTATGTACTGTGACCTCACTATGTGCATTATCTATGTACTGTGACATCACTATGTGCATTATCTATGTACTGTGACATCACTATGTGTATTATCTCTGTACTGTGACATCACTATGTGCATTATCTATGTACTATGACATCACTATGTGCATTATCTCTGTACTGTGACCTCACTATGTGCATTATCTATGTACTGTGACCTCACTATGTGCATTATCTATGTACTGTGACATCACTATGTGTATTATCTCTGTAATGTGATATCACTGTGTTTATTATCTCTCTACTGTGACCTCACTATGTGCATTATCTCTGTAATGTGACATCACTGTATTTATTATCTCTGTAATGTGACATCACTATGTGCATTATCTCTGTACTTTGACCTCACTACGTGCATTATCCCTGTACTCTGACCTCATTATGTGCATTATCTATGTACTGTGACCTCACTATGTGCATTATCTCTGTAATGTGACATCACTGTGTTTATTATCTGTCTACTGTGACCTCACTATGTGCATTATCTCTGTAGTTTGACCTCACTATTTGCATTATCTCTGTACTCTGACCTCACTATGTGCATTATCTATGTACTGTGACCTCACTATGTGCATTATCTCAGTAGTGTGACCTCACTATTTGCATTATCTCTGTACTCTGACCTCACTACGTGCATTATCTCTGTACTCTGACCTCATTATGTGCATTATCTATGTACTGTGACCTCACTATGTGCATTATCTCTGTAATGTGACATCACTGTGTTTATTATCTCTCTACTGTGACCTCACTATGTGCATTATCTCTGTACTGTGACCTCACTACGTGCATAATCTCTGTACTCTGACCTCACTATGAGCATTATCTATGTACTGTGACCTCACTATGTGCATTATCTATGTACTGTGACATCACTATGTGCATTATCTATGTACTGTGACCTCACTATGTGCATTATCTCTGTAGTGTGAACTCACTATGTGCATTATCTCTGTACTCTGACATCACTATGTGTATTATCTCTGTAATGTGACATCACTCTGTTTATTATCTCTGTACTGTGACCTCACTATTTGTATTATCTCTGTAATGTGACATCACTGTGTTTATTATCTCTCTACTGTGACCTCACTATGTGCATTATCTCTGTACTGTGACCTCACTATGTGCATTTTCCATGTAATGTGACCTCATTATGTGTATTATCTCTCTAATGTGACATCACTGTGTTTATTATCTCTGTAATGTGACATCACTATGTGCATTATCTCTGTATTGTGACATCACTATGTGCATTATCTATGTACTGTGACCTCACTATGTGCATTATCTATGTACTGTGACATCACTATGTGCATTATCTCTGTACTGTGACCTCGCTATGTGCGTTATCTATGTACTGTGACCTCACTATGTGCATTATCTATGTACTGTGACATCACTATGTGCATTATCTATGTACTGTGACATTACTATGTGCATTATCTCTGTACTGTGACCTCACTATGTGCGTTATCTATGTACTGTGACCTGACTATGTGCATTATCTATGTACTGTGACATCACTATGTGCATGATCTATATACTGTGACATCACTATGTGTATTATCTCTCTAATGTGACATCACTGTGTTTATTATCTCTCTACTGTGACCTCACTATGTGCATTATCTCTGTACTGTGACCTCACTATGTGCATTATCTATGTACTGTGACCTCACTATGTGCATTATCTATGTACTGTGACATCACTATGTGCATTATCTCTGTGCTGTGACATTACTATGTGTATTATCTCTGTAATGTGACATCACTGTGTTCATTATCTCTCTACTGTGACCTCACTATTTGCATTATCTCTATACTGTGACATCACTATGTGTGTTATCTCTGTACTGTGACATCACTATGTGTAATATCTCTGTAATGTGACATCACTGTGTTTATTTTCTCACTACTGTGACCTCACTATGTGCATTATCTCTGTACTGTGACCTCACTATGTGCATTATATATGTACTGTGACCTCACTATGTGCATTATCTATGTACTGTGACCTCACTATGTGCATTATCTATGTACTCTGACCTCACTATGTGCATTATCTATGTACTATGACCTCACTATGTGCATTATCTCTGTACTGTGACATCACTATGTGTATTATCTCTGTAACGTGACATCACTGTGCTTATTATCTCTGTACTGTGACATCACTATGTCTATTATCTCTGTAATGTGACATCACTGTGTTTATTATCTCTCTACTGTGACCTCACTATGTGCATTATCTCTGTACTGTGACCTCACTATGTGCATTATCTATGTAATGTTACCTCACTATGTCTATTATCTCTGTAATGTGACATCACTGTATTTATTATCTCTGTAATGTGACATCACTATGTGCATTATCTCTGTACTGTGACCTCACTATGTGCATTATCTCTGTACTGTGAGATCACTATGTGTATTATCTCTGTAACGTGACATCACTGTGCTTATTATCTCTGTACTGTGACATCACTATGTCTATTATCTCTGTAATGTGACATCACTGTGTTTATTATCTCTCTACTGTGACCTCACTATGTGCATTATCTCTGAACTGTGACCTCACTATGTGCATTATCTATGTGATGTTACCTCACTATGTCTATTATCTCTGTAATGTGACATCACTGTGTGCATTATCTCTGTACTGTGACATCACTATGTGCATTATCTATGTACTGTGACGTCACTATGTGCATTATCTCTGTACTGTGACATCACTATGTGCATTATATATTTACTGTGACCTCACTATGTGCATTATCTATGTACTGTGACATCACTATATGCATTATCTCTGTACTCTGACCTCTCTATGTGCGTTATCTATGTACTGTGACCTCACTATGTGCATTATCTATGTACTGTGACATCACTATGTGCATTATCTATGTACTGTGACCTCACTATGTGTATTATCTCTGTACTGTGACATCACTATGTGCATTATCTCTGTGCTGTGACATTACTATGTGTATTATCTCTGTAATGTGACATCACTGTGTTTATTATCTCTCTACTGTGACCTCACTATTTGCATTATCTCTATACTGTGACATCACTATGTGTGTTATCTCTGTACTGTGACATCACTATGTGTATTATCTCTGTAATGTGACATCACTGTGTTTATTTTCTCACTACTGTGACCTCACTATGTGCATTATCTCTGTACTGTGACATCACTATGTGCATTATCTCTGTACTGTGACCTCACTATGTGCATTATCTATGTACTGTGACCTCACTATGTGCATTATCTATGTACTATGACCTCACTATGTGCATTATCTCTGTACTGTGACATCACTATGTGTATTATCTCTGTAACGTGACATCACTGTGCTTATTATCTCTGTACTGTGACATCACTATGTCTATTATCTCTGTAATGTGACATCACTGTGTTTATTATCTCTCTACTGTGACCTCACTATGTGCATTATCTCTGAACTGTGACCTCACTATGTCTATTATCTCTGTAATGTGACATCACTGTATTTATTATCTCTGTAATGTGACATCACTATGTGCATTATCTCTGTACTGTTACCTCACTATGTGCATTATCTCTGTACTGTGACATCACTATGTGTATTATCTCTGTAACGTGACATCACTGTGCTTATTATCTCTGTACTGTGACATCACTATGTCTATTATCTCTGTAATGTGACATCACTGTGTTTATTATCTCTCTACTGTGACCTCACTATGTGCATTATCTCTGAACTGTGACCTCACTATGCGCATTATCTATGTAATGTTACCTCACTATGTCTTTTATCTCTGTAATGTGACATCACTGTATTTATTATCTCTGCAATGTGACATCACTATGTGCATTATCTCTGTACTGTGACATCACTATGTGCATTATCTATGTACTGTGACCTCACTATGTGCATTATCTATGTACTGTGACATCACTATGTGCATTATCTATTTACTGTGACCTCTATATGTGCATTATCTATGTACTGTGACATCACTATGTCTATTATCTCTGTAATGTGACATCACTGTATTTATTATCTCTGCAATGTGACATCACTATGTGCATTATCTCTGTACTGTGACATCACTATGTGCATTATCTATGTACTGTGACCTCACTATGTGCATTATCTCTGTACTGTGACATCACTATGTTCATTTTCTATGTACTGTGACCTCACTATGTGCATTATCTCTGTACTGTGACATCACTATGTGAATTATCTATTTACTGTGACCTCACTATGTGCATTATCTATGTACTGTGACCTCTCTATGTGCATTATCTCTGTACTCTGACCTCTCTATGTGCGTTATCTATGTACTGTGACCTCACTATGTGCATTATCTATGTACTGTGACATCACTATGTGCATTATCTATGTACTGTGACATCACTATGTGTATTATCTCTGTAATGTGACATCACTATGTGTATTTTCTCTGTAACGTGACATCACTGTGCTTATTATCTCTGTACTGTGACATCACTATGTCTATTATCTCTGTAATGTGACATCACTGTGTTTATTATCTCTCTACTGTGACTCCACTATGTGCATTATCTCTGTACTGTGACCTCACTATGTGCATTATCTCTGTAATGTGACATCACTGTATTTATTATCTCTGTAATGTGACATCACTATGTGCATTATCTCTGTACTGTGGCATCACTATGTGCATTATCTATGTACTGTGACCTCACTATGTGCATTATCTCTGTATTGTGACATCACTATGTGCATTATCTATTTACTGTGACCTCACTATGTGCATTATCTATGTACTGTGACCTCACTATGTGCATTATCTATGTACTGTGACATCACTATGTGTATTATCTCTGTAATGTGATATCACTGTGTTTATTATCTCTCTACTGTGACCTCACTATGTGCATTATCTCTGTAATGTGACATCACTGTATTTATTATCTCTGTAATGTGACATCACTATGTGCATTATCTCTGTACTTTGACCTCACTACGTGTATTATCTCCGTACTCTGACCTCATTATGTGCATTATCTATGTACTGTGACCTCACTATGTGCATTATCTCTGTAATGTGACACCACTGTGTTTATTATCTCTCTACTGTGACCTCACTATGTGCATTATCTATGTACTGTGACCTCACTATGTGCATTATCTCTGTAGTTTGACCTCACTATTTGCATTATCTCTGTACTCTGACCTCACTATGTGCATTATCTATGTACTGTGACCTCACTATGTGCTTTATCTCAGTAGTGTGACCTCACTATTTGCATTATCTCTGTACTCTGACCTCACTATGTGCATTATCTATGTACTGTGACCTCACTATGTGCGTTATCTATGTACTGTGACCTCACTATATGCATGATCTATATACTGTGACATCACTATGTGTATTATCTCTCTAATGTGACATCACTGTGTTTATTATCTCTCTACTGTGACCTCACTATGTGCATTATCTCTTTACTGTGACCTCACTATGTGCATTATCTCTGTGCTGTGACCTCACTATTTGCATTATCTCTATACTGTGACATCACTATGTGTGTTATCTCTGTACTGTGACATCACTATGTGTATTATCTCTGTAATGTGACATCACTGTGTTTATTTTCTCACTACTGTGACCTCACTATGTGCATTATCTCTGTAGTGTGACCTCACTATGTGCATTATCTCTGTACTGTGACCTCACTATGTGCATTATCTATGTACTATGACCTCACTATGTGCATTATCTCTGTACTGTGACATCACTATGTGTATTATCTCTGTAACGTGACATCACTGTGCTTATTATCTCTGTACTGTGACATCACTATGTCTATTATCTCTGTAATGTGACATCACTGTGTTTATTATCTCTCTACTGTGACCTCACTATGTGCATTATCTCTGAACTGTGACCTCACTATGTGCATTATCTATGTAATGTTACCTCACTATGTCTATTATCTCTGTAATGTGACATCACTGTATTTATTATCTCTGTAATGTGACATCACTATGTGCATTATCTCTGTACTGTGACCTCACTATGTGCATTATCTCTGTACTGTGACATCACTATGTGTATTATCTCTGTAACGTGACATCACTGTGCTTATTATCTCTGTACTGTGACATCACTATGTCTATTATCTCTCTAATGTGACATCACTGTGTTTATTATCTCTCTACTGTGACCTCACTATGTGCATTATCTCTGAACTGTGACCTCACTATGTGCATTATCTATGTAATGTTACCTCACTATGTCTATTATCTCTGTAATGTGACATCACTGTATTTATTATCTCTGTAATGTGACATCACTATGTGCATTATCTCTGTACTGTGACATCACTATGTGCATTATCTATGTACTGTGACCTCACTATGTGCATTATCTCTGTACTGTGACATCACTATGTGCATTATCTATTTACTGTGACCTCACTATGTGCATTATCTATGTACTGTGACATCACTATATGCATTATCTCTGTACTCTGACCTCTCTATGTGCGTTATCTATGTACTGTGACATCACTATGTGCATTATCTATGTACTGTGACATCACTATGTGCATTATCTATGTACTGTGACATCACTATGTGTATTATCTCTGTAATGTGACATCACTATGTGTATTTTCTCTGTAACGTGACATCACTGTGCTTATTATCTCTGTACTGTGACATCACTATGTCTATTATCTCTGTAATGTGACATCACTGTGTTTATTATCTCTCTACTGTGACCTCACTATGTGCATTATCTCTGTACTGTGACCTCACTATGTGTATTATTTCTGTAATGTGACATCACTGTATTTATTATCTCTGTAATGTGACATCACTATGTGCGTTATCTCTGTACTGTGGCATCACTATGTGCATTATCTCTGTATTGTGACATCACTATGTGCATTATCTATTTACTGTGACCTCACTATGTGCATTATCTATGTACTGTGACCTCACTATGTGCATTATCTATGTACTGTGACCTCACTATGTGCATTATCTCTGTACTGTGACATCACTATGTGTATTATCTCTGTAACGTGACATCACTGTGCTTATTATCTCTGTACTGTGACATCACTATGTCTATTATCTCTGTAATGTGACATCACTGTATTTATTATCTCTGTAATGTGACATCACTATGTGCATTATCTCTGTACTGTGACATCACTATGTGCATTATCTATGTACTGTGACCTCACTATGTGCATTATCTCTGTACTGTGACATCACTATGTGCATTATCTATGTACTGTGACATCACTATGTGCATTATCTATGTACTGTGACATCACTATATGCATTATCTCTGTATTCTGACCTCTCTATGTGCGTTATCTATGTACTGTGACCTCACTATGTGCATTATCTATGTACTGTGACATCACTATGTGCATTATCTTTGTACTGTGACATCACTATGTGTATTATCTCTGTAATGTGACATCACTTTGTGTATTTTCTCTGTAACGTGACATCACTGTGCTTATTATCTCTGTACTGTGACATCACTATGTCTATTATCTCTGTAATGTGACATCACTGTGTTTATTATCTCTCTACTGTGACCTCACTATGTGCATTATCTCTGTACTGTGACCTCACTATGTGTATTATCTCTGTAATGTGACATCACTGTATTTATTTTCTCTGTAATGTGACATCACTATGTGCATTATCTATGTACTGTGACCTCACTATGTGCATTATCTCTGTATTGTGACATCACTATGTGCATTATCTATTTCCTGTGACCTCACTATGTGCATTATCTATGTACTGTGACCTCACTATGTGCATTATCTATGTACTGTGACCTCACTATGTGCATTATCTATGTACTGTGACATCACTATGTGTATTATCTCTGTACTGTGACATCACTATGTGCATTATCTATGTACTATGACATCACTATGTGCATTATCTCTGTACTGTGACCTCACTATGTGCATTATCTATGTACTGTGACCTCACTATGTGCATTATCTATGTACTGTGACCTCACTATGTGCATTATCTATGTAATGTGATATCACTGTGTTTATTATCTCTCTACTGTGACCTCACTATGTGCATTATCTCTGTAATGTGACATCACTGTATTTATTATCTCTGTATTGTGACATCACTATGTGCATTATCTCTGTACTGTGGCATCACTATGTGCATTATCTATGTACTGTGACCTCACTATGTGCATTATCTCTGTAATGTGACATCACTGTGTTTATTATCTCTCTACTGTGACCTCACTATGTGCATTATCTATGTACTGTGACCTCACTATGTGCATTATCTCTGTAGTTTGACCTCACTATTTGAATTATCTCTGTACTCTGACCTCACTATGTGCATTATCTATGTACTGTGACCTCACTATGTGCATTATCTATGTATTGTGACCTCACTATGTGCATTATCTGTGCAATGTGACATCACTATATGTATTATCTCTGTAATGTGACATCACTGTATTTATTTTCTCTGTAATGTGACATCACTATGTGCATTATCTCTGTACTGTGACCTCACTACGTGCATTATCTCTGTACTCTGACCTCACTATGTGCATTATCTATGTAATGTGACCTTACTATGTGTATTATCTCTGTAATGTGACATCACTATGTGCATTATCTATGTACAGTGACCTCACTATGTGCATTATCTCTGTACTCTGACCTCACTATGTGCATTATCTATGTACTGTGACCTTACTATGTGTATTATCTCTGTAATGTGACATCACTGTATTTATTATCTCTGTAATGTGACATCACTATGTGCATTATCTCTGTACTGTGACCTCACTATGTGCATTATCTATGCAATGTGACATCACTATATGTATTATCTCTGTAATGTGACATCACTGTATTTATTTTCTCTGTAATGTGACATCACTATGTGCATTATCTCTGTACTGTGACCTCACTACGTGCATTATCTCTGTACTCTGACCTCACTATGTGCATTATCTATGTAATGTGACCTTACTATGTGTATTATCTCTGTAATGTGACATCACTATGTGCATTATCTATGTACAGTGACCTCACTATGTGCATTATCTCTGTACTCTGACCTCACTATGTGCATAATCTATGTACTGTGACCTTACTATGTGTATTATTTCTGTAATGTGACATCACTGTGTTTATTATCTCTCTACTGTGACCTCACTATTTGCATTATCTCTGTAATGTGACATCACTGTGTTTATTTTCTCTCTACTTTGACCTCACTATGTGCATTATCTCTGTACTGTGACCTCACTATGTGCATTATCTATGTACTGTGACCTCAATATGTGCATTATCTCTGTACTGTGACCTCACTATGTGCATTATCTCTGTACTGTGACATCACTATGTGTATTATCTCTGTAATGTGACATCACTGTATTTATTATCTCTGTAATGTGACATCACTATATGCATTATCTTTGTACTGTGACATCACTATGTGCATTATCTATGTACTGTGACGTCATTATGTGCATTATATTTGTACTGTGACATCACTATGTGCATTATCTATTTACTGTGACCTCACTATGTGCATTATCTATGTACTGTGACATCACTATGTGCATTATCTCTGTACTCTGACCTCACTATGTTCATTATCTATGTACTGTAACCTCACTATGTGTTTATTATCTCTCTACTGTGACCTCACTATGTGCATTATCTCTCTACTGTGACCTCACTATGTGCATTATCTCTGTACTGTGACCTCACTATGTGTATTGTCTCTGTACTGTGACCTCACTATGTGCATTATCTCTGTAATCTGACCTCACTATGTTCATTATCTATGTACTGTAACCTCACTATGTGTATTATCTCTATAATGTGACATCACTGTGTTTATTATCTCTCTACTGTGACCTCACTATGTGCATTATCTCTATAATGTGACATCACTGTGTTTATAATCTCTGTACTGTGACCTCACTATGTGTTTTATCTCTGTAATGTGACATCACTGTGTTTATTATCTCTACTGTGACCTCACTATGTGCATTATCTCTGTACTGTGACCTCACTATGTGCATTATCTCTCTACTGTGACCTCACTATGTGTATTGTCTCTGTACTGTGACCTCACTATGTACATTATTTATGTACTGTGACATCACTATGTGCATTATCTATGTACTGTGACATCACTATGTGTATTATCTCTGTAATGTAACATCACTGTGTTTATTATCTCTCTACTGTGACCTCACTATGTGCATTATCTATGTACTGTGACCTCACTATGTGCATTATCTATGTGCTGTGACATCACTATGTGCATTATCTCTGTGCTGTAACATCACTATGTGTATTATCTTTGTAATGTGACATCACTGTGTTTATTATCTCTCTACTGTGACCTCACTATTTGCATTATGTCTATACTGTGACATCACTATGTGTATTATCTCTGTAATGTGACATCACTGTGTTTATTATCTCTCTACTGTGACCTCACTATGTGCATTGTCTATGTAGTGTGACCTCACTATGTGCATTATCTCAGTAGTGTGACCTCACTATTTGCATTATCTCTGTACTCTGACCTCACTATGTGCATTATCTATGTACTTTGACCTCACTATGTGCATTATCTATGCAATGTGACTTCACTATGTGTATTATCTCTGCAATGTGACATCACTATGTGCATTATCTCTGTACTGTGACCTCACTACGTGCATTATCTCTGTACTCTGACCTCACTATGTGCATTATCTATGTACTGTGACATCACTATTTGTATTATCCCTGTAATGTGACATCACTGTTTTTATTATCTCTCTACTGTGACCTCTCTATGTGCATTATCTCTGTACTGTGACCTCACTATGTGCATTATCTCTGTACTCTGACCTCACTATGTGCATTATCTATGTACTGTGACCTCACTATGTGTATTATCTCTGTAATGTGACATCACTGTATTTATTATCTCTGTAATGTGACATCACTATGTGCATTATCTCTGTACTGTGACCTCACTACGTGCATTATCTCTGTACTCTGACCTCACTATGTGCATTATCTATGTACTGTGACCTCACTATGTGTATTATCTCTGTAATGTGACATCACTGTGTTTATTATCTCTCTACTGTGACCTCACTATGTGCATTATCTCTGTACTGTGACCTCACTATATGCATTATCTCTGTACTGTGACCTCACTATGTGCATTATCTATGTAATGTGACCTCACTATGTGCATTATCTATGTACTCTGACCTCACTATGTGTATTAACTCTGTAATGTGACATCACTGTGTTTATAATCTCTGTACTGTGACCTCACTATGTCTATTATCTCTGTAGTGTGACATCACTGTGTTTATTATATCTCTACTGTGACCTCACTATGTGCATTATCTCTGTACTGTGACCTCACTATGTGCATTATCTATGTAATGTGACCTCACTATGTGTATTATCTCTGTACTGTGACCTCACTATGTGCATTATCTATGTACTGTGACCTCACTATGTGCATTATCTATGTACTGTGACATCACTATGTGCATTATCTCTGTACTGTGACCACACTATGTGCATTATCTCTGTACTGTGACCTCACTATGTGCATTATCTATGTACTATGACCTCACTATGTGCATTATCTATGTAATGTGACCTCACTATGTGCATTATCTATGTACTATGACCTCACTATGTGCATTATCTATGTAATGTGACCTCACTATGTGTATTATCTCTGTACTGTGACCTCACTATGTGCATTATCTATGTACTGTGACCTCACTATGTGCATTATCTATGTAATGTGACATCACTATGTGCATTATCTATGTACTGTGACATCACTATGTGCATTATCTATGTACTGTGACCTCACTATGTGTGTTATCTATGTACTGTGACATCACTATGTGCATTATCTCTCTACTGTGACCACACTATTTGCGTTATCTCTGTACTCTGACCTCACTACGTGCATTATCTCTGTAGTGTGACCTCACTATGTGTATTATCTCTGTAATGTGACATCACTATTAAAGATGAGCGTTGTTCTTCTCGAACTGTTCGCCAATCTCAAATTCGAGCTGTTTTGGGCGGTGTTCGAGCCGTTCGGCGAACACGAACAATTTGAGAAAAATTCGGCTGTTCGAGGTTATGTTCGATAACTGTTCGTGCACCAAAATCATAACTGGATTTTTTCTCAGTAATGATGAAAATTAATGTTAATACGCAGTTTGAGTGTACAGCGGGGCGGGGGGAGGGGCAGGGGATGGATCTCTGCAGGAACAATGAAGATCTCCATTTTTTTTTCTCTTTCCCGCATTTACAGTGGGGAGGTGCAATCTGTCAGCCTATCAGCAGCGCACACACGGAGCGAAGTGCTTTTTTCACACAAGCAAGGGCATGTGTCATTGGCAGTGTATGTCACATGTCCTTGCCCTATAAGACCAAGCCATTTTCCCCGTCGCCACCATTTTCTCACTGCTGCAGCTGCGTGTTAGACGGCACCGCTGTTGCTGTGTGCGCTATACCTTTTTAATTTCAAGCCAATTTTCGCACAAATCTACAGATAGCTTGGGAGTAGGGAATAGTTGTGATTGCAGTCCTTTTAAGGACTAGGTTACAGCATTTCCTACGACTTTTATCAGGCAGGTCTGTGCTCTTAAATAGATAGATTGTGGGAGTAAAGACTAATTGTAATTGCAGTCCTTTTCAGGACTAGGTTACATCAGTTCCTATCAGTTTTTGCCAGGCAGGTCTGTGCCAGTGCTGTGCAAGTTTTTTACACAGCATTTGGCTGAATCTAGCAAAGCTAATCCTTTTTGGCCTATTGCAGAGTGTGTTAGTCAGTGGAGTAGCCTATCTGTGTTGCAAGATATACCACCTGTGTATAGAATAACAATTTTTTTACTGCACCTAGTGAAGTAAAATCTTTTGGGCATAGCATCATTCTATTAGTCCATCTATACTGACCTCCATCAGGTTGCAAATTAAAAATAATTTTTATCTGCATCTACCTCTGAAAAAATATTTGGCCTTCTAGCAGTGTGTGGGACTTGTTCTATTAATCCATCTATACTGACCTCCATCAGGTTGCAAATTGAATACAATTTTTTTCTGCATCTAACCCAGCCAATAGTTTTGGCCTAATACCACAGTTTGGCCACTCAGCTCTGCTGGGTTCCCATCCATTGTTTTTTTGTGCAAACAACTCCAGAGTTGTGAATTAGTTAACCACCAAAATGAGTGGAAAAAGGCCTGCTGCTGGTGGAAAGGGGAATAGGCGTGTTGGGAAGGGGAAAAAAGGTTGTGTCCGTGGGGTAGGTGTTAAAGCAACAGTAACATCTGCAGAAGAAAGACCATCTTCCAGCCAAACTAAAATGTCTACTTCTTTTAGAGGACAATGTGATAAGATCCCTTTCTTACGGCCACGCCAATCGCTACAAATTCCAGATGAGGCACAAAAACAGCAGGTGCTTCAACGGATATCAAGTGCTCCTTTAAGTGGGCTCTCCTCCACATCAACTTCAACATCACAAATACTCCAGTCCTCAAAGGTGTCACCCAAATCGCACTTGCTTCCTCACAGCTCCCAAATCTCCAGCTGCCCGTCTGAGTATGAGGTAGAACAGATGGTTGAGTCTGCAGAGCTGTTTACTCATACTATAGCCTGGGAATCAGAGGTCGACTCCAGCGCTTCTGTGAATCCAGACGAGGAAATGATCTGCACTGATGCCCAGAATCTTTATGAGTCGGATCCAGGACCAGACGCAGAAGGTTCTGACCATAATGTAGACCCTCATTCCCAAACTGTAACTCCTGTTGGTGGAGACAATGAGGAAGACGATGATGAGACTCAAATACCTGATTGGAGCGACAACTTTAGTTTTTTGTCAGGGCAGGAACAGGTTGGCTCTGAGGACGACGGGTGTGATAGCGCAAAGGGTGATGATGATGAGGTTGGAGATTCCACTTACTGTCAACCCACAGTCAGCCAAGAGATGAGATCAGCAGAGGAGGAGGAGGAGGATGCTAGTGACGACGAGGTCAGGTTGTGCCTTCCTGGACAGAGACGTAGTACTGGAAGCACGTCAACAACTGCATCCTCAAACACAACTCTGCCTCTCACCACAAGTCGTGGTGGCTCTTCAGGTCGCATGGGTGCTAAGCCTTGCATAGCCTGGGCATTTTTTCAGATCGATAAAGATGACCCAACTCGTGTTATCTGTAACATTTGTCAGCAAAAGCTAAGTAGAGGCCAAAAAATACATAGTTTGAGTACTTCATGCATGAACCGGCACATGGACATGAAGCATAAGTTGCAGTGGGAAGCTCACTGTGCTACAATGCGGCCTAGCCGGCCGGGCCAACCACCATCTGCCATATCTTGTGCATCCGCGGCCTCTTCATCCTCTGTGACTGGGGGGACAGCAGTCACACCTGTTTTGGGGCGCAAACCTGCCACCTCTTTACGCGCAACAGCCAGAGTGATTGGCAGGTCATCATTTTCTTTGGAGGTGGTAACACCAGCTGGTGTTGAGCGCTGTCCGACATTGATAGCACCACCTTTGGATCAAGGCAACCTAACATGTCCGCCTGCATCTTCCTCACAGACCGGCAGTTTGCCGGGGACACCCTTATCAACCCCGTCTAAGCACAATAGCCAGCCCTCGGTCCCTCAGATGTGGACAAGTAAAAGACTATTTCCTCCTAGCCATGAGAAAGCTAAGAGGTTGAATTTCACCATCTGCAAGCTCTTGGCTACAGAAATGCTGCCTTTCCACATGGTGGACACAGAGGATTTTCGAGACCTTATGTCCGTCGCAGTGCCCCAGTACCAGATGCCCAGTCGGCACTACTTCTCAAAGAAAGGTGTGCCTGCGCTCCACCAGCATGTCGCACACAACATCACCGCTTCTTTGAGAAACTCTGTGTGTGACAGGGTGCATTTCACCACAGACACTTGGACGAGTAGGCATGGACAGGGGCGTTACATGTCGCTGACTGGGCACTGGGTAACTATGGTGACAGCAGGACAAGGGGCTGCTGTCCAAGTCTTGCCGTCCCCACGAGTTGTGTGTCAATCCTCTTTATCTCAAAGTTCCTCCACTGCTTCTGCCTCCTCAACCTCCTCTCGGTCCTCCACCTGCACCCAAAGCCTGTCTGGTCGTGCCACAAGCTTTCTAACTGCGCAGAAGGGATCCTGCACACCTCCTTACTATGCTGGCAGTAGGGCTCAACGTCATCAGGCGGTTTTTACTTTGAAATGTCTGGGAAATGTGAGTCACACAGCTGAGGAGTTGTGGTCAGCTCTGGAGAACCAGTTTCATGAATGGTTGTCTCCACTGGACCTGAAACCAGGGAAGGCCGTGTGCGACAATGCTGCAAACCTGGGTGCGGCCCTTCGCCTGGGCAATGTCACACACGTGCCTTGTATGGCTCACGTGTTGAACCTGGTTGTCCAGCGATTTTTAGCCCACTATCCCGGACTAGATGGCCTTCTGCAGAGGGCACGGTCGCTGTGTGCTCACTTCCGCCGTTCGCATCCCGCAGCTCAGCGACTTACATCTCTACAGAAGTCGTTGGGCCTGCCACTTCACCGGCTAAAATGCGATGTGCCTACCCGGTGGAATTCAACTCTGCACATGTTGCAGCGACTGTGGCAGCACCGACAAGCCCTGGTGCAATACGTTCTGACGTATAGCCTGGGCCAACGAGATCCGGAGGTGGGGCAAATCACGCTGGAGGAGTGGTCTCAGATCAGGGACCTATGCACCCTTCTGCACAGTTTTGAAATGGCGACGAAGATGTTTAGTGCTGACGATGCCATTATCAGCATGACTATTCCGGTGATTTACATGCTGGAGCACATGTTAAACAGAATTCGGAGTCAGGTGGTGCGACAAGAGGAGGTGGAGGAAGTAGAGGAGGAGGAGTTGTATGCGGAAGGGCTAACATCTGCAAGGTCCAGACGGTCGGCAGCACCAAGGCGGCAGGCATGTGAGGGTGGGGGAGATGGTTTTACCAGGGCGCATGGTAGCAGCCAAACTAGTGAGGAAGGTGCAGGAGCCCAGGAAGAAGTGGAGGACGAACTGATGGAAGACTGATCAGATGAGGGAGACCTTGATCAAATTTCTGTTGTGCGAGGTTGGGGGGAGAGGACAGAGGAAGGAAGCATGATTGTTACCTCGCCACCAACACAACAGGGACTTGGTGCTCCTGGATGCACAACACACATGAGTGCCTTCTTGCTGCACTACCTGCAACATGACCCTCGAATTGGGAGAATTAGAAATAATCCTGACTACTGGGTTGCCACACTGTTAGATCCCCGGTACAAAAGTAAATTTGCAGAAATTATTCCTGCCATAGAAAGGGATGCACGCATGCAGGAGTATCAGCAGAGACTGTTGCAGAATGTTACATGTGCTTTTCCACAAAACACCAGTGGTGCACGTAGTGAATCTCACAGTTCCAACTTGCCAACCGTGGGACCGTTAAGTGTTCAGCACTCAAACCGTAACAGAACCACAGTATCTGCTGGTAACATCAATTTTGCGGAATCATTTCACCACTTTTTTAGCCCATCCTTTGCAAGGCCACAGGAGACAAGAAGTCTGACACATAGTCAACGCCTAAAGACGATGATACAGGAGTATCTCCAAGTAAACATTGAAGCCATGACTGTGTCACTGTACCCTTGCTCTTTTTGGGCTTCCAATCTGGATAAATGGCCAGAGCTAGCCACTTACGCCTTGGAGATCTTGTCATGCCCCGCAGCCAGCGTTCTGTCTGAACGTGTGTTCAGCGCTGCTGGTGGTGTGCTGACAGATAAGCGCACGCGGCTCTCCACTGATAATGTAGACAGACTCACGTTCATAAAGATGAACAAATCATGGATCCGAAATGACTTTTCTACCCCTGTGTCATCCTGGGGAGAGTAAAAGCTTGATGATTGGTTAAAATCACCTCACCAACCGTTTTAAGCTTTCAAATTACTAATCATGTTTATCTGTATCTTGGGTGGAAAATAATTTGGGCTTTGTAGCAGTGTGCAGTACTGATTCTATTAGGCCATCTATAATAAGCTCCACCAGATTTAAAATTACTAATCATGTTTATCTGTATCTTGGCTGGAAAATAATTTGGGCTTTGTAGCAGTGTGCAGCACTGATCCTATTAGGCCATCTATAATAAGCTCCACCAGATTTAAAATTACTAATCATGTTTATCTGTATCTTGGCTGGAAAATAATTTGGGCTTTGTAGCAGTGTGCAGCACTGATTCTATTAGGCCATCTATAATAAGCTCCACCAGATTTAAAATTACTAATCATGTTTATCTGTATCTTGGCTGGAAAATAATTTGGGCTTTGTAGCAGTGTGCAGCACTGATCCTATTAGGCCATCTATACTAAGCTCCACCAGATTTAAAATTAATAATAATTTTTAGCTGCATCTAGCCCGGAAAATAATTTTGGGGCTCCGAGATGCGCAAGACACATAAGTGCCTTCTTGCTGCACTACCTGCAACATGACCCTCATATTGTCAGAATTCGAAGTATTCATGACTACTGGGTTGCCACACTCTTAGATCCCCCAAACTTTTCGATCAACCTTTTCATTTTAAAAAAGACCAAAAAAATGGTCATTTTTGAAATTATAAGCATTAGCAGGTTATTAGAAACTGAAATCAAACAGTTTTCAACTCAAAACTTTATTCTAGGTGATGTTACATTTTCACATAGGACCCCTTGTTCGAAAGGAGCTTCTGAACTCTCTCGTCCATTGAATTTGTCAGGTTTTGGATGGTTTCTGCTTCAATTGTTTTGCATGAGGACAGAATACCCTCCCAGAGCTGTTGCTTAGTTGTGAACTGCCTCCCGCCATCATAGACACTCCTTTTGATGATGCTCCAGAGGTTCTGAATGGGGTAGAGGTCAGGGGAGCATGGGGGTCACACCATAAGTTTGTCCCCTTTTATGCCCATATCAGCCAGAGATGCAGATGTTTTATGTGCAGCATGAGATGGTGCATTATCATGAATAAAAATGATCTTGCTGTGGAATACACGGTTCTTCTTCTTGAACCATGGCAGGAAGTGCTGTTTGAGAAAATCCACATACATTATGGAGTTCATCTTTACCCCTTCAGGGATCCTAAAGGGGCCGACAATCTCTCTCCCCATGATTCCAGCCCAAAACATTACTCCACCTCCTCCTTGTTGGCGCTGTAGCCGTGTTTGTGTGGGGTGTCCATCAACCAGCCATCCTCCACTCCATCCATCTGGACCATCGAGCGCTGCACGGCACTCATCCGTGAACAAAACAGTTTTGAAATCAGTCTTCATGTAATCTTTGGCCCACTGGAGCCGTTTCTGCTTGTGTGAAGTGGATAGAGGAGGTCGACAGGATGGCGTATGCACAGCTGCAAACCTCTGAAGGACCCTGCATCTTGTTGTTCGGGGGACGTTGGAGGCACCAGCAGCTTCAAAAACTTGTCTGCTGCTATGACAAGGCTTTTTTGCCGCTGCTCTTTTAACCTGACATAATTGCCTGTAGGAAAGAGTCCTCAATTTGCCCTTATCAGCACGCACACGTGTGTACTGTGAATCAGCTACATACTTCTTGATTGCCAAGACACTTCATCCTGATCATCGCACAATGTTGATTGTAGTCATGCCTTGACCTAAACACTCCACAATTTGTTGCTTCTCAGCAGCCGACACATCCTTTTTCTTTCCCATTTTGGCAGAAAATGTAGGCTGCTTAATAATGTGAGACAGCCTTCTTAAGTAGTCTTGCCTTTCATTGGACACACCTGCCAAACTAATTAGCACAGGTGTCTGCAATTGCTTACAGTGATATAAAGAGCCCTGACACACATCACCATCAATGAGTTTAACTGACAAACAAACAAATTCTTCCCTTATCACTCCTAAACACTTTTTGCATAATAATTTGGAACACAGTGTACATGTGCTTTTCCACAAAACACCAGTGGTTCACGTAGTGAATCTTACAGTTCTAACTTGCCAACCGTGGTCTGTATGGAGTTGTTCAATAAAGGGCCCAAAATTAAAATAACATAGATGGGAGAGGTCTCTATGAATAGGAATTCCTAAGTATTTGATACCCTGTGAGGGCCAGGCAAAGGGAAAGTTGGACTGGATGGAATCCTGTATGGATTTGGGGAGGGAGACATCGAGGGCCTCAGACTTCGCTGCATTGATTTTAAAATTTGACCATGTAACAAAGTGATCTATTTCAGCCATAACAGCATGGATGGATATATGTGATTGAGTGATATATACTAGGACATCATCAGCAAATAGAGAGCACTTGTACTCGGTGCCTCCCACCTCAATCCACCTGATATTGGGGTTATGGCGAATTGATGAGAGCAGGTGCTCCGTCACTAGGATGTATAAGAGAGGGGACAGAGGACATCCCTGCCTTGTCCCATTGGTGATTGTGAAAGGTGATGAAAATGTTCTGATGCACCCCTTGGGCCTTGGGACACCCGGAGCCGGACCCTTTTTGGTGGATGCTGGTGGTTGTAGTCTCCGTGGCGGCGACCCGGTTCCGTGGCTCAGGGCGGTCAAACCAGTGGCGGAACTATTTATGTGGTTTTGATGTTTAAATGTCTGACTACGCCACCCGTGGATTGCGGTCAGAGTGAACCGCCGCTACAGGGCAGACCGCTAAGGCTGGTGTTGTGGGTGCAGCAGAGCGTAGCATAACTCCCCACGGGAGGAGTATAGCCTCAGGGCAGTGTATGCGGAGGATGGGGGTGATGGTGCAGGGCAGCAGCAGTAACGACATTGAGTCAGTGATGCAGTTCAGGGCCTTTACTCACAGTTCTTATTATCCAGACCACGTCTGCAGGTAACGGCTGCCCACGTCGTACTGTGCTCACCAGGTGAGGGGCTCAGACAACTCCCAGATAACTTTGGAGCACTTCACAGGACCCCCTTTGTGTGTCCTTTGTCTGGCCTTTCTTACCAACCCTTCTGTCCGGCTGCCTCGGGCCTCCTCTTGGTAAACTTGGCGCCAGTTTCCCTGACCCTATGTGTTGCCTTCCTAGCGGGTGTAGCGAGGGGCTGCGCCACATAAAATGTCACAGCCTCCGGTTTCTAGCTGAGGGTCATTTCCTGCCTCCACTAGTTTCGTGGACCGGTCTCCCCCTTTGGCCTGACCCCTCCACGCAGGTGGATTCGGGCGTGCGGTGGCGACTCGCCCGTCCGCACGCCTGGGATCCCTTCGTTCCTCGTTCCTGGAGACTTCTCCGCTCCTCTTCCTTCCTTCTCCCTCTTCCAGGCCTGGGCCTCTGTTACTAGGCCCACCTCCGGAGCAGAGCTCATGCAGAGCCCCTGCTCCCTGCCACTTCTGCTCAGACTTCTCTGCACTGAACTAAGATGGTGCCCACCTTTTATACTCCCTTCTCAATGCACCCAGGAACTGCTTCCTCCCTGCTCCTGCACTACAGGGTTCCCCTTCCTCAGTGTTCCCTCCCCCCACTCCAGTCGGGGACAGGGACTGTCGTGCCCATCTCAGGGGCATATTGGTTGCCCTGCCCCACGGCAATGTGGTGTAATGCATGCAGGTGTCGGGTCCTGATCCACACTCCATCCTTACCTGAGAGTGAGATATCACACCTCTGGGTGAGGTGCAATACCTCTGTAGCAACCGAGCCCTCAGAGTGCTATAGTTCCATTTATCTTCAGCCTAGGTGACGTATTGCGATACAGGGCCGTGATTTTGGCTATAAAAGGTTCCCCTAGACCCCTACCCCAAGCTTTTTAAGAGAATCATATATGGCGTGCCAGGAGACTCTATGGAATGCTTTCTCAGCATCCAACGAGAGAATCTAATTACAAATTTTTAACTGCATCTAGCCCAGGAAATACTTTGTGCCTAGTAGCAGTGTCTGCTAGTCAGCGGATTATCCCGGCTGTTAAGCAAGCTACACCACCTGTAGTTTGGACACTTAATTTTTTCAAAGGAAATGCTTCGGGACCACGGGATACTCAGTGAAGAGCATCAGGAGGCACCCCAAGCCACAGGGGCTGGGACTGGCGGTAGCACGCCTTGCAGTGGACCGCCAAGCTCGATCCTTATAAAAGCTTTTTAACTGCAGCAGCTTTAGTTGACGCTACTGGAGCTGGAATTACGCGGCTGCTGGCATGAGACTTGCCCTCCAATAGATCCTTGTAAATGGATTTAAAGTGTATTCATTCAAATTAGAGAGACAATTTAAATTAAAAAGCTTAGAGCTGCCTCCACCACAGGGGGGCTCTCTCGACCCACCAGCGGACTGGCACCAGTATTGGGAGAGGGGGGCTGGCCGTCAGGGTTCACCGCGGCTCTGGCACAAACCCGGCGACACGGAGGTGGCACGGGCAGGAGCGGACTGAACGTGTCGGCTTCTCACTTTTTGGATTTTAGAAGGGCATGACATGCCTATATCTGTGTCTCCCCCTCCTTTTACTCCTCCACCTCTTCTCTTTTCGCATGACTATATGTACTTGTCACTTTTCCATGTGTTAGTTGTGTCTTCTGAGCAGTTTGTCAGCTTTTGGACACCTTTGAAGGTGTTTTCTATGTGTTTCTATGTGTTTTTGTTTGCCTGCCATTGGTTTTAACGGTGTTCGAAGGTGTTCGACAAACAGTTCGACGAACAGTTCGTCGAACACACGGGTGTTCGACGAACCGAACCGAACTCGAACACTACGGGGGTGGCTCAACACTAATCACTATGTGCATTATCTCTGTACTGTGACATCACTATGTGCATTATCTATGTACTGTGACCTCACTATGTGTATTATCTCTGTAATGTGACATCACTGTGCTTATTATCTCTGTACTGTGACATCACTATATGTATTATCTCTGTAATGTGACATAACTGTGTTTATTATTTTTCTACTGTGATCTCACTTTGTGCATTATATCTTTACTGTGACATCACTATGTGCATCATCTATGTACTGTGACCTCATTATGTGCATTATCTATGTACTGTGACATCACTGTGTTTATTATCTCTGTACTGTGACATCACTCCTATGTGTATTATCTCTGTAATGTGACCTCACTGTGTTTATTATCTCTCTACTGTGACCTCACTATGTGCATTACCTCTGTACTGTGACCTCACTATGAGCATTATCCCTGTACTGTGACATCACTGTGTTTATTATCTCTGTACTGTCACCTCACTATGTGCATTACCTCTGTACTGTGACCTCACTATGAGCATTATCTCTATTGTGACATAACTATGTGCATTTTCTCTATATTGTGACATCACTATGTGAATTATCTCTGTAATGTGACATCACTGTGTTTATTATCTCTCTACTGTGACATCACTATGTGCATTATCTATGTACTGTGACCTCACTATGTGCATTATCTATGTACTGTGACATCACTATGTGCATTATCTCTGTACTGTGACATCACTATGTATTATCTCGGTAATCTGACATCACTGTGTTTATTATCTCTGTTCTGTGACCTCACTATGTGCATTATCTCTGCACTGTGACATCACTATGTGCATTATCTCTGTACTGTGACATCACTAATTGTACTATCTCTGTAAAGTGGCATCACTGTGTTTATTATCTCTCTACTGTGACCTCACTATGTGCATTATATCTGCTCTGTGACCTCACTATGTGCATTATCTATGTACTGTGACATCACTATGTGGATTATCTCGGTACTGTGACATCACTATGTGTATTATTACTGTAATATGACATCATTGTGTTTATTATCTCTCTACTGTGACCTCACTATGTGCATTATCTCAGTACTATGACCTCACTATGTGCATTATCTACGTACTATGACATCACTATGTGCATTATCTCTGTACTGTGACATCACTATGTGCATTATCTCTGTAATGTGACATCAGTGTGTTTATTATCACTCAATTGTGACCTCACTATGTGCATTATCTCTGTACTGTGACCTCACTATGTGCATTATCTATGTACTGTGACATCACTGTGTGCATTATCTCTGTACTGTCACATCACTACGTGTAATATCTCTGTAATGTGACCTCACTATGTGCATTATCTCTGTACTGTGACATCACTATGTGCATTATCTCTGTACTGTGTCATCACTATGTGTATTATCTCTGTACTGTGACATCACTATGTGTATTATCTAAGAAATGTGACATCACTGTGTTTATTATCTCTCTACTGTGACCTCACTACGTGAATTATCTCTTTACTGTGACCTTACTATGTGCATTATCTATGTACTGTGACATCACTGTGTTTATTATCTCTGTACTGTGACATCACTATGTGCATTATCTCTGTACTGTGACATAACTATATGTATTATCTCTGTAATGTGACATCACTGTGTTTATTATCTCTCTACTGTGACCTCACTATGTGCATTATCTCTGTAGTGTGAACTCACTATGTGCATTATCTATGTACTGTGACATCACTATGTGCATTATCTCTGTACTATGACATCACTATGTGTATTATCTCTGTAATGTGACATCACTGTGCTTATTATCTCTGTACTGTGACATCACTATGTGTATTATCTCTGTACTGTGACATCACTATGTGCATTATGTCTGCTCTGTGACCTCACTATGTGCGTTATCTATGTACTGTGACATCACTATGTGGATTATCTCGGTACTGTGACATCACTATGTGCATTATGTCTGCTCTGTGACCTCACTATGTGCATTATGTCTGCTCTGTGACCTCACTATGTGCGTTATCTATGTACTGTGACTTCACTATGTGGATTATCTCGGTACTGTGACATCACTATGTGTATTATCACTGTAATGTGACATCATTGTGTTTATTATCTCTCTTCTGTGACCTCACTATGTGCATTATCTCTGTACTGTGACCTCACTATGTGTATTATCTCAGTACTATGACCTCACTATGTGCATTAGCTCTGTACTGTGACATCACTATGTGTATTATCTCTGTAATGTGACATCACTGTGTTTATTATCACTCAATTGTGACCTCACTCTGTGCATTATCTCTGTACTGTGACCTCACTATGTGCATTATCTATGTACTGTGACATCACTGTGTGCATTATCTCTGTACTGTCACATCACTACGTGTAATATCTCTGTAATGTGACCTCACTATGTGCATTATCTCTGTACTGTGACATCACTATGTGCATTATCTCTGTAATGTGACATCACTGTGTTTATTATCTCTCTACTGTGACCTCACTATGTGCATTATCTCTGTAGTGGGAACTCACTATGTGCATTATCTATGTACTGTGACCCCACTATGTGCATTATCTCTGTACTATGACATCACTATGTGTATTATCTCTGTAATGTGACATCACTGTGCTTATTATCTCTGTACTGTGACATCACTATGTGTATTCTCTCTGTAACATGATATCACTATTTGCATTATCTCTGTACTGTGACATCACTATGTGCATTATCTCTGTTCTGTGACATTACTATGTGTATTATCTCTGTAACATGACATCACTGTGCTTATTATATCTGTATTGTGACATCACTATGTGTATTATCTCTGTAATGTGACATCACTATGTGTATTATCTCTGCAATATGACATCACTGTGTTTATTATCTCACTACTGTGACCTCACTAGGTGCATTATCTCTGCACTGTGACATCACTATGTGTATTATCTCTGTAATGTGACATCACTGTGTTTATTATCTCTGTACTGTGACATCACTGTGTTTATTTTCTCTCTACTGTGACCTCACTATGTGCTTTATCTCTGTACTGTGACATCACTATGTGTATTATCTCTGTAATGCGACATCACTGTGTTTATTATCTCTGTACTGTGATATCACTATGTGTATTATCTCTGTAATGTGACATCACTGTGTTTATTATCTCTCTACTGTGACCTCACTATGTGCATTATCTATGTACTCTGACCTCACTATGTGCATTATCTATGTACTGTGACATCACTATGTGCATTATCCCTGTACTGTGACATCACTATGTGTATTATCCCTGTACTGTGACATCACTGTGTTTATTATCTCTGTACTGTGACCTAACTATGTGCATTATCTCTGTACAGTGACCTCACTATGTGCATTATCTCAGTACTGTGACATCACTATGTGCATTATCTCTGTACTGTGACATCACTATGTGTATTATCCCTGTACTGTGACATCACTGTGTTTATTATCTCTGTACTGTGACCTAACTATGTGCATTATCTCTGTACAGTGAACTCACTATGTGCATTATCTCTGTACTGTGACATCACTATGTGCATTATCTCTGTAACGTGACATCACTGTGTTTATTATCTCTGTACTGTGACATCACTTTGTGTATTATCTTTGTAACTTGACATCACTGTGCTTATTATCTGTGTACTGTGACATCACTATGTGTATTATCTCTGTAATGTGACATCACTGTGTTTATTATCTCTCTACTGTGACCTCACTATGTGCATTATCCCTGTACTGTGACCTCACTATGTGCATTATCTCTGTACTGTGACCTCACTGTGTATTATGTCTGTAATGTGACATCACTGTGTTTATTATCTCTCTACTGTGACCTCACTATGTGCATTATCCCTGTACTGTGACCTCACTATGTGCATTATCTCTGCACTGTGACATCGCTATGTGCATTATCTCTGTACTGTGACATCACTATGTGTATTATCTCTGTAATGTGACAACACTTTGTTTATTATCCCTGTACTGTGACATCACTTTGTTTATTATCTCTGTACTGTGACCTCACTATGTGCATTACCTCTGTACTGTGACCTCACTATGAGCATTATCTCTGTACTGTGACATCACTATGTGCATTTTCTCTGTACTGTGACATCACTATGTGTATTATCTCTGTAATGTGATATCACTGTGTTTAGTGACTCTGTACTGTGACATCACTAAGTGTATTATCTCTGTAATGTGACATCACTGTGTTTATTATCTCTGTACTGTGACATCACTGTGTTTATTATCTCTAATAATAATAATAATAATAATAATAATAGTTTATTTTTATAGCGCCAACATATTCCGCAGCACTTTACAAATTTTAGGGGGGACTTATACAGACAATACAGAATAAGCATATCTCATATCGAACGGAGTGAGGGCCCTGCTCGCGAGCTTACAGTCTATGAGGAAGTGGGGGAGACACAAAAGGTAAAAAGTACATATATTGTATAATGCAGCCTTGATATACTGAATAGGATAAATAATAATACATGGACTGGTCGCCAGCCAGTATGTGTGCAGTCCTGACAGAGGCTTTTATGTGCATGGTTGGTTTGAACCCGAAGTTGAAGAAGATTTTAATATGGGGGAAAGCTGGGATGGACAGAGTGTGTTTAGGTGATACGCCAGTCTAAAGAAATGTGTTTTTAGGGTTCGCTTGAAACTGTGGGTATTGGGAATTAATCGAACTGTCCTGGGTAGTGCATTCCAGAGAATTGGCGCAGCACGCGAGAAATCTTGGAGACGGGAGTGGGAAGTTCGGATTATGGAGGATTTTAGTTTCAAGTCATTTGCAGAACGGAGGGCACATGTAGGGTGGTAGACTGAGACAAGGGAGGAGATGTAGGGGGGTACTGAAGCATGGAGCGCTTTGTGGGTAAGCGTGATAAGTTTAAAACGAACTCTATATTGGATGGGCAACCAATGCAATGACTGGCACAGGGAAGAGGCATCGGTGTAGCGGTTGGCGAGGAATATGATCCTGGCTGCTGCGTTCAGGACGGATTGGAGAGGGGAGAGTTTAGTAAGAGGGAGACCGATTAGTAGAGCGTTGCAATAGTCAAGACGAGAATGAATAAGAGCGACAGTAAGAGTTTTTGCCGAGTCAAAGGTGAGAAAAGTCCTGATTCTTGAGATGTTTTTGAGGTGTAGATGACATGAACGAGCGAGTGATTTGATGTGAGGAGTGAAAGAAAGATCTGAATCAAAAATGACCCCAAGACAGCGGGCTTGTAGCTGGGGAGTAATGGTTGAGCCACAAACGGAGATGGCAATATCGGGCACAGGTAGATTAATGGAGGGAGGAAAGACGAGTAGTTCAGTTTTTGACAGATTCAGTTTTAGGCAGAGGGAGGACATAATGTTAGACACAGCAGAAAGACAATCACTGGTCTTTTGTAGTAATGCAGGGGTGATGTCCGGAGCAGAGGTGTATAATTGGGTGTCATCAGCATAGAGATGGTACTGAAAACCGAATCTACTGATTGTTTGTCCAATAGGAGCAGTGTATAAGGAGAAAAGAAGGGGGCCTAGGACTGATCCTTGTGGAACCCCGACAGTAAGAGGAAGTAGGGAGGAGGAGGAGCTGGCGAAAGACACAGAGAAGGAGCGGTCAGAGAGATAAGAGGAGAACCAGGAGAGAACCGTGTCCTTGAGGCCAATAGTGCGGAGCATAGTGAGGAGGAGCTGATGATCCACAGTGTCAAATGCTGCAGAGAGATCCAGGAGAATCAGCAGGGAGTAGTGACCATTAGATTTAGCTGTTAGTAGATCATTAGAGACTTTAGTGAGGGCAGTTTCAGTAGAATGTAAAGAGCGGAAACCAGATTGTAAAGGGTCAAGAAGAGAGTTGTCTGAGAGATAGCGGATTAGACGGGAGTGGACCAGGCGTTCCAGGAGTTTAGAGATAAAGGGAAGATTGGAAACAGGTCTGTAGTTGGCCGTGCAGTTCTGGTCGAGGGATGGTTTTTTAAGTAATGGTTGTATGCTGGCGTGCTTAAAAGAAGAGGGAAAGATACCAGATGAGAGGGAAAGGTTGAAAATTTTAGTTAGGTGAGAGGTGACAGCTGGAGCAAGGGACTGAAGGAGATGTGAGGGAATAGGGTCGCTGGTGCAGGTGGTAGGGCGAGAAGATGCAAGGAGCCTGATCACTTCATCTTCCGTGACTGGTTCGAAGTCAGAAAATGAGCAAGATACAATGTGGCGGGGGGGAGCATGCATAACATTTGGGGATTGGGAGAAAATTTCCTGTCGGATATGGTCAATTTTTTCTTTGAAATAGTTAGCCAGATCGTCAGCGCTGAGGTCGGTGGTCGGGGCCTGTGCTGTTTGATTGAGGAGAGAATGAAACGTGTCAAAGAGTCGTTTAGGATTATTGGAAAGTGAGATGATGAGGTTGTTAAAGTAGGTTTGTTTGGAGAGGTGAAGGGCAGAGTTATATGTTTTCAGCATAAATTTATAGTGGAGGAAATCTTCGGGCAGATTTGATTTTCTCCACAGCCGTTCAGCGCACCTGGAGGACCGCTGGAGAAGACGTGTTTGAGGCGTGTGCCAGGGTTGTCGCCGTCTATGCCGAATTGTTCTTTGTGTAGGAGGTGCGGCTTCATCCAGGGCGCATAGCATTATTTTGTTATAATGCTTCAATGCAGATTCGGGACATGAGAGGGAGGAGATTGGGGCCAATGATGATTGCAACCTTTTTATAAATTTCTGGGTGTTAATGGCGCGTAAATTTCTATAAGTGTGGACGGTGGGAGTGTCTTGAGTAGAGTCACAGTTCTTGACAGAGAATGAAAGAAGATTATGGTCAGAGAGTGGAAGGGGAGAGTTAGTAAAGTCATGTACTGAGCAAAGCCGGGAGAAGATCAGGTCCAATGTGTTCCCGTCCTCATGTGTAGGAGAATTAGCAAGCTGTGAAAGGCCGAAGGAGGAGGTTAGCGATAAAAGGTGAGCGGCAGATGGGGAAAGAGAATCGCCAATTGGGATGTTAAAGTCTCCCATGATTATCGTGGGGATGTCGCAGGATAGAAAATTTGTAAGCCAGGCAGCAAAGTGATCCAGGAATTGATGGAGGGGACCTGGGGGGCGATAGACAACCGCCACTCGCAGGGAGAAGGGCCGGTAGAGTCTGACTGTGTGGGCCTCAAAGGACGGGAAGATAAGGGAGGGTACAGGGGGGATAACCTGAAAAGTACATTTTGTTGAAAGAAGCAGACCAACACCTCCACCTGATCTGTTGTCAGGTCGCGGGGTATGAGAGAAATGTAGGCCACCATAGGAGAGAGCTGCAGCGGCGGTGGTGTCCGACTGCTGGATCCAGGTTTCAGTGAGAGCCAGAAGGTTGAGGGAATTAGAGAGGAAAAAGTCATGGATGTAAGAGAGTTTATTACAAGCTGAGCGTGCATTCCAAAGGGCACAGTTGAATGAGACAGAAGATATGCAGGGAATATTAATGAGATTAGCAGGGTTTCTGAATGTAACAGGGAAAGAGTTAGTGTTATTATTACTGGAGGGTCCTGGGTTGGGAGAAATATCACCTGCGACTAATAGAAGGAAGATACAGAGAGTGAGCAGATGATTGAGTGATTTGTGAGAGCGTTTCCTGCGTTGTATGGTGGGAATGAATGGATCTGCGTGGTATAACATTGTGAAGAGAGCATGACAACTGTACATAGGAGAAGAGAGGAGTGAGGGATTAATATGGATGAAGTGTGCCGCATTTGTGGGAGAACGGTGAATGTGGATGATTGTAGCAACCAGAGTATAAATGGCACAGATACAAATGGTGAATACTGTTTGCCAAAAAGATGACCTGGAAGCAAGTTTGTTTAATTGTCTTGCATGTCTTACCTGTCTCCTGCCCTGTCCAACTGCCATTTTCTAACTGCCAGGGCACTTTGCTAAATTATGGCACTTCGATAAAGTATGCATAAATGCCCCCGCATAAATGCCTCCCCTTAACTAAGTCTCAATATATAGGGACGTATCTGCTTAGATCTGCACAGATTTAACTCATTAACAATCAATCACTAGCTTAAAAGACAACAGGAGACCATAAAGTGCAGGGAAAAAAAAAAAAAAAAAAGACTAGTAAACTCGGCATGGATCATAAACTCTTAAAGTAAGTGTGATGACCTTTAAGTATCATGGAATAAAAAAGCTAGAGGAGTGAAAAAATATATACCAGAAATTGATAGGCTGCAGAGCATTGCATGGAGATATAATGCAGTTTTCAGGACAGATCACACAAGCAGTGAAAAATATATACCAGAAATTGATAGGCTGCAGAGCCTCTGCACTGTACTGTGACCTCACTATGTGCATTATCTCTGTACTGTGACCTCACTATGTTCATTTTCTATGTACTGTGACATCACTATGTGCATTATCTCTGTACTGTGACATCACTATGTGTATTATCTCGGTAATGTGACATCACTGTGTTTATTATCTCTCTACTGTGACCTCACTATGTGCTTTATCTCTGTACTGTGACCTCACTATGTGTGTTATCTCTGTACTGTGACCTCACTATGTGCATCATCTCTGCACTGTGACCTCACTATGTGCATTATCTCTGTACTGTGACCTCACTATGTGCATTATCTCTGCACTGTGACCTCACTATGTGCATTATCTCTGTACTGTGACCTCACTATGTGCATTATCTCTGTACTGTGACCTCACTATGTGCATTATCTCTGTACTGTGACCTCACTATGTGCATTATCTCTGCACTGTGACATCACTATGTGCATTATCTCTGTACTGTGACCTCACTATGTGCATTATCTCTGTACTGTGACCTCACTATGTGCATTATCTCTGTAATGTGACCTCACTATGTGCATTATCTCTCTACTGTGACCTCATTATGTGCATTATCTCTGTACTGTGACCTCACTATGTGCATTATCTCTGTACTTTGACCTCAATATGGGCATTATCTCTGTACTGTGACATCACTATGTGTATTATCTCTGTAATGTGACATCACTGTGTTTATTATCTCTGTACTGTGACATCACTATGTGTATTATCCCTGTAATGTGGCATCACTGTTTATTATCTCTCTACTGTGACATCACTATGTGCATTATCTCTGTACTGTGACCTCACTATGTGCATTATCTATCTACTGTGACATCACTATGTGCATTATCTCTGTACTGTGACATCACTATGTGTATGTGTATTATCTCGGTAATGTGACATCACTATGTTTATTATCTCTCTACTGTGACCTCACTATGTGCATTATCTCTGTACTGTGACCTCACTATGTGCATTATCTCTGTATTGTGACCTCACTATTTGCATTATCTCTGCACTGTGACCTCACTATGTTCATTATTTCTGTACTGTGACCTCACTATCTGCATTATCTCTGCACTGTGACATCACTATGTGCATTATCTCTGTACTGTGACATCACTATGTGTATTATCTCTGTAATGTGACATCACTGTGCTTATTATCTCTTTACTGTGACATTACTATGTGTATTATCTCTGTAATGTGACCTCACTATGTGCATTATCTCTGCACTGTGACATCACTATGTGTATTATCTCTGTAATGTGGCATCACTGTGTTTATTATCTCTCTACTGTGACATTACTATGTGTATTATCTCTGTAATGTGGCATCACTGTGTTTATTATCTCTGCACTGTGACATCACTATGTGTATTATGTCTGTAATGTGACATCACTGTCTTTATTATCTCTCTACTGTGACATCACTATATACATTATCTCTGTACTGTGACCTCACTATGTTCATTATCTATGTACTGTGACATCCCTATGTGCATTATCTCTGTACTGTGACATCACTATATAGTTAGTAAAGCCGAATAAAGACTTGCGTCCATCAAGTTCGACCTGTAAGTTCTGTAGTTGCTAAAGTTGATCCAGAGGAGGGCAAAAACCCCAAATGATTTGGCCAATCTTCACCTGAGGAAAAATTCCCTCCCGACTCTGAAACCAGCAGTCAGAATAAATCCCTGTATCAACCTACTATTTTATTCTATTTTTAAGTATATGCTGAAATCTGCCTGGTATCTAGAAATGCATCCAGTCCCCGCTTGAACTGGTTTAGTGAATCCGACATTACCGTCTCCTCACTCAGTGAATTCCATATTTTCACTGCTCTTACCGTAAAGAACCCCTTCCTATGCTGGTGCTGGAACCTTTTCTCTTCCAGTCTTAATGAATGCCCTTTTGTTACCGTAATATCCCTCCTTTTGAACAAATCCCGGGCAAGGTCTCTATACTGTCCCCTAACATATTTGTACACATTTATTATGTCCCCCCTCAACCTTCTCTTTTCCAGGATGAATAGTCCTAGTTTTGCCAACCTCTCTGGGTATTGCAGTCCCTCCATTCCACTTATTAATTTTGTTACCCTCCTTTGTACCTTTTCAAGCTCGTTTATATCCTTTCTATATATTGGTTTCGACTAATCAGCAGAGCGGTGTTTAAATTTGGCGCTAATACTGCTGATTGGTTGCGGCCGGCGACAGCGACCAATCAGCAGAGTGTTGTTTAAATTTGGCACCAAAATTGCTGATTGGTCGCGGCCGGCCACCGCGATCAATCAGCAGAGCAGGGTTTACATTTGGCGCCAGAATCGCTGATTGGTCACGCCCGGCGGTCGCGACCAATCAGCAGATCGGAATTTAAATTTTGCGCCAATACTGCTGATTGTTCGAGGCCGGCGACTGAGACCAATTAGCAGAGCATTGTTTAAATTTGGCGTCAATCTCGCTGATTGGTCGCGTCTGCCGTCCGCGACCAATCAGCAGAGCGTTGTTTAAATTTGGTGCCAATCTCGCTGATTGGTCGCGGCTGGAATTCGCGACCAATCAACAGAGCATTGTTTAAATTTTTCGCCAAAATCGTTGATTGGTCGCGGCTGGCGGTAGCGACCAATCAGCAGAGCGGTGTTTCAATTTGCCACCAAAATCGCTGATTGGTCGGGGCCGGCGGCCGCAACCAATCAGCGTCGTATTAGTGAGGACCGAGGAGCGGTGCTGCCTGTGCGGGTACTTCCGCTGCCAGCAGCTGGGAGATGAGCGGCTGCTCGCAGCAGAAGCATCCCGACCGGCGGTGCCGCTCCTCGGTCCTCCGTTCACACTTGCCGTCGGGAGCTCATAGCGCTGTTTAAATTAAGCGCCAATCTCGCTGATTGGTCGCGGTTGGTTGGGGCATTAAAACCGTCTTGTTAAACCACTCTGAACTCCACGTCTCTTCCAAGGGGCATTAAAACCGTCTTGTTAAGCTACTGTGACCTCCACGTCTCTTCCAAGGGGCATTTAAACGGTCTTGTTAAGATACTGTGACCTCCACGTCTCTTCCAAGGGGCATTAAAACCATCTTGTTAAACCACTCTGAACTCCACGTCTCTTCCAAGGGGGATTAAAACCGTCTTGTTAAGCTACTGTGACCTCCACGTCTCTTCCAAGGGGCATTAAAACCGTCTTGTTAAACCACTCTGAACTCCACGTCTCTTCCAAGGGGCATTAAAACCGTCTTGTTAAACCACTCTGAACTCCACGTCTCTTCCAAGGGGCATTGATATTGTCTTTTTATTCCACTGTAACCTCCACCACTCTTCCAAGGGGCATTAAAACCATCTTGTTAAGCTACTGTGACCTCCATGTCTCTCCTAAGGGGCATTAAAACCATCTTGTTAAGCTACTGTGACCTCCACGTCTCTTCCAAGGGGCATTAAAATGGTCTTGTTAAACCACTGTGAACTACACAGCTCTTCCAAGGGGCATTGAAATGTTGTTTTCAGTTACCTCTAACCTCCACGACTCTTCCATTCACTGCTAAGGCCAACAGTGTACTGGAGTCCCAGTTGCTATAAATGGAAAAAATGGTTTAGTTAAGGCCCTCTGACCTCCATGTCACTTCCAAGGGGCTTTGGAGTGCCTCGAAATTTTTGGTAGGCATTGCACTCACTGTATGCCCTATAACTGTGTAGCCGAACCGCTCCTTTTGGTACAGAAATATATCCTACAAGACATGTGTGGTTGACTGGCCTGATATTGATGTGAATGGTCCCTGTTCCTCCTGCTCTTTCTCCTTTGCCACCACCTCATCCATCATTCATCACCTGAAGCTTTGTTTTAACAGGAGTCATAGAACTGGGATAGTAGCAGGATAACATCCAGAAATCCTCGGAGGAGGTAGGATATGCGCCAAAACGTTGACCACCTCAGGCCTAGCCGCTACTACATACATGAGCTTGCATTCCAAGGAACAGAAAGCTAATGAGATGGATAGCCTCATGATCATAAATAATTTACTCGTTGTGTAGGAGGCCGACCATTGCTGCTGTTTACCTTCTGAACTTTGTGTTGAAGCCTGATTGACCCAGGACCCGCAATCCTCTATGTCTGGAGGACGTGTTGCATCACAGTGTCCAGCTGTATCCCGGCTTCCACAATATTAACCCAGTGTGAAGGCGTCAGTGAGATGGACCATCCCTGGCCACATTCACTTGTCCACGTGTTTGTGGTTAGGCTGTCCTTCCCACTAAATGCACTGGGGAGGTCACAGGTAATGTTTTGGTATGCGCGCTTGTGTATAAGGCGCACCGAGACAAATAGGGGCAGCTGGGGATCGTTTATGGACACCCAGCCGCCCCCAGGCGGCTGGGGACCGTGTGTGGGCACCCGGCCGCGGGGCGGCTGGGGACCGAGTATGGACACCCGGCCGCCCCCTGGCGGATGGGGACCAAGCGTAAACACCCGACCACCCCCGGCGGCTGCGGACCAAGCGTGGACACCCGGCCGCCGGGCGGCTGGGGACTGAGTATGGATACCAGGCCGCCGACGCAGCCATGACGTGGTGGCCAGATTCCGCCTCCACATGCCTAAAAGGCCCAATTTCAAGTGCAAGCAAGCAAGCAGTATGGTATTGCAGCCTGGGGGTGGGTGAGTGGGTGGCAGGCTGCATACTTGCTCTTTCATTGCAAGGAATGGGGGAGGTACAATTGAACACTGCCCTGGGACAAGGACTTGCACGGGGATAGTTGCAAGTCTGCATCTTCTGATGCGGCAAGGATCATTTCTGATGGGCACACTTTTAGGCAGTGACCTAGGTGTCAGAGATGCATCCAGGGGTCTTCCCCATGCTGTTCCCATGTCTTTTCAGCACTGTATGCATGTGTCACACAGCACATGGCCAGATAAGGTTGTAAAATGTTAAAATGACATTTCCCGGTGATTGCATTTGTCACGGTTGAAAGCAATGCAAAAGTGCAAAAACGCATAAAAAATGCTACTTGTGAACATAGCCCAAGGTGTGGAGGAGTATTTTTGTTTTTGGTTATTTATTTTACCTTATACACAAGTCATTACCCTGGAAAGGATGTTCCTTAACATATTTCACAGGAAAACAGTTTCAGTTTCATTTTTGAACCTTCTATTGTGAGCCCGTAAAAGTGGCTTAATACCTCTGACCACGTTATTGACAGCAGTGACCTGGGGGTCAGAAATGCTTCCTGGGGCGATCCCCATGCTGTCCCCGTGTCATTTGAGCACTGTCACTATCGTTTTGGGCACTTTTTAGGCTTTCTACAGACTGCCGGGGGTGCCGCCGCAAAAATGCTCGGGTCTCCCATAGGGACATTGGGTTCATTGCTCGGGTCCGGCAACCGAGTATCACGGCGAGCTCGGGCCGAGCTTCGAGCACCCGAGCATTTTAGTGTCGCTCAACACTAGTCCCTATCTGATATTTAGTTCTGTGTGCAGTTTCTGTGTTACACCCAGACAGACGAACCGCTGTATACTCACACGTATCAGATTCCTGAATGTTTGGAAACTTTTCTAGTTTTTTTTTTTATCACAAAACATAGAGATGTCAGGGATTGAACCCAGGGCCTCATACATGCAAAGCATGCGCTCTACCACTGAGCTACATCCCCTGTATGGACACCCAGGGATTTGTTCTCATCTACAAGAGTCACTAATCTATGACTATCTACTAATAGATTTTCTCTGTTATTTTTTCTCTTCTATAATCATGCAGCATAAATAACATCATATTCTCATAGTCTGGACTATTAGGGACAAGACGAAACTATTTTTCTTTAATTTTTTATTATTTGTTTATATTTAAAATATGGGGAAAAAAGGAGGCGATTTTATTTTTTACATCTTTTTTTGAACAGATTAAAAAAAAATGCAATTCTCCTTTTCCCATATTTTAAAGAGATTGTTCCCTACTGGATGGCGCTTTTCGATTGTCCCAATCAAATAAGAAGAAAGCATAGAGCACTTACCTCCCAGATATGCACCGTGACAAGCACTGCACCCCATGATGATCTCCTGACATTGCTTATGTCTGATGATTGGTTGCAGGCCATCAGCGGCGGCAGAAAGGCGGCATCACCTGCAGGAGAGAATACACTCTTGTGTCAGTGTGAGCGGGCTGTCGTCGAGAGCAGTCACATTAGTGACTGCTGATGTGACTGCTCTCCAAGTCATCCGGACTGTCATGGGACAGTATGGATTATATTCACGGCGGACAGGTGAGTATTATGGTGGTTTACTATTTTTTGTAGTTTACTGGTGACAAGGGCATCAGGGATTAGGTGTTAAGGTGAGCATTATGGTGTTTTTTAATTTTTTCTCTTTTACCGGGAACAAGGACTTCGGTGGATTAGACATAAAGGTGAGTATAATACTTTTTTATTTTTATTTCAATAAAAGAGTGTTTGTCTTTATTTAAAATAAAGGACTTTATTCTGGGTGGTTTTTTTTACAATCTGACTATTGGGTTAGTAATAGGGAGTCTTATAGATGCCTCTCCATTACTAACTTGTGGACTTGATATTAGCGGCCATAAAACAGCTGACGTCAACCCCACAATCATTAACCCACTTGTCATCGCATCAGGGCAAGTGGGAAAATCGGAGGCTAAGCATCAGATTTGGCACATTTTATTGATGCGCCATTTCTGCGGCGGATGAGAGCTGATGTTTTTAGTCTAGGAGGGGGCCAATAACCATGGCCACTTCCTAAGCTATTAATATAAGCCCGCAGCTGTCTGTTTAGCCTTTGATGGTTAGTGAATATAGGGGGACCCCACATCAATTTTTGTTTGGGGTCTCCCCTTTAATAATCAATAAAGGCTAAGCAAACAGCTGTGCGCTGATATTAATAGCCTGGGAACCGTAATGGGTATTGACCTGTTCCCAGAATATTAATATCAGCCACCAGCCGTTGACTTTCCCTTTGCTGATTATGAAAATGACGAGGGACCCCACTTATTTTTTTTTTATTAACAAGCACAGTAAAATAGACACCTAAGGTAACCTTAGTTCGCAGCCTCTAGGTGTTCCAGCAGCTGGAAACTCCCAAAACCTAAAATGTCCCTCAAAGTTTCCCATGAGATTTCTGGGCCTTGCAGCTGCCGGGAGACCCGGTGGCTTTGAACTCTACAAGGTTACCGGAGTTCAAGCCACCAGGTCTGACAGTAGCTCTAACGTGGGACTTTTGAATGCCGGAGTGCCGGACAGGCGCCGGGAGCTGAATGCAGCTCACATCATTGTTGCCTGAGATCAGCGCCGAGCAAGAGACAATGATGGAAATTGTAGTCAGCACCCCTAGGGTACATTATGTGTAAAATAAAGAATTAAATTTAAAAAAACAGAGTGGGCTCTGGCCAAATTTTCATAACCAGCAGAGGGAAAGCCGTGTGCTGGGGGCTGATATTACTAGCCAGGGAAAGGGGCCATTAGCCCAAAATGTTCCCTGGTTATCAATAACAGCTATCAAAAGACTGACCGTCACTTCCAAAACAGAAAACTGGTCTGTACAGGTGCTTACTAAGAGTAGCCATCTCTATATATGACTAACAAATAAAGTAGCACTCTGTAGCGCTATAGCATGCAAACATGAAAAATATGAAATTTGAATTGCATTACTGCTCTAGAAAATAGAAATAAATGAGAATTCTTAGCGCATAAATTGGCCAATTCATGTGTATCCGACAGCCACGGTAAGGCGACTCTCGTCACCTGGAACCTACCTGGTGTGAATCCAATCTTATACTAAAGTCTACATGTATACGGGAGGGTAAGATCCTGCTATAATTAAAACCTCCTGAGGCTTAGGGATGGAGTGATCAGTCAGAAATCCTACAAATATATGTATATGTATGTAAATGTATACAAATATCAAAAGACTGACCCTCACTCCTCACTTCCAAAACAGAAAACCGGTGTGTACAGGTGCTTACTAAGAGTAGCCATCTCCATATATAACCAACAAATAAAGTAGCACTCTGGAGCGCAATAATATGCAAACATACTATTGTTATAGTTACTATTGTTATACTTTAGGAGGGCAACTTCACCATCTCCTTCTCCAAAATCTGCACCTTGCTGGTGATCCACTGACCAGCCCACCCGAGGTGTCCACAGGGAATCTGCCAGGTAGGAAGATTACCAGTCCAGCTCTTGTTCTAATAGACAGTTTTGTGGATTTGGGGTAACTGAGTGATAGGGACACATTATTATAGGGGCACGTGACACCCACATAAAATCCATGTATGTCATGTAGGACGGCCCTGGTGGTACAGAAAAGTAAAAACACTGATGACTTTTTTTTTTAGAGGCATTTGTATACTTTACCTTCTATTATTATTTATTCTATTTTCACTCATTTATATAACCTGATCATTTCCCTGACAGGTCGGTGAGTTGTTTATTGTTTAGCAATAATGTATCACCCACAACTATAAATGATAAAGAATAACATTCCATTCTTATCATTTACAGCAGAGGATAATTTATACCATATATAACATGTATATAATATCTACCAAAGCGAAAAAACGACTATTTACAAACATGGAGAAAACTGATTTTTCTATCTTTTCCAACACAGATTTATATACATTTATATTCTATTAATCAGATGGGATATTTCTATTCCACATTCTCTGCCTCATTCACCAGTTGGCAGCAAACATGGCGGCCTGGCTGCTCTGATGTCACAATGCTCAGGATTAGGGGGTCACTCAGTTATGATGTCATAATGACATCATGGAATGTCCTGAGGGTATATAATCTCTGAGCACTGTGACATCAGCGCCATTTCTTGAGTTGATGCTTTTGCTGAGACTTCACTTTGGTTGTGGAAGAGCGAACTAGTTTGTGTTACACATCTGGTGATTACTTCCATTTATTCTTCTTGATCTTTGATCAGAGCACAATAACACCGGTGCCACCGGAGAGCTTAGTTCTCCAATATTCTATCAGCCAGCTCCAGGTACCTAAGTCATGAGCGCCCGGGAGCTGCGCCAGCTGATTGCTGACAATGAGGCATGGCTGCGCCGACCAGAAAATCAAGGTAAGTGAAATATTTGGGGGAGATCCACAATATTCCCACACTATAGGGCTTTCCTGGGAGGAGATATCCCTGGGGTATGAGGGGACACATTTCAGGACAGACAGTGCAGGTTAACTAAGGCCAAAATAAAGTCAATTCTTTCTAGGGTTCCCCTCTCCCTAAACACCACAGCAGTAGAAGGAACCATCACTATAGCCCAAAAGTGTTTACTAAAATTGGAAATAATTCTGATAAATTCTTATTTGTTTATAGGTCAGGCCATAATTGTCCATGGACGGAGGAGGTCTCCTCCAAGAGATCAGGAAAGACCTTCTACCAGTGATGGAAGGAGGTCTCCTCCAAGAGATCAGGAAAGACCTTCTACCAGTGATGGACGTCAGAGAGACAGCAATGCTGTCACTGAGAGGAGAGGGAGACGGGCCAGAGATCCTCCACGGCGTAGAGGACAGGAAGAGAGCAGGGATAGAAGCCGCTCTCCTCTAAGACCAGCCCCTGCAGAGCCCTCCGGAGAGAGCAGCAGGGATGGCGGCCGTCCCCTCCCACCCATTCAACTGGAGGAAGTGGGTGTGATGACACCACCACTGCCACAGGTGGAGCCACCTGCACAAAACCTACCTGTGCAGGAGAGACCTTCTACCAGTGATGGACGGTCTCCTCCAAGAGACGAGGAAAGACCTTCTACCAGTGATGGACGTCAGAGCGACAGCAATGCTGTGGAGCCACCTGCACAAAATCTACCTGTGCGGCAGAGGCGGCAGCATTGGGTTCGCAGGAGAGCACTGCTAATTGCAAATCTCCCAACAAGGGATGTAACCGCACAGGAGGAGGCCGAGTCATGTATCATCTGTATGACCGAATATGAGATCGGAGAGCAGGTCACGGTCCTTCCATGTGACCACACCTTCCATCAGGGATGTATTACTAGATGGCTCCGCTCCAACCCTCTGTGCCCCCTGTGCCGTAACCACTGCTTCCATTGAAGCACCATGTTCATGGTGCAGACAGTGGTGGAGAACATACTGAACCCCAGCCCAGGTAAGGGAGCAATGCATACATTAACACTACATTCATTACAAAACTGTAAAAAATATCACCTGTAACTTCCTGCTGTTCTGATCTCTCTTTAGTTTACCATCAGCTTTGGTCAACATCTTACCAAGCATGAAGGGCCATGAACACCCCAAAAACACCCGATGGTAAGTCACCTCTCATTCCCGCTGCCCCATGATATCTAGATCACATGTGACATATAAGTAATTGTTCTTTTCTCCTTTTCATAGAAGGATGATCCAAGTCTGGAGAACATTGAGGAATTAGATCAGAATGACTTGTCCTTCATGTAAGTAGATATTAGAATTTGCTTTTTTATATTTTCCAGCTGATTATTAACTTTTTACTGGGAATCTATTGATGAGATGTAATAATTTGGTGTCTTCTCTTTACAGAAATCTGCAGAAGTTACAGATCATTTCCATAATGATCCACAGATCCCTCATCTGCTTCATAGAGACCCTGATTTCATCATGTGCAGAGATGCTGATAACAGCTGCAGCCCCGACTATGATATCCTCATATATTCCATTATTTGTCCAAATATTCCTAAAAATAAATAATATTTACCATCTCTATGTCTGGTTGTGACTTCACTATATAGAATGTTGTTACGTAACATTAGCAGCACATAATGATAAGTGAGGGAGGGATTTACCATTAGTTGGTATAGGGGTAGTGGCAACAGTTAAAGGGGATGTCCAGCACTCTTATATTGATGGCTTACCCTTAGGATAGGCGACCAATATCAGATTAATGGGGACGTGACCCCCGGCACGCGTGATCAGCTGTTCTTGGTGCCGGTTGGATGTGATTATTTGCAGACTGGAACAGCACAGCACCGACAACAGCATAGTGGCCACAGCGGGTACTGCAGATCCACTCTATTCATATGAATAGGGTCAGCTGTGCAGTACCTGGAAGCGGCCACTATACAGCTGGCAGAGCAGTACAGCACGGGCGCTGGCACCGCGTCCCACATTGGTTTAAACTGCTCGCGATACTCATCTCTCCACGTTCCTCCGCAGTTCGGTGTCTTCCGACTCTGGAGCATTATATGGGGCCCATACTGTATGGAGCATTATATGGGGCCCATACTGGATGAAGAATTATATGGGGCTCATACTGTATGGAGCAATATATGGGGCCCATACTGTATGGATCATTACATGGGGCCCATACTGCATGGAGAATTATATGGGGGCCATTATTCTGTATGGAGCATTATATAGGGTCCATTATTTTGTTTGGAACATTATATGGGGCCCATTATTCTGTATGGAGCATGATATGGGGTCCATTAGTCTGTATGGAGCATTATATGGGGCCCATTATTCTGTATGGAGCATTATATGGGGTCCATTATTCTGTATGGAGCATGATATGGGGTCCATTATTCTGTATGGAGCATTATAATGAGCCCATTATTCTGTATGGAGCATTATATGGGGTCCATTATCCTGTATGGAGCATTATATGGGCCCATTATTCTGTATGGAGCATTATATCGGGTCCATTATTCTGTATGGAGCATGATATGGGGTCCATTATTCTGTATGGAGCATTATAATGAGCCCATTATTCTGTATGGAGCATTATATGGGGTCCATTATCCTGTATGGAGCATTATATGGGGCCCATTATTCTGTATGGAGCATTATATGGGGTCCATTATTCTGTATGGAGCATTATATGGGGCCCATTATTCTGTATGGAGCATTATATCGGGTCCATATAATGGTAGGTGGTAGGTAGTGTATGCTTCATCATCAGATCCTTATCACCCTATCAGATCCCGCTGGAGGTGAGGATATAAGTTAATTGACAGTTAAACAGTGACAGGTTGGGTGATTCTCTGCACTTCATAGGTAGTACAGTGTAGTATGGGTGGTATCGCATGTTCGAGTCCCTCATGCTTGTGGTGGGATGTGATGTTTCTGTGTGACAGGCGACAACGGCTCATGTAATACTATTTTTACATTTTTTATAACTTTCTTTGTTGGGATGGACGGGCGTAGATCATACGTGCCTTGTGTCTACAAGTCTGCCCCCTGGTGTCTGTAAGTTACTTTACATAAAATCCTCCAAATTAAAGGGGTTTTAAACTAGTATTTAAAAATGAATCCATGGTTGTCCAACAATATAAAGGAGCAGATACTTATCTTCCATATTCCTTCCGGTCTCATCTCTTCGTTTTCTGATTGGGGATGTCACGTGACCACTGCAGTCAATCAATGGTAACATTTTACCCACGCCAGAACAGAAAATGAGGTGACCGGCAGGAAACACAGACAGTGGTGCAGCACAATCGTGAAGGCAATTATTATTATTATGGGTTTTTTTTAGATACCACCATGGTTTTTTTAAAGAAAACCCCTTTAAGAACATGTTTGGATGACATTTCTCACTAATCTTCTGTTACATCCAGAGAGATGAAGTTCTGCACATTTATCAGTTCCCGGAATATTTGGAAGCTTTTCCAGCTATTTATCACAATATACGGAGATGTCGGGGACTGAAGCCAAGGACTCATACATGCAAAGCATGCGCTCTACCACTGAGCTGCATCCCCTGTATAGCCTGTATGGGCAAATTCAGGGACATAGAGCGCTGCAGCCAATCACTGGGCACTTCCCCTTTAATAAATTTACTTACAGCTGCCTTTTGCCACCACAAGAAATGCTCCTCATTTGGGAACTGGAGAATTTTTCTCTTATAATTTTCACCACTTTTGTGCCATAAATTATGATTAATTTGTCAGCGGCGCGCGGCTACGCCCCATCCTGGCTAAGCTTAACCTGTTTTTACAAAGTTGGCGGAGTTGGTCGGCACCAATCAAAACCACAAAAAGTCAAAGAATCTCAGGAGCAAAATGAATGAACCGGGGAACATGTTTTATCAGATACAGGCCCTGGAGTGGAAACATTATACCGGCAGTATTGTATGGTACTGTGGGGTTGGTACTAATATGGGGGGGGGTTTATAAATGTTACTATTTGGGATTATTATAGGTTGAAAACGTTAAAAATTAGTAATGTCAGTGCACAACGAATACCGCCATACAGAGCCTATATAATGCTACCATAAAATGTCCACATAATACTACTACATGGCACCTACATAATACCGCCATACAGAGCCTATATAATACTGCAATACAGAGCTCACATAATATTGCCATAAAGTGTCTATATAATACTACTATATAGCACCCACATAATACTACTATACAGAGCTCACATAATACTACAATACAGAGCCCACATAATATTGCCATAAAAAGTGTCTATATAATACTACTATATAGCAACCACATAATACTACCATACAGAGCTCACATATTTATTGCCATAAAGTGTCTATATAATACTACTATATAGCACCCACATAATACCATACAGAGCTCACATAATACTACAATACAGAGCCCACATATTTATTGCCGTAAAGTGTCTATATAATACTACTATATAGAACCCACATAATACTACAATACAGAGCTCACATAATACAATACAGAGCTCACATAATACTACAATACAAATCCCACATAATACTACAATACAAACTCACATAATACTACAATACAGAGCCCACATAATATTGCAATAAAGTGTCTATATAATACTACTATATAGCACCCACATAATACTACCATACAGAGCTCACATAATACTACAATAGAAAGCACACATAATGCTACAATACAAAGCTCGCATAATACTACAATACAAAGCCCGCATAAAACTACAATACAAAGCTCACATAATACTACAATACAAAGCCAGCATAATACTACAACACAAAACCTCATAATACTACAATACAAAGCTCACATAATACTGCAATACAGAGCCCGCATAATACTACAATACAAAGCTCACTTAATACTACAATACAAAGCTCACATAAAACTACAATACAAAGCCAGCATAATACTACAATACAAAGCTCACTTAATACTATAATACAAAGCTCACATAATACTACAATACAAAGCCCGTATAATACTACAATACAAAGAAAGCATAATACTACAATACAAAGCTCACATAATACTACAATACAAAGCCCGTATAATACTACAATACAAAGAAAGCATAATACTACAATACAAAGCTCACTTAATACTACAATACAAAGCTTACATAATACTACAATACAAAGCTCACATAATACTACAATACAAAGCTCACTTAATACTACAATACAAAGCTCACATAATACTACAATACAAAGCTCACATAATACTACAATACAAAGCTCACTTAATACTACAATACAAATCTCACATAATACTACAATACAAAACCCGCATATAACTACAATACAAAGCCCGTATAATACTACAATACAAAGCTCACATAATGCTACAATACAAAGCTCACATAATACTACAATAGAAAGCCCGCATAATACTGCAATACAGAGCCCACATAATACTGCAATACAGAGCCAGCATAATACTACAATACAAAGCTCACTTAATACTACAATACAAAGCCCACATAATATTACAATACAAAGCTCACATAATGCTACAATACAAAGCTCACTTAATATTACAATACAAAGCTCACATAATACTACAATACAAAGCTCACATAATACTACAATAAAAAGCCTGCATAATACTACAATACAAAGCCCACATAATGCTACAATACAAAGCTCAAATAATGCTACAATACAAAGCTCACATAATACTACAATACAGAGCCCACATAATACTACAATACAGAGCCCATATAATACTACAATAAAAAGCCCGCATAATACTACAATACAAAGCACACATAATACTACCATACATAGCTCACATAATACTACAATACTAAGCTCACATGATACTACAATAGAAGGCCCACATAATACTACAATACAAAGCCCACATAATGCTACAATACAAAGCTCACTTAATACTACAATACAAATCTCACATAATACTACAATACAAAGCTCACATAATACTACAATACAAAGCTCACATAATACTACAATACAAAACCCGCATAATACTACAATACAAAGCCCGTATAATACTACAATACAGAGCCCACATAATACTACAATACAAAGCTCACATAATGCTACAATACAAAGCTCACATAATGCTACAATACAAAGCTCACATAATACTAAAATACAGAGCCCATATAATACTACAATACAAAGCTCACATAATACTACAATACAAAGCACACACAATACAACAATGCAAAGCTCGCATAATACTACAATACAGAGCCAGCATAATACTACAATAAGAGGACACATAATACTACCCTACATCACCCACATAATATTACACTAGAGCACCCACATAATACTATAATACAAAGCCCACATAATACTACCATACAAAGCTCACATAATACTACAATACAAAGCTCACATAATACTACAATAAAAAGCCCATATAATACTACAATACAAAGCTCACATAATACTACAATACAAAGCCCACATAATACTACAATAAGAGCACACATAATACTACCCTACATCACCCCCATAATACTACACTAGAGCACCCACATAATACTACAATACAAGGCCCACATAATACTACAATACAAAGCTCACATAATACTACAATACAAAGCTCACATAATACTACAATACAAAGCTCACATAATGCTACAATACAAAGCTCACATAATACTAAATTACAGAGCCCATATAATACTACAATACAAAGCTCACATAATACTACAATACAAAGCACACACAATACAACAATACAAAGCTCGCATAATACTACAATACCTAGCCAGCATAATACTACAATAAGAGGACACATAATACTACCCTACATCACCCACATAATATTACACTAGAGCACCCACATAATACTACAATACAAAGCCCACATAATACTACCATAGAAAGCTCACATAATACTACAATACAAAGCTCACATAATACTACAATAAAAAGCCCATATAATACTACAATACAAAGCTCACATAATACTACAATACAAAGCTCACATAATACTACAATACAAAGCCCACATAATACTACAATAAGAACACACATAATACTACCCTACATCACTCACATAATACTACACTAGAGCACCCACATAATACTACAATATAAAGCCCACATAATACTACAATACAAAGCTCACATAATACTACAATAAAAAGCCCACATAATACTACAATACAAAGTTAACATAATACTACAATAAAAAGCCCACATAATACTACAATACAGAGCCCACATAATACTACAATACCAAGGTCACATAATACTGCAATACAAAGCCCACATAATACTACAATATCAAGCTCACATAATACTACAATACCAAGCTCACATAATACTACAATTCAAAGCTTACATAATATTACAATATCAAGCTCACTTAATACTACAATACAAAGCTCACATAATTCTATAATACAAAGCTAGCATAATACTACAATACAAAGTCCACATAATACTACAATACAAAGCTCACTTAATGCTATAATACAAAGCTCACATAATACTACAATACAAAGGCCGCATAATACTACAATACAAAGCAAGCATAATACTACAATACAAAGCTCACTTAATACTACAATACAAAGCTCACATAATACTACAATACAAAGCTCACATAATGCTACAATACAAAGCTCACATAATACTACAATACAGAGCCCAGATAATACTACAATACAGAGCCCATATAATACTACAATACAAAGACCGCATAATACTGCAACATAGAGCTCACATAATACTACAATACAAAGCTCACATAATACTACAATACAAAGCTCACATAATGCTACAATACAAAGCTCACATAATACTAAATTACAGAGCCCATATAATACTACAATACAAAGCTCACATAATACTACAATACAATGCACACACAATACAACAATACAAAGTTCGCATAATACTACAATACCTAGCCAGCATAATACTACAATAAGAGGACACATAATACTACCCTACATCACCCACATAATATTACACTAGAGCACCCACATAATACTACAATACAAAGCCCACATAATACTACAATACAAAGCTCACATAATACTACAATAAAAAGCCCATATAATACTACAATACAAAGCTCACATAATACTACAATACAAAGCTCACATAATACTACAATACAAAGCCCACATAATAGTACAATAAGAACACACATAATACTACCCTACATCACTCACATAATACTACACTAGAGCACCCACATAATACTACAATACAAAGCCCACATAATACTACAATACAAAGCTCACATAATACTACAATAAAAAGCCCACATAATACTACAATACAAAGTTAACATAATACTACAATAAAAAGCCCACATAATACTACAATACAGAGCCCACATAATACTACAATACAAAGCTCAAATAATACTACAATACAAAGCTCACATAATACTACAATACCAAGGTCACATAATACTGCAATACAAAGCCCACATAATACTACAATATCAAGCTCACATAATACTACAATACCAAGCTCACATAATACTACAATTCAAAGCTTACATAATATTACAATATCAAGCTCACTTAATACTACAATACAAAGCTCACATAATTCTATAATACAAAGCTAGCATAATACTACAATACAAAGTCCACATAATACTACAATACAAAGCTCACTTAATGCTATAATACAAAGCTCACATAATACTACAATACAAAGGCCGCATAATACTACAATACAAAGCAAGCATAATACTACAATACAAAGCTCACTTAATACTACAATACAAAGCTCACATAATACTACAATACAAAGCTCACATAATGCTACAATACAAAGCTCACATAATACTACAATACAGAGCCCAGATAATACTACAATACAGAGCCCATATAATACTACAATACAAAGCCCGCATAATACTACAACATAGAGCTCACATAATACTACAATACAAAGCTCACATAATACTACAATACAAAGCTCACATAATACTACAATACAAAGCTCACATAATGCTACAGCACAAAGCTCACATAATACTAAATTACAGAGCTCATATAATACTACAATACAAAGCTCACATAATACTATAATACAAAGCTCACATAATGCTACAATACAAAGCTCACATAATACTACAATACAGAGCCCACATAATGCTACAATACAAAGCTCACATAATACTACAATACAAAGCTCACATAATACTACAATACAGAGCCCACATAATCCTACAAAACTAAGCCCATATAATACTACAATACCAAGCCCGCATAATACTACAACTTCGAGCCCACATAATACCACAATACAAAGCTCACATAATACTACAATACAAAGCCCACATAATACTACAATAAGAGCACACATAATACTACCCTACATCACCCACATAATACTACACTAGTGCACCCACATAATACTACAATACAAAGCTCACATAATACTACAATACAAAGCTAACATAATACTACAATACAAAGCTCACATAAAACTACAATAAAAAGCCAACATAATGCTACAATACAAAGCTCACATAATACTACAATACCAAGCTCACAAATACTACAATACAAAGCCCACATAATACTACAATACCAAGCTCACATAATACTACCCTACATCACCCACATGATACTACACAAGAGCACCCACATAATACTACAATACAAAGCCCACATAATGCTACAATACAAAGCTCACATAATACTACAATACAAAGCTCACATAATGCTACAATACAAAGCTCACATAATACTACAATACAGAGCCCACATAATACTACAATACAGAGCCCATATAATACTACAATACAAAGCCCGCATAATACTACAACATAGAGCCCACATAATACTACAATACAAAGCTCACATAATACTACAACAGAAAGCCCACATAATTCTACAATAAGAGCACACATAATACTACCCTACATCACCCACATGATACTACACTAGAGCACCCACATAATACTACAATACAAAGCCCACATAATGCTACAATACAAAGCTCACATAATACTACAATACAAAGCTCACATAATACTACAATAAAAAGCCTACATAATACTACAATACAAAGCTCAAATAATACTACAATAAAAAGCCCACATAATACTACAATATCAAGCTCACATAATACTACAATACCATGCTCACATAATACTACAATACAAAGCCCAAATAATACTACAATTCAAAGCCCACATAATGCTACAATACAAAGCTCACATAATGCTACAATACAAAGCTCACATAATACTACAATACAGAACCCACATAATACTACAATACAGAGCCCATATAATACTACAATACAAAGCCCGCATAATACTACAACATTGAGCTCACATAATACTACAATACAAAGCTCACATAATACTATAATACAAAGCTCACATAATGCTACAATACAAAGCTCACATAATACTACAATACAGAGCCCACATAATGCTACAATACAAAGCTCACATAATACTACAATACAGAGCCCACATAATCCTACAATACTGAGCCCATATAATACTACAATACCAAGCCCGTATAATACTACTACTTCGAGCCCACATAATACCACAATACAAAGCTCACATAATACTACAATACAAAGCCCACATAATACTACAATAAGAGCACAGATAATAATACCCTACATCACCCACATAATACTACACTAGTGCACCCACATAATACTACAATACAAAGCTCACATAATACTACAATACAAAGCTCACATAATACTACAATACAAAGCTCACATAATACTACAATAAAAAGCCCACATAATACTACAATACAAAGCTCACATAATACTACAATACCAAGCTCACAAATACTACAATACAAAGCCCACATAATAGTACAATATCAAGGTCACATAATACTACAATACCAAGCTCACATAATACTACAATTCAAAGCTCACATAATGCTACAATAGAAAGCTCGCATAATACTACAATACAGAGCCCGCATAATAGTACAATACAGAGCACACATAATACTATCATACAGAGCTCACATAATACTACAATACAAAGCTCACATAATACTACAATACAAAGCCCACATAATTCTACAATAAGATCACACATAATACTACCCTACATCACCCACATAATACTTCACTAGAGCACCCATATAATACTACAATACAAAACCCACATAATACTACAATAAAAAGCCCACATAATACTACAATACAAAGCTCACATAATACTACAATACAAAGCTCACATAATACTACAATACAAAGCTCACATAATACTACAATACAAAGCTCACATAATACTACAATAAAAAGCCCACGTAATACTGCAATACAGAGCCCACATAATACTACAATGCAAAGCTCACATAATACTACAATACCAAGCTCACATAATACTACAATAAAAAGCCCACATAATACTACAATATCAAGCTCACATAATACTTCAATACCAAGCTCACATAATACTACAATAGAATGCCCGCATAAGGCTATGTGCCCACGTTGCGGACCTGAAGCATATTTTTTACGCTTCTCCCTGGCGGGAAAATCGCATGCTGATATTACATGCGGTTTTCCCGCCAGGTAGAAGCGTTTGTGAGGCGTCTTTGCATGCATTTCCGCATGTGGGTTATCAAGCACTTCTCCAAGCATCACTTGGAAAAGTGCTTGACAACTTGTTCAGAATGGTAAAAAATAAAAAAATAAACTTCATACTCACCTTCTGATGCATTCTCTGCCCCGTCCAGAGGCTTGAGCGGCTCACGTTGTTGTGTGCAGGACCTGCGGTGACGTCATTGAGTCATGTGGTGGGTCACATGACTCAATGACGTGGCAGGTCCTTCAGACAACAGCGCGACGGAGGGAAAACATCAGAAGATAAGTATAAACTTTATTTTATTCTTTTTTTTACAGGTTCTTTGGTACCCAGGTCTGGATGAGAGTCTCCTCTCCTCCAGACTTGGGTACCATCCGCACATTGATTCCGCTGCGCTTCCGCAAAATTAATGAACATGCTGCGGATTTTTGACCGCAGCATATACGCTGCGGAAAAATCCGCAGCATGGGCATTGACATTGCGGAATGCCATTGGGGACCATGGGGTGCGGATATACATGCGTTTTTCAAGCGTTTACGCTGCGGAAATTCCGCAGCATATACGTTTGAAAAACGCTACGTGGGCACACAGCCTAATACTACAATACAGAGCCCACATAATTCTACAATACAAAGCTCACATAATACTACAATACAGAGCTCACATAATACTATAATACAAAGCTCGCATAATACTACAATACAAAGCTCACATAATACTATAATACAAGGCTCCCATAATACTACAATACAAAGCTCACATAATACTATAATACAGAGCCCACATAATACTACAATACAAAGCTCACATAATACTACAATACAAAGCTCATACAATACTATAATAAAGAGCCCACATAATACTACAATACAGAGCCCACATAATACTACAATACAAAGCTCACATAATACTACAATACAAAGCTCACATAATACTACAATAAAGAGCCCACATAATACTACAATAAGGAGCCCATATAATACTACAATATAAAGCACACATAATACTGTGAAGGTTTCACCAATTTAAGATACAATAGGTAACTGCTTTCCTCCAAATTAAAGATGTCCGAGTGCATGCAGAGAAGCTAATTAACCAAATCTGCTAATCTGGTTGAAAAACTTCACTCAGAGACAGAACCACACAAAATGGCATACTTTATTACGTAGACATGGGGTTATATAGTATTCTCCTTCTAGGTGGGATTAGTAAAATTGGCACACTGCAATTTGCTCATTCATGTATCTCTTGGCCTCAGTAACTCCTTAGGAATTCTGATGGGAGGGGTGAGTTCGTCTCTCAGCGCCATATTTGCCAACTCGACATGAATCTCTCTGTTATCAGCCGTGCACATGCATACGTCATTCCCAGGAAATCATTTAGTTGTTCGTATCTACAAAAAGAATAGAATCTATTAGTTATATATTCATTAACTATTAACATAATCCATGTGCATATACACATTTGCATACATACTGTACATACACATAGATTATTCCATCATCTCTATATTGATTCACACTGATTAGGTAATCTATTTAAAGAAACTAATTGATTTTCTATAATATATATTTTACCTTGACAGACCCCCCTAAAATCAATTATTTGCTTTTAATATCCATATGCTAAAAATCAGAGGGGGAGAAGAATTGACCGTATGTTAAGGCTATTCTGGAGCCCTACGATGTGACGGGCGCCCCGTCCCTTTTAGACGGACCCACTGACGTTCCTAAATCTAACTCATACGAAGACCTACAGGAAAGGGATGGATGGAGACCCTAAACGATCTAGTGACTTGGTAATCGAGGGCCACCCCTAACACAGAAATATGGATATTAACTTTACAAACTCATTTACTTCCGGTAATCTCTCTGGTACAACACTTTTGTTCTAAGGAGAACTGTTTGTTCATAGATTTTGAGAGCCTTAGTAACTTTCCCTGTGGGGCCGATATTTTCTGGGATATACGTACAACAATGCTCATCTATCATTTTGCATACCCCTCCTTCTCTGCAAGTAACATATCCAGAGCTATTCTGTTTTGGAAGGCCATGGTAGATGTGGGTTCTAGTTGGTCAGCTATCCCGTGCAATGCATCTTTGGTGCAATTGACAAATCAATGTTGGCTATAATATATGTAATTTATCCAATCTACGTTCTTGTTAATGGTTATTATGGCTATTATGGGCTCAAATCCCGCCTTCACTTGGTCTCGGGCCTTGAATTTGTCTGGCACCCCCCTAAGCACTCTGAGAACATTAATATATATGTGTGGGTCAAAACTGCCTTTGGGGTTAACTTCTCTCTTGGCCCTGTATGTACCTGCAAACGCAGCCTTTATTTCCTCTTTGGATTCCTGAGACTCAGATATAAGGTAAATAGACATTATTGCTTTAGTTATGGCACACTCCCCAGTCCATTTGCCCTCCAGTCTAATCCTAATCTTCATGTCACCACATTCAAGGAAGTGTTGTACCAGAAAACTGGAATATCATTCTGTTTAGTAATAATTGCTTGGAATGCACGTGTTACCGTAACAAAGGCTCCCCCCCAGCTACTGTCATCAGACAAAGGAACATCAGGGTTGTGGGTCTGAGACCACCTTCTTGCAATGGGATGTGTGGACCCATGATTTTCGGTCTTCGACCTTCACAGCCGTAGGTGATGTAAGCAACACTTGGTAGGGCCCTTCATATCTGGCATCCAGTGTGCCTCGCACGTGATTCTTTATCCAGACAAATTCTCCAGGCTGGATGCTGTGAGTACCTGGTTCAAGATCTGAGTCTGGAATAGAAGAGTGTTAGTTTTAACTCTTTAGCAAGTCCGACAACAAAATTCACAAGCTTATCATTCCCTGAACTAAGCTGCTCTGGGTAATATCGACCCATTCTAGGTGGCCCCCCAAACAAGATCTCATATGGTGTGAGCCCTGTGGGTTGTCTCGGGGTATGTCGGACTGAGTATAGGGCAATAGGCAGCACCTCCTGCCATGGAAGTGACAATTCTTTAATGGCTTTAAGAATTTTGTTTTTTAAAGTGCCATTCATCCTTTCAACTTTGCCGTTACTTTGAGGACGATAAGGAGTATGCAGGCCCAAATCCGCCCCAATCATCTCCAAGATTGATTTGGTAACTTCTGCAGTGAAGGTGGGTCCTTGATCACTTTCAATCACTTCTGGAATCCCGAATCTGCAGATAAGTTCTGCCAGAAGCCTTTTCACTGTAGTTCTAGCAGTCAAGTTGGCTACTGGGTATGCTTCTGTACAGCTGGAAAACATATCCACCACCACCAGAACATATTCATATCTTCCACTCTTGGGTAATTGCATATGATCAATTTGGATTCTCTGGAAAGGATACTGTGACTTTGCCAGTTTCTTCTTTGGCACATGTTCTGTTCTTCCGGGATTACAAGTGTTACAAATCTCACAGTTCCTAGTATAGTTTGTAGCAAGAACTGAGATCTCTGGTGAAATGTAGAGTTTATTGATAACTGAAATCATCTGATTCTTCCCTCTATGTACCTTTCCATGAGTCCACTGAACCACCGCAGGATACAGTGCTCTTGGCAGACATAGTCTTCTTCCCACTCTCCAGAGACACACTGAAGAAGGCGTTTGCCAAGTTGATTACTGTAAAATGCGTTGCCTCAGGGGGAATTTCACTGAGTAATGTATGTTGATTTGGCATCACAGCTCTCAGATCTTGCACCATCCTAAATTTGTCCGGTTCTCCTCTTGCAGTTTTCTTCTTCACTGGAAACAATGGAGTATTAGCAGGAGAAACACAGGGCAGTAATGCTCCTTTCTTGAGTAATTCTTGGATCTGGGCATCTAATGACGCTTCTTGGGCTGCTTTCAGTGGGTACTGTGGGAGTCTGGGAATCCGTGAACCTTCTTTCAGGAAAACTTGAACTGGTGGGACAGGTAGCCGGCCTATATCATCAGGACCTTGAGACCAGAGTTCAGGTGGTATGCAGTCAAGATAATGCTGTGGTATGGCGGTTGTTGCAAATTGGATGACACACAATGGGAGGGCATGTACCTTTGTTTGTTCCTCTAATGATAACGGAGTAGAGACATCTAGATGCTTTCCATTCTCATTATATGATATCTGAGCATTTAACTTCTGGAGTAGATCTGCTCCCAACAAATTAAGCGGGCAGGTGTCTGAAACGAGCAATCTGGCCAGCAGCTTCTGTTCTTTCCCAATAGGCAATGGAAATGTTAGTCGGGATGAGTGTGGTTTTCCATCCACTCCCACACAAGAAAGGAAATCATCAGATATAAGCGATTCATAGGGTAAATCTCTTGACCGTATTACTGATCTGGCTGCACCCGTGTCTACTAAAAAAGGTAAAGTTCTGTCCCCTACATCTATTTTGACAGTAGAAATCAGTCCAGATTTAGTGGGGACGTTTTCAACTGAGGTCAAGGTGAGCACGGGTTTGCCACTGTCCTATGGGGGGTAATTCTGGTCTTCCCCCACAAACCGGCGTGGTGGGTCCCTGTTATTTTGGTACATCTGTTGCGGTGGCTGGTCTCTGTAATTCTGCACAGGTTCTCTTGGCATTGTCTCATATTCTCTCTGTGGTGGCTGCCGTGATGGCTGTCTATACTCTTGGTGGGAGTACCGTGGATTCCCTTGGTAGCGTGAAGAATCTCTTCTTTCAAATTGCGGGTTGTAGGAGAGTGGCATCGAGCCATAGAAAGGATCCCCTCTATTCTCTGGACATTCTCTTCTGAAATGACCTGGTTGGTTGCAATGGTGACAGATTGGTTCCCTTAGTCTTAAACTCACTCCTCTGTACATTTGTTGAGGAACCATCCATCGTGGGGGTGAGCGGTATAGTTGTTGTGGGTATCCTGGGGGATATGGCAACTGTTCTTGTTGATTATCTGCAGGTTGATATGACTCGCCCCCTGGGCCGTGGGGTACCCGGAACCAGGCCTTCTGTATGATGCTGGGGGTAGTAGTGGCAACCCGATCCCGTGGCTCAGGGTGGTCAGACCAAATGGTGGCAGTCTATTTATCAGTGTTTTGAATGTCCGACTACGCCACCCGTGGATTGCAGTCAGGGATAACCGCCGCTGCTAGGCAGACCGCTGAGGCTGGTGTTGGTGTGCAGCACAGGGGTAGGATAACACCCCACGGGATGAGTGTAGCCTCAGGGCAGTGTAGGTGGACGCTGGGGGTGATAGTGCAGGCCGCAATAGTAAGAGTTCAGAGTCCACTTCAAACAGTCCAGGGTCTTTATTGCAGGAATTATTAATGACCCAACAGTAGTACCGGTTAGGAATGGGCCTGGGTGTCTGAGAGCATATGGGCGAGCCCACTGGTCAGGGTGAGTGTGTAGGCCTACCGTTCTCTCTATGCTCTTTCTGACTATCCCCCTCTTCGTGGTGTAATAGCCCACGTCCCTGAGCTGGCCGTGTACTTCTCGCCTGTATGGCTTGTGACTCGGGCCTTGTGTACCTTTTGCTTTCTCTTTGCTGTACTGGTCCCTCTGTGTGGCGGAGCCTCCAGGCTTCTTAGGCCAAGGGACTTGAAATCCCTCGCGGGTTGGTTCTCTTCTGCTGGGCTTGATAACCCGGGCAGCCTCGGACCCCAATGTCCGGTTAGATTCGTTCTCTCAGCCAGGACCGGCTCTCGTCGCCTCTGTCCCTGGCTTGTAGTTTCTCCTCTGCCCCATGGACTCCTCAGCTGCTGCTGACCTGTCCCTTTTCTCTGAGAACCCTTCTGGACACTTCAGAAGTGGGTTCTGGTCTCTCTAACCCTGCCCCAGTTCCAGCTTTTATAGGGGCAGCCAGCTCCCCCTACTGGCCTGGGACAGGAGGTGCTGCATGCTAATGGTCCCTAACCAGGGAACCTCCCTCCTGCTCTCAGACACAGCCTTTAATATTTGTGGCATCCAGGCCTGGAGTGGCACAGATAGATTGCTAGAGCAGCAGGAGCAGGAACAGGAGTCGGTGCAGGTGCTGGAGCAGGCTCTGGAGCAGGCCTTGGAGCAGGCCTTGGTACAGCATCCAATTGTTTCTCTATAGCTTTAGCAATAAGGAATACCTTTCGCGGGGATATGTCCACATATTCTGGTCTGGAGTCTGTAAGCTTCGCTGAGATTTTCTCTCTGAGTCCCCTAACAAATGAAGTGACTAGCAGATTTTGTTGGATCCTCTGACCTTCATCGAACCCTTGATCCTTGAACAGAGTATGGATTCTGGTGTAAAATTTTTCGACATTCTCCCCTGATTCTTGAGTACAGTCCGATACACTGGTAGATGAGTCTGTGAGCCGCTCCTTGGCCCATTGCTGTAGTTGTTGACAAAAAGCTCCTCCTGATAGGTAAGTCTCCTTGTCTGTCACTTGGCTGTCATTCAGAGCTACTTGAATTATTGGCCAGAAGGCATAATAATAATCATCATTTTTATTTTTTTAGTGCCAACATATTTCGCAGCACTTTACAATTTTAGGGGATAGGCATCTCCCGCTCTAATGCTAATGATTTCATGAAGATCTTTCCAAGTGGCTGAATAAGTTAGTTGAATTTGTCTGATTCTTCTGTAGAACGCCATAGGGTGTCTGTCTGGGTCAGGTAGTTGACTAATCACTAGATTAACTTGCCAGGGTGTGAATGCCACATATCTATTATGGTGATCTGGCACTGGAGATTCTGACTGAGAAGATGTTAAGGGAGATACTGGCAACACAGCAATAGGAGGTGGGCTTGTTTGTCTAGGAAATAGTTCATTTGGGTTATATTCTGAGGTCATCTGGTGGCTGAGTGGGTCTGATCTAGCTGGGTGAGAATTTGAGATTTATGATAATCATTGCTGATTAGTCTTATCTCCTCCAACTTATTTAGTCCTCTATACTCCCGTATAGCTTGGACTATTGCTTGGGCACAGGCTTGCATAGGAAATCCATACATTCCAGAACTTACAGCAGGAAGAGCAATAGAAGTAAGGTTCCTTGTTCCAGCATAGTTCAGAATATTGTTGATTGTAGCTCTAAGTTGTGACACACAGTGATCATGATGATCTTCATCATACACTGGACCTACTGCATGAATGATAAGCCTGCATGGTAATGTGGCACCCCAGGGGTCTGGTTCCCACAGTAATAGCAATATTACGTCTGTGAGCAGGTGGGAGGTTTCCTGGTCAGACATCCTATGCATGCCACACCTCCTGCCCAGTCCTGGGAGGGGAAGAACTTCCCCTATATAAAGCTGGGGCTGAGGCAGGGTTAGGGTGAGAAAGAGCAGAGAACACAGACAGAGACACAGTCTGGTCTGTAGTGGAGCAGCTTTAGGAACAAGAAAGATCAGGAGCTCTGTGGGAGCTGTGCTAAAAGAGATCAGGGGCTGGAAGCTGTAGAGCTCGCCCTGATTGAAGAGTTCTTACCGGACCCGGAGTCCGAGGCTGTGGGGATTAATCCTTACCCAGCAGCAGAAACCGCCCGGCAGGGGATTTCAGGTCCTCTGGCCAAGAAACCCGAAGGCAAGGGACCAGCACCGCGACGTGGAGCGGAAGCTACCAGAAGGCCCCGAGTCACCGGCCATACGGGTGAGCACCACACGGTACACTCAGGGACGTGGGCTACTTTTATCAGCCTCTAGCAAGTTAGCCAGAAGAGTACGATTAGTTGGGGAGGCCTACAACTCCGCCTGGCCAGGGGAGATCCCATCAGCTCACGGACTGACCAGGCCCCGATCGCTAGCCAGTACTCCGGAGGGTCTACCTTGTCACCAGTAAAGACCCAAAACTACACCGCACCGTCTCTGAGTGGTTCCTGCTACCCCCCTTCAAACACGTCGGCTGCCCTGTGGCCATACCCCTCCCGTTGGGGGTTCTACCATCTACGCTGCACAACCTTACCACCGGCCTCAGCGGTCTGCCCTGCAGCGGCGGCTTCATAGCCGCATTCAACGGGTGGCGTAGTCGAACACCGTACCATCTTCTGCTAAATACTGCCACTCAGTTTGACTCCCTGGGCACGGACCGGGTCACCGCCACGAGACTACTACTCCTATCAGATCCGGCTCCAGTTAGGCCCCCGCGTGCGCAACGCTACTCAGCACAGGCCCAGGGGCGCGTCAACTTTTGGCGTAGTCGGCAGGATTTCGTGCCCGCAACCACCGGGTACTGCGTGCCTGAAAAAGAGACTTTTAAACTTACCATCCGGCGCCATCTTCTGCCTTCTTCCCGCCATCCGTGAAGTTTTCCCGCCATCCGGCGCCATCTTCTGCCTTCTTCCCGCCATCCGTGGAGTTTTCCCGCCGTTGGACGCCATCTTGAAGACGCCGCGCGGGAAGAAGAGGGGCGTGGACTCCGAAAAGCCCGCGAGAACTGAAGCCCCGCCTCACGTGCGGACGTTGCGTAAGGTCCTGGAAGGAGCCCAGCAGACGCCGACGTCATAGGAGCGCGACGGAAGGTCCTCGACCCTGACGATCCACTGTGGAGCCGCGGCCTACGGAAGAGGATCATCGCAAGGTAGGCCACGGTCCACTAGGGGGGAGGAAGATGTCGGATACAGAGGAGAGCTTCACTGCCGCAGCCACCGCCAGCGCCACCGCTGCTGCGGTCATGCCTTTCACTATGCCCTATATCCCGGGGGCAGCCTGGCTACCCCAGTACTCAGGGGAGTCACATACCCTGAATGACTTTAGAGAAAAGCTGGATAGCCTCTTCCAGGTGTACCCCCTCACAGAAGAGCAAAAAGTGAGCATCCTGGTGGCCCAACTAACCGGGGCAGCCCAAAGGGAGGTAAAGTCCTGGCCACCTGGGAGGAGGACTGTCGCAGGGATATTAACCCGGCTGAAGGACACCTTTGATACAAGCACCTCAGCCGAGATTAAGCTTAGATTCTACGGGTGCAAACAGCGAGCACATGAGAATATAAGGGACTATGCACTAAATCTACAAGAGGCCCTGAGAGCCATTAAGCAGACCGACCCTGACGGCGTGGGAAACGAGGACAGGCTGTTGACCGAACAATTTATAGAGGGACTATATTGCAATGCCCACCGAACCCAGTTGCGGGCAATGGCCTTACAGGATCCTCATCTGGACTTTGCACAGTTCAAGGACAGAGCCATCCGGGTGCTCCGAGAACCGGCACCGGGTGGCGTGGTGACCCACAGGCGCCCTACTACCGCTTACCACCAGGAGGCGGCGCCCTTGTTGGCAGGGCCTGTGGGAGCTGACGCGCAGGCTTTGAACAATGACCCGGCTCCAGACCTGCACCATCAGGTCCAAGAGCTAGCTAAAAGCGTAGCTGCGCTAACCCGAACTGTGCAGTCTTTACAGGTTTCTGCTCCAGGGAAGATCCAGCTGGCATCCGGACCGGAGGACATCCCGTGGCGTCGACCAAGGAGGACCCCACCGGCCAGAGGAAGACCCAGCGACCGATACAACGAGGACGGACAACCCATCTGCCGCCGCTGCAATCAACCCGGACATATGGCAAGGTACTGTCCTTTAAACTGGCACAACCTGGGGTAGAGGGCCGACCCCTAGGAATAAGATCACCAGGCCCATCGAACTGGCGTGACAAATATGTGGGAGGACGTCCAGTCTTGCCTGTGGTACTGGATGGCATTCCTATGAGTGCCCTACTTGACACCGGGTCACAGGTCACCACAATCCCGTACGTGCTCTTCAAGCAGTACTGGAATGACTCGGATATAACCCGCTACCCTGACGTCGACTTGAGTATCATCGCCAGCAATGGTCAACCCGTGCCACAGATCGGATTCAAAGAGATGACCATTAAAATCGGTAGAGTCGAACTGGCAGCACAGGGACTGATCATTGTAGACATTGACAAGCGCGAGAGTTACCCAAAGATAACTCTAGGAACTAATGTGATTGAAAATTGTCTTGCAGAGGTGATTTTCATTTTACAGCAGGTTGCCAAGAACGCCAGCTCCGGCCAGCAGCGAGTGCTCCAAAAAGAGATCCGGGCACTGATGCGGCGGCAACAGGTGGAACTCTCCGGTGGTGAGATTGGAAGCGTGAGAATGTGTGACCCTTTCCCTATTGCCATGCCCCCAAAAAGTGAAATGATGATTTGGTGCCGGGCAGCTATTGGTCTGAGAGGTAGGGATTACCAGGCAATGGTAGAACCAGTTTACTCGGACAGTAGGCCCACCATTTTGACAGCACGGGGGGTGGTTGATGTACGCCATGGGAGGGTGCCCGTTCGCATAATAAATATCGGGGAGAGGGAAGTGTACCTGCCCCGGTATGCCACGCTAGCCAAATTATATACCATTAACCAAAATTCTATACAATCTGTGGAACCCTTGCCTCCATCTCACCCGGAGGAAGGTAACGGCTCTAAGAAAAACATGGAGGACTGGTGTCAGCAACTACATCTGGGTACTGACTCCACTCCCGCACACCAGAAACAAGGAGTCTATCGGGTGGTTCAAGAGTACGAGAGAGTGTTCAGTAAACACCCGTTAGACTTCGGGCGAGTCAAGGGGGTAGAACACCACATCCCCACGGGAGACCATCCTCCTATAAAAGAGAGGTATCGACCCGTACCCCCTGCCCACTACCAACACGCCAAGGGGATGCTTAGAGACATGAAGGAGGCTGGGGTGATTAGGGATAGCTGTAGCCCCTGGGCAGCTCCACTAGTCTTAGTCAGAAAAAAAGACAACACCATGAGGATGTGTGTAGATTACCGGAAAATCAACCGTATCACACACAAGGATGCGTACCCCTTACCAAGGATAGAGGAGTCATTGGCTGCTTTAAGATCTGCTAACTTCTTCTCTACCTTGGATCTCACTAGCGGGTACTGGCAGGTTCCTGTAGCAGAGGCGGACCGGGAGAAGACCGCATTCACCACCCCGATGGGACTTAGCGAGTTCACCTGCATGCCGTTCGGACTCTGCAACGCACCAGGAACCTTCCAACGACTAATGGAGTGTTGTCTGGGCCACAGAAACTTCGAGACGGTCCTGTTGTACCTGGACGATGTCATCGTATATTCCAAGACGTATGAGGACCACCTGAAACACCTGGCGGAAGTGTTCGAAGCTCTGGCGAGTTACGGCCTAAAGGTGAAACCCTCCAAGTGTCACCTCCTGAAACCAAAGGTGCAGTACCTGGGACACGTGGTGAGCGCTGACGGAGTGGCTCCCGACCCTGATAAGATCACCGCAATTAAGGAATGGCCAAGCCCCTCCAGCGTAAAGGAAGTGCGGCAGTTCATCGGGTTGGTAGGCTACTACCGAAGGTTTATTCCCGGTTTCACCAAAAAGGCAGCACCTATGCAGGACCTCCTGATAGGCCAGTCCCGGAAGGCCAAGAACCAGAAGCCGCCCTTCAAATGGGAGGAGCTGGAAGAAGAGTCCTTCCGCCAGCTGAAGATGGCCCTCACGGGGGACGAAATCCTGGCGTACCCGGATTATAGCCAGCCCTTTATCCTCTACACCGACGCCAGTAACATCGGGCTAGGAGCCGTACTGTCCCAGATCCAGCAGGGGAAGGAACGAGTAATCGCCTACGCCAGCCGAAAACTGCGACCCACCGAAAGGAACCCCGAGAATTACAGCTCATTTAAGCTGGAGTTCCTGGCCGTAGTATGGGCAGTCACCGAGCGCTTTAAGCATTACCTCGCTTCTTCCCGGTTCACCGTGTACACGGATAACAACCCGTTGACACACCTGGACACGGCAAGACTCGGTGCCCTGGAGCAGAGGTGGATGGCCCGTCTGTCCAACTACGAGTTCACAATCAAATACCGGGCAGGACGCTCCAATACCAACGCGGACGCCCTGTCCAGGATGCCCAACCTGCCGGACGGAGGAGAAGATCCGGAGGGACTGGAAGAAGTTGAACTCCCTGCGTTCCACCGTCATGGGACTATCCAGTATTCCCACCGGGTAAGGAGTAAGCAGGCTGCTACGTTGAACCCCTTACCCCACTACAACTGGGTGGAAACGCAAGACAGCGACCCTGCCGTCCGCCTGGTGAAGGAGATGCTGACTCGGCCGGAGGCTCGCCTTGAACCAGACGCTCCGGAGGAAGCCAAACAACTATGGGCAGAGAAGAGTCGACTGTTCTTTTACAAAGGGAAGTTGTGCCGCCGAATGGTTAACTCCCGGACGCATGAATTACTCTGGCAAGTAGTGGTGCCACGAAGAGACGCAGCCATGGTGATGGAGGCATACCACGACGGAGCTGGACACTTCGGGTGGAAGAAGCTGGAGTTCCTGCTGCGCGAGCGGTTCCACTGGGTAGGCATGAGGGGAACCATCGAGAAGTGGTGCAGAGACTGTGGCCCGTGCAACCTGAGAAGGAAGGACCGTGCCAGCCAGAAGACTCCCCTGCAGTCCATCGTCACCCGGCAACCGTTGGAACTGGTAGCCTTGGATCATGTAAAACTGACCCCAAGCAGAAGTGGCTACGTCTACGCGTTAACCATCGTGGATCATTACTCCCGGTTCTTGGTTGTCGTCCCCGTCAAGGACTTAACGGCTCAAACAGCAGCTAGAGCCTTCCAGCAGCACTTCTGCTGTCCACACGGGTACCCGGACCAAGTGCTGACGGACCAGGGACCTGCCTTTGAAGCGGAGGTCTTCCAGGAATTCTGCAATCTGTATGGCTGCCGTAAGATAAGGACGACACCCTACCATCCGCAAACTAATGGACTTTGTGAGAAAATGAACCAGGTGGTAATGGATCTTCTAAAAACGTTGCCCCTGGAAGAACGCAGTCTGTGGCCTGAGAAGTTGCCCGATCTGGTGGACCTATATAACCACATCCCGGTAGGTTCCACCAACTGTACCCCGGCTTACCTAATGAGGGCAAGACCTGGTAAGTTACCTGTTGACCTGGAAATGGGAGTCCTGACACCCGAGGACACTTCACCAGAAACAGACTGGGACACAGAGAGGCAGCAGCAGTACCGGAGAGTACAGGAGAGCGTGGAACGAAGTCTCTGTCAGGCTAGGGAAAGACAAGAGAAAACTTACAACCAGTATGCTCCCGCTGTTCCCCTGGTACCCGGAGAGCAGGTCTTGAAGAGGAAGAGACGGCTCCACAAGTTGGACGACCAGTGGGAGAAGGACCCGTACACCGTACTGCCCTCAAGCCACGAAAACCCGAAGGTTTGTACCATCAGTAAAGATGGAGGGGAAACCACAGCCATTGTATCCCGGGACCACCTGAAGAAGTGTCCCGAACAACTGAGGAACCCTGAGGAGGAACAAGAAGACCATCGACCCGTAGAGGAAAGGGAAGATATGGTTAGTACTGTGCTCGGGGACTTCCCTCGGTCTTGGACTCAAGTCAATGGTGCAGTTGTGGTACCCGTACTCACCTTCCTCCAACCAGCATCCCAAGCACCTACGGAGCAACAGGTAGAGCTGGAAGAACAGCCGGTCCAGGAGGCAGAAGACCCCACACCCGCAACCCAGGAGGATCAACCCTCTGCTTGCAGTGAGCCTGCCATATCCCTAGTGAGCCAAAGAGCCGGTAGACAGCTGCCCAGTTTGCCCTTGACAGCTCCTACACCCTGTAGTTCAGGGCTAGGCAGTCAGCTCCGTAGGTCCACTAGGGCCACTAGAGGCCAGTTACCCGCACGCTGGAGGATTTAAAGTGTATAAATTGTTTTATTTATGTTTACCTGTGTATTTTTGCTTGTGTACAATTTTGTGTTTCTAGTTATTTTTAGGAATCCTTGGTGGATCTACCGGGAATCCTTGTACAATTAGTTGGAGCGTAACCCAGGATGGACTAGAGACTGTTAAGGACTCGGGGTAGGACAGACCCCTACCTGGTTACATCTCCCTGTTTTGGTGAAATGGACACCTTTGTTTCTTCAAAGACTGCACCCGGTTACGGACATGCCGTGACCACCTTTATGTGTTTCTTTATTGTATTGTTATATCTTGTTATGTTTTTCTAAAATATGTTTAGTCCCGGAGTACTAAATTTCACTAGGGGGGAATGTGGCACCCCAGGGGTCTGGTTTCCACAGTAATGTAATGTTATGTCTGAGAGCAGGTGGGAGGTCCTTTGGTCAGGGATCCTGTGCATGCCACACCTCCTGCCCAGTCTTGGGAGGGGAAGAACTTCCCCTATATAAACCCGGGGCTGAAGCAGGGTTAGGAGTCAAGGAGAGTAGAGACAAGAAACAGTCACAGGAAGAAACAGCAGAAGCTCAGTGGGAGCAATACTACTACAAGTCAGGGGCTGGCAGCTGCAGAGCTCGCCCTGACTGAGAAGCTTTCTTACCGGACCCGGCGTCCGAGGCTGTGGGGACTAACTCTTACCCAGCAGCAGAAGCCGATCGGCAGGGGATTTCAGGTCCTCAGGCCCAGAAACCCGAAGGCACGGTCACACGCGTGGGACCAGCGCCGCCATCGTGGAGCGGAAGCCATTAGAAGGCCCCGAGTCACCGGCCATACGGGTGAGCACCACACGGTACACTCAGGGACGTGGGCTACTTATACCCGCTTCTAGCAAGGTAGCCAGAAGAGTACAGTCAGTTTGGGAGGCCTACAACTCCGCCTGGCCAGGGGAGATCCCATCTGCTCAAGGACTGACCAGGCCCCGTTCGCTAGCAAGTACTCCGGGAGGGTCTATCGTTGTTACCAGTAAAGACCCTGAATTACACCGCACCGTCTCTGAGTGGTTCCTGCTACCCTCATCTTCCACGTCGGCTGCCCTGAGGCCATACCCCTCCCGTTGGGGGTTATACTATCACGCTGCACAATTCTACACCGGCCTCAGCGGTCTGCCCTGCAGCGGCAGCTCCATAGCTGCAAATCAACGGGTGGCGTAGTCGACACTCAAATAACATCTATCAAGACTGCCACACACTGAGTTGACTCCCTGGGCACGGACCGGGTCCCCGCCACTCGGAGACTACAACCCTCATCTGATCCGGTTCCGGGTAAGCCCCCGTGCGCGAGACGCTGCGCGACACAGCAGGCCCAGGGGCGCGTCACACACACACAGGCATATACACACACAGGCATATACACACACACTGTACACACACACGCATATACACACACACTGTACACACACAGGCATATACACACACACTGTACACACACAGGCATATACACACACACTGTACACACAGGCATATACACACACACACAGGCATATACACACACACTGTACACACACACGCATATACACACACACTGTACACACACAGGCATATACACACACTGTACACACACAGGCATATACACACACACTGTACACACACAGGCATATACACACACTGTACACACACACATGCAGGCAGCATATACATAAAAATCCATACAAACACACAAATATTACAGTACCTTGGCTTGTCTCCAGCCCACAGACACGCTCCTAATGTGGGAGACTGCAGTGCAGGGCGCGCTGTGACGTCACTTTTAGCAGACGTGCTTCCCTGTCTGCTGAGTGTGACGCTGCAGTGCAGCCCCTGCTCTCCTGCTCCCAGGCCCCTCCCGCTACTGTCCTGGGCATCGCGTCGGTGAAAGTGCGTGCGCGAGCCCTTAAAGGGCCCACGACCACTTTTTTTTTTTTTTTTAATTCTTCAATTCCCTCTGCATGGGGCCCGGGGCCCACCGGGAAATTTCCCGGCGCCCCGCCAGGCCAGACCAAGCCTGCGTATTGGTGAGGACCGGGGAGCGGAATCGTATTGGTGAGGACCGGGGAGCGCCACGGCCTGTGCGGGTACTTCCGCTGCGAGAACACGGGACATGAGCGACTGCTCGCAGCAGAAGTATCCTGACCCGCAGCGCCGCTCCCCGGTCCTCCCTTGACACGCTAGCCGCTGATGTCCCCACAGTATCCTCATGGTGTTACAAAGGTCCGGACATTTGTGTTAAAAATCGCTGATTGGTCGCTGGCGCTGCCCGCACCAATCAACGATTTGGGCGCCAAATTTAAATATCGGCCGCGCATCTGATAACTGTATGTAAACGTATATGCAGTGTGTGTATATATATATATATATATATATATATATATATATACAGTACAGACCAAAAGTTTGGACACACCTTCTCATTTAAAGATTTTTCTGTATTTTCATGACTATGAAAATTGTACATTCACACTGAAGGCATCAAAACGATGAATTAACACATGTGGAATTATATACTTAACAAAAAAGTGTGAAACAACTGAAAATATGTCTTATATTCTAGGTTCTTCAAAGTAGCCACCTTTTGCTTTGATGACTGCTTTGCACACTCTTGGCATTCTCTTGATGAGCTTCAAGAGGTAGCCACCGGAAATGTTTTTCACTTCACAGGTGTGCCCTGTCAGGTTTAATAAGTGGGATTTCTTGCCTTATAAATGGGGTTGGGACCATCAGTTGTGTTGTGCAGAAGTCTGGTGGATACACAGCTGATAGTCCTACTGAATAGACTGTTAGAATTTGTATTATGGCAAGAAAAAAGCAGCTAAGTAAATAAAAACGAGTGGCCAACATTACTTTAAGAAATGAAGGTCAATCAGTCCGAAAAATTGGGAAAACTTTGAAAGTGTCCCCAAGTGCAGTTGCAAAAGCCATCAAGCGCTACAAAGAAACTGGCTCACATGTGGACCGCCCCAGAAAAGGAAGACCAAGAGTCACCTCTGCTTCTGAGGATAAGTTTATCCGAGTCACCAGCCTCAGAAATCCCAGGTTAACAGCAGCTCAGATTAGAGACCAGGTCAATACCACACAGAGTTCTAGCAGCAGACTCATCTCTACAACAACTGTTAAGAGGAGACTTTGTGCAGCAGGCCTTCATGGCAAAATAGCTGCTAGGAAACAACTGCTAAGGACAGGCAACAAGCAGAAGAGACTTGTTTGGGCTAAAGAACACAAGGAATGGACATTAGACCAGTGGAAATCTGTGCTTTGGTCTGATGAGTCCAAATTTGAGATCTTTGGTTCCAACCACCGTGTCTTTGTGCGACGCAGAAAAGGTGAACGGATGGACTCTACATGCCTGGTTCCCACCGTGAAGCATGCAGGAGGAGGTGTGATGGTGTGGTGGTGCTTTGCTGGTGACACTGTTGGGGATTTATTCAAAATTGAAGGCATACTGAACCAGCATGGCTACCACAGCATCTTGCAGCGGCATGCTATTCCATCCGGTTTGCGTTTAGTTGGATCATCATTTATTTTTCAACAGGACAATGACCCCAAACACACCTCCAGGCTGTGTAAGGGCTATTTGACAAAGAAGGAGAGTGATGGGGTGCTACGCCAGATGACCTGGCCTCCACAGTCACCAGACCTGAACCCAATCGAGATGGTTTGGGGTGAGCTGGACCGCAGAGTGAAGGCAAAAGGGCCAACAAGTGCTAAGCATCTCTGGGAACTCCTTCAAGATTGTTGGAAGACCATTTCCGGTGACTACCTCTTGAAGCTCATCAAGAGAATGCCAAGAGTGTGCAAAGCAGTCATCAAAGCAAAAGGTGGCTACTTTGAAGAACCTAGAATATAAGACATATTTTCAGTTGTTTCACACTTTTTTGTTAAGTATATAATTCCACATGTGTTAATTCATCGTTTTGATGCCTTCAGTGTGAATGTACAATTTTCATAGTCATGAAAATACAGAAAAATCTTTAAATGAGAAGGTGTGTCCAAACTTTTGGTCTGTACTGTATATATGGAATGGAAGGGGGGAGGGAAAGAGCATATAAACATGGAATGGGAGGGGGGAGGGAAAGAGCATATATACATGGAATGGGAGGGGGGAGGGAAAGAGCATATATACATGGAATGGGAGGGAGGAGGGAAAGAGCATATATACATGGAATGGGAGGGGGAGGGAAAGAGCATATATACATGGAATGGGAGGGGGGAGGGAAAGAGCATATATACAAGGAATGGGAGGGGAGGGAAAGAGCATATATACATGGAATGGGAGGGAGGAGGGAAAGAGCATATATACATGGAATGAGAGGGGAGGGAAAGAGCATATATACAAGGAATGGGAGGGGAGGGAAAGAGCATATATACATGGAATGGGAGGGGGGAGGGATAGAGCATATATATGACGCGCCCCTGGGCCTGTGTCGCGCTGCGTTGCGCACGCGGGAGCTTACCCGGAGCCGGATCTCTTGAGGGTTGTAGTCTCGTGGCGGTGACCCGGTCCGTGCCCAGGGAGTCAAACTGAGCGGCGATGTAACAGCGGTAGATGTAGGACGACTACGCCACCCGTTGAATGCAGCTATGGAGCTGCCGCTGCAGGACAGTCCGCTGAGGCCGGTGGATGGATGGTGCAGCGTAGATGGTATAACCCCCAACGGGAGGGGTATGGCCTCAGGGCAGCAGATGGATGATGGGGGTAGCAGGAACCACTCAGAGACGGTGCGGTGTAATTCAGGGTCTTTACTGGTAACAACGATAGACCCTCCCGGAGTACTTGCTAGTGAACGGGGCCTGGTCAGTCCTTGAGCAGATGGGATCTCCCCTGGCCAGGCGGAGTTGTAGGCCTCCCAAACTGACTGCACTCTTCTGGCTACCTTGCTAGAAGCGGATATAAGTAGCCCACGTCCCTGAGTGTACCGTGTGGTGCTCACCCGTATGGCCGGTGACTCGGGGCCTTCTAATGGCTTCCGCTCCACGATGGCGGTGCTGGTCCCACGCGTGTGACCGTGCCTTCGGGTTTCTGGGCCTGAGGACCTGAAATCCCCTGCCGGTCGGCTTCTGCTGCTGGGTAAGAGTTAGTCCCCACAGCCTCGGACGCCGGGTCCGGTAAGAAAGCTTCTCAGTCAGGGCGAGCTCTGCAGCTGCCAGCCCCTGACTTGTAGTAGTATTGCTCCCACTGAGCTTCTGCTGTTTCTTCCTGTGACTGTTTCTTGTCTCTACTCTCCTTGACTACTCACCCTGCTTCAGCCCCGGGTTTATATAGGGGAAGTTCTTCCCCTCCCAAGACTGAGCAGGAGGTGTGGCATGCACAGGATCCCTGACCAAAGGACCTCCCACCTGCTCTCAGACATAATATCTCTATCACTGTGGCAACCAGACCCCTGGGGTGTCACATTCCCCCCTAGTGAAATTTAGTACTCCGGGACTAAACATATTTTAGAAAAACATAACAAGATATAACAATAACAATACAATAAAGAAACATATAAAGGTGGTCACGGCATGTCCGTAACCGGGTGCAGTCTTTGAAGAAAGCAAGGTGTCCATTTCACCAAAACAGGGAGACGTAACCAGGTAGGGGTCTGTCCTACCCCGAGTCCTTAACAGTCTCTAGTCCATCCTGGGTTACGCTCCAACTATGTACAAGGATTCCCGGTAAATCCACCAAGGATTCCTAAAAATAACTGGAAACACAAAATTATACACAAGCAACAATACATAGATAAACATAAATAAAACAATTTATACACTTCAAATCCTCCAGCGTGCGGGTAACTGGCCTCTAGTGGCCCTAGTGGACCTACGGAGCTGACTGTCTAGCCCTGAACTACAGGGTGTAGGAGCTGTCAAGGGTAAACTGGGCAGCTGTCTACCGGCTCTTTGTCTCACTAGGGGTACGGCAGGCTCACTATAAGCAGAGGGTTGATCCTCCTGTTCTGCTTGTGTGGAGTCTTCTGCCTCCTGGACCGGCTGTTCTTCCAGCTCTACCTGTTGCTCCGTAGGTGCTTGGGATGCTGGTTGGAGGAAGGTGAGTACGGGTACCACAACTGCACCATTGACTTGAGTCCAAGACCGAGGGAAGTCCCCGAGCACAGTACTAACCATATCTTCCCTTTCCTCTACGGGTCGATGGTCTTCTTGTTCCTCTTCAGGGTTCCTCAGTTGTTCGGGACACTTCTTCAGGTGGTCCCGGGATACAATGGCGGTGGTTTCCCCTCCGTCTTTACTGATGGTACAAACCTTCGGGTTCTCGTGGCTTGAGGGCAGTACGGTGTACGGGTCCTTCTCCCACTGGTCATCCAACTTGTGGAGCCGTCTCTTCCTCTTCAAGACCTGCTCTCCGGGTACCAGGGGAACAGCGGGAGCATACTGGTTGTAAGTTTTCTCTTGTCTTTCCCTAGCCTGACAGAGACTTCGCTCCACGCTCTCCTGTACTCTCCGGTACTGCTGCTGCCTCTCTGTGTCCCAGTCTGTTTCTGGTGAAGTGTCCTCGGGTGTCAGGACTCCCATTTCCAGGTCAACAGGTAACTTACCAGGTCTTGCCCTCATTAGGTAAGCCGGGGTACAGTTGGTGGAACCTACCGGGATGTGGTTGTATAGGTCCACCAGATCGGGCAACTTCTCAGGCCACAGACTGCGTTCTTCCAGGGGCAACGTTTTTAGAAGATCCATTACCACCTGGTTCATTTTCTCACAAAGTCCATTAGTTTGCGGATGGTAGGGTGTCGTCCTTATCTTCCGGCAGCCATACAGATTGCAGAATTCCTGGAAGACCTCCGCTTCAAAGGCAGGTCCCTGGTCCGTCAGCACTTGGTCCGGGTACCTGTGTGGACGGCAAAAGTGCTGCTGGAAGGCTCTAGCTGCTGTTTGAGCCGTTAAGTCCTTGACGGGGACGACAACCAGAAACCGGGAGTAATGATCCACGATGGTTAACGCGTAGACGTAGCCACTTCTGCTTGGGGTCAGTTTTACATGATCCAAGGCTACCAGTTCCAACGGTTGCCGGGTGACGATGGACTGCAGGGGAGTCTTCTGGCTGGCACGGTCCTTCCTTCTCAGGTTGCACGGGCCACAGTCTCTGCACCACTTCTCAATGGTTCCCCTCATGCCTACCCAGTGGAACCGCTCGCGCAGCAGGAACTCCAGCTTCTTCCACCCGAAGTGCCCAGCTCCGTCGTGGTATGCCTCCATCACCATGGCTGCGTCCCTTCGTGGCACCACTACTTGCCAGAGTAATTCATGCGTCCGGGAGTTAACCATTCTGCGGCACAACTTCCCTTTGTAAAGGAACAGTCGACTCTTCTCTGCCCATAGTTGTTTGGCTTCCTCCGGAGCGTCTGGTTCAAGGCGAGCCTCCGGCCGAGTCAGCATCTCCTTCACCAGTCGGACGGCAGGGTCGCTGTCTTGCGTTTCCGCCCAGTTGTAGTGGGGTAAGGGGTTCAACGTAGCAGTCTGCTTACTCCTTACCTGGTGGGAATACTGAATAGTCCCATGACGGTGGAACGCAGGGAGTTCAACTTCTTCCAGTCCCTCCGGATCTTCTCCTCCGTCCGGCAGGTTGGGCATCCTGGACAGGGCGTCCGCGTTGGTATTGGAGCGTCCTGCCCGGTATTTGATTGTGAACTCGTAGTTGGACAGACGGGCCATCCACCTCTGCTCCAGGGCACCGAGTCTTGCCGTGTCCAGGTGTGTCAACGGGTTGTTATCCGTGTACACGGTGAACCGGGAAGAAGCGAGGTAATGCTTAAAGCGCTCGGTGACTGCCCATACTACGGCCAGGAACTCCAGCTTAAATGAGCTGTAATTCTCGGGGTTCCTTTCGGTGGGTCGCAGTTTTCGGCTGGCGTAGGCGATTACTCGTTCCTTCCCCTGCTGGATCTGGGACAGTACGGCTCCTAGCCCGATGTTACTGGCGTCGGTGTAGAGGATAAAGGGCTGGCTATAATCCGGGTACACCAGGATTTCGTCCCCCGTGAGGGCCATCTTCAGCTGGCGGAAGGACTCTTCTTCCAGCTCCTCCCATTTGAAGGGCGGCTTCTGGTTCTTGGCCTTCCGGGACTGGCCTATCAGGAGGTCCTGCATAGGTGCTGCCTTCTTGGTGAAACCGGGAATAAACCTTCGGTAGTAGCCTACCAACCCGATGAACTGCCGCACTTCTTTTACGCTGGAGGGGCTTGGCCATTCCTTAATTGCGGTGATCTTATCAGGGTCGGGAGCCACTCCGTCAGCGCTCACCACGTGTCCCAGGTACTGCACCTTTGGTTTCAGGAGGTGACACTTGGAGGGTTTCACCTTTAGGCCGTAACTCGCCAGAGCTTCGAACACTTCCGCCAGGTGTTTCAGGTGGTCCTCATACGTCTTGGAATATACGATGACATCGTCCAGGTACAACAGGACCGTCTCGAAGTTTCTGTGGCCCAGACAACACTCCATTAGTCGTTGGAAGGTTCCTGGTGCGTTGCAGAGTCCGAACGGCATGCAGGTGAACTCGCTAAGTCCCATCGGGGTGGTGAATGCGGTCTTCTCCCGGTCCGCCTCTGCTACAGGAACCTGCCAGTACCCGCTAGTGAGATCCAAGGTAGAGAAGAAGTTAGCAGATCTTAAAGCAGCCAATGACTCCTCTATCCTTGGTAAGGGGTACGCATCCTTGTGTGTGATACGGTTGATTTTCCGGTAATCTACACACATCCTCATGGTGTTGTCTTTCTTTCGGACTAAGACTAGTGGAGCTGCCCAGGGGCTACAGCTATCCCTGATCACCCCAGCCTCCTTCATGTCTCTAAGCATCCCCTTGGCGTGTTGGTAGTGTGCAGGGGGTACGGGTCGATACCTCTCTTTTATGGGAGGATGGTCTCCCGTGGGGATGTGGTGTTCTACCCCCTTGACTCGCCCGAAGTCTAACGGGTGTTTACTAAACACTCTCTCGTACTCTTGAACCACCCGATAGACTCCCTGTTGCTGATGTGAGGGAGTGGAGTCAGTACCCAAATGTAGTTGCTGACACCAGTCCTCCTTTGTTTTCTTAGAGCCGTTACCTTCCTCCGGGTGAGATGGAGGCAAGGGTTCCACAGATTGTATAGCATTTTGGTTAATGGTATATAATTTGGCTAGCGTGGCATACCGGGGCAGGTACACTTCCCTCTCCCCGATATTGATTATGCGAACGGGCACCCTCCCATGGCGTACATTGACCACCCCCCGTGCTGTCAAAATGGTGGGCCTACTGTCTGAGTAAACTGGTTCTACCATTGCCTGGTAATCTCTACCTCTCAGACCAATAGCTGCCCGGCACCAAATCATCATTTCACTTTTTGGGGGCATGGCAATAGGAAAAGGGTCACACATTCTTACGCTACCAATCTCACCGCCGGAGAGTTCCACCTGTTGCCGTCGCATCAGTGCCCGGATCTCTTTCTGGAGCACCCGCTGCTCGCCGGAGCTGGCGTTCTTGGCAACCTGCTGTAAAAGGAAAATCACCTCTGCAAGACAATTTTCAATTACATTAGTTCCTAGAGTTATTTTTGGGTGACTCTCATGTTTGTCAATATCTACAATGATCAGTCCCTGTGCTGCCAGTTCGACTCTACCGATTTTGATGGTCACCTCTTTAAATCCGATCTGTGGCACGGGCTGGCCATTGCTGGCGATGATACTCAAGTCGTCGTCAGGGTAGCGGGTAATATCCGAGTCATTCCAGTACTGCTTAAAGAGCACGTACGGGATGGTGGTGACCTGTGACCCGGTGTCCAGTAGGGCACTCATGGGAATGCCATCCAGTACCACAGGCAAGACTGGACGTCCTCCCACATATCTGTCGCGCCAGTTCGATGGGCCTGGTGATCTTTTTCCTGGGGGTTGGCCCTCTACCCCAGGTTGTGCCCGTTTAAAGAACAGTACATTGCCATATGTCCAGGTTGATTGCAGCGGCGGCAGATGGGTCGTCCGTCCTCGCTGTATCGGTCACTGGGTCTTCCTCTGGCCGGTGGGGTCCTCCTTGGTCGACGCCACGGGATGTCCTCCGGTCCGGATGCCAGCTGGATCTTCCCTGGGGTGGAAGCCTGTAAAGACTGCACAGTTCGGGTTAGCGCAGCAACGCTCTTAGCTAGCTCTTGGACCTGATGGTGTAGGTCTGGAGCCGGGTCATTGTCCAAAGCCTGCGCATCAGCTCCCACAGGCCCTGCCGACAAGGGCGCCGCCTCCTGGTGGTAAGTGATAGCAGGGCGCTTGTGGGTCACAACGCCACCCGGTGCCGGTTCTCGGAGCACCCGGATGGCTCTGTCCTTGAACTGTGCAAAGCCCAGATGGGGATCCTGTAAGGCCATTGCCCGCAACTGGGTTCGGTGGGTATTACAATACAGTCCCTCTATAAACTGTTCGGTCAACAGCCTGTCCTCGTTTCCCACTCCATCAGGGTCGGTCTGCTTAATGGCCCTCAGGGCCTCTTGTAGGTTTAGTGCATAGTCCCTTACACTCTCATGCGCTCGCTGCTTGCACCCGTAGAATCTAAGCTTAATCTCGGCTGAGGTGCGGGTATCAAAGGTGTCCTTCAGCCGGGTTAGTATCCCTGCGACAGTCTTCCTCCCAGGTGGCCAGGATTTTACTTCCCTTTTGGCTGCCCCGGTTAGTTGGGCCACCAGGATGCTCACTTTTTGCTCTTCTGTGAGGGGGTACACCTGGAAGAGGCTATCCAGCTTTTCTCTAAAGTCATGCAGGGTATGTGACTCCCCTGAGTACTGGGGTAGCCAAGCTGCTCCCGGGATATAGGGCATGGTGAAGGGCATAACTGCAGCAGCGGTAGCGCTGGCGGGGGTTGAGGCAGTGAAGCTCTCCTCCGTATCCGACATCTTCCTCCCCCCTAGTGGACCGTGGCCTACCTTGCGATGATCCTCTTCCGTAGGCCGCGGCTCCGCAGTGGATCGTCAGGGTTGAGGACCTTCCGTCGCGCTCCTGTGACGTCGGCGTCTGCTGGGCTCCTTCCAGGACCTTACGCAACGTCCGGACGTGAGGCGGGGCTTCAGTTCTCGCGCGCTTTCGGAGTCCACGCCCCTCTTCTTCCCGCGCGGCGTCCTCAAGATGGCGTCCAATGGCGGGAAAACTCCACGGATGGCGGGAAGAAGGCAGAAGATGGCGCCGGATGGCGGGAAACTTCACCGATGGCGGGAAGAAGGCTGAAGATGGCGCCGGATGGCGGGAATCTTCACCACAGGTAAGTTTGAAAAGTCTCTTTTTCAGGCACGCAGTACCCGGTGGTTGCGGGCACGAAATCCTGCCGACTACGCCAAAGTTGACGCGCCCCTGGGCCTGTGTCGCGCTGCGTTGCGCACGCGGGAGCTTACCCGGAGCCGGATCTCTTGAGGGTTGTAGTCTCGTGGCGGTGACCCGGTCCGTGCCCAGGGAGTCAAACTGAGCGGCGATGTAACAGCGGTAGATGTAGGACGACTACGCCACCCGTTGAATGCAGCTATGGAGCTGCCGCTGCAGGACAGTCCGCTGAGGCCGGTGGATGGATGGTGCAGCGTAGATGGTATAACCCCCAACGGGAGGGGTATGGCCTCAGGGCAGCAGATGGATGATGGGGGTAGCAGGAACCACTCAGAGACGGTGCGGTGTAATTCAGGGTCTTTACTGGTAACAACGATAGACCCTCCCGGAGTACTTGCTAGTGAACGGGGCCTGGTCAGTCCTTGAGCAGATGGGATCTCCCCTGGCCAGGCGGAGTTGTAGGCCTCCCAAACTGACTGCACTCTTCTGGCTACCTTGCTAGAAGCGGATATAAGTAGCCCACGTCCCTGAGTGTACCGTGTGGTGCTCACCCGTATGGCCGGTGACTCGGGGCCTTCTAATGGCTTCCGCTCCACGATGGCGGTGCTGGTCCCACGCGTGTGACCGTGCCTTCGGGTTTCTGGGCCTGAGGACCTGAAATCCCCTGCCGGTCGGCTTCTGCTGCTGGGTAAGAGTTAGTCCCCACAGCCTCGGACGCCGGGTCCGGTAAGAAAGCTTCTCAGTCAGGGCGAGCTCTGCAGCTGCCAGCCCCTGACTTGTAGTAGTATTGCTCCCACTGAGCTTCTGCTGTTTCTTCCTGTGACTGTTTCTTGTCTCTACTCTCCTTGACTACTCACCCTGCTTCAGCCCCGGGTTTATATAGGGGAAGTTCTTCCCCTCCCAAGACTGAGCAGGAGGTGTGGCATGCACAGGATCCCTGACCAAAGGACCTCCCACCTGCTCTCAGACATAATATCTCTATCACTGTGGCAACCAGACCCCTGGGGTGTCACATATACATGGAATGGGAGTGGGAGGGAAAGAGCATATATACATGGAATGGGAGGGAGGAGGGAAAGAGCATATATACATGGAATGGGAGGGGGGAGGGAAAGAGCATATATACATGGAATGGGAGGGAGGAGGGAAAGAGCATATATACATGGAATGGGAGGGGGAGGGAAAGAGCATATATACAAGGAATGGGAGGGGGGAGGGAAAGAGCATATATACATGGAATGGGAGGGAGGAGGGAAAGAGCATATATACATGGAATGGGAGGGGGAGGGAAAGAGCATATATACAAGGAATGGGAGGGGGGAGGGAAAGAGCATATATACATGGAATGGGAGGGGGGAGGGAAAGAGCATATATACATGGAATGAGAGGAGGAGGGAAAGAGCATATATACATGGAATGGGAGGGGGGAGGGAAAGAGCATATATACATGGAATGGGAGGGGGAGGGAAAGAGCATATATACATGGAATGGGAGGGGGGAAGGGAAAGAGCATATATACATGGAATGGGAGGGGGAGGGAAAGAGCATATATACAAGGAATGGGAGGGGAGGGAAAGAGCATATATACATGGAATGGGAGGGGGGAGGGAAAGAGCATATATACAAGGAATGGGAGGGGAGGGAAAGAGCATATATACATGGAATGGGAGGGGAGGGAAAGAGCATATATACATGGAATGGGAGGGGGGAGGGAAAGAGCATATATACATGGAATGGGAGGGGGAGGGAAAGAGCATATATACATGGAATGGGAGGGAGGAGGGAAAGAGCATATATACATGGAATGGGAGGGGGGAGGGAAAGAGCATATATACATGGAATGGGAGGGGGGAGGGAAAGAGCATATATACAAGGAATGGGAGGGGAGGGAAAGAGCATATATACATGGAATGGGAGGGGGGAGGGAAAGAGCATATATACAAGGAATGGGAGGGGAGGGAAAGAGCATATATACATGGAATGGGAGGGGGGAGGGATAGAGCATATATACATGGAATGGGAGGGGGAGGGAAAGAGCATATATACATGGAATGGGAGGGAGGAGGGAAAGAGCATATATACATGGAATGGGAGGGGGGAGGGAAAGAGCATATATACATGGAATGGGAGGGGGGAGGGAAAGAGCATATATACATGGAATGAGAGGAGGAGGGAAAGAGCATATATACATGGAATGGGAGGGGGGAAGGAAAGAGCATATATATGTAGCACCCTGAGGACTCGGCTGCTACAGGGGTATTGCACCTCAAACCAGAGGTGTGGTATTCCACTCCCGGGTAAGGATGGAGTGTGGGACTGAGCTCAGTAGGCTGCATGCACTACATACATCCCATTTCCGGGGGACAGAACTACGGTACTCCCACCAAGTAGATGTGCAGGTACGACAGCGTCTGTCCCTGGCTGGAGTGGGAGGGGGGGTGGAACATCCCAGTAGTGTAGGGGCAGATAGGGGAGGGGCTCTGGGCATAGAGATAGGAGCCCATTGGGTGCTGGTCACCTGGGCTCACACATAGAGGGAGTATATATGGTGGGCACCATCTTAGGACAGGGTCGAGTTCAGTCTGAGGAGAAGCAGAGCAGAGGAGCTCAGCCAGGAGGGCTGACAGGGAGCTGTGGCTCCGGCTGGGCCCAGCTCCAGGGCCAGGCTTGTAGTGGAGAGGAAGAAGGAAGGCCCAGAGACGCAGAAAAGAGGGAACCCTAAGATCCCAGAAGCAAACCAAAAAGGGTGAAGGGTTGGCAGAAGAGTGCACCGGATCCCAAGCTGGCGGAGGCAAAAGTAACCCTTAACCAGGAACCGGAGGTCGTGGGCAAGCTTTGCCACGACCCTCACCACATCCACCAGGAAGGTACACCAAGAGTAGGGTCAGGAAAGCCAGAGAAGGTTTTACCATAGAAGGCCCAAGGGAACCGGACAAAGGTGGATCCCTGGTGGGGACGGCCAGGAGAAAGAGAGAGAGAGGGAAGCTCAGGACCACGCTCCGGAACTGCCTGGGGGTTGGCCGAGTCCAGCACCTGGTGGATGCAGCACGGCTCGGGTGGTCACTCAAGGCCAGAGTGACTGAAGGAACACCTGTGAGTAAAAACCCTGAAACTGCATCTCACGTCTCTGACTCTCCTTTCTGCACTATCACTACCCCCATCATCCACACCAGCTGCCCTGAGGCCATACCCCTCCCGTTGGGGGTTATACCACCATCGCTGCACCCATACTACCGGCCTCAGCGGACTGTTCTGCAGCGGCGGCCTTGTACCGCAAATCAACGGGTGGCGTAGTCGACACAGAAACAACATCTACCAAGACTGCCACACACTTAGTTTGACCACCCTGGGCACGGACCGGGTCACTGCCACAAGAACTACTACCCCTATCTAGATCCGGCTCCGGGTATCCCTTGAACATGGCCCAGGGGGCGCGTCATATACATGGAATGGGAGGGGGGAGGGATAGAGCATATATACATGGAATGGGAGGGGGGAGGGATAGAGCATATATACATGGAATAGGAGGGGAGGGAAAGAGAATATATACATGGAATGGGAGGGGGGAGGGAAAGAGCATATGTACATGGAATAGGAGGGGAGGGAAAGAGCATATATACATGGAATGGGAGGGGGAGGGAAAGAGCATATATACATGGAATGGGAGGGGGAGGGAAAGAGCATATATACATGGAATGGGAGGGGGAGGGAAAGAGCATATATACATGGAATGGGAGGGGGGAGGGATAGAGCATATATACATGGAATGGGAAGGGGGAGGGATAGAGCATTTATACATGGAATGGGAGGGGGAGGGAAAGAGCATATATACATGGAATGGGAGGGGGGAAGGAAAGAGCATATATACATGGAATGGGGGGAAAGAGCATATATACATGGAATGGGAGGGGGGAGGGATAGAGCATATATACATGGAATGGGAGGGGGAGGGAAAGAGCATATATATGACGCGCCCCCTGGGCCATGTTGTTAGGGATACCCGGAGCCGGATCAGATGGGGGTTGTAGTCTCCGAGTGGCTGTGACCCGGTCCGTGCCCAGGGTGTCAAACTCAGTGTGCGGCAGTCCTTGCAGATGTTCTTAGTGTCGACTACGCCACCCGTTGATTTGCGGTCAAAAGGCCGCCGCTGCAGGATGGTCCGCTGAGGCTGGTGGTGTGTGTGCAGCTGTGGTAGTATAACCCCCAACGGGAGGGGTATAGCCTCAGGGGGTCAGACGTGGAGGATGGTGGTTGTGAAGGTGCAGCAAGGAGACTCAGAGTCAGGAGATGCAGTTCAGGGCTTTTACTTACTGGTGTTCTTTTGGTCACTCTGGCCTTGAGTGACCACCCGAGCCGTGCTGCGTCCACCAGGTCCTGGACTCGGCCAACCCCCAGGCAATTCCGGAGCGTGGTCCTGAGCTCCTTTCTGACTCTCCCTTCCTCTGGCCGTTCCCACCAGGGATCCACTTTTGGCCGGCTCCCTCGGGTCTCTTGTTGGTCAAGCCTCCTCTGGGCTCCCTGACCCTATGCTCGGTGTGCCTTTCTAGTGGATTTGGTGAGGGTCGTGGCAGATCCTGCCCACGACCTCCGGTTCCTGGCTAAGGTGTGCTTTGGCCTCTGCCAGCTTGGGTTCCGGTACCCTGGTCCGCCAACCATTCACCCTTCTGTCCTTATTCTGGGATCTTGGGGTTCCTTCTTGTTTCCTCTCTGGGTCCTTCTGACTCCTCTCTCTCTCTCTCAGCAGACTCTGTTCTGGAGCTGGGCCCAGCCGGAGCCACAGCTCCCTGTCAGCCCTCCTGGCTGAGCTCCTCTGCTCTGCTCCTCAGGCTAAAGACTCTCACTGACTGACCCTGTTCTAAGATGGTGCCCACCTTATATACGCCCTCTATGTGTGAGCTCAGGTGACCAGCACCCAATGAGCTCCTATCTTTACCCAGACTACTCCCCCTATCTGCCCCTACACTACTGGGATGTTCCACCCCCCTCCCACTCCAGCCAGGGACAGACGCTGTCGTACCTGCACATATACTTGGTGGGAGTACCGTAGTTCTGTCCCCCGGAAATGGGATGTATGTAGTGCATGCAGCCTACTAGCTCAGTTCCACACTCCATCCTTACCCGGGAGTGGAATACCACACCTCTGGCTTGAGGTGTAATACCCCTGTAGCAGCCGAGTCCTCAGGGTGCTACATATACATGGAATGGGAGGGGGGAGGGATAGAGCATATATACATGGAATGGGAGGGGGAGGGAAAGAGCATATATACATGGAATGGGAGGGGAGGGAAAGAGCATATATACATGGAATGGGAGGGGGGAGGGATAGAGCATATATACATGGAATAGGAGGGGAGGGAAAGAGCATATATACATGGAATGGGAGGGGGGAGGGAAAGAGCATATATACATGGAATGGGAGGGGGGAGGGAAAGAGCATATATACATGGAATGGGAGGGGGAGGGAAAGAGCATATATACATGGAATGGGAGGGGAGGGAAAGAGCATATATACAAGGAATGGGAGGGGGGAGGGAAAGAGCATATATACATGGAATGGGAGGGGGGAGGGAAAGAGCATATATACATGGAATGGGAGGGGGAGGGAAAGAGCATATATACATGGAATGGGAGGGGGGAGGGAAAGAGCATATATACATGGAATGGGAGGGGGAGGGAAAGAGCATATATACATGGAATGGGAGGGGGGAAGGAAAGAGCATATATACATGGAATGGGGGGAAAGAGCATATATACATGGAATGGGAGGGGGGAGGGAAAGAGCATATATACATGGAATGGGAGGGGGGAGGGAAAGAGCATATATACAGTACAGACCAAAAGTCTGGACACACCTTCTCATTAAAAGATTTTTCTGTATTTTCATGACTATGAAAATTGTACATTCACACTGAAGGCATCAAAACTATGAATTAACACATGTGGAATTATAAACTTAACAAAAAAGTGTGAAACAACTGAAAATATGTCTTATATTCTAGGTTCTTCAAAGTAGCCACCTTTTGCTTTGATGACTGCTTTGCACACTCTTGGCATTCTCTTGATGAGCTTCAAGAGGTAGTCACCGGAAATGGTTTTCACTTCACAGGTGTGCCCTGTCAGGTTTAATAAGTGGGATTTCTTGCCTTATAAATGGGGTTGGGATCATCAGTTGTGTTGTGCAGAAGTCTGGTGGATACACAGCTGATAGTCCTACTGAATAGACTGTTAGAATTTGTATTTTGGAAAGAAAAAAGCAGCTAAGTAAAGAAAAACAAGTGGCCATCATTACTTTAAGAAATGAAGGTCAGGCAGTCTGAAAAATTGGGAAAACTTTGAAAGTGTCCCCAAGTGCAGTTGCAAAAACCATCAAGCGCTACAAAGAAACTGGCTCACATGAGGACCGCCCCAGGAAAGGAAGACCAAGAGTCACCTCTACTTCTGAGGATAAGTTTATCCGAGTCACCAGCCTCAGAAATCGCAGGTTGACAGCAGCTCAGATTAGAGACCAGGTCAATGCCACACAGAGTTCTAGCAGCAGACACATCTCTACAACAACTGTTAAGAGGAGACTTTGTGCAGCAGGCCTTCATGGTAAAATAGCTGCTAGGAAACCACTGCTAAGGACAGGCAACAAGCAGAAGAGACTTGTTTGAGCTAAAGAACACAAGGAATGGACATTAGACCAGTGGAAATCTGTGCTTTGGTCTGAGAGTCCAAATTTGAGATCTTTGGTTCCAACCACCGTGTCTTTGTGCGATGCAGAAAAGGTGAACGGATGGACTCTACATGCCTGGTCCCCACCGTGAAGCATGGAGGAGGAGGTGTGATGGTGTGGGGCTGCTTTGCTGGTTACACTGTTGGGGATTTATTCAAAATTGAAGGCATACTGAACCACCATGGCTACCACAGCGTCTTGCAGCGGCATGCTATTCCAACCGGTTTGCGTTTAGTTGGACCATCATTTATTTTTTAACAGGACAATCATGGGCGGACCTATCGCCCGTGCAGCCGGTTCATTGAACGGGGGCCCCCGAGGGAGAGGGGGCCCCTCCAGCCTCCAGCAGGGCCGCCATCAGAGCATGACTGCCCTGACACCAACAAGGGGCCCAGCCAGTCGGGGCCCCCTCGGGGCCCCCCTCTTGTGCGTCTCCTCATGGGGCCCCCCCCGCCATCACATGACCGGAAATGTCCCTGTGCTCAGCATGGGCCCCCGGCCCCATGCTGAGCACAGGGACATCTCCGGTCATGTGACGGCGCCGGCACAATACTTACCCCTCCCCGTGCCTCCGCAGCGTCTTACGCGTCCTCTGACTGTGATGTCTCAGGTCAGAGGGCGCGGTGATGTCTTTACACCGCGCGCGCTCTCTCCTGACCTGTCACAGTGCAGAGCGGGAAGACGCGGGCAACGCTGGAGTCCGGAGCAGCGCCAGCAGCAGGTAAGAAGTGAGGTGAGTATTGTTTTTTTTATTTTTTTCATGTATGGGGGCATGGGGCATTATATGGTGGGGAGAGAGAGGGTGTGACATCCTGCATGGGGCATTATATGGGGGGGTGATATCCTGCATGGAGCATTATATGGAGGGAGAGGTGACATCCTGCATGGGGCATTATATGGGGGGTAGAGGTGACATCCTGCATGGGGTATTATATGGGGGAGGTGACATCCTGCATGGGGCATTATATGGGGGGGTGACATCCTGCATGGGGCATTATATGGGGGGGTGATATCCTGCATGGGGCATTATATGGGGGGTGACATCCTGCATGGGGCATTATATGGGGGGAGAGGTGACATCCTGCATGGGGCATTATATGGGGGGTAGAGGTGACATCCTGCATGGGGCATTATATGGGGGTAGAGGTGACATCCTGCATGGAGCATTATATGGGGGGTAGAGGTGACATCCTTCATGGGGTATTATATGGGGGGTAGAGGTGACATCCTGCATGGGGCATTATATGGGGGGGTGACATCCTGCATGGGGCATTTTATGGGGGGTAGAGGTGACATCCTGCATAGGGCATTAAAAGGGGGGTGTCATCCTATATGAAGCATTATAAGGGGGGAACAGCCTGCATGAAGCGTTACATGGGGGCCAATATTCTGTATGGAGTGTTATATGGGGGTCAGTATTCTGTATGGAGCGTTATATGGGGGACAGTATCCTGTACGGAGCGTTATATGGGGACCAGTATCCTGTATGGAGCATTATATGGGGACCAGTATCCTGTATGGAGCATTATAAGGGGGTCAGTATCCTGTATGGAGCATTATATGGGGCCCATAATACTGTATGGAGGACTATACTGTCCGGTCTGCACTGTGCGCTGTGAGGATTCGCCGGCTTCTGAGCTATTGTAGAATTTACAATAGATATCGCTCATGTAATGTAGTAAGTGAAATCCTTGGCCTTGTACTATACATATATATTTATCTGTGGTATCTGAGCATCATGAATCATGGTATGTGTTAAAGGGGCCACTGAAACTCTGTCGCCCAGGGCCCACAAAAATCTGGAGCCGGCCCTGGGGGTAAGTATAACAAGTTTTATTTTTTTTAAATACAATTAATTAACTAGGAGTGGGGGGAATCAGAGATGCACGAGGGGATGAGAGATGCACGGGGAGGGGGGGGGCCTTCATGCCCCCTATGAAGGGCAGGGGGGGGCCCAAAAAAAGTTCTTGCACAGGGGCCCACTACAGTCTGTGTCCGCCCCTGGGTGGAGTCACTGTGTACATTCATTACATTACTGATCCTGAGTTACATCCTGTATTACACTCCAGAGCTGCACTCACTATTCTGCTGGTGCAGTCACTGTGTACATACATTACATTACTGATCCTGAGTTACATCCTGTATTATAATCCAGAGCTGCACTCACTATTCTGCTGGTGTAGTCACTGTGTACATACATTACATTACTGATCCTGTACTGATCCTGAGTTACATCCTGTATTATACTCCAGAGCTGAACTCACTATTGTGCTGGTGCAGTCACTGTGTACATACATTACATTACTGTTCCTGTACTGATCATGAGTTACATCCTGTATTATACTCCAGAGCTGCACTCACTTTTCTGCTGGTGCTGTCACTGTGTACATATATTACATTACTGATCCTGTACTGATCCTTAGTTACATCCTGTATTATACTCCAGAGCTGAACTCACTATTGTGCTGGTGCAGTCACTGTGTACATAAATTACATTACTGATCCTCTACTCATCCTCAGTTAATTCCTTTATTATACTCCAGAGATGCACTCACTATTCTGCTGGTGGAGTCACTGTGTACATACATTACATTACTGATCCTGAGTTCCATCCTGTATTATACTCCAGAGCTGCACTCACTATTCTGCTAGTGCAGTCACTGTGTACATACATTACATTACTGATCCTGAGTTCCATCCTGTATTATACTCCAGAGCTGCACTCACTATTCTGCTGGTGCAGTCACTGTGCACATACATTACATTACTGATCCGGTTCTCATCCTGAGTTACATCCTGTATTATACTCCAGAGCTGAAATCACTATTCTGCTGGTGCAGTCACTGTGTACATACATTACATTACTGATCCTGTACTGATCCTGAGTTACATCCTGTATTATACTCCAGAGCTGCACTCACTATTCTGCTGGTGCAGCCACTGTGTACATATATTACATTACTGATCCTGTACTGATCCTGAGTTACATCCTGTATTATACTCCAGAGCTGCACTCACTATTCTGCTAGTGCAGTCACTGTGTACATACATTACATTACTGATCCTGAGTTCCATCCTGTATTATACTCCAGAGCTGCACTCACTATTCTGCTGGTGCAGTCAATGTGCACATACATTACATTACTGATCCGGTTCTGATCCTGAGTTACATCCTGTATTATACTCCAGAGCTGCACTCACTATTCTGCTTGTGCAGTCTCTGTGTACATACATTACATTACTGATCCTCTACTGATCCTGAGTTACATCCTGTATTATACTCCAGAGCTGCACTCACTATTCTACTGGTGCACCAATGTGTACATATATTACATTACTGATCCTGTACTGATCCTGAGTTACATCCCTTATTATACCCCAGAGCTGCACTCACTATTCTGCTAGTGCAGTCACTGTGTACATACATTACATTACTGATCCTGAGTTCCATCCTGTATTATACTCCAGAGCTGCACTCACTATTCTGCTGGTGCAGTCACTGTGTACATACATTACATTACTGATCCTGTACTGATCCTTAGTTACATCCTATATTATACTCCAGAGCTGCACTCACTATTCTGCTGGTGCAGTCACTGTGGCATACATTACATTACTGATCCTGAGTTACATCCTGTATTATAATCCTGAGCTGTACTCACTATTCTGCTGGTGCAGTCACTGTGTACATATATTACATTACTAATCTTGTACTTATCCTGACTTGCATCCTGTATTATACTCCAGAGCTGCACTCACTATTCTGCTTGTGCAGTCACTGTGCACATACATTACATTACTGATCCTCTACTGATCCTCAGTTACATCCTGTATTATACTCCAGAGCTGCACTCACTATTCTGCTGGTGCAGCCACTGTGTACATATATTACATTACTGATCCTGCACTGATCCTGAGTTATATACTGTATTATACTCCAGAGCTGCTCTCACTATTCTGCTGATGCAGTCACTGTGTACATACATTACATTACTGATCCTGAGTTACATCCTGTATTATACTCCAGAGCTGTACTCACTATTCTGCTGGTGCAGTCACTGTGTGCATACATTACATTACTCATCCTGAGTTACATCTTGTATTATAATCCAGAGCTGCACTCACTATTCTGCTGGTGCAGTCACTGTGTACATACATTACATTATTGATCCTGTACTGATCCTGAGTTACATCCTGTATTATACTCCAGAGCAGCACTCACTATTCTGCTGGTTCAGTCACTGTGTACATACATTACATTACTGATCCTGAGTTACATCTTGTATTATAATCCAGAGCTGCACTCTCTATTCTGCTGGTGCAGTCACTGTGCACATACATTACATTACTGATCCTGTACTGATCCTGACTTACATACTGTATTATACTCCAGAGCTGCACTCACTATTCTGCTGGTGCAGTCACTGTGCACATACATTACATTACTGATCCTCTACTCATCCTCAGTTACTTCCTTTATTATACTCCAGAGCTGCACTCACTATTCTGCTCGTGGGGTCACTGTGTACATACATAATATTACTGATCCTGAGTTACATCCTCTATTATAATCCAGAGCTGCACACACTATTCTGCTGGTGCAGTCACTGTGTACATACATTACATTACTGATCCTGAGATACATCCTGTATTATACTCCAGAGCTGCACTCACTATTCTGCTGGTGCAGTCACTGTGTACATACATTACTGATCCTGAGTTCCATCCTGTATTATACTCGAGAGCTGAACTCACTATTCTGCTGGTGCAGTCACTGTGTACATACATTACATTACTGATCCTGAGTTCCATCCTGTATTATACTCCAGAGCTGTACTCACTATTCTGCTGGTGCAGTCACTGTGTACATACATTACATTACTGATCCTGAGTTACATCCTGTTTTATAATCCAGAGCTGCACTCACAATTCTGCTTGTGCAGTCACTGTGTACATATATTACATTACTGATCCTGTACTGATCCTGACTTACATCCTGTATTATACTCCAGAGCTGCACTCACTATTCTGTTGGTGCAGTCACTGTGCACATACATTACATTACTCACCCTCTACTGATCCTCAGATACATCCTGTATTATACTTCAGAGCTGCACTCACTATTCTGCTGGTGGATTCACTGTGTACATACATTACATTACTGATCCTGCACTGATCCTGAGTTATATCCTGTATTATACTCCAGAGCTGCACTCACTATTCTGCTGGTGCAGTCACTGTGCACATACATTACATTACTGATCCGGTTCTGTTCCTGAGTTCCATCCTGTATTATACTCCAGAGCTGCACTCACTATTCTGCTGGTGCAGCCACTGTGTACATATATTACATTACTGATCCTGTACTGATCCTGAGTTACATCCTGTATTATACTCCAGAGCAGCACTCACTATTCTGCTGGTTCAGTCACTGTGTACATACATTACATTACTGATCCTGAGTTACATCTTGTATTATAATCCAGAGCTGCACTCTCTATTCTGCTGGTGCAGTCACTGTGCACATACATTACATTACTGATCCTGTACTGATCCTGACTTACATACTGTATTATACTCCAGAGCTGCACTCACTATTCTGCTGGTGCAGTCACTGTGCACATACATTACATTACTGATCCTCTACTCATCCTCAGTTACTTCCTTTATTATACTCCAGAGCTGCACTTACTATTCTGCTCGTGGGATCACTGTGTACATACATAATATTACTGATCCTGAGTTACATCCTCTATTATAATCCAGAGCTGCACACACTATTCTGCTGGTGCAGTCACTGTGTACATACATTACATTACTGATCCTGAGATACATCCTGTATTATACTCCAGAGCTGCACTCACTATTCTGCTGGTGCAGTCACTGTGTACATACATTACTGATCCTGAGTTCCATCCTGTATTATACTCCAGAGCTGTAATCACTATTCTGCTGGTGCAGTCACTGTGTACATACATTACATTACTGATCCTGAGTTCCATCCTGTATTATACTCCAGAGCTGTACTCACTATTCTGCTGGTGCAGTCACTGTGTACATACATTACATTACTGATCCTGAGTTACATCCTGTTTTATAATCCAGAGCTGCACTCACAATTCTGCTTGTGCAGTCACTGTGTACATACATTACATTACTGATCCTGAGTTCCATCCTGTATTATACTCCAGAGCTGCACTCACTATTCTGCTGGTGCAGTCACTGTGTACATACATTACATTACTGATCCTGAGTTACATCCTGTTTTATAATCCAGAGCTGCACACACTATTCTGCTGGTGCAGTCACTGTGTACATACATTACATTACTGATCCTAAGATACATCCTGTATTATACTCCAGAGCTGCACTCACTATTCTGCTGGTGCAGTCACTGTGTACATACATTACTGATCCTGAGTTCCATCCTGTATTATACTCCAGAGCTGTACTCACTATTCTGCTGGTGCAGTCACTGTGTACATACATTACATTACTGATCCTGAGTTCCATCCTGTATTATACTCCAGAGCTGTACTCACTATTCTGCTGGTGCAGTCACTGTGTACATACATTACATTACTGATCCTGAGTTCCATCCTGTATTATACTCCAGAGCTGCACTCACTATTCTGCTGGTGCAGTCACTGTGCACATACATTACATTACTGACCCTCTACTGATCCTCAGATACATCCTGTATTATACTTCAGAGCTGCACTCACTATTCTGCTGGTGGATTCACTGTGTACATACATTACATTACTGATCCTGCACTGATCCTGAGTTATATCCTGTATTATACTCCAGAGCTGCACTCACTATTCTGCTGGTGCAGTCACTGTGCACATACATTACATTACTGATCCGGTTCTGTTCCTGAGTTCCATCCTGTATTATACTCCAGAGCTGCACTCACTATTCTGCTGGTGCAGCCACTGTGTACATATATTACATTACTGATCCTGTACTGATCCTGAGTTACATCCTGTATTATACTCCAGAGCTGCACTCACTATTCTGCTAGTGCAGTCACTGTGTACATACATTACATTACTGATCCTGAGTTCCATCCTGTATTATACTCCAGAGCTGCACTCACTATTCTGCTAGTGCAGTCACTGTGTACATACATTACATTACTGATCCTGAGTTCCATCCTGTATTATACTCCAGAGCTGCACTCACTATTCTGCTAGTGCAGTCACTGTGCACATACATTACATTACTGATCCGGTTCTGATCCTGAGTTACATCCTGTATTTTATTCCAGAGCTGCACTCACTATTCTGCTGGTGCAGTCACTGTGTACATACATTACATTACTGATCCTGTACTGATCCTGAGTTACATCATGTATTATACTCCAGAGCTGCACTCACTATTCTGCTGGTGCAGCTACTGTGTACATATATTACATTACTGATCCTGTACTGATCCTGAGTTACATCCCTTATTATACCCCAGAGCTGCACTCACTATTCTGCTAGTGCTGTCACTGTGCACATACATTACACTACTGATCCTGAGTTCCATCCTGTATTATACTCCAGAGCTGCACTCACTATTCTGCTGCTGCAGTCACTGTGTACATACATTACATTACTCATCCTGAGTTACATCTTGTATTATAATCCAGAGCTGCACTCACTATTCTGCTGGTGCAGTCACTGTGTACATACATTACATTACTGATCCTGAGTTACATCTTGTATTATAATCCAGAGCTGCACTCTCTATTCTGCTGGTGCAGTCACTGTGCACATACATTACATTACTGATCCTGTACTGATCCTGACTTACATACTGTATTATACTCCAGAGCTGCACTCACTATTCTGCTGGTGGAGTCACTGTGTACATACATTACATTACTGATCCTGAGATACATCCTGTATTATACTCGAGAGCTGCACTCACTATTCTGCTGGTGCAGTCACTGTGTACATACATTACTGATCCTGAGTTACATCCTGTATTATACTCGAGAGCTGAACTCACTATTCTGCTGGTGCAGTCACTGTGTACATACATTACATTACTGATCCTGAGTTCCATCCTGTGTTATACTCCAGAGCTGTACTCACTATTCTGCTTGTGCAGTCACTGTGTACATACATTACATTACTGATCCTGAGTTCCATCCTGTGTTATACTCCAGAGCTGTACTCACTATTCTGCTGGTGCAGTCACTGTGTACATACAATTACATTACTGATCCTGTACTGATCCTGAGTTACATCCTGTATTATACTCCAGAGCTGCACTCACTATTCTGCTTGTGCAGTCACTGTGTACATATATTACATTACTGATCCTGTACTGATCCTGACTTACATCCTGTATTATACTCCAGAGCTGCACTCACTATTCTGCTGGTGCAGTCACTGTGCACATACATTACATTACTGACCCTCTACTGATCCTCAGATACATCCTGTATTATACTTCAGAGCTGCACTCACTATTCTGCTGGTGGAGTCACTGTGTACATACATTACATTACTGATCCTGCACTGATCCTGAGTTATATCCTGTATTATACTCCAGAGCTGCACTCACTATTCTGCTGGTGCAGTCACTGTGCACATGCATTACATTACTGATCCGTTCCTGATCCTGAGTTACATCCTGTATTATACTCCAGAGCTGCACTCACTATTCTGCTGGTGCAGTCACTGTGTACATACATTACATTACTGATCCTGTACTGATCCTGTGTTACATCCTGTATTATACTCCAGAGCTGCACTCACTGTTCTGCTGGTGCAGCCACTGTGTACATATATTACATTATTGATCCTGTACTGATCCTGAGTTACATCCTGTATTATACTCCAGAGCTGCACTCACTATTCTGCTAGTGCAGTCACTGTGCACATACATTACATTACTGATCCTGAGTTCCATCCTGTTTTATACTCCAGAGCTGCACTCACTATTCTGCTAGTGCAGTCACTGTGAACATACATTACATTACTGATCCTGAGTTCCATCCTGTATTATACTCCAGAGCTGCACTCACTATTCTGCTGGTGCAGTCACTGTGCACATACATTACATTACTGATCCGGTTCTGATCCTGAGTTACATCCTGTATTATACTCCAGAGCTGCACTCACTATTCTGCTGGTGCAGTCACTGTGTACATACATTACATTACTGATCCTGTACTGATCCTGAGTTACATCATGTATTATACTCCAGAGCTGCACTCACTATTCTGTTGGTGCAGCCACTGTGTACATATATTACATTACTGATCCTGTACTGATCCTGAGTTACATCCCTTATTATACCCCAGAGCTGCACTCACTATTCTGCTAGTGCAGTCACTGTGTACATACATTATACTACTGATCCTGAGTTCCATCCTGTATTATACTCCAGAGCTGCACTCACTATTCTGCTGGTGCAGTCACTGTGTACATACATTACATTACTGATCCTGAGTTACATCCTATATTATACTCCAGAGCTGCACTCACTATTCTGCTGGTGCAGTCACTGTGTACATATATTACATTACTGATCTTGTACTGATCCTGACTTGTATCCTGTATTATACTCCAGAGCTGCACTCACTATTCTGCTTGTTCAGTCACTGTGCACATACATTACATTACTGATCCTCAGTTATATCCTGTATTATACTCCAGAGCTGCACTCACTATTCTGCTAGTGCATTCTCTGTGTACATACATTACATTACTGATCCTGAGTTATATATTGTATTATACTCCAGAGCTGCTCTCACTATTCTGCTGGTGCAGTCACTGTGCACATACATTACATTACTGATCCTGTACTGATCCTGAGTTACATCCTGTATTATACTCCAGAGCTGCACTCACTATTCTGCTGGTGCAGTCACTGTGTACATACATTACATTACTAATCCTGTGCTGATCCTGAGTTACATCCTGTATTATACTCCAGAGCTGCACTCACTATTCTGCTGGTGCAGTCACTGTGTACATACATTATATTACTGATCCTGTACTGATCCTGAGTTGCATCCTGTATTATACTCCAGAGCTGCACTCACTATTCTGCTGGTGCAGTCACTGTGTACATACATTACATTACTGATTCTGTACTGATCCTGAGTTACATCCTGTATTATACTCCAGAGCTGCACTCACTATTCTGCTGGTGCAGTCACTGTGTACATACATTACATTATTGATCCTGTACTGATCCTGAGTTACATCCTGTATTATACTCCAGAGCAGCACTCACTATTCTGCTGGTTCAGTCACTGTGTACATACATTACATTACTGATCCTGAGTTACATCTTGTATTATAATCCAGAGCTGCACTCTCTATTCTGCGGGTGCAGTCACTGTGCACATACATTACATTACTGATCCTGTACTGATCCTGACTTACATACTGTATTATACTCCAGAGCTGCACTCACTATTCTGCTGGTGCAGTCACTGTGCACATACATTACATTACTGATCCTCTACTCATCCTCAGTTACTTCCTTTATTATACTCCAGAGCTGCACTCACTATTCTGCTCGTGGGGTCACTGTGTACATACATAATATTACTGATCCTGAGTTACATCCTCTATTATAATCCAGAGCTGCACACAATATTCTGCTGGTGCAGTCACTGTGTACATACATTACATTACTGATCCTGAGATACATCCTGTATTATACTCCAGAGCTGTACTCACTATTCTGCTGGTGCAGTCACTGTGTACATACATTACATTGCTGACCCTGTACTGATCCTGAGTTACATCCTATATTATACTCCAGAGCTGCACTCACTATTCTGCTGGTGCAGTCACTGTGTACATACATTACATTACTGATCCTGAGTTACATCCTGTTTTATAATCCAGAGCTGCACTCACTATTCTGCTTGTGCAGTCACTGTGTACATATATTACATTACTGATCCTGTACTGATCCTGACTTACATCCTGTATTATACTCCAGAGCTGCACTCACTATTCTGCTGGTGCAGTCACTGTGCACATACATTACATTACTGACCCTCTACTGATCCTCAGGTACATCTTGTATTATACTTCAGAGCTGCACTCACTATTCTGCTGGTGGAGTCACTGTGTACATACATTACATTACTGATCCTGCACTGATCCTGAGTTATATCCTGTATTATACTCCAGAGCTGCACTCACTATTCTGCTGGTGCAGTCACTGTGCACATACATTACATTACTGATCCGGTTCTGATCCTGAGTTACATCCTGTATTATACTCCAGAGCTGCACTCACTATTCTGCTGGTGCAGTCACTGTGTACATACATTACATTACTGATCCTGTACTGATCCTGAGTTACATCCTGTATTATACTCCAGAGCTGCACTCACTGTTCTGCTGGTGCAGCCACTGTGTACATATATTACATTATTGATCCTGTACTGATCCTGAGTTACATCCTGTATTATACTCCAGAGCTGCACTCACTATTCTGCTAGTGCAGTCACTGTGAACATACATTACATTACTGATCCTGAGTTCCATCCTGTATTATACTCCAGAGCTGCACTCACTATTCTGCTGGTGCAGTCACTGTGCACATACATTACATTACTGATCCGGTTCTGATCCTGAGTTACATCCTGTATTATACTCCAGAGCTGCACTCACTATTCTGCTGGTGCAGTCACTGTGTACATACATTACATTACTGATCCTGTACTGATCCTGAGTTACATCATGTATTATACTCCAGAGCTGCACTCACTATTCTGTTGGTGCAGCCACTGTGTACATATATTACATTACTGATCCTGTACTGATCCTGAGTTACATCCCTTATTATACCCCAGAGCTGCACTCACTATTCTGCTAGTGCAGTCACTGTGTACATACATTATACTACTGATCCTGAGTTCCATCCTGTATTATACTCCAGAGCTGCACTCACTATTCTGCTGGTGCAGTCACTGTGTACATACATTACATTACTGATCCTGAGTTACATCCTATATTATACTCCAGAGCTGCACTCACTATTCTGCTGGTGCAGTCACTGTGTACATAGATTACATTTCTGATCCTGAGTTACATCCTGTATTATAATCATGAGCTGTACTCACTATTCTGCTGGTGCAGTCACTGTGTACATATATTACATTACTGATCTTTTACTGATCCTGACTTGCATCCTGTATTATACTCCAGAGCTGCACTCACTATTCTGCTTGTTCAGTCACTGTGCACATACATTACATTACTGATCCTCAGTTATATCCTGTATTATACTCCAGAGCTGCACTCACTATTCTGCTAGTGCATTCTCTGTGTACATACATTACATTACTGATCCTGAGTTATATACTGTATTATACTCCAGAGCTGCTCTCACTATTCTGCTGGTGCAGTCACTGTGCACATACATTACATTACTGATCCTGTACTGATCCTGAGTTACATCCTGTATTATACTCCAGAGCTGCACTCACTATTCTGCTGGTGCAGTCACTGTGTACATACATTACATTACTAATCCTGTGCTGATCCTGAGTTACATCCTGTATTATACTCCAGAGCTGCACTCACTATTCTGCTGGTGCAGTCACTGTGTACATACATTATATTACTGATCCTGTACTGATCCTGAGTTGCATCCTGTATTATACTCCAGAGCTGCACTCACTATTCTGCTGGTGCAGTCACTGTGTACATACATTACATTACTGATTCTGTACTGATCCTGAGTTACATCCTGTATTATACTCCAGAGCTGCACTCACTATTCTGCTGGTGCAGTCACTGTGTACATACATTACATTATTGATCCTGTACTGATCCTGAGTTACATCCTGTATTATACTCCAGAGCAGCACTCACTATTCTGCTGGTTCAGTCACTGTGTACATACATTACATTACTGATCCTGAGTTACATCTTGTATTATAATCCAGAGCTGCACTCTCTATTCTGCTGGTGCAGTCACTGTGCACATACATTACATTACTGATCCTGTACTGATCCTGACTTACATACTGTATTATACTCCAGAGCTGCACTCACTATTCTGCTGGTGCAGTCACTGTGCACATACATTACATTACTGACCCTCTACTGATCCTCAGATACATCTTGTATTATACTTCAGAGCTGCACTCACTATTCTGCTGGTGGAGTCACTGTGTACATACATTACATTACTGATCCTGCACTGATCCTGAGTTATATCCTGTATTATACTCCAGAGCTGCACTCACTATTCTGCTGGTGCAGTCACTGTGCACATACATTACATTACTGATCCGGTTCTGATCCTGAGTTACATCCTGTATTATACTCCAGAGCTGCACTCACTATTCTGCTGGTGCAGTCACTGTGTACATACATTACATTACTGATCCTGTACTGATCCTGAGTTACATCCTGTATTATACTCCAGAGCTGCAATCACTATTCTGCTGGTGCAGCCACTGTGTACATATATTACATTACTGATCCTGTACTGATCCTGAGTTATATCCTGTATTATACTCCAGAGCTGCACTCACTATTCTGCTAGTGCAGTCGCTGTGTACATACATTACATTACTGATCCTGAGTTCCATCCTGTATTATACTCCAGAGCTGCACTCACTATTCTGCTAGTGCAGTCGCTGTGTACATACATTACATTACTGATCCTGAGTTCCATCCTGTATTATACTCCAGAGCTGCACTCACTATTCTGCTGGTGCAGTCACTGTGCACATACATTACATTACTGATCCATTTCTGATCCTGAGTTACATCCTGTATTATACTCCAGAGCTGCACTCACTATTCTGCTGGTGCACCACTGTGTACATATGTTACATTACTGATCCTGTACTGATCCTGAGTTACATCACTTATTATACCCCAGAGCTGCACTCACTATTCTGCTAGTGCAGTCACTGTGTACATACATTACATTACTGATCCTGAGTTCCATCCTGTATTATACTCCAGAGCTGCACTCACTATTCTGCTGGTGCAGTCACTGTGTACATACATTACATTACTGATCCTGTACTGATCCTGAGTTACATCGTATATTATACTCCAGAGCTGCACTCACTATTCTGCTGGTGCAGTCACTGTGTGCATACATTACATTACTGATCCTGAGTTACATCCTGTATTATAATCCTGAGCTGTACTCACTATTCTGCTGGTGCAGTCACTGTGTACATATATTACATTACTAATCTTGTACTTATCCTGACTTGCATCCTGTATTATACTCCAGAGCTGCACTCACTATTCTGCTTGTGCAGTCACTGTGCACGTACATTACATTACTGATCCTCTACTGATCCTCAGTTACATCCTGTATTATACTCCAGAGCTGCACTCACTATTCTGCTGGTGGAGTCACTGTGTACATACATTACATTACTGATCCTGAGTTACATCCTGTATTATACTCCAGAGCTGTACTCACTATTCTGCTGGTGCAGTCACTGTGTACATACATTACATTACTCATCCTGAGTTACATCTTGTATTATAATCCAGAGCTGCACTCACTATTCTGCTGGTGCAGTCACTGTGCACATACATTACATTATTGATCCTGTACTGATCCTGAGTTACATCCTGTATTATACTCCAGAGCAGTACTCACTATTCTGCTGGTTCAGTCACTGTGTACATACATTACATTACTGATCCTGAGTTACATCTTGTATTATAATCCAGAGCTGCACTCTCTATTCTGCTGGTGCAGTCACTGTGCACATACATTACATTACTGATCCTGTACTGATCCTGACTTACATACTGTATTATACTCCAGAGCTGCACTCACTATTCCGCTGGTGCAGTCACTGTGCACATACATTACATTACTGATCCTCTACTCATCCTCAGTTACTTCCTTTATTATACTCCAGAGCTGCACTCACTATTCTGCTCGTGGGGTCACTGTGTACATATATAATATTACTGATCCTGAGTTACATCCTCTATTATAATCCAGAGCTGCACACACTATTCTGCTGGTGCAGTCACTGTGTACATACATTACATTACTGATCCTGAGATACATCCTGTATTATACTCCAGAGCTGCACTCACTATTCTGCTGGTGCAGTCACTGTGTACATACATTACTGATCCTGAGTTACATCCTGTATTATACTCGAGAGCTGAACTCAGTATTCTGCTGGTGCAGTCACTGTGTACATACATTACATTACTGATCCTGAGTTCCATCCTGTATTATACTCCAGAGCTGTACTCACTATTCTGCTGGTGCAGTCACTGTGTACATACATTACATTACTGATCCTGTACTGATCCTGAGTTACATCCTATATTATACTCCAGAGCTGCACTCACTATTCTGCTGGTGCAGTCACTGTGTACATACATTACATTACTGATCCTGAGTTACATCCTGTTTTATAATCCAGAGCTGCACTCACTATTCTGCTTGTGCAGTCACTGTGTACATATATTACATTACTGATCCTGTACTGATCCTGACTTACATCCTGTATTATACTCCAGAGCTGCACTCACTATTCTGCTGGTGCAGTCACTGTGCACATACATTACATTACTGACCCTCTACTGATCCTCAGATACATCCTGTATTATACTTCAGAGCTGCACTCACTATTCTGCTGGTGGAGTCACTGTGTACATACATTACATTACTGATCCTGCACTGATCCTGAGTTATATCCTGTATTATACTCCAGAGCTGCACTCACTATTCTGCTGGTGCAGTCACTGTGCACATACAATACATTACTGATCCGGTCCTGTTCCTGAGTTCCATCCTGTATTATACTCCAGAGCTGCACTCACTATTCTGCTGGTGCAGCCACTGTGTACATATATTACATTACTGATCCTGTACTGATCCTGAGTTACATCCTGTATTATACTCCAGAGCTGCACTCACTATTCTGCTGGTGCAGTCACTGTGCACATACATTACATTACTGATCCGGTTCTGATCCTGAGTTACATCCTGTATTATATTCCAGAGCTGCACTCACTATTCTGCTGGTGCAGTCACTGTGTACATACATTACATTACTGATCCTGTACTGATCCTGAGTTACATCATGTATTATACTCCAGAGCTGCACTCACTATTCTGCTGGTGCAGCCACTGTGTACATGTATTACATTACTGATCCTGTACTGATCCTGAGTTACATCTCTTATTATAACCCAGAACTTCACTCACTATTCTGCTAGTGCTGTCACTGTGCACATACATTACACTACTGATCCTGAGTTCCATCCTGTATTATACTCCAGAGCTGCACTCACTATTCTGCTGCTGCAGTCACTGTGTACATACATTACATTACTCATCCTGAGTTACATCTTGTATTATAATCCAGAGCTGCACTCACTATTCTGCTGGTGCAGTCACTGTGTACATACATTACATTACTGATCCTGAGTTACATCTTGTATTATAATCCAGAGCTGCACTCTCTATTCTGCTGGTGCAGTCACTGTGCACATACATTACATTACTGATCCTGTACTGATCCTGACTTACATACTGTATTATACTCCAGAGCTGCACTCACTATTCTGCTGGTGCAGTCACTGTGCACATACATTACATTACTGATCCTCTACTCATCCTCAGTTACTTCCTTTATTATACTCCAGAGCTGCGCTCACTATTCTGCTCGTGGGGTCACTGTGTACATACATAATATTACTGATCCTGAGTTACATCCTCTATTATAATCCAGAGCTGCTCACACTATTCTGCTGGTGGAGTCACTGTGTACATACATTACATTACTGATCCTGAGATACATCCTGTATAATACTCCAGAGCTGCACTCACTATTCTGCTGGTGCAGTCACTGTGTACATACATTACTGATCCTGAGTTACATCCTGTATTATACTCGAGAGCTGAACTCACTATTCTGCTTGTGCAGTCACTGTGTACATACATTACATTACTGATCCTGAGTTCCATCCTGTATTATACTCCAGAGCTGTACTCACTATTCTGCTGGTGCAGTCACTGTGTACATACAATTACATTACTGATCCTGTACTGATCCTGAGTTACATCCTGTATTAAACTCCAGAGCTGCACTCACTATTCTGCTTGTGCAGTCACTGTGTACATATATTACATTACTGATCCTGTACTGATCCTGACTTACATCCTGTATTATACTCCAGAGCTGCACTCACTATTCTGCTGGTGCAGTCACTGTGCACATACATTACATTACTGACCCTCTACTGATCCTCAGATACATCCTGTATTATACTTCAGAGCTGCACTCACTATTCTGCTGGTGGAGTCACTGTGTACATACATTACATTACTGATCCTGCACTGATCCTGAGTTATATCCTGTATTATACTCCAGAGCTGCACTCACTATTCTGCTGGTGCAGTCACTGTGCACATACAATACATTACTGATCCGGTTCTGTTCCTGAGTTCCATCCTGTATTATACTCCAGAGCTGCACTCACTATTCTGCTGGTGCAGTCACTGTGCACATACATTACATTACTGATCCGGTTCTGATCCTGAGTTACATACTGTATTATATTCCAGAGCTGCACTCACTATTCTGCTGGTGCAGTCACTGTGTACATACATTACATTACTGATCCTGTACTGATCCTGAGTTACATCATGTATTATACTCCAGAGCTGCACTCACTATTCTGCTGGTGCAGCCACTGTGTACATATATTACATTACTGATCCTGTACTGATCCTGAGTTACATCCTGTATTATAACCCAGAGCTTCACTCACTATTCTGCTAGTGCTGTCACTGTGCACATACATTACACTACTGATCCTGAGTTCCATCCTGTATTATAATCCAGAGCTGCACTCACTATTCTGCTGGTGCAGTCACTGTGTACATACATTACATTACTGATCCTGAGTTACATCTTGTATTATAATCCAGAGCTGCACTCTCTATTCTGCTGGTGCAGTCACTGTGCACATACATTACATTACTGATCCTGTACTGATCCTGACTTACATACTGTATTATACTCCAGAGCTGCACTCACTATTCTGCTGGTGCAGTCACTGTGCACATACATTACATTACTGATCCTCTACTCATCCTCAGTTACTTCCTTTATTATACTCCAGAGCTGCGCTCACTATTCTGCTCGTGGGGTCACTGTGTACATACATAATATTACTGATCCTGAGTTACATCCTCTATTATAATCCAGAGCTGCTCACACTATTCTGCTGGTGGAGTCACTGTGTACATACATTACATTACTGATCCTGAGATACATCCTGTATAATACTCCAGAGCTGCACTCACTATTCTGCTGGTGCAGTCACTGTGTACATACATTACTGATCCTGAGTTACATCCTGTATTATACTCGAGAGCTGAACTCACTATTCTGCTTGTGCAGTCACTGTGTACATACATTACATTACTGATCCTGAGTTCCATCCTGTATTATACTCCAGAGCTGTACTCACTATTCTGCTGGTGCAGTCACTGTGTACATACAATTACATTACTGATCCTGTACTGATCCTGAGTTACATCCTGTATTATACTCCAGAGCTGCACTCACTATTCTGCTTGTGCAGTCACTGTGTACATATATTACATTACTGATCCTGTACTGATCCTGACTTACATCCTGTATTATACTCCAGAGCTGCACTCACTATTCTGCTGGTGCAGTCACTGTGCACATACATTACATTACTGACCCTCTACTGATCCTCAGATACATCCTGTATTATACTTCAGAGCTGCACTCACTATTCTGCTGGTGGAGTCACTGTGTACATACATTACATTACTGATCCTGCACTGATCCTGAGTTATATCCTGTATTATACTCCAGAGCTGCACTCACTATTCTGCTGGTGCAGTCACTGTGCACATGCATTACATTACTGATCCGTTTCTGATCCTGAGTTACATCCTGTATTATACTCCAGAGCTGCACTCACTATTCTGTTGGTGCAGTCACTGTGTACATACATTACATTACTGATCCTGTACTGATCCTGAGTTACATCCTGTATTATACTCCAGAGCTGCACTCACTGTTCTGCTGGTGCAGCCACTGTGTACATATATTACATTATTGATCCTGTACTGATCCTGAGTTACATCCTGTATTATACTCCAGAGCTGCACTCACTATTCTGCTAGTGCAGTCACTGTGTACATACATTACATTACTGATCCTGAGTTCCATCCTGTATTATACTCCAGAGCTGCACTCACTATTCTGCTAGTGCAGTCACTGTGAACATACATTACATTACTGATCCTGAGTTCCATCCTGTATTATACTCCAGAGCTGCACTCACTATTCTGCTGGTGCAGTCACTGTGCACATACATTACATTACTGATCCGGTTCTGATCCTGAGTTACATCCTGTATTATATTCCAGAGCTGCACTCACTATTCTGCTGGTGCAGTCACTGTGTAAATACATTACATTACTGATCCTGTACTGATCCTGAGTTACATCATGTATTATACTCCAGAACTGCACTCACTATTCTGCTGGTGCAGCCACTGTGTACATACATTATACTACTGATCCTGAGTTCCATCCTGTATTATACTCCAGAGCTGCACTCACTATTCTGCTGGTGCAGTCACTGTGTACATACATTACATTACTGATCCTGAGTTACATCCTATATTATACTCCAGAGCTGCACTCACTATTCTGCTGGTGCAGTCACTGTGTACATACATTACATTTCTGATCCTGAGTTACATCCTGTATTATAATCATGAGCTGTACTCACTATTCTGCTGGTGCAGTCACTGTGTACATATATTACATTACTGATCTTGTACTGATCCTGACTTGCATCCTGTATTATACTCCAGAGCTGCACTCACTATTCTGCTTGTTCAGTCACTGTGCACATACATTACATTACTGATCCTCAGTTATATCCTGTATTATACTCCAGAGCTGCACTCACTATTCTGCTAGTGCATTCTCTGTGTACATACATTACATTACTGATCCTGAGTTATATACTGTATTATACTCCAGAGCTGCTCTCACTATTCTGTTGGTGCAGTCACTGTGCACATACATTACATTACTGATCCTGTACTGATCCTGAGTTACATCCTGTATTATACTCCAGAGCTGCACTCACTATTCTGCTGGTGCAGTCACTGTGTACATACATTACATTACTGATTCTGTACTGATCCTGAGTTACATCCTGTATTATACTCCAGAGCTGCACTCACTATTCTGCTGGTGCAGTCACTGTGTACATACATTACATTATTGATCCTGTACTGATCCTGAGTTACATCCTGTATTATACTCCAGAGCAGCACTCACTATTCTGCTGGTTCAGTCACTGTGTACATACATTACATTACTGATCCTGAGTTACATCTTGTATTATAATCCAGAGCTGCACTCTCTATTCTGCTGGTGCAGTCACTGTGCACATACATTACATTACTGATCCTGTACTGATCCTGACTTACATACTGTATTATACTCCAGAGCTGCACTCACTATTCTGCTGGTGCAGTCACTGTGCACATACATTACATTACTGATCCTCTACTCATCCTCATTTACTTCCTTTATTATACTCCAGAGCTGCACTCACTATTCTGCTCGTGGGGTCACTGTGTACATACATAATATTACTGATCCTGAGTTACATCCTCTATTATAATCCATAGCTGCACACACTATTCTGCTGGTGCAGTCACTGTGTACATACATTACATTACTGATCCTGAGATACATCCTGTATTATACTCCAGAGCTGCACTCACTATTCTGCTGGTGCAGTCACTGTGTACATACATTACTGATCCTGAGTTACATCCTGTATTATATTCCAGAGCTGCACTCACTATTCTGCTGGTGCAGTCACTGTGTACATACATTACATTACTGATCCTGTACTGATCCTGAGTTACATCATGTATTATACTCCAGAGCTGCACTCACTATTCTGCTGGTGCAGCCACTGTGTACATATATTACATTACTGATCCTGTACTGATCCTGAGTTACATCCCTTATTATACCCCAGAGCTGCACTCACTATTCTGCTAGTGCTGTCACTGTGCACATACATTACACTACTGATCCTGAGTTCCATCCTGTATTATACTCCAGAGCTGCACTCACTATTCTGCTGCTGCAGTCACTGTGTACATACATTACATTACTCATCCTGAGTTACATCCTGTATTATATTCCAGAGCTGCACTCACTATTCTGCTGGTGCAGTCACTGTGTACATACATTACATTATTGATCCTGTACTGATCCTGAGTTACATCGTGTATTATACTCCAGAGCAGCACTCACTATTCTGCTGGTGCAGTCAATGTGTACATACATTACATTACTGATCCTGAGTTACATCTTGTATTATAATCCAGAGCTGCACTCTCTATTCTGCTGGTGCAGTCACTGTGCACATACATTACATTACTGATCCTGTACTGATCCTGACTTACATACTGTATTATAATCCAGAGCTGCACTCACTATTCAGCTGGTGCAGTCACTGTGCACATACATTACATTACTGATCCTCTACTCATCCTCAGTTACTTCCTTTATTATACTCCAGAGCTGCGCTCACTATTCTGCTCGTGGGGTCGCTGTGTACATACATAATATTACTGATCCTGAGTTACATCCTCTATTATAATCCAGAGCTGCTCACACTATTCTGCTGGTGGAGTCACTGTGTACATACATTACATTACTGATCCTGAGATACATCCTGTATTATACTCCAGAGCTGCACTCACTATTCTGCTGGTGCAGTCACTGTGTACATACATTACAATTCTGATCCTGTACTGATCCTGAGTTACATCCTGTATTATACTCCAGAGCTGCAATCACTATTCTGCTGGTGCAGCCACTGTGTACATATATTACATTACTGATCCTGTACTGATCCTGAGTTACATCCTGTATTATACTCCAGAGCTGCACTCACTATTCTGCTAGTGCAGTCACTGTGTACATACATTACATTACTGATCCTGAGTTCCATCCTGTATTATACTCCAGAGCTGCACTCACTATTCTGCTAGTGCAGTCACTGTGTACATACATTACATTACTGATCCTGAGTTCCATCCTGTATTATACTCCAGAGCTGCACTCACTATTCTGCTGGTGCAGTCACTTTGCACATACATTACATTACTGATCCGGTTCTGATCCTGAGTTACATCCTGTATTATACTCCAGAGCTGCACTCACTATTCTGCTGGTGCAGTCACTGTGTACATACATTACATTATTGATCCTGTACTGATCCTGAGTTACATCGTGTATTATACTCCAGAGCAGCACTCACTATTCTGCTGGTGCAGTCAATGTGTACATACATTACATTACTGATCCTGAGTTACATCTTGTATTATAATCCAGAGCTGCACTCTCTATTCTGCTGGTGCAGTCACTGTGCACATACATTACATTACTAATCCTGTACTGATCCTGACTTACATACTGTATTATACTCCAGAGCTGCACTCACTATTCTGCTGGTGCAGTCACTGTGCACATACATTACATTACTGATCCTCTACTCATCCTCAGTTACTTCCTTTATTATACTCCAGAGCTGCGCTCACTATTCTGCTCGTGGGGTCGCTGTGTACATACATAATATTACTGATCCTGAGTTACATCCTCTATTATAATCCAGAGCTGCTCACACTATTCTGCTGGTGGAGTCACTGTGTACATACATTACATTACTGATCCTGAGATACATCCTGTATTATACTCCAGAGCTGCACTCACTATTCTGCTGGTGCAGTCACTGTGTACATGCATTACTGATCCTGAGTTACATCCTGTATTATACTCGAGAGCTGAACTCACTATTCTGCTGGTGCAGTCACTGTGTACATACATTACATTACTGATCCTGAGTTCCATCCTGTATTATACTCCAGAGCTGTACTCACTATTCTGCTGGTGCAGTCACTGTGTACATACAATTACATTACTGATCCTGTACTGATCCTGAGTTACATCCTGTATTATACTCCAGAGCTGCACTCACTATTCTGCTTGTGCAGTCACTGTGTACATATATTACATTACTGATCCTGTACTTATCCTGACTTACATCCTGTATTATACTCCAGAGCTGCACTCACTATTCTGCTGGTGCAGTCACTGTGCACATACATTACATTACTGACCCTCTACTGATCCTCAGATACATCCTGTATTATACTTCAGAGCTGCACTCACTATTCTGCTGGTGGAGTCACTGTGTACATACATTACATTACTGATCCTGCACTGATCCTGAGTTATATCCTGTATTATACTCCAGAGCTGCACTCACTATTGTGCTGGTGCAGTCACTGTGCACATGCATTACATTACTGATCCGTTTCTGATCCTGAGTTACATCCTGTATTATACTCCAGAGCTGCACTCACTATTCTGCTGGTGCAGTCACTGTGTACATACATTACATTACTGATCCTGTACTGATCCTGAGTTACATCCTGTATTATACTCCAGAGCTGCACTCACTGTTCTGCTGGTGCAGCCACTGTGTACATATATTACGTTATTGATCCTGTACTGATCCTGAGTTACATCCTGTATTATACTCCAGAGCTGCACTCACTATTCTGCTAGTGCAGTCACTGTGTACATACATTACATTACTGATCCTGAGTTCCATCCTGTATTATACTCCAGAGCTGCACTCACTATTCTGCTAGTGCAGTCACTGTGAACATACATTACATTACTGATCCTGAGTTCCATCCTGTATTATACTCCAGAGCTGCACTCACTATTCTGCTGGTGCAGTCACTGTGCACATACATTACATTACTGATCCGGTTCTGATCCTGAGTTACATCCTGTATTATACTCCAGAGCTGCACTCACTATTCTGCTGGTGCAGTCACTGTGTACATACATTACATTACTGATCCTGTACTGATCCTGAGTTACATCATGTATTATACTCCAGAGCTGCACTCACTATTCTGCTGGTGCAGCCACTGTGTACATATATTACATTACTGATCCTGTACTGATCCTGAGTTACATCCCTTATTATACCCCAGAGCTGCACTCACTATTCTGCTAGTGCAGTCACTGTGTACATACATTATACTACTGATCCTGAGTTCCATCCTGTATTATACTCCAGAGCTGCACTCACTATTCTGCTGGTGCAGTCACTGTGTACATACATTACATTTCTGATCCTGAGTTACATCCTGTATTATAATCATGAGCTGTACTCACTATTCTGCTGGTGCAGTCACTGTGTACATATATTACATTACTGATCTTGTACTGATCCTGACTTGCATCCTGTATTATACTCCAGAGCTGCACTCACTATTCTGCTTGTTCAGTCACTGTGCACATACATTACATTACTGATCCTCAGTTATATCCTGTATTATACTCCAGAGCTGCACTCACTATTCTGCTAGTGCATTCTCTGTGTACATACATTACATTACTGATGCTGCGTTATATACTGTATTATACTCCAGAGCTGCTCTCACTATTCTGCTGGTGCAGTCACTGTGCACATACATTACATTACTGATCCTATACTGATCCTGAGTTACATCCTGTATTATACTCCAGAGCTGCACTCACTATTCTGCTGGTGCAGTCACTGTGTACATACATTACATTACTAATCCTGTGCTGATCCTGAGTTACATCCTGTATTATACTCCAGAGCTGCACTCACTATTCTGCTGGTGCAGTCACTGTGTACATACATTATATTACTGATCCTGTACTGATCCTGAGTTACATCCTGTATTATACTCCAGAGCTGCACTCACTATTCTGCTGGTGCAGTCACTGTGTACATACATTACATTACTGATTCTGTACTGATCCTGAGTTACATCCTGTATTATACTCCAGAGCTGCACTCACTATTCTGCTGGTGCAGTCACTGTGTACATACATTACATTACTGATCCTGTGCTGATCCTGAGTTACATCCTGTATTATACTCCAGAGCTGCACTCACTATTCTGCTGGTGCAGTCACTGTGTACATACATTACTGATCCTGTGCTGATCCTGAGTTACATCATGTATTATACTCCAGAGCTGCACTCACTATTCTGCTGGTGCAGTCACTGTGTACATACATTACATTACTTATCCTGAGTTACATCCTGTATTATAATCCAGAGCTGCACTCACTATTCTGCTGGTGCAGTCACTGTGTACACACATTACATTACTGATCCTGTGCTGATCCTGAGTTACATCCTGTATTATACTCCAGAGCTGCACTCACTATTCTGCTGGTGCAGTCACTGTGTACATACATTACATTACTGATCCTGTACTGATCCTGAGTTACATCCTGTATTATACTCCAGAGCTGCACTCACTATTCTGCTGGTGCAGACACTGTGTACATATATTACATTACTGATCCTGTACTGATCCTGAGTTACATCCTGTATTATACTCCAGAGCTGCACTCACTATTCTGCTAGTGCAGTCACTGTGTACATACATTACATTACTGATACTGAGTTCCATCCTGTATTATACTCCAGAGCTGCACTCACTATTCTGCTGGTGCAGTCACTGTGCACATACATTACATTACTGATCCGGTTCTGATCCTTAGTTACATCCTGTATTATACTCCAGAGCTGCACTCACAATTCTGCTGGTGCAGTCACTGTGTACATACATTACATTACTGATCCTGTACTGATCCTGAGTTACATCCTGTATTATACTCCAGAGCTGCACTCACTATTCTGCTGGTGCACCACTGTGTACATATATTACATTACTGATCCTGTACTGATCCTGAGTTACATCCCTTATTATACCCCAGAGCTGCACTCACTATTCTGCTCGTGCAGTCACTGTGTACATACATTACATTACTGATCCTGAGTTCCATCCTGTATTATACTCCAGAGCTGCACTCACTATTCTGCTGGTGCAGTCACTGTGTACATACATTACATTACTGATCCTGTACTGATCCTGAGTTACATCCTGTATAATAATCCTGAGCTGTACTCACTATTCTGCTGGTGCAGTCACTGTGTACATATATTACATTACTGATCTTGTACTTATCCTGACTTGCATCCTGTATTATACTCCAGAGCTGCACTCACTATTCTGCTGCTGCAGTCACTGTGTACATACATTACATTACTCATCCTGAGTTACATCTTGTATTATAATCCAGAGCTGCACTCACTATTTTGCTTGGTGCAGTCACTGTGTACATACATTACATTACTGATCCTGTACTGATCCTGAGTTACATCCTGTATTATACTCCAGAGCAGCACTCACTATTCTGCTGGTGCAGTCACTGTGTACATACATTACATTATTGATCCTGTACTGATCCTGAGTTACATCCTGTATTATACTCCAGAGCAGCACTCACTATTCTGCTGGTGCAGTCACTGTGTACATACATTACATTACTGATCCTGAGTTACATCTTGTATTATAATCCAGAGCTGCACTCTCTATTCTGCTGGTGCAGTCACTGTGCACATCCATTACATTACTGATCCTCTACTCATCCTCAGTTACTTCCTTTATTATACTCCAGAGCTGCACTCACTATTCTGCTCGTGGGGTCACTGTGTACATACATAATATTACTGATCCTGAGTTACATCCTCTATTATAATCCAGAGCTGCTCACACTATTCTGCTGGTGGAGTCACTGTGTACATACATTACATTACTGATCCTGAGTTACATCCTGTTTTATAATCCAGAGCTGCACTCACTATTCTGCTTGTGCAGTCACTGTGTACATATATTACATTACTGGTCCTGTACTGATCCTGACTTACATCCTGTATTATACTCCAGAGCTGCACTCACTATTCTGCTGGTGCAGTCACTGTGCACATACATTACATTAATGACCCTCTACTGATCCTCAGATACATCCTGTATTATACTTCAGAGCTGCACTCACTATTCTGCTGGTGGAGTCACTGTGTACATACATTACATTACTGATGCTGCACTGATCCTGAGTTATATCCTGTATTATACTCCAGAGCTGCACTCACTATTCTGCTGGTGCAGTCACTGTGCACATACATTACATTACTGATCCGGTTCTGATCCTGAGTTACATCCTGTATTATACTCCAGAGCTGCACTCACTATTCTGCTGGTGCAGTCACTGTGTACATACATTACATTACTGATCCTGTACTGATCCTGAGTTACATCCTGTATTATACTCCAGAGCTGCAATCACTATTCTGCTGGTGCAGCCACTGTGTACATATATTACATTACTGATCCTGTACTGATCCTGAGTTACATCCTGTATTATACTCCAGAGCTGCACTCACTATTCTGCTAGTGCAGTCACTGTGTACATACATTACATTACTGATCCTGAGTTCCATCCTGTATTATACTCCAGAGCTGCACTCACTATTCTGCTAGTGCAGTCACTGTGTACATACATTACATTACTGATCCTGAGTTCCATCCTGTATTATACTCCAGAGCTGCACTCACTATTCTGCTGGTGCAGTCACTTTGCACATACATTACATTACTGATCCGGTTCTGATCCTGAGTTACATCCTGTATTATACTCCAGAGCTGCACTCACTATTCTGCTGGTGCAGTCACTGTGTACATACATTACATTACTGATCCTGTACTGATCCTGAGTTACATCCTGTATTATACTCCAGAGCTGCACTCACTATTCTGCTGGTGCGGCCACTGTGTACATATATTACATTACTGATCCTGTACTGATCCTGAGTTACATCCTGTATTATACTCCAGAGCTGCACTCACTATTCTGCTAGTGCAGTCACTGTGTACATACATTACATTACTGATCCTGAGTTCCATCCTGTATTATACTCCAGAGCTGCACTCACTATTCTGCTAGTGCAGTCGCTGTGTACATACATTACATTACTGATCCTGAGTTCCATCCTGTATTATACTCCAGAGCTGCACTCACTATTCTGCTGGTGCAGTCACTGTGCACATACATTACATTACTGATCCGGTTCTGATCCTGAGTTACATCCTGTATTATACTCCAGAGCTGCACTCACTATTCTGCTTGTGCAGTCTCTGTGTACATACATTACATTACTGATCCTGTACTGATCCTGAGTTACATCCTGTATTATACTCCAGAGCTGCACTCACTATTCTGCTGGTGCAGTCACTGTGCACATACATTACATTACTGATCCGGTTCTGATCCTGAGTTACATCCTGTATTATACTCCAGAGCTGCACTCACTATTCTGCTGGTGCAGTCACTGTGTACATACATTACATTACTGATCCTGTACTGATCCTGAGTTACATCCTGTATTATACTCCAGAGCTGCAATCACTATTCTGCTGGTGCAGCCACTGTGTACATATATTACATTACTGATCCTGTACTGATCCTGAGTTACATCCTGTATTATACTCCAGAGCTGCACTCACTATTCCGCTAGTGCAGTCACTGTGTACATACATTACATTACTGATCCTGAGTTCCATCCTGTATTATACTCCAGAGCTGCACTCACTATTCTGCTAGTGCAGTCACTGTGTACATACATTACATTACTGATCCTGAGTTCCATCCTGTATTATACTCCAGAGCTGCACTCACTATTCTGCTGGTGCAGTCACTTTGCACATACATTACATTACTGATCCGGTTCTGATCCTGAGTTACATCCTGTATTATACTCCAGAGCTGCACTCACTATTCTGCTGGTGCAGTCACTGTGTACATACATTACATTACTGATCCTGTACTGATCCTGAGTTACATCCTGTATTATACTCCAGAGCTGCACTCACTATTCTGCTGGTGCGGCCACTGTGTACATATATTACATTACTGATCCTGTACTGATCCTGAGTTACATCCTGTATTATACTCCAGAGCTGCACTCACTATTCTGCTAGTGCAGTCACTGTGTACATACATTACATTACTGATCCTGAGTTCCATCCTGTATTATACTCCAGAGCTGCACTCACTATTCTGCTAGTGCAGTCGCTGTGTACATACATTACATTACTGATCCTGAGTTCCATCCTGTATTATACTCCAGAGCTGCACTCACTATTCTGCTGGTGCAGTCACTGTGCACATACATTACATTACTGATCCGGTTCTGATCCTGAGTTACATCCTGTATTATACTCCAGAGCTGCACTCACTATTCTGCTTGTGCAGTCTCTGTGTACATACATTACATTACTGATCCTGTACTGATCCTGAGTTACATCCTGTATTATACTCCAGAGCTGCACTCACTATTCTGCTTGTGCAGTCTCTGTGTACATACATTACATTACTGATCCGGTTCTGATCCTGAGTTACATCCTGTATTATACTCCAGAGCTGCACTCACTATTCTGCTTGTGCAGTCTCTGTGTACATACATTACATTACTGATCCTGTACTGATCCTGAGTTACATCCTGTATTATACTCCAGAGCTGCACTCACTATTCTGCTGGTGCACCACTGTGTACATATATTACATTACTGATCCTGTACTGATCCTGAGTTACATCCCTTATTATACCCCAGAGCTGCACTCACTATTCTGCTAGTGCAGTCACTGTGTACATACATTACATTACTGATCCTGAGTTCCATCCTGTATTATACTCCAGAGCTGCACTCACTATTCTGCTGGTGCAGTCACTGTGTACATACATTACATTACTGATCCTGTACTGATCCTGAGTTACATCCTATATTATACTCCAGAGCTGCACTCACTATTCTGCTGGTGCAGTCACTGTGTGCATACATTACATTACTGATCCTGAGTTACATCCTGTATTATAATCCTGAGCTGTACTCACTATTCTGCTGTTGCAGTCACTGTGTACATATATTACATTACTAATCTTGTACTTATCCTGACTTGCATCCTGTATTATACTCCAGAGCTGCACTCACTACTCTGCTTGTGCAGTCACTGTGCACATACATTACATTACTGATCCTCTACTGATCTTCAGTTACATCCTGTATTATACTCCAGAGCTGCACTCACTATTCTGCTGCTGCAGTCACTGTGTACATACATTACATAACTCATCCTGAGTTACATCTTGTATTATAATCCAGAGCTGCACTCACTATTCTGCTGGTGCAGTCACTGTGTACATACATTACATTATTGATCCTGTACTGATCCTGAGTTACATCCTGTATTATACTCCAGAGCAGCACTCACTATTCTGCTGGTGCAGTCACTGTGTACATACATTACATTACTGATCCTGAGTTACATCTTGTATTATAATCCAGAGCTGCACTCTCTATTCTGCTGGTGCAGTCACTGTGCACATACATTACATTACTGATCCTGTACTGATCCTGACTTACATACTGTATTATACTCCAGAGCTGCACTCACTATTCTGCTGGTGCAGTCACTGTGCACATACATTACATTACTGATCCTCTACTCATCCTCAGTTACTTCCTTTATTATACTCCAGAGCTGCACTCACTATTCTGCTCGTGGGGTCACTGTGTACATACATAATATTACTGATCCTGAGTTACATCCTCTATTATAATCCAGAGCTGCACACACTATTCTGCTGGTGGAGTCACTGTGTACATACATTACATTACTGATCCTGAGATACATCCTGTATTATTCTCCAGAGCTGCACTCACTAATCTGCTGGTGCAGTCACTGTGTACATACATTACTGATCCTGCGTTACATCCTGTATTATACTCGAGAGCTGAACTCACTATTCTGCTGGTGCAGTCACTGTGTACATACATTACATTACTGATCCTGAGTTCCATCCTGTATTATACTCCAGAGCTGTACTCACTATTCTGCTGGTGCAGTCACTGTGTACATACAATTACATTACTGATCCTGTACTGATCCTGAGTTACATCCTGTATTATACTCCAGAGCTGCACTCACTATTCTGCTTGTGCAGTCACTGTGTACATATATTACATTACTGATCCTGTACTGATCCTGACTTACATCCTGTATTATACTCCAGAGCTGCACTCACTATTCTGCTGTTGCAGTCACTGTGCACATACATTACATTACTGACCCTCTACTGATCCTCAGATACATCCTGTATTATACTTCAGAGCTGCACTCACTATTCTGCTGGTGGAGTCACTGTGTACATACATTACATTACTGATCCTGCACTGATCCTGAGTAATATCCTGTATTATACTCCACAGCTGCACTCACTATTCTGCTGGTGCAGTCACTGTGCACATGCATTACATTACTGATCCGGTTCTGATCCTGAGTTACATCCTGTATTATACTCCAGAGCTGCACTCACTATTCTGCTGGTGCAGTCACTGTGTACATACATTACATTACTGATCCTGTACTGATCCTGAGTTACATCCTGTATTATACTCCAGAGCTGCACTCACTGTTCTGCTGGTGCAGCCACTGTGTACATATATTACATTATTGATCCTGTACTGATCCTGAGTTACATCCTGTATTATACTCCAGAGCTGCACTCACTATTCTGCTAGTGCAGTCACTGTGTACATACATTACATTACTGATCCTGAGTTCCATCCTGTATTATACTCCAGAGCTGCACTCACTATTCTGCTAGTGCAGTCACTGTGAACATACATTACATTACTGATCCTGAGTTCCATCCTGTATTATACTCCAGAGCTGCACTCACTATTCTGCTGGTGCAGTCACTGTGCACATACATTACATTACTGATCCGGTTCTGATCCTGAGTTACATCCTGTATTATACTCCAGAGCTGCACTCACTATTCTGCTGGTGCAGTCACTGTGTACATACATTACATTACTGATCCTGTACTGATCCTGAGTTACATCATGTATTATACTCCAGAGCTGCACTCACTATTCTGCTGGTGCAGCCACTGTGTACATATATTACATTACTGATCCTGTACTGATCCTGAGTTACATCCCTTATTATACCCCAGAGCTGCACTCACTATTCTGGTAGTGCAGTCACTGTGTACATACATTATACTACTGATCCTGAGTTCCATCCTGTATTATACTCCAGAACTGCACTCACTATTCTGCTGGTGCAGTCACTGTGTACATACATTACATTACTGATTCTGAGTTACATCCTATATTATACTCCAGAGCTGCACTCACTATTCTGCTGGTGCAGTCACTGTGTACATACATTACATTTCTGATCCTGAGTTACATCCTGTATTATAATCCTGAGCTGTACTCACTATTCTGCTGGTGCAGTCACTGTGTACATATATTACATTACTGATCTTGTACTGATCCTGACTTGCATCCTGTATTATACTCCAGAGCTGCACTCACTATTCTGCTTGTTCAGTCACTGTGCACATACATTACATTACTGACCCTGAGTTATATAATGTATTATACTCCAGAGCTGCACTCACTATTCTGCTAGTGCATTCTCTGTGTACATACATTACATTACTGATCCTGAGTTATATAATGTAGTATATTCCAGAGCTGCTCTCACTATTCTGCTGGTGCAGTCACTGTGCACATACACTACATTACTGATCCTGTACTGATCCTGAGTTACATCCTGTATTATACTCCAGAGCTGCACTCACTATTCTGCTGGTGCAGTCACTGTGTACATACATTACATTACTAATCCTGTGCTGATCCTGAGTTACATCCTGTATTATACTCCAGAGCTGCACTCACTATTCTGCTGGTGCAGTCACTGTGTACATACATTACATTACTGATCCTGTACTGATCCTGAGTTACATCCTATATTATACTCCAGAGCTGCACTCACTATTCTGCTGGTGCAGTCACTGTGTGCATACATTACATTACTGATCCTGAGTTACATCCTGTATTATAATCCTGAGCTGTACTCACTATTCTGCTGGTGCAGTCACTGTGTACATATATTACATTACTAATCTTGTACTTATCCTGACTTGCATCCTGTATTATACTCCAGAGCTGCACTCACTATTCTGCTAGTGCAGTCACTGTGTACATACATTACATTACTGATCCTGAGTTCCATCCTGTATTATACTCCAGAGCTGCACTCACTATTCTGCTAGTGCAGTCGCTGTGTACATACATTACATTACTGATCCTGAGTTCCATCCTGTATTATACTCCAGAGCTGCACTCACTATTCTGCTGGTGCAGTCACTGTGCACATACATTACATTACTGATCCGGTTCTGATCCTGAGTTACATCCTGTATTATACTCCAGAGCTGCACTCACTATTCTGCTTGTGCAGTCTCTGTGTACATACATTACATTACTGATCCTGTACTGATCCTGAGTTACATCCTGTATTATACTCCAGAGCTGCACTCACTATTCTGCTTGTGCAGTCTCTGTGTACATACATTACATTACTGATCCGGTTCTGATCCTGAGTTACATCCTGTATTATACTCCAGAGCTGCACTCACTATTCTGCTTGTGCAGTCTCTGTGTACATACATTACATTACTGATCCGGTTCTGATCCTGAGTTACATCCTGTATTATACTCCAGAGCTGCACTCACTATTCTGCTTGTGCAGTCTCTGTGTACATACATTACATTACTGATCCTGTACTGATCCTGAGTTACATCCTGTATTATACTCCAGAGCTGCACTCACTATTCTGCTGGTGCACCACTGTGTACATATATTACATTACTGATCCTGTACTGATCCTGAGTTACATCCCTTATTATACCCCAGAGCTGCACTCACTATTCTGCTAGTGCAGTCACTGTGTACATACATTACATTACTGATCCTGAGTTCCATCCTGTATTATACTCCAGAGCTGCACTCACTATTCTGCTGGTGCAGTCACTGTGTACATACATTACATTACTGATCCTGTACTGATCCTGAGTTACATCCTATATTATACTCCAGAGCTGCACTCACTATTCTGCTGGTGCAGTCACTGTGTGCATACATTACATTACTGATCCTGAGTTACATCCTGTATTATAATCCTGAGCTGTACTCACTATTCTGCTGGTGCAGTCACTGTGTACATATATTACATTACTAATCTTGTACTTATCCTGACTTGCATCCTGTATTATACTCCAGAGCTGCACTCACTACTCTGCTTGTGCAGTCACTGTGCACATACATTACATTACTGATCCTCTACTGATCTTCAGTTACATCCTGTATTATACTCCAGAGCTGCACTCACTATTCTGCTGCTGCAGTCACTGTGTACATACATTACATTACTCATCCTGAGTTACATCTTGTATTATAATCCAGAGCTGCACTCACTATTCTGCTGGTGCAGTCACTGTGTACATACATTACATTATTGATCCTGTACTGATCCTGAGTTACATCCTGTATTATACTCCAGAGCAGCACTCACTATTCTGCTTGTGCAGTCACTGTGTACATATATTACATTACTGATCCTGTACTGATCCTGACTTACATCCTGTATTATACTCTAGAGCTGCACTCACTATTCTGCTGTTGCCGTCACTGTGCACATACATTACATTACTGACCCTCTACTGATCCTCAGATACATCCTGTATTATACTTCAGAGCTGCACTCACTATTCTGCTGGTGGAGTCACTGTGTACATACATTACATTACTGATCCTGCACTGATCCTGAGTAATATCCTGTATTATACTCCACAGCTGCACTCACTATTCTGCTGGTGCAGTCACTGTGCACATGCATTACATTACTGATCCGGTTCTGATCCTGAGTTACATCCTGTATTATACTCCAGAGCTGCACTCACTATTCTGCTGGTGCAGTCACTGTGTACATACATTACATTACTGATCCTGTACTGATCCTGAGTTACATCCTGTATTATACTCCAGAGCTGCACTCACTGTTCTGCTGGTGCAGCCACTGTGTACATATATTACATTATTGATCCTGTACTGATCCTGAGTTACATCCTGTATTATACTCCAGAGCTGCACTCACTATTCTGCTAGTGCAGTCACTGTGTACATACATTACATTACTGATCCTGAGTTCCATCCTGTATTATACTCCAGAGCTGCACTCACTATTCTGCTAGTGCAGTCACTGTGAACATACATTACATTACTGATCCTGAGTTCCATCCTGTATTATACTCCAGAGCTGCACTCACTATTCTGCTGGTGCAGTCACTGTGCACATACATTACATTACTGATCCGGTTCTGATCCTGAGTTACATCCTGTATTATACTCCAGAGCTGCACTCACTATTCTGCTGGTGCAGTCACTGTGTACATACATTACATTACTGATCCTGTACTGATCCTGAGTTACATCATGTATTATACTCCAGAGCTGCACTCACTATTCTGCTGGTGCAGCCACTGTGTACATATATTACATTACTGATCCTGTACTGATCCTGAGTTACATCCCTTATTATACCCCAGAGCTGCACTCACTATTCTGGTAGTGCAGTCACTGTGTACATACATTATACTACTGATCCTGAGTTCCATCCTGTATTATACTCCAGAGCTGCACTCACTATTCTGCTGGTGCAGTCACTGTGTACATACATTACATTACTGATTCTGAGTTACATCCTATATTATACTCCAGAGCTGCACTCACTATTCTGCTGGTGCAGTCACTGTGTACATACATTACATTTCTGATCCTGAGTTACATCCTGTATTATAATCCTGAGCTGTACTCACTATTCTGCTGGTGCAGTCACTGTGTATATATATTACATTACTGATCTTGTACTTATCCTGACTTGCATCCTGTATTATACTCCAGAGCTGCACTCACTTTTCTGCTTGTTCAGTCACTGTGCACATACATTACATTACTGACCCTGAGTTATATAATGTATTATACTCCAGAGCTGCACTCACTATTCTGCTAGTGCATTCTCTGTGTACATACATTACATTACTGATCCTGAGTTATATAATGTAGTATATTCCAGAGCTGCTCTCACTATTCTGCTGGTGCAGTCACTGTGCACATACACTACATTACTGATCCTGTACTGATCCTGAGTTACATCCTGTATTATACTCCAGAGCTGCACTCACTATTCTGCTGGTGCAGTCACTGTGTACATACATTACATTACTAATCCTGTGCTGATCCTGAGTTACATCCTGTATTATACTCCAGAGCTGCACTCACTATTCTGCTGGTGCAGTCACTGTGTACATACATTACATTACTGATCCTGTACTGATCCTGAGTTACATCCTATATTATACTCCAGAGCTGCACTCACTATTCTGCTGGTGCAGTCACTGTGTGCATACATTACATTACTGATCCTGAGTTACATCCTGTATTATAATCCTGAGCTGTACTCACTATTCTGCTGGTGCAGTCACTGTGTACATATATTACATTACTAATCTTGTACTTATCCTGACTTGCATCCTGTATTATACTCCAGAGCTGCACTCACTATTCTGCTAGTGCAGTCACTGTGTACATACATTACATTACTGATCCTGAGTTCCATCCTGTATTATACTCCAGAGCTGCACTCACTATTCTGCTAGTGCAGTCGCTGTGTACATACATTACATTACTGATCCTGAGTTCCATCCTGTATTATACTCCAGAGCTGCACTCACTATTCTGCTGGTGCAGTCACTGTGCACATACATTACATTACTGATCCGGTTCTGATCCTGAGTTACATCCTGTATTATACTCCAGAGCTGCACTCACTATTCTGCTTGTGCAGTCTCTGTGTACATACATTACATTACTGATCCTGTACTGATCCTGAGTTACATCCTGTATTATACTCCAGAGCTGCACTCACTATTCTGCTTGTGCAGTCTCTGTGTACATACATTACATTACTGATCCGGTTCTGATCCTGAGTTACATCCTGTATTATACTCCAGAGCTGCACTCACTATTCTGCTTGTGCAGTCTCTGTGTACATACATTACATTACTGATCCTGTACTGATCCTGAGTTACATCCTGTATTATACTCCAGAGCTGCACTCACTATTCTGCTGGTGCACCACTGTGTACATATATTACATTACTGATCCTGTACTGATCCTGAGTTACATCCCTTATTATACCCCAGAGCTGCACTCACTATTCTGCTAGTGCAGTCACTGTGTACATACATTACATTACTGATCCTGAGTTCCATCCTGTATTATACTCCAGAGCTGCACTCACTATTCTGCTGGTGCAGTCACTGTGTACATACATTACATTACTGATCCTGTACTGATCCTGAGTTACATCCTATATTATACTCCAGAGCTGCACTCACTATTCTGCTGGTGCAGTCACTGTGTGCATACATTACATTACTGATCCTGAGTTACATCCTGTATTATAATCCTGAGCTGTACTCACTATTCTGCTGGTGCAGTCACTGTGTACATATATTACATTACTAATCTTGTACTTATCCTGACTTGCATCCTGTATTATACTCCAGAGCTGCACTCACTACTCTGCTTGTGCAGTCACTGTGCACATACATTACATTACTGATCCTCTACTGATCTTCAGTTACATCCTGTATTATACTCCAGAGCTGCACTCACTATTCTGCTGCTGCAGTCACTGTGTACATACATTACATTACTCATCCTGAGTTACATCTTGTATTATAATCCAGAGCTGCACTCACTATTCTGCTGGTGCAGTCACTGTGTACATACATTACATTATTGATCCTGTACTGATCCTGAGTTACATCCTGTATTATACTCCAGAGCAGCAGTCACTATTCTGCTTGTGCAGTCACTGTGTACATATATTACATTACTGATCCTGTACTGATCCTGACTTACATCCTGTATTATACTCCAGAGCTGCACTCACTATTCTGCTGTTGCAGTCACTGTGCACATACATTACATTACTGACCCTCTACTGATCCTCAGAAACATCCTGTATTATACTTCAGAGCTGCACTCACTATTCTGCTGGTGGAGTCACTGTGTACATACATTACATTACTGATCCTGCACTGATCCTGAGTAATATCCTGTATTATACTCCACAGCTGCACTCACTATTCTGCTGGTGCAGTCACTGTGCACATGCATTACATTACTGATCCGGTTCTGATCCTGAGTTACATCCTGTATTATACTCCAGAGCTGCACTCACTATTCTGCTGGTGCAGTCACTGTGTACATACATTACATTACTGATCCTGTACTGATCCTGAGTTACATCCTGTATTATACTCCAGAGCTGCACTCACTGTTCTGCTGGTGCAGCCACTGTGTACATATATTACATTATTGATCCTGTACTGATCCTGAGTTACATCCTGTATTATACTCCAGAGCTGCACTCACTATTCTGCTAGTGCAGTCACTGTGTACATACATTACATTACTGATCCTGAGTTCCATCCTGTATTATACTCCAGAGCTGCACTCACTATTCTGCTAGTGCAGTCACTGTGAACATACATTACATTACTGATCCTGAGTTCCATCCTGTATTATACTCCAGAGCTGCACTCACTATTCTGCTGGTGCAGTCACTGTGCACATACATTACATTACTGATCCGGTTCTGATCCTGAGTTACATCCTGTATTATACTCCAGAGCTGCACTCACTATTCTGCTGGTGCAGTCACTGTGTACATACATTACATTACTGATCCTGTACTGATCCTGAGTTACATCATGTATTATACTCCAGAGCTGCACTCACTATTCTGCTGGTGCAGCCACTGTGTACATATATTACATTACTGATCCTGTACTGATCCTGAGTTACATCCCTTATTATACCCCAGAGCTGCACTCACTATTCTGGTAGTGCAGTCACTGTGTACATACATTATACTACTGATCCTGAGTTCCATCCTGTATTATACTCCAGAGCTGCACTCACTATTCTGCTGGTGCAGTCACTGTGTACATACATTACATTACTGATTCTGAGTTACATCCTATATTATACTCCAGAGCTGCACTCACTATTCTGCTGGTGCAGTCACTGTGTACATACATTACATTTCTGATCCTGAGTTACATCCTGTATTATAATCCTGAGCTGTACTCACTATTCTGCTGGTGCAGTCACTGTGTACATATATTACATTACTGATCTTGTACTGATCCTGACTTGCATCCTGTATTATACTCCAGAGCTGCACTCACTATTCTGCTTGTTCAGTCACTGTGCACATACATTACATTACTGACCCTGAGTTATATAATGTATTATACTCCAGAGCTGCACTCACTATTCTGCTAGTGCATTCTCTGTGTACATACATTACATTACTGATCCTGAGTTATATAATGTAGTATATTCCAGAGCTGCTCTCACTATTCTGCTGGTGCAGTCACTGTGCACATACATTACATTACTGATCCTGTACTGATCCTGAGTTACATCCTGTATTATACTCCAGAGCTGCACTCACTATTCTGCTGGTGCAGTCACTGTGTACATACATTACATTACTAATCCTGTGCTGATCCTGAGTTACATCCTGTATTATACTCCAGAGCTGCACTCACTATTCTGCTGGTGCAGTCACTGTGTACATACATTACATTACTGATCCTGTACTGATCCTGAGTTACATCCTATATTATACTCCAGAGCTGCACTCACTATTCTGCTGGTGCAGTCACTGTGTGCATACATTACATTACTGATCCTGAGTTACATCCTGTATTATAATCCTGAGCTGTACTCACTATTCTGCTGGTGCAGTCACTGTGTACATATATTACATTACTAATCTTGTACTTATCCTGACTTGCATCCTGTATTATACTCCAGAGCTGCACTCACTATTCTGCTAGTGCAGTCACTGTGTACATACATTACATTACTGATCCTGAGTTCCATCCTGTATTATACTCCAGAGCTGCACTCACTATTCTGCTAGTGCAGTCGCTGTGTACATACATTACATTACTGATCCTGAGTTCCATCCTGTATTATACTCCAGAGCTGCACTCACTATTCTGCTGGTGCAGTCACTGTGCACATACATTACATTACTGATCCGGTTCTGATCCTGAGTTACATCCTGTATTATACTCCAGAGCTGCACTCACTATTCTGCTTGTGCAGTCTCTGTGTACATACATTACATTACTGATCCTGTACTGATCCTGAGTTACATCCTGTATTATACTCCAGAGCTGCACTCACTATTCTGCTTGTGCAGTCTCTGTGTACATACATTACATTACTGATCCGGTTCTGATCCTGAGTTACATCCTGTATTATACTCCAGAGCTGCACTCACTATTCTGCTTGTGCAGTCTCTGTGTACATACATTACATTACTGATCCTGTACTGATCCTGAGTTACATCCTGTATTATACTCCAGAGCTGCACTCACTATTCTGCTGGTGCACCACTGTGTACATATATTACATTACTGATCCTGTACTGATCCTGAGTTACATCCCTTATTATACCCGAGAGCTGCACTCACTATTCTGCTAGTGCAGTCACTGTTTACATACATTACATTACTGATCCTGAGTTCCATCCTGTATTATACTCCAGAGCTGCACTCACTATTCTGCTGGTGCAGTCACTGTGTACATACATTACATTACTGATCCTGTACTGATCCTGAGTTACATCCTATATTATACTCCAGAGCTGCACTCACTATTCTGCTGGTGCAGTCACTGTGTGCATACATTACATTACTGATCCTGAGTTACATCCTGTATTATAATCCTGAGCTGTACTCACTATTCTGCTGGTGCAGTCACTGTGTACATATATTACATTACTAATCTTGTACTTATCCTGACTTGCATCCTGTATTATACTCCAGAGCTGCACTCACTACTCTGCTTGTGCAGTCACTGTGCACATACATTACATTACTGATCCTCTACTGATCTTCAGTTACATCCTGTATTATACTCCAGAGCTGCACTCACTATTCTGCTGCTGCAGTCACTGTGTACATACATTACATTACTCATCCTGAGTTACATCTTGTATTATAATCCAGAGCTGCACTCACTATTCTGCTGGTGCAGTCACTGTGTACATACATTACATTATTGATCCTGTACTGATCCTGAGTTACATCCTGTATTATACTCCAGAGCAGCACTCACTATTCTGCTGGTGCAGTCACTGTGTACATACATTACATTACTGATCCTGAGTTACATCTTGTATTATAATCCAGAGCTGCACTCTCTATTCTGCTGGTGCAGTCACTGTGCACATACATTACATTACTGATCCTGTACTGATCCTGACTTACATACTGTATTATACTCCAGAGCTGCACTCACTATTCTGCTGGTGCAGTCACTGTGCACATACATTACATTACTGATCCTCTACTCATCCTCAGTTACTTCCTTTATTATACTCCAGAGCTGCACTCACTATTCTGCTCGTGGGGTCACTGTGTACATACATAATATTACTGATCCTGAGTTACATCCTCTATTATAATCCAGAGCTGCACACACTATTCTGCTGGTGGAGTCACTGTGTACATACATTACATTACTGATCCTGAGATACATCCTGTATTATACTCCAGAGCTGCACTCACTATTCTGCTGGTGCAGTCACTGTGTACATACATTACTGATCCTGAGTTACATCCTGTATTATACTCGAGAGCTGAACTCACTATTCTGCTGGTGCAGTCACTGTGTACATACATTACATTACTGATCCTGAGTTCCATCCTGTATTATACTCCAGAGCTGTACTCACTATTCTGCTGGTGCAGTCACTGTGTACATACAATTACATTACTGATCCTGTACTGATCCTGAGTTACATCCTGTATTATACTCCAGAGCTGCACTCACTATTCTGCTTGTGCAGTCACTGTGTACATATATTACATTACTGATCCTGTACTGATCCTGACTTACATCCTGTATTATACTCCAGAGCTGCACTCACTATTCTGCTGTTGCAGTCACTGTGCACATACATTACATTACTGACCCTCTACTGATCCTCAGATACATCCTGTATTATACTTCAGAGCTGCACTCACTATTCTGCTGGTGGAGTCACTGTGTACATACATTACATTACTGATCCTGCACTGATCCTGAGTAATATCCTGTATTATACTCCACAGCTGCACTCACTATTCTGCTGGTGCAGTCACTGTGCACATGCATTACATTACTGATCCGGTTCTGATCCTGAGTTACATCCTGTATTATACTCCAGAGCTGCACTCACTATTCTGCTGGTGCAGTCACTGTGTACATACATTACATTACTGATCCTGTACTGATCCTGAGTTACATCCTGTATTATACTCCAGAGCTGCACTCACTGTTCTGCTGGTGCAGCCACTGTGTACATATATTACATTATTGATCCTGTACTGATCCTGAGTTACATCCTGTATTATACTCCAGAGCTGCACTCACTATTCTGCTAGTGCAGTCACTGTGTACATACATTACATTACTGATCCTGAGTTCCATCCTGTATTATACTCCAGAGCTGCACTCACTATTCTGCTAGTGCAGTCACTGTGAACATACATTACATTACTGATCCTGAGTTCCATCCTGTATTATACTCCAGAGCTGCACTCACTATTCTGCTGGTGCAGTCACTGTGCACATACATTACATTACTGATCCGGTTCTGATCCTGAGTTACATCCTGTATTATACTCCAGAGCTGCACTCACTATTCTGCTGGTGCAGTCACTGTGTACATACATTACATTACTGATCCTGTACTGATCCTGAGTTACATCATGTATTATACTCCAGAGCTGCACTCACTATTCTGCTGGTGCAGCCACTGTGTACATATATTACATTACTGATCCTGTACTGATCCTGAGTTACATCCCTTATTATACCCCAGAGCTGCACTCACTATTCTGTTAGTGCAGTCACTGTGTACATACATTATACTACTGATCCTGAGTTCCATCCTGTATTATACTCCAGAGCTGCACTCACTATTCTGCTGGTGCAGTCACTGTGTACATACATTACATTACTGATTCTGAGTTACATCCTATATTATACTCCAGAGCTGCACTCACTATTCTGCTGGTGCAGTCACTGTGTACATACATTACATTTCTGATCCTGAGTTACATCCTGTATTATAATCCTGAGCTGTACTCACTATTCTGCTGGTGCAGTCACTGTGTACATATATTACATTACTGATCTTGTACTGATCCTGACTTGCATCCTGTATTATACTCCAGAGCTGCACTCACTATTCTGCTTGTTCAGTCACTGTGCACATACATTACATTACTGACCCTGAGTTATATAATGTATTATACTCCAGAGCTGCACTCACTATTCTGCTAGTGCATTCTCTGTGTACATACATTACATTACTGATCCTGAGTTATATAATGTATTATATTCCAGAGCTGCTCTCACTATTCTGCTGGTGCAGTCACTGTGCACATACATTACATTACTGATCCTGTACTGATCCTGAGTTACATCCTGTATTATACTCCAGAGCTGCACTCACTATTCTGCTGGTGCAGTCACTGTGTACATACATTACATTACTAATCCTGTGCTGATCCTGAGTTACATCCTGTATTATACTCCAGAGCTGCACTCACTATTCTGCTGGTGCAGTCACTGTGTACATACATTATATTACTGATCCTGTACTGATCCTGAGTTACATCCTGTATCATACTCCAGAGCTGCACTCACTATTCTGCTGGTGCAGTCACTGTGTACATACATTACATTACTGATTCTGTACTGATCCTGAGTTACAGCCTGTATTATACTCCAGAGCTGCACTCACTATTCTGCTGGTGCAGTCACTGTGTACATACATTACATTACTGATCCTGTGCTGATCCTGAGTTACATCCTGTATTATACTCCAGAGCTGCACTCACTATTCTGCTGGTGCAGTCACTGTGTACATACATTACTGATCCTGTGCTGATCCTGAGTTACATCATGTATTATACTCCAGAGCTGCACTCACTATTCTGCTGGTGCAGTCACTGTGTACATACATTACATTACTTATCCCGAGTTACATCCTGTATTATAATCCAGAGCTGCACTCACTATTCTGCTGGTGCAGTCACTGTGTACATACACTACATTACTGATCCTGAGTTCCATCCAGTATTATACTCCAGAGCTGCACTCACTATTCTGCAGGTGCAGTCACTGTGTATATACATTACATTACTGATCCTGTACTGACCCTGAGTTACATCCTGTATTATACTCCAGAGCTGCACTCACTATTCTGCTGGTGCAGTCACTGTGTACATACATTACATTACTGATCCTGAGTTACATCCTGTAGATCTTTTTATTATAAAAATGAAAAACATAACAATAATAATAACAGAAACATAACAAAATTATCAACCACAAAATAAACAATGTAATGAACTGGTCCAGCTGCTCCCTCTCTCCTCACACACATATTATACATATATACACAATAATAACTACTCATATTGCAGACTTCTGGTCCGGTTACCAAACAAAATAATAACAATATAATAAGTAAAATAAACAATAACCGACAAAAAATAAAGAAACTAATATATACATTTTTTTTATATATATTAATATAAAATAAATACTAACTATACAAATGTAAACATTACTAAACAAAACCCCCCACACTCAAGCCCACCAGTCCCTCCCCGGCACTGACCTGAGAGCTGGTCCTGCGCCTCATGCCTCAGTCCAACGTCCATAGGCCAGATCAGGCAGTGCCAGTTTTTCACCCAAATAACCAGATGAACCCATCTCCCCCCTTTTCCCTCCACCCAACCTAATACCTACACCCAAACCCATATATACAATATATACTGAAACAAACAATACAATAACCACAACTGACAAAGACCAAGTTCGGCGCCTGCAGCCCTACATCACTGTCTACTGATCAATAAAACAAAAATCTATGGTGTCAGCAGCAGCCCACCACCAGGAGAGGAGACGACCAGACTAGGGCACACTAAAAGAAAAGCCCCTCCAGAGGAGAGCGGCCCTCCGTGTACCCAGTCTCTCATACTCCAGAGAACGTACCTTCACCAGGTCACCGAGTATGGTCCTAAACACATCGTCCACTGGGAGGATTTTCCGCTGCGTCGATACTAAGCACCGTGCGTTCCACGTGTGATACCTAACCACTGCGCTAACTAGAAATAAGGTGCAGCGGTCCTGACCACCCAGGTCCCCGAATGCTCCATAGGCCAATTCCGCATAAGAGAGCCCGGCCAGCTGGGGCCAGCCAATGGAGGCGCCCACCCTGTTGTACACCTCTGTGTTAAAGGGACAACGAAGCAGGAAGTGGTCCATGCTTTCAAGCATGGTAACACAATGCTCCCGAGGACAGTTCCTGTCCTCAGAGCTCCTACTCTTCAGATTGTCCCTCACACACAGCTTCCCATGGAAGCAGCGCCAAGCCAAGTACCAAAACTTTGAGGGGATCCTGAAAGAATTCAAAAGATGCAGACCCACCCCAAGATCCCGACTTGGGCAATCCCTGCGCGCCAGAGGCCTCTGAAAATGGGTCAACAGAACCCTTTTGTCAAGGAGCTTCCTTGGCAGAGTCCTGAACTCCCACATTCCCAGACCCCACCTGCGAATTACCTTCAGAACCACAGTAGCGTAAGCCGGTAGATGTCCATGTGGTGTGCGTAGATCTTTCACTTGCCCTCCTGTCTCCCATTCCTGGAAGAAAGGCTGAAACCATCGCTTACAGGAGAATACCCACAGAGAAGCCCTCTCTTTCCAGAGGTTTGCAATATTGATCTTAATGAAGGTATTCACAAGGAATACCACAGGGTTCACCATACCCTACCCTCCTAGTCTCCTCGTATGGTAAGTAACCTCCTTCTTGACAAGGTTCAGTCTATTCCCCCATAACAGTTGGAAGAACAAACTGTAGACCCGAGTCCAGAGAGGCTCCAGCAAGATGCACACACTGCCCAGATAGATCAGCACAGGGAGCAGGTAAGTTTTGATCAGGTTTATCCTTTCCCTTAGGGTCAAAGACCAACCCTTCCATTGGTACACCTTCTGAATGGCGATCTGTAGCCTGCTGTCCCAATTTTGTTTGGGGCAATCCCCCTGGCCAAATTTGATGCCAAGAACTTTTGCAGAGACTTTGGGTTCTGGAAGGGTGTCCGGGAGATCAAAACCAGAATCTCCTCCTCCCAGCCAGAGACTCTCACACTTATCCCGGTTGATCTTGGACCCGGATGCCTCCGAGTAGCGATTTACCTCTGACATCAGCCATTCTGCCTCCCCATCAGAGGAAACAAAAACGGTGACATCATCGGCATACGCCACCACTCTCAGAGTGGCTTCCGGTGCTGCCCGGTCCATCACGATCCCAGCCAATGGTCCACGCTCCACCCTTCTAAGAAGTGGGTCAATCGCAAACACGTACAGCAGCGGGCTCAAGGAACAACCCTGGCGAACACCACACCCAACCTCAAAAGAGCTGCCAATCCAACCGTTCACAAGCGGGAAACTCTCTGCCCCAGCGTACAAGGTCTTAAGCCAATCAACAAACCCCCCCGGCCGGCCATACCTCAGAAGGACAGACCAGAGGTACTCATGATTAACCCGATCAAACGCTTTTGCCTGGTCCAATGACAGCATGTACCCCTTCCAGTGACCAGCCCTACTCTGCTCCACCGCCTCTCGGACACAGAGTACAGCACTAATTGTACTGCGGCCCGGAACAGAGCAATGCTGGGCCCCCGAAAGGAGCTGGGGTGCAAATTTCACCAGCCGATTAAACAGCACCTTTGCCAAAACCTTCCTGTCTGCATTCAGAAGCGCTATGGGAGGCCAATTCTCAATGCAAGATGGGTCCTTACCCTTTGACAAGATGATCAGGGCAGACCTCCTCATTGACTTTGGCAGAGTGCCCGAGGAAAGACATTCATTGAATACCTCAGTCAAGAGGGGAACCAAGGCGTCCTTAAAGGTCTTATAGAATTCAGATGTTAAGCCATCTGGACCGGGAGATTTCTTTAGGGCAAGCCCTTCAATCGCCAACTTAACTTCCTCTTCCCTGATCATCTCTGTCAAAACGCCAAGAGAGGGGTCTACCCCTGGTTCGGGGACGGCTTCAGCCAGAAAAGCCGACATCTCATCCCAATCCAGATCCCTCTTCCCCAAGAGGTGCGAGTAGAAGGATCTGACGACCTCCAGGGTCCCTATAAAAGGCCGTCTATATGACATTACATGAAATTGAGCCTGTGTTACGGACACATGGAAAGTCATTACAAGATTTTGGCCTACACCTTCCTGTTGGCAAGTACGATGATCCAATCAATTCTGGCAAATATTACGACCCTGTTGCGGAAAAGGCTTTGAGGAGAAATTCCAAATGTTAAACCCAGGACAACGAAAGGCTTTCGAAAAAATCAGAGAAGCTTTTGAGATTCCAACTTGCAACAACGTCTATTTTTTATTGACGGACCTGGTGGAAGTGGTAAGACATTCCTGTATAATGCAACCATGCATTACGTTCAGAGCAAAAATGAATTAGTCTTGCCATGTACATTTACAGGCATTGCTGCTACTTTGCTGGAAGGAGGCCGAACTTCCCATAATCTGTTCAAACTGCCTATACCAATTAATGAAACGTCGACGTGCAATATTCGTCATGGCAGCAATACTGCCAATGAGTTGAAAAACGCCAAACTCATAATCTGGGACGAAGCTTCTACGGCTCCAGCTCATGCTGTAAATGCAGTTGACACCTTCTACAAAGAACTCATGGCTGAAGATCCAAAAGTTCCCTCCAAAAAAACGTTCGGAGGTGCAGTGTCTGTTTTTGGTGGAGATTTTCGACAAATCCTTCCTGTTGTACCACATGGCACCAGAACCGAAATAATTTCAGCATGCATGAAGAACAGCAATTGTTGGAGGAATATTGAAGTCCTCAAATTGGACCTAAACATGCGTACCAATGAGGACAATGTCCCCCAAGAACATCAAGGCTTTTCCCAATGGCTTTTAAACCTTGGAGATGGAAAACTTCAAGAACCAGGACTAGAGGAAGGTATCTTTGAAATTCCTTCTGTCTGCATTGAAAATGGATGTATTGTTGATGCTGTCTTTCCTCAAGTCATACAACCAGAAGATAAAAGCATTGCAAACCGTGCAATCCTAACTCCAAAAAACCAACATTCACATGAACTGAATGAAAATGTTCTTAGACGAATTCAGTCTGAATTGAAATGCTACACCAGTATTGATTCCATTCAGCAAGATACTGCAAATGCTGAGGAAGCAGCAAACTATCCGATGGAGTTCTTAAACAGCTTAACGCCTGGTGGTATGCCTCCTCATAGATTACATTTGAAAGTTGGAGCAGTAGTCATGCTATTAAGAAACCTTAACTCAAGAAGAGGTCTTTGCAATGGCACCAGAATGGTTGTGAAGCAAATTATGTCAAAAGTCATTGACTGTGAAATCCTCAGCGGATCATTTAAAGGTACAAGGGTACCATTCCCAGAGTTATTCTGCCCCAAGCCATCCTCATCTTCCTTTTACTTTAAAACGAAAACAGTTTCCCTTAAGACTGGCTTATGCTATGACCATCAACAAAAGTCAAGGGCAAACACTGGATTCAGTTGGCATATATTTGCCATCTCCAGCCTTCAGCCATGGCCAACTTTATGTCGCCTCTTCAAGGACAAAATCCTTCCAACAAGTCAAAGTCAAAGTTTTTGCTACTGATCAACGAGGCAACTTAAAGAAAGACCACAGAGTTTACACCAAAAATGTTCTTTACACAGAAGTTTTTGCACAATAATTTTTTTTTCCAGCTAATAGTTTAACAAAATGTAAAATGTTATATATAACAGTGAATGTGTCTTTCTGTTCAAAGCCAAAATGGGTGGCGGCTGTGCAGTGTGGTGCCTGAGTCAGAGCGTGTGCACACTGCACTACGATGCCATTTTACTGAAGACACTGTGTGTGCAAATTCCCAGACACAGTGTCTTCAAGAAAATGGCGCCAGATATTGTGAGATGCGCACACGTTGACTCAGGCACTATTTTATGGGAACAGCACATACCAGGATGGGGGCGCAGGATAGCAGCACATACCAGGATGGGGGCACAGGATGGGAGCAGCACATACCAGGATGGGGGCACAGGATGGGAGCAGCACATACCAGGATGGGGGCACAGGATGGCAGCAGCACATACCAGGATGGGGGCACAGGATGGGAGCAGCACATACCAGGATGGGGGCGCAGGATAGCAGCATATACCAGGATGGGGGCACAGGATAGCAGCACATACCAGGATAGGGGCACAGGATAGCAGCACATACCAGGATGGGGGCACAGGATGGCAGCAGCACATACCAGGATGGGGGCACAGGATAGCAGCAGCACATACCAGGATGGGGGCACAGGATGGGAGCAGCACATACCAGGATGGGGGCACAGGATGGGAGCAGCACATACCAGGATGGGGGCGCAGGATAGCAGCATATACCAGGATGGGGGCACATGATGGCAGCAGCACATACCAGGATGGGGGCACAGGATGGCAGCAGCACATACCAGGATGGGGGCACAGGATGGGGGCAGCACATACCAGGATGGGGGCACAGGATGGGAGGAGCACATGACAGGATGGAGGCCATATACCAATATAAATGCTCGCCACCCGGGCGTAGAACGGGTGGTTCAATAGCTAGTACATTATAGGTGAAGTAGACTCAAAAGACCAAAGCAGATTCAACCTTAAAGAACGAGTCATTACTTCTTCTTTTACCCATGAGCCCCGCACGTCATGCCCTACTGCCCCAATGCACATTTCGAATCTTCCTCAGGGGGTGCCGGTGCGTGCGTTGGGGCAGTTGGGCATGACGTGCGGACTCACGGGTAAGTGCCTCATTCATTACCAGTATACTTATCTCTAACATTCAAGAAGTTGTCCACTACTTTATATATCCCCCCCGGGGCCCCTAAGACTTATTGTGAATACCTTCTGTTGCTGATAATGCCTGTGAGCGGCGCTATCGGTTGCCGCTCACAGGCATCACGTGACTCCGGCTGACGTCATGACAAGTGAGGCGTGACTCAGCACTGGGGTCCCCGCGGTGGCCGCTGGGTTGTGGGTGGGGTTACTCCCCGCGTCACACCTAGCATCCACCGTGCGCTTTCCCAATGAATGGAGAGAGGCAGAGCGCGTGGTGGATGCTGGGTGTGACGAGGAGGGGTAACCCCGCCCACAGCCTGGAGTCCAACCTGGAACCTGGAAGACAAAGACCCCCGGCTGCTGCCAGCACTTGTCATGACATCAGCGGATGTCAGAGCCGGCTGCAGCCGGGGGTCACATGATGCCTGTGAGGGGCCAGTGATAGCGCCACTCACAGGCCGTATCTGCAACAGAAGGTATTTACAAGAAGTCTTAGGGGCCCCGGGGGGATACATGGGGGGTATATAAAGTAGTGGACATCCCCTTTCAGCCATGGCGCTCTGTTTTACCACCTGTGTGCCTGTTTTTATGTAATCTCCACCTATATGATGTGTGCTGCTCCTCTTTATTGATTTTGATTTAATTATACTGAGTTAGGACCTAAGCACTATAATACTGTTGTGGGGTCTATGTGATATTGCTATATCTATGTCAGATATGTAATTGGTCTGGCACCCCCACTAAAACCACGTCCCCTCCCCCACCCCCCACCCCCCCGTCCAACTAATCTCATATATGTGTGTCTCTCTTGTGATTAATACAATTGATATTGATATTTACTTTATGATTGAAGTAGTAATGACTCGTTCTTTAAGGCTGAATTTGTCATGTCATTGTATCATAACACAGGATAACAAAAAAAATGGTGGTAGCCCATGCAAGTGCTGCACTCACTATTCTGCTGGTGCAGTCACTGTGTACATACATTACATTACTGATCCTGTACTGATCCTGAGTTACATCCTGTATTATACTCCAGAGCTGCACTCACTATTCTGCTGGTGCAGTCACTGTGTACATACATTACATTACTGATCCTGTACTGATCCTGAGTTACATCCTGTATTATACTCCAGAGCTGCACTCACTATTCTGCTGGTGCAGTCACTGTGTACATACATTACATTACTGATCCTGTACTGATCCTGAGTTAAATCCTGTATTATACCCCAGAGCTGCACTCACTATTCTGGTAGTGCAGTCACTGTGTACATACACTACATTACTGATCCTGAGTTCCATCCAGTATTATACTCCAGAGCTGCACTCACTATTCTGCTGGTGCAGTCACTGTGTACATACATTACATTACTGATCCTGTACTGATCCTGAATTATATCCTGTATAATACTCCAGAGCTGCACTCACTATTCTGCTGGTGCAGTCACTGTGTACATAAATTACATTACTGATCCTGAGTTACATCCTGTATTATACTCCAGAGCTGCACTCACTATTCTGCTGGTGCAGTCACTGTGTACATACATTACATTACTGATCCGGAGTTATATCCTGTATTATACTCCAGAGCTGCACTCACTATTCTGCTGGTGCAGTCACTGTGTACATACATTACATTACTGATCCTGAGTTACATCCTGTATTATACTCCAGAGCTGCACTCATTATTCTGCTGGTGCAGTCACTGTGTACATACATTACATTACTGATCCTGAGTTACATCCTGTATTATACTCCAGAGCTGCACTCACTATTCTGCTGGTCCAGCCGCTCCCTCTCTCCTCACACACATATTATACATATATACACAATAATAACTACCTACACCATGACATCTGGTCCAGTTACCAAACAAATAATAACAATATAATAAACAATAACCGACAAATTATATACATACTAATATATACATTCTTCTTTTTTTTTTTTTTTTTTTTTTTTTTTTTATAAATAAAATAAATACTAACTATACAAATATATACAAGACAAAACAAAACCCCCCACACTCAAGCCCACCAGTCCCTCCCCGGCACTGACCTGAGAGCTGGTCCTGCGCCTCATGCCTCAGTCCAACGTCCATAGGCCAGATCAGGCAGTGCCAGTTTTTCACCCAAATAACCAGTGTCCCAAAAGATGAACCCACCTCCCCCTTTTCCCTCCACCCAACCTAACACCTACACCCAAACCCATATATACAATATATACAGAAACAAACAATACAATAACCACAACTGACAAAGCCAAAGTTCGGTGCCTGCAGCCCTACATCACTGTCTACTGATCAAAACAAAACAAAAATCTATGGTGTCAGCAGCAGCCCACCACCAGGAGAGGCGATGACCAGACTAGGGCACACTAAAAGAAAAGCCCCTCCAGAGGAGAGCGGCCCTCCGTGTACCCAGTCTCTCATACTCCAGAGAACGCACCTTCATCAGGTCACCGAGTATGGTCCTAAACACATCGTCCACTGGGAGGATTTTCCCCTGCGTCGATACTAAGCACCGTGCGTTCCACGTGTGATACCTAACCACTGCGCTAACTAGAAATAAGGTGCAGTGGTCCCGACCACCCAGGTCCCCGAATGCTCCATAGGCCAATTCCGCATAAGAGAGACCGACCAGTCAATGGAGGCGCCCATCCTGTTGTACACCTCTGTGTTAAAGGGACAACGAAGCAAGAAGTGGTCCATGCTTTCAAGCATGGTACCACAATGCTCCCGAGGACAGTTCCTGTCCTCAGAGCTCCTACACTTCAGATTGTCCCTCACACACAGTTTCCCATGGAAGCAGCGCCAAGCCAAGTCCCAAAACTTCGAGGGATCCTGATAGAATTCAAAAGATGCAGACCCACCCCAACATCCCGACTTGGGCAATCCCTGCACACCAGAGGCCTCTGAAAATGAGTCAACAGAACCCTTTTGTCAAGGAGCTTCCTTGGCAGAGTCCTGACCTCCCACATTCCCAGACCCCACCGACGAATTACCTTCAGAACCACAGTAGCGTAAGCCGGTAGATGTCAATGTGGTGTGCGTAGATCTTTCACTTGCCCTCCTGTCTCCCATTCCTGGAAGAAAGGCTGAAACCATCCCTTACAGCAGAATACCCACGGGGGAGCCCTCTCTTTCCAGAGGTTAGCAATATTGATCTTAATGAAGGTATTCACAAGGAATACCACAGGGTTCACCATACCCAACCCTCCTAGTCTCCTCGTATGGTAAGTAACCTCCCTCTTGACCAGGTTCAGTCTATTCCCCCATAACAGTTGGAAGAACAAACTGTAGACCCGAGTCCAGAGAGGCTCCGGCAAGATGCACACACTGCCCAGATAGATCAGCACAGGGAGCAGGTAAGTTTTGATCAGGTTTATCCTTTCCCTTAGGGTCAAAGACCAACCCTTCCATTGGTTCACCTTCTGAGTGGCGATCTCTAGCCTGCTGTTCCAATTTTGTTTGGGGCAATCCCCCTGGCCAAATTCGATGCCAAGAACTTTTGCAGAGACTTTGGGTCCTGGAAGGGTGTCCGGGAGATCAAAACCAGAATCTCCTCCTCCCAGCCAGAGACTCTCACACTTATCCCGGTTGATCTTGGACCCGGATGCCTCCGAGTAGCTATTTACTTCTGATATCAGCCACTCTGCCTCCCCATCAGAGGAAACAAAAACGGTGACATCATCGGCATACGCCACCACTCTCAGAGTGGCTTCCGGTGCTGCCCGGTCCATCACGATCCCAGCCAATGGTCCACGCTCCACCCTCCTAAGAAGTGGGTCAATTGCAAACACGTACAGCAGCGGGCTCAAGGGACAACCCTGGCGAACACCACACCCAACCTCAAAAGAGCTGCCAATCCAACCGTTCACAAGCGGGAAACTCTCTGCCCCAGCGTACAAGGTCTTAAGCCAATCAACAAACCCCCCCGGCAGGCCATACCTCAGAAGGACAGACCAGAGGTACTCATGATTAACCAGATCAAACGCTTTTGCCTGGTCCAATGACAGCATGTACCCCTTCCAGTGACCAGCCCTACCCTGCTCCACCGCCTCTCGGACACTAATTGTACTGCGGCCCGGAACAGAGCAATGCTGGGCTCCCGAAAGGAGCCGGGGTGCAAATTTCACCAGCCGATTAAACAGCACCTTTGCCAAAACCTTCCTGTCTGCATTGAGAAGCGCTATGGGACGCCAATTCTCAATGCAAGATGAGTCCTTACCCTTTGACAAGATAATCAGGGCAGACCTCCTCATTGATTTTGGCAGAGTGCCCGATAAAAGACATTCATTGAATACCTCAGTCAACAGGGGAACCAAGGCGTCCTTAAAGGTCTTATAGAATTCAGATGTTAAGCCATCTGGACCGGGAGATTTCTTTAGGGCAAGCCCTTCAATCGCCAACTTAACTTCCTCTTCCATGATCATCTCTGTCAAAACGCCAAGAGAGGGGTCTACCCCTGGTTCGGGGACGGCTTCAGCCAGAAAAGCCGACATCTCATCCCAATCCAGATCCCTCTTCCCCAAGAGGTGCGAGTAGAAGGATCTGACGACCTCCAGGGTCCCTGATCTGGATCTTTTCAGGGACCCCGCAGTGTCAACCAGTCCTGTAACAACTTTACTATTCACTGACATCTTGCAGTTTCTGTAAGGGTCTGGCGAGCGGTACTTCCCATAATCCCTCTCAAAAACCAAAGATGCGTGTCTATCATACTGACACCTCATTAGCAAAGATTTCACTCTGGAGATCTCCTCGCGGCTACCTCCAGTTGAGACAAGATGCTCGAGTTTCCTCCTCAGGCCCTGATACAGGTGGTACCTGTCCAGGCTCCAGAGTCTCGAGAGCTGGCGGAAGAATCTCGCCACCCTTTTCTTGAACATCTCCCACCACTCTGACTTACTACTACAAAGATCCAGTAAGGGTACCTGGCTCTGAAGAAAATCCTCAAAGGACTGTCTTATCTCCGCTTCTACCAAGAGAGACGAATTGAGCCTCCAAAAGCCTCTTCCTATCCGGGGAGTCTCTGTAACATTCAGAAAAAACAAAATCAAACAGAGATCGGAGAACTCCACCTCAACAGCAGATACTGCTGAAGAGACGGCTTCCTCCTTTAAATAAAACTTGTCTATCCTGGACCTACAGTTACCTCTATGATAGGTGAACCCCTCGTGGACTGCGGTGAGCCGGATGTGGACATCTACCAGGCGAGCTTCACTAGCTACACTATTAAGGGCGACGCCATCATAAGTCAGCTTGTCTCTGGAACCTCCTCTATCTCGGGGCCTCATGACAGTGTTAAAGTCCCCTCCAAAGACGACCTGCCGACTCGTAAAAAGGTAGGGCTTGATTCTCATAAAGAGACACTTCCGGTCCCACTTAGATTGGGGACCATAGATGTTAATGAGCCAGAGCTCTTGTCCCTTCATGAGGACATCTAATATCAGGCACCTCCCCATTTCTAACTCAATAACCCGTCGGCATTCTACCAGTGCGGTAAAAAGGACCGCCACTCCGCTATACGGCTCGGCCGCAAGAGACCAATAGGAGGGCCCAAGTCTCCACTCCCTCTGCCATATTTGGCAGCCTGGTCTCTTGCAAAAAGAAAACGTCAGCTTCAACCCGGCTGAGAAAATCAAAGGCCGCCAATCTAGCCATATTTGACTTAATGCTGGCGACATTAATGGACACCAGCGTCAACGGAGTGGGTACCGCCATCATTGGTGATTGAGTTAGATAGCTTTCTTCTTCCCACTCCCCTTATCCTCTGCCTCAGAGGAGGAATCCTTCCCCCTCTTTAATGATACAGAGGTGTCCATTCCCACATTTTTCCTTCTTTTTTCGTCCTTGTCTCCGGACTCTGGGCCAGTCCCTCCCCCCAAGGACCTTGCATCCCCAGGAGAAGGAGACTCGGCGCCCACTGTAAGCTCCGCCGAAGCCAGAACCTCACCCTCAGCCTCCTCTTTTGAGGAAGAGATGTTATCAAGGGCTTGGAAGCGGTTAGAAAGACCAACTAGAGGGGAGTCAGTTTTACCTTCCTTAGGTACCTTGGTCAGAGCGGGAGAAGATATTTTATCTCCCTTCTTTCTCTTCTTTTTGGTGCCGAGCTTACGCTTGTTCTCTAGCCACCGCTTATTGTCCTCATCCATATTTTCATATTGGGAGGATTCTGAGGCAGAGGGGGTTTCCTCCCTGTGGATCCTCCTGACCTTCTCATCAAACTCATCATCCCTCGGGGCCTCAGCAGCAACACTGGCATCCAGGACAGGGGCCGCCCCCGTAGCCCGGGGCTCGCCCCGCTCCCTCTCCTGTCTGCACTTGTCTAGACGCCTCAGCTGGGCAGGCATCTTTTTATTGTTTTTCTTCCCTGGCCCCTCAGCTCCCCCACCCCTGCTAGTTCTCTCCCCAGCAAAATCGGCCTCACGGCTTTCTCCCACCGGGGTCTCGACTGCATTAGCGAAGGAGCGAGGACAACGGCTGACTGGGTGACCTAACTCACCACACAGGTGGCACCTAATCTCCACACAAGAGGCAGCAAGGTGACCGACACCCCCACACAACGCACATTTCTGCACAGTGCAGTTTGCACTGAAGTGTGTAGGGTCGCCGTACCTGTGACAGAGCTTTGGTTGCCCCAGGTAGAAGACCAGGATACGATCCCTACCCAGGAAGGCAGATGATGGAATGTGGGCAACCGTACCACCTGAACACTTAAGTTTTACCATAAACGTCCAGGCCCCTGACCAGATACCAAACTCGTTGCGTTTTTTATTTGGCATCTCCACCACCTCTCCACACTGACCAAGCCATAATCATCAACATTAACAGAAATAAACACTTGAAATAGATCACTCTGTGTGTAATGACTCTACATAATATATGAGTTTCACTTTTTGTATTGAAGAACTGAAATAAACTAACTTTTTGATGATATTCTAATTTAGTGAGATGCACTTGTATATTACCTCTCTTATCTGAGATTCGTGTACAGGAGACCTATATCAGTTGGGATAGCGTTTTACAGGCATCTAGTCAGGGATTATTGCATTGTACTCCGTGCTTGAAAAAAACTATTCCCTATTGAGAACGCTGTTAGCTGCTTTTAAAATAGGGACAGGTGCTAGATGGTATTATCAGCTGGAAATGAGTGTTCATTCTGGATGTGTTTGATCATATCTCACACACCACATGGCCAGTTAAGGTAGCAAAATGTTAAAATGACATTTGCGGGTGAATGCATTTTTCACCGTTGAAAAAAATGCAAAAGTGCAAAAACACATCAAAAACGATAAGTGTGAACTTAGCCCAAGGTCTGGAGGTGCATTTTTGCTTTTGGTTATTTATTTGGCTTTATATACAGTGGCAAATCCAACCAAAACAAAGCAACGAAAAAGGAGCCAATGGTTTTAAAGATATGCATCAAAATTTATTAGTACATAGATGATCAGACAAAAGCAGGAATCAGTGTGGAAAACACATGAGGAATAGAAACCCGCAACAACCCTCTTCACATGGCGGACACATGCAGGACCAAACAGTACAATTTAAGTCGGATATAGACTATCTAAGTATTTGAGGAGTAACACCATACATAGATGATATGTCAATACATATTTTCAAGTACAGCACCTATACTGGACTAGAATACCCATGCTGTTCTATACTGCTGAGTGTACGTTCCCTATCATATGCCAGATATAACCATAAGTGACCTGCTAAGTCACTATATATACATACCAGAGATATCAAGCTTCAGCAGAAGACAGTCAGGGAATAGTCAAAGATTTAGAGGTCCGTCTAAGGTCGGCACATGCGGAGCAGAGAAGCCCCGACGCGCGTTTTGGTGGTTCCCTTCGTCAGGGGGCATGTTTGCTGCCTCGCTGTCACTTGCTTATATTGGCGCCAGGCATATTTAAAGACCGGAAGTGATATCAGCGTCACTGCGGAGACCAGGACGCCAGCCGACATCCGCATCATGTGACAGCGGAGGGGCGGGGCTTAAGCCCTAACGCCACGCACCGCTGAAACACACAGTGTCATTGCGGAGGTAGAACGCCGGCCGGCATCCGCGTCATGTGGCAGCAGAGGGGCGGGGCATAAGCCCTGACGCCACACACCGCTAGAACACAAAGACCGCGGGACCGGAAGTGACGTGTGCGTCACCATTGGGATCCGGACGCCGGCCAGCATCCGCGTCATGTGACAGAAGCGGGGGCTACAGAATAGCCACAACACCTCATGTCACTGGGACACGGAAAGCCGGCCGGCGCACAGACCCACATAGTCAGCACATTTGCCTGACTGTCTCCTTCACTAGACCAGGTATCATCGCATCCCTCTCATTGAAATAACGAGAGTCAGTTCTATAAGGCCATGATGCCACATATCAAAGATTGTCTAAAAGATAAAATAAAGAAAGAGGGGAAAGAAAACATGAACTGGGGGGGGGGGACCCAGAAATGTAGAAATTTTTCCAAATTTATTAAAAAAGAAAAACTTAAATATCACATGGTCATAAGTATTCAGACCCTTTGCTCAGTATTGAGTAGAAGCCCCCTTTAGAGCTAGTACAGACACGAATCTTCTTGGGAATGATGCAACAAGTTTTTCACACCTGGATTTGGGGATCCTCTGTCATTCTTCCTTTCAGATCCTCTCCAGTTCCGTAAAGTTGGATGGTGAACGTTGGTGGACAGCCATTTTCAGGTCTCTCCAGAGATGCTCAATTGGGTTTAGGTCAGGGCTCTGGCTGGGCCAGTCAAGAATGGTCACAGAGTTGTTCTGAAGCCACTCCTTTGTTATTTTAGCTGTGTGATTAGGGTCATTGTCTTGTTGAAAGGTGAACCTTCGGCCAAGTCTGAGGTCCAGAGCACTCTGGAAGAGGTTTTCATCCAGGATATCTCTGTACTTGGCCGCATTCATGTTTCCTTCAATTGCAACCAGTCATCCTATCCCTGCAACTGACAAACACCCCCATAGCATGATGCTGCCACCACCATGTTTCACTATTGGGATTGTATTGGGCAGGTGATGAGCAGTGCCTGGTTTTCTCCACCCATACCGCTTAGAATTATCACCAAAGTTATCAAAAAGTTCTATCTTCATCTCATCAGACCAGAGAATCTTATTTCTCATAGTCTGGTAGTCCTTCATGTGTTTTTGAGCAACTTCTATGCGGGTTTTCATATGTCTTGCACTGAGGAGAGGCTTCCATCGGGCTACTCTGTCATAAAGGCCAAACTGGTGGAGGGCTGCAGTGATAGTTGACTTTGTAAAACTTTCTCCCATCTCCCTACTGCATCTCTGGAGCTCAGACACAGTGATCTTGGGTTTGTTCTTTACCTCTCTCACCAAGGCTCTTCTCCCACGATTGCTCAGTTTGGCTGGATGGCCAAGTCTATGAAGACTTCTGGTGGTCCCAAACTTCTTCCATTTAAGGATTAGGGAGGCCACTGTGCTCTTAGGAACCTTGAGTAATGCAGAAATTATTTTGTAACCTTGGCCAGATCTGTGCCTTGCCACAATTCTGTCTCTGAGCTCCTTGGGCAGTTCCTTTGAGCTCATGATTCTCATTTGGTCTGACATGCACTGTGAGCTGTGAGGTCTTATATAGACAGGTGTGTGCCTTTCCAAATCAAGTCCTATCAGTTTAATTAAACACAGCTGGACACAATGAAGAAGTAGAACCATCTCAAGGAGGATCACAAGGTAATGGACAGCGTGAGACTTAAATATGAGTGTCTGAGCAAAGGGTCTGAATTCTTATGATCTTGTGATATTTCAGTTTTTTTCTTTTTTAATAAATTTGCAAAAATTTCTATATTTCTGTTTTTTTCAGTCAAGATGGGGTGCAGAGTGTACTTTAATGAGAAAAAAGAATGAACTTTTTAGAATTTACAAAATGGCTGCAATGAAACAAAGAGTGAAACATTTAAAAGGGTCTGAATACTTTCCGTACCCACTGTATACATTTATTCAGGATGTGGGGGGGGGCGCGGTCCCGGGCCCATCAGACTATAGTTACCCCACTGTATGTACATATATATACAATATTCATTTTTTAGAGTTAGGCATATAACAATTTTTAACAACTGCATACCAATTCCGTCTTGTTTCAATGGCACTCTCATACATATACAGCGATGGGTGACATTGATGCCTGTTCCCCAGGTAGCACATTTTAATCCCCCAACTGGGGTTATAAAATCCTTGGGGATTAATTTCATAGTGCTTTTATGAATTTTTTTTTATATAGTACTGTCCACACTGAGTATTTAATTCTCCCCTCTTTTCCTTCCTTTTTTTACTGTCCCATTTTACCATTCTTATTTGAATAAAAATTAATGAAAAACTAAAAATAAATACAATTGTTCACATCCCCCACTCAGCAACAGCGCTTCCGGCTGGAACATCACTCCGGACGGGCACAGGAGAGGGGCAGATTCGGGATGTTGCTCCCGCAACATTTCCACCTTGCCAGAGGACCCTACCATAGTCACTACCATGGAGTGGGAGCTGGAGGACTGCTAACAAAATTGTATTCATCTGAATGCTTGAACCAACGGTGCTGTACATACCTAGTACAAATGAACTCAGCTGTCTCCCTGCGGTGGATCAGGGGATACCTTGTGTAATATTAAAGATTTTCCTGCAAAAATTGCTGAATATTCACAATTATTTTCTATTAGTCATTATTATAGGTGGAGATTGTCTTACTGACCCCACAGCCCTGGTGAGAAGGGTGGTCTCTAGAATACAGAAGGTCTTATTATGTCACAGTGGGGATGTGACCCTGGGCTCCCCAGGACGCCCAGCACCGAATCCAATTGGTTCCTGTGCATAAAACTTAGGTCGAGCCACATTTAGGTAAAAGGGTCCGAGTCTATGGATAAAATCTATGGATCAGAACATGTTTTTCCTACATTGACCATCATTTTTAGGTGTAACAGAATCACTGGTCCTCTCCTCCACTTTTGGCCGAGGTCTGGAGGATTACTGGGAGACATGGAACAGATGTTCTCCTGTTTGTAGCCCACCCATCAGACATGTATGTCGTAAACAACTGACACCCCATAAATGTCAGGAGGACTCTATTAAATACAAAGGGACATTAATCAATTTAAAAGTTTTATTTTTAAATTAAGAATTGCATGGAAGGACGAGGAGATGTTCTTGGAGGAGCCTCCTTCTTCAGCAGATGTTCCTTGCTGGTCAGGAGGCCACATGTAGATGGTGCCAGTCCTTCCATACAGGTACAGCATTGATGGTGGATGTGCTGTACTTTCCTCAGGGTGCTAGACGTGGCGGTTTTCTGCCCTCGCGATGTTTATGGAGCCGCGGTGACAGACACCAAATAAGCAGCTTTCTCGGATGGAGTGAGCAGCCCTGGATAGTCCACGCCGGCAGGATGAGATCACCCGGCGGAAGAGAGAACCTATGAGAAGAGACGTAACACTGATGTCAGTAACAGGACTCCATATCAGAGGACACGGCTGTGCGGTCACTGTGGCCGGACGGCAGAGGAATCATCCATACACAGGTACGGGGGGATTGTCCGCCATCATACATGTGACAATCCCACCACTGACAGATCTGCTCCACGGCCGACACCACACAACATGGGGCTTATTGTCACACTCACCTCTTCTCCTTTCCCCTTCTTCTTCTCTCTCTGGTTTTTGTTGTTTTTTCGGTTTTCTTTTCCCCTGAACTGGAAATTCGAATAAAAAACAAGAAAAAGATGTTGATTATAAACTCCTAAGAGATGAGCTTTGTATGGTTCTATAGGATGGTGTTATTCTCGTGGCTTGTAGCCCCGGTAATCGATTATTGCCCCATAATGGGGGAAATATGTCACACATACATAACATCAGCAGAGGGGTGAGAATTAGATTACCCAGAGAACTGATTAATATGAAACCTGCCATGTGGGGTCTCGACAAGGAGCTATGTCCCTTCTTACCATGACATTACTTGTAATGTGCCGCAGTGTTGCCTTATAATCAGTTACATAAACCTCAGTGTAACATTGAGGCCATAAAGGGGTCAGTATGGGCCATATGGGGCCGTGGGCGCAGGATTTGAGTCAGTTTGGCAGAAGACTGAACGGCCCCTTAGAACTTTTAATGCATAAAAGAATGAAGATTTTTACAGAATGAACTGCTCATCGCTTTATAGGGAGAAAAAAGTAGGAATTTTCTGATCCTTTATGTGCACGTTCACATTACATATTTTGACCACAAACTGTGATAGGATGTCATATAGACCTGTACACACCTGACAATGGGGAGGACTCGCTGTAATTAGCAGTGAAACACTGCTTGTCTCCATCAGGTTTAGAAGGGGAAGATTCTTGCTGCCTGTTTGGTAGAAGAAAAACATAAATTACAAGCGAAAACAATACAAAATGGACGAACACCCGTCTGCAAGGCCGGTTAGGACATTTGGATAACATGGAGGAGGCACTCTGCTCAGGACCCACTTCTATCAGTAAGAATGGAGAATCGCTAGTAATATTGGCCTGTAATGAGCTGGAAATGATTGACTGGTTGCAATGATCGGCTGTTATCGCCGGCGTTATCACAAGCCAGAACCACAGTGATCATCAATCATGGGGTGGTGGCGCTGGATATAGTGCTGAGTTACACTTATCTTACAGTTGATCTTCTGATATATCAGATCCAAACCCGATAATAATAATTTACTCACATGTCTGAGTGTTTTGCACTCTCTGGGGAATACACTGGAGGTGGCTTCAGTTCTTCATCGTTCATCACCCTGGTATTGGTGGAACAGAGCTAAAACATAGAGAAAAATAAAATAAATATATATTTAAACTTTATTTTAATTATAAGTTTTATAGATCTTACCGGTCACACTTACTTTAGAAAGCCTTTGAGACGATGATATAAAGTTCAGGCTTTCTGGCCAGTCATTATCCTCGCTTGTGTCCCCCTCATCTGAATCAATAAGTTCGTAATTGCTACATTGAGCTGAAAAGCACAAGTGTTATTAGAGATTATTAGTATGAGACCCGATCACGGAAAGTCACCATTTTATCACTAAAAATGATTGGGACTGATTGTCACAAAATATGAAAGACAAGACACACAAAAGCTTTCTGCAGATGACGTCTCCTTCTACTTACGGTCAAAGTAGCCAGTGTCCTCTTCTGACTCAAAGTTAGGAATGAAATGTGGCTCTTTACTTAGAAGACTGTCAAAGTCTATGCCACATAGGAATGGATGCATTTTGATCTCTTTCGCTCCTCCTGGGAAAGGAAGACAATAAAAAGTGATCTAGACATTATCAGATAGACAGCTCCATATCTGAACAGTTTATGTTACTCTGAACTAAAGACGTAACAGAGCTGATGTGAAGAAAAGTTGCTGAAAGTAAAGCAGAAAACCTCAGTGCTGATCCTCAGGGGCGTGATCATTTGTCTGGTCACAGATGTGTAATAATTCATTATTAATACTATTATATACATTACCTGTCCCAAGTCTATGTGCCGGATCTTTTCTGAGCAGCTCAGTGATGACGTCCTGAGCATCAGGTGGAGCAGTGCGATTATCAAATGTCCAAGTTATCTCATCTGTTATATTAAAAGAAAATGTTACAGAAAATAAAACCTCTTCATTTACTTTATTAAAACAAAAATCTTTTGGATTAACACAACAAGTAGCTAAACCACAGAACCAATCTAAGCAAATAACAATGACACCACTCCGCATTCAGATTATTTTACTTACCCCTTAATATACTGCAGTAAGTGTCATATTTGGAATCCCCATGAAATGGTACACGGAATAGAAGGAATTCGTGTAGGATGATCCCTACCGACCACCAGTCCACAGGCCGCCCATAGCCTTCCTGTAAGATGACTTCAGGGGCGATGTATTCAGGGGAGCCAGCAATCTGGAAAGCAACAGAAGAAGGAGATGAGGAGCTGAGAAAATAATTGTGACGAATAACATCAGAGGAAAACGTTTTCTAGATGAGAAGATATCAGAGAAGAAGAAATAGATGAGAAGAGTAAAGAACAAGATCCTGTAAGTAAAGCCGACCTCATCATCACGGAACTCTCTGGTGACGTCCTCGGTTGGAGCCTTGTAGGTTTCTGATGTTGGTCTCATGAGGCCGAGTTTGGAAAGTCCGAAGTCCGTGACTTTAATATGACCAGATGCCGATACCAGGAGGCTGTGAAAAAACAGACGGTGTCAGCCCCAAGTAATAACCCATAGACTTTATGACAATCTCTAACTTTCTTCCTCCTAGAGGGGGCACTTACTTCTCAGGCTTCAGGTCTCGGTGCACCACACCAAAGCTGTGCAGGTATTCCACAGCCAGGACTGTTTCTGCAATGTATTTTCGGGCCAAGGGGACAGGTAAAGGTCCATAGATGTTCATAAGACTGCCACAGTCTCCTCCTACAGGAGAAAGCAAATATGACAGGAGAGGGTTTGTTACAATGTAAATGACACATGATGCGTGTGAATGAGAAATAAGCGGAGACATTGGGGCAGGATGTCACACATAGAGATATACTGTGTAATAATGCAAAAGAAAAACAATGGAGCATACCCTAATAGTAACTAGGACTGCGCTGAATGTCTATGAAGCCAAACCACAAATGTGCAAAAGCTGCAGAAATAAGTGCAAGGAAACAACGTCCCATATAAAAATGTGAAGCTATACTATGTATATAGATGTGTATGTGCAGTGTGTGTGTATATAGCTGTGTATGTGCAGTATATGTGTATATAGCTGTGTATGTGCAGTATATGTGTATATAGCTGTGTATGTGCAGTGTGTGTGTATATAGCTGTGTATGTGCAGTGTGTGTGTATATAGCTGTGTATGTGCAGTATATGTGTATATAGCTGTGTATGTGCAGTGTGTGTGTATATAGCTGTGTATGTGCAGTATATGTGTATATAGCTGTGTATGTGCAGTATATGTGTATATAGCTGTGTATGTGCAGTATATGTGTATATAGATGTGTATGTGCAGTATATGTGTATATAGCTGTGTATGTGCAGTATATGTGTATATAGCTGTGTATGTGCAGTGTGTGTGTATATAGCTGTGTATGTGCAGTGTGTGTATATAGCTGTGTATGTGCAGTATATGTGTATATAGCTGTGTATGTGCAGTGTGTGTATATAGCTGTGTATGTGCAGTATATGTGTATATAGCTGTGTATGTGCAGTATATGTGTATATAGCTGTGTATGTGCAGTATATGTGTATATAGCTGTGTATGTGCAGTATATGTGTATATAGCTGTGTATGTGCAGTATATGTGTATATAGCTGTGTATGTGCAGTGTGTGTGTATATAGCTGTGTATGTGCAGTATATGTGTCTATAGCTGTGTATGTGCAGTATATGTGTATATAGATGTGTATGTGCAGTATATGTGTATATAGCTGTGTATGTGCAGTATATGTGTATATAGCTGTGTATGTGCAGTGTGTGTGTATATAGCTGTGTATGTGCAGTGTGTGTGTATATAGCTGTGTATGTGCAGTATATGTGTATATAGCTGTGTATGTGCAGTGTGTGTGTATATAGCTGTGTATGTGCAGTATATGTGTATATAGCTGTGTATGTGCAGTGTGTGTGTATATAGCTGTGTATGTGCAGTATATGTGTATATAGCTGTGTATGTGCAGTATATGTGTATATAGCTGTGTATGTGCAGTATATGTGTATATAGCTGTGTATGTGCAGTGTGTGTGTATATAGCTGTGTATGTGCAGTATATGTGTATATAGCTGTGTATGTGCAGTATATGTGTATATAGCTGTGTATGTGCAGTATATGTGTATATAGCTGTGTATGTGCAGTGTGTGTGTCATGACATGATTATATTTAAATATGTCCTTTTTTTTTTTTTAAATAAATGTGCATTGTTGTTCATGAGAAAACAATAAGGCATCCCCTAAAAATAAGCCCTAACCCATCTTTTGGAGCAAAAAATTGATATAAGTCCCTGTCTTATTTTTTGGAAAAACCCTGTACAAACTGTAAAAATTCAGTCAAACCCTCCTTTATCTATAGTGAAAATTTCTGCCACATAATCATTTTTCTGGCATGTTGTTAACAGATAACTTATAGTAAAAGCAGTGTGGACATGTAACCATCTCTGTGGTCACATTCTGCTTATGGAGAAGGTCCTAGAGATGAGCAGACCAGCGCTGGATATAGATACGATGGATATGTCCTACCTGGTACATACTCCATGACCATGCACAGATGACGTGTAGTTGGAAAGGAGCACAACATGGAGGCCAGGAAGGGACAATCTGCGAATGTTAGGATGTCCCTCTCTAGAAAGGCCCGTTCAAGTCTTACTGGATCTTTCAGCTTCTGCTTGTCCAGTTTCTTCATGGCGTATAACTGTTTGGAGTCTTTTTGGCGCACTAAGTGGACGGTTCTGAAGAGGAAGAAAATCGGTGGTTTATAATGTATTCTTACTAACAGTCTGTCTATAGACCTCATCACATCTCCTGTACTAATGGTGAATACTAGATGAGCTGCCGTCGCTACATAGATGATCTCCACTGGGAGGTCCTCATCCATGTCACATCCTGACTCACTGGAAAAGAGACAATTAGATGTGCACAGAAGAGATGAGCGAATAAAATACAATGGATTAGAATTCTACTCAAATTTTACATATATCCGCATTGGCCAAAATGGCGAAATTTTTGTAATTCTCTTCCTCATGGATTCGGCAAAATGGTGAACATTGGCTACTATTTTCTAAACCTTAAAAGTCCGTCAAAATGTTAAAAAATAAACAAACTCTTACACTTACCTCTCTGGCTCCTCTATCTCAACCTTTTGGTCCTCACTGTACTTTCAAAGCTGCTGCCAGTGCTGAAGAACAAGAAAATGTCTAAGGCTGAGACAGGACTTCTGGCATTGATGACGTCTAGGAAGATTCTGCACAAACGCATAAAAGGTCATGGTGGCATGACATTGCAAATCTTCCTGCTCTTGCATAGAATCCTCCTGGACCTTCTCCAAGCTAGAAGTTCTGGCCCAGCGTGAGCGGCAGCAATCTGAAGACGCGGTGAGGATCGGACAGATGAGGCTGAGAAGCGGAGGGGTCGGAGAGCTGAGCAGTAAGGTCAGTATGAGTATTTTTTCCATTTTGTACATCTTACATTTATTAAGATCTGGGGTCTGGAGAGAACCCAGAGCGTAATAAGAGATATTACATTTGCCGAGTGATAACTTCTACGTCAATCACATTTCCCAGGAAAGTCTGCACGAAAGGCGAATGTGAATTATGCCAGATCCGCTCTTCTCTAGAGAACAGGGATGTGGACTCCAATAATTCCTCTATGGTAACACTGTACGGGCACAGAGACAGAGGGATCATCATAAGGAGCCCTAGAAACCGAATATTATGCCGACATCAAGCTCACCCAAAAGCTCCACAGCTGAACTGTTTGATCTGTTCGTAGTCGCTCTTACAAGGATTTCTCCCTGGGTTCAATGATCCGATCAAGTCCTAGAAATAATAAGAAATGGCATTAAAGCATAAAATCTGCAGAAAGATAAAATCTGTGGATGCCGGACCCCCACAGACAACATTATGTATATGGGATATCCCCCATACACAGACATCACTGTACTGCAGGGGAGGAGACGGGAGATCACACAGCGGGGGCAGGAATAATAATGCCGCCATCACACACAATAGATCTGATCTACAAGAAGAATAGGGATATCCCCTCGTCATATGGGGGATAATATTATATGTGTAATTCACCCCCGTTACCTGATCATACACAGACGTCTCCACTGATACTTACACTGACAGATTCCTGGACCTCGGGGGTCTCACATATTCCACCGTCAGTAATTGCCGGCACAGATATTCCTATAATAATGAGGAAACGTTTTGTATTAGACGATATCAGTACATAATATATAACATCCATATTAAGAAGGAGATGAGACGGGCTCTGTACACGGTGTAATACTGGTATATGGGATTCTGCACACAACGTATATATTTATGGCTCCTCCATAGATGGATATTCTGGACCATAAATGGCCATTGTTCAGGATCTGATTCATCCTAGAACAATTACATGATCGGGGACCTAGGAGCCTCCTTGTACATGATAAAGAAGAGCACAGAGGAGAGAAGCAGAATTACCTGCGCCCCCTCCATTATAGTCTATAAGGGGCTCCGGAGCCGTCACCGGCCTCATACAGAGGATGGAGAGTAAATCTACATGTTCTCTGCCGTTCTCTATAATATCTCGATATGTGAATGTAAGAATATTAGATGATTGCTCACCTTCCATCAGATCAGTGTTCAGCCCCTGCTGACTGGTATTAGGGTCCGGGATAGTCAGGTTTTCCCCCTCTTCAGAGTCACCTTCTGATGTTTCCTGTTCGTCACAATATGTACAATTAATGTAGCATTTCACAAATACTAAATCACCGTATAAAGTCCGTCCTCGACTTAGAAACATCTGACTTACAAACGACTCCAAGATACAAAGGGTTGATGATGAAAAAAAAAAGCTAATATTCACCACTCTCCTCTCCGGCCGCCCCGCTGCTCACCACCTATCGTCCAGTCCTCTTCTTTCCAATGTCATGTGCTACTTCTCCGGTCTCTTCACTATAGTGCAGGACTTCTGGCCACATTCAGGACCCAGATTTCACTGCTCATCATAAGGTCATAAGGACGAGACGGGAAGTCCTGCCCCATAGTGAAGAGGCTGGAAATGTGGCACACTATGATGGAATAAGAGGACCGGGTGGCGGACAGCGAGCAAAATATTATTGTTTTTTTTTACTCTTTCCATTTTACATTCAAATTTGGGTTACAAACAAAACTATAGGCTATATCTAGTTCATAACCCAAGGACGGCCTGTACATAAGGCAGGAAGGACTAAACCTGGATCTATGGGATAATCTCATTACTGGACGGACTCTACATAAGGCACGAAGTACTAAACCTGGATCTATGGGACAATCTCAGTATTGGACGGACTATACATGACCGCTCCCTCCAGAAAATCAACATGAATATATAAGGGACTTGTATCTACAACTGTTCTCTAATAACTTCTATTGTCAGAACTGCAGCATTTAGAAGAATGAAGATTGTGATGATGAAGTGAGACAGAGGTGGAAACACAACCTCTGCATCGCTGAGTACAGAATGTCACTACAGAGGGTTGAGCTGCAGAGACAGGCTGCCATAGAACATCCTGCGCCTCTGACATCATAAATCTGCCACTCTGCTATTTGACGGCTAATCTGGAGAAGATTAGACCAGGACGTGTGATATAGAAAGTGATGGATCCTTACCAGACGCTCCAGTGAGCCGGCCGGACGCTCCAGTACATACAGGACATTTTGTGCCAGTTGTATAATAAAGGCCAATTCTCCACTTGTGGATTTTTCTTCAGCCTATAAAGATGGAAATAAATAGAAAAGGAAAATCATGAGAGAACATGGAGGAGGCCGATTATGTCACCACTTTACTCCTGCGATCTGCTCTACAATTACTACATATCTAGTGACTTAGTGCCGGTTATATATTATATTATTATCGGCCTAAAGAACTATTTTATGTGAATAAACTTATATTCTGTTATTATAACTTTTCGATGTTTTATGCAGATTTCTACCACTTACCTGTTGCACCAATGTCCTGATGTTCTTCTGTAAATGCTCAAGATATGCTGAGCTTATACGACCTTGCTGATATTTGGTCAGGCAGTCTCTCAACAGCTCCATAACCAGCCGGTAAGTGAAGCTGAGGACGCCATCGGGTAGCGGCAGCACAATGTCAGGGGCATAGGTGGTAAGAATCCCCTGCAGCAGTGCCAACACCTGAAAATTGTCTGAAGGAATTTCAGACATTTCAAATAAATCCAAATAAATCCAAATCGCAGTCAGTAAATCACTAGCTATGTAGCTAATCACCAACAACAATGACACCGGAATGTCAAAGTGACACTGGAGCTGTAAACACTGGCACAAGTAATGGTGGTGCATTATGATGTCATAATATCATCACGGAATGTTGAGATGTTACCATATATGGAGCTTCTCTCCATAAAAGGAAGTTGCCTAGCAACACAAGCAGCAACTCTATAGGCTGTCGGCAGTGAGCATTGTCAGAGGTAAAAATAAAGCAAGTGTCAGAGGCAAGCATTAATAAGCTATTAAAAAAAGCCCTGCATCCACTCCTATGTCACTAGGTAAAAAAATAATGACTCTACTTCTTTGGTGAATTATAACCCCCAGAATGCCCTGGAAGCTTCAGAAATTCAAGAAATGCTGTGAGTTGTGGTTCTCTCCAAAGGCAAAAGGATTGTAGTCAACCACATGTGACATAAATGGCCCCTATGGGATCTTCAAGGGTTTGTTCAGCGCCGCTTACTTCCATACTGGGAGGTGACATCACGTCTACAGATACATGATGGGACGGTGTAAGTGTGGCCGCCATCATGCCTGTGACTTGGTAGGTTCCTCAGACGGCAGCTCACTCACCTCCCAATGTGGAAGGAAGCGGCCGGAGAACACTTTTAATCTATAAAAGAAATAAAGATTCCACCAAATCCGTGTAGAATATTTTTTGTTCTTTTCACTACACAAAAAAAAAATGATGAAAACGTCTCATGTACCGCGCACTGTTACCCATAAATATTGTAGCTCGTTCCATTAAAAAAAGCTCTTGCCTAAATCTAAGCAGAAAAATGAAAGTTATGGGTCAATGATTAAAAAAGCTAAATAAACTGGATATCTGTGTAATTGTATCAACCTGCAGAATAAAGATAATTTGTCTACAGTGAGCGGCAAAAAAAAGGAAAATAAAAAAGTGATGGAAGATTTATTTATTTATTCATCGTCACTCATATCATACCATTAAAAAAGAAAGAAACTGTAGTGGTGGTGAATTCTGATGTCATAATAGCGGTGATGTCATCATGGAATCTTGTGAGGGAATCTTATATGGAGCTTCTCACCTTATAAGGAAGTTGCCTAGCAACAGTGAAGATGGTAAAACCATAGGGTGAGCATCAGTGCTTGTATGTAAGAGGGAGCTGTGGGCACCGGGCTCTTCTCATCAGTGAGGGGATTTATAAATATATTTATTAATATCTGTATACACAATAAAAATCATAATTACGTATTTATAAGAAATCCGGATTCAGGATCTAAAAGAAGTATCTTTATCTGGGGGGTCCAGGGAATGAAGATCAGAAGCCCACGCCTCACCACCCCCCAATCTCCCAAGATGGGGGTCTCTATTACGAATATGACCCTGCCTGCACTCCTTATTAAAGAAATAGAAGAACTGGGAGGACTATTGAGTTACACCTTAGATATAGACAAAACTGAGACCTTATTATTAAGAAGCCCTTCAAAGCCACTATGGACAAAGAGATTCCAGTTCTGCTGGATTGAAACAGCGCTGAAATATTTGGGGATATACAGTGACATGTTAAAGTTTGGGCCACCCCCGGTCAAAATTAATGTTATAGTGAACAGCTAAGCAAGTTGAAGATGAATTGATCTCTAAAAGGCCTAAAGTTAAAGATGACGCATTTCCTTTGTATTTTAGGCAATATATATATATATATATATATATATATATACAGTATATATATATATATATAGCCAGTTTTTACTTTTTAAAAATTACAAAAAGGAAAATGGGCCGATGCAAAACTTTGGGCACCCTTGGAGATTTGTGTGCTCAGATACCTTTGTTGACCAAGATTTCAGACCTTAATTAGCCTGTTAGGGTTATGGCTTGTTCATTATCATGGTTAGGAAAGTCCAGGTGATGCAAATTTCCCAGCTTTATAAAAACCCAACCTCCTCTAAGCTTGTGACAAAAACCAGCAGCCATGGGTTCTTCTAAGAAGCTGCCTAGCACTCTGAAAATGAAAATGGTGGAGGCCCACAAAGCAGGAGAAGGCTATAAGAAGATAGCAAAGCGTTTTCAAGTTGCCCTTTCCTCAGTTTGAATTGTAATTAAAAAATTGCAGCTACCAGGAACATTGGAGGTCAAGATAAAGTCTGGAAAACCAAACAAAATTTCAGTAAGAGCCACTCGTACGGTTGCTAGAGAGGCAAATCAGAACCCTGACTGACTGCAAAAAAACTTCAGAAAGATTTAGCAGACTTTGGAGTTGTGATACATTGTTCTACTGATTAGAGACACCTGCACAAATATGGCCTTCATGGAAGAGTCATCAGAAGAAAACCTCTCCTGCGTCCGACTTCTCACCATAAAATTCAGCATCAAAAGTATGCAAAAGAGCATCTAAACAAGCCTGATGCATTTTGGAAACAAGTCCTGTGGACCGATGAGGTTAAAATAGAACTCTTTGGCCACAATGATCAAAGGTCTGTGTGGAGAAAAAAGGGCACGGAATTTCAGGAAAAGAACATCTTGCCAACCCTTAAGCATGGGGGTGGATCAATCATGCTTTGGGGCTGTGTTACAGCCAATGGCACGGGGATCATTTCACGTGTAGAGGGAAGAATGAATTAAATGAAATTTCAACAAATTCTTGATGCCAACATAACATCATCTGTAAAAAAGCTGAAGTTGAAAAGAGGATGGCTTCTACAAATTGATAATGATCCTAAGCACATGTCACAATCCACAATAGACTTCAACAGGAGCAAGCTGAAGGTTTTACAATGGCCCTCACAGTCCCCTGATCTGAACATCATTGAAAATCTTTGGCTCGACCTCAAAATAGCAGTGCATGCAAGACAACCCAGGAATCTCACAGAGCTGGAGTAAGGCTATTTGCCCACGATGCAGAAATGCTCCGGATTTTTTCCTGAGCATTTCTGCATCTCCCTGGCAGAAAAAACGCATGCGGATTGTACATGCGGATTGTACATGCGTTTTTTCTGCCAGGGACAAGCGTATGTCCCGCGTTTTTCACATGCGATTTGGCATGCGGGTTGTCAAGCGCTTTTCCAAGCAATTTTAGCATCACTTGGAAAAGTGCTTGACAACTTGTTCACACTTTATAAATCCATGTAACCGGCTTGGATTTATATAGTGTGACCAAGATAATAGTTAAAAAGAATTTTAAGGAGACCGGGGGCCATCAGAAGGTGAGTATAATGTTTATTTTTTATTTTAAATTCTTTTGCAGGTACCATGGTACCCAGGTCTGGATGAGAGTCTCCTCTTCTCCAGACCCGGGTACCATCCGCACATTGAGTCGCTTAATATCCTCATGTGCACATGTAGTCATGTGGATATTATACGATTCAATGCAAGTCAATGGCGGTACGCAAAATTAATGGTAGTGCTGTGGATTTTTCCGCAATGATAATCCGCAGCAGAAATTTCCACAGCACGTGCATAGCACATGCGGATTATCATTGGGGAACATTGCAGACCTTCTACCAAGCGTTTGTTAAGCGTTTTGCGGTGGAATTGCTGCTGCGGAAACGCTTAAAAAACGCATCGTGGGCACACAGCCTTATAATCCAAGGAAGAATGGATGAAAATCCCTCAAACAAGAATTGAAAGACTTTTGTCTGGTTACAAAAAGCGTTTACAAGCTGTGATACTTGCAAAAGGGGGCGCTACTAGGTACTAACCACACAAGGCGCCCAAATTGACGAAATTATGGCAAAATATCCAAATATAAGCCAGTTATATCACATCTGTCATCATCATTAATCTAACAAAACAAGACTGGGACCCCAAATCATTCAATGGCTTTCCAAAGTGAATATAAAGAAGGGGGCTGGAAGCAAGTGTAACTAGAAGGAAGCCCCACGTGACCGGGATGTGCCAGGAGGGTGTAATTTTAATCCCAATATCCGGATTGGTTATAAGCCTGGGGGGGCGGGCATTGGAAGGGGCTGGGGAGATATAATAAGGAAAAGTGCGGGAAAACGGTCAGTCCAGGAAGGAAGTCAGCGGGGAAAGTTCCCACCCACCCACCCCTTCTTTCTGTTGGTATTCTGTGAAGTTAATGGTGAAAGGGTGGTTTTACTGAAGAGGAGATAAAGGAGTTATTACTATTGTGTATTATCGATGGGTTATATTAAAAAAGGACATGTAAAGTTTTATGAGGGTTTGTCGCAGTGGCTTGGCGGGGGGTGGGGTTCTTGGAGTTGGCACAGAAGTGTCGGTGGAAAGAATATTGGATAATCACAGGCAGTGCCTTGATTAACCGGGGTGATCTGGCATTTGGTTTTGGGCTCTGGACGGGGTTTTACCCTGGGAGCTTTTGGTGCCCTTGAGCTGGTGATGGACGGCTGAGGGTAATATGGTGGTTCGAGTTCGGTTTAATTTATGCCAGATCTAATTTTAACTCCAAGAACCCTCCCTTCTTATTTATTTTATAACACTGTTAATATGTTAATGTTGTTTGTTAATAAAATGGCCGCTGTGGCCAAATTTATCCAAAGAAATACAGGTGCAGTGTTTTTATTTGGTGGGGGAAGGTGAGTGCTGGAAGGTGGGGGCATGTTGATCCATGGAACCCGTGTTGGCAGTACACGGTCATGAAAGGACAAGTATCCTTGAATGATACATTTCTCCATGCCCTTATAGACAATACTAAACACAAACTCCAATGACAAAATATGGAATATGGATGATCCAAATCTAACTCATTCAAACATATTGGATTCTTTAGTTCAAGCACAAAAATATCTTCAATCATCCAGGTATCTAGAAAAGAGGCTAAAAGTTTGTCCCAGGTCGTACCGGACCCCCTCAAGGGGATATAGAATGGGACTATACACAACAAATAACTCCAAAAGCAAATCTTTATCATTGCTTATGGGGATGTCCAAGTATCCAAACTTTCATTTGCAATGACACACTTCACTAATTTTGTACCACAAGGTCATCTATGGTTCTATCTTTTGTTACATGAACCCAGAAATGTATCAATATAAGAAAGGGGCGAATAAATTGTTACAGGAGTGAAATCTGTTATTCACACCTAGGTCCAGAAACAACCACAGCCCTTCAAACTGTTTCTGTAAAAAATGTCATCATATCTATTCAAAACGGTCTGGGTAGAAGCTTCATTATCATTACATAAGGAAAATAAGCTTAAATATTAGAACAAATTCATAGACTGCACAAATGTTATTCAGTTTGTTTCTGTTGAAAACTGTTTTTGCTCCCACTTACTGCATAGTGCATTGCATGTTTACAATTTATTGACGCTTTTTTTATTTTAATGTTGTATTCCAATAAAAATATTTCAGGTTCTATAAAAAGAGCTTGATTATTGTATCATAATGATGATTAAAAGCCTGATGTTACCATTTTACTGCAGTAAATTTATCACTTAAACATGAGCTATGTATGAGGGAGTTGGACTCTGGGAAATTGAGGAGTCGGACATTTCTCTTCTCGACTCCACAGCCCTGCTATAAACACTGGTATAAGTAATGATGGTAAATTCATGGAATCTTGTAGTAATGTCATCATGGAATCTTGAGATGTTGCCTTATATAGAGCACCTCACCTTATAAAGAGGTTGCCTAGCAAGAAATAAGGCAGCAGTACTACAGGCTGAGCATCAGTACCAGATGCAGACATGGAGGAAAGAGCTGTGGGGGCTTTACTCCTCTGACCAGTGGGGGGATTTTTATGTTCTAAGATAAATCATTTATATCTGTTATACACAGTAAAATGTATATTATTACTAGTGATGATCAAGCACTAAAGTGCATGGGAGCTCGTTGCTCGAGTCAAGAAAATCATAATGCTTGGGTGCTCAACCCAAGTAGCGAGCTCAATGTGAGCCAATGGGAAATTTCAGCATTTTTTCGGCACCCCCCCCCCTCCCCGGGGTCTGGAGGGGGCCTATAAATTGGCCATGATATGGGAACAGCATGGGGAAGACCCCTGGAAGCATCTCTGTCTCCCAGGCCACTGCTGTGAACAATATTGTCAGAGTATTATGCCACTTTTTTACGGACTCACAATAAATCATACAATTACGAAACCAAAATGGATTTTCCTGCAAAAAATGTTAAGGAACATCCTTTCCAGGGTAATGACTTATATATAAGGCAAAATAAATAACCAAAAACAAAAATGGCTCCTCCACACCTTGGGCTATGTTCACAAGTAGCGTTTTTGATGCATTTTTGCACTTTTGCATTGCTTTCAATGGTGGAAAATACATTTACTAGTAAAAGAAATTTTAACATTTTACTACCTTATCTTGTCATGTGGTGTGTGAGACATGATCGGACAAATCCTGTTATATTTATGAAGGAGGGACTGTCAAAAGTCACAAAGCCTATATTTACAAGGCCATTAGGCGGCTCTTACTATTGTTAGAGGGCCAGCAGTCGATCCTCACTATTGTTAGACAGCCATCAGCCGGCTATGCTTTGTTGTTCCCATTATAAAGTAGTGGGTCTCCTATACTGTTATTGCATGAGCAGTGACTGCAAGGGCTTACAAAAATTTGGACGCACTCCAATACCCCCTTTGAACAGACGTAGAAGAGGGCCACATTAAAAAAAATGTTCCCATTATTAAGGAGCGGGTCTCCAATACTGGTAATGCCTATGCACTAAGTGCAAAGGCTGTGAAAATTTAGGACGCAACCAAATACCCCTTTGAAGAGACGTAGAGGAAGTCCTCATTAAAAAAATTGTTCCCATTATTAAGGAGTGGGTCTCCTACAGTGGTAATGCCCATGCACTAAGCGCATGGGCTGAAAAACATTTACCCATTGGGGGTATACATGACAATACTGTATAACATACAGAATGTTAGAGGTAGGCCTAAAAATATTTCCTACGGGCAACTTAAACACCTTTTAAAAAAATTATGTGGGTGTTGCATGATGGTCACCCTGTTGATATGGTGATGGATGATGAGGAGAAGGAGAAGGAGGAGGGTGACATAAAACAGACAAAATCAGGAAGCGTATACCCATGTCTGGGTGTGAAGAGGCGCATGGGAATAGACCCCCCCAACAAAAAACACTGAATTTGACTTTATGTTCTGCTGCTATCATCCGGTGGTGTTGAGAAGTCTGGCCTAATCCAGCCCTTGTTCATTTTGATAAGAGTCAGCCTGTCAGCATTTTCAGTTGACAGGCAGATGCACTTTTCAGTTATAATACCCCCAGTGGCACAATAAACCCGCTCTGATAAAATGCTGGCGGCAGGGTAGGCCAGGACCTCCAAGGCGTAGAGAGACAGTTCATGCCTCATGTCCAGCTTGGATACCCAATAGTTATAAGGCACAGAGGAATCACAGAAGACGTTGGTACAGTTGGCAAGGTACTCCTTCAGCATCTTTCAAAACTTTCTCCTCCTTGTCAGAGTACCCCACGCATCAGGGCAGGGGCACTGGGAGTGTCTGAGAAAACTGTCCCAGACCTTTGACAGTGTTCCCCTACCTCTGCTACATCGTATTTGTGTCTCCCTCACCTGTACTCTTTGGTTGTCCAACAAACTGTGACCTTTGCTGCCAGCATTTTCAGATGGGAATTTTTTTAATAATTCTACAACAAGGGCCTTCTGGTACTGCAACATTTTATTAGACCGCTCTGCCCCGAGAAGGAGAGATAGAAAGATGTCCTTGTAGCGTGGATCCAGAAATGTGACAAACCAGTAATTATTGTTTGCCAAAATGCGTGGGTCACGGGAAAGGCAGTGGAACATAAAGTCAGCTATGTGTGCCAGACTGCCAACAGCCAAGACTTCCCTGTCCTGACCCAGAGGACCACTGTCCATGCTCTCCTCGTCCTCCTCTTTGTTCTCCCTCTCCTCAGGCCATCCACATTGAACAAACGGTATGACTGTTGTGTGCGTAGTACCGTCTGTAGTGCAGGAAAACAGCTCCTGTTCCTCCTCCTCTTCCACATTATCACCCAATCCATGTTGAGATGAGATGAGGCTGGGCTTTGTGACATCACCTTGTATAGTTCCTTGCTCCATCTCATCGTGCTCCGCCTACAATGCCTCCTCTTTAATTGTGAGCACAGAGCATTTCAGTAGACAGAGAGGCAGGATGGTGATGCTAATTATGGCGTCATCGCCGCTCATCATCTTGGTGGAGTCCTCAAAGTTTTAGAGTACGGCACAGATGTCAGACATCCAGGCCCACTCATCAGCTCTAATTTGCGGAGGCTGACCTGAATACCGATGGGGATGTTGAAGCTAGAACTCAACAACTGCCATCTGCTGCTCACAAATCCTTCCCAACATATGAAACATTGAGTTCCATCGTGTGGTGACATCGCACACGAGTCAGTGAGTTGGTATGGCTAGGGTGGGGGAAGCTGTAAGTGACTTCCTGAAATGGGCACACACGTGGCGTTCTTTCACAAGCAGGTCATGCAGATCCGTGTAGGTTTTGAGAAACCGCTGAACCATTAGATTGATCACATGGGCCAGGCACGGCATGTGTGCGAGTTTGCCAAGCCTCAGAGTCACAACCATGTTCCGGTCATTGTCAAACATGATCTTGCCTGGCTGTAAGTTTAACAGTGACAGCCACAGATCTGCCTGCTCTATTACAGATGTCAACAACTTTGCAGCGGTGGGCAGTTTGTCACCTAAGCATATCAGCTTCAGCAGTGCCTGCTGACACTTGGCCGAAGCAGTGCTATAGTGCTTCCAGTCTCCGACTGAAGTGGTCATTTCGGAGATGGAGGCTGATGAGGAGGAGTTTCAGAAGCTGTAGAATCTGAGGGCAACCCTGGTTGACCCTGGGCCCGCAATCCGTTCTGGCCACAAGCACTTGTCCACGTGCCCGTGGTTAGGTGGACCTTCCCAGTGACTGTGTTGGTAAGGGCACGTGAAATGTTCTGGGACACGTGCTTGTGTAAGGCGGGGACGGCACACCGGGAGAAATAGTGGTGGCTGGGGACCGAGTACCGAGGGGCACCCGCCGCCATGAATTTGCCGAAAGATTCTGTCTCCACGAGCCTAAAAGGCAACATTTCAAGTGCAAGCATTTGAAAAATGTGGCAGTTTAGTATTGTGGCCTGTGGGGCGTTAGCTGCATATTTGCCCTTGCATTCAAAGGACTGGAGTAGGGACAACTGAACACTGCGTTGTGACAAGGACGTGGACGTGGTTACTGATGGTGGTTGTTGCAAGTGTGCAAAAGAGGCATCTTTGCCTGCGCCATGGACAGGGGATTGGTGTGCACGCACAACAGCAGAACAGGCAGTGGTGTCCCCCGCAGAAACTGTTTCTGGACCCTAGCGTTTGGTCCAATTAGTCAGGTGCTTTGCTGTCATGTGCCTGATCATGCTGGTGGTCGTCAGGCTGGTAGTTTTGCAGCCCCTGCTGATGCTGGCATGGCAGATGTTGCAAATGGCCTGTTTGGAATTAACTTGACAGTCTTTAAAAAAGTGCCAGACTATGGAAGACCTAACAGTTGGACAGGCAACTTCCCTCGTGTTGGTGTTCCGGAGAACTGTTGCCCGCCTTGTGTCTGTGGCCACCCCACTGCTTGTTCCTGCCTGTTGTGGTGCTACACCTCCCTCCCCCTGTGTGCTGCTGTCCTCGCTATGCATGTCACCTTGCCAGGTTGGTCAGTGACTTCATTGTCCACCACCTTGTCTTCCAAGTACGCACCCTGGGCCTCCTGATGACTTGCTGGCAATTGTGTCTCATCATCATCCACCTCTTGCGACAGTAATTGCATTTTCCCACCATCGCCTTCATGTGACTGTAGCTGCTCAAATACATGGGCATCGCTACATGTGATCTCCTCTTGCCCCGCTTGAAGCGCGCCGGGCGAGAGTCCTGAATCCCTAAATGGAAATGTGAACAGCTCTTCAGAGTGTCCAAGTGTGGGATCAGTTGTCTCCAGGCACTCGGCATGGGGGGAGAAAGGAGGATCAGAGTGAGGAATATGCGGTCCAGGCTCACAGCTACTGAGACTGGACCATATGGAAGACAGGGTGGTGGTGGTGGCAAACTGACTGGAAACATTATCTGCTATCCAACCAACAACCTTTTCACACTGCTTTGGCTTCAATAGTGGTGTTTCGCGGCCCCCTTCAAAGTAGGGCAGGAAGGTAGGTCGACATGATATGGGTGCTTTAGTGCTCCCTCAGCAGGCATAATTTCAGCTTGCCCACGACCTCGGCCTCTGCGTGCACCATCAGCATCATGTCCTCTTTCCAGTCCCTTGCCACGTGCCTTGCCCATTTTAAATGGAGTATAATATTTGTCACGTTCCCAAAAATGTCAGGATTATTACAGCAGTAATATCGGATCAAGTCTGATGACCACGGTTTTAAGCAGTGGCCTTATAGTATGGTATTGGTTAGCGTCCAAGTGTGAATAGGTTTGAACAGCACACAACTGACAGACTTTAAATGGAGTATAATATTTGTCACATTTCCAAAAATGTCAGGATTATTACCGCAGTAACATCGTATCACCTGAGATGGACAAGTTTCTCTGCTTCCACAATACAGCAATGCTATTAAAATCAAACAAATCTGGCTGTATGCTGCTAACAAGCAAATGGAGCAGTAAAAGTGGTGTATTATATCGCTTTTCAACCAAATAATTAGGATTAAGCGCAAAAAGAATATTAAACCTGTTATCTAAGGCTGTGTATATGAGTAACAGCAGCAGACAGAAAGTTCAATGGATTTATTGTGCTGTATACACTCTCCACAAACTCTGCCTAACTCCTGCTATCACCAGTAATATATGCATCTGGATTAGTCCTTAGCAGGACTGTTAGTATAGATGTATATTGCTGTGGAATACCTGACTAAATCAACCGCCAATTCTCTCCCTCGCTCAGCAGCAGCTCTCCCTACTCTGCCTGTCTGAAGGGTAGACTGTGACGGGCATAGGGTCCCGGGTCTGATATAGACCTGATGATGCTGTGTGGCCAGCCAATCACTGTAATGCCACAACCAACATGGCTGCAGCATTACAGTGACGAGTGGCGAGTACTGAGCAGTTGCGAGCACGCTCGCTCATCGCTAATTATTACTCACCACCACACCCAGGTCTCTATTATAAATAACCCTGCCTGACATTAGAGAAATTCTACATTTTAAGTTAATTCTTTTTAATTCTTTCTACAAAACAGAAAAAAAGAGTCGAAATCAGTGGAGCTCAGGGATGTTTAGATATTTAGCTATTTTTTTTTGAGCAAGTGACAGATCCTCTATAATCTTGGTGAATAAAACACTAGTCCTAATAAATCTCCTCCTACGTTCTCCGATCACCACCATATTTGTATTCCAAGAGCCTCAAAGCACCGGAAAGAGAAAGTAAGTGAAGAATCAGGCGCATTCTAATCTGTAACCATGGAGACACATAGGCAGCATAAGAGCTGTATACACTACACAAGATTTACAAATTTGTTTCATTTTTTATTTTAAGGAACCAAGTAAAAAAAAATACTGTAAAAGATCTTCTAACAACTAGAAATGATTCCAGGATTGTCTTTCCACTATATATACAGTATATACTCACAACACAAAAGTTAACTAATAGTTTTAATGATTTTCTGTAATAAATATTTGTATAAATATCAGAAACATTTATATAAAAATACAACAAATGATAATAAATATTTCAATTATAAAACAAGAAATACGTCTTATAATAATATTACTCAGCAATTTATAAAAGTAACAAAGTTCTTGTCACTGCTGCTCCTGACGACCAATCAGATTTCTGCCGTTTTGCCTCTAGCAGTGCGGAATCGATGGCTGGAATCTGACTGGTTGCTACGGGCAACACTTTCATTATTCTCTACACTGTTTGTATAAATAATCCTTGAACTCTCGTTGTCGATAGCAACTGATTAGAATTCAGCTTTTACATTTGTAATTTACACGAGATAAATAAACGTGATTTCTGATTGGTCGCTAGGGCTAACAAAGACGCTACATGACAGCTGAGGCTCCGTGACAATGGCGTCTGTTACTCCAGGTACTGGATGATGGGCCGGACACAGGTGCAGCCCACCGTCACCAGCTGCTTCTCCAGCCTATAGGTGGGGACACATCCTCTCATCTCACCACGCAGGACCAGGATCTCCTGTCTGATGGGGACTGAGTTCATGCTGAGGTCCACATGACCCTCCGGGTCCAAACATCCGCGGTGGAGACATCGGGCCTCGCTGATGACCGCAGGGAATCTGTTATTGTCCACATTAGAGCTGGTGGAAGGAGATGAGAGAAATCAGGACACAGCAGTAACCATGTTTAGTCCCCCATACTCCGGCCTGCTGACCCCCATATATCATTATTATTATTTCTGCCATTACTCCATGTACATTCACCTGTATTCCCATGGAGAGATGGAGCGGCTCCTCACACTGTCCGCCATTACTTGTGCAGAACTCCGACTGCCGACCTTCATATCCACCTTCACACGTGGAGGAAATGTGGTGTCCGGTGTGAAGAGACATCCCCCGCCGGACACTAGAGGGGCCTCCCAGCCATCAGCGCCAGGGACCTGCTCTTCTCCTCCATGGACACAAGAGATGAAGATCAGAAGAAGCAAAGTGGAGAAAACCTGAGGACAGAAGATGTCACACATGTGATAGGGGACATTGTGGAAGTGTCAACATTATGTAGTGATATAAGTAAGGGTTAAATAATGGATCAATAATATACACTAATAATATTCATACTCGTATGGACCTATCCCAAAGATATGCAACAGCGCTCAAGCCAAGAGCAACCAGATATGACTATATAACACATATAAGAAAGTCCAACATTCTAAGTGGAATTCATTCAACAATATATTATATTGTCATTGTATCATAACAGAGGATAACAAATAAAATGGTGGTGGCCCCAAGCAAGTGCTGCACTCACTATTCTGCTGGTGCAGTCACTGTGTACATACATTACATTACTGATCCTGAGTTACATCCTGTATTATACTCCAGAGCTGAACTCACTATTCTGCTGGTGCAGTCACTATGTACATACATTACATTACTGATCCTGTACTGATTCTGAGTTACATCCTGTATTATACTCCAGAGCTGCACTCACTTTTCTGCAGGTGCAGTCACTGTGTACATACATTACATTACGGATCCTGAGTTCCATCCTGTATTATACTCCAGAGCTGCACTCACTTTTCTGCAGGTGCAGTCACTGTGTACATACATTACATTACTGATCCTGTACTGATCCTGAGTTATATCCTGAATTATACTCCAGAGCTGCACTCACTATTCTGCTGGTGCAGTCACTATGTACATACATTACATTACTGATCCTGTACTGATACTGAGTTACATCCTGTATTATACTCCAGAGCTGCACTCACTTTTCTGCAGGTGTAGACACTGTGTACATACATTACATTACTGATCCTGAGTTCCATCCTGTATTATACTCCAGAGCTGCACTCACTTTTCTGCAGGTGCAGTCACTGTGTACATACATTACATTACTGATCCTGTACTGATCCTGAGTTATATCCTGAATTATACTCCAGAGCTGCACTCACTATTCTGCTGGTGCAGTCACTATGTACATACATTACATTACTGATCCTGTACTGATCCTGAGTTACATCCTGTATTATACTCCAGAGCTGCACTCACTTTTCTGCAGGTGTAGACACTGTGTACATACATTACATTACTGATCCTGAGTTCCATCCTGTATTATACTCCAGAGCTGCACTCACTATTCTGCTGGTGCAGTCACTGTGTACATACATTACATTACTGATCTTGAGTTACATCCTGTATTATACTCCAGAGCTGCACTCACTATTCTGCTGGCGCAGTCACTGTGTACATACATTACATTACTGATCTTGAGTTACATCCTGTATTATACTCCAGAGCTGCACTCACTATTCTGCTGGTGCAGTTACTGTGTACATACATTACATTACTGATCCTGTGTTACATCCTGTATTATACAGTCAGTCACTGTGTACATATATTACATTATTGATCCTGCACTGATCCTGAGTTACATCCTGTATTATACTCCAGAGCTGCACTCACTTTTCTGCAGGTGTAGACACTGTGTACATACATTACATTACTGATCCTGCACTGATCCTGTGTTACATCCTGTATTATACTCCAGAGCTGCACTCACTATTCTGCTGGTGCAGTCACTGTGTACATACATTACATTGCTAATCCTGAGTTCCATCCTGTATTATACTCCAGAGATGCACTCACTATTCTGCAGGTGCAGTCACTGTGTACATATATTACATTATTGATCCTGCACTGATCCTGAGTTCCATCCTGTATTATACTCCAGAGCTGCACTCACTATTCTGCTGGTGCAGTCACTGTGTACATACATTACATTACTGATCTTGAGTTACATCCTGTATTATACTCCAGAGCTGCACTCACTATTCTGCTGGCGCAGTCACTGTGTACATGCATTACATTACTGATCCTGTGTTACATCCTGTATTATACTCCAGAGCTGCACTCACTATTCTGCTGGTGCAGTCACTGTGTACATACATTACATTGCTGATCCTGAGTTCCATCCTGTATTATACTCCAGAGATGCACTCACTTTTCTGCAGGTGCAGTCACTGTGTACATATATTACATTATTGATCCTGCACTGATCCTGAGTTACATCCTGTATTATGCTCCAGAGCTGCACTCACTTTTCTGCTGGAGCAGTCACTGTGTACATACATTACATTACTGATCCTTTACTGATCCTGAGTTACATCCTGTATTATACTGCAGTGCTGCACTCACTATTCTGCTGGTGCAGTCACTGTGTACATACATTACATCACTGATCCTGAGTTACATCCTGTATTATACTCCAGAGCTGCACTCACTTTTCTGCAGATGCAGTCACTGTGTACATACATTACATTACTGATTCTGAGTTCCATCCTGTATTATACTCCAGAGCTGCACTCACTTTTCTGCAGGTGCAGTCACTGTGTACATATATTACATTACTGATCCTGCACTGATCCTGAGTTACATCCTGTATTATACTGCAGAGCTGCACTCACTATTCTGCTCGTGCAGTCACTGTGTACATACATTACATTACTGATCCTGTACTGATCCTGAGTTACATCCTGTATTATACTCCAGAGCTGCACTCACTTTTCTGCAGGTGTAGACACTGTGTACATACATTACATTACTGATCCTGAGTTCCATCCTGTATTATACTCCAGAGCTGCACTCACTATTCTGCTGGTGCAGTCACTGTGTACATATATTCCATTACTGATCCTGCACTGATCCTGAGTTACATCCTGTATTATACTCCAGAGCTGCACTCACTATTCTGCTGGTGCAGTCACTGTGTACTTACATTACATTACTGATCCTGTACTGATCCTGAGTTACATCCTGTATTATACTCCAGAGCTGCATTCACTATTCTGCTGGTGCAGTCACTGTGTACATACTTTACATTACTGATCCTGTACTGATCCTGAGTTACATCCTGTATTATACTCCAGAGCTGCGCTCACTATTCTGCTGGTGCAGTCACTGTGTACATACATTACATTACTGATCCTGAGCTACATCATGTATTATACCCCAGAGCTGCGCTCACTATTCTGCTGGTGCAGTCACTGTGTACATACATTACATTACTGATCCTGTACTGATCCTGAGTTACATCCTGTATTATACTCCAGAGCTGCACTCACTATTCTGCTGGTGTAGTCACTGTGTACATACATTACATTACTGATCCTGAGTTACATTCTGTATTATACTCCAGAGCTGCATTCACTATTCTGCTTGTGCAGTCACTGTGTACATACATTATATTTCTGATCCTGTACTGATCCTGAGTTACATCCTGTATTATACTCCAGAGCTGCGCTCACTATTCTGCTGGTGCAGTCACTGTGTACAGACATTACATTTCTGATCCTGTACTGATCCGGAGTTACATCCTGTATTATACTCCAGAGCTGCACTCACTATTCTGCTGGTGCAGTCACTGTGTACATACATTACATTACTGATCCTGAGTTACATCCTGTAGTATACCCCAGAGCTGCACTCACTATGCTGCTGGTGCAGCCACTGTGTACATATTTTACATTACTGATCCTGTACTCATCCTGAGTTATATCCTGTATTATACTCCAGAGCTGCATTCACTATTCTGCAGGTGTAGACACTGTGTACATCCACTACATTACTGATCCTGAGTTCCATCCTGTATTATACTCCAGAGCTGCACTCACTATTCTGCTGGTCCAGTCACTGTGTACATACATTACATTACTGATCCTGTGTTACATCCTGTATTATACTCCAGAGCTGCACTCACTATTCTGCTAGTGCAGTCACTGTGTACATACATTACATTACTGATCCTGTGTTACATCCTGTATTATACTCCAGAGCTGCACTCACTATTCTGCTGGTGCAGTCACTGTGTACATACATTACATTGCTGATCCTGAGTTCCATCCTATATTATACTCCAGAGCTGCACTCACTTTTCTGCAGGTGCAGTCACTGTGTACATATATTACATTATTGATCCTGTACTGATCCTGAGTTACATCTTGTATTATACTGCAGAGCTGCACTCACTATTCTGCTGGTACAGTCACTGTGTACATACATTACATTACTGATCCTTTACTGATCCTGAGTTACATCCTGTATTACACTGCAGAGCTGCAGTCACTATTCTGCTGCTGCAGTCACTGTGTTCATACATTACATTGCTGATCCTGAGTTCCATCCTGTATTATACTCCAGAGCTGCACTCACTTTTCTGCAGGTGCAGTCACTGTGTACATATATTACATTATTGATCCTGAGTTCCATCCTGTATTATACTCCAGAGCTGCACTCACTATTCTGCTGGTCCAGTCACTGTGTACATACATTACATTACTGATCCTGAGTTCCATCCTGTATTATACTCCAGAGCTGCACTCACTATTCTGCTGGTGCAGTCACTGTGTACATACATTACATTACTGATCTTGAGTTACATCCTGTATTATACTCCAGAGCTGCACTCACTATTCTGCTGGTGCAGTCACTGTGTACATACATTACATTACTGATCCTGTGTTACATCCTGTATTATACTCCAGAGCTGCACTCACTATTCTGCTGGTGCAGTCACTGTGTACATACATTACATTACTGATCCTGAGTTCCATCCTGTATTATACTCCAGAGCTGCACTCACTATTCTGCTGGTGCAGTCACTGTGTACATATATTACATTATTGATCCTGTACTGATCCTGATTTACATCTTGTATTATACTGCAGAGCTGCACTCACTATTCTGCTGGTGCAGTCACTGTGTACATACATTACATTACTGATCCTTTACTGATCCTGAGTTACATCCTGTATTACACTGCAGAGCTGCACTCACTATTCTGCTGCTGCAGTCACTGTGTTCATACATTACATTGCTGATCCTGAGTTCCATCCTGTATTATACTCCAGAGCTGCACTCACTTTTCTGCAGGTGCAGTCACTGTGTACATATATTACATTATTGATCCTGCACTGATCCTGAGTTACATCCTGTATTATACTCCAGAGCTGCACTCACTTTTCTGCTGGAGCAGTCAATGTGTACATACATTACATTACTAATCCTGCACTGATCCTGAGTTACATCCTGTATTATACTCCAGAGCTGCACTCACTATTCTACTGGTGTAGTCACTGTGTACATACATTACATTACTGATCCTGAGTTACATCCTGTATTATACTCCAGAGCTGCACTCACTATTCTACTGGTACAGTCACTGTGTACATACATTACATTACTGATCCTGTACTGATCCTGAGTTACATCCTGTATTATACTCCAGAGCTGCACTAACTATTCTGCCAGTGCAGTCACTATGTACATACATTACATTACTGATCCTGAGTTACATCCTGTATTATACTCCAGAGCAGCACTCACTTTTCTGCAGGTGCAGTCACTGTGTACTTACATTACATTACTGATCCTGTACTGATCCTGAGTTACATCCTGTATTATACTCCAGAGCTGCATTCACTATTCTGCTGGTGCAGTCACTGTGTACATACATTACATTACTGATCCTGTACTGATCCTGAGTTACATCCTGTATTATACTCCAGAGCTGCACTCACTATTCTGCTGGTGCAGTCACTGTGCACATACATTACATTACTGATCCTGAGTTCCATCCTGTATTATACTCCAGAGCAGCACTCACTTTTCTGCAGGTGCAGTCACTGTGTACATACATTACATTACTGATCCTGAGCTACATCATGTATTATACCCCAGAGCTGCGCTCACTATTCTGCTGGTGCAGTCACTGTGTACATACATTACATTACTGATCCTGTACTGATCCTGAGTTACATCCTGTATTATACTCCAGAGCTGCACTCACTATACTGCTGGTGTAGTCACTGTGTACATACATTACATTACTGATCCTGAGTTACATCCTGTATTATACTCCAGAGCTGCACTCACTATTCTGCTGGTGCATTCACTGTGTACATACATTACATTACTGATCCTGAGTTACATCCTGTATTATACTCCAGAGCTGCACTCACTATTCTGCTGGTGCAGTCACTGTGTACATATATTACATTACTGATCCTGCACTGATCCTGAGTTACATCCTGTATTATACTCCAGAGCTGCACTCACTATTCTGCTGGTGCAGTCACTGTGCACATACATTACATTACTGATCCTGAGTTCCATCCTGTATTATACTCCAGAGCAGCACTCACTTTTCTGCAGGTGCAGTCACTGTGTACTTACATTACATTACTGATCCTGTACTGATCCTGAGTTACATCCTGTATTATACTCCAGAGCTGCATTCACTATTCTGCTGGTGCAGTCACTGTGTACATACATTACATTATTGATCCTGTACTGATCCTGAGTTACATCCTGTATTATACTCCAGAGCTGCGCTCACTATTCTGCTGGTGCATTCACTGTGTACATACATTACATTACTGATCCTGAGCTACATCATGTATTATACCCCAGAGCTGCGCTCACTATTCTGCTGGTGCAGTCACTGTGTACATACATTACATTACTGATCCTGTACTGATCCTGAGTTACATCCTATATTATACTCCAGAGCTGCACTCACTATTCTGCTGGTGTAGTCACTGTGTACATACATTACATTACTGATCCTGAGCTACATCATGTATTATACCCCAGAGCTGCACTCACTATTCTGCTGGTGCAGTCATTGTGTACATATATTGCATTACTGATCCTGTACTGATCCTGAGTTACATCCTGTATTATACCCCAGAGCTGCGCTCACTATTCTGCTGGTGCAGTCACTGTGTACAGACATTACATTGCTGATCCTGTACTGATCCTGAGTTACAGCCTGTATTATGCTGCAGAGCTGCACTCACTTTTCTGCAGGTGCAGTCACTGTGTACATACACTACATTACAGATCCTGTACTTATCCTGAGTTACCTCCTGTATTATACTCCTGAGCTGCACTCACTATTCTGCTGGTGGAGTCACTGTGTTCATACATTACATTACTGATCCTGTACTGATCCTGAGTTACATCCTGTATTATACTCCAGAGCTGCACTCACTATTCTGCTGGTGCAGTCACTGTGTACATACATTACATTACTGATCCTGAGTTACATTCTGTATTATACTCCAGAGCTGCATTCACTATTCTGCTTGTGCAGTCACTGTGTACATACATTATATTTCTGATCCTGTACTGATCCTGAGTTACATCCTGTATTATACTCCAGTGCTGCGCTCACTATTCTGCTGGTGCAGTCACTGTGTACAGACATTACATTGCTGATCCTGTACTGATCCTGAGTTACATCCTGTATTATACTCCAGAGCTGCACTCACTATTCTGCTGGTGCAGTCACTGTGTACATACATTACATTACTGATCCTGTACTGATCCTGAGTTACATCCTGTATTATACTCCAGAGCTGCGCTCACTATTCTGCTGGTGCATTCACTGTGTACATACATTACATTACTGATCCTGAGCTACATCATGTATTATACCCCAGAGCTGCGCTCACTATTCTGCTGGTGCAGTCATTGTGTACATATATTACATTACTGATCCGGTACTGATCCTGAGTTACATCCTGTATTATACTCCAGAGCTGCACTCACTATTCTGCTGGTGTAGTCACTGTGTACATACATTACATTACTGATCCTGAGCTACATCATGTATTATACCCCAGAGCTGCACTCACTATTCTGCTGGTGCAGTCATTGTGTACATATATTACATTACTGATCCTGTACTGATCCTGAGTTACATCCTGTATTATACCCCAGAGCTGCGCTCATTATTCTGCTGGTGCAGTCACTGTGTACAGACATTACATTGCTGATCCTGTACTGATCCTGAGTTACAGCCTGTATTATGCTGCAGAGCTGCACTCACTTTTCTGCAGGTGCAGTCACTGTGTACATACATCACATTACAGATCCTGTACTTATCCTGAGTTACCTCCTGTATTATACTCCTGAGCTGCACTCACTATTCTGCTGGTGGAGTCACTGTGTACATACATTACATTACTGATCCTGTACTGATCCTGAGTTACATCCTGTATTATACTCCAGAGCTGCACTCACTATTCTGCTTGTGCAGTCACTGTGTACATACATTATATTTCTGATCCTGTACTGATCCTGAGTTACATTCTGTATTATACTCCAGAGCTGCATTCACTATTCTGCTTGTGCAGTCACTGTGTACATACATTATATTTCTGATCCTGTACTGATCCTGAGTTACATTCTGTATTATACTCCAGAGCTGCGCTCACTATTCTGCTGGTGCAGTCACTGTGTACAGACATTACATTGCTGATCCTGTACTGATCCTGAGTTACATCCAGTATTATACTCCAGAGCTGCACTCACTATTCTGCTGGTGCAGTCACTGTGTACATACATTACATTACTGATCCTGTACTGATCCTGAGTTACATCCTGTATTATACTCCAGAGCTGCGCTCACTATTCTGCTGGTGCATTCACTGTGTACATACATTACATTACTGATCCTGCGCTACATCATGTATTATACCCCAGAGCTGCGCTCACTATTCTGCTGGTGCAGTCACTGTGTACATACATTACATTACTGATCCTGTACTGATCCTGAGTTACATCCTGTATTATACTCCAGAGCTGCACTCACTATTCTGCTGGTGTAGTCAATGTGTACATACATTATATTACTGATCCTGAGCTACATCATGTATTATACCCCAGAGCTGAACTCACTATTCTGCTGGTGCAGTCATTGTGTACATATATTACATTACTGATCCTGTACTGATCCTGAGTTTCATCCTGTATTATACCCCAGAGCTGCGCTCACTATTCTGCTGGTGCAGTCACTGTGTACAGACATTACATTGCTGATCCTGTACTGATCCTGAGCTACATCCTGTATTATACCCCAGAGCTGCGCTCATTATTCTGCTGGTGCAGTCACTGTGTACAGACATTACATTGCTGATCCTGTACTGATCCTGAGTTACAGCCTGTATTATGCTGCAGAGCTGCACTCACTTTTCTGCAGGTGCAGTCACTGTGTACATACATTACATTACAGATCCTGTACTTATCCTGAGTTACCTCCTGTATTATACTCCTGAGCTTCACTCACTATTCTGCTGGTGGAGTCACTGTGTACATACATTACATTACTGATCCTGTACTGATCCTGAGTTACATCCTGTATTATACTCCAGAGCTGCACTCACTATTCTGCTGGTGCAGTCACTGTGTACATACATTACTTTATTGATCCTGTACTGATCCTGAGTTACATCCTGTATTATACTCCAGAGCTGCACTCACTTTTCTGCTGGTGCAGTCACTGTGTACATACATTACATTACTGATCCTGAGTTACATTCTGTATTATACTCCAGAGCTGCATTCACTATTCTGCTTGTGCAGTCACTGTGTACATACATTATATTTCTGATCCTGTACTGATCCTGAGTTACATCCTGTATTATACTCCAGAGCTGCGCTCACTATTCTGCTGGTGCAGTCACTGTGTACAGACATTACATTGCTGATCCTGTACTGATCCTGAGTTACATCCTGTATTATACTCCAGAGCTGCACTCACTATTCTGCTGGTGCAGTCACTGTGTACATACATTACATTACTGATCCTGACTTACATCCTGTAGTATACCCCAGAGCTGCACTCACTATTCTGCTGGTGCAGTCACTGTGTACATATTTTACATTACTGATCCTGTACTGATCCTGAGTTACATCCTGTATTATACTCCAGAGCTGCATTCACTGTTCTGCTGGTGCAGTCTCTGTGTACATACATTACATTACTGATCCTGTACTGATCCTGCGTTACATCCTGTATTATACTCCAGAGCTGCTCTCACTATTCTGCTGGTGCAGTCACTGTGTACATACATTACATTACTGATCCTGAGTTACATCCTGTATTATACTGCAGAGCTGTACTCACTATTCTGCTGGTACAGTCACTGTGTACATACATTACATTACTGATCCTGAGTTACATCCTGTATTATACTGCAGAGCTGCACTCACTATTCTGCTGCTGCAGTCACTGTGTACATACATTACATTACTGATCCTGAGTTACATCCTGTATTATACTCCAGAGCTGCACTCACTATTCTGCTGGTTCAGTCACTGTGTACATATATTACATTACTGATCCAGAGTTCCATCCTGTATTATACTCCAGAGCTGCACTCACTTTTCTGCAGGTGCAGTCACTGTGTACATACATTACATTACTGATCCTGAGTTACATCCTGTACTATAGTCCAGAGCTGCACTCACTTTTCTGCAGGTGCAGTCACTGTGTACATACATTACATTACTGATCCTGAGTTACATCCTGTATTTTACTCCAGAGCTGCACTCACTATTCTGCTGGTCCAGCCGCTCCCTCTCTCCTCACACACATATTATACATATACACACAATAATAACTACCTACACCATGACATCTGGTCCGGTTACCAAACAAATAATAACAATATAATAAACAATAACCGACAAATTATATACAAACTAATATATACATTCTTCTTTTTTTTTTTTTTTTTTAAATAAATAAAATAAAATAAATACTAACTATACAAATATATACAAGACAAAATAAAACCCCCCACACTCAAGCCCACCAGTCCCTCCCCGGCACTGACCTGAGAGCTGGTCCTGCGCCTCATGCCTCAGTCCAACGTCCATAGGCCAGATCAGGCAGTGCCAGTTTTTCACCCAAATAACCAGTGTCCCACAAGATGAACCCACCTCCCCCCTTTTCCCTCCACCCAACCTAATACCTACACCCAAACCCATATATACAATATATACTGAAACAAACAATACAATAACCACAACTGACAAAGCCCAAGTTCGGCGCCTGCAGCCCTACATCACTGTCTACTGATCAATAAAACAAAAATCTATGGTGTCAGCAGCAGCCCACCACCAGGAGAGGCGATGACCAGACTAGGGCACACTAAAAGAAAAGCCCCTCCAGAGGAGAGCTGCCCTCCGTGTACCCAGTCTCTCATACTCCAGAGAACGCACCTTCACCAGGTCACCGAGTATGGTCCTAAACACATCGTCCACTGGGAGGATTTTCCGCTGCGTCGATACTAAGCACCGTGCGTTCCACGTGTGATACCTAACCACTGCGCTAACTAGAAATAAGGTGCAGCGGTCCCGACCACCCAGGTCCCCGAATGCTCCATAGGCCCATTCCGCATAAGAGAGACCGACCAGCCGGGGCCAGCCAATGGAGGCGCCCACCCTGTTGTACACTTCTGTGTTAAAGGGACAACGAAGCAGGAAGTGGTCCATGCTTTCAAGCATGGTACCACAATGCTCCCGAGGACAGTTCCTGTCCTCAGAGCTCCTACACTTCAGATTGTTCCTCACACACAGTTTCCCATGGAAGCAGCGCCAAGCCAAGTCCCAAACCTTCGAGGGGATCCTGATAGAATTCAAAAGATGCAGACCCACCCCAAGATTCCGACTTGGGCAATCCCTGAGCGCCAGAGGCCTCTGAAAATGGGTCAACAGAACCCTTTTGTCAAGGAGCTTCCTTGGCAGAGTCCTGACCTCCCACATTCCCAGACCCCACCAGCGAATTACCTTCAGAACCACGGTAGCGTAAGCCGGGAGATGTTCATGCGGTGTGCAGAGATCCTTCACTTGCCCTCCTGTCTCCCATTCCTGGAAGAAAGGCTGAAACCATCCCTTACAGGAGAATACCCACGGAGTAGCCCTCTCTTTCCAGAGGTTTGCAATATTGATCTTAATGAAGGTATTCACAAGGAATACCACAGGGTTGACCATACCCAACCCTCCTAGTCTCCTCGTACGGTAAGTAACCTCCCTCTTGACCAGGTTCAGTCTATTCCCCCATAACAGTTGAAAGAACAAACTGTAGACCCGAGTCCAGAGAGGCTCTGGCAAGATGCACACACTGCCCAGATAGATCAGCAAAGGGAGCAGGTAAGTTTTGATCAGGTTTACCCTCTCCCTTAGGGTCAAAGACCAACCCTTCCATTGGTTCACCTTCTGAGTGGCGATCTCTAGCCTGCTGTCCCAATTTTGTTTGGGGTAATCCCCCTGGCCAAATTCGATGCCAAGAACTTTTGCAGAGACTTTGGGTTCTGGAAGGGTGTCCGGGAGATCAAAACCAGGATCTCCTCCTCCCAGCCAGAGACTCTCACACTTATCCCGGTTGATCTTAGACCCGGATGCCTCCGAGTAGCGATTTACCTCTGACATCAGCCATTCTGCCTCCCCATCAGAGGAAACAAAAACGGTGACGTCATCGGCATACGCCACCACTCTCAGAGTGGCTTCCGGTGCTGCCCGGTCCATCCCGATCCCAGCCAACGGTCCACGCTCCACCCTCCTAAGAAGTGGGTCAATCGCAAACACGTACAGTAGCAGGCTCAAGGGACAACCCTGGCGAACACCACACCCAACCTCAAAAGAGCTGCCAATCCAACCGTTCACAAGCGGGAAACTCTCTGCCCCAGAGTACAAGGTCTTAAGCCAATCAACAAACCCCCCCCGGCAGGCCATACCTCAGAAGGACAGACCAGAGGTACTCATGATTAACCCGATCAAACGCTTTTGCCTGGTCCAATGACAGCATGTACCCCTTCCAGTGGCCAGCCCTACCCTGCTCCACCGCCTCTCGGACACAGAGTACAGCACTAATTGCACTGCGGCCCGGAACAGAGCAATGCTGGGCCCCCGAAAGGAGCTGGGGTGCAAATTTCACCAGCCGATTAAACAGCACCTTTGCCAAAACCTTCCTGTCTGCATTCAGAAGCGCTATGGGAGGCCAATTCTCAATGCAAGATGGGTCCTTACCCTTTGACAAGATGATCAGGGCAGACCTCCTCATTGACTTTGGCATAGTGCCCGAGGAAAGACACTCATTGAATACCTCAGTCAAGAGGGGAACCAAGGCGTCCTTAAAGGTCTTATAGAATTCAGATGTTAAGCCATCCGGACCGGGAGATTTCTTCAGGGCAAGCCCTTCAATCGCCAACTTAACTTCCTCTTCCCTGATCATCTCTGTCAAAACGCCAAGAGAGGGGTCTACCCCTGGTTCGGGGACGGCTTCAGCCAGAAAAGCCGACATCTCATCCCAATCCAGATCCCTCTTCCCCAAGAGGTGCGAGTAGAAGGATCTGACGACCTCCAGGATCCCTGATCTGGATCTTTTCAAGGACCCCGCAGTGTCAACCAGTCCTGTAACAACTTTACTATTCACTGACATCTTGCAGTTTCTATAAGGGTCGGGCGAGCGGTACTTCCCGTAATCCCTCTCAAAAACCAAAGATGCATGTCTATCATACTGACACCTCATTAGCAAAGATTTCACTCTGGAGATCTCCTCGCGGCTACCTCCAGTTGAGACAAGATGCTCGAGTTTCCTCCTCTGGCCCTGATACAGGCGGTACCTGTCCAGGCTCCTGAGGCTCGAGAGCTGGCGGAAGAATCTCGCCACCCTTTTCTTAAACATCTCCCACCACTCTGACTTACTACTACAAAGATCCAGTAAGGGTACCTGGCTCTGAAGAAAATCCTCAAAGGACTGTCTTATCTCCGCTTCTTCCAAGAGAGACGAATTGAGCCTCCAAAAGCCTCTTCCCATCCGGGGGGTCTCTGTAACATTCAGGGAAAACAAAATCAAACAGTGATCGGAGAACTCCACCTCAACAACAGATACTGCTGAAGAGACGGCTTCCTCCTTTAAATAAAACCTGTCTATCCTGGACCTACAGTTACCTCTATGATAGGTGAACCCCTCGTGGCCTGCGGTGTGCCGGATGTGGACATCCACCAGGCGAGCCTCACTAGCTATACTATTAAGGGCGACGCTATCATAAGTCAGCTTGTCTCTGGAACCTCCTCTATCCCGGGGCCTCGTGACAGTGTTGAAGTCCCCTCCAAAGACGACCTGCCGACTTGTAAAAAGGTAGGGCTTGATCCTCATAAAGAGACACTTCCGGTCCCATTTAGATTGGGGACCATAGATGTTAATGAGCCGAAGCTCTTGTCCCTTCATGAGGACATCTAATATCAGGCACCTCCCCATTTCTAACTCAATAACCCGTCGGCATTCTACCGGTGCGGTAAAAAGGACCGCCACTCCGCTATACGGCTCGGCCGCAAGAGACCAATAGGAGGGCCCGAGTCTCCACTCCCTCTTAGCTATAAAAACCTCTGCCATATTTGGCAGCCTGGTCTCTTGCAAAAAGAAAATGTCAGCTTCAACCCGGCTGAGAAAATCAAAGGCCGCAAATCTAGCCATGTTTGACTTAATGCTGGCGACATTAATGGACGCCAGCGTCAACGGAGTGGGTACCGCCATCATTGGTGATTGAGTTAGATGGCTTTCTTCTTCCCACTCCCCTTATCCTCTGCCTCAGAGGAGGAATCCTTCCACCACACAGAGGTGTCCATTCCCACATTTTTCCTTCTTTTTTCGTCCTCGTCTCTGGACTATGGGCCAGTCCCTCCCCCCAAGGACCTTGCATCCCCAGGAGGAGGAGACTCGGCGCCCCCTGTAAGCTCCGCTGAAGCCGGAACCTCAGCCTCCTCCTCAGAGGAAGAGATGTTATCAAGGGCTTGGAACCGGTTAGAAAGACCAACTAGAGGGGAGTCGGTTTTACCTTCCTTAGGTACCTTGGTCAGAGCGGGAGAAGATGTTTTATCTCCCTTCTTTTTCTTCTTTTTGGTGCCGAGCTTACGCTTGTGCTCTAGCCACCGCTTATTATCCTCATCCATACTTTCATAATGGGAGGATTCTGAAGCAGAGGCAGTTTCCTCCCTGTGGATCCTCCTGACCTCCTCATCCAACTCATCATCCCTCGGGGCCTCAGCAGCAACACTGGCATCCAGGACAGGGGCTGCCCCGGTAGTCTGGGGCTCGCCCCTCTCCGTCTCCTGTCTGCGCTTGTCTAGACGCCTCAGCTGGGCAGGCGTCTTTTTATTGCTTTTCTTCCCTGGCCCCTCAGCTCCCCCACCCCTGCTAGTCCCCTCTCCAGCAGAATCGGCCTCACGGCTTACTCCCACCGGGGTCTCGACTGCATTAGCAAAGGAGCGAGGACAATGGCTGAATGGGTGGCCTAACTCACCACAAAGGTGGCACCTAATCTCCACACAAGAGGCGGCAAGATGGCCAACACCCCCACACAACGCGCATTTCTGCACGGTGCAGTTTGCACTGAAGTGTGTGGGGTCGCCGCACCTGTGACAGAGCTTCGGTTGCCCCAGGTAGAAGACCAGGATACGATCCCTACCTAGGAAGGCAGACGATGGAATGTGGGCAACCGTACCACCTGAACGCTTAAGTTTTACCATAAACGTCCAGGCCCCTGACCAGATACTAAACTCGTCGCGGTTTTTCTTTGGCATCTCCACCACCTCTCCATACCGTCCAAGCCACGTCATGATGTCATAGCAAGAAAACGACTCGTTACGAGTCATCACGGTCACTTTCTTGATCTGGTTTTGGCGAGACACTGCCTGAACGGCAAAGTCTCGCCAGCCGGGCTCATTTTTTGCCAACTCATAATTCGCCCAGAAGAGCTCAAGCCCCTCCGGCCGAACAAAGCTGACATCAAACTCAGGCATGGAATAGGGATGTATCAAGGCGTAGATGTCAATCGCCTTGAAGCCCATCCTCAGCAGGAGCTCCACAACTTTAGACCTTGGCGGACATGCATCACTGCCCCTCCACCGAAGACGGACCACATTCCTACGCACACTGCCTGGCCCGGCTGTTGGGAGGGACCACACTGTTTCTCCCCCTTTTTGCTCTCGGAAGGCCCCGAGGCCATGCCTCTCTATCCAGAAGGATAGATCAACCTCTCGACCCTCTACCATTAGTGATCTCTCCCCCTTCTTTAGAGCCTCCAGAAGGCGCCTTTGCAACATGCCGTCCCCAAAGCCCGGAGACGAGGAGGATGCCCTATTTGCCCCGGAGGTGACACTGGCATAACTCTGGACAGGTGTTGCCACCCCCGGGGGGGCAACCGGACCAGTGACCACATCAGCCCCAACAGTATCACCATTACCCACCTCCATCTCACCCTCCACCAAACCAGCAACCACACCACTAGACAATGAATTATCCTCATTCACCTTCACCACCACATTCATTCCTGCTGGACGAGTAACAATGGTGGATGACCTTTTGACCTCCGCATCAGGCACAAGGGACTCAGTCACCTCCATAGAACTGGAGGCGACCTCACCCCCGGTCTTATGTGTGCCCTCCACATCATCGGTCGGTAATTTCCGCTGTTTGGCATTTGGTATAATGTGCAGCTGATCTCTAGCTGCAGTTAGGCGCCGCTGATCTTTAGCATAAGGATCTTCCGGACCAGCGACGCCAACACAAAATAGCACTTTCGTGGGAGGACCGGAACGCTCAGCCCCAACTGCCCCCTCACACTGCCGCCGCTTCTCAACTAAGTGATCAGCGGCAACAGCATTCAGAGGCACCGAGGCTACCGGAGCTGCCCCCGACACCGGGCTGCTCCCCCCTCCCACTGAGGAGCGCACCACAGCATCGTGGCCTGATGGAACGCCCGCCGCCGGGCCGCCCTCACTGTCCAGCCTCTCGGCTGATGCACCTCCTGCTACGTCCCCACTACTACAAGCAGAGACGGAGCTCTGCGCCTCACTACCGCGCTCTGTAATCTCCCCGCGCCTTTGCACCGGATTCACAGCAGAACCCGGGCTGGGCTGGGCAACGGGGCTTATACAGCGAGCTGAGCCTGCCGCCGACTCAGGGGGTACAGGGAGGGGGGCATATACGTATCTTACCGCTTCCTGCAGCTTTGGCTTGGTCTTCTTTGCCTTTTTGTGGCCCCCAGGTGCCTCTTCTGGTAGATCGTCACCAAGATGGAAGTTTTGGAGGCACACTGGGGACTCCAGGAGCTTAATCTCCGCCATTAGCGCCCCTCCCTGGCCGCTGCTGTCACTGTCCTCCCCAGAGCCGGCAGAACTGCGACCGGATGTCACTGTCGCCTGTCCTGCAGGGAGCTCGCTGCACGTGGCCTGCGGGTGACTTTGCAGGCTGCCAGGTGGGGCTTGCTGCTGGTCATCATCACTCTCATCATCCACCTGGCTCTCAGGCTGCAGCCCTATCTGCCTTTGCTCTCTGGTATCAGCCATTTCTCTAAAGCGGTCTTCATTTATAAGTTTTTCTTTGAAAGGACCACTCTGCTCCCTGATGGTGGCTTTCCTAAGTTCCAGGCGTTGAATTTCACTGCTCAGTCTTTTTACCTCGGCTTGGAGTTTTGCCTTCCTTGGTTTGGAGGCCCCCACAGCTTTGGCGCTTGTGCAGCGCAGCTCCTCCCGGAGCCTCCTGATGAGCTTGCTGGCATCTTCATACTCACGGAGGCGGATCATGACCCGGGAGGCATAGGTGGACACAGACTCCCGGGGTCCCTGCAGCACCCATTCCCCCTCAGGGAGGTCGGCCTCACCTCCGTGAGCACTCAGCTTTCCTCCGGAAGGAGCGCCATCTTGCACGCCGCTGTCAGGCTTTTCCTCCATGCTGGAAGCCTTGCGGCTTCTGGGGGTCTCCACAATCCCGGGGAGAGTAGGAGCCACATTGCTGCGACTCCTGGTGCAGCGTCTCACCCCCGAGTCCTCTGATGTGCAGGCCGGTTGCTGGTTTCTTCTGCCCCCCGCCGGCCTGGTTCGGGAAGCAGAAGCCTGGGACTTGGCTCCATCACTCATCCCAGAAACCCGTTCCCTCCCTGGGAAAGAGAGAGAGCAGGTCCCCAGGTGGAGAGGTGTTGGTTTCTCAGAGATCAGGAGCTCACAGCAGGATCTGCAGCCACCACACCCGCAATCACCACACTGACTAGCAGCTGATCAGAGCTGCACCCAGTATGCTGCTGGTGGAGTCACTGTGTGCATACATTACATTACTGATCCTGAGTTACATCCTGTATTATACTTACTCCAGAGCTGCACTCACTATTCTGCTGGAGCAGTCACTGTGTACATACATTACATTACTGATCCTGAGTTACATCCTGTATTTTACCCCAGAGCTGCACTCACTATTCTGCTGGTGCAGTCACTGTGTACAAACATTACATTACATTACTGATCCTGTACTGATCCTGAGATACATCCTGTATTATACTCCGGAGCTGCACTCACTATTCTGCCAGTGCAGTCACTATGTACATACATTACATTACTGATCCTGAGTTACATCCTGTATTATACTCCAGAGCTGCACTCACTATTCTGCTTGTGCAGTCACTGTGTACATATATTACATTACTGATCCTGCACTGATCCTGAGTTACATCCTGTGTTATACTCCAGAGCTGCACTCACTATTCTGCTGGTGCAGTCACTGTGTACATACATTACATTACTGATCCTGAGTTACATCCTGTATTATACCCCAGAGCTGCACTCACTATTCTGCTGGTGTAGTCACTGTGCACATATATTACATTACTGATCCTGCACTGATCCTGAGTTACATCATGTATTATACTCCAGAGCTGCACTCACTATTCTGCCAGTGCAGTCACTATGGACATACATTACATTACTGATCCTGTACTGATCCTGAGTTACATCCTGTATTATACTCCAGAGCTGCACTCACTATTCTGCTGGTGCAGTCACTGTGTACATACATTACATTACTGATCCTGAGTTACATCCTGTATTATACTGCAGAGCTGCACTCACTATTCTGCTGCTGCAGTCACTGTGTACATATATTACATTACTGATCCTGAGTTACATCCTGTATTATAGTCCAGAGCTGCACTCACTATTCTGCTGGTGCAGTCACTGTGTTCATATATTACATTACTGATCCTGCACTGATCCTGAGTTACTTCCTGTATTATACTCCAGAGCTACACTCACTATTCTGCTGCTGCAGTCACTGTGTACATACATTATATTACTGATCCTGAGTTACATCCTGTATTTTACCCCAGAGCTGCACTCACTATTCTGCCAGTGCAGTCACTATGTACATACATTACATTACTGATCCTGCACTGATCCTGAGTTACATCCTGTATTATACTCCAGAGCTGCACTCACTAATCGGCTGGAGCAGTCACTGTGTACATACATTACATTACTGATCCTGAGTTACATCCTGTATTATACCCCAGAGCTGCACTCACTATTCTGCTGGTGTAGTCACTGGGTACATACACTACATTACTGATCCTGAGTTACATCCTGTATTATACTCCAGAGCTGCACACACTATTCTGCTGGTGCAGTCACTGTGTACATACATTACATTACTGATCCTGAGTTACATCCTGTGTTATACTCCAGAGCTGCACTCACTATTCTGCCAGTGCAGTCACTGTGTACATACATTACTGATCCTGAGTTACATCCTGTATTATACCCCAGAGCTGCACTCACTATTCTGCTGGTGTAGTCACTGTGTACATGCATTACATTACTGATCCTGCACTGATCCTGACTTACATCCTGTATTATACTGCAGAGCTGCACTCACTATTCTGCCAGTGCAGTCACTATGTACATACATTACATTACTGATCCTGCACTGATCCTGAGTTACATCCTGTATTATACTCCAGAGCTGCACTCACTATTCTGCCAGTGCAGTCACTATGTACATACATTACATTACTGATCCTGAGTTACATCCTGTATTATACTCCAGAGCTGCACTCACTATTCTGCTGGTACAGTCACTGTGTACATACATTACATTACTAATCGGAGAGAATTATGAATACAGCTCTGGAGTATTATACTGGTTGTAATGATAAGTAATACAATATATTTAAGCAGTAATATGCGTCTCACGATTCGACAAACCCTTTCTAACAACATTCCCTCTTGAACATTGGAGAAACCTCACTGTCCTGTAATATTACAGTATATTATATATAACGCTCTGGATTCATTGTAGCGTTTGTTCTGTTAGTAAATAACAATGTAACATTAATAGACCCCAGATGTGGTGATCAGAGAGGGGCCGCTGCTCTTACCAGGGATGGTGCGGCCATTGTTCTCCTGGATGTGCTCTGCTGCGGTTCTGCTGCTGGACTGGGCTGTGACCCCGACTCCAGGACACATTATATAAGGGTCACACTTGTTTCTGGCCTTTCCTGGAAAGTTCATTACCTGATATTCAGGTTTCAATGACTTTGTGTATTTTTTATGATTTATTTTTCCTAATCTTTAGTAATGGGAAACACTGGGAGAATGGAAAGGTCCGGATCATCTCCGCTGTGGAATCCCTTAATCACTAATTAACCTGCAGAGCGGACACAGAAATAATATTCCCTGATGAAGATAAGAAGAGTCATAAACCCGAGCGCGGACTTGTAATAACAGGTGTGAGAAGCAGAAGACGTTCTGTCACTCCATATACTCAGAGGGGCATCTGCGGACTGCGGGGGATGTCAGATGTAGTAGACTGCCTTATAGGCGTGTGAGTGGTGTGACGGGGGTAATTCTGGGTATAATTAATTGGGGAAACAATATATAAAACACCATAAATGAGGGGTGTCAGTGCTTTATGTATGATTGTATGAATGCTCGGCGGTCTTTCCCCGCTCCACCCCGACTCATGGAGAAAGCCTGACAGTCCTGCTGCTTCCACCTAATTAAACAGAAAGCCCATAAAGCCAATTCATCATTGCCTTGGGTCTGTTTTTTGTTTGTGCCATATTCATCTTTTCATTTGCCCTTTTTTATCTCCACTGTTTTATTTCTTCATCTGTTGGTTTTTATGTTCTCCGTTGCCGGTGAGGTTTTGCCTTTCCAGATGTTTTCTTCTGGTTCATCATTTACAACTTTCTGAAAAGTTACAAAAGTTTTGCAGCTATGCACTTGTGGCGCCCCTGCGGGTGGTTCAGTCTCCACAGGGGTACTGCATCTCAGCCAGAAGTGTGGTACCCCACTCTCAGGTAAGGAGGGAGCACTACCCGGGACCCACACACTCACATCCAACACTACACCACCTCATTAGGGAAGGGCAAGATTGCTCCTGAGGGAGAGCACAGCCCCTGTCCCTGTGTAGAGGTACACAGGGGGTCCGTTCAAGTGCACCCAAATTAACTGAGAGTCTGCTGGATCACTTCCCCGGAGGACACAGGACGACGTGGGCGGTTATAATTCGGCGGTTGTAACCTGGAGCATCTTGACAACTGTGAGTAAAACCTGAAGACTGCACCCGCTGTGTCCTTGACTAATTGCTGCACCACCTGCCTTGCACTACACCAACATCAACCTCATCAAACACTATATCCTGCCCTGGAGCTGAGCTCTGCCGGTGGAGAGCTGCACTATCTCTGCTGCGTCACCATCAGCTCCAGAGGATCTGCACCGCAGCGGCGCCCCCTATAGCCACATACCACGGGTGGCGTCACAAATTTTATCCCCCTTTTCTTTATTCCCAAATTGACTTTCACTGTTCTTCATTTGACCGCCCTGGGCCATGGACCGGGTCACCGCCACCGTGACAATACAGGACCGGCCCGGCTACCGAGTACCCCACGGCCCATGGGGCGCGTCACTCCTCTCTCCTCTCCCTCCCTTGAGTGATTTTATGTATGCTAGTTTATTTTTTATTTTGGGCGGGGGGGGGGGGTGCAAAATGTGCAACTTATTGTGCTGAAGAAAGGCAAAAAAAAGTTTTAATAAAAATAAAGGAAATGTTTTTCTTTAGTGCAGAGTTCATGAATCATTGATATAAAGTTACTAGAGATGATGGAATCTGCCAGGATTTCTATTTGTCAAAATGTGAGAATTTTACAGGGAAATTTGATTTGCCGCAAAGTTATTCTCTGCTAATTGAATCTTCCTCATTATGGGGTCTCTATTGTAATATCTTTAATCTATTGTAACCGTTTGCCCTCTATGGTTCAGCAAGATGGCGGCTGCAGCCGGCTGTCGTTATGTTGAATATGCAATAAAACTTATATTCTGGAGAAAACGGAGTTTTGTACAATTCAAAATTCAATGAGAATTCCAGTCGAATAAATTTCATCATCTTTAATAGTTACATTACAGGAAAGCAATGATGGGGGGATAGTTATATTAGGAAACCCCGAGGTCCGTCACTGCTGTGAGTTATTATCTCTGAGGCCCCAGATAAGCGGAGAGTTCAGATAAACGATGGCCGTGATTTAGGGAAGTGCTGGGATCTGACGCTGGTTTCTCTCTTTTATAATCGGACATTATAGGGCAGAGTCGGACAGTCCACAGTGACGGCCTCCATTCCTCACCGGTCACAGACACTGCGGGAACTTACAGAAACTTTTAGGAAAACTCTGATTCCTGGGATGGAGACTCCACCTGGAGCAAAAAGTGGTATAAATAGCGAGAGGGACGGGGATGGAAGGATCAGACAGGAGATCCACCGGAATATAGAGCGACCAGAAGAAGCAGGATGGTCCTTACAAGAACATCTCTCATCCTTGTGAGCAGGGGTGGATTAAGAGTAGCAAGGGCCCCGGGCAGTTTAGATGGCATGGCCCCCCCCACACACACACACACCTGATGTATCACGTGACTTGTGACATGATCCCCCTTTGATAGATCATGTAATAGTTCATGTGAAATTAATTCTGCACAATATTAATATATTAACCCCTTCGCAACCTTGGGTTTTGTCGTTTTTGCTTTTTCGTTTTTTGCTCCCCTTGTTCCCAGAGCCATAGCGTCTTTATTTTTTGGACAATATGGCCGTCTGAGGGCTTATTTTTTGCGGGACAAGTTGTACTTTTCAACACCATTACTAGTTTTACCATAGCGTGTACGGGAAAACGGTAAAAAAATTCCAAGTGCAGTAAAATTGCAAAAAAAGTCCAATACCACAGTTGTTTTTTATTTATTTTTTTACCACTTTCACTGAATGCTAAAACTGACTTGCCATTCTTATTCTCCAGATCATTACAAATTCGTAGACACCAAACATGTATAGGTTATTTTATATTTAAGTGGTGAAAAAAAATTCAAAAATTTGGTAATTTTTTTTTTAAAAAAATAGCGCCATTTTCCGAGACCTGTAGCGTCTCCATTTTTCGGGATCTGGGGCTGGGTGAGGGCTTATTTTTTGCGCGTCGGGCTTACGTTTTTATTGATAACATTTTGGGGTAGATCCGATGTTTTGATCGCCCGTTATTGCATTTTATTTCAATTTTGCGGCGACCAAAAAACGTAATTCTGGCGTTTAGCATTTTTTTCTCGTTACACCGTTTACCGATAGGATTAATTCTTTTTTTATATTGATAGATCGGGCGATTCTGAACGCGGCGATACCAAATATGTGTATGTGGGTTTTTTTTTTTTATATTTTATTTTGAATGGGGTAAAAGGGGGGTGATTTAAACTTTTATATTTTTTTTATATTTTTAAAAACATTTTTTTTTCACTTACTGCATGCTTCTATAGTCTCCATAGGAGACTAGAAGCAGCAGTTGTCTGATCGTCTCTGCTAGATACAGGGGACCAGCAGATCCCCTGCATATAGCAGAAATGGTCCTGTGCTATGAGCGCCGACCACTAGGTGGCGCTCATAGCGACGAGATCATGACAACCACAGGCGTCTGCTGCAGACCCTGGGTTGTCATGCACGCCCATCGGTTACCCGCGATCACGTGACGGGGTCGCCGGTGGGCGGGGCTTATGACGCGCAACCCAGAAGCGCGCGTTTAATGTCGCTGTCGGAGATTGACAGCGGCATTTAACATGTTAACAGCCGCGGGTGGATGGCGATTCCACCCGCGGCTGTTGCGGGCACATGTCAGCTGTAAGAATCAGCTGACATGTGCTCAGTTCAGTGCGGGCTCAGCGCCGGAGACCTCACTGAACCGGGGGTACGCAAATGTGCGTACTAATACGGCAAGGGTTGGAAAGGGGTTAATTATAATTTTTTTTTTATATTAATTGTATGACTTAATATTGAGCACAATTAAGTATGCTGACATCCCCCTATGTATGTAGGGTCTCATACTGTATAATATGAGCTTTCACATAATCCTCCTATACACAGCAGGAGGCCGCACGGCGCTCCCCCCCAGATACAGCAGGAGGCCGCACGGCGCTCCCCCGCAGATACAGCAGGAGACCGCACGGCCCCTCCCCGCAGATACAGCAGGAGGCCGCACGGCGCTCCCCCGATACAGCCGGAGGCTGCAAGGCGCCCATCGAGATACAGCCGGAGACCGCACGGCCCCCCCCCCCCAGATACAGCAGGAGGCCGCCCGGCGCCCCCCCAGATACAGCAGGAGGCCGCACGGCGCTCCCCCGATACAGCCGGAGGCTGCAAGGCGCCCATCGAGATACAGCCGGAGACCGCACGCCCCCCCCCCCCCCCAGATACAGCAGGAGGCCGCCCGGCGCCCCCCCCAGATACAGCAGGAGGCCGCACGGCGCTCCCCCCCCCAGATACAGCAGGAGGCCGCACGGCGCCCCCCCCCCAGATACAGCAGGAGGCCGCACGGCGCCCCCCCCCCAGATACAGCCGGAGACCGCACGGCCCCTCCCCCCAGGTACAGCAGGAGGCCGCACGGCGCCCCCTCCCCAGATACAGCAGGAGGCCGCACGGCGCCCCCCCCCCCAGATACAGCAGGAGGCCGCACGGCGCCCCCCCCCCAGATACAGCCGGAGACCGCACGGCCCCCCCCAGATACAGCAGGAGGCCGCACGGCGCCCCCCCCGCAGATACAGCAGGAGGCCGCACGGCGCCCCCCCCCCAGATACAGCAGGAGGCCGCACGGCGCTCCCCCCCCAGATACAGCAGGAGGCCGCACGGCGCTCCCCCCCCAGATACAGCCGGAGGCCGCACGGCGCTCCTCCCCAGATACAGCTGGAGGCCGCACGGCGCTCCCCCCCCAGATACAGCCGGAGGCCGCACGGCGCTCCCCCCCAGATACAGCCGGAGGCAGCACGGCGCTCCCCCCCAGATACAGCCGGAGGCAGCACGGCGCTCCCCCGATACAGCCGGAGGCTGCAAGGCGCCCATCGAGATACAGCCGGAGACCGCACGCCCCCCCCCCCCCCAGATACAGCAGGAGGCCGCCCGGCGCCCCCCCCAGATACAGCAGGAGGCCGCACGGCGCTCCACCCCCCAGATACAGCAGGAGGCCGCACGGCGCCCCCCCCCCCAGATACAGCAGGAGGCCGCACGGCGCCCCCCCCCCCAGATACAGCTGGAGACCGCACGGCCCCTCCCCCCCAGATACAGCAGGAGGCCGCACGGCGCCCCCCCCCAGATACAGCAGGAGGCCGCACGGCGCCCCCCCCCCAGATACAGCCGGAGACCGCACGGCCCCCCCCCCAGATACAGCAGGAGGCCGCACGGCGCCCCCCCCCCAGATACAGCAGGAAGCCGCACGGCGCCCCCCCCCCAGATACAGCAGGAGGCCGCACGGCGCTCCCCCCCCAGATACAGCAGGAGGCCGCACGGCGCTCCCCCCCCAGATACAGCCGGAGGCCGCACGGCGCTCCTCCCCAGATACAGCCGGAGGCCGCACGGCGCCCCCCCCCCCAGATACAGCCGGAGACCGCACGGCCCCTCCCCCCCAGATACAGCAGGAGGCCGCACGGCGCCCCCCCCCTAGATACAGCAGGAGGCCGCACGGCGCCCCCCCCCCAGATACAGCCGGAGACCGCACGGCCCCCCCCCCCAGATACAGCAGGAGGCCGCACGGCGCCCCCCCCCCAGATACAGCAGGAAGCCGCACGGCGCCCCCCCCCCAGATACAGCAGGAGGCCGCACGGCGCTCCCCCCCCAGATACAGCAGGAGGCCGCACGGCGCTCCCCCCCCAGATACAGCCGGAGGCCGCACGGCGCTCCTCCCCAGATACAGCCGGAGGCCGCACGGCGCTCCCCCCCCAGATACAGCCGGAGGCCGCACGGCGCTCCCCCCCCAGATACAGCCGGAGGCAGCACGGCGCTCCCCCCCCAGATACAGCAGGAGGCCGCATGGCGCCCCCCCCAAATACAGCCGGAGTCAGCACGGCGCCCCCCCCAGATACAGCTGGAGGCCGCACGGCACCCCCCCCAGATACAGCCGGAGGCCGCACGGCGCCCCCCCCAGATACAGCCGGAGGCCGCACGGCGCCCCCCCCGAGATACAGCAGGAGGCCGCACGGCACCCCCCCCAGATACAGCCGGAGGCCGCACGGCGCCTCCCCCAGATACAGCAGGAGGCCGCACACACACAAACAAACATATACAGACATATACAAAGACAAATATATACACGCATAGGCTGCGTTCCCACTGTGCGTTTTTCAAGCGTTTTTGCCACGGAATTTCCGCAGCGAATGGTCCCTAATGATAATCCTAATCCTAATGATAATGCGGATTATCATTGCGGAAAAATCCGCAGCATGTCCATTCATTTTGCGGACATGCAGTGTAATTGCCGCCATTGACTTGCATTGAATCGCTTAATATCCGTATGACTACATGTGCACATGCGGATATTAAGCGACTCAATGTGCGGATGGTACCCGGGTTTTGAGAAGAGGAGACTCTCATCCAGACCCGGGTACCATAGAACCTGTAAAAAAAAAGAATTTAAAATAAATAAAATAAAGATTATACTTACCTTCCGTTGGCCCCCGGTCTCTTCAGCGATACGTCCGGTCTGTTGTATGCGTCGCGGTGGTGTGAAAGGACCTGCCATGATGTCATTTAGTCATGTGACAGGTCACACGACAGCTGACATCGGCTGTCGCGTGACCTGTCACATGACTAAATGACATCATGAAAGGTCCTTTCACACCACCGTGATCCGCCGAAGACACCGGACGCACCGCTGAGGAGACCGGGGGCCATCGGAAGGTAAGTATAATCTTTATTTTTTACCATTCTCATTCTTTTTTATAACTATTACTTGGTCACACTATATATGCCGGTTGCCGGTTGCATGGATTTATATAGTGTGACCAAGTTGTCAAGCACTTTTCCAAGTGATGCTGAAATCTCTAGGAAAGTGCTTGATAACCCGCATGCATGAATGCTGCAAAAACGCTTGACAAACGCTTCTACCTGGCGGGAAAAGCGCATGCACAATAAGCACGTACAATCCGCATGCGTTTTTCCTGCCAGGGAGAAGCGGAAAAAATCTGCAGCATTTCTGCATGGTGGGCACATAGCCATAAACACATTTGAAACAGAAAAATACATATAAAGAGACATATCACACAATGATATCGGCACACACTGACACATCACTCACCGTCCCCCTGCTCGGCTCCAGTCGTCCAGCTCCTCTCTGGTGGTAAGAAGCAGTGCAGGGCGCACTGCATGACGTCATGCTAGCAGACACTGCCGCGCACAGGGCCGTGTCTTCTAGCTGTGATGCGGCCGGGCCAGCACACGTGCGCACGCACGATATGCAGATATGCGCACACATGCACATGGTACGCAAGATATGCGCACAGACACATGCATACAGGCATACGTACATATCTTACAAACACATAAAACTGTCCTGTCCAGCAGCTCCTCAGGCATGTCTCAGTGCAGGGCCACCAGCGTGTCACAGACATGGCCCTGCTTTCAGAGGGGCCCACTCGCCGTTGGGGCCTGGGCTGCTTCTACAGCATCTGTGTAGGACCTCTAGCGCTGCTTGATTGCCGACACTTCACCTGACATGGCCGTGCGCTGTGCGGTTGAGTCTGGTAGTAATGGCGCGGCAGGGGCAATACACAAGCACAATTATAGGCGCAGTGTCGCCCCAGCCGTGTCATTAATACCAGACACAGCCACACAGCTCACGGCCATGTCAGGTGACGTGCCAGCGGTCCTGCACGGGGGAAGCAGCCCGGACCACAACAGAGAGTGAGCCCCCCTGATGGTCCACAAATACATACACATAGATAGATACACACACACATATACATACATACACACATATATATATATATATATATATATATATATATAATATATATAACAGACACTGCACATGGACTTACCCTTTCTGTACATTATGCAGGTTGTTCTTTCATCTTCCCTGTGAGGCAGCCTCCCCTCCTCTTGGGGCCCGACTGCAGAGTTCTCGGTGTAATTGCTGGGCAGGAGGGGGAGAGCGGAGAGGTAACATTCAGACCCGGGTAGGGGGCAGGGGGAGCAGTGGCCATGCTGTAAGCGGTCTCTGTGCTCTGCTGGAGGCCGGAGCAGGTGGGCGGAGCCTCCTCTACTGCACTTACACAGTCAGCACCTGGTGAGTCATCCTCGCAGCGCCGCGGGACACAGCAGAGCAGATTCCATCTTCCGGCTCCCGGGCCCTCCTGTCACACATTATAATGAGGTCAATCCGGCCACAGGCCCCTGGGAGCCCCGGGCCCCATGGCAGCCCCGGGCGGTAGCCCGGATTGACCTCATTATAATCCGCCTATGCTTGTGAGTATTATAGGGACCATGTTATACTATTGTGTTCAGTAAGGGAGATGATATCCAGAATTCAAATGTTAATTCCAATAGTCTGGAAAAAGTTCCATGATTTATAGCACTTGCAAGTATTTGATAAAATAATAGTTAAAGGAATTTTTCTATGAAGAGGTAAGATTATATTGAATGCTTTTATGAAATCAGAAGAGGAGAAAGGCAGGACTCTGATCCTAAATAGTTATTTTAAAATGATTTTTCAGCTCGGGGTTAATAAAACAGTTTATAAATGAAAAGTTCTATATCTTTCTATTATACTTTGGAGCCGATTCTTTGGTGACTGTTTTTTGCCGAGTTTTTGGTGTTCAGCACCTTTTATTTTTGTTTGTGGCGTATTCATCTTAACATTTACACCTTTTGTTTCAGTCCCTTTTTTATGTTTTCGTCCTTTTTTTGTTTGTTCGCTTCTTTTTTTCGCTACATTGCGGAGTTTAGGGTTTCCAGATGTTTTCGTCTGATTTATCATTTGTGACTTTTCAAAAAATCTTGCCCATATTTTGCAACATTTTAGCAGAACATTCAACTTTTTAAGCTAAAAAGTTGCAAGACAGGTTAAAGTAAAAAGCATTTTTTGATTTTAGCGCAAAGTTGATGAAACGTTTGGGCCATTTTGATGACTTTGGCACATTGAAAACCAAAGGACAAAAAAAAGAAAAAAAATGCAAATGATAAACTGGACCCTTTATGTTTCAATTGCTCCCAATTTTAAGGCTATGTGCCCACGTTGCATTTATGAAGCAGAAAATTTCTGCTGCATAAATGCAAGTCCTCTCCCGGAAAAACGCATGCGGAATTCCGCACGCGTTTATCGCGCATTTTTCGCGCGTTTATCACGCGTTTTCCACATGCGGAATTGCCTTGCGTTTTTTATGCATTGGACAAAGGCAATTCCGCTTGCGGAAACGCAAAATTAAATGACATGCTGCGGATTTTTGAACGCGGCATAAACACTGCGGAAAAATCCGCAGCATGTGCATAGAACTTGCGGAATCCCATTGGGGACCATGGGGTGCGGATATACATGCGTTTTTCAAGCGTTTGCGCTGCGGAAATTCCGCAGAATATACGCTTGAAAAATGCTACGTGGGCACACAGCCTAAAGATATTAGTTTGCTGTCAGTGAATGAGAACACTGCTGTTTCCATTCAGAGGCAGTAAACCTGTCTGTATCTAGTCGAGAAGCGGATACAATTGTATCCAGTGCAGACAATGCTCTGTGAGCAAAACCCCAGACTGATACATTGTAACAAGCTATTAGATTGTGGCTGATATATATTGTGCTCAGGAGCATTTTCTAGACTGGATACAATGTATCCGCTGAGAGCAGGAGCAGCAATGTGCAGGATTACGGCCTCCGAATGGAAACAGAACCGTCCTCATTCACTGACATCAAGCAGAGATCCTGAAGATGGTGAGAGATGAAACACAAAGGGTAATAACACAAAGATGGAGAAGATTTCATTTATTCACTGATTTACCGCTGCTCCCATCACTAGTGGTGACGTTACATTTCTTAAAGAGACAGGACACATAATATTTGTAATTCTCCCTCTAAAGGTAGATAATAGACTCAGCCTTGTTAAAGGGGTTATAAGAAACTGTTTTATATATATATAAAGAAAACAAACCAAGTATTGCTCACCCTCCCCAGGTCTAACTCCAGCTTTCCGACACTGCCTGGTCTGTGCTGATTGTCTGCAGTGCTGACATCAAGTTGACAGCATTGCAACCAATCAGTGAGCTGAACACAACCATGATTGGCTGCAGAGTTGTCGATGTGATGTCAGTGCTGCAGACAATCAGCAGAGATCCGGCAGCAGCGGAGAGCTGGAGTTAGACCCAGGGAGGGGGAGTAATACTCAGTTTGTTTTGTTACAGCCACTGTAGCCCATGATAGTCACTATTCTGAAAGGGGACAACCCCTTCAAGGCAAACGTCATCTGCACAAGACAAGTTTCCCCTCTTCTGTTTGCAATGATGTGAATCATTCTCCATGTTCTCTCCATCTTTCCCTATCTCTCAGGCGGCCGTCCTGGTCTCCTTCAGCTCGTCGGCCTTTCTACCAGAGGAGGATTTGCCCCATGATCAGGAAGGATCTAGGGGTGAAGAGCTCCCTCTAGAGGGCAGACAGAGATGTCCTGGAAGAAGGAACCGGCGCCTGCCGACCAGTATGACAGTGGACACCAGTCTGATTGACAGCAGCTCTATGGACGGCTCGGTGCAGATGGAGGACGGTCCCACCCGCTCTCTGTCCCCCTGGGAATACAGGTAATATCACAACCTGTCACATTACAAGCAGCGCTGAATAGTGATACAGTCCGGTGGAGATTCCCGGAGTCTCCTATAGAAGGACGTCTAGTAAAGTATAGAAAGAAAATAATCTTTTCAGTAGAGTTACAATAGCAGGGAATAGCTTGTCGGGATGTTTTTATAACCCTTTAGTGGAGAATAACGTCTTCCCACCTTCTAGCCGCCTCTCGTTCTTCTTTTCCTGCCTACAAGCTCCCAGTAACCGTTCAGAAATCTCCCCTGTCCCCAAATAGACTTCAGGGGAGGAGGGAGATGCAGCTGCAGTTATTAGGAATAAAACATGAAGGAGAGAAGCTGAGAGCGCGCGGCGCGGCTCTGACATCACCCAGAATAACCTTGTATGGAGGGAGAAACTGGAGATTTATAGAAGACTGAAGAAAAAGCCTCGAGAATCTGCAGGATGAGGACAAGGAGCGCGGACATGGACCAGGTGTTACACAGCTTCTCTCACTGTGTATTTTTATTCCCAGTCTCTGCACAGATCCCAACAGGTTCCCTATCGTCATTGCCGAGGCCGATTGTCTGACTTTTGCTTGTGTAGACGCTGATGGCCATGAAAGTCCAGACCTGATCTCCTTCCCCATCCAGCAGGAGGTGATGGTCCTACGACGGGAGCAGAAAGGCTGCAGCTTCTCCTACAGACTGGAGGGCGAGGTGGTGACTCTGGGCTGCACATGTGTCACACCAACCATCAGCTATTACTGAATACGTGGAAATATGGATGGTGGACGCCTGATTGTCAACTTATAAGATTTCTTAAGAATTTTTTATTTAAATAATAAAATAAAAGCAACTTTAATTTTTTTATAGTGTTATCTCTGGTTACAATAGATTTTGGGGTTTGGTAGTAGCTACTTGTCCATTACACAGGTCCATGTTATGGTGGAAAATACTGGTATCATCAGAGGACACATGCCGTATATTCTCATTGTGTAGGGCCATGCTGCTCCTTCAGGTGTCCTCAAGTTCATATGGAGGCGTCTTTTCTTCTTTAGATTCCAATACAATGTTTCTAGGGAAAGTTCCTCCATAAAAAGAAATCTAATATGGCAGAACGTCTGCTGCTCCGTAATATGAGGGAATCGGTGTGACGCTCTACAGGCGATGGGCAAATGGGCCTTCACCTTAAAGGTTTGGAACAAGATGGTGAGTTATCACTTATCCATAGGATAGGGCATAATTACTGATCGCTTGGGGCCCAATCACTAAAGACCCCACTAATCCCAAATGTGGGCTCCATAATGAATGGAGTGGAGGTCAAGTATGCAGACCCCTCATTATGTATGGGATTGTTGGATTGCCCAGACTAGCGCTCATTCTCAGGATTCCAAGACACGGACAAGATGGCGGATGAGACTATAAATTATCTTGAAAGTTTCTGACATGGCTGAAAATCAGTTTTTTGGCCATTATAAAATACTGTGAGGCCGATATATTAAGACTAAAGTTGTGCACGGACTGAAGTAGCATTACTGGCAGAAGAAACGCCAACGCTCTTGCAGAATTTGACAGGTGGACATAGCCATGTCCCATCCAGTCCCGGCTCCTCTCTAGCTCTGCCCAATTTGGCGGAGTTTCTTCAAACTGCCGAAAAAATTTTTAAAACTTGGAATATTTCTGTACAACTCCTCTTTGCTCAATTTTTTTGAATACATTTCAAAGCAGATTGCGCCAGTTTTCTGATAAAAAAAGCTATGATGAAAGATTTTGGTAAGTCCATTACTACACACCACCAAAAACCCACCTCTCCCAGGGGCTTGCCTATAATAAGTGCAGGGTTTACTGTCTCCTTCGTGCCCTAGAGACTAGGGGAGCCAAAAAGGTCCCTTTGTCCCATATGTAAAGAGTCTAGATTATTACTACTAAAGACCTGTGTCAGTTGGAGGAACTGATGGAGATTTAGCATCTGGGCCCTCGAGCTTCTGGATACATCACTGATCACCCTTATACTAAAATAAGGATATGGCAGCATCATGTTCTGTCTCAGGCTCTGGAAGACGCGTGAAGGTAAGGAGTAAAATGGGTTCTGAGGAAAGCAGGGAAATCCTGGAGAAAACCTTCTGCAGGTGACGACTCGTGAGCAGATTTATCTTCCAGCAAAGCGAGAACTCAGACCGTAAAACCAAAACTACACAGTATGGACTGAAAAACAACAATGTGGTGGGGTCACTGACCAAATCAACCCAATAAAGGACGCGTGGATAAACCTGAAGCTTAAGTGAGGATTGGGGAACATGGCAGGGATTGTCCAGACCTATAGACTTATCCAGGACTCAAGACAATGACTGCCAAAAAGTCCACCAATGTCTTCACTTACGTGTGTCTATGTTATGACTCTTTCAGGGTCATCTATTTGGTCTCCGACATGTCTCCTGGTTCATGTATTGCCCGTATTGTGTTATTATATAAAACGCTGGGTCATTGAGAGGAAGAGGAGCCGGAGCTATAATGTGCACCAGGGCTAAGGGACATTTAGGCCACGTGAGCGCAACATGCAGCCCGGGCTCCACAGTATGTAGATGGCCGTGCCACACTCTCTGCCCTGAAGACCTTGTGAGATCCAGGTCAGCACCCGCTATCGACTGCTCCCATGTATCTTCTCTGGCTTGTGGCTTAAAGTGATGCCCAGAATGGACAAGACAGCGCTAATGGCACACAATGTGGCTAGCATGGCATAAACGGCAATGTTATGGAGGCACTGTGTGGCTGACACTGTTATGGGGGCATTGTGTATGAACTGGTCAGTCATCAACACTGGAGGTCCTATGTAAGTAGATCCCACCATTCACCAGGCACCTAAATCAGAGGAACGTACCGCCCCCTACTCCAGGTAGAAAAATGTAAAACCGTCCATGTTGTTAATATTGTGTAATATAAATGATTTTCCTGCATAAGTTGCTGAATATTCTTTATCATTTGCTGTTATAAATTTGTTATTAGTCATTATTACAGGTGGAGATTGTCTTACTGACCCCACAGCCCTAGTGAGAAGGGTGGTCTCAGAAGTGATCACTAGAATACAGAAGGTTATGTGACAGTGGGTATGTGACCCCTGGGCTCCCCAGGACGCCCAGCACCGAATCCAACTGGTCCCTGTGCATAACACTTATGTAGAGCCATATTAGGTAAAAAGGTCCAAGTCTATGGATAAAATCTATGGATCAGAACATGTTTTTTCTACATTGACCGTCATTCTTAGGTGTAACAGAATCACTGGTCCTCGCCTACACTTTTGGTTGAGGTTTAGAGGATTAATGGGAGACAGGTAACAGATATTCTCCTGTTTGGAGCCCACCCATCAAACATGTATAACGTATAGTACTGACGCCCCATAAATGTCTATTAAATCCAAAGGGACATTAATCAATTTGAAAGTTTTATTTTTAAATTAAGAATTGCATGGAAGGACGAGAAGATGTTCTTGGAGGAACCTCCTTCTTCAGCAGATGTTCCTTGCTGGTCAGGAGGCCACATGTAGATGGTGCCAGTCCTTCCATACAGGTACAGCATTGATGGTGGATGTGCTGTACTTTCCTCAGGGCGCTAGACGTGGCGGTTTTCTGCCCTCGCGATGTTTATGGAGCCGCGGTGACAGACACCAAATAAGCAGCTTTCTCGGATGGAGTGAGCAGCCCTGGATAGTCCACGCCGGCAGGATGAGATCACCCGGCGGAAGAGAGAACCTATGAGAAGAGACGTAACACTGATGTCAGTAACAGGACTCCATATCAGAGGACACGGCTGTGCGGTCACTGTGGCCGGACGGCAGAGGAATCATCCATACACAGGTGACCCTTATTAACATGACATTACTTGTAATGTGCCGCAGTGTTGCCTTATAATCAGTTATATAAACCTCAGCGTAACATTGAGGCCATAAAGGGGTCAGTATGGGCCATATGGGGCCGTGGGCGCAGGATTCGGGTCAGTTTGGCAGAAGACTAAAAGGCCCCTTATAACTTTTAACGCATAAAAGAATGAAGATTTTTACAGAATTAACTGCTCATTGTTTTATAGGGAGAAAAAAGTAGTAATTTTCTGATACTTTATGTGCACGTTCACATTACACGTTTTGATCATAGGCTGTAATAGGATGTCATATAGACCTGTACACACCTGACAATGGGGAGGACTCGCTGTCCTTAGCAGTAAAACACTGCTTGTCTACATCAGATTTGGAAGGGGAAGATTCTTGCTGCCTGTTTGGTAGAAGAAAAACATATAAATTACAAGTAAAAACAATAAGAACACCCGTCTGCAAGGCCGGTTAGGACATTTGGATAACATGGAGGAGGCACCCTGCTCAGGACCCACTTCTATCACTAAGAATGGAGAATCGCTAGTAATATTGGCCTGTAATGAGTTGGAAATGATTGACTGGTTGCAATGATCGGCTGTTATCGCCAGCGTTATCACAAGCCAGAACCACAGTGATCATCAATCATGGGGTGGTGGCGCTGGATATAGTGCTGAGTTACACTTATCTTACAGTTGATCTTCTGATATATCAGATCCAAACCCTATAATAATAATTTACTCACATGTCTGAGTGTTTTGCACTCTCTGGGGAATACACTGGAGGTGGCTTCAGTTCTTCATCGTTCATCACCCTGGTATTGGTGGAACAGAGCTAAAACATAGAGAAAAATAAAATAAATATCTATTTAAACTTTATTTTAATTATAGGTTTTATAGATCTTACCGGTCACACTTACTTTAGAAAGCCTTTGAGACGATGATATAAAGTTCAGGCTTTCTGGCCAGACATTGTCCTCACTTGTGTCTCCCTCATCTGAATCAATATGTTCATAATTGCTACATTGAGCTGCAAGGTATAAGTGTTATTAGAGATTATTGGTATAAGACCCGGTCACGGAAAGTCACCATTTTATCACTAATAATGATGGGGACTGGTTGTCACATAAAATGAAAGACAAGACACACAACAGATGACGTCTAATTCTACTTACGGTCAAAGTAGCCAGTGTCCTCTTCTGACTCAAAGTCAGGAATGAAATGTGGCTCCATACTTAGAAGACTGTCAAAGTCTATGCCACATAGGAATGGATGCATTTTGATCTCTTTAGCTCCTCCTGGGAAAGGAAGACAATAAAAAGTGATATAGACATTATCAGACAGACAGCTCCATATCTGAACAGTTTATGTTACTCTGAACTAAAGACGTAACAGAGCTGATGTGAAGAAAAGTTGCTGAAAGTCAGAGCATGAAGTAAGGGAATGGAAAAGCAGGTAAAGCAGAGAACCTCAGTGCTGATCCTCAGGGGCGTGATCATTTATCTGGTCACAGATGTGTAATAATTCATTATTAATACTATTATATACATTACCTGTCCCAAGTCTATGTGCCGGATCTTTTCTGAGCAGCTCAGTGATGATGTCCTGAGCATCAGGTGGAGGAGTGCGATTATCAAATGTCCAAGTTATCTCATCTGTTATATTAAAAGAAAATGTTACAGAAAATTAAACCTCTTCATTTACTTTATTAAAACAAAAATCTTTTGGATTAACACAACAAGTAGCTAAACCACAGAACCAATCTAAGCAAATAACAATGACACCACACCGCATCCAGATTATTTTACTTACCCCTTAATATACTGCAGTAAGTGTCATATTTGGAATCCCCATGAAATGGTACACGGAATAGAAGGAATTCGTGTAGGATGATCCCTACCGACCACCAGTCCACAGGCCGCCCATAGCCTTCCTGTAAGATGACTTCAGGGGCGATGTATTCAGGGGAGCCAGCAATCTGGAAAGCAACAGAAGAAGGAGATGAGGAGCTGAGAAAATAATTGTGACGAATAACATCAGAGGAAAACGTTTTCTAGATGAGAAGATATCAGAGAAGAAGAAATAGATGAGAAGAGTAAAGAACAAGATCCTGTAAGTAAAGCCGACCTCATCATCACGGAACTCTCTGGTGACGTCCTCGGTTGGAGCCTTGTAGGTTTCTGATGTTGGTCTCATGAGGCCGAGTTTGGAAAGTCCGAAGTCCGTGACTTTAATATGACCAGATGCCGATACCAGGAGGCTGTGAAAAAACAGACGGTGTCAGCCCCAAGTAATAACCCATAGACTTTATGACAATCTCTAACTTTCTTCCTCCTAGAGGGGGCACTTACTTCTCAGGCTTCAGGTCTCGGTGCACCACACCAAAGCTGTGCAGGTATTCCACAGCCAGGACTGTTTCTGCAATGTACTTTCGGGCCAAGGGGACAGGTAAAGGTCCATAGATGTTCATAAGACTGCCACAGTCTCCTCCTACAGGAGAAAGCAAATATGACAGGAGAGGGTTTGTTACAATGTAAATGACACATGATGCGTGTGAATGAGAAATAAGCGGAGACATTGGGGCAGGATGTCACACATAGAGATATACTGTGTAATAATGCAAAAGAAAAACAATGGAGCATACCCTAATAGTAACTAGGACTGCGCTGAATGTCTATGAAGCAAAACCACAAATGTGCAAAAGCTGCAGAAATAAGTGCAAGGAAACAACGTCCCATATAAAAATGTGAAGCTATACTATGTATATTACAATAAATAACCTAAATAAATCTATAATTGATAGAAGGTGTCAGCCGTCTCATAGTATGGTGTAATATAACCTGACGGAGTATGAAACGCTTGTTGCAGCGCGGTACTCATACTTTTTTTCTTAAATATAGCTATCCACTCTCCTTCATGGCTGGATATTACCATCAACAAGAATATATTATATATACTAACCCATCCTATGAGATTGCTGACATCTTCTATGATTTATAGATTTATCTCGCTTATTTATTGTAAGACACTATACTTTTGTGGCCGTATTAGTATCCCTTTTTTCTATGAGTTACCTTGTTAGTTTAAGTTATTTATTCCATGGGACTAATAAAGATTCATATTTTTATATAGGGGGTTGTTTTATTGCATTTATTTGTACAGCTTTTGCTCATTTGTGGCTTTGCTTTATGTACTGTACAATGTAGAGCGTATACTATATACTGCAGAGCGACCCTATACAAAAAGACAGAGCTGGGCTTCATCTACGAGCCTCTGGTTCATTTCTCTATGAAATGCTCATCTACCGTGGTTCCCCGAAAATAACAACTACCCCGAAAATAAGCTCTAGCATGATTTTACAGGATTTTTGGAGTATGCTTGAAATATAAGTCCTACTCCAAAAATAAGCCCTAGTTACAGTCAGGGCCAGCATTAAGAGGGGGGGGACTTGGCAGTTGCCCAGGGCCCGCACTCTTTAGGGGCTCCCAACATTTCTATTCCGAGGTTAAGACTGCTTAAGGACCTTTGGTGACATCATGGTCATGTGACCATGATGTGACCATAGGTCCTTTAACTACAAGAGAGTCTAGATGAACTGAAGGGGAGGCAGGCTACTGTGTATCATTTATGCTGTGTGTGTATAGGCATGTGTATGTATGTGCTGTGTGCATGTACGTATCTATGTATGTGCTGTGTGTGTATATACATCTGTATGTGCAGTATATGTGTGTATAAACATGTGTATGTATGTGCTGTGTGTGTATATACATGTGTATGTATGTGCTGTGTGTGTATATACATGTGTATGTATGTGCTGTGTGTGCATGTACAAATCTATGTATGTGCTGTGTGTGTATAGGCATGTGTATGTATGTGCTGTGTGTGTATATACATCTGTATGTGCAGTATATGTGTGTATAAACATGTGTATGTATGTGCTGTGTGTGCATGTACATATGTATCTATGTATTTGCTGTGTGTGTATATACATGTGTATGTATGTGATGTGTGTATGTGCAGCGTTTGTGTGTATACAGTTGTGCTCAAAAGTTTACATACCCCGGCAGAATTTTTCTTTCTTGGCCTTGTTTCAGTGAATATGAATGATCACAAATAAACTTTTTCTCCACTCATGGTTATTGGTTGGGCGAAGCCATTTATAGTCAAACTCAGCAAATACTGGAGGCAAATTTGCACTCATCAGCACGGAAGCTGCGGATGGGACGTACTTGGACGTTCCAACATGACAACGATCCAAAACACAAGGCCAAGTCGACCTGTCATTGGCTACAGCAGAACAAAGTGAAGGTTCTGGAGTGGCCATCTCAGTCTCCTGACCTCAATATCATTGAGCCACTCTGGGGAAATCTCAAGAAAGTATTTCATGCAAGACATCACAGGAATTTACAGGAACTGGAGGCTTTTTGCCCAGAAGAATGGGCAGCTTTACCATCTGAGAAAATAGAGAACCTCATCCACAAAAGACTTCAAGCTGTCATTGATGTTAGAGGGGGCAATACACGGTATTAAGAACTGGGGTATGTGAACTTTTGATCAGGGTCATTTGGATGTTTTTGGTTGTCATTAAGATTTAAAAAGAGAAAACACAGGAGTTTGACAATAAATGGCTTCACCCAACCAATAACCGTGAGTGGAGAAACAGTTATCATTCATATTCTCTGAAACAAGGCCAAGAAAGGAAAAATTCTGGCGGGGTATGTAAACTTTTGAGCACAACTGTACATGTGAATATGTAGTGTGTGTATGTGCAGTGTGTGTGTTTGATGACATAGTTATATTTGAAAAAATGTTTATTTTTTTCAAGAATAAATGTGGATTGTTGTGCATGAGGAAAACAATAAGACATCCCCTGAAAAACAACGAACCCATCTCTCACAGCAAAAAACTATAGACCCTGTGTTATTTTTGAGGAAACATGGTGCAAACTGTTAAAATTCAGTCAAATCCTCCTTTCTCCATAGTGGAGATTTCTGCCATGCTCAGTGAGGACATACCCTGAAGACTTTCACAGACAAATTCATTTTTCTGGCATGTTGATAACAGATAACTTATAGTAAAAGCAGTGTGGACATGTAACCATCTATGTGGTCACATTCTGCTTATGGAGAAGGTCCTAGAGATGAGCAGACCAGCGCTGGATATAGATACGATGGATATGTCCTACCTGGTACATACTCCATGACCATGCACAGATGACGTGTAGTTGGAAAGGAGCACAACATGGAGGCCACGAAGGGACAATCTGCGAATGTTAGGATGTCCCTCTCTAGAAAGGCCCGTTCAAGTCTTACTGGATCTTTCAGCTTCTGCTTGTCCAGTTTCTTCATGGCGTATAACTGTTTGGAGTCTTTTTGGCGCACTAAGTGGACGGTTCTGAAGAGGAAGAAAATCGGTGGTTTATAATGTATTCTTACTAACAGTCTGTCTATAGACCTCATCACATCTCCTGTACTAATGGTGAATACTAGATATGCTGCCATCGCTATATAGATGATCTCCACTGGGAGGTCCTCATCCATGCCCCATCGTAAATGAACTGAATAATGACAATTAGATGTGCACAGAAGAGATGAGAGAATTAATTACAGTGAAATAGAATTCTACTCATATTTTACAAAGATCTGTATTCACCAAAATGGCGATTTTATTTTGTAATTTGCTTCCTCATGGATTCAGCAAAATGATGAGCAAGTGGACACTATTTTCTAAGCCTTAAAAGGCCTTCAAAATGTTAAAAAAAAAACACATTCTTATCCTCACCTCTCCGGCCCCTCTGCCTCAACTGCCTGGTCCGCACTTTCAAATCTCTGCTGCCAGTGCAGAAGTCCAAACATGTCTAAGGCTGAGACAGGACTTCTGGCATTGAGGAGGCCTAGGAGGATTCTGCACAAACGCATGAAAGGTCACGGTGTCGTGGAGTTGGGAATCTTCATGAGCTTGCATAGAATCCTCCTGAAGCTCCTCAAAACTAGAAGTTCTGGCCCAGCGTGAGCAGCGGCAATCTGAAGATGTGGTGAGAACTGGACGGATGTTGGTAAAAAGCAGAGGGGTCGGAGAGGTGAACAGTGAGGTCAGTATAAGTCTATTGTCCACTTTTTACATCTTACACTTATTAGTCTCTGGGGTCTGGAGAGAACCCAGACCATAACAAAAGACATACAATTTGTGAATCACATTTCCCAGGAAAGTCTGCATGAACAGGCGAATGTGAATTATGCCAGATCCGCTCTTCTCTAGAGAACAGGGATGTGGACTCCAATAATTCCTCTATGGTAACACTGTACGGGCACAGAGACAGAGGGATCATCATAAGGAGCCCTAGAAAACATATATTATGCCGACATCAAGCTCACCCAAAAGCTCCACAGCTGAACTGTTTGATCTGTTTGTAGTCGCTCTTACAAGGATTTCTCCCTGGGTTCAATGATCCGATCAAGGCCTAGAAATAATAAGAAATGGCATTAAAGCATAAAATCTGCAGAAAGATAACATCAGTGGATGCCGGACCCCCACAGACACCATTATATATAGGGTATATCCCCCATACACAGACATCACTGTACTGCAGGGGAGGAGACGGGAGATCACACAGCGGGGGCAGGAATAATAATGCCGCCATCACACACAATAGATCTGATCTACATGAAGAATAGGGATATCCCCTCGTCATATGGGGGATAATATTATATGTGTAATTCACCCCCGTTACCTGATCATACACAGACATCTCCGCTGATACTTACACTGACAGATTCCTGGACCTCGGGGGTCTCACATATTCCACCTTCAGTAATTGCCGGGACAGATATTCCTATAATAATGAGGAAACTTTTCATATTAGACGATATCAGTACATAATATATAACATCCATATTAAGAAGGAGATGAGACGGGCTCTGTACACGGTGTAATACTGGTATATGGGATTCTGCACACAACGTATATATTTATGGCTCCTCCATAGATGGATATTCTGGACCGTAAATGGCCATTGTTCAGGATCTGATTCATCCTAGAACAATTACATGATCGGGGACCTAGGAGCCTCCTTGTACATGATGGAGAAGAGCACAGAGGAGAGAAGCAGAATTACCTGCGCCCCCTCCATTATAGTCTATAAGGGGCTCCGGAGCCGTCACCGGCCTCATACAGAGGATGGAGAGTAAATCTACATGTTCTCTGCCGTTCCCTATAATATCCAGATAGGTGAATGTAAGAATATTAGATGATTGCTCACCTTCCATCAGATCAGTGTTCAGCCCCTGCTGACTGGTATTAGGGTCCGGGATAGTCAGGTTTTCCCCCTCTTCGGAGTCACCTTCTGATGTTTCCTGATGGGTTTAATATGTGCAATTAATATAACATTTCACAAATACTAAATTACCGTATACAGTCCATCCTCGACTTATGAACTTCTGACTTACAAATGACTCCAAGATACAAAGGGTTGATGTTGAAAAAAAAGCTAATATTCATCCTCCAGTCCTTTCCACTGTCATGTGCCGTTTATCTGGTCTCTTTACTATAGTCTAGGACTTCCGGCCGCATTCAGGACCCAGAGGTCACTGTTCATCATAAGGTCATAAGGATGAGGCTGGAAGTCCTGCCCCATAGTGAAGAGGCTGGAAATGTGGCACACTATGATGGAAAAAGGAGGACCGGGTGGCGGGCAGCGAGCAAAAAATTATTGTTTTTTTTTTACCCTGTTTTAACTTATATACAAATTTGGGTTACAAACAAACCTATAGGATTTATCTAGTTTGTGACAAGGGGACGACCTGTACATAAGTCAGGAAGTACTAAACCAGGACCTAGGGGATAAGCTCAGTATTGGACGGACTATGCAAAAGGCAGGAAGAACTAAACCTGGATCTACGGGACAATCTCAGTATTGGATGGACCATACACGGCCGCTCCCTCCAGAAAATCCACATGAATTTGTAAGGGACTTGTATCTACAGCTGTTTTCTAATAACTTCTATTATCAGAACTGCAGCATTAACAAGATGGAAGATTGTGATGATGGAGTGAGACAGAGACGGAAACACAACCTCTGCAGCCGTAGAGACAGGCGGCCATAGAATATCCTGCACCTCTGACATCATAAATCTGCCCCTCTGCTGTATGACGGCTAATCTGGAGAAGATCAGACCAGGACGTGTGATATAGAAGGTGATGGATCCTTACCAGACGCTCCAGTGAGCCGGCCGGACGCTCCAGTACATACAGGACATTTTGGGCCAGTTGTATAATAAAGGCCAATTCTCCACTTGAGGATTTTTCTTCAGACTATAAAGATGGAAAGAAATAGAAAGGGAAAATCATGAGAGAACATGGAGGAGGCCGGTTATGCCACCACTTTACTCCTGCGATCTACTCTACAATTACTACATATCTGGTGACTTGGTGCCAGTTGTCTATAATATAATCAGGGATGTGTCCGTCTGTCCGAAGCCTCTATAGACTGCGCCTGCACAGTCTGGCCCCAGACAGAAGAATGCATCCAGCCATTACAGGTGACAGATAAGATGAGTATATGGCACTGGAGATCGCAGTATGCGTAGGCACTGAAGGCATACTGCGTTCAGAGCCTACGCATACCTAGGCCGGGGGAGGAATGCAACGTCGGAATCGGCGCTTGTGCATAGCGCGCTATCTGGCGCCATTTTAGTGAAAGCAGATTTGCAGTGTGTCTTCAATAAAATGACACTGGACAGCGCTGTATGCGCACGCGAGTACTCTGGCGCCTTTTTGTTGAATACATGCGGTAAATGTGTCTTCACTAAAATGGAGCCAGATTCCGATTGTCATTTCAGGAAAATAACACAGGTGACGCGCTTCCGGGGAGCGATGGAAAGGTGAGTAGGATGGGTAGCACATAACAGGATGGGGGAGCAAGATGGGGGAGCACAAAACAGGATGGGGGAGCACATAACAGGATGGGGGAGCACATAACAGGATGGGGTGCACATAATAGGATGGAAGAGCACATAACAGGATGGGGGCAGCACATAGGATAAGGGCAGCACATAACAGGATGGGGAGCACATAACAGGATGGGGTGCACATAACAGGATGGGGAGCACTTAACAGGATGGGGGCAGCACATAGGATAGGGGCAGCACATAACAGGATGGGGAGCACATAACAGGATGGGGAAGCACATAACAGGTTGGGGGCAGCACATAACAGGATGGGGGCAGCACAAAATAGGATGGGGGAGCACATAACAGGATGGGGGGGCAGGATGGTGGAGCACATAACAGGATGGCAGAGCACGCAACAGGATGGGGAGCACATAACAGGATGGGGGAGCACATAACAGGATGGCAGAGCACGCAACAGGATGGGGAGCACATAACAGGATGGAGGAGCACATAACAGGATGGGGTAGCACATAACAGGATAGGGGAGCATATACCAGGATGGGGGAGCATATACCAGAATGGGGAAGCAGGATGGGGGAGCATGGACGAGGATGGGGGAGCATGGACGAGGATGGGGGAGCATGGACCAGAATGGGGGATCATGAACCAGGATAGGGGACCATATACCAGTAAAAATGCTCCCCACCCGGGCGTAGAATGGGTTCAATAGCCAGTATACTATATTACTGTCGGCCTAAAGAACAATTTTATGTAAATAAACTTATATTCCATCATTATTACTTTTATATGTTTTGTGCAGATTTCTGCTACTTACCTGTTGCACCAATGTCCTGATGTTCTTCTGTAAATGCTCAAGATATGCTGAGCTCATACGACCTTGCTGGTATTTGGTCAGGCAGTCTCTCACTAGCTCCATAACCAGTCGGTAAGTGAAGCTGAGGACGCCATCGGGTAGTGGTAGCACAATGTCAGGGGCATAGGTGGTAAGAATCCCCTGCAGCAGTGCTAGCACCTGAAAATTGTCTGAAGGAATTTCAGACATTTCAAATAAATCCAAATCGCAGTCAGTAAATCACTAGCTATGTAGTTAATCACCAACAACAATGACACCGGAATGTCAAAGTGACACTGTAGCTGTAAACACTGGCACAAGTATTGTTGGTGCATTATGATGTCATAATAGCAGTGATATCATCACGGAATGTTGAGATGTTACCTTATATGGAGCTTCTCTCCATAAAAGTTAGTTGCCTAGCAACACAAGCAGCATCATCACAGGCTGAGCATCAGTACCAGGTGCAGGCATGGAGGAAAGAGCTGTGGGGGCTTTACTCCTCTGACCAGCGGGGAGATTTTTATGTTTTAAATTCAATCATTTACATCTGTTCTACATAATAAAAAATATATCATTTCTATAAGAAATCCAGATTCAGATGCTAAAAGAAGTATATTTACTGGTGGATCAGAGACTGCAGCTCAGAGGCCCACACCTCCCCCCACATCCGCTTCCCAAGATAGGGGTCTGTGCACAGCTCTCCGCAGCAGCCAGCAGCCAGGCAGCATTATGTGGTGAGTATGGCAGCGCTGCAGTGCTGAAATCAGCAGGTCTGCGGCAGCACGGTATGGCATAGTGCACCTGGGACCTATGGGATCTTCAAGGGTTTGTTCAGCGCCGCGTACTTCCATACTGGGAAGTGAACAGCGCTGATGACATCACATCTACAGATACATGATGGGACGGTGTAAGTGTGGCCGCCATCATGCCTGTGACTTGGTAGGTTCCTCAGACGGCAGCTCACTCACCTCCCAATGTGGAAGGAAGCGGCCGGAAAATCCTTTTAGTCTATAAAAAAAATTAAGATTCCACCAATTCTTGCAGACAATTTTTTTTGTTCTTCTCACCTCAGAAAAAAAAACAAATGATGAAAACATCTCATGTACCGCGCACTGTTACCCATAAATATTGAAGCTCGTTCCATTGAGCTCCTGGTCAAATCTAAACAGAAAAATGAAAGTTATGGGTCAATGAGTAAAACAGCAAAATAAACTGGATATCTGTGTAATTGTATCAACCTGCAGAATAAAGTTAATTTGTCTACAGTGAGCGGCAAAAAAGAAGGAAAATAAAAAAGTGATGGAAGATTTATTTATTTATTCATCGTCACTCATATCATACCATTAAAAAAGAAAGAAACTGTAGTGGTGGTGAATTCTGATGTCATAATAGCGGTGATGTCATCATGGAATCTTGTGATGGAATCTTATATGGAGCTTCTCACCTTATAAGGAAGTTGCCTAGCAACAGTGAAGATGGTAAAACCATAGGGTGAGCATCAGTGCTTGTATGTAAGAGGGAGCTGTGGGCACCGGGCTCTTCTCATCAGTGAGGGGATTTATAAATATATTTATTAATATCTGTATACACAATAAAAATCATAATTACGTATTTATAAGAAATCCGGATTCAGGATCTAAAAGAAGTATCTTTATCTGGGGGGTCCAGGGAATGAAGATCAGAAGCCCACGCCTCACCATCTCCCCCAATCTCCCAAGATGGGGGTCTCTATTACAAATATAACCCTGCCTGACATTTGAGAAAATCTAAATTTTGTTAATTATTACTAATTTTTATTACGAAACAGAAAAAAAGAGTCGGAATCAGGAGAATTCAGGGATGTTTAGATATTTAGCTCAAATTTTGAGCAAGTGACAGATCCTCTGTAATCTTGGTGAAAAAAACACTAGTCCTAATAAATCTCCTCCTACGTTCTCCGATCACCACCATATTTGTATTCCAAGAGCCTCAAAGCACCGGAAAGAGAAAGTAAGTGAAGAATCAGGCGCATTCTAATCTGTAACCATGGAGACACATAGGCTGCATAAGAGCTGTATACACTACACAAGATTTACAAATTTGTTTCATTTTTTATTTTAAGGAACCAAGTAAAAAAAATACTGTAAAAGATCTTCTAACAACTAGAAATGATTCCAGGATTGTCTTTCCACTATATATACAGTATATACTCACAACACAAAGGTTAACTAATAGTTTTAATGATTTTCTGTAATAAATATTTGTATAAATATGAGAAACATTTATGTAAAAATACAACAAATAATAATAAAAATTTCAATTATAAAACAAGAAATACGTCTTATAATAATATTACTCAGCGATTTATAAAAATAACAAAGTTCTTGTCGCTGCTGCTCCTGACGACCAATCAGATTTCTGCCGTTTTGCCTCTTGCAGTGCGGAATCGATGGCTGGAATCTGACTGGTTGCTACGGGCAACACTTTCATTATTCTCTACACTGTTTGTGACGCACCCCTGGGCCTACTTGGTGTAGCGTTGCGCACGCGGGGACTACCCGGAGCCGGGCCTGTTGGGGGTAGTAGTCTCGTGGCGGTGACCCGGTCCGTGCCCAGGGAGTCAGACTAAGTGGCGGTATATTAGCAGTAGATGTAGGACGACTACGCCACCCGTTGAATGCAGCTATGGAGCTGCTGCTGCAGGGCAGACCGCTGAGGCCGGTGGTAGGATAGTGCAGCGTAGATGGTATAAACCCCAACGGGAGGGGTATGGCCTCAGGGCAGCCGACGTGGATGATGGGGGTAGCAGGAACCACTCAGAGACAATGCGGTGTAGTTCAGGGTCTTTACTGGTGACAAAGATAGACCCTCCCGGAGTACTGGCTAGCGGTCGGGGCCTGGTCAGTCCTTGAGCAGATGGGATCCCCCTTGGCCAGGCGGAGTTGTAGGCCTCCCCAACTAATTGTACTCTTCTGGCTTCCTTGCTAGAGGCGGGTAAAGGTAGCCCACGTCCCCGAGTGTACCGTGTGGTGCTCACCCGTATGGCCGGTGACTCGGGGCCTTCTAGTGGCTTCCGCTCCACGACGGCGGTGCTGGTCCCACGCGTGTGACCGTGCCTTCGGGTTTCTTGGCCAGAGGACCTGAAATCCCCTGCCGGGCGGTTTCTGCTGCTGGGTCTGGGTTAATCCCCACAGCCTCGGACTCCGGGTCCGGTGGTAACTCTTCAATCAGGGCGAGCTCTTCAGCTGCCAGCCCCTGATTCCTTTTAGCACTGCTCCCACAGAGCTCCTGATCTCTCTTTCCTATAGCTGCTTCTCTTCTTCTCAACTCTTCTTCTCCCTAACCCTGCCTCAGCCCCAGCTTTATATAGGGGAAGTTCTTCCCCTCCCAGGACTGGGCAGGAGGTGTGGCATGCATAGGATTCCTGACCAAGAGACCTCCCACCTGCTCTCAGACATAACATTGCTATTACTGTGGAGACCAGACCCCTGGGGTGCCACATTCCCCCCTAGTGAAAGTTAGTACTCCGGGACTAAACATATTTTTGTAACATAACAAATTACAAACAGAAACAACGCAATAAAGAAAAACATTAGGATGGTCACGGCGTGTCCGCAACCGGGTGTAACTTTTGAGGAAAACAAGGGTGTCCATTTCACCAAAAACAGGGAGACGTAACCAGGTAGGGGTCTGTCCTGCCCCGAGTCCTTAACAGTCTTTCAGTCCGTCCTGGGTTACGCTCCAACTATATGCACAAAGGATTCCCGGTAAATCCACCAAAGACTCCTATAAATAACTAGAAACACATAATTATACACAAGCAACAATAAACAGATAAACATTAATAAAATAGCTTGAACATTTAGATCCTCCACCGTATGGGCAACTGGCCTCTAGTGACCCTAGTGGACCTACGGAGCTGGCTGACTGGTCCTGAGCTACAGGGTATAGGAGCTGTCAAGGGTAAACTGGGCAGCCGTCTACGGACTCTTTGGCTCACTAGGGGTATGGCAGGCTCACTATAAGCAGAGGGTTGATTCTCCTGGTCTGCTTGTGTGGGGTCTTCTGCCTCCTGGACCGGCTGTTCTTCCAGCTCCACCTGTGTCTCCGTAGGCACTTGGGATGCTGGTTGGAGGAACGTGAGGACGGGTACCACAACAGCACCATTGACTTGAGTCCAAGACCGAGGGAAGTCTCCGAGCACAGTACTAACCATATCTTCCCTTTCCTCTACGGGTCGAGGGTCTTCTTGTTCCTCTTCAGGGTTCCGTAGCTGTTCAGGACACTTCTTCAGGTGATCCCGGGATACAATGGCTGTGGTTTCCCCTCCGTCTTTACTGATTGTACAGATCTTTGGGTTGTTGTGGCTTGAGGGCAGTACGGTGTACGGGTCCTTCTCCCACTGGTCGTCCAACTTGTGGAGCCGTCTTTTCCTCTTCAAGACCTGCTCTCCGGGCACCAGGGGAACAGCGGGAGCATACTGGTTGTAAGTTTTCTCCTGTCTTTCCCTAGCTTGACAGAGACTTCGCTCCACGCTCTCCTGTACTTTCCGGTACTGCTGCTGCCTCTCTGTGTCCCAGTCTGCTTCTGGTGAAGTGTCCTCGGGTGTCAGGACTCCCATCTCCAGATCAACAGGAAGCTTACCAGGTCTCGCCCTCATTAGGTAAGCCGGGGTACAGTTGGTGGAACCTACAGGGATGTGGTTGTATAGGTCCACCAGGTCGGGCAGCTTTTCAGGCCACAGACTACGTTCTTCCAGGGGCAATGTTTTCAGAAGATCTATCACCACCTGGTTCATTTTCTCACAAAGTCCATTAGTTTGCGGGTGATAGGGTGTTGTTCTTATCTTCCGGCAGCCATACAGGGTGCAGAACTCCTGGAAGACTTCCGCTTCAAAGGCAGGCCCCTGGTCCGTCAGCACCTGCTCCGGGTATCCGTGCGGACGGCAGAAGTGCTGCTGGAAGGCTCTAGCTGCTGTTTGAGCCGTTAAGTCCTTGACGGGGACGACAACCAAGAACCGGGAGTAGTGATCCACGATGGTTAACGCGTAGACGTAGCCACTTCTGCTTGGGGTCAGTTTTACATGATCCAAGGCTACCAGTTCCAACGGCTGTCTGGTGATGATGGACTGCAGGGGAGTCTTCTGGCTAGCACGGTCCCTCCTTCTTAGGTTGCATGGGCCACAGTCTCTGCACCACCTCTCGATGGTTCCTCTCTTGCCTACCCAATGGAACCGCCCGCGCAGCAGGAACTCCAGCTTCTTCCATCCGAAGTGCCCAGCTCCGTCGTGGTATGCCTCCATCACCATAGCTGCGTCTCTTCTTGGCACCACTACTTGCCAGATTAGTTCATGCGTCCGGGAGTTAACCATTCTGCGGCACAACTTCCCCTTGTAAAGGAACAGTCGACTCTTCTCAGCCCACAGTTGCTTGGCTTCCTCCGGAACGTCTGGGTCAAGGCGTGCATCTGGCCGAGTCAGCATCTCCTTTACCAGTCGGACGGCAGGGTCACTGTCTTGCGTCTCCGCCCAGTTGTAATGAGGTAATGGGTTGAACGTAGCGGATTGCTTACTCCTTACACGGTGGGAATACTGGATAGTCCCATGACGGTGGAACGCGGGGAGTTCAACTTCTTCCAGTTCCTCTGAATCTTCCCCTACGTCCGGTAGGTTCGGCATCCTGGACAGGGCGTCCGCGTTGGTATTGGAGCGTCCTGCCCGGTATTTGATTGTAAACTCATAGTTGGACAAGCGGGCCATCCATCTCTGCTCTAGGGCACCGAGTCTTGCCGTGTCCAGGTGTGTCAACGGGTTGTTATCCGTGTACACGGTGAACCGGGAAGCAGCAAGGTAGTGCTTAAAGCGTTCGGTGACTGCCCACACCACTGCCAGGAACTCTAGCTTAAATGAGCTGTAATTCTCAGGGTTTCTTTCGGTGGGTCGCAGTTTTCGGCTGGCGTAAGCAATTACCCGTTCCTTCCCCTGCTGGATCTGGGACAGTACGGCTCCTAGCCCGATGTTACTGGCGTCGGTGTAGAGGATAAATGGCTGGCTATAATCAGGGTACGCCAGGATTTCATCCCCCGTGAGGGCCATCTTCAGCTGGTGGAAGGACCCTTCTTCCAGCTTCTCCCATCTGAAGGGTGGCTTCTGGTTCTTGGCCTTCCTGGACTGGCCTATCAGAAGGTCCTGCATAGGAGCTGCCTTTTTGGTGAAACCGGGAATGAACCTTCGGTAGTAGCCTACCAACCCGAGGAACTGCCTCACTTCCTTTACGCTGGAGGGGCTTGGCCATTCCTTAATTGCGGTGATCTTATCAGGGTCGGGAGCCACTCCGTCAGCACTCACCACGTGTCCCAGGTACTGCAACTTTGGCTTCAGGAGGTGACACTTGGAAGGTTTCACCTTTAGGCCGTAACTTGCCAGAGCTTCAAACACTTCCGCCAGGTGCTTCAGGTGGTCCTCGTAGGTCTTGGAGTAGACGATGATATCGTCCAGGTATAACAGGACCGTCTCAAAGTTCCGGTGTCCCAGACAGCACTCCATCAATCGCTGGAAGGTTCCTGGTGCGTTGCAGAGTCCAAACGGCATGCAGGTAAACTCGCTAAGTCCCATCGGGGTGGTGAATGCGGTCTTCTCCCGATCCGCCTCTGCTACAGGAACCTGCCAGTACCCGCTAGTGAGATCCAAGGTGGAGAAGAAGTTAGCAGATTTTAAAGCAGCCAAAAACTCCTCTATTCTTGGTAAGGGGTACGCATCTTTGTGTGTGATACGGTTAATTTTCCGGTAATCTACACACATTCTCATGGTGTTGTCTTTCTTTTTGACCAAGACTAGTGGAGCTGCCCAGGGGCTACAGCTATCCCTGATTACCCCAGCCTCCTTCATGTCTCTAAGCATCCCCTTGGCGTGTTGGTAGTGTGCAGGGGGTACGGGCCGATACCTCTCTTTTATGGGAGGATGGTCTCCCGTGGGGATGTGGTGTTCTACCCCCTTGACTCGCCCGAAGTCTAACGGGTGTTTACTAAACACTCTCTCGTACTCTTGAACCACCCGGTAGACTCCCTGTTTCTGGTGGGAGGGAGTGGAGTCAGTACCCAAATGTAGTTGCTGACACCAATCCTCCATTATTTTCGTAGAGCCGTTACCTTCCTCCGGGTGAGATGGAGGCAAGGGTTCCACAGACTGTATAGAATTTTGGTTGATAGTATATAATTTGGCTAGCGTAGCATACCGGGGCAGGTATACTTCCCTTTTCCCAATATTTATTATGTGAACGGGTACCCTCCCATGGCGTACATCAACTACCCCCCGGGCTGTCAAAATGGTGGGCCTACTGTCTGAGTAGACTGGCTCTACCATGGCCTGGTAATCTCTACCTCTCAGACCAATAGCTGCCCGGCACCAAATCATCATTTCACTTTTCGGGGGTATGGCAATAGGGAAAGGGTCACACATTCTTACGCTACCAATCTCACCGCCGGAGAGTTCCACTTGTTGCCGTCGCATCAGTGCCCGGATCTCTTTCTGGAGCACTCGCTGCTGGCCGGAGCTGGCGTTCTTGGCAACCTGCTGTAAAATGAAAATCACCTCTGCAAGACAATTTTCAATCACATTAGTTCCTAGAGTTATCTTTGGGTGACTCTCGCGCTTGTCAATGTCTACAATGATCAGTCCCTGTGCTGCCAGTTCGACTCTACCGATTTTAATGGTCATTTCTTTAAATCCGATCTGTGGCACGGGCTGACCATTACTGGCGATGATACTCAAGTCGTCGTCTGGATAGCGGGTTATATCCAAGTCATTCCAGTACTGCTTGAAGAGCACGTACGGGATGGTGGTGACCTGTGACCCGGTGTCCAGTAGGGCACTCATAGGAATGCCATCCAGTACCACAGGCAAGACTGGACGTCCTCCCACATATTTGTCGCGCCAGCTCGATGGGCCTGGTGATCTTTTTCCTGGGGGTTGGCCCTCTACCCCAGGTTGTGCCAGTTTAAAGGACAGTACCTTGCCATATGTCCGAGTTGATTGCAGCGGCGGCAGATGGGTTGTCCGTCCTCGTTGTATCGGTCGCTGGGTCTTCCTCTGGCCGGTGGGGTCCTCCTTGGTCGACGCCACGGGATGTCCTCCGGTCCGGATGCCAGCTGGATCTTCCCTGGAGTGGAAACCTGTAAAGACTGCACAGTTCGGGTTAGCGCAGCAACGCTTTTAGCTATCTCTTGGACCTGATGGTGCAGGTCTGGAGCCGGGTCATTGTTCAAAGCCTGCGCATCAGCCCCCACAGGCCCTGCCGACAAGGGCGCCGCCTCCTGGTGGTAAGTGATAGCTGGGCGCCTGTGGGTCACAACGCCACCCGGTGCCGGTTCTCGGAGCACCCGGATGGCTCTGTCCTTGAACTGTGCAAAGTCCAGATGAGGATCCTGTAAGGCTATGGCCCGCAACTGGGTTCGGTGGACATTGCAATATAGTCCCTCTATAAATTGTTCGGTCAACAGCCTGTCCTCGTTTCCCACGCTGTCGGGGTCGGTCTGCTTAATGGCTCTCAGGGCCTCTTGTAGGTTTAGTGCATAGTCCCTTATACTCTCATGTGCTCGCTGCTTGCACCCATAGAATTTAAGCTTAATCTCGGCTGAGGTGCGGGTATCAAAGGTGTCCCTCAGCCGGGTTAGTATCCCCGCGACAGTCCTCCTCCCAGGTGGCCAGGACTTTACCTCCCTTTGGGCTGCCCCGGTTAGTTGGGCCACCAGGATGCTCACTTTTTGCTCTTCTGTGAGGGGGTACACCTGGAAGAGGCTATCCAGCTTTTCTCTAAAGTCATTCAGGGTATGTGACTCTCCTGAGTATTGGGGTAGCCAGGCTGCTCCCGGGATATAGGGCATGGTAAAAGGCATGACTGCAGCAGCGCTGGCGCTGGCGGGGGTTGAGGCAGTGAAGCTCTCCTCCGTATCCGACATCTTTCTCCCCCCCTAGTGGACCGTGGCCTACCTTGCGATGATCCTCTTCCGTAGGCCGCGGCTCCGCAGTGGATCGTCAGGGTTGAGGACCTTCCGTCGCGCTCCTGTGACGTCGGCGTCTGCTGGGCTCCTTCCAGGACCTTACGCAACGTCCGGACGTGAGGCGGGGCTTCAGTTCTCGCGCGCTTTCGGAGTCCACGCCCCTCTTCTTCCCGCGCGGCGTCTTCAAGATGGCGTCCAACGGCGGGAAAACTCCATGGAAGGCGGGAAGAAGGCAGAAGATGGCGCCGGATGGCGGGAAAACTTCGCGGATGGCGGGAAGAAGGTAGAAGATGGCGCCGGATGGCGGGAAACCTCCACGGATGGCGGGAATCTTCACCACTGGTAAGTTTAAACAGTCTTTTTCAGGCACGCAGTACCCGGTGGTTGCGGGCACGTAATCCTGCCGACTACGCCAAAAGTTGACGCACCCCTGGGCCTACTTGGTGTAGCGTTGCGCACGCGGGGACTACCCGGAGCCGGGCCTGTTGGGGGTAGTAGTCTCGTGGCGGTGACCCGGTCCGTGCCCAGGGAGTCAGACTAAGTGGCGGTATATTAGCAGTAGATGTAGGACGACTACACCACCCGTTGAATGCAGCTATGGAGCTGCCGCTGCAGGGCAGACCGCTGAGGCCGGTGGTAGGATAGTGCAGCGTAGATGGTATAACCCCCAACGGGAGGGGTATGGCCTCAGGGCAGCCGACGTGGATGATGGGGGTAGCAGGAACCACTCAGAGACAATGCGGTGTAGTTCAGGGTCTTTACTGGTGACAAAGATAGACCCTCCCGGAGTACTGGCTAGCGGTCGGGGCCTGGTCAGTCCTTGAGCAGATGGGATCCCCCTTGGCCAGGCAGAGTTGTAGGCCTCCCCAACTAATTGTACTCTTCTGGCTTCCTTGCTAGAGGCGGGTAAAGGTAGCCCACGTCCCTGAGTGTACCGTGTGGTGCTCACCCGTATGGCCGGTGACTCGGGGCCTTCTAGTGGCTTCCGCTCCACGACGGCGGTGCTGGTCCCATGCGTGTGACCGTGCCTTCGGGTTTCTTGGCCAGAGGACCTGAAATCCCCTGCCGGGCGGTTTCTGCTGCTGGGTCTGGGTTAATCCCCACAGCCTCGGACTCCGGGTCCGGTGGTAACTCTTCAATCAGGGCGAGCTCTTCAGCTGCTAGCCCCTGATTCCTTTTAGCACTGCTCCCACAGAGCTCCTGATCTCTCTTTCCTATAGCTGCTTCTCTTCTTCTCAACTCTTCTTCTCCCTAACCCTGCCTCAGCCCCAGCTTTATATAGGGGAAGTTCTTCCCCTCCCAGGACTGGGCAGGAGGTGTGGCATGCATAGGATTCCTGACCAAGAGACCTCCCACCTGCTCTCAGACATAACATTGCTATTACTGTGGAGACCAGACCCCTGGGGTGCCACATTTGTATAAATAATCCTTGAACTCTCGTTGCCGATAGCAACCGATTAGAATTCAGCTTTTACATTTGTAATTTAAACAAGAAAAATAAACGTGATTTCTGATTGGTCGCTAGGGCTAACAAAGACGCTACATGACAGCTGAGGCTCCGTGACAATGGCGTCTGTTACTCCAGGTACTGGATGATGGGCCGGACACAGGTGCAGCCCACCGTCACCAGCTGCTTCTCCAGCCTATAGGTGGGACACATCCTCTCATCTCACCACGCAGGACCAGGATCTCCTGTCTGATGGGGACTGAGTTCATGCTGAGGTCCACATGACCCTCCGGGTCCAAACATCCGCGGTGGAGACATCGGGCCTCGCTGATGACCGCAGGGAATCTGTTATTGTCCACATTAGAGCTGGTGGAAGGAGATGAGAGAAATCAGGACACAGCAGTAACCATGTTTAGTCCCCCATACTCCGGCCTGCTGACCCCCATATATCATTATTATTATTTCTGCCATTACTCCATGTACATTCACCTGTATTCCCATGGAGAGATGGAGCGGCTCCTCACACTGTCCGCCATTACTTGTGCAGAACTCCGACTGCCGACCTTCATATCCACCTTCACACGTGGAGGAAATGTGGTGTCCGGTGTGAAGAGACATCCCCCGCCGGACACTAGAGGGGCCTCCCAGCCATCAGCGCCAGGGACCTGCCCTTCTCTTCCATGGACACAAGAGATGAAGATCAGAAGAAGCAAAGTGGAGAAAACCTGAGGACAGAAGATGTCACACATGTGATAGGGGACATTGTGGAAGTGTCAACATTATGTAGTGATATAAGTAAGGGTTAAATAATGGATCAATAATATACACTAATAATATTCATACTCGTATGGACCTATCCCAAAGATATGCAACAGCGCTCAAGCCAAGAGCAACCAGATATGACTATATAACACATATAAGAAATTCCAACATTTTAAGTGGAATTCATTCAACAATCTATTATACTAGCTATTGAACCCGTTCTAAGCCCAGGTGGCGAGCATTTTTATTGATATATGGTCTCCCATATATCGTATGAGTATGTGTTCCCCCCTCCTGGTATTTGTGCTGCCCCCATCCTGTCCCCACGATCCTATCCTGGTATGCATGGCACACCTCAACCCCAATCCTGGTATGCATGGCACCCCTCATCCCCAATCCTGGTATGCATGGCACTCCTCACCCCCAATCCTGGTATGCATGACACCGCTTACCCCAATCCTGGTATGCCTGGCTCTCCTCATCCCCCATTCTGGTATGCATGGCACCCCTCATCCCCAATCCTGGCATGCATGGCCCCCTCATCCCCAATCCTGGTATGCATGGCCCCCCTCATCCCCAATCCTGGTGTGCATGGCACCCCTCATCCCCAATCCTGCTATGCATGGCCCCCCTCATACCCCAATACTGGTATGCATGGCAATCCTCATCCCCCAATCCTGGTATGCATGGTACCCCTCATCCAGCTATCCTGGTATGCATGGCACCCCTCAACCCCAATCCTGGTATGCATAGTACCCCTCACCCCCCAATCCTGGTATGCATGGCACCCATCACCCCAATCCTGGTATGCATGGCACCCCTCAACCCCAATCCCGGTATGCATCGCACCCCTCATGCCCAATCCTGGTATGCATGGCACATCTCATGCCCAATCCTGGTATGCATGGCCCCCCTTATCCCCAATCCTGGTATGCCTGGCCCCCCTCTTCCCCAATCCTGGTATGCATGGCACCCCTCATCCCCAATCCTGGTATGCATGGCCCCCCTCATCCCCCAATCCTGGTATGCATGGCAACCCTCATCCCCCAATCCTGGTATGCATGGTACCCCTCATCCCCCTATCCTGGTATGCATGGCACCCCTCAACCCCAATCCTGGTATGCATAGTACCCCTCACCACCCAATCCTGGTATGCATGGCACCCCTCAACCCCAATCCCAGTATGCATCGCACCCCTCATGCCCAATCCTGGTATGCATGGCACCCCTCATGCCCAATCCTGGTATGCATGGCACCCCTCATGCCCAATCCTGGTATGCATGGCACCCCTCATCCCCAATCCCGATATGCATGGCACCCCTCATCCCCAATCCCGGTATGCATGGCACCCCTTATCCCCAATCCCGGTATGTATGGCACCCCTCATTCCCAATCCTGGTATGAATGCCACTCTTCATCCCAATCCTGGTATGCATGGGCCCCTCATCCCCAATAATGTTATACATGGTACACCTTATCCCTATCCTGGCATACATGGTACCCCTCATCCCTCTCCTGGTATGTATGGTACCCCTCATCCTGGTGTGCTTGGTACCCCTCATCCCAATTCAGGTATGTATGGCATCCTCATCCCAGAAACCTGGTATGCATGGCACCCAATCCCTCATCCTAGAATGCATGGTACCCCTCATCCTTATCCTGGTATGCAAGATACCCCTCATCCTGGTACGCATGGCACCCCATACCTCATCCTGGTATGCATGGTACCCCGCATTCCTATCCTAGCATGCTTGGTACCCCTCATCCCTATTCTGGTATGCATGACACCCCTCACCCCCCCAATCCTGGTATGCATGGTCCCCTCACCCCCTAATCCTGGTTTGCATGGTCCCCTCACCCCCCCAATCCTAGTATGCATGGTCCCCTCAACCCCCAATCCTGGCATGCATGGTCCCCTCACCTCCCAATCCTGGTATGCATGGGCCACTCATCCCCCAATAATGGTATGTGTGGTAGCCCTCATCCTGGTATGCATAGTCCCCTCACCCCCCAATCCTGGTATGTGTGGTACCCCTCACCTCCCAATACTGGTATGTATGGTTTCCTCACCCACCAATCCTGGCATGCATGGTCCCCTCACCCCCCAATCCTGGTATGTGTGGTACCCATCACCCCCCAATCCTGGTATGCATGGTCCCCTCACCCCCCAATCCTGGTATGTGTGGTACCCCTCACCCCCCAATCATGGTATGCATGGTCCCCTCACCACCCAATTCTGGTATGTGTGGTACCCCTCATCCTGGTATGCATGATCCCCTCGCCCCACAATCCTGGAATGCATGGTCCCCTCACCACCAATCCTGGTATGTGTGGCCCCCTCATCCCTTTCACTCTGTACACACATACAAAAAAAATAAACAGTTATACTCATCTTTCTTCTCTGTGCTCCAGCGCTGCTGCGTCCTGTTTTGCCAGGGGCCTGGGGAGGAGTGCGGCGCTGGAGCACCGCGCTGTCCGGCGCCATTTTGCTGAAGACACACTGCAAATGTGTCTTCAGTAAAATGGCGCCGGATAGCGCTATGCGCATGAGCCGATCCGATGCCTCACTCCTGCCCCGGACTTCGGCGAAAAGAGGCGCCGTGGCAACGCTTCCCCCAGTCAGGTAAGTATGTATGTATGGAGATCGCGGGATGCGTTCAGTTTCTACGCATACCGCGATCTCCGGCGCCATATACTCCTCTTATCTGTAACGGCTGGATGTATGATTCTGTTTGGAGCCAGACTGCGCATCGCGCATGCACAGTCTATCGAGGCTTTACACAGAGACACGCATCGCAGGTTATATTATAGACTAGATATAGAACCCGTTCTACTCCCGGGTGGCGAGCATTTTTATTGGTATATGGTCTCCCAGGCTGGTATGTGCTGCACCCCTCCTGGTATTTGTGCTGCCCCAATCCTGTCCCCGCCTTTTTATCCTGGTATGCATGGCACCCCTCATCCCTATCTTGGTATGCATGGCACCCCTCATCCCTATCCTGTAATGCATGGCACCCCTCATCCCTATCCTGGTATGCATGGCACCCCTCATCCCTATCATGGTATGCATGGCACCCCTCATCCCTATCCTGGTATGCATGGCACCCTTCATCCCTATCCTGTAATAGATGGCACCCTTCACCCCCCATCCTGTAATGTATGGCATCCTTCACCCCCAATCCTGGAAGGCATGGCACCCCTCATCCCCAATAGTGGTATGCCTGGCACCCGTCATTCCCACTCCTGGTATGTGTGGTACTCCTCATCCCTATCCTGGTATGTATGGTATCCCTCATCCTGGTATGCATGGCACCCCTCACCCCCAATCCTGGTATGCATAGCACCGCTCACCCCCAATCCTGGTATGCATGGCACCCCTCAACTCCAATCCTGGAAATCATGGCATCCCTCATCCCCAATCCTGGTATGCGTGGCACCCCTCATCCCCAATCCTAGTATGTGTGGTACTCCTCATCCCAATCCTGGTATGCAGGGTACTCCATCTATCATCCTTATCCTGGTACGTATGGTATCCCTCATCCTTGCATGCATGGGCCCCTCACCCACATCCTGGTATGCATGGCACTCCTCACCCACATCCTGGTATGCATGGCATCCCTCACTCCCATCCTGGTATGCATGGCACTCCTCATCCCTATGCTGGTATGCATGGCCCCTCATCCGAATCCTGGTATGCATGGCACCCCTCATCCCCAATCCTGGTATGCATGGCATCCCTCATCCCCAATCCTGGTATGCATGGCACCCCTCATCCCCAATCCTGCTATGCATGGCACCCTTCATCCCCAATCCTGGTATGCATGGCACCCCTCACCCCCCAATCCTGGTATGCATGGCTCCCTCATCCCCAATCCTGGTATGCATGGCCCCCTCTTCCCCAATCCTGGTATGCATGGCAACCCTCATGCCCAATCCTGGTATGCATGGCTCCCACATCCCCAGTCCTGGGTATGCATGGCTCACTCATCCCCAATCCTGGTATGCATGGCTCCCTCATCCCCAATCCTGGGAAGCATGGCACCCCTCATCCCCAATCCTGTTATGCATGGCACCCCTCATCCCCAATCCTGTTATGCATGGCACCGCTCATCCCCAATTTGGTATGCATGGCTCCCTCATCCTCAATCCTGGAATGCATGTCATCCCTCATCCCCAATCCTGGTATGCATGGCACCCCTAATCCCCAATCCTGTTATGCATGGCACCACTCATCCTCAATCCTGGTATGCATGGCTCCCTCACCCCCATCCTGGTATGCATGCCATCCCTCATCCCTAATCCTGGTATGCATGGCACCTCTCTTCCCCAATCCTGGTATGCATGGCACCCTTCATCCCCAATCCTGGTATGCATGGCATCCCTCACCCCCCAATTCTGGTATGCATGGCTCCCTCATCCCCAATCCTGGTATGCATGGCCCCCTCTTCCCCAATCCTGGTATGCATGGCACCCCTCAACCCCAATCCTGGTATGCATGGCTCCCTCATCCCCAATTCTGGTATTCATGGTACCCCTCATCCCCAATCCTGGTATGCATGGCTCCGTCATCCACAATCCTGATATGCAAGGCACTCCTCATCCCTATCTTGGTATGCATGGCACTCCTCATCCCTATCCTGGTAAGCATGGGCCCCTCATTCCCAATCCTGGTATACATGGTACCCCTCATCACAATCCTGGTATGTATTGCACCCCTCATCCTCGTATGCATGGCACTCCATCACTCATCCTGGTATGCATGGTACCCCTCATCCCTATTCTGGTATGCATGGTACCCCTCATCCTGGTGTGCATGGCACCCCTCATCCCAATTCTGCTATGTATGGCCTCCTCATCCCAGAAACCTGGTATGCATGACAACCAATCCCTCATCCTAGTATGCATGGCACCCCTCATCCTTATCCTGGTATGCATGGTACCCCTCATCCCTATTCTGGTATGCATGGTACCCCTCATCCTGGTATGCCTGGCACCCCATCCCTCATCCTGGTATGCATGGCACCTCTCTTCCCCAATCCTGGTATGCATGGCACCCTTCATCCTCAATCCTGGTATGCATGGCATCCCTCACCCCCCAATTCTGGTATGCATGGCTCCCTCATCCCCAATCCTGGTATGCATGGCCCCCTCTTCCCCAATCCTGGTATGCATGGCACCCCTCAACCCCAATCCTGGTATGCATGGCTCCCTCATCCCCAATTCTGGTATTCATGGTACCCCTCATCCCCAATCCTGGTATGCATGGCTTCGTCATCCACAATCCTGATATGCAAGGCACTCCTCATCCCTATCTTGGTATGCATGGCACTCCTCATCCCTATCCTGGTAAGCATGGGCCCCTCATTCCCAATCCTGGTATACATGGTACCCCTCATCACTATCCTGGTATGTATTGCACCCCTCATCCTCGTATGCATGGCACTCCATCACTCATCCTGGTATGCATGGTACCCCTCATCCCTATTCTGGTATGCATGGTACCCCTCATCCTGGTGTGCATGGCACCCCTCATCCCAATTCTGCTATGTATGGCCTCCTCATCCCAGAAACCTGGTATGCATGACACCCAATCCCTCATCCTGGTATGCATGGCACCCCTCATCCTTATCCTGGTATGCATGGTACCCCTCATCCCTATTCTGGTATGCATGGTACCCCTCATCCTGGTATACATGGCACCCCATCCCTCATCCTGGTATGCATGGCACCCCGCATTCCTATTCTGGTATGCATGGCACCCCTCATCCCCTAATCCTGGCATGCATGGTCCCCTCAACCCCCAATCCTGGTATGCATGGTCCTCTCACCCCCCAATGCTGGTATACATGGTCCCCTCACCCCCCAATCCTGATATGCATAGTCCCTTCACCCCCCAATCCTGGTATGTATGGTCCCCTCACCTTGCAATCCTGATATGCATTTTCCCTCACCCCCAATCCTGGTATGCATGGCACCCCTCATCCCCAATCCTGTTTTGCATGGCACCCCTCAACCCCAATCCTGTTATGCATGGCAACACTCATCCCCAATTTGGTATGCATGGCTCCCTCATCCTCAATCCTGGTATGCATGGCATCCCTCATCCCCAATCCTGGTATGCATGGCACCCCTAATCCCCAATCCTGTTATGCATGGCACCAATCATCCTCAATCCTGGTATGCATGGCTCCCTCACCCCCATCCTGGTATGCATGGCACTCCTCATCCCTATCCTGGTATGCATGGCCCCTCATCCGAATCCTGGTATGCAGAGCATCCTTCATCCTCAATCCTGGTAAGCATGGCATCCCTCATCCCCAATCCTGGTCTGCATGGCCCCCTCTTCCCCAATCCTGGTATGCATGGCTCCCCTCAACCCCAATCGTGGTATGCATGGCTCCCACATCCCCAGTCCTGGTATGCGTGGCTCCCTCATCCCCAATCCTGGTATGCATGGCTCCATCATCCCCAATCCTGGTATGCATGGCTCCCTCATCCCCAATCCTGGTATGCATGGCTCCCTCATCCCTAATCCTGGTATGTGTGGCACCCCTCATCCCCAATCCTGTTATGCATGGCACCACTCATCCCCAGTCCTGGTATGCATGGCTCCCTCATCCCCAATCCTGGTATGCATGGCTCCCCTCATCCCCAATCCTGGTATGCATGGCTCCCTCATCCCCAATCCTGGTATGCATGGCACCCCTCATCCCCAATAATGTTATGCATGGCACCACTCATCCCCAATCCTGGTATACATGGCTCCCTTATCCCCAATCCTGGTATGCAAGGCACCCATCATCCCCAATCCTTGTATGCATGGCACCCCTCATCCCCAATCCTATTATGCATAGCACCTCTCATCCTCAATTCTGGTATGCGTGGCTCCCTCATCCCCAATCCTGGTATGCATGGCACCCCTCGTCCCCAATCCTGGTATGCATGGTTTCCTCATCCCCAATCCTGGTATTCATGTTACGCCTCATCCCCAATCCTGGTATGCATGGCTCCGTCATCCACAATCCTGATATGCAAGGCACTCCTCATCCCTATCCTGGTATGCATGGCACTCCTCATTCCTATCCTGGTAAGCATGGGCCCCTCATCCCCAATCCTGGTATACATGGTACCCCTCATCACTATCCTGGTATGTATGGTACCCCTCGTCCTCGTATGCATGGCACTCCATCCCTCATCCTGTTATGCATGGTACCCCTCATCTCTATTCTGGTATGTATGGTACCCCTCATCCTGGAGTGCATGGCACCCCTCATCCCAATTCTGCTATGTATGGCCTCCTCATCCCAGAAACCCGGTATGCATGACAACCAATCCCTCATTCTAGTATGCATTGCACCCCTCATCCTTATCCTGGTACACATGGTACCCCTCATCCCTATTCTGGTATGCATGGCACCCCTCATCCCCTAATCCTGGTATGCATGGTCCTCTCACCCCCCAATGCTGGTATACATGGTCCCCTCACCTCCCAATCCTGATATGCATAGTCCCTTCACCCCCCAATCCGGGTATGTATGGTTCCCTCACCTCGCAATCCTGATATGCATTTTCCCCTCACCTCCCAATCCTGGTATGCATGGTCCGCTCTCCCCACAATCCTGGTATGCTTGGTACCCCTCATTCCCCAAATCCTGGTATATGTGGACCCCTCACCCCCAATCCTGGTATGTGTGGTGCCCTCACCCCCCAATCCTGGTATACATGGCACCCCATCCCTCATTCTGGTATGCATGGCACCCCTCATTCCCCAATCCTTTTTTGTGTAGTACCCCTTTATCCTGGTATACATGGTCCCCTCACCTCCCAATTCTGGTATGTATGGTCCCCTCACCCCACAATCCTGGTAAGCTTGGTACCCCTCATCCCCCAAATCCTGGTATGTGTGGCCCCCTCACCCCCAATCCTGGTATGTGTGGCCCCCTCACCCCCCAATCCTGGTATGTGTGGCCCCCTCACCCCCCAGTCATGGTATGTTTGGCCACCTCATCCCTTTCACGCTGTACACACATGCAAAAAAATAATCACTTATACTCACCTTTCTTCCCTGTGCTCCAGCGCTGCTGTGCCCTGTTCTGCCGGAGGCCGGGGGAGGAGTGTGGCGCCGGGGTACGTGCATGCCCATACCGCACTGTCCGGTGCCATTTTGCTGAAGACAAACTGCAAATGTGTCTTCAGTAAAATGGCACCGGATAGCACTATGCACATGCGCCTATCCGACGCCTCACTCCTGCCCCGGTCTCTGGCGAAGAGCAACGCTCCTCCTGGTCAGGTAAGTATGTAAGTATGGCACCAGAGATCGCGGTATGCATTCAGTGTCTACGCATACCGCGATCTCCGGCGCCATACACACTCCTCTTACCTGTAACAGCTGGATGCGGCCTTCTGTCTGAAGCCAGACTGTGCGTCGCGCATGCGCAGTCTATAAAGGCATCAGACAGAGACACGCATCTCCCATTATATTATAGATTGTCATGTCATTGACCAAGAACCCAAGCTCAGGACAACAGTATCTATAATATAACGGCAGAGGCGTGTCTCTGTCCGAAGCCTCGATAGACTGCGCATGCGTGACGCGCCTGCTGAGTCTATACCCCCCACAGAGGCACGCATCCCCATCCTAAACGAGGATGTGGATTGTGGCGCCAGAAATCGCGGTACGCATAAGCACTGAACGCATACCGCGATTTCCGGCACCATAACAACTTACCTATCCGGGAGGTCAGTTGCCACGGCATCTCTTCAGGCAGAAGGCCGGGATCCACCGTCGGTACCGGCGCATGCGCATAGCGCACTTCCGGCGCCGTTTTATTGAAGACACATTGCAAGGGTGTCTTCAACAAGATGGCGCCGGAAACCGCGGTCTGCGCAGGCGCTGATCCGGCGTCAGTGCTCTCCCCCGCCCTCTTCTGACATCACTAATCATTTAAATATCTAACGCACCCCCACACTTCGCCGCCATTTTAAAAAAAGAAGATTTCTGCGTCACACAGCGCCTCCAGTCTCTAGCTTAAAAAAACAAAAACATTTTGTAGTATATATAGATATATATATTACACATATATCTATATATATATAAAGAAGATACTATATACAAATATATATATCTATATATACTATATAGAATGGTTATCAGAGTACTCCAACACAGTCAGCGGAGCAATCCCGCACAAAATACGTCAGCGGAGCAATCCCGCACAAAATACGTCAGCGGAGCAATCCTGCACAAAAAACCTCAGCGGAGCAATCCCGCACAAAATACGTCAGCGGAGCAATCCCGCACAAAATACGTCAGTGGAGCAATCCCGCACAAAAAAACCTCAGCGGAGCAATCCCGCTCAAAAAACTTCAGCGGAGCAATCCCGCACAAAAAACTTCAGCGGAGCAATTCCGCACAAAATACGTCAGCAGAGCAATCCCGCACAAAAACCTCAGCGGAGCAATCCCGCACAAAAAACCTCAGCGGAGCAATCCCGCACAAAAAAACCTTAGCGGAGCAATCCCGCACAAAAAACTTCAGCGGAGAAATCCCGCACAAAAAACGTCAGCGGAGCAATCCCGCACAAAATACGTCAGCGGAGCAATCCCGCACAAAAAACCTCAGCGCAGCAATCCCGCACAAAATACGTCAGCGGAGCAATCCCGCACAAAATACGTCAGCGGAGCAATCCCGCACAAAATACGTCAGCGGATCAATCCCGCACAAAAAACTTCAGAGGAGCAATTCCGCACAAAAAAACCTCAGCGGAGAAATCCCGTACAAAAAACCTCAGCGGAGCAATCCCGCACAAAAAACTTCAGAGGAGCAATCCCGCACAAAAAAACCTCAGCGGAGCAATCCCGCACAAAAAACTTCAGCGGAGCAATCCCGCACAAAAAACGTCAGCGGAGCAATCCCACACAAAATACCTCAGCGGAGCAATCTCGCACAGAATACGTCAGCGGAGCAATCCCGCACAAAATACGTCAGCGGAGCAATCCCGCACAAAATACCTCAGCGGAGCAATCCCGCACAGAATACGTCAGCGGAGCAATCCCGCACAAAATACGTCAGCGGAGCAATCCCGCACAAAAAACATCAGCGGAGCAATCCCGCACAAAATCTGTCAGTGGAGCAATCCCGCACAAAAAACGTCAGCGGAGCAATCCCGCACAAAAAACCTCAGCGGAGCAATCCCGCACAAAAAACTTCAGAGGAGCAATCCCGCACTAAAAAACCTCAGCGGAGCAATCCCGCACAAAAAACGTCAGTGGAGCAATCCCGCACAAAAAACGTCAGCGGAGCAATCCCACACAAAATACCTCAGCGGAGCAATCTCGCACAGAATACGTCAGCGGAGCAATCCCGCACAAAATACGTCAGCGGAGCAATCCCGCACAAAATACCTCAGCGGAGCAATCCCGCACAGAATACGTCAGCGGAGCAATCCCGCACAAAATACGTCAGCGGAGCAATCCCGCACAAAAAACATCAGCGGAGCAATCCCGCACAAAATCTGTCAGTGGAGCAATCCCGCACAAAATACGTCAGCGGAGCAATCCCGCACAAAAAACCTCAGCGGAGCAATCCCGCACAAAAAACGTCAGTGGAGCAATCCCGCACAAAAAACGTCAGCGGAGCAATCCCACACAAAATACGTCAGCGGAGCAATCCCGCACAAAAAACGTCAGCGGAGCAATCCCGCACAAAAAACGTCAGCGGAGCAATCCCACACAAAATACGTCAGCGGAGCAATCCCGCACAAAATACGTCAGCGGAGCAATCCCGCACGAAAAACATCAGCGGAGCAATCCCGCACAAAATCTGTCAGTGGAGCAATCCCGCACAAAAAACTTCAGCGGAGCAATCCCGCACAAAATACGTCAGCAGAGTAATCCCGCACAGAAAAACGTCAGCGGAGCAATCCCGCACAAAATACGTCAGCGGAGCAATCCCGCACAAAAAACGTCAGCGGAGAAATCCCGCACAGAATACGTCAGCGGAGCAATCCCGCACAAAATACGTCAGCGGAGCAATCCCGCACAAAAAACCTTAGCGGAGCAATCCCGCACAAAAAACTTCAGCGGAGAAATCCCGCACAAAAAACGTCAGCGGAGCAATCCCGCACAAAAAACATCAGCGAGCAATCCTGCACAAAATACGTCAGCGGAGCAATCCCGCACAAAAAACATCAGCGAGCAATCCTGCACAAAATACGTCAGCGGAGCAATCCCGCACAAAAAACCTCAGCGCAGCAATCCCGCACAAAATACGTCAGCGGAGCAATCCCGCACAAAACACGTCAGTGGAGCAATCCCGCACAAAATACGTCAGCGGAGCAATCCCGCACAAAATACGTCAGCGGAGCAATCCCGCACAAAATACGTCAACGGATCAATCCCGTACAAAAAACTTCAGAGGAGCAATCCCGCACAAAAAACTTCAGAGGAGCAATCCCGCACAAAAAAACCTCAGCGGAGCAATCCCGCACAAAAAACTTCAGCGGAGCAATCCCGCACAAAAAACGTCAGCGGAGCAATACCGCACAAAAAACATCAGCGGAGCAATCCCGCACAAAATACCTCAGCGGAGCAATCTCGCACAGAATACGTCAGCGGAGCAATCCCGCACAAAATACCTCAGCGGAGCAATCTCGCACAGAATACGTCAGCGGAGCAATCCCGCACAAAATACGTCAGCGGAGCAATCCCGCACAAAATACCTCAGCGGAGCAATCCCGCACAGAATACGTCAGCGGAGCAATCCCGCACAAAAAACATCAGCGGAGCAATCCCGCACAAAATCTGTCAGTGGAGCAATCCCGCACAAAATACGTCAGTGGAGCAATCCCGCACAAAATACGTCAGCGGAGCAATCCCGCACAAAAAACCTCAGCGGAGCAATCCCGCACAAAAAACTTCAGAGGAGCAATCCCGCACAAAAAAACCTCAGCGGAGCAATCCCGCACAAAAAACTTCAGCGGAGCAATCCCGCACAAAAAACGTCAGTGGAGCAATCCCACACAAAATACGTCAGCGGAGCAATCCCGCACAAAATACGTCAGCGGAGCAATCCCACACAAAATACGTCAGCGGAGCAATCCCGCACGAAAAACATCAGCGGGGCAATCCCGCACAAAATACGTCAGCGGAGCAATCCCGCACAAAAAACGTCAGCGGAGCAATCCCACACAAAATACGTCAGCGGAGCAATCCCGCACAAAATACGTCAGCGGAGCAATCCCGCACAAAATACGTCAGCGGAGCAATCCCGCACAAAATACGTCAGCGGAGCAATCCCGCACAAAAAACGTCAGCGGAGCAATCCCACACAAAATACGTCAGCGGAGCAATCCCGCACAAAATACGTCAGCGGAGCAATCCCGCACGAAAAACATCAGCGGAGCAATCCCGCACAAAATCTGTCAGTGGAGCAATCCCGCACAAAATAAGTCAGCGGACCAATCCCGCACAAAAAAACGTCAGCGGATCAATCCCGCACAAAAAACGTCAGCGGATCAATCCCGCACAAAAAACGTCAGCGGAGCAATCCCGCACAAAAAACGTCAGCAGAGTAATCCCGCACAGAAAAACGTCAGCGGAGCAATCCCGCACAGAAAAACGTCAGCGGAGCAATCCCGCACAAAATACGTCAGCGGAGCAATCCCGCACAAAAAACGTCAGCGGAGAAATCCCGCACAGAATACGTCAGCGGAGCAATCCCGCACAAAATACGTCAGCGGAGCAATCCCGCACAGAAAAACGTCAGCGGAGCAATCCCGCACAAAATACGTCAGTGGAGCAATCCCGCACAAAATACGTCAGCGGAGCAATCCCGCACAAAATACGTCAGCGGAGCAATCCCGCACAAAATACGTCAGCGGATCAATCCCGCACAAAAAACTTCAGCGGAGCAATCCCACACAAAATACGTCAGTAGAGCAATCCCGCACAGAATACATCAGCGGAGCAATCCCGCACAGAATACATCAGCGGAGCAATCCCACACAAAATACGTCAGTGGAGCAATCCCACACAAAATACGTCAGCGGAGCAATCCCCCACAAAATACGTCAGCGGAGCAATCCCGCACAAAAAAACGTCAGCGGATCAATCCCGCACAAAAAACATCAGCGGAGCAATCCCGCACAAAAAAAGTCAGCGGAGAAATCCCGCACAAAAAACGTCAGCGGAGAAATCCCGCACAAAAAACGTCAGCGGAGAAATCCCGCACAAAAAACGTCAGCGGAGAAATCCCGCACAAAAAACCTCAGCGGAGAAATCCCGCACAAAAAACCTCAGCGGAGCAATCCCGCACAAAAAACGTCAGCGGAGCAATCCCACACAGAATACGTCAGCGGACCAATCCCGCACAGAAAAACGTCAGTGGAGCAATCCCACACAAAATACGTCAGCGGAGAAATCCCGCACAAAAAACCTCAGCGGAGCAATCCCGCACAAAAAACGTCAGCGGAGCAATCCCGCACAAAATACGTCAGCGGACCAATCCCGCACAAAATACGTCAGCGGACCAATCCCGCACAGAAAAACGTCAGCGGAGCAATCCCGCACAAAATACGTCAGCGGAGCAATCCCGCACAAAATACGTCAGCGGAGCAATCCTGCACAAAATAAGTCAGCGGAGCAATCCCGCACAAAAAACTTCAGCGGAGCAATCCCACACAAAATACGTCAGTGGAGCAATCCCGCACAAAATACGTCAGCGGAGCAATCGCACACAAAATATTTCAGCGGAGAAATCCCGCACAAAATAAGTCAGTGGAGCAATCCCGCACAAAATACGTCAGCGGAGCAATCCCGCACAAAATACGTCAGCGGAGCAATCCCACACAAAATACGTCAGCGGAGGAATCCCGCACAAAATACGTCAGCGGACCAATCCCGCACAGAAAAACGTCAGCGGAGCAATCCCGCACAAAATACGTCAGCGGACCAATCCCGCACAGAATACATCAGCGGAGCAATCCCGCACAGAATACATCAGTCGAGCAATCATGCACAAAATACGTCAGCGGAGCAATCCCGCACAAAAAAACGTCAGCGGAGCAATCCCGCACAAAAAACATCAGCGGAGAAATCCCGCACAAAATAAGTCAGCGGAGCAATCCCGCACAGAAAAACGTCAGCGGAGCAATCCCGCACAAAATACGTCAGCGGACCAATCCCGCACAGAAAAACGTCAGCGGAGCAATCCCGCACAAAATACGTCAGCGGAGCAATCCCGCACAGAATACGTCAGCGGAGAAATCCCGCACAAAATACGTCAGCGGAGCAATCCCGCACAGAAAAACGTCAGCGGAGCAATCCCGCACAAAATACGTCAGCGGAGCAATCCCGCACAGAAAAACGTCAGCGGAGAAATCCCGCACAAAATACGTCAGCGGAGCAATCCCGCACAGAAAAACGTCAGCGGAGAAATCCCGCACAAAATACGTCAGCGGAGCAATCCCGCACAAAATACGTCAGCGGAGAAATCCCGCACAAAATACGTCAGCGGAGCAATCCCGCACAGAAAAACGTCAGCGGAGCAATCCCGCACAAAATAAGTCAGCGGAGCAATCCCGCACAGAAAAACGTCAGCGGAGCAATCCCGCACAAAATACGTCAGCGGACCAATCCCGCACAGAAAAACGTCAGCGGAGCAATCCCGCACAAAATACGTCAGCGGAGCAATCCTGCATAAAATACGTCAGTGGAGCAATCCCGCACAAAAAAACGTCAGCGGAGCAATCCCGCACAAAAAACATCAGTGGAGCAATCCCACACAAAATACGTCAGCGGACCAATCCCGCACAGAAAAACGTCAGCGGAGCAATCCCGCACAAAATACGTCAGCGGAGCAATCCCGCACAAAATACGTCAGCGGAGAAATCCCGCACAAAATACGTCAGCGGACCAATCCCGCACAGAAAAACGTCAGCGGAGCAATCCCGCACAAAATACGTCAGCGGAGCAATCCCGCACAAAATACGTCAGCGGAGCAATCCCGCACAAAAAACTTCAGCGGAGCAATCCTACACAAAATACGTCAGCGGAGCAATCCCGCACAAAATACGTCAGCGGAGCAATCGCACACAAAATATTTCAGCGGAGCAATCCCGCACAAAATACGTCAGCGGAGCAATCCTGCATAAAATACGTCAGTGGAGCAATCCAGCCACTTTCCTCTGAATATATATAATACGTCAGCGGAGCAATCCAGCCACTTTCTACTGAATATATATAATACGTCAGCGGAGCAATCCAGCCACTTTATACTGAATATAAATATATATAATACGTCAGCAGAGCAATCCAGCCACTTTCTACTGAATATATATAATACGTCAGCGGAGCAATCCGGCCACTTTCTACTGAATATAAATATATATAATACGTCAGCAGAGCAATCCAGCCACTTTCTACTGAATATAAATATATATAATACGTCAGCGGAGCAATCCAGCCACTTTCTACTGAATATATATAATACGTCAGCAGAGCAATCCAGCCACTTTATACTGAATATAAATATATATAATACGTCAGCGGAGCTATCCAGCCACTTTATACTGAATATAAATATATATAATACGTCAGCGGAGCAATCCAGCCACTTTCTACTGAATATATATATATATACTACGTCAGCGGAGCAATCCAGCCACTTTATGAAACGTCAGCAGAGCTAAATATTTTAATTAAAGTTTACAACCTTATTCGTTCCGTAATTCCATTATAATGGCCCCCAAACGCCAGCAAGTTCTTTCTGAGGAGGAAACTCAGGCAAAAAAATCAACAAGGGCTGAAGCTCAAAAGGTTGGTAGAAGTAGGGGTAAAAAACAGCACCTTAAATTGCAGCGTGAAAAAAATACTGTCAGAAGAAAGGCTGCCCGTCATAATCTCACCCAAAAAAGCCTCAACAGATGCGCAACGCTGACGCTGAGAGGCATAGGTCTGCCCCAGAGAGGCATAGGTCTGCCCCAGAGAGGCGTAGGTCTGCCCCAGAGAGGCGTAGGTCTGCCCCAGAGAGGCATAGGTCTGCCCCAGAGAGGCGTAGGTCTGCCCCAGAGAGGCATAGGTCTGCCCCAGAGAGGCGTAGGTCTGCCCCAGAGAGGCATAGGTCTGCCCCAGAGAGGCGTAGGTCTGCCCCAGAGAGGCATAGGTCTGCCCCAGAGAGGCGTAGGTCTGCCCCAGAGAGGCGTAGGTCTGCCCCAGAGAGGCGTAGGTCTGCCCCAGAGAGGCGTAGGTCTGCCCCAGAGAGGCATAGGTCTGCCCCAGAGAGGCGTAGGTCTGCCCCAGAGAGGCATAGGTCTGCCCCAGAGAGGCGTAGGTCTGCCCCAGAGAGGCGTAGGTCTGCTCCAGAGAGGCATAGGTCTGCCCCAGAAAGGCGTAGGTCTGCCCCATAGAGGCATAGGTCAGCCCCAGAGAGTGTGACAGACGCTGAGCTTCAGCAGCATCGCAGCGCCAATGCTGAGAGACACAGAGGAGCCCGTACTAAACAACCTGCCCGCTGGGGTATAAACGGAAGATCTCGCAACACTGCTTTGCTTACTGAAAACTTCAATGAAGACGACATTGGGGCATGCTATCTTGGCCCAATGAACAACAAATGCTCATTTTGTAATACCAACCATTTCCAAAATGAAATTGCAACAAACTGTTGTCATGGTGGAACCATCAAACTGGAAGAAGTGTGAATGCATCCCTATATTACTAATTGCATGAAGAGATCAGAACCAAACTCCAAGAATTTCATGGAAAACATAAGATCATACAATAGTGCAAACGCTTTTGCATCCATGGGCGCACAAATTGACCAATCAATTAACAGGCGATCAGGTCCTTTCTGTTACAGAATCCATGGGCAAATTTACCATGCAACATCTGCGTTGCACCCTAACCAAGGTGAATCACCAACATACGCCCAGTTATATATTCTGGATTCGGCACAATCCAGCCAACAGTGGATGCATTCGTAATCTTATGGAAAATCTACAAAGAATTCTGGAAGATATCAATCCTTTCTCCAGAGAATACAAAAATATGTTGCAATTTGAACAAGAAGAAATGCTAAAAGCAAATCTAGAAAACCGAATGCCAATTGAATATAGCATGACTTTCGTGAGAGAAAAAGTAAATACTATGCACCCCGGCAGAATCAATGCTCCAACTGCCAGAGGGGAAATTGCTGCCATTTTCCACAGCACAGATGGTGCACCCCCAAAAAACCGTGACATTACCATTCATCCAAAAAGTGGAATTTTACAAAATATATCTATTCTGAGTAGACTCTGTGACCCAATGAGCTACGCTTTGCTTTTCCCTTATGGGGACTCTGGGTGGACTACAGAACTAAAAAAAACAGTTGGTCGAGGAAATGTGACTCCACTTCAATGGTATTCATACCACTTTGCCATTCGTGATGGTACTTTAACCAGTTCCTTAATGCAGGAAAGCTGACACACCAATTTATGGTTGATGCCTATTGCAAAACTGAGGTAAACCGTTTGAATTGGGTGCGCACAAAGCAACGAAAAAGGAGCCAATGGTTTTAAAGATATGCATCAAAATTTATTAGTACATAGATGATCAGACAAAAGCAGGAATCAGGGTGGAAAACACATGAGGAATAGAAACCCGCAACAACCCTCTCCACATGGCGGACACATGCAGGACCAAACAGTACAATTTAAGTCGGATATAGACTATCTAAGTATTTGAGGAGTAACACCATACATAGATGATATGTCAATACATATTTTCAAGTACAGCACCTATACTGGACTAGAATACCCATGCTGTTCTATACTGCTGAGTGTACGTTCCCTATCATATGCCAGATATAACCATAAGTGACCTGCTAAGTCACTATATATACATACCAGAGATATCAAGCTTCAGCAGAAGACAGTCAGGGAATAGTCAAAGATTTAGAGGGTCGTCTAAGGTCGGCACATGCGGAGCAGAGAAGCCCCGACGCGCGTTTTGGTGGTTCCCTTCGTCAGGGGGCATGTTTGCTGCCTCGCTGTCACTTGCTTATATTGGCGCCAGGCACATTTAAAGACCGGAAGTGATATCAGCGTCACTGCGAAGACCAGGACGCCAGCCGACATCCGCATCATGTGACAGCGGAGGGGCGGGGCTTAAGCCCTAACGCCACACACCGCTGAAACGCACAGTGTCATTGCGGAGGTAGAACGCCGGCCGGCATCCGCGTCATGTGACAGCAGAGGGGCGGGGCATAAGCCCTGATGCCACACACCGCTAGAACACAAAGACCGCGGGACCGGAAGTGACGTGTGCGTCACCATTGGGATCCGGACGCCGGCCAGCATCCGCGTCATGTGACAGAAGCGGGGGCTACAGAATAGCCACAACACCTCATGTCACTGGGACACGGAAAGCCGGCCGGCGCACAGACCCACATAGTCAGCACATTTGCCTGACTGTCTCCTTCACTAGACCAGGTATCATCGCATCCCTCTCATTGAAATAACGAGAGTCAGTTCTATAAGGCCATGATGCCACATATCAAAGATTGTCTAAAAGATAAAATAAAGAAAGAGGGGAAAGAAAAACTTAAATATCACATGGTCATAAGTATTCAGACCCTTTGCTCAGTATTGAGTAGAAGCCCCCTTTAGAGCTAGTACAGCCATGAATCTTCTTGGGAATGATGCAACAAGTTTTCACACCTGGATTTGGGGATCCTCTGTCATTCTTCCTTTCAGATCCTCTCCAGTTCCGTCAAGTTGGATGGTGAACGTTGGTGGACAGCCATTTTCAGGTCTCTCCAGAGATGCTCAATTGGGTTTAGGTCAGGGCTCTGGCTGGGCCAGTCAAGAATGGTCACAGAGTTGTTCTGAAGCCACTCCTTTGTTATTTTAGCTGTGTGATTAGGGTCATTGTCTTGTTGAAAGGTGAACCTTCGGCCAAGTCTGAGGTCCAGAGCACTCTGGAAGAGGTTTTCATCCAGGATATCTCTGTACTTGGCCGCATTCATGTTTCCTTCAATTGCAACCAGTCATCCTATCCCTGCAACTGAAAAACACCCCCATAGCATGATGCTGCCACCACCATGTTTCACTGTTGGGATTGTATTGGGCAGGTGATGAGCAGTGCCTGGTTTTCTCCACCCATACCGCTTAGAATTATCACCAAAGTTATCAAAAAGTTCTATCTTCATCTCATCAGACCAGAGAATCTTATTTCTCATAGTCTGGTAGTCCTTCATGTGTTTTTGAGCAACTTCTATGCGTGTTTTCATATGTCTTGCACTGAGGAGAGGCTTCCATCGGGCTACTCTGTCATAAAGGCCAAACTGGTGGAGGGCTGCAGTGATAGTTGACTTTGTAAAACTTTCTCCCATCTCCCTACTGCATCTCTGGAGCTCAGACACAGTGATCTTGGGTTTGTTCTTTACCTCTCTCACCAAGGCTCTTCTCCCACGATTGCTCAGTTTGGCTGGACGGCCAAGTCTATGAAGACTTCTGGTGGTCCCAAACTTCTTCCATTTAAGGATTAGGGAGGCCACTGTGCTCTTAGGAACCTTGAGTAATGCAGAAATTATTTTGTAACCTTGGCCAGATCTGTGCCTTTCCACAATTCTGTCTCTGAGCTCCTTGGGCAGTTCCTTTGAGCTCATGATTCTCATTTGGTATGACATGCACTGTGAGCTGTGAGGTCTTATATAGACAGGTGTGTGCCTTTCCAAATCAAGTCCTATTGACGCGCCCCTGGGCCTGTGTCGCGCTGCGTTGTGCATGCGGGAGCTTACCCGGAGCCGGATCTCTTGAGGGTTGTAGTCTCGTGGCGGTGATCCGGTCCGTGCCCAGGGAGTCAGACTAAGTGGCGCTGTATTAGCGGTAGATGTTGGACGACTACGCCACCCGTTGAGTACAGCTAAGGAGCTGCTGCTGCAGGGCAGACCGCTGAGGCCGGTGGTAGGATTGTGTAGCGTGATAGTATAACCCCCAACGGGAGGGGTATGGCCTCAGGGCAGCCGACGTGGATGATGGGGGTAGCAGGAACCACTCAGAGACGGTACGGTGTAGTTCAGGGTCTTTACTGGTGACAACGATAGACCCTCCCGGAGTACTGGCTAGCGATTGGGGCCTGGTCAGTCCTTGAGCAGATGGGATCTCCCCTGGCCAGGCGGAGTTGTAGGCCTCCCAAACTAACGATACTCTTCTGGCTACCTTGCTAGAAGCGGGTATAAGTAGCCCACGTCCCTGAGTGTACCGTGTGGTGCTCACCCGTATGGCCGGTGACTCGGGGCCTTCTAGTAGCTTCCGCTCCACGACGGCGGTGCTGGTCCCACGCGTGTGACCGTGCCTTCGGGTTTCTTGGTCAGAGGACCTGCAATCCCCTGCCAGTCGGTTTCTGCTGCTGGATAGGAGTTAGTCCCCACAGCCTCGGACTCCGGGTCCGGTGATAACTTCTCAGTCAGGGCGAGCTCTGCAGCTGCCAGCCCCTGACTCCTTGTAGCACTGCTCCCACAGAGCTCCTGATGTTCTTTCCTATATCTGCTTCTCTTCTCTGTCTCTACTTCTTCTCTACTCCTGGCATGGACCAGGAGCTGGGCCCAGCCGGAGCCACAGCTCCCTGTCAGCCCTCCTGGCTGAACTCTCCCTCTGAACTCTCTAACCCTGCCTCAGCCCCAGGTTTATATAGGGGAAGTTCTTCCCCTCCCAGGACTGGGCAGGAGGTGTGGCATGCATAGGATTCCTGACCAAGAGACCTCCCACCTGCTCTCAGACATAACATTGCTGTTACTGTGGAAACCAGACCCCTGGGGTGCCACACTATCAGTTTAATTAAACACAGCTGGACACAATGAAGGAGTAGAACCATCTCAAGGAGGATCACAAGGTAATGGACAGCGTGAGACTTAAATATGAGTGTCTGAGCAAAGGGTCTGAATTCTTATGATCTTGTGATATTTCAGTTTTTTTCTTTTTTAATAAATTTGCAAAAATTTCTATATTTCTGTTTTTTTCAGTCAAGATGGGGTGCAGAGTGTACTTTAATGAGAAAAAAGAATGAACTTTTTAGAATTTACAAAATGGCTGCAATGAAACAAAGAGTGAAACATTTAAAGGGGTCTGAATACTTTCCGTACCCACTGTATATATTTATTCAGGATGTGGGGGGGGGGCGCGGTCCTGGGCCCATCAGACTATAGTTACCCCACTGTATGTACATATATATACAATATTCATTTTTTAGAGTTAGGCATATAACAATTTTTTTTTTGGTTTTTTGACTTGTTTGCATTCTGTGCAATTTAAGGGTGTGGCATGCCCTTTGTTGAGCTGATTGGTATATATGTAGCTTACCACGGGCCTAGGTGGTCTGGAGTTGGGACCCGGTCCTATTTGTCTACCCTTTTATATGCATTACTTCAACTTTGATATACAGTAAGGTTTTTAATATAGGCAGTATAGGTACCGTCCCAATTTAGGGTCACCTTGCCGCTGGTGGGACGGCTTGTATACTTTTTTTGATCAAAAATAGTTCACTAAGTACCCTATATTTATTATGCAATTTTGCTTTACATTTATATATAATTATGGTAGGGTATGAGATATATTTTTGTCTTGCTTCTTTTTTGCTAATTTTTAACAACTGCATACCAATTCCGTCTTGTTTCAATGGCACTCTCATACATATACAGCGATGGGTGACATTGATGCCTGTTCCCCAGGTAGCACATTTTAATCCCCCAACTGGGGTTATAAAATCCTTGGGGATTAATTTCATAGTGCTTTTATGAATTTTTTTTTATATAGTACTGTCCACACTGAGTATTTAATTCTCCCCTCTTTTCCTTCCTTTTTTTACTGTCCCATTTTACCATTCTTATTTGAATAAAAATTAATGAAAAACTAAAAATAAATACAATTGTTCACGTCCCCCACTCACCAACAGCGCTTCCGGCTGGAACATCACTCCGGACGGGCACAGGAGAGGGGCAGATTCGGGATGTTGCTCCCGCAACATTTCCACCTTGCCAGAGGACCCTACCATAGTCATTACCATGGAGTGGGAGCTGGAGGACTGCTAACAAAATTGTATTCATCTGAATGCTGGAACCAACGGTGCTGTACATACCTAGTACAAATGAACTCCGCTGTCTCCCTGCGGTGGATCACGGGATACCTTGTGTAATATTAAAGATTTTCCTGCAAAAATTGCTGAATATTCACAATTATTTTCTATTAGTCATTATTATAGGTGGAGATTGTCTTACTGACCCCACAGCCCTGGTGAGAAGGGTGGTCTCTAGAATACAGAAGGTCTTATTATGTCACAGTGGGGATGTGACCCTGGGCTCCCCAGGACGCCCAGCACCGAATCCAATTGGTTCCTGTGCATAAAACTTAGGTCGAGCCACATTTAGGTAAAAGGGTCCGAGTCTATGGATAAAATCTATGGATCAGAACATGTTTTTCCTACATTGACCATCATTTTTAGGTGTAACAGAATCACTGGTCCTCTCCTCCACTTTTGGCCGAAGTCTGGAGGATTACTGGGAGACATGGAACAGATGTTCTCCTGTTTGGAGCCCACCCATCAGACATGTATGTCGTAAACAACTGACACCCCATAAATGTCAGGAGGACTCTATTAAATACAAAGGGACATTAATCAATTTAAAAGTTTTATTTTTAAATTAAGAATTGCATGGAAGGACGAGGAGATGTTCTTGGAGGAGCCTCCTTCTTCAGCAGATGTTCTTTGCTGGTCAGGAGGCCACATGTAGATGGTGCCAGTCCTTCCATACAGGTACAGCATTGATGGTGGACGCGCTGTACTTTCCTCAGGGTGCTAGACGTGGCGGTTTTCTGCCCTCGCGATGTTTATGGAGCCGCGGTGACAGACACCAAATAAGCAGCTTTCTCGGATGGAGTGAGCAGCCCTGGATAGTCCACGCCGACAGGATGAGATCACCCGGCGGAAGAGAGAACCTATGAGAAGAGACGTAACACTGATGTCAGTAACAGGACTCCATATCAGAGGACACGGCTGTGCGGTCACTGTGGCCGGACGGCAGAGGAATCATCCATACACAGGTACGGGGGGATTGTCCGCCATCATACATGTGACAATCCCACCACTGACAGATCTGCTCCACGGCCGACACCACACAACATGGGGCTTATTGTCACACTCACCTCTTCTCCTTTCCCCTTCTTCTTCTCTCTCTGGTTTTTGTTGTTTTTTCGGTTTTCTTTTCCCCTGAACTGGAAATTCGAATAAAAAACAAGAAAAAGATGTTGATTATAAACTCCTAAGAGATGAGCTTTGTATGGTTCTATAGGATGGTGTTATTCTCGTGGCTTGTAGCCCCGGTAATCGATTATTGCCCCATAATGGGGGAAATATGTCACATATACATAACATCAGCAGAGGGGTGAGAATTAGATTACCCAGAGAACTGATTAATATGAAACCTGCCATGTGGGGTCTCGACAAGGAGCTATGTCCCTTCTTACCATGACATTACTTGTAATGTGCCGCAGTGTTGCCTTATAATCAGTTACATAAACCTCAGTGTAACAATGAGGCCATAAAGGGGTCAGTATGGGCTATATGGGGCCGTGGGCGCAGGATTTGAGTCAGTTTGGCAGAAGACTGAATGGCCCCTTAGAACTTTTAACGCATAAAAGAATGGAGATTTTTACAGAATGAACTGCTCATCGCTTTATAGGGAGAAAAAAGTAGTAATTTTCTGATCCTTTATGTGCACATTCACATTACATGTTTTGACCACAAACTGTGATAGGATGTCATATAGACCTGTACACACCTGACAATGGGGAGGACTCGCTGTAATTAGCAGTGAAACACTGCTTGTCTACATCAGGTTTAGAAGGGGAAGATTCTTGCTGCCTGTTTGGTAGAAGAAAAACATAAATTACAAGCGAAAACAATACAAAATGGACGAACACCCGTCTGCAAGGCCGGTTAGGACATTTGGATAACATGGAGGAGGCACCCTGCTCAGGACCCACTTCTATCACTAAGAATGGAGAATCGCTAGTAATATTGGCCTGTAATGAACTGGAAATGATTGACTGGTTGCAATGATCGGCTGTTATCGCCGGCGTTATCACAAGCCAGAACCACAGTGATCATCAATCATGGGGTGGTGGCGCTGGATATAGTGCTGAGTTACACTTATCTTACAGTTGATCTTCTGATATATCAGATCCAAACCCGATAATAATAATTTACTCACATGTCTGAGTGTTTTGCACTCTCTGGGGAATACACTGGAGGTGGCTTCAGTTCTTCATCGTTCATCACCCTGGTATTGGTGGAACAGAGCTAAAACATAGAGAAAAATAAAATAAATATATATTTAAACTTTATTTTAATTATAAGTTTTATAGATCTTACCGGTCACACTTACTTTAGAAAGCCTTTGAGACGATGATATAAAGTTCAGGCTTTCTGGCCAGTTATTATCCTCGCTTGTGTCCCCCTCATCTGAATCAATAAGTTCGTAATTGCTACATTGAGCTGAAAAGCACAAGTGTTATTAGAGATTATTAGTATGAGACCCGATCACGGAAAGTCACCATTTTATCACTAAAAATGATTGGGACTGATTGTCACAAAATATGAAAGACAAGACACACAAAAGCTTTCTGCAGATGACGTCTCCTTCTACTTACGGTCAAAGTAGCCAGTGTCCTCTTCTGACTCAAAGTTAGGAATGAAATGTGGCTCTTTACTTAGAAGACTGTCAAAGTCTATGCCACATAGGAATGGATGCATTTTGATCTCTTTCGCTCCTCCTGGGAAAGGAAGACAATAAAAAGTGATCTAGACATTATCAGATAGACAGCTCCATATCTGAACAGTTTATGTTACTCTGAACTAAAGACGTAACAGAGCTGATGTGAAGAAAAGTTGCTGAAAGTAAAGCAGAAAACCTCAGTGCTGATCCTCAGGGGTGTGATCATTTGTCTGCTCACAGATGTGTAATAATTCATTATTAATACTATTATATACATTACCTGTCCCAAGTCTATGTGCCGGATCTTTTCTGAGCAGCTCAGTGATGATGTCCTGAGCATCAGGTGGAGGAGTGCGATTATCAAATGTCCAAGTTATCTCATCTGTTATATTAAAAGAAAATGTTACAGAAAATAAAACCTCTTCATTTACTTTATTAAAACAAAAATCTTTTGGATTAACACAACAAGTAGCTAAACCACAGAACCAATCTAAGCAAATAACAATGACACCACTCCGCATTCAGATTATTTTACTTACCCCTTAATATACTGCAGTAAGTGTCATATTTGGAATCCCCATGAAATGGTACACGGAATAGAAGGAATTCGTGTAGGATGATCCCTACCGACCACCAGTCCACAGGCCGCCCATAGCCTTCCTGTAAGATGACTTCAGGGGCGATGTATTCAGGGGAGCCAGCAATCTGGAAAGCAACAGAAGAAGGAGATGAGGAGCTGAGAAAATAATTGTGACGAATAACATCAGAGGAAAACGTTTTCTAGATGAGAAGATATCAGAGAAGAAGAAATAGATGAGAAGAGTAAAGAACAAGATCCTGTAAGTAAAGCCGACCTCATCATCACGGAACTCTCTGGTGACGTCCTCGGTTGGAGCCTCGTAGGTTTCTGATGTTGGTCTCATGAGGCCGAGTTTGGAAAGTCCGAAGTCCGTGACTTTAATATGACCAGATGCCGATACCAGGAGGCTGTGAAAAAACAGACGGTGTCAGCCCCAAGTAATAACCCATAGACTTTATGACAATCTCTAACTTTCTTCCTCCTAGAGGGGGCACTTACTTCTCAGGCTTCAGGTCTCGGTGCACCACACCAAAGCTGTGCAGGTATTCCACAGCCAGGACTGTTTCTGCAATGTACTTTCGGGCCAAGGGGACAGGTAAAGGTCCATAGATGTTCATAAGACTGCCACAGTCTCCTCCTACAGGAGAAAGCAAATATGACAGGAGAGGGTTTGTTACAATGTAAATTACACCTGATGCGTGTGAATGAGAAATAAGCGGAGACATTGGGGCAGGATGTCACACATAGAGATATACTATGTAATAATGCAAAAGAAAAACAATGGAGCATACCCTAATAGTAACTAGGACTGCGCTGAATGTCTATGAAGCCAAACCACAAATGTGCAAAAGCTGCAGAAATAAGTCCAAGGAAACAACGTCCCATATAAAAATGTGAAGCTATACTATGTATATAGATGTGTATGTGCAGTGTGTGTGTATATAGCTGTGCATGTGCAGTATATGTGTATATAGCTGTGTATGTGCAGTATATGTGTATATAGCTGTGTATGTGCAGTGTGTGTGTATATAGCTGTGTATGTGCAGTATATGTGTATATAGCTGTGTATGTGCAGTGTGTGTGTATATAGCTGTGTATGTGCAGTATATGTGTATATAGCTGTGTATGTGCAGTATATGTGTATATAGCTGTGTATGTGCAGTATATGTGTATATAGCTGTGTATGTGCAGTATATGTGTATATAGCTGTGTATGTGCAGTGTGTGTGTATATAGCTGTGTATGTGCAGTGTGTGTGTATATAGCTGTGTATGTGCAGTATATGTGTATATAGCTGTGTATGTGCAGTGTGTGTGTATATAGCTGTGTATGTGCAGTATATGTGTATATAGCTGTGTATGTGCAGTATATGTGTATATAGCTGTGTATGTGCAGTATATGTGTATATAGATGTGTATGTGCAGTATATGTGTATATAGATGTGTATGTGCAGTATATGTGTATATAGCTGTGTATGTGCAGTATATGTGTATATAGCTGTGTATGTGCAGTATATGTGTATATAGCTGTGTATGTGCAGTATATGTGTATATAGCTGTGTATGTGCAGTGTGTGTGTATATAGCTGTGTATGTGCAGTATATGTGTATATAGCTGTGTATGTGCAGTATATGTGTATATAGATGTGTATGTGCAGTGTGTGTGTATATAGATGTGTATGTGCAGTATATGTATATATAGCTGTGTATGTGCAGTATATGTGTATATAGCTGTGTATGTGCAGTGTGTGTGTATATAGCTGTGTATGTGCAGTATATGTGTATATAGCTGTGTATGTGCAGTATATGTGTATATAGCTGTGTATGTGCAGTATATGTGTATATAGATGTGTATGTGCAGTATATGTGTATATAGCTGTGTATGTGCAGTATATGTGTATATAGCTGTGTATGTGCAGTATATGTATATATAGCTGTGTATGTGCAGTATATGTGTATATAGCTGTGTATGTGCAGTATATGTGTATATAGCTGTGTATGTGCAGTATATGTGTATATAGCTGTGTATGTGCAGTATATGTGTATATAGATGTGTATGTGCAGTATATGTGTATATAGATGTGTATGTGCAGTATATGTGTATATAGCTGTGTATGTGCAGTATATGTGTATATAGCTGTGTATGTGCAGTATATGTGTATATAGCTGTGTATGTGCAGTGTGTGTGTATATAGCTGTGTATGTGCAGTATATGTGTATATAGCTGTGTATGTGCAGTATATGTGTATATAGCTGTGTATGTGCAGTATATGTGTATATAGCTGTGTATGTGCAGTGTGTGTGTATATAGCTGTGTATGTGCAGTATATGTGTATATAGCTGTGTATGTGCAGTATATGTGTATATAGCTGTGTATGTGCAGTGTATGTGTATATAGATGTGTATGTGCAGTGTGTGTGTATATAGATGTGTATGTGCAGTATATGTGTATATAGCTGTGTATGTGCAGTATATGTGTATATAGCTGTGTATGTGCAGTGTGTGTGTATATAGCTGTGTATGTGCAGTATATGTGTATGTAGCTGTGTATGTGCAGTATATGTGTATATAGCTGTGTATGTGCAGTATATGTGTATATAGATGTGTATGTGCAGTATATGTGTATATAGCTGTGTATGTGCAGTATATGTGTATATAGCTGTGTATGTGCAGTATATGTGTATATAGCTGTGTATGTGCAGTGTGTATATAGTTGTGTATGTGCAGTATATGTGTATATAGATGTGTATGTGCAGTATATGTGTATATAGCTGTGTATGTGCAGTATATGTGTATATAGTTGTGTATGTGCAGTGTGTGTGTATATAGCTGTGTATGTGCAGTATATGTGTATATAGCTGTGTATGTGCAGTGTGTGTGTATATAGCTGTGTATGTGCAGTATATGTGTATATAGCTGTGTATGTGCAGTATATGTGTATATAGCTGTGTATGTGCAGTATATGTGTATATAGCTGTGTATGTGCAGTATATGTGTATATAGCTGTGTATGTGCAGTGTGTGTGTATATAGCTGTGTATGTGCAGTATATGTGTATATAGCTGTGTATGTGCAGTGTGTGTGTATATAGCTGTGTATGTGCAGTATATGTGTATATAGATGTGTATGTGCAGTATATGTGTATATAGCTGTGTATGTGCAGTATATGTGTATATAGCTGTGTATGTGCAGTATATGTGTATATAGCTGTGTATGTGCAGTGTGTGTGTATATAGCTGTGTATGTGCAGTATATGTGTATATAGCTGTGTATGTGCAGTATATGTGTATATAGCTGTGTATGTGCAGTATATGTGTATATAGCTGTGTATGTGCAGTATATGTGTATATAGCTGTGTATGTGCAGTGTGTGTGTATATAGCTGTGTATGTGCAGTATATGTGTATATAGCTGTGTATGTGCAGTGTGTGTGTATATAGCTGTGTATGTGCAGTATATGTGTATATAGATGTGTATGTGCAGTATATGTGTATATAGCTGTGTATGTGCAGTATATGTGTATATAGCTGTGTATGTGCAGTATATGTGTATATAGCTGTGTATGTGCAGTGTATGTGTATATAGCTGTGTATGTGCAGTGTGTGTGTCATGACATGATTATATTTAAATATGTCCTTTTTTTTTTTTAAATAAATGTGTATTGTTGTTTATGAGAAAACAATAAGGCATCCCCTAAAAATAAGCCCTAACCCATCTTTTGGAGCAAAAAATTGATATAAGACCCTGTCTTATTTTTTGGAAAAACACTGTACAAACTGTAAAAATTCAGTCAAACCCTCCTTTATCTATAGTGAAAATTTCTGCCACATAATCATTTTTCTGGCATGTTGTTAACAGATAACTTATAGTAAAAGCAGTGTGGACATGTAACCATCTATGTGGTCACATTCTGCTTATGGAGAAGGTCCTAGAGATGAGCAGACCAGCGCTGGATATAGATACGATGGAGATGTCCTACCTGGTACATACTCCATGACCATGCACAGATGACGTGTAGCTGGAAAGGAGCACAACATGGAGGCCACGAAGGGACAATCTGCGAATGTTAGGATGTCCCTCTCTAGAAAGGCCCGTTCAAGTCTTACTGGATCTTTCAGCTTCTGCTTGTCCAGTTTCTTCATGGCGTATAACTGTTTGGAGTCTTTTTGGCGCACTAAGTGGACGGTTCTGTAGAGGAAGAAAATCGGTGGTTTATAATGTATTCTTACTAACAGTCTGTCTATAGACCTCATCACATCTCCTGTACTAATGGTGAATACTAGATGAGCTGCCGTCGCTACATAGATGATCTCCACTGGGAGGTCCTCATCCGTGTCACATCCTGACTCACTGGAAAAGAGACAATTAGATGTGCACAGAAGAGATGAGCGAATAAAATACAATGGATTAGAATTCTACTCAAATTTTACATATATCCGCATTGGCCAAAATGGCGAAATTTTTGTAATTCTCTTCCTCATGGATTCGGCAAAATGGTGACCGTTTGGCTACTATTTTCTAAACCTTAAAAGTCCGTCAAAATGTTAAAAAATAAACAAACTCTTACACTTACCTCTCTGGCTCCTCTATCTCAACCTTTTGGTCCTCACTGTACTTTCAAAGCTGCTGCCAGTGCTGAAGAACAAGAAAATGTCTAAGGCTGAGACAGGACTTCTGGCATTGATGACGTCTAGGAAGATTCTGCACAAACGCATAAAAGGTCATGGTGGCATGACATTGCAAATCTTCCTGCTCTTGCAGAGAATCCTCCTGGACCTTCTCCAAGCTAGAAGTTCTGGCCCAGCGTGAGCAGCAGCAATCTGAAGACGCGGTGAGGATCGGACAGATGAGGCTGAGAAGCGGAGGGGTCGGAGAGCTGAGCAGTGAGGTCAGTATGAGTATTTTTTCCATTTTGTACATCTTACATTTATTAAGATCTGGGGTCTGGAGAGAACCCAGAGCGTAATAAGAGATATTACATTTGCCGAGTGATAACTTCTACGTCAATCACATTTCCCAGGAAAGTCTGCACGAAAGGCGAATGTGAATTATGCCAGATCCGCTCTTCTCTAGAGAACAGGGATGTGGACTCCAATAATTCCTCTATGGTAACACTGTACGGGCACAGAGACAGAGGGATCGTCATAAGGAGCCCTAGAAACCGAATATTATGCCGACATCAAGCTCACCCAAAAGCTCCACAGCTGAACTGTTTGATCTGTTCGTAGTCGCTCTTACAAGGATTTCTCCCTGGGTTCAATGATCCGATCAAGGCCTAGAAATAATAAGAAATGGCATTAAAGCATAAAATCTGCAGAAAGATAACATCTGTGGATGCCGGACCCCCACAGACAACATTATGTATATGGGATATCCCCCATACACAGACATCACTGTACTGCAGGGGAGGAGACAGGAGATCACATAGCGGGGGCAGGAATAATAATGCCGCCATCACACACAATAGATCTGATCTACATGAAGAATAGGGATATCCCCTCGTCATATGGGGGATAATATTATATGTGTAATTCACCCCCGTTACCTGATCATACACAGACGTCTCCGCTGATACTTACACTGACAGATTCCTGGACCTCGGGGGTCTCACATATTCCACCGTCAGTAATTGCCGGCACAGATATTCCTATAATAATGAGGAAACGTTTTGTATTAGACGATATCAGTACATAATATATAACATCCATATAAAGAAGGAGATGAGACGGGCTCTGTACACGGTGTAATACTGGTATATGGGATTCTGCATACAACGTATATATTTATGGCTCCTCCATAGATGGATATTCTGGACCATAAATGGCCATTGTTCAGGATCTGATTCATCCTAGAACAATTACATGATCGGGGACCTAGGAGCCTCCTTGTACATGATAAAGAAGAGCACAGAGGAGAGAAGCAGAATTACCTGCGCCCCCTCCATTATAGTCTATAAGGGGCTCCGGAGCCGTCACCGGCCTCATACAGAGGATGGAGAGTAAATCTACATGTTCTCTGCCGTTCTCTATAATATCTCGATATGTGAATGTAAGAATATTAGATGATTGCTCACCTTCCATCAGATCAGTGTTCAGCCCCTGCTGACTGGTATTAGGGTCCGGGATAGTCAGGTTTTCCCCCTCTTCAGAGTCACCTTCTGATGTTTCCTGTTCGTCACAATATGTACAATTAATGTATCATTTCACAAATACTAAATCACCGTATACAGTCCGTCCTCGACTTAGAAACATCTGACTTACAAACGACTCCAAGATACAAAGGGTTGATGATGAAAAAAAAAGCTAATATTCACCACTCTCCTCTCCGGCCGCCCCGCTGCTCACCACCTATCGTCCAGTCCTCTTCTTTCCAATGTCATGTGCTACTTCTCCGGTCTCTTCACTATAGTGCAGGACTTCTGGCCACATTCAGGACCCAGATTTCACTGCTCATCATAAGGTCATAAGGACGAGACGGGAAGTCCTGCCCCATAGTGAAGAGGCTGGAAATGTGGCACACTATGATGGAATAAGAGGACCGGGTGGCGGACAGCGAGCAAAATATTATTGTTTTTTTTTACTCTTTCCATTTTACATTCAAATTTGGGTTACAAACAAAACTATAGGATATATCTAGTTCATAACCCAAGGACGGCCTGTACATAAGGCAGGAAGGACTAAACCTGGATCTATGGGATAATCTCATTACTGGACGGACTCTACATAAGGCACGAAGTACTAAACCTGGATCTATGGGACAATCTCAGTATTGGACGGACTATACATGGCCGCTCCCTCCAGAAAATCAACATGAATATATAAGGGACTTGTATCTACAACTGTTCTCTAATAACTTCTATTGTCAGAACTGCAGCATTTAGAAGAATGAAGATTGTGATGATGAAGTGAGACAGAGGTGGAAACACAACCTCTGCATCGCTGAGTACAGAATGTCACTACAGAGGGTTGAGCTGCAGAGACAGGCTGCCATAGAACATCCTGCGCCTCTGACATCATAAATCTGCCACTCTGCTATTTGACGGCTAATCTGGAGAAGATTAGACCAGGACGTGTGATATAGAAAGTGATGGATCCTTACCAGACGCTCCAGTGAGCCGGCCGGACGCTCCAGTACATACAGGACATTTTGTGCCAGTTGTATAATAAAGGCCAATTCTCCACTTGTGGATTTTTCTTCAGCCTATAAAGATGGAAATAAATAGAAAAGGAAAATCATGAGAGAACATGGAGGAGGCCGATTATGTCACCACTTTACTCCTGCGATCTGCTCTACAATTACTACATATCTAGTGACTTAGTGCCGGTTATATATTATATTATTATCGGCCTAAAGAACTATTTTATGTGAATAAACTTATATTCTGTTATTATAACTTTTCGATGTTTTATGCAGATTTCTGCCACTTACCTGTTGCACCAATGTCCTGATGTTCTTCTGTAAATGCTCAAGATATGCTGAGCTTATACGACCTTGCTGATATTTGGTCAGGCAGTCTCTCAACAGCTCCATAACCAGCCGGTAAGTGAAGCTGAGGACGCCATCGGGTAGCGGCAGCACAATGTCAGGGGCATAGGTGGTAAGAATCCCCTGCAGCAGTGCCAACACCTGAAAATTGTCTGAAGGAATTTCAGACATTTCAAATAAATCCAAATAAATCCAAATCGCAGTCAGTAAATCACTAGCTATGTAGCTAATCACCAACAACAATGACACCGGAATGTCAAAGTGACACTGGAGCTGTAAACACTGGCACAAGTAATGGTGGTGCATTATGATGTCATAATATCATCACGGAATGTTGAGATGTTACCATATATGGAGCTTCTCTCCATAAAAGGAAGTTACCTAGCAACACAAGCAGCAACTCTATAGGCTGTCGGCAGTGAGCATTGTCAGAGGTAAAAATAAAGCAAGTGTCAGAGGCAAGCATTAATAAGTTATTAAAAAAAGCCCTGCATCCACTCCTATGTCACTAGGTAAAAAAATAATGACTCTACTTCTTTGGTGAATTATAACCCCCAGAATGCCCTGGAAGCTTCAGAAATTCAAGAAATGCTGTGAGTTGTGGTTCTCTCCAAAGGCAAAAGGATTGTAGTCAACCACATGTGACATAAATGGCCCCTATGGGATCTTCAAGGGTTTGTTCAGCGCCACTTACTTCCATACTGGGAGGTGACATCACGTCTACAGATACATGATGGGACGGTGTAAGTGTGGCCGCCATCATGCCTGTGACTTGGTAGGTTCCTCAGACGGCAGCTCACTCACCTCCCAATGTGGAAGGAAGCGGCCGGAGAACACTTTTAATCTATAAAAGAAATCAAGATTCCACCAAATCCGTGTAGAATATTTTTTGTTCTTTTCACTACACAAAAAAAAAATGATGAAAACATCTCATGTACCGCGCACTGTTACCCATAAATATTGTAGCTCGTTCCATTAAAAAAAGCTCTTGCCTAAATCTAAGCAGAAAAATGAAAGTTATGGGTCAATGATTAAAAAAGCAAAATAAACTGGATATCTGTGTAATTGTATCAACCTGCAGAATAAAGATAATTTGTCTACAGTGAGCGGCAAAAAAAAGGAAAATAAAAAAGTGATGGAAGATTTATTTATTTATTCATCGTCACTCATATCATACCATTAAAAAAGAAAGAAACTGTAGTGGTGGTGAATTCTGATGTCATAATAGCGGTGATGTCATCATGGAATCTTGTGATGGAATCTTATATGGAGCTTCTCACCTTATAAGGAAGTTGCCTAGCAACAGTGAAGATGGTAAAACCATAGGGTGAGCATCAGTGCTTGTATGTAAGAGGGAGCTGTGGGCACCGGGCTCTTCTCATCAGTGAGGGGATTTATAAATATATTTATTAATATCTGTATACACAATAAAAATCATAATTACGTATTTATAAGAAATCCGGATTCAGGATCTAAAAGAAGTATCTTTATCTGGGGGGTCCAGGGACTGAAAGTCAGAAGCCCACGCCTCACCACCCCCCAACTTCCCAAGATGGGGGTCTCTACAAATATGACCCTGCCTGCACTCCTTATTAAAGAAATAGAAGAACTGGGAGGACTATTGAGTTACACCTTAGATATAGACAAAACTGAGACCTTATTATTAAGAAGACCTTCAAAGCCACTATGGACAAAGAGATTCCAGTTCTGCTGGATTGAAACAGCGCTGAAATATTTGGGGATATACAGTGACATGTTAAAGTTTGGGCCACCCCCGGTCAAAATTAATGTTATAGTGAACAGCTAAGCAAGTTGAAGATGAATTGATCTCTAAAAGGCCTAAAGTTAAAGATGACGCATTTCCTTTGTATTTTAGGCAATATATATATATATATATATATATATATATATATATATATTGAAGTTGAAAAGAGGATGGCTTCTAAAAATGATAATGATCCTAAGCACATGTCACAATCCACAATAGACTTCAAAAGGAGCAAGCTGAAGGTTTTACAATGGCCCTCACAGTCCTCTGATCTGAACATCATTGAAAATCTTTGGCTCAACCTCAAAATAGCAGTGCATGCAAGACAACCCAGGAATCTCACAGAACTGGAGTAAGGCTATGTGCCCATGATGCAGAAATGCTCCGGATTTTTTCCTGAGCATTTCTGCATCTCCCTGGCAGAAAAAACGCATGCGGATTGTACATGCGGATTGTACATGCGTTTGTTCTGCCAGGGACAAGCGTATGTCCCGCTTTTTTCACATGCGATTTCGCATGCGGAGTAATAAGCGCTTTTCCAACCAATTTTAGCATCACTTGGAAAAGTGCTTGACAACTTGGTCACACTATATAAATCTATGCAACCGTCATGAATTTATATAGTGTGACCAAGTAATAGTTAAAAAGAATGGTAAAAAAGTAAACATTATACTTACCTTCTGATGGCCCCCGGTCTCCTTCTCCGGTGCGTCCAGTGTGTTTGGCAGCTCACAGTGGTCTAAAAGGACCTTTCATGACGTCATTTAGTCATGTGACAGGTCACGCGACCGCCGACGTCAGCGGTCACGTGACCCTTCACATGACTAAATGACGTCATGGAAGGTCCTTTTAGACCATTGCGAGCCGCCGGGGACCCAGGACACACCGCTAAGGAGACAGGGGGCCATCAGAAGGTGAGTATAATGTTTTATTTTTTATTTTAAATTCTTTTTTTTTGCAGGTACCATGGTACCCAGGTCTGGATGAGAGTCTCCTCTTCTCCAGAACAGGGTACCATCCGCACATTGAGTCGCTTAATATCCTCATGTGCACATGTAGTCATGTGGATATTATACGATTCAATTCAAGTCAATGGCGGTACGCAAAATTAATGGTAGTGCTGCGGATTTTTACGCAATGATAATCCGCAGCAGAAATTTCCACAGCACGTGCATAGCACATGCGGATTATCATTTGGAAACATTGCAGACCTTCTACCAAGCGTTTTTTAAGCATTTCCGCGGCGGAATTGCAGCTGTGGAAGCGCTTAAAAAACGCATCGTGGGCACACAGCCTTATAATCCAAGGAAGAATGGATGAAAATCCCTCAAATAAGAATTGAAAGACTTTTGTCTGGTTACAAAATGCGTTTACAAGCTGTGATACTTGCAAAAGGGGGCGCTACTAGGTACTAACCACACAAGGCGCCCAAATTGATGAAATTATGGCAAAATATCCAAATATAAGCCAGTTATATCACATCTGTCATCATCATTAATCTAACAAAACAAGACTGGGACCCCAAATCATTCAATGGCTTTCCAAAGTGAATATAATGAAAGGACAAGTATCCTTGAATGATACATTTCTCTATGCCCTTATAGACAATACTAAACACAAACTCCAATGACAAAATATGGAATATGGATGATCCAAATCTAACTCATTCAAACATATTGGATTCTTTAGTTCAAGCACAAAAATATCTTCAATCATCCAGGTATCTAGAAAAGAGGCTAAAAGTTTGTCCCAGGTCGTACCGGACCCCCTCAAGGGGATATAGAATGGGACTATACACAACAAATAACTCCAAGAGCAAATCTTTATCATTGCTTATGGGGATGTCCAAGTATCCAAACTTTCATTTGCAATGACACACTTCACTAATTTTGTACCACAAGGTCATCTATGGTTCTATCTTTTGTTACATGAACCCAGAAATGTATCAATATAAGAAAGGGGCGAATAAATTGTTACAGGAGTGAAATCTGTTATTCACACCTAGGTCCAGAAACAACCACAGCCCTTCAAACTGTTTCTGTAAAAAATGTCATCATATCTATTCAAAACGATCTGGGTAGAAGCTTCATTATCATTACATAAGGAAAATAAGCTTAAATATTAGAACAAATTCATAGACTGCACAAATGTTATTCAGTTTGTTTCTGTTGAAAACTGTTTTTGCTCCCACTTACTGCATAGTGCATTGCATGTTTACAATTTATTGACGCTTTTTTTATTTTAATGTTGTATTCCAATAAAAATATTTCAGGTTCTATAAAAAGAGCTTGATTATTGTATCATAATGATGATTAAAAGCCTGATGTTACCATTTAACTGCAGTAAATTTATCACTTAAACATGAGCTATGTATGAGGGAGTTGGACTCTGGGAAATTGAGGAGTCGGACATTTCTCTTCTCGACTCCACAGCCCTGCTATAAACACTGGTATAAGTAATGATGGTAAATTCATGGAATCTTGTAGTAATGTCATCATGGAATCTTGAGATGTTGCCTTATATAGAGCACCTCACCTTATAAAGAGGTTGCCTAGCAAGAAATAAGGCAGCAGTACTACAGGCTGAGCATCAGTACCAGATGCAGACATGGAGGAAAGAGCTGTGGGGGCTTTACTCCTCTGACCAGTGGGGGGATTTTTATGTTCTAAGATAAATCATTTATATCTGTTATACACAGTAAAATGTATATTATTACTAGTGATGATCAAGCACTAAAGTGCATGGGAGCTCGTTGCTCGAGTCAAGAAAATCATAATGCTTGGGTGCTCAACCCAAGTAGTGAGCCCAATGTGAGCCAATGGGAAACTTCAGCATTTTTTCGGCACCCCCCCCCTCCCCGGGGTCTGGAGGGGGCCTATAAATTGGCCATGATATGGGAACAGCATGGGGAAGACCCCTGGAAGCATCTCTGTCTCCCAGGCCACTGCTGTGAACAATATTGTCAGAGTATTATGCCACTTTTTTACGGACTCACAATAAATCATACAATTACGAAACCAAAATGGATTTTCCAACAAAAAATGTTAAGGAACATCCTTTCCAGGGTAATGACTTATATATAAGGCAAAATAAATAACCAAAAACAAAAATGGCTCCTCCACACCTTGGGCTATGTTCACAAGTAGCGTTTTTGATGCATTTTTGCACTTTTGCATTGCTTTCAATGGTGAAAAATACATTTACTAGTAAAAGAAATTTTAACATTTTACTACCTTATCTTGTCATGTGGTGTGTGAGACATGATCGGACAAATCCTGTTATATTTATGAAGGAGGGACTGTCAAAAGTCACAAAGCCTATATTTACAAGGTCATTAGGCGGCTCTTGCTATTGATAGAGGGCCAGCAGTCTATCCTCACTATTGTTAGAGAGCCATCAGCCGGCTATGCTTTGTTGTTCCCATTATAAAGGAGTGGGTCTCCTATACTGTTATTGCATATGCAGTGACTGCAATGGCTGCCAAAAATTAGGACACACTTCAATACCCCTTTGAAGAGACGTAGAGGAGGGCCTTATTAAAAAAATGTTCCCATTATAAAGTAGTGGGTCTCCTATACTGTTATTGCATGAGCAGTGACTGCAAGGGCTTACAAAAATTTGGACGCACTCCAATACCCCCTTTGAACAGACGTAGAAGAGAGCCACATTAAAAAAAATGTTCCCATTATTAAGGAGCGGGTCTCCAACACTGGTAATGCCTATGCACTAAGTGCAAAGGCTGTCAAAATTTAGGACGCAACCAAATACCCGTTTGAAGAGACGTAGAGGAAGTCCTCATTAAAAAAATTGTTCCCATTATTAAGGAGTGGGTCTCCTACACTGGTAATGCCCATGCACTAAGCGCATGGGCTGAAAAACATTTACCCATTGGGGGTATACATGACCATACTGTATAACATACAGAATGTTAGAGGTAGGCCTAAAAATATTTCCTACGGGCAACTTAAACACCTTTTAAAAAAATTATGTGGGTGTTGCATGATGGTCACCCTGTTGATATGGTGATGGTGGATGAGGAGAAGGAGAAGGAGGAGGGTGACATAAAACAGACAAAATCAGGAAGCGTATACCCATGTCTGGGTGTGAAGAGGTGCATGGGAATAGACCCCCCCAACAAAAATCACTGAATTTGACTTTATGTTCTGCTGCTATCATCCGGTGGTGTTGAGAAGTCTGGGTTAATCCAGCCCTTGTTCATTTTGATAATAGTCAGCCTGTCAGCATTTTCAGTTGACAGGCTGATGCACTTTTCAGTTATAATACCCCCAGTGGCACAATAAACCCGCTCTGACAAAATGCTGGCGGCAGGGTAGGCCAGGACCTCCAAGGCGTAGAGAGACAGTTCATGCCTCACGTCCAGCTTGGATACCCAATAGTTATAAGGCACAGAGGAATCACCGAAGACGTTGGTACACTTGGCAAGGTACTCCTTCAGCATCTTCCAAAACTTTCTCCTTCTTGTCAGAGTACCCCACGCATCAGGGCAGGGGCACTGGGAGGGTCTGAGAAAACTGTCCCAGACCTTTGACAGTGTTCCCCTACCTCTGCCACATCGTATTTGTGTCTCCCTCACCTGTACTCTTTGGTTGTCCAACAAACTGTGACCTTTGCTGCCAGCATTTTCAGATGGGAATTTTTTTAATAATTCTATAACAAGGGCCTTCTGATACTGCAACATTTTATTAGACCACTCTGCCCCGAGAAGGAGAGATAGAAAGATGTCCTTGTAGCATGGGTCTAGAAATGTGACAAACCAGTAATTATTGTTGGCCAAAATGCGTGGGTCACGGGAAAGGCAGTGGAACATAAAGTCAGCTATGTGTGCCAGACTGCCAACAGCCAAGACTTCCCTGTCCTGACCCAGAGGACCACTGTCCATGCTCTCCTCGTCCTCCTCCTTGTTCTCCCGCTCCTCAGGCCATCCACATTGAACAAACGGTATGACTGTTGTGTGCGTAGTACCGTCTGTAGTGCAGGAAAACAGCTCCTGTTCCTCCTCCTCTTCCTCATTATCACCCAATCCATGTTGAGATGAGATGAGGCTGGGCTTTGTGACATCACCTTGTATAGTTCCTTGCTCCATCTCATCGTGCTCCGCCTACAATGACTCCTCTTTAATTGTGAGCACAGAGCATTTCAGTAGACAGAGAGGCAGGATGGTGATGCTAATTATGGCGTCATCGCCGCTCATCATCTTGGTGGAGTCCTCAAAGTTTTAGAGGACTGCACAGATGTCAGACATCCATGCCCACTCATCAGCTCTAATTTGCGGAGGCTGACCTGAATACCGATGGGGATGTTGAAGCTAGAACTCAACAACTGCCACCTGCTGCTCACAAATCCTTCCCAACATATGAAAGATTGAGTTCCAGCGTGTGGTGACATCGCACACGAGTCAGTGAGTTGGTATGGCTAGGGTGGGGGAAGCTGTAAGTGACTTCCTGAAATGGGCACACACGTGGCGTTCTTTCACAAGCAGGTCATGCAGATCCGTGTAGGTTTTGAGAAACCGCTGAACCACTAGATTTATCACATGGGCCAAACTCGCACACATGCCATGCCTCAGAGTCACAACCATGTTCCGGTCATTGTCAAACATGATCTTGCCTGGCTGTAAGTTCAACAGTGACAGCCACAGATCTGCCTGCTCTATTACAGATGTCAACAACTTTGCAGCGGTGTGCAGTTTGTCACCTAAGCATATCAGCTTCAGCAGTGCCTGTTGACACTTGGCCGAAGCAGTGCTATAGTGCTTCCAGTCTCCGACTGAAGTGGTCATTTCGGAGATGGAGGCTGATGAGGAGGAGTTTCAGAAGCTGTAGAATCTGAGGGCAACCCTGGTTGACCCTGGGCCCGCAATCCATTCTGGCCACAAGCACTTGTCCACGTGCCCGTGGTTAGGTGGACCTTCCCAGTGACTGTGCTGGTAAGGGCACGTGAAATGTTCTGGGACACGTGCTTGTGTAAGGCAGGGACGGCACACCGGGAGAAATAGTGGTGGCTGAGGACCGAGTACCGAGGGGCACCCGCCGCCATGAATTTGCCGAAAGATTCTGTCTCCACGAGCCTAAAAGGCAACATTTCAAGTGCAAGCATGTGAAAAATGTGGCAGTTTAGTATTGTGGCCTGTGGGGCGTTAGCTGCATATTTGCCCTTGCATTCAAAGGACTGGGGTAGGGACAACTGAACACTGCGTTGTGACAAGGACGTGGACGTGGTTACTGATGGTGGTTGTTGCAAGTGTGCAAAAAGAGGCATCTTTGCCTGCGCCATGGACAGGGGATTGGTGTGCACGCACAACAGCAGAACAGGCAGTGGTGTCCACCACAGAAACTGTTTCTGGACCCTAGCATTTGGTCCAATTAGTCAGGTGCTTTGCTGTCATGTGCCTGATCATGCTGGTGGTGGTCAGGCTGGTAGTTTTGCAGCCCCTGCTGATGCTGGCATGGCAGATGTTGCAAATGGCCTGTTTGGAATTAACTTGACAGTCTTTAAAAAAGTGCCAGACTATGGAAGACCTAACAGTTGGACTGGTAACTTCCCTCGTGTTGGTGTTCCGGAGAACTGTTGCCCGCCTTGTGTCTGTGGCCACCCCACTGCTTGTTCCTGCCTGTTGTGGTGCTACACCTCCCTCCCCCTGTGTGCTGCTGTCCTCGCTATGCATGTCACCTTGCCAGGTTGGTCAGTGACTTCATTGTCCACCACCTTGTCTTCCAAGTACGCACCCTGGGCCTCCTGATGACTTGCTGGCAATTGTGTCTCATCATCATCCACCTCTTGCGACAGTAATTGCATTTTCCCACCATCGCCTTCATGTGACTGTAGCTGCTCAAATACATGGGCATCGCTACATGTGATCTCCTCTTGCCCCGCTTGAAGCGCGCCGGGCGAGAGTCCTGAATCCCTAAATGGAAATGTGAACAGCTCTTCAGAGTGTCCAAGTGTGGGATCAGTTGTCTCCAGGCACTCGGCATGGGGGGAGAAAGGAGGATCAGAATGAGGAATATGCGGTCCAGGCTCACAGCTACTGAAACTGGACCATATGGAAGACAGGGTGGTGGTGGTGGCAAACTGACTGGAAACATTATCTGCTATCCAATCAAAAACCTTTTCACACTGCTTTGGCTTCAATAGTGGTGTTTCGCGGCCCCCTTCAAAGTAGGGCAGGAAGGTAGGTCGACATGATATGGGTGCTTTAGTGCTCCCTCAGCAGGCATAATTTCAGCTAGCCCACGACCTCGGCCTCTGCGTGCACCATCAGCATCATGTCCTCTTTCCAGTCCCTTGCCACGTGCCTTGCCCATTTTAAATGGAGTATAATATTTGTCACGTTCCCAAAAATGTCAGGATTATTACCGCAGTAACATCGTATCACCTGAGATGGACAAGTTTCTCTGCTTCCACAATACAGCAATGCTATTAAAATCAAACAAATCTGGCTGTATGCTGCTAACAAGCAAATGGAGCAGTAAAAGTGGTGTATTATATTGCTTTTCAACCAAATAATTAGGATTAAGCGAAAAAAGAATATTAAACCTGTTATCTAAGGCTGTGGATATGAGTAACAGCAGCAGACAGAAAGTTCAATGGATTTATTGTGCTGTATACTCTCTCCACAAACTCTGCCTAACTCCTGCTATCACCAGTAATATATGCATCTGGATTAGTCCTTAGCAGGACTGTTAGTATAGATGTATATTGCTGTGGAATACCTGACTAAATCAACCGCCAATTCTCTCCCTCGCTCAGCAGCAGCTCTCCCTACTCTGCCTGTCTGAAGGGTAGACTGTGACGGGCATAGGGTCCCGGGTCTGATATAGACCTGATGACGCTGTGCGGCCAGCCAATCACTGTAATGCCACAACCAACATGGCTGCAGCATTACAGTGACGAGTGGCGAGTACCGAGCAGTTGCGAGCACGCTCGCTCATCGCTAATTATTACTCACCACCACACCCAGGTCTCTATTATAAATAACCCTGCCTGACATTAGAGAAATTCTACATTTTAAGTTATTTCTTTTTAATTCTTTCTACAAAACAGAAAAAAGAGTCGAAATCAGTGGAGCTCAGGGATGTTTAGATATTTAGCTAATTTTTTCTGAGCAAGTGACAGATCCTCTATAATCTTGGGGAATGAAACACTTGTCCTAATAAATCTCCCCCTACGTTCTCCGATCACCACCATATTTGTATTCCTAGAGCCTCAAAGCACCAGAAAGAGAAAGTAAGTGAAGAATCAGGCGCATTCTAATCTGTAACCATGGAGACACATAGGCTGCATAAGAGCTGTATACACTACACAAGATTTACAAATTTGTTTCATTTTTTATTTTAAGGAACCAAATAAAAAAAAATACTGTAAAAGATCTTCTAACAACTAGAAATGATTCCAGGATTGTCTTTCCACTATATATACTGTATATACTCACAACACAAAGGTTAACTAATAGTTTTAATGATTTTAATAAATATTTGTAAAAATATGAGAAACATTTATATAAAAATACAACAAATGATAATAAATATTTCAATTATAAAACAAGAAATACGTCTTATAATAATATTACTCAGCGATTTATAAAAGTAACAAAGTTCTTGTCGCTGCTGCTCCTGACGACCAATCAGATTTCTGATGTTTTGCCTCTTGCAGTGCGGAATCGATGGCTGGAATCTGACTGGTTGCTACGGGCAACACTTTCATTATTCTCTACACTGTATAAATAATCCTTGAACTCTCGTTGTCGATAGCAACCGATTAGAATTCAGCTTTTACATTTGTAATTTACACGAGATAAATAAACGTGATTTCTGATTGGTCGCTAGGGGTAACAAAGACGCTACATGACAGCTGAGGCTCCGTGACAATGGCGTCTGTTACTCCAGGTACTGGATGATGGGCCGGACACAGGTGCAGCCCACCGTCACCAGCTGCTTCTCCAGCCTATAGGTGGGACACATCCTCTCATCTCACCACGCAGGACCAGGATCTCCTGTCTGATGGGGACTGAGTTCATGCTGAGGTCCACATGACCCTCCGGGTCCAAACATCCGCGGTGGAGACATCGGGCCTCGCTGATGACCGCAGGGAATCTGTTATTGTCCACATTAGAGCTGGTGGAAGGAGATGAGAGAAATCAGGACACAGCAGTAACCATGTTTAGTCCCCCATACTCCGGCCTGCTGACCCCTATATATCATTATTATTATTTCTGCCATTACTCCATGTACATTCACCTGTATTCCCATGGAGAGATGGAGCGGCTCCTCACACTGTCCGCCATTACTTGTGCAGAACTCCGACTGCCGACCTTCATATCCACCTTCACACGTGGAGGAAATGTGGTGTCCGGTGTGAAGAGACATCCCCCGTCGGACACTAGAGGGGCCTCCCAGCCATCAGCGCCAGGGACCTGCTCTTCTCCTCCATGGACACAAGAGATGAAGATCAGAAGAAGCAAAGTGGAGAAAACCTGAGGACAGAAGATGTCACACATGTGATAGGGGACATTGTGGAAGTGTCAACATTATGTAGTGGTATAAGTAAGGGTTAAATAATGGATCAATAATATACACTAATAATATTCATACTCGTATGGACCTATCCCAAAGATATGCAACAGCGCTCAAGCCAAGAGCAACCAGATATGACTATATAACACATATAAGAAAGTCCAACATTCTAAGTGGAATTCATTCAACAATATATTATATTGTCATTGTATCATAACACAGGATAACAAATAAAATGGTGGTGGCCCCATGCAAGTGCTGCACTCACTATTCTGCTGGTGCAGTCACTATGTACATACATTACATTACTGATCTTGAGTTACATCTTGTATTATACTCCAGAGCTGCGCTCACTATTCTGCTGGTGCAGTCACTGTGTACATACATTACATTACTGATCTTGAGTTACATCCTGTATTATACTCCAGAGCTGCACTCACTATTCTGCTGGTGCAGTCACTGTGTACATACATTACATTACTGATCCTGAGTTACATCCTGTATTATACTCCAGAGCTGCACTCACTATTCTACTGGTGCAGTCACTGTGTACATACATTACATTACTGATCCTGAGTTACCTGCTGTATTATACTACAGAGCTGCACTCACTATTCTGCTGGTGCAGTCACTGTGTACATACATTAAATTACTGATCCTGTGTTGCATCCTGTATTATACTCCAGAGCTGCACTCACTATTCTGCTGGTGCAGTCACTGTGTACATACATTACATTACTGATCCTGTGTTACATCCTGTATTATACTCCAGAGCTGCACTCACTATTCTGCTGGTTCAGTCACTGTGTACATACATTACATTACTGATCCTGAGTTACCTCCTGTATTATACTACAGAGCTGCACTCACTATTCTGCTGGAGCAGTCACTGTGTACATACATTAAATTACTGATCCTGTGTTACATCCTGTATTATACTACAGAGCTGCACTCACTATTCTGCTGGTGCAGTCACTGTGTACATACATTACATTACTGACCCTGAGTTACCTCCTGTATTATACTACAGAGCTGCACTCACTATTCTGCTGGTGCAGTCACTGTGTACATACATTAAATTACTGATCCTGAGTTACATCCTGTATTATACTCCAGAGCTGCACTCACTATTCTGCTGGTGCAGTCACTGTGTACATACATTATATTACTGATCCTGAGTTACATCCTGTATTATACTCCAGAGCTGCACTCACTATTCTGCTGGTGCAGTCACTGTGTACATACATTACATTCCTGATCCTGAGTTACATCCTGTTTTATACTCCAGAGCTGCACTCACTATTCTGCTTGTGCAGTCACTGTGTACATACATTACATTACTGATCCTGTACTGATCCTGAGTTACATCTTGTATTATACTCCAGAGCTGCACTCACTATTCTGCTGGTGCAGTCACTGTGTACATACATTACATCACTGATCCTGTACTGATCCTGAGTTACATCTTGTATTATACTGCAGAGCTGCACTCACTATTCTGCTGGTGGAGTCACTGTGTACATACATTACATTACTGATCCTTTACTGATCCTGAGTTACATCCTGTATTACACTGCAGAGCTGCACTCACTATTCTGCTGCTGCAGTCACTGTGTACATACATTACATTGCTGATCCTCAGTTCCATCCTGTATTACACTCCAGAGCTGCACTCACTTTTCTGCAGGTGCAGTCACTGTGTACATGTAGCACCCTGAGGATTCGGCTGCTACAGGGGTATTACACCTCAAGCCAGAGGTGTGGTATTCCACTCCCGGGTGAGGATGGAGTGTGGAACTGAGCTCAGTAGGCTGCATGCACTACATACATCCCATTTCCGGGGGACAGACCAATGGTACTCCCACTAGAGAAATGTGCAGGTACGACAGTGTCTGTCCCTGGCTGGAGTGGGAGGGGGGTGGAACATCCCAGTAGTGTAGGGGCAGATAGGGGGAGCAGTCTGGGTAATGCTAGGAGCTCATTGGGTGCTGGTCACCTGAGCTCACACATAGAGGGAGTATATAAGGTGGGAACCATCTTAGATCAGGGTCAGTCTGTCAGAGTTGAGTCAGAGAAGCAGAGCAGCTCAGCCAGCTCCAAGGCCAAGAGAGAGAGAGAGGAGAAAGAAGGACCCAGAGGGGGAGAAGAGGGAACTCCAAGAACCCAAAATTAGACCAGAGGGTGAAGAGTTGGCACAAGGGTACCGGATCCCAAGCTGGTGGAGGGCCCTAATCCTTAGCCAGAGACCGGAGGTCGTGGGCAGGATCTGCCACGACCACCCACTAAATCCACCCGGAAGGCAAACCGTGAATAGGGTCAGGGAACCCAGAGACAAGGGTTTTACCAACAAGAGGCCCGAGGGAGCCGGACTTAGGTGGATCCCTGGTGGGGAAGGCCAGAGAGAAGGACAAGTCAGAAAGGGAGCTCGGGACCACGCTCCGGAATCGCCTGGGGGTTGGCCGAGTCCAGGACCTGGTGGACGCAGCACGGCTCGGGCGGTCACTCAAGGCCGGATTGACCAACACAAAAGCAGTAAGTAAAACCCTGAACTGCACAGCCCGACTCGGAGTCTTATTACTACTCTCACTGCACCACCACAACCACCACCCTCTACAGCTGACCCCCTGAGGCTATACCCCTCCCGTTGGGGGTTATACTACCTGAGCTGCGCACACAACACCAGCCTCAGCGGACCCTGCTGCAGCGGCGGCCGTACTGACCGCAAATCAACGGGTGGCGTAGTCGACACTAAAGAACATCCAGTAACATCTGTAGGACTGCCACACACTGAGCTTGACACCCTGGGCACGGACCGGGTCACCGCCACTCGGAGACTACAACCCCCACCTGATCCGGCTCCGGGTATCCCCCAAACAACACTGGCCCAGGGGGCGCGTCATACATACATTACATTACTGATCCTGAGTTACATCCTGTAGTATACCCCAGAGCTGCACTCACTATTCTGCTGGTGCAGTCACTGTGTACATATTTTACATTACTGATCCTGTACTCATCCTGAGTTATATCCTGTATTATACTCCAGAGCTGCATTCACTATTCTGCTGGTGCAGTCTCTGTGTACATACATTACATTACTGACCCTGTATTGATTCTGCATTACATCCTGTATTATACTCCAGAGCTGCACTCACTATTCTGCTGGTGCAGTCACTGTGTACATACATTACATTACAGATCCTGAGTTCCATCCTGTATTATACTCCAGAGCTGCACTCACTATTCTGCTGCTGCAGTCACTGTGTACATACATTACATTACTGATCCTGAGTTACATCCTGTTTTATACTCCAGAGCTGCACTCACTATTCTGCTGGTGCAGTCACTGTGTACATACATTACATTACTGACCTGAGTTACATCCTGTAGATCTTTTATTATAAAAATGAAAAACATAACAAAATTAATAACAAGAAAATAAACAATGTAATGAACTGGTCCAGCCGCTCCCTCTCTCCTCACACACATATTATACATATATACACAATAATAACTACCTACACCATGACATCTGGTCCGGTTACCAAACAAATAATAACAATATAATAAACAATAACCGACAAATTATATACAAACTAATATATACATTCTTTTTTTTTTTTTAAATAAATAAAATAAAATAAATTAAAATAAATACTAACTATACAAATATATACAAGACAAAACAAAAACCCCCCACACTCAAGCCCACCAGTCCCTCCCCGGCACTGACCTGAGAGCTGGTCCTGCGCCTCAGTCCATGTCCAACGTCCATAGGACAGATCAGGCAGTGCTAGTTTTTCACCCAAATAACCAGTGTCCCAAAAGATGAACCCACCTCCCCCCTTTTCCCTCCACCCAACCTAACACCTACACCCAAACCCATATATACAATATATACAGAAACAAACAATACAATAACCACAACTGACAAAGCCCAAGTTCGGCGCCTGCAGCCCTACATCACTGTCTACTGATCAATGAAACAAAAATCTATGGTGTCAGCAGCAGCCCACCACCAGGAGAGGAGATGACCAGACTAGGGCACACTAAAAGAAAAGCCCCTCCAGAGGAGAGCGGCCCTCCGTGTACCCAGTCTCTCATACTCCAGAGAACGCACCTTCACCAGGTCACCGAGTATGGTCCTAAACACATCGTCCACTGGGAGGATTTTCCGCTGCGTCGATACTAAGCACCGTGCGTTCCACGTGTGATACCTAACCACTGTGCTAACTAGAAATAAGGTGCAACGGTCCCGACCACCCAGGTCCCCGAATGCTCCATAGGCCCATTCCGCATAAGAGAGACCGGCCAGCCAGGGCCAGCCAATGGAGGTGCCCACCCTGTTGTACACCTCTGTGTTAAAGGGACAACGAAGCAGGAAGTGGTCCATGCTTTCAAGCATGGTACCACAATGCTCCCGAGGACAGTTCCTGTCCTCAGAGCTCCTACACTTCAGATTGTCCCTCACACACAGTTTCCCATGGAAGCAGCGCCAAGCCAAGTCCCAAACCTTCGAGGGGATCCTGATAGAATTCAAAAGATGCAGACCCACCCCAAGATTCCGACTTGGGCAATCCCTGAGCGCCAGAGGCCTCTGAAAATGGGTCAACAGAACCCTTTTGTCAAGGAGCTTCCTTGGCAGAGTCCTGACCTCCCACATTCCCAGACCCCACCGGCGAATTACCTTCAGAACCACGGTAGCGTAAGCCGGGAGATGTCCATGCGGTGTGCGGAGATCCTTCACTTGCCCTCCTGTCTCCCATTCCTGGAAGAAAAGCTGAAACCATCCCTTACAGGAGAATACCCACAGAGGAGCCCTCTCTTTCCAGAGGTTTGCAATATTGATCTTAATGAAGGTATTCACAAGGAATACCACAGGGTTGACCATACCCAACCCTCCTAGTCTCCTCGTACGGTAAGTAACCTCCCTCTTGACCAGGTTCAGTCTATTCCCCCATAACAGTTGAAAGAACAAACTGTAGACCCGAGTCCAGAGAGGCGCTGGCAAGATGCACACACTGCCCAGATAGATCAGCAAAGGGAGCAGGTAAGTTTTGATCAGGTTTATTCTTTCCCTTAGGGTCAAAGACCAACCCTTCCATTGGTTCACCTTCTGAGTGGCGATCTCTAGCCTGCTGTCCCAATTTTGTTTGGGGTAATCCCCCTGGCCAAATTCGATGCCAAGAACTTTTGCAGAGACTTTGGGTTCTGGAAGGGTGTCCGGGAGATCAAAACCAGGATCTCCTCCTCCCAGCCAGAGACTCTCACACTTATCCCGGTTGATCTTAGACCCGGATGCCTCCGAGTAGCGATTTACCTCTGACATCAGCCATTCTGCCTCCCCATCAGAGGAAACAAAAACGGTGACGTCATCGGCATACGCCACCACTCTCAGAGTGGCTTCCGGTGCTGCCCGGTCCATCCCGATCCCAGCCAACGGTCCACGCTCCACCCTCCTAAGAAGTGGGTCAATCGCAAACACGTACAGTAGCGGGCTCAAGGGACAACCCTGGCGAACACCACACCCAACCTCAAAAGAGCTGCCAATCCAACCGTTCACAAGCGGGAAACTCTCTGCCCCAGAGTACAAGGTCTTAAGCCAATCAACGAACCCCCCCGGCAGGCCATACCTCAGAAGGACAGACCAGAGGTACTCATGATTAACCCGATCAAACGCTTTTGCCTGGTCCAATGACAGCATGTACCCCTTCCAGTGGCCACCCCTCCCCTGCTCCACCGCCTCTCGGACACAGAGTACAGCACTAATTGTACTGCGGCCCGGAACAGAGCAATGCTGGGCTCCCGAAAGGAGCTGGGGTGCAAATTTCACCAGTCGATTAAACAGAACCTTTGCCAAAACCTTCCTGTCTGCATTGAGAAGCGCTATGGGACGCCAATTCTCAATGCAAGATGGGTCCTTACCCTTTGACAAGATGATCAGGGCAGACCTCCTCATTGACTTTGGCAGAGTGCCCGAGGAAAGACACTCATTGAATACCTCAGTCAAGAGGGGAACCAAGGCGCCCTTAAAGGTCTTATAGAATTCAGATGTTAAGCCATCCGGACCGGGAGATTTCTTCAGGGCAAGCCCTTCAATCGCCAACTTAACTTCCTCTTCCCTGATCATCTCTGTCAAAACGCCAAAGAGGGGTCTACCCCTGGTTCGGGGACAGCTTCAGCCAGAAAAGCCGATATCTCATCCCATTCCAGATCCCTCTTCCCCAAGAGGTGCGAGTAGAAGGATCTGACGACCTCCAGGATCCCTGATCTGGATCTTTTCAGGGACCCCGCAGTGTCAACCAGTCCTGTAACAACTTTACTATTCACTGACATCTTGCAGTTTCTGTAAGGGTCGGGCGAGCGGTACTTCCCGTAATCCCTCTCAAAAACCAAAGATGCGTGTCTATCATACTGACACCTCATTAGCAAAGATTTCACTCTGGAGATCTCCTCGCGGCTACCTCCAGTTGAGACAAGATGCTCGAGTTTCCTCCTCAGGCCCTGATACAGGCGGTACCTGTCCAGGCTCCTGAGGCTCGAGAGCTGGCGGAAGAATCTCGCCACCCTTTTCTTAAACATCTCCCACCACTCTGACTTACTACTACAAAGATCCAGTAAGGGTACCTGGCTCTGAAGAAAATCCTCAAAGGACTGTCTTATCTCCGCTTCTTCCAAGAGAGACGAATTGAGCCTCCAAAAGCCTCTTCCCATCCGGGGGGTCTCTGTAACATTCAGGGAAAACAAAATCAAACAGTGATCGGAGAACTCCACCTCAACAACAGATACTGCTGAAGAGACGGCTTCCTCCTTTAAATAAAACCTGTCTATCCTGGACCTACAGTTACCTCTATGATAGGTGAACCCCTCGTGGCCTGCGGTGTGCCGGATGTGGACATCCACCAGGCGAGCCTCACTAGCTATACTATTAAGGGCGACGCTATCATAAGTCAGCTTGTCTCTGGAACCTCCTCTATCCCGGGGCCTCGTGACAGTGTTGAAGTCCCCTCCAAAGACGACCTGCCGACTCGTAAAAAGCTAGGGCTTGATCCTCATAAAGAGACACTTCCGGTCCCATTTAGATTGGGGACCATAGATGTTAATGAGCCGAAGCTCTTGTCCCTTCATGAGGACATCTAATATCAGGCACCTCCCCATTTCTAACTCAATAACCCGTCGGCATTCTACCGGTGCGGTAAAAAGGACCGCCACTCCGCTATACGGCTCAGCCGCAAGAGACCAATAGGAGGGCCCGAGTCTCCACTCCCTCTTAGCTATAAACACCTCTGCCATATTTGGCAGCCTGGTCTCTTGCAAAAAGAAAATGTCAGCTTCAACCCGGCTGAGAAAATCAAAGGCCGCAAATCTAGCCATGTTTGACTTAATGCTGGCGACATTAATGGACGCCAGCGTCAACGGAGTGGGTACCGCCATCATTGGTGATTGAGTTAGATGACTTTCTTCTTCCCACTCCCCTTATCCTCTGCCTCAGAGGAGGAATCCTTCCCCCTCTTTAATGACACAGAGGTGTCCATTCCCACATTTTTCCTTCTTTTTTCGTCCTCGTCTCCGGACTCTGGGCCATTCCCTCCCCCCAAGGACCTTGCATCCCCAGGAGAAGGAGACTCGGCGCCCCCTGTAAGCTCCGCTGAAGCCGAATCCTCACCCTCAGCCTCCTCCTCAGAGGAAGAAATGTTATCAAGGGCTTGGAACCGGTTAGAAAGACCAACTAGAGGGGAGTCGGTTTTAACTTCCTTAGGTACCTTGGTCAGAGCGGGAGAAGATGTTTTATCTCCCTTCTTTTTCTTCTTTTTGGTGCCGAGCTTACGCTTGTTCTCTAGCCACCGCTTATTATCCTCATCCATACTTTCATAATGGGAGGATTCTGAAGAAGAGGCAGTTTCCTCCCTGTGGATCCTCCTGACCTCCTCATCCAACTCATCATCCCTCGGGGCCTCAGCAGCAAGACTGGCATCCAGGACAGGGGCTGCCCCGGTAGTCTGGGGCTCGCCCCGCTCCCTCTCCTGTCTGCGCTTGTCTAGACGCCTCAGCTGGGCAGGCGTCTTTTTATTGCTTTTCTTCCCTGGCCCCTCAGCTCCCCCACCCCTGCTAGTCCCCTCCCCAGCAGAATCGGCCTCACGGCTTACTCCCACCGGGGTCTCGACTGCATTAGCAAAGGAGCGAGGACAACGGCTGAATGGGTGACCTAACTCACCACACAGGTGGCACCTAATCTCCACACAAGAGGCGTCAAGATGGCCGACACCCCCACACAACGCGCATTTCTGCACGGTGCAGTTTGCACTGAAGTGTGTGGGGTCGCCGCACCTGTGACAGAGCTTCGGTTGCCCCTGGTAGAAGACCAGGACACGATCCCTACCCAGGAAGGCAGACGATGGAATGTGGGCAACCGTACCACCTGAACGCTTAAGTTTTACCATAAACGTCCAGGCCCCTGACCAGATACCAAACTCGTCGCGGTTTTTCTTTGGCATCTCCACCACCTCTCCATACCGACCAAGCGAAGTCATGATGTCATAGCAAGAAAGCGACTCATTACGAGTCATCACGGTCACTTTCTTGATCTGGTTTTGGCGAGACACTGCCTGAACGGCAAAGTCTCGCCAGCCGGGCTCATTTTTTGCCAACTCATAATTCGCCCAGAAGAGCTCAAGCCCCTCCGGCCGAACAAAGCTGACATCAAACTCAGGCGTGGAATAGGGATGTATCAAGACGTAGATGTCAATCGCCTTGAAGCCCATCCTCAGCAGGAGCTCCTCAACTTTAGACCTTGGAGGACATGCATCACTGCCCCTCCACCGAAGACGGACCACATTCCTACGCACACTGCCTGGCCCGGCTGTTGGGAGGGACCACACTGTATCTCCCCCTTTTTGCTCTCGGAAGGCCCCGAGGCCATGCCTCTCTATCCAGAACGATAGATCAACCTCTCGACCCTCTACCATTAGTGATCTCTCCCCCTTCTTTAGAGCCTCCAGAAGGCGACGTTGCAACATGCCGTCCCCAAAGCCCGGAGACGAGGAGGAAGCCCTATTTGCCCCGGAGGTGACACTGGCATAACTCCGGACAGGTGTTGCCACCCCCGGGGGGGCAACCGGACCAGTGACCACGTCAGCCCCAACAGTATCACCATTACCCACCTCCATCTTACCCTCCACCAAACCAGCAACCACACCACCAGACAATGAATTATCCTCATTCACCTCCACCACCACATTCATTCCTGCTGGACCAGTAACAATGGTGGATGACCTTTTGACCTCCGCATCAGGCACAAGGGGCTCAGTCACCTCCATAGAACTGGAGGCGACCTCACCCCCGGTCTTATGTGTGCCCTCCACATCATCGGTCGGTAATTTCCGCTGTTTGGCATTTGGTATAATGTGCCGCTGATCTCTAGCTGCAGTTAGGCGCCGCTGATCTTTAGCATCAGGATCTTCCGGACCAGCAACGCCAACACAAAATAGCACTTTCGTGGGAGGACCGGAGCGCTCAGCCCCAACTGCCCCCTCACACTGCCGCCGCTTCTCAACTAAGTGATCAGCGGCAACAGCATTCAGAGGAGCCGAGGCTACCGGAGCTGCCCCCGACACCGGGCTGCTCCCCCCTCCCACTGAGGAGCGCACCACAGCATCGTGGCCTGATGGAACGCCCGCCGCCGGGCCGCCCTCACTGTCCAGCCTCTCGGCTGATGCACCTCCTGCTACGTCCCCACTACTACAAGCAGAGACGGAGCTCTGCGCCTCACTACCGCGCTCTGTAATCTCCCCGCGCCTTTGCACCGGATCCACAGCAGAACCCGGGCTGGGCTGAGCAACGGGGCTTATACAGCGAGCTGAGCCTGCCGCCGACTCAGGGGGTACAGGGAGGGGGGCATATACGTATCTTACCGCTTCCTGCAGCTTTGGCTTGGTCTTCTTTGCCTTTTTGTGGCCCCCAGGTGCCTCTTCTGGTAGATCGTCACCAAGATGGAAGCTTTGGAGGCACACTGGGGACTCCAGGAGTTTAATCTCCGCCATTAGCGCCCCTCCCTGGCCGCTGCTGTCACTGTCCTCCCCAGAGCCGGCAGAACTGCGACCGGATGTCACTGTCGCCTGTCCTGCAGGGAGCTCGCTGCATGTGGCCTGCGGGTGACTTTGCAGGCTACCAGGTGGGGCTTCCTGCTGGTCATCATCACTCTCATCATCCACCTGGCTCTCAGGCTGCAGCCCCATCTGCCTTTGCTCTCTGGTATCAGCCATTTCTCTAAAGCAGTCTTCATTTATAAGTTTTTCTTTGAAAGGACCACTCTGCTCCCTGATGGTGGCTTTCCTAAGTTCCAGGCGTTGAATTTCACTGCTCAGTCTTTTTACCTTGGCTTGGAGCTTGGCCTTCCTTGGTTTGGAGGCCCCTGCAGCTTTGGCGCTTGTGCAGCGCAGCTCCTCCCGTAGCCTCCTGATGAGCTTACTGGCATCTTCATACTCACGGAGGTGGATCATGACCCGGGAGGCATAGGTGGACACAGACTCCCGGGGTCCCTGCTGCGCCCACCCCCCCTCAGGGAGGTCGGCCTCACCTCCTTGAACACTCAGCTTTCCTCCGGAAGGAGCGCCATCTTGCACGCCGCTGTCAGGCTTTTCCTCCATGCTGGAAGCCTTGCGGCTTCTGGGGGTCTCCACAATCCCGGGGGGAGTAGGAGCCACATTGCTGTGACTCCTGGTGCAGCGTCTCACCCCCGAGTCCTCTGATGTGCAGGCCGGTTGCTGGTTTCTTCTGCCCCCCGCCGGCCTGGTTCGGGAAGCAGAAGCCTGGGACTTGGCTCCTTCACTCATCCCAGAAACCAGCTCTCCCTCCGGGAAAGAGAGAGAGCAGGTCCCCAGGTGGAGAGGTGTTGGTTCTCAGAGATCAGGAGCTCACAGCAGGATCTGCAGCCACCACACCCGTAATCAGCACACTGACTAGCAGCTGATCAGAGCTGCACCCAGTATGCTGCTGGTGGAGTCACTGTGTACATACATTACATTACTGATCCTGAGTTACATCCTGTATTATACTCCAGAGCTGCACTCACTATTCTGCTGGTGCAGTCAATGTGTACATACATTACATTATTGATCCTGTACTGATCCTGAGTTACGTCCTGTATTATACTCGAGAGCTGCACTCACTATTCTGCTGGTGCAGTCACTGTGCACATACATTACATTACTGATCCTCTACTCATCCTCAGTTACTTCCTTTATTATACTCCAGAGCTGCACTCACTATTCTGCTGGTGGAGTTACTGTGTACATACATTACATTACTGACCATGAGATACATCCTGCATTATACTCCGGAGCTGCACTCACTATTCTGCTGGTACATTCAATGTGTACATAAATTACATTACTGATCCTGAGTTACATCCTGTATTATAATCCAGAGCTGCACTCACTATTCTGCTGGTGCAGTCACTGTGTACATATATTACATTACTGATCCTGTACTGATCCTGACTTACATCCTGCATTATACTCCAGAGCTGCACTCACTATTCTGCTGGTGCAGTCACTGTGGACATATATTACATTACTGATTCTCTACTCATCCTCAGTTACATCCTTTATTATACTCCAGAGCTGCACACACTATTCTGCTGGTGTAGTCACTGTGTACATTCATTACATTACTGATCCTCAGTTACATCCTGTATTATACTCCAGGGCTGCACTCACTATTCTGCTGGTGGAGTCACTGTCTACATTCATTACATTACTGATCCTGAGTTACATCCTGTATTATAATTCAGAGCTGCACTCACTATTCTGCTGGTGCAGTCACTGTCTACATTCATTACATTACTGATCCTGACTTACATCCTGCATTATACTCCAGAGCTGCACTCACTATTCTGCTGGTGCAGTCACTGTGCACATATATTACATTACTGATTCTCTAGTCATCCTCAGTTACATCCTTTATTATACTCCAGAGCTGCACACACTATTCTGCTGGTGGAGTCACTGTGTACATTCATTACATTACTGATCCTGAGTTACATCCTGTATTATAATCCAGAGCTGCACACACTATTCTGCTGGTGGAGTCACTGTGTACATTCATTACATTACTGATCCTGAGTTACATCCTGTATTACACTCCAGAGCTGCACTCACTATTCTGCTGGTGCAGTCACTGTGTACATACATTACATTACTGATCCTGAGTTACATCCTGTATTATAATCCAGAGCTGCACTCACTATTCTGCTGGTGTAGTCACTGTGTACATACATTACATTACTGATCCTGTACTGTTCCTGAGTTACATCCTGTATTATACTCCAGAGCTGAACTCACTATTGTGCTGGTGCAGTCACTGTGTACATACATTACATTACTGATCCTGTACTGATCCTTAGTTACATCCTGTATTATACTCCAGAGCTGAACTCACTATTGTGCTGGTGCAGTCACTGTGTACATACATTACATTACTGATCCTCTACTCATCCTCAGTTAATTCCTTTATTATACTCCAGAGCTGCACTCACTATTCTGCTGGTGGAGTCACTGTGTACATACATTACATTACTGATCCTGAGTTCCATCCTGTATTATACTCCAGAGCTGCACTCACTATTCTGCTAGTGCAGTCACTGTGTACATACATTACATTACTGATCCTGAGTTCCATCCTGTATTATACTCCAGAGCTGCACTCACTATTCTGCTGGTGCAGTCACTGTGCACATACATTACATTACTGATCCGGTTCTGATCCTGAGTTACATCCTGTATTATACTCCAGAGCTGAACTCACTATTCTGCTGGTGCAGTCACTGTGTACATACATTACATTACTGATCCTGTACTGATCCTGAGTAACATCCTGTATTATACTCCAGAGCTGCACTCACTATTCTGCTGGTGCAGCCACTGTGTACATATATTACATTACTGATCCTGTACTGATCCTGAGTTACATCCTGTATTATACTCCAGAGCTGCACTCACTATTCTGCTAGTGCAGTCACTGTGTACATACATTACATTACTGATCCTGAGTTCCATCCTGTATTATACTCCAGAACTGCACTCACTATTCTGCTAGTGCAGTCGCTGTGTACATACATTACATTACTGATCCTGAGTTCCATCCTGTATTATACTCCAGAGCTGCACTCACTATTCTGCTGGTGCAGTCACTGTGCACATACATTACATTACTGATCCGGTTCTGATCCTGAGCTACATCCTGTATTATACTCCAGAGATGCACTCACTATTCTGCTGGTGCACCACTGTGTACATATATTACATTACTGATCCTGTACTGATCCTGAGTTACATCCCTTATTATACCCCAGAGCTGCACTCACTATTCTGCTAGTGCAGTCACTGTGTACATACATTACATTACTGATCCTGAGTTCCATCCTGTATTATACTCCAGAGCTGCACTCACTATTCTGCTGGTACAGTCACTGTGTACATACATTACATTACTGATCCTGTACTGATCCTTAGTTACATCCTATATTATACTCCAGAGCTGCACTCACTATTCTGCTGGTGCAGTCACTGTGTGCATACATTACATTACTGATCCTGAGTTACATCCTGTATTATAATCCTGAGCTGTACTCACTATTCTGCTGGTGCAGTCACTGTGTACATATATTACATTACTAATCTTGTACTTATCCTGACTTGCATCCTGTATTATACTCCAGAGCTGCACTCACTATTCTGCTTGTGCAGTCACTGTGCACATACATTACATTACTGATCCTCTACTGATCCTCAGTTACATCCTGTATTATACTCCAGAGCTGCACTCACTATTCTGCTGGTGTAGTCACTGTGTACATACATTACATTACTGATCCTGCACTGATCCTGAGTTATATACTGTATTATACTCCAGAGCTGCTCTCACTATTCTGCTGGTGCAGTCACTGTGTACATACATTACATTACTGATCCTGAGTTACATCCTGTATTATACTCCAGAGCTGTACTCACTATTCTGCTGGTGCAGTCACTGTGTACATACATTACATTACTCATCCTGAGTTACATCTTGTATTATAATCCAGAGCTGCATTCACTATTCTGCTGGTGCAGTCACTGTGCACATATATTACATTACTGATTCTCTACTCATCCTCAGTTACATCCTTTATTATACTCCAGAGCTGCACACACTATTCTGCTGGTGGAGTCACTGTCTACATTCATTACATTACTGATCCTGAGTTACATCCTGTATTATAATTCAGAGCTGCACTCACTATTCTGCTGGTGCAGTCACTGTCTACATTCATTACATTACTGATCCTGACTTACATCCTGCATTATACTCCAGAGCTGCACTCACTATTCTGCTGGTGCAGTCACTGTGCACATATATTACATTACTGATTCTCTAGTCATCCTCAGTTACATCCTTTATTATACTCCAGAGCTGCACACACTATTCTGCTGGTGGAGTCACTGTGTACATTCATTACATTACTGATCCTGAGTTACATCCTGTATTATAATCCAGAGCTGCACACACTATTCTGCTGGTGGAGTCACTGTGTACATTCATTACATTACTGATCCTGAGTTACATCCTGTATTACACTCCAGAGCTGCACTCACTATTCTGCTGGTGCAGTCACTGTGTACATACATTACATTACTGATCCTGAGTTACATCCTGTATTATAATCCAGAGCTGCACTCACTATTCTGCTGGTGTAGTCACTGTGTACATACATTACATTACTGATCCTGTACTGATCCTGAGTTACATCCTGTATTATACTCCAGAGCTGAACTCACTATTGTGCTGGTGCAGTCACTGTGTACATACATTACATTACTGTTCCTGTACTGATCATGAGTTACATCCTGTATTATACTCCAGAGCTGCACTCACTTTTCTGCTGGTGGAGTCACTGTGTACATACATTACATTACTGATCCTGAGTTCCATCCTGTATTATACTCCAGAGCTGCACTCACTATTCTGCTAGTTCAGTCACTGTGTACATACATTACATTACTGATCCTGAGTTCCATCCTGTATTATACTCCAGAGCTGCACTCACTATTCTGCTGGTGCAGTCACTGTGCACATACATTACATTACTGATCCGGTTCTGATCCTGAGTTACATCCTGTATTATACTCCAGAGCTGAACTCACTATTCTGCTGGTGCAGTCACTGTGTACATACATTACATTACTGATCCTGTACTGATCCTGTGTTACATCCTGTATTATACTCCAGAGCTGTACTCACTATTCTGCTGGTGCAGCCACTGTGTACATATATTACATTACTGATCCTGTACTGATCCTGAGTTACATCCTGTATTATACTCCAGAGCTGCACTCACTATTCTGCTAGTGCAGTCACTGTGTACATACATTACATTACTGATCCTGAGTTCCATCCTGTATTATACTCCAGAGCTGCACTCACTATTCTGCTGGTACAGTCACTGTGTACATACATTACATTACTGATCCTGTACTGATCCTTAGTTACATCCTATATTATACTCCAGAGCTGCACTCACTATTCTGCTGGTGCAGTCACTGTGTGCATACATTACATTACTGATCCTGAGTTACATCCTGTATTATAATCCTGAGCTGTACTCACTATTCTGCTGGTGCAGTCACTGTGTACATATATTACATTACTAATCTTGTACTTATCCTGACTTGCATCCTGTATTATACTCCAGAGCTGCACTCACTATTCTGCTTGTGCAGTCACTGTGCACATACATTACATTACTGATCCTCTACTGATCCTCAGTTACATCCTGTATTATACTCCAGAGCTGCACTCACTATTCTGCTGGTGGAGTCACTGTGTACATACATTACATTACTGATCCTGCACTGATCCTGAGTTATATACTGTATTATACTCCAGAGCTGCTCTCACTATTCTGCTGGTGCAGTCACTGTGTACATACATTACATTACTGATCCTGAGTTACATCCTGTATTATACTCCAGAGCTGTACTCACTATTCTGCTGGTGCAGTCACTGTGTACATACATTACATTACTCATCCTGAGTTACATCTTGTATTATAATCCAGAGCTGCACTCACTATTCTGCTGGTGCAGTCACTGTGTACATACATTACATTATTGATCCTGTACTGATCCTGAGTTACATCCTGTATTATACTCCAGAGCAGCACTCACTATTCTGCTGGTTCAGTCACTGTGTACATACATTACATTACTGATCCTGAGTTACATCTTGTATTATAATCCAGAGCTGCACTCTCTATTCTGCTGGTGCAGTCACTGTGCACATACATTACATTACTGATCCTGTACTGATCCTGACTTACATACTGTATTATACTCCAGAGCTGCACTCACTATTCTGCTGGTGCAGTCACTGTGGACATACATTACATTACTGATCCTCTACTCATCCTCAGTTACTTCCTTTATTATACTCCAGAGCTGCACTCACTATTCTGCTCGTGGGGTCACTGTGTACATACATAATATTACTGATCCTGAGTTACATCCTCTATTATAATCCAGAGCTGCACACACTATTCTGCTGGTGCAGTCACTGTGTACATACATTACATTACTGATCCTGAGATACATCCTGTATTATACTCCAGAGCTGCACTCACTATTCTGCTGGTGCAGTCACTGTGTACATACATTACTGATCCTTTGTTCCATCCTGTATTATACTCGAGAGCTGAACTCACTATTCTGCTGGTGCACTCACTGTGTACATACATTACATTACTGATCCTGAGTTCCATCCTGTATTATACTCCAGAGCTGTACTCACTATTCTGCTGGTGCAGTCACTGTGTACATACATTACATTACTGATCCTGTACTGATCCTGAGTTACATCCTATATTATACTCCAGAACTGCACTCACTATTCTGCTGGTGCAGTCACTGTGTACATACATTACATTACTGATCCTGAGTTACATCCTGTTTTATAATCCAGAGCTGCACTCACAATTCTGCTTGTGCAGTCACTGTGTACATATATTACATTACTGATCCTGTACTGATCCTGACTTACATCCTGTATTATACTCCAGAGCTGCACTCACTATTCTGCTGGTGCAGTCACTGTGCACATACATTACATTACTGACCCTCTACTGATCCTCAGATACATCCTGTATTATACTTCAGAGCTGCACTCACTATTCTGCTGGTGGAGTCACTGTGTACATACATTACATTACTGATCCTGCACTGATCCTGAGTTATATCCTGTATTATACTCCAGAGCTGCACTCATTATTCTGCTGGTGCAGTCACTGTGCACATACATTACATTACTGATCCGGTTCTGTTCCTGAGTTCCATCCTGTATTATACTCCAGAGCTGCACTCACTATTCTGCTGGTGCAGCCACTGTGTACATATATTACATTACTGATCCTGTACTGATCCTGAGTTACATCCTGTATTATACTCCAGAGCTGCACTCACTATTCTGCTAGTGCAGTCACTGTGTACATACATTACATTACTGATCCTGAGTTCCATCCTGTATTATACTCCAGAGCTGCACTCACTATTCTGCTAGTGCAGTCACTGTGTACATACATTACATTACTGATCCTGAGTTCCATCCTGTATTATACTGCAGACCTGCACTCACTATTCTGCTGGTGCAGTCACTGTGTACTTACATTACATTACTGATCCGGTTCTGATCCTGAGTTACATCCTGTATTATATTCCAGAGCTGCACTCACTATTCTGCTGGTGCAGTGACTGTGTACATACATTACATTACTGATCCTGTACTGATCCTGAGTTACATCATGTATTATACTCCAGAGCTGCACTCACTATTCTGCTGGTGCAGCCACTGTGTACATATATTACATTACTGATCCTGTACTGATCCTGAGATACATCCCTTATTATACCCCAGAGCTGCACTCACTATTCTGCTAGTGCTGTCACTGTGCACATACATTACACTACTGATCCTGAGTTCCATCCTGTATTATACTCCAGAGCTGCACTCACAATTCTGCTGCTGCAGTCACTGTGTACATACATTACATTACTCATCCTGAGTTACATCTTGTATTATAATCCAGAGCTGCACTCTCTATTCTGCTGGTGCAGTCACTGGGCACATACATTACATTACTGATCCGGTTCTGATCCTGAGTTACATCCTGTATTATATTCCAGAGCTGCACTCACTATTCTGCTGGTGCAGTCACTGTGTACATACATTACATTACTGATCCTGTACTGATCCTGAGTTACATCATGTATTATACTCCAGAGCTGCACTCACTATTCTGCTGGTGCAGCCACTGTGTACATATATTACATTACTAATCCTGTACTGATCCTGAGTTACATCCTGTATTATACTCCAGAGCTGCACTCACTATTCTGCTAGTGCAGTCACTGTGTACATACATTACATTACTGATCCTGAGTTCCATCCTGTATTATACTCCAGACCTGCACTCACTATTCTGCTGGTGCAGTCACTGTGCACATACATTACATTACTGATCTGGTTCTGATCCTGAGTTACATCCTGTATTATATTCCAGAGCTGCACTCACTATTCTGCTGGTGCAGTCACTGTGTACATACATTACATTACTGATCCTGTACTGATCCTGAGTTACATCATGTATTATACTCCAGAGCTGCACTCACTATTCTGCTGGTGCAGCCACTGTGTACATATATTACATTACTGATCCTGTACTGATCCTGAGTTACATCCCTTATTATACCCCAGAGCTGCACTCACTATTCTGCTAGTGCTGTCACTGTGCACATACATTACACTACTGATCCTGAGTTCCATCCTGTATTATACTCCAGAGCTGAACTCACTATTCTGCTGCTGCAGTCACTGTGTACATACATTACATTACTCATCCTGAGTTACATCTTGTATTATAATCCAGAGCTGCACTCACTATTCTGCTGGTGCAGTCACTGTGTACATACATTACATTACTGATCCTGAGTTACATCTTGTATTATAATCCAGAGCTGCACTCTCTATTCTGCTGGTGCAGTCACTGTGCACATACATTACATTACTGATCCTGTACTGATCCTGAGTTACATCCTGTATTATACTCCAGAGCTGCACTCACTATTCTGCTGGTGCAGTCACTGTGTACATTACATTACTGATCCTGAGTTACATCCTGTATTATACTCGAGAGCTGAACTCACTATTCTGCTGGTGCAGTCACTGTGTACATACATTACATTACTGATCCTGAGTTCCATCCTGTATTATACTCCAGAGCTGTACTCACTATTCTGCTGGTGCAGTCACTGTGTACATACAATTACATTACTGATCCTGTACTGATCCTGAGTTACATCCTGTATTATACTCCAGAGCTGCACTCACTATTCTGCTTGTGCAGTCTTTGTGTACATATATTACATTACTGATCCTGTACTGATCCTGACTTACATCCTGTATTATACTCCAGAGCTGCACTCACTATTCTGCTGGTGCAGTCACTGTGCACATACATTACATTACTGACCCTCTACTGATCCTCAGACACATCCTGTATTATACTTCAGAGCTGCACTCACTATTCTGCTGGTGGAGTCACTGTGTACATACATTATATTACTGATCCTGCACTGATCCTGAGAAATATCCTGTATTATACTCCAGAGCTGCACTCACTATTCTGCTGTTGCAGTCACTGTGCACATGCATTACATTACTGATCCGTTTCTGATCCTGAGTTACATCCTGTATTATACTCCAGATCTGCACTCACTATTCTGCTGGTGCAGTCACTGTGTACATTCATTACATTACTGATCCTGAGTTACATCCTGTATTACACTCCAGAGCTGCACTCACTATTCTGCTGGTGCAGTCACTGTGTACATACATTACATTACTGATCCTGAGTTACATCCTGTATTATAATCCAGAGCTGCACTCACTATTCTGCTGGTGTAGTCACTGTGTACATACATTACATTACTGATCCTGTACTGATCCTGAGTTACATCCTGTATTATACTCCAGAGCTGAACTCACTATTGTGCTGGTGCAGTCACTGTGTACATACATTACATTACTGTTCCTGTACTGATCATGAGTTACATCCTGTATTATACTCCAGAGCTGCACTCACTTTTCTGCTGGTGGAGTCACTGTGTACATACATTACATTACTGATCCTGAGTTCCATCCTGTATTATACTCCAGAGCTGCACTCACTATTCTGCTAGTTCAGTCACTGTGTACATACATTACATTACTGATCCTGAGTTCCATCCTGTATTATACTCCAGAGCTGCACTCACTATTCTGCTGGTGCAGTCACTGTGCACATACATTACATTACTGATCCGGTTCTGATCCTGAGTTACATCCTGTATTATACTCCAGAGCTGAACTCACTATTCTGCTGGTGCAGTCACTGTGTACATACATTACATTACTGATCCTGTACTGATCCTGTGTTACATCCTGTATTATACTCCAGAGCTGTACTCACTATTCTGCTGGTGCAGCCACTGTGTACATATATTACATTACTGATCCTGTACTGATCCTGAGTTACATCCTGTATTATACTCCAGAGCTGCACTCACTATTCTGCTAGTGCAGTCACTGTGTACATACATTACATTACTGATCCTGAGTTCCATCCTGTATTATACTCCAGAGCTGCACTCACTATTCTGCTGGTACAGTCACTGTGTACATACATTACATTACTGATCCTGTACTGATCCTTAGTTACATCCTATATTATACTCCAGAGCTGCACTCACTATTCTGCTGGTGCAGTCACTGTGTGCATACATTACATTACTGATCCTGAGTTACATCCTGTATTATAATCCTGAGCTGTACTCACTATTCTGCTGGTGCAGTCACTGTGTACATATATTACATTACTAATCTTGTACTTATCCTGACTTGCATCCTGTATTATACTCCAGAGCTGCACTCACTATTCTGCTTGTGCAGTCACTGTGCACATACATTACATTACTGATCCTCTACTGATCCTCAGTTACATCCTGTATTATACTCCAGAGCTGCACTCACTATTCTGCTGGTGGAGTCACTGTGTACATACATTACATTACTGATCCTGCACTGATCCTGAGTTACGTACTGTATTATACTCCAGAGCTGCTCTCACTATTCTGCTGGTGCAGTCACTGTGTACATACATTACATTATTGATCCTGAGTTACATCCTGTATTATACTCCAGAGCTGTACTCACTATTCTGCTGGTGCAGTCACTGTGTACATACATTACATTACTCATCCTGAGTTACATCTTGTATTATAATCCAGAGCTGCACTCACTATTCTGCTGGTGCAGTCACTGTGTACATACATTACATTATTGATCCTGTACTGATCCTGAGTTACATCCTGTATTATACTCCAGAGCAGCACTCACTATTCTGCTGGTTCAGTCACTGTGTACATACATTACATTACTGATCCTGAGTTACATCTTGTATTATAATCCAGAGCTGCACTCTCTATTCTGCTGGTGCAGTCACTGTGCACATACATTACATTACTGATCCTGTACTGATCCTGACTTACATACTGTATTATACTCCAGAGCTGCACTCACTATTCTGCTGGTGCAGTCACTGTGGACATACATTACATTACTGATCCTCTACTCATCCTCAGTTACTTCCTTTATTATACTCCAGAGCTGCACTCACTATTCTGCTCGTGGGGTCACTGTGTACATACATAATATTACTGATCCTGAGTTACATCCTCTATTATAATCCAGAGCTGCACACACTATTCTGCTGGTGCAGTCACTGTGTACATACATTACATTACTGATCCTGAGATACATCCTGTATTATACTCCAGAGCTGCACTCACTATTCTGCTGGTGCAGTCACTGTGTACATACATTACTGATCCTTTGTTCCATCCTGTATTATACTCGAGAGCTGAACTCACTATTCTGCTGGTGCACTCACTGTGTACATACATTACATTACTGATCCTGAGTTCCATCCTGTATTATACTCCAGAGCTGTACTCACTATTCTGCTGGTGCAGTCACTGTGTACATACATTACATTACTGATCCTGTACTGATCCTGAGTTACATCCTATATTATACTCCAGAACTGCACTCACTATTCTGCTGGTGCAGTCACTGTGTACATACATTACATTACTGATCCTGTACTGATCCTGAGTTACATCCTATATTATACTCCAGAACTGCACTCACTATTCTGCTGGTGCAGCCACTGTGTACATATATTACATTACTGATCCTGTACTGATCCTGAGATACATCCCTTATTATACCCCAGAGCTGCACTCACTATTCTGCTAGTGCTGTCACTGTGCACATACATTACACTACTGATCCTGAGTTCCATCCTGTATTATACTCCAGAGCTGCACTCACAATTCTGCTGCTGCAGTCACTGTGTACATACATTACATTACTCATCCTGAGTTACATCTTGTATTATAATCCAGAGCTGCACTCTCTATTCTGCTGGTGCAGTCACTGGGCACATACATTACATTACTGATCCGGTTCTGATCCTGAGTTACATCCTGTATTATATTCCAGAGCTGCACTCACTATTCTGCTGGTGCAGTCACTGTGTACATACATTACATTACTGATCCTGTACTGATCCTGAGTCACATCATGTATTATACTCCAGAGCTGCACTCACTATTCTGCTGGTGCAGCCACTGTGTACATATATTACATTACTAATCCTGTACTGATCCTGAGTTACATCCTGTATTATACTCCAGAGCTGCACTCACTATTCTGCTAGTGCAGTCACTGTGTACATACATTACATTACTGATCCTGAGTTCCATCCTGTATTATACTCCAGACCTGCACTCACTATTCTGCTGGTGCAGTCACTGTGCACATACATTACATTACTGATCTGGTTCTGATCCTGAGTTACATCCTGTATTATATTCCAGAGCTGCACTCACTATTCTGCTGGTGCAGTCACTGTGTACATACATTACATTACTGATCCTGTACTGATCCTGAGTTACATCATGTATTATACTCCAGAGCTGCACTCACTATTCTGCTGGTGCAGCCACTGTGTACATATATTACATTACTGATCCTGTACTGATCCTGAGTTACATCCCTTATTATACCCCAGAGCTGCACTCACTATTCTGCTAGTGCTGTCACTGTGCACATACATTACACTACTGATCCTGAGTTCCATCCTGTATTATACTCCAGAGCTGAACTCACTATTCTGCTGCTGCAGTCACTGTGTACATACATTACATTACTCATCCTGAGTTACATCTTGTATTATAATCCAGAGCTGCACTCACTATTCTGCTGGTGCAGTCACTGTGTACATACATTACATTACTGATCCTGAGTTACATCTTGTATTATAATCCAGAGCTGCACTCTCTATTCTGCTGGTGCAGTCACTGTGCACATACATTACATTACTGATCCTGTACTGATCCTGAGTTACATCCTGTATTATACTCCAGAGCTGCACTCACTATTCTGCTGGTGCAGTCACTGTGTACATTACATTACTGATCCTGAGTTACATCCTGTATTATACTCGAGAGCTGAACTCACTATTCTGCTGGTGCAGTCACTGTGTACATACATTACATTACTGATCCTGAGTTCCATCCTGTATTATACTCCAGAGCTGTACTCACTATTCTGCTGGTGCAGTCACTGTGTACATACAATTACATTACTGATCCTGTACTGATCCTGAGTTACATCCTGTATTATACTCCAGAGCTGCACTCACTATTCTGCTTGTGCAGTCTTTGTGTACATATATTACATTACTGATCCTGTACTGATCCTGACTTACATCCTGTATTATACTCCAGAGCTGCACTCACTATTCTGCTGGTGCAGTCACTGTGCACATACATTACATTACTGACCCTCTACTGATCCTCAGACACATCCTGTATTATACTTCAGAGCTGCACTCACTATTCTGCTGGTGGAGTCACTGTGTACATACATTATATTACTGATCCTGCACTGATCCTGAGAAATATCCTGTATTATACTCCAGAGCTGCACTCACTATTCTGCTGTTGCAGTCACTGTGCACATGCATTACATTACTGATCCGTTTCTGATCCTGAGTTACATCCTGTATTATACTCCAGATCTGCACTCACTATTCTGCTGGTGCAGTCACTGTGTACATACATTACATTACTGATCCTGTACTGATCCTGAGTTACATCCTGTATTATACTCCAGAGCTGCACTCACTGTTCTGCTGGTGCAGCCACTGTGAACATATATTACATTATTGATCCTGTACTGATCCTGAGTTACATCCTGTATTATACTCCAGAGCTGCACTCACTATTCTGCTAGTGCAGTCACTGTGCACATACATTACATTACTGATCCTGAGTTCCAGCCTGTATTATACTCCAGAGCTGCACTCACTATTCTGCTAGTGCAGTCACTGTGAACATACATTACATTACTGATCCTGAGTTCCATCCTGTATTATACTCCAGAGCTGCACTCACTATTCTGCTGGTGCAGTCACTGTGCACATACATTACATTACTGATCCGGTTCTGATCCTGAGTTACATCCTGTATTATACTCCAGAGCTGCACTCACTATTCTGCTGGTGCAGTCACTGTGTACACACATTACATTACTGATCCTGTACTGATCCTGAGTTACATCATGTATTATACTCCAGAGCTGCACTCACTATTCTGTTGGTGCAGCCACTGTATACATATATTACATTACTGATCCTGTACTGATCCTGAGTTACATCCCTTATTATACCCCAGAGCTGCACTCACTATTCTGCTAGTGCAGTCACTGTGTACATACATTATACTACTGATCCTGAGTTCAATCCTGTATTATACTCCAGAGCTGCACTCACTATTCTGCTGGTGCAGTCACTGTGTACATACATTACATTACTGATCCTGAGTTACATCCTATATTATACTCCAGAGCTGCACTCACTATTCTGCTGGTGCAGTCACTGTGTACATACATTACATTACTGATCCTGAGTTCCATCCTGTATTATACTCCAGAGCTGCACTCACTATTCTGCTGGTGCAGTCACTGTGCACATACATTACATTACTGATCTGGTTCTGATCCTGAGTTACATCCTGTATTATATTCCAGAGCTGCACTCACTATTCTGCTGGTGCAGTCACTGTGTACATACAATACATTACTGATCCTGTACTGATCCTGAGTTACATCATGTATTATACTCCAGAGCTGCACTCACTATTCTGCTGGTGCAGCCACTGTGTACATATATTACATTACTGATCCTGTACTGATCCTGAGTTACATCCCTTATTATACCCCAGAGCTGCACTCACTATTCTGCTAGTGCTGTCACTGTGCACATACATTACACTACTGATCCTGAGTTCCATCCTGTATTATACTCCAGAGCTGCACTCACTATTCTGCTGCTGCAGTCACTGTGTACATACATTACATTACTCATCCTGAGTTACATCTTGTATTATAATCCAGAGCTGCACTCACTATTCTGCTGGTGCAGTCACTGTGTACATACATTACATTACTGATCCTGAGTTACATCTTGTATTATAATCCAGAGCTGCACTCTCTATTCTGCTGGTGCAGTCACTGTGCACATACATTACATTACTGATCCTGTACTGATCCTGACTTACATACTGTATTATAATCCAGAGCTGCACTCACTATTCTGCTGGTGGAGTCACTGTGTACATACATTACATTACTGATCCTGAGATACATCCTGTATTATACTCCAGAGCTGCACTCACTATTCTGCTGGTGCAGTCACTGTGTACATACATTACTGATCCTGAGTTACATCCTGTATTATATTCGAGAGCTGAACTCACTATTCTGCTGGTGCAGTCACTGTGTACATACATTACATTACTGATCCTGAGTTCCATCCTGTATTATACTCCATAGCTGTACTCACTATTCTGCTGGTGCAGTCACTGTGTACATACAATTACATTACTGATCCTGTACTGATCCTGAGTTACATCCTGTATTATACTCCAGAGCTGCACTCACTATTCTGCTTGTGCAGTCTTTGTGTACATATATTACATTACTGATCCTGTACTGATCCTGACTTACATCCTGTATTATACTCCAGAGCTGCACTCACTATTCTGCTGGTGCAGTCACTGTGCACATACATTACATTACTGACCCTCTACTGATCCTCAGACACATCCTGTATTATACTTCAGAGCTGCACTCACTATTCTGCTGGTGGAGTCACTGTGTACATACATTACATTACTGATCCTGCACTGATCCTGAGTTATATCCTGTATTATACTCCAGAGCTGCACTCACTATTCTGCTGGTGCAGTCACTGTGCACATGCATTACATTACTGATCCGTTTCTGATCCTGAGTTACATCCTGTATTATACTCCAGAGCTGCACTCACTATTCTGCTGGTGCAGTCACTGTGTACATACATTACATTACTGATCCTGTACTGATCCTGAGTTACATCCTGTATTATACTCCAGAGCTGCACTCACTGTTCTGCTGGTGCAGCCACTGTGAACATATATTACATTATTGATCCTGTACTGATCCTGAGTTACATGCTGTATTATACTCCAGAGCTGCACTCACTATTCTGCTAGTGCAGTCACTGTGCACATACATTACATTACTGATCCTGAGTTCCAGCCTGTATTATACTCCAGAGCTGCACTCACTATTCTGCTAGTGCAGTCACTGTGAACATACATTACATTACTGATCCTGAGTTCCATCCTGTATTATACTCCAGAGCTGCACTCACTATTCTGCTGGTGCAGTCACTGTGCACATACATTACATTACTGATCCGGTTCTGATCCTGAGTTACATCCTGTATTATACTCCAGAGCTGCACTCACTATTCTGCTGGTGCAGTCACTGTGTACACACATTACATTACTGATCCTGTACTGATCCTGAGTTACATCATGTATTATACTCCAGAGCTGCACTCACTATTCTGTTGGTGCAGCCACTGTATACATATATTACATTACTGATCCTGTACTGATCCTGAGTTACATCCCTTATTATACCCCAGAGCTGCACTCACTATTCTGCTAGTGCAGTCACTGTGTACATACATTATACTACTGATCCTGAGTTCAATCCTGTATTATACTCCAGAGCTGCACTCACTATTCTGCTGGTGCAGTCACTGTGTACATACATTACATTACTGATCCTGAGTTACATCCTATATTATACTCCAGAGCTGCACTCACTATTCTGCTGGTGCAGTCACTGTGTACATACATTACATTTCTGATCCTGAGTTACATCCTGTATTATAATCATGAGCTGTACTCACTATTCTACTGGTGCAGTCACTGTGTACATATATTACATTACTGATCCTGTACTGATCCTGAGTTACATCCTGTATTATACTCCAGAGCTGCACTCACTATTCTGCTTGTTCAGTCACTGTGCACATACATTACATTACTGATCCTCAGTTATATCCTGTATTATACTCCAGAGCTGCACTCACTATTCTGCTAGTGCATTCTCTGTGTACATACATTACATTACTGATCCTGAGTTATATACTGTATTATACTCCAGAGCTGCTCTCACTATTCTGCTGGTGCAGTCACTGTGCACATACATTACATTACTGATCCTGTACTGATCCTGAGTTACATCCTGTATTATACTCCAGAGCTGCACTCACTATTCTGCTGGTGCAGTCACTGTGTACATACATTACATTACTAATCCTGTGCTGATCCTGAGTTACATCCTGTATTATACTCCAGAGCTGCACTCACTATTCTGCTGGTGCAGTCACTGTGTACATACATTATATTACTGATCCTGTACTGATCCTGAGTTGCATCCTGTATTATACTCCAGAGCTGCACTCACTATTCTGCTGGTGCAGTCACTGTGTACATACATTACGTTACTGATTCTGTACTGATCCTGAGTTACATCCTGTATTATACTCCAGAGCTGCACTCACTATTCTGCTGGTGCAGTCACTGTGTACATTTATTACATTATTGATCCTGTACTGATCCTGAGTTACATCCTGTATTATACTCCAGAGCAGCACTCACTATTCTGCTGGTTCAGTCACTGTGTACATACATTACATTACTGATCCTGAGTTACATCTTGTATTATAATCCAGAGCTGCACTCTCTATTCTGCTGGTGCAGTCACTGTGCACATACATTACATTACTGATCCTGTACTGATCCTGACTTACATACTGTATTATACTTCAGAGCTGCACTCACTATTCTGCTGGTGCAGTCACTGTGCACATACATTACATTACTGATCCTCTACTCATCCTCAGTTACTTCCTTTATTATACTCCAGAGCTGCACTCACTATTCTGCTCGTGGGGTCACTGTGTACATACATAATATTACTGATCCTGAGTTACATCCTCTATTATAATCCAGAGCTGCAGACAATATTCTGCTGGTGCAGTCACTGTGTACATACATTAAATTACTGATCCTGAGATACATCCTGTATTATACTCCAGAGCTGTACTCACTATTCTGCTGGTGCAGACACTGTGTACATACATTACATTGCTGATCCTGTACTGATCCTGAGTTACATCCTATATTATACTCCAGAGCTGCACTCACTATTCTGCTGGTGCAGTCAATGTGTACATACATTACATTACTGATCCTGAGTTCCATCCTGTATTATACTCCAGAGCTGTACTCACGATTCTGCTGGTGCAGTCACTGTGTACATACAATTACATTACTGATCCTGTACTGATCCTGAGTTACATCCTGTATTATACTCCAGAGCTGCACTCACTATTCTGCTTGTACAGTCACTGTGTACATATATTACATTACTGATCCTGTACTGATCCTGACTTACATCCTGTATTATACTCCAGAGCTGCACTCACTATTCTGCTGGTGCAGTCACTGTGCACATACATTACATTACTGACCCTCTACTGATCCTCAGATACATCCTGTATTATACTTCAGAGCTGCACTCAAAATTCTGCTGGTGGAGTCACTGTGTACATACATTACATTACTGATCCTGCACTGATCCTGAGTTATATCCTGTATTGTACTCCAGAGCGGCACTCACTATTCTGCTGGTGCAGTCACTGTGCACATGCATTACATTACTGATCCGTTTCTGATCCTGAGTTACATCCTGTATTATACTCCAGAGCTGCACTCACTATTCTGCTGGTGCAGTCACTGTGTACATACATTACATTACTGATCCTGTACTGATCCTGAGTTACATCCTGTATTATACTCCAGAGCTGCACTCACTGTTCTGCTGGTGCAGCCACTGTGTACATATATTACATTATTGATCCTGTACTGATCCTGAGTTACATCCTGTATTATACTCCAGAGCTGCACTCACTATTCTGCTAGTGCAGTCACTGTGTACATACATTACATTACTGATCCTGAGTTCCATCCTGTATTATACTCCAGAGCTGCACTCACTATTCTGCTAGTGCAGTCACTGTGAACATACATTACATTACTGATCCTGAGTTCCATCCTGTATTATACTCCAGAGCTGCACTCACTATTCTGCTGGTGCAGTCACTGTGCACATACATTACATTACTGATCAGGTTCTGATCCTGAGTTACATCCTGTATTATACTCCAGAGCTGCACTCACTATTCTGCTGGTGCAGCCACTGTGTACATATATTACATTACTGATCCTGTAATGATCCTGAGTTACATCCCTTATTATACCCCAGAGCTGCACTCACTATTCTGCTAGTGCAGTCACTGTGTACATACATTATACTACTGATCGTGAGTTCCATCCTGTATTATACTCCAGAGCTGCACTCACTATTCTGCTGGTGCAGTCACTGTGTACATACATTACATTACTGATCCTGAGTTACATCCTATATTATACTCCAGAGCTGCACTCACTATTCTGCTGGTGCAGTCACTGTGTACATACATTACATTTCTGATCCTGAGTTACATCCTGTATTATAATCATGAGCTGTACTCACTATTCTGCTGGTGCAGTCACTGTGTACATATATTACATTACTGATCTTGTACTGATCGTGACTTGCATCCTGTATTATACTCCAGAGCTGCACTCACTATTCTGCTTGTTCAGTCACTGTGCACATACATTACATTACTGATCCTCAGTTATATCCTGTATTATACTCCAGAGCTGCACTCACTATTCTGCTAGTGCATTCTCTGTGTACATACATTACATTACTGATCCTGAGTTATATACTGTATTATACTCCAGAGCTGCTCTCACTATTCTGTTGGTGCAGTCACTGTGCACATACATTACATTAATGATCCTGTACTGATCCTGAGTTACATCCTGTATTATACTCCAGAGCTGCACTCACTATTCTGCTGGTGCAGTCACTGTGTACATACATTACATTACTAATCCTGTGCTGATCCTGAGTTACATCCTGTATTATACTCCAGAGCTGCACTCACTATTCTGCTGGTGCACCACTGTGTACATATATTACATTACTGATCCTGTACTGATCCTGAGTTACATCCTGTATTATACTCCAGAGCTGCACTCACTATTCTGCTGGTGCAGTCACTGTGTACATACATTATATTACTGATCCTGTACTGATCCTGAGTTACATCCTGTATTATACTCCAGAGCTGCACTCACTATTCTGCTGGTGCAGTCACTGTGTACATACATTACATTACTGATTCTGTACTGATCCTGAGTTACATCCTGTATTATACTCCAGAGCTGCACTCACTATTCTGCTGGTGCAGTCACTGTGTACATATATTACATTATTGATCCTGTGCTGATCCTGAGTTACATCCTGTATTATACTCCAGAGCAGCACTCACTATTCTGCTGGTTCAGTCACTGTGTACATACATTACATTACTGATCCTGAGTTACATCTTGTATTATAATCCAGAGCTGCACTCTCTATTCTGCTGGTGCAGTCACTGTGCACATACATTACATTACTGATCCTGTACTGATCCTGACTTACATACTGTACTATACTCCAGAGCTGCACTCACTATTCTGCTGGTGCAGTCACTGTGCACATACATTACATTACTGATCCTCTACTCATCCTCAGTTACTTCCTTTATTATACTCCAGAGCTGCACTCACTATTCTGCTCGTGGGGTCACTGTGTACATACATTACATTACTGATCCTGAGATACATCCTGTATTATACTCCAGAGCTGCACTCACTATTCTGCTGGTGCAGTCACTGTGTACATACATTACTGATCCTGAGTTACATCCTGTATTATACTCGAGAGCTGAACTCACTATTCTGCTGGTGCAGTCACTGTGTACATACATTACATTACTGATCCTGAGTTCCATCCTGTATTATACTCCAGAGCTGTACTCACTATTCTGCTGGTGCAGTCACTGTGTACATACATTACATTACTGATCCTGTACTGATCCTGAGTTACATCCTATATTATACTCCAGAGCTGCACTCACTATTCTGCTGGTGCAGTCACTGTGTACATACATTACATTACTGATCCTGAGTTACATCCTGTTTTATAATCCAGAGCTGCACTCACTATTCTGCTTGTGCAGTCACTGTGTACATATATTACATTACTGTTCCTGTACTGATCCTGACTTTCATCCTGTATTATACTCCAGAGCTGCACTCACTATTCTGCTGGTGCAGTCACTGTGCACATACATTACATTACTGACCCTCTACTGATCCTCAGATCCATCCTGTATTATACTCCAGAGCTGCACTCACTATTCTGCTAGTGCAGTCACTGTGTACATACATTACATTACTGATCCTGAGTTCCATCCTGTATTATACTCCAGACCTGCACTAACTATTCTGCTGGTGCAGTCACTGTGCACATACATTACATTACTGATCCGGTTCTGATCCTGAGTTACATCCTGTATTATATTCCAGAGCTGCACTCACTATTCTGCTGGTGCAGTCACTGTGTACATACATTACATTACTGATCCTGTACTGATCCTGAGTTACATCATGTATTATACTCCAGAGCTGCCCTCACTATTCTGCTTGTGCAGTCACTGTGTACATATATTACATTACTGATCCTGTACTGATCCTGAGTTACATCCCTTATTATACCCAGAGCTGCACTCACTATTCTGCTAGTGCTGTCACTGTGCACATACATTACACTACTGATCCTGAGTTCCATCCTGTATTATACTGCAGAGCTGCACTCACTATTCTGCTGCTGCAGTCACTGTGTACATACATTACATTACTCATCCTGAGTTACATCTTGTATTATAATCCAGAGCTGCACTCACTATTCTGCTGGTGCAGTCACTGTGTACATACATTACATTATTGATCCTGTACTGATCCTGAGTTACATCGTGTATTATACTCCAGAGCAGCACTCACTATTCTGCTGGTGCAGTCACTGTGCACATACATTACATTACTGATCCTGTACTGATCCTGACTTACATACTGTATTATACTCCAGAGCTGCACTCACTATTCTGCTGGTTCAGTCACTGTGCACATACATTATATTACTGATCCTCTACTCATCCTCAGTTACTTCCTTTATTATACTCCAGAGCTGCGCTCACTATTCTGCTCGTGGGGTCGCTGTGTACATACATAATATTACTGATCCTGAGTTACATCCTGTATTATACTCCAGAGCTGCACTCACTATTCTGCTGGTGGAGTCACTGTGTACATACATTACATTACTGATCCTGAGATACATCCTGTATTATACTCCAGAGCTGCACTCACTATTCTGCTGGTGCAGTCACTGTGTACATACATTACTGATCCTGAGTTACATCCTCTATTATACTCGAGAGCTGAACTCACTATTCTGCTGGTGCAGTCACTGTGTACATACATTAAATTACTGATCCTGAGTTCCATCCTGTATTATACTCCAGAGCTGTACTCACTATTCTGCTGGCGCAGTCACTGTGTACATAAAATTACATTACTGATCCTGTACTGATCCTGAGTTACATCCTGTATTATATTCCAGAGCTGCACTCACTATTCTGCTTGTGCAGTCACTGTGTACATATATTACATTACTGATCCTGTACTGATCCTGACTTACATCCTGTATTATACTCCAGAGCTGCACTCACTATTCTGCTGGTGCAGTCACTGTGCACATACATTACATTACTGACCTTCTACTGATCCTCAGATACATCCTGTATTATACTTCAGAGCTGCACTCACTGTTCTGCTGGTGCAGTCAATGTGTACATACATTACATTACTGATCCTGCACTGATCCTGAGTTATATCCTGTATTATACTCCAGAGCTGCACTCACTATTGTGCTGGTGCAGTCACTGTGTACATACATTATATTACTGATCCTGTACTGATCCTGAGTTGCATCCTGTATTATACTCCAGAGCTGCACTCACTATTCTGCTGGTGCAGTCACTGTGTACATACATTACGTTACTGATTCTGTACTGATCCTGAGTTACATCCTGTATTATACTCCAGAGCTGCACTCACTATTCTGCTGGTGCAGTCACTGTGTACATTTATTACATTATTGATCCTGTACTGATCCTGAGTTACATCCTGTATTATACTCCAGAGCAGCACTCACTATTCTGCTGGTTCAGTCACTGTGTACATACATTACATTACTGATCCTGAGTTACATCTTGTATTATAATCCAGAGCTGCACTCTCTATTCTGCTGGTGCAGTCACTGTGCACATACATTACATTACTGATCCTGTACTGATCCTGACTTACATACTGTATTATACTTCAGAGCTGCACTCACTATTCTGCTGGTGCAGTCACTGTGCACATACATTACATTACTGATCCTCTACTCATCCTCAGTTACTTCCTTTATTATACTCCAGAGCTGCACTCACTATTCTGCTCGTGGGGTCACTGTGTACATACATAATATTACTGATCCTGAGTTACATCCTCTATTATAATCCAGAGCTGCAGACAATATTCTGCTGGTGCAGTCACTGTGTACATACATTAAATTACTGATCCTGAGATACATCCTGTATTATACTCCAGAGCTGTACTCACTATTCTGCTGGTGCAGACACTGTGTACATACATTACATTGCTGATCCTGTACTGATCCTGAGTTACATCCTATATTATACTCCAGAGCTGCACTCACTATTCTGCTGGTGCAGTCAATGTGTACATACATTACATTACTGATCCTGAGTTCCATCCTGTATTATACTCCAGAGCTGTACTCACGATTCTGCTGGTGCAGTCACTGTGTACATACAATTACATTACTGATCCTGTACTGATCCTGAGTTACATCCTGTATTATACTCCAGAGCTGCACTCACTATTCTGCTTGTACAGTCACTGTGTACATATATTACATTACTGATCCTGTACTGATCCTGACTTACATCCTGTATTATACTCCAGAGCTGCACTCACTATTCTGCTGGTGCAGTCACTGTGCACATACATTACATTACTGACCCTCTACTGATCCTCAGATACATCCTGTATTATACTTCAGAGCTGCACTCAAAATTCTGCTGGTGGAGTCACTGTGTACATACATTACATTACTGATCCTGCACTGATCCTGAGTTATATCCTGTATTGTACTCCAGAGCGGCACTCACTATTCTGCTGGTGCAGTCACTGTGCACATGCATTACATTACTGATCCGTTTCTGATCCTGAGTTACATCCTGTATTATACTCCAGAGCTGCACTCACTATTCTGCTGGTGCAGTCACTGTGTACATACATTACATTACTGATCCTGTACTGATCCTGAGTTACATCCTGTATTATACTCCAGAGCTGCACTCACTGTTCTGCTGGTGCAGCCACTGTGTACATATATTACATTATTGATCCTGTACTGATCCTGAGTTACATCCTGTATTATACTCCAGAGCTGCACTCACTATTCTGCTAGTGCAGTCACTGTGTACATACATTACATTACTGATCCTGAGTTCCATCCTGTATTATACTCCAGAGCTGCACTCACTATTCTGCTAGTGCAGTCACTGTGAACATACATTACATTACTGATCCTGAGTTCCATCCTGTATTATACTCCAGAGCTGCACTCACTATTCTGCTGGTGCAGTCACTGTGCACATACATTACATTACTGATCAGGTTCTGATCCTGAGTTACATCCTGTATTATACTCCAGAGCTGCACTCACTATTCTGCTGGTGCAGCCACTGTGTACATATATTACATTACTGATCCTGTAATGATCCTGAGTTACATCCCTTATTATACCCCAGAGCTGCACTCACTATTCTGCTAGTGCAGTCACTGTGTACATACATTATACTACTGATCGTGAGTTCCATCCTGTATTATACTCCAGAGCTGCACTCACTATTCTGCTGGTGCAGTCACTGTGTACATACATTACATTACTGATCCTGAGTTACATCCTATATTATACTCCAGAGCTGCACTCACTATTCTGCTGGTGCAGTCACTGTGTACATACATTACATTTCTGATCCTGAGTTACATCCTGTATTATAATCATGAGCTGTACTCACTATTCTGCTGGTGCAGTCACTGTGTACATATATTACATTACTGATCTTGTACTGATCGTGACTTGCATCCTGTATTATACTCCAGAGCTGCACTCACTATTCTGCTTGTTCAGTCACTGTGCACATACATTACATTACTGATCCTCAGTTATATCCTGTATTATACTCCAGAGCTGCACTCACTATTCTGCTAGTGCATTCTCTGTGTACATACATTACATTACTGATCCTGAGTTATATACTGTATTATACTCCAGAGCTGCTCTCACTATTCTGTTGGTGCAGTCACTGTGCACATACATTACATTAATGATCCTGTACTGATCCTGAGTTACATCCTGTATTATACTCCAGAGCTGCACTCACTATTCTGCTGGTGCAGTCACTGTGTACATACATTACATTACTAATCCTGTGCTGATCCTGAGTTACATCCTGTATTATACTCCAGAGCTGCACTCACTATTCTGCTGGTGCACCACTGTGTACATATATTACATTACTGATCCTGTACTGATCCTGAGTTACATCCTGTATTATACTCCAGAGCTGCACTCACTATTCTGCTGGTGCAGTCACTGTGTACATACATTATATTACTGATCCTGTACTGATCCTGAGTTACATCCTGTATTATACTCCAGAGCTGCACTCACTATTCTGCTGGTGCAGTCACTGTGTACATACATTACATTACTGATTCTGTACTGATCCTGAGTTACATCCTGTATTATACTCCAGAGCTGCACTCACTATTCTGCTGGTGCAGTCACTGTGTACATATATTACATTATTGATCCTGTGCTGATCCTGAGTTACATCCTGTATTATACTCCAGAGCAGCACTCACTATTCTGCTGGTTCAGTCACTGTGTACATACATTACATTACTGATCCTGAGTTACATCTTGTATTATAATCCAGAGCTGCACTCTCTATTCTGCTGGTGCAGTCACTGTGCACATACATTACATTACTGATCCTGTACTGATCCTGACTTACATACTGTATTATACTCCAGAGCTGCACTCACTATTCTGCTGGTGCAGTCACTGTGCACATACATTACATTACTGATCCTCTACTCATCCTCAGTTACTTCCTTTATTATACTCCAGAGCTGCACTCACTATTCTGCTCGTGGGGTCACTGTGTACATACATTACATTACTGATCCTGAGATACATCCTGTATTATACTCCAGAGCTGCACTCACTATTCTGCTGGTGCAGTCACTGTGTACATACATTACTGATCCTGAGTTACATCCTGTATTATACTCGAGAGCTGAACTCACTATTCTGCTGGTGCAGTCACTGTGTACATACATTACATTACTGATCCTGAGTTCCATCCTGTATTATACTCCAGAGCTGTACTCACTATTCTGCTGGTGCAGTCACTGTGTACATACATTACATTACTGATCCTGTACTGATCCTGAGTTACATCCTATATTATACTCCAGAGCTGCACTCACTATTCTGCTGGTGCAGTCACTGTGTACATACATTACATTACTGATCCTGAGTTACATCCTGTTTTATAATCCAGAGCTGCACTCACTATTCTGCTTGTGCAGTCACTGTGTACATATATTACATTACTGTTCCTGTACTGATCCTGACTTTCATCCTGTATTATACTCCAGAGCTGCACTCACTATTCTGCTGGTGCAGTCACTGTGCACATACATTACATTACTGACCCTCTACTGATCCTCAGATCCATCCTGTATTATACTCCAGAGCTGCACTCACTATTCTGCTAGTGCAGTCACTGTGTACATACATTACATTACTGATCCTGAGTTCCATCCTGTATTATACTCCAGACCTGCACTAACTATTCTGCTGGTGCAGTCACTGTGCACATACATTACATTACTGATCCGGTTCTGATCCTGAGTTACATCCTGTATTATATTCCAGAGCTGCACTCACTATTCTGCTGGTGCAGTCACTGTGTACATACATTACATTACTGATCCTGTACTGATCCTGAGTTACATCATGTATTATACTCCAGAGCTGCCCTCACTATTCTGCTTGTGCAGTCACTGTGTACATATATTACATTACTGATCCTGTACTGATCCTGAGTTACATCCCTTATTATACCCAGAGCTGCACTCACTATTCTGCTAGTGCTGTCACTGTGCACATACATTACACTACTGATCCTGAGTTCCATCCTGTATTATACTGCAGAGCTGCACTCACTATTCTGCTGCTGCAGTCACTGTGTACATACATTACATTACTCATCCTGAGTTACATCTTGTATTATAATCCAGAGCTGCACTCACTATTCTGCTGGTGCAGTCACTGTGTACATACATTACATTATTGATCCTGTACTGATCCTGAGTTACATCGTGTATTATACTCCAGAGCAGCACTCACTATTCTGCTGGTGCAGTCACTGTGCACATACATTACATTACTGATCCTGTACTGATCCTGACTTACATACTGTATTATACTCCAGAGCTGCACTCACTATTCTGCTGGTTCAGTCACTGTGCACATACATTATATTACTGATCCTCTACTCATCCTCAGTTACTTCCTTTATTATACTCCAGAGCTGCGCTCACTATTCTGCTCGTGGGGTCGCTGTGTACATACATAATATTACTGATCCTGAGTTACATCCTGTATTATACTCCAGAGCTGCACTCACTATTCTGCTGGTGGAGTCACTGTGTACATACATTACATTACTGATCCTGAGATACATCCTGTATTATACTCCAGAGCTGCACTCACTATTCTGCTGGTGCAGTCACTGTGTACATACATTACTGATCCTGAGTTACATCCTCTATTATACTCGAGAGCTGAACTCACTATTCTGCTGGTGCAGTCACTGTGTACATACATTAAATTACTGATCCTGAGTTCCATCCTGTATTATACTCCAGAGCTGTACTCACTATTCTGCTGGCGCAGTCACTGTGTACATAAAATTACATTACTGATCCTGTACTGATCCTGAGTTACATCCTGTATTATATTCCAGAGCTGCACTCACTATTCTGCTTGTGCAGTCACTGTGTACATATATTACATTACTGATCCTGTACTGATCCTGACTTACATCCTGTATTATACTCCAGAGCTGCACTCACTATTCTGCTGGTGCAGTCACTGTGCACATACATTACATTACTGACCTTCTACTGATCCTCAGATACATCCTGTATTATACTTCAGAGCTGCACTCACTGTTCTGCTGGTGCAGTCAATGTGTACATACATTACATTACTGATCCTGCACTGATCCTGAGTTATATCCTGTATTATACTCCAGAGCTGCACTCACTATTGTGCTGGTGCAGTCAATGTGCACATGCATTACATTACTGATCCGTTTCTGATCCAGAGTTACATCCTGTATTATACTCCAGAGCTGCACTCACTATTCTGCTGGTGCAGTCACTGTGTACATACATTACATTATTGATCCTGTACTGATCCTGAGTTACATCGTGTATTATACTCCAGAGCAGCACTCACTATTCTGCTGGTGCAGTCACTGTGCACATACATTACATTACTGATCCTGTACTGATCCTGACTTACATACTGTATTATACTCCAGAGCTGCACTCACTATTCTGCTGGTTCAGTCACTGTGCACATACATTACATTACTGATCCTCTACTCATCCTCAGTTACTTCCTTTATTATACTCCAGAGCTGCGCTCACTATTCTGCTCGTGGGGTCGCTGTGTACATACATAATATTACTGATCCTGAGTTACATCCTGTATTATACTCCAGAGCTGCACTCACTATTCTGCTGGTGGAGTCACTGTGTACATACATTACATTACTGATCCTGAGATACATCCTGTATTATACTCCAGAGCTGCACTCACTATTCTGCTGATGCAGTCACTGTGTACATACATTACTGATCCTGAGTTACATCCTCTATTATACTCGAGAGCTGAACTCACTATTCTGCTGGTGCAGTCACTGTGTACATACATTAAATTACTGATCCTGAGTTCCATCCTGTATTATACTCCAGAGCTGTACTCACTATTCTGCTGGCGCAGTCACTGTGTACATAAAATTACATTACTGATCCTGTACTGATCCTGAGTTACATCCTGTATTATATTCCAGAGCTGCACTCACTATTCTGCTTGTGCAGTCACTGTGTACATATATTACATTACTGATCCTGTACTGATCCTGACTTACATCCTGTATTATACTCCAGAGCTGCACTCACTATTCTGCTGGTGCAGTCACTGTGCACATACATTACATTACTGACCTTCTACTGATCCTCAGATACATCCTGTATTATACTTCAGAGCTGCACTCACTATTCTGCTGGTGCAGTCACTGTGTACATACATTACATTACTGATCCTGCACTGATCCTGAGTTATATCCTGTATTATACTCCAGAGCTGCACTCACTATTGTGCTGGTGCAGTCAATGTGCACATGCATTACATTACTGATCCGTTTCTGATCCAGAGTTACATCCTGTATTATACTCCAGAGCTGCACTCACTATTCTGCTGGTGCAGTCACTGTGTACATACATTACATTACTGATCCTGTACTGATCCTGAGTTACATCCTGTATTATACTCCAGAGCTGCACTCACTGTTCTGCTGGTGCAGCCACTGTGTACATATATTACATTATTGATCCTGTACTGATCCTGAGTTACATCCTGTATTATACTCCAGAGCTGCACTCACTATTCTGCTAGTGCAGTCACTGTGTACATACATTACATTACTGATCCTGAGTTCCATCCTGTATTATACTCCAGAGCTGCACTCACTATTCTGCTAGTGCAGTCACTGTGAACATACATTACATTACTGATCCTGAGTTCCATCCTGTATTATACTCCAGAGCTGCACTCACTATTCTGCTGGTGCAGTCACTGTGCACATACATTACATTACTGATCCGGTTCTGATCCTGAGTTACATCCTGTATTATACTCCAGAGCTGCACTCACTATTCTGCTGGTGCAGTCACTGTGTACATACATTACATTACTGATCCTGTACTGATCCTGAGTTACATCATGTATTATACTCCAGAGCTGCACTCACTATTCTGCTGGTGCAGCCACTGTGTACATATATTACATTACTGATCCTGTACTGATCCTGAGTTACATCCCTTATTATACCCCAGAGCTGCACTCACTATTCTGCTAGTGCAGTCACTGTGTACATACATTATACTACTGATCCTGAGTTCCATCCTGTATTATACTCCAGAGCTGCACTCACTATTCTGCTGGTGCAGTCACTGTGTACATACATTACATTACTGATCCTGAGTTACATCCTATATTATACTCCAGAGCTGCACTCACTATTCTGCTGGTGCAGTCACTGTGTACATACATTACATTTCTGATCCTGAGTTACATCCTGTATTATAATCATGAGCTGTACTCACTATTCTGCTGGTGCAGTCACTGTGTACATATATTACATTACTGATCTTGTACTGATCCTGACTTGCATCCTGTATTATACTCCAGAGCTGCACTCACTATTCTGCTTGTTCAGTCACTGTGCACATACATTACATTACTGATCCTCAGTTATATCCTGTATTATACTCCAGAGCTGCACTCACTATTCTGCTAGTGCATTCTCTGTGTACATACATTACATTACTGATCCTGAGTTATATACTATATTATACTCCAGAGCTGCTCTCACTATTCTGCTGGTGCAGTCACTGTGCACATACATTACATTACTGATCCTGTACTGATCCTGAGTTACATCCTGTATTATACTCCAGAGCTGCACTCACTATTCTGCTGGTGCAGTCACTGTGTACATACATTACATTACTAATCCTGTGCTGATCCTGAGTTACATCCTGTATTATACTCCAGAGCTGCACTCACTATTCTGCTGGTGCAGTCACTGTGTACATACATTATATTACTGATCCTGTACTGATCCTGAGTTACATCTTGTATTATACTCCAGAGCTGCACTCACTATTCTGCTGGTGCAGTCACTGTGTACATACATTACATTACTGATTCTGTACTGATCCTGAGTTACATCCTGTATTATACTCCAGAGCTGCACTCACTATTCTGCTGGTGCAGTCACTGTGTACATACATTACATTACTGATCCTGTGCTGATCCTGAGTTACATCATGTATTATACTCCAGAGCTGCACTCACTATTCTGCTGGTGCAGTCACTGTGTACATACATTACTGATCCTGTGCTGATCCTGAGTTACATCATGTATTATACTCCAGAGCTGCACTCACTATTCTACTGGTGCAGTCACTGTGTACATACATTACATTACTTATCCTGAGTTACATCCTGTATTATAATCCAGAGCTGCACTCACTATTCTGCTGGTGCAGTCACTGTGTAAATACATTCCATTACTGATCCTGTACTGATCCTGAGTTAAATCCTGTATTATACTCCAGAGCTGCACTCACTATTCTGCTGGTGCAGTCACTGTGTACATACATTACATTACTGATCCTGTACTGATCCTGAGTTACATCCTGTATTATACTCCAGAGCTGCACTCACTATTCTGCTGGTGCAGTCACTGTGTACATACATTACATTACTGATCCTGTACTGATCCTGAGTTACATCCTGTATTATACTCCAGAGCTGCACTCACTATTCTGCTGGTGCAGTCACTGTGTACATACATTACATTACTGATCCTGTACTGATCCTGAGTTACATCCTGTATTATACTCCAGAGCTGCACTCACTATTCTGCTGGTGCAGCCACTGTGTACATATATTACATTACTGATCCTGTACTGATCCTGAGTTACATCCTGTATTATACTCCAGAGCTGCACTCACTATTCTGCTAGTGCAGTCACTGTGTACATACATTACATTACTGATACTGAGTTCCATCCTGTATTATACTCCAGAGCTGCACTCACTATTCTGCTAGTGCAGTCACTGTGTACATACATTACATTACTGATCCTGAGTTCCATCCTGTATTATACTCCAGAGCTGCACTCACTATTCTGCTGGTGCAGTCACTGTGAACATACATTACATTACTGATCCGGTTCTGATCCTTAGTTACATCCTGTATTATACTCCAGAGCTGCACTCACAATTCTGCTGGTGCAGTCACTGTGTACATACATTACATTACTGATCCTGTACTGATCCTGAGTTACATCCTGTATTATACTCCAGAGCTGCACTCACTATTCTGCTGGTGCACCATTGTGTACATATATTACATTACTGATCCTGTACTGATCCTGAGTTACATCCCTTATTATACCCCAGAGCTGCACTCACTATTCTGCTAGTGCAGTCACTGTGTACATACATTACATTACTGATCCTGAGTTCCATCCTGTATTATACTCCAGAGCTGCACTCACTATTCTGCTGGTGCAGTCACTGTGTACATACATTACATTACTGATCCTGTACTGATCCTGAGTTACATCTTATATTATACTCCTGAGCTGCACTCACTATTCTGCTGGTGCAGTCACTGTGTGCATACATTACATTACTGATCCTGAGTTACATCCTGTATTATAATCCTGAGCTGTACTCACTATTCTGCTGGTGCAGTCACTGTGTACATATATTACATTACTGATCTTGTACTTATCCTGACTTGCATCCTGTATTATACTACAGAGCTGCACTCACTATTCTGCTTGTGCACTCACTGTGCATATACATTACATTACTGATCCTCTACTGATCCTCAGTTACATCCTGTATTATACTCCAGAGCTGCTCTCACTATTCTGCTGGTGCAGTCACTGTGTACATACATTACATTACTCATCCTGAGTTACATCTTGTATTATAATCCAGAGCTGCACTCACTATTTTGCTTGGTGCAGCCACTGTGTACATACATTACATTACTGATCCTGTACTGATCCTGAGTTACATCCTGTATTATACTCCAGAGCAGCACTCACTATTCTGCTGGTGCAGTCACTGTGTACATACATTACATTATTGATCCTGTACTGAACCTGAGTTACATCCTGTATTATACTCCAGAGCAGAACTCACTATTCTGCTGGTGCAGTCACTGTGTACATACATTACATTACTGATCCTGAGTTACATCTTGTATTATAATCCAGAGCTGCACTCTCTATTCTACTGGTGCAGTCACTGTGCACATACATTACATTACTGATCCTGTACTGATCCTGACTTACATACTGTATTATACTCCAGAGCTGCACTCTCTATTCTGCTGGTGCAGTCACTGTGCACGCACATCCATTACATTACTGATCCTCTACTCATCCTCAGTTACTTCCTTTATTATACTCCAGAGCTGCACTCACTATTCTGCTCGTCGGGTCACTGTGTACATACATTACATTACTGATCCTGAGATACATCCTGTATTATACTCCAGAGCTGCACTCACTATTCTGCTGGTGCAGTCACTGTGTACATACATTACTGATCCTGCGTTTCATCCTGTATTATACTCGAGAGCTGAACTCACTATTCTGCTGGTGCAGTCACTGTCTACATACATTACATTACTGATCCTGTACTGATCCTGAGTTACATCCTATATTATACTCCAGAGCTACACTCACTATTCTGCTGGTGCAGTCACTGTGTACATACATTACATTACTGATCCTGAGTTACATCCTGTTTTATAATCCAGAGCTGCACTCACTATTCTGCTTGTGCAGTCACTGTGTACATATATTACATTACTGGTCCTGTACTGATCCTGATTTACATCCTGTATTATACTCCAGAGCTGCACTCACTATTCTGCTGGTGCAGTCACTGTGCACATACATTACATTACTGACCCTCTACTGATCCTCAGATACATCCTGTATTATACTTCAGAGCTGCACTCACTATTCTGCTGGTGGAGTCACTGTGTACATACATTACATTACTGATCCTGCACTGATCCTGAGTTATATCCTGTATTATACTCCAGAGCTGCACTCACTATTCTGCTGGTGCAGTCACTGTGTACATACATTACATTACTGATCCTGTACTGATCCTGAGTTATATCCTGTATTATACTCCAGAGCTGCAATCACTATTCTGCTGGTGCAGCCACTGTGTGCATATATTACATTACTGATCCTGTACTGATCCTGAGTTACATCCTGTATTATACTCCAGAGCTGCACTCACTATTCTGCTAGTGCAGTCACTGTGTACATACATTACATTACTGATCCTTAGTTCCATCCTGTATTATACTCCAGAGCTGCACTCACTATTCTGCTAGTGCAGTCACTGTGTACATACATTACATTACTGATCCTGAGTTCCATCCTGTATTATACTCCAGAGCTGCACTCACTATTCTGCTGGTGCAGTCACTGTGCACATACATTACATTACTGATCCGGTTCTGATCCTGAGTTACATCCTGTATTATACTCCAGAGCTGCACTCACTATTCTGCTGGTGCAGTCACTGTGTACATACATTACATTACTGATCCTGTACTGATCCTGAGTTACATCCTGTATTATACTCCAGAGCTGCACTCACTATTCTGCTAGTGCAGTCACTGTGTACATACATTACATTACTGATCCTGAGTTCCATCCTGTATTATACTCCAGAGCTGCACTCACTATTCTGCTAGTGCAGTCGCTGTGTACATACATTACATTACTGATCCTGAGTTCCATCCTGTATTATACTCCAGAGCTGCACTCACTATTCTGCTGGTGCAGTCACTGTGCACATACATTACATTACTGATCCGATTCTGATCCTGAGTTACATCCTGTATTATACTCCAGAGCTGCACTCACTATTCTGCTTGTGCAGTCTCTGTGTACATACATTACATTACTGATCCTGTACTGATCCTGAGTTACATCCTGTATTATACTCCAGAGCTGCACTCACTATTCTGCTGGTGCACCACTGTGTACATATATTACATTACTGATCCTGTACTGATCCTGAGTTACATCCCTTATTATACCCCAAAGCTGCACTCACTATTCTGCTAGTGCAGTCACTGTGTACATACATTACATTACTGATCCTGAGTTCCATCCTGTATTATACTCCAGAGCTGCACTCACTATTCTGCTGGTGCAGTCACTGTGTACATACATTACATTACTGATCCTGTACTGATCCTGAGTTACATCCTATATTATACTCCAGAGCTGCACTCACTATTCTGCTGGTGCAGTCACTGTGTGCATACATTACATTACTGATCCTGAGTTACATCCTGTATTATAATCCTGAGCTGTACTCACTATTCTGCTGGTGCAGTCACTGTGTACATATATTACATTACTAATCTTGTACTTATCCTGACTTGCATCCTGTATTATACTCCAGAGCTGCACTCACTACTCTGCTTGTGCAGTCAGTGTGCACATACATTACATTACTGATCCTCTACTGATCTTCAGTTACATCCTGTATTATACTCCAGAGCTGCACTCACTATTCTGCTGCTGCAGTCACTGTGTACATACATTACATTACTGATCCTGAGTTACATCTTGTATTATAATCCAGAGCTGCACTCACTATTCTGCTGGTGCCGTCACTGTGTACATACATTACATTATTGATCCTGTACTGATCCTGAGTTACATCCTGTATTATACTCCAGAGCAGCACTCACTATTCTGCTGGTGCAGTCACTGTGTACATACATTACATTACTGATCCTGAGTTACATCTTGTATTATAATCCAGAGCTGCATTCTCTATTCTGCTGGTGCAGTCACTGTGCACATACATTACATTACTGATCCTGTACTGATCCTGACTTACATACTGTATTATACTCCAGAGCTGCACTCACTATTCTGCTGGTGCAGTCACTGTGCACATACATTACATTACTGATCCTCTACTCATCCTCAGTTACTTCCTTTATTATACTCCAGAGCTGCACTCACTATTCTGCTCGTGGGGTCGCTGTGTACATACATAATATTACTGATCCTGAGTTACATCCTCTATTATAATCCAGAGCTGCTCACACTATTCTGCTGGTGGAGTCACTGTGTACATACATTACATTACTGATCCTGAGATACATCCTGTATTATACTCGAGAGCTGAACTCACTATTCTGCTGGTGCAGTCACTGTGTACATACATTACATTACTGATCCTGAGTTCCATCCTGTATTATACTCCAGAGCTGTACTCACTATTCTGCTGGTGCAGTCACTGTGTACATACAATTACATTACTGATCCTGTACTGATCCTGAGTTACATCCTGTATTATACTCCAGAGCTGCACTCACTATTCTGCTTGTGCAGTCACTGTGTACATATATTACATTACTGATCCTGTACTGATCCTGACTTACATCCTGTATTATACTCCAGAGCTGCACTCACTATTCTGCTGGTGCAGTCACTGTGCACATACATTACATTACTGACCCTCTACTGATCCTCAGATACATCCTGTATTATACTTCAGAGCTGCACTCACTATTCTGCTGGTGGAGTCACTGTGTACATACATTACATTACTGATCCTGCACTGATCCTGAGTTATATCCTGTATTATACTCCACAGCTGCACTCACTATTCTGCTGGTGCAGTCACTGTGCACATGCATTACATTACTGATCCGGTTCTGATCCTGAGTTACATCCTGTATTATACTCCAGAGCTGCACTCACTATTCTGCTGGTGCAGTCACTGTGTACATACATTACATTACTGATCCTGTACTGATCCTGAGTTACATCCTGTATTATACTCCAGAGCTGCACTCACTGTTCTGCTGGTGCAGCCACTGTGTACATATATTACATTATTGATCCTGTACTGATCCTGAGTTACATCCTGTATTATACTCCAGAGCTGCACTCACTATTCTGCTGGTGCAGTCACTGTGTACATACATTACATTACTGATCCTGTACTGATCCTGAGTTACATCCCTTATTATACCCCAGAGCTGCACTCACTATTCTGGTAGTGCAGTCTCTGTGTACATACATTATACTACTGATCCTGAGTTCCATCCTGTATTATACTCCAGAGCTGCACTCACTATTCTGCTGGTGCAGTCACTGTGTACATACATTACATTACTGATTCTGAGTTACATCCTATATTATACTCCAGAGCTGCACTCACTATTCTGCTGGTGCAGTCACTGTGTACATACATTACATTTCTGATCCTGAGTTACATCCTGTATTATAATCCTGAGCTGTACTCACTATTCTGCTGGTGCAGTCACTGTGTACATATATTACATTACTGATCTTGTACTGATCCTGACTTGCATCCTGTATTATACTCCAGAGCTGCACTCACTATTCTGCTTGTTCAGTCACTGTGCACATACATTACATTACTGATCCTCAGTTATATCCTGTATTATACTCCAGAGCTGCACTCACTATTCTGCTAGTGCATTCTCTGTGTACATACATTACATTACTGATCCTGAGTTATATACTGTATTATATTCCAGAGCTGCTCTCACTATTCTGCTGGTGCAGTCACTGTGCACATACATTACATTACTGATCCTGTACTGATCCTGAGTTACATCCTGTATTATACTCCAGAGCTGCACTCACTATTCTGCTGGTGCAGTCACTGTGTACATACATTACATTACTAATCCTGTGCTGATCCTGAGTTACATCCTGTATTATACTCCAGAGCTGCACTCACTATTCTGCTGGTGCAGTCACTGTGTACATACATTATATTACTGATCCTGTACTGATGCTGAGTTACATCCTGTATTATACTCCAGAGCTGCACTCACTATTCTGCTGGTGCAGTCACTGTGTACATACATTACATTACTGATTCTGTACTGATCCTGAGTTACATCCTGTATTATACTCCAGAGCTGCACTCACTATTCTGCTGGTGCAGTCTCTGTGTACATACATTACATTACTGATCCTGTGCTGATCCTGAGTTACATCCTGTATTATACTCCAGAGCTGCACTCACTATTCTGCTGGTGCAGTCACTGTGTACATACATTACATTACTTATCCTGAGTTACATCCTGTATTATAATCCAGAGCTGCACTCACTATTCTGCTGGTGCAGTCACTGTGTAAATACATTCCATTACTGATTCTATACTGATCCTGACTTACATCCTGTATTATACTCCAGAGCAGCACTCACTATTCTGCTGGTGCAGTCACTATGTACATACATTACATTACTGATCCTGTACTGATCCTGAGTTAAATCCTGTATTATACCCCAGAGCTGCACTCACTATTCTGGTAGTGCAGTCACTGTGTACATACACTACATTACTGATCCTGAGTTCCATCCAGTATTATACTCCAGAGCTGCACTCACTATTCTGCTGGTGCAGTCACTGTGTACATACATTACATTACTGATCCTGAGTTACATCCTGTAGATCTTTTTATTATAAAAATGAAAAACATAACAATAATAATAACAGAAACATAACAAAATTATCAACCACAAAATAAACAATGTAATGAACTGGTCCAGCCGCTCCCTCTCTCCTCACACACATATTATACATATATACACAATAATAACTACTCATATTGCAGACTTCTGGTCCGGTTACCAAACAAAATAATAACAATATAATAAGTAAAATAAACAATAACCGACAAAAATATATAGAAACTAATATATACATTTTTTTTATATATATTAATATAAAATAAATACTAACTATACAAATGTAAACATTACTAAACAAAACCCCCCACACTCAAGCCCACCAGTCCCTCCCCGGCACTGACCTGAGAGCTGGTCCTGCGCCTCATGCCTCAGTCCAACGTCCATAGGCCAGATCAGGCAGTGCCAGTTTTTCACCCAAATAACCAGTGTCCCACAAGATGAACCCACCTCCCCCCTTTTCCCTCCACCCAACCTAACACCTACACCCAAACCCATATATACAATATATACAGAAACAAACAATACAATAACCACAACTGACAAAGCCCAAGTTCGGCGCCTGCAGCCCTACATCACTGTCTACTGATCAAAACAAAACAAAAATCTATGGTGTCAGCAGCAGCCCACCACCAGGAGAGGAGATGACCAGACTAGGGCACACTAAAAGAAAAGCCCCTCCAGAGGAGAGCGGCCCTCCGTGTACCCAGTCTCTCATACTCCAGAGAACGTACCTTCACCAGGTCACCGAGTATGGTCCTAAACACATCGTCCACTGGGAGGATTTTCCGCTGCGTCGATACTAAGCACCGTGCGTTCCACGTGTGATACCTAACCACTGCGCTAACTAGAAATAAGGTGCAGCGGTCCTGACCACCCAGGTCCCCGAATGCTCCATAGGCCAATTCCGCATAAGAGAGCCCGGCCAGCTGGGGCCAGCCAATGGAGGCGCCCACCCTGTTGTACACCTCTGTGTTAAAGGGACAACGAAGCAGGAAGTGGTCCATGCTTTCCTGTCCTCAGAGCTCCTACTCTTCAGATTGTCCCTCACACACAGCTTCCCATGGAAGCAGCGCCAAGCCAAGTACCAAAACTTTGAGGGGATCCTGAAAGAATTCAAAAGATGCAGACCCACCCCAAGATCCCGACTTGGGCAATCCCTGCGCGCCAGAGGCCTCTGAAAATGGGTCAACAGAACCCTTTTGTCAAGGAGCTTCCTTGGCAGAGTCCTGAACTCCCACATTCCCAGACCCCACCTGCGAATTACCTTCAGAACCACAGTAGCGTAAGCCGGTAGATGTCCATGTGGTGTGCGTAGATCTTTCACTTGCCCTCCTGTCTCCCATTCCTGGAAGAAAGGCTGAAACCATCGCTTACAGGATAATACCCACAGAGGAGCCCTCTCTTTCCAGAGGTTTGCAATATTGATCTTAATGAAGGTATTCACAAGGAATACCACAGGGTTCACCATACCCTACCCTCCTAGTCTCCTCGTATGGTAAGTAACCTCCTTCTTGACCAGGTTCAGTCTATTCCCCCATAACAGTTGGAAGAACAAACTGTAGACCCGAGTCCAGAGAGGCTCCAGCAAGATGCACACACTGCCCAGATAGATCAGCAAAGGGAGCAGGTAAGTTTTGATCAGGTTTATCCTTTCCCTTAGGGTCAAAGACCAACCCTTCCATTGGTACACCTTCTGAATGGCGATCTGTAGCCTGCTGTCCCAATTTTGTTTGGGGCAATCCCCCTGGCCAAATTTGATGCCAAGAACTTTTGCAGAGACTTTGGGTTCTGGAAGGGTGTCCGGGAGATCAAAACCAGAATCTCCTCCTCCCAGCCAGAGACTCTCACACTTATCCCGGTTGATCTTGGACCCGGATGCCTCCGAGTAGCGATTTACCTCTGACATCAGCCATTCTGCCTCCCCATCAGAGGAAACAAAAACGGTGACATCATCGGCATACGCCACCACTCTCAGAGTGGCTTCCGGTGCTGCCCGGTCCATCACGATCCCAGCCAATGGTCCACGCTCCACCCTCCTAAGAAGTGGGTCAATCGCAAACACGTACAGCAGCGGGCTCAAGGAACAACCCTGGCGAACACCACACCCAACCTCAAAAGAGCTGCCAATCCAACCGTTCACAAGCGGGAAACTCTCGGCCCCAGCGTACAAGGTCTTAAGCCAATCAACAAACCCCCCTGGCCGGCCATACCTCAGAAGGACAGACCAGAGGTACTCATGATTAACCCGATCAAACGCTTTTGCCTGGTCCAATGACAGCATGTACCCCTTCCAGTGACCAGCCCAACTCTGCTCCACCGCCTCTCGGACACAGAGTACAGCACTAATTGTACTGCGGCCCGGAACAGAGCAATGCTGGGCTCCCGAAAGGAGCCGGGGCGCAAATTTCACCAGCCGATTAAACAGCACCTTTGCCAAAACCTTCCTGTCTGCATTGAGAAGCGCTATGGGACGCCAATTCTCAATGCAAGATGAGTCCTTACCCTTTGACAAGATAATCAGGGCAGACCTCCTCATTGACTTTGGCAGAGTGCCCGAGGAAAGACATTCATTGAATACCTCAGTCAAGAGGGGAACCAAGGCGTCCTTAAAGGTCTTATAGAATTCAGATGTTAAGCCATCTGGACCGGGAGATTTCTTTAGGGCAAGCCCTTCAATCGCCAACTTAACTTCCTCTTCCCTGATCATCTCTGTCAAAACGCCAAGAGAGGGGTCTACCCCTGGTTCGGGGACGGCTTCAGCCAGAAAAACCGACATCTCATCCCAATACAGATCCCTCTTCCCCAAGAGGTGCGAGTAGAAGGATCTGACAACCTCCAGGATCCCTGATCTGGATCTTTTCAGGGACCCCGCAGTGTCAACCAGTCCTGTAATAACTTTACTATTCACTGACATCTTGCAGTTTCTGTAAGGGTCGGGCGAGCGGTACTTCCCATAATCCCTCTCAAAAACCAAAGATGGTCTACAGGATCAATAGATACATCACCTGTACTACTAGATATGTTATATACTTTGCCACGTGTCCATGTGGACTTATATATGTGGGCATGACTACCCGTCAATTTAAAGTGCGTGTCCGCGAGCACGTTTTGGACATTATTGCTGCGGCTGACCACACGGACACATCCACCCTCAAAACCTTACCTCGCCATTTTAAGATCCACCACAATTGTGATGCGTCGATGCTCAAAATAAGGGGCATCGACTGCATAATACCCAGTATACGGGGGGGTAAGGTGGGTCAACGACTGGCCCAAATGGAATCCTGTTGGATTTGGTCCCTCAACACATTGCACCCAAAGGGACTCAATGAGAGCATTAGCTATTCCCCCTTTCTCTAATCCCTAGTATCTACCACAAAGTTCTATCTAAGGTGGCCACAGTTAATTGAGGCTAGATTTTATAATCTTAACATCCAATATACATGGTTTTAATGATTTTAACTCACTGTTTTTCTTGCAATAATTAGTTCTTACCTTTTGTCTGGTCGTTTCTTTTCTTCACTATCTGGGGGTGGTTTCTCGATCCGGCCGTGAGAATGGGCCCTCTACCGGACATGGTGTTCCATTCAGTCCATGTGAATCTGCGGGGGATCATGGACGACAATCTGCATGGTGGAGATATTAAATTATTAAAGCTGTAAGATTATAATCTGTACTCATAGATACATCTATTATACTACATGTAAATATCAATTCATGCTATAATGTTGTATAAAACGAAAAAGTGGACTGATATTTTCTTCAATGACATTTTTCGATATTATGTATCTTAATGTTGTGTATCTTGCATATGAACATATGTTTTGTAGTATGTTGGGTGTCTATTGCACAATGGGTGTGCAGGGTACTGTTATATCTCCGTCATGTATGTTATGTACACACATACATATGGGCGCACACGGCGCAATTTTGTTTATTTATGTGTGTATATACACTGATGGACATCATCGCACACATGTATGTATTTGGGCGAATTATGGGGTATATATCTGATGACACAGCCAAATGTTGGCCCCCTAAAAAATTAAAATTATGTTGATATAACAAATAACATCATTTGTGTGTGTGCCTGTGATCTGATATGTATATACAATCAGGGATGCCAAATATATCCGGATGGGTATCATCTGTTCTTTATTTTATTTTTTTATTTTTTTACCTCACATGTCGCACTTGGGTCTTCCCCCCCCCCCCGGATCATGTTTTCTTTCCCTTCTTTCTTTATTTTATCTTTTAGACAATCTTTGATATGTGGCATCATGGCCTTATAGAACTGACTCTCGTTATTTCAGTGAGAGGGCTGCGATGATACCTGGTCTAGTGAAGGAGACAGTCAGGCAAATGTGCTGACTATGTGGGTCTGTGCGCCGGCCGGCTTTCCGTGTCCCAGTGACATGAGGTGTTGTGGCTATTCTGTAGCCCCCGCTTCTGTCACATGACGCGGATGCTGGCCGGCGTCCGGATCCCCATGGTGACGCACACGTCACTTCCGGTCCCGCGGTCTTTGTGTTCTAGCGGTGTGTGGCGTCAGGGATTATGCCCCGCCCCTCTGCTGTCACATGACGCGGATGCCGGCCGGCGTTCTACCTCCGCAATGACACTGTGTGTTTCAGCGGTGTGTGGCGTTAGGGCTTAAGCCCCGCCCCTCCGCTGTCACATGATGCGGATGTCGGCTGGCGTCCTGGTCTCCGCAGTGACGCTGATATCACTTCCGGTCTTTAAATGTGCCTGGCGCCAATATAAGCAAGTGACAGCAAGGCAGCAAACATGCCCCCTGACGAAGGGAACCACCAAAACGCGCGTCGGGGCTTCTCTGCTCCGCATGTGCCGACCTTAGACGGACCTCTAAATCTTTGACTGATTCCTGCTTTTGTCTGATCATCTATGTACTAATAAATTTTGATGCATATCTTTAAAACCGTTGGCTCCTTTTTCGTTGCTTTGTTTTGGTTGGATTTGTAATTTATGGCGATGGAGCCTAATATGTCCGTAATAGGGTAGTATTGAATAGAGTAACAATTCTATGGTTATTTATATTTGACACGATATATACTATCTACTCATGATTAGCGTGTATTATATTATTTTATATACATTGGGTACAGAAAGTATTCAGACCCCTTTAAATTTTTCACTCTTTGTTTCATTGCATTCTAAAAAGTTCATTTTTTTCTCATTAAAGTACACTCTACACCCCATCTTGACTGAAAAAAAAAACAGAAATGTAGAAATTTTTCCAAATTTATTAAAAAAGAAAAACTGAAATATCACATGGTCATAAGTATTCAGACCCTTTGCTCAGTATTGAGTAGAAGCCCCCTTTTGAGCTAGTACAGCCATGAATCTTCTTGGGAATGATGCAACAAGTTTTTCACACCTGGATTTGGGGATCCTCTGCCATTCTTCCTTTCAGATCCTCTCCAGTTCCGTCAAGTTGGATGGTGAACGTTGGTGGACAGCCATTTTCTGGTCTCTCCAGAGATGCTCAATTGGGTTTAGGTCAGGGCTCTGGCTGGGCCAGTCAAGAATGGTCACAGAGTTGTTCTGAAGCCACTCCTTTGTTATTTTAGCTGTGTGATTAGGGTCATTGTCTTGTTGAAAGGTGAACCTTCGGCCAAGTCTGAGGTCCAGAGCACTCTGGAAGAGGTTTTCATCCAGGATATCTCTGTACTTGGCCGCATTCATGTTTCCTTCAATTGCAACCAGTCATCCTATCCCTGCAGCTGAAAAACACCCCCATAGCATGATGCTGCCACCACCATGTTTCACTGTTGGGATTGTATTGGGCAGGTGATGAGCAGTGCCTGGCTTTCTCCACCCATACCGCTTAGAATTATCACCAAAAAGTTCTATCTTCATCTCATCAGACCAGAGAATCTTATTTCTCATAGTCTGGGAGTCCTTCATGTGTTTTTGAGCAACTTCTAGGCGGGTTTTCATATGTCTTACACTGAGGAGAGGCTTCCATCGGGCTACTCTGTCATGAAGGCCAAACTGGTGGAGGGCTGCAGTGATAGTTGACTTTGTAAAACTTTCTCCCATCTCCCTACTGCATCTCTGGAGCTCAGACACAGTGATTGGGTTTGTTCTTTACCTCTCTCACCAAGGCTCTTCTCCCACGATTGCTCAGTTTGGCTGGATGGCCAAGTCTATGAAGACTTCTAGTGGTCCCAAACTTCTTCCATTTAAGGATTATGGAGGCCACTGTGCTCTTAGGAACCTTGAGTAATTCAGAAATTATTTTGTAACCCTGGCTAAAACTTTGCCTTGCCACAATTCTGTCTCTGAGCTCCTTGGGCAGTTCCTTTGAGCTCATGATTCTCATTTGGTCTGACATGCACTGTGAGCTGTGAGGTCTTATATAGACAGGTGTGTGCCTTTCCAAATCAAGTCCTATCAGTTTAATTAAACACAGCTGGACACAATGAAGGAGTAGAACCATCTCAAGGAGGATCACAAGGAAATGGACAGCGTGAGACTTAAATATGAGTGTCTGAGCAAAGGGTCTGAATTCTTATGACCTTATGATATTTCAGTTTTTTTCTTTTTTAATAAATTTGCAAAAATTTCTATATTTCTGTTTTTTTCAGTCAAGATGGGGTGCAGAGTGTACTTTAATGAGAAAAAAATGAACTTTTTAGAATTTACCAAATGGCTGCAATGAAACAAAGAGTGAAAAATGTAAAGGGGTCTGAATACTTTCCGTACCCACTGTATACATTTATTCAGGATGTGGGGGGGGGCGCGGTCCCGGGCCCATCAGACTATAGTTACCCCACTGTATGTACATATATATACAATATTCATTTTTTAGAGTTAGGCATATAACAATTTTTAACAACTGCATACCAATTCCGTCTTGTTTCAATGGCACTCTCATACATACACAGCGATGGGTGACATTGATGCCTGTTCCCCAGGTAGCACATTTTAATCCCCCAACTGGGGTTATAAAATCCTTGGGGATTAATTTCATAGTGTTTTTATGAATTTTTTTTTATATAGTACTGTCCACACTGAGTATTTAATTCTCCCCTCTTTTCCTTCCTTTTTTTACTGTCCCATTTTACCATTCTTATTTGAATAAAAATAAATGAAAAACTAAAAATAAATACAATTGTTCACGTCCCCCACTCAGCAACAGCGCTTCCGGCTGGAACATCACTCCGGACGGGCACAGGAGAGGGGCAGATTCGGGATGTTGCTCCCGCAACATTTCCACCTTGGCAGAGGACCCTACCATAGTCACTACCATGGAGTGGGAGCTGGAGGACTGCTAACAAAATTGTATTCATCTGAATGCTGGAACCAACGGTGCTGTACATACCTAGTACAAATGAACTCAGCTGTCTCCCTGCGGTGGATCAGGGGATACCTTGTGTAATATTAAAGATTTTCCTGCAAAAATTGCTGAATATTCACAATTATTTTCTATTAGTCATTATTATAGGTGGAGATTGTCTTACTGACCCCACAGCCCTGGTGAGAAGGGTGGTCTCTAGAATACAGAAGGTCTTATTATGTCACAGTGGGGATGTGACCCCTGGGCTCCCCAGGACGCCCAGCACCGAATCCAATTGGTTCCTGTGCATAAAACTTAGGTCGAGCCACATTTAGGTAAAAGGGTCCGAGTCTATGGATAAAATCTATGGATCAGAACATGTTTTTCCTACATTGACCATCATTTTTAGGTGTAACAGAATCACTGGTCCTCTCCTCCACTTTTGGCCGAGGTCTGGAGGATTACTGGGAGACATGGAACAGATGTTCTCCTGTTTGTAGCCCACCCATCAGACATGTATGGTGTAACAACTGACACCCCATAAATGTCAGGAGGACTCTATTAAATACAAAGGGACATTAATCAATTTAAAAGTTTTATTTTTAAATTAAGAATTGCATGGAAGGACGAGGAGATGTTCTTGGAGGAACCTCCTTCTTCAGCAGATGTTCCTTGCTGGTCAGGAGGCCACATGTAGATGGTGCCAGTCCTTCCATACAGGTACAGCATTGATGGTGGATGTGCTGTACTTTCCTCAGGGTGCTAGACGTGGCGGTTTTCTGCCCTCGCGATGTTTATGGAGCCGCGGTGACAGACACCAAATAAGCAGCTTTCTCGGATGGAGTGAGCAGCCCTGGATAGTCCACGCCGACAGGATGAGATCACCCGGCGGAAGAGAGAACCTATGAGAAGAGACGTAACACTGATGTCAGTAACAGGACTCCATATCAGAGGACACGGCTGTGCGGTCACTGTGGCCGGACGGCAGAGGAATCATCCATACACAGGTACGGGGGGATTGTCCGCCATCATACATGTGACAATCCCACCACTGACAGATCTGCTCCACGGCCGACACCACACAACATGGGGCTTATTGTCACACTCACCTCTTCTCCTTTCCCCTTCTTCTTCTCTCTCTGGTTTTTGTTGTTTTTTCGGTTTTCTTTTCCCCTGAACTGGAAATTCGAATAAAAAACAAGAAAAAGATGTTGATTATAATCTCCTAAGAGATGAGCTTTGTATGGTTCTATAGGATGGTGTTATTCTCGTGGCTTGTAGCCCTGGTAATCGATTATTGCCCCATAATGGGGGAAATATGTCACATATACATAACATCAGCAGAGGGGTGAGAATTAGATTACCCAGAGAACTGATTAATATGAAACCTGCCATGTGGGGTCTCGACAAGGAGCTATGTCCCTTCTTACCATGACATTACTTGTAATGTGCCGCAGTGTTGCCTTATAATCAGTTACATAAACCTCAGTGTAACATTGAGGCCATAAAGGGGTCAGTATGGGCCATATGGGGCCGTGGGCGCAGGATTTGAGTCAGTTTGGCAGAAGACTGAACGGCCCCTTAGAACTTTTAACGCATAAAAGAATGGAGATTTTTACAGAATGAACTGCTCATCGCTTTATAGGGAGAAAAAAGTAGTAATTTTCTGATCCTTTATGTGCACGTTCACATTACATGTTTTGACCACAAACTGTGATAGGATGTCATATAGACCTGTACACACCTGACAATGGGGAGGACTCGCTGTAATTAGCAGTGAAACACTGCTTGTCTCCATCAGGTTTAGAAGGGGAAGATTCTTGCTGCCTGTTTGGTAGAAGAAAAACATAAATTACAAGCGAAAACAATACAAAATGGACGAACACCCGTCTGCAAGGCCGGTTAGGACATTTGGATAACATGGAGGAGGCACCCTGCTCAGGACCCACTTCTATCACTAAGAATGGAGAATCGCTAGTAATATTGGCCTGTAATGAACTGGAAATGATTGACTGGTTGCAATGATCGGCTGTTATCGCCGGCGTTATCACAAGCCAGAACCACAGTGATCATCAATCATGGGGTGGTGGCGCTGGATATAGTGCTGAGTTACACTTATCTTACAATTGATCTTCTGATATATCAGATCCAAACCCGATAATAATAATTTACTCACATGTCTGAGTGTTTTGCACTCTCTGGGGAATACACTGGAGGTGGCTTCAGTTCTTCATCGTTCATCACCCTGGTATTGGTGGAACAGAGCTAAAACATAGAGAAAAATAAAATAAATATATATTTAAACTTTATTTTAATTATAAGTTTTATAGATCTTACCGGTCACACTTACTTTAGAAAGCCTTTGAGACGATGATATAAAGTTCAGGCTTTCTGGCCAGTTATTATCCTCGCTTGTGTCCCCCTCATCTGAATCAATAAGTTCGTAATTGCTACATTGAGCTGAAAAGCACAAGTGTTATTAGAGATTATTAGTATGAGACCCGATCACGGAAAGTCACCATTTTATCACTAAAAATGATTGGGACTGATTGTCACAAAATATGAAAGACAAGACGCACAAAAGCTTTCTGCAGATGACGTCTCCTTCTACTTACGGTCAAAGTAGCCAGTGTCCTCTTCTGACTCAAAGTTAGGAATGAAATGTGGCTCTTTACTTAGAAGACTGTCAAAGTCTATGCCACATAGGAATGGATGCATTTTGATCTCTTTCGCTCCTCCTGGGAAAGGAAGACAATAAAAAGTGATCTAGACATTATCAGATAGACAGCTCCATATCTGAACAGTTTATGTTACTCTGAACTAAAGACGTAACAGAGCTGATGTGAAGAAAAGTTGCTGAAAGTAAAGCAGAAAACCTCAGTGCTGATCCTCAGGGGCGTGATCATTTGTCTGCTCACAGATGTGTAATAATTCATTATTAATACTATTATATACATTACCTGTCCCAAGTCTATGTGCCGGATCTTTTCTGAGCAGCTCAGTGATGATGTCCTGAGCATCAGGTGGAGGAGTGTGATTATCAAATGTCCAAGTTATCTCATCTGTTATATTAAAAGAAAATGTTACAGAAAATAAAACCTCTTCATTTACTTTATTAAAACAAAAATCTTTTGGATTAACACAACAAGTAACTAAACCACAGAACCAATCTAAGCAAATAACAATGACACCACACCGCATTCAGATTATTTTACTTACCCCTTAATATACTGCAGTAAGTCTCATATTTGGAATCCCCATGAAATGGTACACGGAATAGAAGGAATTCGTGTAGGATGATCCCTACCGACCACCAGTCCACAGGCCGCCCATAGCCTTCCTGTAAGATGACTTCAGGGGCGATGTATTCAGGGGAGCCAGCAATCTGGAAAGCAACAGAAGAAGGAGATGAGGAGCTGAGAAAATAATTGTGACGAATAACATCAGAGGAAAACGTTTTCTAGATGAGAAGATATCAGAGAAGAAGAAATAGATGAGAAGAGTAAAGAACAAGATCCTGTAAGTAAAGCCGACCTCATCATCACGGAACTCTCTGGTGACGTCCTCGGTTGGAGCCTTGTAGGTTTCTGATGTTGGTCTCATGAGGCCGAGTTTGGAAAGTCCGAAGTCCGTGACTTTAATATGACCAGATGCCGATACCAGGAGGCTGTGAAAAAACAGACGGTGTCAGCCCCAAGTAATAACCCATAGACTTTATGACAATCTCTAACTTTCTTCCTCCTAGAGGGGGCACTTACTTCTCAGGCTTCAGGTCTCGGTGCACCACACCAAAGCTGTGCAGGTATTCCACAGCCAGGACTGTTTCTGCAATGTACTTTCGGGCCAAGGGGACAGGTAAAGGTCCATAGATGTTCATAAGACTGCCACAGTCTCCTCCTACAGGAGAAAGCAAATATGACAGGAGAGGGTTTGTTACAATGTAAATTACACCTGATGCGTGTGAATGAGAAATAAGCGGAGACATTGGGGCAGGATGTCACACATAGAGATATGCTGTGTAATAATGCAAAAGAAAAACAATGGAGCATACCCTAATAGTAACTAGGACTGCGCTGAATGTCTATGAAGCAAAACCACAAATGTGCAAAAGCTGCAGAAATAAGTGCAAGGAAACAACGTCCCATATAAAAATGTGAAGCTATACTATGTATATAGATGTGTATGTGCAGTGTGTGTGTATATAGCTGTGTATGTGCAGTATATGTGTATATAGCTGTGTATGTGCAGTATATGTGTATATAGCTGTGTATGTGCAGTGTGTGTGTATATAGCTGTGTATGTGCAGTGTGTGTGTATATAGCTGTGTATGTGCAGTATATGTGTATATAGCTGTGTATGTGCAGTGTGTGTGTATATAGCTGTGTATGTGCAGTATATGTGTATATAGATGTGTATGTGCAGTATATGTGTATATAGCTGTGTATGTGCAGTATATGTGTATATAGATGTGTATGTGCAGTATATGTGGATATAGCTGTGTATGTGCAGTATATGTGTATATAGCTGTGTATGTGCAGTGTGTGTGTATATAGCTGTGTATGTGCAGTGTGTGTGTATATAGCAGTGTATGTGCAGTATATGTGTATATAGCTGTGTATGTGCAGTATATGTGTATATAGATGTGTATGTGCAGTATATGTGTATATAGCTGTGTATGTGCAGTATATGTGTATATAGCTGTGTATGTGCAGTATATGTGTATATAGCTGTGTATGTGCAGTGTGTGTGTATATAGCTGTGTATGTGCAGTATATGTGTATATAGCTGTGTATGTGCAGTATATGTGTATATAGCTGTGTATGTGCAGTATATGTGTATATAGATGTGTATGTGCAGTATATGTGTATATAGCTGTGTATGTGCAGTATATGTGTATATAGCTGTGTATGTGCAGTGTGTGTGTATATAGCTGTGTATGTGCAGTGTGTGTGTATATAGCTGTGTATGTGCAGTATATGTGTATATAGCTGTGTATGTGCAGTGTGTGTGTATATAGCTGTGTATGTGCAGTATATGTGTATATAGCTGTGTATGTGCAGTATATGTGTATATAGCTGTGTATGTGCAGTATATGTGTATATAGCTGTGTATGTGCAGTGTGTGTGTATATAGCTGTGTATGTGCAGTATATGTGTATATAGCTGTGTATGTGCAGTATATGTGTATATAGCTGTGTATGTGCAGTATATGTGTATATAGCTGTGTATGTGCAGTATATGTGTATATAGCTGTGTATGTGCAGTATATGTGTATATAGATGTGTATGTGCAGTGTGTGTGTATATAGCTGTGTATGTGCAGTGTGTGTGTATATAGCTGTGTATGTGCAGTGTGTGTGTATATAGATGTGTATGTGCAGTATATGTGTATATAGCTGTGTATGTGCAGTGTGTGTGTATATAGCTGTGTATGTGCAGTATATGTGTATATAGCTGTGTATGTGCAGTATATGTGTATATAGATGTGTATGTGCAGTGTGTGTGTATATAGCTGTGTATGTGCAGTGTGTGTGTATATAGCTGTGTATGTGCAGTATATGTGTATATAGATGTGTATGTGCAGTGTGTGTGTATATAGCTGTGTATGTGCAGTGTGTGTGTATATAGCTGTGTATGTGCAGTGTGTGTGTATATAGCTGTGTATGTGCAGTATATGTGTATATAGCTGTGTATGTGCAGTATATGTGTATATAGATGTGTATGTGCAGTATATGTGTATATAGCTGTGTATGTGCAGTATATGTGTATATAGCTGTGTATGTGCAGTGTGTGTGTATATAGCTGTGTATGTGCAGTGTGTGTGTATATAGCTGTGTATGTGCAGTATATGTGTATATAGCTGTGTATGTGCAGTATATGTGTATATAGCTGTGTATGTGCAGTATATGTGTATATAGTTGTGTATGTGCAGTGTGTGTGTATATAGCTGTGTATGTGCAGTGTGTATATAGCTGTGTATGTGCAGTATATGTGTATATAGATGTGTATGTGCAGTATATGTGTATATAGCTGTGTATGTGCAGTATATGTGTATATAGCTGTGTATGTGCAGTATATGTGTATATAGCTGTGTATGTGCAGTATATGTGTATATAGTTGTGTATGTGCAGTGTGTGTGTATATAGCTGTGTATGTGCAGTGTGTATATAGCTGTGTATGTGCAGTATATGTGTATATAGCTGTGTATGTGCAGTGTGTGTGTATATAGCTGTGTATGTGCAGTGTGTGTGTATATAGCTGTGTATGTGCAGTATATGTGTATATAGCTGTGTATGTGCAGTATATGTGTATATAGCTGTGTATGTGCAGTATATGTGTATATAGCTGTGTATGTGCAGTATATGTGTATATAGCTGTGTATGTGCAGTATATGTGTATATAGCTGTGTATGTGCAGTATATGTGTATATAGCTGTGTATGTGCAGTGTATGTGTATATAGATGTGTATGTGCAGTATATGTGTATATAGCTGTGTATGTGCAGTATATGTGTATATAGCTGTGTATGTGCAGTATATGTGTATATAGCTGTGTATGTGCAGTGTGTGTATATAGCTGTGTATGTGCAGTATATGTGTATATAGCTGTGTATGTGCAGTGTGTATATAGCTGTGTATGTGCAGTATATGTGTATATAGCTGTGTATGTGCAGTGTGTGTGTATATAGCTGTGTATGTGCAGTATATGTGTATATAGCTGTGTATGTGCAGTATATGTGTATATAGCTGTGTATGTGCAGTATATGTGTATATAGCTGTGTATGTGCAGTATATGTGTATATAGCTGTGTATGTGCAGTGTGTGTGTATATAGCTGTGTATGTGCAGTATATGTGTATATAGCTGTGTATGTGCAGTATATGTGTATATAGCTGTGTATGTGCAGTATATGTGTATATAGCTGTGTATGTGCAGTGTGTGTGTCATGACATGATTATATTTAAATATGTCCTTTTTTTTTTTTTAAATAAATGTGTATTGTTGTTCATGAGAAAACAATAAGGCATCCCCTAAAAATAAGCCCTAACCCATCTTTTGGAGCAAAAAATTGATATAAGACCCTGTCTTATTTTTTGGAAAAACCCTGTACAAACTGTAAAAATTCAGTCAAACCCTCCTTTATCTATAGTGAAAATTTCTGCCACATAATCATTTTTCTGGCATGTTGTTAACAGATAACTTATAGTAAAAGCAGTGTGGACATGTAACCATCTATGTGGTCACATTCTGCTTATGGAGAAGGTCCTAGAGATGAGCAGACCAGCGCTGGATATAGATACGATGGATATGTCCTACCTGGTACATACTCCATGACCATGCACAGATGACGTGTAGTTGGAAAGGAGCACAACATGGAGGCCACGAAGGGACAATCTGCGAATGTTAGGATGTCCCTCTCTAGAAAGGCCCGTTCAAGTCTTACTGGATCTTTCAGCTTCTGCTTGTCCAGTTTCTTCATGGCGTATAACTGTTTGGAGTCTTTTTGGCGCACTAAGTGGACGGTTCTGAAGAGGAAGAAAATCGGTGGTTTATAATGTATTCTTACTAACAGTCTGTCTATAGACCTCATCACATCTCCTGTACTAATGGTGAATACTAGATATGCTGCCATTGCTACATAGATGATCTCCACTGGGAGGTCCTCATCCGTGTCACATCCTGACTCACTGGAAAAGAGACAATTAGATGTGCACAGAAGAGATGAGCGAATAAAATACAATGGATTAGAATTCTACTCAAATTTTACATATATCCGCATTGGCCAAAATGGCGAAATTTTTGTAATTCTCTTCCTCATGGATTCGGCAAAATGGTGAACATTGGCTACTATTTTCTAAACCTTAAAAGTCCGTCAAAATGTTAAAAAATAAACAAACTCTTACACTTACCTCTCTGGCTCTTCTATCTCAACCTTTTGGTCCTCACTGCACTTTCAAAGCTGCTGCCAGTGCTGAAGCCCAAAAAAATGTCTAAGGCTGAGACAGGACTTCTGGCATTGATGACGTCTAGGAAGATTCTGCACAAACGCATAAAAGGTCATGGTGGCATGACATTGCAAATCTTCCTGCTCTTGCAGAGAATCCTCCTGGACCTTCTCCAAGCTAGAAGTTCTGGCCCAGCGTGAGCGGCAGCAATCTGAAGACGCGGTGAGGATCGGACAGATGAGGCTGAGAAGCGGAGGGGTCGGAGAGCTGAGCAGTAAGGTCAGTATGAGTATTTTTTCCATTTTGTACATCTTACATTTATTAAGATCTGGGGTCTGGAGAGAACCCAGAGCGTAATAAGAGATATTACATTTGCCGAGTGATAACTTCTACGTCAATCACATTTCCCAGGAAAGTCTGCACGAAAGGCGAATGTGAATTATGCCAGATCCGCTCTTCTCTAGAGAACAGGGATGTGGACTCCAATAATTCCTCTATGGTAACACTGTACGGGCACAGAGACAGAGGGATCGTCATAAGGAGCCCTAGAAACCGAATATTATGCCGACATCAAGCTCACCCAAAAGCTCCACAGCTGAACTGTTTGATCTGTTTGTAGTCGCTCTTACAAGGATTTCTCCCTGGGTTCAATGATCCGATCAAGGCCTAGAAATAATAAGAAATGGCATTAAAGCATAAAATCTGCAGAAAGATAACATCTGTGGATGCCGGACCCCCACAGACAACATTATGTATATGGGATATCCCCCATACACAGACATCACTGTACTGCAGGGGAGGAGACAGGAGATCACATAGCGGGGGTAGGAATAATAATGCCGCCATCACACACAATAGATCTGATCTACAAGAAGAATAGGGATATCCCCTCGTCATATGGGGGATAATATTATATGTGTAATTCACCCCCGTTACCTGATCATACACAGACGTCTCCGCTGATACTTACACTGACAGATTCCTGGACCTCGGGGGTCTCACATATTCCACCGTCAGTAATTGCCGGCACAGATATTCCTATAATAATGAGGAAACGTTTTGTATTAGACGATATCAGTACATAATATATAACATCCATATAAAGAAGGAGATGAGACGGGCTCTGTACACGGTTTAATATTGGTATATGGGATTCTGCATACAACGTATATATTTATGGCTCCTCCATAGATGGATATTCTGGACCATAAATGGCCATTGTTCAGGATCTGATTCATCCTAGAACAATTACATGATCGGGGACCTAGGAGCCTCCTTGTACATGATGGAGAAGAGCACAGAGGAGAGAAGCAGAATTACCTGCGCCCCCTCCATTATAGTCTATAAGGGGCTCCGGAGCCATCACCGGCCTCATACAGAGGATGGAGAGTAAATCTACATGTTCTCTGCCGTTCTCTATAATATCCCGATATGTGAATGTAAGAATATTAGATGATTGCTCACCTTCCATCAGATCAGTGTTCAGCCCCTGCTGACTGGTATTAGGGTCCGGGATAGTCAGGTTTTCCCCCTCTTCAGAGTCACCTTCTGATGTTTCCTGTTCGTCACAATATGTACAATTAATGTAGCATTTCACAAATACTAAATCACCGTATACAGTCCGTCCTCGACTTAGAAACATCTGACTTACAAACGACTCCAAGATACAAAGGGTTGATGATGAAAAAAAAAGCTAATATTCACCACTCTCCTCTCCGGTCGCCCCGCTGCTCACCACCTATCGTCCAGTCCTCTTCTTTCCAATGTCATGTGCTACTTCTCCGGTCTCTTCACTATAGTGCAGGACTTCTGGCCACATTCAGGACCCAGATTTCACTGCTCATCATAAGGTCATAAGGACGAGACGGGAAGTCCTGCCCCATAGTGAAGAGGCTGGAAATGTGGCACACTATGATGGAATAAGAGGACCGGGTGGCGGACAGCGAGCAAAATATTATTGTTTTTTTTTACTCTTTCCATTTTACATTCAAATTTGGGTTACAAACAAAACTATAGGATATATCTAGTTCATAACCCAAGGACGGCCTGTACATAAGGCAGGAAGGACTAAACCTGGATCTATGGGATAATCTCATTACTGGACGGACTCTACATAAGGCACGAAGTACTAAACCTGGATCTATGGGACAATCTCAGTATTGGACGGACTATAGATGGCCGCTCCCTCCAGAAAATCAACATGAATATATAAGGGACTTGTATCTACAACTGTTCTCTAATAACTTCTATTGTCAGAACTGCAGCATTTAGAAGAATGAAGATTGTGATGATGAAGTGATACAGAGGTGGAAACACAACCTCTGCATCGCTGAGTACAGAATGTCACTACAGAGGGTTGAGCTGCAGAGACAGGCTGCCATAGAACATCCTGCGCCTCTGATATCATAAATCTGCCACTCTGCTATTTGACGGCTAATCTGGAGAAGATTAGACCAGGACGTGTGATATAGAAAGTGATGGATCCTTACCAGACGCTCCAGTGAGCCGGCCGGACGCTCCAGTACATACAGGACATTTTGTGCCAGTTGTATAATAAAGGCCAATTCTCCACTTGTGGATTTTTCTTCAGCCTATAAAGATGGAAATAAATAGAAAAGGAAAATCATGAGAGAACATGGAGGAGGCCGATTATGTCACCACTTTACTCCTGCGATCTGCTCTACAATTACTACATATCTAGTGACTTAGTGCCGGTTATATATTATATTATTATCGGCCTAAAGAACTATTTTATGTGAATAAACTTATATTCTGTTATTATAACTTTTTGATGTTTTATGCAGATTTCTGCCACTTACCTGTTGCACCAATGTCCTGATGTTCTTCTGTAAATGCTCAAGATATGCTGAGCTTATACGACCTTGCTGATATTTGGTCAGGCAGTCTCTCAACAGCTCCATAACCAGCCGGTAAGTGAAGCTGAGGACGCCATCGGGTAGCGGCAGCACAATGTCAGGGGCATAGGTGGTAAGAATCCCCTGCAGCAGTGCCAACACCTGAAAATTGTCTGAAGGAATTTCAGACATTTCAAATAAATCCAAATAAATCCAAATCGCAGTCAGTAAATCACTAGCTATGTAGCTAATCACCAACAACAATGACACCGGAATGTCAAAGTGACACTGGAGCTGTAAACACTGGCACAAGTAATGGTGGTGCATTATGATGTCATAATATCATCACGGAATGTTGAGATGTTACCATATATGGAGCTTCTCTCCATAAAAGGAAGTTGCCTAGCAACACAAGCAGCAACTCTATAGGCTGTCGGCAGTGAGCATTGTCAGAGGTAAAAATAAAGCAAGTGTCAGAGGCAAGCATTAATAAGCTATTAAAAAAAGCCCTGCATCCACTCCTATGTCACTAGGTAAAAAAATAATGACTCTACTTCTTTGGTGAATTATAACCCCCAGAATGCCCTGGAAGCTGCAGAAATTCAAGAAATGCTGTGAGTTGTGGTTCTCTCCAAAGGCAAAAGGATTGTAGTCAACCACATGTGACATAAATGGCCCCTATGGGATCTTCAAGGGTTTGTTCAGCGCCACTTACTTCCATACTGGGAGGTGACATCACGTCTACAGATACATGATGGGACGGTGTAAGTGTGGCCGCCATCATGCCTGTGACTTGGTAGGTTCCTCAGACGGCAGCTCACTCACCTCCCAATGTGGAAGGAAGCGGCCGGAGAACACTTTTAATCTATAAAAGAAATAAAGATTCCACCAAATCCGTGTAGAATATTTTTTGTTCTTTTCACTACAGAAAAAAAAATGATGAAAACATCTCATGTACCGCGCACTGTTACCCATAAATATTGTAGCTCGTTACATTAAAAAAAGCTCTTGCCTAAATCTAAGCAGAAATTGAAAGTTATGGATCAATGATTAAAAAAGCAAAATAAACTGGATATCTGTGTAATTGTATCAACCTGCAGAATAAAGATAATTTGTCTACAGTGAGCGGCAAAAAAAAGGAAAATAAAAAAGTGATGGAAGATTTATTTATTCATCGTCACTCATATCATACCATTAAAAAAGAAAGAAACTGTAGTGGTGGTGAATTCTGATGTCATAATAGCGGTGATGTCATCATGGAATCTTGTGATGGAATCTTATATGGAGCTTCTCACCTTATAAGGAAGTTGCCTAGCAACAGTGAAGATGGTAAAACCATAGGGTGAGCATCAGTGCTTGCATGTAAGAGGGAGCTGTGGGCACCGGGCTCTTCTCATCAGTGAGGGGATTTATAAATATATTTATTAATATCTGTATACACAATAAAAATCATAATTACGTATTTATAAGAAATCCGGATTCAGGATCTAAAAGAAGTATCTTTATCTGGGGGGTCCAGGGACTGAAAGTCAGAAGCCCACGCCTCACCACCCCCCAATCTCCCAAGATGGGGGTCTCTATTACGAATATGACCCTGCCTGCACTCCTTATTAAAGAAATAGAAGAACTGGGAGGACTATTGAGTTACACCTTAGATATAGACAAAACTGAGACCTTATTATTAAGAAGCCATTCAAAGCCACTATGGACAAAGAGATTCCAGTTCTGCTGGATTGAAACAGCGCTGAAATATTTGGGGATATACAGTGACATGTTAAAGTTTGGGCCACCCCCGGTCAAAATTAATGTTCTAGTGAACAGCTAAGCAAGTTGAAGATGAATTGATCTCAAAAGGCCTAAAGTTAAAGATGACGCATTTCCTTTGTATTTTAGGCAATATATATATATATATACATATATATATATATATATATATATATATATATATATATATATATATATATATAGTCAGTTTTTACTTTTCAAAAATTACAAAAACGAAAATGGGCCGATGCAAAACTTTGGGCACCCTTGGAGATTTGTGTGCTCAGATACCTTTGTTGACCAAGATTTCAGACCTTAATTAGCCTGTTAGGGTTATGGCTTGTTCATTATCATGGTTAGGAAAGTCCAGGTGATGCAAATTTCCCAGCTTTATAAAAACCCAACCTCCTCTAAGCTTGTGACAAAAACCAGCAGCCATGGGTTCTTCTAAGCAGCTGCCTAGCACTCTGAAAATGAAAATGGTGGAGGCCCACAAAGCAGGAGAAGGCTATAAGAAGATAGCAAAGCGTTTTCAAGTTGCCCTTTCCTCAGTTTGAATTGTAATTAAAAAATGGCAGCTACCAGGAACATTGGAGGTCAAGATAAAGTCTGGAAAACCAAACAAAATTTCAGTAAGAGCCACTCGTACGGTTGCTAGAGAGGCAAATCAGAACCCTGATTGACTGCAAAAAAACTTCAGAAAGATTTAGCAGACTTTGGAGTTGTGATACATTGTTCTACTGATTAGAGACACCTGCACAAATATGGTCTTCATGGAAGAGTCATCAGAAGAAAACCTCTCCTGCGTCCGACTTCTCACCATAAAATTCAGCATCAAAAGTATGCAAAAGAGCATCTAAACAAGCCTGATGCATTTTGGAAACAAGTCCTGTGGACCGATGAGGTTAAAATAGAACTCTTTGGCCACAATGATCAAAGGTCTGTGTGGAGAAAAAAGGGCATGGAATTTCAGGAAAAGAACATCTTGCCAACCCTTAAGCATGGGGGTGGATCAATCATGCTTTGGGGCTGTGTTACAGCCAATGGCACGGGGATCATTTCACGGGTAGAGGGAAGAATGAATTAAATGAAATTTCAACAAATTCTTGATGCCAACATAACATCATCTGTAAAAAAGCTGAAGTTGAAAAGAGGATGTCTTCTACAAATTGATAATGATCCTAAGCACATGTCACAATCCACAATAGACTTCAACAGGAGCAAGCTGAAGGTTTTACAATGGCCCTCACAGTCCCCTGATCTGAACATCATTGAAAATCTTTGGCTCGACCTCAAAATAGCAGTGCATGCAAGACAACCCAGGAATCTCACAGAGCTGGAGTAAGGCTATTTGCCCACGATGCAGAAATGCTCCGGATTTTTTCCTGAGCATTTCTGCATCTCCCTGGCAGAAAAAACGCATGCGGATTGTACATGCGGATTGTACATGCGTTTTTTCTGCCAGAGACAAGCGTATGTCCCGCGTTTTTCACATGCGATTTGGCATGCAGGTTGTCAAGCGCTTTTCCAAGCAATTTTAGCATCACTTGGAAAAGTGCTTGACAACTTGTTCACACTTTATAAATCCATGTAACCGGCTTGGATTTATATAGTGTGACCAAGATAATAGTTAAAAAGAATGTTAAGGAGACCGGGGACCATCAGAAGGTGAGTATAATGTTTATTTTTTATTTTAAATTCTTTTGCAGGTACCATGGTACACGGGTCTGGATGAGAGTCTCCTCTTCTCCAGACCCGGGTACCATCCGCACATTGAGTCGCTTAATATCCTCATGTGCACATGTAGTCATGTGGATATTATGCGATTCAATTCAAGTCAATGGCGGTACGCAAAATTAATGGTAGTGCTGTGGATTTTTCCGCAATGATAATCCGCAGCGGTAATTTCCACAGCACGTGCATAGCACATGCGGATTATCATTGGGGAACATTTCAGACCTTCTACCATGCGTTTGTTAAGCGTTTTGCGGTGGAATTGCTGCTGCGGAAACGCTTAAAAAACGCATCGTGGGCACACAGCCTTATGATCCAAGGAAGAATGGATGAAAATCCCTCAAACAAGAATTGAAAGACTTTTGTCTGGTTACAAAAAGCGTTTACAAGCTGTGATACTTGCAAAAGGGGGCGCTACTAGGTACTAACCACACAAGGCGCCCAAATTGACGAAATTATGGCAAAATATCCAAATATAAGCCAGTTATATCACATCTGTCATCATCACTAATCTAACAAAACAAGACTGGGACTCCAAATCATTCAATGGCTTTCCAAAGTGAATATAATGAAAGGACAAGTATCCTTGAATGATACATTTCTCTATGCCCTTATAGACAATACTAAACACAAACTCCAATGACAAAATATGGAATATGGATGATCCAAATCTAACTCATTCAAACATATTGGATTCTTTAGTTCAAGCACAAAAATATCTTCAATCATCCAGGTATCTAGAAAAGAGGCTAAAAGTTTGTCCCAGGTCGTACCGGACCCCCTCAAGGGGATATAGAATGGGACTATACACAACAAATAACTCCAAAAGCAAATCTTTATCATTGCTTATGGGGATGTCCAAGTATCCAAACTTTCATTTGCAATGACACACTTAACTAATTTTGTACCACAAGGTCATCTATGGTTCTATCTTTTGTTACATGAACCCAGAAATGTATCAATATAAGAAAGGGGCGAATAAATTGTTACAGGAGTGAAATCTATTATTCACACCTAGGTCCAGAAACAACCACAGCCCTTCAAACTGTTTCTGTAAAAAATGTCATCATATCTATTCAAAACGGTCTGGGTAGAAGCTTCATTATGATTACATAAGGAAAATAAGCTTAAATATTAGAACAAATTCATAGACTGCACAAATGTTATTCAGTTTGTTTCTGTTGAAAACTGTTTTTGCTCCCACTTACTGCATAGTGCATTGCATGTTTACAATTTATTGACGCTTTTTTTATTTTAATGTTGTATTCCAATAAAAATATTTCAGGTTCTATAAAAAGAGCTTGATTATTGTATCATAATGATGATTAAAAGCCTGATGTTACCATTTTACTGCAGTAAATTTATCACTTAAACATGAGCTATGTATGAGGGAGTTGGACTCTGGGAAATTGAGGAGTCGGACATTTCTCTTCTCGACTCCACAGCCCTGCTATAAACACTGGTATAAGTAATGATGGTAAATTCATGGAATCTTGTAGTAATGTCATCATGGAATCTTGAGATGTTACCTTATATAGAGCACCTCACCTTATAAAGAGGTTGCCTAGCAAGAAATAAGGCAGCAGTACTACAGGCTGAGCATCAGTACCAGATGCAGACATGGAGGAAAGAGCTGTGGGGGCTTTACTCCTCTGACCAGTGGGGGGATTTTTATGTTCTAAGATAAATCATTTATATCTGTTATACACAGTAAAATGTATATTATTACTAGTGATGATCAAGCACTAAAGTGCATGGGAGCTCGTTGCTCGAGTCAAGAAAATCATAATGCTTGGGTGCTCAACCCAAGTAGCGTGCCCAATGTGAGCCAATGGGAAACTTCAGTATTTTTTCGGCACCCCCCCCTCCCCGGGGTCTGGAGGGGGCCTATAAATTGGCCATGATATGGGAACAGCATGGGGAAGACCCCTGGAAGCATCTCTGTCTCCCAGGCCACTGCTGTGAACAATATTGTCAGAGTATTATGCCACTTTTTTACGGACTCACAATAAATCATACAATTACGAAACCAAAATGGATTTTCCTGCAAAAAATGTTAAGGAACATCCTTTCCAGGGTAATGACTTATATATAAGGCAAAATAAATAACCAAAAACAAAAATGGCTCCTCCACACCTTGGGCTATGTTCACAAGTAGCGTTTTTGATGCATTTTTGCACTTTTGCATTGCTTTCAATGGTGGAAAATACATTTACTAGTAAAAGAAATTTTAACATTTTACTACCTTATCTTGTCATGTGGTGTGTGAGACATGATCGGACAAATCCTGTTATATTTATGAAGGAGGGACTGTCAAAAGTCACAAAGCCTATATTTACAAGGCCATTAGGCGGCTCTTACTATTGTTAGAGGGCCAGCAGTCGATCCTCACTATTGTTAGACAGCCATCAGCCGGCTATGCTTTGTTGTTCCCATTATAAAGGAGTGGGTCTCCTATACTGTTATTGCATATGCAGTGACTGCAATGGCTGCCAAAAATTAGGACACACTTCAATACCCCTTTGAAGAGACGTAGAGGAGGGCCTCATTAAAAAAATGTTCCCATTATAAAGTAGTGGGTCTCCTATACTGTTATTGCATGAGCAGTGACTGCAAGGGCTTACAAAAATTTGGACGCACTCCAATACCCCCTTTGAACAGACGTAGAAGAGGGCCACATTAAAAAAAATTTCCCATTATTAAGGAGCGGGTCTCCAACACTGGTAATGCCTATGCACTAAGTGCAAAGGCTGTCAAAATTTAGGACGCAACCAAATACCCGTTTGAAGAGACGTAGAGGAAGTCCTCATTAAAAAAATTGTTCCCATTATTAAGGAGTGGGTCTCCTACACTGGTAATGCCCATGCACTAAGCGCATGGGCTGAAAAACATTTACCCATTGGGGGTATACATGACCATACTGTATAACATACAGAATGTTAGAGGTAGGCCTAAAAATATTTCCTACGGGCAACTTAAACACCTTTTAAAAAAATTATGTGGGTGTTGCATGATGGTCACCCTGTTGATATGGTGATGGATGATGAGGAGAAGGAGAAGGAGGAGGGTGACATAAAACAGACAAAATCAGGAAGCGTATACCCATGTCTGGGTGTGAAGAGGCGCATGGGAATAGACCCCCCCAACAAAAAACACTGAATTTGACTTTATGTTCTGCTGCTATCATCCGGTGGTGTTGAGAAGTCTGGCCTAATCCAGCCCTTGTTCATTTTGATAAGAGTCAACCCGCTCTGATAAAATGCTGGCGGCAGGGTAGGCCAGGACCTCCAAGGCGTAGAGAGACAGTTCATGCCTCATGTCCAGCTTGGATACCCAATAGTTATAAGGCACAGAGGAATCACAGAAGACGTTGGTACAGTTGGCAAGGTACTCCTTCAGCATCTTTCAAAACTTTCTCCTCCTTGTCAGAGTACCCCACGCATCAGGGCAGGGGCACTGGGAGTGTCTGAGAAAACTGTCCCAGACCTTTGACAGTGTTCCCCTACCTCTGCTACATCGTGACCTTTGCTGCCAGCATTTTCAGATGGGAATTTTTTTAATAATTCTACAACAAGGGCCTTCTGGTACTGCAACATTTTATTAGACCGCTCTGCCCCGAGAAGGAGAGATAGAAAGATGTCCTTGTAGCGTGGATCCAGAAATGTGACAAACCAGTAATTATTGGTGGCCAAAATGCGTGGGTCACGGGAAAGGCAGTGGAACATAAAGTCAGCTATGTGTGCCAGACTGCCAACAGCCAAGACTTCCCTGTCCTGACCCAGAGGACCACTGTCCATGCTCTCCTCGTCCTCCTCCTTGTTCTCCCTCTCCTCAGGCCATCCACATTGAACAAACGGTATGACTGTTGTGTGCGTAGTACCGTCTGTAGTGCAGGAAAACAGCTCCTGTTCCTCCTCCTCTTCCTCATTATCACCCAATCCATGTTGAGATGAGATGAGGCTGGGCTTTGTGACATCACCTTGTATAGTTCCTTGCTCCATCTCATCGTGCTCCGCCTACAATGCCTCCTCTTTAATTGTGAGCACAGAGCATTTCAGTAGACAGAGAGGCAGGATGGTGATGCTAATTATGGCGTCATCGCCGCTCATCATCTTGGTGGAGTCCTCAAAGTTTTAGAGTACGGCACAGATGTCAGACATCCAGGCCCACTCATCAGCTCTAATTTGCGGAGGCTGACCTGAATACCGATGGGGATGTTGAAGCTAGAACTCAACAACTGCCATCTGCTGCTCACAAATCCTTCCCAACATATGAAACATTGAGTTCCATCGTGTGGTGACATCGCACACGAGTCAGTGAGTTGGTATGGCTAGGGTGGGGGAAGCTGTAAGTGACTTCCTGAAATGGGCACACACGTGGCGTTCTTTCACAAGCAGGTCATGCAGATCCGTGTAGGTTTTGAGAAACCGCTGAACCATTAGATTGATCACATGGGCCAGGCACGGCATGTGTGCGAGTTTGCCAAGCCTCAGAGTCACAACCATGTTCCGGTCATTGTCAAACATGATCTTGCCTGGCTGTAAGTTTAACAGTGACAGCCACAGATCTGCCTGCTCTATTACAGATGTCAACAACTTTGCAGCGGTGTGCAGTTTGTCACCTAAGCATATCAGCTTCAGCAGTGCCTGTTGACACTTGGCCGAAGCAGTGCTATAGTGCTTCCAGTCTCCGACTAAAGTGGTCATTTCGGAGATGGAGGCTGATGAGGAGGAGTTTCAGAAGCTGTAGAATCTGAGGGCAACCCTGGTTGACCCTGGGCCCGCAATCCGTTCTGGCCACAAGCACTTGTCCACGTGCCCGTGGTTAGGTGGACCTTCCCAGTGACTGTGTTGGTAAGGGCAGGTGAAATGTTCTGGGACACGTGCTTGTGTAAGGCGGGGACGGCACACCGGGAGAAATAGTGGTGGCTGGGGACCGAGTACCGAGGGGCACCCGCCGCCATGAATTTGCCGAAAGATTCTGTCTCCACGAGCCTAAAAGGCAACATTTCAAGTGCAAGCATTTGAAAAATGTGGCAGTTTAGTATTGTGGCCTGTGGGGCGTTAGCTGCATATTTGCCCTTGCATTCAAAGGACTGGGGTAGGGACAACTGAACACTGCGTTGTGACAAGGACGTGGACGTGGTTACTGATGGTGGTTGTTGCAAGTGTGCAAAAGAGGCATCTTTGCCTGCGCCATGGACAGGGGATTGGTGTGCACGCACAACAGCAGAACAGGCAGTGGTGTCCCCCGCAGAAACTTTCTGGACCCTAGCATTTGGTCCAATTAGTCAGGTGCTTTGCTGTCATGTGCCTGATCATGCTGGTGGTCGTCAGGCTGGTAGTTTTGCAGCCCCTGCTGATGCTGGCATGGCAGATGTTGCAAATGGCCTGTTTGGAATTAACTTGACAGTCTTTAAAAAAGTGCCAGACTATGGAAGACCTAACAGTTGGACTGGCAACTTCCCTCGTGTTGGTGTTCCGGAGAACTGTTGCCCGCCTTGTGTCTGTGGCCACCCCACTGCTTGTTCCTGCCTGTTGTGGTGCTACACCTCCCTCCCCCTGTGTGCTGCTGTCCTCGCTATGCATGTCACCTTGCCAGGTTGGTCAGTGACTTCATTGTCCACCACCTTGTCTTCCAAGTACGCACCCTGGGCCTCCTGATGACTTGCTGGCAATTGTGTCTCATCATCATCCACCTCTTGCGACAGTAATTGCATTTTCCCACCATCGCCTTCATGTGACTGTAGCTGCTCAAATACATGGGCATCGCTACATGTGATCTCCTCTTGCCCCGCTTGAAGCGCGCCGGGCGAGAGTCCTGAATCCCTAAATGGAAATGTGAACAGCTCTTCAGAGTGTCCAAGTGTGGGATCAGTTGTCTCCAGGCACTCGGCATGGGGGGAGAAAGGAGGATCAGAGTGAGGAATATGCGGTCCAGGCTCACAGCTACTGAAACTGGACCATATGGAAGACAGGGTGGTGGTGGTGGCAAACTGACTGGAAACATTATCTGCTATCCAACCAACAACCTTTTCACACTGCTTTGGCTTCAATAGTGGTGTTTCGCGGCCCCCTTCAAAGTAGGGCAGGAAGGTAGGTCGACATGATATGGGTGCTTTAGTGCTCCCTCAGCAGGCATAATTTCAGCTTGCCCACGACCTCGGCCTCTGCGTGCACCATCAGCATCATGTCCTCTTTCCAGTCCCTTGCCACGTGCCTTGCCCATTTTAAATGAAGTATAATATTTGTCACGTTCCCAAAAATGTCAGGATTATTACAGCAGTAATATCGGATCACGTCTGATGACCACGGTTTTAAGCAGTGGCCTTATAGTATGGTATTGGTTAGCGTCCAAGTGTGAATAGGTTTGAACAGCACACAACTGACAGACTTTAAATGGAGTATAATATTTGTCACATTTCCAAAAATGTCAGGATTATTACCGCAGTAACATCGTATCACCTGAGATGGACAAGTTTCTCTGCTTCCACAATACAGCAATGCTATTAAAATCAAACAAATCTGGCTGTATGCTGCTAACAAGCAAATGGAGCAGTAAAAGTGGTGTATTATATCGCTTTTCAACCAAATAATTAGGATTAAGCGCAAAAAGAATATTAAACCTGTTATCTAAGGCTGTGGATATGAGTAACAGCAGCAGACAGAAAGTTCAATGGATTTATTGTGCTGTATACACTCTCCACAAACTCTGCCTAACTCCTGCTATCACCAGTAATATATGCATCTGGATTAGTCCTTAGCAGGACTGTTAGTATAGATGTATATTGCTGTGGAATACCTGACTAAATCAACCGCCAATTCTCTCCCTCGCTCAGCAGCAGCTCTCCCTACTCTGCCTGTCTGAAGGGTAGACTGTGACGGGCATAGGGTCCCGGGTCTGATATAGACCTGATGATGCTGTGTGGCCAGCCAATCACTGTAATGCCACAACCAACATGGCTGCAGCATTACAGTGACGAGTGGCGAGTACCGAGCAGTTGCGAGCACGCTCGCTCATCGCTAATTATTACTCACCACCACACCCAGGTCTCTATTATAAATAACCCTGCCTGACATTAGAGAAATTCTACATTTTAAGTTATTTCTTTTTAATTCTTTCTACAAAACAGAAAAAAAGAGTCGAAATCAGTGGAGCTCAGGGATGTTTAGATATTTAGCTAATTTTTTTTGAGCAAGTGACAGATCCTCTATAATCTTGGGGAATGAAACACTAGTCCTAATAAATCTCCTCCTACGTTCTCCGATCACCACCATATTTGTATTCCAAGAGCCTCAAAGCACCGGAAAGAGAAAGTAAGTGAAGAATCAGGCGCATTCTAATCTGTAACCATGGAGACACATAGGCTGCATAAGAGCTGTATACACTACACAAGATTTACAAATTTGTTTCATTTTTTATTTTAAGGAACCAAGTAAAAAAAAATACTGTAAAAGATCTTCTAACAACTAGAAATGATTCCAGGATTGTCTTTCCACTATATATACAGTATATACTCACAACACAAAGGTTAACTAATAGTTTTAATGATTTTCTGTAATAAATATTTGTATAAATATGAGAAACATTTATATAAAAATACAACAAATGATAATAAATATTTCAATTATAAAACAAGAAATACGTCTTATAATAATATTACTCAGCGATTTATAAAAATAACAAAATTCTTGTCGCTGCTGCTCCTGACGACCAATCAGATTTCTGCCGTTTTGCCTCTTGCAGTGCGGAATCGATGGCTGGAATCTGACTGGTTGCTACGGGCAACACTTTCATTATTCTCTACACTGTTTGTATAAATAATCCTTGAACTCTCGTTGTCGATAGCAACCGATTAGAATTCAGCTTTTACATTTGTAATTTACACGAGATAAATAAACGTGATTTCTGATTGGTCGCTAGGGGTAACAAAGACGCTACATGACAGCTGAGGCTCCGTGACAATGGCGTCTGTTACTCCAGGTACTGGATGATGGGCCGGACACAGGTGCAGCCCACCGTCACCAGCTGCTTCTCCAGCCTATAGGTGGGACACATCCTCTCATCTCACCACGCAGGACCAGGATCTCCTGTCTGATGGGGACTGAGTTCATGCTGAGGTCCACATGACCCTCCGGGTCCAAACATCCGCGGTGGAGACATCGGGCCTCGCTGATGACCGCAGGGAATCTGTTATTGTCCACATTAGAGCTGGTGGAAGGAGATGAGAGAAATCAGGACACAGCAGTAACCATGTTTAGTCCCCCATACTCCGGCCTGCTGACCCCCATATATCATTATTATTATTTCTGCCATTACTCCATGTACATTCACCTGTATTCCCATGGAGAGATGGAGCGGCTCCTCACACTGTCCGCCATTACTTGTGCAGAACTCCGACTGCCGACCTTCATATCCACCTTCACACGTGGAGGAAATGTGGTGTCCGGTGTGAAGAGACATCCCCCGCCGGACACTAGAGGGGCCTCCCAGCCATCAGCGCCAGGGACCTGCCCTTCTCTTCCATGGACACAAGAGATGAAGATCAGAAGAAGCAAAGTGGAGAAAACCTGAGGACAGAAGATGTCACACATGTGATAGGGGACATTGTGGAAGTGTCAACATTATGTAGTGATATAAGTAAGGGTTAAATAATGGATCAATAATATACACTAATAATATTCATACTCGTATGGACCTATCCCAAAGATATGCAACAGCGCTCAAGCCAAGAGCAACCAGATATGACTATATAACACATATAAGAAAGTCCAACATTCTAAGTGGAATTCATTCAACAATATATTATATTGTCATTGTATCATAACAGAGGATAACAAATAAAATGGTGGTGGCCCCAAGCAAGTGCTGCACTCACTATTCTGCTGGTGCAGTCACTGTGTACATACATTATATTACTGGTCCTGAGTTACATCCTGTATTATACTCCAGAGCTGAACTCACTATTCTGCTGGTGCAGTCACTATGTACATACATTACATTACTGATCCTGTACTGATCCTGAGTTACATCCTGTATTATACTCCAGAGCTGCACTCACTATTCTGCTGGTGCAGTCACTGTGTACATACATTACATTACTGATCCTGAGTTCCATCCTGTATTATACTCCAGAGCTGCACTCACTTTTCTGCAGGTGCAGTCACTGTGTACATACATTACATTACTGATCCTGTACTGATCCTGAGTTACATCCTGAATTATACTCCAGAGCTGCACTCACTATTCTGCTGGTGCAGTCACTATGTACATACATTACATTACTGATCCTGTACTGAACCTGAGTTACATCCTGTATTATACTCCAGAGCTGCACTCACTTTTCTGCAGGTGTAGACACTGTGTACATACATTACATTACTGATCCTGAGTTCCATCCTGTATTATACTCCAGAGCTGCACTCACTATTCTGCTGGTGCAGTCACTGTGTACATACATTACATTACTGATCTTGAGTTACATCCTGTATTATACTCCAGAGCTGCACTCACTATTCTGCTGGCGCAGTCACTGTGTACATACATTACATTACTGATCTTGAGTTACATCCTGTATTATACTCCAGAGCTGCACTCACTATTCTGCTGGTGCAGTTACTGTGTACATACATTACATTACTGATCCTGTGTTACATCCTGTATTATACTCCAGAGCTGCACTCACTATTCTGCTGGTGCAGTCACTGTGTACATGCATTACATTACTGATCCTGTGTTACATCCTGTATTATACTCCAGAGCTGCACTCACTATTCTACTGGTGCAGTCACTGTGTACATATATTACATTGCTGATCCTGAGTTCCATCCTGTATTATACTCCAGAGCTGCACTCACTTTTCTGCAGGTGCAGTCACTGTGTACATATATTACATTATTGATCCTGCACTGATCCTGAGTTACATCCTGTATTATACTCCAGAGCTGCACTCACTTTTCTGCTGGAGCAGTCACTGTGTACATACATTACATTACTGATCCTGCACTGATCCTGATTTACATCCTGTATTATACTCCAGAGCTGCACTCACTATTCTACTGGTGCAGTCACTGTGTACATACATTACATTACTGATCCTTTACTGATCCTGAGTTACATCCTGTATTATACTGCAGAGCTGCACTCACTATTCTGCTGGTGCAGTCACTGTGTACATACATTACATTACTGATCCTTTACTGATCCTGAGTTACATCCTGTATTACACTGCAGAGCTGCACTCACTATTCTGCTGGTGCAGTCACTGTGTACATACATTACATTACTGATCCTGAGTTACATCCTGTATTTTACCCCAGAGCTGCACTCACTATTCTGCTGGTGCAGTCACTGTGTACATACATTACATTACTGATCCTGTACTGATCCTGAGTTACATCCTGTATTATACTCCAGAGCTGCACTCACTATTCTGCTGGTGCAGTCACTATGTACATACATTACATTACTGATCCTGTACTGATCCTGAGTTACATCCTGTATTATACTCCAGAGCTGCACTCACTATTCTGCTGGTGCAGTCACTGTGTACATACATTACATTACTGATCCTGAGTTCCATCCTGTATTATACTCCAGAGCTGCACTCACTTTTCTGCAGATGCAGTCACTGTGTACATACATTACATTACTCATCCTGAGTTCCATCCTGTATTATACTCCAGAGCTGCACTCACTTTTCTGCAGGTGCAGTCACTGTGTACATATATTACATTACTGATCCTGCACTGATCCTGAGTTACATCCTGTATTATACTGCAGAGCTGCACTCACTATTCTGCTCGTGCAGTCACTGTGTACATACATTACATTACTGATCCTGTACTGATCCTGAGTTACATCCTGTATTATACTCCAGAGCTGCAATCACTTTTCTACAGGTGTAGACACTGTGTACATACATTACATTACTGATCCTGAGTTCCATCCTGTATTATACTCCAGAGCTGCACTCACTATTCTGCTGGTGCAGTCACTGTGTACATATATTCCATTACTGATCCTGCACTGATCCTGAGTTACATCCTGTATTATACTCCAGAGCTGCACTCACTATTCTGCTGGTGCAGTCACTGTGTACTTACATTACATTACTGATCCTGAGTTACATCCTGTATTATACTCCAGAGCTGCATTCACTATTCTGCTGGTGCAGTCACTGTGTACATACATTACATTACTGATCCTGTACTGATCCTGAGTTACATCCTGTATTATACTCCAGAGCTGCGCTCACTATTCTGCTGGTGCAGTCACTGTGTACATACATTACATTACTGATCCTGTACTGATCCTGAGTTACATCCTGTATTTTACTCCAGAGCTGCACTCACTATTCTGCTGGTGTAGTCACTGTGTACATACATTACATTACTGATCCTGAGTTACATCATGTATTATACCCCAGAGCTGCGCTCACTATTCTGCTGGTGCAGTCACTGTGTACAGACATTACATTGCTGATCCTGTACTGATCCTGAGTTACATCCTGTATTATGCTGCAGAGCTGCACTCACTTTTCTGCAGGTGCAGTCACTGTGTACTTACATTACATTACAGATCCTGTACTTATCCTGAGTTACCTACTGTATTATACTCCTGAGCTGCACTCACTATTCTGCTGGTGTAGACACTGTGTACATACATTACATTACTGATCCTGAGTTACATTCTGTATTATACTCCGGAGCTGCATTCACTATTCTGCTTGTGCAGTCACTGTGTACATACATTATATTTCTGATCCTGTACTGATCCTGAGTTACATCCTGTATTATACTCCAGAGCTGCACTCACTATTCTGCTGGTGCAGTCACTGTGTACAGACATTACATTGCTGATCCTGTACTGATCCGGAGTTACATCCTGTATTATACTCCAGAGCTGCACTCACTATTCTGCTGGTGCAGTCACTGTGTACATACATTACATTACTGATCCTGAGTTACATCCTGTAGTATACCCCAGAGCTGCACTCACTATTCTGCTGGTGCAGTCACTGTGTACATATTTTACATTACTGATCCTGTACTCATCCTGAGTTATATCCTGTATTATACTCCAGAGCTGCATTCACTATTCTGCTGGTGCAGTCTCTGTGTACATACATTACATTACTGATCATGAGTTATATCCTGTATTATACTCCAGAGCTGCACTCACTTTTCTGCAGGTGTAGACACTGTGTACATCCATTACATTACTGATCCTGAGTTCCATCCTGTATTATACTCCAGAGCTGCACTCACTATTCTGCTGGTCCAGTCACTGTGTACATACATTACATTACTGATCGTGAGTTCCATCCTGTATTATACTCCAGAGCTGCACTCACTATTCTGCTGGTGCAGTCACTGTGTACATACATTACATTACTGATCTTGAGTTACATCCTGTATTATACTCCAGAGCTGCACTCACTATTCTGCTGATGCAGTCACTGTGTACATACCTTACATTACTGATCCTGTGTTACATCCTGTATTATACTCCAGAGCTGCACTCACTATTCTGCTGGTGCAGTCACTGTGTACATACATTACATTGCTGATCCTGAGTTCCATCCTGTATTATACTCATGAGCTGCACTCACTATTCTGCAGGTGCAGTCACTGTGTACATATATTACATTATTGATCCTGTACTGATCCTGAGTTACATCCTGTATTACACTGCAGAGCTGCAGTCACTATTCTGCTGCTGCAGTCACTGTGTTCATACATTACATTGCTGATCCTGAGTTCTATCCTGTATTATACTCCAGAGCTGCACTCACTTTTCTGCAGGTGCAGTCACTGTGTACATATATTACATTATTGATCCTGCACTGATCCTGAGTTACATCCTGTATTATACTCCAGAGCTGCACTCACTATTCTGCTGGTCCAGTCACTGTGTACATACATTACATTACTGATCCTGAGTTCCATCCTGTATTATACTCCAGAGCTGCACTCACTATTCTGCTGGTGCAGTCACTGTGTACATACATTACATTACTGATCTTGAGTTACATCCTGTATTATACTCCAGAGCTGCACTCACTATTCTGCTGGTGCAGTCACTGTGTACATACATTACATTACTGATCCTGTGTTACATCCTGTATTATACTCCAGAGCTGCACTCACTATTCTGCTGGTGCAGTCACTGTGTACATACATTACATTACTGATCCTGAGTTCCATCCTGTATTATTCTCCAGAGCTGCACTCACTTTTCTGCAGGTGCAGTCACTGTGTACATATATTACATTATTGATCCTGTACTGATCCTGATTTACATCTTGTATTATACTGCAGAGCTGCACTCACTATTCTGCTGGTGCAGTCACTGTGTACATACATTACATTACTGATCCTTTACTGATCCTGAGTTACATCCTGTATTACACTGCAGAGCTGCACTCACTATTCTGCTGCTGCAGTCACTGTGTTCATACATTACATTGCTGATCCTGAGTTCCATCCTGTATTATACTCCAGAGCTGCACTCACTTTTCTGCAGGTGCAGTCACTGTGTACATATATTACATTATTGATCCTGCACTGATCCTGAGTTACATCCTGTATTATACTCCAGAGCTGCACTCACTATTCTACTGGTGAAGTCACTGTGTACATACATTACATTACTGATCCTGTGTTACATCCTGTATTATACTCCAGAGCTGCACTCACTATTCTACTGGTGCAGTCACTGTGTACATACATTACATTACTGATCCTGTACTGATCTTGAGTTACATCCTGTATTATACTCCAGAGCTGCACTAACTATTCTGCCAGTGCAGTCACTGTGTACATACATTACATTACTGATCCTGAGTTCCATCCTGTATTATACTCCAGAGCTGCACTCACTTTTCTGCAGGTGCAGTCACTGTGTACATACATTACATTACTGATCCTGTACTGATCCTGAGTTACATCCTGTATTATACTCCAGAGCTGCACTCACTATTCTACTGGAGCAGTCACTGTGTGCATACATTACATTACTGTTCCTGTACTGATCCAGAGTTACATCCTGTATTATAATGCAGAGCTGCACTCACTATTCTGCTGGAGCAGTCACTGTGTACATACAATACATTACTGATCCTCCACTGATCCTGAGTTACATCCTGTATTATACTCCAGAGCTGCACTCACTATTCTGCTGGAGCAGTCACTGTGTGCATACATTACATTACTGTTCCTGTACTGATCCAGAGTTACATCCTGTATTATACTGCAGAGCTGCACTCACTATTCTGCTCGTGCAGTCACTGTGTACATACATTACATTACTGATCCTGTACTGATCCTGAGTTACCTCCTGTATTATTCTCCAGAGCTGCACTCACTATTCTGCTGGTGCAGTCACTGTGTACATACATTACATTACTGATCCTGAGTTCCATCCTGTATTATACTCCAGAGCTGCACTCACTATTCTGCTGGTGCAGTCACTGTGTACATATATTACATTACTGATCCTGCACTGATCCTGAGTTACATCCTGTATTATACTCCAGAGCTGCACTCACTATTCTGCTGGTGCAGTCACTGTGCACATACATTACATTACTGATCCTGAGTTCCATCCTGTATTATACTCCAGAGCAGCACTCACTTTTCTGCAGGTGCAGTCACTGTGTACTTACATTACATTACTGATCCTGTACTGATCCTGAGTTACATCCTGTATTATACTCCAGAGCTGCATTCACTATTCTGCTGGTGCAGTCACTGTGTACATACATTACATTACTGATCCTGTACTGATCCTGAGTTACATCCTGTATTATACTCCAGAGCTGCACTCACTATTCTGCTGGTGGAGTCACTGTGCACATACATTACATTACTGATCCTGAGTTACATCCTGTATTATACTCCAGAGCTGCACTCACTATTCTGCTGGTGCATTCACTGTGTACATACATTACATTACTGATCCTGAGTTACATCCTGTATTATACTCCAGAGCTGCACTCACTATTCTGCTGGTGCAGTCACTGTGTACATATATTACATTACTGATCCTGCACTGATCTTGAGTTCCATCCTGTATTATACTCCAGAGCTGCGCTCACTATTCTGCTGGTGCAGTCACTGTGTACATACATTACATTACTGATCCTGTACTGATCCTGAGTTACATCCTGTATTATTCTCCAGAGCTGCACTCACTATTCTGCTGGTGTAGTCACTGTGTACATACATTACATTACTGATCCTGAGTTACATCCTGTATTATACTCCAGAGCTGCACTCACTATTCTGCTGGTGCATTCACTGTGTACATACATTACATTACTGATCCTGAGTTACATCCTGTATTATACTCCAGAGCTGCACTCACTATTCTGCTGGTGCAGTCACTGTGTACATATATTACATTACTGATCCTGCACTGATCCTGAGTTACATCCTGTATTATACTCCAGAGCTGCACTCACTATTCTGCTGGTGCAGTCAATGTGCACATACATTACATTACTGATCCTGAGTTACAGCCTGTATTATGCTGCAGAGCTGCACTCACTTTTCTGCAGGTGCAGTCACTGTGTACATACACTACATTACAGATCCTGTACTTATCCTGAGTTACCTCCTGTATTATACTCCTGAGCTGCACTCACTATTCTGCTGGTGGAGTCACTGTGTACATACATTACATTACTGATCCTGTACTGATCCTGAGTTACATCCTGTATTATACTCCAGAGCTGCACTCACTATTCTGCTGGTGCAGTCACTGTGTACATACATTACTTTATTGATCCTGTACTGATCCTGAGTTACATCCTGTATTATACTCCAGAGCTGCACTCACTATTCTGCTGGTGCAGTCACTGTGTACATACATTACATTACTGATCCTGAGTTACATTCTGTATTATACTCCAGAGCTGCATTCACTATTCTGCTTGTGCAGTCACTGTGTACATACATTATATTTCTGATCCTGTACTGATCCTGAGTTACATCCTGTATTATACTCCAGAGCTGCGCTCACTATTCTGCTGGTGCAGTCACTGTGTACAGACATTACATTGATGATCGTGTACTGATCCTGAGTTACATCCTGTATTATACTCCAGAGCTGCACTCACTATTCTGCTGGTGCAGTCACTGTGTGCAGACATTACATTACTGAGCCTGTACTGATCCTGAGTTACATCCTGTATTATACTCCAGAGCTGCGCTCACTATTCTGCTGGTGCATTCACTGTGTACATACATTACATTACTGATCCTGAGCTACATCATGTATTATACCCTAGAGCTGCGCTCACTATTCTGCTGGTGCAGTCACTGTGTACATACATTACATTACTGATCCTGTACTGATCCTGAGTTACATCCTGTATTATACTCCAGAGCTGCACTCACTATTCTGCTGGTGTAGTCACTGTGTACATACATTACATTACTGATCCTGAGCTACATCATGTATTATACCCCAGAGCTGCACTCACTATTCTGCTGGTGCAGTCATTGTGTACATATATTACATTACTGATCCTGTACTGATCCTGAGTTACATCCTGTATTATACCCCAGAGCTGCGCTCACTATTCTGCTGGTGCAGTCACTGTGTACAGACATTACATTGCTGATCCTGTACTGATCCTGAGTTACAGCCTGTATTATGCTGCAGAGCTGCACTCACTTTTCTGCAGGTGCAGTCACTGTGTACATACATTACATTACAGATCCTGTACTTATCCTGAGTTACCTCCTGTATTATACTCCTGAGCTGCACTCACTATTCTGCTGGTGGAGTCACTGTGTACATACATTACATTACTGATCCTGTACTGATCCTGAGTTACATCCTGTATTATACTCCAGAGCTGCACTCACTATTCTGCTGGTGCATTCACTGTGTACATACATTACATTACTGATCCTGAGTTACATCCTGTATTATACTCCAGAGCTGCACTCACTATTCTGCTGGTGCAGTCACTGTGTACATATATTACATTACTGATCCTGCACTGATCCTGAGTTACATCCTGTATTATACTCCAGAGCTGCACTCACTATTCTGCTGGTGCAGTCAATGTGCACATACATTACATTACTGATCCTGAGTTCCATCCTGTATTATACTCCAGAGCAGCACTCACTTTTCTGCAGGTGCAGTCACTGTGTACTTACATTACATTACTGATCCTGTACTGATCCTGAGTTACATCCTGTATTATACTCCAGAGCTACATTCACTATTCTGCTGGTGCAGTCACTGTGTACATACATTACATTACTGATCCTGTACTGATCCTGAGTTACATCCTGTATTATACTCCAGAGCTGCGCTCACTATTCTGCTGGTGCATTCACTGTGTACATACATTACATTACTGATCCTGAGCTACATCGTGTATTATACCCCAGAGCTGCGCTCACTATTCTGCTGGTGCAGTCACTGTGTACATACATTATATTACTGATCCTGTACTGATCCTGAGTTACATCCTGTATTATACTCCAGAGCTGCACTCACTATTTTGCTGGTGTAGTCACTGTGTACATACATTACATTACTGATCCTGAGCTACATCATGTATTATACTCCAGAGCTGCACTCACTATTCTGCTGGTGCAGTCATTGTGTACATACATTATATTACTGATCCTGTACTGATCCTGAGTTACAGCATGTATTATGCTGCAGAGCTGCACTCACTTTTCTGCAGGTGCAGTCACTGTGTACATACACTACATTACAGATCCTGTACTTATCCTGAGTTACCTCCTGTATTATACTCCTGAGCTGCACTCACTATTCTGCTGGTGGAGTCACTGTGTACATACATTACATTACTGATCCTGTACTGATCCTGAGTTACATCCTGTATTATACTCCAGAGCTGCACTCACTATTCTGCTGGTGCAGTCACTGTGTACATACATTACTTTATTGATCCTGTACTGATCCTGAGTTACATCCTGTATTATACTCCAGAGCTGCACTCACTATTCTGCTGGTGCAGTCACTGTGTACATACATTACATTACTGATCCTGAGTTACATTCTGTATTATACTCCAGAGCTGCATTCACTATTCTGCTTGTGCAGTCACTGTGTACATACATTATATTTCTGATCCTGTACTGATCCTGAGTTACATCCTGTATTATACTCCAGAGCTGCGCTCACTATTCTGCTGGTGCAGTCACTGTGTACAGACATTACATTGATGATCGTGTACTGATCCTGAGTTACATCCTGTATTATACTCCAGAGCTGCACTCACTATTCTGCTGGTGCAGTCACTGTGTACATACATTACATTACTGATCCTGAGCTACATCATGTATTATACCCCAGAGCTGCGCTCACTATTCTGCTGGTGCAGTCACTGTGTACATACATTACATTACTGATCCTGTACTGATCCTGAGTTACATCCTGTATTATACTCCAGAGCTGCACTCACTATTCTGCTGGTGTAGTCACTGTGTACATACATTACATTACTGATCCTGAGCTACATCATGTATTATACCCCAGAGCTGCACTCACTATTCTGCTGGTGCAGTCATTGTGTACATATATTACATTACTGATCCTGTACTGATCCTGAGTTACATCCTGTATTATACCCCAGAGCTGCGCTCACTATTCTGCTGGTGCAGTCACTGTGTACAGACATTACATTGCTGATCCTGTACTGATCCTGAGTTACAGCCTGTATTATGCTGCAGAGCTGCACTCACTTTTCTGCAGGTGCAGTCACTGTGTACATACATTACATTACAGATCCTGTACTTATCCTGAGTTACCTCCTGTATTATACTCCTGAGCTGCACTCACTATTCTGCTGGTGGAGTCACTGTGTACATACATTACATTACTGATCCTGTACTGATCCTGAGTTACATCCTGTATTATACTCCAGAGCTGCACTCACTATTCTGCTGGTGCAGTCACTGTGTACATACATTACTTTATTGATCCTTTACTGATCCTGAGTTACATCCTGTATTATACTCCAGAGCTGCACTCACTATTCTGCTGGTGCAGTCACTGTGTACATACATTACATTACTGATCCTGAGTTACATTCTGTATTATACTCCAGAGCTGCATTCACTATTCTGCTTGTGCAGTCACTGTGTACATACATTATATTTCTGATCCTGTACTGATCCTGAGTTACATCCTGTATTATACTCCAGAGCTGCGCTCACTATTCTGCTCGTGCAGTCACTGTGTACAGACATTACATTGCTGATCCTGTACTGATCCTGAGTTACATCCTGTAGTATACCCCAGAGCTGCACTCACTATTCTGCTGGTGCAGTCACTGTGTACATACATTACATTACTGATCCTGTACTGATCCTGCGTTACATCCTGTATTATACTCCAGAGCTGCACTCACTATTCTGCTGGTGCATTCACTGTGTACATACATTACATTACTGATCCTGAGTTACATCCTGTATTATACTGCAGAGCTGTACTCACTATTCTGCTGGTACAGTCACTGTGTACATACATTACATTACTGATTCTGAGTTACATCCTGTATTATACTGCAGAGCTGCACTCACTATTCTGCTGCTGCAGTCACTGTGTACATACATTACATTACTGATCCTGAGTTACATCCTGTATTATACTCCAGAGCTGCACTCACTATTCTGCTGGTTCAGTCACTGTGTACATATATTACATTACTGATCCAGAGTTCCATCCTGTATTATACTCCAGAGCTGCACTCACTTTTCTGCAGGTGCAGTCACTGTGTACATACATTAAATTACTGATCCTGAGTTACATCCTGTACTATAGTCCAGAGCTGCACTCACTTTTCTGCAGGTGCAGTCACTGTGTACATACATTACATTACTGATCCTGAGTTCCATCCTGTATTATACTCCAGAGCTGCACTCACTATTCTGCTGGTCCAGCCGCTCCCTCTCTCCTCACACACATATTATACATATACACACAATAATAACTACCTACACCATGACATCTGGTCCGGTTACCAAACAAATAATAACAATATAATAAACAATAACCGACAAATTATATACAAACTAATATATACATTCTTCTTTTTTTTTTTTTTTTAAATAAATAAAATAAAATAAATACTAACTATACAAATATATACAAGACAAAACAAAACCCCCCACACTCGAGCCCACCAGTCCCTCCCCGGCACTGACCTGAGAGCTGGTCCTGCGCCTCATGCCTCAGTCCAACGTCCATAGGCCAGATCAGGCAGTGCCAGTTTTTCACCCAAATAACCAGTGTCCCACAAGATGAACCCACCTCCCCCCTTTTCCCTCCACCCAACCTAATACCTACACCCAAACCCATATATACAATATATACAGAAACAAACAATACAATAACCACAACTGACAAAGCCCAAGTTCGGCGCCTGCAGCCCTACATCACTGTCTACTGATCAATAAAACAAAAATCTATGGTGTCAGCAGCAGCCCACCACCAGGAGAGGCGATGACCAGACTAGGGCACACTAAAAGAAAAGCCCCTCCAGAGGAGAGCGGCCCTCCGTGTACCCAGTCTCTCATACTCCAGAGAACGCACCTTCACCAGGTCACCGAGTATGGTCCTAAACACATCGTCCACTGGGAGGATTTTCCGCTGCGTCGATACTAAGCATCGTGCGTTCCACGTGTGATACCTAACCACTGCGCTAACTAGAAATAAGGTGCAGCGGTCCCGACCACCCAGGTCCCCGAATGCTCCATAGGCCCATTCCGCATAAGAGAGACCGACCAGCCGGGGCCAGCCAATGGAGGCGCCCACCCTGTTGTACACCTCTATGTTAAAGGGACAACGAAGCAGGAAGTGGTCCATGCTTTCAAGCATGGTACCACAATGCTCCCGAGGACAGTTCCTGTCCTCAGAGCTCCTACACTTCAGATTGTCCCTCACACACAGTTTCCCATGGAAGCAGCGCCAAGCCAAGTCCCAAACCTTCGAGGGGATCCTGATAGAATTCAAAAGATGCAGACCCACCCCAAGATCCCGACTTGGGCAATCCCTGAGCGCCAGAGGCCTCTGAAAATGGGTCAACAGAACCCTTTTGTCAAGGAGCTTCCTTGGCAGAGTCCTGACCTCCCACATTCCCAGACCCCACCAGCGAATTACCTTCAGAACCACGGTAGCGTAAGCCGGGAGATGTTCATGCGGTGTGCAGAGATCCTTCACTTGCCCTCCTGTCTCCCATTCCTGGAAGAAAGGCTGAAACCATCGCTTACAGGAGAATACCCACAGAGGAGCCCTCTCTTTCCAGAGGTTTGCAATATTGATCTTAATGAAGGTATTCACAAGGAATACCACAGGGTTGACCATACCCAACCCTCCTAGTCTCCTCGTACGGTAAGTAATCTCCCTCTTGACCAGGTTCAGTCTATTCCCCCATAACAGTTGAAAGAACAAACTGTAGACCCGAGTCCAGAGAGGCTCTGGCAAGATGCACACACTGCCCAGATAGATCAGCAAAGGGAGCAGGTAAGTTTTGATCAGGTTTACCCTCTCCCTTAGGGTCAAAGACCAACCCTTCCATTGGTTCACCTTCTGAGCGGCGATCTCTAGCCTGCTGTCCCAATTTTGTTTGGGGTAATCCCCCTGGCCAAATTCGATGCCAAGAACTTTTGCAGAGACTTTGGGTTCTGGAAGGGTGTCCGGGAGATCAAAACCAGGATCTCCTCCACCTAGCCAGAGACTCTCACACTTATCCCGGTTGATCTTAGACCCGGATGCCTCCGAGTAGCGATTTACCTCTGACATCAGCCATTCTGCCTCCCCATCAGAGGAAACAAAAACGGTGACGTCATCGGCATACGCCACCACTCTCAGAGTGGCTTCCGGTGCTGCCCGGTCCATCCCGATCCCAGCCAACGATCCACGCTCCACCCTCCTAAGAAGTGGGTCAATCGCAAACACGTACAGTAGCGGGCTCAAGGGACAACCCTGGCGAACACGCACCCAACCTCAAAAGAGCTGCCAATCCAACTGTTCACAAGCGGGAAACTCTCTGCCCCAGAGTACAAGGTCTTAAGCCAATCAACACACCCCCCCGGCAGGCCATACCTCAGAAGGACAGACCAGAGGTACTCATGATTAACCCGATCAAACGCTTTTGCCTGGTCCAATGACAGCATGTACCCCTTCCAGTGGCCAGCCCTACCCTGCTTCACCGCCTCTCGGACACAGAGTACAGCACTAATTGTACTGCGGCCCGGAACAGAGCAATGCTGGGCCCCCGAAAGGAGCTGGGGTGCAAATTTCACCAGCCGATTAAACAGCACCTTTGCCAAAACCTTCCTGTCTGCATTCAGAAGCGCTATGGGAGGCCAATTCTCAATGCAAGATGGGTCCTTACCCTTTGACAAGATGATCAGGGCAGACCTCCTCATTGACTTTGGCAGAGTGCCCGAGGAAAGACACTCATTGAATACCTCAGTCAAGAGGGGAACCAAGGCGTCCTTAAAGGTCTTATAGAATTCAGATGTTAAGCCATCCGGACCGGGAGATTTCTTCAGGGCAAGCCCTTCAATCGCCAACTTAACTTCCTCTTCCCTGATCATCTCTGTCAAAACGCCAAGAGAGGGGTCTACCCCTGGTTCGGGGACGGCTTCAGCCAGAAAAGCCGACATCTCATCCCAATCCAGATCCCTCTTCCCCAAGAGGTGCGAGTAGAAGGATCTGACGACCTCCACGATCCCTGATCTGGATCTTTTCAAGGACCCCGCAGTGTCAACCAGTCCTGTAACAACTTTACTATTCACTGACATCTTGCAGTTTCTATAAGGGTCGGGCGAGCGGTACTTCCCGTAATCCCTCTCAAAAACCAAAGATGCGTGTCTATCATACTGACACCTCATTAGCAAAGATTTCACTCTGGAGATCTCCTCGCGGCTACCTCCAGTTGAGACAAGATGCTCGAGTTTCCTCCTCAGGCCCTGATACAGGCGGTACCTGTCCAGGCTCCTGAGGCTCGAGAGCTGGCGGAAGAATCTCGCCACCCTTTTCTTAAACATCTCCCACCACTCTGACTTACTACTACAAAGATCCAGTAAGGGTACCTGGCTCTGAAGAAAATCCTCAAAGGACTGTCTTATCTCCGCTTCTTCCAAGAGAGACGAATTGAGCCTCCAAAAGCCTCTTCCCATCCGGGGGGTCTCTGTAACATTCAGGGAAAACAAAATCAAACAGTGATCGGAGAACTCCACCTCAACAACAGATACTGCTGAAGAGACGGCTTCCTCCTTTAAATAAAACCTGTCTATCCTGGACCTACAGTTACCTCTATGATAGGTGAACCCCTCGTGGCCTGCGGTGTGCCGGATGTGGACATCCACCAGGCGAGCCTCACGAGCTATACTATTAAGGGCGACGCTATCATAAGTCAGCTTGTCTCTGGAACCTCCTCTATCCCGGGGCCTCGTGACAGTGTTGAAGTCCCCTCCAAAGACGACCTGCCGACTTGTAAAAAGGTAGGGCTTGATCCTCATAAAGAGACACTTCCGGTCCCATTTAGATTGGGGACCATAGATGTTAATGAGCCGAAGCTCTTGTCCCTTCATGAGGACATCTAATATCAGGCACCTCCCCATTTCTAACTCAATAACCCGTCGGCATTCTACCGGTGCGGTAAAAAGGACCGCCACTCCGCTATACGGCTCGGCCGCAAGAGACCAATAGGAGGGCCCGAGTCTCCACTCCCTCTTAGCTATAAAAACCTCTGCCATATTTGGCAGCCTGGTCTCTTGCAAAAAGAAAATGTCAGCTTCAACCCGGCTGAGAAAATCAAAGGCCGCAAATCTAGCCATGTTTGACTTAATGCTGGCGACATTAATGGACGCCAGCGTCAACGGAGTGGGTACCGCCATCATTGGTGATTGAGTTAGATGGCTTTCTTCTTCCCACTCCCCTTATCCTCTGCCTCAGAGGAGAAATCCTTCCACCACACAGAGGTGTCCATTCCCACATTTTTCCTTCTTTTTTCGTCCTCGTCTCTGGACTCTGGGCCAGTCCCTCCCCCCAAGGACCTTGTATCCCCAGGAGGAGGAGACTCGGCGCCCCCTGTAAGCTCCGCTGAAGCCGGAACCTCAGCCTCCTCCTCAGAGGAAGAGATGTTATCAAGGGCTTGGAACCGGTTAGAATGACTAACTAGAGGGGAGTCGGTTTTACCTTCCTTAGGTACCTTGGTCAGAGCGGGAGAAGATGTTTTATCTCCCTTCTTTTTCTTCTTTTTGGTGCCGAGCTTACGCTTGTGCTCTAGCCACCGCTTATTATCCTCATCCATACTTTCATAATGGGAGGATTCTGAAGCAGAGGCAGTTTCCTCCCTGTGGATCCTCCTGACCTCCTCATCCAACTCATCATCCCTCGGGGCCTCAGCAGCAACACTGGCATCCAGGACAGGGGCTGCCCCAGTAGTCTGGGGCTCGCCCCTCTCCGTCTCCTGTCTGCGCTTGTCTAGACGCCTCAGCTGGGCAGGCGTCTTTTTATTGCTTTTCTTCCCTGGCCCCTCAGCTCCCCCACCCCTGCTAGTCCCCTCTCCAGCAGAATCGGCCTCACGGCTTACTCCCACCGGGGTCTCGACTGCATTAGCAAAGGAGCTAGGACAACGGCTGAATGGGTGGCCTAACTCACCACAAAGGTGGCACCTAATCTCCACACAAGAGGCGGCAAGATGGCCAACACCCCCACACAACGCGCATTTCTGCACGGTGCAGTTTGCACTGAAGTGTGTGGGGTCGCCGCACCTGTGACAGAGCTTCGGTTGCCCCAGGTAGAAGACCAGGATACGATCCCTACCTAGGAAGGCAGACGATGGAATGTGGGCAACCGTACCACCTGAACGCTTAAGTTTTACCATAAACGTCCAGGCCCCTGACCAGATACCAAACTCGTCGCGGTTTTTCTTTGGCATCTCCACCACCTCTCCATACCGACCAAGCCACGTCATGATGTCATAGCAAGAAAGCGACTCGTTACGAGTCATCACGGTAACTTTCTTGATCTGGTTTTGGCGAGACACTGCCTGAACGGCAAAGTCTCGCCAGCCGGGCTCATTTTTTGCCAACTCATAATTCGCCCAGAAGAGCTCAAGCCCATCCGGCCGAACAAAGCTGACATCAAACTCAGGCATGGAATAGGGATGTATCAAGGCGTAGATGTCAATCGCCTTGAAGCCCATCTTCAGCAGGAGCTCCACAACTTTAGACCTTGGCGGACATGCATCACTGCCCCTCCACCGAAGACGGACCACATTCCTACGCACACTGCCTGGCCCGGCTGTTGGGAGGGACCACACTGTATCTCCCCCTTTTTGCTCTCGGAAGGCCCCGAGGCCATGCCTCTCTATCCAGAAGGATAGATCAACCTCTCGACCCTCTACCATTAGTGATCTCTCCCCCTTCTTTAGAGCCTCCAGAAGGCGCCGTTGCAACATGCCGTCCCCAAAGCCCGGAGACGAGGAGGATGCCCTATTTGCCCCGGAGGTGACACTGGCATAACTCTGGACAGGTGTTGCCACCCCCGGGGGGGCAACCGGACCAGTGACCACATCAGCCCCAACAGTATCACCATTACCCACCTCCATCTCACCCTCCACCAAACCAGCAACCACACCACTAGACAATGAATTATCCTCATTCACCTCCACCACCACATTCATTCCTGCTGGACGAGTAACAATGGTGGATGACCTTTTGACCTCCTCATCAGGCACAAGGGACTCAGTCACCTCCATAGAACTGGAGGCGACCTTACCCCCGGTCTTATGTGTGCCCTCCACATCATCGGTCGGTAATTTCCGCTGTTGGCATTTGGTATAATGTGCAGCTGATCTCTAGCTGCAGTTAGGCGCCGCTGATCTTTAGCATCAGGATCTTCCGGACCAGCGACGCCAACACAAAATAGCACTTTCGTGGGAGGACCGGAACGCTCAGCCCCAACTGCCCCCTCACACTGCCGCCGCTTCCCAACTAAGTGATCAGCGGCAACAGCATTCGTCGGCACCGAGGCTACCGGAGCTGCCCCCGACACCGGGCTGCTCCCCCCTCCCACTGAGGAGCGCACCACAGCATCGTGGCCTGATGGAACGCCCGCCGCCGGGCTGCCCTCACAGTCCAGCCTCTCGGCTGATGCACCTCCTGCTACGTCCCCACTACTACAAGCAGAGACGGAGCTCTGCGCCTCACTACCGCGCTCTGTAATCTCCCCGCGCCTTTGCACCGGATCCACAGCAGAACCCGGGCTGGGCTGGGCAACGGGCTTATACAGCGAGCTGAGCCTGCCGCCGACTCAGGGGGTACAGGGAGGGGGGCATATACGTATCTTACCGCTTCCTGCAGCTTTGGCTTGGTCTTCTTTGCCTTTTTGTGGCCCCCAGGTGCCTCTTCTGGTAGATCGTCACCAAGATGGAAGTTTTGGAGGCACACTGGGGACTCCAGGAGCTTAATCTCCGCCATTAGCGCCCCTCCCTGGCCGCTGCTGTCACTGTCCTCCCCAGGGCCGGCAGAACTGCGACCGGATGTCACTGTCGCCTGTCCTGCAGGGAGCTCGCTGCACGTGGCCTGCGGGTGACTTTGCAGGCTGCCAGGTGGGGCTTGCTGCTGGTCATCATCACTCTCATCATCCACCTGGCTCTCAGGCTGCAGCCCTATCTGCCTTTGCTCTCTGGTATCAGCCATTTCTCTAAAGCGGTCTTCATTTATAAGTTTTTCTTTGAAAGGACCACTCTGCTCCCTGATGGTGGCTTTCCTAAGTTCCAGGCGTTGAATTTCACTGCTCAGTCTTTTTACCTCGGCTTGGAGTTTTGCCTTCCTTGGTTTGGAGGCCCCCACAGCTTTGGCGCTTCTGCAGCGCAGCTCCTCCCGGAGCCTCCTGATGAGCTTGCTGGCATCTTCATACTCACGGAGGCGGATCATGACCCGGGAGGCATAGGTGGACACAGACTCCCGGGGTCCCTGCAGCACCCATTCCCCCTCAGGGAGGTCGGCCTCACCTCCGTGAGCACTCAGCTTTCCTCCGTAAGGAGCGCCATCTTGCACGCCGCTGTCAGGCTTTTCCTCCATGCTGGAAGCCTTGCGGCTTCTGGGGGTCTCCACAATCCCGGGGGGAGTAGGAGCCACATTGCTGCGACTCCTGGTGCAGCGTCTCACCCCCGAGTCCTCTGATGTGCAGTCCGGTTGCTGGTTTCTTCTGCCCCCCGCCGGCCTGGTTCGGGAAGCAGAAGCCTGGGACTTGGCTCCATCACTCATCCCAGAAACCCGTTCCCTCCCTGGGAAAGAGAGAGAGCAGGTCCCCAGGTGGAGAGGTGTTGGTTTCTCAGAGATCAGGAGCTCACAGCAGGATCTGCAGCCACCACACCCGCAATCACCACACTGACTAGCAGCTGATCAGAGCTGCACCCAGTATGCTGCTGGTGGAGTCACTGTGTGCATACATTACATTACTGATCCTGAGTTACATCCTGTATTATACTGCAGAGCTGCACTCACTATTCTGCTGGAGCAGTCACTGTGTACATACATTACATTACTGATCCTGAGTTACATCCTGTATTTTACCCCAGAGCTGCACTCACTATTCTGCTGGTGCAGTCACTGTGTACAAACATTACATTACATTACTGATCCTCTACTGATCCTGAGATACATCCTGTATTATACTCCGGAGCTGCACTCACTATTCTGGAAGTGCAGTCACTATGTACATACATTACATTACTGATCCTGAGTTACATCCTGTATTATACCCCAGAGCTGCACTCACTATTCTGCTTGTGCAGTCACTGTGTACATATATTACATTACTGATCCTGCACTGATCCTGAGTTACATCCTGTGTTATACTCCAGAGCTGCACTCACTATTCTGCTGGTGCAGTCACTGTGTACATACATTACATTACTGATCCTGAGTTACATCCTGTATTATACCCCAGAGCTGCACTCACTATTCTGCTGGTGTAGTCACTGTGCACATATATTACATTACTGATCCTGCACTGATCCTGAGTTACATCATGTATTATACTCCAGAGCTGCACTCACTATTCTGCCAGTGCAGTCACTATGGACATACATTACATTACTGATCCTGTACTGATCCTGAGTTACATCCTGTATTATACTCCAGAGCTGCACTCACTATTCTGCTGGTGCAGTCACTGTGTACATACATTACATTACTGATCCGGAGTTACATCCTGTATTATACTGCGGAGCTGCACTCACTATTCTGCTGCTGCAGTCACTGTGTACATATATTACATTACTGATCCTGAGTTACATCCTGTATTATAGTCCAGAGCTGCACTCACTATTCTGCTGGTGCAGTCACTGTGTTCATATATTACATTACTGATCCTGCACTGATCCTGAGTTACTTCCTGTATTATACTCCAGAGCTACACTCACTATTCTGCTGCTGCAGTCACTGTGTACATACATTATATTACTGATCCTGAGTTACATCCTGTATTTTACCCCAGAGCTGCACTCACTATTCTGCCAGTGCAGTCACTATGTACATACATTACATTACTAATCCTGCACTGATCCTGAGTTACATCCTGTATTATACTCCAGAGCTGCACTCACTAATCGGCTGGAGCAGTCACTGTGTACATACATTACATTACTGATCCTGAGTTACATCCTGTATTATACCCCAGAGCTGCACTCACTATTCTGCTGGTGTAGTCACTGGGTACATACACTACATTACTGATCCTGAGTTACATCCTGTGTTATACTCCAGAGCTGCACTCACTATTCTGCTTGTGCAGTCACTGTGTACATATATTACATTACTGATCCTGCACTGATCCTGAGTTACATCCTGTATTATACTCCAGAGCTGCACTCACTATTCTGCCAGTGCAGTCACTGTGTACATACAATACATTACTGATCCTGAGTTACATCCTGTTTTATACCCCAGAGCTGCACTCACTATTCTGCTGGTGTAGTCACTGTGTACATGCATTACATTACTGATCCTGCACTGATCCTGACTTACATCCTGTATTATACTGCAGAGCTGCACTCACTATTCTGCCAGTGCAGTCACTATGTACATACATTACATTACTGATCCTGCACTGATCCTGAGTTACATCCTGTATTATACTCCAGAGCTGCACTCACTATTCTGCTGGTGCAGTCACTGTGTACATACATTACATTACTGATCCTGAGTTACATCCTGTATTATACTCCAGAGCTGCACTCACTATTCTGCTGGTACAGTCACTGTGTACATACATTACTAATCGGAGAGAATTATGAATACAGCTCTGGAGTATTATACTGGTTGTAATGATAAGTAATACAATATATTTAAGCAGTAATATGCGTCTCACAATTCGACAAACCCTTTCTAACAACATTCCCTCTTGAACATTGGAGAAACCTCACTGTCCTGTAATATTACAGTATATTATATATAACGCTCTGGATTCATTGTAGCGTTTGTTCTGTTAGTAAATAACAATGTAACATTAATAGACCCCAGATGTGGTGATCAGAGAGGGGCCGCTGCTCTTACCAGGGATGGTGCGGCCATTGTTCTCCTGGATGTGCTCTGCTGCGGTTCTGCTGCTGGACTGGGCTGTGACCCCGACTCCAGGACACATTATATAAGGGTCACACTTGTTTCTGGCCTTTCCTGGAAAGTTCATTACCGGATATTCAGGTTTCAATGACTTTGTGTATTTTTTATGATTTATTTTTCCTAATCTTTAGTAATGGGAAACACTGGGAGAATGGAAAGGTCCGGATCATCTCCGCTGTGGAATCCCTTAATCACTAATTAACCTGCAGAGCGGACACAGAAATAATATTCCCTGATGAAGATAAGAAGAGTCATAAACCCGAGCGCGGACTTGTAATAACAGGTGTGAGAAGCAGAAGACGTTCTGTCACTCCATATACTCAGAGGGGCATCTGCGGACTGCGGGGGATGTCAGATGTAGTAGACTGCCTTATAGGCGTGTGAGTGGTGTGACGGGGGTAATTCTGGGTATAATTAATTGGGGAAACAATATATAAAACACCATAAATGAGGGGTGTCAGTGCTTTATGTATGATTGTATGAATGCTCGGCGGTCTTTCCCCGCTCCACCCCAACTCATGGAGAAAGCCTGACAGTCCTGCTGCTTCCACCTAATTAAACAGAAAGCCCATAAAGCCAATTCATCATTGCCTTGTGTCTGTTTTTTGTTTGTGCCATATTCATCTTTTCATTTGCCCTTTTTTATCGCCACTGTTTTATTTCTTCATCTGTTGGTTTTTATGTTCTCCGTTGCCGGTGAGGTTTTGCCTTTCCAGATGTTTTCTTCCGGTTCATCATTTACGACTTTCTGAAAAGTTACAAAAGTTTTGCAGATATGCACTTGTGGCGCCCCTGCGGGTGGTTCAGTCTCCACAGGGGTACTGCATCTCAGCCAGAAGTGTGGTACCCCACTCTCAGGTAAGGAGGGAGCACTACCCGGGACCCACACACTCACATCCAACACTACACCACCTCATTAGGGAAGGGCAAGATTGCTCCTGAGGGAGAGCACAGCCCCTGTCCCTGTGTAGAGGTACACAGGGGGTCCATTCAAGTGCACCCAAATTAACTGAGAGTCTGCTGGATCACTTCCCCGGAGGACACAGGACGACGTGGGCGGTTATAATTCGGCGGTTGTAACCTGGAGGATCTTGACAACTGTGAGTAAAACCTGAAGACTGCACCCGCTGTGTCCTTGACTAATTGCTGCACCACCTGCCTTGCACTACACCAACATCTACCTCATCAAACACTATATCCTGCCCTGGAGCTGAGCTCTGCCGGTGGAGAGCTGCACTATCTCTGCTGCGTCACCATCAGCTCCAGAGGATCTGCACCGCAGCGGCGCCCCCTATAGCCGCATACCACGGGTGGCGTCACAAATTTTATTCCCCTTTTCTTTATTCCCAAATTGACTTTCACTGTTCTTCATTTGACCGCCCTGGGCCATGGACCGGGTCACCGCCACCGTGACAATACAGGACCGGCCCGGCTACCGAGTACCCCACGGCCCATGGGGCGCGTCACTCCTCTCTCCTCTTCCTCCCTTGAGTGATTTTATGTATGCTAGTTTATTTTTTATTTTGGGCGGGGGGGTGCAAAATGTGCAACTTATTGTGCTGAAGAAAGGCAAAAAAAAGTTTTAATAAAAATAAAGGAAATGTTTTTCTTTAGTGCAGAGTTCATGAATCATTGATATAAAGTTACTAGAGATGATGGAATCTGCCAGGATTTCTATTTGTCAAAATGTGAGAATTTTACAGGGAAATTTGATTTGCAGCAAAGTTATTCTCTGCTAATTGAATCTTCCTCATTATGGGGTCTCTATTGTAATATCTTTAATCTATTGTAACCGTTTGCCCTCTATGGTTCAGCAAGATGGCGGCTGCAGCCGACTGTCGTTATGTTGAATATGCAATAAAACTTATATTCTGGAGAAAACGGAGTTTTGTACAATTCAAAATTCAATGAGAATTCCAGTCGAATAAATTTCATCATCTTTAATAGTTACATTACAGGAAAGCAATGATGGGGGGATAGTTATATTAGGAAACCCCGAGGTCCGTCACTGCTGTGAGTTATTATCTCTGAGGCCCCAGATAAGCGGAGAGTTCAGATAAACGATGGCCGTGATTTAGGGAAGTGCTGGGATCTGACGCTGGTTTCTCTCTTTTATAATCGGACATTATAGGGCAGAGTCGGACAGTCCACAGTGACGGCCTCCATTCCTCACCGGTCACAGACACTGCGGGAACTTACAGAAACTTTTAGGAAAACTCTGATTCCTGGGATGGAGACTCCACCTGGAGCAAAAAGTGGTATAAATAGCGAGAGGGACGGGGATGGAAGGATCAGACAGGAGATCCACCGGAATATAGAGCGACCAGAAGAAGCAGGATGGTCCTTACAAGAACATCTCTCATCCTTGTGAGCAGGGGTGGATTAAGAGTAGCAAGGGCCCCGGGCAGTTTAGATGGCATGGCCCCCCCCACACACACACACCTGATGTATCACGTGACTTGTGACATGATCCCCCTTTGATAGATCATGTAATAGTTCATGTGAAATTAATTCTGCACAATATTAATATATTAACCCCTTCGCAACCTTGGGTTTTGTCGTTTTTGCTTTTTCGTTTTTTGCTCCCCTTGTTCCCCTTGTTCCCAGAGCCATAGCGTCTTTATTTTTTGGACAATATGGCCGTCTGAGGGCTTATTTTTTGCGGGACAAGTTGTACTTTTCAACGCCACTACTAGTTTTACCATAGCATGTAGGGGAAAACGGTAAAAAAATTCCAAGTGTGGTAAAATTGCAAAAAAAGTCCAATACCACAGTTGTTTTTTATTTATTTTTTTTACCACTTTCACTGAATGCTAAAACTGACTTGCCATTCTTATTCTCCAGGTCATTACAAGTTCGTAGACACCAAACATGTATAGGTTATTTTATATTTAAGTGGTGCAAAAAAATTCCAAATTTGGTACATTTTTTTAAAAAAAAATAGCGCCATTTTCCGAGACCTGTAGCGTCTCCATTTTTCGGGATCTGGGGCTGGGTGAGGGCTTATTTTTTGCACGTCGGGCTTACGTTTTTATTGATAACATTTTGGGGTAGATCCGATGTTTTGATCGCCCGTTATTGCATTTTATTGCAATTTTGCGGCGACCAAAAAACGTAATTCTGGCGTTTAGAATTTTTTTCTCATTACACCGTTTTTATTTTGATAGATCGGGCGATTCTGAACGCGGCGATACCAAATATGTGTATGTGGGTTTTTTTTTTTATATATTTTATTTTGAATGGGGTGAAAGGGGGGTGATTTAAACTTTTATATTTTTTTTATATTTTTAAAAACATTTTTTTTTCACTTACTGCATGCTTCTATAGTCTCCATAGGAGACTAGAAGCAGCAGTTGTCTGATCGTCTCTGCTAGATACAGGGGACCAGCAGATCCCCTGCATATAGCAGAAATGGTCCTGTGCTATGAGCGCCGACCACTAGGTGGCGCTCATAGCGACGAGATCATGACAACCACAGGCGTCTGCTGCAGACCCTGGGTTGTCATGCACGCCCATCGGTTACCCGCGATCACGTGACGGGGTCGCCGGTGGGCGGGGCTTATGACGCGCAACCCAGAAGCGCGCGTTTAATGTCGCTGTTGGAGATTGACAGCGGCATTTAACATGTTAACAGCCGCGGGTGGATCGCGATTCCACCCGCGGCTGTTGCGGGCACATGTCAGCTGTAAGAATCAGCTGACATGTGCTCGGTTCAGTGCGGGCTCAGCGCCGGAGCCCTCACTGAACCGGGGGTACGCAAATGTGCGTACTAATACGGCAAGGGTTGGAAAGGGGTTAATTATAATTTTTTTTTTATATTAATTGTATGACTTAATATTGAGCACAATTAAGTATGCTGACATCCCCCTATGTATGTAGGGTCTCATACTGTATAATATGAGCTTTCACATAATCCTCCTATACACAGCAGGAGGCCGCACGGCGCTCCCCCCCCAGATACAGCAGGAGGCCGCACGGCGCTCCCCCGATACAGCCGGAGGCTGCAAGGCACCCATCGAGATACAGCCGGAGACCGCACGGCGCTCCCCCCTCCAGATACAGCATGAGGCCGCACGACGCTCCCCCCCCAGATACAGCAGGAGACCGCACGCCCCCCCTCCCCCCCCGCAGATACAGCAGGAGGCCGCCCGGCGCCCCCCCCCCAGATACAGCAGGAGGCCGCACGGCGCTCCCCCGATACAGCCGGAGGCTGCAAAGCGCCCATCGAGATACAGCCGGAGACCGCACGGCCCCCCCCCTCCCCAGATACAGCAGGAGGCCGCCCGGCGCCCCCCCCATATACAGCCGGAGGCCGCCCGGCGCCCCCCCCCAGATACAGCAGGAGGCCGCACGGCGCTCCTCCCCCAGATACAGCCGGAGGCCGCATGGCGCTCCCCCCCCAGATACAGCCGGAGGCCGCACGGCGCTCCCCCCCCCAGATACAGCCGGAGGCCGCACGGCGCTCCCCCGATACAGCCGGAGGCTGCAAGGCGCCCATCGAGATACAGCCGGAGACCGCACGGCCCCCCCCCTCCCCAGATACAGCCGGAGGCCGCAAGGCGCCCCCCCCCAGATACAGCCGGAGGCCGCACGGCGCTCCCCCCCCAGATACAGCCGGGGGCCGCACGGCGCTCCCCCCCCAGATACAGGCAGAGGCCGCACGGCGCTCCCCCCCCAGATACAGGCGGAGGCCGCACGGTGCCCCCCCAGATACAGCAGGAGGCCGCACGGCGCCCCCCCCCAGATACAGCTGGAGGCCGCACGGCACCCCCCCCAGATACAGGCGGAGGCCGCACGGCGCCCCCCCCAGATACAGCAGGAGGCCGCACGGTGCCCCCCCCCAGATACAGGCGGAGGCCGCACGGTGCCCCCCCCCAGATACAGGCGGAGGCCGCACGGTGCCCCCCCCAGATACAGCAGGAGGCCGCACGGCGCCCCCCCCAGATACAGCAGGAGGCCGCACGGTGCCCCCCCCCAGATACAGCAGGAGGCCGCACACACACAAACAAACATATACAGACATATACAAAGACAAATATATACACGCATAGGCTGCGTTCCCACTGTGCGTTTTTCAAGCGTTTTTGCCACGGAATTTCCGCAGCGAAAACGCTGAAAAAACTCTTGGTAATACGTGCCCCATGGTCCCTAATGATAATCCTAATCCTAATGATAATGCGGATTATCATTGCGGAAAAATCCGCAGCATGTCCATTCATTTTGCGGACATGCAGTGTAATTGCCGCCATTGACTTGCATTGAATCGCTTAATATCCGTATGACTACATGTGCACATGCGGATATTAAGCGACTCAATGTGCGGATGGTACCCGGGTTTTGAGAAGAGGAGACTCTCATCCAGACCCGGGTACCATAGAACCTGTAAAAAAAAGAATTTAAAATAAATAAAATAAAGATTATACTTACCTTCCGTTGGCCCCCGGTCTCCTCAGCGATACGTCCGGTCTGTTGCATGCGTCGCGGTGGTGTGAAAGGACCTGCCATGATGTCATTTAGTCATGTGACAGGTCACACGACAGCTGACATCGGCTGTCGCGTGACCTGTCACATGACTAAATGACATCATGAAAGGTCCTTTCACACCACCGTGATCCGCCGAAGACACCGGACGCACCGCTGAGGAGACCGGGGGCCATCGGAAGGTAAGTATAATCTTTATTTTTTACCATTCTCATTCTTTTTTATAACTATTACTTGGTCACACTATATATGCCGGTTGCCGGTTGCATGGATTTATATAGTGTGACCAAGTTGTCAAGCACTTTTCCAAGTGATGCTGAAATCTCTAGGAAAGTGCTTGATAACCTGCATGCATGAATGCTGCAAAAACGCTTGACAAACGCTTCTACCTGGCGGGAAAAGCGCATGCACAATAAGCACGTACAATCCGCATGCGTTTTTCCTGCCAGGGAGAAGCGGAAAAAATCTGCAGCATTTCTGCATGGTGGGCACATAGCCATAAACACATTTGAAACAGAAAAATACATATAAAGAGACATATCACACAATGATATCGGCACACACTGACACATCACTCACCGTCCCCCTGCTCGGCTCCAGTCGTCCAGCTCCTCTCTGGTGGTAAGAAGCAGTGCAGGGCGCACTGCATGACGTCATGCTAGCAGACACTGCCGCGCACAGGGCCGTGTCTTCTAGCTGTGATGCGGCCGGGCCAGCACACGTGCGCACGCACGATATGCAGATATGCGCACACATGCACGCGGTACGCAGATATGCGCACAGACACATGCATACAGGCATACGTACATATCTTACAAACACATAAAACTGTCCTGTCCAGCAGCTCCTCAGGCATGTCTCAGTGCAGGGCCACCAGCGTGTCACAGACATGGCCCTGCTTTCAGAGGGGCCCACTCGCCGTTGGGGCCTGGGCTTCTTCTACAGCATCTGTGTAGGACCTCTAGCGCTGCTTGATTGCCAGCACTTCACCTGACATGGCCGTGCGCTGTGCGGTTGAGTCTGGTAGTAATGGCGCGGCAGGGGCAATACACAAGCACAATTATAGGCGCAGTGTCGCCCCAGCCGTGTCATTAATACCAGACACAGCCACACAGCTCACGGCCATGTCAGGTGAAGTGCCAGCGGTCCTGCACGGGGGAAGCAGCCCGGGCCACAACAGAGAGTGAGCCCCCCTGATGGTCCACAAATACATACACATAGATACATACACACACACATATACATACATACACATATATATATATATATATAACACACACACACTGCACATGGACTTACCCTTTCTGTACATTATGCAGGTTGTTCTTTCATCTTCTCTGTGTGGCAGCCTCCCCTCCTCTTGGGGCCCGACTGCAGAGTTCTCGGTGTAATTGCTGGGCAGGAGGGGGAGAGCGGAGAGGTAACATTCAGACCCGGGTAGGGGGCAGGGGGAGCAGTGGCCATGCTGTAAGCTGTCTCTGTGCTCTGCTGGAGGCCGGAGCAGGTGGGCGGAGCCTCCTCTACTGCACTTACACAGTCAGCACCTGGTGAGTCATCCTCGCAGCGCCGCGGGACACAGCAGAGCAGATTCCATCTTCCGGCTCCCGGGCCCTCCTGTCACACATTATAATGAGGTCAATCCGGCCACATGCCCCTGGGAGCCCCAGGCCCCGGGCGGTAGCCCGGATTGACCTCATTATAATCCGCCTATGCTTCTGAGTATTATAGGGACCATGTTATACTATTGTGTTCAGTAAGGGAGATGATATCCAGAATTCAAATGTTAATTCCAATAGTCTGGAAAAAGTTCCATGATTTATAGCACTTGCAAGTATTTGATAAAATAATAGTTAAAGGAATTTTTCTATGAAGAGGTAAGATTATATTGAATGCTTTTATGAAATCAGAAGAGGAGAAAGGCAGGACTCTGATCCTAAATAGTTATTTCAAAATGATTTTTCAGCTCGGGGTTAATAAAACAGTTTATAAATGAAAAGTTCTATATCTTTCTATTATACTTTGGAGCCGATTCTTTGCTGATTGTTTTTTTTGCCGAGTTTTTGGTGTTCGGCACCTTTTATTTTTGTTTGTGGCGTATTCATCTTAACATTTACACCTTTTTGTTTCAGTCCCTTTTTTATGTTTTCGTCCTTTTTTTGTTTGTTCGCTTCTTTTTTTCGCTACATTGCGGAGTTTAGGGTTTCCAGATGTTTTCATCTGATTTATCATTTGTGACTTTTCAAAAAATCTTGCCCATATTTTGCAACATTTTAGCAGAACATTCAACTTTTTAAGCTAAAAAGTTGCAAGACAGGTTAAAGTAAAAAGCATTTTTTGATTTTAGCGCAAAGTTGATGAAACGTTTGGGCCATTTTGATGACTTTGGCACATTGAAAACCAAAGGACAAAAAAAAGAAAAAAAATGCAAATGATAAACTGGACCCTTTATGTTTCAATTGCTCCCTATTTTAATGATATTAGTTTGCTGTCAGTGAATGAGAACACTGCTGTTTCCATTCAGAGGCAGTAAACCTGTCTGTATCTAGTCGAGAAGCGGATACAATTGTATCCAGTGCAGACAATGCTCTGTGAGCAAAACTCCAGACTGATACATTGTAACAAGCTATTAGATTGTGGCTGATATATATTGTGCTCAGGAGCATTTTCTAGACTGGATACAATGTATCCGCTGAGAGCAGGAGCAGCAATGTGCAGGATTACGGCCTCCGAATGGAAACAGAACCGTCCTCATTCACTGACATCAAGCAGAGATCCTGAAGATGGTGAGAGATGAAACACAAAGGGTAATAACACAAAGATGGAGAAGATTTCATTTATTCACTGATTTACCGCTGCTCCCATCACTAGTGGTGACGTTACATTTCTTAAAGAGACAGGACACATAATATTTGTAATTCTCCCTCTAAAGGTAGATAATAGACTCAGCCTTGTTAGAGGGGTTGTAAGAAATTGTTTTATATATATATATATATATATATATATATATATATATATATATATATATATATATATATATATAAAAGAAAACAAACCAAGTATTGCTCACCCTCCCCAGGTCTAACTCCAGCTTTCCGACACTGCCTGGTCTGTGCTGATTGTCTGCAGTGCTGACATCAAGTTGACAGCATTGCAACCAATCAGTGAGCTGAACACAGCCATGATTGGCTGCAGAGTTGTCGATGTGATGTCAGTGCTGCAGACAATCGGCAGAGATCCGGCAGCAGCGGAGAGCTGGAGTTAGACCCAGGGAGGGGGAGTAATACTCAGTTTGTTTTGTTACAGCCACTGTAGCCCATGATAGTCACTATTCTGAAAGGGGTCAACCCCTTCAAGGCAAACGTCATCTGCACAAGACAAGTTTCCCCTCTTCTGTTTGCAATGATGTGAATCATTCCCCATGTTCTCTCCATCTTTCCCTATCTCTCAGGCGGCCGTCCTGGTCTCCTTCAGCTCGTCGGCCTTTCTACCAGAGGAGGATTTGCCCCATGATCAGGAAGGATCTAGGGGTGAAGAGCTCCCTCTAGAGGGCAGACAGAGATGTCCTGGAAGAAGGAACCGGCACCTGCCGACCAGTATGACAGTGGACACCAGTCTGATAGACAGCAGCTCTATGGACGGCTCGGTGCAGATGGAGGACGGTCCCACCCGCTCTCTGTCCCCCTAAGAATACAGGTAATATCACAACCTGTCACATTACAAGCAGCGCTGAATAGTGATACAGTCCGGTGGAGATTCCCGGAGTCTCCTATAGAAGGACGTCTAGTAAAGTATAGAAAGAAAATAATCTTTTCAGTAGAGTTACAATAGCAGGGAATAGCTTGTCGGGATGTTTTTATAACCCTTTAGTGGAGAATAACGTCTTCCCACCTTCTAGCCGCCTCTCGTTCTTCTTTTCCTGCCTACAAGCTCCCAGTAACCGTTCAGAAATCTCCCCTGTCCCCAAATAGACTTCAGGGGAGGAGGGAGATGCAGCTGCAGTTATTAGGAATAAAACATGAAGGAGAGAAGCTGAGAGCGCGCGGCGCGGCTCTGACATCACCCAGAATAACCTTGTATGGAGGGAGAAACTGGAGATTTATAGAAGACTGAAGAAAAAGCCTCGAGAATCTGCAGGATGAGGACAAGGAGCGCGGACATGGACCAGGTGTTACACAGCTTCTCTCACTGTGTATTTTTATTCCCAGTCTCAGCACAGATCCCAACAGGTTCCCTGTCGTCATTGCCGAGGCCGATTGTCTGACTTTTGCTTGTGTAGACGCTGATGGCCATGAAAGTCCAGACCTGATCTCCTTCCCCATCCAGCAGGAGGTGATGGTCCTACGACGGGAGCAGAAAGGCTGCAGCTTCTCCTACAGACTGGAGGGCGAGGTGGTGACTCTGGGCTGCACATGTGTCACACCAACCATCAGCTATTACTGAATACGTGGAAATATGGATGGTGGACGCCTGATTGTCAACTTTTAAGATTTCTTGGGAATTTTTTATTTAAATAATAAAATAAAAGCAACTTTAATTTTTTTATAGTGTTATCTCTGGTTACAATAGATTTTGGGGTTTGGTAGTAGCTACTTGTCCATTACACAGGTCCATGTTATGGTGGAAAATACTGGTATCATCAGAGGACACATGCCGTATATTCTCATTGTATAGGGCCATGCTGCTCCTTCAGGTGTCCTCAAGTTCATATGGAGGCGTCTTTTCTTCTTTAGATTCCAATACAATGTTTCTAGGGAAAGTTCCTCCATAAAAAGAAATCTAACATGGCAGAACGTCTGCAGCTCCGTAATATGAGGGAATCGGTGTGACGCTCTACAGGCGATGTGCAAATGGGCCTTCACCTTAAAGGTTTGGAACAAGATGGTGAGTTATCACTTATCCATAGGACAGGGGATAATTACTGATCGCTTGGGGCCCAATCACTAAAGACCCCACTAATCCCAAATGTGGGCTCCATAATGAATGGAGTGGAGGTCAAGTATGCGGACCCCTCATTGTGTATGGGATTGTTGGATTGCCCAGACTAGCGCTCATTCTCAGGATTCCAAGACACGGACAAGATGGCGGATGAGACTATAAATTATCTTGAAAGTTTCTGACATGGCTGAAAATCAGTTTTTTTGGCCATTATAAAATACTGTGAGGCCGATATATTAAGACTAAAGTTGTGCACGGACTGAAGTAGCATTACTGGCAGAAGAAACGCCAACGCTCTTGCAGAATTTGACAGGTGGACATAGCCATGTCCCATCCAGTCCCGGCTCCTCTCTAGCTCTGCCCAATTTGGCGGAGTTTCTTCAAACTGCCGAAAAAAAATTTAAAAGTCGGAATATTTCTGTACAACTCCTCTTTGCTCAATTTTTTTTAATACCTTTCAAAGCAGATTACGCCAGTTTTCTGACAAAAAACTATGATGAAAGTTTTTGGTAAGTCCATTACTACACACCACCAAAAACCCACCTCTCCCAGGGGCTTGCCTATAATAAGTGCAGGGTTTACTGTCTCCTTCGTGCCCTAGAGACTAGGGGAGCCAAAAAGGTCCCTTTGTCCCATATATAAAGAGTCTAGATTATTACTACTAAAGACCTGTGTCAGTTGGAGGAACTGATGGAGATTTAGCATCTGGGCCCTTGAGCTTCTGGATACATCACTGATCACCCTTATACTAAAATAAGGATATGGCAGCATCATGTTCTGTCTCAGGCTCTGGAAGACGCGTGAAGGTAAGGAGTAAAATGGGTTCTGAGGAAAACAGGGAAATCCTGGAGAAAACCTTCTGCAGGTGACGACTCGTGAGCAGATTTATCTTCCAGCAAAGCGAGAACTCAGACCGTAAAACCAAAACTACACAGAATGGACTGAAAAACAACAATGTGGTGGGGTCACTGACCAAATCAACCCATTAAAGGACGCGTGGATAAACCTGAAGCTTAAGTGAGGATTGGGGAACATGGCAGGGATTGTCCTGACCTATAGACTTATCCAGGACTCAAGACAATGACTGCCAAAAAGTCCCCCAATGTCTTCACTTACGTGTGTCTATGTTATGACTCTTTTCAGGGTCATCTGTTTGGTCTCCGACATGTCACCTGGTTCATGTATTGTCCGTATTGTGTTATTATATAAAACGCTGGGTCATTGAGAGGAAGAGGAGCCGGAGCTATAATGTGCACCAGGGCTAAGGGACATTTAGGCCACGTGAGCGCAACATGCAGCCCGGGCTCCACAGTATGTAGATGGCCGTGCCACACTCTCTGCCCTGAAGACCTTGTGAGATCCAGGTCAGCACCCGCTATCGACTGCTCCCATGTATCTTCTCTGGCTTGTGGCTTAAAGTGATGCCCAGAATGGACAAGACAGCGCTAATGGCACACAATGTGGCTAGCATGGCATCAACGGCAATGTTAGGGAGGCACTGTGTGGCTGACACTGTTATGGGGGCATTGTGTATGAACTGGTCAGTCATCAACACATCAACACTGGAGGTCCTATGTAAGTAGATCCCACCATTCACCAGGCACCTAAATCAGAGGAACGTACCGCCCCCTACTCCAGGTAGAAAAATGTAAAACCGTCCATGTTGTTAATATTGTGTAATATAAATGATTTTCCGGCATAAGTTGCTGAATATTCTTTATTATTTGCTGTTATAAATTTGTTATTAGTCATTATTACAGGTGGAGATTGTCTTACTGACCCCACAGCCCTAGTGAGAAGGGTGGTCTCAGAAGTGATCACTAGAATACAGAAGGTTATGTGACAGTGGAGATGTGACCCCTGGGCTCCCCAGGACGCCCAGCACCGAATCCAACTGGTCCCTGTGCATAACACTTATGTAGAGCCATATTAGGTAAAAAGGTCCAAGTCTATGGATAAAATCTATATATCAGAACATGTTTTTTCTACATTGACCGTCATTCTTAGGTGTAACAGAATCACTGGTCCTCGCCTACACTTTTGGTTGAGGTTTAGAGGATTAATGGGAGACAGGTAACAGATATTCTCCTGTTTGGAGCCCACCCATCAAACATGTATAACGTATAGTACTGACGCCCCATAAATGTCTATTAAATCCAAAGGGACATTAATCAATTTGAAAGTTTTATTTTTAAATTAAGAATTGCATGGAAGGACGAGAAGATGTTCTTGGAGGAACCTCCTTCTTCAGCAGATGTTCTTTGCTGGTCAGGAGGCCACATGTAGATGGTGCCAGTCCTTCCATACAGGTACAGCATTGATGGTGGACGCGCTGTACTTTCCTCAGGGTGCTAGACGTGGCGGTTTTCTGCCCTCGCGATGTTTATGGAGCCGCGGTGACAGACACCAAATAAGCAGCTTTCTCGGATGGAGTGAGCAGCCCTGGATAGTCCACGCCGACAGGATGAGATCACCCGGCGGAAGAGAGAACCTATGAGAAGAGACGTAACACTGATGTCAGTAACAGGACTCCATATCAGAGGACACGGCTGTGCGGTCACTGTGGCCGGACGGCAGAGGAATCATCCATACACAGGTGACCCTTATTAACATGACATTACTTGTAATGTGCCGCAGTGTTGCCTTATAATCAGTTATATAAACCTCAGCGTAACATTGAGGCCATAAAGGGGTCAGTATGGGTCATATGGGGCCGTGGGCGCAGGATTCGGGTCAGTTTGGCAGAAGACTAAAAGGCTCCTTATAACTTTTAATGAATAAAAGAATGAAGATTTTTACAGAATGAACTGCTCATCGCTTTATAGAGAGAAAAAAGTAGTAATTTTCTGATACTTTATGTGCACGTTCACATTACACGTTTTGATCATACTAGCAAAAAAGAAGCAAGACAAAAATATATCTCATACCCTACCATAATTATATATAAATGTAAAGCAAAGTTGCATAATAAATATAGGGTACTTAGTGAACTATTTTTGATCAAAAAAAGTATACAAGCCGTCCCACCAGCGGCAAGGTGACCCTAAATTGGGACGGTACCTATACTGCCTATATTAAAAACCTTACTGTATATCAAAGTTGAAATAATGCATATAAAAGGGTAGACAAATAGGACCGGGTCCCAACTCCAGACCACCTAGGCCCGTGGTAAGCTACATATATACCAATCAGCTCAACAAAGGGCATGCCACACCCTTAAATTGCACAGAATGCAAACAAGTCAAAAAACCAGACAATGTGAACTGAGGTCTAAGATGGCAGACATACAAGAAACAGAGGCATGTTCACACTAGCAAAAAAGAAGCAAGACAAAAATATATCTCATACCCTACCATAATTATATATAAATGTAAAGCAAAGTTGCATAATAAATATAGGGTACTTAGTGAACTATTTTTGATCAAAAAAAGTATACAAGCCGTCCCACCAGCGGCAAGGTGACCCTAAATTGGGACGGTACCTATACTGCCTATATTAAAAACCTTACTGTATATCAAAGTTGAAATAATGCATATAAAAGGGTAGACAAATAGGACCGGGTCCCAACTCCAGACCACCTAGGCCCGTGGTAAGCTACATATATACCAATCAGCTCAACAAAGGGCATGCCACACCCTTAAATTGCACAGAATGCAAACAAGTCAAAAAACCAGACAATGTGAACTGAGGTCTAAGATGGCAGACATACAAGAAACAGAGGCAGTATAGGTACCGTCCCAATTTAGGGTCACCTTGCCGCTGGTGGGACGGCTTGTATACTTTTTTTGATCAAAAATAGTTCACTAAGTACCCTATATTTATTATGCAACTTTGCTTTACATTTATATATAATTATGGTAGGGTATGAGATATATTTTTGTCTTGCTTCTTTTTTGCTAGTGTGAACATGCCTCTGTTTCTTGTATGTCTGCCATCTTAGACCTCAGTTCACATTGTCTGGTTTTTTGACTTGTTTGCATTCTGTGCAATTTAAGGGTGTGGCATGCCCTTTGTTGAGCTGATTGGTATATATGTAGCTTACCACGGGCCTAGGTGGTCTGGAGTTGGGACCCGGTCCTATTTGTCTACCCTTTTATATGCATTATTTCAACTTTGATATACAGTAAGGTTTTTAATATAGGCAGTATAGGTACCGTCCCAATTTAGGGTCACCTTGCCGCTGGTGGGACGGCTTGTATACTTTTTTTGATCAAAAATAGTTCACTAAGTACCCTATATTTATTATGCAACTTTGCTTTACATTTATATATAATTATGGTAGGGTATGAGATATATTTTTGTCTTGCTTCTTTTTTGCTAGTGTGAACATGCCTCTGTTTCTTGTATGTCTGCCATCTTAGACCTCAGTTCACATTGTCTGGTTTTTTGACTTGTTTGCATTCTGTGCAATTTAAGGGTGTGGCATGCCCTTTGTTGAGCTGATTGGTATATATGTAGCTTACCACGGGCCTAGGTGGTCTGGAGTTGGGACCCGGTCCTATTTGTCTACCCTTTTATATGCATTATTTCAACTTTGATATACAGTAAGGTTTTTAATATAGGCAGTATAGGTACCGTCCCAATTTAGGGTCACCTTGCCGCTGGTGGGACGGCTTGTATACTTTTTTTGATCAAAAATAGTTCACTAAGTACCCTATATTTATTATGCAACTTTGCTTTACATTTATATATAATTATGGTAGGGTATGAGATATATTTTTGTCTTGCTTCTTTTTTGCTAGTGTGAACATGCCTCTGTTTCTTGTATGTCTGCCATCTTAGACCTCAGTTCACATTGTCTGGTTTTTTGACTTGTTTGCATTCTGTGCAATTTAAGGGTGTGGCATGCCCTTTGTTGAGCTGATTGGTATATATGTAGCTTACCACGGGCCTAGGTGGTCTGGAGTTGGGACCCGGTCCTATTTGTCTACCCTTTTATATGCATTATTTCAACTTTGATATACAGTAAGGTTTTTAATATAGGCAGTATAGGTACCGTCCCAATTTAGGGTCACCTTGCCGCTGGTGGGACGGCTTGTATACTTTTTTTGATCAAAAATAGTTCACTAAGTACCCTATATTTATTATGCAACTTTGCTTTACATTTATATATAATTATGGTAGGGTATGAGATATATTTTTGTCTTGCTTCTTTTTTGCTAGTGTGAACATGCCTCTGTTTCTTGTATGTCTGCCATCTTAGACCTCAGTTCACATTGTCTGGTTTTTTGACTTGTTTGCATTCTGTGCAATTTAAGGGTGTGGCATGCCCTTTGTTGAGCTGATTGGTATATATGTAGCTTACCACGGGCCTAGGTGGTCTGGAGTTGGGACCCGGTCCTATTTGTCTACCCTTTTATATGCATTATTTCAACTTTGATATACAGTAAGGTTTTTAATATAGGCAGTATAGGTACCGTCCCAATTTAGGGTCACCTTGCCGCTGGTGGGACGGCTTGTATACTTTTTTTGATCAAAAATAGTTCACTAAGTACCCTATATTTATTATGCAACTTTGCTTTACATTTATATATAATTATGGTAGGGTATGAGATATATTTTTGTCTTGCTTCTTTTTTGCTAGTGTGAACATGCCTCTGTTTCTTGTATGTCTGCCATCTTAGACCTCAGTTCACATTGTCTGGTTTTTTGACTTGTTTGCATTCTGTGCAATTTAAGGGTGTGGCATGCCCTTTGTTGAGCTGATTGGTATATATGTAGCTTACCACGGGCCTAGGTGGTCTGGAGTTGGGACCCGGTCCTATTTGTCTACCCTTTTATATGCATTATTTCAACTTTGATATACAGTAAGGTTTTTAATATAGGCAGTATAGGTACCGTCCCAATTTAGGGTCACCTTGCCGCTGGTGGGACGGCTTGTATACTTTTTTTGATCAAAAATAGTTCACTAAGTACCCTATATTTATTATGCAACTTTGCTTTACATTTATATATAATTATGGTAGGGTATGAGATATATTTTTGTCTTGCTTCTTTTTTGCTAGTGTGAACATGCCTCTGTTTCTTGTATGTCTGCCATCTTAGACCTCAGTTCACATTGTCTGGTTTTTTGACTTGTTTGCATTCTGTGCAATTTAAGGGTGTGGCATGCCCTTTGTTGAGCTGATTGGTATATATGTAGCTTACCACGGGCCTAGGTGGTCTGGAGTTGGGACCCGGTCCTATTTGTCTACCCTTTTATATGCATTATTTCAACTTTGATATACAGTAAGGTTTTTAATATAGGCAGTATAGGTACCGTCCCAATTTAGGGTCACCTTGCCGCTGGTGGGACGGCTTGTATACTTTTTTTGATCAAAAATAGTTCACTAAGTACCCTATATTTATTATGCAACTTTGCTTTACATTTATATATAATTATGGTAGGGTATGAGATATATTTTTGTCTTGCTTCTTTTTTGCTAGTGTGAACATGCCTCTGTTTCTTGTATGTCTGCCATCTTAGACCTCAGTTCACATTGTCACGTTTTGATCATAGGCTGTAATAGGATGTCATATAGACCTGTACACACCTGACAATGGGGAGGACTCGCTGTCCTTAGCAGTAAAACACTGCTTGTCTCCATCAGGTTTGGAAGGGGAAGATTCTTGCTGCCTGTTTGGTAGAAGAAAAACATATAAATTACAAGTAAAAACAATAAGAACACCCGTCTGCAAAACCGGTTAGGACATTTGGATAACATGGAGGAGGCACCCTGCTCAGGACCCACTTCTATCACTAAGAATGGAGAATCGCTAGTAAGATTGGCCTGTAATGAGCTAGAAATGATTGACTGGTCGCAATGATCGGCTGTTATCGCCAGCGTTATCACAAGCCAGAACCACAGTGATCATCAATCATGGGGTGGTGGCGCTGGATATAGTGCTGAGTTACACTTATCTTACAGTTCATCTTCTGATATATCAGATCCAAACCCAATAATAATAATTTACTCACATTTCTGAGTGTTTTGCACTCTCTGGGGAATACACTGGAGGTGGCTTCAGTTCTTCATCGTTCATCACCCTGGTATTGGTGGAACAGAGCTAAAACATAGAGAAAAATAAAATAAATATATATTTAAACTTTATTTTAATTATAAGTTTTATAGATCTTACCGGTCACACTTACTTTAGAAAGCCTTTGAGACGATGATATAAAGTTCAGGCTTTCTGGCCAGTCATTGTCCTCGCTTGTGTCCCCCTCATCTGAATCAATAAGTTCGTAATTGCTACATTGAGCTGAAAAGCACAAGTGTTATTAGAGATTATTAGTATGAGACCGGATCACGGAAAGTTACCATTTGATCACTAATAATGATTAGGACTGATTGTCACAAAATATGAAAGACAAGACACACAAAAGCTTTCTGCAGATGACGTCTCCTTCTACTTACGGTCAAAGTAGCCGGTGTCCTCTTCTGACTCAAAGTTAGGAATGAAATGTGGCTCCTTACTTAGAAGACTGTCAAAGTCTATGCCACATAGGAATGGATGCATTTTGATCTCTTTAGCTCCTCCTGGGAAAGGAAGACAATAAAAAGTGATATAGACATTATCAGACAGACAGCTCCATATCTGAACAGTTTATGTTACTCTGAACTGAAGACGTAACAGAGCTGATGTGAAGAAAAGTTGCTGAAAGTCAGAGCATGAAGTAAGGGAATGGAAAAGCAGGTAAAGCAGAGAACCTCAGTGCTGATCCTCAGGGGCGTGATCATTTATCTGGTCACAGATGTGTAATAATTCATTATTAATACTATTATATACATTACCTGTCCCAAGTCTATGTGCTGGATCTTTTCTGAGCAGCTCAGTGATGATGTCCTGAGCATCAGGTGGAGGAGTGCGATTATCAAATGTCCAAGTTATGTCATCTGTTATATTAAAAGAAAATGTTACAGAAAATAAAACCTCCTCATTTACTTTATTAACACAAAAATCTTTTGTATTAACACAACAAGTAACTAAACCACAGAACCAATCTAAGCAAATAACAATGACACCACACCGCATCCAGATTATTTTACTTACCCCTTAATATACTGCAGTAAGTGTCATATTTGGAATCCCCATGAAATGGTACACGGAATAGAAGGAATTCGTGTAGGATGATCCCTACCGACCACCAGTCCACAGGCCGCCCATAGCCTTCCTGTAAGATGACTTCAGGGGCGATGTATTCAGGGGAGCCAGCAATCTGGAAAGCAACAGAAGAAGGAGATGAGGAGCTGAGAAAATAATTGTGACGAATAACATCAGAGGAAAACGTTTTCTAGATGAGAAGATATCAGAGAAGAAGAAATAGATGAGAAGAGTAAAGAACAAGATCCTGTAAGTAAAGCCGACCTCATCATCACGGAACTCTCTGGTGACGTCCTCGGTTGGAGCCTCGTAGGTTTCTGATGTTGGTCTCATGAGGCCGAGTTTGGAAAGTCCGAAGTCCGTGACTTTAATATGACCAGATGCCGATACCAGGAGGCTGTGAAAAAACAGACGGTGTCAGCCCCAAGTAATAACCCATAGACTTTATGACAATCTCTAACTTTCTTCCTCCTAGAGGGGGCACTTACTTCTCAGGCTTCAGGTCTCGGTGCACCACACCAAAGCTGTGCAGGTATTCCACAGCCAGGACTGTTTCTGCAATGTACTTTCGGGCCAAGGGGACAGGTAAAGGTCCATAGATGTTCATAAGACTGCCACAGTCTCCTCCTACAGGAGAAAGCAAATATGACAGGAGAGGGTTTGTTACAATGTAAATGACACATGATGCGTGTGAATGAGAAATAAGCGGAGACATTGGGGCAGGATGTCACACATAGAGATATACTGTGTAATAATGCAAAAGAAAAACAATGGAGCATACCCTAATAGTAACTAGGACTGCGCTGAATGTCTATGAAGCAAAACCACAAATGTGCAAAAGCTGCAGAAATAAGTGCAAGGAAACAACGTCCCATATAAAAATGTGAAGCTATACTATGTATATTACAATAAATAACCTAAATAAATCTATAATTGATAGAAGGTGTCAGCCGTCTCATAGTATGGTGTAATATAATCTGACGGAGTATGAAACGCTTGTTGCAGCGCGGTACTCATACTTTTTTTCTTAAATATAGCTATCCACTCTCCTTCATGGTGGGATATTACCATCAACAAGAATATATTATATATACTACCCCATCCTATGAGATTGCTGACATCTTCTATGATTTATAGATTTATCTCGCTTATTTATTGTAAGACACTATACTTTTTTGCCCGTATTAGTATCCCTTTTTTCTATGAGTTACCTTGTTAGTTTAAGTTATTTATTCTATGGGACTAATAAAGATTCATATTTTTATATAGGGGGTTGTTTTATTGCATTTATTTGTACAGCTTTTGCTCATTTGTGGCTTTGCTTTATGTACTGTACAATGTAGAGCGTATACTATATACTGCAGAGCGACCCTATACAAAAAGACAGAGCTGGGCTTCATCTACGAGCCTCTGGTTCATTTCTCTATGAAATGCTCATCTACCGTGGTTCCCCGAAAATAACACCTACCCCGAAAATAAGCTCTAGCAAGGTTTTACAGGATTTTTGGAGTATGCTTGAAATATAAGTCCTACTCCAAAAATAAGCCCTAGTTACAGTCAGGGCCAGCATTAGGAGGGGGGGGACACTTGGGAGTTGCCCAGGGCCCGCACTCTTTTAGGGGCTCCCAGCATTTTTATTCTGAGGTTAAGACTGCTTAAGGACTTTTGGTGACATCATGGTCATGTGACCATGATGTGACCATAGGTCCTTTAACTACAAGAGAGTCTAGATGAACTGAAGGGGAGGCAGGCTACTGTGTATCATTTATGCAGTGTGTGTATAGGCATGTGTATGTATGTGCTGTGTGCATGTACGTATCTATGTATGTGCTGTGTGTGTATAGGCATGTGTATGTATGTGCTGTGTGTGCATGTACATATCTATGTATGTGCTGTGTGTGTATATACATCTGTATGTGCAGTATATGTGTGTATAAACATGTGTATGTATGTGCTGTGTGTGCATGTACATATATATCTATGTATTTGCTGTGTGCGTATATACATGTGTATGTATGTGATGTGTGTATGTGCAGTGTTTCTGTGTATACAGTTGTGCTCAAAAGTTTACATACCCCGGCAGAATTTTTCTTTCTTGGTTTTGTTTCAGTGAGTATGAATGATAACAAAAAAAAATTTCTCCACTCATGGTTATTGGTTGGGCGAAGCCATTTATTGTCAAACTCAGCAAATACTGGAGGAAAATTTGCACTCATCAGCCCGGAAGCTGCGGATGGGACGTACTTGGACGTTCCAACATGAAAACGATCCAAAACACAAGGCCAAGTCGACCTGTCATTGGCTACAGCAGAACAAAGTGAAGGTTCTGGAGTGGCCATCTCAGTCTCCTGACCTCAATATCATTGAGCCACTCTGGGGAAATCTCAAGCGCGCAGTTCATGCAAGACAGCCCAGGAATTTACAGGAACTGGAGGCTTTTTGCCAAGAAGAATGGGCAGCTTTACCATCTGAGAAAATAGAGAACCTCATCCACAACTACCACAAAAGACTCCAAGCTGTCATTGATGTTAGAGGGGGCAATACACGGTATTAAGAACTGGGGTATGTGAACTTTTGATCAGGGTCATTTGGATGTTTTTGGTTGTCATTAAGATTTAAAAAGAGAAAACACAGTAGTTTGACAATAAATGGCTTCACCCAACCAATAACCGTGAGTGGAGAAAAAGTTATCATTCATATTCTCTGAAACAAGGCCAAGAAAGGAAAAATTCTGCCGGGGTATGTAAACTTTTGAGCACAACTGTACATGTGAATATGTAGTGTGTGTATGTGCAGTGTGTGTGTTTGATGACATAGTTATATTTGAAAAAATGTTTCTTTTTTTCAAGAATAAATGTGGATTGTTGTGCATGAGGAAAACAATAAGACATCCCCTGAGAAACAACGAACCCATCTCTCACAGCAAAAAACTATAGACCCTGTGTTATTTTTGAGGAAACATGGTGCAAACTGTTAAAATTCAGTCAAATCCTCCTTTCTCCATAGTGGAGATTTCTGCCATGCTCAGTGAGGACATACCCTGAAGACTTTCACAGACAAATTCATTTTTCTGGCATGTTGATAACAGATAACTTATAGTAAAAGCAGTGTGGACATGTAACCATCTATGTGGTCACATTCTGCTTATGGAGAAGGTCCTAGAGATGAGCAGACCAGCGCTGGATATAGATACGATGGAGATGTCCTACCTGGTACATACTCCATGACCATGCACAGATGACGTGTAGTTGGAAAGGAGCACAACATGGAGGCCACGAAGGGACAATCTGCGAATGTTAGGATGTCCCTCTCTAGAAAGGCCCGTTCAAGTCTTACTGGATCTTTCAGCTTCTGCTTGTCCAGTTTCTTCATGGCGTATAACTGTTTGGAGTCTTTTTGGCGCACTAAGTGGACGGTTCTGAAGAGGAAGAAAATCGGTGGTTTATAATGTATTCTTACTAACAGTCTGTCTATAGACCTCATCACATCTCCTGTACTAATGGTGAATACTAGATATGCTGCCATCGCTACATAGATGATCTCCACTGGGAGGTCCTCATCCATGCCCCATCGTAAATGAACTGAATAATGACAATTAGATGTGCACAGAAGAGATGAGAGAATTAATTACAGTGAAATAGAATTCTACTCATATTTTACAAAGATCTGTATTCACCAAAATGGCGATTTTATTTTGTAATTTGCTTCCTCATGGATTCAGCAAAATGATGAGCAAGTGAACACTATTTTCTAAACCTTAAAAGGCCTTCAAAATGTTAAAAAAACACATTCTTATCCTCACCTCTCCGGCCCCTCTGCCTCAACTGCCTGGTCCGCACTTTCAAATCTCTGCTGCCAGTGCAGAAGTCCAAACATGTCTAAGGCTGAGACAGGACTTCTGGCATTGAGGAGGTCTAGGAGGATTCTGCACAAACGCATGAAAGGTCACGGTGTCGTGGCGTTGGGAACCTTCATGAGCTTGCATAGAATCCTCCTGAAGTTCCTCAAAACTAGAAGTTCTGGCCCAGCGTGAGCAGCGGCAATCTGAAGATGTGGTGAGGACTGGACGGATGTTGGTAAAAAGCAGAGGGGTCGGAGAGGTGAACAGTGAGGTCAGTATAAGTCTATTGTCCACTTTTTACATCTTACATTTATTAGGCTCTGGGGTCTGGAGAGAACCCAGACCATAACAAAAGACATTCAATTCGTGAATCACATTTCCCAGGAAAGTCTGCATGAACAGGCGAATGTGAATTATGCCAGATCCGCTCTTCTCTAGAGAACAGGGATGTGGACCCCAATAATTCCTCTATGGTAACACTGTACGGGCACAGAGACAGAGGGATCGTCATAAGGAGCCCTAGAAAACATATATTATGCCGACATCAAGCTCACCCAAAAGCTCCACAGCTGAACTGTTTGATCTGTTTGTAGTCGCTCTTACAAGGATTTCTCCCTGGGTTCAATGATCCGATCAAGGCCTAGAAATAATAAGAAATGGCATTAAAGCATAAAATCTGCAGAAAGATAAAATCTGTGGATGCAGGAACTTCTCCTGTATATTATGTGGACGTGATACAAGCCAGACCCCCACAGACACCATTATATATAGGGGATATCCCCCATACACAGACATCACTGTACTGCAGGGGAGGAGACGGGAGATCACACAGCGGGGGCAGGAATAATAATGCCGCCATCACACACAATAGATCTGATCTACAAGAAGAATAGGGATATCCCCTCGTCATATGGGGGATAATATCATATGTGTAATTCACCCCCGTTACCTGATGGTACACAGACATCTCCGCTGATACTTACACTGACAGATTCCTGGACCTCGGGGGTCTCACATATTCCACCGTCAGTAATTGGTGGCACAGATATTCCTATAATAATGAGGAAACGTTTTGTATTAGACGATATCAGTACATAATATATAACATCCATATTAAGAAGGAGATGAGACGGGCTCTGTACACGGTGTAATACTGGTATATGGGATTCTGCACACAACGTATATATTTATGGCTCCTCCATAGATGGATATTCTGGACCATAAATGGCCATTGTTCAGGATCTGATTCATCCTAGAACAATTACATGATCGGGGACCTAGGAGCCTCCTTGTACATGATAAAGAAGAGCACAGAGGAGAGAAGCAGAATTACCTGCGCCCCCTCCATTATAGTCTATAAGGGGCTCCGGAGCCATCACCGGCCTCATACAGAGGATGGAGAGTAAATCTACATGTTCTCTGCCGTTCTCTATAATATCTCGATATGTGAATGTAAGAATATTAGATGATTGCTCACCTTCCATCAGATCAGTGTTCAGCCCCTGCTGACTGGTATTAGGGTCCGGGATAGTCAGGTTTTCCCCCTCTTCGGAGTCACCTTCTGATGTTTCCTGATGGGTTTAATATGTGCAATTAATATAACATTTCACAAATACTAAATTACCGTATACAGTCCATCCTCGACTTATGAACTTCTGACTTACAAATGACTCCAAGATACAAAGGGTTGATGTTGAAAAAAAAGCTAATATTCACCCTCCAGTCCTTTCCACTGTCATGTGCCATTTCTCTGGTCTCTTTACTATAGTCTAGGACTTCCGGCCGCATTCAGGACCCAGAGGTCACTGTTCATCATAAGGTCATAAGGATGAGGCTGGAAGTCCTGCTCCATAGTGAAGAGGCTGGAAATGTGGTGCACTATGATGGAAAAAGGAGGACCGGGTGGCGGGCAGCGAGCAAAAAATTATTGTTTTTTTTTACCCTGTTTTAACTTATATACAAATTTGGGTTACAAACAAACCTATAGGATTTATCTAGTTTGTGACAAGGGGACGACCTGTACATAAGTCAGGAAGTACTAAACTAGGACCTAGGGAATAAGCTCAGTATTGGACGGACTATGCATAAGGGAGGAAGTACTAAACCTGGATCTACGGGACAATCTCAGTATTGGATGGACCATACACGGCCGCTCCCTCCAGAAAATCCACATGAATTTGTAAGGGACTTGTATCTACAGCTGTTTTCTAATAACTTCTATTATCAGAACTGCAGCATTTACAAGATGGAAGATTGTGATGATGGAGTGAGACAGAGACGGAAACACAACCTCTGCAGCCGTAGAGACAGGCGGCCATAGAATATCCTGCACCTCTGACATCATAAATCTGCCCCTCTGCTGTATGTCGGCTAATCTGGAGAAGATCAGACCAGGACGTGTGATATAGAAGGTGATGGATCCTTACCAGACGCTCCAGTGAGCCGGCCAGACGCTCCAGTACATACAGGACATTTTGGGCCAGTTGTATAATAAAGGCCAATTCTCCACTTGAGGATTTTTCTTCAGACTATAAAGATGGAAAGAAATAGAAAGGGAAAATCATGAGAGAACATGGAGGAGGCCGGTTATGCCACCACTTTACTCCTGCGATCTACTTTACAATTACTACATATCTGGTGACTTGGTGCCAGTTGTCTATAATATAATCAGGGATGTGTCCGTCTGTCCGAAGCCTCTATAGACTGCGCCTGCACAGTCTGGCCCCAGACAGAAGAATGCATCCAGCCATTACAGGTGACAGATAAGATGAGTATATGGCACTGGAGATCGCAGTATGCGTAGGCACTGAAGGCATACTGCGTTCAGAGCCTACGCATACCTAGGCCGGGGGAGGAATGCAACGTCGGAATCGGCGCTTGTGCATAGCGCGCTATCTGGCACCATTTTAGTGAAAGCAGATTTGCAGTGTGTCTTCAATAAAATGACACTGGACAGCGCTGTATGCGCACGCGAGTACTCTGGCGCCTTTTTGTTGAATACATGCGGTAAATGTGTCTTCACTAAAATGGAAATAAAGAAATCACTGCACACCCTAAAGTGGTGCTCAAGAAGGGACCGTGCCCTGTCACATGTAAAAATAGCCTTGGCACTTCAACGCCGGAGGCAACACAGACCATCAGAGAGTAACCCGGTCCCAGACTCGCCCCGCCTGGTGGTAAATATTTCCTCTAAGACTCTTAATATGGCCCAACTATCGGTCCTACAAAAAGGACTTTCTTTCAGTCCCACAACTAGGTATAATACCTTCAGACTCGAAATGGAGTTACAACGTTTCTATCGTTCACTAAGGTTGAAAGTGCACTTTGACCAGACTGGCGTCACACCTCCGCTCCCCAACCCTTTGGTTAGGGCGGTCATCACTTCCAAAGATTTGGGCTTATACACCAAGAGTACCTATAGACCCCCTCGGGGCTCTCATGCCCTCGAAACATTTATCGGATTTGTCAACTCGGCCTTTAGGGATTTACGCTCTAAGGCTGACGAGGGTAAACTCCATTATGCACCTAACCTGACTGCCCTCGATTTCCAAGCCCTTAATAGTCTTCGTGAGGACCATGACCTAGTTATTAAACCAGCTGACAAAGGGGGCGCCATAGTCGTTATGGACAGGGCCCTATACACTAATGAAGTTGAGCGTCAACTTCGTGACAAGACCACATACCGACAACTTCCCCAAGATCCTACCTCCCAGTTTCAAACTCTTATTCGTGACACCATTGACCGACATATTAGAGCTGGGACGATTGATATTAAAACAGGTGAATATCTCACCAAAACACATCCCATCACCCCTGTTCTATATGTCCTACCCAAAATACATAAAAACTTGACTGAACCCCCAGGGCGCCCTATCGTGGCCTCTACTGATTCGCTCCTTTCTCCCCTCTCGATTTTTGTAGAAAGAATCATTACCCCACTCATACAGAAAAATACCTCTTTTCTGTTAGATACAGGCTCATTCCTCAACATCCTTGCAGATCTTAAACATGTTCCACCTTCCGCATGGTTAGTTTCCTTTGACGTTAAGGATCTCTACACCTCCATCCCGCACGACCAGGGTATACATGCTGTCAGAACACTTTTACTTGAGGCCCAGACCAATCATCAGATTGTTGACCTAGTTATAGATTTACTATCTTTAATACTCAAGAACAACTACTTTATGTTCCAAGATAGATATTTTTTACAAACTAAGGGCACGGCTATGGGTTCTAATGTTGCGCCACCCTATGCCAACTGCTATATGGCGACATTTGAAACACAGATCGTCTATACTCACCCTCTCTTCCGGTCACACTCTATGATTTGGAAAAGGTATATAGATGATATCTTTTGTATTTGGGACGGCCCCCTGTCCTCCCTTGAGACATTCTTCGCTGATCTCAATGTTGCATGGCCTGACTTGAAATTTACCATGACCCATGATCTAAACCAAATTAGTTACCTAGATACATTAGTCATCAAGAACGATACTGGCTCTCTTTCCACAGATCTATATACCAAACCTACAGATCGGAATAGCCTCCTCCACTACTCCAGCAATCATCCTGTACACATTAAAAAATCCGTTCCCCGGTCTCAATTCAAAAGGGTTGAGCGTATTGTATCTAACCCCGACACCCGTAAATTAAGGCTACAAGAAATGCATCAGAAATTCACGGAAAGGGGCTACCCTTCCCCCTCCCTACAGCCCTCCAGGGCTGCTTCTCAGGATACACGTCCTGACAATTCAAATCGCATCCCCTTTGTACACACCTTTCACCCGTTTGCCTATATACTCCACAAGACCATCCGTAAACATTGGAATATCTTACGTACGGGCTACCCATCCATCACTAGCTTCCGCTATCCATTCATGCCCTGTTTTAAACGAGCCCCCAACCTCAGAGATTCACTTATCCGTGCCGATATTGGCACAAATCGACCCACATCCACACAACGTTTCCTACAGAACCCCAAAATGGGTACTTTCCCATGTCTACAGTGTAGACAATGTAATAATGTCTTGAAAGGTAACCTCATACACCATCCCCATTCTGGACGAAAATACCACGTCAAAGGTTTCTTTACCTGTGAGAGCTCATATGTGGTATATTTAATTAAATGCCCGTGTGGACTTCTCTATGTGGGCGAAACTACTCAACCAATACGTGACAGAATTTCCAAACATAAGTCCACAATCCGTTGCAAGAACCTTCTCTTGCCAATACCCCACCACTTCATATCCACAGGCCACAACATCTCCCAACTTAGGTTTCAGGTGCTTGAACAGATCCCACCACCCCGACGGGGTGGCGATAGGATCCGCCTCCTTAAGCAACGTGAGGCGTTTTGGATCCATAGATTAGATTCCCTCTCCCCAAGGGGCTTAAATAGAGATTATGACCTTATGTCCTTTATCTAGGGTCTCACCCGGCAGTATCCTATCAGGATTTATAGGCTTCTTTTCCCATCTGATCTCTTTTACGATGCTTTACCATCCAATTGTCTGACACTCATTCATAAGATGTTGTTATATTGTAATTTTTCTATGTTTCCAACCATTTACTGTCTTACTACTATGTTTATGCCGTTCCACCTGATTGACATGTATCGTTTCCTTTTTTACAGATTTGCCTGTTGCCTGGTCCTCCCCCGTCTCCCCCTCCTGCTCCTGTACCTCTCCAAACATTGATTCGAGCGGTTTACACAACGTTACTAGCCTTGCGCCGCACAACCCCGTGTGGAACGCAAGCTTTAGCATAATGGAACGCACACGTGACCTGTTTCCCGGTCACTTCCGGTCACGTGTCTCTATTCACTTCCGGACATGCGCTATCACAGAATGTAACGCTCGCACGGATGATTGGCTCTCCAATCATCGTCCTCCACATTTAAAAGGCCCCCTTTTCCCGCTCTAGGCCACAGCAACTAGCGGTGGATGCCACGCTGCCGGTCCGGTGTTCCCACGAGCTTCCCAGCAGGTACTTGCCCAGGTCCTTTTCTGGCCATGTTATTTTTGATTTGTGCTCACACAGTTTATTGCTCTGCCTCCTACTGAGTCTTTAACCCAGTATTACACATATTTGCTATTCTCCTCCAGGCTGTCCTAGTAGACTCCTCCAGCTTATCCTCCCTTACACCATTGACACAGCATACGGGTAGGTCCTATGCTTTACATGGCTGCCCCCTCCTCTTCCTCCCTCCTTTTGTGTTTCCCTCTATTTTGTCAGTCCATCACCTTATACCCCATTGCCCCTCCCCTCCGTTGTTGTGTAACCTTGTATGTTTTTTGCATATGTTTATATGCGGCTTTTTTGAACAGAGATTTTCTTTACTCTTTTGTTTATGTTTTCTTTATTTGTCCATTTTTTAGTCAACTGAAGAAGGTCGTATAGACCGAAACGTTAACGTATGTTTACTGTATATTAATTTGGACTGTAATAAATTTTCTCAAATCGAACTTTTTGGAGTGCCAAGGCTATTTTTACATTCACTAAAATGGAGCCAGATTCCGATTGTCATTTCAGTAAAATAACACAGGTGACGCGCTTCCGGGGAGCGATGGAAAGGTGAGTAGGATGGGTAGCACATAACAGGATGGGGGAGCAAGATGGGGGAGCACAAAACAGGATGGGGGAGCACATAACAGGATTGTGGAGCACATAACAGGATGGGGTGCACATAATAGGATGGAAGAGCACATAACAGGATGGGGGCAGCACATAGTATAAGGGCAGCACATAACAGGATGGGGAGCACATAACAGGATGGGGGAGCACATAACAGGATGGGGAGCACTTAACAGGATGGGGGCAGCACATAGGATAGGGGCAGCACATAACAGGATGGGGAGCACATAACAGGATGGGGGAGCACATAACAGGATGAGGGCAGCACATAACAGGATGGGGGAGCACATAACAGGATGGGGAGCACATAACAGGATGGGGGGGCAGGATGGTGGAGCACATAACAGGATGGCAGAGCACATAACAGGATGGGGAGCACATAACAGGATGGGGGAGCACATAACAGGATGGGGGAGCATGGACCAGAATGGGGGCAGCACATAACAGGATGGAGGAGCACATAACAGGATGGGGGAGCACATAACAGGATAGGGAAGCATATACCAGGATGGGGGAGCATATACCAGGATGGGGAAGCAGGATGGGGGAGCATGGACCAGGATGGGGGAGCATGGACGAGGATGGGGGAGCATGGACCAGGATGGGGGATCATGAACCAGGATAGGGGACCATATACCAGTAACAAATGCTCCCCACCCGGGCGTAGAATGGGTTCAATAGCTAGTATACTATATTACTGTCGGCCTAAAGAACAATTTTATGTGAATAAACTTATATTCCATCATTATTACTTTTATATGTTTTGTGCAGATTTCTGCTACTTACCTGTTGCACCAATGTCCTGATGTTCTTCTGTAAATGCTCAAGATATGCTGAGCTCATACGACCTTGCTGGTATTTGGTCAGGCAGTCTCTCACTAGCTCCATAACCAGCCGGTAAGTGAAGCTGAGGACGCCATCGGGTAGTGGTAGCACAATGTCAGGGGCATAGGTGGTAAGAATCCCCTGCAGCAGTGCTAACACCTGAAAATTGTCTGAAGGAATTTCAGACATTTCAAATAAATCCAAATCGCAGTCAGTAAATCACTAGCTATGTAGTTAATCACCAACAACAATGACACCGGAATGTCAAAGTGACACTGTAGCTGTAAACACTGGCACAAGTATTGTTGGTGCATTATGATGTCATAATAGCAGTGATATCATCATGGAATGTTGAGATGTTACCTTATATGGAGCTTCTCTCCATAAAAGTAAGTTGCCTAGCAACACAAGCAGCATCATCACAGGCTGAGCATCAGTACCAGGTGCAGGCATGGAGGAAAGACCTGTGGGGGCTTTACTCCTCTGACCAGCGGGGGTGATTTTTATGTTTTAAATTCAATCATTTACATCTGTTCTACATAATAAAAAATATATAATTTCTATAAGAAATCCAGATTCAGATGCTAAAAGAAGTATATTTACTGGTGGATCAGAGACTGCAGCTCAGAGGCCCACACCTCCCCCCACATCCGCTTCCCAAGATAGGGGTCTGTGCACAGCTCTCCGCAGCAGCCAGCAGCCAGGCAGCATTATGTGGTGAGTATGGCAGCGCTGCAGTGCTGAAATCAGCAGGTCTGCGGCAGCACGGTATGGCATAGTGCACCTGGGACCTATGGAATCTTCAAGGGTTTGTTCAGCGCCGCGTACTTCCATACTGGGAAGTGAACAGCGCTGATGACATCACATCTACAGATACATGATGGGACGGTGTAAGTGTGGCCGCCATCATGCCTGTGACTTGGTAGGTTCCTCAGACGGCAGCTCACTCACCTCCCAATGTGGAAGGAAGCGGCCGGAAAATCCTTTTAGTCTATAAAAAAAATTAAGATTCCACCAATTCTTGCAGACAATTTTTTTTGTTCTTCTCACCTCACAAAAAAAAACAAATGATGAAAACATCTCATGTACCGCGCACTGTTACCCATAAATATTGTAGCTCGTTCCATTGAGCTCTTGGTCAAATCTAAACAGAAAAATGAAAGTTATGGGTCAATGATTAAAAAAGCAAAATAAACTGGATATCTGTGTAATTGTATCAACCTGCAGAATAAAGTTAATTTGTCTACAGTGAGCGGCAAAAAAGAAGGAAAATAAAAAAGTGATGGAAGATTTATTTATTTATTCATCGTCACTCATATCATACCATTAAAAAAGAAAGAAACTGTAGTGGTGGTGAATTCTGATGTCATAATAGGGGTGATGTCATCATGGAATCTTGTGAGGGAATCTTATATGGAGCTTCTCACCTTATAAGGAAGTTGCCTAGCAACAGTGAAGATGGTAAAACCATAGGGTGAGCATCAGTGCTTGTATGTAAGAGGGAGCTGTGGGCACCGGGCTCTTCTCATCAGTGAGGGGATTTATAAATATATTTATTAATATCTGTATACACAATAAAAATCATAATTACGTATTTATAAGAAATCCGGATTCAGGATCTAAAAGAAGTATCTTTATCTGGGGGGTCCAGGGAATGAAGATCAGAAGCCCACGCCTCACCACCCCCCAACTTCCCAAGATGGGGGTCTCTATTACAAATATAACCCTGCCTGACATTTGAGAAAATCTAAATTTTGTTAATTATTACTAATTTTTATTACGAAACAGAAAAAAGAGTCGGAATCAGGAGAATTCAGGGATGTTTAGATATTTAGCTCAAATTTTGAGTAGGTGACAGATCCTCTATAATCTTGGTGAATAAAACACTAGTCCTAATAAATCTCCTCCTACGTTCTCCGATCACCACCATATTTGTATTCCAAGAGCCTCAAAGCACCGGAAAGAGCAAGTAACTGAGGAATCAGGCGCATTCTAATCTGTAACCATGGAGACACATAGGCTGCATAAGAGCTGTATATGACACGCCCCCTGGGCCATGTTCAAGGGATTACCCGGAGCCGGATCTGGATAGGGGTAGTAGTCCTTGTGGCGGTGACCCGGTCCGTGCCCAGGGTGTCAAACTAAGTGGCAGTCTATGGCAGTAGATGTTAATTTGATCGACTACGCCACCCGTTGAGTACGCCGCCGCTGCAGAGCAGTCCGCTGAGGCCGGTGGTATATGTGCAGCAGTGATGGTATAACCCCCAACGGGAGGGGTATGGCCTCAGGGCAGCAGGTGTGGATGATAGGTGTAGTTATGTTGTAGAAAGGAGAGTCAGAGACTTGAGGTGCAGTTTCAGGGTTTTTACTCACGGTTGTTCTCTCAGTCACTCTGGCCTTGAGTGACCACCCGAGCCATGCTGCGTCCACCAGGTCCTGGACTCGGCTAACCCCCAGGCAGTTCTGGAGCGTGGTCCTGAGCTCCCTTTCTCTCTCTCTGTCTCTGGCCATTCCCACCAGGGATCCACCTTTGGCCGGCTCCCTCGGGTCTCTTGGTGGTCAAACCTCCTCTGGGTTCCCTGACCCTATGCTTGGTGTGCCTTTCTGGTGGATTTGGTGAGGGTCGTGGCAAATCTTGACCACGACCTCCGGTTCCTGGCTGAGGATAAGTGGCCTCCACCAGTTCGGGTTCCGGTACCCGTGTCCGCCAACCCTTCACCCTTTTTGGTCTGATTCTGGGTTCTTAGGGTTCCTTCTGACTCTGCTTCTCTGGGCCTTTCTTCCTCCTCTCTCTCTTCAATGCAGGCTTGGCCCTGGAGCTGGGCCCAGCCGGAGCCACAGCTCCCTGTCAGCCCTCCTGGCTGAGCTCCCCTGCTAAAAAGACCCTGTCCTAAGATGGTGCCCACCTTATATACTCCCTCTATGTGTGAGCCCAGGTGACTAGCACCCAATGAGCTCCTAGCTTTACCCAGAGTACTCCCCCTATCTGCCCCTACACTACTGGGATGTTCCACCCCCCTCCCACTCCAGCCAGGGACAGACGCTGTAGTACCTGCACATATACTTGGTGGGAGTACCGTTGTTCTGTCCCCCGGAAATGGGATGTATGTAGTGCATGCAGCCTACTGAGCTCAGTTCCACACTCCATCCTTACCCGGGAGTGGAATACCACACCTCTGGCTTGAGGTGTAATACCCCTGTAGCAGCCGAGTCCTCAGGGTGCTACATATACACTACACAAGATTTACAAATTTGTTTCATTTTTTATTTTAAGGAACCAAGAAAAAAAAATACTGTAAAAGATCTTCTAACAACGAGAAATGATTCCAGGATTGTCTTTCCACTATATATACAGTATATACTCACAACACAAAGGTTAACTAATAGTTTTAATGATTTTCTGTAATAAATATTTGTATAAATATGAGAAACATTTATATAAAAATACAACAAATAATAATAAAAATTTCAATTATAAAACAAGAAATACGTCTTATAATAATATTACTCAGCGATTTATAAAAATAACAAAATTCTTGTCGCTGCTGCTCCTGACGACCAATCAGATTTCTGCCGTTTTGCCTCTTGCAGTGCGGAATCGATGGCTGGAATCTGACTGGTTGCTACGGGCAACACTTTCATTATTCTCTACACTGTTTGTATAAATAATCCTTAAACTCTCGTTGCCGATAGCAACCGATTAGAATTCAGCTTTTACATTTGTAATTTACACAAGAAAAATAAACGTGATTTCTGATTGGTCGCTAGGGGTAACAAAGACGCTACATGACAGCTGAGGCTCCGTGACAATGGCGTCTGTTACTCCAGGTACTGGATGATGGGCCGGACACAGGTGCAGCCCACCGTCACCAGCTGCTTCTCCAGCCTATAGGTGGGGACACATCCTCTCATCTCACCACGCAGGACCAGGATCTCCTGTCTGATGGGGACTGAGTTCATGCTGAGGTCCACATGACCCTCCGGGTCCAAACATCCGCGGTGGAGACATCGGGCCTCGCTGATGACCGCAGGGAATCTGTTATTGTCCACATTAGAGCTGGTGGAAGGAGATGAGAGAAATCAGGACACAGCAGTAACCATGTTTAGTCCCCCATACTCCGGCCTGCTGACCCCTATATATCATTATTATTATTTCTGCCATTACTCCATGTACATTCACCTGTATTCCCATGGAGAGATGGAGCGGCTCCTCACACTGTCCGCCATTACTTGTGCAGAACTCCGACTTCCGACCTTCATATCCACCTTCACACGTGGAGGAAATGTGGTGTCCGGTGTGAAGAGACATCCCCCGCCGGACACTAGAGGGGCCTCCCAGCCATCAGCGCCAGGGACCTGCTCTTCTCTTCCATGGACACAAGAGATGAAGATCAGAAGAAGCAAAGTGGAGAAAACCTGAGGACAGAAGATGTCACACATGTGATAGGGGACATTGTGGAAGTGTCAACATTATGTAGTGATATAAGTAAGGGTTAAATAATGGATCAATAATATACACTAATAATATTCATACTCGTATGGACTTATCCCAAAGATATGCAACAGCGCTCAAGCCAAGAGCAACCAGATATGACTATATAACACATATAAGAAAGTCCAACATTCTAAGTGGAATTCATTCAACAATCTATTATACTAGCTATTGAACCCGTTCTAAGCCCGGGTGGCGAGCATTTTTATTGATATATGGTCTCCTATATATCGTATGAGTATGTGTGCCCCCCTCCTGGTATTTGTGCTGCCCCCATCCTGTCCCCACGATCCTATCCTGGTATGCATGGCACACCTCAACCCCAATCCTGGTATGCATGGCACCCCTCATCCCCAATCCTGGTATGCATGGCACTCCTCACCCCCAATCCTGGTATGCATGACACCGCTTACCCCAATCCTGGTATGCGTGGCTCTCCTCATCCCCCATTCTGGTATGCATGGCACCCCTCATCCCCAATCCTGGTATGCATGGCCCCCTCATCCCCAATCCTGGTATGCATGGCCCCCCTCATCCCCAATCCTGGTGTGCATGGCACCCCTCATCCCCAATCCTGCTATGAATGGCACCCCTCATCCCCCAATACTGGTATGCATGGCAACCCTCATCCCCCAATCCTGGTATGCATGGTACCCCTCATCCAGCTATCCTGGTATGCATGGCACCCCTCAACCCCAATCCTGGTATGCATAGTACCCCTCACCCCCCAATCCTGGTATGCATGGCACCCCTCATGCCCAATCCTGGTATGCATGGCCCCCCCATCCCCAATCCTGGTATGCCTGGCCCCCCTCTTCCCCAATCCTGGTATGCATGGCACCCCTCATCCACAATCCTGGTATGCATGGCCCCCCTCATCCCCCAATCCTGGTATGCATGGCAACCCTCATCCCCCAATCCTGGTATGCATGGTACCCCTCATCCCCCTATCCTGGTATGCATGGCACCCCTCAACCCCAATCCTGGTATGCATAGTACCCCTCACCCCCCAATCCTGGTATGCATGGCACCCCTCAACCCCAATCCCGGTATGCATCGCACCCCTCATGCCCAATCTTGGTATGCATGGCACCCCTCATGCCCAATCCTGGTATGCATGGCACCCCTCATGCCCAATCCTGGTATGCATGGCACCCCTCATCCCCAATCCCGAGATGCATGGCACCCCTCATCCCCAATCCCGGTATGCATGGCACCCCTCATCCCCAATCCCGGTATGTATGGCACCCCTCATTCCCAATCCTGGTATGAATGCCACTCTTCATCCCAATCCTGGTATGCATGGGCCCCTCATCCCCAATAATGTTATACATGGTACACCTTATCCCTATCCTGGCATACATGGTACCCCTCATCCCTCTCCTGGTATGTATGGTACCCCTCATCCTGGTGTGCTTGGTACCCCTCATCCCAATTCAGGTATGTATGGCATCCTCATCCCAGAAACCTGGTATGCATGGCACCCAATCCCTCATCCTAGAATGCATGGTACCCCTCATCCTTATCCTGGTATGCAAGATACCCCTCATCCTGGTACGCATGGCACCCCATACCTCATCCTGGTATGCATGGTACCCCGCATTCCTATCCTAGCATGCTTGGTACCCCTCATCCCTATTCTGGTATGCATGGCACCCCTCACCCCCCCAATCCTGGTATGCATGGTCCCCTCACCCCCCAATCCTGGTTTTCATGGTCCCCTCACCCCCCAATCCTAGTATGCATGGTCCCCTCAACCCCCAATCCTGGCATGCATGGACCCCTCACCTCCCAATCCTGGTATGCATGGGCCACTCATCCCCCAATAATGGTATGTGTGGTAGCCCTCATCCTGGTATGCATAGTCCCCTCACCCCCCAATCCTGGTATGTGTGGTACCCCTCACCTCCCAATACTGGTATGTATGGTTTCCTCACCCATCAATCCTATCATGCATGGTCCCCTCACCCCCCAATCCTGGTATGTGTGGTACCCATCACCCCCCAATCCTGGTATGCATGGTCCCCTCACCCCCCAATCCTGGTATGTGTGGTACCCCTCACCCCCCAATCATGGTATGCATGGTCCCCTCACCACCCAATTCTGGTATGTGTGGTACCCCTCATCCTGGTATGCATGATCCCCTCGCCCCACAATCCTGGAATGCATGGTCCCCTCACCCCGAATCCTGGTATGTGTGGCCCCCTCATCCCTTTCACACTGTACACACATACAAAAAAAATAAACAGTTATACTCACCTTTCTTCTCTGTGCTCCAGCGCTGCTGCGTCCTGTTTTGCCGGGGGCCTGTGGAGGAGTGCGGCGCTGGAGCACCGCGCTGTCCGGCGCCATTTTGCTGAAGACACACTGCAAATGTGTCTTCAGTAAAATGGCGCCGGATAGCGCTATGCGCATGAGCCGATCCGATGCCTCACTCCTGCCCCGGACTTCGGCGAAAAGAGGCGCCGTGGCAACGCTTCCCCCAGTCAGGTAAGTATGTATGTATGGAGATCGCGGGATGCGTTCAGTTTCTACGCATACCGCAATCTCCGGCGCCATATACTCCTCTTATCTGTAACGGCTGGATGTATGATTCTGTTTGGAGCCAGACTGCGCATCGCGCATGCACAGTCTATCGAGGCTTTAGACAGAGACACGCATCGCAGGTTATATTATAGACTAGATATAGAACCCGTTCTACTCCCGGGTGGCGAGCATTTTTATTGGTATATGGTCTCCCAGGCTGGTATGTGCTGCACCCCTCCTGGTATTTGTGCTGCCCCAATCCTGTACCCGCCTTTCTATCCTGGTATGCATGGCACCCCTCATCCCTATCTTGGTATGCATGGCACCCCTCATCCCTATCCTGTAATGCATGGCACCCCTCATCCCTATCCTGGTATGCATGGCACCCCTCATCCCTATCATGGTATGCATGGCACCCCTCATCCCTATCCTGGTATGCATGGCACCCTTCATCCCTATCCTGTAATAGATGGCACCCTTCACCCCCCATCCTGTAATGTATGGCATCCTTCACCCCCAATCCTGGAAGGCATGGCACCCCTCATCCCCAATAGTGGTATGCCTGGCACCAGTCATTCCCACTCCTGGTATGTGTGGTACTCCTCATCCCTATCCTGGTATGTATGGTATCCCTCATCCTGGTATGCATGGCACCCCTCACCCCCAATCCTGGTATGCAGAGCACCGCTCACCCCCAATCCTGGTATGCATGGCACCCCTCAACTCCAATCCTGGAAGTCATGGCATCCCTCATCCCCAATCCTGGTATGCGTGGCACCCCTCATCCCCAATCCTAGTATGTGTGGTACTCCTCATCCCAATCCTGGTATGCAGGGTACCCCATCCCTCATCCTTATCCTGATACGTATGGTATCCCTCATCCTTGCATGCATGGGTCCCTCACCCACATCCTGGTATGCATGGCACTCCTCACCCACATCCTGGTATGCATGGCATCCCTTACTCCCATCCTGGTATGCATGGCACTCCTCATCCCTATGCTGGTATGCATGGCCCCTCATCCGAATCCTGGTATGCATGGCACCCCTCATCCCCAATCCTGGTATGCATGGCATCCCTCATCCCCAATCCTGGTATGCATGGCACCCCTCATCCCCAATCCTGCTATGCATGGCACCCTTCATCCCCAATCCTGGTATGCATGGCACCCCTCACCCCCCAATCCTGGTATGCATGGCTCCCTCATCCCCAATCCTTTTATGCATGGCCCCCTCTTCCCCAATTCTGGTATGCATGGTAACCCTCATGCAAAATCCTGGTATGCATGGCTCCCACATCCCCAGTCCTGGGTATGCATGACTCACTCATCCCCAATCCTGGTATGCATGGCTCCCTCATCCCCAATCCTGGTATGCATGGCATCCCTCATCCCCAATCCTGGGAAGCATGGCACCCCTCATCCCCAATCCTGTTATGCATGTTACCCCTCATCCCCAATCCTGTTATGCATGGCACCACTCATCCCCAATTTGGTATGCATGGCTCCCTCATCCTCAATCCTGGAATGCATGTCATCCCTCATCCCCAATCCTGGTATGCATGGCACCCCTAAGCCCCAATCCTGTTATGCATGGCACCACTCATCCTCAATCCTGGTATGCATGCCATCCCTCATCCCTAATCCTGGTATGCATGGCACCTCTCTTCCCAATCCTGGTATGCATGGCACCCTTCATCCCCAATCCTGGTATGCATGGCATCCCTCACCCCCCAATTCTGGTATGCATGGCTCCCTCATCCCCAATCCTGGGAAGCATGGCACCCCTCATCCCCAATCCTGTTATGCATGTTACCCCTCATCCCCAATCCTGTTATGCATGGCACCACTCATCCCCAATTTGGTATGCATGGCTCCCTCATCCTCAATCCTGGAATGCATGTCATCCCTCATCCCCAATCCTGGTATGCATGGCACCACTCATCCTCAATCCTGGTATGCATGGCTCCCTCACCCCCATCCTGGTATGCATGGCACTCCTCATCCCTATTGTTATGCACACGCCCGGGCTAAGCGGCGTGTGCGTGTGATTGTAGTGATTCCACTGGACCGTGCCGGAGAGTGAATGCCTGGAGGGGCGTGACTAAGTATTCACCCGATCCGACCAGGGTCGCACGACGGCATACGACGCCAGTGCACCAAGGAGGAACCGAGCAGAGGGACCAGGTGCTACTCCAGGACAGACCCCGGACACGGCTGTTGACCCACACAGGGGAATACAGGAACAGGCTGGTAGGCTGGCACATAGACTGGTGGGTATAGGCAGGCACGACTGGTATGCAGGCAGGCGGGTATGCAGGCAGGGGGGTAAAGGCAAGCACAGCTAGAGTGCAGACAGGGAGGCACTAGCAGGAAGGAACACAGGCGGGATAGGACCCAGTACACACCGGGACTCAGGAACAATACAGGCAGAGGGTTACAGGCAAGCACTGCTAGAGTGCAGACAAGGCTGAGCAGGGAGGACAGGGCTCTGTTCACACGGAACAGACAGGAAGGGAAAGACAGAGCCAGATACTCACACAGTACTTGCAGAGAAAACAAGCAGGAGTTAGGTACGAGTTCAGACTCTGCAGAAAAAGGAAGGGAACGGACATAGAGGCAAAACAGGTAAAGGACAGGAGAGTGGTCAGACTGGAACTGAGTGTACGGAGGAGACCGACACTGCAGCGGGATACAGGAGCGGGTCTGGGAATACGGCCCCCAGAGAGGCGGAACGAACAGGCAAGGAGCGTGTTCAGACAGGACAGACCAGAAACAGGAGCGGGACTAGGAAATCGGCCACTAGAAGGCGGAACGAACAGGTAAGGAGCGTGTTGAGACAGGACAGACAAGAGAACACAGAAAGGAGTCAGTTCAGACACGGGAACTAATACCGCAAAGCAGGAGACATACAGGACTTAGTTCAGACACGGGAACTAATACCGCAAAGCAGGAGACATACAGGACACAGTTCAGACACGGGAGCTGATACCGCAAAGCAGGAGACATACAGGACTTAGTTCAGACACGGGAACTAATACCGCAAAGCAGGAGAAATACAGGACTAAGTTCAGACAGGCCTGGAAATACAGCCTCCAGGAAAGGCAGACAAGGAAACAAAGACGGGACCTGGCACCTACAGAGTGCAAGCACACACTGAAGGAAAAACACTATGCTCAGGCACGGATAGAAGGGAGCTGCTGAGCTATATACCAAGTGTCAGACAGCAATAGGCTGAGGACGCACAAGGGGTGTGACCCACAGCAGGTACAAAAAGCAGGAAGTGATCGGGCGCCGCCCTTAAGCAGCAGAGACAGACACAAACAGACAGCATGGAGGGAAGCCAGAGAGACATTCCGGACAGGAGATCAAGTGCGCGCTCCTGCACAGTGGGAAATGGACCACTATGCAAGGACGCCGCCAGGTATGTTACAGTACCTCCCCCCTTACGCCCCCTCTTCTTCAGACCTGCCAGAATCTTCCGCAGGGAATTCGAGGACCAGTCGTTCACTGGGTTGGAGGGGGACAGAGACTTGAGGGTAATCTCTGCTTCGAGGTACATCTTGTCAAGCTCACAGGAAAAAATAGACGGGTTATCAGGTACATAATGAGGAAAAGTCACTGTCTCTTTGTTATCTGGTGGTACCCCGGAGGATTCAGGAAACAACTGGAAGTCCTCCGCCGGGTCAGAAGAGTGCAGAGGCTCAGAGAAAACAACTGCTTCAGAGTACACTAGGTCGGACTCACTGGAGGAAGCAGGCGAGGTATCGGGTACCGAGTATAGGAAAGTCTCTGTCCATTCACCACCAGGTGGCACCCCGAAGGGTTCTGAACACAACTGGAGGTCCTCCGCCTGGTCGGAGGGGTGTAGAGACTCGGGAGTAACCTCTGCTTCGGAGTACACTAGGTTGGACTCACTGGACGAAGCGAGCGAGGTATCAGGTACAGAGTATAGGAGAGTCTCTGTCCTTTCGTTACCAGGTAGCACCCCGAAGGGTTCAGGAGACAACTGGAGATCCTCCGCCTGGTCGGAGGGGTGTAGAGACTCGGAGGTAACTACCACTTTGGGGTACCCATTGTCAGGCTCACAGGACGAAGCGGACAAAGTATTGAGTACCGGGTGTAGAGAAGTCTCTCTCCATTTGTCATCGAGTGGTATCCCGGAGGATTCAGGAGGCAACAGGGGATCCTCCGCCAGGTAGTAGAGGTGCACAGACTCAGAGGTAACCACAGCTTTGGAGCATCCTTGGACATGCACACCGGTTAAAGAGAGAGAAGCATCTGATGCCGGGTGCAGGAAGTTCTCCTGTGTGGAGTCTGGATGGGCAGAAGTCTCTTCGGGCAGGAGAACTGGTGCACTACCCACGCACATTACCCATTGGGGTTTCTCCGGGATACAGGGAGATGAAGCTTCAGTAGGGACTTCAAGGTTGGGGTCAGGAGGTCTCAGGGAGGACAGACCCTGGCGTGACGGCTTGCCTCTACGTCTAGCACGTCTGGACTGCCTCTTGAGGTTGAGAGAAGTATTCCGGAAAGCGTAGTCACCCTGTGAGGATTCTGGGTGGGCAGTAGTCTCATTGGGCTGGAGGACTATTGCGCTACCCACACACATTACCCATCGGGGCTGCTCCGGGATATTGGGAGGTGAAGCTTCAGCAGGAGCCTCCGGGTTAGGATCATCGAAGACCATTAGAAAGGCCACCAGGAAGGCCATTAGGTCCCGGAGGATCGGATCCTGTGTTTCATATAGGGGGTTGATCCATTCCAAGGCATCACCCGCCAGGTAAGACATCATAAAGGCCACTTTAGCCCAATCGGAAGGAAAGTAGAGAGGGTAGGCCTTAAAGTGTAGCATGCATTGCTCCACAAATGCACGACACTGTCTTGGATCCCCATAGTAACGTGGCGGATCCGCAGGAACGAGGGCTGATAGATCCATCTGGACGGGTGCGTAACTCGCCTGGAACTCAGCTAAAGGGGGAAAAAAATTTATTTATTTTATTTTAATGCATGTATTCGCTGGAAAAACTTCTCAAAGAGCGAAGGCCGTGGGGCTCAACGGGAACCATGGCCTGAGCATGCTGTTATGCACACGCCCGGGCTAAGCGGCGTGTGCGTGTGATTGTAGTGATTCCACTGGACCGTGCCGGAGAGTGAATGCCTGGAGGGGCGTGACTAAGTATTCACCCGATCCGACCAGGGTCGCACGACGGCATACGACGCCAGTGCACCAAGGAGGAACCGAGCAGAGGGACCAGGTGCTACTCCAGGACAGACCCCGGACACGGCTGTTGACCCACACAGGGGAATACAGGAACAGGCTGGTAGGCTGGCACACAGACTGGTGGGTATAGGCAGGCACGACTGGTATGCAGGCAGGCGGGTATGCAGGCAGGGGGGTAAAGGCAAGCACAGCTAGAGTGCAGACAGGGAGGCACTAGCAGGAAGGAACACAGGCAGGATAGGACCCAGTACACACCGGGACTCAGGAACAATACAGGCAGAGGGTTACAGGCAAGCACTGCTAGAGTGCAGACAAGGCTGAGCAGGGAGGACAGGGCTCTGTTCACACGGAACAGACAGGAAGGGAAAGACAGAGCCAGATACTCACACAGTACTTGCAGAGAAAACAAGCAGGAGTTAGGTACGAGTTCAGACTCTGCAGAAAAAGGAAGGGAACGGACATGGAGGCAAAACAGGTAAAGGACAGGAGAGTGGTCAGACTGGAACTGAGTGTACGGAGGAGACCGACACTGCAGCGGGATACAGGAGCGGGTCTGGGAATACGGCCCCCAGAGAGGCGGAACGAACAGGCAAGGAGCGTGTTCAGACAGGACAGACCAGAAACAGGAGCGGGACTAGGAAATCGGCCACTAGAAGGCGGAACGAACAGGCAAGGAGCGTGTTGAGACAGGACAGACAAGAGAACACAGAAAGGAGTCAGTTCAGACACGGGAACTAATACCGCAAAGCAGGAGACATACAGGACTTAGTTCAGACACGGGAACTAATACCGCAAAGCAGGAGACATACAGGACACAGTTCAGACACGGGAGCTGATACCGCAAAGCAGGAGACATACAGGACTTAGTTCAGACACGGGAACTAATACCGCAAAGCAGGAGAAATACAGGACTAAGTTCAGACAGGCCTGGAAATACAGCCTCCAGGAAAGGCAGACAAGGAAACAAAGACGGGACCTGGCACCTACAGAGTGCAAGCACACACTGAAGGAAAAACACTATGCTCAGGCAGGGATAGAAGGGAGCTGCTGAGCTATATACCAAGTGTCAGACAGCAATAGGCTGAGGACGCACAAGGGGTGTGACCCACAGCAGGTACAAAAAGCAGGAAGTGATCGGGCGCCGCCCTTAAGCAGCAGAGACAGACACAAACAGACAGCATGGAGGGAAGCCAGAGAGACATTCCGGACAGGAGATCAAGTGCGCGCTCCTGCACAGTGGGAAATGGACCACTATGCAAGGACGCCGCCAGGTATGTTACACCTATCCTGGTATGCATGGCCCCTCATCCGATTCCTGGTAAGCATGGCACCCCTCATCCCCAATCCTGGTATGCATGCCATCCCTCATCCCTAATCCTGGTATGCATGGCACCTCTCTTCCCCAATCCTGGTATGCATGGCACCCTTCATCCCCAATCCTGGTATGCATGGCATTCCTCACCCCCCAATTCTGGTATGCATGGCTCCCTCATCCCCAATCCTGGTATGCATGGCCCCCTCTTCCCCAGTCCTGGTATGCATGGCACCCCTCAACCCCAATCCTGGTATGCATGGCTCCCTCATCCCCAATTCTGGTATTCATGGTACCCCTCATCCCCAATCCTGGTATGCATGGCTCCGTCATCCACAATCCTGATATGCAAGGCACTCCTCATCCCTATCCTGGTATGCATGGCACTCCTCATCCCTATCCTGGTAAGCATGGGCCCCTCATCCCCAATCCTGGTATACATGGTACCCCTCATCACTATCCTGGTATGTATTGCACCCCTCATCCTCGTATGCATGGCACTCCATCACTCATCCTGGTATGCATGGTACCCCTCATCCCTATTCTGGTATGCATGGTACCCCTCATCCTGGTGTGCATGGCACCCCTCATCCCAATTCTGCTATGTATGGCCTCCTCATCCCAGAAACCTGGTATGCATGACACCCAATCCCTCATCCTAGTATGCATGGCACCCCTGATCCTTATCCTGGTATGCATGGTACCACTCATCCCTATTCTGGTATGCATGGTACCCCTCATCCTGGTATGCATGGCACCCCATCCCTCATCCTGGTATGCATGGCACCCCGCATTCCTATTCTGGTATGCATGGCACTCCTCATCCCCTAATCCTGGTATGCATGGTCCCCTCAACCCCCAATCCTGGTATGCATGGTCCTCTCACCCCCCAATGCTGGTATACATGGTCCCCTCACCCCCCAATCCTGATATGCATAGTCCCTTCACCCCCCAATCCTGGTATGTATGGTCCCCTCACCTCGCAATCCTGATATGCATTTTCCCTCACCCCCCAATCCTGGTATGCATGGCACCCCTCATCCCCAATCCTGTTATGCATGGCACCCCTCAACCCCAATCCGGTTATGCATGGCAATACTCATCCCCAATTTGGTATGCATGGCTCCCTCATCCTCAATCCTGGTATGCATGGCATCCCTCATCCCCAATCCTGGTATGCATGGCACCCCTAATCCCCAATCCTGTTATGCATGGCACCAATCATCCTCAATCCTGGTATGCATGGCTCCCTCACCCCCATCCTGGTATGCATGGCACTCCTCATGCCTATCCTGGTATGCATGGCCCCTCATCCGAATCCTGGTATGCATAGCATCCCTCATCCTCAATCCTGGTAAGCATGGCATCCCTCATCCCCAATCCTGGTCTGCATGGCCCCCTCTTCCCCAATGCTGGTATGCATGGCTCCCCTCAACCCCAATCGTGGTATGCATGGCTCCCACATCCCCAGTCCTGGTATGCGTGGCTCCCTCATCCCCAATCCTGGTATGCATGGCTCCATCATCCCCAATACTGGTATGCATGGCTCCCTCATCCCCAATCCTGGTATGCATGGCTCCCTCATCCCCAATCCTGGTATGCATGGCTCCCTCATCCCTAATCCTGGTATGCGTGGCACCCCTCATCCCCAATCCTGTTATGCATGGCACCACTCATCCCAAGTCCTGGTATGCATGGCTCCCTCATCCCCAATCCTGGTATGCATGGCTCCCTCATCCCCAATCCTGGTATGCATGGCTCCCTCATCCCCAATCCTGGTATGCATGGCACCCCTCATCCCCAATAATGTTATGCATGGCACCACTCATTCCCAATCCTGGTATACATGGCTCCCTTATCCCCAATCCTGGTATGCAAGGCACCCATCATCCCCAATCCTTGTATGCATGGCACCCCTCATCCCCAATCCTATTATGCATAGCACCTCTCATCCTCAATTCTGGTATGCGTGGCTCCCTCATCCCCAATCCTGGTATGCATGGCACCCCTCATCCCCAATCTTGGTATGCATGGTTTCCTCATCCCCAATCCTGGTATTCATGTTACCCCTCATCCCCAATCCTGGTATGTATGGCTCCGTCATCCACAATCCTGATATGCAAGGCACTCCTCATCCCTATCCTGGTATGCATGGCACTCCTCATCCCTATCCTGGTAAGCTTGGTACCCCTCATCCCCCAAATCCTGGTATGTGTGGCCCCCTCACCCCCAATCCTGATATGTGTGGCCCCCTCACCTCCCAATCCTGGTATGTGTGGGCCCCTCACCCCCCAGTCATGGTATGTTTGGCCACCTCATCCCTTTCACGCTGTACACACATGCAAAAAAATAATCACTTATACTCACCTTTCTTCCCTGTGCTCCAGCGCTGCTGTGCCCTGTTCTGTTGGAGGCCGGGGGAGGAGTGTGGCGCCGGGGTACGTGCATGCCCATACCACACTGTCCGGTGCCATTTTGCTGAAGACAAACTGCAAATGTGTCTTCAGTAAAATGGCGCCAGATAGCACTATGCACATGCGCCTATCCGACGCCTCACTCCTGCCCCGGTCTCTGATGAAGAGCAACGCTCCTCCTGGTCAGGTAAGTATGTAAGTATGGCACCAGAGATCGCGGTATGCATTCAGTGTCTACGCATACCGCGATCTCCGGCGCCATACACACTCCTCTTACCTGTAACAGCTGGATGCGGCCTTCTGTCTGAAGCCAGACTGTGCGTCGCGCATGCACAGTCTATAAAGGCATCAGACAGAGACACGCATCTCCCATTATATTATAGATTGTCATGTCATTGACCAAAAACCCAAGCTCAGGACAACAGTATCTATAATATAAAGGCGGATGCGTGTCTCTGTCCGAAGCCTCGATAGACTGCGCATGCGTGACGCGCCTGCAGAGTCTATACCCCCCACAGAGGCACGCATCCCCATCCTAAACGAGGATGTGGATTGTGGCGCCAGAAATCGCGGTACGCATAAGCACTGAACGCATACCGCGATTTCCGGCACCATAACAACTTACCTATCCGGGAGGTCAGTTGCCACGGCATCTCTTCAGGCAGAAGGCCGGGATCCACCGTCGGTACCGGCGCATGCGCATAGCGCACTTCCGGCGCCGTTTTATTGAAGACACATTGCAAGGGTGTCTTCAACAGACACATTGAAGACACACTAGCAGTGTGTCTTCAACAAGATGGCGCCGGAAACCGCGGTCTGCGCAGGCGCTGATCCGGCGTCAGTGCTCTCCCCCGCCCTCTTCTGACATCACTAATCATTTAAATATCCAACGCACCCCCACACTTCGCCGCCATTTTAAAAACAGAAGATTTCTGCGTCACACAGCGCCTCCAGTCTCTAGCTTAAAAAAACAAAAACATTTTGTAGTATATATAGATATATATATTACAAATATATCTATATATAAAGAAGATACTATATACAAATATATATATCTATATATACTATATAGAATAGTTATCAGAGTACTCCAACACAGTCAGCGGAGCAATCCCGCACAAAATACGTCAGCGGAGCAATCCCGCACAAAATACGTCAGTGGAGCAATCCCGCACAAAAAACCTCAGCGGAGCAATCCCGCACAAAATACGTCAGCGGAGCAATCCCGCACAAAAAAACCTCAGCGGAGCAATCCCGCACAAAAAACTTCAGCGGAGCAATCCCGCACAAAATACGTCAGCGGAGCAATCCCGCACAAAATACGTCAGCGGACCAATCCCGCACAGAAAAACGTCAGCGGACCAATCCCGCACAGAAAAACGTCAGCGGAGCAATCCCGCACAAAATACGTCAGCCGAGCAATCCCGCACAAAATACGTCAGCGGAGCAATCCCGCACAAAATACGTCAGCGGAGCAATCCCGCACAAAATACGTCAGCGGAGAAATGCAGCCACTTTCTACTGAATATAAAAATCTAATAAGTCAGCGGAGCAATCCAGCCACTTTATACTGAATATATACGTCAGGGGAAAAATCCGGCCACTTTCTACTGAATATAAATATATATAATACGTCAGCAGAACAATCCGGACACTTTTTACTGAATATATATATATACAGTTATATGAAAAAGTTTGGGCACCCCTATTAATCTTAAGCTTAATGTTTTATAAAAATTGGTGTTTTTGCAACAGCTATTTCATTTTGATATATGTAATAACTGTTGGACACAGTAATGTTTCTGCCTTGAAATTAGGTTTATTGTACTAACAGAAAATGTGCAGTCTGCATTCAAACAAAATTTGACAGGTGCATAAGTATGGGCACCTCACCAGAAAAGTGACATTAATATTTAGTAGATCCTCCTTTTGCAAAAATAACAGCCTCTAGTCGCTTCCTGTAGCTTTTAATGATTTCCTGGATCCTGGATGAAGGTATTTTTGACCATTCCTCTTTACAAAACAATTCCAGTTCAGTTAAGTTTGATGGTCGCCGAGCATGGACAGCCCTCTTCAAATGATCCCACAGATGTTCAATGATATTCAGGTCTGGGGACCGGGATGGCCATTCCAGAACATTGTAATTGTTCCTCTGCATGAATGCCTGATTAGATTTGGAGCGGTGTTTTGGATCAATGTCTTGCTGAAAGATCCATCCCCTGCGTAACTTCAACTTTATCACTGATTCTTGAACATTATTGTCAAGAATCTGCTGATACTGAGTGGAATCCATGCGTCCCTCAACTTTAACAAGATTCCCGGTGCCGGCATTGGCCACACAGCCCCAAAGCATGATGGAACCTCCACCAAATTTTACTGTGGGTAGCAAGTGTTTTTCTTGGAATGCTGTGTTTTTTTTGCCGCCATGCATAATGCCTTTTTGTATGATCAAACAACTCAATCTTGGTTTCATCAGTCCACAGTACCTTCTTCCAAAAATAAATTGGCTTCTCCAAATGTGCTTTTGCATACCTCAGCCGACTCTATTTGTGGCGTGCTTGCAGAAACGGCTTCTTTCGCATCACTCTCCCATACAGCTTCTCCTTGTGCAAAGTGCGTTGTATAGTTGACCGATGCACAGTGACACCATCTGCAGCAAGTTGATACTGCAGCTCTCTGGAGGTGGTCTGAGGATTGTCCTTGACTGATCTCACCATTCTTCTTCTCTGCCTTTCTGATGTTTTTCTTGGCCTGCCACTTCTGGCCTTAACAAGAACTGTCCCTGTGTTCTTCCATTTCCTTACTATGTTCCTCACAGTGGAAACTGACAGGTTAAATCTCTGAGACAGCTTTTTGTATCCTTCCCCTGAACAACTATGTTGAATAATCTTTGTTTTCAGATCATTTGACAGTTGTTTTGAGGAGCCCATGATGCCACTCTTCAGAGGAGATTCAAACAGGAGAACAACTTGCAAGTGGCCACTTTAAGTAGCTTTTCTCATGATTGCATACACCTGGCTATGAAGTTCAAAGCTCAATGAGGTTACAAAACCAAAAAAAGTGCTTTAGTAAGTCAGTAAAAAGTAGGTAGGAGTATTTAAAACAAGAAAATGATAAGGGTGCCCATACTTATGCACCTGTCAAATTTTGTTTGAATGCAGATTGCACATTTTCTGTTAGTACAATAAACCTCATTTCAAGGTAGAAACATTACTGTGTCCAACAGTTATTACATATATCAAACTGAAATAGCTGTTGCAAAAACACGAATTTTTATAAAACATTAAGCTTAAGATTAATAGGGGTGCCCAAACTTTTTCATATAACTGTATACTACGTCAGCGGAGCAATCCAGCCACTTTCTACTGAATATATATAATACGTCAGCGGAGCAATCCGGCCACTTTCTACTGAATATAAATATATATAATACGTCAGCGGAGCAATCCGGCCACTTTCTACTGAATATATATATATATAATACGTCAGCGGAGCAATCCGGCCACTTTCTACTGAATATAAATATATATAATACGTCAGCGGAGCAATCCAGCCACTTTCCTCTGAATATATATAATACGTCAGCAGAGCGATCCAGCCACTTTCCTCTGAATATATATAATACGTCAGCGGAGCGATCCAGCCGCTTTATCAAACGTCAGCAGAGCTAAATATTTTAATTAAAGTTTACAACCTTATTCGTTCCGTAATTCCATTATAATGGCCCCCAAACGCCAGCAAGTTCTTTCTGAGGAGGAAACTCAGGCAAAAAAATCAAAAAGGGCTGAAGCTCAAAAGGTTGGTAGAAGTAGGGGTAAAAAACAGCACCTTAAATTGCAGCGTGAAAAAAATACTGTCAGAAGAAAGGCTGCCCGTCATAATCTCACCCCAAAAAAGCGTCAACAGATGCGCAACGCTGACGCTGAGAGGCATAGGTCTGCCCCAGAGAGGCATAGGTCTGCCCCAGAGAGGAGTAGGTCTGGCCCAGAGAGTCATAGGTCTGCCCCAGAGAGGCGTAGGTCTGCCCGAGAGAGGCATAGGTCTGCCCCAGAGAGGCATAGGTCTGCCCCAGAGAGGCGTAGGTCTGCCCCAGAGAGGCATAGGTCTGCCCCAGAGAGGCGTAGGTCTGCCCCAGAGAGGCATAGGTCTGCCACAGAGAGGCGTAGGTCTGCCCCAGAGAGGCAGAGGTCTGCCCCAGAGAGGCGTAGGTCTGCCCCAGAGAGGCGTAGGTCTGCCCCAGAGAGGCATAGGTCAGCCCCAGAGAGTATGACAGACGCTGAGCTTCAGCAGCATCGCAGCGCCAATGCTGAGAGACACAGAGGAGCCCGTACTAAACAACCTGCCCGCTGGGGTAAAAACGGAAGATCTCGCAACACTGCTTTGCTTACTGAAAACTTCAATGAATACGACATTGGGGCATGCTATCTTGGCCCAATGAACAACAAATGCTCATTTTGTAATACCAACCATTTCCAAAATGAAATTGCAACAAACTGTTGTCATAGTGGAACCATCAAACTGGAAGAAGTGTGAATGCATTCCTATATTACTAATTGCATGAAGAGATCAGAACCAAACTCCAAGAATTTCATGGAAAACATAAGATCATACAATAGTGCAAACGCTTTTGCATCCATGGGCGCACAAATTGACCAATCAATTAACAGGCGATCAGGTCCTTTCTGTTACAGAATCCATGGGCAAATTTACCATGCAACATCTGCGTTGCACCCTAACCAAGGTGAATCACCAACATACGCCCAGTTATATATTCTGGATTCGGCACAATCCAGCCAACAGTGGGTGCATTCGTAATCTTATGGAAAATCTACAAAGAATTCTGGAAGATATCAATCCTTTCTCCAGAGAATACAAAAATATGTTGCAATTTGAACAAGAAGAAATGCTAAAAGCAAATCTAGAAAACCGAATGCCAATTGAATATAGCATGACTTTCGTGAGAGAAAAAGTAAATACTATGCACCCCGGCAGAATCAATGCTCCAACTGCCAGAGGGGAAATTGCTGCCATTTTCCACAGCACAGATGGTGCAACCCCAAAAAACCGTGACATTACCATTCATCCAAAAAGTGGAATTTTACAAAATATATCTATTCTGAGTAGACTCTGTGACCCAATGAGCTACGCTTTGCTTTTCCCTTATGGGGACTCTGGGTGGACTACAGAACTAAAAAAAACAGTTGGTCGAGGAAATGTGACTCCACTTCAATGGTATTCATACCACTTTGCCATTCGTGATGGTACTTTAACCAGTTCCTTAATGCAGGAAAGCTGACACACCAATTTATGGTTGATGCCTATTGCAAAACTGAGGCAAACCGTTTGAATTGGGTGCGCACAAATCAAAGTACTGTAAGAGCTGAAGAATATGACGTCCTTCACCAATTCATGACCAACCACCGTTTCATGAACATAAATATCCTACCTGGAAAAAAGTCATATTGCCATCGACTTTCCAAGGAAGTCCAAGAAATATGGCACAAAACTATCAAGATGCCATGGCAATGGTCAGGAAATATGGCAAACCAGACCTATTTGTAACAGTAACGTGCAATCCAAAATGGAGGGAAATCAGGGAAAACTTACTTCCCAGTCAGCAACCATGCGACAGGCCCGATTTAGTAGCTCGAGTATTTAACATGAAACTAAAATTGCTACTTGGAGACCCAACCACATACCACAGATTTGGACGTGTTAATGGTATGGTGTATGTAATTGAGTTCCAAAAAAGAGGGCTCCCTCATGGACACATATTGGCATTTATGGCCCCGGAATACAAAGCCTGGGAAAAAGAAAGAATTGACAAAATTGTTTGTGCAGAGCTCCCGCACAAAGACACGCATCCGAAGCTTTATGAAATTGTACAATCTTGCATGATGCACGGTCCATGTGGTCCACTTAATCCAAATGCACCATGCATGGACAATGGAAACTGTACAAGGTTTTCCCAAGGATTTCTGTTCCGAAACTAATAGCAATGTAAATGGATCCCCTAAATATCAACGCCGGGATGAGAACAACTTTGTTGAACTTGGTGGAAACAGGGTTGATAATAGATGGGTTGTACCTTACAATCCTTATCTTTCCTTAAAATACAATGCCCACATAAACGTTGAGATTTGCAGTTCTATACAAAGTGTAAAATATTTGTTCAAATATGTTTACAAAGGGCATGATTGTGCAAATCTACAGTGTGTTACTGCTGCCACAGAACAAGAAGCCACGGTTGAATGGGATGAAGTAAAAAATGACTTAGAAACTCGATATGTAAGTGCACCTGAAGCATGCTGGAGACTCAGGGAATATAAAATGCACCATCAACCTGACCATGTGGAAAGATGAAATGTCCACCTTGAGGACAAGCATACAATATGCTTTATAGCAGGTAAAGAAGCTGAAGCTGTGCAGCGGAAAAGCACCAAGTCTAAACTTCTTGCTTGGTTTAAACTGAATCGGGAAGATCCTAATGCCCAACAATATTTCTACATTGAAATCCCTGAACATTTCACTTGGGATGAAAAAAACGTTAAATGGAAACCACGTTGCAAATGTCATAAAACCACAATTGGCAGAATGTTTAACGTTAGTCCATTAGACAGAGAAAAATACTTTCTCCGAATTCTCCTTCTCAATGTTAGAGGCGCAACATCTTTTGAGGATCTCAGAACAACTGAAGGAAACCGTTTTGCTACTTTCCAAGAAGCCTGTATTGCAAGAGGGTTAACTGATGATGACTCTGAATGGGATACTCGCCTAACAGAAGCTGCCACTTATCAAATGCCAATACAACTTACACAATTGTCTGCATTTATTTGCATCATGTGTGAGCCGTCTAATGCTGCAGCATTGTTTCAAAGGCACAATAAAAATCTCATGGAAGACTATACCAGACGTTTCCCTCATGTAGAAAAGGCCGTCTATATGACATTACATGAAATTGAGCCTGTGTTACGGACACATGGAAAGTCATTACAAGATTTTGGCCTACACCTTCCTGTTGGCAAGTACGATGATCCAATCAATTCTGGCAAATATTACGACCCTGTTGCGGAAAAGGCTTTGAGGAGAAATTCCAAATGTTAAACCCAGGACAACGAATGGCTTTCGAAAAAATCAGAGAAGCTTTTGAGATTCCAACTTGCAACAACGTCTATTTTTTATTGACGGACCTGGTGGAAGTGGTAAGACATTCCTGTATAATACAATCATGCATTACGTTCAGAGCAAAAATGAATTAGTCTTGCCATGTACATTTACAGGCATTGCTGCTACTTTGCTGGAAGGAGGCCGAACTTCCCATAATCTGTTCAAACTGCCTATACCAATTAATGAAACGTCGACGTGCAATATTCGTCATGGCAGCATTACTGCCAATGAGTTGAAAAACACCAAACTCATAATCTGGGACGAAGCTTCTACGGCTCCAGCTCATGCTGTAAATGCAGTTGACACCTTCTACAAAGAACTCATGGCTGAAGATCCAAAAGTTCCCTCCAAAAAAACGTTCGGAGGTGCAGTGTCTGTTTTTGGTGGAGATTTTCGACAAATCCTTCCTGTTGTACCACATGGCACCAGAACCGAAATAATTTCAGCATGCATGAAGAACAGCAATTGTTGGAGGAATATTGAAGTCCTCAAATTGGACCTAAACATGCGTACCAATGAGGACAATGTCCCCCAAGAACATCAAGGCTTTTCCCAATGGCTTTTAAACCTTGGAGATGGAAAACTTCAAGAACCAGGACTAGAGGAAGGTATCTTTGAAATTCCTTCTGTCTGCATTGAAAATGGATGTATTGTTGATGCTGTCTTTCCTCAAGTCATACAACCAGAAGATAAAAGCATTGCAAACCGTGCAATCCTAACTCCAAAAAACCAACATTCACATGAACTGAATGAAAATGTTCTTAGACGAATTCAGTCTGAATTGAAATGCTACACCAGTATTGATTCCATTCAGCAAGATACTGCAAATGCTGAGGAAGCAGCAAACTATCCGATGGAGTTCTTAAACAGCTTAACGCCTGGTGGTATGCCTCCTCATAGATTACATTTGAAAGTTGGAGCAGTAGTCATGCTATTAAGAAACCTTAACTCAAGAAGAGGTCTTTGCAATGGCACCAGAATGGTTGTGAAGCAAATGATGTCAAAAGTCATTGACTGTGAAATCCTCAGCGGATCATTTAAAGGTACAAGGGTATCATTCCCAGAGTTATTCTGCCCCAAGCCATCCTCATCTTCCTTTTACTTTAAAACGAAAACAGTTTCCCTTAAGACTGGCTTATGCTTTGACCATCAACAAAAGTCAAGGGCAAACACTGGATTCAGTTGGCATATATTTGCCATCTCCAGCCTTCAGCCATGGCCAACTTTATGTCGCCTCTTCAAAGACAAAATCCTTCCAACAAGTCAAAGTCAAAGTTTTTGCTACTGATCAACGAGGCAACTTAAAGAAAGACCACAGAGTTTACACCAAAAATGTTCTTTACACAGAAGTTTTTGCACAATAATTTTTTTTTCCAGCTAATAGTTTAACAAAATGTAAAATGTTATATATAACAGTGAATGTGTCTTTCTGTTCAAAGCCAAAATGGGTGGCGGCTGTGCAGTGTGGTGCCTGAGTCAGAGCGTGTGCACACTGCACTACGATGCCATTTTACTGAAGACACTGTGTGTGCAAATTCCCAGACACAGTGTCTTCAAGAAAATGGCGCCAGATATTGTGAGATGCGCACACGTTGACTCAGGCACTATTTTATGGGAACAGAACATGACCGGATTGGAGCACAGGATTAGAGCAGCACTTACCAGGATGGGGGCGCAAGATGGCAGCACATACCAGGATGGGGGCACAGGATGGCAGCAGCACATACCAGGATGGGGGCACAGGATGGGGGCAGCACATACCAGGATGGGGGCACAGGATGGCCGCAGCACATACCAGGATGGGGGCACAGGATGGGGGCAGCACATACCAGGATAGGGGCACAGGATGGCAGCACATACCAGGATAGGGGCACAGGATGGCAGCTGCACATACCAGGATAGGGGCACAGGATGGCTGCAGCACATATCAGGATGGGGGCACAGGATGGCAGCATATACCAGGATAGGGGCACAGGGTAGCAGCACATACCAGGATAGGGGCACAGGATAGCAGCACATACCAGAATGGGGGCACAGGATAGCAGCATATACCAGGATAGGGGCACAGGGTAGCAGCACATACCAGGATAGGGGCACAGGATAGCAGCACATACCAGGATGGGGGCACAGGATAGCAGCATATACCAGGATAGGGGCACAGGATAGCAGCACATACCAGGATAGGGGCACAGGATGGCAGCAGCACAAGACCGGATTGGAGCACAGGATTAGAGCAGCACATACCAGGATGGGGGCACAGGATGGGGGCAGCACATACCAGGATGGGGGCACAGGATGGGAGCAGCACATACCAGGATGGGGGCACAGGATAGCAGCACATACCAGGATAGGGGCACAGGATGGCAGCAGCACAAGACCAGATTGGAGCACAGGATTAGAGCAGCACATACCAGGATAGGGGCACAGGATGGGGGCAGCACATACCAGGATGGGGGCACAGGATAGCAGCAGCACATGACAGGATGGGGGCGCAGGATGGGAGCAGCACATACCAGGATGGGGGCGCAGGATAGCAGCACATACCAGGATGGGGGCACAGGATGGCAGCAGCACATACCAGGATGGGGGCGCAGGATAGCAGCAGCACATACCAGGATGGGGGCGCAGGATAGCAGCAGCACATACCAGGATGGGGGCGCAGGATAGCAGCAGCACATACCAGGATGGGGGCGCAGGATAGCAGCAGCACATGACAGGATGGGGGCGCAGGATGGCAGCAGCACATACCAGGATGGGGGCACAGGATGGCAGCAGCACATACCAGGATGGGGGCGCAGGATAGCAGCAGCACATACCAGGATGGGCGCAGGATAGCAGCAGCACATGACAGGATGGGGACGCAGGATAGCAGCAGCACATGACAGGATGGGGGCGCAGGATGGCAGCACATACCAGGATGGGGGCGCAGGATAGCAGCAGCACATGACAGGATGGGGGCGCAGGATGGCAGCACATACCAGGATGGGGGCACAGGATGGCAGCAGCACATTACAGAATGGGGGCGCAGGATGGGAGCAGCACATGACAGGATGGGGGCGCAGGATGGGAGCAGCACATGACAGGATGGGGGCGCAGGATAGCAGCACATACCAGGATGGGGGCACAGGATGGCAGCAGCACATTACAGAATGGGGGCGCAGGATGGGAGCAGCACATGACAGGATGGGGGCACAGGATGGGAGCAGCACATGACAGGATGGGGGCGCAGGATGGGAGCAGCACATGACAGGATGGGGGCGCAGGATAGCAGCACATACCAGGATGGGGGCGCAGGATGGGGGCAGCACATACCAGGATGGGGGCACAGGATAGCAGCAGCACATGACAGGATGGGGCCGCAGGATGGGAGCAGCACATGACAGGATGGGGGCGCAGGATAGCAGCACATACCAGGATGGGGGCACAGGATGGCAGCAGCACATACCAGGATGGGGGCGCAGGATAGCAGCTCATACCAGGATGGGGGTGCAGGATATCAGCAGCACATACCAGGATGGGGGCGCAGGATGGGAGGAGCACATGACAGGATGGAGGCCATATACCAATATAAATGCTCGCCACCCGGGCGTAGAACGGGTGGTTCAATAGCTAGTACATTATAGGTGAAGTAGACTCAAAAGACCAAAGCAGATTCAACCTTAAAGAACGAGTCATTACTTCTTCTTTTACCCATGAGCCCCGCACGTCATGTCCAACTGCCCCAATGCACATTTCGAATCTTCCTCAGGGGGTGCCCCTGCGTGCGTTGGGGCAGTTGGGCATGACGTGCGGACTCACGGGTAAGTGCCTCATTCATTACCAGTATACTTATCTCTAACATTCAAGAAGTTGTCCACTACTTTATGTATCCCCCCCGAGGCCCCTAAGACTTATTGTGAATACCTTCTGTTGCTGATAATGCCTGTGAGCGGCGCTATCGGTTGCCTCTCACAGGCATCACGTGACTCCGCGCTGACGTCATGACAAGTGAGGCGTGACTCAGCACTGGGGTCCCCGCGGTGGCCGCTGGGTTGTGGGTGGGGTTACCCCCGCGTCACACCTTGCATCCACCGCGCGCTTTCCCAATGAATGGAGAGAGGCAGAGCGCGTGGTGGATTCTGGGTGTGACGAGGAGGGGTAACCCCGCCCACAGCCTGGAGTCCACCCTGGAACCTGGAAGACAAAGACCCCCGGCTGCTGCCAGCACTTGTCGTGACATCAGCGGATGTCAGAGCCGGCCGCAGCCGGGGGTCACATGATGCCTGTGAGCGGCCAGTGATAGCGCCACTCACAGGCCGTATCTGCAACAGAAGGTATTTACAAGAAGTCTTAGGGGCCCCGGGGGGATACATGGGGGGGATATAAGGTAGTGGACATCCCCTTTCAGCCATGGCGCTCTATTTTACCACCTGTGTGCCTGTTTTTATGTAATCTCCACCTATATGATGTGTGCTGCTCCTCTTTATTGATTTTGATTTAATTATACTGAGTTAGGACCTAAGCACTATAATACTGTTGTGGGGTCTATGTGATATTGCTATATCTATGTCAGATATGTAATTGGTCTGGCACCCCCACTAAAACCACGTTCCCTCCCCCACCCCCCACCCCCCCGTCCAACTAATCTCATATATGTGTGTCTCTCTTGTGATTAATACAATTGATATTGATATTTACTTTATGATTGAAGTAGTAATGACTCGTTCTTTAAGGCTGAATTTGTCATGTCATTGTATCATAACACAGGATAACAAAAAAAATGGTGGTAGCCCATGCAAGTGCTGCACTCACTCTTCTGCTGGTGCAGTCACTGTGTACATACATTACATTACTGATCCTGTACTGATCCTGAGTTAAATCCTGTATTATACCCCAGAGCTGCACTCAGTATTCTGCTGGTGCAGTCACTGTGTACATACATTACATTACTGATCCTGAGTTACATCCTGTATTATACTCCAGAGCTGCACTCACTATTCTGCTGGTGCAGTCACTGTGTACATACATTACATTACTGATCCTGAGTTACATCCTGTATTATACTCCAGAGCTGCACTCACTATTCTGCTGGTGCAGTCACTGTGTACATACATTACATTACTGATCCGGAGTTACATCCTGTATTATACTCCAGAGCTGCACTCACTATTCTGCTGGTGCAGTCACTGTGCACATACATTACATTACTGATCCTGAGTTGCATCCTGTATTATACTCCAGAGCTGCACTCACTATTCTGCTGGTGCAGTCACTGTGTACATACATTACATTACTGATCCGGAGTTATATCCTGTATTATACTCCAGAGCTGCACTCACTATTCTGCTGGTGCAGTCACTGTGTACATACATTACATTACTGATCCTGAGTTACATCCTGTATTATACTCCAGAGCTGCACTCACTATTCTGCTGGTGCAGTCACTGTGTACATACATTACATTACTGATCCTGAGTTACCTCCTGTATTATACTCCAGAGCTGCACTCACTATTCTGCTGGTCCAGCCGCTCCCTCTCTCCTCACACACATATTATACATATACACACAATAATAACTACCTACACCATGACATCTGGTCCGGTTACCAAACAAATAATAACAATATAATAAACAATAACCGACAAATTATATACAAACTAATATATACATTCTTTTTTTTTTTATTATTTTTTTTTTTATAAATAAAATAAATACTAACTATACAAATATATACAAGACAAAACAAAACCCCCCACACTCAAGCCCACCAGTCCCTCCCCGGCACTGACCTGAGAGCTGGTCCTGCGTCTCATGCCTCAGTCCAACGTCCATAGGCCAGATCAGGCAGTGCCAGTTTTTCACCCAAATAACCAGTGTCCCACAAGATGAACCCACCTCCCCCTTTTCCCTCCACCCAACCTAACACCTACACCCAAACCCATATATACAATATATACAGAAACAAACAATACAATAACAAACAATACAATAACCACAACTGACAAAGCCCAAGTTCGGTGCCTGCAGCCCTACATCACTGTCTGCTGATCAAAACAATACAAAAATCTATGGTGTCAGCAGCAGCCCACCACCAGGAGAGGAGATGACCAGACTAGGGCACACTAAAAGAAAAGCCCCTCCAGAGGAGAGCGGCCCTCTGTGTACCCAGTCTCTCATACTCCAGAGAACGCACCTTCACCAGGTCACCGAGTATGGTCCTAAACACATCGTCCACTGGGAGGATTTTCCCCTGCGTCGATACTAAGCATCGTGCGTTCCACGTGTGATACCTAACCACTGCGCTAACTAGAAATAAGGTGCAGTGGTCCCGACCACCCAGGTCCCCGAATGCTCCATAGGCCAATTCCGCATAAGAGAGACCGACCAGCCAGGGCCAGTCAATGGAGGCGCCCATCCTGTTGTACACCTCTGTGTTAAAGGGACAACGAAGCAGGAAGTGGTCCATGCTTTCAAGCATGGTACCACAATGCTCCCGAGGACAGTTCCTGTCCTCAGAGCTCCTACACTTCAGATTGTCCCTCACACACAGTTTCCCATGAAAGCAGCGCCAAGCCAAGTCCCAAAACTTCGAGGGATCCTGATAGAATTCAAAAGATGCAGACCCACCCCAACATCCCGACTTGGGCAATCCCTGCACACCAGAGGCCTCTGAAAATGAGTCAACAGAACCCTTTTGTCAAGGAGCTTCCTTGGCAGAGTCCTGACCTCCCACATTCCCAGACCCCACCGACGAATTACCTTCAGAACCACAGTAGCGTAAGCCGGTAGATGTCAATGTGGTGTGCGTAGATCTTTCACTTGCCCTCCTGTCTCCCATTCCTGGAAGAAAGGCTGAAACCATCCCTTACAGCAGAATACCCACGGGGGAGCCCTCTCTTTCCAGAGGTTAGCAATATTGATCTTAATGAAGGTATTCACAAGGAATACCACAGGGTTCACCATACCCAACCCTCCTAGTCTCCTCGTATGGTAAGTAACCTCCCTCTTGACCAGGTTCAGTCTATTCCCCCATAACAGTTGGAAGAACAAACTGTAGACCCGAGTCCAGAGAGGCTCCGGCAAGATGCACACACTGCCCAGATAGATCAGCACAGGGAGCAGGTAAGTTTTGATCAGGTTTATCCTTTCCCTTAGGGTCAAAGACCAACCCTTCCATTGGTTCACCTTCTGAGTGGCGATCTCTAGCCTGCTGTTCCAATTTTGTTTGGGGCAATCCCCCTGGCCAAATTCGATGCCAAGAACTTTTGCAGAGACTTTGGATCCTGGAAGGGTGTCCGGGAGATCAAAACCAGAATCTCCTCCTCCCAGCCAGAGACTCTCACACTTATCCCGGTTGATCTTGGACCCGGATGCCTCCGAGTAGCTATTTACTTCTGATATCAGCCACTCTGCCTCCCCATCAGAGGAAACAAAAGCGGTGACATCATCGGCATACGCCACCACTCTCAGAGTGGCTTCCGGTGCTGCCCGGTCCATCACGATCCCAGCCAATGGTCCACACTCCACCCTCCTAAGAAGTGGGTCAATTGCAAACACGTACAGCAGCGGGCTCAAGGGACAACCCTGGCGAACACCACACCCAACCTCAAAAGAGCTGCCAATCCAACCGTTCACAAGCGGGAAACTCTCTGCCCCAGCGTACAAGGTCTTAAGCCAATCAACAAACCCCCCCGGCAGGCCATACCTCAGAAGGACAGACCAGAGGTACTCATGATTAACCAGATCAAACGCTTTTGCCTGGTCCAATGACAGCATGTACCCCTTCCAGTGACCAGCCCTACCCTGCTCCACCGCCTCTCGGACACAGAGTACAGCAGTAATTGTACTGCGGCCCGGAACAGAGCAATGCTGGGCTCCCGAAAGGAGCCGGGGTGCAAATTTCACCAGCCGATTAAACAGCACCTTTGCCAAAACCTTCCTGTCTGCATTGAGAAGCGCTATGGGACGCCAATTCTCAATGCAAGATGAGTCCTTACCCTTTGACAAGATAATCAGGGCAGACCTCCTCATTGATTTTGGCAGAGTGCCCGATAAAAGACATTCATTGAATACCTCAGTCAACAGGGGAACCAAGGCGTCCTTAAAGGTCTTATAGAATTCAGATGTTAAGCCATCTGGACCGGGAGATTTCTTTAGGGCAAGCCCCTCAATTGCCAACTTAACTTCCTCTTCCCTGATCATCTCTGTCAAAACACCAAGAGAGGGGTCTACCCCTGGTTCGGGGACGGCTTCAGCCAGAAAAGCCGACATCTCATCCCAATCCAGATCCCTCTTCCCCAAGAGGTGCGAGTAGAAGGATCTGACGACCTCCAGGATCCCTGATCTGGATCTTTTCAGGGACCCCGCAGTGTCAACCAGTCCTGTAACAACTTTACTATTCACTGACATCTTGCAGTTTCTGTAAGCGTCTGGCGAGCGGTACTTCCCATAATCCCTCTCAAAAACCAAAGATGCGTGTCTATCATACTGACACCTCATTAGCAAAGATTTCACTCTGGAGATCTCCTCGCGGCTACCTCCAGTTGAGACAAGATGCTCGAGTTTCCTCCTCAGGCCCTGATACAGGTGGTACCTGTCCAGGCTCCAGAGTCTCGAGAGCTGGCGGAAGAATCTCGCCACCCTTTTCTTGAACATCTCCCACCACTCTGACTTACTACTACAAAGATCCAGTAAGGGTACCTGGCTCTGAAGAAAATCCTCAAAGGACTGTCTTATCTCCGCTTCTACCAAGAGAGACGAATTGAGCCTCCAAAAGCCTCTTCCTATCCGGGGAGTCTCTGTAACATTCAGAAAAAACAAAATCAAACAGAGATCGGAGAATTCCACCTCAACAGCAGATACTGCTGAAGAGACGGCTTCCTCCTTTAAATAAAACTTGTCTATCCTGGACCTACAGTTACCTCTATGATAGGTGAACCCCTCGTGGACTGCGGTGAGCCGGATGTGGACATCTACCAGGCGAGCTTCACTAGCTACACTATTAAGGGCGACGCCATCATATGTCAGCTTGTCTCTGGAACCTCCTCTATCTCGGGGCCTCATGACAGTGTTAAAGTCCCCTCCAAAGACGACCTGCCGACTCGTAAAAAGGTAGGGCTTGATCCTCATAAAGAGACACTTCCGGTCCCACTTAGATTGGGGACCATAGATGTTAATGAGCCAGAGCTCTTGTCCCTTCATGAGGACATCTAATATCAGGCACCTCCCCATTTCTAACTCAATAACCCGTCGGCATTCTACCGGTGCGGTAAAAAGGACCGCCACTCCGCTATACGGCTCGGCCGCAAGAGACCAATAGGAGGGCCCAAGTCTCCACTCCCTCTGCCATATTTGGCAGCCTGGTCTCTTGCAAAAAGAAAACGTCAGCTTCAACCCGGCTGAGAAAATCAAAGGCCGCCAATCTAGCCATATTTGACTTAATGCTGGCGACATTAATGGACACCAGCGTCAACGGAGTGGGTACCGCCATCATTGGTGATTGAGTTAGATAGCTTTCTTCTTCCCACTCCCCTTATCCTCTGCCTCAGAGGAGGAATCCTTCCCCCTCTTTTATGATACAGAGGTGTCCATTCCCACATTTTTCCTTCTTTTTTCGTCCTTGTCTCCGGACTCTGGGCCAGTCCCTCCCCTCAAGGACCTTGCATCCCCAGGAGAAGGAGACTCGGCGCCCCCTGTAAGCTCCGCCGAAGCCAGAGCCTCACCCTCAGCCTCCTCTTCTGAGGAAGAGATGTTATCAAGGGCTTGGAAGCGGTTAGAAAGACCAACTAGAGGGGAGTCAGTTTTACCTTCCTTAGGTACCTTGGTCAGAGCGGGAGAAGATATTTTATCTCCCTTCTTTCTCTTCTTTTTGGTGCCGAGCTTACGCTTGTTCTCTAGCCACCGCTTATTGTCCTCATCCATACTTTCATATTGGGAGGATTCTGAGGCAGAGGGGGTTTCCTCCCTGTGGATCCTCCTGACCTCCTCATCAAACTCATCATCCCTCGGGGCCTCAGCAGCAACACTGGCATCCAGGACAGGGGCCGCCCCCGTAGCCCGGGGCTCGCCCCGCTCCCTCTCCTGTCTGCACTTGTCTAGACGCCTCAGCTGGGCAGGCATCTTTTTATTGTTTTTCTTCCCTGGCCCCTCAGCTCCCCCACCCCTGCTAGTCCTCTCCCCAGCAAAATCGGCCTCATGGCTTTCTCCCACCGGGGTCTCGACTGCATTAGCGAAGGAGCGAGGACAACGGCTGACTGGGTGACCTAACTCACCACACAGGTGGCACCTAATCTCCACACAAGAGGCAGCAAGATGACCGACACCCCCACACAACGCACATTTCTGCACAGTGCAGTTTGCACTGAAGTGTGTAGGGTCGCCGTACCTGTGACAGAGCTTTGGTTGCCCCAGGTAGAAGACCAGGATACGATCCCTACCCAGGAAGGCAGATGATGGAATGTGGGCAACCGTACCACCTGAACACTTAAGTTTTACCATAAACGTCCAGGCCCCTGACCAGATACCAAACTCGTCGCGGTTTTTATTTGGCATCTCCACCACCTCTCCACACTGACCAAGCCATAATCATCAACATTAACAGAAATAAACACTTGAAATAGATCATTCTGTGTGTAATGACTCTACATAATATATGAGTTTCACTTTTTGTATTGAAGAACTGAAATAAACTAACTTTTTGATGATATTCTAATTTAGTGAGATGCACTTGTATATTACCTCTCTTATCTGAGATTCGTGTACAGGAGACCTATATCAGTTGGGATAGCGTTTTACAGGCATCTAGTCAGGGATTATTGCATTGTACTCCATGCTTGAAAAAAACTATTCCCTATTGAGAACGCTGTTAGCTGCTTTTAAAATAGGGACAAGTGCTAGATGGTATTATCAGCTGGAAATGAGTGTTCATTCTGGATGTGTTTGATCATATCTCACACAGCACATGGCCAGATAAGGTAGCAAAATGTTAAAATGACATTTGCGGGTGAATGCATTTTTCACCGTTGAAAAAAATGCAAAAGTGCAAAAACACATCAAAAACGATAAGTGTGAACTTAGCCCAAGGTCTGGAGGTGCATTTTTGCTTTTGGTTATTTATTTGGCTTTATATACAGTGGCAAATCCAACCAAAACAAAGCAACGAAAAAGGAGCCAATGGTTTTAAAGATATGCATCAAAATTTATTAGTACATAGATGATCAGACAAAAGCAGGAATCAGTGTGGAAAACACATGAGGAATAGAAACCCGCAACAACCCTCTCCACATGGCGGACACATGCAGGACCAAACAGTACAATTTAAGTCGGATATAGACTATCTAAGTATTTGAGGAGTAACACCATACATAGATGATATGTCAATACATATTTTCAAGTACAGCACCTATACTGGACTAGAATACCCATGCTGTTCTATACTGCTGAGTGTACGTTCCCTATCATATGCCAGATATAACCATAAGTGACCTGCTAAGTCACTATATATACATACCAGAGATATCAAGCTTCAGCAGAAGACAGTCAGGGAATAGTCAAAGATTTAGAGGTCCGTCTAAGGTCGGCACATGCGGAGCAGAGAAGCCCCGACGCGCGTTTTGGTGGTTCCCTTCGTCAGGGGCATGTTTGCTGCCTCGCTGTCACTTGCTTATATTGGCGCCAGGCACATTTAAAGACCGGAAGTGATATCAGCGTCACTGCGGAGACCAGGACGCCAGCCGACATCCGCATCATGTGACAGCGGAGGGGCGGGGCTTAAGCCCTAACGCCACACACCGCTGAAACGCACAGTGTCATTGCGGAGGTAGAACGCCGGCCGGCATCCGCGTCATGTGACAGCAGAGGGGCGGGGCATAAGCCCTGATGCCACACACCGCTAGAACACAAAGACCGCGGGACCGGAAGTGACGTGTGCGTCACCATTGGGATCCGGACGCCGGCCAGCATCCGCGTCATGTGACAGAAGCGGGGGCTACAGAATAGCCACAACACCTCATGTCACTGGGACACGGAAAGCCGGCCGGCGCACAGACCCACATAGTCAGCACATTTGCCTGACTGTCTCCTTCACTAGACCAGGTATCATCGCATCCCTCTCATTGAAATAACGAGAGTCAGTTCTATAAGGCCATGATGCCACATATCAAAGATTGTCTAAAAGATAAAATAAAGAAAGAGGGGAAAGAAAACATGAATTGGGGGGGGGGTACCCAGAAATGTAGAAATTTTTCCAAATTTATTAAAAAAGAAAAACTTAAATATCACATGGTCATAAGTATTCAGACCCTTTGCTCAGTATTGAGTAGAAGCCCCCTTTAGAGCTAGTACAGCCATGAATCTTCTTGGGAATGATGCAACAAGTTTTTCACACCTGGATTTGGGGATCCTCTGTCATTCTTCCTTTCAGATCCTCTCCAGTTCCGTCAAGTTGGATGGTGAACGTTGGTGGACAGCCATTTTCAGGTCTCTCCAGAGATGCTCAATTGGGTTTAGGTCAGGGCTCTGGCTGGGCCAGTCAAGAATGGTCACAGAGTTGTTCTGAAGCCACTCCTTTGTTATTTTAGCTGTGTGATTAGGGTCATTGTCTTGTTGAAAGGTGAACCTTCGGCCAAATCTGAGGTCCAGAGCACTCTGGAAGAGGTTTTCATCCAGGATATCTCTGTACTTGGCCGCATTCATGTTTCCTTCAATTGCAACCAGTCATCCTATCCCTGCAACTGAAAAACACCCCCATAGCATGATGCTGCCACCACCATGTTTCACTGTTGGGATTGTATTGGGCAGGTGATGAGCAGTGCCTGGTTTTCTCCACCCATACCGCTTAGAATTATCACCAAAGTTATCAAAAAGTTCTATCTTCATCTCATCAGACCAGAGAATCTTATTTCTCATAGTCTGGTAGTCCTTCATGTGTTTTTGAGCAACTTCTATGCGTGTTTTCATATGTCTTGCACTGAGGAGAGGCTTCCATCAGGCTACTCTGTCATAAAGGCCAAACTGGTGGAGGGCTGCAGTGATAGTTGACTTTGTAAAACTTTCTCCCATCTCCCTACTGCATCTCTGGAGCTCAGACACAGTGATCTTGGGTTTGTTCTTTACCTCTCTCACCAAGGCTCTTCTCCCACGATTGCTCAGTTTGGCTGGACGGCCAAGTCTATGAAGACTTCTGGTGGTCCCAAACTTCTTCCATTTAAGGATTAGGGAGGCCACTGTGCTCTTAGGAACCTTGAGTAATGCAGAAATTATTTTGTAACCTTGGCCAGATATGTGCCTTGCCACAATTCTGTCTCTGAGCTCCTTGTGCAGTTCCTTTGAGCTCATGATTCTCATTTGGTCTGACATGCACTGTGAGCTGTGAGGTCTTATATAGACAGGTGTGTGCCTTTCCAAATCAAGTCCTATTGACGCGCCCCTGGGCCTGTGTCGCGCTGCATTGTGCATGCGGGAGCTTACCCGGAGCCGGATCTCTTGAGGGTTGTAGTCTCGTGGCGGTGATCCGGTCCGTGCCCAGGGAGTCAGACTAAGTGGCGCTGTATTAGCGGTAGATGTTGGACGACTACGCCACCCATTGAGTACAGCTAAGGAGCTGCTGCTGCAGGGCAGACCGCTGTGGCCGGTGGTAGGATTGTGCAGCGTGATAGTATAACCCCCAACGGGAGGGGTATGGCCTCAGGGCAGTCGACGTGGATGATGGGGGTAGCAGGAACCACTCAGAGACGGTACGGTGTAGTTCAGGGTCTTTACTGGTGACAACGATAGACCCTCCCGGAGTACTGGCTAGCGATTGGGGCCTGGTCAGTCCTTGAGCAGATGGGATCTCCCCTGGCCAGGCGGAGTTGTAGGCCTCCCAAACTAACGATACTCTTCTGGCTACCTTGCTAGAAGCGGGTATAAGTAGCCCACGTCCCTGAGTGTACCGTGTGGTGCTCACCCGTATGGCCGGTGACTCGGTTCCTTCTAGTAGCTTCCGCTCCACGACGGCGGTGCTGGTCCCACGCGTGTGACCGTGCCTTCGGGTTTCTTGGTCAGAGGACCTGCAATCCCCTGCCGGTCGGTTTCTGCTGCTGGATAGGAGTTAGTCCCCACAGCCTCGGACTCCGGGTCCGGTGATAACTTCTCAGTCAGGGCGAGCTCTGCAGCTGCCAGCCCCTGACTCCTTGTAGCACTGCTCCCACAGAGCTCCTGATGTTCTTTCCTATATCTGCTTCTCTTCTCTGTCTCTACTTCTTCTCTACTCCTGGCATGGACCAGGAGCTGGGCCCAGCCGGAGCCACAGCTCCCTGTCAGCCCTCCTGGCTGAACTCTCCCTCTGAACTCTCTAACCCTGCCTCAGCCCCAGGTTTATATAGGGGAAGTTCTTCCCCTCCCAGGACTGGGCAGGAGGTGTGGCATGCATAGGATTCCTGACCAAGAGACCTCCCACCTGCTCTCAGACATAACATTGCTGTTACTGTGGAAACCAGACCCCTGGGGTGCCACACTATCAGTTTAATTAAACACAGCTGGACACAATGAAGGAGTAGAACCATCTCAAGGAGGATCACAAGGTAATGGACAGCGTGAAACTTAAATATGAGTGTCTGAGCAAAGGGTCTGAATTCTTATGATCTTGTGATATTTCAGTTTTTTTCTTTTTTAATAAATTTGCAAAAATTTCTATATTTCTGTTTTTTTCAGTCAAGATGGGGTGCAGAGTGTACTTTAATGAGAAAAAAGAATGAACTTTTTAGAATTTACAAAATGGCTGCAATGAAACAAAGAGTGAAACATTTAAAGGGGTCTGAATACTTTCCGTACCCACTGTATATATTTATTCAGGATGTGGGGGGGGGCGCCGTCCCGGGCCCATCAGACTATAGTTACCCCACTGTATGTACATATATATACAATATTCATTTTTTAGAGTTAGGCATATAACAATTTTTAACAACTGCATACCAATTCCGTCTTGTTTCAATGGCACTCTCATACATATACAGCGATGGGTGACATTGATGCCTGTTCCCCAGGTAGCACATTTTAATCCCCCAACTGGGGTTATAAAATCCTTGGGGATTAATTTCATAGTGCTTTTATGAATTTTTTTTTATATAGTACTGTCCACACTGAGTATTTAATTCTCCCCTCTTTTCTTTCCTTTTTTTACTGTCCCATTTTACCATTCTTATTTGAATAAAAATGAATGAAAAACTAAAAATAAATACAATTGTTCTCGTCCCCCACTCAGCAACAGCGCTTCCGGCTGGAACATCACTCCGGACGGGCACAGGAGAGGGGCAGATTCGGGATGCTGCTCCCGCAACATTTCCACCTTGCCAGAGGACCCTACCATAGTCACTACCATGGAGTGGGAGCTGGAGGACTGCTAACAAAATTGTATTCATCTGAATGCTGGAACCAACGGTGCTGTACATACCTAGTACAAATGAACTCCGCTGTCTCCCTGCGGTGGATCAGGGGATACCTTGTGTAATATTAAAGATTTTCCTGCACAAATTGCTGAATATTCACAATTATTTTCTATTAGTCATTATTATAGGTGGAGATTGTCTTACTGACCCCACAGCCCTGGTGAGAAGGGTGGTCTCTAGAATACAGAAGCTCTTATTATGTCACAGTGGGGATGTGACCCCTGGGCTCCCCAGGACGCCCAGCACCGAATCCAATTGGTTCCTGTGCATAAAACTTAGGTCGAGCCACATTTAGGTAAAAGGGTCCGAGTCTATGGATAAAATCTATGGATCAGAACATGTTTTTCCTACATTGACCATCATTTTTAGGTGTAACAGAATCACTGGTCCTCTCCTCCACTTTTGGCCGAAGTCTGGAGGATTACTGGGAGACATGGAACAGATGTTCTCCTGTTTGTAGCCCACCCATCAGACATGTATGTCGTAAACAACTGACACCCCATAAATGTCAGGAGGACTCTATTAAATACAAAGGGACATTAATCAATTTAAAAGTTTTATTTTTAAATTAAGAATTGCATGGAAGGACGAGGAGATGTTCTTGGAGGAACCTCCTTCTTCAGCAGATGTTCCTTGCTGGTCAGGAGGCCACATGTAGATGGTGCCAGTCCTTCCATACAGGTACAGCATTGATGGTGGATGTGCTGTACTTTCCTCAGGGCGCTAGACGTGGCGGTTTTCTGCCCTCGCGATGTTTATGGAGCCGCGGTGACAGACACCAAATAAGCAGCTTTCTCGGATGGAGTGAGCAGCCCTGGATAGTCCACGCCGGCAGGATGAGATCACCCGGCGGAAGAGAGAACCTATGAGAAGAGACGTAACACTGATGTCAGTAACAGGACTCCATATCAGAGGACACGGCTGTGCGGTCACTGTGGCCGGACGGCAGAGGAATCATCCATACACAGGTACGGGGGGATTGTCCGCCATCATACATGTGACAATCCCACCACTGACAGATCTGCTCCACGGCCGACACCACACAACATGGGGCTTATTGTCACACTCACCTCTTCTCCTTTCCCCTTCTTCTTCTCTCTCTGGTTTTTGTTGTTTTTTCGGTTTTCTTTTCCCCTGAACTGGAAATTCGAATAAAAAACAAGAAAAAGATGTTGATTATAAACTCCTAAGAGATGAGCTTTGTATGGTTCTATAGGATGGTGTTATTCTCGTGGCTTGTAGCCCTGGTAATCGATTATTGCCCCATAATGGGGGAAATATGTCACATATACATAACATCAGCAGAGGGGTGAGAATTAGATTACCCAGAGAACTGATTAATATGAAACCTGCCATGTGGGGTCTCGACAAGGAGCTATGTCCCTTCTTACCATGACATTACTTGTAATGTGCCGCAGTGTTGCCTTATAATCAGTTACATAAACCTCAGTGTAACATTGAGGCCATAAAGGGGTCAGTATGGGCCATATGGGGCCGTGGGTGCAGGATTTGAGTCAGTTTGGCAGAAGACTGAACGGCCCCTTAGAACTTTTAACGCATAAAAGAATGGAGATTTTTACAGAATGAACTGCTCATCGCTTTATAGGGAGAAAAAAGTAGTAATTTTCTGATCCTTTATGTGCACGTTCACATTACATGTTTTGACCACAAACTGTGATAGGATGTCATATAGACCTGTACACACCTGACAATGGGGAGGACTCGCTGTAATTAGCAGTGAAACACTGCTTGTCTCCATCAGGTTTAGAAGGGGAAGATTCTTGCTGCCTGTTTGGTAGAAGAAAAACATAAATTACAAGCGAAAACAATACAAAATGGACGAACACCCGTCTGCAAGGCCGGTTAGGACATTTGGATAACATGGAGGAGGCACCCTGCTCAGGACCCACTTCTATCACTAAGAATGGAGAATCGCTAGTAATATTGGCCTGTAATGAACTGGAAATGATTGACTGGTTGCAATGATCGGCTGTTATCGCCGGCGTTATCACAAGCCAGAACCACAGTGATCATCAATCATGGGGTGGTGGCGCTGGATATAGTGCTGAGTTACACTTATCTTACAGTTGATCTTCTGATATATCAGATCCAAACCCGATAATAATAATTTACTCACATGTCTGAGTGTTTTGCACTCTCTGGGGAATACACTGGAGGTGGCTTCAGTTCTTCATCGTTCATCACCCTGGTATTGGTGGAACAGAGCTAAAACATAGAGAAAAATAAAATAAATATATATTTAAACTTTATTTTAATTATAAGTTTTATAGATCTTACCGGTCACACTTACTTTAGAAAGCCTTTGAGACGATGATATAAAGTTCAGGCTTTCTGGCCAGTTATTATCCTCGCTTGTGTCCCCCTCATCTGAATCAATAAGTTCGTAATTGCTACATTGAGCTGAAAAGCACAAGTGTTATTAGAGATTATTAGTATGAGACCCGATCACGGAAAGTCACCATTTTATCACTAAAAATGATTGGGACTGATTGTCACAAAATATGAAAGACAAGACACACAAAAGCTTTCTGCAGATGACGTCTCCTTCTACTTACGGTCAAAGTAGCCAGTGTCCTCTTCTGACTCAAAGTTAGGAATGAAATGTGGCTCTTTACTTAGAAGACTGTCAAAGTCTATGCCACATAGGAATGGATGCATTTTGATCTCTTTCGCTCCTCCTGGGAAAGGAAGACAATAAAAAGTGATCTAGACATTATCAGATAGACAGCTCCATATCTGAACAGTTTATGTTACTCTGAACTAAAGACGTAACAGAGCTGATGTGAAGAAAAGTTGCTGAAAGTAAAGCAGAAAACCTCAGTGCTGATCCTCAGGGGTGTGATCATTTGTCTGCTCACAGATGTGTAATAATTCATTATTAATACTATTATATACATTACCTGTCCCAAGTCTATGTGCCGGATCTTTTCTGAGCAGCTCAGTGATGATGTCCTGAGCATCAGGTGGAGGAGTGCGATTATCAAATGTCCAAGTTATCTCATCTGTTATATTAAAAGAAAATGTTACAGAAAATAAAACCTCTTCATTTACTTTATTAAAACAAAAATCTTTTGGATTAACACAACAAGTAGCTAAACCACAGAACCAATCTAAGCAAATAACAATGACACCACTCCGCATTCAGATTATTTTACTTACCCCTTAATATACTGCAGTAAGTGTCATATTTGGAATCCCCATGAAATGGTACACGGAATAGAAGGAATTCGTGTAGGATGATCCCTACCGACCACCAGTCCACAGGCCGCCCATAGCCTTCCTGTAAGATGACTTCAGGGGCGATGTATTCAGGGGAGCCAGCAATCTGGAAAGCAACAGAAGAAGGAGATGAGGAGCTGAGAAAATAATTGTGACGAATAACATCAGAGGAAAACGTTTTCTAGATGAGAAGATATCAGAGAAGAAGAAATAGATGAGAAGAGTAAAGAACAAGATCCTGTAAGTAAAGCCGACCTCATCATCACGGAACTCTCTGGTGACGTCCTCGGTTGGAGCCTTGTAGGTTTCTGATGTTGGTCTCATGAGGCCGAGTTTGGAAAGTCCGAAGTCCGTGACTTTAATATGACCAGATGCCGATACCAGGAGGCTGTGAAAAAACAGACGGTGTCAGCCCCAAGTAATAACCCATAGACTTTATGACAATCTCTAACTTTCTTCCTCCTAGAGGGGGCACTTACTTCTCAGGCTTCAGGTCTCGGTGCACCACACCAAAGCTGTGCAGGTATTCCACAGCCAGGACTGTTTCTGCAATGTACTTTCGGGCCAAGGGGACAGGTAAAGGTCCATAGATGTTCATAAGACTGCCACAGTCTCCTCCTACAGGAGAAAGCAAATATGACAGGAGAGGGTTTGTTACAATGTAAATGACACATGATGCGTGTGAATGAGAAATAAGCGGAGACATTGGGGCAGGATGTCACACATAGAGATATACTGTGTAATAATGCAAAAGAAAAACAATGGAGCATACCCTAATAGTAACTAGGACTGCGCTGAATGTCTATGAAGCAAAACCACAAATGTGCAAAAGCTGCAGAAATAAGTGCAAGGAAACAACGTCCCATATAAAAATGTGAAGCTATACTATGTATATAGATGTGTATGTGCAGTGTGTGTGTATATAGCTGTGCATGTGCAGTATATGTGTATATAGCTGTGTATGTGCAGTATATGTGTATATAGCTGTGTATGTGCAGTGTGTGTGTATATAGCTGTGTATGTGCAGTATATGTGTATATAGCTGTGTATGTGCAGTGTGTGTGTATATAGCTGTGTATGTGCAGTATATGTGTATATAGCTGTGTATGTGCAGTATATGTGTATATAGCTGTGTATGTGCAGTATATGTGTATATAGCTGTGTATGTGCAGTATATGTGTATATAGCTGTGTATGTGCAGTGTGTGTGTATTTAGCTGTGTATGTGCAGTGTGTGTGTATATAGCTGTGTATGTGCAGTATATGTGTATATAGCTGTGTATGTGCAGTGTGTGTGTATATAGCTGTGTATGTGCAGTATATGTGTATATAGCTGTGTATGTGCAGTATATGTGTATATAGCTGTGTATGTGCAGTATATGTGTATATAGCTGTGTATGTGCAGTGTGTGTGTATATAGCTGTGTATGTGCAGTATATGTGTATATAGCTGTGTATGTGCAGTATATGTGTATATAGATGTGTATGTGCAGTATATGTGTATATAGCTGTGTATGTGCAGTATATGTGTATATAGCTGTGTATGTGCAGTATATGTGTATATAGCTGTGTATGTGCAGTATATGTGTATATAGATGTGTATGTGCAGTATATGTGTATATAGCTGTGTATGTGCAGTATATGTGTATATAGCTGTGTATGTGCAGTATATGTGTATATAGATGTGTATGTGCAGTATATGTGTATATAGATGTGTATGTGCAGTATATGTGTATATAGCTGTGTATGTGCAGTGTGTGTGTATATAGCTGTGTATGTGCAGTGTGTGTGTATATAGTTGTGTATGTGCAGTATATGTGTATATAGCTGTGTATGTGCAGTGTGTGTGTATATAGCTGTGTATGTGCAGTATATGTGTATATAGCTGTGTATGTGCAGTATATGTGTATATAGCTGTGTATGTGCAGTATATGTGTATATAGCTGTGTATGTGCAGTGTGTGTGTATATAGCTGTGTATGTGCAGTATATGTGTATATAGCTGTGTATGTGCAGTATATGTGTATATAGCTGTGTATGTGCAGTGTGTGTGTATATAGCTGTGTATGTGCAGTATATGTGTATATAGCTGTGTATGTGCAGTATATGTGTATATAGCTGTGTATGTGCAGTATATGTGTATATAGATGTGTATGTGCAGTATATGTGTATATAGCTGTGTATGTGCAGTATATGTGTATATAGCTGTGTATGTGCAGTATATGTGTATATAGATGTGTATGTGCAGTGTGTATATAGCTGTGTATGTGCAGTATATGTGTATATAGCTGTGTATGTGCAGTATATGTGTATATAGCTGTGTATGTGCAGTGTGTGTGTATATAGCTGTGTATGTGCAGTATATGTGTATATAGATGTGTATGTGCAGTATATGTGTATATAGCTGTGTATGTGCAGTATATGTGTATATAGCTGTGTATGTGCAGTATATGTGTATATAGATGTGTATGTGCAGTATATGTGTATATAGCTGTGTATGTGCAGTATATGTGTATATAGCTGTGTATGTGCAGTATATGTGTATATAGATGTGTATGTGCAGTATATGTGTATATAGCTGTGTATGTGCAGTATATGTGTATATAGCTGTGTATGTGCAGTATATGTGTATATAGATGTGTATGTGCAGTATATGTGTATATAGCTGTGTATGTGCAGTATATGTGTATATAGCTGTGTATGTGCAGTATATGTGTATATAGATGTGTATGTGCAGTATATGTGTATATAGCTGTGTATGTGCAGTATATGTGTATATAGCTGTGTATGTGCAGTATATGTGTATATAGATGTGTATGTGCAGTATATGTGTATATAGCTGTGTATGTGCAGTATATGTGTATATAGCTGTGTATGTGCAGTGTGTGTGTATATAGCTGTGTATGTGCAGTGTGTGTGTATATAGTTGTGTATGTGCAGTATATGTGTATATAGCTGTGTATGTGCAGTGTGTGTGTATATAGCTGTGTATGTGCAGTATATGTGTATATAGCTGTGTATGTGCAGTATATGTGTATATAGCTGTGTATGTGCAGTATATGTGTATATAGCTGTGTATGTGCAGTGTGTGTGTATATAGCTGTGTATGTGCAGTATATGTGTATATAGCTGTGTATGTGCAGTATATGTGTATATAGCTGTGTATGTGCAGTGTGTGTGTATATAGCTGTGTATGTGCAGTATATGTGTATATAGCTGTGTATGTGCAGTATATGTGTATATAGCTGTGTATGTGCAGTATATGTGTATATAGATGTGTATGTGCAGTATATGTGTATATAGCTGTGTATGTGCAGTATATGTGTATATAGATGTGTATGTGCAGTGTGTATATAGCTGTGTATGTGCAGTATATGTGTATATAGCTGTGTATGTGCAGTATATGTGTATATAGCTGTGTATGTGCAGTGTGTGTGTATATAGCTGTGTATGTGCAGTATATGTGTATATAGATGTGTATGTGCAGTATATGTGTATATAGCTGTGTATGTGCAGTATATGTGTATATAGCTGTGTATGTGCAGTGTGTGTGTATATAGCTGTGTATGTGCAGTGTGTGTGTATATAGTTGTGTATGTGCAGTATATGTGTATATAGCTGTGTATGTGCAGTGTGTGTGTATATAGCTGTGTATGTGCAGTATATGTGTATATAGCTGTGTATGTGCAGTATATGTGTATATAGCTGTGTATGTGCAGTATATGTGTATATAGCTGTGTATGTGCAGTGTGTGTGTATATAGCTGTGTATGTGCAGTATATGTGTATATAGCTGTGTATGTGCAGTATATGTGTATATAGCTGTGTATGTGCAGTGTGTGTGTATATAGCTGTGTATGTGCAGTATATGTGTATATAGCTGTGTATGTGCAGTATATGTGTATATAGCTGTGTATGTGCAGTATATGTGTATATAGATGTGTATGTGCAGTATATGTGTATATAGCTGTGTATGTGCAGTATATGTGTATATAGATGTGTATGTGCAGTGTGTATATAGCTGTGTATGTGCAGTATATGTGTATATAGCTGTGTATGTGCAGTATATGTGTATATAGCTGTGTATGTGCAGTGTGTGTGTATATAGCTGTGTATGTGCAGTATATGTGTATATAGATGTGTATGTGCAGTATATGTGTATATAGCTGTGTATGTGCAGTATATGTGTATATAGCTGTGTATGTGCAGTATATGTGTATATAGATGTGTATGTGCAGTATATGTGTATATAGCTGTGTATGTGCAGTATATGTGTATATAGCTGTGTATGTGCAGTATATGTGTATATAGCTGTGTATGTGCAGTATATGTGTATATAGCTGTGTATGTGCAGTATATGTGTATATAGCTGTGTATGTGCAGTATATGTGTATATAGCTGTGTATGTGCAGTATATGTGTATATAGCTGTGTATGTGCAGTATATGTGTATATAGCTGTGTATGTGCAGTATATGTGTATATAGCTGTGTATGTGCAGTATATGTGTATATAGCTGTGTATGTGCAGTATATGTGTATATAGCTGTGTATGTGCAGTGTGTGTGTCATGACATGATTATATTTAAATATGTCCTTTTTTTTTTTTTAAATAAATGTGTATTGTTGTTTATGAGAAAACAATAAGGCATCCCCTAAAAATAAGCCCTAACCCATCTTTTGGAGCAAAAAATTGATATAAGACCCTGTCTTATTTTTTGGAAAAACCCTGTACAAACTGTAAAAATTCAGTCAAACCCTCCTTTATCTATAGTGAAAATTTCTGCCACATAATCATTTTTCTGGCATGTTGTTAACAGATAACTTATAGTAAAAGCAGTGTGGACATGTAACCATCTCTGTGGTCACATTCTGCTTATGGAGAAGGTCCTAGAGATGAGCAGACCAGCGCTGGATATAGATACGATGGATATGTCCTACCTGGTACATACTCCATGACCATGCACAGATGACGTGTAGTTGGAAAGGAGCACAACATGGAGGCCACGAAGGGACAATCTGCGAATGTTAGGATGTCCCTCTCTAGAAAGGCCCGTTCAAGTCTTACTGGATCTTTCAGCTTCTGCTTGTCCAGTTTCTTCATGGCGTATAACTGTTTGGAGTCTTTTTGGCGCACTAAGTGGACGGTTCTGAAGAGGAAGAAAATCGGTGGTTTATAATGTATTCTTACTAACAGTCTGTCTATAGACCTCATCACATCTCCTGTACTAATGGTGAATACTAGATGAGCTGCCATCGCTACATAGATGATCTCCACTGGGAGGTCCTCATCCATGCCCCATCGTAAATGAATTGAATAATGACAATTAGATGTGCACAGAAGAGATGAGAGAATAAAATACAATGGATTAGAATTCTACTCAAATTTTACATATATCCGCATTGGCCAAAATGGCGAAATTTTTGTAATTCTCTTCCTCATGGATTCGGCAAAATGGTGAACATTGGCTACTATTTTCTAAACCTTAAAAGTCCGTCAAAATGTTAAAAAATAAACAAACTCTTACACTTACCTCTCTGGCTCCTCTATCTCAACCTTTTGGTCCTCACTGTACTTTCAAAGCTGCTGCCAGTGCTGAAGAACAAGAAAATGTCTAAGGCTGAGACAGGACTTCTGGCATTGATGACGTCTAGGAAGATTCTGCACAAACGCATAAAAGGTCATGGTGGCATGACATTGCAAATCTTCCTGCTCTTGCATAGAATCCTCCTGGACCTTCTCCAAGCTAGAAGTTCTGGCCCAGCGTGAGCGGCAGCAATCTGAAGACGCGGTGAGGATCGGACAGATGAGGCTGAGAAGCGGAGGGGTCGGAGAGCTGAGCAGTAAGGTCAGTATGAGTATTTTTTCCATTTTGTACATCTAAGGCTAAGTGCACACGATGCGTATTTGAAGCGGAAATTTCCGCTTCATTTCCGCATGTCATTTTTCCTGGAAAACGCATGCAGAATTTGGCATGCGTTTTTCGCGCGTAATTCGCGCATTTTGCACATGCGGAATTGCCTTGCGTTTTCTACTGCATTGTAGATGGCAATTCCGCATGCGTAAACGCACAAAGAATTGACATGCTGCGGAATTTTCCGCACAACAAAACGCTGCGGAAAATTCCGCATCGTGGGCATTACAATTGCAGAATGCCATAGGGGACCATGGCAGAAGGCTAACATGCGTAATTCATGCGTTTACGCTGCGGAATTTTCCGCACAAAATACGCATGAAATACGCATCGTGTGCACATAGCCTTACATTTATTAAGATCTGGGGTCTGGAGAGAACCCAGAGCGTAATAAGAGATATTACATTTGCCGAGTGATAACTTCTACGTCAATCACATTTCCCAGGAAAGTCTGCACGAAAGGCGAATGTGAATTATGCCAGATCCGCTCTTCTCTAGAGAACAGGGATGTGGACTCCAATAATTCCTCTATGGTAACACTGTACGGGCACAGAGACAGAGGGATCGTCATAAGGAGCCCTAGAAACCGAATATTATGCCGACATCAAGCTCACCCAAAAGCTCCACAGCTGAACTGTTTGATCTGTTCGTAGTCGCTCTTACAAGGATTTCTCCCTGGGTTCAATGATCCGATCAAGGCCTAGAAATAATAAGAAACGGCATTAAAGCATAAAATCTGCAGAAAGATAACATCTGTGGATGCCGGACCCCCACAGACAACATTATGTATATGGGATATCCCCCATACACAGACATCACTGTACTGCAGGGGAGGAGACAGGAGATCACATAGCGGGGGCAGGAATAATAATGCCGCCATCACACACAATAGATCTGATCTACAAGAAGAATAGGGATATCCCCTCGTCATATGGGGGATAATATTATATGTGTAATTCACCCCCGTTACCTGATCATACACAGACGTCTCCGCTGATACTTACACTGACAGATTCCTGGACCTCGGGGGTCTCACATATTCCACCGTCATTAATTGGTGGCACAGATATTCCTATAATAATGAGGAAACGTTTTGTATTAGACGATATCAGTACATAATATATAACATCCATATTAAGAAGGAGATGAGACGGGCTCTGTACACGGTGTAATACTGGTATATGGGATTCTGCACACAACGTATATATTTATGGCTCCTCCATAGATGGATATTCTGGACCATAAATGGCCATTGTTCAGGATCTGATTCATCCTAGAACAATTACATGATCGGGGACCTAGGAGCCTCCTTGTACATGATAAAGAAGAGCACAGAGGAGAGAAGCAGAATTACCTGCGCCCCCTCCATTATAGTCTATAAGGGGCTCCGGAGCCGTCACCGGCCTCATACAGAGGATGGAGAGTAAATCTACATGTTCTCTGCCGTTCTCTATAATATCTCGATATGTGAATGTAAGAATATTAGATGATTGCTCACCTTCCATCAGATCAGTGTTCAGCCCCTGCTGACTGGTATTAGGGTCCGGGATAGTCAGGTTTTCCCCCTCTTCAGAGTCACCTTCTGATGTTTCCTGTTCGTCACAATATGTACAATTAATGTATCATTTCACAAATACTAAATCACCGTATACAGTCCGTCCTCGACTTAGAAACATCTGACTTACAAACGACTCCAAGATACAAAGGGTTGATGATGAAAAAAAAAGCTAATATTCACCACTCTCCTCTCCGGCCGCCCCGCTGCTCACCACCTATCGTCCAGTCCTCTTCTTTCCAATGTCATGTGCTACTTCTCCGGTCTCTTCACTATAGTGCAGGACTTCTGGCCACATTCAGGACCCAGATTTCACTGCTCATCATAAGGTCATAAGGACGAGACGGGAAGTCCTGCCCCATAGTGAAGAGGCTGGAAATGTGGCACACTATGATGGAATAAGAGGACCGGGTGGCGGACAGCGAGCAAAATATTATTGTTTTTTTTTACTCTTTCCATTTTACATTCAAATTTGGGTTACAAACAAAACTATAGGATATATCTAGTTCATAACCCAAGGACGGCCTGTACATAAGGCAGGAAGGACTAAACCTGGATCTATGGGATAATCTCATTACTGGACGGACTCTACATAAGGCACGAAGTACTAAACCTGGATCTATGGGACAATCTCAGTATTGGACGGACTATACATGGCCGCTCCCTCCAGAAAATCAACATGAATATATAAGGGACTTGTATCTACAACTGTTCTCTAATAACTTCTATTGTCAGAACTGCAGCATTTAGAAGAATGAAGATTGTGATGATGAAGTGATACAGAGGTGGAAACACAACCTCTGCATCGCTGAGTACAGAATGTCACTACAGAGGGTTGAGCTGCAGAGACAGGCTGCCATAGAACATCCTGCGCCTCTGACATCATAAATCTGCCACTCTGCTATTTGACGGCTAATCTGGAGAAGATTAGACCAGGACGTGTGATATAGAAAGTGATGGATCCTTACCAGACGCTCCAGTGAGCCGGCCGGACGCTCCAGTACATACAGGACATTTTGTGCCAGTTGTATAATAAAGGCCAATTCTCCACTTGTGGATTTTTCTTCAGCCTATAAAGATGAAAATAAATAGAAAAGGAAAATCATGAGAGAACATGGAGGAGGCCGATTATGTCACCACTTTACTCCTGCGATCTGCTCTACAATTACTACATATCTAGTGACTTAGTGCCGGTTATATATTATATTATTATCGGCCTAAAGAACTATTTTATGTGAATAAACTTATATTCTGTTATTATAACTTTTCGATGTTTTATGCAGATTTCTGCCACTTACCTGTTGCACCAATGTCCTGATGTTCTTCTGTAAATGCTCAAGATATGCTGAGCTCATACGACCTTGCTGATATTTGGTCAGGCAGTCTCTCAACAGCTCCATAACCAGCCGGTAAGTGAAGCTGAGGACGCCATCGGGTAGCGGCAGCACAATGTCAGGGGCATAGGTGGTAAGAATCCCCTGCAGCAGTGCCAACACCTGAAAATTGTCTGAAGGAATTTCAGACATTTCAAATAAATCCAAATAAATCCAAATCGCAGTCAGTAAATCACTAGCTATGTAGCTAATCACCAACAACAATGACACCGGAATGTCAAAGTGACACTGGAGCTGTAAACACTGGCACAAGTAATGGTGGTGCATTATGATGTCATAATAGCGGTGATGTCATCATGGAATCTTGTGAGGGAATCTTATATGGAGCTTCTCACCTTATAAGGAAGTTGCCTAGCAACAGTGAAGATGGTAAAACCATAGGGTGAGCATCAGTGCTTGTATGTAAGAGGGAGCTGTGGGCACCGGGCTCTTCTCATCAGTGAGGTGATTTATAAATATATTTATTAATATCTGTATACACAATAAAAATCATAATTACGTATTTATAAGAAATCCGGATTCAGGATCTAAAAGAAATATCTTTACTGAGGGTCCACGGACTGAAAGTCAGAAGCCCACGCCTCACCACCCCCCAACTTCCCAAGATGGGGGTCTCTACAAATATGACCCTGCCTGCACTCCTTATTAAAGAAATAGAAGAACTGGGAGGACTATTGAGTTACACCTTAGATATAGACAAAACTGAGACCTTATTATTAAGAAGACCTTCAAAGCCACTATGGACAAAGAGATTCCAGTTCTGCTGGATTGAAACAGCGCTGAAATATTTGGGGATATACAGTGACATGTTAAAGTTTGGGCCACCCCCGGTCAAAATTAATGTTATAGTGAACAGCTAAGCAAGTTGAAGATGAATTGATCTCTAAAAGGCCTAAAGTTAAAGATGACGCATTTCCTTTGTATTTTAGGCAATATATATATATATATATATATATATATATATATTGAAGTTGAAAAGAGGATGGCTTCTAAAAATGATAATGATCCTAAGCACATGTCACAATCCACAATAGACTTCAAAAGGAGCAAGCTGAAGGTTTTACAATGGCCCTCACAGTCCTCTGATCTGAACATCATTGAAAATCTTTGGCTCAACCTCAAAATAGCAGTGCATGCAAGACAACCCAGGAATCTCACAGAACTGGAGTAAGGCTATGTGCCCATGATGCAGAAATGCTCCGGATTTTTTCCTGAGCATTTCTGCATCTCCCTGGCAGAAAAAACGCATGCGGATTGTACATGCGGATTGTACATGCGTTTGTTCTGCCAGGGACAAGCGTATGTCCCGCTTTTTTCACATGCGATTTCGCATGCGGAGTAATAAGCGCTTTTCCAACCAATTTTAGCATCACTTGGAAAAGTACTTGACAACTTGGTCACACTATATAAATCTATGCAACCGTCATGAATTTATATAGTGTGACCAAGTAATAGTTAAAAAGAATGGTAAAAAAGTAAACATTATACTTACCTTCTGATGGCCCCCGGTCTCCTTCTCCGGTGCGTCCAGTGTGTTTGGCAGCTCACAGTGGTCTAAAAGGACCTTTCATGACGTCATTTAGTCATGTGACAGGTCACGCGACCGCCGACGTCAGCGGTCACGTGACCCTTCACATGACTAAATGACGTCATGGAAGGTCCTTTTAGACCATTGCGAGCCGCCGGGGATCCAGGACACACCGCTAAGGAGACAGGGGGCCATCAGAAGGTGAGTATAATGTTTTATTTTTTATTTTAAATTCTTTTTTTTTGCAGGTACCATGGTACCCAGGTCTGGATGAGAGTCTCCTCTTCTCCAGAACAGGGTACCATCCGCACATTGAGTCGCTTAATATCCTCATGTGCACATGTAGTCATGTGGATATTATATGATTCAATTCAAGTCAATGGCGGTACGCAAAATTAATGGTAGTGCTGCGGATTTTTACGCAATGATAATCCGCAGCAGAAATTTCCACAGCACGTGCATAGCACATGCGGATTATCATTTGGGAACATTGCAGACCTTCTACCAAGCGTTTTTTAAGCATTTCCGCGGCGGAATTGCAGCTGTGGAAACGCTTAAAAAACGCATCGTAGGCACACAGCCTTATAATCCAAGGAAGAATGGATGAAAATCCCTCAAATAAGAATTGAAAGACTTTTGTCTGGTTACAAAATGCGTTTACAAGCTGTGATACTTGCAAAAGGGGGCGCTACTAGGTACTAACCACACAAGGCGCCCAAATTGACGAAATTATGGCAAAATATCCAAATATAAGCCAGTTATATCACATCTGTCATCATCATTAATCTAACAAAACAAGACTGGGACCCCAAATCATTCAATGGCTTTCCAAAGTGAATATAATGAAAGGACAAGTATCCTTGAATGATACATTTCTCTATGCCCTTATAGACAATGCTAAACACAAACTCCAATGACAAAATATGGAATATGGATGATCCAAATCTAACTCATTCAAACATATAGGATTCTTTAGTTCAAGCACAAAAATATCTTCAATCATCCAGGTATCTAGAAAAGAGGCTAAAAGTTTGTCCCAGGTCGTACCGGACCCCCTCAAGGGGATATAGAATGGGACTATACACAACAAATAACTCCAAAAGCAAATCTTTATCATTGCTTATGGGGATGTCCAAGTATCCAAACTTTCATTTGCAATGACACACTTCACTAATTTTGTACCACAAGGTCATCTATGGTTCTATCTTTTGTTACATGAACCCAGAAATGTATCAATATAAGAAAGGGGCGAATAAATTGTTACAGGAGTGAAATCTATTATTCACACCTAGGTCCAGAAACAACCACAGCCCTTCAAACTGTTTCTGTAAAAAATGTCATCATATCTATTCAAAACGGTCTGGGTAGAAGCTTCATTATCATTACATAAGGAAAATAAGCTTAAATATTAGAACAAATTCATAGACTGCACAAATGTTATTCAGTTTGTTTCTGTTGAAAACTGTTTTTGCTCCCACTTACTGCATAGTGCATTGCATGTTTACAATTTATTGACGCTTTTTTTATTTTAATGTTGTATTCCAATAAAAATATTTCAGGTTCTATAAAAAGAGCTTGATTATTGTATCATAATGATGATTAAAAGCCTGATGTTACCATTTTACTGCAGTAAATTTATCACTTAAACATGAGCTATGTATGAGGGAGTTGGACTCTGGGAAATTGAGGAGTCGGACATTTCTCTTCTCGACTCCACAGCCCTGCTATAAACACTGGTATAAGTAATGATGGTAAATTCATGGAATCTTGTAGTAATGTCATCATGGAATCTTGAGATGTTGCCTTATATAGAGCACCTCACCTTATAAAGAGGTTGCCTAGCAAGAAATAAGGCAGCAGTACTACAGGCTGAGCATCAGTACCAGATGCAGACATGGAGGAAAGAGCTGTGGGGGCTTTACTCCTCTGACCAGTGGGGGGATTTTTATGTTCTAAGATAAATCATTTATATCTGTTATACACAGTAAAATGTATATTATTACTAGTGATGATCAAGCACTAAAGTGCATGGGAGCTCGTTGCTCGAGTCAAGAAAATCATAATGCTTGGGTGCTCAACCCAAGTAGCGAGCTCAATGTGAGCCAATGGGAAACTTCAGCATTTTTTCGGCACCCCCCCCTCCCCGGGGTCTGGAGGGGGCCTATAAATTGGCCATGATATGGGAACAGCATGGGGAAGACCCCTGGAAGCATCTCTGTCTCCCAGGCCACTGCTGTGAACAATATTGTCAGAGTATTATGCCACTTTTTTATGGACTCACAATAAATCATACAATTACGAAACCAAAATGGATTTTCCAGCAAAAAATGTTAAGGAACATCCTTTCCAGGGTAATGACTTATATATAAGGCAAAATAAATAACCAAAAACAAAAATGGCTCCTCCACACCTTGGGCTATGTTCACAAGTAGCGTTTTTGATGCATTTTTGCACTTTTGCATTGCTTTCAATGGTGAAAAATACATTTACTAGTAAAAGAAATTTTAACATTTTACTACCTTATCTTGTCATGTGGTGTGTGAGACATGATCAGACAAATCCTGTTATATTTATGAAGGAGGGACTGTCAAAAGTCACAAAGCCTATATTTACAAGGCCATTAGGCAGCTCTTACTATTGTTAGAGGGCCAGCAGTCGATCGTCACTATTGTTAGAGAGCCATCAGCCGGCTATGCTTTGTTGTTCCCATTATAAAGTAGTGGGTCTCCTATACTGTTATTGCATATGCAGTGACTGCAATGGCTGCCAAAAATTAGGACACACTTCAATACCCCTTTGAAGAGACGTAGAGGAGGGCCTCATTAAAAAATGTTCCCATTATAAAGTAGTGGGTCTCCTATACTGTTATTGCATGAGCAGTGACTGCAAGGGCTTACAAAAATTTGGACGCACTCCAATACCCCCTTTGAACAGACGTAGAAGAGGGCCACATTAAAAAAAATGTTCCCATTATTAAGGAGCGGGTCTCCAACACTGGTAATGCCTATGCACTAAGTGCAAAGGCTGTCAAAATTTAGGACGCAACCAAATACCCCATTGAAGAGACATAGAGGAAGTCCTCATTAAAAAAATTGTTCCCATTATTAAGGAGTGGGTCTCCTACACTGGTAATGCCCATGCACTAAGCGCATGGGCTGAAAAACATTTACCCATGGGGGGTATACATGACCATACTGTATAACATACAGAATGTTAGAGGTAGGCCTAAAAATATTTCTTACGGGCAACTTAAACACCTTTTAAAAAAATTATGTGGGTGTTGCATGATGGTCACCCTGTTGATATGGTGATGGATGATGAGGAGAAGGAGAAGGAGGAGGGTGACATAAAACAAACAAAATCAGGAAGCGTATACCCATGTCTGGGTGTGAAGAGGTGCATGGGAATAGACCCCCCCAACAAAAAACACTGAATTTGACTTTATGTTCTGCTGCTATCATCCGGTGGTGTTGAGAAGTCTGGCCTAATCCAGCCCTTGCTCATTTTGATAAGAGTCAGCCTGTCAGCATTTTCAGTTGACAGGGAGATGCACTTTTCAGTTATAATACCCCCAGTGGCACAATAAACCCGCTCTGAGAAAATGCTGGCGGCAGGGTAGGCCAGGACCGCCAAGGCGTAGAGAGACAGTTCATGCCTCATGTCCAGCTTGGATACCCAATAGTTATAAGGCACAGAGGAATCACAGAAGACGTTGGTACAGTTGGCAAGGTACTCCTTCAGCATCTTTCAAAACTTTCTCCTCCTTGTCAGAGTACCCCACGCATCAGGGCAGGGGCACTGGGAGTGTCTGAGAAAACTGTCCCAGACCTTTGACAGTGTTCCCCTGCCTCTGCTACATCGTATTTGTGTCTCCCTCACCTGTACTCTTTGGTTGTCCAACAAACTGTGACCTTCGCTGCCAGCATTTTCAGATGGGAATTTTTTTAATAATTCTACAACAAGGGCCTTCTGGTACTGCAACATTTTATTAGACCGCTCTGCCCCGAGAAGGAGAGATAGAAAGATGTCCTTGTAGCATGGGTCTAGAAATGTGACAAACCAGTAATTATTGTTGGCCAAAATGCGTGGGTCACGGGAAAGGCAGTGGAACAAAGTCAGCTATGTGTGCCAGACTGCCAACAGCCAAGACTTCCCTGTCCTGACCCAGAGGACCACTGTCCATGCTCTCCTCGTCCTCTTCCTTGTTCTCCCTCTCCTCAGGCCATCCACATTGAACAAACGGTATGACTGTTGTGTGCGTAGTACCGTCTGTAGTGCAGGAAAACAGCTCCTGTTCCTCCTCCTCTTCCTCATTATCACCCAATCCATGTTGAGATGAGATGAGGCTGGGCTTTGTGACATCACCTTGTATAGTTCCTTGCTCCATCTCATCGTGCTCCGCCTACAATGCCTCCTCTTTAATTGTGAGCACAGAGCATTTCAGTAGACAGAGAGGCAGGATGGTGATGCTAATTATGGCGTCATCGCCGCTCATCATCTTGGTGGAGTCCTCAAAGTTTTAGAGGACGGCACAGATGTCAGACATCCAGGCCCACTCATCAGCTCTAATTTGCGGAGGCTGACCTGAATACCGATGGGGATGTTGAAGCTAGAACTCAACAACTGCCATCTGCTGCTCACAAATCCTTCCCAACATATGAAACATTGAGTTCCATCGTGTGGTGACATCGCACACGAGTCAGTGAGTTGGTATGGCTAGGGTGGGGGAAGCTGTAAGTGACTTCCTGAAATGGGCACACACGTGGCGTTCTTTCACAAGCAGGTCATGCAGATCCGTGTAGGTTTTGAGAAACCGCTGAACCACTAGATTGATCACATGGGCCAGGCACGGCATGTGTGCGAGTTTGCCAAGCCTCAGAGTCACAACCATGTTCCGGTCATTGTCAAACATGATCTTGCCTGGCTGTAAGTTTAACAGTGACAGCCACAGATCTGCCTGCTCTATTACAGATGTCAACAACTTTGCAGCGGTGTGCAGTTTGTCACCTAAGCATATCAGCTTCAGCAGTGCCTGTTGACACTTGGCCGAAGCAGTGCTATAGTGCTTCCAGTCTCCGACTGAAGTGGTCATTTCGGAGATGGAGGCTGATGAGGAGGAGTTTCAGAAGCTGTAGAATCTGATGGCAACCCTGGTTGACCCTGGGCCCGCAATCCGTTCTGGCCACAAGCACTTGTCCACGTGCCCGTGGTTAGGTGGACCTTCCCAGTGACTGTGTTGGTAAGGGCACGTGAAATGTTCTGGGACACGTGCTTGTGTAAGGCGGGGACGGCACACCGGGAGAAATAGTGGTGGCTGGGGACCGAGTACCGAGGGGCACCCGCCGCCATGAATTTGCCGAAAGATTCTGTCTCCACAAGCCTAAAAGGCAACATTTCAAGTGCAAGCATTTGAAAAATGTGGCAGTTTAGTATTGTGGCCTGTGGGGCGTTAGCTGCATATTTGCCCTTGCATTCAAAGGACTGGGGTAGGGACAACTGAACACTGCGTTGTGACAAGGACGTGGATGTGGTTACTGATGGTGGTTGTTGCAAGTGTGCAAAAGAGGCATCTTTGCCTGCGCCATGGACAGGGGATTGGTGTGCACGCACCACAGCAGAACAGGCAGTGGTGTCCCCCGCAGAAACTGTTTCTGGACCCTAGCGTTTGGTCCAATTAGTCAGGTGCTTTGCTGTCATGTGCCTGATCATGCTGGTGGTGGTCAGGCTGGTAGTTTTGCAGCCCCTGCTGATGCTGGCATGGCAGATGTTGCAAATGGCCTGTTTGGAATTAACTTGACAGTCTTTAAAAAAGTGCCAGACTATGGAAGACCTAACAGTTGGACTGGCAACTTCCCTCGTGTTGTTGTTCCGGAGAACTGTTGCCCGCCTTGTGTCTGTGGCCACCCCACTGCTTGTTCCTGCCTGTTGTAGTGCTACACCTCCCTCCCCCTGTGTGCTGCTGTCCTCGCTATGCATGTCACCTTGCCAGGTTGGTCAGTGACTTCATTGTCCACCACCTTGTCTTCCAAGTACGCACCCTGGGCCTCCTGATGACTTGCTGGCAATTGTGTCTCATCATCATCCACCTCTTGCGACAGTAATTGCATTTTCCCACCATCGCCTTCATGTGACTGTAGCTGCTCAAATACATGGGCATCGCTACATGTGATCTCCTCTTGCCCCGCTTGAAGCGCGCCAGGCCAGAGTCCTGAATCCCTAAATGGAAATGTGAACAGCTCTTCAGAGTGTCCAAATGTGGGATCAGTTGTCTCCAGGCACTCGGCATGGGGGGAGAAAGGAGGATCAGAGTGAGGAATATGCGGTCCAGGCTCACGGCTACTGAGACTGGACCATATGGAAGACAGGGTGGTGGTGGTGGCAAACTGACTGGAAACATTATCTGCTATCCAACCAACAACCTTTTCACACTGCTTTGGCTTCAATAGTGGTGTTTCGCGGCCCCCTTTAAAGTAGGGCAGGAAGGTAGGTCGACATGATATGGGTGCTTTAGTGCTCCCTCAGCAGGCATAATTTCAGCTTGCCCACGACCTCGGCCTCTGCGTGCACCATCAGCATCATGTCCTCTTTCCAGTCCCTTGCCACGTGCCTTGCCCATTTTAAATGGAGTATAATATTTGTCACGTTCCCAAAAATGTCAGGATTATTACAGCAGTAATATCGGATCACGTCTGATGACCACGGTTTTAAGCAGTGGCCTTATAGTATGGTATTGGTTAGCGTCCAAGTGTGAATAGGTTTGAACAGCACACAACTGACAGACTTTAAATGGAGTATAATATTTGTCACATTTCCAAAAATATCAGGATTATTACCGCAGTAACATCATATCACCTGAGATGGACAAGTTTCTCTGCTTCCACAATACAGCAATGCTATTAAAATCAAACAAATCTGGCTGTATGCTGCTAACAAGCAAATGGAGCAGTAAAAGTGGTGTATTATATCGCTTTTCAACCAAATAATTAGGATTAAGCGAAAAAAGAATATTAAACCTGTTATCTAAGGCTGTGGATATGAGTAACAGCAGCAGACAGAAAGTTCAATGGATTTATTGTGCTGTATACACTCTCCACAAACTCTGCCTAACTCCTGCTATCACCAGTAATATATGCATCTGGATTAGTCCTTAGCAGGACTGTTAGTATAGATGAATATTGCTGTGGAATACCTGACTAAATCAACCGCCAATTCTCTCCCTCGCTCAGCAGCAGCTCTCCCTACTCTGCCTGTCTGAAGGGTAGACTGTGACAGGCATAGGGTCCCGGGTCTGATATAGACCTGATGATGCTGTGTGGCCAGCCAATCACTGTAATGCCACAACCAACATGGCTGCAGCATTACAGTGACGAGTGGCGAGTACCGAGCAGTTGCGAGCACGCTCGCTCATCGCTAATTATTACTCACCACCACACCCAGGTCTCTATTATAAATAACTATTAATGTATCTCCTTTTTTGATATCAAAAATATATTATATAAAATAATCATATTCATTCGTATTTAATCAGTACTTTTATTAAATCACAGCAAGCAGAAAAGTGATAGTATATTTAAAAATTCTTCATTATGCCCATAAAAACATTTAAAACCCTTCCGGGCAATGTGGTATATATATATAGCCTAAGACATATAAATAGCCATAAGTCTCAATGGTTATACACATAAGAATATAGAAGGTTACACATTAGATGTCTTGAATCAAAGCAATAATTAATTAGAAATATAGAGGGTCACAGGTCAAGTGTCCCAAATCAGAACAGTAATTAGATCATCATATCACATATAGATTCATTTTAAACAAAGAAATCCTTCTAAGTTTTTTTTAAAAATTCAGTTGCATACATCATAATATTCTATACACTGTTTAGTCAACAAATATATACCATGGTAAAGATCAGTTAATTATATTTGAAAGAACATTGTCTGATCAACCATATAGATTGCCACACTGTCCTGCATCCCAATGCAGTGCTATATTAAGCATTTATATACCATAGCAAATAGTTAGCATATTATATTCAGGTGTATAGTAGACATATTATATTCAGATAGAACATTATATTACCAACCATGTGCCATGTTAAAGGCTACCACATTATCCAGCACCCCAACGCGCGTGTCGCGTATATTGCTTCCTCAGGGGGTATTAAGACATAGTGCAGGCTAATCATTAAATAGCCCCTCATCTTAATGGGCAAGAGGGTCTGGCAAATCACCAGTACCACACAATAATGTTGCCTAATAAGGCTTGATTAGTACCAATCCCTGTCCATATCACCGGTGTGTGTTATAGCGCGCTCCTGTCGCCCACACCGCGTTACCCACAGCGGTCGGCGTCCCGGAAGTTCCACCGCGCATGCGCGCGTATTGAAGCCTCCGATTGGACGCCGAGCGCTGGGGGCGAGGCCAGTATGACGCGGCGGGGGCGCGCTCCACCATGGATATTCTGACTCCATTTTATAGATGGGCAAAATTTGCCCTTAGCTCTTCATATCATACGTTCAAGCCTGACATTATATTGTATTCACAAAGAAGATGTACAATATTTGTTATAGTCATATTAAATGTAATACATCTTATACATATATTGAGTCTTTTTTTCTTTTTCATATCTTTTGCTTTATTTCCTCTTTTCTTATTGTTCTTCTTTGTTTTATGCATTTATCTTCTATGTGAGATCAGATTTTTCTCCGTATTCAATTGATACGTATCATGTCACGCTCTAATTTGGAACAGATAGATTTTAAGAATAGGTATAAGGTTATCAATATATTTACATTGTCACACATTATTGCTCCAATCATGTTATTAGCCCATTATATCCATCATTTGAAGTAAACAATACTTAGCCTGCAGTATATAATCATATGAATACCACATAGGTCAATACATCAATATAATCCGTATTTTGCAATGTTTCGATGTAGTCCGTATTTTACAATATTTATACTATATTTATATTTCACCTACATGTATAAAACATATTTATATCCCATATATATATCAGCAATCCTCTTTTTCAATCTTAATTGCAACAATGTCATAAGTCACAAAAATGATAAATAACCCTGCCTGACATTAGAGAAATTCTACATTTTAAGTTAATCATTTTTAATTCTTTCTACAAAACAGAAAAAAGAGTCGAAATCAGTGGAGCTCAGGGATGTTTAGATATTTAGCTAATTTTTTTTTGAGCAAGTGACAGATCCTCTATAATCTTGGGGAATGAAACACTAGTCCTAATAAATCTCCTCCTACGTTCTCCGATCACCACCATATTTGTATTCCAAGAGCCTCAAAGCACCGGAAAGAGAAAATAACTGAAGAATCAGGTGCATTCTAATCTGTAACCATGGAGACACATAGGCTGCATAAGAGCTGTATACACTACACAAGATTTACAAATTTGTTTAATTTTTTATTTTAAGGAACCAAGTAAAAAAAAATACTGTAAAAGATCTTCTAACAACTAGAAATGATTCCAGGATTGTCTTTCCACTATATATACAGTATACACTCACAACACAAAGGTTAACTAATAGTTTTAATGATTTTCTGTAATAAATATTTGTATAAATATCAGAAACATTTATATAAAAATACAACAAATGATAATAAATATTTCAATTATAAAACAAGAAATACGTCTTATAATAATATTACTCAGCGATTTATAAAAGTAACAAAGTTCTTGTCGCTGCTGCTCCTGACGACCAATCAGATTTCTGCCGTTTTGCCTCTTGCAGTGCGGAATCGATGGCTGGAATTTGACTGGTTGCTACGGGCAACACTTTCTTTATTCTCTACACTGTTTGTATAAATAATCCTTGAACTCTCGTTGCCGATAGCAACCGATTAGAATTCAGCTTTTACATTTGTAATTTACACGAGATAAATAAACGTGATTTCTGATTGGTCGCTAGGGGTAACAAAGACGCTACATGACAGCTGAGGCTCCGTGACAATGGCGTCTGTTACTCCAGGTACTGGATGATGGGCCGGACACAGGTGCAGCCCACCGTCACCAGCTGCTTCTCCAGCCTATAGGTGGGACACATCCTCTCATCTATGATACATAAAGAGTTCATCTATGGATGAACTCTTTATGTATCAAATGACCAAGTTCTCCAAAAAATATGACGTAGTGGTCATGGGAGATTTCAACTATCCAGACATTTGTTGGGAATCTCTCTCAAGTAAAACTAACAGGTCAAGCAAATTCTTATCGTCTCTTGCTGACAACTTTATCTTCCAAAAGGTAGGGGAGAAAACAAGGGGATCTGCTACTTTGGATCTAATCCTTATAAACAGGGAGGAAATGGTTGAGGAGGTAAAGGTGGCTGGGACCCTAGGAGGCAGCGATCATGCTATTATAGAATTTTGGATAACTAGAGGAGGAAGACATGTGAAGACTCAGACTTCAAGGTTAGATTTTAGAAAGGCAGATTTTAAGAGACTCAGAAAGAGAATAGGAGGGATCCAATGGCTGGATGTCCTTAAGGACAAAAATGTCCAGGAAGGATGGGAAATTTTTAAAAATGAGATTCTCAAAGCACAATCGTTAACAATCCCGAAAAGTAGGAAGAATGGGAAGCATTTAAGGAAACCAGGATGGATGAACACAGAACTTAAACACATGCTAAAAAGAAAGAAAGAAATGTTTATTAAATGGAAAGAGGGAGGCATATCTAAAGAAGATTATAATGCAGTCTGCAGATCCTGCAGGGCACGTATCAGGTTAGCTAAAGCTGACAATGAATTAAGGCTTGCAAGAGATGTCAAAAGCAATAAAAAAGGATTTTGGGGGTATGTCAAAAGTAAAAGAAAAGTCAAAGATGCTATAGGATTTTTACAGGATGAAAATGGAGAAATGGTAAGAGAGGATGTTGAGAAGGCCGAACTTTTTAATTCCTATTTTGCATCTGTTTTCTCTCAGAAAGAAAATGTAACATCAACTGATCTTCACTGTCCTTTTAAAGGAATAGAGGAATCCAAGTTATCTGTAAACAGAAAGATTGTGAGGGAATATTTAGCTAACATAAATGAGTTCAAGTCTCCAGGTCCAGATGAATTACACCCCAGAGTACTGAAGGAGATCGTAGAAGAAATTTTAGAACCACTCTCCATAATCTTTGAAAATTCTTGGAGAACAGGAGAAGTCCCAGAAGACTGGAGAAGAGCAAATGTTGTTCCTATCTTCAAAAAGGGGAAGAAGGTGGACCCAGGGAACTATAGGCCGGTGAGTCTGACTTCTATACCAGGAAAGATCTTTGAACAAATTATTAAACAACATGTATGTAAGTACATGGATAAGAATGAAGTGATTAACCAGAGTCAGCATGGGTTTGTAACTAACAAGTCATGTCAGACTAACTTAATTTCCTTCTATGACAGAATCACTGACTGGGTGGATCAGGGAAATGCTGTAGATATAGTATATCTTGACTTCAGCAAAGCATTTGACAAAGTATCTCACACCATCCTTATTGAAAAAATGACCAAGTATGCAATGGACCAGGCAACTGTTAGGTGGATTCATAACTGGCTTAGTGATCGGACTCAAAGGGTGGTTGTAAATGGCTTCACATCCAGCTGGATGAATGTCTCAAGTGGGGTACCACAGGGCTCCGTCCTGGGACCTGTATTGTTCAACATCTTTATCAATGATTTAGATGAAGGAATTGAGGGTAAACTGATTAAATTTGCTGATGACACAAAGCTAGGAGGGATAGCTAATACTAGAGAAGAGAGAGAGAGGATTCAAAAAGACCTAAATAAACTGGAGCAGTGGGCAGCAACCAACAGAATGGTTTTTAACAGGGAAAAATGCAAAGTACTACATCTGGGCAATAAAAATGAAAAAAGCATATACAGAATGGGAGGAATAGAGCTAAGCAACAGTACATGTGAAAAAGACTTAGGTATACTAATAGATCATAGACTGAACATGAGTCAACAGTGTGATGCAGCAGCAAAAAAGGCAAATACAATTCTGGGATGTATTAACAGAAGCATACAGTCTAGATCACGTGAAGTCATTATCGGTCTTTACTCCTCTTTGGTCAGACCTCATCTGGAATACTGTGTACAGTTTTGGGCACCACATTTTAAAAAAGACATAGACAAACTGGAGCAAGTTCAGAGAAGAGCGACCAGAATGGTGACTGGTCTGCAAACCATGTCCTATGAGGAACGGTTGCAGGATTTGGGAATGTTTAGCTTGCAAAAAAGAAGACTGAGAGGAGACTTAATAGCTGTCTACAAATATGTCAAGGGCTGTCACATTGTAGAAGGATCATCTTTATTCTCATTTGCACAAGGAAAGACTAGAAGCAATGGGATGAAACTAAATGGGAGGAGACACAGATTAGATATTAGAAAAAACTTTTTGACAGTTAGGGTGATTAATGAGTGGAACAGGCTGCCACGAGAGGTGGTGAGTTCCCCTTCAATGGACGTCTTCAAACAGAGGCTGGACAGACATCTGTCTGAGATGATCTAGTGAATCCTGCTTTGAGCAGGGGGTTGGACCAGATGACCCAGGAGGTCCCTTCCAACTCTACCATTCTATGATTCTATGATTCTATCTCACCACGCAGGACCAGGATCTCCTGTCTGATGGGGACTGAGTTCATGCTGAGGTCCACATGACCCTCCGGGTCCAAACATCCACGGTGGAGACATCGGGCCTCGCTGATGACCGCAGGGAATCTGTTATTGTCCACATTAGAGCTGGAGGAAGGAGATGAGAGAAATCAGGACACAGCAGTAACCATGTTTAGTCCCCCATACTCCGGCCTGCTGACCCCCATATATCATTATTATTATTTCTGCCATTACTCCATGTACATTCACCTGTATTCCCATGGAGAGATGGAGCGGCTCCTCACACTGTCCGCCATTACTTGTGCAGAACTCCGACTGCCGACCTTCATATCCACCTTCACACGTGGAGGAAATGTGGTGTCCGGTGTGAAGAGACATCCCCCGTCGGACACTAGAGGGGCCTCCCAGCCATCAGCGCCAGGGACCTGCTCTTCTCCTCCATGGACACAAGAGATGAAGATCAGAAGAAGCAAAGTGGAGAAAACCTGAGGACAGAAGATGTCACACATGTGATAGGGGACATTGTGGAAGTGTCATGTAGTGATATAAGTAAGGGTTAAATAATGGATCAATAATATACACTAATAATATTCATACTCGTATGGACCTATCCCAAAGATATGCAACAGCGCTCAAGCCAAGAGCAACCAGATATGACTATATAACATATATAAGAAATTCCAACATTCTAAGTGGAATTCATTCAACAATATATTATATTGTCATTGTATCATAACACAGGATAACAAACAAAATGGTGGTGGCCCCAAGCAAGTGCTGCACTCACTATTCTGCTGGTGCAGTCACTGTGTACATACATTACATTACTGATCTTGAGTTACATCTTGTAAATCTTTTATTATAAAAATGAAAAACATAACAATAATAATAACAGAAACATAACAAAATTAATAACCAGAAAATAAACAATGTAATGAAACTGGTCCAGCCGCTCCCTCTCTCCTCACACACATATTATACATATATACACAATAATAACTACCTACACCATGACATCTGGTCCGGTTACCAAACAAATAATAACAATATAATAAACAATAACCGACAAATTATATACAAACTAATATATACATTCTTTTTTTTTTTTTCCTTTTTTTTTTTTTAATAAATAAAATAAAATAAAATAAATACTAACTATATACAAGACAAAACACCCCACACTCAAGCCCACCAGTCCCTCCCCGGCACTGACCTGAGAGCTGGTCCTGCGCCTCATGCCTCAGTCCAACGTCCATAGGCCAGATCAGGCAGTGCCAGTTTTTCACCCAAATAACCAGTGTCCCACAAGATGAACCCACCTCCCCCCTTTTCCCTCCACCCAACCTAACACCTACACCCAAACCCATATATACAATATATACAGAAACAAACAATACAATAACCACAACTGACAAAGCCCAAGTTCGGTGCCTGCAGCCCTACATCACTGTCTACTGATCAATAAAACAAAAATCTATGGTGTCAGCAGCAGCCCACCACCAGGAGAGGAGATGACCAGACTAGGGCACACTAAAAGAAAAGCCCCTCCAGAGGAGAGCGGCCCTCCGTGTACCCAATCTCTCATACTCCAGAGAACGCACCTTCACCAGGTCACCGAGTATGGTCCTAAACACATCGTCCACTGGGAGGATTTTCCGCTGCGTCGATACTAAGCACCGTGCGTTCCACGTGTGATACCTAACCACTGCGCTAACTAGAAATAAGGTGCAGCGGTCCCGACCACCCAGGTCCCCGAATGCTCCATAGGCCCATTCCGCATAAGAGAGACCGGCCAGCCGGGGCCAGCCAATGGAGGCGCCCACCCTGTTGTACACCTCTGTGTTAAAGGGACAACGAAGCAGGAAGTGGTCCATGCTTTCAAGCATGGTACCACAATGCTCCCGAGGACAGTTCCTGTCCTCAGAGCTCCTACACTTCAGATTGTCCCTCACACACAGTTTCCCATGGAAGCAGCGCCAAGCCAAGTCCCAAACCTTCGAGGGGATCCTGATAGAATTCAAAAGATGCAGACCCACCCCAAGATCCCGACTTGGGCAATCCCTGAGCGCCAGAGGCCTCTGAAAATGGGTCAACAGAACCCTTTTGTCAAGGAGCTTCCTTGGCAGAGTCCTGACCTCCCACATTCCCAGACCCCACCGGCGAATTACCTTCAGAACCACGGTAGCGTAAGCCGGGAGATGTCCATGCGGTGTGCGGAGATCCTTCACTTGCCCTCCTGTCTCCCATTCCTGGAAGAAAGGCTGAAACCATCCCTTACAGGAGAATACCCACAGAGGAGCCCTCTCTTTCCAGAGGTTTGCAATATTGATCTTAATGAAGGTATTCACAAGGAATACCACAGGGTTGACCATACCCAACCCTCCTAGTCTCCTCGTACGGTAAGTAACCTCCCTCTTGAACAGGTTCAGTCTATTCCCCCATAACAGTTGAAAGAACAAATTGTAGACCCGAGTCCAGAGAGGCTCTGGCAAGATGCACACACTGCCCAGATAGATCAGCAAAGGGAGCAGGTAAGTTTTGATCAGGTTTACCCTTTCCCTTAGGGTCAAAGACCAACCCTTCCATTGGTTCACCTTCTGAGTGGCGATCTCTAGCCTGCTGTCCCAATTTTGTTTGGGGTAATCCCCCTGACCAAATTCGATGCCAAGAACTTTTGCAGAGACTTTGGGTTCTGGAAGGGTGTCCGGGAGATCAAAACCAGGATCTCCTCCTCCCAGCCAGAGACTCTCACACTTATCCCGGTTGATCTTAGACCCGGATGCCTCCGAGTAGCGATTTACCTCTGACATCAGCCATTCTGCCTCCCCATCAGAGGAAACAAAAACGGTGACGTCATCGGCATACGCCACCACTCTCAGAGTGGCTTCCGGTGCTGCCCGGTCCATCCCGATCCCAGCCAACGGTCCACGCTCCACCCTCCTAAGAAGTGGGTCAATCGCAAACACGTACAGTAGCGGGCTCAAGGGACAACCCTGGCGAACACCACACCCAACCTCAAAAGAGCTGCCAATCCAACCGTTCACAAGCGGGAAACTCTCTTTCCCAGAGTACAATGTCTTAAGCCAATCAACAAACCCCCTTGGCAGGCCATACCTCAGAAGGACAGACCAGAGGTACTCATGATTAACCCGATCAAATGCTTTTGCCTGGTCCAATGACAGCATGTACCCCTTCCAGTGGCCAGCCCTACCCTGCTCCACCGCCTCTTGGACACAGAGTACAGCACTAATTGTACTGCGGCCCGGAACAGAGCAATGCTGGGCCCCCGAAAGAAGCTGGGGTGCAAATTTCACCAGCCGATTAAACAGCACCTTTGCCAAAACCTCCCTGTCTGTATTGAGAAGCGCTATGGGACGCCAATTCTCATTGAATACCTCAGTCAAGAGGGGAACCAAGGCGTCCTTAAAGGTCTTATAGAATTCAGATGTTAAGCCATCTGGACCGGGAGATTTATTTAGGGCAAGCCCTTCAATCGCCAACTTAACTTCCTCTTCCCTGATCATCTCTGTCAAAACGCCAAGAGAGGGGTCTACCCCTGGTTCGGGGACGGCTTCAGCCAGAAAAGCCGACATCTCATCCCAATACAGATCCCTCTTCCCCAAGAGGTGCGAGTAGAAGGATCTGACGACCTCCAGGATCCCTGATCTGGATCTTTTCAGGGATCCCGCAGTGTCAACCAGTCCTGTAACAACTTTACTATTCACTGACATCTTGCAGTTTCTATAAGGGTCGGGCGAGCGGTACTTCCCGTAATCCCTCTCAAAAACCAAAGATGCGTGTCTATCATACTGACACCTCATTAGCAAAGATTTCACTCTGGAGATCTCCTCGTGGCTACCTCCAGTTTAGACAAGATGCTCGAGTTTCCTCCTCAGGCCCTGATACAGGCGGTACCTGTCCAGGCTCCTGAGACTCGAGAGCTGGCGGAAGAATCTCGCCACCCTTTTCTTAAACATCTCCTACCACTCTGACTTACTACTACAAAGATCCAGTAAGGGTACCTGGCTCTGAAGAAAATCCTCAAAGGACTGTCTTATCTCCGCTTCTTCCAAGAGAGACGAATTGAGCCTCCAAAAGCCTCTTCCCATCTGGGGGGTCTCTGTAACATTCAGGGAAAACAAAATCAAACAGTGATCGGAGAACTCCACCTCAACAACAGATACTGCTGAAGAGATGGCTTCCTCCTTTAAATAAAACCTGTCTATCCTGGACCTACAGTTACCTCTATGATAGGTGAACCCCTCGTGGCCTGCGGTGTGCCGGATGTGGACATCCACCAGGCGAGCCTCACTAGCTATACTATTAAGGGCGACGCTATCATAAGTCAGCTTGTCTCTGGAACCTCCTCTATCCCGGGGCCTCGTGACAGTGTTGAAGTCCCCTCCAAAGACGACCTGCCGACTCGTAAAAAGGTAGGGCTTGATCCTCATAAAGAGACACTTCCGGTCCCATTTAGATTGGGGACCATAGATGTTAATGAGCCGAAGCTCTTGTCCCTTCATGAGGACATCTAATATCAGGCACCTCCCCATTTCTAACTCAATAACCCGTCGGCATTCTACCGGTGCGGTAAAAAGGACCGCCACTCCGCTATACGGCTCGGCCGCAAGAGACCAATAGGAGGGTCCGAGTCTCCACTCCCTCTTAGCTATAAACACCACTGCCATATTTGGCAGCCTGGTCTCTTGCAAAAAGAAAATGTCAGCTTCAACCCGGCTGAGAAAATCAAAGGCCGCAAATCTAGACATATTTGACTTAATGCTGGCGACATTAATGGACGCCAGCGTCAACGGAGTGGGTACCGCCATCATTGGTGATTGAGTTAGATGGCTTTCTTCTTTCCACTCCCCTTATCCTCTGCCTCAGAGGAGGAATCCTTCCCCCTCTTTAATGACACAGAGGTGTCCATTCCCACATTTTTTCTTCTTTTTTCGTCCTCGTCTCCGGACTCTGGGCCAGTCCCTCCCCCCAAGGACCTTGCATCCCCAGGAGAAAGAGACTCGGCGCCCCCTGTAAGCTCCGCTGAAGCCGGAACCTCACCCTCAGCCTCCTCCACAGAGGAAGAGATGTTATCAAGGGCTTGGAACCGGTTAGAAAGACCAACTAGAGGGGAGTCGGTTTTACCTTCCTTAGGTACCTTGGTCAGAGCGGGAGAAGATGTTTTATCTCCCTTCTTTCTCTTTTTTTTGGTGCCGAGCTTACGCTTGTGCTCTAGCCACCGCTTATTATCCTCATCCATACTTTCATAATGGGAGGATTCTGAAGCAGAGGCAGTTTCCTCCCTGTGGATCCTCCTGACCTCCTCATCCAACTCATCATCCCTCGGGGCCTCAGCAGCAACACTGGCATCCAGGACAGGGGCTGCCCCGGTAGTCTGGGGCTCGCCCCGCTCCCTCTCCTGTCTGCGCTTGTCTAGACGCCTCAGCTGGGCAGGCGTCTTTTTATTGCTTTTCTTCCCTGGCCCCTCAGCTCCCCCACCCCTGCTAGTCCCCTCTCCAGCAGAATCGGCCTCACGGCTTACTCCCACCGGGGTCTCGACTGCATTAGCAAAGGAGCGAGGACAACGGCTGAATGGGTGACCTAACTCACCACACAGGTGGCACCTAATCTCCACACAAGAGGCAGCAAGATGGCCGACTCCCCCACACAACGCGCATTTCTGCACGGTGCAGTTTGCACTGAAGTGTGTGGGGTCGCCGCACCTGTGACAGAGCTTCGGTTGCCCCTGGTAGAAGACCAGGATACGATCCCTACCCAGGAAGGCAGACGATGGAATGTGGGCAACCGTACCACCTGAACGCTTAAGTTTTACCATAAACGTCCAGGCCGCTGACCAGATACCAAACTCGTCGCGGTTTTTCTTTGGCATCTCCACCACCTCTCCATACCGACCAAGCCACGTCATGATGTCATAGCAAGAAAGCAACTCGTTACGAGTCATCACGGTCACTTTCTTGATCTGGTTTTGGCGAGACACTGCCTGAACGGCAAAGTCTCGCCAGCCGGGCTCATTTTTTGCCCACTCATAATTCGCCCAGAAGAGCTCAAGCCCCTCCGGCCGAACAAAGCTGACATCAAACTCAGGCGTGGAATAGGGATGTATCAAAGCATAGATGTCAATTGCCTTGAAGCCCATCCTCAGCAGGAGCTCCACAACTTTAGACCTTGGCGGACATGCATCACTGCCCCTCCACCGAAGACGGACCACATTCCTACGCACACTGCCTGGCCCGGCTGTTGGGAGGGACCACACTGTATCTCCCCCTTTTTGCTCTCGGAAGGCCCCGAGGCCATGCCTCTCTATCCAGAACGATAGATCAACCTCTCGACCCTCTACCATTAGTGATCTCTCCCCCTTCTTTAGAGCCTCCAGAAGTCGCCGTTGCAACATGCCGTCCCCAAAGCCCGGAGACGAGGAGGATGCCCTATTTTCCCCGGAGGTGACACTGGCATAACTCTGGACAGGTGTTGCCACCCCCGGGGGGGCAACCGGACCAGTGACCACATCAGCCCCAACAGTATCACCATTACCCACCTCCATCTCACCCTCCACCAAACCAGCAACCACACCACACCACTAGACAATGAATTATCCTCATTCACCTCCACCACCACATTCATTCCTGCTGGACCAGTAACAATGGTGGATGACCTTTTGACCTCTGCATCAGGCACACGGGGCTCAGTCACCTCCATAGAACTGGAGGCGACCTCACCCCCGGTCTTATGTGTGCCCTCCACATCATCGGTCGGTAATTTCCGCTGTTTGGCATTTGGTATAATGTGGCGCTGATCTCTAACTGCAGTTAGGCGCCGCTGATCTTTAGCATCAGGATCTTCCGGACCAGCGACGCCAACACAAAATAGCACTTTCATGGGAGGACCGGAACGCTCAGCCCCAACTTCCCCCTCACACTGCCGCCGCTTCCCAACTAAGTGATCAGCGGCAACAGCATTCAGAGGCGCCGAGGCTACCGGAGCTGCCCCCGACACCGGGCTGCTCCCACTGAAGAGCGCACCACAGCATCGTGGCCTGATGGAACGCCCGCCGCCGGGCCGCCCTCACTGTCCAGCCTCTCGGCTGATGCACCTCCTGCTACGTCCCCACTACTACAAGCAGAGACGGAGCTCTGCGCCTCACTACCGCGCTCTGTAATCTCCCCGCGCCTTTGCACCGGATCCACAGCAGAACCCGGGCTGGGCTGGGCAACGGGGCTTATACAGCGAGCTGAGCCTGCCGCCGACTCAGGGGGTACAGGGAGGGGGGCATATACGTATCTAACCGCTTCCTGCAGCTTTGGCTTGGTCTTCTTTGCCTTTTTGTGGCCCCCAGGTGCCTCTTCTGGTAGATCGTCACCAAGATGGAAGTTTTGGAGGCACACTGGGGACTCCAGGAGCTTAATCTCCGCCATTAGCGCCCCTCCCTGGCCGCTGCTGTCACTGTCCTCCCCAGAGCCGGCAGAACTGCGACCGGATGTCACTGTCGCCTGTCCTGCAGGGAGCTCGCTGCACGTGGCCTGCGGGTGACTTTGAAGGCTGCCAGGTGGGGCTTGCTGCTGGTCATCATCACTCTCATCATCCACCTGGCTCTCAGGCTGCAGCCCTATCTGCCTTTGCTCTCTGGTATCAGCCATTTCTCTAAAGCGGTCTTCATTTATAAGTTTTTCTTTGAAAGGACCACTCTGCTCCCTGATGGTGGCTTTCCTAAGTTCCAGGAGTTGAATTTCACTGCTCAGTCTTTTTACCTCGGCTTGGAGCTTGGCCTTCCTTGGTTTGGAGGCCCCTGCAGCTTTGGCGCTTCTGCAGCGCAGCTCCTCCCGTAGCCTCCTGATGAGCTTACTGGCATCTTCTTACTCACGGAGGTGGATCATGACCCGGGAGGCATAGGTGGACACAGACTCCCGGGGTCCCTGCAGCGCCCATTCCCACTCAGGGAGGTCGGCCTCACCTCCGTGAGCGCTCAGCTTTCCTCCGGAAGGAGCGCCATCTTGCACGCCGCTGTCAGGCTTTTCCTCCATGCTGGAAGCCTTGCGGCTTCTGGGGGTCTCCACAATCCCGGGGGGAGTGGGAGCCACATTGCTGCGACTCCTGGTGCAGCGTCTCACCCCCGAGTCCTCTGATGTGCAGGCCGGTTGCTGGTTTCTTCTGCCCCCCGCCAGCCTGGTTCGGGAAGCAGAAGCCTGGGACTTGGCTCCATCACTCATCCCAGAAACCTGCTCCCTCACTGGGAAAGAGAGAAAGCAGGTCCCCAGGTGGAGAGGTGTTGGTTTCTCAGAGATCAGGAGCTCACAGCAGGATCTGCAGCCACCACACCCGCAATCACCACACTGACTAGCAGCTGATCAGAGCTGCACCCAGTATGCTGCTGGTGGAGTCACTGTGTGCATACATTACATTACAGATTCTGTGTTACATCCTGTAATATACTCCAGAGCTGCACTCACTATTCTGCTGGTGGAGTCACTGTGTACATACATTACATTACTGATCCTGAGTTACATCCTGTATTATACTTACTCCAGAGCTGCACTCACTATTCTGCTGGAGCAGTCACTGTGTACATACATTACATTACTGATCCTGTGTTACATCCTGTAATATACTCCAGAGCTGCACTCACTATTCTGCTTGTGCAGTCACTGTATACATACATTACATTACTGATCTGTACTGATCCTGAGTTACATCTTGTATTATACTGCAGAGCTACACTCACTATTCTGCTGCTGCAGTCACTGTGTACATACATTACATTACTGATCCTGAGTTCCATCCTGTAGTATACTCGAGAGCTGCATTCACTATTCTGCTGGTGCAGTCTCTGTGTACATACATTACATTACTGATCCTGAGTTCCATCCTTTATTATACTCCAGAGCTGCTCTCACTATTCTGCTGGTGCAGTCACGGTGTACATACATTACATTACTGATCCTGTACTCATCCTGAGTTATATCCTGTATTATATTTCAGAGCTGCACTCACTATTCTGCTGGTGCAGTCACTGTGTACAGACATTACATTACTGATCCTGACTTACATCCTGTATTATACTCCAGAGCTGCACTCACTATTCTGCTGGTGCAGTCACTGTGTTCATACATTACGTTACTGATCCTGAGTTACCTCCTGTATTATACTCCAGAGCTGCACTCACTATTCTGCTGGTACAGTCACTGTGTACATACATTACATTACTGATCCTGTACTGATCCTGAGTTACATCCTGTATTATACTCCAGAGCTGCACTCACTATTCTGCTGGTGCAGTCACTGTGTACATACATTACATTACTGATCCTGTACTGATCCTGAGTTACATTCTGTATTATACTCCAGAGCTGCACTCACTATTCTGCTGGTGCAGTCACTGTGTACATACATTACATTACTGATCATGAGTTACATCCTGTATTATACTCCAGAGCTGCACTCACTATTCTGCTGGTGCAGTCACTGTGTACATACATTACATTACTGATCCTGTACTGATCCTGAGTTACATTCTGTATTATACTCCAGAGCTGCACTCACTATTCTGCTGGTGCAGTCACTGTGTACATACATTACATTACTGATCCTGAGTTACATCCTGTATTATACTCCAGAGCTGCACTCACTATTCTGCTGGTGCAGTCACTGTGTACATACATTACATTACTGATCCTGAGTTACATTCTGTATTATACTCCGGAGCTGCACTCACTATTCTGCTGGTGCAGTCACTGTGTGCATACATTACATTACTGATCCTGAGTTACATTCTGTATTATACTCCAGAGCTGCACTCACTATTCTGCTGGTGCAGTCACTGTGTACATACATTACATTACTGATCCTGAGTTACATTCTGTATTATACTCCGGAGCTGCACTCACTATTCTGCTGGTGCAGTCACTGTGTACATACATTACATTACTGATCCTGTGTTACATCCTGTATTATACTCCAGAGCTGCACTCACTATTCTGCTGGTGCAGTCACTGTGTACATACATTACATTACTGATCCTGAGTTACATTCTGTATTATACTCCGGAGCTGCACTCACTATTCTGCTGGTGCAGTCACTGTGTACATACATTACATTACTGATCCTGTGTTACATCCTGTATTATACTCCAGAGCTGCACTCACTATTCTGCAGGTGCAATCACTGTGTACATACATTACATTACTGATCCGAGAGAATTATGAATACAGCTCTGGAGTATTATACTGGTTGTAATGATAAGTAATACAATATATTTAAGCAGTAATATGCGTCTCACGATTCGACAAACCCTTTCTAACAACATTCCCTCTTGAACATTGGAGAAACCTCACTGTCCTGTAATATTACAGTATATTATATATAACGCTCTGGATTCATTGTAGCGTTTGTTCTGTTAGTAAATAACAATGTAACATTAATAGACCCCAGATGTGGTGATCAGAGAGGGGCCGCTGCTCTTACCAGGGATGGTGCGGCCATTGTTCTCCTGGATGTGCTCTGCTGCGGTTCTGCTGCTGGACTGGGCTGTGACCCCGACTCCAGGACACATTATATAAGGGTCACACTTGTTTCTGGCCTTTCCTGGAAAGTTCATTACCGGATATTCAGGTTTCAATGACTTTGTGTATTTTTTATGATTTATTTTTCCTAATCTTTAGTAATGGGAAACACTGGGAGAATGGAAAGGTCCGGATCATCTCCGCTGTGGAATCCCTTAATCACTAATTAACCTGCAGAGCGGACACAGAAATAATATTCCCTGATGAAGATAAGAAGAGTCATAAACCCGAGCGCGGACTTGTAATAACAGGTGTGAGAAGCAGAAGACGTTCTGTCCCTCCATATACTCAGAGGGGCATCTGCGGACTGCGGGGGATGTCAGATGTAGTAGACTGCCTTATAGGCGTGTGAGTGGTGTGACGGGGGTAATTCTGGGTATAATTAATTGGGGAAACAATATATAAAACACCATAAATGAGGGGTGTCAGTGCTTTATGTATGATTGTATGAATGCTCGGCGGTCTTTCCCCGCTCCACCCCGACTCATGGAGAAAGCCTGACAGTCCTGCTGCTTCCACCTAATTAAACAGAAAGCCCATAAAGCCAATTCATCATTGCCTTGGGTCTGTTTTTTGTTTGTGCCATATTCATCTTTTCATTTGCCCTTTTTTATCGCCACTGTTTTATTTCTTCATCTGTTGGTTTTTATGTTCTCCGTTGCCGGTGAGGTTTTGCCTTTCCAGATGTTTTCTTCTGGTTCATCATTTACAACTTTCTGAAAAGTTACAAAAGTTTTGCAGATATGCACTTGTGGCGCCCCTGCGGGTGGTTCAGTCTCAACAGGGGTACTGCATCTCAGCCAGAAGTGTGGTACCCCACTCTCAGGTAAGGAGGGAGCACTACCCGGGACCCACACACTCACATCCAACACTACACCACCTCATTAGGGAAGGGCAAGATTGCTCCTGAGGGAGAGCACAGCCCCTGTCCCTGTGTAGAGGTACACAGGGGGTCCATTCAAGTGCACCCAAATTAACTGAGAGTCTGCTGGATCACTTCCCCGGAGGACACAGGACGACGTGGGCGGTTATAATTCGGCGGCTGTAACCTGGAGGATCTTGACAACTGTGAGTAAAACCTGAAGACTGCACCCGCTGTGTCCTTGACTAATTGCTGCACCACCTGCCTTGCACTACACCAACATCAACCTCATCAAATACTATATCCTGCCCTGGAGCTGAGCTCTGCCGGTGGAGAGCTGCACTATCTCTGCTGCGTCACCATCAGCTCCAGAGGATCTGCACCGCAGCGGCGCCCCCTATAGCCACATACCACGGGTGGCGTCACAAATTTTATCCCCCTTTTCTTTATTCCCAAATTGACTTTCACTGTTCTTCATTTGACCGCCCTGGGCCATGGACCGGGTCACCGCCACCGTGACAATACAGGACCGGCCCGGCTACCGAGTACCCCACGGCCCATGGGGCGCGTCACTCCTCTCTCCTCTCCCTCCCTTGAGTGATTTTATGTATGCTAGTTTATTTTTTATTTTGGGCGGGGGGGTGCAAAATGTGCAACTTATTGTGCTGAAGAAAGGCAAAAAAAAGTTTTAATAAAAATAAAGGAAATGTTTTTCTTTAGTGCAGAGTTCATGAATCATTGATATAAAGTTACTAGAGATGATGGAATCTGCCAGGATTTCTATTTGTCAAAATGTGAGAATTTTACAGGGAAATTTGATTTGCCGCAAAGTTATTCTCTGCTAATTGAATCTTCCTCATTATGGGGTCTCTATTGTAATATCTTTAATCTATTGTAACCGTTTGCCCTCTATGGTTCAGCAAGATGGCGGCTGCAGCCGGCTGTCGTTATGTTGAATATGCAATAAAACTTATATTCTGGAGAAAACGGAGTTTTGTACAATTCAAAATTCAATGAGAATTCCAGTCGAATAAATTTCATCATCTTTAATAGTTACATTACAGGAAAGCAATGATGGGGGGATAGTTATATTAGGAAACCCCGAGGTCCGTCACTGCTGTGAGTTATTATCTCTGAGGCCCCAGATAAGCGGAGAGTTCAGATAAACGATGGCCGTGATTTAGGGAAGTGCTGGGATCTGACGCTGGTTTCTCTCTTTTATAATCGGACATTATAGGGCAGAGTCGGACAGTCCACAGTGACGGCCTCCATTCCTCACCGGTCACAGACACTGCGGGAACTTACAGAAACTTTTAGGAAAACTCTGATTCCTGGGATGGAGACTCCACCTGGAGCAAAAAGTGGTATAAATAGCGAGAGGGACGGGGATGGAAGGATCAGACAGGAGATCCACCGGAATATAGAGAGACCAGAAGAAGCAGGATGGTCCTTACAAGGACATCTCTCATCCTTGTGAGCAGGGGTGGATTAAGAGTAGCAAGGGCCCCGGGCAGTTTAGACGGCATGGCCCCCCCCACACACACACACCTGATGTATCACGTGACTTGTCACATGATCCCCCTTTGATAGATCATGTAATAGTTCATGTGAAATTAATTCTGCACAATATTAATATATTAACCCCTTAGCAAACCTTGGGTTTTGTCGTTTTTGCTTTTTCATTTTTTGCTCCCCTTGTTCCCAGAGCCATAGCGTCTTTATTTTTTGGACAATATGGCCGTCTGAGGGCTTATTTTTTGCGGGACAAGTTGTACTTTTCAACGCCATTACTAGTTTTACCATAGCGTGTACGGGAAAACGGTAAAAAAATTCCAAGTGCGGTAAAATTGCAAAAAAAGTCCAATACCACAGTTGTTTTTTATTTATTTTTTTACCACTTTCACTGAATGCTAAAACTGACTTGCCATTCTTATTCTCCAGATCATTACAAATTCGTAGACACCAAACATGTATAGGTTATTTTATATTTAAGTGGTGAAAAAAAATTCAAAAATTTGGTAAATTTTTTTTTAAAAAAATAGCACCATTTTCCGAGACCTGTAGCGTCTCCATTTTTCGGGATCTGGGGCTGGGTGAGGGCTTATTTTTTGCGCGTCGGGCTTACGTTTTTATTGATAACATTTTGGGGTAGATCCGATGTTTTGATCGCCCGTTATTGCATTTTATTTCAATTTTGCGGCGACCAAAAAACGTAATTCTGGCGTTTAGAATTTTTTTCTCGTTACACCGTTTACCGATAGGATTAATTCTTTTTTTATATTGATAGATCGGGCGATTCTGAACGCGGCGATACCAAATATGTGTATGTGGTTTTTTTTTTTTTATATTTTATTTTGAATGGGGTGAAAGGGGGGTGATTTAAACTTTTATATTTTTAAAAACATTTTTTTTTCACTTACTGCATGCTTCAATAGTCTCCATAGGAGACTAGAAGCAGCAGTTGTCTGATCGTCTCTGCTAGATACAGGGGACCAGCAGATCCCCTGCATATAGCAGAAATGGTCCTGTGCTATGAGCGCCGACCACTAGGTGGCGCTCATAGCGACGAGATCATGACAACCACAGGCGTCTGCTGCAGACCCTGGGTTGTCATGCACGCCCATCGGTTACCCGCGATCACGTGACGGGGTCGCCGGTGGGCGGGGCTTATGACGCGCAACCCAGAAGAGCGCGTTTAATGTCGCTGTCGGAGATTGACAGCGGCATTTAACATGTTAACAGCCGCGGGTGGATCGCGATTCCACCCGCGGCTGTTGCGGGCACATGTCAGCTGTAAGAATCAGCTGACATGTGCTCGGTTCAGTGCGGGCTCAGCGCCGGAGACCTCACTGAACCGGGGGTACGCAAATGTGCGTACTAATGCGGCAAGGGTTGGAAAGGGGTTAATTATAATTTTTTTTTTATATTAATTGTATGACTTAATATTGAGCACAATTAAGTATGCTGACATCCCCCTATGTATGTAGGGTCTCATACTGTATAATATGAGCTTTCACATAATCCTCCTATACACAGCAGGAGGCCGCACGGCGCCCCCCCAGATACAGCGGGAGGCCGCACGGCGCTCCCCCGATACAGCCGGAGGCTGCAAGGCGCCCATCGAGATACAGCCGGAGACCGCACGGCCCCCCCACCTCCCCAGATACAGCAGGAGGCCGCACGGCGCCCCCCCCAGATACAGCGGGAGGCCGCACGGCGCTCCCCCGATACAGCCGGAGGCTGCAAGGCGCCCATCGAGATACAGCCGGAGGCCGCACGGCGCTCCCCCCCCAGATACAGCCGGAGCCAGCACGGCGCTCCCCCCCCAGATACAGCAGGAGACCGCATGGCGCCCCCCCCAAATACAGCCGGAGTCAGCACGGCGCCCCCCCCAGATACAGCCGGAGGCCGCACGGCACCCCCCCCAGATACAGCCGGAGGCCGCACGGCGCCCCCCCCAGATACAGCCGGAGGCCGCACGGTGCCCCCCCCCAGATACAGCAGGAGGCCGCACGGCACCCCCCCCAGATACAGCCGGAGGCCGCACGGCGCCCCCCCCAGATACAGCCGGAGTCCGCACGGCGCCCCCCCCTAGATACAGGCGGAGGCCGCACGGCGCTCCCCCCCAGATACAGCAGGAGGCCGCACGGTGCCCCCCCCCAGATACAGCAGGAGGCCGCACGGTGCCCCCCCCCAGATACAGCAGGAGGCCGCACGGCGCCCCCCCCAGATACAGCAGGAGGCCGCACACACACAAACAAACATATACAGACATATACAAAGACAAATATATACACGCATAGGCTGCGTTCCCACTGTGCGTTTTTGCCACGGAATTTCCGCAGCGAAAACGCTGAAAAAACTCTTGGTAATACGTGCCCCATGGTCCCTAATGATAATCCTAATCCTAATGATAATGCGGATTATCATTGCGGAAAAATCCGCAGCATGTCCATTCATTTTGCGGACATGCAGTGTAATTGCCGCCATTGACTTGCATTGAATCGCTTAATATCCGTATGACTACATGTGCACATGCGGATATTAAGCGACTCAATGTGCGGATGGTACCCGGGTTTTGAGAAGAGGAGACTCTCATCCAGACCCGGGTACCATAGAACCTGTAAAAAAAAAGAATTTAAAATAAATAAAATAAAGATTATACTTACCTTCCGTTGGCCCCCGGTCTCTTCAGCGATACGTCCGGTCTGTTGTATGCGTCGCGGTGGTGTGAAAGGACCTGCCATGATGTCATTTAGTCATGTGACAGGTCACACGACAGCTGACATCGGCTGTCGCGTGACCTGTCACATGACTAAATGACATCATGAAAGGTCCTTTCACACCACCGTGATCCGCCGAAGACACCGGACGCATCGCTGAGGAGACCGGGGGCCATCGGAAGGTAAGTATAATCTTTATTTTTTACCATTCTCATTCTTTTTTATAACTATTACTTGGTCACACTATATATGCCGGTTGCCGGTTGCATGGATTTATATAGTGTGACCAAGTTGTCAAGCACTTTTCCAAGTGATGCTAAAATCGCTTGGAAACCGCTTGACAACCCGCATGCATGAATGCTGCAAAAACGCTTGACAAACGCTTCTACCTGGCGGGAAAAGCGCATGCACAATAAGCACGTACAATCCGCATGCGTTTTTCCTGCCAGGGAGAAGCGGAAAAAATCTGCAGCATTTCTGCATGGTGGGCACATAGCCATAAACACATTTGAAACAGAAAAATACATATAAAGAGACATATCACACAATGATATCGGCACACACTGACACATCACTCACCGTCCCCCTGCTCGGCTCCAGTCGTCCAGCTCCTCTCTGGTGGTAAGAAGCAGTGCAGGGCGCACTGCATGACGTCATGCTAGCAGACACTGCCGCGCACAGGGCCGTGTCTTCTAGCTGTGATGCGGCCGGGCCAGCACACGTGCGCACGCACGATATGCAGATATGCGCACACATGCACATGGTACGCAGATATGCGCACAGACACATGCATACAGGCATACGTACATATCTTACAAACACATAAAACTGTCCTGTCCAGCAGCTCCTCAGGCATGTCTCAGTGCAGGGCCACCAGCGTGTCACAGACATGGCCCTGCTTTCAGAGGGGCCCACTCGCCGTTGGGGCCTGGGCTGCTTCTACAGCATCTGTGTAGGACCTCTAGCACTGCTTGATTGCCAGCACTTCACCTGACATGGCCGTGCGCTGTGCGGTTGAGTCTGGTAGTAATGGCGCGGCAGGGGCAATACACAAGCACAATTATAGGCGCAGTGTCGCCCCAGCCGTGTCATTAATACCAGACACAGCCACACAGCTCACGGCCATGTCAGGTGACGTGCCAGCGGTCCTGCACGGGGGAAGCAGCCCGGACCACAACAGAGAGTGAGCCCCCCTGATGGTCCACAAATACATACACATAGATACATACACACACACATATACATACATACACATATATATATATATATATATATAACACACACACACTGCACATGGACTTACCCTTTCTGTACATTATGCAGGTTGTTCTTTCATCTTCCCTGTGGGGCAGCCTCCCCTCCTCTTGGGGCCCGACTGCAGAGTTCTCGGTGTAATTGCTGGGCAGGAGGGGGAGAGCGGAGAGGTAACATTCAGACCCGGGTAGGGGGCAGGTAGAGCAGTGGCCATGCTGTAAGCTGTCTCTGTGCTCTGCTGGAGGCTGGAGCAGGTGGGCGGAGCCTCCTCTACTGCACTTACACAGTCAGCACCTGGTGAGTCATCCTCGCAGCGCCGCGGGACACAGCAGAGCAGATTCCATCTTCCGGCTCCCGGGCCCTCCTGTCACACATTATAATGAGGTCAATCCGGCCACAGGCCCCTGGGAGCCCCGGGCCCCATGGCAGCCCCGGGCGGTAGCCCGGATTGACCTCATTATAATCCGCCTATGCTTGTGAGTATTATAGGGACCATGTTATACTATTGTGTTCAGTAAGGGAGATGATATCCAGAATTCAAATGTTAATTCCAATAGTCTGGAAAAAGTTCCATGATTTATAGCACTTGCAAGTATTTGATAAAATAATAGTTAAAGGAATTTTTCTATGAAGAGGTAAGATTATATTGAATGCTTTTATGAAATCAGAAGAGGAGAAAGGCAGGACTCTGATCCTAAATAGTTATTTTAAAATGATTTTTCAGCTCGGGGTTAATAAAACAGTTTATAAATGAAAAGTTCTATATCTTTCTATTATACTTTGGAGCCGATTCTTTGCTGATTGTTTTTTTTGCCGAGTTTTTGGTGTTCGGCACCTTTTATTTTTGTTTGTGGCGTATTCATCTTAACATTTACACCTTTTGTTTCAGTCCCTTTTTTATGTTTTCGTCCTTTTTTTGTTTGTTCGCTTCTTTTTTTCGCTACATTGCGGAGTTTAGGGTTTCCAGATGTTTTCGTCTGATTTATCATTTGTGACTTTTCAAAAAATCTTGCCCATATTTTGCAACATTTTAGCAGAACATTCAACTTTTTAAGCTAAAAAGTTGCAAGACAGGTTAAAGTAAAAAGCATTTTTTGATTTTAGCGCAAAGTTGATGAAACGTTTGGGCCATTTTGATGACTTTGGCACATTGAAAACCAAAGGACAAAAAAAAGAAAAAAAATGCAAATGATAAACTGGACCCTTTATGTTTCAATTGCTCCCAATTTTAAGGCTATGTGCCCACGTTGCATTTATGAAGCAGAAAATTTCTGCTGCATAAATGCAAGTCCTCTCCCGGAAAAACGCATGCGGAATTCCGCACGCGTTTATCGCGCATTTTTCGCGCGTTTATCACGCGTTTTCCACATGCGGAATTGCCTTGCGTTTTTTATGCATTGGACAAAGGCAATTCCGCTTGCGGAAACGCAAAATTAAATGACATGCTGCGGATTTTTGAACGCGGCATAAACACTGCGGAAAAATCCGCAGCATGTGCATAGAACTTGCGGAATCCCATTGGGGACCATGGGGTGCGGATATACATGCGTTTTTCAAGCGTTTGCGCTGCGGAAATTCCGCAGAATATACGCTTGAAAAATGCTACGTGGGCACACAGCCTAAAGATATTAGTTTGCTGTCAGTGAATGAGAACACTGCTGTTTCCATTCAGAGGCAGTAAACCTGTCTGTATCTAGTCGAGAAGCGGATACAATTGTATCCAGTGCAGACAATGCTCTGTGAGCAAAACCCCAGACTGATACATTGTAACAAGCTATTAGATTGTGGCTGATATATATTGTGCTCAGGAGCATTTTCTAGACTGGATACAATGTATCCGCTGAGAGCAGGAGCAGCAATGTGCAGGATTACGGCCTCCGAATGGAAACAGAACCGTCCTCATTCACTGACATCAAGCAGAGATCCTGAAGATGGTGAGAGATGAAACACAAAGGGTAATAACACAAAGATGGAGAAGATTTCATTTATTCACTGATTTACCGCTGCTCCCATCACTAGTGGTGACGTTACATTTCTTAAAGAGACAGGACACATAATATTTGTAATTCTCCCTCTAAAGGTAGATAATAGACTCAGCCTTGTTAAAGGGGTTATAAGAAACTGTTTTATATATATATAAAGAAAACAAACCAAGTATTGCTCACCCTCCCCAGGTCTAACTCCAGCTTTCCGACACTGCCTGGTCTGTGCTGATTGTCTGCAGTGCTGACATCAAGTTGACAGCATTGCAACCAATCAGTGAGCTGAACACAACCATGATTGGCTGCAGAGTTGTCGATGTGATGTCAGTGCTGCAGACAATCAGCAGAGATCCGGCAGCAGCGGAGAGCTGGAGTTAGACCCAGGGAGGGGGAGTAATACTCAGTTTGTTTTGTTACAGCCACTGTAGCCCATGATAGTCACTATTCTGAAAGGGGACAACCCCTTCAAGGCAAACGTCATCTGCACAAGACAAGTTTCCCCTCTTCTGTTTGCAATGATGTGAATCATTCCCCATGTTCTCTCCATCTTTCCCTATCTCTCAGGCGGCCGTCCTGGTCTCCTTCAGCTCGTCGGCCTTTCTACCAGAGGAGGATTTGCCCCATGATCAGGAAGGATCTAGGGGTGAAGAGCTCCCTCTAGAGGGCAGACAGAGATGTCCTGGAAGAAGGAACCGGCGCCTGCCGACCAGTATGACAGTGGACACCAGTCTGATTGACAGCAGCTCTATGGACGGCTCGGTGCAGATGGAGGACGGTCCCACCCGCTCTCTGTCCCCCTGGGAATACAGGTAATATCACAACCTGTCACATTACAAGCAGCGCTGAATAGTGATACAGTCCGGTGGAGATTCCCGGAGTCTCCTATAGAAGGACGTCTAGTAAAGTATAGAAAGAAAATAATCTTTTCAGTAGAGTTACAATAGCAGGGAATAGCTTGTCGGGATGTTTTTATAACCCCTTTAGTGGAGAATAACGTCTTCCCACCTTCTAGCCGCCTCTCGTTCTTCTTTTCCTGCCTACAAGCTCCCAGTAACCGTTCAGAAATCTCCCCTGTCCCCAAATAGACTTCAGGGGAGGAGGGAGATGCAGCTGCAGTTATTAGGAATTAAACATGAAGGAGAGAAGCTGAGAGCGCGCGGCGCGGCTCTGACATCACCCGGAATAACCTTGTATGGAGGGAGAAACTGGAGATTTATAGAAGACTGAAGAAAAAGCCTCGAGAATCTGCAGGATGAGGACAAGGAGCGCGGACATGGACCAGGTGTTACACAGCTTCTCTCACTGTGTATTTTTATTCCCAGTCTCAGCACAGATCCCAACAGGTTCCCTGTCGTCATTGCCGAGGCCGATTGTCTGACTTTTGCTTGTGTAGACGCTGATGGCCATGAAAGTCCAGACCTGATCTCCTTCCCCATCCAGCAGGAGGTGATGGTCCTACGACGACGGGAGCAGAAAGGCTGCAGCTTCTCCTACAGACTGGAGGGCGAGGTGGTGACTCTGGGCTGCACATGTGTCACACCAACCATCAGCTATTACTGAATACGTGGAAATATGGATGGTGGACGCCTGATTGTCAACTTATAAGATTTCTTAAGAATTTTTTATTTAAATAATAAAATAAAAGCAACTTTAATTTTTTTATAGTGTTATCTCTGGTTACAATAGATTTTGGGGTTTGGTAGTAGCTACTTGTCCATTACACAGGTCCATGTTATGGTGGAAAATACTGGTATCATCAGAGGACACATGCCGTATATTCTCATTGTGTAGGGCCATGCTGCTCCTTCAGGTGTCCTCAAGTTCATATGGAGGCGTCTTTTCTTCTTTAGATTCCAATACAATGTTTCTAGGGAAAGTTCCTCCATAAAAAGAAATCTAATATGGCAGAACATCTGCTGCTCCGTAATATGAGGGAATCGGTGTGACGCTCTACAGGCGATGGGCAAATGGGCCTTCACCTTAAAGGTTTGGAACAAGATGGTGAGTTATCACTTATCCATAGGATAGGGGATAATTACTGATCGCTTGGGGCCCAATCACTAAAGACCCCACTAATCCCAAATGTGGGCTCCATAATGAATGGAGTGGAGGTCAAGTATGCGGACCCCTCATTATGTATGGGATTGTTGGATTGCCCAGACTAGCGCTCATTCTCAGGATTCCAAGACACGGACAAGATGGCGGATGAGACTATAAATTATCTTGAAAGTTTCTGACATGGCTGAAAATCAGTTTTTTGGCCATTATAAAATACTGTGAGGCCGATATATTAAGACTAAAGTTGTGCACGGACTGAAGTAGCATTACTGGCAGAAGAAACGCCAACGCTCTTGCAGAATTTGACAGGTGGACATAGCCATGTCCCATCCAGTCCCGGCTCCTCTCTAGCTCTGCCCAATTTGGCGGAGTTTCTTCAAACTGCCGAAAAAAAATTTAAAAGTCGGAATATTTCTGTACAACTCCTCTTTGCTCAATTTTTTTTAATACCTTTCAAAGCAGATTACGCCAGTTTTCTGACAAAAAAAGCTATGATGAAAGATTTTGGTAAGTCCATTACTACACACCACCAAAAACCCACCTCTCCCAGGGGCTTGCCTATAATAAGTGCAGGGTTTACTGTCTCCTTCGTGCCCTAGAGACTAGGGGAGCCAAAAAGGTCCCTTTGTCCCATATATAAAGAGTCTAGATTATTACTACTAAAGACCTGTGTCAGTTGGAGGAACTGATGGAGATTTTGCATCTGGGCCCTTGAGCTTCTGGATACATCACTGATCACCCTTATACTAAAATAAGGATATGGCAGCATCATGTTCTGTCTCAGGCTCTGGAAGACGCGTGAAGGTAAGGAGTAAAATGGGTTCTGAGGAAAGCAGGGAAATCCTGGAGAAAACCTTCTGCAGGTGACGACTCGTGAGCAGATTTATCTTCCAGCAAAGCGAGAACTCAGACCGTAAAACCAAAACTACACAGAATGGACTGAAAAACAACAATGTGGTGGGGTCACTGACCAAATCAACCCATTAAAGGACGCGTGGATAAACCTGAAGCTTAAGTGAGGATTGGGGAACATGGCAGGGATTGTCCTGACCTATAGACTTATCCAGGACTCAAGACAATGACTGCCAAAAAGTCCCCCAATGTCTTCACTTACGTGTGTCTATGTTATGACTCTTTTCAGGGTCATCTGTTTGGTCTCCGACATGTCACCTGGTTCATGTATTGTCCGTATTGTGTTATTATATAAAACGCTGGGTCATTGAGAGGAAGAGGAGCCGGAGCTATAATGTGCACCAGGGCTAAGGGACATTTAGGCCACGTGAGCGCAACATGCAGCCCGGGCTCCACAGTATGTAGATGGCCGTGCCACACTCTCTGCCCTGAAGACCTTGTGAGATCCGGGTCAGCACCCGCTATCAACTGCTCCCATGTATCTTCTCTGGCTTGTGGCTTAAAGTGATGCCCAGAATGGACAAGACAGCGCTAATGGCACACAATGTGGCTAGCATGGCATAAACGGCAATGTTATGGAGGCACTGTGTGGCTGACACTGTTATGGGGGCATTGTGTATGAACTGGTCAGTCATCAACACTGGAGGTCCTATGTAAGTAGATCCCACCATTCACCAGGCACCTAAATCAGAGGAACGTACCGCCCCCTACTCCAGGTAGAAAAATGTAAAACCGTCCATGTTGTTAATATTGTGTAATATAAATGATTTTCCGGCATAAGTTGCTGAATATTCTTTATTATTTGCTGTTATAAATTTGTTATTAGTCATTATTACAGGTGGAGATTGTCTTACTGACCCCACAGCCCTAGTGAGAAGGGTGGTCTCAGAAGTGATCACTAGAATACAGAAGGTTATGTGACAGTGGGGATGTGACCCCTGGGCTCCCCAGGACGCCCAGCACCGAATCCAACTGGTCCCTGTGCATAACACTTATGTAGAGCCATATTAGGTAAAAAGGTTCAAGTCTATGGATAAAATCTATAGATCAGAACATGTTTTTTCTACATTGACCGTCATTCTTAGGTGTAACAGAATCACTGGTCCTCGCCTACACTTTTGGTTGAGGTTTAGAGGATTAATGGGAGACATGTAACAGATATTCTCCTGTTTGGAGCCCACCCATCAAACATGTATAACGTATAGTACTGACGCCCCATAAATGTCTATTAAATCCAAAGGGACATTAATCAATTTGAAAGTTTTATTTTTAAATTAAGAATTGCATGGAAGGACGAGGAGATGTTCTTGGAGGAACCTCCTTCTTCAGCAGATGTTCTTTGCTGGTCAGGAGGCCACATGTAGATGGTGCCAGTCCTTCCATACAGGTACAGCATTGATGGTGGACGCGCTGTACTTTCCTCAGGGTTCTAAACGCAGCGGTTTTCTGCCCTCGCGATGTTTATGGAGCCGCGGTGACAGACACCAAATAAGCAGCTTTCTCGGATGGAGTGAGCAGCCCTGGATAGTCCACGCCGGCAGGATGAGATCACCCGGCGGAAGAGAGAACCTATGAGAAGAGACGTAACACTGATGTCAGTAACAGGACTCCATATCAGAGGACACGGCTGTGCGGTCACTGTGGCCGGACGGCAGAGGAATCATCCATACACAGGTGACCCTTATTAACATGACATTACTTGTAATGTGCCGCAGTGTTGCCTTATAATCAGTTATATAAACCTCAGCGTAACATTGAGGCCATAAAGGGGTCAGTATGGGTCATATGGGGCCGTGGGCGCAGGATTCGGGTCAGTTTGGCAGAAGACTAAAAGGCTCCTTATAACTTTTAATGAATAAAAGAATGAAGATTTTTACAGAATGAACTGCTCATTGTTTTATAGAGAGAAAAAAGTAGTAATTTTCTGATACTTTATGTGCACGTTCACATTACACGTTTTGATCATAGGCTGTAATAGGATGTCATATAGACCTGTACACACCTGACAATGGGGAGGACTCGCTGTCCTTAGCAGTAAAACACTGCTTGTCTCCATCAGGTTTGGAAGGGGAAGATTCTTGCTGCCTGTTTGGTAGAAGAAAAACATATAAATTACAAGTAAAAACAATAAGAACACCCGTCTGCAAAACCGGTTAGGACATTTGGATAACATGGAGGAGGCACCCTGCTCAGGACCCACTTCTATCACTAAGAATGGAGAATCGCTAGTAATATTGGCCTGTAATGAGCTAGAAATGATTGACTGGTCGCAATGATCGGCTGTTATCGCCGGCGTTATCACAAGCCAGAACCACAGTGATCATCAATCATGGGGTGGTGGCGCTGGATATAGTGCTGAGTTACACTTATCTTACAGTTCATCTTCTGATATATCAGATCCAAACCCAATAATAATAATTTACTCACATTTCTGAGTGTTTTGCACTCTCTGGGGAATACACTGGAGGTGGCTTCAGTTCTTCATCGTTCATCACCCTGGTATTGGTGGAACAGAGCTAAAACATAGAGAAAAATAAAATAAATATATATTTAAACTTTATTTTAATTATAAGTTTTATAGATCTTACCGGTCACACTTACTTTAGAAAGCCTTTGAGACGATGATATAAAGTTCAGGCTTTCTGGCCAGTCATTGTCCTCGCTTGTGTCCCCCTCATCTGAATCAATAAGTTCGTAATTGCTACATTGAGCTGAAAAGCACAAGTGTTATTAGAGATTATTAGTATGAGACCGGATCACGGAAAGTTACCATTTGATCACTAATAATGATTAGGACTGATTGTCACAAAATATGAAAGACAAGACACACAAAAGCTTTCTGCAGATGACGTCTCCTTCTACTTACGGTCAAAGTAGCCGGTGTCCTCTTCTGACTCAAAGTTAGGAATGAAATGTGGCTCCTTACTTAGAAGACTGTCAAAGTCTATGCCACATAGGAATGGATGCATTTTGATCTCTTTAGCTCCTCCTGGGAAAGGAAGACAATAAAAAGTGATATAGACATTATCAGACAGACAGCTCCATATCTGAACAGTTTATGTTACTCTGAACTGAAGACGTAACAGAGCTGATGTGAAGAAAAGTTGCTGAAAGTCAGAGCATGAAGTAAGGGAATGGAAAAGCAGGTAAAGCAGAGAACCTCAGTGCTGATCCTCAGGGGCGTGATCATTTATCTGGTCACAGATGTGTAATAATTCATTATTAATACTATTATATACATTACCTGTCCCAAGTCTATGTGCTGGATCTTTTCTGAGCAGCTCAGTGATGATGTCCTGAGCATCAGGTGGAGGAGTGCGATTATCAAATGTCCAAGTTATGTCATCTGTTATATTAAAAGAAAATGTTACAGAAAATAAAACCTCCTCATTTACTTTATTAACACAAAAATCTTTTGTATTAACACAACAAGTAACTAAACCACAGAACCAATCTAAGCAAATAACAATGACACCACACCGCATTCAGATTATTTTACTTACCCCTTAATATACTGCAGTAAGTGTCATATTTGGAATCCCCATGAAATGGTACACGGAATAGAAGGAATTCGTGTAGGATGATCCCTACCGACCACCAATCCACAGGCCGCCCATAGCCTTCCTGTAAGATGACTTCAGGGGCGATGTATTCAGGGGAGCCAGCAATCTGGAAAGCAACAGAAGAAGGAGATGAGGAGCTGAGAAAATAATTGTGACGAATAACATCAGAGGAAAACGTTTTCTAGATGAGAAGATATCAGAGAAGAAGAAATAGATGAGAAGAGTAAAGAACAAGATCCTGTAAGTAAAGCCGACCTCATCATCACGGAACTCTCTGGTGACGTCCTCGGTTGGAGCCTTGTAGGTTTCTGATGTTGGTCTCATGAGGCCGAGTTTGGAAAGTCCGAAGTCCGTGACTTTAATATGACCAGATGCCGATACCAGGAGGCTGTGAAAAAACAGACGGTGTCAGCCCCAAGTAATAACCCATAGACTTTATGACAATCTCTAACTTTCTTCCTCCTAGAGGGGGCACTTACTTCTCAGGCTTCAGGTCTCGGTGCACCACACCAAAGCTGTGCAGGTATTCCACAGCCAGGACTGTTTCTGCAATGTACTTTCGGGCCAAGGGGACAGGTAAAGGTCCATAGATGTTCATAAGACTGCCACAGTCTCCTCCTACAGGAGAAAGCAAATATGACAGGAGAGGGTTTGTTACAATGTAAATGACACATGATGCGTGTGAATGAGAAATAAGCGGAGACATTGGGGCAGGATGTCACACATAGAGATATACTGTGTAATAATGCAAAAGAAAAACAATGGAGCATACCCTAATAGTAACTAGGACTGCGCTGAATGTCTATGAAGCAAAACCACAAATGTGCAAAAGCTGCAGAAATAAGTGCAAGGAAACAACGTCCCATATAAAAATGTGAAGGTATACTATGTATATTACAATAAATAACCTAAATAAATCTATAATTGATAGAAGGTGTCAGCCGTCTCATAGTATGGTGTAATATAATCTGACGGAGTATGAAACGCTTGTTGCAGCGCGGTACTCATACTTTTTTTCTTAAATATAGCTATCCACTCTCCTTCATGGTGGGATATTACCATCAACAAGAATATATTATATATACTACCCCATCCTATGAGATTGCTGACATCTTCTATGATTTATAGATTTATCTCGCTTATTTATTGTAAGACACTATACTTTTTCGGCCGTATTAGTATCCCTTTTTTCTATGAGTTACCTTGTTAGTTTAAGTTATTTATTCCATGGGACTAATAAAGATTCATATTTTTATATAGGGGGTTGTTTTATTGCATTTATTTGTACAGCTTTTGCTCATTTGTGGCTTTGCTTTATGTACTGTACTATGTAGAGCGTATACTATATACTGCAGAGCGACCCTATACAAAAAGACAGAGCTGGGCTTCATCTACGAGCCTCTGGTTCATTTCTCTATGAAATGCTCATCTACCGTGGTTCCCCGAAAATAACACCTACCCCGAAAATAAGCTCTAGCAAGGTTTTACAGGATTTTTGGAGTATGCTTGAAATATAAGTCCTACTCCAAAAATAAGCCCTAGTTACAGTCAGGGCCAGCATTAGGAGGGGGGGGGGACACTTGGCAGTTGCCCAGGGCCCGCACTCTTTTAGGGGCTCCCAGCATTTTTATTCTGAGGTTAAGACTGCTTAAGGACTTTTGGTGACATCATGGTCATGTGACCATGATGTGACCATAGGTCCTTTAACTACAAGAGAGTCTAGATGAACTGAAGGGGAGGCAGGCTACTGTGTATCATTTATGCAGTGTGTGTATAGGCATGTGTATGTATGTGCTGTGTGCATGTACGTATCTATGTATGTGCTGTGTGTGTATAGGCATGTGTATGTATGTGCTGTGTGTGCATGTACATATCTATGTATGTGCTGTGTGTGTATATACATCTGTATGTGCAGTATATGTGTGTATAAACATGTGTATGTATGTGCTGTGTGTGCATGTACATATATATCTATGTATTTGCTGTGTGTGTATATACATGTGTATGTATGTGATGTGTGTATGTGCAGTGTTTCTGTGTATACAGTTGTGCTCAAAAGTTTACATACCCCGGCAGAATTTTTCTTTCTTGGTTTTGTTTCAGTGAGTATGAATGATAACAAAAAAAAATTTCTCCACTCATGGTTATTGGTTGGGCGAAGCCATTTATTGTTAAACTCAGCAAATACTGGAGGAAAATTTGCACTCATCAGCCCGGAAGCTGCGGATGGGACGTACTTGGACGTTCCAACATGAAAACGATCCAAAACACAAGGCCAAGTCGACCTGTCATTGGCTACAGCAGAACAAAGTGAAGGTTCTGGAGTGGCCATCTCAGTCTCCTGACCTCAATATCATTGAGCCACTCTGGGGAAATCTCAAGCGCGCAGTTCATGCAAGACAGCCCAGGAATTTACAGGAACTGGAGGCTTTTTGCCAAGAAGAATGGGCAGCTTTACCATCTGAGAAAATAGAGAACCTCATCCACAACTACCACAAAAGACTCCAAGCTGTCATTGATGTTAGAGGGGGCAATACACGGTATTAAGAACTGGGGTATGTGAACTTTTGATCAGGGTCATTTGGATGTTTTTGGTTGTCATTAAGATTTAAAAAGAGAAAACACAGGAGTTTGACAATAAATGGCTTCACCCAACCAATAACCGTGAGTGGAGAAAAAGTTATGATTCATATTCTCTGAAACAAGGCCAAGAAAGGAAAAATTCTGCCGGGGTATGTAAACTTTTGAGCACAACTGTACATGTGAATATGTAGTGTGTGTATGTGCAGTGTGTGTGTTTGATGACATAGTTATATTTGAAAAAATGTTTATTTTTTTCAAGAATAAATGTGGATTGTTGTGCATGAGGAAAACAATAAGACATCCCCTGAAAAACAACGAACCCATCTCTCACAGCAAAAAACTATAGACCCTGTGTTATTTTTGAGGAAACATGGTGCAAACTGTTAAAATTCAGTCAAATCCTCCTTTCTCCATAGTGGAGATTTCTGCCATGCTCAGTGAGGACATACCCTGAAGACCTTCACAGACAAATTCATTTTTCTGGCATGTTGCTAACAGATAACTTATAGTAAAAGCAGTGTGGACATGTAACCATCTATGTGGTCACATTCTGCTTATGGAGAAGGTCCTAGAGATGAGCAGACCAGCGCTGGATATAGATACGATGGATATGTCCTACCTGGTACATACTCCATGACCATGCACAGATGACGTGTAGTTGGAAAGGAGCACAACATGGAGGCCACGAAGGGACAATCTGCGAATGTTAGGATGTCCCTCTCTAGAAAGGCCCGTTCAAGTCTTACTGGATCTTTCAGCTTCTGCTTGTCCAGTTTCTTCATGGCGTATAACTGTTTGGAGTCTTTTTGGCGCACTAAGTGGACGGTTCTGAAGAGGAAGAAAATCGGTGGTTTATAATGTATTCTTACTAACAGTCTGTCTATAGACCTCATCACATCTCCTGTACTAATGGTGAATACTAGATATGCTGCCATCGCTATATAGATGATCTCCACTGGGAGGTCCTCATCCATGCCCCATCGTAAATGAACTGAATAATGACAATTAGATGTGCACAGAAGAGATGAGAGAATTAATTACAGTGAAATAGAATTCTACTCATATTTTACAAAGATCTGTATTCACCAAAATGGCGATTTTATTTTGTAATTTGCTTCCTCATGGATTCAGCAAAATGATGAGCAAGTGAACACTATTTTCTAAACCTTAAAAGGCCTTCAAAATGTTAAAAAAACACATTCTTATCCTCACCTCTCCGGCCCCTCTGCCTCAACTGCCTGGTCCGCACTTTCAAATCTCTGCTGCCAGTGCAGAAGTCCAAACATGTCTAAGGCTGAGACAGGACTTCTGGCATTGAGGAGGTCTAGGAGGATTCTGCACAAACGCATGAAAGGTCACGGTGTCGTGGAGTTGGGAACCTTCATGAGCATGCATAGAATCCTCCTGAAGCTCCTCAAAACTTGAAGTTCTGGCCCAGCGTGAGCAGCGGCAATCTGAAGATGTGGTGAGGACTGGACGGATGTTGTTAAAAAGCAGAGGGGTCGGAGAGGTGATCAGTGAGGTCAGTATAAGTCTATTGTCCACTTTTTACATCTTACATTTATTAGTCTCTGGGGTCTGGAGAGAACCCAGACCATAACAAAAGACATTCAATTCGTGAATCACATTTCCCAGGAAAGTCTGCATGAACAGGCGAATGTGAATTATGCCAGATCCGCTCTTCTCTAGAGAACAGGGATGTGGACCCCAATAATTCCTCTATGGTAACACTGTACGGGCACAGAGACAGAGGGATCGTCATAAGGAGCCCTAGAAAACATATATTATGCCGACATCAAGCTCACCCAAAAGCTCCACAGCTGAACTGTTTGATCTGTTTGTAGTCGCTCTTACAAGGATTTCTCCCTGGGTTCAATGATCCGATCAAGGCCTAGAAATAATAAGAAATGGCATTAAAGCATAAAATCTGCAGAAAGATAAAATCTGTGGATGCAGGAACTTCTCCTGTATATTATGTGGACGTGATACAAGCCAGACCCCCACAGACACCATTATATATAGGGGATATCCCCCATACACAGACATCACTGTACTGCAGGGGAGGAGACGGGAGATCACACAGCGGGGGCAGGAATAATAATGCCGCCATCACACACAATAGATCTGATCTACATGAAGAATAGGGATATCCCATTGTCATATGGGGGATAATATTATATGTGTAATTCACCCCCGTTACCTGATGGTACACAGACATCTCCGCTGATACTTACACTGACAGATTCCTGGACCTCGGGGGTCTCACATATTCCACCGTCATTAATTGGTGGCACAGATATTCCTATAATAATGAGGAAACGTTTTGTATTAGACGATATCAGTACATAATATATAACATCCATATTAAGAAGGAGATGAGACGGGCTCTGTACACGGTGTAATACTGGTATATGGGATTCTGCACACAACGTATATATTTATGGCTCCTCCATAGATGGATATTCTGGACCATAAATGGCCATTGTTCAGGATCTGATTCATCCTAGAACAATTACATGATTGGGGACCTAGGAGCCTCCTTGTACATGATAAAGAAGAGCACAGAGGAGAGAAGCAGAATTACCTGCGCCCCCTCCATTATAGTCTATAAGGGGCTCCGGAGCCGTCACCGGCTTCATACAGAGGTTGGAGAGTAAATCTACATGTTCTCTGCCGTTCTCTATAATATCTCGATATGTGAATGTAAGAATATTAGATGATTGCTCACCTTCCATCAGATCAGTGTTCAGCCCCTGCTGACTGGTATTCGGGTCCGGGATAGTCAGGTTTTCCCCCTCTTCGGAGTCACCTTCTGATGTTTCCTGATGGGTTTAATATGTGCAATTAATATAACATTTCACAAATACTAAATTACCGTATACAGTCCATCCTCGACTTATGAACTTCTGACTTACAAATGACTCCAAGATACAAAGGGTTGATGTTGAAAAAAAAGCTAATATTCACCCTCCAGTCCTTTCCACTGTCATGTGCCATTTCTCTGGTCTCTTTACTATAGTCTAGGACTTCCGGCCGCATTCAGGACCCAGAGGTCACTGTTCATCATAAAGTCATAAGGATGAGGCTGGAAGTCCTGCCCCATAGTGAAGAGGCTGGAAATGTGGTGCACTATGATGGAAAAAGGAGGACTGGGTGGCGGGCAGCGAGCAAAAAATTATTGTTTTTTTTTACCCTGTTTTAACTTCTATACAAATTTGGGTTACAAACAAACCTATAGGATTTATCTAGTTTGTGACAAGGGGACGACCTGTACATAAGTCAGGAAGTACTAAACTAGGACCTAGGGAATAAGCTCAGTATTGGACGGACTATGCATAAGGGAGAAAGTACTAAACCTGGATCTACGGGACAATCTCAGTATTGGATGGACCATACACGGCCGCTCCCTCCAGAAAATCCACATGAATTTGTAAGGGACTTGTATCTACAGCTGTTTTCTAATAACTTCTATTATCAGAACTGCAGCATTTACAAGATGGAAGATTGTGATGATGGAGTGAGACAGAGACGGAAACACAACCTCTGCAGCCGTAGAGACAGGCGGCCATAGAATATCCTGCACCTCTGACATCATAAATCTGCCCCTCTGCTGTATGACGGCTAATCTGGAGAAGATCAGACCAGGACGTGTGATATAGAAGGTGATGGATCCTTACCAGACGCTCCAGTGAGCCGGCCGGACGCTCCAGCACATACAGGACATTTTGGGCCAGTTGTATAATAAAGGCCAATTCTCCACTTGAGGATTTTTCTTCAGACTATAAAGATGGAAATAAATAGAAAGGGAAAATCATGAGAGAACATGGAGGAGGCCGGTTATGCCACCACTTTACTCCTGCGATCTACTTTACAATTACTACATATCTGGTGACTTGGTGCCAGTTGTCTATAATATAATCAGGGATGTGTCCGTCTGTCCGAAGCCTCTATAGACTGCGCCTGCACAGTCTGGCCCCAGACAGAAGAATGCATCCAGCCATTACAGGTGACAGATAAGATGAGTATATGGCACTGGAGATCGCAGTATGCGTAGGCACTGAAGGCATACTGCGTTCAGAGCCTACGCATACCTAGGCCGGGGGAGGAATGCAACGTCGGAATCGGCGCTTGTGCATAGCGCGCTATCTGGCGCCATTTTAGTGAAAGCAGATTTGCAGTGTGTCTTCAATAAAATGACACTGGACAGCGCTGTATGCGCACGCGAGTACTCTGGCGCCTTTTTGTTGAATACATGCGGTAAATGTGTCTTCACTAAAATGGAGCCAGATTCCGATTGTCATTTCAGTAAAATAACACAGGTGACGCGCTTCCGGGGAGCGATGGAAAGGTGAGTAGGATGGGTAGCACATAACAGGATGGGGGAGCAAGATGGGGGAGCACAAAACAGGATGGGGGAGCACATAACAGGATTGTGGAGCACATAACAGGATGGGGTGCACATAATAGGATGGAAGAGCACATAACAGGATGGGGGCAGCACATAGTATAAGGGCAGCACATAACAGGATGGGGAGCACATAACAGGATGGGGGAGCACATAACAGGATGGGGAGCACATAACAGGATGGGGGCAGCACATAGGATAGGGGCAGCACATAACAGGATGGGGAGCACATAACAGGATGGGGGAGCACATAACAGGATGGGGGCAGCACATAACAGGATGGGGGAGCACATAACAGGATGGGGAGCACATAACAGGATGGGGGGGCAGGATGGTGGAGCACATAACAGGATGGCAGAGCACATAACAGGATGGGGAGCACATAACAGGATGGGGGAGCACATAACAGGATGGGGGAGCATGGACCAGAATGGGGGCAGCACATAACAGGATGGAGGAGCACATAACAGGATGGGGGAGCACATAACAGGATAGGGAAGCATATACCAGGATGGGGGAGCATATACCAGGATGGGGAAGCAGGATGGGGGAGCATGGACCAGGATGGGGGAGCATGGACGAGGATGGGGGAGCATGGACCAGGATGGGGGATCATGAACCAGGATAGGGGACCATATACCAGTAACAAATGCTCCCCACCCGGGCGTAGAATGGGTTCAATAGCTAGTATACTATATTACTGTCGGCCTAAAGAACAATTTTATGTGAATAAACTTATATTCCATCATTAATACTTTTATATGTTTTGTGCAGATTTCTGCTACTTACCTGTTGCACCAATGTCCTGATGTTCTTCTGTAAATGCTCAAGATATGCTGAGCTCATACGACCTTGCTGGTATTTGGTCAGGCAGTCTCTCACTAGCTCCATAACCAGCCGGTAAGTGAAGCTGAGGACGCCATCGGGTAGTGGTAGCACAATGTCAGGGGCATAGGTGGTAAGAATCCCCTGCAGCAGTGCTAACACCTGAAAATTGTCTGAAGGAATTTCAGACATTTCAAATAAATCCAAATCGCAGTCAGTAAATCACTAGCTATGTAGTTAATCACCAACAACAATGACACCGGAATGTCAAAGTGACACTGTAGCTGTAAACACTGGCACAAGTATTGTTCGTGCATTATGATGTCATAATAGCAGTGATATCATCATGGAATGTTGAGATGTTACCTTATATGGAGCTTCTCTCCATAAAAGTAAGTTGCCTAGCAACACAAGCAGCATCATCACAGGCTGAGCATCAGTACCAGGTGCAGGCATGGAGGAAAGACCTGTGGGGGCTTTACTCCTCTGACCAGCGGGGGTGATTTTTATGTTTTAAATTCAATCATTTACATCTGTTCTACATAATAAAAAATATATAATTTCTATAAGAAATCCAGATTCAGATGCTAAAAGAAGTATATTTACTGGTGGATCAGAGACTGCAGCTCAGAGGCCCACACCTCCCCCCACATCCGCTTCCCAAGATAGGGGTCTGTGCACAGCTCTCCGCAGCAGCCAGCAGCCAGGCAGCATTATGTGGTGAGTATGGCAGCGCTGCAGTGCTGAAATCAGCAGGTCTGCGGCAGCACGGTATGGCATAGTGCACCTGGGACCTATGGGATCTTCAAGGGTTTGTTCAGCGCCGCGTACTTCCATACTGGGAAGGATTTAGTAAAGCTGTCTCTCAGCTTCTAGGGGAGAAAATGGAAAAAGGAACGGCGCAGATCTAAGTGCAGTATATTTTAGGATTTGTAAATAAGGGTGAGGTAACTGAAAACTGCTCACCTTTAAGTAATCTTGAGGTTTAACGTTTAGTAGTGGTGGACTCTTGTGGCTTGCAGCACGCTTTACCGGAAGGATCAGGTCCTCATGTTGGAAGATCCTGTTTGCTCAGTAGATCGGTTCGATAAATTCCGGTTTGTATATCGCGGCGCTTCCAAATAGGGCCCAGTGGATATTTACATTCAGGGTTTATTAATTAGAATATAAAATAGCAATGTACAACGCGTTTCTACTCATTACAGAGTCTTCATCAGGTACAATTTCGTAGTCATGCTTATGGAAGGTCTCTTCATTATATAAAGCATTGATCAGGTTCATCAGGGTCATGGACCGCCCAGTTAATTATTCATGTTAATTGAGTTGGTTTATGCATGTGATTAGTTAATCATGCAATCTAAGGTTGTCTCTACTAGAGTAAAATCAAATAAAAATACAACAACTACAATAAAAATGCAACAACAATACTGGGAAGTGAACAGCGCTGATGACATCACATCTACAGATACATGATGGGACGGTGTAAGTGTGGCCGCCATCATGCCTGTGACTTGGTAGGTTCCTCAGACGGCAGCTCACTCACCTCCCAATGTGGAAGGAAGCGGCCGGAGAACACTTTTAATCTATAAAAGAAATAAAGATTCCACCAAATCCGTGTAGAATATTTTTTGTTCTTTTCACTACACAAAAAAAAAATGATGAAAACGTCTCATGTACCGCGCACTGTTACCCATAAATATTGTAGCTCGTTCCATTAAAAAAAGCTCTTGCCTAAATCTAAGCAGAAAAATGAAAGTTATGGGTCAATGATTAAAAAAGCAAAATAAACTGGATATCTGTGTAATTGTATCAACCTGCAGAATAAAGATAATTTGTCTACAGTGAGCGGCAAAAAAGAAGGAAAATAAAAAAGTGATGGAAGATTTATTTATTTATTCATCGTCACTCATATCATACCATTAAAAAAGAAAGAAACTGTAGTGGTGGTGAATTCTGATGTCATAATAGGGGTGATGTCATCATGGAATCTTGTGAGGGAATCATATATGGAGCTTCTCACCTTATAAGGAAGTTGCCTAGCAACAGTGAAGATGGTAAAACCATAGGGTGAGCATCAGTGCTTGTATGTAAGAGGGAGCTGTGGGCACCGGGCTCTTCTCATCAGTGAGGGGATTTATAAATATATTTATTAATATCTGTATACACAATAAAAATCATAATTACGTATTTATAAGAAATCCGGATTCAGGATCTAAAAGAAGTATCTTTATCTGGGGGGTCCAGGGAATGAAGATCAGAAGCCCACGCCTCACCACCCCCCAACTTCCCAAGATGGGGGTCTCTATTACAAATATAACCCTGCCTGACATTTGAGAAAATCTAAATTTTGTTAATTATTACTAATTTTTATTACGAAACAGAAAAAAGAGTCGGAATCAGGAGAATTCAGGGATGTTTAGATATTTAGCTCAAATTTTGAGTAGGTGACAGATCCTCTATAATCTTGGTGAATAAAACACTGGTCCTAATAAATCTCCTCCTACGTTCTCCGATCACCACCATATTTGTATTCCAAGAGCCTCAAAGCACCGGAAAGAGCAAGTAACTGAGGAATCAAGCGCATTCTAATCTGTAACCATGGAGACACATAGGCTGCATAAGAGCTGTATATGACGCGCCCCCTGGGCCATGTTCAAGGGATTACCCAGAGCCGGATCTGGATAGGGGTAGTAGTCCTTGTGGCGGTGACCCGGTCCGTGCCCAGGGTGTCAAACTAAGTGGCAGTCTATGGCAGTAGATGTTAATTTGATCGTCTACGCCACCCGTTGAGTACGCCGCCGCTGCAGAGCAGTCCGCTGAGGCCGGTGGTATATGTGCAGCAGTGATGGGGTTCTTAGGGTTCCTTCTGACTCTGCTTCTCTGGGCCTTTCTTCCTCCTCTCTCTCTTCAATGCAGGCTTGGCCCTGGAGCTGGGCCCAGCCGGAGCCACAGCTCCCTGTCAGCCCTCCTGGCTGAGCTCCCCTGCTAAAAAGACCCTGTCCTAAGATGGTGCCCACCTTATATACTCCCTCTATGTGTGAGCCCAGGTGACTAGCACCCAATGAGCTCCTAGCTTTACCCAGAGTACTCCCCCTATCTGCCCCTACACTACTGGGATGTTCCACCCCCCTCCCACTCCAGCCAGGGACAGACGCTGTAGTACCTGCACATATACTTGGTGGGAGTACCGTTGTTCTGTCCCCCGGAAATGGGATGTATGTAGTGCATGCAGCCTACTGAGCTCAGTTCCACACTCCATCCTTACCCGGGAGTGGAATACCACACCTCTGGCTTGAGGTGTAATACCCCTGTAGCAGCCGAGTCCTCAGGGTGCTACATATACACTACACAAGATTTACAAATTTGTTTCATTTTTTATTTTAAGGAACCAAGAAAAAAAAATACTGTAAAAGATCTTCTAACAACGAGAAATGATTCCAGGATTGTCTTTCCACTATATATACAGTATATACTCACAACACAAAGGTTAACTAATAGTTTTAATGATTTTCTGTAATAAATATTTGTATAAATATGAGAAACATTTATATAAAAATACAACAAATAATAATAAAAATTTCAATTATAAAACAAGAAATACGTCTTATAATAATATTACTCAGCGATTTATAAAAATAACAAAATTCTTGTCGCTGCTGCTCCTGACGACCAATCAGATTTCTGCCGTTTTGCCTCTTGCAGTGCGGAATCGATGGCTGGAATCTGACTGGTTGCTACGGGCAACACTTTCATTATTCTCTACACTGTTTGTATAAATAATCCTTAAACTCTCGTTGCCGAAAGCAACCGATTAGAATTCAGCTTTTACATTTGTAATTTACACAAGAAAAATAAACGTGATTTCTGATTGGTCGCTAGGGGTAACAAAGACGCTACATGACAGCTGAGGCTCCGTGACAATGGCGTCTGTTACTCCAGGTACTGGATGATGGGCCGGACACAGGTGCAGCCCACCGTCACCAGCTGCTTCTCCAGCCTATAGGTGGGGACACATCCTCTCATCTCACCACGCAGGACCAGGATCTCCTGTCTGATGGGGACTGAGTTCATGCTGAGGTCCACATGACCCTCCGGGTCCAAACATCCGCGGTGGAGACATCGGGCCTCGCTGATGACCGCAGGGAATCTGTTATTGTCCACATTAGAGCTGGAGGAAGGAGATGAGAGAAATCAGGACACAGCAGTAACCATGTTTAGTCCCCCATACTCCGGCCTGCTGACCCCCATATATCATTATTATTATTTCTGCCATTACTCCATGTACATTCACCTGTATTCCCATGGAGAGATGGAGCGGCTCCTCACACTGTCCGCCATTACTTGTGCAGAACTCCGACTGCCGCCCTTCATATCCACCTTCACACGTGGAGGAAATGTGGTGTCCGGTGTGAAGAGACATCCCCCGCCGGACACTAGAGGGGCCTCCGAGCCATCAGCGCCAGGGACCTGCCCTTCTCTTCCATGGACACAAGAGATGAAGATCAGAAGAAGCAAAGTGGAGAAAACCTGAGGACAGAAGATGTCACACATGTGATAGGGGACATTGTGGAAGTGTCAACATTATGTAGTGATATAAGTAAGGGTTAAATAATGGATCAATAATATACACTAATAATATTCATACTCGTATGGACCTATCCCAAAGATATGCAACAGCGCTCAAGCCAAGAGCAACCAGATATGACTATATAACACATATAAGAAAGTCCAACATTTTAAGTGGAATTCATTCAACAATCTATTATACTAGCTATTGAACCCGTTCTACGCCCGGGTGGCGAGCATTTTTATTGATATATGGTCTCCCATATATCGTATGAGTATGTGTTCCCCCCTCCTGGTATTTGTGCTGCCCCCATCCTGTCCCCACGATCCTATCCTGGTATGCATGGCACACCTCAACCCCAATCCTGGTATGCATGGCACCCCTCATCCCCAATCCTGGTATGCATGGCACTCCTCACCCCCAATCCTGGTATGCATGACACCGCTTACCCCAATCCTGGTATGCGTGGCTCTCCTCATCCCCCATTCTGGTATGCATGGCACCCCTCATCCCCAATCCTGGTATGCATGGCCCCCTCATCCCCAATCCTGGTATGCATGGCCCCCCTCATCCCCAATCCTGGTGTGCATGGCACCCCTCATCCCCAATCCTGCTATGCATGGCACCCCTCATCCCCCAATACTGGTATGCATGGCAACCCTCATCCCCCAATCCTGGTATGCATGGTACCCCTCATCCAGCTATCCTGGTATGCATGGCACCCCTCAACCCCAATCCTGGTATGCATAGTACCCCTCACCCCCCAATCCTGGTATGCATGGCACCCCTCATGCCCAATCCTGGTATGCATGGCCCCCCTCATCCCCAATCCTGGTATGCCTGGCCCCCCTCTTCCCCAATCCTGGTATGCATGGCACCCCTCATCCACAATCCTGGTATGCATGGCCCCCCTCATCCCCCAATCCTGGTATGCATGGCAACCCTCATCCCCCAATCCTGGTATGCATGGTACCCCTCATCCCCCTATCCTGGTATGCATGGCACCCCTCAACCCCAATCCTGGTATGCATAGTACCCCTCACCCCCCAATCCTGGTATGCATGGCACCCCTCAACCCCAATCCCGGTATGCATCGCACCCCTCATGCCCAATCTTGGTATGCATGGCACCCCTCATGCCCAATCCTGGTATGCATGGCACCCCTCATGCCCAATCCTGGTATGCATGGCACCCCTCATCCCCAATCCCGAGATGCATGGCACCCCTCATCCCCAATCCCGGTATGCATGGCACCCCTCATCCCCAATCCCGGTATGTATGGCACCCCTCATTCCCAATCCTGGTATGAATGCCACTCTTCATCCCAATCCTGGTATGCATGGGCCCCTCATCCCCAATAATGTTATACATGGTACACCTTATCCCTATCCTGGCATACATGGTACCCCTCATCCCTCTCCTGGTATGTATGGTACCCCTCATCCTGGTGTGCTTGGTACCCCTCATCCCAATTCAGGTATGTATGGCATCCTCATCCCAGAAACCTGGTATGCATGGCACCCAATCCCTCATCCTAGAATGCATGGTACCCCTCATCCTTATCCTGGTATGCAAGATACCCCTCATCCTGGTACGCATGGCACCCCATACCTCATCCTGGTATGCATGGTACCCCGCATTCCTATCCTAGCATGCTTGGTACCCCTCATCCCTATTCTGGTATGCATGGCACCCCTCACCCCCCCAATCCTGGTATGCATGGTCCCCTCACCCCCCAATCCTGGTTTGCATGGTCCCCTCACCCCCCAATCCTAGTATGCATGGTCCCCTCAACCCCCAATCCTGGCATGCATGGACCCCTCACCTCCCAATCCTGGTATGCATGGGCCACTCATCCCCCAATAATGGTATGTGTGGTAGCCCTCATCCTGGTATGCATAGTCCCCTCACCCCCCAATCCTGGTATGTGTGGTACCCCTCACCTCCCAATACTGGTATGTATGGTTTCCTCACCCATCAATCCTGGCATGCATGGTCCCTTCACCCCCCAATCCTGGTATGTGTGGTACCCATCACCCCCCAATCCTGGTATGCATGGTCCCCTCACCCCCCAATCCTGGTATGTGTGGTACCCATCACCCCCCAATCCTGGTATGCATGGTCCCCTCACCCCCCAATCCTGGTATGTGTGGTACCCCTCACCCCCCAATCATGGTATGCATGGTCCCCTCACCACCCAATTCTGGTATGTGTGGTACCCCTCATCCTGGTATGCATGATCCCCTCGCCCCACAATCCTGGAATGCATGGTCCCCTCACCCCGAATCCTGGTATGTGTGGCCCCCTCATCCCTTTCACACTGTACACACATACAAAAAAAATAAACAGTTATACTCACCTTTCTTCTCTGTGCTCCAGCGCTGCTGCGTCCTGTTTTGCCGGGGGCCTGTGGAGGAGTGCGGCGCTGGAGCACCGCGCTGTCCGGCGCCATTTTGCTGAAGACACACTGCAAATGTGTCTTCAGTAAAATGGCGCCGGATAGCGCTATGCGCATGAGCCGATCCGATGCCTCACTCCCGCCCCGGACTTCGGCGAAAAGAGGCGCCGTGGCAACGCTTCCCCCAGTCAGGTAAGTATGTATGTATGGAGATCGCGGGATGCGTTCAGTTTCTACGCATACCGCGATCTCCGGCGCCATATACTCCTCTTATCTGTAACGGCTGGATGTATGATTCTGTAGAAACATTACTGTGTCCAACAGTTATTACATATATCAAACTGAAATAGCTGTTGCAAAAACACGAATTTTTATAAAACATTAAGCTTAAGATTAATAGGGGTGCCCAAACTTTTTCATATAACTGTATACTACGTCAGCGGAGCAATCCAGCCACTTTCTACTGAATATATATAATACGTCAGCGGAGCAATCCGGCCACTTTCTACTGAATATAAATATATATAATACGTCAGCGGAGCAATCCAGCCACTTTCCTCTGAACATATATAATACGTCAGCGGAGCAATCCAGCCACTTTCTACTGAATATAAATATATATAATACGTCAGCGGAGCAATCCAGCCACTTTCCTCTGAATATATATAATACGTCAGCGGAGCAATCCAGCCACTTTCTACTGAATTTAAATATATAATACGTCAGCGGAGCAATCCAGCCACTTTTTACTGAATATAAATATATATAATACGTCAGCGGAGCAATCCAGCCACTTTCCTCTGAATATATATAATACGTCAGCGGAGCAATCCGGCCACTTTCTACTGAATATATATAATACGTCAGCGGAGCAATCCAGCCACTTTCTACTGAATTTAAATATATAATACGTCAGCGGAGCAATCCAGCCATTTTCTACTGAATATAAATATATATAATACGTCAGCGGAGCAATCCAGCCACTTTCTACTGAATATATATAATACGTCAGCAGAGCAATCTGGCCACTTTCTACTGAATATAAATATATATAATACGTCAGCAGAGCAATCCAGCCACTTTCTACTGAATATAAATATATATAATACGTCAGCGGAGCAATCCAGCCACTTTCTACTGAATATATATAATACGTCAGCGGAGCAATCCGGCCACTTTCTACTGAATATATATAATACGTCAGCAGAGCAATCTGACCACTTTCTACTGAATATAAATATATATAATACGTTAGCAGAGCAATCCAGCCACTTTCTACTGAATATAAATATATATAATACGTCAGCGGAGCAATCCAGCCACTTTCCTCTGAATATATATAATACGTCAGCGGAGCGATCCAGCCACTTTCCTCTGAATATATATAATACGTCAGCGGAGCAATCCGGCCACTTTCTACTGAATATATATAATACGTCAGCAGAGCAATCCGACCACTTTCTACTGAATATAAATATATATAATACGTCAGCAGAGCAATCCAGCCACTTTCTACTGAATATAAATATATATAATACGTCAGCGGAGCAATCCAGCCACTTTCTACTGAATATATATAATACGTCAGCAGAGCAATCCAGCCACTTTCTACTGAATATATATAATACGTCAGCAGAGCAATCCGACCACTTTCTACTGAATATAAATATATATAATACGTCAGCAGAGCAATCCAGCCACTTTCTACTGAATATAAATATATATAATACGTCAGCGGAGCAATCCAGCCACTTTCCTCTGAATATATATAATACGTCAGCGGAGCAATCCGGCCACTTTCTACTGAATATAAATATATATAATACGTCAGCGGAGCAATCCAGCCACTTTCTACTGAATATAAATATATTTAATACGTCAGCGGAGCAATCCAGCCACTTTCCTCTGAATATATATAATACGTCAGCGGAGCGATCCAGCCACTTTCTACTGAATATATATATATATAATACGTCAGCGGAGCAATCCGGCCACTTTCTACTGAATATATATATATATAATACGTCAGCAGAGCAATCCAGCCACTTTCCTCTGAATATATATAATACGTCAGCAGAGCAATCCAGCCACTTTCCTCTGAATATATATAATACGTCAGCGGAGCAATCCGGCCACTTTCTACTGAATATATATATATATAATACGTCAGCGGAGCAATCCGGCCACTTTCTACTGAATATATATATATATATAATACGTCAGCGGAGCAATCCGGCCACTTTCTACTGAATATAAATATATATAATACGTCAGCAGAGCAATCCAGCCACTTTCTACTGAATATAAATATATTTAATACGTCAGCGGAGCAATCCAGCCACTTTCCTCTGAATATATATAATACGTCAGCGGAGCGATCCAGCCACTTTCCTCTGAATATATATAATACGTCAGCGGAGCAATCCAGCCACTTTCTACTGAATATAAATATATATAATACGTCAGCGGAGCAATCCAGCCACTTTCTACTGAATATATATAATACGTCAGCAGAGCAATCCAGCCACTTTCCTCTGAATATATATAATACGTCAGCGGAGCAATCCAGCCACTTTCTACTGAATATATATAATACGTCAGCAGAGCAATCCAGCCACTTTCTACTGAATATAAATATATATAATACGTCAGCGGAGCAATCCAGCCACTTTCTACTGAATATATATAATACGTCAGCAGAGCAATCCAGCCACTTTCTACTGAATATAAATATATATAATACGTCAGCGGAGCAATCCAGCCACTTTCTACTGAATATAAATATATATAATACGTCAGTGGAGCAATCCAGCCACTTTCTACTGAATATAAATATATATAATACGTCAGCGGAGCGATCCAGCCACTTTCCTCTGAATATATATAATACGTCAGTGGAGCAATCCAGCCACTTTCCTCTGAATATATATAATACGTCAACAGGGCAATCCAGCCACTTTCCTCTGAATATATATAATACGTCACCGGAGCAATCCAGCCACTTTATCAAACGTCAGCAGAGCTAAATATTTTAATTAAAGTTTACAACCTTATTCGTTCCGTAATTCCATTATAATGGCCCCCAAACGCCAGCAAGTTCTTTCTGAGGCGGAAACTCAGGCAAAAAAATCAAAAAGGGCTGAAGCTCAAAAGGTTGGTAGAAGTAGGGGTAAAAAACAGCACCTTAAATTGCAGCGTGAAAAAAATACTGTCAGAAGAAAGGCTGCCCATCATAATCTCACCCCAAAAAAGCGTCAACAGATGCGCAACGCTGACGCTGAGAGGCATAGGTCTGCCCCAGAGAGGCATAGGTCTGCCCCAGAGAGGCGTAGGTCTGCCCCAGAGAGGCATAGGTCTGCCCCAGAGAGGCGTAGGTCTGCCCCAGAGAGGCATAGGTCTGCCCCAGAGAGGCATAGGTCTGCCCCAGAGAGGCGTAGGTCTGCCCCAGAGAGGCATAGGTCTGCCCCAGAGAGGCGTAGGTCTGCCCCAGAGAGGCGTAGGTCTGCCCCAGAGAGGCAAAGGTCTGCCCCAGAGAGTCATAGGTCTGCCCCAGAGAGGCGTAGGTCTGCCCCAGAGAGGCATAGGTCTGCCCCAGAGAGGCATAGGTCTGCCCCAGAGAGGCGTAGGTCTGCCCCAGAGAGGCATAGGTCTGCCCCAGAGAGGCATAGGTCTGCCCCAGAGAGGCGTAGGTCTGCCCCAGAGAGGCGTAGGTCTGCCCCAGAGAGGCATAGGTCTGCCCCAGAGAGGCGTAGGTCTGCCCCAGAGAGGCATAGGTCTGCCCCAGAGAGGCGTAGGTCTGCCCCAGAGAGGCATAGGTCAGCCCCAGAGAGTATGACAGACGCTGAGCTTCAGCAGCATCGCAGCGCCAATGCTGAGAGACACAGAGGAGCCCGTACTAAACAACCTGCCCGCTGGGGTAAAAACGGAAGATCTCGCAACACTGCTTTGCTTACTGAAAACTTCAATGAAGACGACATTGGGGCATGCTATCTTGGCCCAATGAACAACAAATGCTCATTTTGTAATGCCAACCATTTCCAAAATGAAATTACAACAAACTGTTGTCATAGTGGAACCATCAAACTGGAAGAAGTGTGAATGCATCCCTATATTACTAATTGCATGAAGAGATCAGAACCAAACTCCAAGAATTTCATGGAAAACATAAGATCATACAATAGTGCAAACGCTTTTGCATCCATGGGCGCACAAATTGACCAATCAATTAACAGGCGATCAGGTCCTTTCTGTTACAGAATCCATGGGCAAATTTACCATGCAACATCTGCGTTGCACCCTAACCAAGGTGAATCACCAACATACGCCCAGTTATATATTCTGGATTCGGCACAATCCAGCCAACAGTGGATGCATTCGTAATCTTATGGAAAATCTACAAAGAATTCTGGAAGATATCAATCCTTTCTCCAGAGAATACAAAAATATGTTGCAATTTGAACAAGAAGAAATGCTAAAAGCAAATCTAGAAAACCGAATGCCAATTGAATATAGCATGACTTTCGTGAGAGAAAAAGTAAATACTATGCACCCCGGCAGAATCAATGCTCCAACTGCCAGAGGGGAAATTGCTGCCATTTTCCACAGCACAGATGGTGCACCCCCAGAAAACCGTGACATTACCGTTCATCCAAAAAGTGGAATTTTACAAAATATATCTATTCTGAGTAGACTCTGTGACCCAATGAGCTACGCTTTGCTTTTCCCTTATGGGGACTCTGGGTGGACTACAGAACTAAAAAAAACAGTTGGTCGAGGAAATGTGACTCCACTTCAATGGTATTCATACCACTTTGCCATTCGTGATGGTACTTTAACCAGTTCCTTAATGCAGGAAAGCTGACACACCAATTTATGGTTGATGCCTATTGCAAAACTGAGGTAAACCGTTTGAATTGGGTGCGCACAAATCAAAGTACTGTAAGAGCTGAAGAATATGACGTCCTTCACCAATTCGTGACCAACCACCGTTTCATGAACATAAATATCCTACCTGGAAAAAAAGTCATATTGCCATCGACTTTCCAAGGAAGTCCAAGAAATATGGCACAAAACTACCAAGATGCCATGGCAATGGTCAGGAAATATGGCAAACCAGACCTATTTGTAACAGTAACGTGCAGTCCAAAATGGAGGGAAATCAGGGAAAACTTACTTCCCTGTCAGCAACCATGCGACAGGCCCGATTTAGTAGCTCGAGTATTTAACATGAAACTAAAATTGCTACTTGGAGACCTAACCACATACCACAGATTTGGACGTGTTAATGGTATGGTGTATGTAATTGAGTTCCAAAAAAGAGGGCTCCCTCATGGACACATATTGGCATTTATGGCCCCGGAATACCAATCCTGGGAAAAAGAAAGAATTGACAAAATTGTTTGTGCAGAGCTCCCGCACAAAGATACGCATCCGAAGCTGTATGAAATTGTACAATCTTGCATGATGCACGGTCCATGTGGTCCACTTAATCCAAATGCACCATGCATGGACAATGGAAACTGTACAAGGTTTTCCCAAGGATTTCTCTTCCGAAACTAATAGCAATGTAAATGGATCCCCTAAATATCAACGCCGGGATGAGAACAACTTTGTTGAACTTGGTGGAAACAGGGTTGATAATAGATGGGTTGTACCTTACAATCCTTATCTTTCCTTAAAATACAATGCTCACATAAACGTTGAGATTTGCAGTTCTACAAAGTGTAAAATATTTGTTCAAATATGTTTACAAAGGGCATGATTGTGCAAATCTACAGTGTGTTACTGCTGCCACAGAACAAGAAGCCACGGTTGAATGGGATGAAGTAAAAAATGACTTAGAAACTCGATATGTAAGTGCACCTGAAGCATGCTGGAGACTCAGGGAATATAAAATGCACCATCAACCTGACCATGTGGAAAGATGAAATGTCCACCTTGAGGACAAGCATACAATATGCTTTATAGCAGGTAAAGAAGCTGAAGCTGTGCAGCGGAAAAACACCAAGTCTAAACTTCTTGCTGGGTTTAAACTGAATCGGGAAGATCCTAATGCCCAACAATATTTCTACATTGAAATCCCTGAACATTTCACTTGGGATGAAAAAAACGTTAAATGGAAACCATGTTGCAAATGTCATAAAACCACAATTGGCAGAATGTTTAACGTTAGTCCATTAGACAGAGAAAAATACTTTCTCCGAATTCTCCTTCTCAATGTTAGAGGCGCAACATCTTTTGAGGATCTCAGAACAACTGAAGGAAACCGTTTTGCTACTTTCCAAGAAGCCTGTATTGCAAGAGGGTTAACTGATGATGACTCTGAATGGGATACTCGCCTAACAGAAGCTGCCACTTATCAAATGCCAATACAACTTACACAATTGTCTGCATTTATTTGCATCATGTGTGAGCCGTCTAATGCTGCAGCATTGTTTCAAAGGCACAATAAAAATCTTATGGAAGACTATACCAGACGTTTCCCTCATGTAGAAAAGGCCGTTTATATGACATTACATGAAATTGAGCCTGTGTTACGGACACATGGAAAGTCATTACAAGATTTTGGCCTACACCTTCCTGTTGGCAAGTACGATGATCCAATCAATTCTGGCAAATATTACGACCCTGTTGCGGAAAAGGCTTTGAGGAGAAATTCCAAATGTTAAACCCAGGACAACGAAAGGCTTTCGAAAAAATCAGAGAAGCTTTTGAGATTCCAACTTGCAAAAACGTCTATTTTTTATTGACGGACCTGGTGGAAGTGGTAAGACATTCCTGTATAATACAATCATGCATTACGTTCAGAGCAAAAATGAATTAGTCTTGCCATGTACATTTACAGGCATTGCTGCTACTTTGCTGGAAGGAGGCCGAACTTCCCATAATCTGTTCAAACTGCCTATACCAATTAATGAAACGTCGACGTGCAATATTCGTCATGGCAGCAATACTGCCAATGAGTTGAAAAACACCAAACTCATAATCTGGGACGAAGCTTCTATGGCTCCAGCTCATGCTGTAAATGCAGTTGACACCTTCTACAAAGAACTCATGGCTGAAGATCCAAAAGTTCCCTCCAAAAAAACGTTCGGAGGTGCAGTGTCTGTTTTTGGTGGAGATTTTCGACAAATCCTTCCTGTGGTACCACATGGCACCAGAACCGAAATAATTTCAGCATGCATGAAGAACAGCAATTGTTGGAGGAATATTGAAGTCCTCAAATTGGACCTAAACATGCGTACCAATGAGGACAATGTCCCCCAAGAACATCAAGGCTTTTCCCAATGGCTTTTAAACCTTGGAGATGGAAAACTTCAAGAACCAGGACTAGAGGAAGGTATCTTTGAAATTCCTTCTGTCTGCATTGAAAATGGATGTATTGTTGATGCTGTCTTTCCTCAAGTCATACAACCAGAAGATAAAAGCATTGCAAACCGTGCAATCCTAACTCCAAAAAACCAACATTCACATGAACTGAATGAAAATGTTCTTAGACGAATTCAGTCTGAATTGAAATGCTACACCAGTATTGATTCCATTCAGCAAGATACTGCAAATGCTGAGGAAGCAGCAAACTATCCGATGGAGTTCTTAAACAGCTTAACGCCTGGTGGTATGCCTCCTCATAGATGACATTTGAAAGTTGGAGCAGTAGTCATGCTATTAAGAAACCTTAACTCAAGAAGAGGTCTTTGCAATGGCACCAGAATGGTTGTGAAGCAAATGATGTCAAAAGTCATTGACTGTGAAATCCTCAGCGGATCATTTAAAGGTACAAGGGTATCATTCCCAGAGTTATTCTGCCCCAAGCCATCCTCATCTTCCTTTTACTTTAAAACGAAAACAGTTTCCCTTAAGACTGGCTTATGCTATGACCATCAACAAAAGTCAAGGGCAAACACTGGATTCAGTTGGCATATATTTGCCATCTCCAGCCTTCAGCCATGGCCAACTTTATGTCGCCTCTTCAAAGACAAAATCCTTCCAACAAGTCAAAGTCAAAGTTTTTGCTACTGATCAACGAGGCAACTTAAAGAAAGACCACAGAGTTTACACCAAAAATGTTCTTTACACAGAAGTTTTTGCACAATAATTTTTTTTTCCAGCTAATAGTTTAATAAAATGTAAAATGTTATATATAACAGTGAATGTGTCTTTCTGTTCAAAGCCAAAATGGGTGGCGGCTGTGCAGTGTGGTGCCTGAGTCAGAGCGTGTGCACACTGCACTACGATGCCATTTTACTGAAGACACTGTGTGTGCAAATTCCCAGACACAGTGTCTTCAAGAAAATGGCGCCAGATATTGTGAGATGCGCACACGTTGACTCAGGCACTATTTTATGGGAACAGCACATACCAGGATGGGGGCGCAGGATAGCAGCACATACCAGGATGGGGGCACAGGATGGCAGCAGCACATACCAGGATGGGGGCACAGGATGGGGGCAGCACATACCAGGATAGGGGCACAGGATGGGAGCAGCACATACCAGGATGGGGGCACAGGATAGCAGCACATAGTAGGATGGGGGCACAGGATGGCAGCAGCACATACCAGGGTGGGGGCGCAGGATAGCAGCATATAACAGGATAGGGGCACAGGATAGCAGCACATACCAGGATAGGGGCACAGGATGGGGGCAGCACATACCAGGATGGGGGCACAGGATGGGAGCAGCACATACCAGGATGGGGGCACAGGATAGCAGCACATACCAGGATAGGGGCACAGGATGGCAGCAGCACAAGACCGGATTGGAGCACAGGATTAGAGCAGCACATACCAGGATGGGGGCACAGGATGGGGGCAGCACATACCAGGATGGGGGCACAGGATGGGAGCAGCACATACCAGGATAGGGGCACAGGATGGGGGCAGCACATACCAGGATGGGGGCACAGGATAGCAGCAGCACATGACAGGATGGGGGCGCAGGATGGCAGCAGCACATACCAGGATGGGGGCGCAGGATAGCAGCAGCACATACCAGGATGGGCGCAGGATAGTAGCAGCACATACCAGGATGGGGGCGCAGGATAGCAGCAGCACATGACAGGATGGGGGCGCAGGATGGCAGCACATACCAGGATGGGGGCACAGGATGGCAGCAGCACATTACAGAATGGGGGCACAGGATGGGAGCAGCACATGACAGGATGGGGGCGCAGGATGGGAGCAGCACATGACAGGATGGGGGCGCAGGATAGCAGCACATACCAGGATGGGGGCACAGGATGGCAACAGCACATTACAGAATGGGGGCGCAGGATGGGAGCAGCACATGACAGGATGGGGGCGCAGGATGGGAGCAGCACATGACAGGATGGGGGCGCAGGATGGGAGCAGCACATGACAGGATGGGGGCGCAGGATAGCAGCACATACCAGGATGGGGGCGCAGGATGGGGGCAGCACATACCAGGATGGGGGCACAGGATAGCAGCAGCACATGACAGGATGGAGGCGCAGGATGGGAGCAGCACATGACAGGATGGGGGCGCAGGATAGCAGCACATACCAGGATGGGGGCACAGGATGGCAGCAGCACATACCAGGATGGGGGCACAGGATGGGAGGAGCACATGACAGGATGGAGGCCATATACCAATATAAATGCTCGCCACCCGGGCGTAGAACGGGTGGTTCAATAGCTAGTACATTATAGGTGAAGTAGACTCAAAAGACCAAAGCAGATTCAACCTTAAAGAACGAGTCATTACTTCTTCTTTTACCCATGAGCCCCGCACGTCATGTCCAACTGCCCCAATGCACATTTCGAATCTTCCTCAGGGGGTGCCCCTGCGTGCGTTGGGGCAGTTGGGCATGACGTGCGGACTCACGGGTAAGTGCCTCATTCATTACCAGTATACTTATCTCTAACATTCAAGAAGTTGTCCACTACTTTATGTATCCCCCCCCGGGGCCCCTAAGACTTATTGTGAATACCTTCTGTTGCTGATAATGCCTGTGAGCGGCGCTATCGGTTGCCTCTCACAGGCATCACGTGACTCCGCGCTGACGTCATGACAAGTGAGGCGTGACTCAGCACTGGGGTCCCCGCGGTGGCCGCTGGGTTGTGGGCGGGGTTACCCCTCCTCGTCACACCTTGCATCCACCGCGCGCTTTCCCAATGAATGGAGAGAGGCAGAGCGCGTGGTGGATGCTGGGTGTGACGAGGAGGGGTAACCCCGCCCACAGCCTGGAGTCCAACCTGGAACCTGGAAGACAAAGACCCCCGGCTGCTGCCAGCACTTGTCGTGACATCAGCGGATGTCAGAGCCGGCTGCAGCCGGGGGTCACATGATGCCTGTGAGCGGCCAGTGATAGCGCCACTCACAGGCCGTATATGCAACAGAAGGTATTTACAAGAAGTCTTAGGGGCCCCGGGGGGATACATGGGGGGGATATAAGGTAGTGGACATCCCCTTTCAGCCATGGCGCTCTGTTTTACCACCTGTGTGCCTGTTTTTATGTAATCTCCACCTATATGATGTGTGCTGCTCCTCTTTATTGATTTTGATTTAATTATACTGAGTTAGGACCTAAGCACTATAATACTGTTGTGGGGATCTATGTGATACTGCTATATCTATGTCAGATATGTAATTGGTCTGGCACCCCCACTAAAACCACGTCCCCTCCCCCACCCCCCACCCCCCCGTCCAACTAATCTCATATATGTGTGTCTCTCTTGTGATTAATAAAATTGATATTGATATTTACTTTATGATTGAAGTAGTAATGACTCGTTCTTTAAGGCTGAATTTGTCATGTCATTGTATCATAACACAGGATAACAAAAAAAATGGTGGTAGCCCATGCAAGTGCTGCACTCACTCTTCTGCTGGTGCAGTCACTGTGTACATACATTACATTACTGATCCGGAGTTATATCCTGTATTATACTCCAGAGCTGCACTCACTATTCTGCTGGTGCAGTCACTGTGCACATACATTACATTACTGATCCTGAGTTACATCCTGTATTATACTCCAGAGCTGCACTCACTATTCTGCTGGTGCAGTCACTGTGTACATACATTACATTACTGATGCGGAGTTATATCCTGTATTATACTCCAGAGCTGCACTCACTATTCTGCTGGTGCAGTCATTGTGTACATATATTACATTACTGATCCGGTACTGATCCTGAGTTACATCCTGTATTATACTCCAGAGCTGCACTCACTCTTCTGCTGGTGCAGTCACTGTGTACATACATTACATTACTGATCCTGAGTTACATCCTGTATTATACTCGAGAGCTGCACTCACTATTCTGCTGGTGCAGTCACTGTGTACATACATTACATTACTGATGCGGAGTTATATCCTGTATTATACTCCAGAGCTGCACTCACTATTCTGCTGGTGCAGTCACTGTGCACATACATTACATTACTGATCCTGAGTTACATCCTGTATTATACTCCAGAGCTGCACTCATTATTCTGCTGGTGCAGTCACTGTGTACATACATTACATTACTGATCCTGAGTTACATCCTGTATTATACTCCAGAGCTGCACTCACTATTCTGCTGGTGCAGTCACTGTGTACATACATTACATTACTGATCCGGAGTTATATCCTGTATTATACTCCAGAGCTGCACTCACTATTCTGCTGGTGCAGTCACTGTGTACATACATTACATTACTGATCCTGAGTTACATCCTGTATTATACTCCAGAGCTGCACTCACTATTCTGCTGGTGCAGTCACTGTGTACATACATTACATTACTGATCCTGAGTTACCTCCTGTATTATACTCCAGAGCTGCACTCACTATTCTGCTGGTGCAGTCACTGTGTACATACATTACATTACTGATCCTGCACTGATCCTGAGTTATATCCTGTATTATACTCCAGAGCTGCACTCACTATTCTGCTGGTCCAGCCGCTCCCTCTCTCCTCACACACATATTATACATATACACACAATAATAACTACCTACACCATGACATCTGGTCCGGTTACCAAACAAATAATAACAATATAATAAACAATAACCGACAAATTATATACAAACTAATATATACATTCTTTTTTTTTTTTATTATTTTTTTTTATTATAAGTAAAATAAATACTAACTATACAAATATATACAAGACAAAACAAAACCCCCCACACTCAAGCCCACCAGTCCCTCCCCGGCAGTGACCTGAGAGCTGGTCCTGCGCCTCATGCCTCAGTCCAACGTCCATAGGCCAGATCAGGCAGTGCCAGTTTTTCACCCAAATAACCAGTGTCCCACAAGATGAACCCACCTCCCCCCTTTTCCCTCCACCCAACCTAACACCTACACCCAAACCCATATATACAATATATACAGAAACAAACAATACAATAACCACAACTGACAAAGCCCAAGTTCGGTGCCTGCCGCCCTACATCACTGTCTACTGATCAAAACAAAACAAAAATCTATGGTGTCAGCAGCAGCCCACCACCAGGAGAGGAGATGACCAGACTAGGGCACACTAAAAGAAAAGCCCCTCCAGAGGAGAGCGGCCCTCTGTGTACCCAGTCTCTCATACTCCAGAGAACGCACCTTCACCAGGTCACCGAGTATGGTCCTAAACACATCGTCCACTGGGAGGATTTTGCCCTGCGTCGATACTAAGCACCGTGCGTTCCACGTGTGATACCTAACCACTGCGCTAACTAGAAATAAGGTGCAGTGGTCCCGACCACCCAGGTCCCCGAATGCTCCATAGGCCAATTCCGCATAAGAGAGACCAACCAGCCAGGGCCAGTCAATGGAGGCGCCCATCCTGTTGTACACCTCTGTGTTAAAGGGACAACGAAGCAGGAAGTGGTCCATGCTTTCAAGCATGGTACCACAATGCTCCCGAGGACAGTTCCTGTCCTCAGAGCTCCTACACTTCAGATTGTCCCTCACACACAGTTTCCCATGAAAGCAGCGCCAAGCCAAGTCCTTAAACTTCGAGGGATCCTGATAGAATTCAAAAGATGCAGACCCACCCCAACATCCCGACTTGGGCAATCCCTGCACACCAGAGGCCTCTGAAAATGAGTCAACAGAACCCTTTTGTCAAGGAGCTTCCTTGGCAGAGTCCTGACCTCCCACATTCCCAGACCCCACCGACGAATTACCTTCAGAACCACAGTAGCGTAAGCCAGTAGATGTCAATGTGGTGTGCGTAGATCTTTCACTTGCCCTCCTGTCTCCCATTCCTGGAAGAAAGGCTGAAACCATCCCTTACAGCAGAATACCCACGGGGGAGCCCTCTCTTTCCAGAGGTTAGCAATATTGATCTTAATGAAGGTATTCACAAGGAATACCACAGGGTTCACCATACCCAACCCTCCTAGTCTCCTCGTATGGTAAGTAACCTCCCTCTTGACCAGGTTCAGTCTATTCCCCCATAACAGTTGGAAGAACAAACTGTAGACCCGAGTCCAGAGAGGCTCCGGCAAGATGCACACACTGCCCAGATAGATCAGCACAGGGAGCAGGTAAGTTTTGATCAGGTTTATCCTTTCCCTTAGGGTCAAAGACCAACCCTTCCATTGGTTCACCTTCTGAGTGGCGATCTCTAGCCTGCTGTTCCAATTTTGTTTGGGGCAATCCCCCTGGCCAAATTCGATGCCAAGAACTTTTGCAGAGACTTTGGGTCCTGGAAGGGTGTCCGGGAGATCAAAACCAGAATCTCCTCCTCCCAGCCAGAGACTCTCACACTTATCCCGGCTGATCTTGGACCCGGATGCCTCCGAGTAGCTATTTACTTCTGATATCAGCCACTCTGCCTCCCCATCAGAGGAAACAAAAACGGTAACATCATCGGCATACGCCACCACTCTCAGAGTGGCTTCCGGTGCTGCCCGGTCCATCACGATCCCAGCCAATGGTCCACACTCCACCCTCCTAAGAAGTGGGTCAATTGCAAACACGTACAGCAGCGGGCTCAAGGGACAACCCTGGCGAACACCACACCCAACCTCAAAAGAGCTGCCAATCCAACCGTTCACAAGCGGGAAACTCTCTGCCCCAGCGTACAAGGTCTTAAGCCAATCAACAAACCCCCCCGGCAGGCCATACCTCAGAAGGACAGACCAGAGGTACTCATGATTAACCAGATCAAACGCTTTTGCCTGGTCCAATGACAGCATGTACCCCTTCCAGTGACCAGCCCTACCCTGCTCCACCGCCTCTCGGACACAGAGTACAGCACTAATTGTACTGCGGCCCGGAACAGAGCAATGCTGGGCTCCCGAAAGGAGCCGGGGTGCAAATTTCACCAGCCGATTAAACAGCACCTTTGCCAAAACCTTCCTGTCTGCATTGAGAAGCGCTATGGGACGCCAATTCTCAATGCAAGATGAGTCCTTACCCTTTGACAAGATAATCAGGGCAGACCTCCTCATTGATTTTGGCAGAGTGCCCGATAAAAGACATTCATTGAATACCTCAGTCAACAGGGGAACCAAGGCGTCCTTAAAGGTCTTATAGAATTCAGATGTTAAGCCATCTGGACCGGGAGATTTCTTTAGGGCAAGCCCTTCAATCGCCAACTTAACTTCCTCTTCCCTGATAATCTCTGTCAAAATGCCAAGAGAGGGGTCTACCCCTGGTTCGGGGACGGCTTCAGCCAGAAAAGCCGACATCTCATCCCAATCCAGATCCCTCTTCCCCAAGAGGTGCGAGTAGAAGGATCTGACGACCTCCAGGATCCCTGATCTGGATCTTTTCAGGGACCCCGCAGTGTCAACCAGTCCTGTAACAACTTTACTATTCACTGACATCTTGCAGTTTCTGTAAGGGTCTGGCGAGCGGTACTTCCCATAATCCCTCTCAAAAACCAAAGATGCGTGTCTATCATACTGACACCTCATTAGCAAAGATTTCACTCTGGAGATCTCCTCGCGGCTACCTCCAGTTGAGACAAGATGCTCGAGTTTCCTCCTCAGGCCCTGATACAGGTGGTACCTGTCCAGGCTCCAGAGTCTCGAGAGCTGGCGGAAGAATCTCGCCACCCTTTTCTTGAACATCTCCCACCACTCTGACTTACTACTACAAAGATCCAGTAAGGGTACCTGGCTCTGAAGAAAATCCTCAAAGGACTGTCTTATCTCCGCTTCTACCAAGAGAGACGAATTGAGCCTCCAAAAGCCTCTTCCTATCCGGGGAGTCTCTGTAACATTCAGAAAAAACAAAATCAAACAGAGATCGGAGAATTCCACCTCAACAGCAGATACTGCTGAAGAGACGGCTTCCTCCTTTAAATAAAACTTGTCTATCCTGGACCTACAGTTACCTCTATGATAGGTGAACCCCTCGTGGACTGCGGTGAGCCGGATGTGGACATCTACCAGGCGAGCTTCACTAGCTACACTATTAAGGGCGACGCCATCATAAGTCAGCTTGTCTCTGGAACCTCCTCTATCTCGGGGCCTCATGACAGTGTTAAAGTCCCCTCCAAAGACGACCTGCCGACTCGTAAAAAGGTAGGGCTTGATCCTCATAAAGAGACACTTCCGGTCCCACTTAGATTGGGGACCATAGATGTTAATGAGCCAGAGCTCTTGTACCTTCATGAGGACATCTAATATCAGGCACCTCCCCATTTCTAACTCAATAACCCGTCGGCATTCTACCGGTGCGGTAAAAAGGACCGCCACTCCGCTATACGGCTCGGCCGCAAGAGACCAATAGGAGGGCCCAAGTCTCCACTCCCTCTGCCATATTTGGCAGCCTGGTCTCTTGCAAAAAGAAAACGTCAGCTTCAACCCGGCTGAGAAAATCAAAGGCCGCCAATCTAGCCATATTTGACTTAATGCTGGCGACATTAATGGACACCAGCGTCAACGGAGTGGGTACCGCCATCATTGGTGATTGAGTTAGATAGCTTTCTTCTTCCCACTCCCCTTATCCTCTGCCTCAGAGGAGGAATCCTTCCCCCTCTTTAATGATACAGAGGTGTCCATTCCCACATTTTTCCTTCTTTTTTCGTCCTTGTCTCCGGACTCTGGGCCAGTCCCTCCCCCCAAGGACCTTGCATCCCCAGGAGAAGGAGACTCGGCGCCCCCTGTAAGCTCCGCCGAAGCCAGAACCTCACCCTCAGCCTCCTCTTCTGAGCAAGAGATGTTATCAAGGGCTTGGAAGCGGTTAGAAAGACCAACTAGAGGGGAGTCAGTTTTACCTTCCTTAGGTACCTTGGTCAGAGCGGGAGAAGATATTTTATCTCCCTTCTTTCTCTTCTTTTTGGTGCCGAGCTTACGCTTGTTCTCTAGCCACCGCTTATTGTCCTCATCCATACTTTCATATTGGGAGGATTCTGAGGCAGAGGGGGTTTCCTCCCTGTGGATCCTCCTGACCTCCTCATCAAACTCATCATCCCTCGGGGCCTCAGCAGCAACACTGGCATCCAGGACAGGGGCCGCCCCCGTAGCCCGGGGCTCGCCCCGCTCCCTCTCCTGTCTGCACTTGTCTAGACGCCTCAGCTGGGCAGGCATCTTTTTATTGTTTTTCTTCCCTGGCCCCTCAGCTCCCCCACCCCTGCTAGTCCTCTCCCCAGCAAAATCGGCCTCATGGCTTTCTCCCACCGGGGTCTCGACTGCATTAGCGAAGGAGCGAGGACAACGGCTGACTGGGTGACCTAACTCACCACACAGGTGGCACCTAATCTCCACACAAGAGGCAGCAAGATGACCGACACCCCCACACAACGCACATTTCTGCACAGTGCAGTTTGCACTGAAGTGTGTAGGGTCGCCGTACCTGTGACAGAGCTTTGGTTGCCCCAGGTAGAAGACCAGGATACGATCCCTACCCAGGAAGGCAGATGATGGAATGTGGGCAACCGTACCACCTGAACACTTAAGTTTTACCATAAACGTCCAGGCCCCTGACCAGATACCAAACTCGTCGCGGTTTTTATTTGGCATCTCCACCACCTCTCCACACTGACCAAGCCATAATCATCAACATTAACAGAAATAAACACTTGAAATAGATCACTCTGTGTGTAATGACTCTACATAATATATGAGTTTCACTTTTTGTATTGAAGAACTGAAATAAACTAACTTTTTGATGATATTCTAATTTAGTGAGATGCACTTGTATATTACCTCTCTTATCTGAGATTCGTGTACAGGAGACCTATATCAGTTAGGATAGCGTTTTACAGGCATCTAGTCAGGGATTATTGCATTGTACTCCGTGCTTGAAAAAAACTATTCCCTATTGAGAACGCTGTTAGCTGCTTTTAAAATAGGGACAGGTGCTAGATGGTATTATCAGCTGGAAATGAGTGTTCATTCTGGATGTGTTTGATCATATCTCACACACCACATGGCCAGATAAGGTAGCAAAATGTTAAAATGACATTTGCGGGTGAATGCATTTTTCACCGTTGAAAAAAATGCAAAAGTGCAAAAACACATCAAAAACGATAAGTGTGAACTTAGCCCAAGGTCTGGAGGTGCATTTTTGCTTTTGGTTATTTATTTGGCTTTATATACAGTGGCAAATCCAACCAAAACAAAGCAACGAAAAAGGAGCCAATGGTTTTAAAGATATGCATCAAAATTTATTAGTACATAGATGATCAGACAAAAGCAGGAATCAGTGTGGAAAACACATGAGGAATAGAAACCCGCAACAACCCTCTCCACATGGCGGACACATGCAGGACCAAACAGTACAATTTAAGTCGGATATAGACTATCTAAGTATTTGAGGAGTAACACCATACATAGATGATATGTCAATACATATTTTCAAGTACAGCACCTATACTGGACTAGAATACCCATGCTGTTCTATACTGCTGAGTGTACGTTCCCTATCATATGCCAGATATAACCATAAGTGACCTGCTAAGTCACTATATATACATACCAGAGATATCAAGCTTCAGCAGAAGACAGTCAGGGAATAGTCAAAGATTTAGAGGTCCGTCTAAGGTCGGCACATGCGGAGCAGAGAAGCCCCGACGCGCGTTTTGGTGGTTCCCTTCGTCAGGGGGCATGTTTGCTGCCTCGCTGTCACTTGCTTATATTGGCGCCAGGCACATTTAAAGACCGGAAGTGATATCAGCGTCACTGCGGAGACCAGGACGCCAGCCGACATCCGCATCATGTGACAGCGGAGGGGCGGGGCTTAAGCCCTAACGCCACACACCGCTGAAACGCACAGTGTCATTGCGGAGGTAGAACGCCGGCCGGCATCCGCGTCATGTGACAGCAGAGGGGCGGGGCATAAGCCCTGATGCCACACACCTTTAGAACACAAAGACCGCGGGACCGGAAGTGACGTGTGCGTCACCATTGGGATCCGGACGCCGGCCAGCATCCGCGTCATGTGACAGAAGCGGGGGCTACAGAATAGCCACAACACCTCATGTCACTGGGACACGGAAAGCCGGCCGGCGCACAGACCCACATAGTCAGCACATTTGCCTGACTGTCTCCTTCACTAGACCAGGTATCATCGCATCCCTCTCATTGAAATAACGAGAGTCAGTTCTATAAGGCCAAATGTAGAAATTTTTCCAAATTTATTAAAAAAGAAAAACTTAAATATCACATGGTCATAAGTATTCAGACCCTTTGCTCAGTATTGAGTAGAAGCCCCCTTTAGAGCTAGTACAGCCATGAATCTTCTTGGGAATGATGCAACAAGTTTTTCACACCTGGATTTGGGGATCCTCTGTCATTCTTCCTTTCAGATCCTCTCCAGTTCCGTCAAGTTGGATGGTGAACGTTGGTGGACAGCCATTTTCAGGTCTCTCCAGAGATGCTCAATTGGGTTTAGGTCAGGGCTCTGGCTGGGCCAGTCAAGAATGGTCACAGAGTTGTTCTGAAGCCACTCCTTTGTTATTTTAGCTGTGTGATTAGGGTCATTGTCTTGTTGAAAGGTGAACCTTCGGCCAAGTCTGAGGTCCAGAGCACTCTGGAAGAGGTTTTCATCCAGGATATCTCTGTACTTGGCCGCATTCATGTTTCCTTCAATTGCAACCAGTCATCCTATCCCTGCAACTGAAAAACACCCCCATAGCATGATGCTGCCACCACCATGTTTCACTGTTGGGATTGTATTGGGCAGGTGATGAGCAGTGCCTGGTTTTCTCCACCCATACCGCTTAGAATTATCACCAAAGTTATCAAAAAGTTCTATCTTCATCTCATCAGACCAGAGAATCTTATTTCTCATAGTCTGGTAGTCCTTCATGTGTTTTTGAGCAACTTCTATGCGTGTTTTCATATGTCTTGCACTGAGGAGAGGCTTCCATCGGGCTACTCTGTCATAAAGGCCAAACTGGTGGAGGGCTGCAGTGATAGTTGACTTTGTAAAACTTTCTCCCATCTCCCTACTGCATCTCTGGAGCTCAGACACAGTGATCTTGGGTTTGTTCTTTACCTCTCTCACCAAGGCTCTTCTCCCACGATTGCTCAGTTTGGCTGGACGGCCAAGTCTATGAAGACTTCTGGTGGTCCCAAACTTCTTCCATTTAAGGATTAGGGAGGCCACTGTGCTCTTAGGAACCTTGAGTAATGCAGAAATTATTTTGTAACCTTGGCCAGATCTGTGCCTTGCCACAATTCTGTCTCTGAGCTCCTTGGGCAGTTCCTTTGAGCTCATGATTCTCATTTGGTCTGACATGCACTGTGAGCTGTGAGGTCTTATATAGACAGGTGTGTGCCTTTCCAAATCAAGTCCTATTGACGCGCCCCTGGGCCTGTGTCGCGCTGCGTTGTGCATGCGGGAGCTTACCCGGAGCCGGATCTCTTGAGGGTTGTAGTCTCGTGGCGGTGATCCGGTCCGTGCCCAGGGAGTCAGACTAAGTGGCGCTGTATTAGCGGTAGATGTTGGACGACTACGCCACCCGTTGAGTACAGCTAAGGAGCTGCTGCTGCAGGGCAGACCGCTGAGGCCGGTGGTAGGATTGTGCAGCGTGATAGTATAACCCCCAACGGGAGGGGTATGGCCTCAGGGCAGCCGACGTGGATGATGGGGGTAGCAGGAACCACTCAGAGACGGTACGGTGTAGTTCAGGGTCTTTACTGGTGACAACGATAGACCCTCCCGGAGTACTGGCTAGCGATTGGGGCCTGGTCAGTCCTTGAGCAGATGGGATCTCCCCTGGCCAGGCGGAGTTGTAGGCCTCCCAAACTAACGATACTCTTCTGGCTACCTTGCTAGAAGCGGGTATAAGTAGCCCACGTCCCTGAGTGTACCGTGTGGTGCTCACCCGTATGGCCGGTGACTCGGGGCCTTCTAGTAGCTTCCGCTCCACGACGGCGGTGCTGGTCCCACGCGTGTGACCGTGCCTTCGGGTTTCTTGGTCAGAGGACCTGCAATCCCCTGCCGGTCGGTTTCTGCTGCTGGATAGGAGTTAGTCCCCACAGCCTCGGACTCCGGGTCCGGTGATAACTTCTCAGTCAGGGCGAGCTCTGCAGCTGCCAGCCCCTGACTCCTTGTAGCACTGCTCCCACAGAGCTCCTGATGTTCTTTCCTATATCTGCTTCTCTTCTCTGTCTCTACTTCTTCTCTACTCCTGGCATGGACCAGGAGCTGGGCCCAGCCGGAGCCACAGCTCCCTGTCAGCCCTCCTGGCTGAACTCTCCCTCTGAACTCTCTAACCCTGCCTCAGCCCCAGGTTTATATAGGGGAAGTTCTTCCCCTCCCAGGACTGGGCAGGAGGTGTGGCATGCATAGGATTCCCGACCAAGAGACCTCCCACCTGCTCTCAGACATAACATTGCTGTTACTGTGGAAACCAGACCCCTGGGGTGCCACATTCCCCCCTAGTGAAATTTAGTACTCCGGGACTAAACATATTTTTAGAAAAACATAACAAGGTATAAACAATAATAATACAATAAGAAAAACACATAAAGATGGTTACGGCGTGTCCGCAACCGGGTGCAGTTTTGAAGAAAAGCAAGGTGTCCATTTCACCAAAACAGGGAGACGTAACCAGGTAGGGGTCTGTCCTGCCCCGAGTCCTTAACAGTCTTTAGTCCATTCCTGGGTTACGCTCCAACCATGTACAAAGGATTCCCGGCAAATCCACCAAAGACTCCCATAAATTACTAGAAACACATAATTATTTACAGGATATGGCCGCTCTCAGTCCTCGGCCAGTGGGGATAAGGAATGGCTGCTCACAGTCCTCAGCCTGGTTTAAGATAGGGGCACATGGGGAACAATTCACTAATCCCAACGGGGACCATATTTTAATTAGCAGCAGTCCTTGTACCCTTACGGGTAACTATTTACAGCTCTTTATTCACGCTACTTCCCTTCAGTAGCTATGTCCTCTTTGTGCTCCCTCCTGAGGGTAGTCCTCAGACCCGTCCGGGTCCTCTTGGCTTTCCTCGTATTGGTAGTACTGCAGCTCCTCCTCGGTTAGCTGGGTTAGTATCTCTGCGACAGTCCTCCTCTCAGGTGGCCAGGACTTTACCTCCCTTTGGGCTGCCCCGGTTAATTGGGCCACCAGGATGCTCACTTTTTGCTCCCCTGTGAGGGGATACACCTGGAAGAGGCTATCCAGCTTTTCTCTAAAGTCATGCAGGGTATGTGACTCCCCTGAGTACTGGGGTAGCCAGGCTGCCCCCGGGATATAGGGCATGGTGAAAGGCATGACCGCAACAGCGGTGGCGCTGGCGGGGGTTGAAGCGGTGAAGCTCTCCTCCGTATCCGGCATCCTTCTCCCCCCTAGTGGACCGTGGCCTACCTTGCGATGATCCTCTTCCGTAGGCCGCGGCTCCGCAGTGGATCGTCAGGGTTGAGGACCTTCCGTCGCGCTCCTGTGACGTCGGCGTCTGCTGGGCTCCTTCCAGGACCTTACGCAACGTCCGGACGTGAGGCGGGGCTTTAGTTCTCGCGCGCATTCGGAGTCCACGCCCCTCTTCTTCCCGCGCGGCGTCCTCAAGATGGCGTCCAATGGCGGGAAAACTCCACGTATGGCGGGAAGAAGGCCGAAGATGGCGCCGGATGGCGGGAAAACTCCACCGATGGCGGGAAGGAAGCGGAAGATGGCGCCGGATGGCGGGAATCTTCACCACAGGTAAGTTTGAACAGTCTTTTTCAGGCACGCAGTACCCGGTGGTTGCGGGCACGAAATCCTGCCGACTACGCCAAAAGTTGACGCGCCCCTGGGCCTGTGTCGCGCTGCATTGCGCATGCGGGAGCTTACCCGGAGCCGGATCTCTTGAGGGTTGTAGTCTCGTGGCGGTGATCCGGTCCGTGCCCAGGGAGTCAGACTAAGTGGCGCTGTATTAGCGGTAGATGTTCGACGACTACGCCACCCGTTGAGTACAGCTAAGGAGCTGCTGCTGCAGGGCAGACCACTGAGGCCGGTGGTAGGATTGTGCAGCGTGATAGTATAACCCCCAACGGGAGGGGTATGGCCTCAGGGCAGTCGACGTGGATGATGGGGGTAGCAGGAACCACTCAGAGACGGTACGGTGTAGTTCAGGGTCTTTACTGGTGACAACGATAGACCCTCCCGGAGTACTGGCTAGCGATTGGGGCCTGGTCAGTCCTTGAGCAGATGGGATCTCCCCTGGCCAGGCGGAGTTGTAGGCCTCCCAAACTAACGATACTCTTCTGGCTACCTTGCTAGAAGCGGGTATAAGTAGCCCACGTCCCTGAGTGTACCGGGTGGGGCTCACCCGTATGGCCGGTGACTCGGGGCCTTCTAGTAGCTTCCGCTCCACGACGGCGGTGCTGGTCCCACGCGTGTGACCGTGCCTTCGGGTTTCTTGGCCAGAGGACCTGCAATCCCCTGCCGTTCGGTTTCTGCTGCTGGATAGGAGTTAGTCCCCACAGCCTCGGACTCCGGGTCCGGTGATAACTTCTCAGTCAGGGCGAGCTCTGCAGCTGCCAGCCCCTGACTCCTTGTAGCACTGCTCCCACAGAGCTCCTGATGTTCTTTCCTATATCTGCTTCTCTTCTCTGTCTCTACTTCTTCTCTACTCCTGGCATGGACCAGGAGCTGGGCCCAGCCGGAGCCACAGCTCCCTGTCAGCCCTCCTGGCTGAACTCTCCCTCTGAACTCTCTAACCCTGCCTCAGCCCCAGGTTTATATAGGGGAAGTTCTTCCCCTCCCAGGACTGGGCAGGAGGTGTGGCATGCATAGGATTCCTGACCAAGAGACCTCCCACCTGCTCTCAGACATAACATTGCTGTTACTGTGGAAACCAGACCCCTGGGGTGCCACACTATCAGTTTAATTAAACACAGCTGGACACAATGAAGGAGTAGAACCATCTCAAGGAGGATCACAAGGTAATGGACAGCGTGAGACTTAAATATGAGTGTCTGAGCAAAGGGTCTGAATTCTTATGATCTTGTGATATTTCAGTTTTTTTCTTTTTTAATAAATTTGCAAAAATTTCTATATTTCTGTTTTTTTCAGTCAAGATGGGGTGCAGAGTGTACTTTAATGAGAAAAAAGAATGAACTTTTTAGAATTTACAAAATGGCTGCAATGAAACAAAGAGTGAAACATTTAAAGGGGTCTGAATACTTTCCGTACCCACTGTATATATTTATTCAGGATGTGGGGGGGGGCGCGGTCCCGGGCCCATCAGACTATAGTTACCCCACTGTATGTACATATATATACAATATTCATTTTTTAGAGTTAGGCATATAACAATTTTTAACAACTGCATACCAATTCCGTCTTGTTTCAATGGCACTCTCATACATATACAGCGATGGGTGACATTGATGCCTGTTCCCCAGATAGCACATTTTAATCCCCCAACTGGGGTTATAAAATCCTTGGGGATTAATTTCATAGTGTTTTTATGAATTTTTTTTTATATAGTACTGTCCACACTGAGTATTTAATTCTCCCCTCTTTTCCTTCCTTTTTTTACTGTCCCATTTTACCATTCTTATTTGAATAAAAATTAATGAAAAACTAAAAATAAATACAATTGTTCACATCCCCCACTCACCAACAGCGCTTCCGGCTGGAACATCACTCCGGACGGGCACAGGAGAGGGGCAGATTCGGGATGTTGCTCCCGCAACATTTCCACCTTGCCAGAGGACCCTACCATAGTCACTACCATGGAGTGGGAGCTGGAGGACTGCTAACAAAATTGTATTCATCTGAATGCTGGAACCAACGGTGCTGTACATACCTAGTACAAATGAACTCAGCTGTCTCCCTGCGGTGGATCAGGGGATACCTTGTGTAATATTAAAGATTTTCCTGCAAAAATTGCTGAATATTCACAATTATTTTCTATTAGTCATTATTATAGGTGGAGATTGTCTTACTGACCCCACAGCCCTGGTGAGAAGGGTGGTCTCTAGAATACAGAAGGTCTTATTATGTCACAGTGGGGATGTGACCCCTGGACTCCCCAGGACGCCCAGCACCGAATCCAATTGGTTCCTGTGCATAAAACTTAGGTCGAGCCACATTTAGGTAAAAGGGTCCGAGTCTATGGATAAAATCTATGGATCAGAACATGTTTTTCCTACATTGACCATCATTTTTAGGTGTAACAGAATCACTGGTCCTCTCCTCCACTTTTGGCCGAAGTCTGGAGGATTACTGGGACACATGGAACAGATGTTCTCCTGTTTGTAGCCCACCCATCAGACATGTATGTCGTAAACAACTGACACCCCATAAATGTCAGGAGGACTCTATTAAATACAAAGGGACATTAATCAATTTAAAAGTTTTATTTTTAAATTAAGAATTGCATGGAAGGACGAGTAGATGTTCTTGGAGGAGCCTCCTTCTTCAGCAGATGTTCCTTGCTGGTCAGGAGGCCACATGTAGATGGTGCCAGTCCTTCCATACAGGTACAGCATTGATGGTGGATGTGCTGTACTTTCCTCAGGGTGCTAGACGTGGCGGTTTTCTGCCCTCGCGATGTTTATGGAGCCGCGGTGACAGACACCAAATAAGCAGCTTTCTCGGATGGAGTGAGCAGCCCTGGATAGTCCACGCCGGCAGGATGAGATCACCCGGCGGAAGAGAGAACCTATGAGAAGAGACGTAACACTGATGTCAGTAACAGGACTCCATATCAGAGGACACGGCTGTGCGGTCACTGTGGCCAGACGGCAGAGGAATCATCCATACACAGGTACGGGGGGATTGTCCGCCATCATACATGTGACAATCCCACCACTGACAGATCTGCTCCACGGCCGACACCACACAACATGGGGCTTATTGTCACACTCACCTCTTCTCCTTTCCCCTTCTTCTTCTCTCTCTGGTTTTTGTTGTTTTTTCGGTTTTCTTTTCCCCTGAACTGGAAATTCGAATAAAAAACAAGAAAAAGATGTTGATTATAATCTCCTAAGAGATGAGCTTTGTATGGTTCTATAGGATGGTGTTATTCTCGTGGCTTGTAGCCCTGGTAATCGATTATTGCCCCATAATGGGGGAAATATGTCACATATACATAACATCAGCAGAGGGGTGAGAATTAGATTACCCAGAGAACTGATTAATATGAAACCTGCCATGTGGGGTCTCGACAAGGAGCTATGTCCCTTCTTACCATGACATTACTTGTAATGTGCCGCAGTGTTGCCTTATAATCAGTTACATAAACCTCAGTGTAACATTGAGGCCATAAAGGGGTCAGTATGGGCCATATGGGGCCGTGGGCGCAGGATTTGAGTCAGTTTGGCAGAAGACTGAACGGCCCCTTAGAACTTTTAACGCATAAAAGAATGGAGATTTTTACAGAATGAACTGCTCATCGCTTTATAGGGAGAAAAAAGTAGTAATTTTCTGATCCTTTATGTGCACGTTCACATTACATGTTTTGACCACAAACTGTGATAGGATGTCATATAGACCTGTACACACCTGACAATGGGGAGGACTCGCTGTAATTAGCAGTGAAACACTGCTTGTCTCCATCAGGTTTAGAAGGGGAAGATTCTTGCTGCCTGTTTGGTAGAAGAAAAACATAAATTACAAGCGAAAACAATACAAAATGGACGAACACCCGTCTGCAAGGCCGGTTAGGACATTTGGATAACATGGAGGAGGCACCCTGCTCAGGACCCACTTCTATCACTAAGAATGGAGAATCGCTAGTAATATTGGCCTGTAATGAACTGGAAATGATTGACTGGTTGCAATGATCGGCTGTTATCGCCGGCGTTATCACAAGCCAGAACCACAGTGATCATCAATCATGGGGTGGTGGCGCTGGATATAGTGCTGAGTTACACTTATCTTACAGTTGATCTTCTGATATATCAGATCCAAACCCGATAATAATAATTTACTCACATGTCTGAGTGTTTTGCACTCTCTTGGGAATACACTGGAGGTGGCTTCAGTTCTTCATCGTTCATCACCCTGGTATTGGTGGAACAGAGCTAAAACATAGAGAAAAATAAAATAAATATATATTTAAACTTTATTTTAATTATAAGTTTTATAGATCTTACCGGTCACACTTACTTTAGAAAGCCTTTGAGACGATGATATAAAGTTCAGGCTTTCTGGCCAGTTATTATCCTCGCTTGTGTCCCCCTCATCTGAATCAATAAGTTCGTAATTGCTACATTGAGCTGAAAAGCACAAGTGTTATTAGAGATTATTAGTATGAGACCCGATCACGGAAAGTCACCATTTTATCACTAAAAATGATTGGGACTGATTGTCACAAAATATGAAAGACAAGACACACAAAAGCTTTCTGCAGATGACGTCTCCTTCTACTTACGGTCAAAGTAGCCAGTGTCCTCTTCTGACTCAAAGTTAGGAATGAAATGTGGCTCTTTACTTAGAAGACTGTCAAAGTCTATGCCACATAGGAATGGATGCATTTTGATCTCTTTCGCTCCTCCTGGGAAAGGAAGACAATAAAAAGTGATCTAGACATTATCAGATAGACAGCTCCATATCTGAACAGTTTATGTTACTCTGAACTAAAGACGTAACAGAGCTGATGTGAAGAAAAGTTGCTGAAAGTAAAGCAGAAAACCTCAGTGCTGATCCTCAGGGGCGTGATCATTTGTCTGCTCACAGATGTGTAATAATTCATTATTAATACTATTATATACATTACCTGTCCCAAGTCTATGTGCCGGATCTTTTCTGAGCAGCTCAGTGATGATGTCCTGAGCATCAGGTGGAGGAGTGCGATTATCAAATGTCCAAGTTATCTCATCTGTTATATTAAAAGAAAATGTTACAGAAAATAAAACCTCTTCATTTACTTTATTAAAACAAAAATCTTTTGGATTAACACAACAAGTAGCTAAACCACAGAACCAATCTAAGCAAATAACAATGACACCACTCCGCATTCAGATTATTTTACTTACCCCTTAATATACTGCAGTAAGTGTCATATTTGGAATCCCCATGAAATGGTACACGGAATAGAAGGAATTCGTGTAGGATGATCCCTACCGACCACCAGTCCACAGGCCGCCCATAGCCTTCCTGTAAGATGACTTCAGGGGCGATGTATTCAGGGGAGCCAGCAATCTGGAAAGCAACAGAAGAAGGAGATGAGGAGCTGAGAAAATAATTGTGACGAATAACATCAGAGGAAAACGTTTTCTAGATGAGAAGATATCAGAGAAGAAGAAATAGATGAGAAGAGTAAAGAACAAGATCCTGTAAGTAAAGCCGACCTCATCATCACGGAACTCTCTGGTGACGTCCTCGGTTGGAGCCTTGTAGGTTTCTGATGTTGGTCTCATGAGGCCGAGTTTGGAAAGTCCGAAGTCCGTGACTTTAATATGACCAGATGCCGATACCAGGAGGCTGTGAAAAAACAGCCCCAAGTAATAACCCATAGACTTTATGATAATCTCTAACTTTCTTCCTCCTAGAGGGGGCACTTACTTCTCAGGCTTCAGGTCTCGGTGCACCACACCAAAGCTGTGCAGGTATTCCACAGCCAGGACTGTTTCTGCAATGTACTTTCGGGCCAAGGGGACAGGTAAAGGTCCATAGATGTTCATAAGACTGCCACAGTCTCCTCCTACAGGAGAAAGCAAATATGACAGGAGAGGGTTTGTTACAATGTAAATTACACCTGATGCGTGTAAATGAGAAATAAGCGGAGACATTGGGGCAGGATGTCACACATAGAGATATACTGTGTAATAATGCAAAAGAAAAACAATGGAGCGTACCCTACTAGTAACTAGGACTGCGCTGAATGTCTATGAAGCAAAACCACAAATGTGCAAAAGCTGCAGAAATAAGTGCAAGGAAACAACGTCCCATATAAAAATGTGAAGCTATACTATGTATATAGATGTGTATGTGCAGTGTGTGTGTATATAGCTGTGTATGTGCAGTATATGTGTATATAGCTGTGTATGTGCAGTATATGTGTATATAGCTGTGTATGTGCAGTGTGTGTGTATATAGCTGTGTATGTGCAGTATATGTGTATATAGCTGTGTATGTGCAGTGTGTGTGTATATAGCTGTGTATGTGCAGTATATGTGTATATAGCTGTGTATGTTCAGTATATGTGTATATAGCTGTGTATGTGCAGTATATGTGTATATAGATGTGTATGTGCAGTATATGTGTATATAGCTGTGTATGTGCAGTATATGTGTATATAGCTGTGTATATGCAGTGTGTGTGTATATAGCTGTGTATGTGCAGTGTGTGTGTATATAGCTGTGTATGTGCAGTATATGTGTATATAGCTGTGTATGTGCAGTGTGTGTGTATATAGCTGTGTATGTGCAGTATATGTGTATATAGCTGTGTATGTGCAGTATATGTGTATATAGCTGTGTATGTGCAGTATATGTGTATATAGCTGTGTATGTGCAGTGTGTGTGTATATAGCTGTGTATGTGCAGTATATGTGTATATAGCTGTGTATGTGCAGTGTGTATATAGCTGTGTATGTGCAGTATATGTGTATATAGCTGTGTATGTGCAGTATATGTGTATATAGCTGTGTATGTGCAGTATATGTGTATATAGATGTGTATGTGCAGTATATGTGTATATAGCTGTGTATGTGCAGTATATGTGTATATAGCTGTGTATGTGCAGTGTGTGTGTATATAGCTGTGTATGTGCAGTGTGTGTGTATATAGCTGTGTATGTGCAGTATATGTGTATATAGCTGTGTATGTGCAGTGTGTGTGTATATAGCTGTGTATGTGCAGTATATGTGTATATAGCTGTGTATGTGCAGTATATGTGTATATAGCTGTGTATGTGCAGTGTGTGTGTATATAGCTGTGTATGTGCAGTATATGTGTATATAGCTGTGTATGTGCAGTATATGTGTATATAGATGTGTATGTGCAGTGTGTGTATATAGATGTGTATGTGCAGTATATGTGTATATAGCTGTGTATGTGCAGTATATGTGTATATAGCTGTCTATGTGCAGTGTGTGTGTATATAGCTGTGTATGTGCAGTATATGTGTATATAGCTGTGTATGTGCAGTGTGTGTGTATATAGATGTGTATGTGCAGTATATGTGTATATAGCTGTGTATGTGCAGTATATGTGTATATAGCTGTGTATGTGCAGTATATGTGTATATAGCTGTGTATGTGCAGTATATGTGTATATAGCTGTGTATGTGCAGTATATGTGTATATAGCTGTGTATGTGCAGTATATGTGTATATAGATGTGTATGTGCAGTGTGTGTGTATATAGCTGTGTATGTGCAGTATATGTGTATATAGCTGTGTATGTGCAGTATATGTGTATATAGCTGTGTATGTGCAGTATATGTGTATATAGCTGTGTATGTGCAGTATATGTGTATATAGCTGTGTATGTGCAGTATATGTGTATATAGCTGTGTATGTGCAGTATATGTGTATATAGATGTGTATGTGCAGTATATGTGTATATAGCTGTGTATGTGCAGTATATGTGTATATAGCTGTGTATGTGCAGTATATGTGTATATAGCTGTGTATGTGCAGTATATGTGTATATAGCTGTGTATGTGCAGTATATGTGTATATAGCTGTGTATGTGCAGTATATGTGTATATAGCTGTGTATGTGCAGTGTGTGTGTATATAGCTGTGTATGTGCAGTATATGTGTATATAGCTGTGTATGTGCAGTGTGTGTGTATATAGCTGTGTATGTGCAGTATATGTGTATATAGCTGTGTATGTGCAGTATATGTGTATATAGCTGTGTATGTGCAGTATATGTGTATATAGCTGTGTATGTGCAGTATATGTGTATATAGCTGTGTATGTGCAGTATATGTGTATATAGCTGTGTATGTGCAGTATATGTGTATATAGATGTGTATGTGCAGTATATGTGTATATAGCTGTGTATGTGCAGTATATGTGTATATAGCTGTGTATGTGCAGTATATGTGTATATAGCTGTGTATGTGCAGTATATGTGTATATAGCTGTGTATGTGCAGTATATGTGTATATAGCTGTGTATGTGCAGTATATGTGTATATAGCTGTGTATGTGCAGTATATGTGTATATAGCTGTGTATGTGCAGTATATGTGTATATAGCTGTGTATGTGCAGTGTGTGTGTATATAGCTGTGTATGTGCAGTATATGTGTATATAGCTGTGTATGTGCAGTGTGTGTGTCATGACATGATTATATTTAAATATGTCCTTTTTTTTTTTTAAATAAATGTGTATTGTTGTTTATGAGAAAACAATAAGGCATCCCCTAAAAATAAGCCCTAACCCATCTTTTGGAGCAAAAAATTGATATAAGACCCTGTCTTATTTTTTGGAAAAACCCTGTACAAACTGTAAAAATTCAGTCAAACCCTCCTTTATCTATAGTGAAAATTTCTGCCACATAATCATTTTTCTGGCCTGTTGTTAACAGATAACTTATAGTAAAAGCAGTGTGGACATGTAACCATCTATGTGGTCACATTCTGCTTATGGAGAAGGTCCTAGAGATGAGCAGACCAGCGCTGGATATAGATACGATGGAGATGTCCTACCTGGTACATACTCCATGACCATGCACAGATGACGTGTAGTTGGAAAGGAGCACAACATGGAGGCCACGAAGGGACAATCTGCGAATGTTAGGATGTCCCTCTCTAGAAAGGCCCGTTCAAGTCTTACTGGATCTTTCAGCTTCTGCTTGTCCAGTTTCTTCATGGCGTATAACTGTTTGGAGTCTTTTTGGCGCACTAAGTGGACGGTTCTGTAGAGGAAGAAAATCGGTGGTTTATAATGTATTCTTACTAACAGTCTGTCTATAGACCTCATCACATCTCCTGTACTAATGGTGAATACTAGATGAGCTGCCATCGCTACATAGATGATCTCCACTGGGAGGTCCTCATCCATGCCCCATCGTAAATGAATTGAATAATGACAATTAGATGTGCACAGAAGAGATGAGCGAATAAAATACAATGGATTAGAATTCTACTCAAATTTTACATATATCCGCATTGGCCAAAATGGCGAAATTTTTGTAATTCTCTTCCTCATGGATTCGGCAAAATGGTGAACATTGGCTACTATTTTCTAAACCTTAAAAGTCCGTCAAAATGTTAAAAAATAAACAAACTCTTACACTTACCTCTCTGGCTCCTCTATCTCAACCTTTTGGTCCTCACTGTACTTTCAAAGCTGCTGCCAGTGCTGAAGAACAAGAAAATGTCTAAGGCTGAGACAGGACTTCTGGCATTGATGACGTCTAGGAAGATTCTGCACAAACGCATAAAAGGTCATGGTGGCATGACATTGCAAATCTTCCTGCTCTTGCATAGAATCCTCCTGGACCTTCTCCAAGCTAGAAGTTCTGGCCCAGCGTGAGCGGCAGCAATCTGAAGACGCGGTGAGGATCGGACAGATGAGGCTGAGAAGCGGAGGGGTCGGAGAGCTGAGCAGTAAGGTCAGTATGAGTATTTTTTCCATTTTGTACATCTTACATTTATTAAGATCTGGGGTCTGGAGAGAACCCAGAGCGTAATAAGAGATATTACATTTGCCGAGTGATAACTTCTACGTCAATCACATTTCCCAGGAAAGTCTGCACGAAAGGCGAATGTGAATTATGCCAGATCCGCTCTTCTCTAGAGAACAGGGATGTGGACTCCAATAATTCCTCTATGGTAACACTGTACGGGCACAGAGACAGAGGGATCGTCATAAGGAGCCCTAGAAACCGAATATTATGCCGACATCAAGCTCACCCAAAAGCTCCACAGCTGAACTGTTTGATCTGTTCGTAGTCGCTCTTACAAGGATTTCTCCCTGGGTTCAATGATCCGATCAAGGCCTAGAAATAATAAGAAATGGCATTAAAGCATAAAATCTGCAGAAAGATAACATCTGTGGATGTCGGACCCCCACAGACAACATTATGTATATGGGATATCCCCCATACACAGACATCACTGTACTGCAGGGGAGGAGACAGGAGATCACATAGCGGGGGCAGGAATAATAATGCCGCCATCACACACAATAGATCTGATCTACATGAAGAATAGGGATATCCCCTCGTCATATGGGGGATAATATTATATGTGTAATTCACCCCCGTTACCTGATGGTACACAGACATCTCCGCTGATACTTACACTGACAGATTCCTGGACCTCGGGGGTCTCACATATTCCACCGTCAGTAATTGCCGGCACAGATATTCCTATAATAATGAGGAAACGTTTTGTATTAGACGATATCAGTACATAATATATAACATCCATATAAAGAAGGAGATGAGACGGGCTCTGTACACGGTGTAATACTGGTATATGGGATTCTGCACACAACGTATATATTTATGGCTCCTCCATAGATGGATATTCTGGACCATAAATGGCCATTGTTCAGGATCTGATTCATCCTAGAACAATTACATGATCGGGGTCCTAGGAGCCTCCTTGTACATGATAAAGAAGAGCACAGAGGAGAGAAGCAGAATTACCTGCGCCCCCTCCATTATAGTCTATAAGGGGCTCCGGAGCCGTCACCGGCCTCATACAGAGGATGGAGAGTAAATCTACATGTTCTCTGCCGTTCTCTATAATATCTCGATATGTGAATGTAAGAATATTAGATGATTGCTCACCTTCCATCAGATCAGTGTTCAGCCCCTGCTGACTGGTATTAGGGTCCGGGATAGTCAGGTTTTCCCCCTCTTCAGAGTCACCTTCTGATGTTTCCTGTTCGTCACAATATGTACAATTAATGTAGCATTTCACAAATACTAAATCACCGTATACAGTCCGTCCTCGACTTAGAAACATCTGACTTACAAACGACTCCAAGATACAAAGGGTTGATGATGAAAAAAAAAGCTAATATTCACCACTCTCCTCTCCGGCCGCCCCGCTGCTCACCACCTATCGTCCAGTCCTCTTCTTTCCAATGTCATGTGCTACTTCTCCGGTCTCTTCACTATAGTGCAGGACTTCTGGCCACATTCAGGACCCAGATTTCACTGCTCATCATAAGGTCATAAGGACGAGACGGGAAGTCCTGCCCCATAGTGAAGAGGCTGGAAATGTGGCACACTATGATGGAATAAGAGGACCGGGTGGCGGACAGCGAGCAAAATATTATTGTTTTTTTTTTTACTCTTTCCATTTTACATTCAAATTTGGGTTACAAACAAAACTATAGGATATATCTAGTTCATAACCCAAGGACGGCCTGTACATAAGGCAGGAAGGACTAAACCTGGATCTATGGGATAATCTCATTACTGGACGGACTCTACATAAGGCACGAAGTACTAAACCTGGATCTATGGGACAATCTCAGTATTGGACGGACTATACATGGCCGCTCCCTCCAGAAAATCAACATGAATATATAAGTTGTATCTACAACTGTTCTCTAATAACTTCTATTGTCAGAACTGCAGCATTTAGAAGAATGAAGATTGTGATGATGAAGTGAGACAGAGGTGGAAACACAACCTCTGCATCGCTGAGTACAGAATGTCACTACAGAGGGTTGAGCTGCAGAGACAGGCTGCCATAGAACATCCTGCGCCTCTGACATCATAAATCTGCCACTCTGCTATTTGACGGCTAATCTGGAGAAGATTAGACCAGGACGTGTGATATAGAAGGTGATGGATCCTTACCAGACGCTCCAGTGAGCCGGCCGGACGCTCCAGTACATACAGGACATTTTGTGCCAGTTGTATAATAAAGGCCAATTCTCCACTTGTGGATTTTTCTTCAGCCTATAAAGATGGAAATAAATAGAAAAGGAAAATCATGAGAGAACATGGAGGAGGCCGATTATGTCACCACTTTACTCCTGCGATCTGCTCTACAATTACTACATATCTAGTGACTTAGTGCCGGTTATATATTATATTATTATCGGCCTAAAGAACTATTTTATGTGAATAAACTTATATTCTGTTATTATAACTTTTCGATGTTTATGCAGATTTCTGCCACTTACCTGTTGCACCAATGTCCTGATGTTCTTCTGTAAATGCTCAAGATATGCTGAGCTTATACAACCTTGCTGATATTTGGTCAGGCAGTCTCTCAACAGCTCCATAACCAGCCGGTAAGTGAAGCTGAGGACGCCATCGGGTAGCGGCAGCACAATGTCAGGGGCATAGGTGGTAAGAATCCCCTGCAGCAGTGCCAACACCTGAAAATTGTCTGAAGGAATTTCAGACATTTCAAATAAATCCAAATAAATCCAAATCGCAGTCAGTAAATCACTAGCTATGTAGCTAATCACCAACAACAATGACACCGGAATGTCAAAGTGACACTGGAGCTGTAAACACTGGCACAAGTAATGGTGGTGCATTATGATGTCATAATATCATCACGGAATGTTGAGATGTTACCATATATGGAGCTTCTCTCCATAAAAGGAAGTTGCCTAGCAACACAAGCAGCAACTCTATAGGCTGTCGGCAGTGAGCATTGTCAGAGGTAAAAATAAAGCAAGTGTCAGAGGCAAGCATTAATAAGCTATTAAAAAAAGCCCTGCATCCACTCCTATGTCACTAGGTAAAAAAATAATGACTCTACTTCTTTGGTGAATTATAACCCCCAGAATGCCCTGGAAGCTGCAGAAATTCAAGAAATGCTGTGAGTTGTGGTTCTCTCCAAAGGCAAAAGGATTGTAGTCAACCACATGTGACATAAATGGCCCCTATGGGATCTTCAAGGGTTTGTTCAGCGCCGCTTACTTCCATACTGGGAGGTGACATCACGTCTACAGATACATGATGGGACGGTGTAAGTGTGGCCGCCATCATGCCTGTGACTTGGTAGGTTCCTCAGACGGCAGCTCACTCACCTCCCAATGTGGAAGGAAGCGGCCGGAGAACACTTTTAATCTATAAAAGAAATCAAGATTCCACCAAATCCGTGTAGAATATTTTTTGTTCTTTTCACTACACAAAAAAAAAATGATGAAAACATCTCATGTACCGCGCACTGTTACCCATAAATATTGTAGCTCGTTCCATTAAAAAAAGCTCTTGCCTAAATCTAAGCAGAAAAATGAAAGTTATGGGTCAATGATTAAAAAAGCAAAATAAACTGGATATCTGTGTAATTGTATCAACCTGCAGAATAAAGATAATTTGTCTACAGTGAGCGGCAAAAAAAAGGAAAATAAAAAAGTGATGGAAGATTTATTTATTTATTCATCGTCACTCATATCATACCATTAAAAAAGAAAGAAACTGTAGTGGTGGTGAATTCTGATGTCATAATAGCGGTGATGTCATCATGGAATCTTGTGATGGAATCTTATATGGAGCTTCTCACCTTATAAGGAAGTTGCCTAGCAACAGTGAAGATGGTAAAACCATAGGGTGAGCATCAGTGCTTGTATGTAAGAGGGAGCTGTGGGCACCGGGCTCTTCTCATCAGTGAGGGGATTTATAAATATATTTATTAATATCTGTATACACAATAAAAATCATAATTACGTATTTATAAGAAATCCGGATTCAGGATCTAAAAGAAGTATCTTTATCTGGGGGGTCCAGGGACTGAAAGTCAGAAGCCCACGCCTCACCACCCCCCAATCTCCCAAGATGGGGGTCTCTATTACGAATATGACCCTGCCTGCACTCCTTATTAAAGAAATAGAAGAACTGGGAGGACTATTGAGTTACACCTTAGATATAGACAAAACTGAGACCTTATTATTAAGAAGCCCTTCAAAGCCACTATGGACAAAGAGATTCCAGTTCTGCTGGATTGAAACAGCGCTGAAATATTTGGGGATATACAGTGACATGTTAAAGTTTGGGCACCCCTGGTCAAAATTAATGTTATAGTGAACAGCTAAGCAAGTTGAAGATGAATTGATCTCTAAAAGGCCTAAAGTTAAAGATGACGCATTTCCTTTGTATTTTAGGCAATATATATATATATATATATATATATATATATATATATATATTGAAGTTGAAAAGAGGATGGCTTCTAAAAATGATAATGATCCTAAGCACATGTCACAATCCACAATAGACTTCAAAAGGAGCAAGCTGAAGGTTTTACAATGGCCCTCACAGTCCTCTGATCTGAACATCATTGAAAATCTTTGGCTCAACCTCAAAATAGCAGTGCATGCAAGACAACCCAGGAATCTCACAGAACTGGAGTAAGGCTATGTGCCCATGATGCAGAAATGCTCCGGATTTTTTCCTGAGCATTTCTGCATCTCCCTGGCAGAAAAAACGCATGCGGATTGTACATGCGGATTGTACATGCGTTTGTTCTGCCAGGGACAAGTGTATGTCCCGCTTTTTTCACATGCGATTTTGCATGCGGAGTAATAAGCGCTTTTCCAACCAATTTTAGCATCACTTGGAAAAGTGCTTGACAACTTGGTCACACTATATAAATCTATGCAACCGGCATGAATTTATATAGTGTGACCAAGTAATAGTTAAAAAGAATGGTAAAAAAGTAAACATTATACTTACCTTCTGATGGCCCCCGGTCTCCTTCTCCGGTGCGTCCAGTGTGTTTGGCAGCTCACAGTGGTCTAAAAGGACCTTTCATGACGTCATTTAGTCATGTGACAGGTCACGCGACCGCCGACGTCAGCGGTCACGTGACCCTTCACATGACTAAATGACGTCATGGAAGGTCCTTTTAGACCATTGCGAGCCGCCGGGGACCCAGGACACACCGCTAAGGAGACAGGGGGCCATCAGAAGGTGAGTATAATGTTTTATTTTTTATTTTAAATTCTTTTTTTTTGCAGGTACCATGGTACCCAGGTCTGGATGAGAGTCTCCTCTTCTCCAGAACAGGGTACCATCCGCACATTGAGTCGCTTAATATCCTCATGTGCACATGTAGTCATGTGGATATTATACGATTCAATTCAAGTCAATGGCGGTACGCAAAATTAATGGTAGTGCTGCGGATTTTTACGCAATGATAATCCGCAGCAGAAATTTCCACAGCACGTGCATAGCACATGCGGATTATCATTTGGGAACATTGCAGACCTTCTACCAAGCGTTTTTTAAGCATTTCCGCGGCGGAATTGCAGCTGTGGAAACGCTTAAAAAACGCATCGTGGGCACACAGCCTTATAATCCAAGGAAGAATGGATGAAAATCCCTCAAATAAGAATTGAAAGACTTTTGTCTGGTTACAAAATGCGTTTACAAGCTGTGATACTTGCAAAAGGGGGCGCTACTAGGTACTAACCACACAAGGCGCCCAAATTGACGAAATTATGGCAAAATATCCAAATATAAGCCAGTTATATCACATCTGTCATCATCATTAATCTAACAAAACAAGACTGGGACCCCAAATCATTCAATGGCTTTCCAAAGTGAATATAATGAAAGGACAAGTATCCTTGAATGATACATTTCTCTATGCCCTTATAGACAATACTAAACACAAACTCCAATGACAAAATATGGAATATGGATGATCCAAATCTAACTCATTCAAACATATTGGATTCTTTAGTTCAAGCACAAAAATATCTTCAATCATCCAGGTATCTAGAAAAGAGGCTAAAAGTTTGTCCCAGGTCGTACCGGACCCCCTCAAGGGGATATAGAATGGGACTATACACAACAAATAACTCCAAAAGCAAATCTTTATCATTGCTTATGGGGATGTCCAAGTATCCAAACTTTCATTTGCAATGACACACTTCACTAATTTTGTACCACAAGGTCATCTATGGTTCTATCTTTTGTTACATGAACCCAGAAATGTATCAATATAAGAAAGGGGCGAATAAATTGTTACAGGAGTGAAATCTGTTATTCACACCTAGGTCCAGAAACAACCACAGCCCTTCAAACTGTTTCTGTAAAAAATGTCATCATATCTATTCAAAACGGTCTGGGTAGAAGCTTCATTATCATTACATAAGGAAAATAAGCTTAAATATTAGAACAAATTCATAGACTGCACAAATGTTATTCAGTTTGTTTCTGTTGAAAACTGTTTTTGCTCCCACTTACTGCATAGTGCATTGCATATTTACAATTTATTGACGCTTTTTTTATTTTAATGTTGTATTCCAATAAAAATATTTCAGGTTCTATAAAAAGAGCTTGATTATTGTATCATAATGATGATTAAAAGCCTGATGTTACCATTTAACTGCAGTAAATTTATCACTTAAACATGAGCTATGTATGAGGGAGTTGGACTCTGGGAAATTGAGGAGTCGGACATTTCTCTTCTCGACTCCACAGCCCTGCTATAAACACTGGTATAAGTAATGATGGTAAATTCATGGAATCTTGTAGTAATGTCATCATGGAATCTTGAGATGTTACCTTATATAGAGCACCTCACCTTATAAAGAGGTTGCCTAGCAAGAAATAAGGCAGCAGTACTACAGGCTGAGCATCAGTACCAGATGCAGACATGGAGGAAAGAGCTGTGGGGGCTTTACTCCTCTGACCAGTGGGGGGATTTTTATGTTCTAAGATAAATCATTTATATCTGTTATACACAGTAAAATGTATATTATTACTAGTGATGATCAAGCACTAAAGTGCATGGGAGCTCGTTGCTCGAGTCAAGAAAATCATAATGCTTGGGTGCTCAACCCAAGTAGCGAGCCCAATGTGAGCCAATGGGAAACTTCAGCATTTTTTCGGCACCCCCCCCCTCCCCGGGGTCTGGAGGGGGCCTATAAATTGGCCATGATATGGGAACAGCATGGGGAAGACCCCTGGAAGCATCTCTGTCTCCCAGGCCACTGCTGTGAACAATATTGTCAGAGTATTATGCCACTTTTTTACGGACTCACAATAAATCATACAATTACGAAACCAAAATGGATTTTCCAACAAAAAATGTTAAGGAACATCCTTCCCAGGGTAATGACTTATATATAAGGCAAAATAAATAACCAAAAACAAAAATGGCTCCTCCACACCTTGGGCTATGTTCACAAGTAGCGTTTTTGATGCATTTTTGCACTTTTGCATTGCTTTCAATGGTGAAAAATACATTTACTAGTAAAAGAAATTTTAACATTTTACTACCTTATCTTGTCATGTGGTGTGTGAGACATGATCGGACAAATCCTGTTATATTTATGAAGGAGGGACTGTCAAAAGTCACAAAGCCTATATTTACAAGGTCATTAGGCGGCTCTTGCTATTGATAGAGGGCCAGCAGTCTATCCTCACTATTGTTAGAGAGCCATCAGCCGGCTATGCTTTGTTGTTCCCATTATAAAGGAGTGGGTCTCCTATACTGTTATTGCATATGCAGTGACTGCAATGGCTGCCAAAAATTAGGACACACTTCAATACCCCTTTGAAGAGACGTAGAGGAGGGCCTTATTAAAAAAATGTTCCCATTATAAAGTAGTGGGTCTCCTATACTGTTATTGCATGAGCAGTGACTGCAAGGGCTTACAAAAATTTGGACGCACTCCAATACCCCCTTTGAACAGACGTAGAAGAGGGCCACATTAAAAAAAATGTTCCCATTATTAAGGAGCGGGTCTCCAACACTGGTAATGCCTATGCACTAAGTGCAAAGGCTGTCAAAATTTAGGACGCAACCAAATACCCGTTTGAAGAGACGTAGAGGAAGTCCTCATTAAAAAAATTGTTCCCATTATTAAGGAGTGGGTCTCCTACACTGGTAATGCCCATGCACTAAGCGCATGGGCTGAAAAACATTTACCCATTGGGGGTATACATGACCATACTGTATAACATACAGAATGTTAGAGGTAGGCCTAAAAATATTTCCTACGGGCAACTTAAACACCTTTTAAAAAAATTATGTGGGTGTTGCATGATGGTCACCCTGTTGATATGGTGATGGTGGATGAGGAGAAGGAGAAGGAGGAGGGTGACATAAAACAGACAAAATCAGGAAGCGTATACCCATGTCTGGGTGTGAAGAGGTGCATGGGAATAGACCCCCCCAACAAAAAACACTGAATTTGACTTTATGTTCTGCTGCTATCATCCGGTGGTGTTGAGAAGTCTGGGTTAATCCAGCCCTTGTTCATTTTGATAATAGTCAGCCTGTCAGCATTTTCAGTTGACAGGCTGATGCACTTTTCAGTTATAATACCCCCAGTGGCACAATAAACCCGCTCTGACAAAATGCTGGCGGCAGGGTAGGCCAGGACCTCCAAGGCGTAGAGAGACAGTTCATGCCTCACGTCCAGCTTGGATACCCAATAGTTATAAGGCACAGAGGAATCACCGAAGACGTTGGTACACTTGGCAAGGTACTCCTTCAGCATCTTCCAAAACTTTCTCCTTCTTGTCAGAGTACCCAACGCATCAGGGCAGGGGCACTGGGAGGGTCTGAGAAAACTGTCCCAGACCTTTGACAGTGTTCCCCTACCTCTGCCACATCGTATTTGTGTCTCCCTCACCTGTACTCTTTGGTTGTCCAACAAACTGTGACCTTTGCTGCCAGCATTTTCAGATGGGAATTTTTTTAATAATTCTATAACAAGGGCCTTCTGGTACTGCAACATTTTATTAGACCGCTCTGCCCCGAGAAGGAGAGATAGAAAGATGTCCTTGTAGCATGGGTCTAGAAATGTGACAAACCAGTAATTATTGTTGGCCAAAATGCGTGGGTCACGGGAAAGGCAGTGGAACATAAAGTCAGCTATGTGTGCCAGACTGCCAACAGCCAAGACTTCCCTCTCCTGACCCAGAGGACCACTGTCCATGCTCTCCTCGTCCTCCTCCTTGTTCTCCCGCTCCTCAGGCCATCCACATTGAACAAACGGTATGACTGTTGTGTGCGTAGTACCGTCTGTAGTGCAGGAAAACAGCTCCTGTTCCTCCTCCTCTTCCTCATTATCACCCAATCCATGTTGAGATGAGATGAGGCTGGGCTTTGTGACATCACCTTGTATAGTTCCTTGCTCCATCTCATCGTGCTCCGCCTACAATGACTCCTCTTTAATTGTGAGCACAGAGCATTTCAGTAGACAGAGAGGCAGGATGGTGATGCTAATTATGGCGTCATCGCCGCTCATCATCTTGGTGGAGTCCTCAAAGTTTTAGAGGACGGCACAGATGTCAGACATCCATGCCCACTCATCAGCTCTAATTTGCGGAGGCTGACCTGAATACCGATGGGGATGTTGAAGCTAGAACTCAACAACTGCCACCTGCTGCTCACAAATCCTTCCCAACATATGAAAGATTGAGTTCCATCGTGTGGTGACATCGCACACGAGTCAGTGAGTTGGTATGGCTAGGGTGGGGGAAGCTGTAAGTGACTTCCTGAAATGGGCACACACGTGGCGTTCTTTCACAAGCAGGTCATGCAGATCCGTGTAGGTTTTGAGAAACCGCTGAACCACTAGATTTATCACATGGGCCAGGCATGGCATGTGTGCGAGTTTGCCAAGCCTCAGAGTCACAACCATGTTCCGGTCATTGTCAAACATGATCTTGCCTGGCTGTAAGTTCAACAGTGACAGCCACAGATCTGCCTGCTCTATTACAGATGTCAACAACTTTGCAGCGGTGTGCAGTTTGTCACCTAAGCATATCAGCTTCAGCAGTGCCTGTTGACACTTGGCCGAAGCAGTGCTATAGTGCTTCCAGTCTCCGACTGAAGTGGTCATTTCGGAGATGGAGGCTGATGAGGAGGAGTTTCAGAAGCTGTAGAATCTGAGGGCAACCCTGGTTGACCCTGGGCCTGCAATCCGTTCTGGCCACAAGCACTTGTCCACGTGCCCGTGGTTAGGTGGACCTTCCCAGTGACTGTGCTGGTAAGGGCACGTGAAATGTTCTGGGACACGTGCTTGTGTAAGGCGGGGACGGCACACCGGGAGAAATAGTGGTGGCTGAGGACCGAGTACCGAGGGGCACCCGCCGCCATGAATTTGCCGAAAGATTCTGTCTCCACGAGCCTAAAAGGCAACATTTCAAGTGCAAGCATTTGAAAAATGTGGCAGTTTAGTATTGTGGCCTGTGGGGCGTTAGCTGCATATTTGCCCTTGCATTCAAAGGACTGGGGTAGGGACAACTGAACACTGCGTTGTGACAAGGACGTGGACGTGGTTACTGATGGTGGTTGTTGCAAGTGTGCAAAAAGAGGCATCTTTGCCTGCGCCATGGACAGGGGATTGGTGTGCACGCACAACAGCAGAACAGGCAGTGGTGTCCCCCACAGAAACTGTTTCTGGACCCTAGCATTTGGTCCAATTAGTCAGGTGCTTTGCTGTCATGTGCCTGATCATGCTGGTGGTGGTTAGGCTGGTAGTTTTGCAGCCCCTGCTGATGCTGGCATGGCAGATGTTGCAAATGGCCTGTTTGGAATTAACTTGACAGTCTTTAAAAAAGTGCCAGACTATGGAAGACCTAACAGTTGGACTGGTAACTTCCCTCGTGTTGGTGTTCCGGAGAACTGTTGCCCGCCTTGTGTCTGTGGCCACCCCACTGCTTGTTCCTGCCTGTTGTGGTGCTTACACCTCCCTCCCCCTGTGTGCTGATGTCCTCGCTATGCATGTCACCTTGCCAGGTTGGTCAGTGACTTCATTGTCCACCACCTTGTCTTCCAAGTACGCACCCTGGGCCTCCTGATGACTTGCTGGCAATTGTGTCTCATCATCATCCACCTCTTGCGACAGTAATTGCATTTTCCCACCATCGCCTTCATGTGACTGTAGCTGCTCAAATACATGGGCATCGCTACATGTGATCTCCTCTTGCCCCGCTTGAAGCGCGCCGGCCGAGAGTCCTGAATCCCTAAATGGAAATGTGAACAGCTCTTCAGAGTGTCCAAGTGTGGGATCAGTTGTCTCCAGGCACTCGGCATGGGGGGAGAAAGGAGGATCAGAGTGAGGAATATGCGGTCCAGGCTCACAGCTACTGAAACTGGACCATATGGAAGACAGGGTGGTGGTGGTGGCAAACTGACTGGAAACATTATCTGCTATCCAACCAACAACCTTTTCACACTGCTTTGGCTTCAATAGTGGTGTTTCGCGGCCCCCTTCAAAGTAGGGCAGGAAGGTAGGTCGACATGATATGGGTGCTTTAGTGCTCCCTCAGCAGGCATAATTTCAGCTTGCCCACGACCTCGGCCTCTGCGTGCACCATCAGCATCATGTCCTCTTTCCAGTCCCTTGCCACGTGCCTTGCCCATTTTAAATGGAGTATAATATTTGTCACGTTCCCAAAAATGTCAGGATTATTACCGCAGTAACATCGTATCACCTGAGATGGACAAGTTTCTCTGCTTCCACAATACAGCAATGCTATTAAAATCAAACAAATCTGGCTGTATGCTGCTAACAAGCAAATGGAGCAGTAAAAGTGGTGTATTATATCGCTTTTCAACCAAATAATTAGGATTAAGCGCAAAAAGAATATTAAACCTGTTATCTAAGGCTGTGGATATGAGTAACAGCAGCAGACAGAACGTTCAATGGATTTATTGTGCTGTATACACTCTCCACAAACTCTGCCTAACTCCTGCTATCACCAGTAATATATGCATCTGGATTAGTCCTTAGCAGGACTGTTAGTATAGATGTATATTGCTGTGGAATACCTGACTAAATCAACCGCCAATTCTCTCCCTCGCTCAGCAGCAGCTCTCCCTACTCTGCCTGTCTGAAGGGTAGACTGTGACGGGCATAGGGTCCCGGGTCTGATATAGACCTGATGACGCTGTGCGGCCAGCCAATCACTGTAATGCCACAACCAACATGGCTGCAGCATTACAGTGACGAGTGGCGAGTACCGAGCAGTTGAGAGCACGCTCGCTCATCGCTAATTATTACTCACCACCACACCCAGGTCTCTATTATAAATAACCCTGTCTGACATTAGAGAAATTCTACATTTTAAGTTAATTCTTTTTAATTCTTTCTACAAAACAGAAAAAAGAGTCGAAATCAGTGGAGCTCAGGGATGTTTAGATATTTAGCTAATTTTTTCTGAGCAAGTGACAGATCCTCTATAATCTTGGGGAATGAAACACTTGTCCTAATAAATCTCCTCCTACGTTCTCCGATCACCACCATATTTGTATTCCAAGAGCCTCAAAGCACCGGAAAGAGAAAATAAGTGAAGAATCAGGCGCATTCTAATCTGTAACCATGGAGACACATAGGCAGCATAAGAGCTGTATACACTACACAAGATTTACAAATTTGTTTCATTTTTTATTTTAAGGAAACAAATAAAAAAAAATACTGTAAAAGATCTTCTAACAACTAGAAATGATTCCAGGATTGTCTTTCCACTATATATACAGTATATACTCACAACACAAAGGTTAACTAATAGTTTTAATGATTTTAATAATTATTTGTAAAAATATGAGAAACATTTATATAAAAATACAACAAATGATAATAAATATTTCAATTATAAAACAAGAAATACGTCTTATAATAATATTACTCAGCGATTTATAAAAGTAACAAAGTTCTTGTCGCTGCTGCTCCTGACGACCAATCAGATTTCTGCCGTTTTGCCTCTTGCAGTGCGGAATCGATGGCTGGAATCTGACTGGTTGCTACGGGCAACACTTTCATTATTCTCTACACTGTATAAATAATCCTTGAACTCTCGTTGCCGATAGCAACCGATTAGAATTCAGCTTTTACATTTGTAATTTACCCGAGATAAATAAACGTGATTTCTGATTGGTCGCTAGGGGTAACAAAGACGCTACATGACAGCTGAGGCTCCGTGACAATGGCGTCTGTTACTCCAGGTACTGGATGATGGGCCGGACACAGGTGCAGCCCACCGTCACCAGCTGCTTCTCCAGCCTATAGGTGGGACACATCCTCTCATCTCACCACGCAGGACCAGGATCTCCTGTCTGATGGGGACTGAGTTCATGCTGAGGTCCACATGACCCTCCGGGTCCAAACATCCGCGGTGGAGACATCGGGCCTCGCTGATGACCGCAGGGAATCTGTTATTGTCCACATTAGAGCTGGTGGAAGGAGATGAGAGAAATCAGGACACAGCAGTAACCATGTTTAGTCCCCCATACCCCGGCCTGCTGACCCCCATATATCATTATTATTATTTCTGCCATTACTCCATGTACATTCACCTGTATTCCCATGGAGAGATGGAGCGGCTCCTCACACTGTCCGCCATTACTTGTGCAGAACTCCGACTGCCGACCTTCATATCCACCTTCACACGTGGAGGAAATGTGGTGTCCGGTGTGAAGAGACATCCCCCGCCGGACACTAGAGGGGCCTCCCAGCCATCAGCGCCAGGGACCTGCCCTTCTCTTCCATGGACACAAGAGATGAAGATCAGAAGAAGCAAAGTGGAGAAAACCTGAGGACAGAAGATGTCACACATGTGATAGGGGACATTGTGGAAGTGTCAACATTATGTAGTGATATAAGTAAGGGTTAAATAATGGATCAATAATATACACTAATAATATTCATACTCTTATGGACCTATCCCAAAGATATGCAACAGCGCTCAAGCCAAGAGCAACCAGATATGACTATATAACACATATAAGAAAGTCCAACATTCTAAGTGGAATTCATTCAACAATATATTATATTGTCATTGTATCATAACACAGGATAACAAATAAAATGGTGGTGGCCCCAAGCAAGTGCTGCACTCACTATTCTGCTGGTGCAGTCACTATGTACATACATTACATTACTGATCTTGAGTTACATCTTGTATTATACTCCAGAGCTGCGCTCACTATTCTGCTGGTGCAGTCACTGTGTACATACATTACATTACTGATCTTGAGTTACATCCTGTATTATACTCCAGAGCTGCACTCACTATTCTGCTGGTGCAGTCACTGTGTACATACATTACATTACTGATCCTGAGTTACATCCTGTATTATACTCCAGAGCTGCACTCACTATTCTACTGGTGCAGTCACTGTGTACATACATTACATTACTGATCCTGAGTTACCTGCTGTATTATACTACAGAGCTGCACTCACTATTCTGCTGGTGCAGTCACTGTGTACATACATTAAATTACTGATCCTGTGTTGCATCCTGTATTATACTCCAGAGCTGCACTCACTATTCTGCTAGTGCAGTCACTGTGTACATACATTACATTACTGATCCTATGTTACATCCTGTATTATACTCCAGAGCTGCAATCACTATTCTGCTGGTGCAGTCACTGTGTACATACATTAAATTACTGATCCTGAGTTACATCCTGTATTATACTCCAGAGCTGCACTCACTATTCTGCTGGTGCAGTCACTGTGTACATACATTATATTACTGATCCTGAGTTACATCCTGTATTATACTCCAGAGCTGCACTCACTATTCTGCTGGTGCAGTCACTGTGTACATACATTACATTACTGATCCTGAGTTACCTCCTGTATTATACTACAGAGCTGCACTCACTATTCTGCTGGTGCAGTCACTGTGTACATACATTACATTCCTGATCCTGAGTTACATCCTGTATTATACTTCAGAGCTGCACTCACTATTCTGCTTGTGCAGTCACTGTGTACATACATTACATTACTGATCCTGTACTGATCCTGAGTTACATCTTGTATTATACTCCAGAGCTGCACTCACTATTCTGCTGGTGCAGTCACTGTGTACATACATTACATCACTGATCCTGTACTGATCCTGAGTTACATCTTGTATTATACTGCAGAGCTGCACTCACTATTCTGCTGGTGGAGTCACTGTGTACATACATTACATTACTGATCCTTTACTGATCCTGAGTTACATCCTGTATTACACTGCAGAGCTGCACTCACTATTCTGCTGCTGCAGTCACTGTGTACATACATTACATTGCTGATCCTCAGTTCCATCCTGTATTATACTCCAGAGCTGCACTCACTTTTCTGCAGGTGCAGTCACTGTGTACATGTAGCACCCTGAGGATTCGGCTGCTACAGGGGTATTACACCTCAAGCCAGAGGTGTGGTATTCCACTCCCGGGTGAGGATGGAGTGTGGAACTGAGCTCAGTAGGCTGCATGCACTACATACATCCCATTTCCGGGGGACAGACCAATGGTACTCCCACTAGAGAAATGTGCAGGTACGACAGTGTCTGTCCCTGGCTGGAGTGGGAGGGGGGTGGAACATCCCAGTAGTGTAGGGGCAGATAGGGGGAGCAGTCTGGGTAATGCTAGGAGCTCATTGGGTGCTGGTCACCTGAGCTCACACATAGAGGGAGTATATAAGGTGGGAACCATCTTAGATCAGGGTCAGTCTGTCAGAGTTGAGTCAGAGAAGCAGAGCAGCTCAGCCAGCTCCAAGGCCAAGAGAGAGAGAGAGGAGAAAGAAGGACCCAGAGGGGGAGAAGAGGGAACTCCAAGAACCCAAAATTAGACCAGAGGGTGAAGAGTTGGCACAAGGGTACCGGATCCCAAGCTGGTGGAGGGCCCTAATCCTTAGCCAGAGACCGGAGGTCGTGGGCAGGATCTGCCACGACCACCCACTAAATCCACCCGGAAGGCAAACCGTGAATAGGGTCAGGGAACCCAGAGACAAGGGTTTTACCAACAAGAGGCCCGAGGGAGCCGGACTTAGGTGGATCCCTGGTGGGGAAGGCCAGAGAGAAGGACAAGTCAGAAAGGGAGCTCGGGACCACGCTCCGGAATCGCCTGGGGGTTGGCCGAGTCCAGGACCTGGTGGACGCAGCACGGCTCGGGCGGTCACTCAAGGCCGGAGTGACCAACACAAAAGCAGTAAGTAAAACCCTGAACTGCACAGCCCGACTCGGAGTCTTATTACTACTCTCACTGCACCACCACAACCACCACCCTCTACAGCTGACCCCCTGAGGCTATACCCCTCCCGTTGGGGGTTATACTACCTGAGCTGCGCACACACCACCAGCCTCAGCGGACCCTGCTGCAGCGGCGGCCGTACTGACCGCAAATCAACGGGTGGCGTAGTCGACACTAAAGAACATCCAGTAACATCTGTAGGACTGCCACACACTGAGCTTGACACCCTGGGCACGGACCGGGTCACCGCCACTCGGAGACTACAACCCCCACCTGATCCGGCTCCGGGTATCCCCCAAACAACACTGGCCCAGGGGGCGCGTCAACTTTGACGTAGTCGGCAGGATTACGTGCCCGCAACAACCGGGTACTGCGTGCCTGAAGAAAAGTTCACCGTTACCTTAACAAGAAGTCTCCCGCCGGTTCCGGAGGGTCCCCGCCAACGGACCCCATCACAGGTCGTTTCCCGCCGGTTGTCCGCCATTTGCAGCTTTTTCCCGCCATCCATGGAGTTTCCCGCCACTGGGAGACGATTCCCGCCATTTCCAAAGATTTCCCGCCTTGGAAGAGCGGACGCCATTATGGGCGTGCCAGAGGGTGGCAAGAGGCCACCTCCCATCGTGGGCCAGGTCGAAGAATGGCGCCAAAAGCGGAAACCGCGCCCACCAACAGAGACTGTGATGCTGGAAGTGTCCATCAGCGTAAGAGAACTGCCCCTGGAACTGACAATCACAAAGTTGCCCCGGGACCACCTTCAATGTGGGCGGAGACAGAACAAGAGAGCAAAGATGGGTGTCGCCTGGAGCAGTCTGGAGAGAGCGCACCCGGAGACAAGAAGTCTGGAGAGGAGTCCAGAGAAAGCCTACCCGGAGATGGAGGGAGAGTCAGGCAGCACCGACCCAGTGGTCAGGAGCCTGCTGCAAGCAACAACCCCACTAGGCTTAGTGGAGATCCTAGCACAGCTCCCCCGAGACCGGGAGTGTGCACAGACTGCGCTGGAGGGCCTCGCACGGAGGATGGCCCGGGTGCAGCGAGAGACGTTGGCGGAGTGGAGCCGAGAGATGGCCCAGCAGACCGAAACCCGTCAGCGGAGCACGCCACCCGAGACGAGGAGACAGACCGCCTCTGAGGATGGTGCAGGAGGACTCAAGGCCGGAGACGGCGCCGAGAAGGGAGCTGAACGGACGGAGGCAGGTAAAGGGGACGTCTCTACCCCGAGCCGGGAAACCGTGTGCCTGCCCCAGCTCCCCGTCGCAGAGCCCGAAATTCCCCCTGCCGTGCCCGTCGCTGCATCGTCACCGCCGCAGACTAGGCCTCAACCGGAAACCGCGGCCGCGACCCCTGTTACGTCACGCGCTTCGACCCTGAGCGCGGCAAAGCAGGAAATACCATCGGCCTGGTCGCAAGGCCTAGTACACCCGGGCGCCGCCATTCCAACAGCGCCCCCTACCTCCGCGGAGCCACCAGCCTGGTCGCAGGGCCGAGTAACCACGGGCGCCGCCGTACTTACGGTGCCCTTTTCCTTTAGCGTGCCCCAAGCCTGGTCGCAAGGCCTGGTCAACCCGGGCGCCGCTACCACCACAGCGCCCATAACACCTAGAGTACCGCACCTGGGTGAGGACCTGTTCGCCCAGCATACGTGCCCGGATGGGCAGCCCTTCATATGGCCACCGGAGTTTCACCATCCCCGACTCCGGAAAGAAAGACCCCTAGATGAACCCCTGATTCCGGTTCCGAAGCCCGTCAGGAGGACCCAGCCCCCGCTAGAGGAGACACAGTTTGAGTGGGACCCCACCGGAGGAGACCTCATGGGGTTCACTCAGGAGACTCGGGTGGCCGCAGCGGAGCGTACAGAGTGCTGCCGCCAGCAGCTCGAGGTCTTCGAGAAGGAGCGGAGAGAGAGGCGGGTCCGGGAACAGCAAGCACAGATAAGGAGCGCGGAGCAGAAGAGCCGGACCAGGAGGAACCCCCGTGCAGCTCATGGTCCCCGTACCACCGGGACTGTGATTAAATTCAACCTGCAGCATGGGTGGGGCTTCATAAAAGACCATCATACCCCCGGCGACGTCTTTGTCACACGCAGAGACGTAGAAAGCCATCTGCCGGAGGGACACAGAGGTCGTGACCTGTACGTAGGGGACGAGGTCACCTTCACCCGGCACAAGTGTGCCAAAGGACCCTACGCCCTCCATGTACATCGCCTGACGGAGGAGGAGCTGCGGTGTGAGGAGGAGCAGGAGGACCCGGACGGGTCTAAATCCAAAGAAGGAGCAGGAGAACACCGTCGTTAAAGTACGGTAAAGAGACTGTAAATAGTTACCCATCGGGGTACAGTGAACTGTTGCTGCTTTAAATAAGTCCCCGTTGGGACAAGAGTGAACTGTTAACCCGTGTGTCCCTATTCCCATTACCTGGCCGAGGACTGAGAGCGGCCATATTCCCCTTGTATATAGTTGCGCTTCCTAAGGCGCCCCCTACCGGTTTTATAGTAAACTGTTGTTTTTCTTAAAGAGACTGTCGCGCTTTTCCCGGTCACAAGTTGCACCGTGGCCGGAGGAGCAAGAGTGTTTACAAGGACGTTATTTATGAAGAGTTTTTATGAAAAGTTTTATGTGATGTTTTATATGTTCATGTTTATGAAAAAAATTGTATGTTTTGGATGTTTTTATATCTTACAGCCCGAGGACGTGCTGTGATTTACCAGGGGGGAATGTAGCACCCTGAGGATTCGGCTGCTACAGGGGTATTACACCTCAAGCCAGAGGTGTGGTATTCCACTCCCGGGTGAGGATGGAGTGTGGAACTGAGCTCAGTAGGCTGCATGCACTACATACATCCCATTTCCGGGGGACAGACCTATGGTACTCCCACTAGAGAAATGTGCAGGTACGACAGTGTCTGTCCCTGGCTGGAGTGGGAGGGGGGTGGAACATCCCAGTAGTGTAGGGGCAGATAGGGGGAGCAGTCTGGGTAATGCTAGGAGCTCATTGGGTGCTGGTCACCTGAGCTCACATATAGAGGGAGTATATAAGGTGGGAACCATCTTAGATCAGGGTCAGTCTGTCAGAGTTGAGTCAGAGAAGCAGAGCAGCTCAGCCAGCTCCAAGGCCAAGAGAGAGAGAGAGGAGAAAGAAGGACCCAGAGGGGGAGAAGAGGGAACTCCAAGAACCCAAAATTAGACCAGAGGGTGAAGAGTTGGCACAAGGGTACCGGATCCCAAGCTGGTGGAGGGCCCTAATCCTTAGCCAGAGACCGGAGGTCGTGGGCAGGATCTGCCACGACCACCCACTAAATCCACCCGGAAGGCAAACCGTGAATAGGGTCAGGGAACCCAGAGACAAGGGTTTTACCAACAAGAGGCCCGAGGGAGCCGGACTTAGGTGGATCCCTGGTGGGGAAGGCCAGAGAGAAGGACAAGTCAGAAAGGGAGCTCGGGACCACGCTCCGGAATCGCCTGGGGGTTGGCCGAGTCCAGGACCTGGTGGACGCAGCACGGCTCGGGCGGTCACTCAAGGCCGGAGTGACCAACACAAAAGCAGTAAGTAAAACCCTGAACTGCACAGCCCGACTCGGAGTCTTATTACTACTCTCACTGCACCACCACAACCACCACCCTCTACAGCTGACCCCCTGAGGCTATACCCCTCCCGTTGGGGGTTATACTACCTGAGCTGCGCACACACCACCAGCCTCAGCGGACCCTGCTGCAGCGGCGGCCGTACTGACCGCAAATCAACGGGTGGCGTAGTCGACACTAAAGAACATCCAGTAACATCTGTAGGACTGCCACACACTGAGCTTGACACCCTGGGCACGGACCGGGTCACCGCCACTCGGAGACTACAACCCCCACCTGATTCGGCTCCGGGTATCCCCCAAACAACACTGGCCCAGGGGGCGCGTCATACATACATTACATTACTGATCCTGAGTTACATCCTGTAGTATACCCCAGAGCTGCACTCACTATTCTGCTGGTGCAGTCACTGTGTACATATTTTACATTACTGATCCTGTACTCATCCTGAGTTATATCCTGTATTATACTCCAGAGCTGCATTCACTATTCTGCTGGTGCAGTCTCTGTGTACATACATTACATTACTGACCCTGTATTGATTCTGCGTTACATCCTGTATTATACTCCAGAGCTGCACTCACTATTCTGCTGGTGCAGTCACTGTGTACATACATTACATTACAGATCCTGAGTTCCATCCTGTATTATACTCCAGAGCTGCACTCACTATTCTGCTGCTGCAGTCACTGTGTACATACATTACATTACTGATCCTGAGTTACATCCTGTTTTATACTCCAGAGCTGCACTCACTATTCTGCTGGTGCAGTCACTGTGTACATACATTACATTACTGACCTGAGTTACATCCTGTAGATCTTTTATTATAAAAATGAAAAACATAACAAAATTAATAACAAGAAAATAAACAATGTAATGAACTGGTCCAGCCGCTCCCTCTCTCCTCACACACATATTATACATATATACACAATAATAACTACCTACACCATGACATCTGGTCCGGTTACCAAACAAATAATAACAATATAATAAACAATAACCGACAAATTATATACAAACTAATATATACATTCTTTTTTTTTTTTTTTTTTTTAAATAAATAAAATAAAATAAATTAAAATAAATACTAACTATACAAATATATACAAGACAAAACAAAACCCCCCACACTCAAGCCCACCAGTCCCTCCCCGGCACTGACCTGAGAGCTGGTCCTGCGCCTCAGTCCATGTCCAACGTCCATAGGCCAGATCAGGCAGTGCCAGTTTTTCACCCAAATAACCAGTGTCCCAAAAGATGAACCCACCTCCCCCCTTTTCCCTCCACCCAACCTAACACCTACACCCAAACCCATATATACAATATATACAGAAACAAACAATACAATAACCACAACTGACAAAGCCCAAGTTCGGTGCCTGCAGCCCTACATCACTGTCTACTGATCAATAAAACAAAAATCTATGGTGTCAGCAGCAGCCCACCACCAGGAGAGGAGATGACCAGACTAGGGCACACTAAAAGAAAAGCCCCTCCAGAGGAGAGCGGCCCTCCGTGTACCCAGTCTCTCATACTCCAGAGAACGCACCTTCACCAGGTCACCGAGTATGGTCCTAAACACATCGTCCACTGGGAGGATTTTCCGCTGCGTCGATACTAAGCACCGTGCGTTCCACGTGTGATACCTAACCACTGTGCTAACTAGAAATAAGGTGCAACGGTCCCGACCACCCAGGTCCCCGAATGCCCCATAGGCCCATTCCGCATAAGAGAGACCGGCCAGACAGGGCCAGCCAATGGAGGTGCCCACCCTGTTGTACACCTCTGTGTTAAAGGGACAACGAAGCAGGAAGTGGTCCATGCTTTCAAGCATGGTACCACAATGCTCCCGAGGACAGTTCCTGTCCTCAGAGCTCCTACACTTCAGATTGTCCCTCACACACAGTTTCCCATGGAAGCAGCGCCAAGCCAAGTCCCAAACCTTCGAAGGGATCCTGATAGAATTCAAAAGATGCAGACACACCCCAAGATCCCGACTTGGGCAATCCCTGAGCGCCAGAGGCCTCTGAAAATGGGTCAACAGAACCCTTTTGTCAAGGAGCTTCCTTGGCAGAGTCCTGACCTCCCACATTCCCAGACCCCACCGGCGAATTACCTTCAGAACCACGGTAGCGTAAGCCGGGAGATGTCCATGCGGTGTGCGGAGATCCTTCACTTGCCCTCCTGTCTCCCATTCCTGGAAGAAAAGCTGAAACCATCCCTTACAGGAGAATACCCACAGAGGAGCCCTCTCTTTCCAGAGGTTTGCAATATTGATCTTAATGAAGGTATTCACAAGGAATACCACAGGGTTGACCATACCCAACCCTCCTAGTCTCCTCGTACGGTAAGTAACCTCCCTCTTGACCAGGTTCAGTCTATTCCCCCATAACAGTTGAAAGAACAAACTGTAGACCCGAGTCCAGAGAGGCTCTGGCAAGATGCACACACTGCCCAGATAGATCAGCAAAGGGAGCAGGTAAGTTTTGATCAGGTTTATCCTTTCCCTTAGGGTCAAAGACCAACCCTTCCATTGGTTCACCTTCTGAGTGGTGATCTCTAGCCTGCTGTCCCAATTTTGTTTGGGGTAATCCCCCTGGCCAAATTCGATGCCAAGAACTTTTGCAGAGACTTTGGGTTCTGGAAGGGTGTCCGGGAGATCAAAACCAGGATCTCCTCCTCCCAGCCAGAGACTCTCACACTTATCCCGGTTGATCTTAGACCCGGATGCCTCCGAGTAGCGATTTACCTCTGACATCAGCCATTCTGCCTCCCCATCAGAGGAAACAAAAACGGTGACGTCATCGGCATACGCCACCACTCTCAGAGTGGCTTCCGGTGCTGCCCGGTCCATCCCGATCCCAGCCAACGGTCCACGCTCCACCCTCCTAAGAAGTGGGTCAATCGCAAACACGTACAGTAGCGGGCTCAAGGGACAACCCTGGCGAACACCACACCCAACCTCAAAAGAGCTGCCAATCCAACCGTTCACAAGCGGGAAACTCTCTGCCCCAGAGTACAAGGTCTTAAGCCAATCAACGAACCCCCCCGGCAGGCCATACCTCAGAAGGACAGACCAGAGGTACTCATGATTAACCCGATCAAACGCTTTTGCCTGGTCCAATGACAGCATGTACCCCTTCCAGTGGCCACCCCTCCCCTGCTCCACCGCCTCTCGGACACAGAGTACAGCACTAATTGTACTGCGGCCCGGAACAGAGCAATGCTGGGCTCCCGAAAGGAGCTGGGGTGCAAATTTCACCAGCCGATTAAACAGCACCTTTGCCAAAACCTTCCTGTCTGCATTGAGAAGCGCTATGGGACGCCAATTCTCAATGCAAGATGGGTCCTTACCCTTTGACAAGATGATCAGGGCAGACCTCCTCATTGACTTTGGCAGAGTGCCCGAGGAAAGACACTCATTGAATACCTCAGTCAAGAGGGGAACCAAGGCGCCCTTAAAGATCTTATAGAATTCAGATGTTAAGCCATCCGGACCGGGAGATTTCTTCAGGGCAAGCCCTTCAATCGCCAACTTAACTTCCTCTTCCCTGATCATCTCTGTCAAAACGCCAAAGAGGGGTCTACCCCTGGTTCGGGGACAGCTTCAGCCAGAAATGCCGATATCTCATCCCATTCCGGATCCCTCTTCCCCAACAGGTGCGAGTAGAAGGATCTGACGACCTCCAGGATCCCTGATCTGGATCTTTTCAGGGACCCCGCAGTGTCAACCAGTCCTGTAACAACTTTACTATTCACTGACATCTTGCAGTTTCTGTAAGGGTCGGGCGAGCGGTACTTCCCGTAATCCCTCTCAAAAACCAAAGATGCGTGTCTATCATACTGACACCTCATTAGCAAAGATTTCACTCTGGAGATCTCCTCGCGGCTACGTCCAGTTGAGACAAGATGCTCGAGTTTCCTCCTCAGGCCCTGATACAGGCGGTACCTGTCCAGGCTCCTGAGGCTCGAGAGCTGGCGGAAGAATCTCGCCACCCTTTTCGTAAACATCTCCCACCACTCTGACTTACTACTACAAAGATCCAGTAAGGGTACCTGGCTCTGAAGAAAATCCTCAAAGGACTGTCTTATCTCCGCTTCTTCCAAGAGAGACGAATTGAGCCTCCAAAAGCCTCTTCCCATCCGGGGGGTCTCTGTAACATTCAGGGAAAACAAAATCAAACAGTGATCGGAGAACTCCACCTCAACAACAGATACTGCTGAAGAGACGGCTTCCTCCTTTAAATAAAACCTGTCTATCCTGGACCTACAGTTACCTCTATGATAGGTGAACCCCTCGTGGCCTGCGGTGTGCCGGATGTGGACATCCACCAGGCCAGCCTCACTAGCTATACTATTAAGGGCGACGCTATCATAAGTCAGCTTGTCTCTGGAACCTCCTCTATCCCGGGGCCTCGTGACAGTGTTGAAGTCCCCTCCAAAGACGACCTGCCGACTCGTAAAAAGGTAGGGCTTGATCCTCATAAAGAGACACTTCCGATCCCATTTAGATTGGGGACCATAGATGTTAATGAGCCGAAGCTCTTGTCCCTTCATGAGGACATCTAATATCAGGCACCTCCCCATTTCTAACTCAATAACCCGTCGGCATTCTACCGGTGCGGTAAAAAGGACCGCCACTCCGCTATACGGCTCAGCCGCAAGAGACCAATAGGAGGGCCCGAGTCTCCCCTCCCTCTTAGCTATAAACACCTCTGCCATATTTGGCAGCCTGGTCTCTTGCAAAAAGAAAATGTCAGCTTCAACCCGGCTGAGAAAATCAAAGGCCGCAAATCTAGCCATGTTTGACTTAATGCTGGCGACATTAATGGACGCCAGCGTCAACGGAGTGGGTACCGCCATCATTGGTGATTGAGTTAGATGACTTTCTTCTTCCCACTCCCCTTATCCTCTGCCTCAGAGGAGGAATCCTTCCCCCTCTTTAATGACACAGAGGTGTCCATTCCCACATTTTTCCTTCTTTTTTCGTCCTCGTCTCCGGACTCTGGGCCATTCCCTCCCCCCAAGGACCTTGCATCCCCAGGAGAAGGAGACTCGGCGCCCCCTGTAAGCTCCGCTGAAGCCGGATCCTCACCCTCAGCCTCCTCCTCAGAGGAAGAAATGTTATCAAGGGCTTGGAACCGGTTAGAAAGACCAACTAGAGGGGAGTCGGTTTTAACTTCCTTAGGTACCTTGGTCAGAGTGGGAGAAGATGTTTTATCTCCCTTCTTTTTCTTCTTTTTGGTGCCGAGCTTACGCTTGTTCTCTAGCCACCGCTTATTATCCTCATCCATACTTTCATAATGGGAGGATTCTGAAGAAGAGGCAGTTTCCTCCCTGTGGATCCTCCTGACCTCCTCATCCAACTCATCATCCCTCGGGGCCTCAGCAGCAAGACTGGCATCCAGGACAGGGGCTGCCCCGGTAGTCTGGGGCTCGCCCCGCTCCCTCTCCTGTCTGCGCTTGTCTAGACGCCTCAGCTGGGCAGGCGTCTTTTTATTGCTTTTCTTCCCTGGCCCCTCAGCTCCCCCACCCCTGCTAGTCCCCTCCCCAGCAGAATCGGCCTCACGGCTTACTCCCACCGGGGTCTCGACTGCATTAGCAAAGGAGCGAGGACAACGGCTGAATGGGTGACCTAACTCACCACACAGGTGGCACCTAATCTCCACACAAGAGGCGTCAAGATGGCCGACACCCCCACACAACGCGCATTTCTGCACGGTGCAGTTTGCACTGAAGTGTGTGGGGTCGCCGCACCTGTGACAGAGCTTCGGTTGCCCCTGGTAGAAGACCAGGACACGATCCCTACCCAGGAAGGCAGACGATGGAATGTGGGCAACCGTACCACCTGAACGCTTAAGTTTTACCATAAACGTCCAGGCCCCTGACCAGATAGCAAACTCGTCGCGGTTTTTCTTTGGCATCTCCACCACCTCTCCATACCGACCAAGCGAAGTCATGATGTCATAGCAAGAAAGCGACTCATTACGAGTCATCACGGTCACTTTCTTGATCTGTTTTTGGCGAGACACTGCCTGAACGGCAAAGTCTCGCCAGCCGGGCTCATTTTTTGCCAACTCATAATTCGCCCAGAAGAGCTCAAGCCCCTCCGGCCGAACAAAGCTGACATCAAACTCAGGCGTGGAATAGGGATGTATCAAGACGTAGATGTCAATCGCCTTGAAGCCCATCCTCAGCAGGAGCTCCTCAACTTTAGACCTTGGAGGACATGCATCACTGCCCCTCCACCGAAGACGGACCACATTCCTACGCACACTGCCTGGCCCGGCTGTTGGGAGGGACCACACTATCTCCCCCTTTTTGCTCTCGGAAGGCCCCGAGGCCATGCCTCTCTATCCAGAACGATAGATCAACCTCTCGACCCTCTACCATTAGTGATCTCTCCCCCTTCTTTAGAGCCTCCAGAAGGCGACGTTGCAACATGCCGTCCCCAAAGCCCGGAGACGAGGAGGATGCCCTATTTGCCCCGGAGGTGACACTGGCATAACTCCGGACAGGTGTTGCCACCCCCGGGGGGGCAACCGGACCAGTGACCACGTCAGCCCCAACAGTATCACCATTACCCACCTCCATCTTACCCTCCACCAAACCAGCAACCACACCACCAGACAATGAATTATCCTCATTCACCTCCACCACCACATTCATTCCTGCTGGACCAGTAACAATGGTGGATGACCTTTTGACCTCCGCATCAGGCACAAGGGGCTCAGTCACCTCCATAGAACTGGAGGCGACCTCACCCCCGGTCTTATGTGTGCCCTCCACATCATCGGTCGGTAATTTCCGCTGTTTGGCATTTGGTATAATGTGCCGCTGATCTCTAGCTGCAGTTAGGCGCCGCTGATCTTTAGCATCAGGATCTTCCGGACCAGCAACGCCAACACAAAATAGCACTTTCGTGGGAGGACCGGAGCGCTCAGCCCCAACTGCCCCCTCACACTGCCGCCGCTTCTCAACTAAGTGATCAGCGGCAACAGCATTCAGAGGAGCCGAGGCTACCGGAGCTGCCCCCGACACCGGGCTGCTCCCCCCTCCCACTGAGGAGCGCACCACAGCATCGTGGCCTGATGGAACGCCCGCCGCCGGGCCGCCCTCACTGTCCAGCCTCTCGGCTGATGCACCTCCTGCTACGTCCCCACTACTACAAGCAGAGACGGAGCTCTGCGCCTCACTACCGCGCTCTGTAATCTCCCCGCGCCTTTGCACCGGATCCACAGCAGAACCCGGGCTGGGCTGAGCAACGGGGCTTATACAGCGAGCTGAGCCTGCCGCCGACTCAGGGGGTACAGGGAGGGGGGCATATACGTATCTTACCGCTTCCTGCAGCTTTGGCTTGGTCTTCTTTGCCTTTTTGTGGCCCCCAGGTGCCTCTTCTGGTAGATCGTCACCAAGATGGAAGCTTTGGAGGCACACTGGGGACTCCAGGAGTTTAATCTCCGCCATTAGCGCCCCTCCCTGGCCGCTGCTGTCACTGTCCTCCCCAGAGCCGGCAGAACTGCGACCGGATGTCACTGTCGCCTGTCCTGCAGGGAGCTCGCTGCACGTGGCCTGCGGGTGACTTTGCAGGCTACCAGGTGGGGCTTCCTGCTGGTCATCATCACTCTCATCATCCACCTGGCTCTCAGGCTGCAGCCCCATCTGCCTTTGCTCTCTGGTATCAGCCATTTCTCTAAAGCAGTCTTCATTTATAAGTTTTTCTTTGAAAGGACCACTCTGCTCCCTGATGGTGGCTTTCCTAAGTTCCAGGCGTTGAATTTCACTGCTCAGTCTTTTTACCTTGGCTTGGAGCTTGGCCTTCCTTGGTTTGGAGGCCCCTGCAGCTTTGGCGCTTGTGCAGCGCAGCTCCTCCCGTAGCCTCCTGATGAGCTTACTGGCATCTTCATACTCACGGAGGTGGATCATGACCCGGGAGGCATATGTGGACACAGACTCCCGGGGTCCCTGCTGCGCCCACCCCCCCTCAGGGAGGTCGGCCTCACCTCCGTGAGCACTCAGCTTTCCTCCGGAAGGAGCGCCATCTTGCACGCCGCTGTCAGGCTTTTCCTCCATGCTCGAAGCCTTGCGGCTTCTGGGGGTCTCCACAATCCCGGGGGGAGTAGGAGCCACATTGCTGTGACTCCTGGTGCAGCGTCTCACCCCCGAGTCCTCTGATGTGCAGGCCGGTTGCTGGTTTCTTCTGCCCCCCGCCGGCCTGGTTCGGGAAGCAGAAGAATGGGACTTGGCTCCATCACTCATCCCAGAAACCAGCTCTCCCTCCGGGAAAGAGAGAGAGCAGGTCCCCAGGTGGAGAGGTGTTGGTTCTCAGAGATCAGGAGCTCACAGCAGGATCTGCAGCCACCACACCCGTAATCAGCACACTGACTAGCAGCTGATCAGAGCTGCACCCAGTATGCTGCTGGTGGAGTCACTGTGTACATACATTACATTACTGATCCTGAGCTACATCCTGTATTATACTCCAGAGCTGCACTCACTATTCTGCTGGTGCAGTCAATGTGTACATACATTACATTATTGATCCTGTACTGATCCTGAGTTACCTGCTGTATTATACTCCAGAGCTGCACTCACTATTCTGCTGGTGCAGTCACTGTGTAAATACATTACATTACTGATCCTGAGTTACATCTTGTATTATACTCCAGAGCTGCGCTCACTATTCTGCTGGTGCAGTCACTGTGTACATACATTACATTACTGATCCTGTACTGATCCTGAGTTACATCCTGTATTATACTCCAGAGCTGCACTCACTATTCTGCTGGTGCAGTCACTGTGCACATATATTACATTACTGATCCTGTACTGATCCTGACTTACATCCTGTATTATACTCCAGAGCTGCACTCACTATTCTGCTGGTGCAGTCACTGTGCACATACATTACATTACTGATCCTCTACTCATCCTCAGTTACTTCCTTTATTATACTCCAGAGCTGCACTCACTATTCTGCTGGTGGAGTTACTGTGTACATACATTACATTACTGACCATGAGATACATCCTGCATTATACTCCGGAGCTGCACTCACTATTCTGCTGGTGCATTCAATGTGTACATAAATTACATTACTGATCCTGAGTTACATCCTGTATTATAATCCAGAGCTGCACTCACTATTCTGCTGGTGCAGTCACTGTGTACATATATTACATTACTGATCCTGTACTGATCCTGACTTACATCCTGCATTATACTCCAGAGCTGCACTCACTATTCTGCTGGTGCAGTCACTGTGTACATATATTACATTACTGATTCTCTACTCATCCTCAGTTACATCCTTTATTATACTCCAGAGCTGCACACACTATTCTGCTGGTGTAGTCACTGTGTACATTCATTACATTACTGATCCTCAGTTACATCCTGTATTATACTCCAGGGCTGCACTCACTATTCTGCTGGTGGAGTCACTGTCTACATTCATTACATTACTGATCCTGAGTTACATCCTGTATTATAATTCAGAGCTGCACTCACTATTCTGCTGGTGCAGTCACTGTCTACATTCATTACATTACTGATCCTGACTTACATCCTGCATTATACTCCAGAGCTGCACTCACTATTCTGCTGGTGCAGTCACTGTGCACATATATTACATTACTGATTCTCTAGTCATCCTCAGTTACATCCTTTATTATACTCCAGAGCTGCACACACTATTCTGCTGGTGGAGTCACTGTGTACATTCATTACATTACTGATCCTGAGTTACATCCTGTATTATAATCCAGAGCTGCACACACTATTCTGCTGGTGGAGTCACTGTGTACATTCATTACATTACTGATCCTGAGTTACATCCTGTATTACACTCCAGAGCTGCACTCACTATTCTGCTGCTGCAGTCACTGTGTACATACATTACATTACTGATCCTGAGTTACATCCTGTATTATAATCCAGAGCTGCACTCACTATTCTGCTGGTGTAGTCACTGTGTACATACATTACATTACTGATCCTGTACTGATCCTGAGTTACATCCTGTATTATACTCCAGAGCTGAACTCACTATTGTGCTGGTGCAGTCACTGTGTACATACATTACATTACTGATCCTGTACTGATCATGAGTTACATCCTGTATTATACTCCAGAGCTGCACTCACTTTTCTGCTGGTGCTGTCACTGTGTACATATATTACATTACTGATCCTGTACTGATCCTTAGTTACATCCTGTATTATACTCCAGAGCTGAACTCACTATTGTGCTGGTGCAGTCACTGTGTACATACATTACATTACTGATCCTCTACTCATCCTCAGTTAATTCCTTTATTATACTCCAGAGCTGCACTCACTATTCTGCTGGTGGAGTCACTGTGTACATACATTACATTACTAATCCTGAGTTCCATCCTGTATTATACTCCAGAGCTGCACTCACTATTCTGCTAGTGCAGTCACTGTGTACATACATTACATTACTGATCCTGAGTTCCATCCTGTATTATACTCCAGAGCTGCACTCACTATTCTGCTGGTGCAGTCACTGTGCACATACATTACATTACTGATCCGGTTCTGATCCTGAGTTACATCCTGTATTATACTCCAGAGCTGAACTCACTATTCTGCTGGTGCAGTCACTGTGTACATACATTACATTACTGATCCTGTACTGATCCTGAGTTACATCCTGTATTATACTCCAGAGCTGCACTCACTATTCTGCTGGTGCAGCCACTGTGTACATATATTACATTACTGATCCTGTACTGATCCTGAGTTACATCCTGTATTATACTCCAGAGCTGCACTCACTATTCTGCTAGTGCAGTCACTGTGTACATACATTACATTACTGATCCTGAGTTCCATCCTGTATTATACTCCAGAACTGCACTCACTATTCTGCTAGTGCAGTCGCTGTGTACATACATTACATTACTGATCCTGAGTTCCATCCTGTATTATACTCCAGAGCTGCACTCACTATTCTGCTGGTGCAGTCACTGTGCACATACATTACATTACTGATCCGGTTCTGATCCTGAGCTACATCCTGTATTATGCTCCAGAGATGCACTCACTATTCTGCTGGTGTAGTCACTGTGTACATACATTACATTACTGATCCTCTACTGATCCTGAGTTACATCCTGTATTATACTCCAGAGCTGCACTCACTATTCTGCTGGTGCACCACTGTGTACATATATTACATTACTGATCCTGTACTGATCCTGAGTTACATCCCTTATTATACCCCAGAGCTGCACTCACTATTCTGCTAGTGCAGTCACTGTGTACATACATTACATTACTGATCCTGAGTTCCATCCTGTATTATACTCCAGAGCTGCACTCACTATTCTGCTGGTACAGTCACTGTGTACATACATTACATTACTGATCCTGTACTGATCCTTAGTTACATCCTATATTATACTCCAGAGCTGCACTCACTATTCTGCTGGTGCAGTCACTGTGTGCATACATTACATTACTGATCCTGAGTTACATCCTGTATTATAATCCTGAGCTGTACTCACTATTCTGCTGGTGCAGTCACTGTGTACATATATTACATTACTAATCTTGTACTTATCCTGACTTGCATCCTGTATTATACTCCAGAGCTGCACTCACTATTCTGCTTGTGCAGTCACTGTGCACATACATTACATTACTGATCCTGCACTGATCCTGAGTTATATACTGTATTATACTCCAGAGCTGCTCTCACTATTCTGCTGGTGCAGTCACTGTGTACATACATTACATTACTGATCCTGAGTTACATCCTGTATTATACTCCAGAGCTGTACTCACTATTCTGCTGGTGCAGTCACTGTGTACATACATTACATTACTCATCCTGAGTTACATCTTGTATTATAATCCAGAGCTGCACTCACTATTCTGCTGGTGCAGTCACTGTGCACATATATTACATTACTGATTCTCTACTCATCCTCAGTTACATCCTTTATTATACTCCAGAGCTGCACACACTATTCTGCTGGTGGAGTCACTGTCTACATTCATTACATTACTGATCCTGAGTTACATCCTGTATTATAATTCAGAGCTGCACTCACTATTCTGCTGGTGCAGTCACTGTCTACATTCATTACATTACTGATCCTGACTTACATCCTGCATTATACTCCAGAGCTGCACTCACTATTCTGCTGGTGCAGTCACTGTGCACATATATTACATTACTGATTCTCTAGTCATCCTCAGTTACATCCTTTATTATACTCCAGAGCTGCACACACTATTCTGCTGGTGGAGTCACTGTGTACATTCATTACATTACTGATCCTGAGTTACATCCTGTATTATAATCCAGAGCTGCACACACTATTCTGCTGGTGGAGTCAGGGGCGGAACTACCGCCTGTGCAGCCGGTTCATTGAACGGGGGCCCCCGAGGGAGAGGGGGCCCCTCCAGCCTCCAGCAGGGCCGCCATCAGGGCATGACTGCCCTGACTCCAGCATGGGGCCCGGCCGGTCGGGGCCCCTTCGGGACCCCCCTCTTGTGCGTCTCTTCATGGAGCCCCCCCGCAGGACCTCCCGCCGTCACATGACCGGAGATGTCCCTGCGCTCCACATGGTTCCCCGGCACCATGCTGAGCGCAGGGACATCTCCGGTCATGTGACGGCGCCGGCACAATACTTACCCCTCCCCGTGCCTCCTCAGCGTCTTCCGCGTCCTCTGACTGTGACGTCTCAGGTCAGAGGGCGCGGTGATGTCTTTACACCGCGCGCGCTCTCTCCTGACCTGTCACAGTGCAGAGCGGGAAGACGCGGGCGACGCTGGAGTCCGGAGCAGCGCCAGCAGCAGGTAAGAAGTGAGGTGAGTATTGGATTTTTTTTATTTTTTTCATGTATGGGGCATGGGGCATTATATGGTGGGGGGAAAGTGGGTGTGACATCCTGCATGGAGCATTATATGGTGGGGGGGTGTGTGACATCCTGCATGGGGCATTATCTGGTGGGGGGATGTGTGACATCCTGCATGGGGCATTATGAGGGGGGAACAGCCTGCATGGAGCATTACATGGGGCCAATATTCTGTATGGAGTGTTATATGGGGGTCAGTATTCTGTATGGAACATTATATGGGGGACAGTATCCTGTATGGAGCGTTATATGGGGACCAGTATCCTGTAGGGAGCATTATATGGGGACCAGTATCCTGTATGGAGCATTATATGGGGACCAGTATACTGTATGGAGCATTATAAGGGGGTCAGTATCCTGTATGGAGCGTTATATGGGGGCCAGTATCCTGTATGGAGCATTATAAGGGGGTCAGTATCCTGTATGGAGCATTATATGGTGCCCATAATACTGTATGGAGGACTATACTGTCCGGTCTGCACTGTGCGCTGTGAGGATTTGCCGGTTTCTGGGCTATTGTAGAATTCACAATAGATATCGCTCGTGTAATGGGGCATTGTAAGGGGGGAACAGCCTGCATGGAGCGTTATATGGGGGCCAGTATTCTGTATGCAGTGTTATGTGGGGCTCACTACAGTCTGTGTCCGCCCCTGGCAAAATCAGCAGCGTATCAAATACTTATTTTCCCCACTGTACTAATAGCACACAGCACTCACATAATATACCAGCAGGTGGGATTAGGTTTGGGGGGCTCCTGTCCAGCGGCCACAGAATAACTGTTGCGGCCGCTGGTCCTGAAAACTGATTTCCTCCTCTCTAGTCTCTAGCGATGTATGTAGGTGTATTGTGCTGATTACACTGCCCCCTAGTGTCCAACAATCACTCTGCATAACATTTTCAAAAGCAAATATCTGATATTTAGTTCTGTGTTACACCCAGACAGACGAGCCGCTGTATACTCACACGTATCAGATTCCTGAATATTTGGAAGCTTTACTAGTTTTTTTATCACAAAACATGGAGATGTCGGGGATTGAACCCAGGGCCTCATACAGGGAAAGCATGCGCTCTACCACTGAGCTACATCCCCTGTATGGACACCCATGGATTTGTTCTCATCTCCAAGAGTCACTAATCTATGACTATCTACTAATAGATTTTCTCTATTATTTTTTCTCTTTTATAATCATGCAGCATAAATAACATCATATTCTCATAGTCTGGACTATTAGGGACAAGACAAAACTATTTTTCTTTAATTTTTTCATTATTTGTTTATATTTAAAATATGGGGAAAAAAGGAGGCGATTTTATTTTTTATGCCTTTTATTGAACAGATTAAAAAAAAATGCAATTCTCCTTTTCCCGTATTTTAAAGAGATTGTTCCCTACTGGATGGCGCTTTTCTATTGTCCCAATGAATTAAGAAGAAAGCATAGAGCACTTACCTCCCAGATACGCACCGTGACAAGCACTGCACCCCATGATGATCTCCTGATATTGCTTATGTCTGATGATTGGTTGCAGGCCATCAGCAGCGGTAGAAAGGCGGCATCACCTGCAGGAGAGATTACACTCTTGTGTCAGTGTGAGCGGGCTGTCGTGGAGAGCAGTCACATTAGTGACTGCTGATGTGACTCTTCTCCAAGTCATCCGGATTGTCGTGGGACAGTATGGATTATATTCACGGCAGACAGGTGAGTATTATGGTGGTTTACTACTTTTTGTCGTTTACAGGTGACAAGGGCATCAGGGATTAGGTGTTAAGGTGAGCATTATGGTGTTTTTTTATTTTTTTCTCTTTTACAGGGGACAAAGGCTTTGGTGAATTAGGTGTAAAGGTGAATATAATACTTTTTTATTTTTATTTTAATAAAGGAGTGTTTGTCTTTATTTCAAATAAAGGACTTTATTCTGGGTGTGTTTTTTTACAATCTGATTATTGGGTTAGTAATAGGGAGTCTTATAGATGCCTCTCCATTACTAACTTGTGGGCTTGATGTTAGCGGCCATAAAACAGCTGACGTCAACCCCACAATCATTAACCCACTTGTCATCGCATCAAGACAAGTGGGAAGAGCAGAGGCTAAGCATCAGATTTGGCACATTTTATTGATGTACCATTTCTGGGGCGGATGAGAGCTGATGTTTTTAGTCTAGGAGGGGGCCAATAACCATGGCCACTTCCTAAGCTATTAATATCATCTCGCAGCTGTCTGTTTAGCCTTTGATGGTTAGTGAATATAGGGGGACCCCACATCAATTTTTGTTTGGGGTCTCCCCTATAATAAGCAGTAAAGGCTAAGCAAACAGCTGTGAGCTGATATTAATAGCCTGGGAATCTTTATGGCTATTGGCCTGTTCCCAAATAATATCAGCCACCAGCCGTTGATTTTCCCTTTGCTGATTATAAAAATTACGAGGGACCCCACTTCTCTTTTTTTATTAACAAGCACAGTAAAATACACACCTAAAGTAACCTTAGTTCGCTGCCACTAGGTGTTCCAGCAGCTGGAAACTTCCAAAACCTAAAATGTCCATCAAAGTTTCCCATGAGGTTTCTGGGCCTTGCAACTGCCGGGAGACCCGGTGGCTTTGAACTCTACAAGGTTACCGGAGTTCAAGCCACCGGGTCTGACGGCGGTAGCTCTAATGCGAGACTTTTGAATGCCGGAGTGCTGGACATGCGCCGGGAGCTGAATGCAGCTCATATCATTGTTGCCTGAGATCAGCGCGAGCAGGCGACAGTGATGGAAATTGTAGTCAGCAAGCCCAGTGTACATTATGTGTAAAATAAAGAATTAGATTAAAAAAACAGAGGGGGCTCTGGCCAAATTTTCATAACCAGCAGAGGGAAAGCCGTCTGCTGGGGGCTGATATTACTAGCCAGGGAAAGGGGCCATTAGCCCAAAATGTTCCCTGGTTATTAATAACAGCTATCAAAAGACTGACCGTCACTTCCAAAACAGAAAACTGGTCTGTACAGGTGCTTACTAAGAGTTGCCATCTATATAACTAACAAATAAAGTAGCACTCTGTAGCGCTATAGCATGAAAACATGAAATGTATGAAATTTGAATTGCATTACTGCTCTAGAAAATAGAAATAAATGAGAATTCTTAGCGCATAAATTAGCCAATTCATGTGTACCCGATAGCCATGGTAAGGCGACTCTCGTTGCCAGGAACCTACCTAGTGTGAATCCAATCTTATACTAAAGTCTACATGTATATGGGAGGGTAGGATCCTGCTATAATTAAAACCTCCTGAGGCTTAGGGGTGGAGTGATCATTCAGAAATCCTATGTATACAAATATCAAAAGACTGACCGTCACTTTCAAAACAGAAAACCGGTGTGTACAGGTGCTTACTAAGAGTAGCCATCTCCATATATAACCAACAAATAAAGTAGCACTCTGTAGCGCTATAGTATGCAAACATACTATTGTTATAGTTACAGTGGTGGCCAAAAGTATTGGCACCCCTGCAATTCTGTCAGATAATACTCAGTTTCTTCCTGAAAATGATTGCAATCACAAATTCTTTGGTCTTATTATCTTCATTTAATTTGCTTGCAAGGAAAAAACACAAAAGAGAATGAAGCAAAAATCAAATCATTGATCATTTCACACAAAACTCCAAAAATGGGCCGGACAAAAGTATTGGCACCCTCAGCCTAATACTTGGTTGCACAACCTTTAGCCAAAATAACTGCGAACAACCGCTTCCGGTAACCATCAATGAGTTTCTTACAATGCTCTGCTGGAATTGTAGACCATTCTTCTTTGGCAAACTGCTCCAGGTCCCTGATATTTGAAGGGTGCCTTCTCCAAACTGCCATTTTGAGATCTCTCCACAGGTGTTCTATGGGATTCAGGTCTGGACTCATTGCTGGCCACCTTAGAAGTCTCCAGTGCTTTCTCTCAAACCATTTTATAGCGCTTTTGGAAGTGTGTTTTGGGTCATTGTCCTGCTGGAAGACCCATGACCTCTGAGGGAGACCCAGCTTTCTCACACTGGGCCCTACATTATGCTGCAAAATTTGTTGGTAGTCTTCAGACTTCATTATGCCATGCACACGGTCAAGCAGTCCAGTGCCAAAGGCAGCAAAGCAACCCCAAAACATCAGGGAACCTCCACCATGTTTGACTGTAGGGACCGTGTTCTTTTCTTTGAATGCCTCTTTTTTTTCCTGTACACTCTATGTTGATGCTTTTTCCCAAAAAGCTCGACTTTTGTCTCATCTGACCAGAGAACATTCTTCCAAAACGTTTTAGGCTTTCTCAGGTAAGTTTTGGCAAACTCCAGCCTGGCTTTTTTATGTCTCGGGGTAAGAAGTGGGGTCTTCCTGGGTATCCTACCATACAGTCCCTTTTCATTCAGACGTCGACGGATAGTACGGGTTGACACTGTTGTACCCTTGGACTGCAGGGAAGCTTGAACTTGTTTGGATGTTAGTAGAGGTTCTTTATCCACCATCCGCACAATCTTGCGTTGAAATCTCTCGTCAATTTTTCTTTTCCGTCCACATCTAGGGAGGTTAGCCACAGTGCCATGGGCTTTAAACTTCTTGATGACACTGCGCACGGAAGACACAGGAACATTCAGGTCTTTGGAGATGGACTTGTAGCCTTGAGATTGCTCATGCTTCCTCACAATTTGGTTTCTCAAGTCCTCAGACAGTTCTTTGGTCTTCTTTCTTTTCTCCATGCTCAATATGGTACACACAAGGACACAGGACAGAGGTTGAGTCAACTTTAATCCATGTTAACTGGCTGCAAGTGTGATTTAGTTATTGCCAACACCTGTTAGGTGCCACAGGTAAGTTACAGGTGCTGTTAATTACATGAATTAGAGAAGCATCACATGATTTTTCAAACAGTGCCAATACTTTTGTCCACCCCCTTTTCTAGGTTTGGTGTGGAATTATATCCAATTTAGCTTTAGGACAATTCTTTTTGTTTTTTTTCATTGAAGACAAATTAAATGAAGATAATAATACCAAAGAGTTTGTGATTGCAATCATTTTCAGGAAGAAACTGAGTATCATCCGACAGAATTGCAGGGGTGCCAATACTTTTGGCCACCACTGTACTATTGTTATACTTTAGGAGGGCTAAATCTGCACCTTGCTGGTGATCCACTGACCAGCCCACCCGAGGCGTCCACAGGGAATCTGCCAGGTAGGAAGATTACCAGTCCAGGTCCTGTTCTAATAGATAGTTTTGTGGATTTGGGGTAACTGAGTGATATGGACACATTATTATAGGGGCACGAGACACCCAGGTAAAATCCATGTATGTCATGTAGGACGGCCCTGGTGGTACAGAAAAGTAAAAAAAACTGATGACTTTTTTTTTTAGAGGCATTTGTATACTTTACCTTCTATTATTATTTATTCTATTTTCACTCATTTATATAACCTGATCATTTCCCTGACAGGTCGGTGAGTTGTTTATTGTTTAGCAATAATGTATCACCCACAACTATAAATGATAAAGAATAACATTCCATTCTTATCATTTACAGCAGAGGATAATTTATACCATATATAACATGTATATAATATCTACCAAAGCAAAAAAACGACTATTTACAAACATGGAGAAAACTGATTTTTCTATCTTTTCCAACACAGATTTATATACATTTATATTCTATTAATCAGATGGGATATTTCTATTCCACATTCTCTGCCTCATTCACCAGTTGGCAGCAAACATGGCGGCCTGGCTGCTCTGATGTCACAATGCTCAGGATTAGGGGGTCACTCAGTTATGATGTCATAATGACATCATGGAATGTCCTGAGGGTATATAATCTCTGAGCACTGTGACATCAGCGCCATTTCTTGAGTTGATGCTTTTGCTGAGACTTCACTTTGGTTGTGGAAGAGCGAACTAGTTTGTGTTACACATCTGGTGATTACTTCCATTTATTCTTCTTGATCTTTGATCAGAGCACAATAACACCGGTGCCACCGGAGAGCTTAGTTCTCCAATATTCTATCAGCCAGCTCCAGGTACCTAAGTCATGAGCGCCCGGGAGCTGCGCCAGCTGATTGCTGACAATGAGGCATGGCTGCGCCGACCAGAAAATCAAGGTAAGGGAAATATTTGGGGGAGATCCACAATATTCCCACACTATAGGGCTTTCCTGGGAGGAGATATCCCTGGGGTATGAGGGGACACATTTCAGGACAGACAGTGCAGGTTAACTAAGGCCAAAATAAAGTCAATTCTTTCTAGGGTTCCCCTCTCCCTAAACACCACAGCAGTAGAAGGACCCATCACTATAGCCAAAAAGTGTTTACTAAAATTGGAAATAATTCAGATAAATTCTTATTTGTTTATAGGTCAGGCCATAATTGTCCATGGACGGAGGAGGTCTCCTCCAAGAGATCAGGAAAGACCTTCTACCAGTGATGGACGTCAGAGAGACAGCAATGTCACTGAGAGGAGATGGAGACGGGCCAGAGATCCTCCACGGCGTAGAGGACAGGAAGAGAGCAGGGATAGAAGCCGCTCTCCTCTAAGACCAGCCCCTGCAGAGCCCTCCGGAGAGAGCAGCAGGGATGGCGGCCGTCCCCTCCCACCCATTCAACTGGAGGAAGTGGGTGTGATGACACCACCACTGCCACAGGTGGAGCCACCTGCACAAAACCTACCTGTGCAGGAGAGACCTTCTACCAGTGATGGACGGTCTCCTCCAAGAGACGAGGAAAGACCTTCTACCAGTGATGGACGTCAGAGCGACAGCAATGCTGTGGAGCCACCTGCACAAAATCTACCTGTGCGGCAGAGGCGGCAGCATTGGGTTCGCAGGAGAGCACTGCTAATTGCAAATCTCCCAACAAGGGATTTAACCGCACAGGAGGAGGCCGAGTCATGTATCATCTGTATGACCGAATATGAGATCGGAGAGCAGGTCACGGTCCTTCCATGTGACCACACCTTCCATCAGGGATGTATTACTAGATGGCTCCGCTCCAACCCTCTGTGCCCCCTGTGCCGTAACCACTGCTTCCATTGAAGCACCATGTTCATGGTGCAGACAGTGGTGGAGAACATACTGACCCCAGCCCAGGTAAGGGAGCAATGCATACATTAACACTACATTCATTACAAGACTGTAAAAAATATCACCTTTAACCTCCTGCTGTTCTGATCTCTCTTTAGTTTACCATCAGCTTTGGTCAACATCTTACCAAGCATGAAGGGCCATGAACACCCCAAAAACACCCGATGGTAAGTCACCTCTCATTCCCGCTGCCCCATGATATCTAGATCACATGTGACATATAAGTAATTGTTCTTTTCTCCTTTTCATAGAAGGATGATCCAAGTCTGGAGAACATTGAGGAATTAGATCAGAATGACTTGTCCTTCATGTAAGTAGATATTAGAATTTGCTTTTTTATATTTTCCAGCTGATTATTAACTTTTTACTGGGAATCTATTGATGAGATGTAATAATTTGGTGTCTTCTCTTTACAGAAATCTGCAGAAGTTACAGATCATTTCCATAATGATCCACAGATCCCTCATCTGCTTCATAGAGACCCTGATTTCATCATGTGCAGAGATGCTGATAACAGCTGCAGCCCCAGACTATGATATCCTCATATATTCCATTATTTGTCCAAATGTTCCTAAAAATAAATAATATTTACCATCTCTATGTCTGGTTGTGACTTCACTATATAGAATGTTGTTACGTAACATTAGCAGCACATAATGATAAGTGAGGGAGGGATTTACCATTAGTTGGTATAGGGGTAGTGGCAACAGATAAAGGGGATGTCCAGCTCTTTTATATTGATGACTTACCCTTAGGATAGGCGACCAATATTAGATTAATGGGGACGCGACCCCCGGCACGCGTGATCAGCTGTTCTTGGTGCCGGTTGGATGTGATTATTTGCAGACTGGAACAGCACAGCGCCAACAACTGCATAGTGGCTACAGCGGGGTACTGCAGATCATATGAATAGGGTCAGGTGTGCAGTACCCGGAATCGGCCACTATATAGCTGGCAGAGCAGTACAGCATGGGCTCTGGCACCGCGTCCCACATTGCTTTAAACTGCTCGCGATACTCATCTCTCCACGTTCCTCCGCAGCTCCGGTGTCTTCCGACTCTGTGACATCTCAGGGAAGAGGGCGCGATCACTACAGCGCCCCCTCTGTGCTGGGCAGTCACAGTGCAGAGAGCCGGAACACGCTGTGGAGACAGGACCTGCGGCCAGCGGGGAACAAGGAGAGGGAAGTATTTGATTATTATTTTTTTTCTGTATGGAGCATTACATGGGGCCATACTGTATGGAGCATTATATGGGGCCATACTATATTGAGCATTATATGGGGCCATACTGTATGGAGCATTATATGGGGCCCATACTATATTGAGCATTATATGGGGCCATACTGTATGGAGCATTATATGGGGCCCATACTGTATGGAGCAATACATTGGATACGGAAAGTATTCAGACCCCTTTAAATGTTTCACTCTTTGTTTCATTGCAGCCATTTGGTAAACTCTAAAAAGTTCATTTTTTCCTCATTAAAGTACACTCTGCACCCCATCTTGACTGAAAAAAAACTGAAATGTAGAAATTTTTGCAAAATTATTAAAAAAGAAAAACTGAAATATCACATAACGCTATGCATATTTTATCAAACCCCTCCATGGAGCTGTAGCACTAAAGCACTAGGATAGCAGGTCGCAACTATGCAGTGTGTGGTCCTTAAATGAAGGTAAAATCATAATAGAAATATGGTATCACTTTTGGGATTCTGGGATCAACGAGCGATGAGTTATCCCAGAAGTTTTTAATAAAATGTGCAGGCTAGAGCCCAGTCCCTGTGACGTCATCCCAGGGGGGTCTCTCCCTTCAGCATAAAATAGTTGGCTGGGGGGTATAGATACTATAAGCAATGGATCATATTCGATAACGTTCAAATCAAATCCACCTATATTGAATCGTCTCAGCGATCTTATAGTAAGTCTCTTCTTTAATCCTTATTATTTGGTGTAACTATTAATGTATTGTATTGTCTCCTTTTGTAAACATTTTTGTATAGTTTTCCTAAACACTGCCTCCCATTTGGATTAAATATAAAATCTAATCGTTCTGTTTCTTTTGTCCTGAAATCGTTCGCTTCCCAGAAGCCATACACTACCAGAATGCAGGCGTTTGGCCAGGCAAGGCCTTGTACTATATTTCAAACTCAGCCGGTGGTGGCAGCGAGTAATATTAATAATTGGGCTATTGTGAAGGTGGCAGTGACTGTACAGAGGGCATTAACATATATTCCATATGTTGGAATCCCTGATGAAATCCTGACACAGTGACAGCATGGTGAGATATAGAGTGATCTCTGTGGAATACATGACAATGGAGATGCCGGGGACTGAACCTGGGGCCTCATACATGCAAAGCATGCGCTCTACCACTGAGCTACATCCCCTGCATGTGTGTTATGCTCATATGCAAAACCCTAAGGGTATGTTCACACTTATTTGAAAGCAGAAATTTCTGCAGCATTTCCACATCTCTTGGCAGGAAAAACGCAGCGGCAAAAACGTGCTTTTTTTCCTGCATTTTTCTAGCGTTTTTAGACAGCAATAAATGACATGGAGATAGATAATGGAGATAGATTGAGTAGATAGATAGACAGATATATTGACCAACAGACGTACAGAGAGACATTTAGACATAGGAACAGACATATAGACAAATAATTGCACAACCACCCAACATATAATAACTTTGCACCCTGTGGAGCTTATCAGGCAGCTTTTAATGATTAAATAAAAAAACAAACAAAAAAAAATGACGTGGTGTATCCCCCCATGTAACCAGCAAAGTTAATTAAAGCAGACAACTGAGAGCTGATATTATCAGGCTGGGAAGGTCCCTGGTGATTGTGCATAAACATACCAGCCCGCAGCACAGCCCTCCATGTGCTCGCCGAGGTAGTCTGACTGCCATTAGGTACCGAGATGAGATCCTCAGACCTCTTGTGAGACCATATGCTGGTGAGGTTGGCCCTGGGTTCCTCCTAATGCAGGACAATGCCAGACCTCATGTGGCTGGAGTGTGTCAGCAGTTCCTGCAAGATGAAGGCATTGAAGCTATGGACTGGCCGCCCGTTCCCCAGACCTGAATCCGATTGAGCACATCTGGGACATCATGTCTCGCTCCATCCACCAACGTCACGTTGCACCACAGACTGTCCAGGAGTTGGCGGATGCTTTAGTCCAGGTCTGGGAGGAGATCCCACAGGAGACCATCCGCAACCTCATCAGGAGCATGCCCAGGCGTTGTAGGGAGGTCATACAGGCACATGGAGGCCACACACAATACTCAGCCTCATCAGGAGCATGCCCAGGCGTTGTAGGGAGGTCATACAGGCACGTGGAGGCCACACACAATACTCAGCCTCATCAGGAGCATGCCCAGGCGTTGTAGGGAGGTCATACAGGCACGTGGAGGCCACACACAATACTCAGCCTCATCAGGAGCATGCCCAGGCGTTGTAGGGAGGTCATACAGGCACGTGGAGGCCACACACAATACTCAGCCTCATCAGGAGCATGCCCAGGCGTTGTAGGGAGGTCATACAGGCACGTGGAGGTCACACACAATACTCAGCCTCATCAGGAGCATGCCCAGGCGTTGTAGGGAGGTCATACAGGCACGTGGAGGTCACACACAATACTGAGCCTCATTTTGACTTGTTTTAAGGACATTACATCAGAGTTGGATCAGCCTGTAGTGTGTTATTCCACTTTAATTTTGGGGGTGACTCCAAATCCAGGCCTCCATTGGTTAATAAATGTGATTTCAATTGATGATTTTTGTGTGATTTTGTTGTCAGCACATTCAACTTTGTACAGAACAAAGTATTCAATGAGAAGATTTCATTCATTCAGATCTAGGATGTGTTATTTGAGTGCTCCCTTTATTATTTTGAGCAGTGTAAATACAGTTATATAAAAAGTTTGGGCACCCCTATTAATCTTAAGCTTAATGTTTTTTAAAAATTGGTGTTTTTGCAACAGCTATTTCATTTTGATATATGTAATAACTGTTGGACACAGTAATGTTTCTGCCTTGAAATGAGGTTTATTGTACTAACAGAAAATGTGCAATCTGCATTCAAACAAACTTTGACAGGTGCATAAGTATGGGCACCTCACCAGAAAAGTGACATTAATATTTAGTAGATCCTCCTTTTGCAAAAATAACAGCCTCTAGTCGCTTCCTGTAGCTTTTAATGAGTTCCTGGATCCTGGATGAAGGTATTTTTGACCATTCCTCTTTACGAAACAATTCCAGTTCAGTTAAGTTTGATGGTCGCTGAGCATGGACAGCCCTCTTCAAATGATCCCACAGATGTTCAATGATATTCAGGTCTGGGGACTGGGATGGCCATTCCAGAACATTGTAGTTGTTCCTCTGCATGAATGCCTGAGTAGATTTGGAGCGGTGTTTTGGATCATTGTCTTGCTGAAAGATCCATCCCCTGCGTAACTTCAACTTTATCACTGATTCTTGAACATTATTGTCAAGAATCTGCTGATACTGAGTGGAATCCATGCGTCCCTCAACTTTAACAAGATTCCTGGCGCCGGCATTGGCCACACAGCCCCAAAGCATGATGGAACCTCCACCAAATTTTACTGTGGGTAGCAAGTGTTTTTCTCGGAATGCTGTGTTTTTTTGCCGCCATGCATAATGCCTTTTTGTATGACCAAACAACTCAATCTTGGTTTCATCAGTCCACAGGACCTTCTTCCAAAAAAAAATTGGCTTCTCCAATTGTGCTTTTGCATACCTCAGCCGACTCTGTTTGTGGCGTGCTTGCAGAAACGGCTTCTTTCGCATCACTCTCCCATACAGCTTCTCCTTGTGCAAAGTGCGTTGCATAGTTGACCGATGCACAGTGACACCATCTGCAGCAAGTTGATGCTGCAGCTCTCTGGAGGTGGTCTGAGGATTGTCCTTGACTGATCTCACCATTCTTCTTCTCTGCCTTTCTGATGTTTTTCTTGGCCTGCCACTTCTGGCCTTAACAATAACTGTCCCTGTGTTGTTCCATTTCCTTACTATGTTCCTCACAGTGGAAACTGACAGGTTAAATCTCTGAGACAGCTTTTTGTATCCTTCCCCTGAACAACTATGTTGAATAATCTTTGTTTTCAGATCATTTGACAGTTGTTTTGAGGAGCCCATGATGCCACTCTTCAGAGGAGATTCAAACAGGAGAACAACTTGTAAGTGGCCACTTTAAGTAGCTTTTCTCATGATTGCATACACCTGGCTATGAAGTTCAAAGCTCAATTAGGTTACAAAACCAAAAAAAGTGTTTTAGTACGTCAGTAAAAAGTAGGTAGGAGTATTTAAAACAAGAAAATGATAAGGGTGCCCATACTTATGCACCTGTCAAATTTTGTTTGAATGCAGATTGCACATTTTCTGTTAGTACAATAAACCTCATTTCAAGGCAGAAACATTACTGTGTCCAACAGTTATTACATATATCAAACTGAAATAGCTGTTGCAAAAACACCAATTTTTATAAAACATTAAGCTTAAGATTAATAGGGGTGCCCAAACTTTTTCATATAACTGTATAAGATGGATAGGTATACACACACAGAATATCAATGACATTTACATAATGGATGGTCGTGTGATGCAAAGAATAAAGAGAGAAACAATATAAAGACAAAAGAAAGTAAGTGGGATGTGTGCAAACAATGCTCCAGAGTGTAACAGTATACAGTATGGGGGTCTGACAGTATATGGAGGTCTGACAAAGGGAGAACTAAGTGCAAAATCAAATAACAAAGTTCCTGGAATATAATTGGAGAGATTTTACTAATTTATCACAAGACATGGATGCATGCGCTCTACCACTGAGATACATCCCTTGGATGGAGACTGATAGGAGGTCACATAAGTGATGGACGATCCATGACGCCGGCGCTGCGGTTATATTTCTCCTTATTCTCATGTGACCATTCTGATACATTTCTTCTCCCTCCTTGTATTTGCTCCTCTGTTTTTGGAACTCCCATAACAATAAATAAGAAAGCCGACACGTGCGCCACCGGCTCCCACCCACTCACTATGTGCATTATCTCTGTACTGTGACCTCACTATGTGCATTATCTATGTACTGTGACCTCACTATGTGCATTATTTATGTACTGTGACCTCACTATGTGCATTATCTCTGTACTGTGACCTCACTATGTGCATTATCTATGTACTGTGACCTCACTATGTGCATTATCTATGTACTGTGACCTCACTATGTGCATTATTTATGTACTGTGACCTCACTATGTGCATTATCTCTGTACTGTGACCTCACTATGTGCATTATCTCTGTACTGTGACCTCACTATGTGCATTATCTATGTACTGTGAACTCACTATGTGCATTATTTATGTACTGTGACCTCACTATGTGTATTATCTCTGTACTGTGACATCACTATGTGTATTATCTCTGTACTGTGACCTCACTATGTGCATTATCTATGTACTGTGACCTCACTATCTGCATTATTTAGGTACTGTGACCTCACTATGTGCATTATCTCTGTACTGTGACCTCACTATGTACATTATCTATGTACTGTGACATCACTATGTGCATTATCTATGTACTGTGACCTCACTATGTGTATTATCTCTCTACTGTGACCTCACTATGTGCATTATTTAGGTACTGTGACCTCACTATGTGCATTATCTATGTACTGTGACATCACTATGTGCATTATCTATGTACTGTGACCTCACTATGTGCATTATCTCTCTACTGTGACCTCACTATGTGCATTATCTATGTACTGTGACATCACTATGTGCATTATCTCTCTACTGTGACCTCACTATGTGTATTATCTCTGTAATGTGACATCACTATGTGGATTATCTCTGTACTGTGACATCACTATGTGCATTATCCCTGTACTGTGACCTCACTATGTGCATTATCTATGTACTGTGACATCACTATGTGCATTATTTCTGTACTGTGACCACACTATGTGCATTATCTATGTACTGTGACCTCACTATGTGTATTATCTATCTACTGTGACATCACTATGTGCATTATCTATGTACTCTGACCACACAATGTGCATTATCTATGTACTGTGACCTCACTATGTGCATTATCTCTGTACTTTGACTTCACTATGTACATTATCTATGTACTGTGACATCACTATGTGCATTATCTCTGTACTGTGACATCACTGTGTTTATGATCTCTCTACTGTGACCTCACTATGTGCATTATCTCTGTAATGGGACATCACTGTGTTTATTAACTCTCTACTGTGATCTCACTATGTGCATTATCTATGTACTGTGACCTCACTATGTGCATTATCTCTGTACTGTGACCTCACTAAGTGCATTATCTCTGTACTCTGACCTCACAATGTGCATTATCTATGTACTGTGACCTCACTATGTGTATTATCTCTGTAATGTGACATCACTGTGCTTATTATCTCTGTACTGTGACCTCACTATGTGGATTATCTCTGTAATGTGACATCACTGTGTTTATTATCTCTCTACTGTGACCTCACTATGTGCATTATCTCTGTTCTGTGACATCACTATGTGCATTATCTCTGTACTGTGACCACACTGTGCATTATCAATGTACTGTGACCTCACTATGTGCATTATCTATGTACTGTGACATCACTATGTGCATTATCTATGTACTGTGACATCACTATGTGTATTATCTCTGTAATGTGACATCACTGTGTTTATTATCTCTCTACTGTGACCTCACTATGTGCATTATCTCTGTACTGTGACTTCACTATGTGCATTTTCTATGTAGTGTGACCTCACTATGTGCATAATCTATGTACTGTGACCTCACTATGTGCATTATCTCGGTGCTGTGACACCACTATGTGTATTATCTCTGTAATATGACATCACTGTGTTTATTATCCCTGTACTGTGACATCACTATGTGTATTATCTCTGTACTGTGAAATCACTATGTGTATTATCCCTGTACTGTGACCTCACTATTTGCATTATCTCTATACTGTGACATCACTATGTGTATTATCTCTGTAATGTGACATCACTGTGTTTATTATCTCTGTACTGTGACATCACTGTGCTTATTATCTCTACTGTGACATCAATATGTGTATTATCTCTGTAATGTGACTTCACTGTGTTTATTTTCTCTCAACTGTGACATCACTATGTGCATTATCTCTGCACTGTGACCTCACTATGTGCATTATCTATGTACTGTGACCTCACTATGTGCATTATCTATGTACTGTGACCTCACTATGTGTATTATCTCTGTAACGTAACATAACTATATTTATTATCTCTGTAATGCGACATCACTATGTGCATTATCTCTGTACTTTGACATCACTATGTGCATTATCTATGTACTGTGACATCACTATGTGCATTATCTATGTACTGTGACATCACTATGTGCATTATCTATGTACTGTGACATCACTATGTGTATTATCTCTGTAATGTGACATCACTGTGTTTATTATTTCTCTACTGTGACTTCACTATGTGCATTATCTATGTACTGTGACATCACTATGTGCATTATCTATGTACTGTGACCTCACTATGTGCATTATCTATGTATTGTGACCTCACTAGGTGCATTATCTCTGTACTGTGACCTCACTATGTGCATTATCTATGTACTGTGACATCAATATGTGCATTATCTCTGTACTGTGACCTCACTATGTGCATTATCTATGTACTGTGACCTCACTATGTGTATTATCTCTGTACTGTGACCTCACTATGTGCATTATCTCTGTACTCTGACCTCACTATGTGCATTATCTATGTACTGTGACCTCACTATGTGTATTATCTCTGTAATGTGACATCACTGTGTTTATTATCTCTGTACTGTGACCTCACTATGTGGATTATCTCTGTAATGTGACACCACTGTATTTATTATCTCTCTACTGTGACCTCACTGTGTGCATTATCTATGTACTGTGACCTTACTATGTGCATTATCTATGTACTGTGACATCACTATGTGCATTATCTCTGTACTGTGACCACACTATGTGCATTATCTATGTACTGTGACCTCACTATGTATATTATCTATGTAATGTGACATCACTATGTGCATTATCTATGTACTGTGACATCATTATTCGCATTATCTCTGTACTGTGACCACACTATGTGCATTATCTATGTACTGTGACCTCACTATGTCCATTATCTTTGTACTGTTACCTCACTATGTGCATTATCTATATACTCTGACCTCACTATGTGCATTATCTATGTACTGTGACCTCACTATGTGTATTATCTCTGTAATGTGACATCACTGTGTTTATTATCTCTGTACTGTGACCTCACTATGTGGATTATCTCTGTAATGTGACACCACTGTATTTATTATCTCTCTACTGTGACCTCACTGTGTGCATTATCTATGTACTGTGACCTTACTATGTGCATTATCTATGTACTGTGACATCACTATGTGCATTATCTCTGTACTGTGACCACACTATGTGCATTATCTATGTACTGTGACCTCACTATGTATATTATCTATGTAATGTGACATCACTATGTGCATTATCTATGTACTGTGACATCATTATTCGCATTATCTCTGTACTGTGACCACACTATGTGCATTATCTATGTACTGTGACCTCACTATGTCCATTATCTTTGTACTGTTACCTCACTATGTGCATTATCTATATACTGTGACATCACTATGTGCATTATCTCTGTACTGTGACATCACTATGTGCATTATCTCTGTACTGTGACATCACTGTGTTTATTATCTCTCTACTGTGACCTCACTATGTGCATTATCTCTGTAATGGAACATCACTGTGTTTATTATCTCTCTACTGTGATCTCACTATGTGCATTATCTCTGTACTGTGACCTCACTATGTTTATTATCTCTGTAATGTGACATCACTGTGCTTATTATCTCTGTACTGTGACCTCACTATGTAGATTATCTCTGTAATGTGACATCACTGTGTTTATTATCTCTCTACTGTGACCTCACTATGTGCATTATCTATGTACTGTGACATCACTGTTTGCATTATCTCTGTACTGCGATTTCACTATGTGCATTATCTATATTCTGTGACCTCACTATGTGCATTATCTATGTACTGTGACCTCACTATGTGCATTATCCCTGTGCTGTGACGTCACTATGTGTATTATCTCTGTAATATGACATCACTGTGTTTATTATCCCTGTACTGTGACATCACTATGTGTATTATCTCTGTAATGTGACATCACTGTGTTTATTATCTCTGTACTGTGACATCACTATGTGTATTATCTCTGTAATGTGACATTACTGTGCTTATTATCTCTACTGTGACATCAATATGTGTATTATCTCTGTAATGTGACTTCACTGTGTTTATTTTCTCACTACTATGACCTCACTATGTGCATTATCTCTGTACTGTGACCTCACTATGTGCATTATCTATGTACTGTGACCTCACTATGTGCATTATCTCTATACTCTGACCTCACTATGTGCATTATCTATGTACTGTGACCTCACTATGTGTATGATCTCTGTAATGTGACATCACTGTGTTTATTATCTCTGTACTGTGACCTCACTATGTGCATTATCTCTGTAATGGAACATCACTGTGTTTATTATCTCTCTACTGTGATCTCACTATGTGCATTATCTATGTACTGTGACCTCACTATGTGCATTATCTCTGTACTCTGACCTCACTATGTGTATTATCTATGTACTGTGACATCACTATATGTATTATCTCTGTAATGTGACATCACTATGTGTATTTTCTCTGTAACGTGACATCACTGTGTTTATTATCTCTGTACTGTGACATCACTATGTCTATTATCTCTGTAATGTGACATCACTGTGTTTATTATCTCTGTACTGAAACCTCACTATGTGGATTATCTCTGTAATGTGACACCACTGTGTTTATTATTTCTCTACTGTGACCTCACTATGTGCATTATCTATGTAATGTGACCTCACTATGTGTATTATCTCTGTACTGTGACATCACTATGTGCATTATCCCTGTACTGTGACCTCACTATGTGCATTATCTATGTACTGTGACATCACTATGTGCATTATTTCTGTACTGTGACCACACTATGTGCATTATCTATGTACTGTGACCTCACTATGTGTATTATCTATCTACTGTGACATCACTATGTGCATTATCTATGTACTCTGACATGACTATGTGCATTATCTATGTACTGTGACCTCACTATGTGCATTATCTATGTACTGTGACCTCACTATGTGCATTATCTCTGTACTGTGACTTCACTATGTGCATTATCTATGTACTGTGACATCACTATGTGCATTATCTCTGTAGTGTGACATCACTGTGTTTATTATCTCTCTACTGTGACCTCACTATGTGCATTATCTCTGTAATGGGACATCACTGTGTTTATTAACTCTCTACTGTGATCTCACTATGTGCATTATCTATGTACTGTGACCTCACTATGTGCATTATCTCTGTAATGTGACATCACTGTGTTTATTATCTCTGTACTGTGACCTCACTATGTGTATTATCTCTGTAATGTGACATCACTGTGCTTATTATCTCTGTACTGTGACCTCACTATGTGGATTATCTCTGTAATGTGACATCACTCTGTTTATTATCTCTCTACTGTGACCTCACTATGTGCATTATCTATGTACTGTGACATCACTATGTGCATTATCTCTGTACTGTGACTTCACTATGTGCATTATCTATGTACTGTGACATCACTATGTGCATTATCTCTGTAGTGTGACATCACTGTGTTTATTATCTCTCTACTGTGACCTCACTATGTGCATTATCTCTGTAATGGGACATCACTGTGTTTATTAACTCTCTACTGTGATCTCACTATGTGCATTATCTATGTACTGTGACCTCACTATGTGCATTATCTCTGTAATGTGACATCACTGTGTTTATTATCTCTGTACTGTGACCTCACTATGTGTATTATCTCTGTAATGTGACATCACTGTGCTTATTATCTCTGTACTGTGACCTCACTATGTGGATTATCTCTGTAATGTGACATCACTCTGTTTATTATCTCTCTACTGTGACCTCACTATGTGCATTATCTATGTACTGTGACATCACTATGTGCATTATCTCTGTAGTGTGACATCACTGTGTTTATTATCTCTCTACTGTGACCTCACTATGTGCATTATCTCTGTAATGGGACATCACTGTGTTTATTAACTCTCTACTGTGATCTCACTATGTGCATTATCTATGTACTGTGACCTCACTATGTGCATTATCTCTGTAATGTGACATCACTGTGTTTATTATCTCTGTACTGTGACCTCATGTGATGAAAGCCGGCCGGTGGGTGCAGCTCTCTGGCGCCCCCTTACCTCTCAGGTCAGTCAAGGTACTGCACCTAGAGAAAGTAGTGCCAGGAAGCTGCAACCAGCGCAGGGAACACGGTAGTGTGTTATCCCTTCAACGTCACTAAACCGTAACGTCACTACACAGCACAACTCGCTAGCGCCCTCTTAGCCTCAGGTCAGTCAAGGAACTGCACCTAGGATAAGCGGTCGCCAGGGAGACTGTCCTGTAACCTACTGGGTATCGGGGCCCTCTGTAGTGAGGGCGGTATATATATCTTCCTTGGCCGCGCCAGGAATATATATATCTGAACCTCCGACCATCACTACCAGCCTTCCCCAATCCCCAGTTGGTATGCTGCCACCAGTCCCTATTTTAGATATACGCCCAGTCCGTGAATGGGCCTATATCGGGTCAGGAACCAACCCTGGGTAGCGTTTTGGCTTGAGCCGAGCTCACACGGACGTGCGTTCGTTATGCAGAATAAAAGGCAGGCCCACAATTACTTGAGGTAATTGATTATAATAATACACTAGATACACGATATACAACTAAATATACACAGGTATAAGGTCAGGCTAAACTATACAACAATGGAATACAACACACAGAATCACCACAGCATATCAGTTACCGGTTTCTTGATTTTCTTGTGACGCAGGGAGAGGATTCTGCGGTCGCAGGCATGGTTCTTTGTTACAGGCTGAGGCCTACCACCGCATGGTCAAACTGCTCCTCCCCTTGGTGGCCTCAGCTGGTGCTCAGATGTTCAGCACCCCACTCTTGGGTCAAGACTCACTTGTCTCTTGTCTGTCCTGCTATCTTACCTGCCCCGTCCCGCCCACTGCTGGTGAGGTCAGCTGGCTCAGTCTCCACCCTCAGGTCTAACTTCGATCAGAAGCCCAAATTCTAAGGAACCCAATAACTTCTTCTGGGATGGTCTCAGGATACCCCCAGGGGTTCCCATGGATTCGGGCCGCCGTAACCGACCTTTTGATATCAATTATGATACCATACGGTCCTCAGGAATGGCTCAGCGCTATATCTTGGCTTCCAGAGCACGTACAAACGTCTACCGCGGAGGCTTGTGTGCGCAATGGCTCCGGGACGCCGTGATATTTTTTTATTGGCCCATCCCACGCAACATGCGTGTACTTTTCATGTTTCTATATCTTATGCCTCCATGCTTGTGACAGACAAAGAAACTAGTCCTATGGGACAAATGGTCAGGTACAGATAGACGAAGCACCCCCCCCTGCTGGCTGTGTTTCCTCTCGAAGTCTTTGAAGCTCCTAGCATTCAAGTGTTAAGTAGGCCCCGGGGCTTCTTATCTTACAGGAGCCTGGATGGGGGGAAACTATCTAGTTGACGTTTTAACAGAAGGTCCCAAGGGTGGGGGCTGCTGAAGTGTGGCCATCCCTGGATATGATTTATCATTACCAAGATGGCGGCTACAGGTTCATCACACCTCCCCCTATACGAGGGCGCGAGGGGGTAGCACATTCCTGTGTTCCCCCGTGCGTCCTTCTGCACCCTCCCCTTGCCGGGATAACCCGTCAGCGTTACCGTGGTCACGGCCTCTTCTGTGGCGAATGGAGAAGTGGTACTGCTGGAGAGCGAGGCTCCAGCGTAGCAACCTGCCATTCGACCCAGAGACCGTGTGTAACCAGCTGAGGGGGTTGTGGTCCGTCTCCACGGTGAAATGGCTCCCGTACAAGTAGGGCTGCAGACGCTGCAGGGCCCATACAATTGCCAGGCATTCTTTTTCCACCGTGGAGTAAGCCACCTCCCGGGGCAGTAGCTTCCTGCTCAGGTACAAGACAGGATGTTCCTGGCCTGTCGTGTTGACCTGACTTAGCACAGCACCGAGGCCAAAGTCACTGGCGTCGGTCTGTACCACAAACGGCCGGTCGAAGTCGGCAGCTTGCAGTACAGGGGAGCTACTTAGGGCGGCCTTGAGTGCCCCGAAAGCTGTCTCGCAGGCGACTGTCCAGTCGACTGCGACGGGCAGCTTCTTCTTGGTGAGGTCCGTCAGGGGCTTGGCCAGGGTGCTATAGTGTGGGACGAACCTCCTATAGTACCCGGCGGTCCCCAAGAAGGACATCACCTGCTTTTTGGTCCTAGGAGTGGGCCAGGATGCGATGGCATCCACTTTCCCCGGTTCTGGCTTCAGAACCCCCCCGCCTACCCGGTGACCCAGGTAGAGGACCTCACTCATGCCCAGCTGGCACTTTTCCGGCTTGATGGTCAAGCCTGCCCGGTGGATCCGACCGAGCACCTGCCGCAGGTGCTCTAGGTGATCCCCCCAAGTGGGACTGAAGACTGCAATATCGTCCAAGTACGCAGCCGCGTACCCTTCAAGTCCCTCAAGCAGCGTATTGACCATCCGCTGAAAAGTGGCAGGGGCATTCTTCATGCCGAATGGCATCACTGTGGACTCGTACAGTCCAAAAGGGGTGATAAAGGCAGAGCGTTCCCTTGCCGCGGGGGTCAGAGGAATCTGCCAGTACCCCCGGCTCAGATCCATGATGGTCAGGTACTTAGCCCCGGCCATCCGATCGAGCAGGTCATCGATGCGTGGTATGGGGAACGCATCGGTGGCCGTTACAGCGTTGAGCCCCCGGTAGTCCACGCAGAACCGTGTAGTTCGGTCCTTCTTTGGTACGAGGACTACAGGCGAGGCCCACGCGCTGCTGGATGCCTGGATCACCCCCAGCTTCAGCATCTCGTCTATCTCTTGGCGCATGTTTCCCTGCACCTCGAAAGAGACCCGATATGCTGAACGCCGGATCGGCGGGTGATCGCCAGTGTCCACGTCGTGGACAGCCATCTCAGTCCTTCCGGGCAGGCTGCTGAACAGCCCCCGGAAGGGGTGCAGGGTGGTCCCCAGCTGGGACCGTTGGTCCTCCGTGAGCTGGTGGCCAACCCCCGCATCCTCGATGGACCCACCCGCCTTGGCTTGGGTGAGCAGATCCAGGAGGGTTTCTACCTCTCCTTCCTCGGGAAGGTTGCACACTGGGTGGGCAGTCGCTTCCCGCTCATGATGAGCCTTCATCATGTTCACGTGGAAGGCCTTCCTCCTTCCACGGGCGTGATCCAGGGTGACCAGATAGGTGACGGCATTGAGTTTCTGGTGCACGAAGTAGGGACCTTCCCAGGCTGCCTGAAGCTTGTTCTGTGGTACGGGGACCAGTACCCACACCTTTTGACCCACCTGGTAGGTCCTCTCACAAGCATTCTGGTCGGCCTGGGCCTGGGCCATATTGTCCTGCACCAGCTTTGCCAAGGCCATCATCCTGTCCCGGTGGCGCACGACATACTCGATGACCGACACCTCGGGGGTGGCCAAATCCCCTTCCCATGCTTCCTTCACCAAAGCCAGGGGGCCCCGTACCCGTCGCCCGTACAGGAGCTCAAAGGGGGAGAACCCCGTTGAGGCCTGCGGAACCTCCCGGTAAGCAAATAGGAGGTGTGGGAGGTAACGCTCCCAGTCTCTCCCGTGGGAGTCGACCAACATCTTAAGCATCTGCTTTAAGGTGCCATTGAACCGCTCACACAGGCCATTAGTCTGTGGGTGATACGGGCTGGCCACCAGATGTTGCACCTGCATTTGCTTACAGAGGGACTCCATCAGCCGCGACATGAACTGGGTCCCTCGGTCGGTGAGCATTTCTTGGGGGAAACCCACTCTGGAGAAGATCTCCAGTAAGGCGGTAGCCACCTTGTCGGCCCGAATGGACGACAAAGCTACCGCTTCCGGGTACCGGGTGGCATAGTCCACTACCGTGAGTATGAAGCATTTCCCGGAGTGGCTGGGAGTGGACAGAGGTCCAATAAGATCCACAGCGACCCTCGAGAAAGGCTCTTCGATGATTGGCAGAGTTACCAGTGGGGCTTTGGGGCGCGGCCCCGCCTTCCCCACCCTCTGACAGGTGTCACACGAACGGCAGTAGGCACCCACCGCGGCTCCCATCCCAGGCCAGTAGAAATGCTGAGCTATCCTGGCCTTGGTTTTAGCGATCCCTAGGTGTCCGGCCATCGGAATCTCGTGTGCGATCCGCAACAATTCCGCCCTGAACGGATAGGGTACCACTAACTGTCGGTCCCTGGGCCACGCCTCCGGTGAACCCTGCTGGACCGTTACCCGGTACAGCCGTCCCTGGTCCCAGACCACACGCTCGCAGTCTGACTCCATGGGAGGCTGTGCCGCCTGTTCCTTGAGAGCTTTCAGGCTGTCGTCTGCTTCCAACGCAGCCTGAAATTCCTGACTTGATGTGGCCAGAATCGACGAAACTGCCACATCCTCCGTCAGCCCCTCCGGGCATGTCACCTGGCCGCTGTCTGACCTGGCAGACACTTGGTCAGAAGTGGGGAAGCCGTCGGACCTCTGCAAGGCTCCTTGGGCTCCGGCGCTCCCACTCCTGGTGACAGCGGCTATGACCGCTGTGACCGTGGGTAGTGCCTGCTTCCCCTCTGTTTCTGACCAAGCCGCCCGATCAGGCAGGCTTCCTAGGCCTTTGGACATCTCGGATGTGGGGAACCCCTGCCCTGGGGTCTTACCTGGCGGCTCCTCTCTTGGGACACCCCCACCTCCCATGGCCTGTTCCTCCCCCTGCAGTGGGCCTATACTCAGCAGCCTGGATACCCCTGGGAGCCCTACACTGCCGGTAGCTGCCCCCCTCTCCATCCCTGAGCTTCCCTCTACAGAATCCTGCCCGCCCCCTCCCTCACCGGAGGACAAGAGGTCACGGCACGCCGGCTGAGCACCTCTGCGGGCATCCCCACACTCCCCACCTGCTTTCACTAACCCTGTTTGTGTTGTGTCTGTGCAGGTGTTACCCTCAGGTTTCACTCCCTCCTCCTCAGCAGGACGTACACTACATACAACATGGTTGGCATTAGCAGCAAACAAATCAATACACTCTTGGGGGGCCGAACTTGGGGGTTCAGAGGGTACATACTGCGATACTAGACGCCCCAAGTCGGTCCCTAATAAAACATTTGCGGGAATATTTGGCGTTACTCCCACCTCCCGCATCCCCCTTCCGGCACCCCAGTCCAAATACACCATGGCAACGGGAAGTGCCGGCTCCACGCCTCCAACCCCGGAGACGGAAAGAGTCTTTCCTGGTACCAAGTCCTGGGGGGACACCACCTCAGGCCGTACCAGTGTTCGTTCAGCGCCCGTGTCCCGCAGTCCCATGACCGCAGAACGGCCTATGGTGACGGGTTGGATGTTGTCCAGGGACCTACCACCACCCCCTCCCACACACAAAACATTGGGCGCTCTCTGGGACTGGGATGGGGTCTTTTGGCGCTGGGGACACTCAGCCCTAAAGTGTCCTGGTTTGTTGCATAGATGACAACGTCTTACGTCTGGTCCTTGCCTGGAGAGGGCAACAGGGGGATACACCCCTTGTGTTCTAGGGGCCGGGGAAACAGGGGCATGACTGGGCTTACCCCCTCTCCAGGTGCTGCTGGCAGACTTCTTCAGCTCAGGCGCCCTGTTATTGGCATACTCGTCTGCCAGGGCGGCTGTAGCAGAAGCCCCTGTTGGTTTTCGGTCACGGAGGAACTGTCGGAGGTCCTCTGGGCAGTTCCACAAGAACTGCTCCGTGACGAACAGTTCCTGGACCTCCTGGCGGGTAGTAAGCGCTAGACCCGAGGTCCAGTGCTCTGCGGCTCTCAACAGCGCCCGCATATGATCGGTCCAGGTGTCCTTGGGGCCACGCAGCAGGCTCCGGAACTTCTGGCGGTACGACTCGGGAGTGAGGTTGTACTGCCGGATCAGGGCCCGCTTGATGCAGTCGTAGTTCTGTACCTCCCCGGCAGGTAAGTCCCCCAAGGCATCCAGGGACTTACCCCTCAAACGGGGGGTCAGGTATCTGGCCCACTGATCCCGGGCCAGATGGTGCTGAAGACAGGTCCGTTCAAATGCCACCAGAAAGGAGTCCAGGTCCCCATCCTTCTCCAGTAGAGGGAAGTCCTCAGCTCGGACTTTGGACGACTTGGTCTCCTGATGGGTTGGTTGCTCTAGCGGAAGCCCCCGCTGGGCCAGGTCCAGTTGGTGCTGGCGCTCCGCAGCTCGCTCTGCACGCTCCGCAGCCTCCCGGCGCTCTGCACGCTCCGCAGCCTCCCGGCGCTCCGCAGCTTCGCGCTCCTCCTCCGCTGCCTTCTCTGATGCTGCCAGGAGGGTTTTGTAGACGGCATCGCCATGAGACTGGAGACTTGCCATAGCCGCTTGTAAAAGGGCTTGTGATCTGGACAGGCTGGGCTGGGTAGGTGGTGGGCAGCCCACTGCGGGACCGTATACTGGGGACTGGCTCCCTGAGGTGCCCGGGCTGGACTCCTCCTCGCCATGAGTAACAATGTCCTCCCCTCCTGCCACACGGACCGTAGCATTAGCCTCCTGCAGGGTCTTGCTCCTGGTGCCGTCTGCCATCTTGGTAACCGACACCGCTGCAACCCTGAGTTTGCACACACCTTGTTATACTTTTAGCCTGACCGTCTAATGTTGGGCTGACCTTAAGACTCCAGCAGTGGAAGTTACCACTGGCAGTCTTTAGTGCCTGGGAGTAGGGGTCCCACAACACTATTATTCTGCAATCCCACCGCTCTGCCACCAATGTGATGAAAGCCGGCCGGTGGGTGCAGCTCTCTGGCGCCCCCTTACCTCTCAGGTCAGTCAAGGTACTGCACCTAGAGAAAGTAGTGCCAGGAAGCTGCAACCAGCGCAGGGAACACGGTAGTGTGTTATCCCTTCAACGTCACTAAACCGTAACGTCACTACACAGCACAACTCGCTAGCGCCCTCTTAGCCTCAGGTCAGTCAAGGAACTGCACCTAGGATAAGCGGTCGCCAGGGAGACTGTCCTGTAACCTACTGGGTATCGGGGCCCTCTGTAGTGAGGGCGGTATATATATCTTCCTTGGCCGCGCCAGGAATATATATATCTGAACCTCCGACCGTCACTACCAGCCTTCCCCAATCCCCAGTTGGTATGCTGCCACCAGTCCCTATTTTAGATATACGCCCAGTCCGTGAATGGGCCTATATCGGGTCAGGAACCAACCCTGGGTAGCGTTTTGGCTTGAGCCGAGCTCACACGGACGTGCGTTCGTTATGCAGAATAAAAGGCAGGCCCACAATTACTTGAGGTAATTGATTATAATAATACACTAGATACACGATATACAACTAAATATACACAGGTATAAGGTCAGGCTAAACTATACAACAATGGAATACAACACACAGAATCACCACAGCATATCAGTTACCGGTTTCTTGATTTTCTTGTGACGCAGGGAGAGGATTCTGCGGTCGCAGGCATGGTTCTTTGTTACAGGCTGAGGCCTACCACCGCATGGTCAAACTGCTCCTCCCCTTGGTGGCCTCAGCTGGTGCTCAGATGTTCAGCACCCCACTCTTGGGTCAAGACTCACTTGTCTCTTGTCTGTCCTGCTATCTTACCTGCCCCGTCCCGCCCACTGCTGGTGAGGTCAGCTGGCTCAGTCTCCACCCTCAGGTCTAACTTCGATCAGAAGCCCAAATTCTAAGGAACCCAATAACTTCTTCTGGGATGGTCTCAGGATACCCCCAGGGGTTCCCATGGATTCGGGCCGCCGTAACCGACCTTTTGATATCAATTATGATACCATACGGTCCTCAGGAATGGCTCAGCGCTATATCTTGGCTTCCAGAGCACGTACAAACGTCTACCGCGGAGGCTTGTGTGCGCAATGGCTCCGGGACGCCGTGATATTTTTTTATTGGCCCATCCCACGCAACATGCGTGTACTTTTCATGTTTCTATATCTTATGCCTCCATGCTTGTGACAGACAAAGAAACTAGTCCTATGGGACAAATGGTCAGGTACAGATAGACGAAGCACCCCCCCCTGCTGGCTGTGTTTCCTCTCGAAGTCTTTGAAGCTCCTAGCATTCAAGTGTTAAGTAGGCCCCGGGGCTTCTTATCTTACAGGAGCCTGGATGGGGGGAAACTATCTAGTTGACGTTTTAACAGAAGGTCCCAAGGGTGGGGGCTGCTGAAGTGTGGCCATCCCTGGATATGATTTATCATTACCAAGATGGCGGCTACAGGTTCATCACACCTCACTATGTGTATTATCTCTGTAATGTGACATCACTGTGCTTATTATCTCTGTACTGTGACCTCACTATGTGGATTATCTCTGTAATGTGACATCACTCTGTTTATTATCTCTCTACTGTGACCTCACTATGTGCATTATCTCTGTACTGTGACCTCACTATGTGCATTATCTATGTACTGTGACATCACTATGTGCATTATCTCTGTACTGTGACCACACTGTGCATTATCAATGTACTGTGACCTCACTATGTGCATTATCTATGTACTGTGACATCACTATGTGTATTATCTATGTACTGTGACATCACTATGTGTATTATCTCTGTAATGTGACATCACTGTGTTTATTATCTCTCTACTGTGACCTCACTATGTGTATTATCTCTTTACTGTGACTTCACTATGTGCATTTTCTATGTAGTGTGACCTCACTATGTGCATAATCTATGTACTGTGACCTCACTATGTGCATTATCTCTGTGCTGTGACACCACTATGTGTATTATCTCTGTAATATGACATCACTGTGTTTATTATCCCTGTACTGTGACATCACTATGTGTATTATCTCTGTACTGTGACATCACTATGTGTATTATCCCTGTACTGTGACCTCACTATTTGCATTATCTCTATACTGTGACATCACTATGTGTATTATCTCTGTAATGTGACATCACTGTGTTTATTATCTCTGTACTGTGACATCACTGTGCTTATTATCTCTGTAATGTGACTTCACTGTGTTTATTTTCTCTCAACTGTGACCTCACTATGTGCATTATCTCTGCACTGTGACCTCACTATGTGCATTATCTCTGTACTGTGACCTCACTATGTGCATTATCTCTGCACTGTGACCTCACTATGTGCATTATCTATGTACTGTGACCTCAATATGTGCATTATCTATGTCCTGTGACCTCACTATGTGCATTATCTCTGTACTGTGACATCACTATATGTATTATCTCTGTACTGTGACATCACTGTATTTATTATCTCTGTAATGTGACATCACTATGTGCATTATCTCTGTACTGTGACATCACTATGTGCATTATCTCTGTACTGTGACATCACTATGTGCATTATCTATGTACTGTGACATCACTATGTGCATTATCTATGTACTGTGACATCACTATGTGCATTATCTATGCACTGTGACATCACTATGTGTATTATCTATGCACTGTGACATCACTATGTGTATTATCTCTGTAATGTGACATCACTGTGTTTATTATTTATCTACTGTGACCTCACTATGTGCATTATCTCTGTACTGTGACATCACTATGTGCATTATCTATGTACTGTGACCTCACTATGTGCATTATCTATGTATTGTGACCTCACTATGTGCATTATCTCTGTACTGTGACCTCACTATGTGCATTATCTCTGTACTGTGACATCACTATGTGCATTATCTATTTACTGTGACATCAATATGTGCATTATCTCTGTACTGTGACCTCAGTATGTGCATTATCTATGTACTGTGACCTCACTATGTGCATTATCTATGTACTGTGACCTCACTATGTGCATTATCTCTGTAATGGGACATCACTGTGTTTATTATCTCTCTACTGTGACCTAACTATGTGCATTATCTATGTACTGTGACCTCACTATGTGCATTATCTCTGTACTGTGACCTCACTATGTGCATTATCTCTGTACTCTGACCTCACTATGTGCATTATCTCTGTACTGTGACCTCACTATGTGTATTATCTCTGTAATGTGACAACACTGTGTTTATTATCTCTGTACTGTGACCTCACTATGTGCATTATCTATGTACTGTGACCTTACTATGTGCATTATCTCTGTACTGTGACCTCACTATGTGCATTATCTATGTACTGTGACATCACTATGTGCATTATCTCTGTACTGTGACCACACTATGTGCATTATCTATGTACTGTGACCTCACTATGTGTATTATCTATGTAATGTGACATCACTATGTGCATTATCTATGTACTGTGACATCATTATTCGCATTATCTCTGTACTGTGACCACACTATGTGCATTATCTATGTACTGTGACCTCACTATGTCCATTATCTCTGTACTGTTACCTCACTATGTGCATTATCTATATACTGTGACATCACTATGTGCATTACCTCTGTACTGTGACATCACTATGTGCATTATCTCTGTACTGTGACATCACTGTGTTTATTATCTCTCTACTGTGACCTCACTATGTGCATTATCTCTGTAATGGGACATCACTGTGTTTATTATCTCTCTACTGTGTCCTCACTATGTACATTATCCATATACTGTGACCTCACTATGTGCATTATCTCTGTACTGTGACCTCACTATGTGCATTATCTATGTACTGTGACCTCACTATGTTTATTATCTCTGTAATGTGACATCACTGTGCTTATTATCTCTGTACTGTGACCTCACTATGTAGATTATCTCTGTAATGTGACATCACTGTGCTTATTATCTCTGTACTGTGACCTCACTATGTGCATTATCTATGTACTGTGACCTCACTATGTTTATTATCTCTGTAATGTGACATCACTGTGTTTATTATCTCTCTACTGTGTCCTCACTATGTACATTATCCATATACTGTGACCTCACTATGTGAATTATCTATGTACTGTGACCTCACTATGTGCATTATCTATGTACTGTGACATCACTGTTTGAATTATCTCTGTACTGTGATTTCACTATGTGCATTATCTATGTACTGTGACCTCACTATGTGCATTATCTATGTACTGTGACCTCACTATGTGCATTATCCCTGTGCTGTGACATCAATATGTGTATTATCTCTGTAATATGACATCACTGTGTTTATTATCCCTGTACTGTGACATCACTATGTGAATTATCTCTGTAATGTGACATCACTGTGTTTATTATCTCTGTACTGTGACATCACTATGTGTATTATCTCTGTAATGTAACATTACTGTGCTTATTATCTCTACTGTGACCTCACTATGTGCATTATCTCTGTACTGTGACCTCACTATGTGCATTATCTATGTACTGTGACCTCACTATGTGCATTATCTCTGTACTCTGACCTCACTATGTGCATTATCTATGTACTGTGACCTCACTATGTGTATTATCTCTGTAATGTGACATCACTGTGTTTATTATTTCTCTACTGTGACCTCACTATGTGCATTATCTCTCTACTGTGACATCACTATGAGGATTATCTCTGTAATGTGACACCACTGTGTTTATTATTTCTCTACTGTGACCTCACTATGTGCATTATCTCTGTACTGTGACCTCACTATGTGCATTATCTATGTAATGTGACCTCACTATGTGTATTATCTCTGTACTGTGACATCACTATGTGCATTATCCCTGTACTGTGACCTCACTATGTGCATTATCTATGTACTGTGACATCACTATGTGCATTATTTCTGTACTGTGACCACACTATGTGCATTATCTATGTACTGTGACCTCACTATGTGTATTATCTATCTACTGTGACATCACTATGTGCATTATCTATGTACTCTGACATGACTATGTGCATTATCTCTGTACTGTGACCACACTATGTGCATTTTCTATGTACTGTGACCTCACTATGTGCATTATCTCTGTACTGTGACTTCACTATGTGCATTTTCTATGTAGTGTGACTTCACTATGTGCATAATCTATGTACTGTGACCTCACTATGTGCATTATCTCTGTGCTGTGACACCACTATGTGTATTATCTCTGTAATATGACATCACTGTGTTTATTATCCCTGTACTGTGACATCACTATGTGTATTATCTCTGTACTGTGACATCACTATGTGTATTATCCCTGTACTGTGACCTTACTATTTGCATTATCTCTATACTGTGACATCACTATGTGTATTATCTCTGTAATGTGACTTCACTGTGTTTATTTTCTCTCAACTGTGACCTCACTATCTGCATTATCTCTGCACTGTGACCTCACTATGTGCATTATCTATGTACTGTGACCTCACTATGTGCATTATCTATGTCCTGTGACCTCACTATGTGCATTATCTCTGTACTATGACATCACTATATGTATTATCTCTGTAATGTAACATCACTGTATTTATTATCTCTGTAATGTGACCTCACTATGTGCATTATCTATGTACTGTGACATCACTATGTGCATTATTTCTGTACTGTGACCACACTATGTGCATTATCTATGTACTGTGACCTCACTATGTGTATTATCTATCTACTGTGACATCACTATGTGCATTATCTATGTACTCTGACATGACTATGTGCATTATCTCTGTACTGTGACCACACTATGTGCATTTTCTATGTACTGTGACCTCACTATGTGCATTATCTCTGTACTGTGACTTCACTATGTGCATTATCTATGTACTGTGACATCACTATGTGCATTATCTCTGTACTGTGACATCACTGTGTTTATTATCTCTCTACTGTGACCTCACTATGTGCATTATCTCTGTAATGGGACATCACTGTGTTTATTAACTCTCTACTGTGATCTCACTATGTGCATTATCTATGTACTGTGACCTCACTATGTGCATTATCTCTGTACTGTGACCTCACTATGTGCATTATCTCTGTACTCTGACCTCACAATGTGCATTATCTATGTGCTGTGACCTCACTATGTGTATTATCTCTGTAATGTGACATCACTGTGCTTATTATCTCTGTACTGTGACCTCACTATGTGGATTATCTCTGTAATGTGACATCACTGTGTTTATTATCTCTCTACTGTGACCTCACTATGTGCATTATCTCTGTACTGTGACCTCAATATGTGCATTATCTATGTACTGTGACATCACTATGTGTATTATCTCTGTAATGTGACATCACTGTGTTTATTATCTCTCTACTGTGACCTCACTATGTGCATTATCTCTGTACTGTGACATCACTATGTGTATTATCTCTGTAATGTGACATCACTGTGTTTATTATCTCTCTACTGTGACTTCACTATGTGCATAATCTATGTACTGTGACCTCACTATGTGCATTATCTCTGTGCTGTGACACCACTATGTGTATTATCTCTGTAATATGACATCACTGTGTTTATTATCCCTGTACTGTGACATCACTATGTGTATTATCTCTGTACTGTGACATCACTATGTGTATTATCCCTGTACTGTGACCTTACTATTTGCATTATCTCTATACTGTGACATCACTATGTGTATTATCTCTGTAATGTGACATCACTGTGCTTATTATCTCTACTGTGACATCACTATGTGTATTATCTCTGTAATGTGACTTCACTGTGTTTATTTTCTCTGCACTGTGACCTCACTATGTGCATTATCTATGTACTGTGACCTCACTATGTGCATTATCTATGTCCTGTGACCTCACTATGTGTATTATCTATGTAATGTAACATCACTGTATTTATTATCTCTGTAATGTGACATCACTATGTGCATTATCTCTGTACTGTGACATCACTATGTGCATTATCTATGTACTGTGACATCACTATGTGCATTATCTATGTACTGTGACATCACTATGTGCATTATCTATGCACTGTGACATCACTATGTGTATTATCTCTGTAATGTGACATCACTGTGTTTATTATTTCTCTACTGTGACCTCACTATGTGCATTATCTCTGTACTGTGACATCACTATGTGCATTATCTATGTACTGTGACCTCACTATGTGCATTATCTATGTATTGTGACCTCACTATGTGCATTATCTCTGTACTGTGACCTCACTATGTGCATTATCTATGTACTGTGACATCACTATGTGCATTATCTCTGTACTGTGACCACACTATATGCATTATCTATGTACTGTGACCTCACTATGTGTATTATCTATGTAATGTGACATCACTATGTGCATTTTCTATGTACTGTGACATTATTCGCATTATCTCTGTACTGTGACCACACTATGTGCATTATCTATGTACTGTGACCTCACTATGTCCATTATCTCTGTACTGTGACCTCACTATGTGCATTATCTATATACTGTGACATCACTATGTGCATTATCTCTGTACTGTGACATCACTATGTGCATTATCTCTGTACTGTGACATCACTATGTGTATTATCTCTGTAATGTGACATCACTGTGTTTATTATCTCTCTACTGTGACCTCACTATGTGCATTATCTCTGTACTGTGACCTCACTATGTGCATTATCTCTGTACTCTGACCTCACTATGTGAATTATCTCTGTACTGTGACCTCACTATGTGCATTATCTATGTACTGTGACACCACTGTTTGCATTATCTCTGTACTGTGATTTCACTATGTGCATTATCTATGTACTGTGACCTCACTATGTGCATTATCTATGTACTGTGACCTCACTCTGTGCATTATCCCTGTGCTGTGACATCACTATGTGTATTATCTCTGTAATATGACATCACTGTGTTTATTATCCCTGTACTGTGACATCACTATGTGTATTATCTCTGTAATGTGACATCACTGTGTTTATTATCTCACTACTGTGACCTCACTATTTGCATTATCTCTATACTGTGACATCACTATATGTATTATCTCTGTAATGTGACATCACTGTGTTTATTATCTCTGTACTGTGACATCCCTATGTGTATTATCTTTGTAATGTGACATTACTGTGCTTATTATCTCTACTGTGACATCACTATGTGTATTATCTCTGTAATGTGACATCACTGTGTTTATTATCTCTCTACTGTGACCTCACTATTTGCATTATCTCTATACTGTGACATCACTATGTGTATTATCTCTGTAATGTGACATCACTGTGTTTATTATCTCTGTACTGTGACATCACTATGTGTATTATCTCTGTAATGTGACATTACTGTGCTTATTATCTCTACTGTGACATCAATTTGTGTATTATCTCTGTAATGTGACATCACTGTGTTTATTATCTCTCTACTATGACCTCACTATGTGCATTATCTCTGTACTGTGACCTCACTATGTGCATTATCTATGTACTGTGACACAGGGTCGGTCTGGGCTGGCGGGATACCGGGAATTTTCCCGGTGGGCCCCGCCCCCTGCTGCAGAGGAGAGGGGGAGAAGAGAACAAAAAAACAATCCTGCGGTTTTAAGGGGCACGGGCCCTTTAAAAGCGCAGGCACAGTGTATGCCGGGACGCGCGCACGCAGCGTTCATTACCTGAACCACCGCGGCGCACGTCCCAGTGAAGCAGCTGAAGCTGCGTGTCTCCCTTCGCCGGCCGGCTTATGACGTCATCGTCATGCGCCTGCTGTGAAGGAGGCGCGCAACTCAGGAGAAGGAGGACACCGCACGGGAGCGCAGGAAGGTAAGAGGTGTGTGTGTGTGTGTGTGTAATAGTCTGGACCCACTGGCTGGACACACAAGGCGGGGGCTAGCTGGACACACAAGCGGGGGCCCAGCTGGACACACAAGGGGGGGCCCAGCTGGACAGACACACAAGGGAGTAGCCTGGCTGGACACAAAAGGGGGATCCTGGCTGGACACACAGGGGGGGGGAACCCTGGCTGGACACAAGGGGCAACCCTGGCTGGACACACAAGGGGGTAGGCTGGCTGGACACACAAGGGGGGAGCCGACTGGACACAAAAGGGGGGGGTCCTGGATGGACACACAAGGGGGGAACCCTGGCTGGACACACAAGGGGGGGCCCTGGCTGTACACACAAGGGGGATCCCTGGCTAGACACACAAGGGGGGCCTAGCTGGACACACAAGGGGGGGCCCAGCTGGACACACAAGGGGGGGCCCAGCTGGACACACAAGGGGGGGCCCAGCTGGACACACAAGGGGGTAGCCAGGCTGGACACACAAGGGGGTTACCTGGCTGTACACACAAGGGGGAACCCTGGTTAGACACACAAGGGGGGCCTAGCTGGACACACAAGGGGGGGCCCGACTGGACACACAAGGGGGGGCCCAGCTGGACATACAAGGAGGGGCCCAGCTGGACACACAAGGGGGGGCCCAGCTGGACACACAAGGAGGGGCCCAGCTGGACACACAAGGGGGTAGCCTGGCTGGACACACAAGGGGGTAGCCTGTCTGGACACACAAGGGGGGGACCTTGGCTGGACACACAAGGGGGGAATCCTAGATGGACACACAAGGGGCAACCCTGGCTGGACACACAAGGGGGTAGGCTGGCTGGACACACAAGGGGGGAGCCGACTGGACACAAAAGGGGGGGGTCCTGGATGGACACACAAGGGGGGAACCCTGGCTGGACACACAAGGGGGGGCCCTGGCTGTACACACAAGGGGGATCCCTGGCTAGACACACAAGGGGGGCCTAGCTGGACACACAAGGGGGGGCCCAGCTGGACACACAAGGGGGGGCCCAGCTGGACACACAAGGGGGGGCCCAGCTGGACACACAAGGGGGTAGCCAGGCTGGACACACAAGGGGGTTACCTGGCTGTACACACAAGGGGGAACCCTGGTTAGACACACAAGGGGGGCCTAGCTGGACACACAAGGGGGGGCCCGACTGGACACACAAGGGGGGGCCCAGCTGGACATACAAGGAGGGGCCCAGCTGGACACACAAGGGGGGGCCCAGCTGGACACACAAGGAGGGGCCCAGCTGGACACACAAGGGGGTAGCCTGGCTGGACACACAAGGGGGTAGCCTGTCTGGACACACAAGGGGGGGACCTTGGCTGGACACACAAGGGGGGAATCCTAGATGGACACACAAGGGAGAACCCTGGCTGGACACACAAGGGGGGAACCCTGGCTGGACACACGAGGGGGGAACCCTGGCTGGACACATGAGGGGGGGCAAGCTGGACACACGAGAGGGGAGCCCTGGCTGGACACGCAAGGGGGTCCCTGGCTGGACACGCAAGGGGGAACCCTGGCTGGACGCGCAAGGGAGGCTCGGCTGGACACACAAGGGGGGGCCCTGGCTGGACACACAAGGGGGAGCCCTGGATGGACACACAAGGGGGGGCCCTGGCTGGACACACAAGGGGGAACCCTGGCTGGACCCAGGCAAAAGGGGTGGGCAGGATGGGTAAATGGGGGGGCAGCCTGGACACATGGAGGCCAGGATGGATATATGGGGGCCAGGATGGATATATGGGGGGGCAGGCTGAACACATGGAGGCCAGGATGGATATATGAGGGGGACAGGCTGGACCCATGGGGGGCTAGGATGGATATGTGGGGGGGCTGGCTCGATACACATGGGCTAACATAAATATATGGAGGGGCACGCTGGATATATAGGGGGTGCCAGGATGGATATATGCAGGGGGTAAGGGCAGTATGGATATATGAGGGGGGAGGCTGGACACATGGAGGCCAGGATGGATATGTAGAGGGCTGGCTGGACACATGGAAGATATATGGGGGGGGGGATATATGAGGGCGCAGGCTGGAAGCATGGAGGCAAGGATGGATATGTGGGGGGGGCTAGGATGGGTATATGGGAGGGGGCAGGCTCGATACACGTGTGCTAGGATCAATATATGGAGGGGTCACACTAGACAAATGGGGGCCAGAAGGGACAAATGGGGGTGCCTGGCTAGACAAGGGACTTAATTACTGTTTGGGGGCCAGATTGAGGAACATACTTTATTAGTTTATGGTGACCAGTGGGGAACATTATTACTTTAGATTCCAATTATTATTATTACATTATTACTTCTGTAATATAATTTACTTTTTAGGAAATTGTTTTCCATGGGATGGGACAAAAGAGGGGTCCTGTTATTGTGCAGGACGGCACTATGTTGCTTTTTTTCCTCAACTGGTGTAGTGTAGAAGTCGGGGGGGAAAAGTGGGAATATTCTCTAGAAGAGATCAGTTATCGATAACTGTGTGTTATTTTCTGCAGAGATGATTCCTGGCTGGAAGAAGTGATGGCCGTCTGTGCCAGATGAAGAAGAAAAGCGAAGATGAAGGACTTCACCTAGAGACATCACTGGTGAGTCAGTGTATTGCATGTACACTTAGGCTGAGTTCACACGATGCGTTTTTAATGCGTTTCCGCGGCGTTTTTGCAGGTGCAGAAACGCAGCGGAAACGCATTAAAAACGCATGGTAGAAGGGCAGCAATGTTCCCCAATTGAAATCCGCATGTGCTGTGCCCATGATGTGGATTTTTCCGCAGCGTAAACGCTGCGCTCAAAAATCCGCAGCATGTCAATTAATTTTGCGGAAACGCTGCTTTCTTGCCGCCATTGACTAGCATTAGACCGCATGGAACCTGCATCACTGTATATGTTGATGCGCATTCCGTGCGGTCTAATGTGCGGATGGTACCCGGGTGTGGAGGAGAGGACTCTCATCCAGACCCAGGTACCATTAAAAAAAAAAGAATAAAATAAAAAATATATATATACTCACCTTCTGACGGCCCGTGCAGCGCTCCTGCTTGGTTCCCGGCAGGACCTTCGCTGACGTCAGAGTCATGTGACGGGTCACGTGACGCTGACGTCGGCAGGTCCTAAAGTCTTCACTGCCGGCAGCCGGGACCGAGCGAAGCCGGACACCGGGGGCCATCAGAGGGTAAAGTATAGATTTATTTTTTATTTTTTGACATTCACACACTATATAAATCCATGCTGGTTGCATGGATTTATATAGTGTGAAGTTGACAAGCACTTTCCAAGTGATGCTAAAATCGCTTGGGAAGCGCTTGTCAACCCGCATGCGGAAATGAAAATGAAGAACGCTTCACATCCGCATGTCCCTGGCAGGAAAACGCATGTACAATCCGCATGTACAATCCGCATGTTCAATATGCATGTACAATCCGCATGTACAATCCGCATGTTCAATACGCATGTACAATCCGCATGTACAATCCGCATGTACAATACGCATGTACAATCCGCATGCGTTTTTTCCTGCCAGGGAGATGCAGAAATGCTCTGGAAAAAATCCTGAGCATTTCTGCATCGTGTGCACATACCCTAACACTACACACGTGGTCAAAATTGTTGGTACCCCTCGTTTAATGAAAGAAAAACCCACAATGGCCACAGAAATAACTTGAATCTGATAAATTACAATTTTTTGAAAATGAACAAATGACAGTCAGACATTGCTTTTCTGCTTCCACAGAATTTTAAAAAAAATTAACCTCATGAAATCGGCCCGGACAGAAATGATGGTTCTTCTTCTTCTTAACTTAATATTTTGTTGAACAACCTTTTGAGGCAATCACTGCAATCAGACGATTCCTGTAACTGTCAATGAGACTCCTGCACCTCTCGACAGGTATTTTGGCCACTCCTCATGAGCAAACTGCTCCAGTTGTCTCGTGGTTGAAGGATGCCTTTTCCAGACGGCATGTTTCAGCTCTTTCCAAAGATGCTCCATAGGATTTAGGTCAGGGCTCATAGAAGGCCACTTCAGAATAGTCCAATGTTTTCCTCTTAGCCATTCTTGGGTGTTTTTAGCTGTGTGTTTTGGGTCATTATCCTGTTGCAAGACCCATGACCTGCGACTGAGACCAAGCTTTCTGACACTGGGCAGCACATTTCTCTCTAGAATCCCTTGATAGTCTTGAGATTTCATTGTATCCTGCACAGATTCAAGACACCCTGTGCCAGATGCAGCAAAGCAGCCCCAGAACATAACAGAGCCTCCCCCATGTTTCACAGTAGGGACAGTGTTCTTTTCTTGATATGCTTCATTTTTCCGTCTGTGAACATAGAGCTGATGTGCCTTGCCAAAAACTTCCATTTGTGTCTCATCTGTCCATAGTACATTCTCCCAGAAGCTTTGTGGCTTGTCAACATGTAGTTTGGCAAATTCCAGTCTGGCTTCTTTATTATTTTTTTTTTCAACAATGGTGTTCTCCTTGGTCGTCTTCCATGAAGTTCACTTTGGATCAAACAACGGTGGATAGTACGATCTGACACTGATGTTCCTTGAGCTTGAAGTTCACCTTTAATCTCTTTAGAAGTTTTCCTGGACTCTTTTGTTACCATTCATATTATTCGTCTCTTTGATTAGTCATCAATTTTCCTCTTGCGGCCACGTCCAGGGAGGTTGGCTACAGTCCCATGGATCTTAAATTTCTGAATAATATGTGCACCTGTAGTCACAGGAACATCAATCTGCTTGGAGATGGTCTTATAACCTTTACCTTTTAACATGCTTGTCTATAATTTTCTTTCTGATCTCCTGAGACAACTCTTTCCTTTGCTTCCTCTGGTCCATGTTGAGTGTGTACACACCATGTCATCAAACAACACAGTGAGTATCTGTAGCCCTATATACAGGCCCACTGACTGATTACAAGATTGTAGACACCTGTGATGCTAATTAGTGGACACAACTTGATTTAACATGTCCCTTTTGTTACATTATTTTCAGGGGTACCATCATTTCTGTCCAGGTCTATTTCATGAGTTTATTTTTTTTAAAAATTCAGTGGAAGCAGAAAAGCAATGTCTGACTTTCATTTGTTCATTTTCATAGATTTTTAATTTATTATTACTTTTGTCAGATTCAAGTTATTTCTGTGACCATTGTGTGTTTTTCTTTCATTAAACGAGGGGTACCAACAATTCTGACCACGTGTGTATATAGTATATACAGAACTCCTGTGTATGTCACTGGTGATCACTGTATTACGTATTCGCTATATACAGAGCTTCTGTGTATAATGTCACTGGTGACCACTGTATTACCTGTACACTATATACAGAGCTCCAGTGTATAATGTCACTGGTGATCAATGTATTACCTGTACACTGACACTATATACAGAGCTCCTGTGTATAATGTCACTGGTGATCCCTGTATTACCTGTACACTATACACTATATACAGAGCTACTGTGTATAACGTCACTGGTGATCACTGTATTACCTGTACACTATATACAGAGCTCCTGTGTATAATGTCACTGGTGACCACTGTATTACCTGTACACTATATACAGAGCTCCTGTGTATAATATCACTGATGACCACTGTATTACCTGTGCACTATATACAGAGCTCCTGTGTATAATGTCACTGGTGACCACTGTATTACCTGTACACTATATACAGAGCTCCTGTGTATAATGTCACTGGTGATCACTGCATTACCTGTACACTATACACTATGTACAGAGCTCCTGTGTATAATGTCACTGGTGACCACTGTAATACCTGTACACTATATACAGAGCTCCAGTGTATAATGTCACTGGTGATCACTGTATTACCTGTGCACTGACACTATATACAGAGCTCCTGTGTATAATGTCACTGGTGAACCCTGTATTACCTGTACACTGACACTATATACAGAGCTCCAGTGTATAATGTCACTGGTGATCACTGTATTACCTGTACACTATATACCGAGCTCCTGTGTATAATGTCACTGGTGATCCCTGTATTACCTGTACACTGACACTATATACAGAGCTCCTGTGTATAATGTCGCTGGTGGTAATAACAGTGTTGTTAGTATTGTGGTTTGTATTCATGATCAGTATTGTAGTATTTGGTCACTTTGGGGTGGTAATATGTGGTCTGGTCATGGTGTGGCCGTATTTGTTCCTTGTATGTGGTATTATTCGGTCACTATGTGGTGGTAATATGTGATCTAGTCATGGTCTGGCGATATTTGTCCCTTTTGTATGTGGTATTATTGGTGTTGATATAGTGGACTGTGTTGTGTATGGCGGTCATTTTGTTCTTGCTGATATTAACTAGGAAAAGATTTTTTTCCATTAGGCCACAGCCCCACCATTAGTATTTGGTTAGTATTTTTTCTCAGGAGTCGCTGCCAAAACCAGGAGTGGGTGATAAATGCAGAATTGGTGACTTGTTTCTATTATACCTTTTCTCTGATTGTTCCTCACCTGGTTTTAGCTCCCACTCCTGAGAAAAAATACTGACCCAATACTGATAGTGGGGCCGTGGCTTTAGAGATTAAATACTTGGACCAGAGCGGCAGAGATGCACTTACAGGGGTTCTCCGGTGAAAACAAGTAATCACTTCTCCACAGGATCAGTGATAATATTGATTGGTGGGGGTCTGACTGCTGGCACAGAATCGGCAGAATGTGGAGCTTTTCTCCCCATTAGACTGGAGCGGCATGTGAGATGCGACCACTGATCCATTCATTCCCTCAGTGACTGTGAGCGCTGCTCTTTTTTGGAAGCCCCAAAGAGAATGAATAGAGCTGCGGTCAGACGTCCCACCTGCCGCTGCATTTTAAAATGGGGATAAGTGTCCTGTCAGGGATGAAACTTCCCCATTCTTCCGATAGGTGCGTTTTCCAATGTTCGGACCCAAACGATCAATAAGTGATCACCGATCCTGTAGAGCCCATGGATCGGTGATAACTTGTTTTAACCAAAGAAGCCCTTTAAAGCAAACTACCGTAATCGTTCATCCCAGTTAGTGTCGCACAGTAGATGTGCAGGAGCCGCCAGTCAATGCTCCACTATAACAGGGAGAGCGGATAACAGATATTTGCATATGGCTGTAGGTGGCCCCTAGAGTCATTCTACCTGTGAGCCCCAGACACCCCAGTCCGACCCTGCTGTGACCTCACTATGTGCATTATCTATGTACTGTGACCTCACTATGTGCATTATCTATGTACTGTGACCTAACTATGTGCATTATCTATGTACTGTGACATCACTATGTGTATTATCTCTGTACTGTGACATCACTATGTGCATTATCTATGTACTGTGACCTAACTATGTGCATTATCTATGTACTGTGACATCACTATGTGTATTATCTCTGTACTGTGACCTTACTATGTGCGTTATCTATGTACCGTGACATCACTATGTGTATTATCTCTGTAATGTGACCTTACTATGTGCATTATCTATGTACTCTGACCTCACTATGTGTATTATCTCTGTAATGTGACATCATTGTGTTTATTATCTCTCTACTGTGACCTCACTATGTGCATTATCTATGTACTGTGACCTCACTATGTGCATTATCTCTGTACTGTGACCTCACTATGTGCATTATCTCTGTACTGTGACCTCACTATGTGTATTATCTATGTACTGTGACATCACTATGTGTATTATCTCTGTAATGTGACATCATTGTGTTTATTATCTCTCTACTGTGACCTCACTATGTGCATTATCTATGTACTGTGACCTCACTATGTGCATTATCTCTGTACTGTGACCTCACTATGTGCATTATCTCTGTACTGTGACCTCACTATGTGCATTATCTATGTACTCTGACCTCACTATGTGAATTATCTATGTAATGTGACATCACTATGTGCATTATCTATGTACTGTGACCTCACTATGTGCATTATCTCTGTACTCTGACCTCACTATGTGAATTATCTATGTAATGTGACCTCACTATGTGTATTATCTCTCTAATGTGACATCACTGTGTTTATTATCTCTGTAATGTGACATTACTATGTGCATTATCTCTGTACTGTGACCTCACTATGTGCATTATCTATGTACTGTGGCATCACTATGTGCATTATCTCTGTACTGTGACCTCACTATGTGCGTTATCTATTTACTGTGACCTCACTATGTGCATTATCTATGTACTGTGACATCACTATGTGTATTATCTCTGTAATGTGACATCACTGTGTTTATTATCTCTCTACTGTGACCTCATTATGTCCATTATCTCTGTACTGTGACCTCACTATGTGCATTTTCTATGTATTGTGACCTCACTATGTGCATTATCTATGTACTGTGACATCACTATGTGCATTATCTCTGTGCTATGACATTACTATGTGTATTATCTCTGTATTGTGACATCACTGTGTTTATTATCTCTGTACTGTGACCTCACTATGTGTATTATCTCTGTACTGTGACATCACTATGTGTATTATCTCTGTAATGTGACATCACTGTGTTTATTATCCCTGTACTGTAACATCACTATGTGCATTATCTCTGTGCTGTGACCTCACTATTTGCGTTATCTATGTACTTTGACCTCACTATGTGCATTATCTATGTACTGTGACATCACTATGTACATTATCTATGTACTGTGACATCACTATGTGCATTATCTCTGTAATGTGACATCACTGTGTTTATTATCTCTCTACTGTGACCTCACTATGTGCATTATCTCTAATGGGACATCACTGTGTTTATTATCTCTCTACTGTGACCTCACTATGTGCATTATCTATGTACTGTGACCTCACTATGTGCATTATCTCTGTACTGTGACCTCACTATGTGCATTATCTCTGTACTGTGACCTCACTATGTGCATTATCTATGTACTCTGACCTCACTATGTGAATTATCTATGTAATGTGACATCACTATGTGCATTATCTATGTACTGTGACCTCACTATGTGCATTATCTCTGTACTCTGACCTCACTATGTGAATTATCTATGTAATGTGACCTCACTATGTGTATTATCTCTGTAATGTGACATCACTGTGTTTATTATCTCTCTACTGTGACCTCATTATGTCCATTATCTCTGTACTGTGACCTCACTATGTGCATTTTCTATGTATTGTGACCTCACTATGTGCATTATCTATGTACTGTGACATCACTATGTGCATTATCTCTGTGCTATGACATTACTATGTGTATTATCTCTGTATTGTGACATCACTGTGTTTATTATCTCTGTACTGTGACCTCACTATGTGTATTATCTCTGTACTGTGACATCACTATGTGTATTATCTCTGTAATGTGACATCACTGTGTTTATTATCCCTGTACTGTAACATCACTATGTGCAATATCTCTGTGCTGTGACCTCACTATGTACATTATCTATGTACTGTGACATCACTATGTACATTATCTATGTACTGTGACATCACTATGTGCATTATCTCTGTAATGTGACATCACTGTGTTTATTATCTCTCTACTGTGACCTCACTATGTGCATTATCTATGTACTGTGACCTCACTATGTGCATTATCTATGTACTGTGACATCACTATGTACATTATCTATGTACTGTGACATCACTATGTGCATTATCTCTGTAATGTGACATCACTGTGTTTATTATCTCTCTACTGTGACCTCACTATGTGCATTATCTATGTACTGTGACCTCACTATGTGCATTATCTCTTTACTGTGACCTCACTATGTGCATTATCTCTTTACTGTGACCTCACTATGTGCATTATTTCTTTACTGTGACCTCACTATGTGCATTATCTCTTTACTGTGACCTCACTATGTACATTATCTATGTACTGTGACCTCACTATGTGCATTATCTCTAATGGGACATCACTGTGTTTATTATCTCTCTACTGTGACCTCACTATGTGCATTATCTATGTACTGTGACCTCACTATGTGCATTATCTCTTTACTGTGACCTCACTATGTGCATTATCTCTGTACTGTGACCTCACTATGTGCATTATCTCTGTAATGTGACATCACTGTGTTTATTATCTCTCTACTGTGACCTCACTATGTGCATTATCTATGTACTGTGACCTCACTATGTGCATTATCTCTGTACTGTGACCTCACTATGTGCATTATCTCTGTACTGTGACCTCACTATGTGCATTATCTCTGTACTCTGACCTCATTATGTGAATTATCTATGTAATGTGACCTCACTATGTGTATTATCTCTCTAATGTGACATCACTGTGTTTATTATCTCTGTAATGTGACATCACTATGTGCATTATCTCTGTACTGTGACCTCACTATGTGCATTATCTATGTACTGTGACCTCACTATGTGCATTATCTATGTACTGTGGCATCACTATGTGCATTATCTCTGTACTGTGACCTCACTATGTGCGTTATCTATGTACTGTGACCTCACTATGTGCATTATCTATGTACTGTGACATCACTATGTGCATTATCTATGTACTGTGACATCACTATGTGTATTATCTCTGTAATGTGACATCACTGTGTTTATTATCTCTCTACTGTGACCTCATTATGTCCATTATCTCTGTACTGTGACCTCACTATGTGCATTATCTATGTATTGTGACCTCACTATGTGCATTATCTATGTACTGTGACATCACTATGTGCATTATCTCTGTGCTGTGACATTACTATGTGTATTATCTCTGTAATGTGACATCACTGTGTTTATTATCTCTGTACTGTGACCTCACTATGTGTATTATCTCTGTACTGTGACATCACTATGTGTATTATCTCTGTAATGTGACATCACTGTGTTTATTATCCCTGTACTGTAACATCACTATGTGTATTATCTCTGTAATGTGACATCACTGTGTTTATTATCTCTCTACTGTGACCTCACTATTTGCATTATCTCTAAACTGTGACATCACTGTTTATTATCTATGTAATGTGACTTCACTGTGTTTATTTTCTCTCAACTGTGACCTCACTATGTGCATTATCTCTGTACTGTGACCTCACTATGTGCATTATCTATGTACTGTGACCTCACTATGTGCATTATCTATGTATTGTGACCTCACTATGTGCATTATCTATGTCCTGTGACCTCACTATGTGCATTATCTCTGTACTGTGACATCACTATATGTATTATCTCTGTAACGTGACATCACTGTATTTATTATCTCTGTAATGTGACATCACTATGTGCATTATCTCTGTACTGTGACCTCACTATGTGCATTATCTATGTACTGTGACCTCACTATATGCATTATCTATGTCCTGTGACCTCACTATGTGCATTATCTCTGTACTGTGACATCACTGTATTTATTATCTCTGTAATGTGATATCACTATGTGCATTATCTCTGTACTGTGACATCACTATGTGCATTATCTATGTACTGTGACATCACTATGTGCATTATCTATGTACTGTGACCTCACTATGTGCATTATCTATGTACTGTGACCTCACTATGTGCATTATCTATGTACTGTGACATCACTATGTGCATTATCTATGTACTGTGACATCACTATGTGTATTATCTCTGTAATGTGACATCACTGTGTTTATTATCTCTCTACTGTGACCTCACTAGGTGCATTATCTCTGTAATGTGACCTCACTATGTGCATTATCTATGTACTGTGACCTTACTATGTGCATTATCTATGTACTGTGACCTCACTATGTGCATTATCTCGGTACTGTGACATCACTATGTGCATTATCTCTGTACTGTGACCTCACTATGTGCATTATCTCTGTACTGTGATCTCACTATGTGCATTATCTATGTACTGTGACATCAATATGTGCATTATCTCTGTACTGTGACATCACTATGTGCATTATCTCTGTACTCTGACCTCACTATGTGCATAATCTATGTACTGTGACCTCACTATGTGTATTATCTCTGTAATGTGACATCACTGTGTTTATTATCTCTGTACTGTGACCTCACTATGTGCATTATCTATGTAATGTGACCTCACTATGTGTATTATCTCTGTACTGTGACCTCTCTATGTGCATTATCTATGTACTGTGACATCACTATGTGCATTATCTCTGTACTGTGACCATACTATGTGCATTATCTATGTACTGTGACCTCACTATGTGGATTATCTATGTACTGTGACATCACTATGTGCATTATCTATGTACTGTGACATCATTATGCGCATTATCTTTGTACTGTGACCACACTATGTGCATTATCTATGTACTGTGACCTCACTATGTCCATTATCTCTGTACTGTGACCTCACTATGTGCATTATCTATGTACTGTGACATCACTATGTGCATTATCTCTGTACTGTGACATCACTATGTGCATTATCTCTGTACTGTGACATCACTGTGTGTAGTGCCGGCGTCCCTGCCCTCTGCTAGGCAGGGACGCTGTTCCCCTCACCGCTCTGCTCCGTGCCCGGCGTCCCTTTCCCGCTCTGCTGGCAGCGCGCGCTCCTTCCCGGCCGCTGTGCTTAGGGCGCGCGCGCGCGCCCTCCCTCCCTCTTAAAGGGGCCGCGCGCGCCGTCCTAAGGAGTACCCGGCCAATGGCCGGAGGACTTTACCATATATAAGGCACCTCCTCCAAAATGGAGGTGCCCGAGCAATGTTGTTGCACCGTTCTACTCTGCTTCAGCCCTCAGGTCCCGTTGCCAGTTACCTGCCAGTTACCTGCCAGATTCCTGCCAGCTTGCTGTCCTAATCCTGCCTGATTTCCTGTTACCTGCCTGCCTGCCTGAGGTCCGACGGTCTGCCTTACAACTCTGGTCAGTCTGTCTAAGGACCAACTTGCCCGCTCACCTGGGAGCGCACATCAGCTACCTGCCTGCTTGCCTGAGGTCCGACGGTCTGCCTTAGAACTCCGGTCAGTCTGTCTATGGACCAGCTTGCCCGCTCACCTGGGAGCGCTTCTCCGCTACCTGCCTGCTTGCCTGCCCGGAGGCTCCGCTGTCACGTGCTGTGACCACCAGCTATTCCAGACTCTTGCCCGCTCACCTGGGAGCGCTTCTCCGCTACCTGCCTGCTTGCCTGCCTGGAGGCTCCGCTGTCACGTGCTGTGACCACCAGCTATTCCAGACTCTTGCCCGCTCACCTGGGAGCGCTTCTCCGCTACCTGCCTGCTTGCCTACCTGGAGGCTCCGCCGTCACGTGCTGTGACCACCTGCTATTCCAGAGACTCTCGCTTGCTCACCTGGGAGCACACATCCTCCATCTGCCTTGCTAGCCTACCTGGAGGTTCAGCCATCACAGGTCGTACCTACCCTTTACCTAGAGACTGCCCCGGTCACTTGCCGTGACCTCCAGCCCGTTCTTCCAGAGACTGCCCCGGTCACTTGCCGTGACCTCCAGCCCGTTCTTCCAGAGACTGCCCTGATCACTTGCCGTGACCTCCTGCCCGTACACCCAGAGACTGTCCCGGTCACCTGCTGTGACTGCCTGCCTGGTCGCCACCCGCTCCCTTACAAGGACCGCTCCCTTGTATAGTAGCCCAGAGGTTCCGCCTCCCAGACCCGTTACAGTTTGCTCGGGCCATGGAACCCGGTGGCACCCAAGCTCCCTCGCTCTCGGACCTGTGTCATGAACTGTCCCGTCAAAGGTCCCAACAGGAGTCCATCCTGGGTCACCTGCGGAATGTCAATACTCGCCTGGACACTCTGACTGTTCCACCAACAACCTCCGCCAGTGCCATGTCTCGCAATCCGGCAGCTCCGCTGTCCACTAACACCATGATATCCTACCCCGGACCTCGGCTTTCTGCACCTCCTCGCTTCGGAGGCGACTCAGCCCAGGCTCGGGGCTTCATAAATCAGTGCACCCTGCACTTTGAACTATTGTCCCACCAGTTTAACTCCGACCGAGCCAAAATTGCATTCATCATGTCCCATCTCACCGGGGAGGCCCTGGCCTGGCTAAATCCTCTATGGGAGAGAGGAGACCCCCTGGTGTCCAACTTGCCTGCTTTTCTCACGGCTTTCCGGAAAGTCTTCGACGAACCTGGACGGAAGACCTCATCCGCATCATCGTTGCTACGCCTCCGTCAGGAAAGTCTCACCGTGGGCCAATATGCCATACGGTTCCGTACCCTTGCCTCGGAGCTGGCCTGGGATAACGACGCTCTGGTTTCCGTCTTCTGGGAGGGTCTGTCCGGCCGTATTAAAGATGAACTTGCCGGTCGGGACATTCCTACCACTCTCGATGACTTAATAACTCTTGCCACCCGGATTGACCTACGGTTCCAGGAGCGTGCCAGAGAGGTCACCCGTGAGAGGAGGTTACCACGTCTAGCTCCTACTTTTCAGAAACCCGTCACTCCTTCTGTCTCTAACCAGTTACACCCTCCTGAGCCTATGCAGGTCGACCAGACCAAGATGGTCAAGACCCGTCAGGACTTACGCCGTGCCGAGGGGACCTGCTTCTACTGTGGCAGTAAGGAGCACCGGATCCGTGCCTGCCCGGAGAGGTCGGGAAACGCCTGTGTCTAGGTTCGCTCAGAGAGGTCCACCTAGACAAGAATAAATCCTCTCCATCCCTGCTGTTGTCAGTTTCAATCGTCTACGGGGAGAACCGTTATTTCGAACTAGCCCAACTGGACTCTGGAGCAGCCGGGAATCTTATTTCACAGTCCCTGGTAGAGAAATACCGCATCCCCACCAAACCTCTGGCTGTACCCTTGTCTGTTGCTGCCGTGGATGGGGGGCTCTTACCACGCCCCATCCAACTCATCACCGAATCCATTACTCTGCAGGTGGGAATGCTGCATTCTGAAAGTATCTCCTTCCATGTTCTGCCTGGACTCTCTCACGCCCTCTTGCTAGGCCTACCTTGGCTCCAGAAACATGCACCCGTTCTTGACTGGCAGACCGGAGAAGTTCTTCGCTGGGGACAGGGCTGCCATAAGACCTGTCTGGTTCCCGTTCATCCCGTCCGTCCTTCTCCTACCCCAGCTAATCTACCTGGACTTCCGATTCCTTATTGGTCTTATGCTGATGTCTTTAATAAAAAGGAGGCAGAGACACTACCCCCTCATAGACCATACGACTGCCCTATCGACCTGTTACCTGGTACTTCTCCTCCCCGTGGGCGTATTTATCCATTATCCGCTGCTGAGACCCGGTCGATGTCCGAATATATTGAGGAGAATCTGGCCAGGGGATTCATCCGGAAATCTACCTCCCCGGCGGGAGCAGGCTTTTTTTTTCGTCAAAAAGAAGGACGGCTCTCTCCGTCCCTGTATAGACTATAGAGGCCTTAACCAGATCACGGTGAAGAATAAGTACCCCCTTCCGCTCATTCCGGAGTTATTTGATCGTCTGAGGGGGGCTAGAATCTTCACCAAACTGGACCTCCGTGGGGCGTACAACCTGGTTCGTATCCGTCAGGGGGATGAATGGAAGACGGCATTCAACACCCGGGACGGCCACTATGAATATCTGGTAATGCCCTTTGGCCTCTGTAAAGCTCCTGCCGTCTTTCAAGAGTTGGTCAATGACATCTTCCGGGACCTTCTCTACTCCTGCGTAGTGGTGTACCTGGACGACATCTTGGTCTTCTCTCCGGATCTCCAGACTCACCGGAGGGATGTTCGTCAGGTCCTGCTCAGGCTCAGGCAGAACCATCTCTACGCTAAATATGAGAAGTGCCTCTTTGAGCAGACCTCGCTTCCGTTTCTGGGCTACATTATCTCTCAGACCGGCCTACAAATGGATCCTGAGAAACTGTCTGCCATCGAGAAATGGCCCCGACCAGAGAGGTTGAAGGCTATTCAACGGTTCCTGGACTTCGCCAACTATTACCGCCTCTTCATCCCGCACTTCTCTTCCCGGACTGCCCCAATTTCCGCGCTCACCCGTAAGGGTACTAATCCCAAAGAGTGGCCGCCCGAAGCAGAGGAGGCCTTTCTTTCCCAAAAACAGGCCTTCTCTTCCGCCCCGGTGCTGCATCGCCCGGACGGCAACAAGCAGTTCTTCCTGGAAGTTGACGCCTCCTCCTCTGGAGCCGGAGCGGTACTTACTCAAAAATCATCTTCCGGGAGAATGGTAACTTGTGGCTTCTTCTCCAAACTCTTCTCCTCTTCTGAGCGCAACTATTCCATAGGAGACCGAGAGTTATTGGCCATCAAGCTGGCGTTGGAGGAGTGGCGTTACCTACTCGAGGAAGCTCTTCATCCGGTAATAATTTACACTGACCACAAGAACTTGGCTTACCTCCAGCATGCCCAGAGACTTAACCCGCGCCAAGCCCGGTGGTCCTTGTTTTTTGCTCGCTTTGATTTTGTTCTTCATTTTCGCCCGGCTGACAAAAACGTCAAAGCAGACGCCTTGTCCCGATCCTTTCTGGTGTCCGATCTCGAGGAAGAACCTAAACATATCATCGATCCCGCCAGAGTAATGCAGGTGGCTCCCATGAGTCTAAATCGTCTCCTTCCCAGTAAGACGTTTGTTTCAGTACCTGATCGGGAGAAGATCCTACACTGGGGCCATTCGTCTAAACTAGCTGGCCACGCCGGTCAGAAAAAGACCCTCCAGCTTATTGCCCGGCACTATTGGTGGCCTACCCTGCACAAGGACATAATAGACTTTGTTTCTGCCTGTGTGTCCTGCGCCCGCAACAAAGTCCCGAGACATCTGCCAGCCGGACGCCTCCTTCCGCTTCCTGTACCTGCTGCCCCCTGGCAGCAGATAGCAATGGACTTTATAACTGATCTCCCCGTCTCTGCCGGTTGTACGGTCATTTGGGTGGTCGCTGACCGCTTTTCCAAGATGGCTCACTTTATTCCCCTGCCAGGCCTTCCGTCTGCACCCGAGCTGGCTAAAGACTTTATCCGCCACATCTTCCGTCTTCATGGCCTGCCCCTCCACATCGTGTCGGATCGTGGGGTACAGTTCACCTCACGTTTCTGGAGAGCCACTTGTAAACTACTAGACGTCACCCTGGACTTCTCTTCCGCTTACCACCCACAGTCCAATGGTCAAGTGGAGCGGATCAATCAGAACCTGACCAGTTACCTCCGGCACTTCGTTAATGCCCACCATTCTGACTGGGTGGATCTCCTACCATGGGCCGAGTTCTCTTATAATAATCACGAGAGCGAATCCTCCTCCAAATCCCCGTTTTTTGTAGTCTTTGGTCAGCATCCTCGGATTCCTTTTCCTGTCTCCACCTCTGTGGACAACCCGGCTGCGGAATCTCTCGTTAGCAAATTTTCCTCCATATGGGAGAGCACCCGGTCCGCACTCCTTCTGTCATCCGAGCGTATGAAAAGACACGCTGACAAAAAACGCCTGGATCCTCCACAATTTCGTCCAGGAGATAAAGTCTGGCTCTCATCTAAATATGTTCGACTCAAGATACCTTCTTACAAGTTAGGGCCTCGGTTCATCGGTCCTCTGGAGGTCATCAGTCAGATCAACCCGGTGGCCTATAAATTGAAACTCCCGGCCAACTTACGGATCCCTAACTCCTTCCATGTATCTCTCCTCAAACCCGTGGTGCTTAACTCTTTTTCCAAGTCTACAGGTACGCCTCCTGCTCCGGTTTCTGCTGAGGACGAGTTTGAGGTAGAGAACATTCTTGCCACCAAAAGGGTAAGAGGAAAGACCTTTTTTCTGGTAGATTGGAAGGGGTTTGGTCCTGAGGAGAGAACGTGGGAGCCCCGGGAGAACATCCATGCCCCTCTCATCCTAGCTAAATTTCTATCTGGCCTAAAAAAGGGGGGGCCTAAAGGGGAGGGTAATGTAGTGCCGGCGTCCCTTCCCACTGCTAGGCAGGGACGCTGTTCCCCTCACCGCTCTGCTCCATGCCCGGCGTCCCTCTCCCGCTCTGCTGGCAGTGCGCGCTCCTTCCCGGCCACTGTGCTTAGGGCGCGCACGCGCGCCCTCCCTCCCTCTTAAAGGGGCCGCGCGTGCCGTCCTAAGGAGTCCCCGGCCAATGGCCGGAGGACTTTACCATATATAAGGCACCTCCTCCAAAATGGAGGTGCCCGAGCAATGTTGTTGCACCGTTCTACTCTGCTTCAGCCCTCAGGTCCCGTTGCCAGCTACCTGCCAGTTACCTGCCAGATTCCTGCCAGCTTGCTGTCCTAATCCTGCCTGATTTCCTGTTACCTGCCTGCCTGCCTGAGGTCCGACGGTCTGCCTTACAACTCCGGTCAGTCTGTCTAAGGACCAACTTGCCCGCTCACCTGGGAGCGCACATCAGCTACCTGCCTGCTTGCCTGAGGTCCGACGGTCTGCCTTAGAACTCCGGTCAGTCTGTCTATGGACCAGCTTGCCCGCTCACCTGGGAGCGCTTCTCCGCTACCTGCCTGCTTGCCTGCCCGGAGGCTCCGCTGTCACGTGCTGTGACCACCAGCTATTCCAGACTCTTGCCCGCTCACCTGGGAGCGCTTCTCCGCTACCTGCCTGCTTGCCTACCTGGAGGCTCCGCCGTCACGTGCTGTGACCACCTGCTATTCCAGAGACTCTCGCTTGCTCACCTGGGAGCACACATCCTCCATCTGCCTTGCTAGCCTACCTGGAGGTTCAGCCATCACAGGTCGTACCTACCCTTTACCTAGAGACTGCCCCGGTCACTTGCCGTGACCTCCAGCCCGTTCTTCCAGAGACTGCCCCGGTCACTTGCCGTGACCTCCAGCCCGTTCTTCCAGAGACTGCCCTGATCACTTGCCGTGACCTCCTGCCCGTACACCCAGAGACTGTCCCGGTCACCTGCTGTGACTGCCTGCCTGGTCGCCACCCGCTCCCTTACAAGGACCGCTCCCTTGTATAGTAGCCCAGAGGTTCCGCCTCCCAGACCCGTTACACTGTGTTTATTATCTCTCTACTGTGACCTCACTATGTGCATTATCTATATACTGTGACCTCACTATGTGCATTATCTCTGTACTGTGACCTCACTATGTGCATTATCTCTGTACTCTGACCTCACTATGTGCATTATCTATGTACTGTGACCTCACTATGTGTATTATCTCTGTAATGTGACATCACTGTGCTTATTATCTCTGTACTGTGACCTCACTATGTGGATTATCTCTGTAATGTGACATCACTGTGTTTATTATCTCTGTACTGTGACCTCACTATGTGCATTATCTCTGTAATGTGACGTCACTATTTGCATTATCTCTGTACTGTGACTTCACTATTTGCATTATCTCTGTACTGTGACTTCACTATGCGCATTATCTATGTACTGTGACCTCACTATGTGCATTATCTCTGTGCTGTGACATCACTATGTGTATTATCTCTGTAATATGACATCACTGTGTTTATTATCCCTGTACTGTGACATCACTATGTGTATTATCTCTGTAATGTGACATCACTGTGTTTATTATCTCACTACTGTGACCTCACTATTTGCATTATCTCTATACTGTGACATCACTATTTGTATTATCTCTGTAATGTGACATCACTGTGTTTATTATCTCTGTACTGTGACATCACTATGTGTATTATCTCTGTAATGTGACATCACTGTGTTTATTTTCTCTACTGTGACATCACTATGTGTATTATCTCTGTAATGTGACATCACTATGTGTATTATCTATGTACTGTGACATCACTATGTGTATTATCTCTGTAATGTGACATCACTGTGTTTATTATCTCTACTGTGACATCAATATGTGTATTATCTCTGTAATGTGACTTCACTGTGTTTATTTTCTCTCTACTATGACCTAACTATGTGCATTATCTCTGTACTGTGACCTAACTATGTGCATTATCTCTGTACTGTGACCTCACTATGTGCATTATCTATGTACTGTGACCTCACTATGTGCATTATCTATGTCCTGTGACCTCACTATGTGCATTATCTCTGTACTGTGACATCACTATATGTATTATCTCTGTGACGTGACATCACTGTGCTTATTATCTCTGTACTGTGACATCACTGTGTTTATTCTCTCTCTACTGTGACATCACTATGTGCATTATCTCTGTTCTGTGACCTCACTATGTGCATTATCTCTGTAATGTGACATCACTGTATTTATTATCTCTGTAATGTGACATCACTATGTGCATTATCTCTGTACTGTGACATTACTATGTGTATTATCTCTCTAATGTGACATCACTGTGCTTATTATCTCTGTACTGTGACATCACTGTGTTTATTCTCTCTCTACTGTGACATCACTATGTGCATTATCTCTGTTCTGTGACCTCACTATGTGCATTATCTCTGTAATGTGACATCACTGTATTTATTATCTCTGTAATGTGACATCACTATGTGCATTATCTATGTCCTGTGACCTCACTATGTGCATTATCTCTGTACTGTGACATCACTATATGTATTATCTCTGTGACGTGACATCACTGTGCTTATTATCTCTGTACTGTGACATCACTGTGTTTATTCTCTCTCTACTGTGACATCACTATGTGCATTATCTCTGTTCTGTGACCTCACTATGTGCATTATCTCTGTAATGTGACATCACTGTATTTATTATCTCTGTAATGTGACATCACTATGTGCATTGTCTCTGTGCTGTGACCTCACTATGTGCATTATCTATGTACTGTGACCTCACTATGTGCATTATCTATGTACTGTGACCTCACTATGTGCATTATCTCTGTACTGTGTAGAGATGAGCGTTGTTCTACTCGAACTGTTCGCCAATCTCAAATTCGAGCTGTTTTGGGCGGTGTTCAAGCCGGTCGGCGAACACGAACGATTTGAGAAAAATTCGGCTGTTCGAGGTTATGTTCGATAACTGTTCGTGCACCAAAATCATAACTGGATTTTTTCTCAGTAATGATGAAAATTAATGTTAATACGCAGTTTGAGTGTACAGCGGGGTGGGGGGAGGGGCAGGAGATGGATCTCTGCAGGAATAATGAAGATCTCCATTTTCTTTTCTCTTTCCCGCATTTACAGTGGGGAGGTGCAATCTGTCAGCCTATCAGCAGCGCACGCACGGAGCGAAGTGCTTTTTTCACACAAGCAAGGGCATGTGTCATTGGCAGTGTATGTCACATGTCCTTGTCCTATAAGACCAAGCCATTTTCCCCGTCGCCACCATTTTCTCACTGCTGCAGCTGCGTGTTAGACGGCACCGCTGTTGCTGTGTGCGCTATACCTTGTTAATTTCAAGTCAATTTTCGCACAAATCTACAGATAGCTTGGGAGTAGGGAATAGTTGTGATTGCAGTCCTTTTAAGGACTAGGTTACAGCATTTCCTATGACTTTTATCAGGCAGGTCTGTGCTCTTAAATAGATAGATTGTGGGAGTAAAGACTAATTGTAATTGCAGTCCTTTTCAGGACTAGGTTACATCAGTTCCTATCAGTTTTTGCCAGGCAGGTCTGTGCCAGTGCTGTGCAAGTTTTTTTCACAGCATTTGGCTGAATCTAGCAAAGCTAATCCTTTTTGGCCTATTGCAGAGTGTGTTAGTCAGTGGAGTAGCCTATCTGTGTTGCAAGATATACCACCTGTGTATAGAATACCAATTTTTTTACTGCACCTAGTGAAGTAAAATCTTTTGGGCATAGCATCATTCTATTAGTTCATCTATACTGACCTCCATCAGGTTGCAAATTGAATATAATTTTTTTCTGCATCTAGCTCTGAAAAAATATTTGGGCTTCTAGCAGTGTGTGGGACTTGTTCTATTAGTCCATCTATACTGACCTCCATCAGGTTGTAAATTAAAAATAATTTTTATCTGCATCCAGCTCTGAAAAAATATTTGGCCTTCTAGCAGTGTGTGGGACTCATTGTATTAGGCCATCTATACTGACCTCCATCAGGTTGCAAATTAAAAATAATATTTTGTCTGCATCTAGCTCTGAAAAAATATTTGGCCTTCTAGCAGTGTGTGGGACTTTCTCTATTAGTCCATCTATACTGACCTCCATCAGGTTGCAAACTGAATATATTTTTTTTCTGCATCTACCTCTGAAAAAATATTGGGCTTCTAGCTGTGTGTGGGACTTGTTCTATTAATCCATCTATACAGACCTCCATCAGGTTGCAAACTGAATATAATTTTTTTCTGCATCTACCTCTGAAAAAATATTTGGGCTTCTAGCTGTGTGTGGGACTTGTTCTATTAGGCCATCTATACTGACCTCCATCAGGTTGCAAACTGAAAATAATTTTTTGTCTGCATCTAGCTCTGAAAAAATATTTGGCCTTCTAGCAGTGTGTGGGACTTTCTCTATTAGTCCATCTATACTGACCTCCATCAGGTTGCAAATTAAAAATAATTTTTATCTGCATCTACCTCTGAAAAAATATTTGGGCTTCTAGCTGTGTGTGGGACTTGTTCTATTAGTCCATCTATACTGACCTCCATCAGGTTGCAAACTGAATATAATTTTTTTCTGCATCTAGCTCTGAAAAAATATTTGGCCTTCTAGCAGTGTGTGGGACTTTCTCTATTAGTCCATCTATACTGACCTCCATCAGCTTGCAAATTAAAAATAATTTTTATCTGCATCCAGCTCTGAAAAAATATTTGGCCTTCTAGCAGTGTGTGGGACTTTCTCTATTAGTCCATCTATACTGACCTCCATCAGGTTGCAAACTGAATATAATTTTTTTCTGCATCTACCTCTGAAAAAATATTTGGCCTTCTAGCAGTGTGTGGGACTTTCTCTATTAGTCCATCTATACTGACCTCCATCAGGTTGCAAACTGAATATATTTTTTTTCTGCATCTACCTCTGAAAAAATATTTGGGCTTCTAGCTGTGTGTGGGACTTTCTCTATTAGTCCATCTATACTGACCTCCATCAGGTTGCAAATTGAATATAATTTTTTTCTGCATCTAACCCAGCCAATAGTTTTGGCCTAATACCACAGTTTGGCCACTCAGCTCTGCTGGGTTCCCATCCATTGTTTTTTTGTGCAAACAACTCCAGAGTTGTGAATTAGTTAACCACCAAAATGAGTGGAAAAAGGCCTGCTGCTGGTGGAAAGGGGAATAGGCGTGTTGGGAAGGGGAAAAAAGGTTGTGTCCGTGGGGTAGGTGTTAAAGCAACAGTAACATCTGCAGAAGAAAGACCATCTTCCAGCCAAACTAAAATGTCTACTTCTTTTAGCGGACAATGTGATAAGATCCCTTTCTTACGGCCACGCCAATCGCTACAAATTCCAGATGAGGCACAAAAACAGCAGGTGCTTCAACGGATATCAAGTGCTCCTTTAAGTGGGCTCTCCTCCACATCAACTTCAACATCACAAATACTCCAGTCCTCAAAGGTGTCACCCCAATCGCACTTGCTTCCTCACAGCTCCCAAATCTCCAGCTGCCCGTCTGAGTATGAGGTAGAACAGATGGTTGAGTCTGCAGAGCTGTTTACTCATACTATAGCCTGGGAATCAGAGGTCGACTCCAGCGCTTCTGTGAATCCAGACGAGGAAATGATCTGCACTGATGCCCAGAATCTTTATGAATCGGATCCAGGACCAGACGCAGAAGGTTCTGACCATAATGTAGACCCTCATTCCCAAACTGTAACTCCTGTTGGTGGAGACAATGAGGAAGACGATGATGAGACTCAAATACCTGATTGGAGCGACAACTTTAGTTTTTTGTCAGGGCAGGAACAGGTTGGCTCTGAGGACGACGGGTGTGATAACGCACAGGGTGATGATGATGAGGTTGGAGATTCCACTTACTGTCAACCCACAGTCAGCCAAGAGATGAGGTCAGCAGAGGAGGAGGAGGAGGATGCTAGTGACGACGAGGTCAGGTTGCGCCTTCCTGGACAGAGACGTAGTACTGGAAGCACGTCAACAACTGCATCCTCAAACACAACTCTGCCTCTCACCACAAGTCGTGGTGGCTCTTCAGGTCGCATGGGTGCTAAGCCTTGCATAGCCTGGGCATTTTTTCAGATCGATAAAGATGACCCAACTCGTGTTATCTGTAACATTTGTCAGCAAAAGCTAAGCAGAGGCCAAAAAATACATAGTTTGAGTACTTCATGCATGAACCGGCACATGGACATGAAGCATAAGTTGCAGTGGGAAGCTCAGTGTGCTACAATGCGGCCTAGCCGGCCGGGCCAACCACCGTCTGCCATATCTTGTGCATCCGCGGCCTCTTCATCCTCTGTGACTGGGGGGACAGCAGTCACACCTGTTTTGGGGCGCAGACCGGCCACCTCTTTACCCGCAATAGCCAGCGTGATTGGCAGGTCATCATTTTCTTTGGAGGTGGTAACACCAGCTGGTGTTGAGCGCTGTCCGACATCGATAGCACCACCTTTGGATCAAGGCAACCTAACATGTCCGCCTGCATCTTCCTCACAGACCGGCAGTTTGCCGGGGACACCCTTATCAACCCCGTCTAAGCACAATAGCCAGCCCTCGGTCCCTCAGATGTGGACAAGTAAAAGACCATTTCCTCCTAGCCATGAGAAAGCTAAGAGGTTGAATTTCACCATCTGCAAGCTCTTGGCTACAGAAATGCTGCCTTTCTGCCTGGTGGACACAGAGGATTTTCGAGACCTTATGTCTTCCGCAGTGCCCCAGTACCAGATGCCCAGTCGGCACTACTTCTCAAAGAAAGGTGTGCCTGCGCTCCACCAGCATGTCGCACACAACATCTCCGCTTCTTTGAGAAACTCTGTGTGTGACAGGGTGCATTTCACCACAGACACTTGGACGAGTAGGCATGGACAGGGGCGTTACATGTCGCTGACTGGGCACTGGGTAACTATGGTGACAGCAGGACAAGGGGCTGCTGTCCAAGTCTTGCCGTCCCCACGAGTTGTGCGTCAATCCTTTTTATGTCAAAGTTCCTCCACTGCTTCTGCCTCCTCAACCTCCTCTCGGTCTTCCACCTGCACCCAAAGCCTGTCTGGTCATGCCACAAGCTTTCTAACTGCGCAGAAGGGATCCTGCACACCTCCTTACTATGCTGGCAGTAGGGCTCAACGTCATCAGGCGGTTTTTACTTTGAAATGTCTGGGAAATGTGAGTCACACAGCTGAGGAGTTGTGGTCAGCTCTGGAGAACCAATTTCATGAATGGTTGTCTCCACTGGACCTGAAACCAGGGAAGGCCGTGTGCGACAATGCTGCAAACCTGGGTGCGGCCCTTCGCCGGGGCAATGTCACACACGTGCCTTGTATGGCTCACGTGTTGAACCTGGTTGTCCAGCAATTTTTAGCCCACTATCCCAGACTAGATGGCCTTCTGCAGAGGGCACGGTCGCTGTGTGCTCACTTCCGCCGTTCGCATCCCGCAGCTCAGCGACTTACATCTCTACAGAAGTCGTTGGGCCTGCCACTTCACCGGCTAAAATGCGATGTGCCTACCCGGTGGAATTCAACTCTGCACATGTTGCAGCGACTGTGGCAGCACCGACAAGCCCTGGTGCAATACGTTCTGACGTATAGCCTGGGCCAACGAGATCCGGAGGTGGGGCAAATCACGCTGGAGGAGTGGTCTCAGATCAGGGACCTATGCACCCTTCTGCACAGTTTTGAAATGGCGACGAAGATGTTTAGTGCTGACGATGCCATTATCAGCATGACTATTCCGGTGATTTACATGCTGGAGCACATGTTAAACAGAATTCGGAGTCAGGTGGTGGCACAAGAGGAGGTGGAGGAAGTAGAGGAGGAGGAGTTGTATGCGGAAGGGCTAACATCTGCAAGGTCCAGACGGTCGGCAGCACCAAGGCGGCAGGCATGTGAGGGTGGGGGAGATGGTTTTACCAGGGCGCATGGTAGCAGCCAAACTAGTGAGGAAGGTGCAGGAGCCCAGGAAGAAGTGGAGGACGAACTGATGGAAGACTCATCAGATGAGGGAGACCTTGATCACATTTCTGTTCTGCGAGGTTGGGGGGAGAGGACAGAGGAAGGAAGCATGATTGTTACCTCGCCACCAACACAACAGGGACTTGGTGCTCCTGGATGCGCAACACACATGAGTGCCTTCTTGCTGCACTACCTGCAACATGACCCTCGAATTGTGAGAATTAGAAATAATCCTGACTACTGGGTTGCCACACTGTTAGATCCCCGGTACAAAAGTAAATTTGCAGAAATTATTCCTGCCATAGAAAGGGATGCACGCATGCAGGAGTATCAGCAGAGACTGTTGCAGAATCTTACATGTGCTTTTCCACAAAACACCAGTGGTGCACGTAGTGAATCTCACAGTTCCAACTTGCCAACCGTGGGACCGTCAAGTGTTCAGCACTCAAACCGTAACAGAACCACAGTATCTGCTGGTAACATCAATTTTGCGGAATCATTTCACCACTTTTTTAGCCCATCCTTTGCAAGGCCACAGGAGACAAGAAGTCTGACACATAGTCAACGCCTAGAGACGATGGTACAGGAGTATCTCCAAGTAAACATTGAAGCCATGACTGTGTCACTGGACCCTTGCTCTTTTTGGGCTTCCAATCTGGATAAATGGCCAGAGCTAGCCACTTACGCCTTGGAGATCTTGTCATGCCCCGCAGCCAGCGTTCTGTCTGAACGTGTGTTCAGCGCTGCTGGTGGTGTGCTGAAAGATAAGCGCACGCGGCTCTCCACTGATAATGTAGACAGACTCACGTTCATAAAGATGAACAAATCATGGATCCGAAACGACTTTTCTACCCCTGTGTCATCCTGGGGAGAGTAAAAGCTTGATGATTGGTTAAATTCACCCTACCAACCGTTTTAAGCTTTCAAATTACTAATCATGTTTATCTGTATCTTGACTGGAAAATAATATGGGCTTTGTAGCAGTGTGCAGCACTGATCCTATTAGGCCATCTATACTAAGCTCCACCAGATTTAAAATTAATAATAATTTTTAGCTGCATCTGACGCGCCCCCTGGGCCTGTGCTGCTGCTGCTGTGCAGGGGGAATACCCGGAGCCGGATCGCTGGGGGTTGTAGTTCTCCGTGGCGGTGACCCGGTCCGTGCCCAGGGCGGTCAAACCAGTGGCAGTCTATTTGTATTGTAATAAGTGTCCGACTACGCCACCCGTGGATTGCGGTCAGTGGGGACCGCCGCTGCGCTGCCGACCGCTGAGGCTGATGTTGGTTGCGCAGCCGAGTATGGGATAACTCCCCACGGGAGGAGTATTGCCTCAGGGCAGCTAATGTGGAAGATGATGGGAGTGATGGTGTGAGGGTCCCAGTGCTAATGGTGCTGGAGCGGCAAGGAATCACAGAGACGTGTGGTGCAGTTCAGGGTCTTTACTGATGGTACAAGGCAGACCCTCCCGGGAGTACTGGCTAGTATAAGGGGCCTGGTCAGTCTGCGAGCAAGCAGGAGTTCCCCTGGCCAGGTGGAGTTGTAGGCCTCCCCGTTAATCTGCACTCTTCCTGGCTACCTTGCTATCAGCGGTTACAAGTAGCCCACGTCCCTGAGTATACCGTGTGGTGCTCACCCGTATGGCTGGTGACTTGGGGCCTTCTGTTAGCCTCCGCTCCTGGATGGCGGCGCTGGTCCCTTCTCTGTGACTGAGCCTCCGGGCTTCTATGGCCAGAGGACCTGGAATCCCCTGCCGGCTGGTTTCTGCTGCTGGGTGTATATCAGTCCCCACAGCCTCGGACTCCTGTGTCCGGCTTTAGTATCTTCGTCCAGGGCGAACTCTGCTCAGCTCCAGCCCCTGGACTTCTGCTACTGCTCCTCCAGAGCTCCTGATCTCACTTTCCCTCTCCAGACTCAAACTCTGTCTGCAGCTTCACTCTGACTGCTCTAATCCCGCCCCAGACCCAGTTTAAAAGGGCAGATTCCTCCCCTCCCAGGTCTGGGTGGACCGTGTTGCATGCTTAGGGATCCTGACCAGAGAAACCTCCCACTTGCTCTCAGACATAATATCTCTATTACTGTGGCAACCAGACCCCTGGGGTGTCGCATTCCCCCCTAGTAAATTTTAGTACTCCGGGACTAAACACATTTTTTAAAGAAACATAAATACAAGGTATAACAATAACAAGACAACATATTTACAAGAAGCTTTAGTCTGTAGAGGTCACGGCGTTTCCGTGACCGGGTGTCCATATCACCCAAGGTGAAGTTTTAAGGGAAGTAGGGGACCTGTCCAAAGCAAACCCCTTGCGTTGTCCTTGGGCGTGGCTGCAAGGCTGGAGCTAGCTACTTTGGGCCGCCAGTAGGCCACGCCAGACAGGTTTTCTCTTCTGCGGCCATCTTCACAAGAGGCACCAAGGTGCAACTATCTACAAAACTGTTCCGGTTATCCAGTGTCCATAACCTATTAGTCCAAATAAATCTGCAGGGTAACTGAGAAACATAATTAGTAACAGGCAACAAACATAAACCATAAACATTTTTCAATAAACAGTCAACTTTACAGTGCACTGGTTTAGATTCTCCAGTGAGCGGGCATCTGACCTTTAGTGACTCTAGTGGACCTACGGAGCTCACTAACTGGTTCTGCACTACAGGGTGTAGGAGGTGTTATGGGCAAGCTGGGCAGCTTTCTGCGCACTCTTTGGCTCACTAGGGGCACAGCAGGCTCACTACTAGCAGAGGGTTGATCCTCCTGTACTGCTGGTGTGGACTCTTCTGCCTCTTGGGCCGGCTGCTCTTCCAGCTCTACCGGTTCCTCTGTAGGCACTTGCGGAGCTGGCTGGAGAAAGGTGAGGACGGGTACCACGACAGCGCCGTTTACTTGTGTCCAAGACCGGGGGAAGTCTCCGAGTACAGTACTGATCATTTCTTCCCTTTCCTCTGCGGGTTGAGGGTTTTTTTGATCTTCTTCAGGGCTTTGCAGCTGCTCGGGACACTTCTTCAGGTGGTCTCTGGAGACAATGGCTGTGGTTTCTCCTCCATCCTTACTGATTACGCAGATTTTTGGGTTCTCATGGCTTGATGGCAGTACGGTGTACGGGTCTTTCTCCCACTGGTCGTCCAACTTGTGGAGCCGCCTCTTCCTCTTCAAGACCTGCTCTCCAGGTACCAGGGGAACAGCGGGAGCATACTGGTTATAAGCCTTCTCTTGCCTTTCTCTAGCTTGAGACAGACTTCGCTCGACGCTCTCCTGTACTTTCCGATACTGCTGCTGCCGTTCTGTATCCCAGTCTGCCTCTGGCGAGGTGTCCTCAGGCGTCAGGACTCCCATATCCAGGTCAATAGGCAGCTTACCAGGTCTTGCTCTCATTAGGTAAGCCGGGGTACAGTTGGTGGAACCTACAGGGATGTGGTTATACAGGTCCACCAGATCGGGCAGTTTCTCAGGGCACAGACTGCGTTCTTCCAGGGGCAACGTTTTTAGCAGATCTATCACCACCTGGTTCATCTTCTCGCAGAGTCCATTGGTTTGAGGGTGATAGGGCGTTGTTCTTATCTTCTTGCAGCCATACAGGTTGCAGAACTCCTGGAAGACCTCTGCTTCGAAGGCTGGTCCTTGGTCTGTCAACACTTGGTCCGGGTACCCGTGTGGACGGCAGAAGTGCTGCTGGAAGGCTCTAGCTGCTGTTTGAGCCGTTAAGTCCTTGACCGGGACCACCACCAGGAACCGGGAGTAATGATCTACGATTGTGAGGGCGTAGACATACCCAGATCTGCTTGGAGCCAGTTTCACATGGTCCAGGGCTACCAGTTCCAGTGGCTGTCTGGTGATGGTGGGCTGCAAGGGGGTCTTCTGGCTGGCTCGGTCTTTTCTTCTCAGGTGGCACGGGCCACAGTCTCTGCACCACCTCTCGATGGCTCCTCTCATGCCTACCCAGTAGAACCGTTCACGCAACAAGAACTCCAGCTTCTTCCATCCGAAATGCCCTGCTCCATTGTGGTATGCCTCCAGAACCATAGCCGCATCTCGTCTTGGGACCACTACCTGCCAGGTCAACTCATGTGTTCGAGAGTTAAACATTCTCCGGCACAGCTTCTCCCTGTAGAGGAACAGCTTACTTTTCTCCTTCCACAGTTGCTTGGTCTCCTCTGGAGCATCTGGGTCAAGACGGGCATCGGCCTGGGTCAGCATTTCCTTCACCAAATGGACTGCGGGATCACTGTCTTGCGTCTCCGCCCAGTTGTAGTGGGGCAAGGGATTGAACGTCATGGAGCACCTGTCCTTCACACGGTGGGAATACAGGGTAATCCCATGACGGTGGAACGCAGGGAGCTCAACTTCTTCCAGATCTTCTGGATCTTCCCCTACGTCCGGTAAGTTTGGCATTCTAGACAGGGCATCCGCGTTGGCATTTGATCGTCCTACCCGTTATTTGATGGTGAATTCAAAGTTGGACAGGCGGGCCATCCATCTCTGTTCCAGGGCACCGAGCCTTGCAGTGTCCAGGTGTGTCAACGGGTTGTTATCTGTGTACACGGTGAATTTGGAGGAGGCAAGGTAATGCTTGAAACGTTCGGTCACTGTCCACACTACTGCCAGGAACTCCAGCTTGAATGAGCTATAATTCTCAGGGTTCCTCTCCGTGGGCCGTAGCTTTCGGCTGGCGTAAGCGATTACCCGTTCTTTCCCTTGCTGGATCTGGGACAGTATGGCTCCTAGCCCGATGTTGCTTGCGTTCGTGTGGAGGATAAAGGGCTGGCTGTAGTCTGGATATGCCAGGATTTCATCCCCCGTGAGGGCCATCTTCAGCTGGCAGAAGGACTCCTCTTCCAGCTTTTCCCACCTGAAGGGCGGCTTCTGGTTTTTGGCTTTCCGAGATTGACCTATCAGGAGGTCCTGCATAGGGGCTGCCATTTTGGTGAAACCGGGAATGAATCTTCGGTAGTAGCCTACCAACCCGAGGAACTGCCGTACTTCCTTTATGCTGGAGGGTCTTGGCCAGTCCTTAATTACGGTGATCTTATCAGGGTCGGGAGCCACTCCGTCAGCACTCACCACGTGTCCCAGGTACTGCACCTTTGGTTTCAGGAGGTGACACTTGGAGGGTTTCACCTTTAGGCCGTAGTTTGCCAGAGCTACAAACACTTCTGCCAGGTGTTTCAGGTGGTCCTTGTAGGTCTTGGAATAGACAATGACATCATCCAGGTATAACAGGACCGTCTCGAAGTTCCGGTGTCCCAGACAGCATTCCATCAACCGTTGGAAGGTTCCTGGTGCGTTGCAGAGCCCGAACGGCATGCAGTTAAATTCACTGAGACCCATCGGGGTGGTGAATGCGGTCTTCTCCCGGTCCGCCTCTGCTACAGGAACCTGCCAGTACCCGCTAGTGAGATCCAAAGTAGAGAAGAAGTTAGCAGATTTTAATGCAGCTAAGGACTCTTCTATCCTTGGTAACGGGTACGCATCTTTGTGTGTGATACGGTTGACCTTCCTGTAGTCTACACACATTCTCATGGTGTTGTCTTTCTTTTTCACTAAGACTAGTGGAGCTGCCCAGGGGCTACAGCTGTCCCTAATTACCCCAGCCTCCTTCATGTCTCTAAGCATCCCCTTGGCGTGTTGATAGTGTGCAGGGGGTACGGGTCGGTATCTCTCCTTTATGGGAGGATGGTCTCCCGTTGGGATGTGATGTTCTACTCCCTTTACTCGCCCGAAGTCTAGCGGGTGTTTACTAAACACTCTCTCGTACTCTCGAACCACCCGATAGACTCCCTGTTTCTGGTGTGAGGGAGTGGAGTCAGTACCCAAATGCAGTTGCTGACACCAGTCTTCCATTGGTTTCTTAGAGCCGTTACCTTCCTCTGGTTGAGATGGAGGCAAGGGTTCCACGGCCTGTACAGAATTCTGGTTTATGGTGAACAATTTGGCTAGCGTGGCATACCGGGGCAGGTATACTTCTCTCTCCCCGATATTTATGATGCGAACGGGCACCCTCCCATGGCGTACATCGACCACCCCCGTGCTGTCAAAATGGTGGGCCTACTGTCTGAGTAGACGGGTTCTACCATTGCTTGGTAGTCTCTACCTCTTAGACCAATAGCTGCCCGGCACCAAATCATCATCTCACTTTTTGGGGGCATGGCAATAGGGAACCGGTCACACATTCTCACGCTACCTATCTCACCACCAGATAGTTCCACCTGTTGCCGCTTCATCAGTGCCCGGATCTCTTTTTGGAGCACACGCTGCTGGCCAGAACTGGCGTTCTTGGCAACCTGCTGTAAAATGAGAATCACCTCTGCAAGACAATTTTCAATCACAATAGTTCCCAAGGTTATTCTAGGGTGACTCTCATGACGGTCTATGTCCACTATTATCAGTCCTTGTGCCGCCAGTTCGACTTTACCGATCTTAATGGTCACCTCTTTGAATCCCACCTGCGGCACGGGCTGACCATTGCTGGCGATGATACTCAGGTCGTCATCTGGGTAGCGGGTTATGTCCGAGTCATTCCAGTACTGCTTGAAGAGCACGTACGGGATGGTGGTGACCTGTGACCCGGTGTCTAGTAGGGCACTCATAGGAATGCCATCCAGTACCACAGGCAAGATTGGACGTCCCCCTACGTATTTATCACGCCAGTTTGATGGGCCTGATGGTCTTATGCCTGGGGGTTGGCCCTCTACCCCAGGTTGTGCCCGTTTAAATGACAGTACCTTGCCACATGTCCGGGTTGATTGCAGCGGCGGCAGATGGGTCGTCCGTCCTCGTTGTATCTGTCGCTGGGTCTTCCTCTGGCCGGTGGGGTCCTCCTCAGTCGGTGCCACGGGACGTCCTCCGGTCCGGATGCCAGCTGGATCTTTCCTGGAGAAGAGACCTGTAAAGACTGCACAGTTCTGGTTAGCGCAGCAACACTCTTAGTCAGCTCTTGGACCTGATGGTGCAGGTCTGTAGCCGGATCACTGTTTAAAGCCTGCGCATCAGCTCCCACAGGCCCTGCAGACAAGGGCGCCGTCTCCTGGTGGTTAGTGATAGCAGGGCGCCTGTGGGTCACAGCGCCACCTGGTGCCGGTTCTCGGAGCACCCGGATGGCTCTGTCCTTGAACTGTGCAAAGTCCAGGTCAGGGTCCTGTAAGGCCATTGCCCGCAACTGGGTTCGGTGGGCATTGCACAGTAGACCCTCAATAAATTGTTCAGTCAACAGCTTATCTTCATTTCCCGCGCTGTCAGGGTCTGCCTGCTTAATGGCTCTCAGGGCCTCTTGTAGGTTTAGAGCATAGTCTCTTATACTCTCATGTGCTCGCTGTTTGCACCCATAAAATCTTAGTTTTATTTCGGCTGAGGTGCGGGTGTCAAATGTGTCTTTCAGCCGGGTTAGTATGTCTCTGACAGTCCTCTTCCTCCCAGGTGGCCAGGACTTTACCTCCCTTTGGGCTGCCCCGATTAATTGGGCCACCAGGATGCTCACTTTTTGCCCTTCTGTGAGGGGGTACACCTGGAAGAGGCTATCCAGTCTTTCTCTAAAGTCATTTAGAGTATGTGACTCCCCTGAGTACTGGGGTAGCCAGGTTGACCCCGGGATATAGGGCATGGTGAATGGCATGACTGCTGCAGCGGTTGCGCTGGCGGTGGCTGTGGCAGTGGAGCTCCCCTCGGTATCCGGCATCCTCCTCCCCCCTAGTGGACCGCGGCCTACCTTGCGATGCTCTTCTTCCGTAGGCCGCGGCTCCGCAGTCGATCGTCGGGGTTGAGGACCTGGCGTCGCGCTCCGATGACGTCAGCGTCGCTCTTCCTTCCTTCCAGGACCTTGTGCAGCGTCAGAGCGTGGGGCGGAGCTTCGGATCTCGCGCGCTTTCGGCGTCCACGCCCCTCTTCTTCCCGTGCGGCGTCCCGAAGATGGCGTCCGAAGGCGGGAAGCAGCTGCGGATGGCGGGAAGAAGGCAGAAGACGGCGGGAAACGGTCCAAGATGGTGTCTGATGGCGGGAATCGGCTCCGGATGGCGGGAAACGACTCCGGAAGGCGGGAAACTTCACCACAGGTAAGTACAAAAGTCTCTTTTTCAGGCACGCAGTACCCGATGGTTGCGGGCACGAAATCCTGCCGACTACGCCAAAGTTGACGCGTCCCCTGGGCCTGTGCTGCTGCTGCTGTGCAGGGGGAATACCCGGAGCCGGATCGCTGGGGGTTGTAGTTCTCCGTGGCGGTGACCCGGTCCGTGCCCAGGGCGGTCAAACCAGTGGCAGTCTATTTGTATTGTAATAAGTGTCCAACTACGCCACCCGTGGATTGCGGTCAGTGGGGACCGCCGCTGCGCTGCCGACCGCTGAGGCTGATGTTGGTTGCGCAGCCGAGTATGGGATAACTCCCCACGGGAGGAGTATTGCCTCAGGGCAGCTAATGTGGAAGATGATGGGAGTGATGGTGTGAGGGTCCCAGTGCTAATGGTGCTGGAGCGGCAAGGAATCACAGAGACGTGTGGTGCAGTTCAGGGTCTTTACTGATGGTACAAGGCAGACCCTCCCGGGAGTACTGGCTAGTATAAGGGGCCTGGTCAGTCTGCGAGCAAGCAGGAGTTCCCCTGGCCAGGTGGAGTTGTAGGCCTCCCCGTTAATCTGCACTCTTCCTGGCTACCTTGCTATCAGCGGTTACAGGTAGCCCACGTCCCTGAGTATACCGTGTGGTGCTCACCCGTATGGCTGGTGACTTGGGGCCTTCTGTTAGCCTCCGCTCCTGGATGGCGGCGCTGGTCCCTTCTCTGTGACTGAGCCTCCGGGCTTCTATGGCCAGAGGACCTGGAATCCCCTGCCGGCTGGTTTCTGCTGCTGGGTGTATATCAGTCCCCACAGCCTCGGACTCCTGTGTCCGGCTTTAGTATCTTCGTCCAGGGCGAACTCTGCTCAGCTCCAGCCCCTGGACTTCTGCTACTGCTCCTCCAGAGCTCCTGATCTCACTTTCCCTCTCCAGACTCTGACTCTGTCTGCAGCTTCACTCTGACTGCTCTAATCCCGCCCCAGACCCAGTTTAAAAGGGCAGATTCCTCCCCTCCCAGGTCTGGGCGGACCGTGTTGCATGCTTAGGGATCCTGACCAGAGAAACCTCCCACTTGCTCTCAGACATAATATCTCTATTACTGTGGCAACCACACCCCTGGGGTGTCGCACATCTAGCCCGGAAAATAATTTTGGGGCTCCGAGATGCGCAAGACACATAAGTGCCTTCTTGCTGCACTACCTGCAACATGACCCTCATATTGTCAGAATTCGAAGTAATCATGACTACTGGGTTGCCACACTCTTAGATCCCCCAAACTTTTCGATCAACCTTTTCATTTTAATAAAGACCAAAAAAATTGTCATTTTTGAAATTATAAGCATTAGCAGGTTATTAGAAACTGAAATCAAACAGTTTTCAACTCAAAACTTTATTCTAGGTGATGTTACATTTTCACATAGGACCCCTTGTTCGAAAGGAGCTTCTGAACTCTCTCGTCCATTGAATTTGTCAGGTTTTGGATGGTTTCTGCTTCAATTGTTTTGCATGAGGACAGAATACCCTCCCAGAGCTGTTGCTTAGATGTGAACTGCCTCCCGCCATCATAGACACTCCTTTTGATGATGCTCCAGAGGTTCTGAATGGGGTAGAGGTCAGGGGAGCATGGGGGTCACACCATAAGTTTGTCCCCTTTTATGCCCATATCAGCCAGAGATGCAGATGTTTTATGTGCAGCATGAGATGGTGCATTATCATGCAAAAAAATGATCTTGCTGTGAAATACATGGTTCTTCTTCTTGAACCATGGCAGGAAGTGCTGTTTGAGAAAATCCACATACATTATGGAGTTCATCTTTACCCCTTCAGGGATCCTAAAGGGGCCGACAATCTCTCTCCCCATGATTCCAGCCCAAAACATTACTCCACCTCCTCCTTGTTGGCGCTGTAGCCGTGTTTGCGTGGGGTGTCCATCAACCAGCCATCCTCCACTCCATCCATCTGGACCATCGAGCGCTGCACGGCACTCATCCGTGAACAAAACAGTTTTGAAATCAGTCTTCATGTAATGTTTGGCCCACTGGAGCCGTTTCTGCTTGTGTGAAGTGGATAGAGGAGGTCGACAGGATGGCATATGCACAGCTGCAAACCTCTGAAGGACCCTGCATCCTGTTGTTCGGGGGACGTTGGAGGCACCAGCAGCTTCAAAAACTTGTCTGCTGCTATGACAAGGCTTTTTTGCCGCTGCTCTTTTAACCTGACGTAATTGCCTGTAGGAAAGAGTCCTCAATTTGCCCTTATCAGCACGCACACGTGTGTACTGTGAATCAGCTACATACTTCTTGATTGCCAAGACACTTCATCCTGATCATCGCACAATGTTGATTGTAGTCATGCCTTGACCTAAACACTCCACAATTTGTTGCTTCTCAGCAGCCGACACATCCTTTTTCTTTCCCATTTTGGCAGAAAATGTAGGCTGCTTAATAATGTGAGACAGCCTTCTTAAGTAGTCTTGCCTTTCATTGGACACACCTGCCAAACTAATTAGCACAGGTGTCTGCAATTGCTTACAGTGATATAAAGAGCCCTGACACACATCACCATCAATGAGTTTAACTGACAAACAAACAAATTCTTCCCTTATCACTCCTAAACACTTTTTGCATAATAATTTGGAACACAGTGTACATGTGCTTTTCCACAAAACACCAGTGGTTCACGTAGTGAATCTTACAGTTCTAACTTGCCAACCGTGGTCTGTATGGAGTTGTTCAATAAAGGGCCCAAAATTAAGATAACATAGATGGGAGAGGTCTCTATGAATAGGAATTCCTAAGTATTTGATACCCTGTGAGGGCCAGGCAAAGGGAAAGTTGGACTGGATGGAATCCTATATGGATTTGGGGAGGGAGACATCGAGGGCCTCAGACTTCGCTGCATTGATTTTAAAATTTGACCATGTAACAAAGTGATCTATTTCAGCCATAACAGCATGGATGGATATATGTGATTGAGTGATATATACTAGGACATCATCAGCAAATAGAGAGCACTTGTACTCGGTGCCTACCACCTCAATCCACCTAATATTGGGGTTATGACGAATTGATGAGAGCAGGTGCTCTGTCACTAGGATGTATAAGAGAGGGGACAGAGGACATCCCTGCCTTGTCCCATTGGTGATTGTGAAAGGTGATGAAAATGTTCTGATGCACCCCCTGGGCCTTGGGACACCCGGAGCCGGACCCTTTTTGGTGGATGCTGGTGGTTGTAGTCTTCGTGGCGGCGACCCGGTTCCGTGGCTCAGGGTGGTCAAACCAGTGGCGGAACTATTTATGTGGTTTTGATGTTTAAATGTCCGACTACGCCACCCGTGGATTGCGGTCAGAGTGAACCGCCGCTGCAGGGCAGACCGCTGAGGCTGGTGTTGTGGGTGCAGCAGAGCGTAGCATAACTCCCCACGGGAGGAGTATAGCCTCAGGGCAGTGTATGCGGAGGATTGGGGTGATGGTGCAGGGCAGCAGCAGTAATGACACGGAGTCAGTGATGCAGTCCAGGGCCTTTACTCACAGTTCTTATTATCCAGACCACGTCTGCAGGTAACGGCTGCCCACGTCGTACTGTGCTCACCAGGTGAGGGGCTCAGACAACTCCCAGATAACTTTGGAGCGCTTCACAGGACCCCCTTTGTGTGTCCTTTGTCTGGCCTTTCTTACCAACCCTTCTGTCCGGCTGCCTCGGGCCTCCTCTTGGTAACTTGGCGCCAGTTTCCCTGACCCTATGTGCTGCCCTCCTAGCGGTTGTAGCGAGGGGCTGCGCCACATAAAATGTCACAGCCTCCGGTTTCTAGCTGAGGGTCGTTTCCTGCCTCCACTAGTTTCGGGGACTGGTCTCCCCCTTTGGCCTGACCCCTCCACCCAGGTGGATTCGGGCGTGCGGTGGCGAGTCGCCCGTCCGCACCCCTGGGATCCCTTCGTTCCTCGTTCCTGGAGCCTTCTCCGCTCCTCTTCCTTCCTTCTCCCTCTTCCAGGCCTGGGCCTCTGTTACTAGGCCCGCCTCCGGAGCAGAGCTCACGCAGAGCCCCTGCTCCCTGCCACTTCTGCTCAGACTTCTCTGCACTGAACTAAGATGGTGCCCACCTTTTATACTTCCTTCTCAATGCACCCAGGAACTGCTTCCTCCCTGCTCCTGCACTACAGGGTTCCCCTTCCTCAGTGTTCCCTCCCACCACTCCAGCCAGGGACAGGGACTGTCGTGCCCATCTCAGGGGCATATTGGTCGCCCTGCCCCATGGCAATGTGGTGTAATGCATGCAGGTGTCGGGTCCTGATCCACACTCCATCCTTACCTGAGAGTGAGATATCACACCTCTGGGTGAGGTGCAATACCTCTGTAGCAACCGAGCCCTCAGGGTGCTACAGTTCCATTTATCTTCAGCCTAGGTGACGTATTGCGATACAGGGCCGTGATTTTGGCTATAAAAGGGTCCCCTAGACCCCTACCCCAAGCTTTTTAAGAGAATCATATATGGCGTGCCAGGAGACTCTATGGAATGCTTTCTCAGCATCCAACGAGAGTATCTAATTACAAATTTTTAACTGCATCTAGCCCAGGAAATACTTTGTGCCTAGTAGCAGTGTCTGCTAGTCAGCGGATTATCCCGGCTGTTAAGCAAGCTACACCACCTGTAGTTTGGACACTTAATTTTTTCAAAGGAAATGCTTCGGGACCACGGGATACTCAGTGAAGAGCATCAGGAGGCACCCCAAGGCATAGGGGCTGGGACTGGCAGTAGGATGCCTTGCGGTGGACAGCCGAGCTCGATCCTTATAAAAGCATTTTAACTGCAGCAGCTTTAGTGGACGCTACTGGAGCTGGAATTACGCGGCTGCTGGCATGAGACTTGCCCTCCAATAGATCCTTGTAAATGGATTTAAAGTGTATTCATTCAAATTAGAGGGACAATTTAAATTAAAAAGCTTAGAGCTGCCTCCACCACAGGGGGGCTCGCTCGACCCACCAGCGGACAGGCACCAGTATTGGGAGAGGGGGGCTGGCCGTCAGGGTTCACCGCGGCTCTGGCACAAACCCGGCGACACGGAGGTGGCACGGGCAGGAGCGGACTGAACGTGTCGGCTTCTCACTTTTTGGATTTTAGAAGGGCATGACATGCCTATATCTGTGTCTCCCCCTCCTTTTACTCCTCCACCTCTTTTCTTTTCACATGACTATATGTACTTGTCACTTTTCCATGTGTTAGTTGTGTCTTCTGAGCAGTTTGTCAGCTTTTGGACACCTTTGAAGGTGTTTTCTATGTGTTTCTATGTGTTTTTGTTTGCCTGCCATTGGTTTTAACGGTGTTCGAAGGTGTTCGACGAACCGAACCGAACTCGAACACTACGGGGGTGACTCAACACTAGTACTGTGACCTCACTATGTGCATTATCTATGTACTGTGACATCACTATGTGTATTATCTCTGTATTGTGACATCACTATGTGCATTATCTCTGTGCTGTGACATCACTGTGTTTATTATCCCTGTACTGTGACCACACTATGTGCATTATCTATGTACTGTGACCTCACTATGTGCGTTATCTATGTACTGTGACATCACTATGTGCATTATCTCTCTACTGTGACCACACTATTTGAGTTATCTATGCACTGTGACCTCACTATGTGCATTATCTATGTACTGTGACATCACTATGTGCATTATCTATGTACTGTGACATCACTATGTGTATTATCTCTCTAATGTGACATCACTGTGTTTATTATCTCTCTACTGTGACCTCACTATGTGCATTATCTCTGTACTGTGACCTCACTATGTGCATTATCTATGCACTGTGACCTCACTATGTGCATTATCTATGTACTGTGACCTCACTATGTGTATTATCTCTGTACTGAGACCTCGCTATGTGCATTATCTATGTACTGTGACCTCACTATGTGCATTATTTATGTACTGTGACATCACTGTGTGCATTATCTCTGTACTGTGACCACACTATGTGCATTATCTATGTACTGTGACCTCACTATGTGCGTTATCTATGTACTCTGACATCACTATGTACATTATCTCTCTACTGTGACCACACTATTTGCGTTATCTATGTACTGTGACCTCACTATGTGCATTATCTATGTACTGTGACATCACTATGTGCATGATCTATGTACTGTAACATCACTGTGTTTATTATCTCTCTACTGTGACCTCACTATGTGCATGATCTATGTACTGTGACCTCACTATGTGCATTATCTATGTACTGTGACATCACTATGTGCATTATCTCTGTGCTGTGACATCACTATGTGTATTATCTCTGTAATGTGACATCACTGTGTTTATTATCCCTGTACTGTAACATCACTATGTGTATTATCTCTGTAATGTGACATCACTGTGATTATTATCTCTCTACTGTGACATCACAATGTGCATTATCTCTGTGCTGTGACATCACTATGTGTATTATCTCTGTAATGTGACATCACTATGTTTATTATCTCTGTACTGTGACATCAATATGTGTATTATCTCTGTAATGTGACATCACTGTGTTTATTATCTCTCTACTGTGACCTCACTATGTGCATTACCTCTGTACTGTGACCTCACTATGTGCATTATCTATGTACTGTGACCTCACTATGTGCATTATCTCTGTACTGTGACCTCACTATGTGCATTATCTATGTAACGTTACCTCACTATGTGTATTATCTCTGTAATGTGACATCACTGTATTTATTATCTCTGTAATGTGACATCACTATGTGCATTATCTCTGTACTGTGACATCACTATGTGCATTATCTCTGTACTGTGACATCACTATGTGCATTATCTATGTACTGTGACATCACTATGTGCATTATCTCTGTACTGTGACCTCGCTATGTGCGTTATCTATGTACTGTGACCTCACTATGTGCATTATCTATGTACTGTGACCTCACTATGTGCATTATCTATGTACTGTGACCTCACTATTTGTATTATCTCTGTAATGTGATATCACTGTGTTTATTATCTCTCTACTGTGACCTCACTATGTGCATTATCTATGTAATGTGACATCACTGTATTTATTATCTCTGTAATGTGACATCACTATGTGCATTATCTCTGTACTGTGACCCCACTACGTGCATTATCTCTGTACTGTGACCTCACTATGTGCATTATCTCTGCACTGTGACCTCACTATGTGCATTATCTCTGTAATGGGACATCACTGTGTTTATTATCTCTCTACTGTGACCTCACTATGTGCATTATCTCTGCAGTGTGACCTCACTATGTGCATTATCTCTGTACTCTGACCTCACTATGCGCATTATCTCTGTAATGTGACATCACTCTGTTTATTATCTATGTACTGTGACTTCACTATTTGTATTATCTCTGTAATGTGACATCACTGTGTTTATTATCTCTGTACTGTGACCTCACTATGTGCATTATCTCTGTACTGTGACCTCACTATGTGCATTATCTATGCAATGTGACCTCAATATGTGCATTATCTATGTACTGTGACATCACTATGTGCATTATCTCTCTAATGTGACATCACTGTGTTTATTATCTCTGTAATGTGACATCACTATGTGCATTATCTCTGTACTGTGACATCACTATGTGCATTATCTATGTACTGTGACCTCACTATGTGCATTATCTATGTAATGTGACCTCACTATGTGTATTATCTCTGTACTGAGACCTCGCTATGTGCATTATCTATGTACTGTGACCTCACTATGTGCATTATCTATGTACTGTGACATCACTATGTGCATTATCTCTGTACTGTGACCACACTATGTGCATTATCTATGTACTGTGACCTCACTATGTGCATTATCTATGTACTGTGACATCACTATGTCCTTTATCTCTCTACTGTGACCACACTATTTGCGTTATCTATGTACTGTGACCTCACTATGTGCATTATCTATGTACTGTGACATCACTATGTGCATTATCTATGTACTTTGACATCACTATGTGTATTATCTCTGTAATGTGACATCACTGTGTTTATTATCTCTCTACTGTGACCTCACTATGTGCATTATCTATGTACTGTGACCTCACTATGTGCATTATCAATGTACTGTGACATCACTATGTGCATTATCTCTGTGCTGTGACATCACTATGTGTATTATCTCTGTAGTGTGACATCACTGTGTTTATTATCTCTCTACTGTGACCTCACTATGTGATTTATCTATGAACTGTGACCTCACTATGTGCATTATCAATGTATTGTGACATCACTATGTGCATTATCTCTGTGCTCTGACATCACTATGTGTATTATCTCTGTAATGTGACATCACTGTGTTCATTATCTCTCTACTGTGACCTCACTATTTGCATTATCTCTGTACTGTGACATCACTATGTGTATTATCTCTGTAATGTGACATCTCTGTGTTTATTTTCTCTCTACTGTGACCTCACTATGTGCATTATCTCTGTACTGTGACCTCACTATGTGCATTATTTATGTACTGTGACCTCACTATGTGCATTATCTCTTTACTGTGACATCACTATGTGTATTGTCTCTGCAACGTGACATCACTGTGTTTATTATCTCTCTACTGTGACCTCACTATGTGCATTATCTCTGTACTGTGACCTCACTATGTGCATTATCTATGTAACGTTACCTCACTATGTGTATTATCTCTGTAATGTGACATCACTGTATTTATTATCTCTGTAATGTGACATCACTATGTGCGTTATCTATGTACTGTGACCTCACTATGTGCATTATCTATGTACTGTGACATCACTATGTGCATTATCTATGTACTGTGACATCACTATGTGTATTATCTCTGTAATGTGACATCACTGTGTTTATTATCTCTCTACTGTGTCCTCACTATGTCCATTATCTCTGTACTGTGACTTCACTATGTGCATTATCTATGTACTGTGACCTCACTATGTGCATTATCTATGTACTGTGACCTCACTATGTGCATTATCTCTGTACTGTGACATCACTATGTATATTATCTCTGTAACGTGACAACACTGTGCTTATTATCTCTGTACTGTGACATCACTATGTCCATTATCTCTGTAATGTGACATCACTGTGTTTATTATCTCTCTACAGTGACCTCACTATGTGCATTATCTCTGTACTGTTACCTCACTATGTGCATTATCTATGTAATGTTACCTCACTATGTGCATTATCTTTGTACTGTGACATCACTATGTGCATTATCTATGTACTGTGACGTCACTATATGCATTATATTTGTACTGTGACATCACTATGTGCATTATCTATTTACTGTGACCTCACTATGTGCATTATCTATGTAATGTGACCTCACTATGTGTATTATCTCTGTACTGTGACCTCACTATGTGCATTATCTATGTACTGTGACCTCACTATGTGCGTTATCTATGTACTGTGACATCACTATGTGCATTATCTCTCTACTGTGACCACACTATTTGCGTTATCTATGTACTGTGACCTCACTATGTGCATTATCTATGTACTGTGACATCACTATGTGCATTATCTATGTACTGTGACATCACTATGTGTATTATCTCTCTAATGTGACATCACTGTGTTTATTATCTCTCTACTGTGACCTCACTATGTGCATTATCTCTGTACTGTGACCTCACTATGTGCATTATCAATGTACTGTGACATCACTATGTGCATTATCTCTGTGCTGTGACATCACTGTGTTTATTATCTCTCTACTGTGACCTCACTATGTGTATTGTCTCTGTAATGTGACATCACTGTGTTTATTATCTCTCTACTGTGACCTCACTATTTGCATTATCTCTATACTGTGACATCACTATGTGTATTATCTCTGTAATGTGACATCACTGTGTTTATTATCTCTGTACTGTAACATCACTATGTGTATTATCTCTGTAATGTGACATCACTGTGTTTATTTTCTCTCTACTGTGACCTCACTATGTGCCTTATCTCTGTACTGTGACCTCACTATGTCCATTATCTATGTACTGTGACCTCACTATGTGCATTATGTATGTACTGTGACCTCACTATGTGCATTATCTATGTACTGTGACCTCACTATGTGCATTATCTCTTTACTGTGACATCACTATGTGTATTGTCTCTGTAACGTGACATCACTGTGTTTATTATCTCTCTACTGTGACCTCACTATGTGCATTATCTCTGTACTGTGACCTCACTATGTGCATTATCTCTGTAATGTGACATCACTGTGTGTATTATCCCTGTACTGTAACATCACTATGTGCATTATCTCTGTAATGTGACCTCACTATGTGTATTATCTCTGTACTGTGACCTCACTATGTGCATTATCTATGTACTGTGACATCACTATGTCCATTATCTCTGTACTGTGACTTCACTATGTGCATTATCTATGTATTGTGACCTCACTATGTGCATTATCTATGTACTGTGACATCACTATGTTTACTATCCCTGTACTGTAACATCACTATGTGTATTATCTCTGTAATGTGACATCACTGTGTTTATTATCTCTCTACTGTGACATCACTGTGATTATTATCTCTGTACTGTTATCTCACTATGTGCATTATCTATGTACTGTTACCTCACTATGTGCATTATCTATGTAATGTTACCTCAATATGTGTATTATCTCTGTAATGTGACATCACTGTATTTATTATCTCTGTAATGTGACATCACTATGTGCATTATCTTTGTACTGTGACATCACTATGTGCATTATCTATGTACTGTGACGTCACTATGTGCATTATCTATGTACTGTGACGTCACTATGTGCATTATCTATGTACTGTGACATCACTATGTGCATTATCTATTTACTGTGACCTCACTATGTGCATTATCTATGTACTGTGACATCACTATGTGCGTTATCTATGTACTGTGACCTCACTATGTGCATTATCTATTTACTGTGACCTCACTATGTGCATTATCTCTGTATTGTGACCTCACTATGTGCGTTATCTATGTACTGTGACCTCACTATGTGCGTTAGCTATGTACTGTGACCTCACTATGTGCATTATATATGTACTCTGACCTCACTATGTGCATTATCTCTGTACTGTGAAGTCACTATGTGCATTATCTATGTAATGTGACCTCACTATGTGTATTATCTCTGTACTGTGACCTCACTATGTGCATTATCTATGTACTGTGACCTCACTATGTGCATTATCTATGTACTGTGACATCACTATGTGCATTATCTCTGTAATGTGACCACACTATGTGCATTATCTATGTACTGTGACCTCACTTTGTGCGTTATCTATGTACTGTGACATCACTATGTGCATTATCTCTCTACTGTGACCACACTATTTGCGTTATCTATGTACTGTGACCTCACTATGTGCATTATCTATGTACTGTGACATCACTATGTGTATTATCTCTGTAATGTGACATCACTGTATTTATTATCTCTGTAATGTGACTTCACTATGTGCGTTATCTATGTACTGTGACCTCACTATGTGCATTATCTATGTACTGTGACATCACTATGTGCATTATCTACGTACTGTGACATCACTATGTGTATTATCTCTCTAATGTGACTTCACTGTGTTTATTATCTCTCTACTGTGACCTCACTATGTGCATTATCTCTGTACTGGGACCTCACTATGTGCATTATCTCAGTACTGTGACCTCACTATGTGCATTATCTATGTACTGTGACCTCACTATGTGCATTATCTATGTGCTGTGACATCACTATGTGCATTATCTCTGTGCTGTGACATCACTATGTGTATTATCTCTGTAATGTGACATCACTGTGTTTATTATCCCTGTACTGTAACATCACTATGTGTATTATCTTTGTAATGTGACATCACTGTGTTTATTATCTCTCTACTGTGACCTCACTATTTGCATTATCTCTATACTGTGACATCACTATGTGTATTATCTCTGTAATGGGACATCACTGTGTTTATTATCTCTCTACTGTGACCTCACTATGTGCATTATGTATGTACTGTGACCTCACTATGTGCATTATCTCTGTACTCTGACCTCACTATGTGCATTATCTCTGTAATATGACATCACTGTCTTTATTATCTCTCTACTGTGACCTCACTATGTGCATTATCTCTGTACTGTGACCTCACTATGTGCATTATCTGTGTACTGTGACCTCACTATGTGCATTATCTCTGTGCTGTGACATCACTGTGTTTATTATCCCTGTACTGTAACATCACTATGTGCATTATCTATGTACTGTGACCTCACTATGTGCATTATCTATGTACTGTGACCTCACTATGTGTTTTATCTCTGTAACGTGACATCACTGTGTTTATTATCTCTCTACTTTGACCTCACAATGTGCATTATCTCTGTGCTGTGACCTCACTATGTGCATTATCTATGTAACGTTACCTCACTATGTGTATTATTTCTGTAATGTGACATCACTGTATTTATTATCTCTGTAATGTGACATCACTATGTGCATTATCTCTGTACTGTGACCTCACTATGTGCATTATCTCTGTACTGTGACATCACTATGTGCATTATCTATGTACTGTGACATCACTATGTGCATTATCTCTGTACTGTGACCTCGCTATGTGCGTTATCTATGTACTGTGACCTCACTATGTGCATTATCTATGTACTGTGACATCACTATGTGTATTATCTCTGTAATGTGATATCACTGTATTTATTATCTCTCTACTGTGACCTCACTATGTGCATTATCTATGTAATGTGACATCACTGTATTTATTATCTCTGTAATGTGACATCACTATGTGCATTATCTTTGTACTGTGACATCACTATGTGCATTATCTATGTACTGTGACGTCACTATGTGCATTATATTTGTACTGTGACATCACTATGTGCATTATCTATTTACTGTGACCTCACTATGTGCATTATCTATGTACTGTGACATCACTATGTGCGTTATCTATGTACTGTGACCTCACTATGTGCATTATCTATTTACTGTGACCTCACTATGTGCATTATCTCTGTACTGTGACCTCACTATGTGCATTATCTATGTACTGTGACATCACTATGTGCATTATCTCTGTACTGTGACCTCACTATGTGCATTATCTATGTACTGTGACATCACTATGTGCATTATCTCTGTACTCTGACCTCACTATGTGCATTATCTCTGTACTCTGACCTCACTATGTGCATTATCTATGTACTGTGACCTCACTATGTGAATTATCTCTGTAATGTGACATCACTGTGTTTATAATCTCTGTACTGTGACCTCACTATGTGTTTTATCTCTGTAATGTGACATCACTGTGTTTATTATCTCTCTACTGTGACCTCACTATGTGCATTATCTCTGTACTGTGACCTCACTATGTGCATTATCTATGTAATGTGACCTCACTATGTGTATTATCTCTGTACTGTGACCTCACTATGTGCATTATCTATGTACTGTGACCTCACTATGTGCATTATCTCTGTGCTGTGACATCACTATGTGCATTATCTCTGTGCTGTGACATCACTGTGTTTATTATCTCTCTACTGTGACCTCACTATGTGCATTATCTCTGTACTGTGACCTCACTATGTGCATTATCAATGTACTGTGACATCACTCTGTGCATTATCTCTGTGCTGTGACATCACTGTGTTTATTATCTCTCTACTGTGACCACACTATGTACATTATCTCTGTACTGTGACCTCACTATGTGCATTATCAATGTACTTTGACATCACTATGTGAATTATCTCTGTAATGTGACATCACTGTGTTTAGAAATCTCTGTACTGTGACCTCACTATGTGTTTTATCTCTGTAATGTGACATCACTGTGTTTATTATCTCTCTACTGTGACCTCACTATGTGCATTATCTCTGTACTGTGACCTCCCTATGTGCATTATCTATGTAATGTGACCTCACTATGTGTATTATCTCTGTACTGTGACCTCACTATGTGCATTATCTATGTACTGTGACCTCACTATGTGCGTTATCTATGTACTGTGACATCACTATGTGCATTATCTCTCTACTGTGACCACACTATTTGCGTTATCTATGTACTGTGACCTCACTATGTGCATTATCTATGTACTGTGACATCACTATGTGCATTATCTATGTACTGTGACATCACTATGTGTATTATCTCTCTAATGTGACATCACTGTGTTTACTATCTCTCTACTGTGACCTCACTATGTGCATTATCTCTGTACTGTGACCTCACTATGTGCATTATCAATGTACTGTGACATCACTATGTGCATTATCTCTGTGCTGTGACATCACTGTGTTTATTATCTCTCTACTGTGACCTCACTATGTACATTATCTCTGTACTGTGACCTCACTATGTGCATTATCAATGTACTTTGACATCACTATGTGTATTATCTCTGTAATGTGACATCACTGTGTTTATTATCTCTCTACTGTGACCTCACTATTTGCATTATCTCTATACTGTGACATCACTATGTGTATTATCTCTGTAATGTGACATCACTGTGTTTATTATCTCTGTACTGTGACATCACTATGTGTATTATCTCTGTAATGTGACATCACGTGTTTATTATCTCTCTACTGTGACATCAATATGTGTATTATCTCTGTACTGTGACCTCACTATGTGCATTATCTCTGTACTGTGACCTCACTATGTGCATTATCTATGTACTGTGACCTCACTATGTGCATTATCTCTTTACTGTGACATCACTATGTGTATTATCTCTGTAATGTGACATCACTGTGTTTATTATCTCTCTACTGTGACCTCACTATGTGCATTATCTCTGTACTGTGACCTAACTATGTGCATTATCTATGTAACGTTACCTCACTATGTGTATTATCTCTGTAATGTGACATCACTGTATTTATTGTCTCTGTAATGTGACATCACTATGAGCATTATCTCTGTACTGTGACCTCACTATGTGCATTATCTCTGTACTGTGACATTACTATATGCATTATCTATGCACTGTGACCTCACTATGTGCATTATCTATGTACTGTGACATCACTATGTGTATTATCTCTGTAATGTGATATCACTGTGTTTATTATCTCTCTACTGTGACCTCACTATGTGCATTATCTATGTACTGTGACATCACTATGTGTATTATCTCTGTAATGTGATATCACTGTGTTTATTATCTCTCTACTGTGACCTCACTATGTGCATTATCTATGTACTGTGACATCACTATGTGCATTATCTATGTAACGTTACCTCACTATGTGTATTATCTCTGTAATGTGACATCACTGTATTTATTATCTCTGTAATGTGACCTCACTATGTGCATTATCTCTGCACTGTGACATCACTATGTGCATTATCTATGTACTGTGACATCACTATGTTCTTTATCTCTGTACTGTGACCTCACTATGTGCGTTATGTATGTACTGTGACCTCACTATGTGCATTATCTATGTACTGTGACCTCACTATGTGTATTATCTCTGTAATGTGACATCACTGTGTTTATTATCTCTCTACTGTGACCTCACTATGTGCATTATCTATGTAATGTTACCTCACTATGTGTATTATCTCTGTAATGTGACATCACTGTATTTATTATCTCTGTAATGTGACATCACTATGTGCATTATCTCTGTACTGTGGCATCACTATGTGCATTATCTATGTACTGTGACCTCACTATGTGCATTATCTCTGTATTGTGACATCACTATGTGCATTATCTATTTACTGTGACCTCACTATGTGCATTATCTATGTACTGTGACATCACTATGTGCATTATCTCTGTACTGTGACCTCACTATGTGCATTATCTATGTACTGTGACCTCACTATGTGCATTATCTATGTACTGTGACATCACTATGTGCATTATCTATGTACTGTGACATCACTATGTGTATTATCTCTGTACTGTGACATCACTATGTGCATTATCTATGTACTGTGACATCACTATGTGCATTATCTATGTACTGTGACATCACTATGTTCTTTATCTCTGTACTGTGACCTCACTATGTGCGTTATGTATGTACTGTGACCTCACTATGTGCATTATCTATGTACTGTGACCTCACTATGTGTATTATCTCTGTAATGTGACATCACTGTGTTTATTATCTCTGTACTGTGACCTCACTATGTGCATTATCTATGTAATGTTACCTCACTATGTGTATTATCTCTGTAATGTGACATCACTGTATTTATTATCTCTGTAATGTGACATCACTATGTGCATTATCTCTGTACTGTGGCATCACTATGTGCATTATCTATGTACTGTGACCTCACTATGTGCATTATCTCTGTATTGTGACATCACTATGTGCATTATCTATTTACTGTGACCTCACTATGTGCATTATCTATGTACTGTGACATCACTATGTGCATTATCTCTGTACTGTGACCTCACTATGTGCATTATCTATGTACTGTGACCTCACTATGTGCATTATCTATGTACTGTGACATCACTATGTGCATTATCTATGTACTGTGACATCACTATGTGTATTATCTCTGTACTGTGACATCACTATGTGCATTATCTATGTACTATGACATCACTATGTGCATTATCTCTGTACTGTGACATCACTAGGTGTATTATCTCTGTACTGTGACATCACTATGTGCATTATCTATGTACTGTGACATCACTATGTGTATTATCTCTGTACTGTGACATCACTATGTGCATTATCTATTTACTGTGACCTCACTATGTGCATTATCTATGTACTGTGACATCACTATGTGCATTATCTCTGTACTGTGACCTCACTATGTGCATTATCTATGTACTGTGACCTAACTATGTGCATTATCTATGTACTGTGACATCACTATGTGTATTATCTCTGTACTGTGACATCACTATGTGCATTATCTATGTACTATGACATCACTATGTGCATTATCTCTGTACTGTGACCTCACTATGTGCGTTATCTATGTACTGTGACCTCACTATGTGCATTATCTATGTACTGTGATATCACTATGTGTATTATCTCTGTAATGTGATATCACTGTGTTTATTATCTCTCTACTGTGACCTCACTATGTGCATTATCTCTGTAATGTGACATCACTGTATTTATTATCTCTGTAATGTGACATCACTATGTGCATTATCTCTGTACTGTGACCTCACTATGTGCATTATCCCTGTACTGTGACCTCACTATGTGCATTATCCCTGTACTGTGACCTCACTATGTGCATTATCTATGTACTGTGATATCACTATGTGTATTATCTCTGTAATGTGACACCACTGTGTCTATTATCTCTCTAATGTGACCTCACTATGTGCATTATCTCTGTACTGTGACCTCACTATGTGCATTATCTCTGTAGTGTGACCTCACTATTTGCATTATCTCTGTACTCTGACCTCACTATGTGCATTATCTATGTACTGTGACCTCACTATGTGCATTATCTCAGTAGTGTGACCTCACTATTTGCATTATCTCTGTACTCTGACCTCACTATGTGCATTATCTATGTACTGTGACCTCACTATGTGCATTATCTATGTACTGTAACATCACTATTTGTATTATCCCTGTAATGTGACATCACTGTGTTTATTATCTCTCTACTGTGACCTCACTATGTGCATTATCTTTGTACTGTGACCTCACTATGTGTATTATCTCTGTAATGTGACATCACTGTATTTATTATCTCTGTACTGTGACCTCACTACGTGCATTATCTCTGTACTGTGACCTAACTATGTGCATTATCTATGTAATGTGACCTCACTATTTGTATTATCTCTGTGCTATGACCTCACTATGTGCATTATCTATGTACTGTGACCTCACTATGTGCATTATCTATGTACTGTGACATCACTATGTGCATTATCTATGTACTATGACATCACTATGTGCATTATCTCTGTACTGTGACCTCACTATGTGCGTTATCTATGTACTGTGACCTCACTATGTGCATTATCTATGTACTGTGATATCACTATGTGTATTATCTCTGTAATGTGACATCACTGTATTTATTATCTCTGTAATGTGACATCACTATGTGCATTATCTCTGTACTGTGACCTCACTATGTGCATTATCCCTGTACTGTGACCTCACTATGTGCATTATCTTTGTACTCTGACCTCACTATGTGCATTATCTATGTACTGTAACCTCACTATGTGTATTATCTCTGTAATGTGACACCACTGTGTCTATTATCTCTCTAATGTGACCTCACTATGTGCATTATCTCTGTACTGTGACCTCACTATGTGCATTATCTCTGTAGTGTGACCTCACTATTTGCATTATCTCTGTACTCTGACCTCACTATGTGCATTATCTATGTACTGTGACCTCACTATGTGCATTATCTCAGTAGTGTGACCTCACTATTTGCATTATCTCTGTACTCTGACCTCACTATGTGCATTATCTATGTACTGTGACCTCACTATGTGCATTATCTATGTACTGTGACCTCACTATGTGCATTATCTATGTACTGTGACATCACTATGTGTATTATCTCTGTACTGTGACATCACTATGTGCATTATCTATGTACTGTGACCTCACTATGTGCATTATCTCTGTATTGTGACATCACTATGTGCATTATCTATTTACTGTGACCTCACTATGTGCATTATCTATGTACTGTGACATCACTATGTGCATTATCTCTGTACTGTGACCTCACTATGTGCATTATCTATGTACTGTGACCTCACTATGTGCATTATCTATGTACTGTGACATCACTATGTGCATTATCTATGTACTGTGACATCACTATGTGTATTATCTCTGTACTGTGACATCACTATGTGCATTTTCTATGTACTATGACATCACTATGTGCATTATCTCTGTACTGTGACCTCACTATGTGCGTTATCTATGTACTGTGACCTCACTATGTGCATTATCTATGTACTGTGATATCACTATGTGTATTATCTCTGTAATGTGATATCACTGTGTTTATTATCTCTCTACTGTGACCTCACTATGTGCATTATCTCTGTAATGTGACATCAGTGTATTTATTATCTCTGTAATGTGACATCACTATGTGCATTATCTCTGTACTGTGACCTCACTATGTGCATTATCCCTGTACTGTGACCTCACTATGTGCATTATCCCTGTACTGTGACCTCACTATGTGCATTATCTATGTACTGTGATATCACTATGTGTATTATCTCTGTAATGTGACACCACTGTGTCTATTATCTCTCTAATGTGACCTCACTATGTGCATTATCTCTGTACTGTGACCTCACTATGTGCATTATCTCTGTAGTGTGACCTCACTATTTGCATTATCTCTGTACTCTGACCTCACTATGTGCATTATCTATGTACTGTGACCTCACTATGTGCATTATCTCAGTAGTGTGACCTCACTATTTGCATTATCTCTGTACTCTGACCTCACTATGTGCATTATCTATGTACTGTGACCTCACTATGTGCATTATCTATGTACTGTAACATCACTATTTGTATTATCCCTGTAATGTGACATCACTGTGTTTATTATCTCTCTACTGTGACCTCACTATGTGCATTATCTTTGTACTGTGACCTCACTATGTGTATTATCTCTGTAATGTGACATCACTGTATTTATTATCTCTGTACTGTGACCTCACTACGTGCATTATCTCTGTACTGTGACCTAACTATGTGCATTATCTATGTAATGTGACCTCACTATGTGTATTATCTCTGTGCTATGACCTCACTATGTGCATTATCTATGTACTGTGACCTCACTATGTGCATTATCTATGTACTGTGACATCACTATGTGCATTATCTATGTACTGTGACCTCACTATGTGCATTATCTCTGTAGTGTGACCTCACTATGTGCATTATCTCTGTACTGTGACCTCACTATGTGCATTATCTATGTACTGTGACCTCACTATGTGCATTATCAATGTACTGTGACATCACTATGTGCATTATCTCTGTGCTGTGACATCACTGTGTTTATTATCTCTCTACTGTGACCTCACTATGTACATTATCTCTGTACTGTGACCTCACTATGTGCATTATCAATGTACTTTGACATCACTATGTGAATTATCTCTGTAATGTGACATCACTGTGTTTATAATCTCTGTACTGTGACCTCACTATGTGTTTTATCTCTGTAATGTGACATCACTGTGTTTATTATCTCTCTACTGTGACCTCACTATGTGCATTATCTCTGTACTGTGACCTCACTATGTGCATTATCTATGTAATGTGACCTCACTATGTGTATTATCTCTGTACTGTGACCTCACTATGTGCATTATCTATGTACTGTGACCTCACTATGTGCGTTATCTATGTACTGTGACATCACTATGTGCATTATCTCTCTACTGTGACCACACTATTTGCGTTATCTATGTACTGTGACCTCACTATGTGCATTATCTAGGTACTGTGACATCACTATGTGCATTATCTATGTACTGTGACATCACTATGTGTATTATCTCTCTAATGTGACATCACTGTGTTTATTATCTCTCTACTGTGACCTCACTATGTGCATTATCTCTGTACTGTGACCTCACTATGTGCATTATCAATGTACTGTGAAATCACTATGTGCATTATCTCTGTGCTGTGACATCACTGTGTTTATTATCTCTCTACTGTGACCTCACTATGTACATTATCTCTGTACTGTGACCTCACTATGTGCATTATCAATGTACTTTGACATCACTATGTGTATTATCTCTGTAATGTGACATCACTGTGTTTATTATCTCTCTACTGTGACCTCACTATTTGCATTATCTCTATACTGTGACATCACTATGTGTATTATCTCTGTAATGTGACATCACTGTGTTTATTATCTCTGTACTGTGACATCACTATGTGTATTATCTCTGTAATGTGACATCACGTGTTTATTATCTCTCTACTGTGACATCAATATGTGTATTATCTCTGTAATGTGACATCTCTGTGTTTATTTTCTCTCTACTGTGACCTCACTATGTGCATTATCTCTGTACTGTGACCTCACTATGTGCATTATCTATGTACTGTGACCTCACTATGTGCATTATCTATGTACTGTGACCTCACTATGTGCATTATCTCTTTACTGTGACATCACTATGTGTATTGTCTCTGTAACGTGACATCACTGTGTTTATTATCTCTCTACTGTGACCTCACTATGTGCATTATCTCTGTACTGTGACCTAACTATGTGCATTATCTATGTAACGTTACCTCACTATGTGTATTATCTCTGTAATGTGACATCACTGTATTTATTGTCTCTGTAATGTGACATCACTATGAGCATTATCTCTGTACTGTGACCTCACTATGTGCATTATCTCTGTACTGTGACATTACTATATGCATTATCTATGTACTGTGACATCACTATGTGCATTATCTATGTACTGTGACTCACTATGTGCATTATCTATGTACTGTGACATCACTATGTGTATTATCTCTGTAATGTGACATCACTGTATTTATTATCTCTGTAATGTGACATCACTATGTGCATTATCTCTGTACTGTGACCCCACTACGTGCAATATCTCTGTACTGTGACCTCACTATGTGCATTATCTCTGTACTGTGACATCACTATGTTCTTTATCTCTGTACTGTGACCTCACTATGTGCGTTATGTATGTACTGTGACCTCACTATGTGCATTATCTATGTACTGTGACCTCACTATGTGTATTATCTCTGTAATGTGACATCACTGTGTTTATTATCTCTCTACTGTGACCTCACTATGTGCATTATCTCTGTACTGTGACCTCACTATGTGCATTATCTCTGTACTGTGACCCCACTACGTGCAATATCTCTGTACTGTGACCTCACTATGTGCATTATCTATGTACTGTGACATCACTATGTTCTTTATCTCTGTACTGTGACCTCACTATGTGCGTTATGTATGTACTGTGACCTCACTATGTGCATTATCTATGTACTGTGACCTCACTATGTGTATTATCTCTGTAATGTGACATCACTGTGTTTATTATCTCTCTACTGTGACCTCACTATGTGCATTATCTCTGTACTGTGACCTCACTATGTGCATTATCTATGTAATGTTACCTCACTATGTGTATTATCTCTGTAATGTGACATCACTGTATTTATTATCTCTGTAATGTGACATCACTATGTGCATTATCTATTTACTGTGACCTCACTATGTGCATTATCTATGTACTGTGACATCACTATGTGCATTATCTCTGTACTGTGACCTCACTATGTGCATTATCTATGTACTGTGACCTCACTATGTGCATTATCTATGTACTGTGACATCACTATGTGCATTATCTATGTACTGTGACATCACTATGTGTATTATCTCTGTACTGTGACATCACTATGTGCATTATCTATGTACTATGACATCACTATGTGCATTATCTCTGTACTGTGACATCACTAGGTGTATTATCTCTGTACTGTGACATCACTATGTGCATTATCTATGTACTGTGACATCACTATGTGTATTATCTCTGTACTGTGACATCACTATGTGCATTATCTATGTACTGTGACCTCACTATGTGCATTATCTCTGTATTGTGACATCACTATGTGCATTATCTATTTACTGTGACCTCACTATGTGCATTATCTATGTACTGTGACATCACTATGTGCATTATCTCTGTACTGTGACCTCACTATGTGCATTATCTATGTACTGTGACCTCACTATGTGCATTATCTATGTACTGTGACATCACTATGTGTATTATCTATGTACTGTGACATCACTATGTGTATTATCTCTGTACTGTGACATCACTATGTGCATTATCTATGTACTATGACATCACTATGTGCATTATCTCTGTACTGTGACCTCACTATGTGCGTTATCTATGTACTGTGACCTCACTATGTGCATTATCTATGTACTGTGATATCACTATGTGTATTATCTCTGTAATGTGATATCACTGTGTTTATTATCTCTCTACTGTGACCTCACTATGTGCATTATCTCTGTAATGTGACATCACTGTATTTATTATCTCTGTAATGTGACATCACTATGTGCATTATCTCTGTACTGTGACCTCACTATGTGCATTATCCCTGTACTGTGACCTCACTATGTGCATTATCTTTGTACTCTGACCTCACTATGTGCATTATCTATGTACTGTAACCTCACTATGTGTATTATCTCTGTAATGTGACACCACTGTGTCTATTATCTCTCTAATGTGACCTCACTATGTGCATTATCTCTGTACTGTGACCTGACTATGTGCATTATCTCTGTAGTGTGACCTCACTATTTGCATTATCTCTGTACTCTGACCTCACTATGTGCATTATCTATGTACTGTGACCTCACTATGTGCATTATCTCAGTAGTGTGACCTCACTATTTGCATTATCTCTGTACTCTGACCTCACTATGTGCATTATCTATGTACTGTGACCTCACTATGTGCATTATCTATGTACTGTGACCTCACTATGTGCATTATCTATGTACTGTGACATCACTATGTGTATTATCTCTGTACTGTGACATCACTATGTGCATTATCTATGTACTGTGACCTCACTATGTGCATTATCTCTGTATTGTGACATCACTATGTGCATTATCTATTTACTGTGACCTCACTATGTGCATTATCTATGTACTGTGACATCACTATGTGCATTATCTCTGTACTGTGACCTCACTATGTGCATTATCTATGTACTGTGACCTCACTATGTGCATTATCTATGTACTGTGACATCACTATGTGCATTATCTATGTACTGTGACATCACTATGTGTATTATCTCTGTACTGTGACATCACTATGTGCATTATCTATGTACTATGACATCACTATGTGCATTATCTCTGTACTGTGACCTCACTATGTGCGTTATCTATGTACTGTGACCTCACTATGTGCATTATCTATGTACTGTGATATCACTATGTGCATTATCTCTGTAATGTGATATCACTGTGTTTATTATCTCTCTACTGTGACCTCACTATGTGCATTATCTATGTACTGTGACATCACTATGTGTATTATCTCTGTAATGTGATATCACTGTGTTTATTATCTCTCTACTGTGACCTCACTATGTGCATTATCTCTGTAATGTGACATCAGTGTATTTATTATCTCTGTAATGTGACATCACTATGTGCATTATCTCTGTACTGTGACCTCACTATGTGCATTATCCCTGTACTGTGACCTCACTATGTGCATTATCTTTGTACTCTGACCTCACTATGTGCATTATCTATGTACTGTAACCTCACTATGTGTATTATCTCTGTAATGTGACACCACTGTGTCTATTATCTCTCTAATGTGACCTCACTATGTGCATTATCTCTGTACTGTGACCTCACTATGTGCATTATCTCTGTAGTGTGACCTCACTATTTGGATTATCTCTGTACTCTGACCTCACTATGTGCATTATCTATGTACTGTGACCTCACTATGTGCATTATCTCAGTAGTGTGACCTCACTATTTGCATTATCTCTGTACTCTGACCTCACTATGTGCATTATCTATGTACTGTGACCTCACTATGTGCATTATCTATGTACTGTAACATCACTATTTGTATTATCCCTGTAATGTGACATCACTGTGTTTATTATCTCTCTACTGTGACCTCACTATGTGCATTATCTTTGTACTGTGACCTCACTATGTGTATTATCTCTGTAATGTGACATCACTGTATTTATTATCTCTGTAATGTGACATCACTATGTGCATTATCTCTGTACTGTGACCTCACTACGTGCATTATCTCTGTACTGTGACCTAACTATGTGCATTATCTATGTAATGTGACCTCACTATGTGTATTTTCTCTGTGCTATGACCTCACTATGTGCATTATCTATGTACTGTGACCTCACTATGTGCATTATCTATGTACTGTGACATCACTATGTGCATTATCTATGTACTGTGACCTCACTATGTGCATTATCTCTGTAGTGTGACCTCACTATGTGCATTATCTCTGTACTGTGACCTCACTAGGTGCATTATCTCTGTACTCTGACCTCACTATGTGCATTATCTATGTACTGTGACCTCACTATGTGCATTATCAATGTACTGTGACATCACTATGTGCATTATCTCTGTGCTGTGACATCACTGTGTTTATTATCTCTCTACTGTGACCTCACTATGTACATTATCTCTGTACTGTGACCTCACTATGTGCATTATCAATGTACTTTGACATCACTATGTGAATTATCTCTGTAATGTGACATCACTGTGTTTATAATCTCTGTACTGTGACCTCACTATGTGTTTTATCTCTGTAATGTGACATCACTGTGTTTATTATCTCTCTACTGTGACCTCACTATGTGCATTATCTCTGTACTGTGACCTCACTATGTGCATTATCTATGTAATGTGACCTCACTATGTGTATTATCTCTGTACTGTGACCTCACTATGTGCATTATCTATGTACTGTGACCTCACTATGTGCGTTATCTATGTACTGTGACATCACTATGTGCATTATCTCTCTACTGTGACCACAGTATTTGCGTTATCTATGTACTGTGACCTCACTATGTGCATTATCTAGGTACTGTGACATCACTATGTGCATTATCTATGTACTGTGACATCACTATGTGTATTATCTCTCTAATGTGACATCACTGTGTTTATTATCTCTCTACTGTGACCTCACTATGTGCATTATCTCTGTACTGTGACCTCACTATGTGCATTATCAATGTACTGTGACATCACTATGTGCATTATCTCTGTGCTGTGACATCACTGTGTTTATTATCTCTCTACTGTGACCTCACTATTTGCATTATCTCTGTACTGTGACCTCACTATGTGCATTATCTATGTACTGTGACATCACTATGTGTATTATCTCTGTAATGTGACATCACTGTGTTTATTATCTCTGTACTGTGACATCACTATGTGTATTATCTCTGTAATGTGACATCACGTGTTTATTATCTCTCTACTGTGACATCAATATGTGTATTATCTCTGTAATGTGACATCTCTGTGTTTATTTTCTCTCTACTGTGACCTCACTATGTGCATTATCTCTGTAATGTGACATCACTATGTGCATTATCTCTGTACTGTGACCTCACTATGTGCATTATCTATGTACTGTGACCTCACTATGTGCATTATCTATGTACTGTGACCTCACTATGTGCATTATCTCTTTACTGTGACATCACTATGTGTATTGTCTCTGTAACGTGACATCACTGTGTTTATTATCTCTCTACTGTGACCTCACTATGTGCATTATCTATGTAACGTTACCTCACTATGTGTATTATCTCTGTAATGTGACATCACTGTATTTATTGTCTCTGTAATGTGACATCACTATGAGCATTATCTCTGTACTGTGACCTCACTATGTGCATTATCTCTGTACTGTGACATTACTATATGCATTATCTATGTACTGTGACATCACTATGTGCATTATCTATGTACTGTGACTCACTATGTGCATTATCTATGTACTGTGACATCACTATGTGTATTATCTCTGTAATGTGACATCACTGTATTTATTATCTCTGTAATGTGACATCACTATGTGCATTATCTCTGTACTGTGACCCCACTACGTGCAATATCTCTGTACTGTGACCTCACTATGTGCATTATCTCTGTACTGTGACATCACTATGTTCTTTATCTCTGTACTGTGACCTCACTATGTGCGTTATGTATGTACTGTGACCTCACTATGTGCATTATCTATGTACTGTGACCTCACTATGTGTATTATCTCTGTAATGTGACATCACTGTGTTTATTATCTCTCTACTGTGACCTCACTATGTGCATTATCTCTGTACTGTGACCTCACTATGTGCATTATCTCTGTACTGTGACCCCACTACGTGCAATATCTCTGTACTGTGACCTCACTATGTGCATTATCTATGTACTGTGACATCACTATGTTCTTTATCTCTGTACTGTGACCTCACTATGTGCGTTATGTATGTACTGTGACCTCACTATGTGCATTATCTATGTACTGTGACATCACTATGTGCATTATCTATGTACTATGACATCACTATGTGCATTATCTCTGTACTGTGACATCACTAGGTGTATTATCTCTGTACTGTGACATCACTATGTACATTATCTATGTACTGTGACATCACTATGTGTATTATCTCTGTACTGTGACATCACTATGTGCATTATCTATGTACTGTGACCTCACTATGTGCATTATCTCTGTATTGTGACATCACTATGTGCATTATCTATTTACTGTGACCTCACTATGTGCATTATCTATGTACTGTGACATCACTATGTGCATTATCTCTGTACTGTGACCTCACTATGTGCATTATCTATGTACTGTGACCTCACTATGTGCATTATCTATGTACTGTGACATCACTATGTGCAATATCTATGTACTGTGACATCACTATGTGTATTATCTCTGTACTGTGACATCACTATGTGCATTATCTATGTACTATGACATCACTATGTGCATTATCTCTGTACTGTGACCTCACTATGTGCGTTATCTATGTACTGTGACCTCACTATGTGCATTATCTATGTACTGTGATATCACTATGTGTATTATCTCTGTAATGTGATATCACTGTGTTTATTATCTCTCTACTGTGACCTCACTATGTGCATTATCTATGTACTGTGACATCACTATGTGCATTATCTATGTACTGTGACATCACTATGTGTATTATCTCTGTACTGTGACATCACTATGTGCATTATCTATGTACTATGACATCACTATGTGCATTATCTCTGTACTGTGACCTCACTATGTGCGTTATCTATGTACTGTGACCTCACTATGTGCATTATCTATGTACTGTGATATCACTATGTGCATTATCTCTGTAATGTGACATCACTGTATTTATTATCTCTGTAATGTGACATCACTATGTGCATTATCTCTGTACTGTGACCTCACTATGTGCATTATCCCTGTACTGTGACCTCACTATGTGCATTATCTTTGTACTCTGACCTCACTATGTGCATTATCTATGTACTGTAACCTCACTATGTGTATTATCTCTGTAATGTGACCTCACTATGTGCATTATCTCTCTAATGTGACCTCACTATGTGCATTATCTCTGTACTGTGACCTCACTATGTGCATTATCCCTGTAGTGTGACCTCACTATTTGCATTATCTCTGTACTCTGACCTCACTATGTGCATTATCTATGTACTGTGACCTCACTATGTGCATTATCTATGTACTGTAACATCACTATTTGTATTATCCCTGTAATGTGACATCACTGTGTTTATTATCTCTCTACTGTGACCTCACTATGTGCATTATCTTTGTACTGTGACCTCACTATGTGTATTATCTCTGTAATGTGACATCACTCTATTTATTATCTCTGTAATGTGACATCACTATGTGCATTATCTCTGTACTGTGACCTCACTACGTGCATTATCTCTGTACTGTGACCTAACTATGTGCATTATCTATGTAATGTGACCTCACTATGTGTATTATCTCTGTGCTATGACCTCACTATGTGCATTATCTATGTACTGTGACCTCACTATGTGCATTATCTATGTACTGTGACATCACTATGTGCATTATCTATGTACTGTGACCTCACTATGTGCGTTATCTCTGTAGTGTGACCTCACTATGTGCATTATCTCTGTAGTGTGACCTCACTATGTGCATTATCTCTGTACTGTGACCTCACTATGTGCATTATCTCTGTACTCTGACCTCACTATGTGCATTATCTATGTACTGTGACATCACTATGTGTATTATCTCTGTAATGTGACATCACTCTATTTATTATCTCTGTAATGTGACATCACTATGTGCATTATCTCTGTACTGTGACCTCACTATTTGTATTATCTCTGTAATGTGACATCACTGTGTTTATTATCTCTCTACTGTGACCTCACTATGTGCATTATCTCTGTACTGTGACCTCACTATGTGCATTATCTATGTAATGTGACCTCACTATGTGTATTATCTCTCTAATGTGACATCACTGTGTTTATTATCTCTGTAATGTGACATCACTATGTGCATTATCTCTGTACTGTGACATCACTATGTGCATTATCTATGTACTATGACATCACTATGTGCATTATCTCTGTACTGTGACATCACTAGGTGTATTATCTCTGTACTGTGACATCACTATGTGCATTATCTATGTACTGTGACATCACTATGTGTATTATCTCTGTACTGTGACATCACTATGTGCATTATCTATGTACTGTGACCTCACTATGTGCATTATCTCTGTATTGTGACATCACTATGTGCATTATCTATTTACTGTGACCTCACTATGTGCATTATCTATGTACTGTGACATCACTATGTGCATTATCTCTGTACTGTGACATCACTATGTGCATTATCTATGTACTGTGACCTCACTATGTGCATTATCTATGTACTGTGACATCACTATGTGCATTATCTATGTACTGTGACATCACTATGTGTATTATCTCTGCACTGTGACATCACTATGTGCATTATCTATGTACTATGACATCACTATGTGCATTATCTCTGTACTGTGACCTCACTATGTGCGTTATCTATGTACTGTGACCTCACTATGTGCATTATCTATGTACTGTGATATCACTATGTGTATTATCTCTGTAATGTGATATCACTGTGTTTATTATCTCTCTACTGTGACCTCACTATGTGCATTATCTCTGTAATGTGACATCACTGTATTTATTATCTCTGTAATGTGACATCACTATGTGCATTATCTCTGTACTGTGACCTCACTATCTGCATTATCCCTGTACTGTGACCTCACTATGTGCATTATCTTTGCACTCTGACCTCACTATGTGCATTATCTATGTACTGTAACCTCACTATGTGTATTATCTCTGTAATGTGACATCACTGTGTCTATTATCTCTCTAATGTGACCTCACTATGTGCATTATCTCTGTACTGTGACCTCACTATTTGCATTATCTCTGTACTCTGACCTCACTATGTGCATTATCTATGTACTGTGACCTCACTATGTGCATTATCTATGTACTGTAACATCACTATTTGTATTATCCCTGTAATGTGACATCACTGTGTTTATTATCTCTCTACTGTGACCTCACTATGTGCATTATCTTTGTACTGTGACCTCACTATGTGTATTATCTCTGTAATGTGACATCACTGTATTTATTATCTCTGTAATGTGACATCACTATGTGCATTATCTCTGTACTGTGACCTCACTACGTGCATTATCTCTGTACTGTGACCTAACTATGTGCATTATCTATGTAATGTGACCTCACTATGTGTATTATCTCTGTGCTATGACCTCACTATGTGCATTATCTATGTACTGTGACCTCACTATGTGCATTATCTATGTACTGTGACATCACTATGTGCATTATCTATGTACTGTGACCTCACTATGTGCATTATCTCTGTAGTGTGACCTCACTATGTGCATTATCTCTGTACTGTGACCTCACTATGTGCATTATCTCTGTACTCTGACCTCACTATGTGCATTATCTATGTACTGTGACATCACTATGTGTATTATCTCTGTAATGTGACATCACTCTGTTTATTATCTCTGTACTGTGACCTCACTATTTGTATTATCTCTGTAATGTGACATCACTGTGTTTATTATCTCTCTACTGTGACCTCACTATGTGCATTATCTCTGTACTGTGACCTCACTATGTGCATTATCTATGTAATGTGACCTCACTATGTGTATTATCTCTCTAATGTGACATCACTGTGTTTATTATCTCTGTAATGTGACATCACTATGTGCATTATCTCTGTACTGTGACATCACTATGTGCATTATCTATGTACTGTGACCTCACTATGTGCATTATCTATGTACTGTGACATCACTATGTGCATTATCTCTGTACTGTGACCTCACTATGTGCGTTATCTATGTACTGTGACCTGACTATGTGCATTATCTATGTACTGTGACATCACTATGTGCATGATCTATATTCTGTGACATCACTATGTGTATTATCTCTCTAATGTGACATCACTGTGTTTATTATCTCTCTACTGTGACCTCACTATGTGCATTATCTCTGCACTGTGACCTCACTATTTGCATTATCTATGTACTGTGACCTCACTATGTGCATTATCTATGTACTGTGACATCACTATGTGCATTATCTCTGTGCTGTGACATTACTATGTGTATTATCTCTGTAATGTGACATCACTGTGTTTATTATCTCTCTACTGTGACCTCACTATTTGCATTATATCTATACTGTGATATCACTATGTGTGTTATCTTTGTACTGTGACATCACTATGTGCATTATCTATGTATTGTGACCTCACTATGTGCATTATCTCTGTACTGTGACCTCACTATGTGCATTATATATGTACTGTGACCTCACTATGTGCATTATCTATGTAATGTGACATCACTGTGTTTATTTTCTCACTACTGTGACCTCACTATGTGTATTATCTCTGTACTGTGACCTCACTATGTGCATTATATATGTACTGTGACCTCACTATGTGCATTATCTATGTACTGTGACCTCACTATGTGCATTATCTATGTACTGTGACCTCACTATGTGCATTATCTATGTACTGTGACCTCACTATGTGCATTATCTCTGTACTGTGACATCACTATGTGTATTATCTCTGTAACGTGACATCACTGTGCTTATTATCTCTGTACTGTGACATCACTATGTCTATTATCTCTGTAATGTGACATCACTGGGTTTATTATCTCTCTACTGTGACCTCACTATGTGCTTTATCTTTGTACTGTGACATCACTATGTGCATTATCTTTGTACTGTGACCTCACTATGTGCATTATCTCTGTAATGTGACATCACTGTGTTTATTATCTCCCTACTGTGACGTCACTATGTGCATTATCTCTGAACTGTGACCTCACTATGTGCATTATCTATGTAATGTTACCTCACTATGTCTATTATCTCTGTAATGTGACATCACTGTATTTATTATCTCTGTAATGTGACATCACTATGTGCATTATCTCTGTACTGTGACCTCACTATGTGCATTATCTCTGTACTGTGACATCACTATGTGTATTATCTCTTTAACGTGACATCACTGTGCTTATTATCTCTGTACTGTGACATCACTATGTCTATTATCTCTGTAATGTGACATCACTGTGTTTATTATCTCTCTACTGTGACCTCACTATGTGCATTATCTCTGTACTGTGACATCACTATGTGTATTATCTCTGTAATGTGACATCACTGTATTTATTATCTCTGTAATGTGACATCACTATGTGCATTATCTCTGTACTGTGGCATCACTATGTGCATTATCTATGAACTGTGACCTCACTATGTGCATTATCTCTGTATTGTGACATCACTATGTGCATTATCTATTTACTGTGACCTCACTATGTGCATTATCTATGTACTGTGACCTCACTATGTGCATTATCTATGTACTGTGACATCACTATGTGCATTATCTATGTACTGTGACATCACTATGTGTATTATCTCTGTACTGTGACATCACTATGTGCATTATCTATGTACTATGACATCACTATGTGCATTATCTCTGTACTGTGACCTCACTATGTGCATTATCTATGTACTGTGACCTCACTATGTGCATTATCTATGTACTGTGACATCACTATGTGTATTATCTCTGTAATGTGATATCACTGTGTTTATTATCTCTCTACTGTGACCTCACTATGTGCATTATCTCTGTAATGTGACATCACTGTATTTATTATCTCTGTAATGTGACATCACTAAGTGCATTATCTCTGTACTTTGACCTCATTATGTGCATTATCTATGTACTGTGACATCACTATGTTTATTATCTCTGTACTGTGACATCACTGTGTTTATTATCTCTGTACTGTGACCTCACTATGTGCATTATCTCTGTAATGTGACATCACTGTGTTTATTATCTCTCTACTGTGACCTCACTATGTGCATTATCTATGTACTGTGACCTCACTATGTGCATTATCTCAGTAGTGTGACCTCACTATTTGCATTATCTCTGTACTCTGACCTCACTATGTGCATTATCTATGTACTGTGACCTCACTATGTGCATTATCTATGTACTGTAACATCACTATTTGTATTATCCCTGTAATGTGACATCACTGTGTTTATTATCTCTCTACTGTGACCTCACTATGTGCATTATCTATGTGCTGTGACCTTACTATGTGTATTATCTCTGTAAGGTGACATCACTGTGTTTATTATCTCTCTACTGTGATCTCACTATGTGCATTATCTATGTAATGTGACCTCACTATGTGCATTATCCCTGTGCTATGACCTCACTATGTGCATTATCTATGTACTGTGACCTCACTATGTGCATTATCTATGTACTGTGACATAACTATGTGCATTATCTATGTACTGTGACATCACTATGTGCATTATCTCTGTAGTGTGACCTCACTATGTGCATTATCTCTGTACTCTGACATCACTATGTGTATTATCTCTGTAATGTGACATCACTCTGTTTATTATCTCTGTACTGTGACCTCACTATTTGTATTATCTCTGTAATGTGACATCACTGTGTTTATTATCTCTCTACTGTGACCTCACTATGTGCATTATCTCTGTACTGTGACCTCACTATGTGCATTATCTATGTAATGTGACCTCACTATGTGCATTATCTATGTACTGTGACATCACTATGTGCGTTATCTCTGTACTGTGACATCACTATGTGCGTTATCTCTGTACTGTGACATCACTATGTGCGTTATCTATGTACTGTGACCTCACTATGTGCATTATCTATGTACTGTGACATCACTATGTGCATTATCTCTGTACTGTGACCTCACTATATGCGTTATCTATGTACTGTGACCTGACTATGTGCATTATCTATGTACTGTGACATCACTATGTGCATGATCTATATACTGTGACATCACTATGTGTATTTTCTCTCTAATGTGACATCACTGTGTTTATTATCTCCCTACTGTGACCTCACTATGTGCATTATCTTTGTACTGTGACCTCACTATGTGCATTATCTATGTACTGTGACCTCACTATGTGCATTATCTATGTACTGTGACATCACTATGTTCATTATCTCTGTGCTGTGACATTACTATGTGTATTATCTCTGTAACGTGACATCACTGTGCTTATTTTCTCACTACTGTGACCTCACTATGTCCATTATCTCTGTACTGTGACCTCACTATGTGCATTATCTATGTACTGTGACCTCACTATGTGCATTATCTCTGTACTGTGACATCACTATATGCATTATCTCTGTACTGTGACCTCTCTATGTGAGTTATCTATGTTCTGTGACCTCACTATGTGCATTATCTATGTACTGTGATATCACTATGTGCATTATCTATGTACTGTGACCTCACTATGTGTATTATCTCTGTAATGTGACATCACTGTGTTTATTTTCTCTCTACTTTGACCTCACTATGTGCATTATCTCTGTACTGTGACCTCACTATGTGCATTATCTATGTACTGTGACCTCACTATGTGCATTATCTCTGTACTGTGAGCTCACTATGTGCATTATCGCTGTACTGTGACATCACTATGTGTATTATCTCTGTAATGTGACATCACTGTATTTATTATCTCTGTAATGTGACATCACTATGTGCATTATCTTTGTACTGTGACATCACTATGTGCATTATCTATGTACTGTGACGTCATTATGTGCATTATATTTGTACTGTGACATCACTATGTGCATTATCTATTTACTGTGACCTCACTATGTGCATTATCTATGTACTGTGACATCACTATGTGCATTATCTCTGTACTCTGACCTCACTATGTTCATTATCTATGTACTGTAACCTCACTATGTGTATTATCTCTATAATGTGACATCACTGTGTTTATAATCTCTGTACTCTGACCTCACTATGTGCATTATCTATGTACTTTGACCTCACTATGTGTATTATCTCTGCAATGTGACATCACTATGTGCATTATCTCTGTACTGTGACCTCACTACGTGCATTATCTCTGTACTCTGACCTCACTATGTGCATTATCTATGTACTGTGACATCACTATTTGTATTATCTCTGTAATGTGACATCACTGTGATTATTATCTCTCTACGGTGACCTCACTATGTGCATTATCTCTGTACTGTGACCTCACTATGTGTGTTATCTCTGTAATGTGACATCACTGTATTTATTATCTCTGTAATGTGACATCACTATGTGCATTATCTATGTACTGTGACCTCACTATGTGCATTATCTCAGTAGTGTGACCTCACTATTTGCATTATCTCTGTACTTTGACCTCACTATGTGCATTATCTATGTACTTTGACCTCACTATGTGCATTATCTATGCAATGTGACCTCACTATTTGCATTATCTCTGTACTCTGACCTCACTATGTGCATTATCTCTGTACTCTGACCTCACTACGTGCATTATCTCTGTACTCTGACCTCACTATGTGCATTATCTATGTACTGTGACATCACTATTTGTATTATCCCTGTAATGTGACATCACTGTGTTTATTATCTCTCTACGGTGACCTCACTATGTGCATTATCTCTGTACTCTGACCTCACTATGTGCATTATCTCTGTACTGTGACCTCACTACGTGCATTATCTCTGTACTCTGACCTCACTATGTGCATTATCTATGTACTGTGACCTCACTATGTGTATTATCTCTGTAATGTGACATCACTGTGTGCATTATCTCTGTACCGTGACCTCACTATGTACATTATCTCTGTACTCTGACCTCACTATGTGCATTATCTATGTACTGTGACCTCACTATGTGCATTATCTATGTAATGTGACCTCACTATGTGTATTATCTCTGTGCTATGACCTCACTATGTGCATTATGTATGTACTGTGACCTCACTATGTGCATTATCTATGTACTGTGACATCACTATGTGCATTATCTTTGTACTGTGACATCACTATGTGCATTATCTCTCTACTGTGACCACACTATTTGCGTTATCTATGTACTGTGACCTCACTATGTGCATTACCTCTGTAGTGTGACCTCACTATGTGCATTATCTCTGTACTCTGACCTCACTATGTGCATTATCTATGTACTGTGACCTCACTATTTGTATTATCTCTGTAATGTGACATCACTGTGTTTATTATCTCTCTACTGTGACCTCACTATGTGCATTATCTCTGTACTGTGACCTCACTATGTGCATTATCTATGTAATGTGACCTCACTATGTGTATTATCTCTGTAATGTGACATCACTGTGTTTATTATCTCTGTACTGTGACATCACTATGTGCATTATCTATGTACTATGACATCACTATGTGCATTATCTCTGTACTGTGACCTCACTATGTGCATTATCTTTGTACTCTGACCTCACTATGTGCATTATCTATGTACTGTAACCTCACTATGTGTATTATCTATGTACTGTGACATCACTATGTGCATTATCTATGTAATGTGACATCAGTGTATTTATTATCTCTGTAATGTGACATCACTATGTGCATTATCTCTGTACTGTGACCTCACTATGTGCATTATCCCTGTACTGTGACCTCACTATGTGCATTATCTTTGTACTCTGACCTCACTATGTGCATTATCTATGTACTGTAACCTCACTATGTGTATTATCTCTGTAATGTGACACCACTGTGTCTATTATCTCTCTAATGTGACCTCACTATGTGCATTATCTCTGTACTGTGACCTCACTATGTGCATTATCTCTGTAGTGTGACCTCACTATTTGGATTATCTCTGTACTCTGACCTCACTATGTGCATTATCTATGTACTGTGACCTCACTATGTGCATTATCTCAGTAGTGTGACCTCACTATTTGCATTATCTCTGTACTCTGACCTCACTATGTGCATTATCTATGTACTGTGACCTCACTATGTGCATTATCTATGTACTGTAACATCACTATTTGTATTATCCCTGTAATGTGACATCACTGTGTTTATTATCTCTCTACTGTGACCTCACTATGTGCATTATCTTTGTACTGTGACCTCACTATGTGTATTATCTCTGTAATGTGACATCACTGTATTTATTATCTCTGTAATGTGACATCACTATGTGCATTATCTCTGTACTGTGACCTCACTACGTGCATTATCTCTGTACTGTGACCTAACTATGTGCATTATCTATGTAATGTGACCTCACTATGTGTATTTTCTCTGTGCTATGACCTCACTATGTGCATTATCTATGTACTGTGACCTCACTATGTGCATTATCTATGTACTGTGACATCACTATGTGCATTATCTATGTACTGTGACCTCACTATGTGCATTATCTCTGTAGTGTGACCTCACTATGTGCATTATCTCTGTACTGTGACCTCACTAGGTGCATTATCTCTGTACTCTGACCTCACTATGTGCATTATCTATGTACTGTGACCTCACTATGTGCATTATCAATGTACTGTGACATCACTATGTGCATTATCTCTGTGCTGTGACATCACTGTGTTTATTATCTCTCTACTGTGACCTCACTATGTACATTATCTCTGTACTGTGACCTCACTATGTGCATTATCAATGTACTTTGACATCACTATGTGAATTATCTCTGTAATGTGACATCACTGTGTTTATAATCTCTGTACTGTGACCTCACTATGTGTTTTATCTCTGTAATGTGACATCACTGTGTTTATTATCTCTCTACTGTGACCTCACTATGTGCATTATCTCTGTACTGTGACCTCACTATGTGCATTATCTATGTAATGTGACCTCACTATGTGTATTATCTCTGTACTGTGACCTCACTATGTGCATTATCTATGTACTGTGACCTCACTATGTGCGTTATCTATGTACTGTGACATCACTATGTGCATTATCTCTCTACTGTGACCACACTATTTGCGTTATCTATGTACTGTGACCTCACTATGTGCATTATCTAGGTACTGTGACATCACTATGTGCATTATCTATGTACTGTGACATCACTATGTGTATTATCTCTCTAATGTGACATCACTGTGTTTATTATCTCTCTACTGTGACCTCACTATGTGCATTATCTCTGTACTGTGACCTCACTATGTGCATTATCAATGTACTGTGACATCACTATGTGCATTATCTCTGTGCTGTGACATCACTGTGTTTATTATCTCTCTACTGTGACCTCACTATTTGCATTATCTCTGTACTGTGACCTCACTATGTGCATTATCTATGTACTGTGACATCACTATGTGTATTATCTCTGTAATGTGACATCACTGTGTTTATTATCTCTGTACTGTGACATCACTATGTGTATTATCTCTGTAATGTGACATCACGTGTTTATTATCTCTCTACTGTGACATCAATATGTGTATTATCTCTGTAATGTGACATCTCTGTGTTTATTTTCTCTCTACTGTGACCTCACTATGTGCATTATCTCTGTAATGTGACATCACTATGTGCATTATCTCTGTACTGTGACCTCACTATGTGCATTATCTATGTACTGTGACCTCACTATGTGCATTATCTATGTACTGTGACCTCACTATGTGCATTATCTCTTTACTGTGACATCACTATGTGTATTGTCTCTGTAACGTGACATCACTGTGTTTATTATCTCTCTACTGTGACCTCACTATGTGCATTATCTATGTAACGTTACCTCACTATGTGTATTATCTCTGTAATGTGACATCACTGTATTTATTGTCTCTGTAATGTGACATCACTATGAGCATTATCTCTGTACTGTGACCTCACTATGTGCATTATCTCTGTACTGTGACATTACTATATGCATTATCTATGTACTGTGACATCACTATGTGCATTATCTATGTACTGTGACTCACTATGTGCATTATCTATGTACTGTGACATCACTATGTGTATTATCTCTGTAATGTGACATCACTGTATTTATTATCTCTGTAATGTGACATCACTATGTGCATTATCTCTGTACTGTGACCCCACTACGTGCAATATCTCTGTACTGTGACCTCACTATGTGCATTATCTCTGTACTGTGACATCACTATGTTCTTTATCTCTGTACTGTGACCTCACTATGTGCGTTATGTATGTACTGTGACCTCACTATGTGCATTATCTATGTACTGTGACCTCACTATGTGTATTATCTCTGTAATGTGACATCACTGTGTTTATTATCTCTCTACTGTGACCTCACTATGTGCATTATCTCTGTACTGTGACCTCACTATGTGCATTATCTCTGTACTGTGACCCCACTACGTGCAATATCTCTGTACTGTGACCTCACTATGTGCATTATCTATGTACTGTGACATCACTATGTTCTTTATCTCTGTACTGTGACCTCACTATGTGCGTTATGTATGTACTGTGACCTCACTATGTGCATTATCTATGTACTGTGACCTCTCTATGTGTATTATCTCTGTAATGTGACATCACTGTGTTTATTATCTCTCTACTGTGACCTCACTATGTGCATTATCTCTGTACTGTGACCCCACTACGTGCATTATCTATGTACTGTGACATCACTATGTGCATTATCTCTGTACTGTGACCTCACTATGTGCATTATCTATGTACTGTGACCTCACTATGTGCATTATCTATGTACTGTGACATCACTATGTGCATTATCTATGTACTGTGACATCACTATGTGTATTATCTCTGTACTGTGACATCACTATGTGCATTATCTATGTACTATGACATCACTATGTGCATTATCTCTGTACTGTGACATCACTAGGTGTATTATCTCTGTACTGTGACATCACTATGTGCATTATCTATGTACTGTGACATCACTATGTGTATTATCTCTGTACTGTGACATCACTATGTGCATTATCTATGTACTGTGACCTCACTATGTGCATTATCTCTGTATTGTGACATCACTATGTGCATTATCTATTTACTGTGACCTCACTATGTGCATTATCTATGTACTGTGACATCACTATGTGCATTATCTCTGTACTGTGACCTCACTATGTGCATTATCTATGTACTGTGACCTCACTATGTGCATTATCTATGTACTGTGACATCACTATGTGCAATATCTATGTACTGTGACATCACTATGTGTATTATCTCTGTACTGTGACATCACTATGTGCATTATCTATGTACTATGACATCACTATGTGCATTATCTCTGTACTGTGACCTCACTATGTGCGTTATCTATGTACTGTGACCTCACTATGTGCATTATCTATGTACTGTGATATCACTATGTGTATTATCTCTGTAATGTGATATCACTGTGTTTATTATCTCTCTACTGTGACCTCACTATGTGCATTATCTATGTACTGTGACATCACTATATGCATTATCTATGTACTGTGACATCACTATGTGTATTATCTCTGTACTGTGACATCACTATGTGCATTATCTATGTACTATGACATCACTATGTGCATTATCTCTGTACTGTGACCTCACTATGTGCGTTATCTATGTACTGTGACCTCACTATGTGCATTATCTATGTACTGTGATATCACTATGTGCATTATCTCTGTAATGTGACATCACTGTATTTATTATCTCTGTAATGTGACATCACTATGTGCATTATCTCTGTACTGTGACCTCACTATGTGCATTATCCCTGTACTGTGACCTCACTATGTGCATTATCTTTGTACTCTGACCTCACTATGTGCATTATCTATGTACTGTAACCTCACTATGTGTATTATCTCTGTAATGTGACATCACTGTGTCTATTATCTCTCTAATGTGACCTCACTATGTGCATTATCTCTGTACTGTGACCTCACTATGTGCATTATCCCTGTAGTGTGACCTCACTATTTGCATTATCTCTGTACTCTGACCTCACTATGTGCATTATCTATGTACTGTGACCTCACTATGTGCATTATCTATGTACTGTAACATCACTATTTGTATTATCCCTGTAATGTGACATCACTGTGTTTATTATCTCTCTACTGTGACCTCACTATGTGCATTATCTTTGTACTGTGACCTCACTATGTGTATTATCTCTGTAATGTGACATCACTCTATTTATTATCTCTGTAATGTGACATCACTATGTGCATTATCTCTGTACTGTGACCTCACTACGTGCATTATCTCTGTACTGTGACCTAACTATGTGCATTATCTATGTAATGTGACCTCACTATGTGTATTATCTCTGTGCTATGACCTCACTATGTGCATTATCTATGTACTGTGACCTCACTATGTGCATTATCTATGTACTGTGACATCACTATGTGCATTATCTATGTACTGTGACCTCACTATGTGCGTTATCTCTGTAGTGTGACCTCACTATGTGCATTATCTCTGTAGTGTGACCTCACTATGTGCATTATCTCTGTACTGTGACCTCACTATGTGCATTATCTCTGTACTCTGACCTCACTATGTGCATTATCTATGTACTGTGACATCACTATGTGTATTATCTCTGTAATGTGACATCACTCTATTTATTATCTCTGTAATGTGACATCACTATGTGCATTATCTCTGTACTGTGACCTCACTATTTGTATTATCTCTGTAATGTGACATCACTGTGTTTATTATCTCTCTACTGTGACCTCACTATGTGCATTATCTCTGTACTGTGACCTCACTATGTGCATTATCTATGTAATGTGACCTCACTATGTGTATTATCTCTCTAATGTGACATCACTGTGTTTATTATCTCTGTAATGTGACATCACTATGTGCATTATCTCTGTACTGTGACATCACTATGTGCATTATCTATGTACTATGACATCACTATGTGCATTATCTCTGTACTGTGACATCACTAGGTGTATTATCTCTGTACTGTGACATCACTATGTGCATTATCTATGTACTGTGACATCACTATGTGTATTATCTCTGTACTGTGACATCACTATGTGCATTATCTATGTACTGTGACCTCACTATGTGCATTATCTCTGTATTGTGACATCACTATGTGCATTATCTATTTACTGTGACCTCACTATGTGCATTATCTATGTACTGTGACATCACTATGTGCATTATCTCTGTACTGTGACCTCACTATGTGCATTATCTATGTACTGTGACCTCACTATGTGCATTATCTATGTACTGTGACATCACTATGTGCATTATCTATGTACTGTGACATCACTATGTGTATTATCTCTGCACTGTGACATCACTATGTGCATTATCTATGTACTATGACATCACTATGTGCATTATCTCTGTACTGTGACCTCACTATGTGCGTTATCTATGTACTGTGACCTCACTATGTGCATTATCTATGTACTGTGATATCACTATGTGTATTATCTCTGTAATGTGATATCACTGTGTTTATTATCTCTCTACTGTGACCTCACTATGTGCATTATCTCTGTAATGTGACATCACTGTATTTATTATCTCTGTAATGTGACATCACTATGTGCATTATCTCTGTACTGTGACCTCACTATGTGCATTATCCCTGTACTGTGACCTCACTATGTGCATTATCTTTGCACTCTGACCTCACTATGTGCATTATCTATGTACTGTAACCTCACTATGTGTATTATCTCTGTAATGTGACATCACTGTGTCTATTATCTCTCTAATGTGACCTCACTATGTGCATTATCTCTGTACTGTGACCTCACTATTTGCATTATCTCTGTACTCTGACCTCACTATGTGCATTATCTATGTACTGTGACCTCACTATGTGCATTATCTATGTACTGTAACATCACTATTTGTATTATCCCTGTAATGTGACATCACTGTGTTTATTATCTCTCTACTGTGACCTCACTATGTGCATTATCTTTGTACTGTGACCTCACTATGTGTATTATCTCTGTAATGTGACATCACTGTATTTATTATCTCTGTAATGTGACATCACTATGTGCATTATCTCTGTACTGTGACCTCACTACGTGCATTATCTCTGTACTGTGACCTAACTATGTGCATTATCTATGTAATGTGACCTCACTATGTGTATTATCTCTGTGCTATGACCTCACTATGTGCATTATCTATGTACTGTGACCTCACTATGTGCATTATCTATGTACTGTGACATCACTATGTGCATTATCTATGTACTGTGACCTCACTATGTGCATTATCTCTGTAGTGTGACCTCACTATGTGCATTATCTCTGTACTGTGACCTCACTATGTGCATTATCTCTGTACTCTGACCTCACTATGTGCATTATCTATGTACTGTGACATCACTATGTGTATTATCTCTGTAATGTGACATCACTCTGTTTATTATCTCTGTACTGTGACCTCACTATTTGTATTATCTCTGTAATGTGACATCACTGTGTTTATTATCTCTCTACTGTGACCTCACTATGTGCATTATCTCTGTACTGTGACCTCACTATGTGCATTATCTATGTAATGTGACCTCACTATGTGTATTATCTCTCTAATGTGACATCACTGTGTTTATTATCTCTGTAATGTGACATCACTATGTGCATTATCTCTGTACTGTGACATCACTATGTGCATTATCTATGTACTGTGACCTCACTATGTGCATTATCTATGAACTGTGACATCACTATGTGCATTATCTCTGTACTGTGACCTCACTATGTGCGTTATCTATGTACTGTGACCTGACTATGTGCATTATCTATGTACTGTGACATCACTATGTGCATGATCTATATTCTGTGACATCACTATGTGTATTATCTCTCTAATGTGACATCACTGTGTTTATTATCTCTCTACTGTGACCTCACTATGTGCATTATCTCTGCACTGTGACCTCACTATTTGCATTATCTATGTACTGTGACCTCACTATGTGCATTATCTATGTACTGTGACATCACTATGTGCATTATCTCTGTGCTGTGACATTACTATGTGTATTATCTCTGTAATGTGACATCACTGTGTTTATTATCTCTCTACTGTGACCTCACTATTTGCATTATATCTATACTGTGATATCACTATGTGTGTTATCTTTGTACTGTGACATCACTATGTGCATTATCTATGTATTGTGACCTCACTATGTGCATTATCTCTGTACTGTGACCTCACTATGTGCATTATATATGTACTGTGACCTCACTATGTGCATTATCTATGTAATGTGACATCACTGTGTTTATTTTCTCACTACTGTGACCTCACTATGTGTATTATCTCTGTACTGTGACCTCACTATGTGCATTATATATGTACTGTGACCTCACTATGTGCATTATCTATGTACTGTGACCTCACTATGTGCATTATCTATGTACTGTGACCTCACTATGTGCATTATCTATGTACTGTGACCTCACTATGTGCATTATCTCTGTACTGTGACATCACTATGTGTATTATCTCTGTAACGTGACATCACTGTGCTTATTATCTCTGTACTGTGACATCACTATGTCTATTATCTCTGTAATGTGACATCACTGGGTTTATTATCTCTCTACTGTGACCTCACTATGTGCTTTATCTTTGTACTGTGACATCACTATGTGCATTATCTTTGTACTGTGACCTCACTATGTGCATTATCTCTGTAATGTGACATCACTGTGTTTATTATCTCCCTACTGTGACGTCACTATGTGCATTATCTCTGAACTGTGACCTCACTATGTGCATTATCTATGTAATGTTACCTCACTATGTCTATTATCTCTGTAATGTGACATCACTGTATTTATTATCTCTGTAATGTGACATCACTATGTGCATTATCTCTGTACTGTGACCTCACTATGTGCATTATCTCTGTACTGTGACATCACTATGTGTATTATCTCTTTAACGTGACATCACTGTGCTTATTATCTCTGTACTGTGACATCACTATGTCTATTATCTCTGTAATGTGACATCACTGTGTTTATTATCTCTCTACTGTGACCTCACTATGTGCATTATCTCTGTACTGTGACATCACTATGTGTATTATCTCTGTAATGTGACATCACTGTATTTATTATCTCTGTAATGTGACATCACTATGTGCATTATCTCTGTACTGTGGCATCACTATGTGCATTATCTATGAACTGTGACCTCACTATGTGCATTATCTCTGTATTGTGACATCACTATGTGCATTATCTATTTACTGTGACCTCACTATGTGCATTATCTATGTACTGTGACCTCACTATGTGCATTATCTATGTACTGTGACATCACTATGTGCATTATCTATGTACTGTGACATCACTATGTGTATTATCTCTGTACTGTGACATCACTATGTGCATTATCTATGTACTATGACATCACTATGTGCATTATCTCTGTACTGTGACCTCACTATGTGCATTATCTATGTACTGTGACCTCACTATGTGCATTATCTATGTACTGTGACATCACTATGTGCATTATCTCTGTACTGTGACATCACTATGTCTATTATCTCTGTAATGTGATATCACTGTGTTTATTATCTCTCTACTGTGACCTCACTATGTGCATTATCTCTGTAATGTGACATCACTGTATTTATTATCTCTGTAATGTGACATCACTAAGTGCATTATCTCTGTACTTTGACCTCACTATTTGCATTATCTCTGTACTCTGACCTCATTATGTGCATTATCTATGTACTGTGACATCACTATGTTTATTATCTCTGTACTGTGACATCACTGTGTTTATTATCTCTGTACTGTGACCTCACTATGTGCATTATCTCTGTAATGTGACATCACTGTGTTTATTATCTCTCTACTGTGACCTCACTATGTGCATTATCTATGTACTGTGACCTCACTATGTGCATTATCTCAGTAGTGTGACCTCACTATTTGCATTATCTCTGTACTCTGACCTCACTATGTGCATTATCTATGTACTGTGACCTCACTATGTGCATTATCTATGTACTGTAACATCACTATTTGTATTATCCCTGTAATGTGACATCACTGTGTTTATTATCTCTCTACTGTGACCTCACTATGTGCATTATCTATGTGCTGTGACCTTACTATGTGTATTATCTCTGTAAGGTGACATCACTGTGTTTATTATCTCTCTACTGTGATCTCACTATGTGCATTATCTATGTAATGTGACCTCACTATGTGCATTATCCCTGTGCTATGACCTCACTATGTGCATTATCTATGTACTGTGACCTCACTATGTGCATTATCTATGTACTGTGACATAACTATGTGCATTATCTATGTACTGTGACATCACTATGTGCATTATCTCTGTAGTGTGACCTCACTATGTGCATTATCTCTGTACTCTGACATCACTATGTGTATTATCTCTGTAATGTGACATCACTCTGTTTATTATCTCTGTACTGTGACCTCACTATTTGTATTATCTCTGTAATGTGACATCACTGTGTTTATTATCTCTCTACTGTGACCTCACTATGTGCATTATCTCTGTACTGTGACCTCACTATGTGCATTATCTATGTAATGTGACCTCACTATGTGCATTATCTATGTACTGTGACATCACTATGTGCGTTATCTCTGTACTGTGACATCACTATGTGCGTTATCTCTGTACTGTGACATCACTATGTGCGTTATCTATGTACTGTGACCTCACTATGTGCATTATCTATGTACTGTGACATCACTATGTGCATTATCTCTGTACTGTGACCTCACTATATGCGTTATCTATGTACTGTGACCTGACTATGTGCATTATCTATGTACTGTGACATCACTATGTGCATGATCTATATACTGTGACATCACTATGTGTATTTTCTCTCTAATGTGACATCACTGTGTTTATTATCTCCCTACTGTGACCTCACTATGTGCATTATCTTTGTACTGTGACCTCACTATGTGCATTATCTATGTACTGTGACCTCACTATGTGCATTATCTATGTACTGTGACATCACTATGTTCATTATCTCTGTGCTGTGACATTACTATGTGTATTATCTCTGTAACGTGACATCACTGTGCTTATTTTCTCACTACTGTGACCTCACTATGTCCATTATCTCTGTACTGTGACCTCACTATGTGCATTATCTATGTACTGTGACCTCACTATGTGCATTATCTCTGTACTGTGACATCACTATATGCATTATCTCTGTACTGTGACCTCTCTATGTGAGTTATCTATGTTCTGTGACCTCACTATGTGCATTATCTATGTACTGTGATATCACTATGTGCATTATCTATGTACTGTGACCTCACTATGTGTATTATCTCTGTAATGTGACATCACTGTGTTTATTTTCTCTCTACTTTGACCTCACTATGTGCATTATCTCTGTACTGTGACCTCACTATGTGCATTATCTATGTACTGTGACCTCACTATGTGCATTATCTCTGTACTGTGAGCTCACTATGTGCATTATCGCTGTACTGTGACATCACTATGTGTATTATCTCTGTAATGTGACATCACTGTATTTATTATCTCTGTAATGTGACATCACTATGTGCATTATCTTTGTACTGTGACATCACTATGTGCATTATCTATGTACTGTGACGTCATTATGTGCATTATATTTGTACTGTGACATCACTATGTGCATTATCTATTTACTGTGACCTCACTATGTGCATTATCTATGTACTGTGACATCACTATGTGCATTATCTCTGTACTCTGACCTCACTATGTTCATTATCTATGTACTGTAACCTCACTATGTGTATTATCTCTATAATGTGACATCACTGTGTTTATAATCTCTGTACTCTGACCTCACTACGTGCATTATCTATGTACTTTGACCTCACTATGTGTATTATCTCTGCAATGTGACATCACTATGTGCATTATCTCTGTACTGTGACCTCACTACGTGCATTATCTCTGTACTCTGACCTCACTATGTGCATTATCTATGTACTGTGACATCACTATTTGTATTATCTCTGTAATGTGACATCACTGTGATTATTATCTCTCTACGGTGACCTCACTATGTGCATTATCTCTGTACTGTGACCTCACTATGTGTGTTATCTCTGTAATGTGACATCACTGTATTTATTATCTCTGTAATGTGACATCACTATGTGCATTATCTATGTACTGTGACCTCACTATGTGCATTATCTCAGTAGTGTGACCTCACTATTTGCATTATCTCTGTACTTTGACCTCACTATGTGCATTATCTATGTACTTTGACCTCACTATGTGCATTATCTATGCAATGTGACCTCACTATTTGCATTATCTCTGTACTCTGACCTCACTATGTGCATTATCTCTGTACTCTGACCTCACTACGTGCATTATCTCTGTACTCTGACCTCACTATGTGCATTATCTATGTACTGTGACATCACTATTTGTATTATCCCTGTAATGTGACATCACTGTGTTTATTATCTCTCTACGGTGACCTCACTATGTGCATTATCTCTGTACTCTGACCTCACTATGTGCATTATCTCTGTACTGTGACCTCACTACGTGCATTATCTCTGTACTCTGACCTCACTATGTGCATTATCTATGTACTGTGACCTCACTATGTGTATTATCTCTGTAATGTGACATCACTGTGTGCATTATCTCTGTACCGTGACCTCACTATGTACATTATCTCTGTACTCTGACCTCACTATGTGCATTATCTATGTACTGTGACCTCACTATGTGCATTATCTATGTAATGTGACCTCACTATGTGTATTATCTCTGTGCTATGACCTCACTATGTGCATTATCTATGTACTGTGACCTCACTATGTGCATTATCTATGTACTGTGACATCACTATGTGCATTATCTTTGTACTGTGACATCACTATGTGCATTATCTCTCTACTGTGACCACACTATTTGCGTTATCTATGTACTGTGACCTCACTATGTGCATTACCTCTGTAGTGTGACCTCACTATGTGCATTATCTCTGTACTCTGACCTCACTATGTGCATTATCTATGTACTGTGACCTCACTATTTGTATTATCTCTGTAATGTGACATCACTGTGTTTATTATCTCTCTACTGTGACCTCACTATGTGCATTATCTCTGTACTGTGACCTCACTATGTGCATTATCTATGTAATGTGACCTCACTATGTGTATTATCTCTGTAATGTGACATCACTGTGTTTATTATCTCTGTAATGTGACATCACTATGTGCATTATCTCTGTACTGTGACATCACTATGTGCATTATCTATGTACTGTGACCTCACTATGTGCATTATCTATGTACTGTGACATCACTATGTGCATTATCTCTGTACTGTGACCTCACTATGTGCGTTATCTATGTACTGTGACCTGACTATGTGCATGATCTATGCACTGTGATATCACTATGTGTATTATCTCTCTAATGTGACATCACTGTGTTTATTATCTCTCTACTGTGACCTCACTATGTGCATTATCTCTGTACTGTGACCTCACTATGTGCATTATCTATGTACTGTGACCTCACTATGTGCATTATCTATGTAATGTGACATCACTATGTGCATTACCTCTGTGCTGTGACATCACTATGTGTGTTATCTCTGTAATGTGACATCACTGTGTTTATTATCTCTCTACTGTGACCTCACTATTTGCATTATCTCTATACTGTGACATCACTATGTGTGTTATCTCTGTAATGTGACATCACTGTGTTTATTATCTCTGTACTGTGACATCACTATGTGTATTATCTCTGTACTGTGACCTCACTATGTGCATTATCTATGTACTGTGACCTCACTATGTGCATTATCTCTGTAACGTGACATCACTATGTGCATTATCTCTGTAACGTGACATCACTGTGCTTATTATCTCTGTACTGTGACATCACTATGTCTATTATCTCTGTAATGTGACATCACTGTGTTTATTATCTCTCTACTGTGACCTCACTATGTGCATTATCTCTGAACTGTGACATCACTATGTGTATTATCTCTGTAATGTGACATCACTGTATTTATTATCTCTGTAATGTGACATCACTATGTGCATTATCTCTGTACTGTGACATCACTATGTGCATTATCTATGTACTGTGACCTCACTATGTGCATTATCTCTGGACTGTGACATCACTATGTGCATTATCTATTTACTGTGACCTCACTATGTGCATTATCTATGTGCTGTGACATCGCTATATGCATTATCTCTGTACTGTGACCTCTCTATTTGCGTTATCTATGTACTGTGAAATCACTATGTGCATTATCTATGTACTGTGACATCACTATGTGCATTATCTATGTACTCTGACCTCACTATGTGTATTATCTCTGTAATGTGACATCACTGTGTTTATAATCTCTGTACTGTGACCTCACTATGTCTATTATCTCTGTAGCGTGACATCACTGTGTTTATTATATCTCTACTGTGACCTCACTATGTGTATTATCTCTGTACTGTGACCTCACTATGTGCATTATCTATGTACTGTGACCTCACTATGTGCATTATCTATGTACTGTGACATCACTATGTGCATTATCTCTGTACTGTGACCACACTATGTGCATTATCTATGTACTGTGACCTCACTATGTGTGTTATCTATGTACTGTGACATCACTATGTGCATTATCTCTGTACTGTGACCACACTATTTGCGTTATCTATGTACTGTGACCTCACTATGTGCATTATCTATGTACTGTGACATCACTATGTGCATTATCTATGTACTGTGACCTCACTATGTGTATTATCTCTGTAATGTGACATCACTGTGTTTATTATCTCTCTACTGTGACCTCACTATTTGCATTATCTCTATACTGTCACATCACTATGTGCATTATCTATGTACTGTGACCTCACTATATGCATTATCTCTGTACTGTGACCTCACTATGTGCATTATCTATGTACTGTGACATCACTATGTATATTATCTCTGTAATGTGACATCACTGTGTTTATTTTCTCTCTACTTTGACCTCACTATGTGTGTTATCTCTGTACTGTGACATCACTATGTGCATTATCTCTGTAATGTGACATCACTGTGTTTATTTTCTCTCTACTTTGACCTCACTATGTGTATTATCTCTGTACTGTGACCTCACTATGTGCATTATCTATGTACTGTGACCTCACTATATGCATTATCTCTGTACTGTGACCTCACTATGTGCATTATCTCTGTACTGTGACATTACTGTGCTTATTATCTCTACTTTGACATCAATATGTGTATTATCTCTGTAATGTGACATCACTGTGTTTATTTTCTCTCTACTTTGACCTCACTATGTGCATTATCTCTGTACTGTGACCTCACTATGTGCATTATCTCTGTACTGTGACATTACTGTGCTTATTATCTCTACTTTGACATCAATATGTGTATTATCTCTGTAATGTGACATCACTGTGTTTATTTTCTCTCTACTTTGACATCACTATGTGCATTATCTCTGTACTGTGACCTCACTATGTGCATTATCTCTGTACTGTGACATCACTATGTGAATTATCTCTGTAATGTGACATCACTGTATTTATTATCTCTGTAATGTGACATCACTATGTGCATTATCTTTGTACTGTGACATCACTATGTGCATTATCTATGTACTGTGACGTCATTATGTGCATTATATTTGTACTGTGACATCACTATGTGCATTATCTATTTACTGTGACCTCACTATGTGCCTTATCTATGTACTGTAACATCACTATGTGCATTATCTCTGTACTCTGACCTCACTATGTGCATTATCTCTGTACTCTGACCTCACTAAGTTCATTATCTCTATAATGTGACATCACTGTGTTTATAATCTCTGTACTGTGACCTCACTATGTGCATTATCTATGTACTGTGACCTCACTATGTTTATTATCTCTGTACTGTGACCTCACTATGTCTATTATCTCTGTAGCGTGACATCACTGTGTTTATTATATCTCTACTGTGACCTCACTATGTGCATTATCTCTGTACTGTGACCTCACTATGTGCATTATCTATGTAATGTGACCTCACTATGTGTATTATCTCTGTACTGTGACCTCACTATGTGCATTATCTATGTACTGTGACCTCACTATGTGCATTATCTATGTACTGTGACATCACTATGTGCATTATCTCTGTACTGTGACCACACTATGTGCATTATCTATGTACTGTGACCTCACTATGTGTGTTATCTATGTACTGTGACATCACTATGTGCATTATCTCTGTACTGTGACCACACTATTTGCGTTATCTATGTACTGTGACCTCACTATGTGCATTATCTATGTACTGTGACATCACTATGTGCATTATCTATGTACTGTGACCTCACTATGTGTATTATCTCTGTAATGTGACATCACTGTGTTTATTATCTCTCTACTGTGACCTCACTATTTGCATTATCTCTATACTGTCACATCACTATGTGCATTATCTATGTACTGTGACCTCACTATATGCATTATCTCTGTACTGTGACCTCACTATGTGCATTATCTATGTACTGTGACCTCACTATGTGTGTTATCTCTGTACTGTGACATCACTATGTGCATTATCTCTGTAATGTGACATCACTGTGTTTATTTTCTCTCTACTTTGACCTCACTATGTGTATTATCTCTGTACTGTGACCTCACTATGTGCATTATCTATGTACTGTGACCTCACTATATGCATTATCTCTGTACTGTGACCTCACTATGTGCATTATCTCTGTACTGTGACATTACTGTGCTTATTATCTCTACTTTGACATCAATATGTGTATTATCTCTGTAATGTGACATCACTGTGTTTATTTTCTCTCTACTTTGACCTCACTATGTGCATTATCTCTGTACTGTGACCTCACTATGTGCATTATCTCTGTACTGTGACATTACTGTGCTTATTATCTCTACTTTGACATCAATATGTGTATTATCTCTGTAATGTGACATCACTGTGTTTATTTTCTCTCTACTTTGACATCACTATGTGCATTATCTCTGTACTGTGACCTCACTATGTGCATTATCTCTGTACTGTGACATCACTATGTGTATTATCTCTGTAATGTGACATCACTGTATTTATTATCTCTGTAATGTGACATCACTATGTGCATTATCTTTGTACTGTGACATCACTATGTGCATTATCTATGTACTGTGACGTCATTATGTGCATTATATTTGTACTGTGACATCACTATGTGCATTATCTATTTACTGTGACCTCACTATGTGCATTATCTATGTACTGTAACATCACTATGTGCATTATCTCTGTACTCTGACCTCACTATGTGCATTATCTCTGTACTCTGACCTCACTATGTTCATTATCTCTATAATGTGACATCACTGTGTTTATAATCTCTGTACTGTGACCTCACTATGTGCATTATCTATGTACTGTGACCTCACTATGTTTATTATCTCTGTACTGTGACCTCACTATGTGCATCATCTCTGCACTGTGACCTCACTATGTGCATTATCTCTGTACTCTGACCTCACTATGTGCATTATCTCTGTACTCTGACCTCACTATGTGCATTATCTATGTACTGTGACCTCACTATGTTTATTATCTCTGTACTGTGACCTCACTATGTGCATCATCTCTGCACTGTGACCTCACTATGTGCATTATCTCTGTACTCTGACCTCACTATGTGCATTATCTCTGTACTCTGACCTCACTATGTGCATTATCTATGTCCTGTGACCTCACTATGTGCATTATCTCTGTACTGTGACATCACTATATGTATTATCTCTGTGACGTGACATCACTGTGCCTATTATCTCTGTACTGTGACATCACTGTGTTTATTCTCTCTCTACTGTGACATCACTATGTGCATTATCTCTGTTCTGTGACCTCACTATGTGCATTATCTCTGTAATGTGACATCACTGTATTTATTATCTCTGTAATGTGACATCACTATGTGCATTATCTCTGTACTGTGACATCACTATGTGTATTATCTCTCTAATGTGACATCACTGTGTTTATTATCTCTGTAATGTGACATCACTATGTGCATTGTCTCTGTGCTGTGACCTCACTATGTGCATTATCTATGTACTGTGACCTCACTATGTGCATTATCTATGTACTGTGACCTCACTATGTGCATTATCTCTGTACTGTGTAGAGATGAGCGTTGTTCTACTCGAACTGTTCGCCAATCTCAAATTCGAGCTGTTGTGGGCGGTGTTCGAGCCGTTCGGCGAACACGAACGATTTGAGAAAAATTCGGCTGTTCGAGGTTATGTTCGATAACTGTTCGTGCACCAAAATCATAACTGGATTTTTTCTCAGTAATGATGAAAAGTAATGTTAATACGCAGTTTGAGTGTACAGCGGGGCGGGGGGAGGGGCAGGGGATGGATCTCTGCAGGAACAATGAAGATCTCCATTTTTTTTTCTCTTTCCCGCATTTGCAGTGGGGAGGTGCAATCTGTCAGCCTATCAGCAGCGCACACACGGAGCGAAGTGCTTTTTTTCACACAAGCAAGGGCATGTGTCATTGGCAGTGTATGTCACATGTCCTTGTCCTATAAGACCAAGCCATTTTCCCCGTCGCCACCATTTTCTCACTGCTGCAGCTGCGTGTTAGACGGCACCGCTGTTGCTGTGTGCGCTATACCTTGTTAATTTCAAGCCAATTTTCGCACAAATCTACAGATAGCTTGGGAGTAGGGAATAGTTGTGATTGCAGTCCTTTTAAGGACTAGGTTACAGCATTTCCTATGACTTTTATCAGGCAGGTCTGTGCTCTTAAATAGATAGATTGTGGGAGTAAAGACTAATTGTAATTGCAGTCCTTTTCAGGACTAGGTTACATCAGTTCCTATCAGTTTTTGCCAGGCAGGTCTGTGCCAGTGCTGTGCAAGGTTTTTTCACAGCATTTGGCTGAATCTAGCAAAGCTAATCCTTTTTGGCCTATTGCAGAGTGTGTTAGTCAGTGGAGTAGCCTATCTGTGTTGCAAGATATACCACCTGTGTATAGAATACCAATTTTTTTACTGCACCTAGTGAAGTAAAATCTTTTGGGCATAGCATCATTCTATTAGTCCATCTATACTGACCTCCATCAGGTTGCAAATTAAAAATAATTTTTATCTGCATCTACCTCTGAAAAAATATTTGGCCTTCTAGCAGTGTGTGGGACTTTCTCTATTAGTCCATCTATACTGACCTCCATCAGGTTGCAAACTGAATATATTTTTTTCTGCATCTACCTCTGAAAAAATATTTGGGCTTCTAGCTGTGTGTGGGACTTGTTGTATTAGTCCATCTATACTGACCTCCATCAGGTTGCAAATTATATATAATTTTTTTCTGCATCTAACCCAGCCAATAGTTTTGGCCTAATACCACAGTTTGGCCACTCAGTTCTGCTCGGTTCCCATCCATTGTTTTTTTGCGCAAACAACTCCAGAGTTGTGAATTAGTTAACCACCAAAATGAGTGGAAAAAGGCCTGCTGCTGGTGGAAAGGGGAATAGGCGTGTTGGGAAGGGGAAAAAAGGTTGTGTCCGTGGGGTAGGGGCAGAAGAAAGACCATCTTCCAGCCAAACTAAAATGTCTACTTCTTTTAGCGGACAATGTGATAAGATCCCTTTCTTACGGCCACGCCAATCGCTACAAATTCCAGATGAGGCACAAAAACAGCAGGTGCTTCAACGGATATCAAGTGCTCCTTTAAGTGGGCTCTCCTCCACATCAACTTCAACATCACAAATACTCCAGTCCTCAAAGGTGTCACCCCAATCGCACTTGCTTCCTCACAGCTCCCAAATCTCCAGCTGCCCGTCTGAGTATGGGGTAACACAGATGGTTGAGTCTGCAGAGCTGTTTACTCATACTATAGCCTGGGAATCAGAGGTCGACTCCAGCGCTTCTGTGAATCCAGACGAGGAAATGATCTGCATTGATGCCCAGAATCTTTATGAGTCGGATCCAGGACCAGACGCAGAAGGTTCTGACCATAATGTAGACCCTCATTCCCAAACTGTAACTCCTGTTGGTGGAGACAATGAGGAAGACGATGATGAGACTCAAATACCTGATTGGAGCGACAACTTTCGTTTTTTGTCAGGGCAGGAACAGGTTGGCTCTGAGGACGACGGGTGTGATAACGCAAAGGGTGATGATGATGAGGTTGGAGATCCCACTTACTGTCAACCCACAGTCAGCCAAGAGATGAGGTCAGCAGAGGAGGTGGAGGAAGATGCTAGTGACGACGAGGTCAGGTTGTGCCTTCCTGGACAGAGACGTAGTACTGGAAGCACGTCAACAACTGCATCCTCAAACACAACTCTGCCTCTGACCACAAGTCGTGGTGGCTCTTCAGGTCGCATGGGTGCTAAGCCTTGCATAGCCTGGGCATTTTTTCAGATCGATAAAGATGACCCAACTCGTGTTATCTGTAACATTTGTCAGCAAAATCTAAGTAGAGGCCAAAAAATACATAGTTTGAGTACTTCATGCATGAACCGGCACATGGACATGAAGCATAAGTTGCAGTGGGAAGCTCACTGTGCTACAATGCGGCCTAGCCGGCCGGGCCAACCACCGTCTGCCATATCTTGTGCATCCGCGGCCTCTTCATCCTCTGTGACTGGGGGGCAGCAGTCACACCTGTTTTGGGGTGCAGACCTGCCACCTCTTTACCCGCAACAGCCAGCGTGATTGGCAGGTCATCATTTTCTTTGGAGGTGGTAACACCAGCTGGTGTTGAGCGCTGTCCGACATTGATAGCACCACCTTTGGATCAAGGCAACCTAACATGTCCGCCTGCATCTTCCTCACAGGCCGGCAGTTTGCCGGGGACACCCTTATCAACCCCGTCTAAGCACAATAGCCAGCCCTCGGTCCCTCAGATGTGGACAAGTAAAAGACCATTTCCTCCTAGCCATGAGAAAGCTAAGAGGTTGAATTTCACCATCTGCAAGCTCTTGGCTACAGAAATGCTGCCTTTCCGCCTGGTGGACACAGAGGATTTTCGAGACCTTATGTCCGTCGCAGTGCCCCAGTACCAGATGCCCAGTCGGCACTACTTCTCAAAGAAAGGTGTGCCTGCGCTCCACCAGCATGTCGCACACAACATCACCGCTTCTTTGAGAAACTCTGTGTGTGACAGGGTGCATTTCACCACAGACACTTGGACGAGTAGGCATGGACAGGGGCGTTACATGTCGCTGACTGGGCACTGGGTAACTATGGTGACAGCAGGACAAGGGGCTGCTGTCCAAGTCTTGCCGTCCCCACGAGTTGTGTGTCAATCCTCTTTATCTCAAAGTTCCTCCACTGCTTCTGCCTCCTCAACCTCCTCTCGGTCCTCCACCTGCACCCAAAGCCTGTCTGGTCGTGCCACAAGCTTTCTAACTGCGCAGAAGGGATCCTGCACACCTCCTTACTATGCTGGCAGTAGGGCTCAACGTCATCAGGCGGTTTTTACTTTGAAATGTCTGGGAAATGTGAGTCACACAGCTGAGGAGTTGTGGTCAGCTCTGGAGAACCAGTTTCATGAATGGTTGTCTCCACTGGACCTGAAACCAGGGAAGGCCGTGTGCGACAATGCTGCAAACCTGGGTGCGGCCCTTCGCCGGGGCAATGTCACACACGTGCCTTGTATGGCTCACGTGTTGAACCTGGTTGTCCAGCGATTTTTAGCCCACTATCCCGGACTAGATGGCCTTCTGCAGAGGGCACGGTCGCTGTGTGCTCACTTCCGCCGTTCGCATCCCGCAGCTCAGCGACTTACATCTCTACAAAAGTCGTTGGGCCTGCCACTTCACCGGCTAAAATGCGATGTGCCTACCCGGTGGAATTCAACTCTGCACATGTTGCAGCGACTGTGGCAGCACCGACAAGCCCTGGTGCAATACGTTCTGACGTATAGCCTGGGCCAACGAGATCCAGAGGTGGGGCAAATCACGCTGGAGGAGTGGTCTCAGATCAGGGACCTATGCACCCTTCTGCACAGTTTTGAAATGGCGACGAAGATGTTTAGTGCTGACGATGCCATTATCAGCATGACTATTCCGGTGATTTACATGCTGGAGCACATGTTAAACAGAATTCGGAGTCAGGTGGTGCGACAAGAGGAGGTGGAGGAAGTAGAGGAGGAGGAGTTGTATGCGGAAGGGCTAACATCTGCAAGGTCCAGACGGTCGGCAGCACCAAGGCGGCAGGCATGTGAGGGTGGGGGAGATGGTTTTACCAGGGCGCATGGTAGCAGCCAAACTAGTGAGGAAGGTGCAGGAGCCCAGGAAGAAGTGGAGGACGAACTGATGGAAGACTGATCAGATGAGGGAGACCTTGATCAAATTTCTGTTGTGCGAGGTTGGGGGGAGAGGACAGAGGAAGGAAGCATGATTGTTACTTCGCCATCCACACAACAGGGACTTGGTGCTCCTGGATGCACAACACACATGAGTGCCTTCTTGCTGCACTACCTGCAACATGACCCTCGAAATGGGAGAATTAGAAATAATCCTGACTACTGGGTTGCCACACTGTTAGATCCCCGGTACAAAAGTAAATTTGCAGAAATTATTCCTGCCATAGAAAGGGATGCACGCATGCAGGAGTATCAGAATGTTACATGTGCTTTTCCACAAAACACCAGTGGTGCACGTAGTGAATCTCACAGTTCCAACTTGCCAACCGTGGGACCGTCGAGTGTTCAGCACTCAAACCGTAACAGAACCACAGTATCTGCTGGTAACATCAATTTTGCGGAATCATTTCACCACTTTTTTAGCCCATCCTTTGCAAGGCCACAGGAGACAAGAAGTCTGACACATAGTCAACGCCTAGAGACGATGGTACAGGAATATCTCCAAGTAAACATTGAAGCCATGACTGTGTCACTGGACCCTTGCTCTTTTTGGGCTTCCAATCTGGATAAATGGCCAGAGCTAGCCACTTACGCCTTGGAGATCTTGTCATGCCCCGCAGCCAGCGTTCTGTCTGAACGTGTGTTCAGCGCTGCTGGTGGTGTGCTGACAGATAAGCGCACGCGGCTCTCCACTGATAATGTAGACAGACTCACGTTCATAAAGATGAACAAATCATGGATCCGAAATGACTTTTCTACCCCTGTGTCATCCTGGGGAGAGTAAAAGCTTGATGATTGGTTAAAATCACCTCACCAACCGTTTTAAGCTTTCAAATTACTAATCATGTTTATCTGTATCTTGGGTGGAAAATAATTTGGGCTTTGTAGCAGTGTGCAGTACTGATTCTATTAGGCCATCTATAATAAGCTCCACCAGATTTAAAATTACTAATCATGTTTATCTGTATCTTGGCTGGAAAATAATTTGGGCTTTGTAGTAGTGTGCAGCACTGATCCTATTAGGCCATCTATACTAAGCTCCACCAGATTTAAAATTAATAATAATTTTTAGCTGCATCTAGCCCAGAAAATAAATTTGGGGCTCCGAGATGCGCAAGACACATAAGTGCCTTCTTGCTGCACTACCTGCAACATGACCCTCATATTGTCAGAATTCGAAGTAATCATGACTACTGGGTTGCCACACTCTTAGATCCCCCAAACTTTTCGATCAACCTTTTCATTTTAATAAAGACCAAAAAAATGGTCATTTTTGAAATTATAAGCATTAGCAGGTTATTAGAAACTGAAATCAAACAGTTTTCCACTCAAAACTTTATTCTAGGTGATGTTACATTTGCACATAGGACCCCTTGTTCGAAAGGAGCTTCTGAACTCTCTCGTCCATTGAATTTGTCAGGTTTTGGATGGTTTCTGCTTCAATTGTTTTGCATGAGGACAGAATACCCTCCCAGAGCTGTTGCTTAGTTGGGAACTGCCTCCCGCCATCATAGACACTCCTTTTGATGATGCTCCAGAGGTTCTGAATGGGGTAGAGGTCAGGGGAGCATGGGGGTCACACCATAAGTTTGTCCCCTTTTATGCCCATATCAGCCAGAGATGCAGATGTTTTATGTGCAGCATGAGATGGTGCATTATCATGAATAAAAATGATCTTGCTGTGGAATACACGGTTCTTCTTCTTGAACCATGGCAGGAAGTGCTGTTTGAGAAAATCCACATACATTATGGAGTTCATCTTTACCCCTTCAGGGATCCTAAAGGGGCCGATAATCTCTCTCCCCATGATTCCAGCCCAAAACATTACTCCACCTCCTCCTTGTTGGCGCTGTAGCCGTGTTTGCGTGGGGTGTCCATCAACCAGCCATCCTCCACTCCATCCATCTGGACCATCGAGCGCTGCACGGCACTCATCCGTGAACAAAACAGTTTTGAAATCAGTCTTCATGTAATCTTTGGCCCACTGGAGCCGTTTCTGCTTGTGTGAAGTGGATAGAGGAGGTCGACAGGATGGCGTATGCACAGCTGCAAACCTCTGAAGGACCCTGCATCTTGTTGTTCGGGGGACGTTGGAGGCACCAGCAGCTTCAAAAACTTGTCTGCTGCTATGACAAGGCTTTTTTGCCGCTGCTCTTTTAACCTGACATAATTGCCTGTAGGAAAGAGTCCTCAATTTCCCCTTATCAGCACGCACACATGTGTACTGTGAATCAGCTACATACTTCTTGATTGCCAAGACACTTCATCCTGATCATCGCACAATGTTGATTGTAGTCATGCCTTGACCTAAACACTCCACAATTTGTTGCTTCTCAGCAGCCGACACATCCTTTTTCTTTCCCATTTTGGCAGAAAATGTAGGCTACTTAATAATGTGGGACAGCCTTCTTAAGTAGTCTTGCCTTTCATTGGACACACCTGCCAAACTAATTAGCACAGGTGTCTGCAATTGCTTACAGTGATATAAAGAGCCCTGACACACATCACCATCAATGAGTTTAACTGACAAACAAACAAATTCTTCCCTTATCACTCCTAAACACTTTTTGCATAATAATTTGGAACACAATGTACATGTGCTTTTCCACAAAACACCAGTGGTTCACGTAGTGAATCTTACAGTTCTAACTTGCCAACCGTGGTCTGTATGGAGTTGTTCAATAAAGGGCCCAAAATTAAGATAACATAGATGGGAGAGGTCTCTATGAATAGGAATTCCTAAGTATTTGATACCCTGTGAGGGCCAGGCAAAGGGAAAGTTGGACTGGATGGAATCCTGTAAGGATTTGGGGAGGGAGACATCGAGGGCCTCAGACTTCGCTGCATTGATTTTAAAATTTGACCATGTAACAAAGTGATCTATTTCAGCCATAACAGCATGGATGGATATATGTGATTGAGTGATATATACTAGGACATCATCAGCAAATAGAGAGCACTTGTACTCGGTGCCTCCCACCTCAATCCACCTAATATTGGGGTTATGGCGAATTGATGAGAGCAGGTGCTCCGTCACTAGGATGTATAAGAGAGGGGACAGAGGACATCCCTCCCTTGTCCCATTGGTGATTGTGAAAGGTGATGAAAATGTTCTGACGCACCCCCTGGGCCTTGGGACACCCGGAGCCGGACCCTTTTTGGTGGATGCTGGTGGTTGTAGTCTCCGTGGCGGCGACCCGGTTCCGTGGCTCAGGGCGGTCAAACCAGTGGCGGAACTATTTATGTGGTTTTGATGTTTAAATGTCCGACTACGCCACCCGTGGATTGCGGTCAGAGTGAACCGCCGCTACAGGGCAGACCGCTAAGGCTGGTGTTGTGGGTGCAGCAGAGCGTAGCATAACTCCCCACGGGAGGAGTATAGCCTCAGGGCAGTGTATGCGGAGGATGGGGGTGATGGTGCAGGGCAGCAGCAGTAACGACACGGAGTCAGTGATGCAGTCCAGGGCCTTTACTCACAGTTCTTATTATCCAGACCACGTCTGCAGGTAACGGCTGCCCACGTCGTACTGTGCTCACCAGGTGAGGGGCTCAGACAACTCCCAGATAACTTTGGAGCGCTTCACAGGACCCCCTTTGTGTGTCCTTTGTCTGGCCTTTCTTACCAACCCTTCTGTCCGGCTGCCTCGGGCCTCCTCTTGGTAAACTTGGCGCCAGTTTCCCTGACCCTATGTGGTGCCTTCCTAGCGGGTGTAGCGAGGGGCTGCGCCACATAAAATGTCACAGCCTCCGGTTTCTAGCTGAGGGTCATTTCCTGCCTCCACTAGTTTCGTGGACCGGTCTCCCCCTTTGGCCTGACCCCTCCACGCAGGTGGATTCGGGCGTGCGGTGGCGACTCGCCCGTCCGCACGCCTGGGATCCCTTTGTTCCTCGTTCCTGGAGCCTTCTCCGCTCCTCTTCCTTCCTTCTCCCTCTTCCAGGCCTGGGCCTCTGTTACTAGGCCCACCTCCGGAGCAGAGCTCATGCAGAGCCCCTGCTCCCTGCCACTTCTGCTCAGACTTCTCTGCACTGAACTAAGATGGTGCCCACCTTTTATACTCCCTTCTCAATGCACCCAGGAACTGCTTCCTCCCTGCTCCTGCACTACAGGGTTCCCCTTCCTCAGTATTCCCTCCCCCCACTCCAGTCAGGGACAGGGACTGTCGTGCCCATCTCAGGGGCATATTGGTCGCCCTGCCCCACGGCAATGTGGTGTAATGCATGCAGGTGTCGGGTCCTGATCCACACTCCATCCTTACCTGAGAGTGAGATATCACACCTCTGGGTGAGGTGCAATACCTCTGTAGCAACCGAGCCCTCAGGGTGCTACAGTTCCATTTATCTTCAGCCTAGGTGACGTATTGCGATACAGGGCCGTGATTTTGGCTATAAAAGGGTCCCCTAGACCCCTACCCCAAGCTTTTTAAGAGAATCATATATGGCGTGCCAGGAGACTCTATGGAATGCTTTCTCAGCATCCAACGAGAGAATCTAATTACAAATTTTTAACTGCATCTAGCCCAGGAAATACTTTGTGCCTAGTAGCAGTGTCTGCTAGTCAGCGGATTATCCCGGCTGTTAAGCAAGCTACACCACCTGTAGTTTGGACACTTAATTTTTTCAAAGGAAATGCTTCGGGACCACGGGATACTCAGTGAAGAGCATCAGGAGGCACCCCAAGCCACAGGGGCTGGGACTGGCGGTAGCACGCCTTGCAGTGGACCGCCAAGCTCGATCCTTATAAAAGCTTTTTAACTGCAGCAGCTTTAGTTGACGCTACTGGAGCTGGAATTACCGCGGCTGCTGGCATGAGACTTGCCCTCCAATAGATCCTTGTAAATGGATTTAAAGTGTATTCATTCAAATTAGAGAGACAATTTAAATTAAAAAGCTTAGAGCTGCCTCCACCACAGGGGGGCTCGCTCGACCCACCAGCGGACAGGCACCAGTATTGGGAGAGGGGGGCTGGCCGTCAGGGTTCACCGCGGCTCTGGCACAAACCCGGCGACACGGAGGTGGCACGGGCAGGAGCGGACTGAACGTGTCGGCTTCTCACTTTTTGGATTTTAGAAGGGCATGACATGCCTATATCTGTGTCTCCCCCTCCTTTTATTCCTCCACCTCTTTTCTTTTCGCATGACTATATGTACTTGTCACTTTTCCATGTGTTAGTTGTGTCTTCAGAGCAGTTTGTCAGCTTTTGGACACCTTTGAAGGTGTTTTCTATGTGTTTCTATGTGTTTTTGTTTGCCTGCCATTGGTTTTAACGGTGTTCGAAGGTGATCGCCAACACACGAGGGTGGCTCAACACTAATCACTATGTCTATTATCTCAATACTGTGACCTCACTATGTGCATTATCTATGTACTCTGACCTCACTATGTGCATTATCTATGTACTGTGACATCACTATGTGCATTATCCCTGTACTGTGACATCACTATGTGTATTATCCCTGTACTGTGACATCACTGTGTTTATTATCTCTGTACTGTGACCTAACTATGTGCATTATCTCTGTACTGTGACATCACTATGTGCATTATCTCTGTACTGTGACATCACTATGTGTATTATCCCTGTACTGTGACATCACTGTGTTTATTATCTCTGTACTGTGACCTAACTATGTGCATTATCTCTGTACAGTGATCTCACTATGTGCATTATCTCTGTACTGTGACATCACTATGTGCATTATCTCTGTAACGTGACATCACTGTGTTTATTATCTCTGTACTGTGACATCACTATGTGCATTATCTCTGTAACGTGACATCACTGTGTTTATTATCTGTATACTGTGACATCACTATGTGTATTATCTCTGTAATGTGACATCACTGTGTTTATTATCTCTCTACTGTGACCTCACTATGTGCATTATCCTTGTACTGTGACCTCACTATGTGCATTATCTCTGTACTGTGACCTCACTGTGTATTATGTCTGTAATGTGACATCACTGTGTTTATTATCTCTCTACTGTGACCTCACTATGTGCATTATCCCTGTACTGTGACCTCACTATGTGCATTATCTCTGCACTGTGACATCGCTATGTGCATTATCTCTGTACTGTGACATCACTATGTGTATTATCTCTGTAATGTGACAACACTTTGTTTATTATCTCTGTACTGTGACCTCACTATGTGCATTACCTCTGTACTGTGACCTCACTATGTGCATTACCTCTGTACTGTGACATCACTATGTGCATTTTCTCTGTACTGTGACATCACTATGTGTATTATCTCTGTAATGTGATATCACTGTGTTTAGTGACTCTGTACTGTGACATCACTATGTGTATTATCCCTGTACTGTGACATCACTGTGTTTATTATCTCTGTACTGTGACATCACTGTGTTTATTATCTCTGTACTGTGACCTCACTATGTGCATTATCTCTGTACTGTGACCTCACTATGTTCATTTTCTATGTACTGTGACATCACTATGTGCATTATCTCTGTACTGTGACATCACTATGTGTATTATCTCGGTAATGTGACATCACTGTGTTTATTATCTCTCTACTGTGACCTCACTATGTGCTTTATCTCTGTACTGTGACCTCACTATGTGTGTTATCTCAGTACTGTGACCTCACTATGTGCATCATCTCTGCACTGTGACCTCACTATGTGCATTATCTCTGTACTGTGACCTCACTATGTGCATTATCTCTGCACTGTGGCCTCACTATGTGCATTATCTCTGTACTGTGACCTCACTATGTGCATTATCTCTGTACTGTGACCTCACTATGTGCATTATCTCTGCACTGTGACATCACTATGTGCATTATCTCTGTACTGTGACCTCACTATGTGCATTATCTCTGTACTGTGACCTCACTATGTGCATTATCTCTGTATTGTGACCTCACTATGTGCATTATCTCTCTACTGTGACCTCACTATGTGCATTATCTCTCTACTGTGACCTCATTATGTGCATTATCTCTGTACTGTGACCTCACTATGTGTATTATCTCTGTACTGTGACATCACTATGTGTATTATCTCGGTAATGTGACATCACTGTGTTTATTATCTCTCTACTGTGACCTCACTATGTGCATTATATCTGTACTGTGACCTCACTATGTGCATTATCTCTGTATTGTGACCTCACTATTTGCATTATCTCTGCACTGTGACCTCACTATGTTCATTATTTCTGTACTGTGACCTCACTATCTGCATTATCTCTGCACTGTGACATCACTATGTGCATTATCTCTGTACTGTGACATCACTATGTGTATTATCTCTGTAATGTGACATCACTGTGCTTATTATCTCTTTACTGTGACATTACTATGTGTATTATCTCTGTACTGTGACCTCACTATGTGCATTATCTCTGCACTGTGACCTCACTATGTTCATTATTTCTGTACTGTGACCTCACTATCTGCATTATCTCTGCACTGTGACATCACTATGTGCATTATCTCTGTACTGTGACATCACTATGTGTATTATCTCTGTAATGTGACATCACTGTGCTTATTATCTCTTTACTGTGACATTACTATGTGTATTATCTCTGTACTGTGACCTCACTATGTGCATTATCTCTGCACTGTGACATCACTATGTGTATTATCTCTGTAATGTGGCATCACTGTGTTTATTATCTCTCTACTGTGACATTACTATGTGTATTATCTCTGTAATGTGGCATCACTGTGTTTATTATCTCTCTACTGTGACATTACTATGTGTATTATCTCTGTAATGTGGCATCACTGTGTTTATTATCTCTCTACTGTGACCTCACTATGTCCATTATCTCTGCACTGTGACCTCACTATGTGGATTATCTCTGTACTGTGACATCACTATGTGTATTATGTCTGTAATGTGACATCACTGTGTTTATTATCTCTCTACTGTGACATCACTATGTGCATTATCTATGTACTGTGACCTCACTATGTGCATTATCTATGTACTGTGACATCCCTATGTGCATTATCTCTGTATTGTGACATCACTATGTGTATTATCTCTGTAATGTGACATCACTGTGTTTATTATCTCTGTACTTTGACCTCACTATGTGCATTACCTCTGTACTGTGACCTCACTATGTGCATTATCTCTGTACTGTGACATCACTATATAGTTTGTAAAGCCTAATAAAGACTTGCGTCCATCAAGTTCGACCTGTAAGTTCTGTAGTTGCTAAAGTTGATCCAGAGGAGGGCAAAAACCCCAAATGATTTGGCCAATCTTCACCTGAGGAAAAATTCCCTCCCGACTCTGAAACCAGCAGTCAGAATAAATCCCTGTATCAACTTACTATTTTATTCTATTTTTAAGTATACGCTGAAATCTGCCTGGTATCTAGAAATGCATCCAGTCCCCGCTTGAACTGGTTTAGTGAATCCGACATTACCGTCTTCTCACTCAGTGAATTCCATATTTTCACTGCTCTTACCGTAAAGAACCCCTTCCTATGCTGGTGCTGGAAGCTTTTCTCTTCCAGTCTTAATGAATGCCCTTTTGTTACCGTAATATCCCTCCTTTTGAACAAATCCCGGGCAAGGTCTCTATACTGTCCCCTAACATATTTGTACACATTTATTATGTCCCCCCTCAACCTTCTCTTTTCCAGGATGAATAGTCCTAGTTTTGCCAACCTCTCTGGGTATTGCAGTCCCTCCATTCCACTTATTAATTTTGTTACCCTCCTTTGTACCTTTTCAAGCTCGTTTATATCCTTTCTATATATTGGTTGCGACTAATCAGCAGAGCGGTGTTTAAATTTGGCGCTAATACTGCTGATTGGTTGCGGCCGGCGACAGCGACCAATCAGCAGAGTGTTGTTAAAATTTGGCACCAAAATTGCTGATTGGTCGCGGCCGGCCACCGCGATCAATCAGCAGAGCGGGGTTTACATTTGGCGCCAGAATCGCTGATTGGTCACGCCCGGCGGTCGCGACCAATCAGCAGATCGGAATTTAAATTTTGCGCCAATACTGCTGATTGTTCGCGGCCGGCGACTGCGACCAATTAGCAGAGCATTATTTAAATTTGGCGTCAATCTCGCTGATTGGTCGCGTCTGCCGTCCGCGACCAATCAGCAGAGCGTTGTTTAAATTTGGTGCCAATCTCGCTGATTGTTCGCGGCTGGAATCCGCGACCAATCAACAGAGCATTGTTTAAATTTTTCGCCAAAATCGTTGATTGGTCGCGGCTGGCGGTAGCGACCAATCAGCAGAGCGGTGTTTCAATTTGCCACCAAAATCGCTGATTGGTCGGGGCCGGCGGCCGCAACCAATCAGCGTCGTATTAGTGAGGACCGAGGAGCGGTGCTGCCTGTGCGGGTACTTCCGCTGCCAGCAGCTGGGAGATGAGCGGCTGCTCGCAGCAGAAGCATCCCGACCGGCGGTGCCGCTCCTCGGTCCTCCGTTCACACTTGCCGTCGGGAGCTCATAGCGCTGTTTAAATTAGGCGCCAATCTCGCTGATTGGTCGCGGTTGGTTGGGGCATTAAAACCGTCTTGTTAAACCACTCTGAACTCCACGTCTCTTCCAAGGGGCATTAAAACCGTCTTGTTAAGCTACTGTGACCTCCACGTCTCTTCCAAGGGGCATTTAAATGGTCTTGTTAAGATACTGTGACCTCCACGTCTCTTCCAAGGGGCATTAAAACCATCTTGTTAAACCACTCTGAACTCCACGTCTCTTCCAAGGGGGATTAAAACCGTCTTGTTAAGCTACTGTGACCTCCACGTCTCTTCCAAGGGGCATTAAAACCGTCTTGTTAAACCACTCTGAACTCCACGTCTCTTCCAAGGGGCATTAAAACCGTCTTGTTAAACCACTCTGAACTCCACGTCTCTTCCAAGGGGCATTGATATTGTCTTTTTATTCCACTGTAACCTCCACCACTCTTCCAAGGGGCATTAAAACCATCTTGTCAAGCTACTGTGACCTCCATGTCTCTCCTAAGGGGCATTAAAACCATCTTGTTAAGCTACTGTGACCTCCACGTCTCTTCCAAGGGGCATTAAAACGGTCTTGTTAAGCTACTGTGACCTCCACTTCTCTTCCAAGGGGCATTAAAATGGTCTTGTTAAACCACTGTGAACTACACAGCTCTTCCAAGGGGCATTGAAATGTTGTTTTCAGTTACCTCTAACCTCCACGACTCTTCCATTCACTGCTAAGGCCAACAGTGTACTGGAGTCCCAGTTGCTATAAATGGAAAAAATGGTTTAGTTAAGGCCCTCTGACCTCCATGTCACTTCCAAGGGGCATTGGAGTGCCTCGAAATTTTTGGTAGGCATTGCACTCACTGTATGCCCTATAACTGTGTAGCCGAACCGCTCCTTTTGGTACAGAAACATATCCTACAAGACATGTGTGGTTGACTGGCCTGATATTGATGTGAATGGTCCCTGTTCCTCCTGCTCTTTCTCCTTTGCCACCACCTCATCCATCATTCATCACCTGAAGCTTTGTTTTAACAGGAGTCATAGAACTGGGATAGTAGCAGGAAAACATCCAGAAATCCTCAGAGGAGGTAGGATATGCGCCAAAACGTTGACCACCTCAGGCCTAGCCGCTACTACATACATGAGCTTGCATTCCAAGGAACAGAAAGCTAATGAGATGGATAGCCTCATGATCATAAATAATTTACTCGTTGTGTAGGAGGCCGACCATTGCTGCTGTTTACCTTCTGAACTTTGTGTTGAAGCCTGATTGACCCAGGACCCGCAATCCTCTATGTCTGGAGGACGTGTTGCATCACAGTGTCCAGCTGTATCCCGGCTTCCACAATATTAACCCAGTGTGAAGGCGTCAGTGAGATGGACCATCCCTGGCCACATTCACTTGTCCACGTGTTTGTGGTTAGGCTGTCCTTCCCACTAAATGCACTGGGGAGGTCACAGGTAATGTTTTGGTATGCGCGCTTGTGTATAAGGCGCACCGAGACAAATAGGGGCAGCTGGGGATCGTTTATGGACACCCAGCCGCCCCCAGGCGGCTGGGGACCGTGTGTGGGCACCCGGCCGCGGGGCGGCTGGGGACCGAGTATGGACACCCGGCCGCCCCCTGGCGGATGGGGACCAAGCGTAAACACCCGACCACCCCCGGCGGCTGCGGACCAAGCGTGGACACCCGGCCGCCGGGCGGCTGGGGACTGAGTATGGATACCAGGCCGCCGACGCAGCCATGACGTGGTGGCCAGATTCCGCCTCCACATGCCTAAAAGGCCCAATTTCAAGTGCAAGCAAGCAAGCAGTATGGTATTGCAGCCTGGGGGTGGGTGAGTGGGTGGCAGGCTGCATACTTGCTCTTTCATTGCAAGGAATGGGGGAGGTACAATTGAACACTGCCCTGGGACAAGGACTTGCACGGGGATAGTTGCAAGTCTGCATCTTCTGATGCGGCAAGGATTATTTCTGATGGGCACACTTTTAGGCAGTGACCTAGGTGTCAGAGATGCATCCAGGGGTCTTCCCCATGCTGTTCCCATGTCTTTTCAGCACTGTATGCATGTGTCACACAGCACATGGCCAGATAAGGTTGTAAAATGTTAAAATGACATTTCCCGGTGATTGCATTTGTCACGGTTGAAAGCAATGCAAAAGTGCAAAAACGCATAAAAAATGCTACTTGTGAACATAGCCCAAGGTGTGGAGGAGTATTTTTGTTTTTGGTTATTTATTTTACCTTATACACAAGTCATTACCCTGGAAAGGATGTTCCTTAACATATTTCACAGGAAAACAGTTTCAGTTTCATTTTTGGACCTTCTATTGTGAGCCCGTAAAAGTGGCTTAATACTTCTGACCACGTTATTGACAGCAGTGACCTGGGGGTCAGAAATGCTTCCTGGGGCGATCCCCATGCTGTCCCCATCTCATTTGAGCACTGTCACTATCGTTTTGGGCACTTTTTAGGCTTTCTACAGACTGCCGGGGGTGCCGCCGCAAAAATGCTTGGGTCTCCCATAGGGACATTGGGTTCATTGCTCAGGTCCGGCAACCGAGTATCACGGCGAGCTCGGGCCGAGCTTCGAGCACCCGAGCATTTCAGTGTCGCTCAACACTAGTCCCTTTCTGATATTTAGTTCTGTGTGCAGTTTCTGTGTTACACCCAGACAGATGAACCGCTGTATACTCACATGTATCAGATTCCTGAATGTTTGGAAACTTTTCTAGTTTTTTTTTTTATCACAAAACATGGAGATGCTGGGGATTGAACCCAGGGACTCATACATGCAAAGCATGCACTCTACCACTGAGCTACATCCCCTGTATGGACACCCAGGGATTTGTTCTCATCTACAAGAGTCACTAATCTATGACTATCTACTAATAGATTTTCTCTATTATTTTTTCTCTTTTATAATCATGCAGCATAAATAACATCATATTCTCATAGTCTGGACTATTAGGGACAAGACAAAACTATTTTTCTTTAATTTTTTATTATTTGTTTATATTTAAAATATGGGGAAAAAAGGAGGCGATTTTATTTTTTACATCTTTTTTTGAACAGATTAAAAAAAAATGCAATTCTCCTTTTCCCATATTTTAAAGAGATTGTTCCCTACTGGATGGCGCTTTTCGATTGTCCCAATCAAATAAAAAGAAAGCAAAGAGCACTTACCTCCCAGATACGCACCATGACAAGCACTGCACCCCATGATGATCTCCTGACATTGCTTATGTCTGATGATTGGTTGCAGGCCATCAGCGGCGGTAGAAAGGCGGCATCACCTGCAGGAGAGATTACACTCTTGTGTCAGTGTGAGCGGGCTGTCGTCGAGAGCAGTCACATTAGTGACTGCTGATGTGACTGCTCTCCAAGTCATCCGGACTGTCATGGGACAGTATGGATTATATTCACGGCGGACAGGTGAGTATTATGGTGGTTTACTATTTTTTGTAGTTTACTGGTGACAAGGGCATCAGGGATTAGGTGTTAAGGTGAGCATTATGGTGTTTTTTAATTTTTTCTCTTTTACCGGGGACAAGGACTTCGGTGGATTAGACATTAAGGTGAGTATAATACTTTTTTATTTTTATTTCAATAAAAGAGTGTTTGTCTTTATTTAAAATAAAGGACTTTATTCTGGGTGTTTTTTTTTACAATCTGACTATTGGGTTAGTAATAGGGCGTCTTATAGATGCCTCTCCATTACTAACTTGTGGACTTGATATTAGCGGTCATAAAACAGCTGACGTCAACCCCACAATCATTAACCCACTTGTCATCGCATCAGGGCAAGTGGGAAAATCGGAGGCTAAGCATCAGATTTGGCACATTTTATTGATGTACGATTTCTGGGGCGGCTGAGAGCTGATGTTTTTAGTCTAGGAGGGGGCCAATAACCATGGCCACTTCCTAAGCTATTAATATCAGCCCGCAGCTGTCTGTTTAGCCTTTGATGGTTAGTGAATATAGGGGGACCCCACATCAATTTTTGTTTGGGGTCTCCCCTTTAATAATCAATAAAGGCTAAGCAAACAGCTGTGCGCTGATATTAATAGCCTGGGAACCTTAATGGGTATTGACCTGTTCCCAGAATATTAATATCAGCCACCAGCCGTTGACTTTCCCTTTGCTGATTATGAAAATGACGAGGGACCCCACTTATTTTTTTTTTATTAACAAGCACAGTAAAATAGACACCTAAGGTAACCTTAGTTCGCAGCCTCTAGGTGCTCCAGCAGCTGGAAACTCCCAAAACCTAAAATGTCCCTCAAAGTTTCCCATGAGATTTCTGGGCCTTGCAGCTGCCGGGAGACCCGGTGGCTTTGAACTCTACAAGGTTACTGGAGTTCAAGCCACCAGGTCTGACAGTAGCTCTAATGTGGGACTTTTGAATGCCGGAGTGCCGGACAGGCACCGGGAGCTGAATGCAGCTCACATCATTGTTGCCTGAGATCAGCGCCGAGCAAGAGACAATGATGGAAATTGTAGTCAGCACCCCCAGGGTACATTATGTGTAAAATAAAGAATTAAATTTAAAAAAACAGAGTGGGCTCTGGCCAAATTTTCATAACCAGCAGAGGGAAAGCCGTGTGCTGGGGGCTGATATTACTAGCCAGGGAAAGGGGCCATTAGCCCAAAATGTTCCCTGGTTATCAATAACAGCTATCAAAAGACTGACCGTCACTTCCAAAACAGAAAACTGGTCTGTACAGGTGCTTACTAAGGGTAGCCATCTCTATATATAACTAACAAATAAAGTAGCACTCTGTAGCGCTATAGCATGCAAACATGAAATATATGAAAATTGAATAGCATTACTGCTCTAGAAAATAGAAATAAATGAGAATTCTTAGCGCATAAATTGGCCAATTCATGTGTATCCGACAGCCACGGTAAGGCGACTCTCGTCACCTGGAACCTACCTGGTGTGAATCCAATCTTATACTTAAATCTACATGTATACGGGAGGGTAAGATCCTGCTATAATTAAAACCTCCTGAGGCTTAGGGATGGAGTGATCAGTCAGAAATCCTACAAATATATGTATATGTATGTAAATGTATACAAATATCAAAAGACTGACCCTCACTCCTCACTTCCAAAACAGAAAACCGGTGTGTACAGGTGCTTACTAAGAGTAGCCATCTCCATATATAACCAACAAATAAAGTAGCACTCTGTAGCGCTATAATATGCAAACATACTATTGTTATAGTTACTATTGTTATACTTTAGGAGGGCAATTTCACCATCTCCTTCTGCTACATCTACACCTTGCTGGTGATCCACTGACCAGCCCACCCGAGGTGTCCACAGGGAATCTGCCAGGTAGGAAGATTACCAGTCCAGGTCCTGTTCTAATAGATAGTTTTGTGGATTTGGGGTAACTGAGTGATAGGGACACATTATTATAGGGGCACGTGACACCCACATAAAATCCGTGTATATCTTGTAGGATGGCCCTGGTGGTACAGAAAAGTAAAAACACTGATGACTTTTTTTTTAGAGGCATTTGTATACTTTACCTTCTATTATTATTTATTCTATTTTCACTCATTTATATAACCTGATCATTTCCCTGACAGGTCGGTGAGTTGTTTATTGTTTAGCAATAATGTATCACCCACAACTATAAATGATAAAGAATAACATTCCATTCTTATCATTTACAGCAGAGGATAATTTACACCATATATAACATGTATATAATATCTACCAAAGCGAAAAAACGACTATTCTACAAACATGGAGAAAACTGATTTTTCTATCTTTTCCAACACAGATTTATATAGATTTATATTCTATTAATCAGATGGGATATTTCTGTTCCACATTCTCTGCCTCATTCACCAGTTGGCAGCAAACATGGCGGCCTGGCTGCTCTGATGTCACAATGCTCAGGATTAGGGGGTCACTCAGTTATGATGTCATAATGACATCATGGAATGTCCTGAGGGTATATAATCTCTGAGCACTGTGACCTCAGCGCCATTTCTTGAGTTGATGCTTTTGCTGAGACTTCACTTTGGTTGTGGAAGAGCAAACTAGTTTGTGTTACACATCTGGTGATTACTTCCATTTATTCTTCTTGATCTTTGATCAGAGCACAATAACACCGGTGCCACCGGAGAGCTTAGTTCTCCAATATTCTATCAGCCAGCTCCAGGTACCTAAGTCATGAGCGCCCGGGAGCTGCGCCAGCTGATTGCTGACAATGAGGCATGGCTGCGCCGACCAGAAAATCAAGGTAAGTGAAATATTTGGGGGAGATCCACAATATTCCCACACTATAGGGCTTTCCTGGGAGGAGATATCCCTGGGGTATGAGGGGACACATTTCAGGACAGACAGTGCAGGTTAACTAAGGCCAAAATAAAGTCAATTCTTTCTAGGGTTCCCCTCGCCCTAAACACCACGGCAGTAGAAGGACCCATCACTATAGCCCAAAAGTGTTTGCTAAAATTGGAAATAATTCTGATAAATTCTTATTTGTTTATAGGTCAGGCCATAATTGTCCATGGACGGAGGAGGTCTCCTCCAAGAGATCAGGAAAGACCTTCTACCAGTGATGGAAGGAGGTCTCCTCCAAGAGATCAGGAAAGACCTTCTACCAGTGATGGACGTCAGAGAGACAGCAATGCTGTCACTGAGAGGAGAGGGAGACGGGCCAGAGATCCTCCACGGCGTAGAGGACAGGAAGAGAGCAGGGATAGAAGCCGCTCTCCTCTAAGACCAGCCCCTGCAGAGCCCTCCGGAGAGAGCAGCAGGGATGGCGGCCGTCCCCTCCCACCCATTCAACTGGAAGAAGTGGGTGTGATGACACCACCACTGCCACAGGTGGAGCCACCTGCACAAAACCTACCTGTGCAGGAGAGACCTTCTACCAGTGATGGACTGTCTCCTCCAAGAGACGAGGAAAGACCTTCTACCAGTGATGGACGTCAGAGCGACAGCAATGCTGTGGAGCCACCTGCACAAAACCTACCTGTGCGGCAGAGGCGGCAGCATTGGGTTCGCAGGAGAGCACTGCTAATTGCAAATCTCCCAACAAGGGATGTAACCGCACAGGAGGAGGCCGAGTCATGTATCATCTGTATGACCGAATATGAGATCGGAGAGCAGGTCACGGTCCTTCCATGTGACCACACCTTCCATCAGGGATGTATTACTAGATGGCTCCGCTCCAAACCTCTGTGCCCCCTGTGCCGTAACCACTGCTTCCATTGAAGCACCATGTTCATGGTGCAGACAGTGGTGGAGAACATACTGACCCCAGCCCAGGTAAGGGAGCAATGCATACATTAACACTACATTCATTACAAAACTGTAAAAAATATCACCTGTAACTTCCTGCTGTTCTGATCTCTCTTTAGTTTACCATCAGCTTTGGTCAACATCTTACCAAGCATGAAGGGCCATGAACACCCCAAAAACACCCGATGGTAAGTCACCTCTCATTCCCGCTGCCCCATGATATCTATATCACATGTGACATATAAGTAATTGTTCTTTTCTCCTTTTCATAGAAGGATGATCCAAGTCTGGAGAACATTGAGGAATTAGATCAGAATGACTTGTCCTTCATGTAAGTAGATATTAGAATTTGCTTTTTTATATTATCCAGCTGATTATTAACTTTTTACTGGGAATCTATTGATGAGATGTAATAATTTGGCGTCTTCTCTTTACAGAAATCTGCAGAAGTTACAGATCATTTCCATAATGATCCACAGATCCCTCATCTGCTTCATAGAGACCCTGATTCCATCATGTGCAGAGATGCTGATAACAGCTGCAGCCCCAGACTGTGATATCCTCATATATTCCATTATTTGTCCAAATATTCCTAAAAATAAATAATATTTACCATCTCTATGTCTGGTTGTGACTTCACTATATAGAATGTTGTTACGTAACATTAGCAGCACATAATGATAAGTGAGGGAGGGATTTACCATTAGTTGGTATAGGGGTAGTGGCAACAGTTAAAGGGGATGTCCAGCACTCTTATATTGATGGCTTACCCTTAGGATAGGCGACCAATATCAGATTAATGGGGACGTGACCCCCGGCACGCGTGATCAGCTGTTCTTGGTGCCGGTTGGATGTGATTATTTGCAGACTGGAACAGCACAGCACCGACAACAGCATAGTGGCCACAGCGGGTACTGCAGATCCACTCTATTCATATGAATAGGGTCAGCTGTGCAGTACCTGGAAGCGGCCACTATACAGCTGGCAGAGCAGTACAGCACGGGCGCTGGCACCGCGTCCCACATTGCTTTAAACTGCTCGCGATACTCATCTCTCCACGTTCCTCCGCAGTTCGGTGTCTTCCGACTCTGGAGCATTATATGGGGCCCATACTGTATGGAGCATTATATGGGGCCCATACTGGATGAAGAATTATATGGGGCTCATACTGTATGGAGCAATATATGGGGCCCATACTGTATGGATCATTACATGGGGCCCATACTGCATGGAGAATTATATGGGGGCCATTATTCTGTATGGAGCATTATATAGGGTCCATCATTTTGTTTGGAACATTATATGGGGCCCATTATTCTGTATGGAGCATGATATGGGGTCCATTAGTCTGTATGGAGCATTATATGGGGCCCATTATTCTGTATGGAGCATTATATGGGGTCCATTATTCTGTATGGAGCATGATATGGGGTCCATTATTCTGTATGGAGCATTATAATGAGCCCATTATTCTGTATGGAGCATTATATGGGGTCCATTATCCTGTATGGAGCATTATATGGGCCCATTATTCTGTATGGAGCATTATATCGGGTCCATTATTCTGTATGGAGCATGATATGGGGTCCATTATTCTGTATGGAGCATTATAATGAGCCCATTATTCTGTATGGAGCATTATATGGGGTCCATTATCCTGTATGGAGCATTATATGGGGCCCATTATTCTGTATGGAGCATTATATGGGGTCCATTATTCTGTATGGAGCATTATATGGGGCCCATTATTCTGTATGGAGCATTATATCGGGTCCATATAATGGTAGGTGGTAGGTAGTGTATGCTTCATCATCAGATCCTTATCACCCTATCAGATCCCGCTGGAGGTGAGGATATAAGTTAATTGACAGTTAAACAGTGACAGGTTGGGTGATTCTCTGCACTTCATAGGTAGTACAGTGTAGTATGGGTGGTATCGCATGTTCGAGTCCCTCATGCTTGGGGTGGGATGTGATGTTTCTGTGTGACAGGCGACAACGGCTCATGTAATACTATTTTTACATTTTTTATAACTTTCTTTGTTGGGATGGACGGGCGTAGATCATACGTGCCTTGTGTCTACAAGTCTGCCCCCTGGTGTCTGTAAGTTACTTTACATAAAATCCTCCAAATTAAAGGGGTTTTAAACTAGTATTTAAAAATGAATCCATGGTTGTCCAACAATATAAAGGAGCAGATACTTATCTTCCATATTCCTTCCGGTCTCATCTCTTCGTTTTCTGATTGGGGATGTCACGTGACCACTGCAGTCAATCAATGGTAACATTTTACCCACGCCAGAACAGAAAATGAGGTGACCGGCAGGAAACACAGACAGTGGTGCAGCACAATCGTGAAGGCAATTATTATTATTATGGGTTTTTTTTAGATACCACCATGGTTTTTTTAAAGAAAACCCCTTTAAGAACATGTTTGGATGACATTTCTCACTAATCTTCTGTTACATCCAGAGAGATGAAGTTCTGCACATTTATCAGTTCCCGGAATATTTGGAAGCTTTTCCAGCTATTTATCACAATAAACGGAGATGTCGGGGACTGAAGCCAAGGACTCATACATGCAAAGCATGCGCTCTACCACTGAGCTGCATCCCCTGTATAGCCTGTATGGGCAAATTCAGGGACATAGAGTGCTGCAGCCAATCACTGGGCACTTCCCCTTTAATAAATTTACTTACAGCTGCCTTTTGCCACCACAAGAAATGCTCCTCATTTGGGAACTGGAGAATTTTTCTCTTATAATTTTCACCACTTTTGTGCCATAAATTATGATTAATTTGTCAGCGGCGCGCGGCTACGCCCCATCCTGGCTAAGCTTAACCTGGTTTTTACAAAGTTGGCGGAGTTGGTCGGCACCAATCAAAACCACAAAAAGCCGAAGAATCTCAGGAGCAAAATGAATGAACCGGGGAACATGTTTTATCAGATACAGGCCCTGGAGTGGAAACATTATACCGGCAGTATTGTATGGTACTGTGGGGTTGGTACTAATATGGGGGGGGGGTTATAAATGTTACTATTTGGGATTATTATAGGTTGAAAACATTAAAAATTAGTAATGTCAGTGCACAACGAATACCGCCATATAGAGCCTATATAATGCTACCATAAAATGTCCACATAATACTACTACATGGCACCTACATAATACCGCCATACAGAGCCTATATAATACTGCAATACAGAGCTCACATAATATTGCCATAAAGTGTCTATATAATACTACTATATAGCACCCACATAATACTACTATACAGAGCTCACATAATACTACAATACAGAGCCCACATAATATTGCCATAAAAAGTGTCTATATAATACTACTATATAGCAACCACATAATACTACCATACAGAGCTCACATATTTATTACCATAAAGTGTCTATATAATACTACTATATAGCACCCACATAATACCATACAGAGCTCACATAATACTACAATACAGAGCCCACATATTTATTGCCATAAAGTGTCTATATAATACTACTGTATAGAACCCACATAATACTACAATACAGAGCTCACATAATACAATACAGAGCTCACATAATACTACAATACAAATCCCACATAATACTACAATGCAAACTCACATAATACTACAATACAGAGCCCACATAATATTGCAATAAAGTGTCTATATAATACTACTATATAGCACCCACATAATACTACCATACAGAGCTCACATAATACTACAATACAAAGCACACATAATGCTACAATACAAAGCTCGCATAATACTACAATACAAAGCCCGCATAAAACTACAATACAAAGCTCACATAATACTACAATACAAAGCCAGCATAATACTACAACACAAAACCTCATAATACTACAATACAAAGCTCACATAATACTGCAATACAGAGCCCGCATAATACTACAATACAAAGGTCACTTAATACTACAATACAAAGCTCACATAAAACTACAATACAAAGCTCACATAATACTACAATACAAAGCTCACTTAATACTATAATACAAAGCTCACATAATACTACAATACAAAGCCCGTATAATACTACAATACAAAGAAAGCATAATACTACAATACAAAGCTCACTTAATACTACAATACAAAGCTTACATAATACTACAATACAAAGCTCACATAATACTACAATACAAAGCTCACTTAATACTACAATACAAAGCTCACATAATACTACAATACAAAGCTCACATAATACTACAATACAAAGCTCACTTAATACTACAATACAAATCTCACATAATACTACAATACAAAACCCGCATATAACTACAATACAAAGCCCGTATAATACTACAATACAAAGCTCACATAATACTACAATACAAAGCTCACATAATACTAAAATAGAAAGCCAGCATAATACTGCAATACAGAGCCCACATAATACTGCAATACAGAGCCAGCATAATACTACAATACAAAGCTCACTTAATACTACAATACAAAGCCCACATAACACTGCAATACAAAGCTCACATAATACTACAATGCAAAACTCACTTAATACTACAATACAAAGCTCACATAATGCTACAATACAAAGCTCACTTAATACTACAATACAAAGCTCACATAATACTACAATACAAAGCTCACATAATACTACAATAAAAAGCCTGCATAATACTACAATACAAAGCCCACATAATGCTACAATACAAAGCTCAAATAATGCTACAATACAAAGCTCACATAATACTACAATACAGAGCCCACATAATACTAGAATACAGAGCCCATATAATACTACAATAAAAAGCCCGCATAATACTACAATACAAAGCACACATAATACTACCATACATAGCTCACATAATACTACAATACTAAGCTCACATGATACTACAATAGAAGGCCCACATAATAGTACAATACAAAGCCCACATAATGCTACAATACAAAGCTTACTTAATACTACAATACAAATCTCACATAATACTACAATACAAAGCTCACATAATACTATAATACAAAGCTCACATAATACTACAATACAAAACCCGCATAATACTACAATACAAAGCCCGTATAATACTACAATACAGAGCCCACATAATACTACAATACAAAGCTCACATAATACTATAATACAAAGCTCACATAATGCTACAATACAAAGCTCACATAATACTAAAATACAGAGCCCATATAATACTACAATACAAAGCTCACATAATACTACAATACAAAGCACACACAATACAGCAATACAAAGCTCGCATAATACTACAATACAGAGCCAGCATAATACTACACTAAGATGACACATAATACTACCCTACATCACCCACATGATATTACACTAGAGCACCCACATAATACTACAATACAAAGCCCACATAATACTACCATACAAAGCTCACATAATACTACAATACAAAGCTCACATAATACTACAATACAAAGCTCACATAATACTACAATAAGAACACACATAATACTACCCTACATCACCCACATAATACTACACTAGAGCACCCACATAATACTACAATAAAAAGCCCACATAATACTACAATACAGAGCCCACATAATACTACAATACAAAGCTCACATAATACTACCATACAAAGCTCACATAATACTACAATATAAAGCTCACATAATACTACAATAAAAAGCCAATATAATACTACAATACAAAGCTCACATAATACTACAATACAAAGCTCACATAATACTACAATACAAAGCCCACATAATACTACAATAAGAGCACACATAATACTACCCTACATCACCCACATAATACTACACTAGAGCACCCACATAATACTACAATACAAAGCCCACATAATACTACAATACAAAGCTCACATAATACTACAATACAAAGCTCACATAATACTACAATAGAAAGCTCACATAATGCTACAATACAAAGCTCACATAATTCTAAAATACTGAGCCCATATAATACTACAATACAAAGCTCACATAATACTACAATACAAAGCACACACAATACAACAATACAAAGCTCGCATAATACTACAATACCTAGCCAGCATAATACTACAATAAGAGGACACATAATACTACCCTACATCACCCACATAATATTACACTCGAGCACCCACATAACACTACAATACAAAGCCCACATAATACTACCATACAAAGCTCACATAATACTACAATACAAAGCTCACATAATACTACAATACAAAGCTCACATAATACTACAATAAGAACACACATAATACTACCCTACATCACCCACATAATACTACACTAGAGCACCCACATAATACTACAATACAAAGCTCACATAATACTACAATAAAAAACCCACATAATACTACAATACAAAGTTAACATAATACTACAATAAAAAGCCCACATAATACTACAATACAGAGCCCACATAATACTACAATGCAAAGCTCACATAATACTACAATACAAAGCTCACATAATACTACAATACCAAGGTCACATAATACTGCAATACAATGCCCACATAATACTACAATATCAAGCTCACATAATACTACAAAACCAAGCTCACATAATACTACAATTCAAAGCTTACATAATATTACAATATCAAGCTCACTTAATACTACAATACAAAGCTCACATAATTCTATAATACAAAGCTAGCATAATACTACAATACAAAGTCCACATAATACTAAAATACAAAGCTCACTTAATGCTATAATTAGTGTTGAGCATTCCGATACTGAAATATCGGGTATCGCCTGATATTCGCGGTATCGGAATTCCGATACTTAATTCCGATACTTTTACAATATCGAATACCGGAATCGGAAGTTCCCATAATGCCTGCGCTCTGCAGTGTCTCGGAAGGATGACAAGCTGGATGGCAGCGCTCAGCTGAGATCCAGCCTGTCATCAGAATGCCATCCCAGAATTCTCCTGATTGTTTAAAAGCCGGCGCGCGGTAAAAAGCCGCCGGCTTTTAAACAATCACACGGCCCCATACTGCTTCCCCGCAGCCTCCCACCCCGATCCTACGCTCCCCTCGCCACCTCCCATCCTGATCGTAAGTTAGGACCGGGGCGGGGAGCGCAGCACAAAGGAGCGGGGAGCGAAGGACCCGGGCGGGGAAGCCGGCAGTGAAAAGACTTCACCACCGGCTTTCCCGTTCTGTGCTGCGCTTTCCCGCCGGTTATTTCAAATGAACAGCTGAGGTATCAGGTGATGCCGATCAGCTGTTCATTTGAAGTCGCCGCGGTGCCCTCAGAGGGTTCATGTGAGTTCATGCTTCACTGCATTGCATGAACTCGCATGAACTTTCCCACGGCCGCACAGGTCAGCTTCACCTCCCAGACCATCAGCCCGTCATGATTGGTGTGTGCGGGTGTCTGTGCGATGTCTGCGGGTGTGCGGGTGTGCGCGGTGTCTGTGCGATGTCTGCGAGTGTGTGCGGGTGTGCGCGGTGTCTGTGTGATGTCTGGGGGTGTGTGCGGGTGTGCGCGGTGTCTGTGCGATGTCTGGGGGTGTGTGCGTGCAGGCAGACATAGGCCGATGTGACACTACTACTCCCATCGGCCTATGTCTGTCCCCCGTCCACTCGTGCCAGCAGGATCAGCTCGATGGGAGCAGTAGTTCCCATCAGCCTGATCCTGCTATATAAATTGCCCTACTGTGTCCCCAATAAATGTTAAATACATGTCATTGGTGGCCAGTGGTTACCTACAATAAATTAGTTTATACATTACCTGTCCCCGCCGATCGGCACCTAAAATAAAGTAAAAAGTAAAAAACTACACCTATACGCACCTAGACACCTAATTCCCCGAAGCCATCGATCTCCTGTAATAAAATATAAAATAATAAACCACAACCTTATCCTTACCCCTCCGTAGTAGTCCACGAGTGTCCCACGAAGATCTCCAGTTCAGAGCAGCCACATAGAATGTGACCGCTCTGAACCGCTGCCGCCGCTAGAATGATGGGGCCGTAAAGCAGCCCCGTCATTGCATAAGCGGGTTCGCCGGAGTTCAGGCAGCGCTGCTCCGGTAAGATGCTTTACGGCCCCGCTGTACCGGGAGAAATTCCCACGGCACAGCAGTGCCGTAAAGGAGGTCTCCGGAGCTACGCTGACTGAATGCACTCCGGTGACCTCAGTCAGGGGCTCCCGCTGCCGGGAGCGGACGTGTTCCCGGCAGTGTGAGCTTACAGCAGCCATGCACAGCTGTCACCATCTCCAGATGTGACAGCTGTGCATGGGAGATCAGCGCAGGAACGTGGACAGGTAACTATTTTTTTTAGTAAACTAAGAATTAAACAAAATGGTGTGTTTTATTTCAAATAAATAATTTTTTTCTGGGTGTAGTGTGTGTTTTTTCTTTTTAACACTTTGTAGGTTAGTAATGGGGGTGTCTTATAGACGCCCATCATTACTAACCTGGGCTTCATGGCAGCTGGCGCTGACATGAACCCCAGCCCTATTACCCCCTGCCACCGCACCAGGGCAGCGTGGAAGAGCGAGGCTAAGTGCCAGAGTTGGCGCATCCTATGGATGCGCCATTTCTGGGGCGGCTGACGGCTGGTGTTTCTAGCCTGGGAGGGGGCCAATATTCATGGCACCCTTCCTGGGCTATTAATATCAGCCCCCCGCTGTCTGCCTAGCCTTTGCTAGCTATTAAAATAGGGGGGACCCTACGTCATTTTTTTTGGGAGGTCCCCCATTTTAATAGCTAGTAAAGGCTATGTATTCAGCTGGGGGCTGATATTAGTAGCCTGGGAAGCTCCGTGGGTATTACCCCCTTCCCAGGCTTCAAACATCTGCCCCAGCCGTCTGCTTAACCTCCGCTAGAGACTAAAATTATGGGGGATCCCACGCCAATTTTTTTTTAAATAAATCCTTTATTTTAACACTAAATGACATTTGAGGAGTTAATAAAGATGCAGTCCCTAAGTTATTATTTATTTTTTAATTAATTTTTCCCAAAAATTTTGACGTGGGCTTTGCTATATTTTTGTATGCCAGCCAGGTACAGCATCCAGCTTCTATGAACGCGCCATTTTCCGGGGTGGCTGCGGACTGCAATTTGCAGCGGGGGGGGGGGCCCAGAAAGCTTGGGTCTCCCTGCGCTGCAGATTCCATCCCCCAGCTGCCTAGTTGTACCTGGCTGGACACAAAAATAGGGAGAAGCCCCACGTATTTTTTTTTTAAATTATTTAAGGAAATTCATGAAATAATTAAAAAAAAATTGATGTGGGGCTTCGCCCTATATTTGTGTCCAGCCAGGTACAGCAGGCAGGAACGGGCTGCCCCCAACTACCAGCTGCCTATTTGTACCTGGCCGGACACAACAATATAGGGAAGCCCTTTTTTTCTTAATTATTTCATGAATTTCATGAAATAATTAAAAAAAAAAATACGTGGAGCTTCGCCCTATTTTTGTGTCCAGCCAGGTACAACTAGGCAGCTGGGGACTGGAATCTGCAGCGCAGGGAGGCCCAAACTTTCTGGGCCCCACCCGCTGCAAATTGCAGTCCGCAGCCGCCCCGGAAAATGGCGCGTTCATAGAAGCGCCATCTTCTGGCGCTGTACCCAACTCATCCAGGGCCCTGGTGCGGTGGCTCACTGGGTAATAAAGGGATTAAGGCCAGCTTGGCATTATCAGCTGGCCCTAAGCCCGAAATTCATGGGGTCACGCCAATATTAGACATGACCACCATGAATTTCTAGTAAAGTATTTAAAAAAAACACAAACACCCAGAATAAAGTCCTTTAATTGAAATAAAGACACAATTCTTTATTGTTCTAAATTAAACTATACTTACCGTCACGCCCATTCCAGCTGCAGCCAACGATCTCCTGCAATAAAAGAAAAATAATAAACCAACCTCATCCTTACCTTCCCATGGTTCCCATGACAGCTTCAGCTCTGCTACATCGAGATGACAGGCTGGACCGCAGCAGAACGCTGCCATCCAGCCTGTCATCCCGCAGACACTGAGAAGCGCAGGCATGCTTGCGCTCCTCAGTGTCTCTCTGTGACGGCATCCAGATGAGCCGAGGTCATGTCCAATGAACTCGGCTCACCTCATGCACGTCACTGACAGCGTGGGAAAATTCTCACGCTGAAGCGCTGAGTGCAGGAGAATTTTCCCACGCTGTCAGTGACGTGCATGAGGCGAGGTCATGTCCAATGAACTCAGCTCACCTCATGCACGTCACTGACAGCGTGGGAAAATTCTCCTGCACTCAGCGCTTCAGCGTAAGAATTCTCCCACGCTGTCAGTGACGTGCATGAGGTGAGCTGAGTTCATTGGACATGACCTCGCCTCATGCACGTCACTGACAGCGTGGGAAAATTCTCACGCTGAAGCGCTGAGTGCAGGAGAATTCTCCCACGCTGTCAGTGACGTGCATGAGGTGAGCCGAGTTCATTGTCGGCTCATCTGGATGCCGTCACAGAGAGACACTGAGGAGCACAAGCATGCCTGCGCCTCTCAGTGTCCGCGGGATGACAGGCTGGATGGCAGCGTTCTGCTGCGGTCCAGCCTGTCATCTCGATGTAGCAGAGCTGAAGCTGTCGTGGGAACCATGGAAAGGTAAGGATGAGGTTGGTTTATTTTTTTACTTTTATTGCAGGAGATCGTTGGCTTCAGCTGGAATGGGCGTGATGGTAAGTATAGTTTAATTTAGAACAATAAAGAATTGTGTGTTTATTTCAATTAAAGGACTTTATTCTGGGTGTTTGTGCTTTTTTGTAACTTTGACTATGGGGTTAGTAATGGGGGTGTCTTATAGACGCCTCTCCATTACTAACCTGGGCTTGATGTCAGCTGGCATTATAAGCTGACATCAACCCCAGCCCTATTACCCCACTGCCACCGCTACAGGGCAGTGGGAAGAGTGAGGCTAAGTGCCAGAATTGGCGCATCCTATGGATGCGCCATTTCTGGGGCGGCTGACGGCTGGTGTTTCTAGCCTGGGAGGGGGCCAATATTCATGGCACCCTTCCTGGGCTATTAATAACAGCCCCCAGCTGTCTGCCTAGCCTTTGCTAGCTATTAAATTAGGGGGGACCCCACTTCATTTTTTTGGGGGGTCCCCCATTTTAATAGCTAGTAAAGCTAGGTATTCAGCTGGGGGCTGATATTAGTAGCCTGGGAAGCTCCGTGGGTATTACCCCCTTCCCAGGCTTCAAACATCTGCCCCAGCCGTCTGCTTAACCTCCGCTAGAGACTAAAATTAAGGGGAACCCCACGCCAATTTTTTTTTAAATAAATCCTTTATTTTAACATTAAATGACAAGTACAGTAACCAACACTGTCACTGTACTTCATATATATGTGACTGACATGTTTCTATCTATCTAATCTATTTGTGAAGCTCTATTCTGTCTGTTATAAATTGTCGGGTACAGATGCTGAATTGCCGGCCGGCTTTTTTAAAGAGACGGTCCATGAAAACACTATTATTTTTTTTAAGAAATCCTTTACACTAAATGACAAGTACAGTAAGCAACACTGTCACAGTACTTCATATATATGTGACTGACATGTTTCTATCTATCTAATCTATGTGTGAAGCTCTATTCTTTCTGTTGTAAATTGTCGGGTAACGGTGTATGCGCTGATGAATTGCCGGCTTTTCGCAGAATTCATTCTACATTATTCTTAGTTGTTTTACTTCATGTAGAATTAACCTACAAGGAAAGAAAGGGTTTATTTTCATTCCGATATTAGTGTCCCATTGACTTGCATTGGTTTCCGGTATCGGAATCGGCGATATCCGATACTTTTTGAGTATCGGTCCGATCCAATCCGATACGATATTTCCTGATATCGGAAGGTATCGCTCAACACTAGCTATAATACAAAGCTCACATAATACTACAATACAAAGGCCGCATAATACTACAATACAAAGAAAGCATAATACTACAATACAAAGCTCACTTAATACTACAATACAAAGCTCACATAATACTACAATACAAAGCTCACATAATGCTACAATACAGAGCCCAGATAATAATACAATACAGAGCCCATATAATACTACAATACAAAGCCTGCATAATCCTACAACATAGAGCTCACATAATACTACAATACAAAGCTCACATAATACTACAATACAAAGCTCACATAATACTACAATACAAAGCTCACATAATGCTGCAATACAAAGCTCACATAATACTACAATACATAGCCCACATAATCCTACAATACCGAGCCCATATAATACTACAATACCAAGCCCGCATAATACTACAACTTCGAGCCCACATAATACCACAATACAAAGCTCACATAATACTACAATACAAAGCCCACATAATACTACAATAAGAGCACACATAATACTACCCTACATCACCCACATAATACTACACTAGAGCACCCACATAATACTACAATACAAAGCCCACATAATGCTACAATACAAAGCTCACATAATACTACAATACAAAGCTCACATAATACTACAATAAAAAGCCTACATAATACTACAATACAAAGCTCAAATAATACTACAATAAAAAGCCCACATAATACTACAATATCAAGCTCACATAATACTACAATACCATGCTCACATAATACTACAATACAAAGCCCAAATAATACTACAATACAAAGCAATCATAATACTACAATACAAAGCTCACTTAATACTACAATACAAAGCTCACATAATACTAAAATACAAAGCTCACATAATACTACAATACAAACCTCACTTAATACTACAATATGAAGCTCACATAATACTACAAAACAAAGCCAGCATAATACTACAAAACAAAGTCCACATAATACTAAAATACAAAGCTCACTTAATACTATAATAAAAAAGCTCACATAATACTACAATACAAAGCCCGCATAGTACTACAATACAAAGCTCACATAATACTACAATACAAAGCTCACTTAATACTACAATACAAAGCTCACATAATACTACAATACAAAGCTCACTTAATACTACAATACAAAGCCCACATAATACTACAATACAATGCTCACTTAATACTACAATACAAAGCTCACATAATACTACAATACAAAGCTCACATAATGCTACAATACAAAGCTCACATAATATTACAATACAAAGCCCATATAAAACTACAATACAAAGCTCACTTAATACTACAATATAAAGCTCACATAATACTACAAAAAAAAGCTCACATAATACTATAATACAGAGCCCACATAATACTACAATACAAAGCTCACATAATACTACAATACAAAGCTCATACAATACTATAATAAAGAGCCCACATAATACTACAATACAGAGCCCACATAATACTACAATACAAAGCTCACATAATACTACAATACAAAGCTCACATAATACTACAATATAAAGCACACATAATACTGTGAAGGTTTCACCAATTTAAGATACAATAGGTAACTGCTCTCCTCCAAATTAAAGATGTCCGAGTGCATGCAGAGAAGCTAATTAACCAAATCTGCTAATCTGGTTGAAAAACTTCACTCAGAGACAGAACCACACAAAATGGCATACTTTATTACGTAGACATGGGGTTATATAGTATTCTCCTTCTAGGTGGGATTAGTAAAATTGGCACACTGCAATTTGCTCATTCATGTATCTCTTGGCCTTAGTAACTCCTTAGGAATTCCGATGGGAGGGGCGAGTTCGTCTCTCAGCGCCATCTTTGCCAGCTCGACATGAATCTCTCTGTTATCAGCCGTGCACATGCATACGTCATTCCCAGGAAATCATTTAGTTGTTCGTATCTACAAAAAGAATAGAATCTATTAGTTATATATTCATTAACTATTAACATAATCCATGTGCATATACACATTTGCATACATACTGTACATACACATAGATTATTCCATCATCTCTATATTGATTCACACTGATTAGGTAATCTATTAAAAGAAACTAATTGATTTTCTATAATATATATTTTACCTTGACAGACCCCCCTAAAATCAATTATTTGCTTTTAATATCCATATGCTAAAAATCAGAGGGGGAGAAGAATTGACCGTATGTTAAGGCTATTCTGGAACCCTACGATGTGACGGGCGCCCCGTCCATTTTAGACGGACCCACTGACGTTCCTAAATCTAACTCATACGAAGACCTACAGGAAAGGGATGGAGACCCTAAAAGATCTAGTGACTGGGTAATCGAGGGCCACCCCTAACACAGAAATATGGATATTAACTTTACAAACTCATTTACTTCCGGTAATCTCTCTGGTACAACACTTTTGTTCTAAGGAGAACTGTTTGTTCATAGATTTTGAGAGCCTTAGTAACTTTCCCTGTGGGGCCGATATTTTCTGGGATATACATACAACAATGCTCATCTATCATTTTGCATACCCCTCCTTCTCTGCAAGTAACATATCCAGAGCTATTCTGTTTTGGAAGGCCATGGTAGATGTGGGTTCTAGTTGGTCAGCTATCCCGTGCAATGCATCTTTGGTGTAATTGACAAATCAATGTTGGCTATAATATATGTAATTTATCCAATCTACGTTCTTGTTAATGGTTATAATGGCTATTATGGGCTAAAATCCCGCCTTCACTTGGTCTCGGGCCTTGAATTTGTCTGGCACCCCCCTAAGCACTCTGAGAACATTAATATATATGTGTGGGTCAAAACTGCCTTTGGGGTTAACTTCTCTCTTGGCCCTGTATGTACCTGCAAACGCAGCCTTTATTTCCTCTTTGGATTCCTGGGACTCAGATATAAGGTAAATAGACATTATTGCTTTAGTTATGGCACACTCCCCAGTCCATTTGCCCTCCAGTCTAATCCTAATCTTCATGTCACCACATTCAAGGAAGTGTTGTACCAGAAAACTGGAATATCATTCTGTTTAGTAATAATTGCTTGGAATGCACGTGTTACCGTAACAAAGGCTCCCCCCCCCCAGCTACTGTCATCAGACAAAGGAACATCAGGGTTGTGGGTCTGAGACCACCTTCTTGCAATGGGATGTGTGGACCCATGATTTTCGGTCTTCGACCTTCACAGCCGTAGGTGATGTAAGCAACACTTGGTAGGGCCCTTCATATCTGGCATCCAGTGTGCCTCGCACGTGATTCTTTATCCAGACAAATTCTCCAGGCTGGATGCTGTGAGTACCTGGTTCAAGATCTGAGTCTGGAATAGAAGAGTGTTAGTTTTAACTCTTTAGCAAGTCCGACAACAAAATTCACAAGCTTATCATTCCCTGAACTAAGCTGCTCTGGGTAATATCGACCCATTCTAGGTGGCCCCCCAAACAAGATCTCATATGGTGTGAGCCCTGTGGGTTGTCTCGGGGTATTTCGGACTGAGTATAGGGCAATAGGCAGCACCTCCTGCCATGGAAGTGACAATTCTTTAATGGCTTTAAGAATTTTGTTTTTTAAAGTGCCATTCATCCTTTCAACTTTGCCGTTACTTTGAGGACGATAAGGAGTATGCAGGCCCAAATCCGCCCCAATCATCTCCAAGATTGATTTGGTAACTTCTGCAGTGAAGGTGGGTCCTTGATCACTTTCAATCACTTCTGGAATCCCGAATCTGCAGATAAGTTCTGCCAGAAGCCTTTTCACTGTAGTTCTAGCAGTCAAGTTGGCTACAGGGTATGCTTCTGTACAGCTGGAAAACATATCCACCACCACCAGAACATATTCATATCTTCCACTCTTGGGTAATTGCATATGATCAATTTGGATTCTCTGGAAAGGATACTGTGACTTTGCCAGTTTCTTCTTTGGCACATGTTCTGTTCTTCCGGGATTACAAGTGTTACAAATCTCACAGTTCCTAGTATAGTTTGTAGCAAGAACTGAGATCTCTGGTGAAATGTAGAGTTTATTGATAACTGAAATCATCTGATTCTTCCCTCTATGTACCTTTCCATGAGTCCACTGAACCACCGCAGGATACAGTGCTCTTGGCAGACATAGTCTTCTTCCCACTCTCCAGAGACACACTGAAGAAGGCTTTTGCCAAGTTGATTACTGTAAAATGCGTTGCCTCAGGGGGAATTTCACTGAGTAATGTATGTGGATTTGGCATCACAGCTCTCAGATCTTGCACCATCCTAAATTTGTCCGGTTCTCCTCTTGCAGTTTTCTTCTTCACTGGAAACAATGGAGTATTAGCAGGAGAAACACAGGGCAGTAATGCTCCTTTCTTGAGTAATTCTTGGATCTGGGCATCTACTGACGCTTCTTGGGCTGCTTTCAGTGGGTACTGTGGGAGTCTGGGAATCCGTGAACCTTCTTTCAGGAAAACTTGAACTGGTGGGACAGGTAGCCGGCCTATATCATCAGGACCTTGAGACCAGAGTTCAGGTGGTATGCAGTCAAGATAATGCTGTGGTATGGCGGTTGTTGCAAACTGGATGACACACAATGGGAGGGCATGTACCTTTGTTTGTTCCTCTAATGATAACGGAGTAGAGACATCTAGATGCTTTCCATTCTCATTATATGATATCTGAGCATTTAACTTCTGGAGTAGATCTGCTCCCAACAAATCAAGCGGGCAGGTGTCTGAAACGAGCAATCTGGCCAGCAGCTTCTGTTCTTTCCCAATAGGCAATGGAAATGTTAGTCGGGATGAGTGTGGTTTTCCATCCACTCCCACACAAGAAAGGAAATCATCAGATATAAGCGATTCATAGGGTAAATCTCTTGACCGTATTACTGATCTGGCTGCACCCGTGTCTACTAAAAAAGGTAAAGTTCTGTCCCCTACATCTATTTTGACAGTAGAAATCAGTCCAGATTTAGTGGGGACGTTTTCAACTGAGGTCAAGGTGAGCACGGGTTTGCCACTGTCCTATGGGGGGTAATTCTGGTCTTCCCCCACAAACCTGCGTGGTGGGTCCCTGTTATTTTGGTACATCTGTTGCGGTGGCTGGTCTCTGTAATTCTGCACAGGTTCTCTTGGCATTGTCTCATATTCTCTCTGTGGTGGCTGCCGTGATGGCTGTCTATACTCTTGGCGGGAGTACCGTGGATTCCCTTGGTAGCGTGAAGAATCTCTTCTTTCAAATTGCGGGTTGTAGGAGAGTGGCATCGAGCCATAGAAAGGATCCCCTCTATTCTCTGGACATTCTCTTCTGAAATAACCTGGTTGGTTGCAATGGTGACAGATTGGTTCCCTTAGTCTTAAACTCACTCCTCTGTACATTTGTTGAGGAGCCATCCATCGTGGGGGTGAGCGGTATAGTTGTTGTGGGTATCCTGGGGGATATGGCAACTGTTCTTGTTGATTATCTGCAGGTTGATATGACTCGCCCCCTGGGCCGTGGGGTACCCGGAACCAGGCCTTCTGTATGATGCTGGGGGTAGTAGTGGCAACCCGATCCCGTGGCTCAGGGTGGTCAGACCAAATGGTGGCAGTCTATTTATCAGTGTTTTGAATGTCCGACTACGCCACCCGTGGATTGCGGTCAGAGATAACCGCCGCTGCTAGGCAGACCGCTGAGGCTGGTGTTGGTGTGCAGCACAGGGGTAGGATAACACCCCACGGGATGAGTGTAGCCTCAGGGCAGTGTAGGTGGACGCTGGGGGTGATAGTGCAGGCCGCAATAGTAAGAGTTCAGAGTCCACTTCAAACAGTCCAGGGTCTTTATTGTAGGAATTATTAATGACCCAACAGTAGTACCGGTTAGGAATGGGCCTGGGTGTCTGAGAGCATATGGGCGAGCCCACTGGTCAGGGTGAGTGTGTAGGCCTACCGTTCTCTCTATGCTCTTTCTGACTATCCCCCTCTTCGTGGTGTAATAGCCCACGTCCCTGAGCTGGCCGTGTACTTCTCGCCTGTATGGCTTGTGACTCGGGCCTTGTGTACCTTTTGCTTTCTCTTTGCTGTACTGGTCCCTCTGTGTGGCGGAGCCTCCAGGCTTCTTAGGCCAAGGGACTTGAAATCCCTCGCGGGTTGGTTCTCTTCTGCTGGGCTTGATAACCCGGGCAGCCTCGGACCCCAATGTCCGGTTAGATTCGTTCTCTCAGCCAGGACCGGCTCTCGTCGCCTCTGTCCCTGGCTTGTAGTTTCTCCTCTGCCCCATGGACTCCTCAGCTGCTGCTGACCTATCCCTTTTTTCTGAGAACCCTTCTGGACACTTCAGAAGTGGGTTCTGGTCTCTCTAACCCTGCCCCAGTTCCAGCTTTTATAGGGGCAGCCAGCTCCCCCTACTGGCCTGGGACAGGAGGTGCTGCATGCTAATGGTCCCTAACCAGGGAACCTCCCTCCTGCTCTCAGACACAGCCTTTAATATTTGTGGCATCCAGGCCTGGGGTGGCACAGATAGATTGCTAGAGCAGCAGGAGCAGGAACAGGAGTCGGTGCAGGTGCTGGAGCAGGCTCTGGAGCAGGCCTTGGAGCAGGCCTTGGTACAGCATCCAATTGTTTCTCTATAGCTTTAGCAATAAGGAGTACCTTTCGCGGGGACATGTCCACATATTCTGGTCTGGAGTCTGTAAGCTTCGCTGAGATTTTCTCTCTGAGTCCCCTAACAAATGAAGTGACTAGCAGATTTTGTTGGATCCTCTGACCTTCATCGAACCCTTGATCCTTGAACAGAGTATGGATTCTGGTGTAAAATTTTTCGACATTCTCCCCTGATTCTTGAGTACAGTCCGATACACTGGTAGATGAGTCTGTGAGCCGCTCCTTGGCCCATTGCTGTAGTTGTTGACAAAAAGCTCCTCCTGATTGGTAAGTCTCCTTGTCTGTCACTTGGCTGTCATTCAGAGCTACTTGAATTATTGGCCAGAAGGCATAATAATAATCATCATTTTTATTTTTTTAGTGCCAACATATTTCGCAGCACTTTACAATTTTAGGGGATAGGCATCTTCCGCTCTAATGCTAATGATTTCATGAAGATCTTTCCAAGTGGCTGAATAAGTTAGTTGAATTTGTCTGATTCTTCTGTAGAACGCCATAGGGTGTCTGTCTGGGTCAGGTAGTTGACTAATCACTAGATTAACTTGCCAGGGTGTGAATGCCACATATCTATTATGGTGATCTGGCACTGGAGATTCTGACTGAGAAGATGTTGAGGGAGATACTGGCAACACAGCAATAGGAGGTGGGCTTGTTTGTCTAGGAAATAGTTCATTTGGGTTATATTCTGAGGTCATCTGGCGGCTGAGTGGGTCTGATCTAGCTGGGTGAGAATTTGAGATTTATGATAATCATTGCTGATTAGTCTTATCTCCTCCAACTTATTTAGTCCTCTATACTCCCGTATAGCTTGGACTATTGCTTGGGCACAGGCTTGCATAGGAAATCCATACATTCCAGAACTTACAGCAGGAAGAGCAATAGAAGTAAGGTTCCTTGTTCCAGCATAGTTCAGAATATTGTTGATTGTAGCTCTAAAGTGTGACATACAGTGATCATGATGATCTTCATCATACACTGGACCTACTGCATGAATGATAAGCCTGCATGGTAATGTGGCACCCCAGGGGTCTGGTTCCCACAGTAATAGCAATATTACGTCTGTGAGCAGGTGGGAGGTTTCCTGGTCAGACATCCTATGCATGCCACACCTCCTGCCCAGTCCTGGGAGGGGAAGAACTTCCCCTATATAAAGCTGGGGCTGAGGCAGGGTTAGGGTGAGAAAGAGCAGAGAACACAGACAGAGACACAGTCTGGTCTGTAGTGGAGCAGCTTTAGGAACAAGAAAGATCAGGAGCTCTGTGGGAGCTGTGCTAAAAGAGATCAGGGGCTGGAAGCTGTAGAGCTCGCCCTGATTGAAGAGTTCTTACCGGACCCGGAGTCCGAGGCTGTGGGGATTAATCCTTTCCCAGCAGCAGAAACCGCCCGGCAGGGGATTTCAGGTCCTCTGGCCAAGAAACCCGAAGGCACGGTCACACGCAAGGGACCAGCACCGCGACGTGGAGCGGAAGCTACCAGAAGGCCCCGAGTCACCGGCCATACGGGTGAGCACCACACGGTACACTCAGGGACGTGGGCTACTTTTATCAGCCTCTAGCAAGGTAGCCAGAAGAGTACAATTAGTTGGGGAGGCCTACAACTCCGCCTGGCCAGGGGAGATCCCATCAGCTCACGGACTGACCAGGCCCCGATCGCTAGCCAGTACTCCGGGAGGGTCTACCTTGTCACCAGTCAAGACCCAAAACTACACCGCACCGTCTCTGAGTGGTTCCTGCTACCCCCCTTCAAACACGTCGGCTGCCCTGTGGCCATACCCCTCCCGTTGGGGGTTCTACCATCTACGCTGCACAACCTTACCACCGGCCTCAGCGGTCTGCCCTGCAGCGGCGGCTTCATAGCCACATTCAACGGGTGGCGTAGTCGAACACCGTACCATCTTCTGCTAAATACTGCCACTCAGTTTGACTCCCTGGGCACGGACCGGGTCACCGCCACGAGACTACTACCCCTATCAGATCCGGCTCCGGGTAGGCCCCCGCGTGCGCAACGCTACTCAGCACAGGCCCAGGGGCGCGTCAACTTTTGGCGTAGTCGGCAGGATTTCGTGCCCGCAACCACCGGGTACTGCGTGCCTGAAAAAGAGACTTTTAAACTTACCTGTGGTGAAGATTCCCGCCATCCGGCGCCATCTTCTGCCTTCTTCCCGCCATCCGTGAAGTTTTCCCGCCATCCGGCGCCATCTTCTGCCTTCTTCCCGCCATCCGTGGAGTTTTCCCGCCGTTGGACGCCATCTTGAAGACGCCGCGCGGGAAGAAGAGGGGCGTGGACTCCGAAAAGCCCGCGAGAACTGAAGCCCCGCCTCACGTCCGGACGTTGCGTAAGGTCCTGGAAGGAGCCCAGCAGACGCCGACGTCATAGGAGCGCGACGGAAGGTCCTCGACCCTGACGATCCACTGTGGAGCCGCGGCCTACGGAAGAGGATCATCGCAAGGTAGGCCACGGTCCACTAGGGGGGAGGAAGATGTCGGATACAGAGGAGAGCTTCACTGCCGCAGCCACCGCCAGCGCCACCGCTGCTGCGGTCATGCCTTTCACTATGCCCTATATCCCGGGGGCAGCCTGGCTACCCCAGTACTCAGGGGAGTCACATACCCTGAATGACTTTAGAGAAAAGCTGGATAGCCTCTTCCAGGTGTACCCCCTCACAGAAGAGCAAAAAGTGAGCATCCTGGTGGCCCAACTAACCGGGGCAGCCCAAAGGGAGGTAAAGTCCTGGCCACCTGGGAGGAGGACTGTCGCAGGGATATTAACCCGGCTGAAGGACACCTTTGATACAAGCACCTCAGCCGAGATTAAGCTTAGATTCTACGGGTGCAAACAGCGAGCACATGAGAATATAAGGGACTATGCACTAAATCTACAAGAGGCCCTGAGAGCCATTAAGCAGACCGACCCTGACGGCGTGGGAAACGAGGACAGGCTGTTGACCGAACAATTTATAGAGGGACTATATTGCAATGCCCACCGAACCCAGTTGCGGGCAATGGCCTTACAGGATCCTCATCTGGACTTTGCACAGTTCAAGGACAGAGCCATCCGGGTGCTCCGAGAACCGGCACCGGGTGGCGTGGTGACCCACAGGCGCCCGCTTACCACCAGGAGGCGGCGCCCTTGTCGGCAGGGCCTGTGGGAGCTGACGCGCAGGCTTTGAACAATGACCCGGCTCCAGACCTGCACCATCAGGTCCAAGAGCTAGCTAAAAGCGTAGCTGCGCTAACCCGAACTGTGCAGTCTTTACAGGTTTCTGCTCCAGGGAAGATCCAGCTGGCATCCGGACCGGAGGACATCCCGTGGCGTCGACCAAGGAGGACCCCACCGGCCAGAGGAAGACCCAGCGACCGATACAACGAGGACGGACAACCCATCTGCCGCCGCTGCAATCAACCCGGACATATGGCAAGGTACTGTCCTTTAAACTGGCACAACCTGGGGTAGAGGGCCGACCCCTAGGAATAAGATCACCAGGCCCATCGAACTGGCGTGACAAATATGTGGGAGGACGTCCAGTCTTGCCTGTGGTACTGGATGGCATTCCTATGAGTGCCCTACTTGACACCGGGTCACAGGTCACCACAATCCCGTACGTGCTCTTCAAGCAGTACTGGAATGACTCGGATATAACCCGCTACCCTGACGACGACTTGAGTATCATCGCGAGCAATGGTCAACCCGTGCCACAGATCGGATTCAAAGAGATGACCATTAAAATCGGTAGAGTCGAACTGGCAGCACAGGGACTGATCATTGTAGACATCGACAAGCGCGAGAGTTACCCAAAGATAACTCTAGGAACTAATGTGATTGAAAATTGTCTTGCAGAGGTGATTTTCATTTTACAGCAGGTTGCCAAGAACGCCAGCTCCGGCCAGCAGCGAGTGCTCCAAAAAGAGATCCGGGCACTGATGCGGCGGCAACAGGTGGAACTCTCCGGTGGTGAGATTGGAAGCGTGAGAATGTGTGACCCTTTCCCTATTGCCATGCCCCCAAAAAGTGAAATGATGATTTGGTGCCGGGCAGCTATTGGTCTAAGAGGTAGAGACTACCAAGCAATGGTAGAACCCGTCTACTCAGACAGTAGGCCCACCATTTTGACAGCACGGGGGGTGGTTGATGTACGCCATGGGAGGGTGCCCGTTCGCATAATAAACATCGGGAAAAGGGAAGTGTACCTGCCTCGGTATGCTACGCTAGCCAAATTGTATACCATCAATCAGAATTCTGTACAGGCCGTGGAACCCTTACCTCCATCCCAACCAGAGGAAGGTAACGGCTCTAAGAAACCAATGGAGGACTGGTGTCAGCAACTACACCTCGGTACTGACTCCACTCCCTCACACCAGAAACAAGGAGTCTATCGGGTGGTTCAAGAGTACGAGAGAGTGTTTAGTAAACACCCGTTAGACTTCGGGCGAGTAAAGGGGGTAGAACACCATATCCCCACGGGAGACCATCTTCCCATAAAGGAGTGATACCGACCCGTACCCCCTGCACACTACCAACACGCCAAGGGGATGCTTAGAGACATGAAGGAGGCTGGGGTAATCAGGGATAGCTGTAGCCCCTGGGCAGCTCCACTAGTCTTGGTTAAAAAGAAAGACAACACCATGAGAATGTGTGTAGATTACCGGAAAATCAACCGTATCACACACAAAGATGCGTACCCCTTACCAAGGATAGAGGAGTCTTTGGCTGCTTTAAAATCTGCTAACTTCTTCTCCACTTTGGATCTCAGTAGCGGGTACTGGCAGGTTCCTGTAGCAGAGGCGGACCGGGAGAAGACCGCATTCACCACCCCGATGGGACTTAGCGAGTTTACCTGCATGCTGTTCGGACTCTGCAACGCACCAGGAACCTTCCAACGATTGATGGAATGCTGTCTGGGACACCGAAACTTCGAGACGGTCCTGTTATACCTGTACGATGTCATCGTCTACTCCAAGACCTACGAGGACCACCTGAAACACCTGGCAGAAGTGTTCGAAGCCCTGGCAAACTATGGCCTAAAGGTGAAACCCTCCAAGTGTCACCTCCTGAAACCAAAGGTGCAGTACCTGGGACACGTGGTGAGTGCTGACGGAGTGGCTCCCGACCCTGATAAGATCACCGCAATTAAGGAATGGCCAAGCCCCTCCAGCGTAAAGGAAGTGCGGCAGTTACTCGGGTTGGTAGGCTACTACCGAAGATTCATTCCCGGTTTCACCAAAAAGGCAGCTCCTATGCAGGACCTCCTGATAGGCCAGTCCAGGAAGGTCAAGAACCAGAAGCCGCCCTTCAAATGGGAGAAGCTGGAAGAAGAGTCCTTCCGCCAGCTGAAGATGGCCCTCACGGGGGATGAAATCCTGGCGTACCCTGATTACAGCCAGCCCTTTATCCTCTACACCGACGCAAGTAACATCGGGCTAGGAGCCGTACTGTCCCAGATCCAGCAGGGGAAAGAACGGGTAATTGCTTACGCCAGCCGAAAACTGCGACCCGCCGAAAGAAACCCTGAGAATTACAGCTCATTCAAGCTAGAGTTCCTGGCAGTGGTGTGGGCAGTCACCGAACGCTTTAGGCACTACCTTGCCTCTTCCCGGTTCACCGTGTACACGGATAACAACCCGTTGACACACCTGGATACGGCAAGACTCGGTGCCCTGGAGCAGAGATGGATGGCCCGCCTGTCCAACTACGAGTTCACGATCAAGTACCGGGCAGGACGCTCCAATACCAACGCGGATGCCTTGTCCAGAATGCCAAACCTACCGGACGTAGGGGAAGATCCAGAGGAACTGGAAGAAGTTGAACTCCCCGCGTTCCACCGTCATGGGACTATCCAGTATTCCCACCGTGTAAGGAGTAAGCAATCTGCTACGTTCAACCCCTTACCTCATTACAACTGGGCGGAAACGCAAGACAGTGACCCCGCCGTCCGACTGGTGAAGGAGATGCTGACTCAGCCAGATGCCCGCCTTGACCCAGACGCTCCAGAGGAGACCAAGCAACTGTGGGCTGAGAAGAGTTGACTGTTCCTTTACAAGGGGAAGTTGTGCCGCAGAATGGTTAACGCCCGGACGCATGAACTGATCTGGCAAGTAGTGGTGCCAAGAAGAGATGCGGCTATGGTACTGGAGGCATACCACGACGGTGCTGGGCACTTCGGATGGAAGAAGCTGGAGTTCCTGCTGCGCGGGCGGTTCCACTGGGTAGGCATGAGAGGAACCATCGAGAGGTGGTGCAGAGACTGTGGACCGTTCCACCTACGAAGGAAGGACCGTGCTAGCCAGAAGACTCCCTTGCAGCCCATCATCACCCGACAGCCACTGGAACTGGTAGCCCTGGACCATGTAAAACTGACCCCCAGCAGAAGTGGCTACGTCTATGCGTTAACCATCGTGGATCACTACTCCCGGTTCTTGGTTGTCGTCCCCGTCAAGGACTTAACGGCTCAAACAGCAGCTAGAGCCTTCCAGCAGCACTTCTGCCGTCCACACGGATACCCAGAGCAGGTGCTGACGGACCAAGGACCTGCCTTTGAAGCGGAAGTGTTCCAGGAGTTCTGTACTCTGTATGGCTGCCGGAAGATAAGAACAACACCCTATCATCCGCAAACCAATAGGCTCTGCGAGAAAATGAACCAGGTGGTGATGGATCTTCTGAAAACATTGCCCCTGGAAGAACGCAGTCTGTGGCCTGAGAAACTGCCTGATCTGGTGGACCTATACAACCACATCCCGGTAGGTTCTACCAACTGTACCCCGGCTTACCTAATGAGAGCAAGACCTGGTAAGCTTCCTGTTGATCTGGAGATGGGAGTCCTGACACCCGAGGACACTTCACCAGAAGCAGACTGGGACACAGAAAGACAGCAGCAGTACCGGAAGGTACAGGAGAGCGTGGAGCGAAGTCTCTGTCAAGCTAGAGAAAGACAGGAGAAGACTTACAACCAGTATGCTCCCGCTGTTCCCCTGGTACCTGGAGAGCAGGTCTTGAAGAGGAAGAGACGCCTCCACAAGTTGGACGACCAGTGGGAGAAGGACCCGTACACCGTACTGCCCTCAAGCCATGAGAACCCGAAAGTCTGCATAATCAGTAAGGACGGAGGAGAAACCACAGCCATTGTCTCCCGAGATCACCTGAAGAAGTGTCCCGAACAGCTACGAAGCCCTGAAGAAGAGCAAGAAGACCCTCGACCCGCAGAGGAAAGGGAAGATATGGTCAGTACTGTGCTCGGAGACTTCCTTCGGTCTTGGACTCAAGTCAATGGCGCTGTTGTGGTACCCGTCCTCACCTTCCTCCAACCAGCATCTCAAGTACCTACGGAGAGACAGGTAGAGCTGGAAGAGCAGCCGGTCCAGGAGGCAGAAGACCCCACACAAGCAGACCAGGAGGATCAACCCTCTGCTTATAGTGAGCCTGCCGTACCCCTAGTGAGCCAAAGAGCCCGTAGACAGCTGCCCAGTTTAGTTTTGATAGCTCCTACCACCCGTAGCTCAGGACCAGTCAGTCAGCTCCGTAGGTCCACTAGGGTCACTAAAGGCCAGTTGCCCGTACGTTGGAGGATCTAGGTGTTTAAACTGTTTATTTGTATTTACCTGTTTTCTGTTACTTGTAAATAATTGTGTATTTTTAGTTATTTTATAGGTGTCGTTTAGGGATTATCCGGAATCCTTTGTACATATGTTGGAGCGTAACCCAGGAATGGACTAAAGACTGTTAAGGACTCGGGGCAGGACAGACCCCTACCTGGTTACGGCTCCCGGTCTCTTGGTGAAATGGACACCTTTGTTTTCTTCAAAGACTGCACCCGGTTGCGGACATGCCGTGACCATCCTAATGTGTTTTTCTTTATTGTACTGTTTCTGTTTTTACTTGTTATGTTTTACAAAAATATGTTTAGTCCCGGAGTACTAAATTTCACTAGGGGGGAATGTGGCACCCCAGGGGTTTGGTTCCCACAGTAATAGCAATATTACGTCTGTGAGCAGGTGGGAGGTTTCCTGGTCAGACATCCTATGCATGCCACACCTCCTGCCCAGTCCTGGGAGGGGAAGAACTTCCCCTATATAAAGCTGGGGCTGAGGCAGGGTTAGGGTGAGAAAGAGCAGAGAACACAGACAGAGACACAGTCTGGTCTGTAGTGGAGCAGCTTTAGGAACAAGAAAGATCAGGAGCTCTGTGGGAGCTGTGCTAAAAGAGATCAGGGGCTGGAAGCTGTAGAGCTCGCCCTGATTGAAGAGTTCTTACCGGACCCGGAGTCCGAGGCTGTGGGGATTAATCCTTACCCAGCAGCAGAAACCGCCCGGCAGGGGATTTCAGGTCCTCTGGCCAAGAAACCCGAAGGCACGGTCACACGCAAGGGACCAGCACCGCGACGTGGAGCGGAAGCTACCAGAAGGCCCCGAGTCACCGGCCATACGGGTGAGCACCACACGGTACACTCAGGGACGTGGGCTACTTTTATCAGCCTCTAGCAAGGTAGCCAGAAGAGTACGATTAGTTGGGGAGGCCTACAACTCCGCCTGGCCAGGGGAGATCCCATCAGCTCACGGACTGACCAGGCCCCGATCGCTAGCCAGTACTCCGGGAGGGTCTACCTTGTCACCAGTAAAGACCCAAAACTACACCGCACCGTCTCTGAGTGGTTCCTGCTACCCCCCTTCAAACACGTCGGCTGCCCTGAGGCCATACCCCTCCCTTTGGGGGTTCTACCAGCTACGCTGCACAACCTTACCACCGGCCTCAGCGGTCTGCCCTGCAGCGGCGGCTTCATAGCCGCATTCAACGGGTGGCGTAGTCGAACACCGTACCATCTGCTAAATACTGCCACTCAGTTTGACTCCCTGGGCACGGACCGGGTCACCGCCACGAGACTACTACCCCTATCAGATCCGGCTCCGGGTAGGCCCCCGCGTGCGCAACGCTACTCAGCACAGGCCCAGGGGCGCGTCAGTAATCTCCCTGGTCTGGTGGCTACCAGGTCTGTTGCCTCCACCGGTCATGAAGAATGTACAATGCTGTTAGGGTATGTGCACACGATGCAGAAATGCTCAGGATTTTTTCCTGAGCGTTTCTGCATCTCTCTGGCAGGAAAAAACGCATGCGGATTGTACATGCGGTTTCCTGCCAGGGACATGCGGAAATGAAGCGGTCTTCACTTTCATTTCCGCATGCGGGTTGACAAGCGCTTCCCAAGCGATTTTAGCATCACTTGGAAAGTGCTTGTCAACTTCACACTATATAAATCCATGCAACTGGCATGGATTTATATAGTGTGTGAATGTCAAAAAATAAAAAATAAATCTATACTTTACCCTCTGATGGCCCCCGGTGTCCTGCTTCGCTCGGTCCCGGCTGCCGGCAGTGAAGACTTTAGGACCTTCCGACGTCAGCGTCACGTGACCCGTCACATGACTCTGACATCAGCGAAGGTCCTTCTTCATTCAGCCGCGAACCAAGCAGGAGCGCTGCGCGGGCCGTCAGAAGGTGAGAATATATATATTTTTTATTTTATTCTTTTTTTTTTAATGGTACCTGGGTCTGGATGAGAGTCCTCTCCTCCACACCTGGGTACCATCCGCACATTAGACCGCACGGAATGCGCATCAACATATACAGTGATGCGGATTCCATGCGGTCTAATGCAAGTCAATGGCGGCAAAAGAGCAGCGTTTCCGCAAAATTAATTGACATTTTGCGGATCTTTGATGGCAGCGTTTACGCTGCGGAAAAATCCGCATCATGGGCACAGCACATGCAGATTTCAATTGGGGAACATTGCTTCCCTTCTACCATGCGTTTTTCATGCGTTTCCGCGGCGTTTACGCAACTGCAAAAACACTGCGGAAACGCATGAAAAACGCATCGTGTGAACTCAGCCTTACAGTCTTCCTGAATAGCATTACCTCCGGCTTGCACAATAGTCTTAGCCACTCCTCCCCTATGTTGTAATCTAGGGTTTGCTGCATTAACTATAGCATCCACCCGCTGTGTTACCAGATCCCCCAGACCTGCTGTTAGTACCGTTGATGACTTCCAAATCATTCTTTCTGTCCATGGTTTCAACACCTGTGGATATTCTTCATCTGAAAGGGTGGTACGGGAATTCTCCCGATCAGGAGTGAATTCTGATATTGGTGTACGAAATGTCACACCAGCTGGTTTACCTTCTGTATCGCTTATGGGTGTGGACGCTGATGGTGCTGATGGTGGTGGTGGTAGTGCTGCCGCCTCTTCATCCCCCGGCTCCTCCGGTTCAATTGTATTTCTCCTTCGGTTAAGGGCCTGCCGGAACTCCGGACTATTAAATAGAGTTTCAGCACTGGGCAAATGAGGATAGAGAGGAACATAGTCTTTTGGGACATAGTACGCACCATCCGGAGTGACAACCGGACACACTGGTATAGGAGTAAATGTTGCGGTTGATGTTCCGGGTGTAATGTGTATTGCGGCCTGTATTCTGGGTGCGCCAAGATGGCCGCCACTGGAAGGAAGCACACTACCGGAAGGGTGCGTGCCACTGGGAGGAAGCACACCCACTGACATCTGGTCAGAGGCTGGAGGTGATGCAATGGGTGTAGTAACATGGCCGCTGCAGGAAGGGTTGGAACGTTGGGCGGACATAGGTATAACAGATGAAGATGGGGCACTAGGAGTGGCTTGGGTAGTAGCGAGGGGTGGGCCTCCTGGACGGGGCGCATGACATGCAACACAATACTCCGCTGACATTGGATTCTGTTGGCCACAATTAGAACACACCCAACAATTCATTGCGCCGCTATTATAGGGCGGTGGCGGAGGCATCTCTCTAACATAGAAATAACCAGTTATGTTCCCTTTGTTATCCCTATCCTCAATTTCCACAAACCCTTCTTTCGATAAACTCAGCGCAACCTTTCTCCACATGTATGCACTTTGCAACAACCCATTATCTTCCAGTTTTCCCCTGTTTTCACAAATTGCTGCATTCAACATCTCGTACTGTAATCTACCCCCCAGGTACAACCCACACAATGACATAACTTTTTTGGTTTTCTCTACATATTTCCTTCCTTCTCTTCTAGCAACTATATCTTTGGGGTCTTGTAGCTCCTGATCGAGCGACCCCTGCCACACAAACAATGTCTTTAGTTTTTCCAGGATTTTGGCTCCAGGTGTCCCGTCCCCTTAGACTTATGATCAGACCAGGCAGCTGATACACAAGTAGAATTGTAACAGGTCCCTACACTCCCTACCAAGCACTGAATTGATTATTTTACGACTTAATGAAGCACTGAGCACCCCGCGCACCCGCGTCCTAGTGACATTGTAATATGCCTCTTAACGATGCAGTTGGCTCCCCGAGTATTACACGTCTTAATAGAGGATTAGTTGACCCCGCTTGTCCACGCCCTAATAGCGTCTTAATACACGACTTATCAGCAACTTCACTCCCCGCGTGTCCCACGACTTAATACACAACTTAATAGAGGATTGGTTGGCCCCGTGTGCCCGCGCCCTAATGGTGTCTTAATACACGACTTATCAGCATTCTCACTCCCCGCGTGCCCGCGTTATAAACAAAGAAAGTTTCCTAAATTCTCAAGTGTATACTTGTACTCCCCTGCGTACAAAGATCGTTCTAATGGGACTGAACACCTCAGAATCCACAGAGCAGCAGTTAGCCAGGAGAGACTACACACCAGAGTTCTTGGAATCACACAGCGGGGTCCGCCCAGTCGCACCGGGCCGTCCCTAAGGGCCAATCTAGACATCACAAACTCACCAGAGACTGCTCAAAATACGAATAAGCACTACGGATTCATTACATCTGCAGACTTACCATATTCAGTGATGAGAGTTGATCAGGTTCTCGCTTTGAGCAGTACCGGCTCGTCTGTAGGTGGTCCGGTGATGGGCACCCCAAGACCTAGAGTACCCTCGAGTGTGATCCGAGTCACGGCACCATTTGTGGAGGTTTCACCAATTTAAGATACACCAGGTAACTGCTCTCCTCCAAATTAAAGATGTCCGAGTGCATGCAAAGAAGCTAATTAACCAAATCTGCTAATCTGGTTAAAAAGCTTCACTCAGAGACTGAACCACGCAAAATGGCATACTTTATTATGTAGACATGGGGTTATAGAGTATTCCACTCCTAGGTGGGATTAGTAAAATTCATTTCTCTTTCTGATAACTTGGCACACTGCAATTTGCTCATCCATGTATCTCTTGGCCTCAGTAACGCCTTAGGAATTCTGATGGGAGGGGGTGAGTTCGTCTCTCAGCGCCATCTTTGTCAACTTGACATGAATCTCCCTGTTATCAGCCATGTACATGCATACGTCGTTCCCAGGAAATCATTTAGTTGTTCATGCCTACAATAAGAACAGAAACTGTCATTAACTATTAACATAATCCATGTGCATATACACATTTGCATACATACATACACATAGATTATTCCATCATCTCTATATTAATTCACACTGATTAGGTAATCTATTAAAAGAAACTAATTGATTTTCTATAATATATATATTTTATCTTGACAATAGTACCATCGCCGTATTGCCGCTCAATACTGACCATAGAGAGGTTTTCACTCCTCATGTCACATAGTACACTGCCGGGGACATTTATACCATACAGGACCCTATAAATATAGGGAACATAGATGGAAGTATTAAAAATGATATGACAATATTTGTCATCCCCCTAGAGAGAGGACGTCCGCTCAGTTTGGCGGTAGTATGTGTTCACCATATGGCGGTATAATGTGGGTGGTTTTCTATGGTGATACTAGATTTTCTTTTTTATCGTGTATTCATTACATAATGATAACAAGTAATGACATTTTTAGGGCCACATATAATATAACATAATATACATGCCCTTTTTTTACATTCCTCAACATGGAAATTGTAGCAAGAAGGAGAAGTGGTGGAATTCTGGAAATCCCAGGATGGAGACGTCACTGATCTGCAGAAGATGAAAGAAAATGTCTGAGTCTTGGAATATGATGAACCCCACGAAAAAGATGATTTATTTTGTGTAAAGGCAGTAAAATATAAGAAGGATATAAATTGTATATTGTTATTATCATTTCTACTGCAGGAGAAAAGCTGATCTGTCCGTTATACTGAGGAGTGAACAGGGGGTAAAATAACACAGAATTGTTGTTTCTTCTCTACATTTCACCTCCAAAAAGTGTAGAATAAATTATCCAAAAGACGAATCTATCAGAGAATGGAGCGACATCTTGTCACGCAGAAATGAAGCCCTCCTATAACTTCATTGCCTAAAAAATGTAAAACTTTCTGCTCTCAGGATCCGGCGACACCAGAAGAAATGATTTATTTCCAGTATATTTATATCCTGTGATTTCTGTAATTCAGGAGTAGAGATGAGCGGTGTTCGACTAGAACTGTTCGCCAATCTCAAATTCGAGCTGTTTTGGGTGGTGTTCGAGTTGTTCGACGAACCCGAACGATTTGCAAAAAATTCGGCTGTTCGAGGTTATGTTCGATAACTGTTCGTGCACCAAAAGCGTGTCCTGCATGTCTGGCGCTATTTAGAGCACCAATCATGCAGGGATTGTCTGCCACTCACTGTAATGCCACAGCCATGGTGGTTGTGGCATTACAGTGATTGCCCAAATCGATGGGAACAGTGCTGACAGTGAAACATGAAAAGCCGGCAATTCAGCAGCGGCATACACCGGTACCCGACAATTTAGAACCGAAAGAATAGAGCTTCACACATAGATTAGATAGATAGAAACATGTCAGTCACACATATAAGAAGCACAGTGACAGTGTTGCTTACTGTACTTGTCATTTAGTGTAAAGGATTTATCAAAAAAAATAATAGTGTTTTCATGCACCGTCTCTTTAAAAAAGCCGGCCGGCAATTCAGCATCTGTACCCGACAATTTATAACAGAAAGAATAGAGCATCACACATAGATTAGATAGATAGAAACATGTCAGTCACATATATATGAAGTACTGTGACAGTGTTGCTTACTGTACTTGTCATTTAGTGTAAAGGATTTATTAAAAAATATAATAGTGTTTTCGTGCACCGTCTCTTTAAAAAAGCCGGCCGGCAATTCAGCAGCGGTACCCGACAATTTATAACAGACAGAATAGAGCTTCACACATAGATTAGATAGATAGAAACATGTCAGTCACATATATATGAAGTACTGTGACAGTGTTGCTTACTGTACTTGTCATTTACTGCAAAGGATTTATTAAAAAAAATATTAGTGTTTTCATGCACTGTCTCTTTAAAAAAGCCGGCCGGCAATTCAGCATCTGTACCCGACAATTTATAACAGACAGAATAGAGCTTCACACATAGATTAGATAGATAGAAACATGTCAGTCACATATATAATAAGTACAGTGACAGTGTTGGTTACTGTACTTGTCATTTAGTATTAAAATAAAGGATTTATTATTAAAAAAAATTGGCGTGGGGTTCCCCGTAATTTTAGTCTCTAGCTGAGGTTAAGCAGACAGCTGGGGCAGATGTTTGAAGCCTGGGAAGGGGGTAATACCCACGGAGCTTCCCAGGCTACTAATATCAGCCCCCAGCTGAATACCTAGGTTAGTAATGGAGAGGCGTCTATAAGACACCCCCATTACTAACCCCATAGTGAAAGTTTAAAGAAAACACAACACCCAGAATAAAGTCCTTTAATTGAAATAAAGACACAATTCTTTATTGTTCTAAATTAAACCATACTTACCGTCACGCCCATTCCAGCTGAAGCCAACGATCTCCTGTAATAAAAATAAAATAATAAAGCAACCTCATCCTTACCTTTCCATGGTTCCCACGACAGCTTCAGCTCTGCTACATCGAGATGACAGGCTGGAGCGCAGCAGAACGCTGCCATCCAGCCTGTCATCCCGCAGACACTGAGAAGCGCAGGCATGCTTGCGCTCCTCAGTGTCTCGCTGTGACGGCATCCAGATAATGAAATAATGAAAAAAAAATTGATGTGGGGCTTCGCCCTATATTTGTGTCCAGTCAGGTACAGCAGGCAGGAACGGGCTGCTCCCAACCACCAGCTGCCTATTTGTACCTAGCCGGACACAACAATATAGGGAAGCCCTTTTTTTCTTAATTATTCCATGAATTTCATGAATTTAAAAAAAAAATACGTGGAGCTTCGCCCTATTTTTGTGTCCAGCCAGGTACAACTAGGCAGCTGGGGGCTGGAATCTGCAGCGCAGGGAGGCCCAAGCTTTCTGGGCCCCCCCCCCCGCTGCAAATTGCAGTCCGCAGCCGCCCCGGAAAATGGCGCGTTCATAGAAGCGCCATCTTCTGGCGCTGTACCCAACTCATCCAGGGCCCTGGTGCGGTGGCTCACTGGGTAATAAAGGGGTTAAGGCCAGCTTGGCATTATCAGCTGGCCCTAAGCCCGAAATTCATGGGGTCACGCCAATATTAGACATGACCACCATGAATTTCTAGTAAAGTATTTAAAAAAAACACAAACACCCAGAAAAAAGTCCTTTAATTGAAATAAACACACAATTCTTTATTGTTCTAAATTAAACCATACTTACCGCCACGCCCATTCCAGCTGAAGCCAATGATCTCCTGCAATAAAAGTAAAATAATAAAGCAACATCATCCTTACCTTTCCATGACTCCCACGACAGCTTCAGCTCTGCTACATCGAGATGACAGGCTGGACCGCAGCAGAACGCTGCCATCCAGCCTGTCATCCCGCAGACACTGAGAAGCGCAGGCATGCTTGCGCTACTCAGTGTCTGGCTGTGACGGCATAAAGATGAGCCGAGGTCATGTCCAATGAACTCGGCTCACCTTATGCACGTCACTGACAGCGTGGGAAAATTCTCACGCTGAAGCGCTGAGTGCAGGAGAATTTTCCCACGCTGTCAGTGACGTACATGAGGTGAGCCGAGTTCATTGTCGGCTCATCTGGATGCCGTCACAGTCAGACACTGAGGAGCGCAAGCATGCCTGCGCTTCTCAGTGTCTGCGGGATGACAGGCCGGATGGCAGCGTTCTGCTGCGGTCCAGCCTGTCATCTCGATGTAGCAGAGCTGAAGCTGTCGTGGGAACCATGGAAAGGTAAGGATGAGGTTGCTTTATTATTTTTCTTTTATTGCAGGAGATCGTTGGCTTCAGCTGGAATGGGCGTGACGGTAAGTATGGTTTAATTTAGAACAATAAAGAATTGTGTCTTTATTTCAATTAAAGGACTTTATTCTGGGTGTTTGTGTTTTTTTTTAACTTTGACTATGGGGTTAGTAATGGGGGTGTCTTATAGACGCCTCTCCATTACTAACCTGGGCTTGATGTCAGCTGGCATTATAAGCTGACATGAACCCCAGCCCTATTACCCCCTGCCACCGCACCAGGGCAGCGTGGAAGAGCGAGGCTAAGTGCCAGAATTGGCGCATCCTATGGATGCGCCATTTCTGGGGCGGCTGACGGCTGGTGTTTCTAGCCTGGGAGGGGGCCAATATTCATGGCTCCCTTCCTGGGCTATTAATATCAGCCCCCAGCTGTCTGCCTAGCCTTTGCTAGCTATTAAATTAGGGGGGACCCCACGTCATTTTTTTGGGGGGGTCCTCCATTTTAATAGCTAGTAAAGGCTAGGTATTCAGCTGGGGGCTGATATTAGTAGCCTGGGAAGCTCCGTGGGTTTTACCCCCTTCCCAGGCTTCAAACATCTGCCCCAGCTGTCTGCTTAACCTCCGCTAGAGACTAAAATTATGGGGGATCCCACGCCAATTTTTTTTAATAATAAATCCTTTATTTTAATACTAAATGACAAGTACAGTAACCAACACTATCACTGTACTTATTATATATGTGACTGACATGTTTCTATCTATCTAATCTATGTGTGAAGCTCTATTCTGTCTGTTATAAATTGTCGGGTACCGCTGCTGAATTGCCGGCCGGCTTTTTTAAAGAGACAGTGCACGAAAACACTATTATATTTTTTAGTAAATCCTTTACACTAAATGACAAGTACAGTAAGCAACACTGTCACTGTACTTCATATATATGTGACTGACATGTTTCTATCTATCTAATCTATGTGTGATGCTCTATTCCTTCATGTCTAAATTGTCGGGTACCGGTGTATGCCGCTGCTGAATTGCCGGCCGGCTTTTTTAAAGAAAGCGTCTTCTGAGCAGTTTGTGAGCTTTTGGACACCTTTGAAGGTGTTTTCTATGTGTTCCTATGTGTTTTTGTTTGCCTGCCATTGGTTTTAACGGTGTTCGACGGTGTTCTAAGGTGTTCGACGAACAGTTCGACGAACAGTTCCTCGAACATCCCGGTGTTCGACGAACCGAACCGAACCCGAACACTACGGGGGTGGCTCAACACTATTCAGGAGTTTTCCTTCTTGGTTTTACAATTTCAATGTTGAGGGATTTATAACAATACTAGATGGTGGCTCGATTCTAACGCATCGGGTACTCTAGAATAGGTATGCGGCCGACCGGGCGCAAGCAGCAGAGCGGTGTTTACATTTGGCGCCAATAATGGTGATTGGTCACGGCCGCGACCAATCAGCAGAGCGGTGTTAAACTTTGGCACCAATATCGCTGATTGGTCGCGGCTGGCCACCGCGACCAATCAGCGAAGCGGTGTTTAAATTAGGCGCCAATATCGCTGATTGGTCACGGCCGGTGGTTGCGACTAATCAGCAGAGCGAGGTTTAAATTTGGCGCCAATACTGCTGATTGGTCGCGACCAGCGACAGCGACCAATAAGCAGAGCGTTGTTTAAATTTAGCACCAAAATTGCTGATTGGTCGCGGCCGGCCACCGCGACCAATCAGCAGAGCGGGTTTATATTTGACGCCAAAATCGCTGATTGGTCACGCCCGGCAGTAGCGACCAATCAGCAGAGCGGTGTTTCAATTTTCCCCCAAAATCGCTGATTGGTCGGGGCCGGCGGCCGCAACCAATCAGCGTCGTATTAGTGAGGACCGGGGAGCAGCGCTGCCTGTACGAGTACTTCCGCTGCCAGCAGCTGGGAGATGAGCGGCTGCTCGCAGCAGAAGCATCCCGACCGGCGGTGCCGCTCCTCGGTTCTCCGTTCACACTTGCCGTTGGGAGAAAATAGAGCATTTTTTACATTTTGCGCTAATCTCGCTGATTGGTCGCGGTCGGCTGTCATCCACGACCAATCAGCAGAGCGTTGTTTAAATTTGGCGGCAAGATCGGTGATTGGTCGCGGCTGCTATTTAAATGTGGCGCCCAAATTGGTGACCAATCAGCAGAGCGGTGTTTAACTTTAGCGCCAAGATCACTGATTGGTCGCAGGCGGAGAGCGCGACCAATCAGCGAATCGTATTGGCAGGGTCGGACTGGGGTGCCTAGGGCCCACCAGGGGAACTGACTCTAGGGGCCCACACTACAGCCCACCATAAACGGTATTATTACTTGTTATGCTTGTCTATAATGCACTATAGTTACATGATTGGCTGCACTGTGGAGCACTGAGCGGCAGGACTTTCTTCGAACAGTCATTCCATACTGCCAGAGTCTCTATAATGGTAACTTGTCACCTTGAAAAACGCTATTTATCTGCAGATATAGGGGTAATCTGCAGGTAAATAGGGTTTAAAGCCTGGTTAGACGGCTTAATGGAAAAGCGTTGGCTACACGGAGAAAATTACGTTTTATTCTCCCTGCCGCCACTCGCTTCCTGTCATAGGATCGGTGCAAGGAGGGAGACATTACAGTCACCGTGAACTACAAAGTGAGGGTGCTGCAATAACGTCCGACACCTGGATTGTGACACTTCCATGGAGGCCAACCTCAGGCTGAGCTTCATTGAATGACTAACATGGCAGCAGCACCTGGTAACTAGTGCTGAGCGAGAATGGTCAGATAAGGTGTGATTCCAGCATGCTCGGGTGTTATCCAGGTATCTTGTAGTGCTCTGCTAATATGCTCGAGTCCCCAGGGTAGCATGTTTTGCGGCAGTAGACAGACGCAACACATGCAGGAATTGCCTGTTTGTTAGGTAATCCCTGCATATGTTGCTTCTGTCTACCGCCGCAAAACATGTTACCGCAGGGACTCGAGCATATTAGCAGAGCACTACAAGATACCTGGATAACACCCGAGCATGCTGGGATCACACCTTATCTGACCACACTCACTCAGCACTACTGGCAACCCATCAGCAATCTGCAACTGCGTCACAGGGGGCAGAAGGGAGCAGGTGACTGCATGCACCGGGCATTGTGCTACCTAAATGCTGCTGTCAGTGATTGACAAGGGCACTTAAATACTCAAAACAGCAGCAATCAAGGCGAGCTCTGATCACTGCTGTTACAGGCAGACGCCGGCTATGTAACACAGCCGACATCTGCCCGGTATGGAGCAGGCTCAGCTCCTGAACCCGCTCCATACAAGTACAACCCAATGGTGACAGTTATGACAAGGTTAGCAAATTTCACTTGTCTGTTCCTAAATGTGGAAAGACAAATGGAATTCCCTAACACATGTGAAAGAGACCTAATAGATTTAGTAAAGGTGCCTCAAGCATATGAATGTTATTACACACCACAATGGACTCTTACATACACACATCTTACAAAATACATACTATTCCAGATACGCAGACGAGCACAAACACATCAGTACATGAATACATCATCTGAACCACCACCATTTGTAATGTCAGGTCAGCCCCATATATCTTTGTATCGCATAAACCTACAACTCCCAGTATGTAATTAACAATAGAGATACTGGGAGTTGTTATCAGTCATCATCAGACTGGGGACCATACAGGAACCACAGTACTGATGAGACACAGGCAGGATCACAAATGAACATTTACATCCAGGTATCTTACCTGAGACGTCTTCTCTGATTAGAGTCGTTCTCTTTCTTTTCTTCCTCTTGTCCAGTCTCCATGATGACTTTTCTCATCCACAGCTCGTCTCTGCAGACTTCCATCTTCTCCGGTCTTCTGCAGCACATCCCGACAAGATGCCCTTAAAGATACAGTGTCATTATAATGCTCCTGAATAAAAATATCTACACTGAGCCCCTGAATAAACCTAACTCTTACAATGCTTCCTGCACAAAACATGACATACACTCTACCCCTCTTATGGTACCTGCTCTCCACACTGTCCTATCCTTACCATACTGGGCCCCCTCTTCACATTGTCCTCTCACACGGTGTCCCCCCTATACTACCCAGTCTCTATACTGTGCCCCTTCATCACACTCCCCCTCCTCAGCATACTGTTCCCTCCTTTCTGTGCCCTCACACTGTTTCCCCCATACTGCCGCATCTCTATACCTTCCCCCACACTACCTAGTCTCTGTGCTGTGTCACCTCACACTTTTCTCCCTCCATACTGTCTCCTCACACTATTCCCCCACTCTCCATACTGTTTCCTCATACATCCCCCTTCTGTTTCTGCACTCATTCCCACCCCTCCCCTAGTTCACCATACTGTTTCTTCACACATCTCCCCATTCTGTCTCCTAAAATTTCTCTCCCATCTCTCTCCAAATATAATAAATCTTCGGAAGAGCACACAGACATGCAGAAGCACGCTTACACACACAAAAGTGCACACAGACACATACTAAGGGCTCTTTCACACGTCAGTACATGCGGTGACCGTTTCCACACGTACCAGAGACACTGACACACGTAGACCCATTCACATGAATGCGTATGTGCACATGTCAGTGTGTTTCCACTTTCTACAGACCATGTGGTGTCCGTGGGCAAATCACGCTGACATGTCTGTTTTTTACCTGCTGTCCAGACCGCAAAAAGTCCCGCACACTGATGACAGTTAGCACCCGGTGCTTGGGAAGAGCGCTGAGCGCTGCCCTCATCATAGATCCCTGCAGGCGCTGCGATCAGTACCAGCAGGGTCAATGATGAGAGTAGTAGTCTACTCCCGCCATGTCCAACTGTAAAAAGAATAAATTAAAAAAAACCTTATACTAACCTCTACTAAGTGTCACCCGCTGTAATCCGTGCAAGCGTTCACGCCGAGGAGAATGTCTCCTGCAGCGAGTGGGCTCCGGAGCTGCGCTCAACAAGCGGTGCCCTGTCATTCACTAAGCGCAGCTCTGGAGCAAGCTCGCTGCAGGAGTCATTCTCCTCGGCGTGAGCGCTCGCACGGATTACAGCAGGTGACACTTAGGAGAGGTGAGTATAAGGATTTTTTTATTTTATTCTTATTTTTACAGTTGGACACGGACACGGTGGGAGTAGACTACTACTCTCATCATTGACCCCGCTGCTGCTGATCACAGCGCCTGCAGGGATCTATGATGAGGGCAGCGCTCAGCACCCGGCTCTTGGGAACAGCGCTAACTGTACACTGATTCCCAAGCGCTGGTACGTGTCACACGGATGACACACAGGTGGACACGGATATCTCCAGTCCCGTAAATATCAGGACATGTGAAAGAGCCCTAATATACACACGCAGATACACATGCTCACAGAAATGGGGACAAGTACACACACAGGCAAGCACACACAGAAATGCACAGACACACTCAGACAATCACACACAAAAATGCAGACACGCAGGGAAGCACACACACACATATGTGTGAAGACACATAAACAAACAGTCATATACACACACACCGGCATATACACACACACACACATACAGGCATATACACACACAGGCATATACACACACACACACACACACAGGCATATACACACACTGTACACACACTGTACACACACAGGCATATACACACACTGTACACACACAGGCATATACACACACTGTACACACACAGGCATATACACACACTGTACACACACTGTACACACACAGGCATATACACACACACAGGCATATACACACACAGGCATATACACACACACACACACACACACAGGCATATACACACACTGTACACACACAGGCATATACACACACTGTACACACACTGTACACACACAGGCATATACACACACTGTACACACACAGGCATATACACACACTGTACATGTAGCACCCTGAGGATTCGGCTGCTACAGGGGTATTGCACCTCAGCCAGAGGTGTGATATTCCACTCCCGGGTAAGGATGGATTGTGGAACTGAGCTCAGTTAGCTGCATGCACTACACACATCCCATTTCCGAGGAACAGACCGATGGTACTCCCACTAGAGAAATGTGCAGGTACGACAGTGTCTGTTCCTGGCTGGAGTGGGAGGGGGGTGGAACATCCCAGTAGTGTAGGGGCAGATAGGGGGAGCAGCCTGGGTAAAGTTAGGAGCTCATTGGGTGCTGGTCACCTGAGCTCACACATAGAGGGAGTATATAAGGTGGGCACCATCTTAGATCAGTCTGTCAGTCTTTTGTCAGAGCAGAGGAGAAGAGCAGCTCCAAGGCCAAGAGAGAGAGAGAGGAGAAAGAAAGACCCAGAGGGGGAGAAAGAAGGAACTCCAAGAGCCCAAATTAGACCAGAGGGTGAAGAGTCGGCAACAGGGTACCGGATCCCAAGCTGGCAGAGGCTACAGCACACCTTAGCCAGGAACCGGAGGTCGTGGGCAGGATCTGCCACGATCACCCACTAAATCCACCCGGAAGGCAGACCAGGAATAGGGTCAGGGAACCCAGAGACAAGGGTTTACCACCAAGAGGCCCGAGGGAGCCGGACATAGGTGGATCCCTGGTGGGGAAGGCCAGAGAAGAGGACAAGACAGAAAGGGAGCTCAGGACCACGCTCCAGAATCACCTGGGGGTTGGCCGAGTCCAGGACCTGGTGGACGCAGCACGGCTCGGGTGGTCACTCAAGGCCGGAGTGACCAGAACAACTGCAGTAAGTAAGCAAACCCTGAACTGCACAGCCCGACTCTGAGTCTCATTTCCATCCCCGCTGCACCACCACAACCCCCATCCTCTGCAACTGACCCCCTGAGGCTATACCCCTCCCGTTGGGGGTTATACTACCTGAGCTGCACATACATCACCAGCCTCAGTGGACCCTGCTGCAGCGGCGGCCGTATTGACCGCAAATCAACGGGTGGCGTAGTCGACACAAAAGAACATCTGGTAACATCATAAGGACTGCCACACACTGAGTTTGACACCCTGGGCACGGACCGGGTCACAGCCACTCGGAGACTACAACCCCCATCTGATCCGGCTCCGGGTATTCCCTAACAGCACTGGCCCAGGGGGCGCGTCAACTTTGGCGTAGTCGGCAGGATTACGTGCCCGCAACAACCGGGTACTGCGTGCCTGAAGAAAAGTACATCGTTACCTTAAAAAGAAGTCTCCTGCCGGTTCCGGAGGGTCCCCGCCATCGGGCCCCATCACAGGTCGTTTCCCGCCGGTTGTCCGCCATTTGCAGCTTTTTCCCGCCATCCATGGAGTTTCCCGCCACTGTGAGACGATTCCCGCCATTTCCAAAGATTTCCCGCCTTGGAAGAGCGGACGCCATTATGGGCGTGCCAGAGGGTGGCAAGAGGTCACCTCCCATCGTGGGCAGGTCGAAGAATGGCGCCAAAAGCGGAAACCGCGCCCACCAACAGAGACTGTGATGCTGGAAGTGTCCATCAGCGTGAGAGAACTGCCCCTGGAACTGAAGTTGCCCCGGGACCACCCTCGATGTGGGCGGAGACAGAAGAAGAGAACAAAGATGGGTGTCGCCTGGAGCAGTCTGGAGAAAGCGCACCCGGAGACAAGACGTCTGGAAGAGAGTCCAGAGAGAGCCTACCCGGAGATGGAGGAAGAGCCAGGCAGCACCGACCCAGCGGTCAGGAGCCTGATGCGGGCCGCCACTCCAGGCAGCACCGACCCAGTGGTCAGGAGCCTGTTGCAGGTCGCCACTCCAGAAGGCCTGCTGGAGATCCTAACACAGCTCCCTCGAGACCGGGAGTGTGCACAGACCGCGCTGGAGGGCCTCGCACAGAGGTTGGCCCGGGTGCAACGAGAGACGTTGGCGGAGTGGAGCCGAGAGATGGCCCAGCAGACCGAGACTCGTCAGCGGAGCACGCCGCCCGAGACGAGGAGACAGACCGCCTCTGAGGATGGTGCAGGAGGAATGAAGGCCGGAGACGGCGCCGAGAAGGGAGCCGAACGAATGGAGGCAGGTAAAGGGGACGTCACTACCCCGAGCCGGGAAACCGCGTGCCTGCCCCAGCTCCCCGTCGCAGAGCCCGAAGTACCCCCTGCCGTGCCCGTCGCTGCAACGTCACCGCCGCAGACTAGGCCTCAAACGGAAGCCGCGACCCCTGTGACGTCACGCGCCTCGACCCCGAGCGTGGCCAAGCAGGAAGTACCATCGGCCTGGTCGCAAGGCCTAGTACCCCCGGGCGCCGCAATACCAACAGCGCCCCCTACCTCCGCGGAGCCCCCGGCCTGGTCGCAGGGCCAAGTAACATAAGGCGCCGCCGTTCTTACGGTGCCCTTTACTTTCAAGGTGCCCCAGGCCTGGTCGCAAGGCCTGGTTAACCCGGGCGCCGCTACCACCACGGCGCCCATAACACCTAAAGTACCGCACCTGGGTGAGGACCTGTTCGCCCAGCATACGTGCCCGGATGGGCAGCCCTTCGTATGGCCCCAGGAATACATCCAGCTGGAGCTGCAAAAAGCAAGGGCCATGTGCGAACCCCTGATCCCGGCTCCAAAGCCCATGAAGAGGATCTCGCCCCCGCTAGAAGAGACCCAGTTTGAGTGGGATCCCACCGGAGAAGACCTCATGGGGTTCACTCAGGAGACTCGGGCGGCCGCAGCAGAGCGTGCAGAGTGCTGCCGGCAGCAGCTCGAGGTCTTCGAGAGGGAGCGGAGAGAGAGGCGGGTCCGGGAACAGCAAGCGCAGATAAGGAGCGCGGAGCAGAAGAGCCGGACCAGGAGGAATCCCCGTGCAGCTCATGGTCCCCCTTCCACCGGGACTGTGATAAAATTCAACATGCAGCATGGGTGGGGCTTCATTAGAGACCATCAGACCCCCGGCGAAGTCTTTGTAACCCGCAGAGACGTAGAAAGTCATCTGCTGGAGGGACACAGAGGTCGTGACCTGTATGTAGGGGACGAGGTCACCTTCACCCGGCACAAGTGTGCCAAAGGACCCTACGCCCTCCATGTGCATCGCCTGACGGAGGAGGAGCTGCGGTGTGAGGAGGAGCAAGAGGACCCGGACGGGTCTGAAGAATCTAAAGAAGGAGCAGGAGGACGCCGTCGTTGAGTACGGTAGAGAGAGACTGTAAAATAGTTACCCATCAGGGTATAAGAACTGTTCTAGCTAAAATATAGTCCCCGTTGGGACCAGCCAAGAGTGAACTGTTAACCCCGTGTGTCCCTATTCCCACTGACCGAGGACTGAGAGCGGTCAATTCTCCCTAATACCTGGCCGAGGACTGAGAGCGGCCATATCCCCTTGTATATAGTTGCGCTTCCTAAAGCGCCCCCTACCGGTTTTATAGGAAACTGTTTTCTTCAAGAGACTGTCGCACTTTACCCGGTCACAAGTTGCACCGTGACCGGAGGAACCAGAGACAGGAATGTTTACAAAAATGTTATTTATATGAAAAGTTTATTGCTGATAATATATGTGATGTTTTATATGTTTATATGTTGATGTTTTATGAAAAAAAAAAAATTGTATGTTTTGGATGTTTTTTATATCTTACAGCCCGAGGACGTGCTGTGATTTACCAGGGAGGAATGTAGCACCCTGAGGATTCGGCTGCTACAGGGGTATTGCACCTCAGCCAGAGGTGTGATATTCCACTCCCGGGTAAGGATGGATTGTGGAACTGAGCTCAGTTAGCTGCATGCACTACACACATCCCATTTCCGAGGAACAGACCGATGGTACTCCCACTAGAGAAATGTGCAGGTACGACAGTGTCTGTTCCTGGCTGGAGTGGGAGGGGGGTGGAACATCCCAGTAGTGTAGGGGCAGATAGGGGGAGCAGCCTGGGTAAAGTTAGGAGCTCATTGGGTGCTGGTCACCTGAGCTCACACATAGAGGGAGTATATAAGGTGGGCACCATCTTAGATCAGGGTCAGTCTGTCAGTCTTTTGTCAGAGCAGAGGAGAAGAGCAGCTCCAAGGCCAAGAGAGAGAGAGAGGAGAAAGAAAGACCCAGAGGGGGAGAAAGAAGGAACTCCAAGAGCCCAAATTAGACCAGAGGGTGAAGAGTCGGCAACAGGGTACCGGATCCCAAGCTGGCAGAGGCTACAGCACACCTTAGCCAGGAACCGGAGGTCGTGGGCAGGATCTGCCACGATCACCCACTAAATCCACCCGGAAGGCAGACCAGGAATAGGGTCAGGGAACCCAGAGACAAGGGTTTACCACCAAGAGGCCCGAGGGAGCCGGACATAGGTGGATCCCTGGTGGGGAAGGCCAGAGAAGAGGACAAGACAGAAAGGGAGCTCAGGACCACGCTCCAGAATCACCTGGGGGTTGGCCGAGTCCAGGACCTGGTGGACGCAGCACGGCTCGGGTGGTCACTCAAGGCCGGAGTGACCAGAACAACTGCAGTAAGTAAGCAAACCCTGAACTGCACAGCCCGACTCTGAGTCTCATTTCCATCCCCGCTGCACCACCACAACCCCCATCCTCTGCAACTGACCCCCTGAGGCTATACCCCTCCCGTTGGGGGTTATACTACCTGAGCTGCACATACATCACCAGCCTCAGTGGACCCTGCTGCAGCGGCGGCCGTATTGACCGCAAATCAACGGGTGGCGTAGTCGACACAAAAGAACATCTGGTAACATCATAAGGACTGCCACACACTGAGTTTGACACCCTGGGCACGGACCGGGTCACAGCCACTCGGAGACTACAACCCCCATCTGATCCGGCTCCGGGTATTCCCTAACAGCACTGGCCCAGGGGGCGCGTCATACGCACACAGGCATATACACACACACAGGCATATAAACACACTGTACACACACACACACTGTACACACACACACAGGTATATATACACACACACACAGAGACATACACACACTGTACACACACAGGCATATACACACTCTGTACACACAGGCATATACACACACACTGTACACACACAGGCATATACACACTGTACACACACAGGCATATACACACACACTGTACACACACAGGCATATACACACACTGTACACACACACACACAGGCATATACACACACACTGTACACACAGGCATATATACACACACTGTACACACAGGCATATATACACACACTGTACACACAGGCATATACACACACTGTACACACACACAGAGGTATATACACACTGTACACACACACACAGGCATATACACACACTGTACACACACACACAGGCATATACACACACACTGTACACACACACAGGCATATACACACACAGGCATATACACACACACTGTACACACACACGCATATACACACACACTGTACACACACAGGCATATACACACACACTGTACACACACACACAGGCATATACACACACACTGTACACACACATATACACACACACTGTACACACACACACACAGGCATATAGACACACACTGTACACACACACGCATATACACACACACTGTACACACACACACACAGGCATATAGACACACACTGTACACACACACACACACAGGCATATATACATACACTGTACACACAGGCATATACACACACACTGTACACATGTGGCACCCCAGGGGTCTGGTTTCCACAGTAATGTAATGTTATGTCTGAGAGCAGGTGGGAGGTCCTTTGGTCAGGGATCCTGTGCATGCCACACCTCCTGCCCAGTCTTGGGAGGGGAAGAACTTCCCCTATATAAACCCGGGGCTGAAGCAGGGTTAGGAGTCAAGGAGAGTAGAGACAAGAAACAGTCACAGGAAGAAACAGCAGAAGCTCAGTGGGAGCAATACTAGTCAGGGGCTGGCAGCTGCAGAGCTCGCCCTGACTGAGAAGCTTTCTTACCGGACCCGGCGTCCGAGGCTGTGGGGACTAACTCTTACCCAGCAGCAGAAGCCGATCGGCAGGGGATTTCAGGTCCTCAGGCCCAGAAACCCGAAGGCACGGTCACACGCGTGGGACCAGCGCCGCCATCGTGGAGCGGAAGCCATTAGAAGGCCCCGAGTCACCGGCCATACGGGTGAGCACCACACGGTACACTCAGGGACGTGGGCTACTTATATCCGCTTCTAGCAAGGTAGCCAGAAGAGTACAGTCAGTTTGGGAGGCCTACAACTCTGCCTGGCCAGGGGAGATCCCATCTGCTCAAGGACTGACCAGGCCCCGTTCGCTAGCAAGTACTCCGGGAGGGTCTATCGTTGTTACCAGTAAAGACCCTGAATTACACCGCACCGTCTCTGAGTGGTTCCTGCTACCCTCATCTTCCACGTCGGCTGCCCTGAGGCCATACCCCTCCCGTTGGGGGTTATACTATCACGCTGCACAATTCTACACCGGCCTCAGCGGTCTGCCCTGCAGCGGCAGCTCCATAGCTGCAAATCAACGGGTGGCGTAGTCGACACTCAAATAACATCTATCAAGACTGCCACACACTGAGTTGACTCCCTGGGCACGGACCGGGTCCCCGCCACTCGGAGACTACAACCCTCATCTGATCCGGTTCCGGGTAAGCCCCCGTGCGCGAGACGCTGCGCGACACAGCAGGCCCAGGGGCGCGTCAACTTTGGCGTAGTCGGCAGGATTTCGTGCCCGCAACCACCGGGTACTGCGTGCCTGAAAAAGAGACTTTTCAAACTTACCTGTGGTGAAGATTCCCGCCATCCGGCGCCATCTTCAGCCTTCTTCCCGCCATCGGTGAAGTTTCCCGCCATCCGGCGCCATCTTCTGCCTTCTTCCCGCCATCCGTGGAGTTTTCCCGCCATTGGACGCCATCTTGAGGACGCCGCGTGGGAAGAAGAGGGGCGTGGACTCCGAAAGCGCGCGAGAACTGAAGCCCCGCCTCACGTCCGGACGTTGCGTAAGGTCCTGGAAGGAGCCCAGCAGACGCTGACGTCACAGGAGCGCGACGGAAGGTCCTCAACCATCCACTGCGGAGCCGCGGCCTACGGAAGAGGATCATCGCAAGGTAGGCCACGGTCCACTATGGGGGAGGAAGATGTCGGATACGGAGGAGAGCTTCACTGCCTCAACCCCCGCCAGCGCTACCGCTGCTGCAGTTATGCCCTTCACCATGCCCTATATCCCGGGAGCAGCTTGGCTACCCCAGTACTCAGGGGAGTCACATACCCTGCATGACTTTAGAGAAAAGCTGGATAGCCTCTTCCAGATGTACCCCCTCACAGAAGAGCAAAAAGTGAGCATCCTGGTGGCCCAACTAACCGGGGCAGCCAAAAGGGAAGTAAAATCCTGGCCACCTGGGAGGAAGACTGTCGCAGGGATACTAACCCGGCTGAAGGACACCTTTGATACCCGCACCTCAGCCGAGATTAAGCTTAGATTCTACGGGTGCAAGCAGCGAGCGCATGAGAGTATAAGGGACTATGCACTAAACCTACAAGAGGCCCTGAGGGCCATTAAGCAGACCGACCCTGATGGAGTGGGAAACGAGGACAGGCTGTTGACCGAACAGTTTATAGAGGGACTATATTGTAATACCCACCGAACCCAGTTGCGGGCAATGGCCTTACAGGATCCCCATCTGGGCTTTGCACAGTTCAAGGACAGAGCCATCCGGGTGCTCCGAGAACCGGCACCGGGTGGCGTTGTGACCCACAGGCGCCCTGCTATCACTTACCACCAGGAGGCGGCGCCTTTGTTGGCAGGGCCTGTGGGAGCTGATGCGCAGGCTTTGGACAATGACCCGGCTCCAGACCTACACCATCAGGTCCAAGAGCTAGCTAAGAGCGTTGCTGCGCTAACCCGAACTGTGCAGTCTTTACAGGCTTCCACCCCAGGGAAGATCCAGCTGGCATCCGGACCGGAGGACATCCCGTGGCGTCGACCAAGGAGGACCCCACCGGCCAGAGGAAGACCCAGTGACCGATACAGCGAGGACGGACGACCCATCTGCCGCCGCTGCAATCAACCCGGACATATGGCAAGGTACTGTTCTTTAAACGGGCACAACCTGGGGTAGAGGGCCAACCCCCAGGAAAAAGATCACCAGGCCCATCGAACTGGCGCGACAGATATGTGGGAGGACGTCCAGTCTTGCCTGTGGTACTGGATGGCATTCCCATGAGTGCCCTACTGGACACCGGGTCACAGGTCACCACCATCCCGTACGTGCTCTTTAAGCAGTACTGGAATGACTCGGATATTACCCGCTACCCTGACGACGACTTGAGTATCATCGCCAGCAATGGCCAGCCCGTGCCACAGATCGGATTTAAAGAGGTGACCATCAAAATCGGTAGAGTCGAACTGGCAGCACAGGGACTGATCATTGTAGATATTGACAAACATGAGAGTCACCCAAAAATAACTCTAGGAACTAATGTAATTGAAAATTGTCTTGCAGAGGTGATTTTCCTTTTACAGCAGGTTGCCAAGAACGCCAGCTCCGGCGAGCAGCGGGTGCTCCAGAAAGAGATCCGGGCACTGATGCGACGGCAACAGGTGGAACTCTCCGGCGGTGAGATTGGTAGCGTAAGAATGTGTGACCCTTTTCCTATTGCCATGCCCCCAAAAAGTGAAATGATGATTTGGTGCCGGGCAGCTATTGGTCTGAGAGGTAGGGATTACCAGGCAATGGTAGAACCAGTTTACTCGGACAGTAGGCCCACCATTTTGACAGCACGGGGGGTGGTTGATGTACGCCATGGGAGGGTGCCCGTTCGCATAATAAATATCGGGGAGAGGGAAGTGTACCTGCCCCGGTATGCCACGCTAGCCAAATTATATACCATTAACCAAAATTCTATACAATCTGTGGAACCCTTGCCTCCATCTCACCCGGAGGAAGGTAACGGCTCTAAGAAAAACATGGAGGACTGGTGTCAGCAACTACATCTGGGTACTGACTCCACTCCCGCACACCAGAAACAAGGAGTCTATCGGGTGGTTCAAGAGTACGAGAGAGTGTTCAGTAAACACCCGTTAGACTTCGGGCGAGTCAAGGGGGTAGAACACCACATCCCCACGGGAGACCATCCTCCTATAAAAGAGAGGCATCGACCCGTACCCCCTGCCCACTACCAACACGCCAAGGGGATGCTTAGAGACATGAAGGAGGCTGGGGTGATTAGGGATAGCTGTAGCCCCTGGGCAGCTCCACTAGTCTTAGTCAGAAAAAAAGACAACACCATGAGGATGTGTGTAGATTACCGGAAAATCAACCGTATCACACACAAGGATGCGTACCCCTTACCAAGGATAGAGGAGTCATTGGCTGCTTTAAGATCTGCTAACTTCTTCTCTACCTTGGATCTCACTAGCGGGTACTGGCAGGTTCCTGTAGCAGAGGCGGACCGGGAGAAGACCGCATTCACCACCCCGATGGGACTTAGCGAGTTCACCTGCATGCCGTTCGGACTCTGCAACGCACCAGGAACCTTCCAACGACTAATGGAGTGTTGTCTGGGCCACAGAAACTTCGAGACGGTCCTGTTGTACCTGGACGATGTCATCGTATATTCCAAGACGTATGAGGACCACCTGAAACACCTGGCGGAAGTGTTCGAAGCTCTGGCGAGTTACGGCCTAAAGGTGAAACCCTCCAAGTGTCACCTCCTGAAACCAAAGGTGCAGTACCTGGGACACGTGGTGAGCGCTGACGGAGTGGCTCCCGACCCTGATAAGATCACCGCAATTAAGGAATGGCCAAGCCCCTCCAGCGTAAAAGAAGTGCGGCAGTTCATCGGGTTGGTAGGCTACTACCGAAGGTTTATTCCCGGTTTCACCAAAAAGGCAGCACCTATGCAGGACCTCCTGATAGGCCAGTCCCGGAAGGCCAAGAACCAGAAGCCGCCCTTCAAATGGGAGGAGCTGGAAGAAGAGTCCTTCCGCCAGCTGAAGATGGCCCTCACGGGGGACGAAATCCTGGCGTACCCGGATTATAGCCAGCCCTTTATCCTCTACACCGACGCCAGTAACATCGGGCTAGGAGCCGTACTGTCCCAGATCCAGCAGGGGAAGGAACGAGTAATCGCCTACGCCAGCCGAAAACTGCGACCCACCGAAAGGAACCCCGAGAATTACAGCTCATTTAAGCTGGAGTTCCTGGCCGTAGTATGGGCAGTCACCGAGCGCTTTAAGCATTACCTCGCTTCTTCCCGGTTCACCGTGTACACGGATAACAACCCGTTGACACACCTGGACACGGCAAGACTCGGTGCCCTGGAGCAGAGGTGGATGGCCCGTCTGTCCAACTACGAGTTCACAATCAAATACCGGGCAGGACGCTCCAATACCAACGCGGACGCCCTGTCCAGGATGCCCAACCTGCCGGACGGAAGAGAAGATCCGGAGGGACTGGAAGAAGTTGAACTCCCTGCGTTCCACCGTCATGGGACTATCCAGTATTCCCACCGGGTAAGGAGTAAGCAGGCTGCTACGTTGAACCCCTTACCCCACTACAACTGGGCGGAAACGCAAGACAGCGACCCTGCCGTCCGCCTGGTGAAGGAGATGCTGACTCGGCCGGAGGCTCGCCTTGAACCAGACGCTCCGGAGGAAGCCAAACAACTATGGGCAGAGAAGAGTCGACTGTTCCTTTACAAAGGGAAGTTGTGCCGCCGAATGGTTAACTCCCGGACGCATGAATTACTCTGGCAAGTAGTGGTGCCACGAAGAGACGCAGCCATGGTGATGGAGGCATACCACGACGGAGCTGGACACTTCGGGTGGAAGAAGCTGGAGTTCCTGCTGCGCGAGCGGTTCCACTGGGTAGGCATGAGGGGAACCATCGAGAAGTGGTGCAGAGACTGTGGCCCGTGCAACCTGAGAAGGAAGGACCGTGCCAGCCAGAAGACTCCCCTGCAGTCCATCGTCACCCGGCAACCGTTGGAACTGGTAGCCTTGGATCATGTAAAACTGACCCCAAGCAGAAGTGGCTACGTCTACGCGTTAACCATCGTGGATCATTACTCCCGGTTCTTGGTTGTCGTCCCCGTCAAGGACTTAACGGCTCAAACAGCAGCTAGAGCCTTCCAGCAGCACTTCTGCTGTCCACACGGGTACCCGGACCAAGTGCTGACGGACCAGGGACCTGCCTTTGAAGCGGAGGTCTTCCAGGAATTCTGCAATCTGTATGGCTGCCGTAAGATAAGGACGACACCCTACCATCCGCAAACTAATGGACTTTGTGAGAAAATGAACCAGGTGGTAATGGATCTTCTAAAAACGTTGCCCCTGGAAGAACGCAGTCTGTGGCCTGAGAAGTTGCCCGATCTGGTGGACCTATACAACCACATCCCGGTAGGTTCCACCAACTGTACCCCGGCTTACCTAATGAGGGCAAGACCTGGTAAGTTACCTGTTGACCTGGAAATGGGAGTCCTGACACCCGAGGACACTTCACCAGAAACAGACTGGGACACAGAGAGGCAGCAGCAGTACCGGAGAGTACAGGAGAGCGTGGAACGAAGTCTCTGTCAGGCTAGGGAAAGACAAGAGAAAACTTACAACCAGTATGCTCCCGCTGTTCCCCTGGTACCCGGAGAGCAGGTCTTGAAGAGGAAGAGACGGCTCCACAAGTTGGATGACCAGTGGGAGAAGGACCCGTACACCGTACTGCCCTCAAGCCACGAAAACCCGAAGGTTTGTACCATCAGTAAAGATGGAGGGGAAACCACAGCCATTGTATCCCGGGACCACCTGAAGAAGTGTCCCGAACAACTGAGGAACCCTGAGGAGGAACAAGAAGACCATCGACCCGTAGAGGAAAGGGAAGATATGGTTAGTACTGTGCTCGGGGACTTCCCTCGGTCTTGGACTCAAGTCAATGGTGCAGTTGTGGTACCCGTACTCACCTTCCTCCAACCAGCATCCCAAGCACCTACGGAGCAACAGGTAGAGCTGGAAGAACAGCCGGTCCAGGAGGCAGAAGACCCCACACCCGCAACCCAGGAGGATCAACCCTCTGCTTGCAGTGAGCCTGCCATATCCCTAGTGAGCCAAAGAGCCGGTAGACAGCTGCCCAGTTTGCCCTTGACAGCTCCTACACCCTGTAGTTCAGGGCTAGGCAGTCAGCTCCGTAGGTCCACTAGGGCCACTAGAGGCCAGTTACCCGCACGCTGGAGGATTTAAAGTGTATAAATTGTTTTATTTATGTTTACCTGTGTATTGTTGCTTGTGTACAATTTTGTGTTTCTAGTTATTTTTAGGAATCCTTGGTGGATCTACCGGGAATCCTTGTACAATTAGTTGGAGCGTAACCCAGGATGGACTAGAGACTGTTAAGGACTCGGGGTAGGACAGACCCCTACCTGGTTACGTCTCCCTGTTTTGGTGAAATGGACACCTTTGTTTCTTCAAAGACTGCACCCGGTTACGGACATGCCGTGACCACCTTTATGTGTTTCTTTATTGTATTGTTATATCTTGTTATGTTTTTCTAAAATATGTTTAGTCCCGGAGTACTAAATTTCACTAGGGGGGAATGTGGCACCACAGGGGTCTGGTTTCCACAGTAATGTAATGTTATGTCTGAGAGCAGGTGGGAGGTCCTTTGGTCAGGGATCCTGTGCATGCCACACCTCCTGCCCAGTCTTGGGAGGGGAAGAACTTCCCCTATATAAACCCGGGGCTGAAGCAGGGTTAGGAGTCAAGGAGAGTAGAGACAAGAAACAGTCACAGGAAGAAACAGCAGAAGCTCAGTGGGAGCAATACTAGTCAGGGGCTGGCAGCTGCAGAGCTCGCCCTGACTGAGAAGCTTTCTTACCGGACCCGGCGTCCGAGGCTGTGGGGACTAACTCTTACCCAGCAGCAGAAGCCGATCGGCAGGGGATTTCAGGTCCTCAGGCCCAGAAACCCGAAGGCACGGTCACACGCGTGGGACCAGCGCCGCCATCGTGGAGCGGAAGCCATTAGAAGGCCCCGAGTCACCGGCCATACGGGTGAGCACCACACGGTACACTCAGGGACGTGGGCTACTTATACCCGCTTCTAGCAAGGTAGCCAGAAGAGTACAGTCAGTTTGGGAGGCCTACAACTCCGCCTGGCCAGGGGAGATCCCATCTGCTCAAGGACTGACCAGGCCCCGTTCGCTAGCAAGTACTCCGGGAGGGTCTATCGTTGTTACCAGTAAAGACCCTGAATTACACCGCACCGTCTCTGAGTGGTTCCTGCTACCCTCATCTTCCACGTCGGCTGCCCTGAGGCCATACCCCTCCCGTTGGGGGTTATACTATCACGCTGCACAATTCTACACCGGCCTCAGCGGTCTGCCCTGCAGCGGCAGCTCCATAGCTGCAAATCAACGGGTGGCGTAGTCGACACTCAAATAACATCTATCAAGACTGCCACACACTGAGTTGACTCCCTGGGCACGGACCGGGTCCCCGCCACTCGGAGACTACAACCCTCATCTGATCCGGTTCCGGGTAAGCCCCCGTGCGCGAGACGCTGCGCGACACAGCAGGCCCAGGGGCGCGTCACACACACACAGGCATATACACACACAGGCATATACACACACACTGTACACACACACGCATATACACACACACTGTACACACACAGGCATATACACACACACTGTACACACACAGGCATATACACACACACTGTACACACAGGCATATACACACACACACACAGGCATATACACACACACTGTACACACACACGCATATACACACACACTGTACACACACAGGCATATACACACACTGTACACACACAGGCATATACACACACACTGTACACACACAGGCATATACACACACTGTACACACACACATGCAGGCAGCATATACATAAAAATCCATACAAACACACAAATATTACAGTACCTTGGCTTGTCTCCAGCCCACAGACACGCTCCTAATGTGGGAGACTGCAGTGCAGGGCGCGCTGTGACGTCACTTTTAGCAGACGTGCTTCCCTGTCTGCTGAGTGTGACGCTGCAGTGCAGCCCCTGCTCTCCTGCTCCCAGGCCCCTCCCGCTACTGTCCTGGGCATCGCGTCGGTGAAAGTGCGTGCGCGCGCCCTTAAAGGGCCCACGACCACTTTTTTTTTTTTTTTTAATTCTTCAGTTCCCTCTGCATGGGGCCCGGGGCCCACCGGGAAATTTCCCGGCGCCCCGCCAGGCCAGACCAAGCCTGCGTATTGGTGAGGACCGGGGAGCGGAATCGTATTGGTGAGGACCGGGGAGCGCCACGGCCTGTGCGGGTACTTCCGCTGCGAGAACACGGGACATGAGCGACTGCTCGCAGCAGAAGTATCCTGACCCGCAGCGCCGCTCCCCGGTCCTCCCTTGACACGCTAGCCGCTGATGTCCCCACAGTATCCTCATGGTGTTACAAAGGTCCGGACATTTGTGTTAAAAATCGCTGATTGGTCGCTGGCGCTGCCCGCACCAATCAACGATTTGGGCGCCAAATTTAAATATCGGCCGCGCATCTGATAACTGTATGTAAACGTATATGCAGTGTGTATATATATATATATATATATATATATATATATATATATACAGTACAGACCAAAAGTTTGGACACACCTTCTCATTTAAAGATTTTTCTGTATTTTCATGACTATGAAAATTGTACATTCACACTGAAGGCATCAAAACGATGAATTAACACATGTGGAATTATATACTTAACAAAAAAGTGTGAAACAACTGAAAATATGTCTTATATTCTAGGTTCTTCAAAGTAGCCACCTTTTGCTTTGATGACTGCTTTGCACACTCTTGGCATTCTCTTGATGAGCTTCAAGAGGTAGCCACCGGAAATGTTTTTCACTTCACAGGTGTGCCCTGTCAGGTTTAATAAGTGGGATTTCTTGCCTTATAAATGGGGTTGGGACCATCAGTTGTGTTGTGCAGAAGTCTGGTGGATACACAGCTGATAGTCCTACTGAATAGACTGTTAGAATTTGTATTATGGCAAGAAAAAAGCAGCTAAGTAAATAAAAACGAGTGGCCAACATTACTTTAAGAAATGAAGGTCAATCAGTCCGAAAAATTGGGAAAACTTTGAAAGTGTCCCCAAGTGCAGTTGCAAAAGCCATCAAGCGCTACAAAGAAACTGGCTCACATGTGGACCGCCCCAGAAAAGGAAGACCAAGAGTCACCTCTGCTTCTGAGGATAAGTTTATCCGAGTCACCAGCCTCAGAAATCCCAGGTTAACAGCAGCTCAGATTAGAGACCAGGTCAATACCACACAGAGTTCTAGCAGCAGACTCATCTCTACAACAACTGTTAAGAGGAGACTTTGTGCAGCAGGCCTTCATGGCAAAATAGCTGCTAGGAAACAACTGCTAAGGACAGGCAACAAGCAGAAGAGACTTGTTTGGGCTAAAGAACACAAGGAATGGACATTAGACCAGTGGAAATCTGTGCTTTGGTCTGATGAGTCCAAATTTGAGATCTTTGGTTCCAACCACCGTGTCTTTGTGCGACGCAGAAAAGGTGAACGGATGGACTCTACATGCCTGGTTCCCACCGTGAAGCATGCAGGAGGAGGTGTGATGGTGTGGTGGTGCTTTGCTGGTGACACTGTTGGGGATTTATTCAAAATTGAAGGCATACTGAACCAGCATGGCTACCACAGCATCTTGCAGCGGCATGCTATTCCATCCGGTTTGCGTTTAGTTGGATCATCATTTATTTTTCAACAGGACAATGACCCCAAACACACCTCCAGGCTGTGTAAGGGCTATTTGACAAAGAAGGAGAGTGATGGGGTGCTACGCCAGATGACCTGGCCTCCACAGTCACCAGACCTGAACCCAATCGAGATGGTTTGGGGTGAGCTGGACCGCAGAGTGAAGGCAAAAGGGCCAACAAGTGCTAAGCATCTCTGGGAACTCCTTCAAGATTGTTGGAAGACCATTTCCGGTGACTACCTCTTGAAGCTCATCAAGAGAATGCCAAGAGTGTGCAAAGCAGTCATCAAAGCAAAAGGTGGCTACTTTGAAGAACCTAGAATATAAGACATATTTTCAGTTGTTTCACACTTTTTTGTTAAGTATATAATTCCACATGTGTTAATTCATCGTTTTGATGCCTTCAGTGTGAATGTACAATTTTCATAGTCATGAAAATACAGAAAAATCTTTAAATGAGAAGGTGTGTCCAAACTTTTGGTCTGTACTGTATATATGGAATGGAAGGGGGGAGGGAAAGAGCATATATACATGGAATGGGAGGGGGGAGGGAAAGAGCATATATACATGGAATGGGAGGGGGGAGGGAAAGAGCATATATACATGAAATGGGAGGGAGGAGGGAAAGAGCATATATACATGGAATGGGAGGGGGAGGGAAAGAGCATATATACATGGAATGGGAGGGGGAGGGAAAGAGCATATATACATGGAATGGGAGGGGGGAGGGAAAGAGCATATATACAAGGAATGGGAGGGGAGGGAAAGAGCATATATACATGGAATGGGAGGGAGGAGGGAAAGAGCATATATACATGGAATGAGAGGGGAGGGAAAGAGCATATATACAAGGAATGGGAGGGGAGGGAAAGAGCATATATACATGGAATGGGAGGGGGGAGGGATAGAGCATATATATGACGCGCCCCTGGGCCTGTGTCGCGCTGCGTTGCGCACGCGGGAGCTTACCCGGAGCCGGATCTCTTGAGGGTTGTAGTCTCGTGGCGGTGACCCGGTCCGTGCCCAGGGAGTCAAACTGAGCGGCGATGTAACAGCGGTAGATGTAGGACGACTACGCCACCCGTTGAATGCAGCTATGGAGCTGCCGCTGCAGGACAGTCCGCTGAGGCCGGTGGATGGATGGTGCAGCGTAGATGGTATAACCCCCAACGGGAGGGGTATGGCCTCAGGGCAGCAGATGGATGATGGGGGTAGCAGGAACCACTCAGAGACGGTGCGGTGTAATTCAGGGTCTTTACTGGTAACAACGATAGACCCTCCCGGAGTACTTGCTAGTGAACGGGGCCTGGTCAGTCCTTGAGCAGATGGGATCTCCCCTGGCCAGGCGTAGTTGTAGGCCTCCCAAACTGACTGCACTCTTCTGGCTACCTTGCTAGAAGCGGATATAAGTAGCCCACGTCCCTGAGTGTACCGTGTGGTGCTCACCCGTATGGCCGGTGACTCGGGGCCTTCTAATGGCTTCCGCTCCACGATGGCGGTGCTGGTCCCACGCGTGTGACCGTGCCTTCGGGTTTCTGGGCCTGAGGACCTGAAATCCCCTGCCGGTCGGCTTCTGCTGCTGGGTAAGAGTTAGTCCCCACAGCCTCGGACGCCGGGTCCGGTAAGAAAGCTTCTCAGTCAGGGCGAGCTCTGCAGCTGCCAGCCCCTGACTTGTAGTAGTATTGCTCCCACTGAGCTTCTGCTGTTTCTTCCTGTGACTGTTTCTTGTCTCTACTCTCCTTGACTACTCACCCTGCTTCAGCCCCGGGTTTATATAGGGGAAGTTCTTCCCCTCCCAAGACTGAGCAGGAGGTGTGGCATGCACAGGATCCCTGACCAAAGGACCTCCCACCTGCTCTCAGACATAATATCTCTATCACTGTGGCAACCAGACCCCTGGGGTGTCACATTCCCCCCTAGTGAAATTTAGTACTCCGGGACTAAACATATTTTAGAAAAACATAACAAGATATAACAATAACAATACAATAAAGAAACACATAAAGGTGGTCACGGCATGTCCGTAACCGGGTGCAGTTTTGAAGAAAGCAAGGTGTCCATTTCACCAAAACAGGGAGACGTAACCAGGTAGGGGTCTGTCCTACCCCGAGTCCTTAACAGTCTCTAGTCCATCCTGGGTTACGCTCCAACTATGTACAAGGATTCCCGGTAAATCCACCAAGGATTCCTAAAAATAACTGGAAACACAAAATTATACACAAGCAACTGTAGTGCCGGCGTCCCTGCCCTCTGCTAGGCAGGGACGCTGCTCCTCTCACCGCTCTGCTCCGTGCCCGGCTTCCTCCCCCCGCTCTGCTGTCAGCGCGCGCTCCGTCCCGGCGTCCTCCTCCTGCTCTGCTCTCAGCGCGCGCTCCTTCCCGGCCCCTGTGCTTAGGGCGCGCGCGCGCGCGCTCCCCTCCTCTTAAAGGGGCCGCGCGCGCCGCCCTAAAGAGTCCCCGGCCAATGGCCGGAGGACTTCATCATATATAAGGCACCTCCTCCAAAATGGAGGTGCCCGAGCAATGTTGTTTGCACCTGTGTCTCACCTGTGCTTCAGCCCTCAGGTCCCGTTGCCAGTTACCTGCCAGTTACCTGCCAGTTACCTGCCAGTTTCCTGCCAGTTTCCTGCTAGTTACCTGCCTGATTCCTGCCTGAATACTTGTTACCTGCTTGCCTGCCTGAGGTCCGACGGTCTGCCTTACAACTCCGGTCAGTCTGTCTAAGGACCAACTTGTCCGCTCACCTGGGAGCGCACATCAGCTACCTGCCTGCTTGCCTGAGGTCCGACGGTCCGCCTTACAACTCCGGTCAGTCTGTCTATGGACCAGCTTGCCCGCTCACCTGGGAGCGCTTCTCCGCTACCTGCCTGCTTGCCAGCCCGGAGGCTCCGTTGTCACGTGCTGTGACCACCAGCTATCTCAAAGACTCTTGCCCGCTCACTTGGGAGCGCATCTCCGTTACCTGCCTGCTTGCCAGCCCGGAGGTCCCGTTGTCACGTGCGGTGACCACCAGCTATTCCAGAGACTCTTGCCCGCTCACCTGGGAGCGCTTCTCCGTTACCTACCTGCCTGCCAGCCCGGAGGTTCCGCCGTCACGTGCCGTGACCACCTGCTATTCCAGAGACTCTCGCTTGCTCACCTGGGAGCACACATCTACCATCTGCCTGCTAGCCTACCCGGAGGCTCCGCCATCACAGGTCGTACCTACCCCTTACCCAGAGACTGCCCTGATCACTTGCCGTAACTCCCTGTCCGTTCACCCAGAGACTGCCACCCGCTCCCTTACAAGGGCCGCCCCCTTGTATAGTAGCTCAGAGGTTCCGCCTCCCGGACCCGTTACAGTCCGCCTCCCGGACCCGTTACAGTTTGCTCGGGCCATGGAACCCGGTGGCACCCAAGCTCCCTCGCTCTCGGACCTCGGTCTTGAACTGTCCCGTCAGAGGTCCCAACAGGAGGCCATCCTGGGTCACCTGCGGAATGTTAATACTCGCCTGAACACTCTGTCTGATCCACCAACAACCTCCGCCAGTGCCATATCTTGCAATCCGGCGGCTCCACTGCTCACTAATACTATGGTATCCTACCCCGGACCCCGGCTTTCTGCACCTCCTCGCTTCGGAGGCGACCCCGTCCAGGCTCGGGGCTTCTTGAATCAGTGCACCCTGCATTTTGAACTTTTGTCCTACCAGTTTAACTCCGACCGGGCCAAAATTGCCTTCATCATGTCCCATCTCACCGGGGAGGCCCTGGCCTGGCTGAATCCTCTATGGGAGAGAGGAGACCCCCTGGTGTCCAACTTGCCTGCTTTTCTCACGGCTTTCCGGAAAGTCTTCGACGAACCCGGACGGAAGACCTCATCTGCATCATCGTTGCTACGCCTCCGTCAGGGGAGTCTCACCGTGGGCCAATATGCCATACGGTTCCGTACCCTTGCCTCGGAGCTGGCCTGGGATAACGACGCTCTGGTTTCCGTCTTCTGGGAGGGTCTGTCCGGCCGTATTAAAGATGAACTTGCCGGTCGGGACATTCCTACCACTCTCGATGACTTAATAACTCTTGCCACCCGAATTGACCTACGGTTTCAGGAGCGTGCCAAAGAGGTCACCCGTGAGAGAAGGATTCCACGTTTAGCTCCTACTTTCCAGAAACCCGTCATTCCCTCCATCTCTCCCCAGGTACACTCTCCTGAGCCTATGCAGGTCGACCAGACCAAGATGGTCAAAACCCGTCAGGACTCACGCCGTGCCGAGGGGAGCTGCTTCTACTGTGGCAGTAAGGAGCACCGGATCCGTGCCTGCCCGGAGAGGTCGGGAAACGCCTGTGTCTAGGTTCGCTCAGAGAGGTCCACCTAGACAAGAATAAATCCTCTCCATCCCTGCTGTTGTCAGTTTCGATCATCTACGGGGAGAACCGTTATTTCGAACTAGCCCAACTTGACTCTGGAGCAGCAGGGAACCTTATTTCACAGTCCCTGGTTGAGAAATACCGCATCCCCACCAAACCTCTGGCTGTACCCTTGTCTGTCGCTGCCGTGGATGGGGGCCTCTTACCTCGCCCCATTCAACTCATCACCGAATCCATTACCCTGCAGGTGGGAATGCTGCATTCTGAAAGTATCTCCTTTCATGTTCTGCCTGGACTCTCTCACGCCCTCTTGCTAGGTCTGCCCTGGCTCCAGAGACATGCACCCGTGCTAGACTGGCAAACCGGAGAGGTCCTTCGCTGGGGACAAGACTGTCATAAAACCTGCCTGGTTCCCGTCCATCCCGTCCGTCCCTCTCCTACCCCAGCTAATCTACCTGGACTTCCGATTCCTTATTGGTCTTATGCAGATGTCTTTAATAAAAAGGAGGCAGAGACATTACCACCACATAGACCATACGACTGTCCCATCGATCTGCTACCCGGTACTACTCCTCCCCGTGGGCGTATCTATCCTTTATCCGCTGCTGAGACCCGGTCAATGTCCGAATATATTGAGGAGAATCTGGCCAGAGGATTCATCCGGAAATCTACCTCCCCGGCGGGAGCAGGCTTCTTTTTCGTCAAAAAGAAGGACGGCTCTCTCCGTCCCTGTATAGACTATAGAGGCCTAAACCTGATCACGGTGAAGAATAAGTACCCCCTTCCGCTCATTCCAGAATTATTTGATCGTCTGAGGGGGGCTAGGATCTTCACCAAACTGGACCTTCGTGGGGCGTACAACCTGGTTCGTATTCGTCAGGGGGATGAATGGAAGACGGCATTCAACACCCGGGACGGCCACTATGAATACCTGGTAATGCCCTTTGGTCTCTGTAACGCTCCTGCCGTCTTTCAAGAGTTGGTCAATGACATCTTCCGGGACCTTCTCTACTCCTGCGTAGTGGTGTACCTGGACGACATCTTGGTCTTCTCTCCGGATCTCCAGACTCACCGGAGGGACGTTCGTCAGGTCCTGCTCAGGCTAAGGCAGAACCATCTCTACGCTAAATTTGAGAAGTGCCTCTTTGAGCAGACCTCGCTTCCGTTTCTGGGCTACATTATCTCTCAGACCGGCCTTCAAATGGATCCTGAGAAACTGTCTGCCATCGAGAAATGGCCCCGACCGGAGGGGTTGAAGGCCATTCAGCGTTTCCTGGGCTTCGCCAACTACTACCGCCTCTTCATACCACACTTCTCTTCCCGGACGGCCCCAATTTCTGCGCTCACCCGTAAAAGTACTAATCCCAAAGAGTGGCCACCCGAAGCAGAGGAGGCCTTTCTTTCCCTTAAACAGGCCTTCTCTTCCGCCCCGGTGCTGCATCGCCCAGATGGCAACAAGCAGTTCTTCCTGGAAGTTGACGCCTCCTCCTCTGGAGCCGGAGCGGTACTTACTCAAAAATCATCTTCCGGGAGGATGGTAACTTGTGGCTTCTTCTCTAAACTCTTCTCCTCCTCTGAGCGCAACTATTCCATAGGAGACCGAGAGTTATTGGCCATCAAACTGGCATTGGAGGAGTGGCGTTACCTGCTCGAGGGGGCTCTTCACCCGGTAATAATTTACACTGACCACAAGAACTTGGCTTACCTCCAGCATGCCCAGAGACTTAACCCGCGCCAAGCCCGGTGGTCCTTGTTTTTTGCTCGTTTTGATTTTGTCCTTCATTTTCGCCCGGCTGACAAAAACGTCAAGGCGGATGCCTTGTCTCGATCCTTTCTGGTGTCTGATCTCGAGGAGGATCCGAAACATATCATCGATCCCGCCAGAGTAATGCAGGTGGCTCCCGTGAGTCTAAATCGTCTTCCTCCTGGTAAGACGTTCGTACCAGTACCTGATCGGGAGAAGATTCTACACTGGGGTCATTCGTCTAAACTAGCTGGCCACGCCGGTCAGAAAAAGACCCTCCAGCTTATTACCCGGCACTACTGGTGGCCTAACCTGCACAAGGATGTAATAGACTTTGTTTCTGCCTGTGTGTCCTGCGCCCGCAACAAAGTTCCGAGACACCTGCCGGCCGGCCGCCTCCTACCTCTGCCAGTACCTGCTGCCCCCTGGCAGCATATAGCGATGGACTTCATTACTGATCTGCCCGTCTCTGCCGGTTGTACGGTCATTTGGGTGGTCGCTGACCGCTTCTCCAAGATGGCTCACTTCATTCCACTGCCAGGTCTTCCGTCTGCACCCGAGCTGGCTAAAGACTTTATCCGCCACATCTTCCGTCTTCATGGCCTGCCCCGTCACATCGTGTCGGATCGTGGGGTACAGTTCACTTCCCGTTTCTGGAGAGCCACTTGTAAATTGCTGGACGTCACCCTGGACTTCTCCTCCACTTACCACCCACAGTCTAATGGTCAAGTGGAGCGGATCAATCAGAACCTGACCAGTTACCTTCGGCACTTCGTTAATGCCCACCATTCTGACTGGGTGGATCTCCTGCCATGGGCCGAATTCTCGTACAACAATCACGAGAGCGAGTCTTCCTCCAAATCCCCGTTTTTTGTAGTCTACGGTCAGCATCCTCGGATCCCGTTTCCCGTCTCCACCTCGGCGGACAATCCGGCTGCGGAATCTCTTGTTAACAAATTTTCCTCCATATGGGAGAGTACCCGGTCCGCACTCCTTCTGTCATCCGAGCGTATGAAAAGACACGCTGACAAAAAACGTCTGGACCCTCCTCAATTCCGCCCTGGGGATAAAGTCTGGCTCTCGTCCAAATATGTCCGGCTCAAGATCCCTTCCTATAAGTTAGGGCCTCGGTTCATCGGCCCACTGGAGGTCATCAGTCAGATCAACCCGGTGGCCTATAAATTGAAACTCCCGGCCAACTTACGGATCCCTAACTCCTTCCATGTGTCTCTCCTCAAACCTGTGGTACTTAACTCTTTTTCCAAGTCTACAGGTACGCCTCCTGCTCCGGTTTCTGCTGAGGACGAGTTTGAGGTAGAGAACATTCTTGCCACCAAAAGGGTAAGAGGAAAGACCTTTTTCCTGGTAGATTGGAAGGGGTTTGGTCCTGAGGAGAGAACCTGGGAGCCCCGGGAGAACATCCATGCCCCTCTCATCCTAGCTAAATTTCTGTCTGGCCTAAAAAAGGGGGGGCCTAAAGGGGGGGGTACTGTAGTGCCGGCGTCCCTGCCCTCTGCTAGGCAGGGACGCTGCTCCTCTCACCGCTCTGCTCCGTGCCCGGCTTCCTCCCCCCGCTCTGCTGTCAGCGCGCGCTCCGTCCCGGCGTCCTCCTCCTGCTCTGCTCTCAGCGCGCGCTCCTTCCCGGCCCCTGTGCTTAGGGCGCGCGCGCTCCCCTCCTCTTAAAGGGGCCACGCGCGCCACCCTAAAGAGTCCCCGGCCAATGGCCGGAGGACTTCATCATATATAAGGCACCTCCTCCAAAATGGAGGTGCCCGAGCAATGTTGTTTGCACCTGTGTCTCACCTGTGCTTCAGCCCTCAGGTCCCGTTGCCAGTTACCTGCCAGTTACCTGCCAGTTACCTGCCAGTTTCCTGCCAGTTTCCTGCTAGTTACCTGCCTGATTCCTGCCTGAATACTTGTTACCTGCCTGCCTGCCTGAGGTCCGACGGTCTGCCTTACAACTCCGGTCAGTCTGTCTAAGGACCAACTTGTCCGCTCACCTGGGAGCGCACATCAGCTACCTGCCTGCTTGCCTGAGGTCCGACGGTCCGCCTTACAACTCCGGTCAGTCTGTCTATGGACCAGCTTGCCCGCTCACCTGGGAGCGCTTCTCCGCTACCTGCCTGCTTGCCAGCCCGGAGGCTCCGTTGTCACGTGCTGTGACCACCAGCTATCTCAGAGACTCTTGCCCGCTCACCTGGGAGCGCATCTCCGTTACCTGCCTGCTTGCCAGCCCGGAGGTCCCGTTGTCACGTGCGGTGACCACCAGCTATTCCAGAGACTCTTGCCCGCTCACCTGGGAGCGCTTCTCCGTTACCTACCTGCCTGCCAGCCCGGAGGTTCCGCCGTCACGTGCCGTGACCACCTGCTATTCCAGAGACTCTCGCTTGCTCACCTGGGAGCACACATCTACCATCTGCCTGCTAGCCTACCCGGAGGCTCCGCCATCACAGGTCGTACCTACCCCTTACCCAGAGACTGCCCTGATCACTTGCCGTAACTCCCTGTCCGTTCACCCAGAGACTGCCACCCGCTCCCTTACAAGGGCCGCCCCCTTGTATAGTAGCTCAGAGGTTCCGCCTCCCGGACCCGTTACAGTCCGCCTCCCGGACCCGTTACAGCAACAATACATAGATAAACATAAATAAAACAATTTATACACTTCAAATCCTCCAGCGTGCGGGTAACTGGCCTCTAGTGGCCCTAGTGGACCTACGGAGCTGACTGTCTAGCCCTGAACTACAGGGTGTAGGAGCTGTCAAGGGTAAACTGGGCAGCTGTCTACCGGCTCTTTGTCTCACTAGGGGTACGGCAGGCTCACTATAAGCAGAGGGTTGATCCTCCTGTTCTGCTTGTGTGGAGTCTTCTGCCTCCTGGACCGGCTGTTCTTCCAGCTCTACCTGTTGCTCCGTAGGTGCTTGGGATGCTGGTTGGAGGAAGGTGAGTACGGGTACCACAACTGCACCATTGACTTGAGTCCAAGACCGAGGGAAGTCCCCGAGCACAGTACTAACCATATCTTCCCTTTCCTCTACGGGTCGATGGTCTTCTTGTTCCTCTTCAGGGTTCCTCAGTTGTTCGGGACACTTCTTCAGGTGGTCCCGGGATACAATGGCGGTGGTTTCCCCTCCGTCTTTACTGATGGTACAAACCTTCGGGTTCTCGTGGCTTGAGGGCAGTACGGTGTACGGGTCCTTCTCCCACTGGTCATCCAACTTGTGGAGCCGTCTCTTCCTCTTCAAGACCTGCTCTCCGGGTACCAGGGGAACAGCGGGAGCATACTGGTTGTAAGTTTTCTCTTGTCTTTCCCTAGCCTGACAGAGACTTCGCTCCACGCTCTCCTGTACTCTCCGGTACTGCTGCTGCCTCTCTGTGTCCCAGTCTGTTTCTGGTGAAGTGTCCTCGGGTGTCAGGACTCCCATTTCCAGGTCAACAGGTAACTTACCAGGTCTTGCCCTCATTAGGTAAGCCGGGGTACAGTTGGTGGAACCTACCGGGATGTGGTTGTATAGGTCCACCAGATCGGGCAACTTCTCAGGCCACAGACTGCGTTCTTCCAGGGGCAACGTTTTTAGAAGATCCATTACCACCTGGTTCATTTTCTCACAAAGTCCATTAGTTTGCGGATGGTAGGGTGTCGTCCTTATCTTCCGGCAGCCATACAGATTGCAGAATTCCTGGAAGACCTCCGCTTCAAAGGCAGGTCCCTGGTCCGTCAGCACTTGGTCCGGGTACCCGTGTGGACGGCAAAAGTGCTGCTGGAAGGCTCTAGCTGCTGTTTGAGCCGTTAAGTCCTTGACGGGGACGACAACCAGAAACCGGGAGTAATGATCCACGATGGTTAACGCGTAGACGTAGCCACTTCTGCTTGGGGTCAGTTTTACATGATCCAAGGCTACCAGTTCCAACGGTTGCCGGGTGACGATGGACTGCAGGGGAGTCTTCTGGCTGGCACGGTCCTTCCTTCTCAGGTTGCACGGGCCACAGTCTCTGCACCACTTCTCAATGGTTCCCCTCATGCCTACCCAGTGGAACCGCTCGCGCAGCAGGAACTCCAGCTTCTTCCACCCGAAGTGCCCAGCTCCGTCGTGGTATGCCTCCATCACCATGGCTGCGTCCCTTCGTGGCACCACTACTTGCCAGAGTAATTCATGCGTCCGGGAGTTAACCATTCTGCGGCACAACTTCCCTTTGTAAAGGAACAGTCGACTCTTCTCTGCCCATAGTTGTTTGGCTTCCTCCGGAGCGTCTGGTTCAAGGCGAGCCTCCGGCCGAGTCAGCATCTCCTTCACCAGTCGGACGGCAGGGTCGCTGTCTTGCGTTTCCGCCCAGTTGTAGTGGGGTAAGGGGTTCAACGTAGCAGTCTGCTTACTCCTTACCTGGTGGGAATACTGAATAGTCCCATGACGGTGGAACGCAGGGAGTTCAACTTCTTCCAGTCCCTCCGGATCTTCTCCTCCGTCCGGCAGGTTGGGCATCCTGGACAGGGCGTCCGCGTTGGTATTGGAGCGTCCTGCCCGGTATTTGATTGTGAACTCGTAGTTGGACAGACGGGCCATCCACCTCTGCTCCAGGGCACCGAGTCTTGCCGTGTCCAGGTGTGTCAACGGGTTGTTATCCGTGTACACGGTGAACCGGGAAGAAGCGAGGTAATGCTTAAAGCGCTCGGTGACTGCCCATACTACGGCCAGGAACTCCAGCTTAAATGAGCTGTAATTCTCGGGGTTCCTTTCGGTGGGTCGCAGTTTTCGGCTGGCGTAGGCGATTACTCGTTCCTTCCCCTGCTGGATCTGGGACAGTACGGCTCCTAGCCCGATGTTACTGGCGTCGGTGTAGAGGATAAAGGGCTGGCTATAATCCGGGTACGCCAGGATTTCGTCCCCCGTGAGGGCCATCTTCAGCTGGCGGAAGGACTCTTCTTCCAGCTCCTCCCATTTGAAGGGCGGCTTCTGGTTCTTGGCCTTCCGGGACTGGCCTATCAGGAGGTCCTGCATAGGTGCTGCCTTCTTGGTGAAACCGGGAATAAACCTTCGGTAGTAGCCTACCAACCCGAGGAACTGCCGCACTTCTTTTACGCTGGAGGGGCTTGGCCATTCCTTAATTGCGGTGATCTTATCAGGGTCGGGAGCCACTCCGTCAGCGCTCACCACGTGTCCCAGGTACTGCACCTTTGGTTTCAGGAGGTGACACTTGGAGGGTTTCACCTTTAGGCCGTAACTCGCCAGAGCTTCGAACACTTCCGCCAGGTGTTTCAGGTGGTCCTCATACGTCTTGGAATATACGATGACATCGTCCAGGTACAACAGGACCGTCTCGAAGTTTCTGTGGCCCAGACAACACTCCATTAGTCGTTGGAAGGTTCCTGGTGCGTTGCAGAGTCCGAACGGCATGCAGGTGAACTCGCTAAGTCCCATCGGGGTGGTGAATGCGGTCTTCTCCCGGTCCGCCTCTGCTACAGGAACCTGCCAGTACCCGCTAGTGAGATCCAAGGTAGAGAAGAAGTTAGCAGATCTTAAAGCAGCCAATGACTCCTCTATCCTTGGTAAGGGGTACGCATCCTTGTGTGTGATATGGTTAATTTTCCGGTAATCTACACACATCCTCATGGTGTTGTCTTTCTTTCGGACTAAGACTAGTGGAGCTGCCCAGGGGCTACAGCTATCCCTGATCACCCCAGCCTCCTTCATGTCTCTAAGCATCCCCTTGGCGTGTTGGTAGTGTGCAGGGGGTACGGGTCGATACCTCTCTTTTATGGGAGGATGGTCTCCCGTGGGGATGTGGTGTTCTACCCCCTTGACTCGCCCGAAGTCTAACGGGTGTTTACTAAACACTCTCTCGTACTCTTGAACCACCCGATAGACTCCCTGTTGCTGATGTGAGGGAGTGGAGTCAGTACCCAAATGTAGTTGCTGACACCAGTCCTCCTTTGTTTTCTTAGAGCCGTTACCTTCCTCCGGGTGAGATGGAGGCAAGGGTTCCACAGATTGCATAGCATTTTGGTTAATGGTATATAATTTGGCTAGCGTGGCATACCGGGGCAGGTACACTTCCCTCTCCCCGATATTGATTATGCGAACGGGCACTCTCCCATGGCGTACATTGACCACCCCCCGTGCTGTCAAAATGGTGGGCCTACTGTCTGAGTAAACTGGTTCTACCATTGCCTGGTAATCTCTACCTCTCAGACCAATAGCTGCCCGGCACCAAATCATCATTTCACTTTTTGGGGGCATGGCAATAGGAAAAGGGTCACACATTCTTACGCTACCAATCTCACCGCCGGAGAGTTCCACCTGTTGCCGTCGCATCAGTGCCCGGATCTCTTTCTGGAGCACCCGCTGCTCGCCGGAGCTGGCGTTCTTGGCAACCTGCTGTAAAAGGAAAATCACCTCTGCAAGACAATTTTCAATTACATTAGTTCCTAGAGTTATTTTTGGGTGACTCTCATGTTTGTCAATATCTACAATGATCAGTCCCTGTGCTGCCAGTTCGACTCTACCGATTTTGATGGTCACCTCTTTAAATCCGATCTGTGGCACGGGCTGGCCATTGCTGGCGATGATACTCAAGTCGTCGTCAGGGTAGCGGGTAATATCCGAGTCATTCCAGTACTGCTTAAAGAGCACGTACGGGATGGTGGTGACCTGTGACCCGGTGTCCAGTAGGGCACTCATGGGAATGCCATCCAGTACCACAGGCAAGACTGGACGTCCTCCCACATATCTGTCGCGCCAGTTCGATGGGCCTGGTGATCTTTTTCCTGGGGGTTGGCCCTCTACCCCAGGTTGTGCCCGTTTAAAGAACAGTACCTTGCCATATGTCCAGGTTGATTGCAGCGGCGGCAGATGGGTCGTCCGTCCTCGCTGTATCGGTCACTGGGTCTTCCTCTGGCCGGTGGGGTCCTCCTTGGTCGACGCCACGGGATGTCCTCCGGTCCGGATGCCAGCTGGATCTTCCCTGGGGTGGAAGCCTGTAAAGACTGCACAGTTCGGGTTAGCGCAGCAACGCTCTTAGCTAGCTCTTGGACCTGATGGTGTAGGTCTGGAGCCGGGTCATTGTCCAAAGCCTGCGCATCAGCTCCCACAGGCCCTGCCGACAAGGGCGCCGCCTCCTGGTGGTAAGTGATAGCAGGGCGCTTGTGGGTCACAACGCCACCCGGTGCCGGTTCTCGGAGCACCCGGATGGCTCTGTCCTTGAACTGTGCAAAGCCCAGATGGGGATCCTGTAAGGCCATTGCCCGCAACTGGGTTCGGTGGGTATTACAATACAGTCCCTCTATAAACTGTTCGGTCAACAGCCTGTCCTCGTTTCCCACTCCATCAGGGTCGGTCTGCTTAATGGCCCTCAGGGCCTCTTGTAGGTTTAGTGCATAGTCCCTTACACTCTCATGCGCTCGCTGCTTGCACCCGTAGAATCTAAGCTTAATCTCGGCTGAGGTGCGGGTATCAAAGGTGTCCTTCAGCCGGGTTAGTATCCCTGCGACAGTCTTCCTCCCAGGTGGCCAGGATTTTACTTCCCTTTTGGCTGCCCCGGTTAGTTGGGCCACCAGGATGCTCACTTTTTGCTCTTCTGTGAGGGGGTACACCTGGAAGAGGCTATCCAGCTTTTCTCTAAAGTCATGCAGGGTATGTGACTCCCCTGAGTACTGGGGTAGCCAAGCTGCTCCCGGGATATAGGGCATGGTGAAGGGCATAACTGCAGCAGCGGTAGCGCTGGCGGGGGTTGAGGCAGTGAAGCTCTCCTCCGTATGCGACATCTTCCTCCCCCCTAGTGGACCGTGGCCTACCTTGCGATGATCCTCTTCCGTAGGCCGCGGCTCCGCAGTGGATCGTCAGGGTTGAGGACCTTCCGTCGCGCTCCTGTGACGTCGGCGTCTGCTGGGCTCCTTCCAGGACCTTACGCAACGTCCGGACGTGAGGCGGGGCTTCAGTTCTCGCGCGCTTTCGGAGTCCACGCCCCTCTTCTTCCCGCGCGGCGTCCTCAAGATGGCGTCCAATGGCGGGAAAACTCCACGGATGGCGGGAAGAAGGCAGAAGATGGCGCCGGATGGCGGGAAACTTCACCGATGGCGGGAAGAAGGCTGAAGATGGCGCCGGATGGCGGGAATCTTCACCACAGGTAAGTTTGAAAAGTCTCTTTTTCAGGCACGCAGTACCCGGTGGTTGCGGGCACGAAATCCTGCCGACTACGCCAAAGTTGACGCGCCCCTGGGCCTGTGTCGCGCTGCGTTGCGCACGCGGGAGCTTACCCGGAGCCGGATCTCTTGAGGGTTGTAGTCTCGTGGCGGTGACCCGGTCCGTGCCCAGGGAGTCAAACTGAGCGGCGATGTAACAGCGGTAGATGTAGGACGACTACGCCACCCGTTGAATGCAGCTATGGAGCTGCCGCTGCAGGACAGTCCGCTGAGGCCGGTGGATGGATGGTGCAGCGTAGATGGTATAACCCCCAACGGGAGGGGTATGGCCTCAGGGCAGCAGATGGATGATGGGGGTAGCAGGAACCACTCAGAGACGGTGCGGTGTAATTCAGGGTCTTTACTGGTAACAACGATAGACCCTCCCGGAGTACTTGCTAGTGAACGGGGCCTGGTCAGTCCTTGAGCAGATGGGATCTCCCCTGGCCAGGCGGAGTTGTAGGCCTCCCAAACTGACTGCACTCTTCTGGCTACCTTGCTAGAAGCGGATATAAGTAGCCCACGTCCCTGAGTGTACCGTGTGGTGCTCACCCGTATGGCCGGTGACTCGGGGCCTTCTAATGGCTTCCGCTCCACGATGGCGGTGCTGGTCCCACGCGTGTGACCGTGCCTTCGGGTTTCTGGGCCTGAGGACCTGAAATCCCCTGCCGGTCGGCTTCTGCTGCTGGGTAAGAGTTAGTCCCCACAGCCTCGGACGCCGGGTCCGGTAAGAAAGCTTCTCAGTCAGGGCGAGCTCTGCAGCTGCCAGCCCCTGACTTGTAGTAGTATTGCTCCCACTGAGCTTCTGCTGTTTCTTCCTGTGACTGTTTCTTGTCTCTACTCTCCTTGACTACTCACCCTGCTTCAGCCCCGGGTTTATATAGGGGAAGTTCTTCCCCTCCCAAGACTGAGCAGGAGGTGTGGCATGCACAGGATCCCTGACCAAAGGACCTCCCACCTGCTCTCAGACATAATATCTCTATCACTGTGGCAACCAGACCCCTGGGGTGTCACATATACATGGAATGGGAGGGGGAGGGAAAGAGCATATATACATGGAATGGGAAGGAGGAGGGAAAGAGCATATATACATGGAATGGGAGGGGGGAGGGAAAGAGCATATATACATGGAATGGGAGGGAGGAGGGAAAGAGCATATATACATGGAATGGGAGGGAGGAGGGAAAGAGCATATATACATGGAATGGGAGGGGGAGGGAAAGAGCATATATACAAGGAATGGGAGGGGGGAGGGAAAGAGCATATATACATGGAATGGGAGGGGGGAGGGAAAGAGCATATATACATGGAATGAGAGGAGGAGGGAAAGAGCATATATACATGGAATGGGAGGGGGGAGGGAAAGAGCATATATACATGGAATGGGAGGGGGAGGGAAAGAGCATATATACATGGAATGGGAGGGGGGAAGGGAAAGAGCATATATACATGGAATGGGAGGGGGAGGGAAAGAGCATATATACAAGGAATGGGAGGGGAGGGAAAGAGCATATATACATGGAATGGGAGGGGGGAGGGAAAGAGCATATATACAAGGAATGGGAGGGGAGGGAAAGAGCATATATACATGGAATGGGAGGGGAGGGAAAGAGCATATATACATGGAATGGGAGGGGGGAGGGAAAGAGCATATATACATGGAATGGGAGGGGGAGGGAAAGAGCATATATACATGGAATGGGAGGGAGGAGGGAAAGAGCATATATACATGGAATGGGAGGGGGGAGGGAAAGAGCATATATACATGGAATGGGAGGGGGGAGGGAAAGAGCATATATACAAGGAATGGGAGGGGAGGGAAAGAGCATATATACATGGAATGGGAGGGGGGAGGGAAAGAGCATATATACAAGGAATTGGAGGGGAGGGAAAGAGCATTTATACATGGAATGGGAGGGGGGAGGGATAGAGCATATATACATGGAATGGGAGGGGGAGGGAAAGAGGATATATACATGGAATGGGAGGGAGGAGGGAAAGAGCATATATACATGGAATGGGAGGGGGGAGGGAAAGAGCATATATACATGGAATGGGAGGGGGGAGGGAAAGAGCATATATACATGGAATGAGAGGAGGAGGGAAAGAGCATATATACATGGAATGGGAGGGGGGAAGGAAAGAGCATATATATGTAGCACCCTGAGGACTCGGCTGCTACAGGGGTATTGCACCTCAAACCAGAGGTGTGGTATTCCACTCCCGGGTAAGGATGGAGTGTGGGACTGAGCTCAGTAGGCTGCATGCACTACATACATCCCATTTCCGGGGAACAGAACTACGGTACTCCCACCAAGTAGATGTGCAGGTACGACAGCGTCTGTCCCTGGCTGGAGTGGGAGGGGGGGTGGAACATCCCAGTAGTGTAGGGGCAGATAGGGGAGGGGCTCTGGGCATAGAGATAGGAGCCCATTGGGTGCTGGTCACCTGGGCTCACACATAGAGGGAGTATATATGGTGGGCACCATCTTAGGACAGGGTCGAGTTCAGTCTGAGGAGAAGCAGAGCAGAGGAGCTCAGCCAGGAGGGCTGACAGGGAGCTGTGGCTCCGGCTGGGCCCAGCTCCAGGGCCAGGCTTGTAGTGGAGAGGAAGAAGGAAGGCCCAGAGACGCAGAAAAGAGGGAACCCTAAGATCCCAGAAGCAAACCAAAAAGGGTGAAGGGTTGGCAGAAGAGGGCACCGGATCCCAAGCTGGCGGAGGCAAAAGTAACCCTTAACCAGGAACCGGAGGTCGTGGGCAAGCTTTGCCACGACCCTCACCACATCCACCAGGAAGGTACACCAAGAGTAGGGTCAGGAAAGCCAGAGAAGGTTTTACCATAGAAGGCCCAAGGGAACCGGACAAAGGTGGATCCCTGGTGGGGACGGCCAGGAGAAAGAGAGAGAGAGGGAAGCTCAGGACCACGCTCCGGAACTGCCTGGGGGTTGGCCGAGTCCAGCACCTGGTGGATGCAGCACGGCTCGGGTGGTCACTCAAGGCCAGAGTGACTGAAGGAACACCTGTGAGTAAAAACCCTGAAACTGCATCTCACGTCTCTGACTCTCCTTTCTGCACTATCACTACCCCCATCATCCACACCAGCTGCCCTGAGGCCATACCCCTCCCGTTGGGGGTTATACCACCATCGCTGCACCCATACTACCGGCCTCAGCGGACTGTTCTGCAGCGGCGGCCTTGTACCGCAAATCAATGGGTGGCGTAGTCGACACAGAAACAACATCTACCAAGACTGCCACACACTTAGTTTGACCACTCTGGGCACGGACCGGGTCACCGCCACAAGGACTACTACCCCTATCTAGATCCGGCTCCGGGTATCCCTTGAACATGGCCCAGGGGGCGCGTCATATACATGGAATGGGAGGGGGGAGGGATAGAGCATATATACATGGAATGGGAGGGGGAGGGATAGAGCATATATACATGGAATAGGAGGGGAGGGAAAGAGAATATATACATGGAATGGGAGGGGGGAGGGAAAGAGCATATGTACATGGAATAGGAGGGGAGGGAAAGAGCATATATACAAGGAAAGGGAGGGGGAGGGAAAGAGGATATATACATGGAATGGGAGGGGGAGGGAAAGAGCATATATACATGGAATGGGAGGGGAGGGAAAGAGCATATATACATGGAATGGGAGGGGGAGGGAAAGAGCATATATACATGGAATGGGAGGGGGGAGGGAAAGAGCATATATACATGGAATGGGAGGGGGAGGGAAAGAGCATATATACATGGAATGGGAGGGGGAGGGAAAGAGCATATATACATGGAATGGGAGGGGGAGGGAAAGAGCATATATACATGGAATGGGAGGGGGAGGGAAAGAGCATATATACATGGAATGGGAGGGGGGAGGGATAGAGCATATATACATGGAATGGGAAGGGGGAGGGATAGAGCATTTATACATGGAATGGGAAGGGGGAGGGATAGAGCATTTATACATGGAATGGGAGGGGGAGGGAAAGAGCATATATACATGGAATGGGAGGGGGGAAGGAAAGAGCATATATACATGGAATGGGGGGAAAGAGCATATATACATGGAATGGGAGGGGGGAGGGATAGAGCATATATACATGGAATGGGAGGGGGAGGGAAAGAGCATATATATGACGCGCCCCCTGGGCCATGTTGTTAGGGATACCCGGAGCCGGATCAGATGGGGGTTGTAGTCTCCGAGTGGCTGTGACCTGGTCCGTGCCCAGGGTGTCAAACTCAGTGTGCGTCAGTCCTTGCAGATGTTCTTAGTGTCGACTACGCCACCCGTTGATTTGCGGTCAAAAGGCCGCCGCTGCAGGATGGTCCGCTGAGGCTGGTGGTGTGTGTGCAGCTGTGGTAGTATAACCCCCAACGGGAGGGGTATAGCCTCAGGGGGTCAGACGTGGAGGATGGTGGTTGTGAAGGTGCAGCAAGGAGACTCAGAGTCAGGAGATGCAGTTCAGGGCTTTTACTTACTGGTGTTCTTTTGGTCACTCTGGCCTTGAGTGACCACCCGAGCCGTGCTGCGTCCACCAGGTCCTGGACTCGGCCAACACCCAGGCAATTCCGGAGCGTGGTCCTGAGCTCCTTTCTGACTCTCCCTTCCTCTGGCCGTTCCCACCAGGGATCCACTTTTGGCCGGCTCCCTCGGGTCTCTTGTTGGTCAAGCCTCCTCTGGGCTCCCTGACCCTATGCTCGGTGTGCCTTTCTAGTGGATTTGGTGAGGGTCGTGGCAGATCCTGCCCACGACCTCCGGTTCCTGGCTAAGGTGTGCTTTGGCCTCTGCCAGCTTGGGTTCCGGTACCCTGGTCCGCCAACCATTCACCCTTCTGTCCTTATTCTGGGATCTTGGGGTTCCTTCTTGTTTCCTCTCTGGGTCCTTCTGACTCCTCTCTCTCTCTCTCAGCAGACTCTGTTCTGGAGCTGGGCCCAGCCGGAGCCACAGCTCCCTGTCAGCCCTCCTGGCTGAGCTCCTCTGCTCTGCTCCTCAGGCTAAAGACTCTCACTGACTGACCCTGTTCTAAGATGGTGCCCACCTTATATACGCCCTCTATGTGTGAGCTCAGGTGACCAGCACCCAATGAGCTCCTATCTTTACCCAGACTACTCCCCCTATCTGCCCCTACACTACTGGGATGTTCCACCCCCCTCCCACTCCAGCCAGGGACAGACGCTGTCGTACCTGCACATATACTTGGTGGGAGTACCGTAGTTCTGTCCCCCGGAAATGGGATGTATGTAGTGCATGCAGCCTACTAGCTCAGTTCCACACTCCATCCTTACCCGGGAGTGGAATACCACACCTCTGGCTTGAGGTGTAATACCCCTGTAGCAGCCGAGTCCTCAGGGTGCTACATATACATGGAATGGGAGGGGGGAGGGATAGAGCATATATACATGGAATGGGAGGGGGAGGGAAAGAGCATATATACATGGAATGGGAGGGGAGGGAAAGAGCATATATACATGGAATGGCAGGGGGGAGGGATAGAGCATATATACATGGAATAGGAGGGGAGGGAAAGAGCATATATACATGGAATGGGAGGGGGGAGGGAAAGAGCATATATACATGGAATGGGAGGGGGGAGGGAAAGAGCATATATACATGGAATGGGAGGGGGAGGGAAAGAGCATATATACATGGAATGGGAGGGGGGAAGGAAAGAGCATATATACATGGAATGGGGGGAAAGAGCATATATACATGGAATGGGAGGGGGGAGGGAAAGAGCATATATACATGGAATGGGAGGGGGGAGGGAAAGAGCATATATACAGTACAGACCAAAAGTCTGGACACACCTTCTCATTAAAAGATTTTTCTGTATTTTCATGACTATGAAAATTGTACATTCACACTGAAGGCATCAAAACTATGAATTAACACATGTGGAATTATAAACTTAACAAAAAAGTGTGAAACAACTGAAAATATGTCTTATATTCTAGGTTCTTCAAAGTAGCCACCTTTTGCTTTGATGACTGCTTTGCACACTCTTGGCATTCTCTTGATGAGCTTCAAGAGGTAGTCACCGGAAATGGTTTTCACTTCACAGGTGTGCCCTGTCAGGTTTAATAAGTGGGATTTCTTGCCTTATAAATGGGGTTGGGATCATCAGTTGTGTTGTGCAGAAGTCTGGTGGATACACAGCTGATAGTTCTACTGAATAGACTGTTAGAATTTGTATTTTGGAAAGAAAAAAGCAGCTAAGTAAAGAAAAACAAGTGGCCATCATTACTTTAAGAAATGAAGGTCAGGCAGTCTGAAAAATTGGGAAAACTTTGAAAGTGTCCCCAAGTGCAGTTGCAAAAACCATCAAGCGCTACAAAGAAACTGGCTCACATGAGGACCGCCCCAGGAAAGGAAGACCAAGAGTCACCTCTACTTCTGAGGATAAGTTTATCCGAGTCACCAGCCTCAGAAATCGCAGGTTGACAGCAGCTCAGATTAGAGACCAGGTCAATGCCACACAGAGTTCTAGCAGCAGACACATCTCTACAACAACTGTTAAGAGGAGACTTTGTGCAGCAGGCCTTCATGGTAAAATAGCTGCTAGGAAACCACTGCTAAGGACAGGCAACAAGCAGAAGAGACTTGTTTGAGCTAAAGAACACAAGGAATGGACATTAGACCAGTGGAAATCTGTGCTTTGGTCTGAGAGTCCAAATTTGAGATCTTTGGTTCCAACCACCGTGTCTTTGTGCGATGCAGAAAAGGTGAACGGATGGACTCTACATGCCTGGTCCCCACCGTGAAGCATGGAGGAGGAGGTGTGATGGTGTGGGGCTGCTTTGCTGGTTACACTGTTGGGGATTTATTCAAAATTGAAGGCATACTGAACCACCATGGCTACCACAGCGTCTTGCAGCGGCATGCTATTCCAACCGGTTTGCGTTTAGTTGGACCATCATTTATTTTTTAACAGGACAATCATGGGCGGACCTATCGCCCGTGCAGCCGGTTCATTGAACGGGGGCCCCCGAGGGAGAGGGGGCCCCTCCAGCCTCCAGCAGGGCCGCCATCAGAGCATGACTGCCCTGACACCAACAAGGGGCCCAGCCAGTCGGGGCCCCCTCGGGGCCCCCCTCTTGTGCGTCTCCTCATGGGGCCCCCCCCGCCATCACATGACCGGAAATGTCCCTGTGCTCAGCATGGGCCCCCGGCCCCATGCTGAGCACAGGGACATCTCCGGTCATGTGACGGCGCCGGCACAATACTTACCCCTCCCCGTGCCTCCGCAGCGTCTTACGCGTCCTCTGACTGTGATGTCTCAGGTCAGAGGGCGCGGTGATGTCTTTACACCGCGCGCGCTCTCTCCTGACCTGTCACAGTGCAGAGCGGGAAGACGCGGGCAACGCTGGAGTCCGGAGCAGCGCCAGCAGCAGGTAAGAAGTGAGGTGAGTATTGTTTTTTTTATTTTTTTCATGTATGGGGGCATGGGGCATTATATGGTGGGGAGAGAGAGGGTGTGACATCCTGCATGGGGCATTATATGGGGGGGTGATATCCTGCATGGAGCATTATATGGAGGGAGAGGTGACATCCTGCATGGGGCATTATATGGGGGGTAGAGGTGACATCCTGCATGGGGTATTATATGGGGGAGGTGACATCCTGCATGGGGCATTATATGGGGGGGTGACATCCTGCATGGGGCATTATATGGGGGGGTGATATCCTGCATGGGGCATTATATGGGGGATGACATCCTGTATGGGGCATTATATGGGGGGAGAGGTGACATCCTGCATGGGGCATTATATGGGGGGTAGAGGTGACATCCTGCATGGGGCATTATATGGGGGTAGAGGTGACATCCTGCATGGAGCATTATATGGGGGGTAGAGGTGACATCCTTCATGGGGTATTATATGGGGGGTAGAGGTGACATCCTGCATGGGGCATTATATGGGGGGGTGACATCCTGCATGGGGCATTTTATGGGGGGTAGAGGTGACATCCTGCATAGGGCATTAAAAGGGGGGTGTCATCGTATATGAAGCATTATAAGGGGGGAACAGCCTGCATGAAGCGTTACATGGGGGCCAATATTCTGTATGGAGTGTTATATGGGGGTCAGTATTCTGTATGGAGCGTTATATGGGGGACAGTATCCTGTACGGAGCGTTATATGGGGACCAGTATCCTGTATGGAGCATTATATGGGGACCAGTATCCTGTATGGAGCATTATAAGGGGGTCAGTATCCTGTATGGAGCATTATATGGGGCCCATAATACTGTATGGAGGACTATACTGTCCGGTCTGCACTGTGCGCTGTGAGGATTCGCCGGCTTCTGAGCTATTGTAGAATTTACAATAGATATCGCTCATGTAATGTAGTAAGTGAAATCCTTGGCCTTGTACTATACATATATATTTATCTGTGGTATCTGAGCATCATGAATCATGGTATGTGTTAAAGGGGCCACTGAAACTCTGTCGCCCAGGGCCCACAAAAATCTGGAGCCGGCCCTGGGGGTAAGTATAACAAGTTTTATTTTTTTTAAATACAATTAATTAACTAGGAGTGGGGGGAATCAGAGATGCACGAGGGGATGAGAGATGCACGGGGAGGGGGGGGGGCCGTCATGCCCCCTATGAAGGGCAGGGGGGGGCCCCCAAAAAGTTCTTGCACAGGGGCCCACTACAGTCTGTGTCCGCCCCTGGGTGGAGTCACTGTGTACATTCATTACATTACTGATCCTGAGTTACATCCTGTATTACACTCCAGAGCTGCACTCACTATTCTGCTGGTGCAGTCACTGTGTACATACATTACATTACTGATCCTGAGTTACATCCTGTATTATAATCCAGAGCTGCACTCACTATTCTGCTGGTGTAGTCACTGTGTACATACATTACATTACTGATCCTGTACTGATCCTGAGTTACATCCTGTATTATACTCCAGAGCTGAACTCACTATTGTGCTGGTGCAGTCACTGTGTACATACATTACATTACTGTTCCTGTACTGATCATGAGTTACATCCTGTATTATACTCCAGAGCTGCACTCACTTTTCTGCTGGTGCTGTCACTGTGTACATATATTACATTACTGATCCTGTACTGATCCTTAGTTACATCCTGTATTATACTCCAGAGCTGAACTCACTATTGTGCTGGTGCAGTCACTGTGTACATAAATTACATTACTGATCCTCTACTCATCCTCAGTTAATTCCTTTATTATACTCCAGAGATGCACTCACTATTCTGCTGGTGGAGTCACTGTGTACATACATTACATTACTGATCCTGAGTTCCATCCTGTATTATACTCCAGAGCTGCACTCACTATTCTGCTAGTGCAGTCACTGTGTACATACATTACATTACTGATCCTGAGTTCCATCCTGTATTATACTCCAGAGCTGCACTCACTATTCTGCTGGTGCAGTCACTGTGCACATACATTACATTACTGATCCGGTTCTGATCCTGAGTTACATCCTGTATTATACTCCAGAGCTGAACTCACTATTCTGCTGGTGCAGTCACTGTGTACATACATTACATTACTGATCCTGTACTGATCCTGAGTTACATCCTGTATTATACTCCAGAGCTGCACTCACTATTCTGCTGGTGCAGCCACTGTGTACATATATTACATTACTGATCCTGTACTGATCCTGAGTTACATCCTGTATTATACTCCAGAGCTGCACTCACTATTCTGCTGGTGCAGTCACTGTGTACATACATTACATTACTGATCCTGTACTGATCCTGAGTTACATCCTGTATTATACTCCAGAACTGCACTCACTATTCTGCTAGTGCAGTCGCTGTGTACATACATTACATTACTGATCCTGAGTTCCATCCTGTATTATACTCCAGAGCTGCACTCACTATTCTGCTGGTGCAGTCACTGTGCACATACATTACATTACTGATCCGGTTCTGATCCTGAGTTACATCCTGTATTATACTCCAGAGCTGCACTCACTATTCTGCTTGTGCAGTCTCTGTGTACATACATTACATTACTGATCCTCTACTGATCCTGAGTTACATCCTGTATTATACTCCAGAGCTGCACTCACTATTCTACTGGTGCACCAATGTGTACATATATTACATTACTGATCCTGTACTGATCCTGAGTTACATCCCTTATTATACCCCAGAGCTGCACTCACTATTCTGCTAGTGCAGTCACTGTGTACATACATTACATTACTGATCCTGAGTTCCATCCTGTATTATACTCCAGAGCTGCACTCACTATTCTGCTGGTGCAGTCACTGTGTACATACATTACATTACTGATCCTGTACTGATCCTTAGTTACATCCTATATTATACTCCAAAGCTGCACTCACTATTCTGCTGGTGCAGTCACTGTGGCATACATTACATTACTGATCCTGAGTTACATCCTGTATTATAATCCTGAGCTGTACTCACTATTCTGCTGGTGCAGTCACTGTGTACATATATTACATTACTAATCTTGTACTTATCCTGACTTGCATCCTGTATTATACTCCAGAGCTGCACTCACTATTCTGCTTGTGCAGTCACTGTGCACATACATTACATTACTGATCCTCTACTGATCCTCAGTTACACCCTGTATTATACTCCAGAGCTGCACTCACTATTCTGCTGGTGGAGTCACTGTGTACATACATTACATTACTGATCCTGCACTGATCCTGAGTTATATACTGTATTATACTCCAGAGCTGCTCTCACTATTCTGCTGGTGCAGTCACTGTGTACATACATTACATTACTGATCCTGAGTTACATCCTGTATTATACTCCAGAGCTGTACTCACTATTCTGCTGGTGCAGTCACTGTGTACATACATTACATTACTCATCCTGAGTTACATCTTGTATTATAATCCAGAGCTGCACTCACTATTCTGCTGGTGCAGTCACTGTGTACATACATTACATTATTGATCCTGTACTGATCCTGAGTTACATCCTGTATTATACTCCAGAGCAGCACTCACTATTCTGCTGGTTCAGTCACTGTGTACATACATTACATTACTGATCCTGAGTTACATCTTGTATTATAATCCAGAGTTGCACTCTCTATTCTGCTGGTGCAGTCACTGTGCACATACATTACATTACTGATCCTGTACTGATCCTGACTTACATACTGTATTATACTCCAGAGCTGCACTCACTATTCTGCTGGTGCAGTCACTGTGCACATACATTACATTACTGATCCTCTACTCATCCTCAGTTACTTCCTTTATTATACTCCAGAGCTGCACTCACTATTCTGCTCGTGGGGTCACTGTGTACATACATAATATTACTGATCCTGAGTTACATCCTCTATTATAATCCAGAGCTGCACACACTATTCTGCTGGTGCAGTCACTGTGTACATACATTACATTACTGATCCTGAGATACATCCTGTATTATACTCCAGAGCTGCACTCACTATTCTGCTGGTGCAGTCACTGTGTACATACATTACTGATCCTGAGTTCCATCCTGTATTATACTCGAGAGCTGAACTCACTATTCTGCTGGTGCAGTCACTGTGTACATACATTACATTACTGATCCTGAGTTCCATCCTGTATTATACTCCAGAGCTGTACTCACTATTCTGCTGGTGCAGTCACTGTGTACATACATTACATTACTGATCCTGAGTTACATCCTGTTTTATAATCCAGAGCTGCACTCACAATTCTGCTTGTGCAGTCACTGTGTACATATATTACATTACTGATCCTGTACTGATCCTGACTTACATCCTGTATTATACTCCAGAGCTGCACTCACTATTCTGCTGGTGCAGTCACTGTGCACATACATTACATTACTGACCCTCTACTGATCCTCAGATACATCCTGTATTATACTTCAGAGCTGCACTCACTATTCTGCTGGTGGATTCACTGTGTACATACATTACATTACTGATCCTGCACTGATCCTGAGTTATATCCTGTATTATACTCCAGAGCTGCACTCACTATTCTGCTGGTGCAGTCACTGTGCACATACATTACATTACTGATCCGGTTCTGTTCCTGAGTTCCATCCTGTATTATACTCCAGAGCTGCACTCACTATTCTGCTGGTGCAGCCACTGTGTACATATATTACATTACTGATCCTGTACTGATCCTGAGTTACATCCTGTATTATACTCCAGAGCTGCACTCACTATTCTGCTAGTGCAGTCACTGTGTACATACATTACATTACTGATCCTGAGTTCCATCCTGTATTATACTCCAGAGCTGCACTCACTATTCTGCTAGTGCAGTCACTGTGTACATACATTACATTACTGATCCTGAGTTCCATCCTGTATTATACTCCAGAGCTGCACTCACTATTCTGCTAGTGCAGTCACTGTGCACATACATTACATTACTGATCCGGTTCTGATCCTGAGTTACATCCTGTATTATATTCCAGAGCTGCACTCACTATTCTGCTGGTGCAGTCACTGTGTACATACATTACATTACTGATCCTGTACTGATCCTGAGTTACATCATGTATTATACTCCAGAGCTGCACTCACTATTCTGCTGGTGCAGCCACTGTGTACATATATTACATTACTGATCCTGTACTGATCCTGAGTTACATCCCTTATTATACCCCAGAGCTGCACTCACTATTCTGCTAGTGCTGTCACTGTGCACATACATTACACTACTGATCCTGAGTTCCATCCTGTATTATACTCCAGAGCTGCACTCACTATTCTGCTGCTGCAGTCACTGTGTACATACATTACGTTACTCATCCTGAGTTACATCTTGTATTATAATCCAGAGCTGCACTCACTATTCTGCTGGTGCAGTCACTGTGTACATACATTACATTACTGATCCTGAGTTACATCTTGTATTATAATCCAGAGCTGCACTCTATTCTGCTGGTGCAGTCACTGTGCACATACATTACATTACTGATCCTGTACTGATCCTGACTTACATACTGTATTATACTCCAGAGCTGCACTCACTATTCTGCTGGTGGAGTCACTGTGTACATACATTACATTACTGATCCTGAGATACATCCTGAATTATACTCGAGAGCTGCACTCACTATTCTGCTGGTGCAGGCACTGTGTACATACATTACTGATCCTGAGTTACATCCTGTATTATACTCGAGAGCTGAACTCACTATTCTGCTGGTGCAGTCACTGTGTACATACATTACATTACTGATCCTGAGTTCCATCCTGTGTTATACTCCAGAGCTGTACTCACTATTCTGCTGGTGCAGTCACTGTGTACATACAATTACATTACTGATCCTGTACTGATCCTGAGTTACATCCTGTATTATACTCCAGAGCTGCACTCACTATTCTGCTTGTGCAGTCACTGTGTACATATATTACATTACTGATCCTGTACTGATCCTGACTTACATCCTGTATTATACTCCAGAGCTGCACTCACTATTCTGCTGGTGCAGTCACTGTGCACATACTTTACATTACTGATCCTCTACTGATCCTCAGATACATCCTGTATTATACTTCAGAGCTGCACTCACTATTCTGCTGGTGGAGTCACTGTGTACATACATTACATTACTGATCCTGCACTGATCCTGAGTTATATCCTGTATTATACTCCAGAGCTGCACTCACTATTCTGCTGGTGCAGTCACTGTGCACATGCATTACATTACTGATCCGTTTCTGATCCTGAGTTACATCCTGTATTATACTCCAGAGCTGCACTCACTATTCTGCTGGTGCAGTCACTGTGTACATACATTACATTACTGATCCTGTACTGATCCTGAGTTACATCCTGTATTATACTCCAGAGCTGCACTCACTGTTCTGCTGGTGCAGCCACTGTGTACATATATTACATTATTGATCCTGTACTGATCCTGAGTTACATCCTGTATTATACTCCAGAGCTGCACTCACTATTCTGCTAGTGCAGTCACTGTGCACATACATTACATTACTGATCCTGAGTTCCATCCTGTTTTATACTCCAGAGCTGCACTCACTATTCTGCTAGTGCAGTCACTGTGAACATACATTACATTACTGATCCTGAGTTCCATCCTGTATTATACTCCAGAGCTGCACTCACTATTCTGCTGGTGCAGTCACTGTGCACATACATTACATTACTGATCCGGTTCTGATCCTGAGTTACATCCTGTATTATACTCCAGAGCTGCACTCACTATTCTGCTGGTGCAGTCACTGTGTACATACATTACATTACTGATCCTGTACTGATCCTGAGTTACATCATGTATTATACTCCAGAGCTGCACTCACTATTCTGTTGGTGCAGCCACTGTGTACATATATTACATTACTGATCCTGTACTGATCCTGAGTTGCATCCCTTATTATACCCCAGAGCTGCACTCACTATTCTGCTAGTGCAGTCACTGTGTACATACATTATACTACTGATCCTGAGTTCCATCCTGTATTATACTCCAGAGCTGCACTCACTATTCTGCTGGTGCAGTCACTGTGTACATACATTACATTACTGATCCTGAGTTACATCCTATATTATACTCCAGAGCTGCACTCACTATTCTGCTGGTGCAGTCACTGTGTACATACATTACATTTCTGATCCTGAGTTACATCCTGTATTATAATCTTGAGCTGTACTCACTATTCTGCTGGTGCAGTCACTGTGTACATATATTACATTACTGATCTTTTACTGATCCTGACTTGCATCATGTATTATACTCCAGAGCTGCACTCACTATTCTGCTTGTTCAGTCACTGTGCACATACATTACATTACTGATCCTCAGTTATATCCTGTATTATACTCCAGAGCTGCACTCACTATTCTGCTAGTGCATTCTCTGTGTACATACATTACATTACTGATCCTGAGTTATATACTGTATTATACTCCAGAGCTGCTCTCACTATTCTGCTGGTGCAGTCACTGTGCAGATACATTACATTAATGATCCTGAACTGATCCTGAGTTACATCCTGTATTATACTCCAGAGCTGCACTCACTATTCTGCTGGTGCAGTCACTGTGTACATACATTACATTACTAATCCTGTGCTGATCCTGAGTTACATCCTGTATTATACTCCAGAGCTGCACTCACTATTCTGCTGGTGCAGTCACTGTGTACATACATTATATTACTGATCCTGTACTGATCCTGAGTTGCATCCTGTATTATACTCCAGAGCTGCACTCACTATTCTGCTGGTGCAGTCACTGTGTACATACATTACATTACTGATTCTGTACTGATCCTGAGTTACATCCTGTATTATACTCCAGAGCTGCACTCACTATTCTGCTGGTGCAGTCACTGTGTACATACATTACATTATTGATCCTGTACTGATCCTGAGTTACATCCTGTATTATACTCCAGAGCAGCACTCACTATTCTGCTGGTTCAGTCACTGTGTACATACATTACATTACTAATCCTGAGTTACATCTTGTATTATAATCCAGAGCTGCACTCTCTATTCTGCTGGTGCAGTCACTGTGCACATACATTACATTACTGATCCTGTACTGATCCTGACTTACATACTGTATTATACTCCAGAGCTGCACTCACTATTCTGCTGGTGCAGTCACTGTGCACATACATTACATTACTGATCCTCTACTCATCCTCAGTTACTTCCTTTATTATACTCCAGAGCTGCACTCACTATTCTGCTCGTGGGGTCACTGTGTACATACATAATATTACTGATCCTGAGTTACATCCTCTATTATAATCCAGAGCTGCACACACTATTCTGCTGGTGCAGTCACTGTGTACATACATTACATTGCTGATCCTGAGATACATCCTGTATTATACTCCAGAGCTGTACTCACTATTCTGCTGGTGCAGTCACTGTGTACATACATTACATTGCTGATCCTGTACTGATCCTGAGTTACATCCTATATTATACTCCAGAGCTGTACTCACTATTCTGCTGGTGCAGTCACTGTGTACATACATTACATTACTGATCCTGAGTTACATTCTGTATTATACTCCAGAGCTGCACTCACTATTCTGCTGGTGCAGTCACTGTGCACATACATTACATTACTGACCCTCTACTGATCCTCAGATACATCTTGTATTATACTTCAGAGCTGCACTCACTATTCTGCTGGTGGAGTCACTGTGTACATACATTACATTACTGATCCTGCACTGATCCTGAGTTATATCCTGTATTATACTCCAGAGCTGCACTCACTATTCTGCTGGTGCAGTCACTGTGCACATACATTACATTACTGATCCGGTTCTGATCCTGAGTTACATCCTGTATTATACTCCAGAGCTGCACTCACTATTCTGCTGGTGCAGTCACTGTGTACATACATTACATTACTGATCCTGTACTGATCCTGAGTTACATCCTGTATTATACTCCAGAGCTGCAATCACTATTCTGCTGGTGCAGCCACTGTGTACATATATTACATTACTGATCCTGTACTGATCCTGAGTTATATCCTGTATTATACTCCAGAGCTGCACTCACTATTCTGCTAGTGCAGTCGCTGTGTACATACATTACATTACTGATCCTGAGTTCCATCCTGTATTATACTCCAGAGCTGCACTCACTATTCTGCTAGTGCAGTGGCTGTGTACATACATTACATTACTGATCCTGAGTTCCATCCTGTATTATACTCCAGAGCTGCACTCACTATTCTGCTGGTGCAGTCACTGTGCACATACATTACATTACTGATCCGGTTCTGATCCTGAGTTCCATCCTGTATTATACTCCAGAGCTGCACTCACTATTCTGCTGGTGCACCACTGTGTACATATATTACATTACTGATCCTGTACTGATCCTGAGTTACATCACTTATTATACCCCAGAGCTGCACTCACTATTCTGCTAGTGCAGTCACTGTGTACATACATTACATTACTGATCCTGAGTTCCATCCTGTATTATACTCCAGAGCTGCACTCACTATTCTGCTGGTGCAGTCACTGTGTACATACATTACATTAGTGATCCTGTACTGATCCTGAGTTACATCGTATATTATACTCCAGAGCTGCACTCACTATTCTGCTGGTGCAGTCACTGTGTGCATACATTACATTACTGATCCTGAGTTACATCCTGTATTATAATCCTGAGCTGTACTCACTATTCTGCTGGTGCAGTCACTGTGTACATATATTACATTACTAATCTTGTACTTATCCTGACTTGCATCCTGTATTATACTCCAGAGCTGCACTCACTATTCTGCTTGTGCAGTCACTGTGCACGTACATTACATTACTGATCCTCTACTGATCCTCAGTTACATCCTGTATTATACTCCAGAGCTGCACTCACTATTCTGCTGGTGGAGTCACTGTGTACATACATTACATTACTGATCCTGCACTGATCCTGAGTTATATACTGTATTATACTCCATAGCTGCTCTCACTATTCTGCTGGTGCAGTCACTGTGTACATACATTACATTACTGATCCTGAGTTACATCCTGTATTATACTCCAGAGCTGTACTCACTATTTTGCTGGTGCAGTCACTGTGTACATACATTACATTACTCATCCTGAGTTACATCTTGTATTATAATCCAGAGCTGCACTCACTATTCTGCTGGTGCAGTCACTGTGCACATACATTACATTATTGATCCTGTACTGATCCTGAGTTACATCCTGTATTATACTCCAGAGCAGCACTCACTATTCTGCTGGTTCAGTCACTGTGTACATACATTACATTACTGATCCTGAGTTACATCTTGTATTATAATCCAGAGCTGCACTCTCTATTCTGCTGGTGCAGTCACTGTGCACATACATTACATTACTGATCCTGTACTGATCCTGACTTACATACTGTATTATACTCCAGAGCTGCACTCACTATTCCGCTGGTGCAGTCACTGTGCACGTACATTACATTACTGATCCTCTACTCATCCTCAGTTACTTCCTTTATTATACTCCAGAGCTGCACTCACTATTCTGCTCGTGGGGTCACTGTGTACATACATAATATTACTGATCCTGAGTTACATCCTCTATTATAATCCAGAGCTGCACACACTATTCTGCTGGTGCAGTCACTGTGTACATACATTACATTACTGATCCTGAGATACATCCTGTATTATACTCCAGAGCTGCACTCACTATTCTGCTGGTGCAGTCACTGTGTACATACATTACTGATCCTGAGTTACATCCTGTATTATACTCGAGAGCTGAACTCACTATTCTGCTGGTGCAGTCACTGTGTACATACATTACATTACTGATCCTGAGTTCCATCCTGTATTATACTCCAGAGCTGTACTCACTATTCTGCTGGTGCAGTCACTGTGTACATACATTACATTACTGATCCTGTACTGATCCTGAGTTACATCCTATATTATACTCCAGAGCTGCACTCACTATTCTGCTGGTGCAGTCACTGTGTACATACATTACATTACTGATCCTGAGGTACATCCTGTTTTATAATCCAGAGCTGCACTCACTATTCTGCTTGTGCAGTCACTGTGTACATATATTACATTACTGATCCTGTACTGATCCTGACTTACATCCTGTATTATACTCCAGAGCTGCACTCACTATTCTGCTGGTGCAGTCACTGTGCACATACATTACATTACTGACCCTCTACTGATCCTCAGATACATCCTGTATTATACTTCAGAGCTGCACTCACTATTCTGCTGGTGGAGTCACTGTGTACATACATTACATTACTGATCCTGCACTGATCCTGAGTTATATCCTGTATTATACTCCAGAGCTGCACTCACTATTCTGCTGGTGCAGTCACTGTGCACATACAATACATTACTGATCCGGTTCTGTTCCTGAGTTCCATCCTGTATTATACTCCAGAGCTGCACTCACTATTCTGCTGGTGCAGCCACTGTGTACATATATTACATTATTGATCCTGTACTGATCCTGAGTTACATCCTGTATTATACTCCAGAGCTGCACTCACTATTCTGCTAGTGCAGTCACTGTGTACATACATTACATTACTGATCCTGAGTTCCATCCTGTATTATACTCCAGACCTGCACTCACTATTCTGCTGGTGCAGTCACTGTGCACATACATTACATTACTGATCCGGTTCTGATCCTGAGTTACATCCTGTATTATATTCCAGAGCTGCACTCACTATTCTGCTGGTGCAGTCACTGTGTACATACATTACATTACTGATCCTGTACTGATCCTGAGTTACATCATGTATTATACTCCAGAGCTGCACTCACTATTCTGCTGGTGCAGCCACTGTGTACATATATTTCATTACTGATCCTGTACTGATCCTGAGTTACATCCCTTATTATACCCCAGAGCTTCACTCACTATTCTGCTAGTGCTGTCACTGTGCACATACATTACACTACTGATCCTGAGTTCCATCCTGTATTATACTCCAGAGCTGCACTCACTATTCTGCTGCTGCAGTCACTGTGTACATACATTACATTACTCATCCTGAGTTACATCTTGTATTATAATCCAGAGCTGCACTCACTATTCTGCTGGTGCAGTCAATGTGTACATACATTACATTACTGATCCTGAGTTACATCTTGTATTATAATCCAGAGCTGCACTCTCTATTCTGCTGGTGCAGTCACTGTGCACATACATTACATTACTGATCCTGTACTGATCCTGACTTACATACTGTATTATACTCCAGAGCTGCACTCACTATTCTGCTGGTGCAGTCACTGTGCACATACATTACATTACTGATCCTCTACTCATCCTCAGTTACTTCCTTTATTATACTCCAGAGCTGCGCTCACTATTCTGCTCGTGGGGTCACTGTGTACATACATAATATTACTGATCCTGAGTTACATCCTCTATTATAATCCAGAGCTGCTCACACTATTCTGCTGGTGGAGTCACTGTGTACATACATTACATTACTGATCCTGAGATACATCCTGTATAATACTCCAGAGCTGCACTCACTATTCTGCTGGTGCAGTCACTGTGTACATACATTACTGATCCTGAGTTACATCCTGTATTAAACTCGAGAGCTGAACTCACTATTCTGCGTGTGCAGTCACTGTGTACATACATTACATTACTGATCCTGAGTTCCATCCTGTATTATACTCCAGAGCTGTACTCACTATTCTGCTGGTGCAGTCACTGTGTACATACAATTACATTACTGATCCTGTACTGATCCTGAGTTACATCCTGTATTATACTCCAGAGCTGCACTCACTATTCTGCTTGTGCAGTCACTGTGTACATATATTACATTACTGATCCTGTACTGATCCTGACTTACATCCTGTATTATACTCCAGAGCTGCACTCACTATTCTGCTGGTGCAGTCACTGTGCACATACATTACATTACTGACCCTCTACTGATCCTCAGATACATCCTGTATTATACTTCAGAGCTGCACTCACTATTCTGCTGGTGGAGTCACTGTGTACATACATTACATTACTGATCCTGCACTGATCCTGAGTTATATCCTGTATTATACTCCAGAGCTGCACTCACTATTCTGCTGGTGCAGTCACTGTGCACATGCATTACATTACTGATCCGTTTCTGATCCTGAGTTACATCCTGTATTATACTCCAGAGCTGCACTCACTATTCTGCTGGTGCAGTCACTGTGTACATACATTACATTACTGATCCTGTACTGATCCTGAGTTACATCCTGTATTATACTCCAGAGCTGCACTCACTGTTCTGCTGGTGCAGCCACTGTGTACATATATTACATTATTGATCCTGTACTGATCCTGAGTTACATCCTGTATTATACTCCAGAGCTGCACTCACTATTCTGCTAGTGCAGTCACTGTGTACATACATTACATTACTGATCCTGAGTTCCATCCTGTATTATACTCCAGAGCTGCACTCACTATTCTGCTAGTGCAGTCACTGTGAACATACATTACATTACTGATCCTGAGTTCCATCCTGTATTATACTCCAGAGCTGCACTCACTATTCTGCTGGTGCAGTCACTGTGCACATACATTACATTACTGATCCGGTTCTGATCCTGAGTTACATCCTGTATTATACTCCAGAGCTGCACTCACTATTCTGCTGGTGCAGTCACTGTGTACATACATTACATTACTGATCCTGTACTGATCCTGAGTTACATCATGTATTATACTCCAGAGCTGCACTCACTATTCTGCTGGTGCAGTCACTGTGCACATACATTACATTACTGATCCGGTTCTGATCCTGAGTTACATCCTGTATTATACTCCAGAGCTGCACTCACTATTCTGCTGGTGCAGTCACTGTGTACATACATTACATTACTGATCCTGTACTGATCCTGAGTTACATCCTGTATTATACTCCAGAGCTGCACTCACTATTCTGCTGGTGCAGTCACTGTGTACATACATTACATTACTGATCCTGTACTGATCCTGAGTTACATCCTGTATTATACTCCAGAACTGCACTCTCTATTCTGCTGGTGCAGCCACTGTGTACATACATTATACTACTGATCCTGAGTTCCATCCTGTATTATACTCCAGAGCTGCACTCACTATTCTGCTGGTGCAGTCACTGTGTACATACATTACATTACTGATCCTTAGTTACATCCTATATTATACTCCAGAGCTGCACTCACTATTCTGCTGGTGCAGTCACTGTGTACATACATTACATTTCTGATCCTGAGTTACATCCTGTATTATAATCATGAGCTGTACTCACTATTCTGCTGGTGCAGTCACTGTGTACATATATTACATTACTGATCTTGTACTGATCCTGACTTGCATACTGTATTATACTCCAGAGCTGCACTCACTATTCTGCTTGTTCAGTCACTGTGCACATACATTACATTACTGATCCTCAGTTATATCCTGTATTATACTCCAGAGCTGCACTCACTATTCTGCTAGTGCATTCTCTGTGTACATACATTACATTACTGATCCTGTACTGATCCTGAGTTACATCCTGTATTATACTCCAGAGCTGCACTCACTATTCTGCTGGTGCAGTCACTGTGTACATACATTACATTACTGATTCTGTACTGATCCTGAGTTACATCCTGTATTATACTCCAGAGCTGCACTCACTATTCTGCTGGTGCAGTCACTGTGTACATACATTACATTATTGATCCTGTACTGATCCTGAGTTACATCCTGTATTATACTCCAGAGCAGCACTCACTATTCTGCTGGTTCAGTCACTGTGTACATACATTACATTACTGATCCTGAGTTACATCTTGTATTATAATCCAGAGCTGCACTCTCTATTCTGCTGGTGCAGTCACTGTGCACATACATTACATTACTGATCCTGTACTGATCCTGACTTACATACTGTATTATACTCCAGAGCTGCACTCACTATTCTGCTGGTGCAGTCACTGTGCACATACATTACATTACTGATCCTCTACTCATCCTCAGTTACTTCCTTTATTATACTCCAGAGCTGCACTCACTATTCTGCTCGTGGGGTCACTGTGTACATACATAATATTACTGATCCTGAGTTACATCCTCTATTATAATCCAGAGCTACACACACTATTCTGCTGGTGCAGTCACTGTGTACATACATTACATTACTGATCCTGAGATACATCCTGTATTATACTCCAGAGCTGCACTCACTATTCTGCTGGTGCAGTCACTGTGTACATACATTACTGATCCTGAGTTACATCCTGTATTATACTCGAGAGCTGAACTCACTATTCTGCTGGTGCAGTCACTGTGTACATACATTACATTACTGATCCTGAGTTCCATCCTGTATTATACTCCAGAGCTGTACTCACTATTCTGCTGGTGCAGTCACTGTGTACATACATTACATTACTGATCCTGTACTGATCCTGAGTTACATCCTATATTATACTCCAGAGCTGCACTCACTATTCTGCTGGTGCAGTCACTGTGTACATACATTACATTACTGATCCTGAGTTACATCCTGTTTTATAATCCAGAGCTGCACTCACTATTCTGCTTGTGCAGTCACTGTGTACATATATTACATTACTGATCCTGTACTGATCCTGACTTACATCCTGCATTATACTCCAGAGCTGCACTCACTATTCTGCTGGTGCAGTCACTGTGCACATACATTACATTACTGACCCTCTACTGATCCTCAGATACATCCTGTATTATACTTCAGAGCTGCACTCACTATTCTGCTGGTGGAGTCACTGTGTACATACATTACATTACTGATCCTGCACTGATCCTGAGTTATATCCTGTATTATACTCCAGAGCTGCACTCACTATTCTGCTGGTGCAGTCACTGTGCACATACATTACATTACTGATTCGGTTCTGTTCCTGAGTTCCATCCTGTATTATACTCCAGAGCTGCACTCACTATTCTGCTGGTGCAGCCACTGTGTACATATATTACATTACTGATCCTGTACTGATCCTGAGTTACATCCTGTATTATACTCCAGAGCTGCACTCACTATTCTGCTAGTGCAGTCACTGTGTACATACATTACATTACTGATCCTGAGTTCCATCCTGTATTATACTCCAGAGCTGCACCTACTATTCTGCTAGTGCAGTCACTGTGTACATACATTACATTACTGATCCTGAGTTCCATCCTGTATTATACTCCAGAGCTGCACCTACTATTCTGCTGGTGCAGTCACTGTGCACATACAATACATTACTGAACCGGTTCTGATCCTGAGTTACATCCTGTATTATATTCCAGAGCTGCACTCACTATTCTGCTGGTGCAGTCACTGTGTACATACATTACATTACTGATCCTGTACTGATCCTGAGTTACATCATGTATTATACTCCAGAGCTGCACTCACTATTCTGCTGGTGCAGCCACTGTGTACATATATTACATTACTGATCCTGTACTGATCCTGAGTTACATCCCTTATTATACCCCAGAGCTGCACTCACTATTCTGCTAGTGCTGTCACTGTGCACATACATTACACTACTGATCCTGAGTTCCATCCTGTATTATACTCCAGAGCTGCACTCACTATTCTGCTGCTGCAGTCACTGTGTACATACATTACATTACTCATCCTGAGTTACATCCTGTATTATATTCCAGAGCTGCTCTCACTATTCTGCTGGTGCAGTCAATGTGTACATACATTACATTATTGATCCTGTACTGATCCTGAGTTACATCGTGTATTATACTCCAGAGCAGCACTCACTATTCTGCTGGTGCAGTCACTGTGTACATACATTACATTACTGATCCTGAGTTACATCTTGTATTATAATCCAGAGCTGCACTCTCTATTCTGCTGGTGCAGTCACTGTGCACATACATTACATTACTGATCCTGTACTGATCCTGACTTACATCCTGTATTATACTCCAGAGCTGCACTCACTATTCTGCTGGTGCAGTCACTGTGCACATACATTACATTACTGATCCTCTACTCATCCTCAGTTACTTCCTTTATTATACTCCAGAGCTGCGCTCACTATTCTGCTCGTGGGGTCGCTGTGTACATACATAATATTACTGATCCTGAGTTACATCCTCTATTATAATCCAGAGCTGCTCACACTATTCTGCTGGTGGAGTCACTGTGTACATACATTACATTACTGATCCTGAGATACATCCTGTATTATACTCCAGAGCTGCACTCACTATTCTGCTGGTGCAGTCACTGTGTACATGCATTACTGATCCTGAGTTACATCCTGTATTATACTCGAGAGCTGAACTCACTATTCTGCTGGTGCAGTCACTGTGTACATACATTACATTACTGATCCTGAGTTCCATCCTGTATTATACTCCAGAGCTGTACTCACTATTCTGCTGGTGCAGTCACTGTGTACATACAATTACATTACTGATCCTGTACTGATCCTGAGTTACATCCTGTATTATACTCCAGAGCTGCACTCACTATTCTGCTTGTGCAGTCACTGTGTACATATATTACATTACTGATCCTGTACTGATCCTGACTTACATCCTGTATTATACTCCAGAGCTGCACTCACTATTCTGCTGGTGCAGTCACTGTGCACATACATTACATTACTGATCCTGCACTGATCCTGAGTTATATCCTGTATTATACTCCAGAGCTGCACTCACTATTGTGCTGGTGCAGTCACTGTGCACATGCATTACATTACTGATCCGTTTCTGATCCTGAGTTACATCCTGTATTATACTCCAGAGCTGCACTCACTATTCTGCTGGTGCAGTCACTGTGTACATACATTACATTACTGATCCTGTACTGATCCTGAGTTACATCCTGTATTATACTCCAGAGCTGCACTCACTGTTCTGCTGGTGCAGCCACTGTGTACATATATTACATTATTGATCCTGTACTGATCCTGAGTTACATCCTGTATTATACTCCAGAGCTGCACTCACTATTCTGCTAGTGCAGTCACTGTGTACATACATTACATTACTGATCCTGAGTTCCATCCTGTATTATACTCCAGAGCTGCACTCACTATTCTGCTAGTGCAGTCACTGTGAACATACATTACATTACTGATCCTGAGTTCCATCCTGTATTATACTCCAGAGCTGCACTCACTATTCTGCTGGTGCAGTCACTGTGCACATACATTACATTACTGATCCGGTTCTGATCCTGAGTTACATCCTGTATTATACTCCAGAGCTGCACTCACTATTCTGCTGGTGCAGTCACTGTGTACATACATTACATTACTGATCCTGTACTGATCCTGAGTTACATCATGTATTATACTCCAGAGCTGCACTCACTATTCTGCTGGTGCAGCCACTGTGTACATATATTACATTACTGATCCTGTACTGATCCTGAGTTACATCCCTTATTATACCCCAGAGCTGCACTCACTATTCTGCTAGTGCAGTCACTGTGTACATACATTATACTACTGATCCTGAGTTCCATCCTGTATTATACTCCAGAGCTGCACTCACTATTCTGCTGGTGCAGTCACTGTGTACATACATTACATTACTGATCCTGAGTTACATCCTATATTATACTCCAGAGCTGCACTCACTATTCTGCTGGTGCAGTCACTGTGTACATACATTACATTTCTGATCCTGAGTTACATCCTGTATTATAATCATGAGCTGTACTCACTATTCTGCTGGTGCAGTCACTGTGTACATATATTACATTACTGATCTTGTACTGATCCTGACTTGCATCCTGTATTATACTCCAGAGCTGCACTCAGTATTCTGCTTGTTCAGTCACTGTGCACATACATTACATTACTGATCCTCAGTTATATCCTGTATTATACTCCAGAGCTGCACTCACTATTCTGCTAGTGCATTCTCTGTGTACATACATTACATTACTGATCCTGCGTTATATACTGTATTATACTCCAGAGCTGCTCTCACTATTCTGCTGGTGCAGTCACTGTGCACATACATTGCATTACTGATCCTGTACTGATCCTGAGTTACATCCTGTATTATACTCCAGAGCTGCACTCACTATTCTGCTGGTGCAGTCACTGTGTACATACATTACATTACTAATCCTGTGCTGATCCTGAGTTACATCCTGTATTATACTCCAGAGCTGCACTCACTATTCTGCTGGTGCATTCACTGTTTACATACATTACTGATCGTGTGCTGATCCTGAGTTACATCATGTATTATACTCCAGAGCTGCACTCACTATTCTGCTGGTGCAGTCACTGTGTACATACATTACATTACTTATCCTGAGTTACATCCTGTATTATAATCCAGAGCTGCACTCACTATTCTGCTGGTGCAGTCACTGTGTAAATACATTCCATTACTGATCCTGTACTGATCCTGAGTTAAATCCTGTATTATACTCCAGAGCTGCACTCACTATTCTGCTGGTGCAGTCACTGTGTACATACATTACATTACTGATCCTGTACTGATCCTGAGTTACATCCTGTATTATACTCCAGAGATGCACTCACTATTCTGCTGGTGCAGTCACTGTGTACATACATTACATTACTGATCCTGTACTGATCCTGAGTTACATCCTGTATTATACTCCAGAGCTGCACTCACTATTCTGCTGGTGCAGTCACTGTGTACATACATTACATTACTGATCCTGTACTGATCCTGAGTTACATCCTGTATTATACTCCAGAGCTGCACTCACTATTCTGCTGGTGCAGCCACTGTGTACATATATTACATTACTGATCCTGTACTGATCCTGAGTTACATCCTGTATTATACTCCAGAGCTGCACTCACTGTTCTGCTGGTGCAGCCACTGTGTACATATATTACATTATTGATCCTGTACTGATCCTGAGTTACATCCTGTATTATACTCCAGAGCTGCACTCACTATTCTGCTAGTGCAGTCACTGTGTACATACATTACATTACTGATCCTGAGTTCCGTCCTGTATTATACTCCAGAGCTGCACTCACTATTCTGCTAGTGCAGTCACTGTGAACATACATTACATTACTGATCCTGAGTTCCATCCTGTATTATACTCCAGAGCTGCACTCACTATTCTGCTGGTGCAGTCACTGTGCACATACATTACATTACTGATCCGGTTCTGATCCTGAGTTACATCCTGTATTATACTCCAGAGCTGCACTCACTATTCTGCTGGTGCAGTCACTGTGTACATACATTACATTACTGATCCTGTACTGATCCTGAGTTACATCATGTATTATACTCCAGAGCTGCACTCACTATTCTGCTGGTGCAGCCACTGTGTACATATATTACATTACTGATCCTGTACTGATCCTGAGTTACATCCCTTATTATACCCCAGAGCTGCACTCACTATTCTGCTAGTGCAGTCACTGTGTACATACATTATACTACTGATCCTGAGTTCCATCCTGTATTATACTCCAGAGCTGCACTCACTATTCTGCTGGTGCAGTCACTGTGTACATACATTACATTACTGATCCTGAGTTACATCCTATATTATACTCCAGAGCTGCACTCACTATTCTGCTGGTGCAGTCACTGTGTACATACATTACATTTCTGATCCTGAGTTACATCCTGTATTATAATCATGAGCTGTACTCACTATTCTGCTGGTGCAGTCACTGTGTACATATATTACATTACTGATCTTGTACTGATCCTGACTTGCATCCTGTATTATACTCCAGAGCTGCACTCAGTATTCTGCTTGTTCAGTCACTGTGCACATACATTACATTACTGATCCTCAGTTATATCCTGTATTATACTCCAGAGCTGCACTCACTATTCTGCTAGTGCATTCTCTGTGTACATACATTACATTACTGATCCTGCGTTATATACTGTATTATACTCCAGAGCTGCTCTCACTATTCTGCTGGTGCAGTCACTGTGCACATACATTACATTACTGATCCTGTACTGATCCTGAGTTACATCCTGTATTATACTCCAGAGCTGCACTCACTATTCTGCTGGTGCAGTCACTGTGTACATACATTACATTACTAATCCTGTGCTGATCCTGAGTTACATCCTGTATTATACTCCAGAGCTGCACTCACTATTCTGCTGGTGCAGTCACTGTTTACATACATTACTGATCGTGTGCTGATCCTGAGTTACATCATGTATTATACTCCAGAGCTGCACTCACTATTCTGCTGGTGCAGTCACTGTGTACATACATTACATTACTTATCCTGAGTTACATCCTGTATTATAATCCAGAGCTGCACTCACTATTCTGCTGGTGCAGTCACTGTGTAAATACATTCCATTACTGATCCTGTACTGATCCTGAGTTAAATCCTGTATTATACTCCAGAGCTGCACTCACTATTCTGCTGGTGCAGTCACTGTGTACATACATTACATTACTGATCCTGTACTGATCCTGAGTTACATCCTGTATTATACTCCAGAGCTGCACTCACTATTCTGCTGGTGCAGTCACTGTGTACATACATTACATTACTGATCCTGTACTGATCCTGAGTTACATCCTGTATTATACTCCAGAGCTGCACTCACTATTCTGCTGGTGCAGTCACTGTGTACATACATTACATTACTGATCCTGTACTGATCCTGAGTTACATCCTGTATTATACTCCAGAGCTGCACTCACTATTCTGCTGGTGCAGCCACTGTGTACATATATTACATTACTGATCCTGTACTGATCCTGAGTTACATCCTATATTATACTCCAGAGCTGCACTCACTATTCTGCTAGTGCAGTCACTGTGTACATACATTACATTACTGATACTGAGTTCCATCCTGTATTATACTCCAGAGCTGCACTCACTATTCTGCTGGTGCAGTCACTGTGCACATACATTACATTACTGATCCGGTTCTGATCCTTAGTTACATCCTGTATTATACTCCAGAGCTGCACTCACAATTCTGCTGGTGCAGTCACTGTGTACATACATTACATTACTGATCCTGTACTGATCCTGAGTTACATCCTGTATTATACTCCAGAGCTGCACTCACTATTCTGCTGGTGCACCACTGTGTACATATATTACATTACTGATCCTGTACTGATCCTGAGTTACATCCCTTATTATACCCCAGAGCTGCACTCACTATTCTGCTAGTGCAGTCACTGTGTACATACATTACATTACTGATCCTGAGTTCCATCCTGTATTATACTCCAGAGCTGCACTCACTATTCTGCTGGTGCAGTCACTGTGTACATACATTACATTACTGATCCTGTACTGATCCTGAGTTACATCCTATATTATACTCCTGAGCTGCACTCACTATTCTGCTGGTGCAGTCACTGTGTACATACATTACATTACTGATCCTGAGTTACGTCCTGTATAATAATCCTGAGCTGTACTCACTATTCTGCTGGTGCAGTCACTGTGTACATATATTACATTACTGATCTTGTACTTATCCTGACTTGCATCCTGTATTATACTCCAGAGCTGCACTCACTATTCTGCTGGTGCAGTCACTGTGTACATACATTACATTACTGATCCTCTACTGATCCTCAGTTACATCCTGTATTATACTCCAGAGCTGCTCTCACTATTCTGCTGGTGCAGTCACTGTGTACATACATTACATTACTCATCCTTAGTTACATCTTGTATTATAATCCAGAGCTGCACTCACTATTTTGCTTGGTGCAGTCACTGTGTACATACATTACATTACTGATCCTGTACTGATCCTGAGTTACATCCTGTATTATACTCCAGAGCAGCACTCACTATTCTGCTGGTGCAGTCACTGTGTACATACATTACATTATTGATCCTGTACTGATCCTGAGTTACATCCTGTATTATACTCCAGAGCAGCACTCACTATTCTGCTGGTGCAGTCACTGTGTACATACATTACATTACTGATCCTGAGTTACATCTTGTATTATAATCCAGAGCTGCACTCTCTATTCTGCTGGTGCAGTCACTGTTTACATACATTACATTATTGATCCTGTACTGATCCTGAGTTACATCCTGTATTATACTCCAGAACAGCACTCACTATTCTGCTGGTGCAGTCACTGTGTACATACATTACATTACTGATCCTGAGTTACATCCTGTTTTATAATCCAGAGCTGCACTCACTATTCTGCTTGTGCAGTCACTGTGTACATATATTACATTACTGGTCCTGTGCTGATCCTGACTTACATCCTGTATTATACTCCAGAGCTGCACTCACTATTCTGCTGGTGCAGTCACTGTGCACATACATTACATTAATGACCCTCTACTGATCCTCAGATACATCCTGTATTATACTTCAGAGCTGCACTCACTATTCTGCTGGTGGAGTCACTGTGTACATACATTACATTACTGATGCTGCACTGATCCTGAGTTATATCCTGTATTATACTCCAGAGCTGCACTCACTATTCTGCTGGTGCAGTCACTGTGCACATACATTACATTACTGATCCGGTTCTGATCCTGAGTTACATCCTGTATTATACTCCAGGGCTGCACTCACTATTCTGCTGGTGCAGTCACTGTGTAAATACATTCCATTACTGATCCTGTACTGATCCTGAGTTAAATCCTGTATTATACTCCAGAGCTGCACTCACTATTCTGCTGGTGCAGTCACTGTGTACATACATTACATTACTGATCCTGTACTGATCCTGAGTTACATCCTGTATTATACTCCAGAGCTGCACTCACTATTCTGCTGGTGCAGTCACTGTGTACATACATTACATTACTGATCCTGTACTGATCCTGAGTTACATCCTGTATTATACTCCAGAGCTGCACTCACTATTCTGCTGGTGCAGTCACTGTGTACATACATTACATTACTGATCCTGTACTGATCCTGAGTTACATCCTGTATTATACTCCAGAGCTGCACTCACTATTCTGCTGGTGCAGCCACTGTGTACATATATTACATTACTGATCCTGTACTGATCCTGAGTTACATCCTGTATTATACTCCAGAGCTGCACTCACTATTCTGCTAGTGCAGTCACTGTGTACATACATTACATTACTGATACTGAGTTCCATCCTGTATTATACTCCAGAGCTGCACTCACTATTCTGCTGGTGCAGTCACTGTGCACATACATTACATTACTGATCCTGAGTTACATCCTGTTTTATAATCCAGAGCTGCACTCACTATTCTGCTTGTGCAGTCACTGTGTACATATATTACATTACTGGTCCTGTACTGATCCTGACTTACATCCTGTATTATACTCCAGAGCTGCACTCACTATTCTGCTGGTGCAGTCACTGTGCACATACATTACATTAATGACCCTCTACTGATCCTCAGATACATCCTGTATTATACTTCAGAGCTGCACTCACTATTCTGCTGGTGGAGTCACTGTGTACATACATTACATTACTGATGCTGCACTGATCCTGAGTTATATCCTGTATTATACTCCAGAGCTGCACTCACTATTCTGCTGGTGCAGTCACTGTGCACATACATTACATTACTGATCCGGTTCTGATCCTGAGTTACATCCTGTATTATACTCCAGAGCTGCACTCACTATTCTGCTGGTGCAGTCACTGTGTACATACATTACATTACTGATCCTGTACTGATCCTGAGTTACATCCTGTATTATACTCCAGAGCTGCAATCACTATTCTGCTGGTGCAGCCACTGTGTACATATATTACATTACTGATCCTGTACTGATCCTGAGTTACATCCTGTATTATACTCCAGAGCTGCACTCACTATTCTGCTAGTGCAGTCACTGTGTACATACATTACATTACTGATCCTGAGTTCCATCCTGTATTATACTCCAGAGCTGCACTCACTATTCTGCTAGTGCAGTCACTGTGTACATACATTACATTACTGATCCTGAGTTCCATCCTGTATTATACTCCAGAGCTGCACTCACTATTCTGCTGGTGCAGTCACTTTGCACATACATTACATTACTGATCCCGTTCTGATCCTGAGTTACATCCTGTATTATACTCCAGAGCTGCACTCACTATTCTGCTGGTGCAGTCACTGTGTACATACATTACATTACTGATCCTGTACTGATCCTGAGTTACATCCTGTATTATACTCCAGAGCTGCACTCACTATTCTGCTGGTGCGGTCACTGTGTACATATATTACATTACTGATCCTGTACTGATCCTGAGTTACATCCTGTATTATACTCCAGAGCTGCACTCACTATTCTGCTAGTGCAGTCACTGTGTACATACATTACATTACTGATCCTGAGTTCCATCCTGTATTATACTCCAGAGCTGCACTCACTATTCTGCTAGTGCAGTCGCTGTGTACATACATTACATTACTGATCCTGAGTTCCATCCTGTATTATACTCCAGAGCTGCACTCACTATTCTGCTGGTGCAGTCACTGTGCACATACATTACATTACTGATCCGGTTCTGATCCTGAGTTACATCCTGTATTATACTCCAGAGCTGCACTCACTATTCTGCTTGTGCAGTCTCTGTGTACATACATTACATTACTGATCCTGTACTGATCCTGAGTTACATCCTGTATTATACTCCAGAGCTGCACTCACTATTCTGCTTGTGCAGTCTCTGTGTACATACATTACATTACTGATCCGGTTCTGATCCTGAGTTACATCCTGTATTATACTCCAGAGCTGCACTCACTATTCTGCTTGTGCAGTCTCTGTGTACATACATTACATTACTGATCCTGTACTGATCCTGAGTTACATCCTGTATTATACTCCAGAGCTGCACTCACTATTCTGCTGGTGCACCACTGTGTACATATATTACATTACTGATCCTGTACTGATCCTGAGTTAAATCCCTTATTATACCCCAGAGCTGCACTCACTATTCTGCTAGTGCAGTCACTGTGTACATACATTACATTACTGATCCTGAGTTCCATCCTGTATTATACTCCAGAGCTGCACTCACTATTCTGCTGGTGCAGTCACTGTGTACATACATTACATTACTGATCCTGTACTGATCCTGAGTTACATCCTATATTATACTCCAGAGCTGCACTCACTATTCTGCTGGTGCAGTCACTGTGTGCATACATTACATTACTGATCCTGAGTTACATCCTGTATTATAATCCTGAGCTGTACTCACTATTCTGCTGGTGCAGTCACTGTGTACATATATTACATTACTGATCCTGTACTGATCCTGAGTTACATCCTGTATTATACTCCAGAGCTGCACTCACTATTCTGCTAGTGCAGTCACTGTGTACATACATTACATTACTGATCCTGAGTTCCATCCTGTATTATACTCCAGAGCTGCACTCACTATTCTGCTGGTGCAGTCACTGTGTACATACATTACATTACTGATCATGTACTGATCCTGAGTTACATCCTATATTATACTCCAGAGCTGCACTCACTATTCTGCTGGTGCAGTCACTGTGTGCATACATTACATTACTGATCCTGAGTTACATCCTGTATTATAATCCTGAGCTGTACTCACTATTCTGCTGGTGCAGTCACTGTGTACATATATTACATTACTAATCTTGTACTTATCATGACTTGCATCCTGTATTATACTCCAGAGCTGCACTCACTACTCTGCTTGTGCAGTCACTGTGCACATACATTACATTACTGATCCTCTACTGATCTTCAGTTACATCCTGTATTATACTCCAGAGCTGCACTCACTATTCTGCTGCTGCAGTCACTGTGTACATACATTACATTACTCATCCTGAGTTACATCTTGTATTATAATCCAGAGCTGCACTCACTATTCTGCTGGTGCAGTCACTGTGTACATACATTACATTATTGATCCTGTACTGATCCTGAGTTACATCCTGTATTATACTCCAGAGCAGCACTCACTATTCTGCTGGTGCAGTCACTGTGTACATACATTACATTACTGATCCTGAGTTACATCTTGTATTATAATCCAGAGCTGCACTCTCTATTCTGCTGGTGCAGTCACTGTGCACATACATTACATTACTGATCCTGTACTGATCCTGACTTACATACTGTATTATACTCCAGAGCTGCACTCACTATTCTGCTGGTGCAGTCACTGTGCACATACATTACATTACTGATCCTCTACTCATCCTCAGTTACTTCCTTTATTATACTCCAGAGCTGCACTCACTATTCTGCTCGTGGGGTCACTGTGTACATACATAATATTACTGATCCTGAGTTACATCCTCTATTATAATCCAGAGCTGCACACACTATTCTGCTGGTGGAGTCACTGTGTACATACATTACATTACTGATCCTGAGATACATCCTGTATTATACTCCAGAGCTGCACTCACTATTCTGCTGGTGCAGTCACTGTGTACATACATTACTGATCCTGAGTTACATCCTGTATTATACTCGAGAGCTGAACTCACTATTCTGCTGGTGCAGTCACTGTGTACATACATTACATTACTGATCCTGAGTTCCATCCTGTATTATACTCCAGAGCTGTACTCACTATTCTGCTGGTGCAGTCACTGTGTACATACAATTACATTACTGATCCTGTACTGATCCTGAGTTACATCCTGTATTATACTCCAGAGCTGCACTCACTATTCTGCTTGTGCAGTCACTGTGTACATATATTACATTACTGATCCTGTACTGATCCTGACTTACATCCTGTATTATACTCCAGAGCTGCACTCACTATTCTGCTGTTGCAGTCACTGTGCACATACATTACATTACTGACCCTCTACTCATCCTCAGATACATCCTGTATTATACTTCAGAGCTGCACTCACTATTCTGCTGGTGGAGTCACTGTGTACATACATTACATTACTGATCCTGCACTGATCCTGAGTAATATCCTGTATTATACTCCACAGCTGCACTCACTATTCTGCTGCTGCAGTCACTGTGCACATGCATTACATTACTGATCCGGTTCTGATCCTGAGTTACATCCTGTATTATACTCCAGAGCTGCACTCACTATTCTGCTGGTGCAGTCACTGTGTACATACATTACATTACTGATCCTGTACTGATCCTGAGTTACATCCTGTATTATACTCCAGAGCTGCACTCACTGTTCTGCTGGTGCAGCCACTGTGTACATATATTACATTATTGATCCTGTACTGATCCTGAGTTACATCCTGTATTATACTCCAGAGCTGCACTCACTATTCTGCTAGTGCAGTCACTGTGTACATACATTACATTACTGATCCTGAGTTCTATCCTGTATTATACTCCAGAGCTGCACTCACTATTCTGCTAGTGCAGTCACTGTGAACATACATTACATTACTGATCCTGAGTTCCATCCTGTATTATACTCCAGAGCTGCACTCACTATTCTGCTGGTGCAGTCACTGTGCACATACATTACATTACTGATCCGGTTCTGATCCTGAGTTACATCCTGTATTATACTCCAGAGCTGCACTCACTATTCTGCTGGTGCAGTCACTGTGTACATACATTACATTACTGATCCTGTACTGATCCTGAGTTACATCATGTATTATACTCCAGAGCTGCACTCACTATTCTGCTGGTGCAGCCACTGTGTACATATATTACATTACTGATCCTGTACTGATCCTGAGTTACATCCCTTATTATACCCCAGAGCTGCACTCACTATTCTGGTAGTGCAGTCACTGTGTACATACATTATACTACTGATCCTGAGTTCCATCCTGTATTATACTCCAGAGCTGCACTCACTATTCTGCTGGTGCAGTCACTGTGTACATACATTACATTACTGATTCTGAGTTACATCCTATATTATACTCCAGAGCTGCACTCACTATTCTGCTGGTGCAGTCACTATGTACATACATTACATTTCTGATCCTGAGTTACATCCTGTATTATAATCCTGAGCTGTACTCACTATTCTGCTGGTGCAGTCACTGTGTACATATATTACATTACTGATCTTGTACTGATCCTGACTTGCATCCTGTATTATACTCCAGAGCTGCACTCACTATTCTGCTTGTTCAGTCACTGTGCACATACATTACATTACTGACCCTGAGTTATATAATGTATTATACTCCAGAGCTGCACTCACTATTCTGCTAGTGCATTCTCTGTGTACATACATTACATTACTGATCCTGAGTTATATAATGTATTATATTCCAGAGCTGCTCTCACTATTCTGCTGGTGCAGTCACTGTGCACATACATTACATTACTGATCCTGTACTGATCCTGAGTTACATCCTGTATTATACTCCAGAGCTGCACTCACTATTCTGCTGGTGCAGTCACTGTGTACATACATTACATTACTAATCCTGTGCTGATCCTGAGTTACATCCTGTATTATACTCCAGAGCTGCACTCACTATTCTGCTGGTGCAGTCACTGTGTACATACATTATATTACTGATCCTGTACTGATCCTGAGTTACATCCTGTATCATACTCCAGAGCTGCACTCACTATTCTGCTGGTGCAGTCACTGTGTACATACATTACATTACTGATTCTGTACTGATCCTGAGTTACATCCTGTATTATACTCCAGAGCTGCACTCACTATTCTGCTGGTGCAGTCACTGTGTACATACATTACATTACTGATCCTGTGCTGATCCTGAGTTACATCCTGTATTATACTCCAGAGCTGCACTCACTATTCTGCTGGTGCAGTCACTGTGTACATACATTACATTACTTATCCTGAGTTACATCCTGTATTATAATCCAGAGCTGCACTCACTATTCTGCTGGTGCAGTCACTGTGTAAATACATTCCATTACTGATTCTATACTGATCCTGACTTACATCCTGTATTATACTCCAGAGCAGCACTCACTATTCTGCTGGTGCAGTCACTATGTACATACATTACATTACTGATCCTGTACTGATCCTGAGTTAAATCCTGTATTATACCCCAGAGCTGCACTCACTATTCTGGTAGTGCAGTCACTGTGTACATACACTACATTACTGATCCTGAGTTCCATCCAGTATTATACTCCAGAGCTGCACTCACTATTCTGCAGGTGCAGTCACTGTGTACATACATTACATTACTGATCCTGTACTGACCCTGAGTTACATCCTATATTATACTCCAGAGCTGCACTCACTATTCTGCTGGTGCAGTCACTGTGTACATACATTACATTACTGATCCTGAGTTACATCCTGTAGATCTTTTTATTATAAAAATGAAAAACATAACAATAATAATAACAGAAACATAACAAAATTATCAACCACAAAATAAACAATGTAATGAACTGGTCCAGCCGCTCCCTCTCTCCTCACACACATATTATACATATATACACAATAATAACTACTCATATTGCAGACTTCTGGTCCGGTTACCAAACAAAATAATAACAATATAATAAGTAAAATAAACAATAACCGACAAAAATATATAGAAACTAATATATACATTTTTTTTATATATATTAATATAAAATAAATACTAACTATACAAATGTAAACATTACTAAACAAAACCCCCCACACTCAAGCCCACCAGTCCCTCCCCGGCACTGACCTGAGAGCTGGTCCTGCGCCTCATGCCTCAGTCCAACGTCCATAGGCCAGATCAGGCAGTGCCAGTTTTTCACCCAAATAACCAGATGAACCCACCTCCCCCCTTTTCCCTCCACCCAACCTAATACCTACACCCAAACCCATATATACAATATATACAGAAACAAACAATACAATAACCACAACTGACAAAGCCCAAGTTCGGTGCCTGCAGCCCTACATCACTGTCTACTGATCAATAAAACAAAAATCTATGGTGTCAGCAGCAGCCCACCACCAGGAGAGGAGACGACCAGACTAGGGCACACTAAAAGAAAAGCCCCTCCAGAGGAGAGCGGCCCTCCGTGTACCCAGTCTCTCATACTCCAGAGAACGCACCTTCACCAGGTCACCGAGTATGGTCCTAAACACATCGTCCACTGGGAGGATTTTCCGCTGCTTCGATACTAAGCACCGTGCGTTCCACGTGTCATACCTAACCACTGCGCTAACTAGAAATAAGGTGCAGCGGTCCTGACCACCCAGGTCCCCGAATGCTCCATAGGCCAATTCCGCATAAGAGAGCCCGGCCAGCTGGGGCCAGCCAATGGAGGCGCCCACCCTGTTGTACACCTCTGTGTTAAAGGGACAACGAAGCAGGAAGTGGTCCATGCTTTCAAGCATGGTAACACAATGCTCCCGAGGACAGTTCCTGTCCTCAGAGCTCCTACTCTTCAGATTGTCCCTCACACACAGCTTCCCATGGAAGCAGCGCCAAGCCAAGTACCAAAACTTTGAGGGGATCCTGAAAGAATTCAAAAGATGCAGACCCACCCCAAGATCCCGACTTGGGCAATCCCTGCGCGCCAGAGGCCTCTGAAAATGGGTCAACAGAACCCTTTTGTCAAGGAGCTTCCTTGGCAGAGTCCTGAACTCCCACATTCCCAGACCCCACCTGCGAATTACCTTCAGAACCACAGTAGCGTAAGCCGGTAGATGTCCATGTGGTGTGCGTAGATCTTTCACTTGCCCTCCTGTCTCCCATTCCTGGAAGAAAGGCTGAAACCATCGCTTACAGGAGAATACCCACAGAGGAGCCCTCTCTTTCCAGAGGTTTGCAATATTGATCTTAATGAAGGTATTCACAAGGAATACCACAGGGTTCACCATACCCTACCCTCCTAGTCTCCTCGTATGGTAAGTAACCTCCTTCTTGACAAGGTTCAGTCTATTCCCCCATAACAGTTGGAAGAACAAACTGTAGACCCGAGTCCAGAGAGGCTCCAGCAAGATGCACACACTGCCCAGATAGATCAGCACAGGGAGCAGGTAAGTTTTGATCAGGTTTATCCTTTCCCTTAGGGTCAAAGACCAACCCTTCCATTGGTACACCTTCTGAATGGCGATCTGTAGCCTGCTGTCCCAATTTTGTTTGGGGCAATCCCCCTGGCCAAATTTGATGCCAAGAACTTTTGCAGAGACTTTGGGTTCTGGAAGGGTGTCCGGGAGATCAAAACCAGAATCTCCTCCTCCCAGCCAGAGACTCTCACACTTATCCCGGTTGATCTTGGACCCGGATGCCTCCGAGTAGCGATTTACCTCTGACATCAGCCATTCTGCCTCCCCATCAGAGGAAACAAAAACGGTGACATCATCGGCATACGCCACCACTCTCAGAGTGGCTTCCGGTGCTGCCCGGTCCATCACGATCCCAGCCAATGGTCCACGCTCCACCCTCCTAAGAAGTGGGTCAATCGCAAACACGTACAGCAGCGGGCTCAAGGAACAACCCTGGCGAACACCACACCCAACCTCAAAAGAGCTGCCAATCCAACCGTTCACAAGCGGGAAACTCTCTGCCCCAGCGTACAAGGTCTTAAGCCAATCAACAAACCCCCCCGGCCGGCCATACCTCAGAAGGACAGACCAGAGGTACTCATGATTAACCCGATCAAACGCTTTTGCCTGGTCCAATGACAGCATGTACCCCTTCCAGTGACCAGCCCTACTCTGCTCCACCGCCTCTCGGACACAGAGTACAGCACTAATTGTACTGCGGCCCGGAACAGAGCAATGCTGGGCTCCCGAAAGGAGCCGGGGCGCAAATTTCACCAGCCGATTAAACAGCACCTTTGCCAAAACCTTCCTGTCTGCATTGAGAAGCGCTATGGGACGCCAATTCTCAATGCAAGATGAGTCCTTACCCTTTGACAAGATAATCAGGGCAGACCTCCTCATTGACTTTGGCAGAGTGCCCGAGGAAAGACATTCATTGAATACCTCAGTCAAGAGGGGAACCAAGGCGTCCTTAAAGGTCTTATAGAATTCAGATGTTAAGCCATCTGGACCGGGAGATTTCTTTAGGGCAAGCCCTTCAATCGCCAACTTAACTTCCTCTTCCCTGATCATCTCTGTCAAAACGCCAAGAGAGGGGTCTACCCCTGGTTCGGGGACGGCTTCAGCCAGAAAAACCGACATCTCATCCCAATACAGATCCCTCTTCCCCAAGAGGTGCGAGTAGAAGGATCTGACAACCTCCAGGATCCCTGATCTGGATCTTTTCAGGGACCCCGCAGTGTCAACCAGTCCTGTAATAACTTTACTATTCACTGACATCTTGCAGTTTCTGTAAGGGTCGGGCGAGCGGTACTTCCCATAATCCCTCTCAAAAACCAAAGATGGTCTACAGGATCAATAGATACATCACCTGTACTACTAGATATGTTATATACTTTGCCACGTGTCCATGTGGACTTATATATGTGGGCATGACTACCCGTCAATTTAAAGTGCGTGTCCGCGAGCACGTTTTGGACATTATTGCTGCGGCTGACCACACGGACACATCCACCCTCAAAACCTTACCTCGCCATTTTAAGATCCACCACAATTGTGATGCGTCGATGCTCAAAATAAGGGGCATCGACTGCATAATACCCAGTATACGGGGGGGGAAGGTGGGTCAGCGACTGGCCCAAATGGAATCCTGTTGGATTTGGTCCCTCAACACATTGCACCCAAAGGGACTCAATGAGAGCATTAGCTATTCCCCCTTTCTCTAATCCCTAGTATCTACCACAAAGTTCTATCTAAGGTGGCCACAGTTAATTGAGGCTAGATTTTATAATCTTAACATCCAATATACATGGTTTTAATGATTTTAACTCACTGTTTTTCTTGCAATAATTAGTTCTTACCTTTTGTCTGGTCGTTTCTTTTCTTCACTATCTGGGGGTGGTTTCTCGATCCGGCCGTGAGAATGGGCCCTCTACCGGACATGGTGTTCCATTCAGTCCATGTGAATCTGCGGGGGATCATGGACGACAATCTGCATGGTGGAGATATTAAATTATTAAAGCTGTAAGATTATAATCTGTACTCATAGATACATCTATTATACTACATGTAAATATCAATTCATGCTATAATGTTGTATAAAACGAAAAAGTGGACTGATATTTTCTTCAATGACATTTTTCGATATTATGTATCTTAATGTTGTGTATCTTGCATATGAACATATGTTTTGTAGTATGTTGGGTGTCTATTGCACAATGGGTGTGCAGGGTACTGTTATATCTCCGTCATGTATGTTATGTACACACATACATATGGGCGCACACGGCGCAATTTTGTTTATTTATGTGTGTATATACACTGATGGACATCATCGCACACATGTATGTATTTGGGCGAATTATGGGGTATATATCTGATGACACAGCCAAATGTTGGCCCCCTAAAAAATTAAAAATTATGTTGATATAACAAATAACATCATTTGTGTGTGTGCCTGTGATCTGATATGTATATACAATCAGGGATGCCAAATATATCCGGATGGGTATCATCTGTTCTTTAATTTATTTTTTTATTTTTTTACCTCACATGTCGCACTTGGGTCTCCCCCCCCCCCCCGGATCATGTTTTCTTTCCCTTCTTTCTTTATTTTATCTTTTAGACAATCTTTGATATGTGGCATCATGGCCTTATAGAACTGACTCTCGTTATTTCAGTGAGAGGGCTGCGATGATACCTGGTCTAGTGAAGGAGACAGTCAGGCAAATGTGCTGACTATGTGGGTCTGTGCGCCGGCCGGCTTTCCGTGTCCCAGTGACATGAGGTGTTGTGGCTATTCTGTAGCCCCCGCTTCTGTCACATGACGCGGATGCTGGCCGGCGTCCGGATCCCCATGGTGACGCACACGTCACTTCCGGTCCCGCGGTCTTTGTGTTCTAGCGGTGTGTGGCGTCAGGGATTATGCCCCGCCCCTCTGCTGTCACATGACGCGGATGCCGGCCGGCGTTCTACCTCCGCAATGACACTGTGTGTTTCAGCGGTGTGTGGCGTTAGGGCTTAAGCCCCGCCCCTCCGCTGTCACATGATGCGGATGTCGGCTGGCGTCCTGGTCTCCGCAGTGACGCTGATATCACTTCCGGTCTTTAAATGTGCCTGGCGCCAATATAAGCAAGTGACAGCGAGGCAGCAAACATGCCCCCTGACGAAGGGAACCACCAAAACGCGCGTCGGGGCTTCTCTGCTCCGCATGTGCCGACCTTAGACGGACCTCTAAATCTTTGACTATTCCCTGACTGTCTTCTGCTGAAGCTTGATATCTCTGGTATGTATATATAGTGACTTAGCAGGTCACTTATGGTTATATCTGGCATATGATAGGGAACGTACACTCAGCAGTATAGAACAGCATGGGTATTCTAGTCCAGTATAGGTGCTGTACTTGAAAATATGTATTGACATATCATCTATGTATGGTGTTACTCCTCAAATACTTAGATAGTCTATATCCGACTTAAATTGTACTGTTTGGTCCTGCATGTGTCCGCCATGTGGAGAGGGTTGTTGCGGGTTTCTATTCCTCATGTGTTTTCCACACTGATTCCTGCTTTTGTCTGATCATCTATGTACTAATAAATTTTGATGCATATCTTTAAAACCATTGGCTCCTTTTTCGTTGCTTTGTTTTGGTTGGATTTGTAATTTATGGCGATGGAGCCTAATATGTCCGTAATAGGGTAGTATTGAATAGAGTAACAATTCTATGGTTATTTATATTTGACACGATATATACTATCTACTCATGATTAGCGTGTATTATATTATTTTATATACATTGGGTACAGAAAGTATTCAGACCCCTTTAAATTTTTCACTCTTTGTTTCATTGCATTCTAAAAAGTTCATTTTTTTCTCATTAAAGTACACTCTACACCCCATCTTGACTGAAAAAAAAAACAGAAATGTAGAAATTTTTCCAAATTTATTAAAAAAGAAAAACTGAAATATCACATGGTCATAAGTATTCAGACCCTTTGCTCAGTATTGAGTAGAAGCCCCCTTTTGAGCTAGTACAGCCATGAATCTTCTTGGGAATGATGCAACAAGTTTTTCACACCTGGATTTGGGGATCCTCTGTCATTCTTCCTTTCAGATCCTCTCCAGTTCCGTCAAGTTGGATGGTGAACGTTGGTGGACAGCCATTTTCTGGTCTCTCCAGAGATGCTCAATTGGGTTTAGGTCAGGGCTCTGGCTGGGCCAGTCAAGAACGGTCACAGAGTTGTTCTGAAGCCACTCCTTTGTTATTTTAGCTGTGTGATTAGGGTCATTGTCTTGTTGAAAGGTGAACCTTCGGCCAAGTCTGAGGTCCAGAGCACTCTGGAAGAGGTTTTCATCCAGGATATCTCTGTACTTGGCCTCATTCATGTTTCCTTCAATTGCAACCAGTCATCCTATCCCTGCAGCTGAAAAACACCCCCATAGCATGATGCTGCCACCACCATGTTTCACTGTTGGGATTGTATTGGGCAGGTGATGAGCAGTGCCTGGTTTTCTCCACCCATACCGCTTAGAATTATCACCAAAAAGTTCTATCTTCATCTCATCAGACCAGAGAATCTTATTTCTCATAGTCTGGGAGTCCTTCATGTGTTTTTGAGCAACTTCTAGGCGGGTTTTCATATGTCTTACACTGAGGAGAGGCTTCCATCGGGCTACTCTGTCATGAAGGCCAAACTGGTGGAGGGCTGCAGTGATAGTTGACTTTGTAAAACTTTCTCCCATCTCCCTACTGCATCTCTGGAGCTCAGACACAGTGATTGGGTTTGTTCTTTACCTCTCTCACCAAGGCTCTTCTCCCACGATTGCTCAGTTTGGCTGGATGGCCAAGTCTATGAAGACTTCTAGTGGTCCCAAACTTCTTCCATTTAAGGATTATGGAGGCCACTGTGCTCTTAGGAACCTTGAGTAATTCAGAAATTATTTTGTAACCCTGGCTAAATCTTTGCCTTGCCACAATTCTGTCTCTGAGCTCCTTGGGCAGTTCCTTTGAGCTCATGATTCTCATTTGGTCTGACATGCACTGTGAGCTGTGAGGTCTTATATAGACAGGTGCTTGCCTTTCCAAATCAAGTCCTATCAGTTTAATTAAACACAGCTGGACACAATGAAGGAGTAGAACCATCTCAAGGAGGATCACAAGGAAATGGACAGCGTGAGACTTAAATATGAGTGTCTGAGCAAAGGGTCTGAATTCTTATGACCTTATGATATTTCAGTTTTTTTCTTTTTTAATAAATTTGCAAAAATTTCTATATTTCTGTTTTTTTCAGTCAAGATGGGGTGCAGAGTATACTTTAATGAGAAAAAAATGAACTTTTTAGAATTTACCAAATGGCTGCAATGAAACAAAGAGTGAAAAATGTAAAGGGGTCTGAATACTTTCCGTACCCACTGTATACATTTATTCAGGATGTGGGGGGGGGCGCAATCCCAGGCCCATCAGACTATAGTTACCCCACTGTATGTACATATATATACAATATTCATTTTTTAGAGTTAGGCATATAACAATTTTTAACAACTGCATACCAATTCCGTCTTGTTTCAATGGCACTCTCATACATACACAGCGATGGGTGACATTGATGCCTGTTCCCCAGGTAGCACATTCTAATCCCCCAACTGGGGTTATAAAATCCTTGGGGATTAATTTCATAGTGTTTTTATGAATTTTTTTTTATATAGTACTGTCCACACTGAGTATTTAATTCTCCCCTCTTTTCTTTCCTTTTTTTACTGTCCCATTTTACCATTCTTATTTGAATAAAAATGAATGAAAAACTAAAAATAAATACAATTGTTCACGTCCCCCACTCAGCAACAGCGCTTCCGGCTGGAACATCACTCCGGACGGGCACAGGAGAGGGGCAGATTCGGGATGTTGCTCCCGCAACATTTCCACCTTGCCAGAGGACCCTACCATAGTCACTACCATGGAGTGGGAGCTGGAGGACTGCTAACAAAATTGTATTCATCTGAATGCTTGAACCAACGGTGCTGTACATACCTAGTACAAATGAACTCAGCTGTCTCCCTGCGGTGGATCAGGGGATACCTTGTGTAATATTAAAGATTTTCCTGCACATATTGCTGTATATTCACAATTATTTGCTATTAGTCATTATTATATGTGGAGATTGTCTTACTGACCCCACAGCCCTGGTGAGAAGGGTGGTCTCTAGAATACAGAAGGTCTTATTATGTCACAGTGGGCATGTGACCCCTGGGCTCCCCAGGACGCCCAGCACCGAATCCAATTGGTTCCTGTGCATAAAACTTAGGTCGAGCCACATTTAGGTAAAAGGGTCCGAGTCTATGGATAAAATCTATGGATCAGAACATGTTTTTCCTACATTGACCATCATTTTTAGGTGTAACAGAATCACTGGTCCTCTCCTCCACTTTTGGCCGAGGTCTGGAGGATTACTGGGAGACATGGAACAGATGTTCTCCTGTTTGTAGCCCACCCATCAGACATGTATGTCGTAAACAACTGACACCCCATAAATGTCAGGAGGATTCTATTAAATACAAAGGGACATTAATCAATTTAAAAGTTTTATTTTTAAATTAAGAATTGCATGGAAGGATGAGGAGATGTTCTTGGAGGAGCCTCCTTCTTCAGCAGATGTTCCTTGCTGGTCAGGAGGCCACATGTAGATGGTGCCAGTCCTTCCATACAGGTACAGCATTGATGGTGGATGTGCTGTACTTTCTTCAGGGTGCTAGACGTGGCGGTTTTCTGCCCTCGCGATGTTTATGGAGCCGCGGTGACAGACACCAAATAAGCAGCTTTCTCGGATGGAGTGAGCAGCCCTGGATAGTCCACGCCGGCAGGATGAGATCACCCGGCGGAAGAGAGAACCTATGAGAAGAGACGTAACACTGATGTCAGTAACAGGACTCCATATCAGAGGACACGGCTGTGCGGTCACTGTGGCCGGACGGCAGAGGAATCATCCATACACAGGTACGGGGGGATTGTCCGCCATCATACATGTGACAATCCCACCACTGACAGATCTGCTCCACGGCCGACACCACACAACATGGGGCTTATTGTCACACTCACCTCTTCTCCTTTCCCCTTCTTCTTCTCTCTCTGGTTTTTGTTGTTTTTTCGGTTTTCTTTTCCCCTGAACTGGAAATTCGAATAAAAAACAAGAAAAAGATGTTGATTATAAACTCCTGAGAGATGAGCTTTGTATGGTTCTATAGGATGGTGTTATTCTCGTGGCTTGTAGCCCTGGTAATCGATTATTGCCCCATAATGGGGGAAATATGTCACATATACATAACATCAGCAGAGGGGTGAGAATTAGATTACCCAGAGAACTGATTAATATGAAACCTGCCATGTGGGGTCTCGACAAGGAGCTATGTCCCTTCTTACCATGACATTACTTGTAATGTGCCGCAGTGTTGCCTTATAATCAGTTACATAAACCTCAGTGTAACATTGAGGCCATAAAGGGGTCAGTATGGGCCATATGGGGCCGTGGGCGCAGGATTTGAGTCAGTTTGGCAGAAGACTGAACGGCCCCTTAGAACTTTTAACGCATAAAAGAATGGAGATTTTTACAGAATGAACTGCTCATCGCTTTATAGGGAGAAAAAAGTAGTAATTTTCTGATCCTTTATGTGCACGTTCACATTACATGTTTTGACCACAAACTGTGATAGGATGTCATATAGACCTGTACACACCTGACAATGGGGAGGACTCGCTGTAATTAGCAGTGAAACACTGCTTGTCTCCATCAGGTTTAGAAGGGGAAGATTCTTGCTGCCTGTTTGGTAGAAGAAAAACATAAATTACAAGCGAAAACAATACAAAATGGACGAACACCCGTCTGCAAGGCCGGTTAGGACATTTGGATAACATGGAGGAGGCACCCTGCTCAGGACCCACTTCTATCAGTAAGAATGGAGAATCGCTAGTAATATTGGCCTGTAATGAGCTGGAAATGATTGACTGGTTGCAATGATCGGCTGTTATCGCCGGCGTTATCACAAGCCAGAAACACAGTGATCATCAATCATGGGGTGGTGGCGCTGGATATAGTGCTGAGTTACACTTATCTTACAGTTGATCTTCTGATATATCAGATCCAAACCCGATAATAATAATTTACTCACATGTCTGAGTGTTTTGCACTCTCTGGGGAATACACTGGAGGTGGCTTCAGTTCTTCATCGTTCATCACCCTGGTATTGGTGGAACAGAGCTAAAACATAGAGAAAAATAAAATAAATATATATTTAAACTTTATTTTAATTATAAGTTTTATAGATCTTACCGGTCACACTTACTTTAGAAAGCCTTTGAGACGATGATATAAAGTTCAGGCTTTCTGGCCAGTCATTATCCTCGCTTGTGTCCCCCTCATCTGAATCAATAAGTTCGTAATTGCTACATTGAGCTGAAAAGCACAAGTGTTATTAGAGATTATTAGTATGAGACCCGATCACGGAAAGTCACCATTTTATCACTAAAAATGATTGGGACTGATTGTCACAAAATATGAAAGACAAGACACACAAAAGCTTTCTGCAGATGACGTCTCCTTCTACTTACGGTCAAAGTAGCCAGTGTCCTCTTCTGACTCAAAGTTAGGAATGAAATGTGGCTCTTTACTTAGAAGACTGTCAAAGTCTATGCCACATAGGAATGGATGCATTTTGATCTCTTTCGCTCCTCCTGGGAAAGGAAGACAATAAAAAGTGATCTAGACATTATCAGATAGACAGCTCCATATCTGAACAGTTTATGTTACTCTGAACTAAAGACGTAACAGAGCTGATGTGAAGAAAAGTTGCTGAAAGTAAAGCAGAAAACCTCAGTGCTGATCCTCAGGGGCGTGATCATTTGTCTGCTCACAGATGTGTAATAATTCATTATTAATACTATTATATACATTACCTGTCCCAAGTCTATGTGCCGGATCTTTTCTGAGCAGCTCAGTGATGACGTCCTGAGCATCAGGTGGAGCAGTGCGATTATCAAATGTCCAAGTTATCTCATCTGTTATATTAAAAGAAAATGTTACAGAAAATAAAACCTCTTCATTTACTTTATTAAAACAAAAATCTTTTGGATTAACACAACAAGTAACTAAACCACAGAACCAATCTAAGCAAATAACAATGACACCACTCCGCATTCAGATTATTTTACTTACCCCTTAATATACTGCAGTAAGTGTCATATTTGGAATCCCCATGAAATGGTACACGGAATAGAAGGAATTCGTGTAGGATGATCCCTACCGACCACCAGTCCACAGGCCGCCCATAGCCTTCCTGTAAGATGACTTCAGGGGCGATGTATTCAGGGGAGCCAGCAATCTGGAAAGCAACAGAAGAAGGAGATGAGGAGCTGAGAAAATAATTGTGACGAATAACATCAGAGGAAAACGTTTTCTAGATGAGAAGATATCAGAGAAGAAGAAATAGATGAGAAGAGTAAAGAACAAGATCCTGTAAGTAAAGCCGACCTCATCATCACGGAACTCTCTGGTGACGTCCTCGGTTGGAGCCTTGTAGGTTTCTGATGTTGGTCTCATGAGGCCGAGTTTGGAAAGTCCGAAGTCCGTGACTTTAATATGACCAGATGCCGATACCAGGAGGCTGTGAAAAAACAGACGGTGTCAGCCCCAAGTAATAACCCATAGACTTTATGATAATCTCTAACTTTCTTCCTCCTAGAGGGGGCACTTACTTCTCAGGCTTCAGGTCTCGGTGCACCACACCAAAGCTGTGCAGGTATTCCACAGCCAGGACTGTTTCTGCAATGTACTTTCGGGCCAAGGGGACAGGTAAAGGTCCATAGATGTTCATAAGACTGCCACAGTCTCCTCCTACAGGAGAAAGCAAATATGACAGGAGAGGGTTTGTTACAATGTAAATGACACATGATGCGTGTGAATGAGAAATAAGCGGAGACATTGGGGCAGGATGTCACACATAGAGATATACTGTGTAATAATGCAAAAGAAAAACAATGGAGCATACCCTAATAGTAACTAGGACTGCGCTGAATGTCTATGAAGCAAAACCACAAATGTGCAAAAGCTGCAGAAATAAGTGCAAGGAAACAACGTCCCATATAAAAATGTGAAGCTATACTATGTATATAGATGTGTATGTGCAGTGTGTGTGTATATAGCTGTGTATGTGCAGTATATGTGTATATAGCTGTGTATGTGCAGTATATGTGTATATAGCTGTGTATGTGCAGTGTGTGTGTATATAGCTGTGTATGTGCAGTGTGTGTGTATATAGCTGTGTATGTGCAGTGTGTGTGTATATAGCTGTGTATGTGCAGTGTGTGTGTATATAGCTGTGTATGTGCAGTGTGTGTGTATATAGCTGTGTATGTGCAGTATATGTGTATATAGCTGTGTATGTGCAGTATATGTGTATATAGCTGTGTATGTGCAGTATATGTGTATATAGCTGTGTATGTGCAGTATATGTGTATATAGCTGTGTATGTGCAGTATATGTGTATATAGCTGTGTATGTGCAGTGTGTGTGTATATAGCTGTGTATGTGCAGTATATGTGTATATAGCTGTGTATGTGCAGTGTGTGTGTATATAGCTGTGTATGTGCAGTATATGTGTATATAGCTGTGTATGTGCAGTATATGTGTATATAGCTGTGTATGTGCAGTATATGTGTATATAGATGTGTATGTGCAGTATATGTGTATATAGCTGTGTATGTGCAGTATATGTGTATATAGCTGTGTATGTGCAGTGTGTGTGTATATAGCTGTGTATGTGCAGTGTGTGTATATAGCTGTGTATGTGCAGTATATGTGTATATAGCTGTGTATGTGCAGTGTGTGTGTATATAGCTGTGTATGTGCAGTATATGTGTATATAGCTGTGTATGTGCAGTATATGTGTATATAGCTGTGTATGTGCAGTATATGTGTATATAGCTGTGTATGTGCAGTGTGTGTGTATATAGCTGTGTATGTGCAGTATATGTGTATATAGCTGTGTATGTGCAGTATATGTGTATATAGATGTGTATGTGCAGTATATGTGTATATAGCTGTGTATGTGCAGTATATGTGTATATAGCTGTGTATGTGCAGTGTGTGTGTATATAGCTGTGTATGTGCAGTGTGTGTGTATATAGCTGTGTATGTGCAGTATATGTGTATATAGCTGTGTATGTGCAGTGTGTGTGTATATAGCTGTGTATGTGCAGTATATGTGTATATAGCTGTGTATGTGCAGTATATGTGTATATAGCTGTGTATGTGCAGTAAATGTGTATATAGCTGTGTATGTGCAGTGTGTGTGTATATAGCTGTGTATTTGCAGTATATGTGTATATAGCTGTGTATGTGCAGTATATGTGTATATAGCTGTGTATGTGCAGTATATGTGTATATAGCTGTGTATGTGCAGTATATGTGTATATAGCTGTGTATGTGCAGTATATGTGTATATAGATGTGTATGTGCAGTGTGTGTGTATATAGCTGTGTATGTGCAGTGTGTGTGTATATAGCTGTGTATGTGCAGTGTGTGTGTATATAGATGTGTATGTGCAGTATATGTGTATATAGCTGTGTATGTGCAGTATATGTGTATATAGCTGTGTATGTGCAGTATATGTGTATATAGCTGTGTATGTGCAGTATATGTGTATATAGCTGTGTATGTGCAGTATATGTGTATATAGTTGTGTATGTGCAGTGTGTGTGTATATAGCTGTGTATGTGCAGTGTGTGTGTATATAGCTGTGTATGTGCAGTGTGTGTGTATATAGCTGTGTATGTGCAGTGTGTGTGTATATAGCTGTGTATGTGCAGTGTGTGTGTATATAGCTGTGTATGTGCAGTGTGTGTGTATATAGCTGTGTATGTGCAGTATATGTGTATATAGCTGTGTATGTGCAGTGTGTGTGTATATAGCTGTGTATGTGCAGTATATGTGTATATAGCTGTGTATGTGCAGTGTGTGTGTATATAGCTGTGTATGTGCAGTATATGTGTATATAGCTGTGTATGTGCAGTGTGTGTGTCATGACATGATTATATTTAAATATGTCCTTTTTTTTTTTTTAAATAAATGTGTATTGTTGTTCATGAGAAAACAATAAGGCATCCCCTAAAAATAAGCCCTAACCCATCTTTTGGAGCAAAAAATTGATATAAGACCCTGTCTTATTTTTTGGAAAAACACTGTACACACTGTAAAAATTCAGTCAAACCCTCCTTTATCTATAGTGAAAATTTCTGCCACATAATCATTTTTCTGGCATGTTGTTAACAGATAACTTATAGTAAAAGCAGTGTGGACATGTAACCATCTATGTGGTCACATTCTGCTTATGGAGAAGGTCCTAGAGATGAGCAGACCAGCGCTGGATATAGATACGATGGAGATGTCCTACCTGGTACATACTCCATGACCATGCACAGATGACGTGTAGTTGGAAAGGAGCACAACATGGAGGCCACGAAGGGACAATCTGCGAATGTTAGGATGTCCCTCTCTAGAAAGGCCCGTTCAAGTCTTACTGGATCTTTCAGCTTCTGCTTGTCCAGTTTCTTCATGGCGTATAACTGTTTGGAGTCTTTTTGGCGCACTAAGTGGACGGTTCTGAAGAGGAAGAAAATCGGTGGTTTATAATGTATTCTTACTAACAGTCTGTCTATAGACCTCATCACATCTCCTGTACTAATGGTGAATACTAGATGAGCTGCCGTCGCTACATAGATGATCTCCACTGGGAGGTCCTCATCCGTGTCACATCCTGACTCACTGGAAAAGAGACAATTAGATGTGCACAGAAGAGATGAGCGAATAAAATACAATGGATTAGAATTCTACTCAAATTTTACATATATCCGCATTGGCCAAAATGGCGAAATTTTTGTAATTCTCTTCCTCATGGATTCGGCAAAATGGTGAACATTGGCTACTATTTTCTAAACCTTAAAAGTCCGTCAAAATGTTAAAAAATAAACAAACTCTTACACTTACCTCTCTGGCTCCTCTATCTCAACCTTTTGGTCCTCACTGTACTTTCAAAGCTGCTGCCAGTGCTGAAGCCCAAAAAAATGTCTAAGGCTGAGACAGGACTTCTGGCATTGATGACGTCTAGGAAGATTCTGCACAAACGCATAAAAGGTCATGGTGGCATGACATTGCAAATCTTCCTGCTCTTGCATAGAATCCTCCTGGACCTTCTCCAAGCTAGAAGTTCTGGCCCAGCGTGAGCGGCAGCAATCTGAAGACGCGGTGAGGATCGGACAGATGAGGCTGAGAAGCGGAGGGGTCGGAGAGCTGAGCAGTAAGGTCAGTATGAGTATTTTTTCCATTTTGTACATCTTACATTTATTAAGATCTGGGGTCTGGAGAGAACCCAGAGCGTAATAAGAGATATTACATTTGCCGAGTGATAACTTCTACGTCAATCACATTTCCCAGGAAAGTCTACACGAAAGGCGAATGTGAATTATGCCAGATCCGCTCTTCTCTAGAGAACAGGGATGTGGACTCCAATAATTCCTCTATGGTAACACTGTACGGGCACAGAGACAGAGGGATCATCATAAGGAGCCCTAGAAACCGAATATTATGCCGACATCAAGCTCACCCAAAAGCTCCACAGCTGAACTGTTTGATCTGTTCGTAGTCGCTCTTACAAGGATTTCTCCCTGGGTTCAATGATCCGATCAAGTCCTAGAAATAATAAGAAATGGCATTAAAGCATAAAATCTGCAGAAAGATAAAATCTGTGGATGCCGGACCCCCACAGACAACATTATGTATATGGGATATCCCCCATACACAGACATCACTGTACTGCAGGGGAGGAGACGGGAGATCACACAGCGGGGGCAGGAATAATAATGCCGCCATCACACACAATAGATCTGATCTACAAGAAGAATAGGGATATCCCCTCGTCATATGGGGGATAATATTATATGTGTAATTCACCCCCGTTACCTGATCATACACAGACGTCTCCGCTGATACTTACACTGACAGATTCCTGGACCTCGGGGGTCTCACATATTCCACCGTCAGTAATTGCCGGCACAGATATTCCTATAATAATGAGGAAACGTTTTGTATTAGACGATATCAGTACATAATATATAACATCCATATAAAGAAGGAGATGAGACGGGCTCTGTACACGGTGTAATACTGGTATATGGGATTCTGCATACAACGTATATATTTATGGCTCCTCCATAGATGGATATTCTGGACCATAAATGGCCATTGTTCAGGATCTGATTCATCCTAGAACAATTACATGATTGGGGACCTAGGAGCCTCCTTGTACATGATGGAGAAGAGCACAGAGGAGAGAAGCAGAATTACCTGCGCCCCCTCCATTATAGTCTATAAGGGGCTCCGGAGCCGTCACCAGCCTCATACAGAGGATGGAGAGTAAATCTACATGTTCTCTGCCGTTCTCTATAATATCTCGATATGTGAATGTAAGAATATTAGATGATTGCTCACCTTCCATCAGATCAGTGTTCAGCCCCTGCTGACTGGTATTAGGGTCCGGGATAGTCAGGTTTTCCCCCTCTTCAGAGTCACCTTCTGATGTTTCCTGTTCGTCACAATATGTACAATTAATGTAGCATTTCACAAATACTAAATCACCGTATACAGTCCGTCCTCGACTTAGAAACATCTGACTTACAAACGACTCCAAGATACAAAGGGTTGATGATGAAAAAAAAAGCTAATATTCACCACTCTCCTCTCCGGCCGCCCCGCTGCTCACCACCTATCGTCCAGTCCTCTTCTTTCCAATGTCATGTGCTACTTCTCCGGTCTCTTCACTATAGTGCAGGACTTCTGGCCACATTCAGGACCCAAATTTCACTGCTCATCATAAGGTCATAAGGACGAGACGGGAAGTCCTGCCCCATAGTGAAGAGGCTGGAAATGTGGCACACTATGATGGAATAAGAGGACCGGGTGGCGGACAGCGAGCAAAATATTATTGTTTTTTTTTACTCTTTCCATTTTACATTCAAATTTGGGTTACAAACAAAACTATAGGATATATCTAGTTCATAACCCAAGGACGGCCTGTACATAAGGCAGGAAGGACTAAACCTGGATCTATGGGATAATCTCATTACTGGACGGACTCTACATAAGGCACGAAGTACTAAACCTGGATCTATGGGACAATCTCAGTATTGGACGGACTATACATGGCCGCTCCCTCCAGAAAATCAACATGAATATATAAGGGACTTGTATCTACAACTGTTCTCTAATAACTTCTATTGTCAGAACTGCAGCATTTAGAAGAATGAAGATTGTGATGATGAAATGAGACAGAGGTGGAAACACAACCTCTGCATCGCTGAGTACAGAATGTCACTACAGAGGGTTGAGCTGCAGAGACAGGCTGCCATAGAACATCCTGCGCCTCTGACATCATAAATCTGCCACTCTGCTATTTGACGGCTAATCTGGAGAAGATTAGACCAGGACGTGTGATATAGAAAGTGATGGATCCTTACCAGACGCTCCAGTGAGCCGGCCGGACGCTCCAGTACATACAGGACATTTTGTGCCAGTTGTATAATAAAGGCCAATTCTCCACTTGTGGATTTTTCTTCAGCCTATAAAGATGGAAATAAATAGAAAAGGAAAATCATGAGAGAACATGGAGGAGGCCGATTATGTCACCACTTTACTCCTGCGATCTGCTCTACAATTACTACATATCTAGTGACTTAGTGTCGGTTATATATTATATTATTATCGGCCTAAAGAACTATTTTATGTGAATAAACTTATATTCTGTTATTATAACTTTTCGATGTTTTATGCAGATTTCTACCACTTACCTGTTGCACCAATGTCCTGATGTTCTTCTGTAAATGCTCAAGATATGCTGAGCTTATACGACCTTGCTGATATTTGGTCAGGCAGTCTCTCAACAGCTCCATAACCAGCCGGTAAGTGAAGCTGAGGACGCCATCGGGTAGCGGCAGCACAATGTCAGGGGCATAGGTGGTAAGAATCCCCTGCAGCAGTGCCAACACCTGAAAATTGTCTGAAGGAATTTCAGACATTTCAAATAAATCCAAATAAATCCAAATCGCAGTCAGTAAATCACTAGCTATGTAGCTAATCACCAACAATGACACCGGAATGTCAAAGTGACACTGGAGCTGTAAACACTGGCACAAGTAATGGTGGTGCATTATGATGTCATAATATCATCACGGAATGTTGAGATGTTACCATATATGGAGCTTCTCTCCATAAAAGGAAGTTGCCTAGCAACACAAGCAGCAACTCTATAGGCTGTCGGCAGTGAGCATTGTCAGAGGTAAAAATAAAGCAAGTGTCAGAGGTAAGCATTAATAAGCTATTAAAAAAAGCCCTGCATCCACTCCTATGTCACTAGGTAAAAAAATAATGACTCTACTTCTTTGGTGAATTATAACCCCCAGAATGCCCTGGAAGCTTCAGAAATTCAAGAAATGCTGTGAGTTGTGGTTCTCTCCAAAGGCAAAAGGATTGTAGTCAACCACATGTGACATAAATGGCCCCTATGGGATCTTCAAGGGTTTGTTCAGCGCCGCTTACTTCCATACTGGGAGGTGACATCACGTCTACAGATACATGATGGGACGGTGTAAGTGTGGCCGCCATCATGCCTGTGACTTGGTAGGTTCCTCAGACGGCAGCTCACTCACCTCCCAATGTGGAAGGAAGCGGCCGGAGAACACTTTTAATCTATAAAAGAAATCAAGATTCCACCAAATCCGTGTAGAATATTTTTTGTTCTTTTCACTACACAAAAAAAAAATGATGAAAACATCTCATGTACCGCGCACTGTTACCCATAAATATTGTAGCTCGTTCCATTAAAAAAAGCTCTTGCCTAAATCTAAGCAGAAAAATGAAAGTTATGGGTCAATGATTAAAAAAGCAAAATAAACTGGATATCTGTGTAATTGTATCAACCTGCAGAATAAAGATAATTTGTCTACAGTGAGCGGCAAAAAAGAAGGAAAATAAAAAAGTGATGGAAGATTTATTTATTTATTCATCGTCACTCATATCATACCATTAAAAAAGAAAGAAACTGTAGTGGTGGTGAATTCTGATGTCATAATAGCGGTGATGTCATCATGGAATCTTGTGAGGGAATCTTATATGGAGCTTCTCACCTTATAAGGAAGTTGCCTAGCAACAGTGAAGATGGTAAAACCATAGGGTGAGCATCAGTGCTTGCATGTAAGAGGGAGCTGTGGGCACCGGGCTCTTCTCATCAGTGAGGGGATTTATAAATATATTTATTAATATCTGTATACACAATAAAAATCATAATTACGTATTTAGAAGAAATCCGGATTCAGGATCTAAAAGAAGTATCTTTATCTGGGGGGTCCAGGGACTGAAAGTCAGAAGCACACGCCTCACCACCCCCCAATCTCCCAAGATGGGGGTCTCTATTACGAATATGACCCTGCCTGCACTCCTTATTAAAGAAATAGAAGAACTGGGAGGACTATTGAGTTACACCTTAGATATAGACAAAACTGAGACCTTATTATTAAGAAGCCCTTCAAAGCCACTATGGACAAAGAGATTCCAGTTCTGCTGGATTGAAACAGCGCTGAAATATTTGGGGATATACAGTGACATGTTAAAGTTTGGGCACCCCTGGTCAAAATTAATGTTATAGTGAACAGCTAAGCAAGTTGAAGATGAATTGATCTCTAAAAGGCCTAAAGTTAAAGATGACGCATTTCCTTTGTATTTTAGGCAATATATATATATATATATATATATATATATATATATATATACAGTGCCTACAAGTAGTATTCAACCCCCTGCAGATTTAGCTGGTTGACACATGCGGAATTAACTTGGCATTGTGACATTTGTACTGTAGATCAGCCTGGAAGTGGGAAATGCACTGCAGCAAATTTTGTTTTTGTTTTTTTTTTTTGTTTTTTTTTAAAACGTTAAAAGTTAATTCAGAGTGTCATTTATTATTCAACCCCTCAAACCACAAGAATTCTGTTTGGTCCCCCTAAAGTATTAAGAAGTAGTTCAGGCACCAAGAATAATGAGCTTCACATGTGTGGATTAAAGATCTCTTTTGCCAGCCTTTTCTGACTATTTAAGACCCTCCCCAAACTTGTGAACAGCACTCAGACATGGTCAACATGGGAAAGACAAAGGAGCATTCCAAGGCCATCAGAGACAAGATCGTGGAGGGTCACAAGGCTGGCAAGGGGTACAAAACCCTTTCCAAGGAGTTGGGCCTACCTGTCTCCACTGTTGGGAGCATCATCCGTAAGTGGAAGGCTTATGGAACTACTGTTAGCCTTCCACAGCCTGGACAGCCTTTGAAAGTGTCCTCCCGTGCCGAGGCCAGGCTTGTCCGAAGAGTCAAGGCTAACCCAAGGACAACAAGGAAGGAGCTCCGGGAAGATCTCATGGCAGTGGGGACATTGGTTTCAGTCAATACCATAAGTAACGTACTCCACCGCAATGGTCTCCGTTCCAGACGAGCCCGTAAGGTACCTTTACTTTCAAAGCGTCATGTTAAAGGCTCGTCTACAGTTTGCTCATGATCACTTGGAGGACTCTGAGACAGACTGGTTCAAGGTTCTATGGTCTGATGAGACCAAGATCGAGATCTTTGGTGCCAACCACACACATGACGTTTGGAGACTGGATGGCACTGCATACGACCCCAAGAATACCATCCCTACAGTCAAGCATAGTGGTGGCAGCATCATGCTGTGGGGCTGTTTCTCTGCCAAGGGGCCTGGCCATCTGCTCCGCATCCATGGGAAGATGGATAGCACGGCCTACCTGGAGATTTTGGCCAAGAACCTCCGCTCCTCCATCAAGGATCTTAAGATGGGTCGTAATTTAATCTTCCAACAAGACAACGACCCAAAGCACACAGCCAAGAAAACCAAGGCCTGGTTCAAGAGGGAAAAAGTCAAGGTGTTGGAGTGGCCTAGTCAGTCTCCTGACCTTAACCCAATTGAAAACTTGTGGAAGGAGCTCAAGAATAAAGTCCACATGAGACACCCAAAGAACCTAGATAACTTGGAGAAGATCTGCATGGAGGAGTGGGCCAAGATAACTCCACAGACCTGTGCCGGCCTGATCAGGTCTTATAAAAGACGATTATTAGCTGTAATTGCAAACAAGGGTTATTCCACAAAATATTAAACATAGGGGTTGAATAATAATTGACCCACACTTTTATGTTTAAAATTTAATAAAATTCAACTGAGCAACATAACTTTTTGGTTTGTAAGATTTATGCTTCTGTTCATAAATCCTACTCTCGTTTGCAGTTTGAAGGCTCTAACTTATTTGCATCTTATCAAACCAGCTAAATCTACAGGGGGTTGAATACTACTTGTAGGCACTGTATATATATATATATATATATATATAGTCAGTTTTTACTTTTTAAAAATTACAAAAAGGAAAATGGGCCGATGCAAAACTTTGGGCACCCTTGGAGATTTGTGTGCTCAGATACCTTTGTTGACCAAGATTTCAGACCTTAATTAGCCTGTTAGGGTTATGGCTTGTTCATTATCATGGTTAGGAAAGTCCAGGTGATGCAAATTTCCCAGCTTTATAAAAACCCAACCTCCTCTAAGCTTGTGACAAAAACCAGCAGCCATGGGTTCTTCTAAGAAGCTGCCTAGCACTCTGAAAATGAAAATGGTGGAGGCCCACAAAGCAGGAGAAGGCTATAAGAAGATAGCAAAGCGTTTTCAAGTTGCCCTTTCCTCAGATTGAATTGTAATTAAAAAATGGCAGCTACCAGGAACATTGGAGGTCAAGATAAAGTCTGGAAAACCAAACAAAATTTCAGTAAGAGCCACTCGTACGGTTGCTAGAGAGGCAAATCAGAACCCTGACTGACTGCAAAAAAACTTCAGAAAGATTTAGCAGACTTTGGAGTTGTGATACATTGTTCTACTGATTAGAGACACCTGCACAAATATGGCCTTCATGGAAGAGTCATCAGAAGAAAACCTCTCCTGCGTCCGACTTCTCACCATAAAATTCAGCATCAAAAGTATGCAAAAGAGCATCTAAACAAGCCTGATGCATTTTGGAAACAAGTCCTGTGGACCGATGAGGTTAAAATAGAACTCTTTGGCCACAATGATCAAAGGTCTGTGTGGAGAAAAAAGGGCACGGAATTTCAGGAAAAGAACATCTTGCCAACCCTTAAGCATGGGGGTGGATCAATCATGCTTTGGGGCTGTGTTACAGCCAATGGCACGGGGATCATTTCACGGGTAGAGGGAAGAATGAATTAAATGAAATTTCAACAAATTCTTGATGCCAACATAACATCATCTGTAAAAAAGCTGAAGTTGAAAAGAGGATGTCTTCTACAAATTGATAATGATCCTAAGCACATGTCACAATCCACAATAGACTTCAACAGGAGCAAGCTGAAGGTTTTACAATGGCCCTCACAGTCCCCTGATCTGAACATCATTGAAAATCTTTGGCTCGACCTCAAAATAGCAGTGCATGCAAGACAACCCAGGAATCTCACAGAGCTGGAGTAAGGCTATTTGCCCACGATGCAGAAATGCTCCGGATTTTTTCCTGAGCATTTCTGCATCTCCCTGGCAGAAAAAACGCATGCGGATTGTACATGCGGATTGTACATGCGTTTTTTCTGCCAGGGACAAGCGTATGTCCCGCGTTTTTCACATGCGATTTGGCATGCGGGTTGTCAAGCGCTTTTCCAAGCAATTTTAGCATCACTTGGAAAAGTGCTTGACAACTTGTTCACACTTTATAAATCCATGTAACCGGCTTGGATTTATATAGTGTGACCAAGATAATAGTTAAAAAGAATTTTAAGGAGACCGGGGGCCATCAGAAGGTGAGTATAAGGTTTATTTTTTATTTTAAATTCTTTTGCAGGTACCATGGTACCCAGGTCTGGATGAGAGTCTCCTCTTCTCCAGACCCGGGTACCATCCGCACATTGAGTCGCTTAATATCCGCATGTGCACATGTAGTCATGTGGATATTATGCGATTCAATGCAAGTCAATGGCGGTACGCAAAATTAATGGTAGTGCTGTGGATTTTTCCGCAATGATAATCCGCAGCGGTAATTTCCACAGCACGTGCACAGCACATGCGGATTATCATTGGGGAACATTGCAGACCTTCTACCAAGCGTTTGTTAAGCGTTTTGCGGTGGAATTGCTGCTGCGGAAACGCTTAAAAAACGCATCGTGGGCACACAGCCTTATAATCCAAGGAAGAATGGATGAAAATCCCTCAAATAAGAATTGAAAGACTTTTGTCTGGTTACAAAAATTTACGAAATTATGGCAAATATCCAAATATAAGCCAGTTATATCACATCTGTCATCATCACTAATCTAACAAAACAAGACTGGGACCCCAAATCATTCAATGGCTTTCCAAAGTGAATATAATGAAAGGACAAGTATCCTTGAATGATACATTTCTCCATGCCCTTATAGACAATACTAAACACAAACTCCAATGACAAAATATGGAATATGGATGATCCAAATCTAACTCATTCAAACATATTGGATTCTTTAGTTCAAGCACAAAAATATCTTCAATCATCCAGGTATCTAGAAAAGAGGCTAAAAGTTTGTCCCAGGTCGTACCGGACCCTCTCAAGGGGATATAGAATGGGACTATACACAACAAATAACTCCAAAAGCAAATCTTTATCATTGCTTATGGGGATGTCCAAGTATCCAAACTTTCATTTGCAATGACACACTTAACTAATTTTGTACCACAAGGTCATCTATGGTTCTATCTTTTGTTACATGAACCCAGAAATGTATCAATATAAGAAAGGGGCGAATAAATTGTTACAGGAGTGAAATCTATTATTCACACCTAGGTCCAGAAACAACCACAGCCCTTCAAACTGTTTCTGTAAAAAATGTCATCATATCTATTCAAAACGGTCTGGGTAGAAGCTTCATTATCATTACATAAGGAAAATAAGCTTAAATATTAGAACAAATTCATAGACTGCACAAATGTTATTCAGTTTGTTTCTGTTGAAAACTGTTTTTGCTCCCACTTACTGCATAGTGCATTGCATGTTTACAATTTATTGACGCTTTTTTTATTTTAATGTTGTATTCCAATAAAAATATTTCAGGTTCTATAAAAAGAGCTTGATTATTGTATCATAATGATGATTAAAAGCCTGATGTTACCATTTTACTGCAGTAAATTTATCACTTAAACATGAGCTATGTATGAGGGAGTTGGACCCAGGGAAAATGAGGAGTCGGACATTTCTCTTCTCGACTCCACAGCCCTGCTATAAACACTGGTATAAGTAATGATGGTAAATTCATGGAATCTTGTAGTAATGTCATCATGGAATCTTGAGATGTTACCTTATATAGAGCACCTCACCTTATAAAGAGGTTGCCTAGCAAGAAATAAGGCAGCAGTACTACAGGCTGAGCATCAGTACCAGATGCAGACATGGAGGAAAGAGCTGTGGGGGCTTTACTCCTCTGACCAGTGGGGGGATTTTTATGTTCTAAGATAAATCATTTATATCTGTTATACACAGTAAAATGTATATTATTACTAGTGATGATCAAGCACTAAAGTGCATGGGAGCTCGTTGCTCGAGTCAAGAAAATCATAATGCTTGGGTGCTCAACCCAAGTAGCGTGCCCAATGTGAGCCAATGGGAAACTTCAGCATTTTTTCGGCACCCCCCCCTCCCCGGGGTCTGGAGGGGGCCTATAAATTGGCCATGATATGGGAACAGCATGGGGAAGACCCCTGGAAGCATCTCTGTCTCCCAGGCCACTGCTGTGAACAATATTGTCAGAGTATTATGCCACTTTTTTACGGACTCACAATAAATCATACAATTACGAAACCAAAATGGATTTTCCTGCAAAACATGTTAAGGAACATCCTTTCCAGGGTAATGACTTATATATAAGGCAAAATAAATAACCAAAAACAAAAATGGCTCCTCCACACCTTGGGCTATGTTCACAAGTAGCGTTTTTGATGCATTTTTGCACTTTTGCATTGCTTTCAATGGTGGAAAATACATTTACTAGTAAAAGAAATTTTAACATTTTACTACCTTATCTTGTCATGTGGTGTGTGAGACATGATCGGACAAATCCTGTTATATTTATGAAGGAGGGACTGTCAAAAGTCACAAAGCCTATATTTACAAGGCCATTAGGCGGCTCTTACTATTGTTAGAGGGCCAGCAGTCGATCCTCACTATTGTTAGACAGCCATCAGCCGGCTATGCTTTGTTGTTCCCATTATAAAGGAGTGGGTCTCCTATACTGTTATTGCATATGCAGTGACTGCAATGGCTGCCAAAAATTAGGACACACTTCAATACCCCTTTGAAGAGACGTAGAGGAGGGCCTCATTAAAAAAATGTTCCCATTATAAAGTAGTGGGTCTCCTATACTGTTAATGCATGAGCAGTGACTGCAAGGGCTTACAAAAATTTGGACGCACTCCAATACCCCCTTTGAACAGACGTAGAAGAGGGCCACATTAAAAAAAAATTCCCATTATTAAGGAGCGGGTCTCCAATACTGGTAATGCCTATGCACTAAGTGCAAAGGCTGTCAAAATTTAGGACGCAACCAAATACCCCTTTGAAGAGACGTAGAGGAAGTCCTCATTAAAAAAATTGTTCCCATTATTAAGGAGTGGGTCTCCTACAGTGGTAATGCCCATGCACTAAGCGCATGGGCTGAAAAACATTTACCCATGGGGGGTATACATGACAATACTGTATAACATACAGAATGTTAGAGGTAGGCCTAAAAATATTTCCTACGGGCAACTTAAACACCTTTTAAAAAAATTATGTGGGTGTTGCATGATGGTCACCCTGTTGATATGGTGATGGATGATGAGGAGAAGGAGAAGGAGGAGGGTGACATAAAACAGACAAAATCAGGAAGCGTATACCCATGTCTGGGTGTGAAGAGGCGCATGGGAATAGACCCCCCCAACAAAAAACACTGAATTTGACTTTATGTTCTGCTGCTATCATCCAGTGATGTTGAGAAGTCTGGCCTAATCCAGCCCTTGTTCATTTTGATAAGAGTCAACCCGCTCTGATAAAATGCTGGCGGCAGGGTAGGCCAGGACCTCCAAGGCGTAGAGAGACAGTTCATGCCTCATGTCCAGCTTGGATACCCAATAGTTATAAGGCACAGAGGAATCACAGAAGACGTTGGTACAGTTGGCAAGGTACTCCTTCAGCATCTTTCAAAACTTTCTCCTCCTTGTCAGAGTACCCCACGCATCAGGGCAGGGGCACTGGGAGTGTCTGAGAAAACTGTCCCAGACCTTTGACAGTGTTCCCCTACCTCTGCTACATCGTATTTGTGTCTCCCTCACCTGTACTCTTTGGTTGTCCAACAAACTGTGACCTTTGCTGCCAGCATTTTCAGATGGGAATTTTTTTAATAATTCTACAAGGGCCTTCAGGTACTGCAACATTTTATTAGACCGCTCTGCCCCGAGAAGGAGAGATAGAAAGATGTCCTTGTAGCGTGGATCCAGAAATGTGACAAACCAGTAATTATTGGTGGCCAAAATGCGTGGGTCACGGGAAAGGCAGTGGAACATAAAGTCAGCTATGTGTGCCAGACTGCCAACAGCCAAGACTTCCCTGTCCTGACCCAGAGGACCACTGTCCATGCTCTCCTCGTCCTCCTCCTTGTTCTCCCGCTCCTCAGGCCATCCACATTGAACAAACGGTATGACTGTTGTGTGCGTAGTACCGTCTGTAGTGCAGGAAAACAGCTCCTGTTCCTCCTCCTCTTCCTCATTATCACCCAATCCATGTTGAGATGAGATGAGGCTGGGCTTTGTGACATCACCTTGTATAGTTCCTTGCTCCATCTCATCGTGCTCCGCCTACAATGCCTCCTCTTTAATTGTGAGCACAGAGCATTTCAGTAGACAGAGAGGCAGGATGGTGATACTAATTATGGCGTCATCGCCGCTCATCATCTTGGTGGAGTCCTCAAAGTTTTAGAGTACGGCACAGATGTCAGACATCCAGGCCCACTCATCAGCTCTAATTTGCGGAGGCTGACCTGAATACCGATGGGGATGTTGAAGCTAGAACTCAACAACTGCCATCTGCTGCTCACAAATCCTTCCCAACATATGAAAGATTGAGTTCCATCGTGTGGTGACATCGCACACGAGTCAGTGAGTTGGTATGGCTAGGGTGGGGGAAGCTGTAAGTGACTTCCTGAAATGGGCACACACGTGGCGTTCTTTCACAAGCAGGTCATGCAGATCCGTGTAGGTTTTGAGAAACCGCTGAACCATTAGATTGATCACATGGGCCAGGCACGGCATGTGTGCGAGTTTGCCAAGCCTCAGAGTCACAACCATGTTCCGGTCATTGTCAAACATGATCTTGCCTGGCTGTAAGTTTAACAGTGACAGCCACAGATCTGCCTGCTCTATTCCAGATGTCAACAACTTTGCAGCGGTGTGCAGTTTGTCACCTAAGCATATCAGCTTCAGCAGTGCCTGTTGACACTTGGCCGAAGCAGTGCTATAGTGCTTCCAGTCTCCGACTGAAGTGGTCATTTCGGAGATGGAGGCTGATGAGGAGGAGTTTCAGAAGCTGTAGAATCTGAGGGCAACCCTGGTTGACCCTGGGCCCGCAATCCGTTCTGGCCACAAGCACTTGTCCACGTGCCCGTGGTTAGGTGGACCTTCCCAGTGACTGTGTTGGTAAGGGCAGGTGAAATGTTCTGGGACACGTGCTTGTGTAAGGCGGGGACGGCACACCGGGAGAAATAGTGGTGGCTGGGGACCGAGTACCGAGGGGCACCCGCCGCCATGAATTTGCCGAAAGATTCTGTCTCCACGAGCCTAAAAGGCAACATTTCAAGTGCAAGCATTTGAAAAATGTGGCAGTTTAGTATTGTGGCCTGTGGGGCGTTAGCTGCATATTTGCCCTTGCATTCAAAGGACTGGGGTAGGGACAACTGAACACTGCGTTGTGACAAGGACGTGGACGTGGTTACTGATGGTGGTTGTTGCAAGTGTGCAAAAGAGGCATCTTTGCCTGCGCCATGGACAGGGGATTGGTGTGCACGCACAACAGCAGAACAGGCAGTGGTGTCCCCCGCAGAAACTGTTTCTGGACCCTAGCGTTTGGTCCAATTAGTCAGGTGCTTTGCTGTCATGTGCCTGATCATGCTGGTGGTCGTCAGGCTGGTAGTTTTGCAGCCCCTGCTGATGCTGGCATGGCAGATGTTGCAAATGGCCTGTTTGGAATTAACTTGACAGTCTTTAAAAAAGTGCCAGACTATGGAAGACCTAACAGTTGGACTGGCAACTTCCCTCGTGTTGGTGTTCCGGAGAACTGTTGCCCGCCTTGTGTCTGTGGCCACCCCACTGCTTGTTCCTGCCTGTTGTGGTGCTACACCTCCCTCCCCCTGTGTGCTGCTGTCCTCGCTATGCATGTCACCTTGCCAGGTTGGTCAGTGACTTCATTGTCCACCACCTTGTCTTCCAAGTACGCACCCTGGGCCTCCTGATGACTTGCTGGCAATTGTGTCTCATCATCATCCACCTCTTGCGACAGTAATTGCATTTTCCCACCATCGCCTTCATGTGACTGTAGCTGCTCAAATACATGGGCATCGCTACATGTGATCTCCTCTTGCCCCGCTTGAAGCGCGCCAGGCGAGAGTCCTGAATCCCTAAATGGAAATGTGAACAGCTCTTCAGAGTGTCCAAGTGTGGGATCAGTTGTCTCCAGGCACTCGGCATGGGGGGAGAAAGGAGGATCAGAGTGAGGAATATGCGGTCCAGGCTCACAGCTACTGAAACTGGACCATATGGAAGACAGGGTGGTGGTGGTGGCAAACTGACTGGAAACATTATCTGCTATCCAACCAACAACCTTTTCACACTGCTTTGGCTTCAATAGTGGTGTTTCGCGGCCCCCTTCAAAGTAGGGCAGGAAGGTAGGTCGACATGATATGGGTGCTTTAGTGCTCCCTCAGCAGGCATAATTTCAGCTTGCCCACGACCTCGGCCTCTGCGTGCACCATCAGCATCATGTCCTCTTTCCAGTCCCTTGCCACGTGCCTTGCCCATTTTAAATGGAGTATAATATTTGTCACGTTCCCAAAAATGTCAGGATTATTACAGCAGTAATATCGGATCAAGTCTGATGACCACGGTTTTAAGCAGTGGCCTTATAGTATGGTATTGGTTAGCGTCCAAGTGTGAATAGGTTTGAACAGCACACAACTGACAGACTTTAAATGGAGTATAATATTTGTCACATTTCCAAAAATGTCAGGATTATTACCGCAGTAACATCGTATCACCTGAGATGGACAAGTTTCTCTGCTTCCACAATACAGCAATGCTATTAAAATCAAACAAATCTGGCTGTATGCTGCTAACAAGCAAATGGAGCAGTAAAAGTGGTGTATTATATCGCTTTTCAACCAAATAATTAGGATTAAGCGCAAAAAGAATATTAAACCTGTTATCTAAGGCTGTGGATATGAGTAACAGCAGCAGACAGAACGTTCAATGGATTTATTGTGCTGTATACACTCTCCACAAACTCTGCCTAACTCCTGCTATCACCAGTAATATATGCATCTGGATTAGTCCTTAGCAGGACTGTTAGTATAGATGTATACTGCTGTGGAATACCTGACTAAATCAACCGCCAATTCTCTCCCTCGCTCAGCAGCAGCTCTCCCTACTCTGCCTGTCTGAAGGGTAGACTGTGACGAGCATAGGGTCCCGGGTCTGATATAGACCTGATGACGCTGTGTGGCCAGCCAATCACTGTAATGCCACAACCAACATGGCTGCAGCATTACAGTGACGAGTGGCGAGTACCGAGCAGTTGCGAGCACGCTCGCTCATCGCTAATTATTACTCACCACCACACCCAGGTCTCTATTATAAATAACCCTGCCTGACATTAGAGAAATTCTACATTTTAAGTTAATTCTTTTTAATTCTTTCTACAAAACAGAAAAAAGAGTCGAAATCAGTGGAGCTCAGGGATGTTTAGATATTTAGCTAATTTTTTTTGAGCAGGTGACAGATCCTCTATAATCTTGGGGAATGAAACACTAGTCCTAATAAATCTCCTCCTACGTTCTCCGATCACCACCATATTTGTATTCCAACAGCCTCAAAGCACCGGAAAGAGAAAGTAAGTGAAGAATCAGGCGCATTCTAATCTGTAACCATGGAGACACATAGGCTGCATAAGAGCTGTATACACTACACAAGATTTACAAATTTGTTTCATTTTTTATTTTAAGGAACCAAGTAAAAAAAAATACTGTAAAAGATCTTCTAACAGCTAGAAATGATTCCAGGATTGTCTTTCCACTATATATACTGTATATACTCACAACACAAAGGTTAACTAATAGTTTTAATGATTTTCTGTAATAAATATTTGTATAAATATGAGAAACATTTATATAAAAATACAACAAATGATAATAAATATTTCAATTATAAAACAAGAAATACGTCTTATAATAATATTACTCAGCGATTTATAAAAGTAACAAAGTTCTTGTCGCTGCTGCTTCTGACGACCAATCAGATTTCTGCCGTTTAGCCTCTTGCAGTGCGGAATCGATGGCTGGAATCTGACTGGTTGCTACGGGCAACACTTTCATTATTCTCTACACTGTATAAATAATCCTTGAACTCTCGTTGTCGATAGCAACCGATTAGAATTCAGCTTTTACATTTGTAATTTACACGAGATAAATAAACGTGATTTCTGATTGGTCGCTAGGGCTAACAAAGACGCTACATGACAGCTGAGGCTCCGTGACAATGGCATCTGTTACTCCAGGTACTGGATGATGGGCCGGACACAGGTGCAGCCCACCGTCACCAGCTGCTTCTCCAGCCTATAGGTGGGACACATCCTCTCATCTCACCACGCAGGACCAGGATCTCCTGTCTGATGGGGACTGAGTTCATGCTGAGGTCCACATGACCCTCCGGGTCCAAACATCCGCGGTGGAGACATCGGGCCTCGCTGATGACCGCAGGGAATCTGTTATTGTCCACATTAGAGCTGGAGGAAGGAGATGAGAGAAATCAGGACACAGCAGTAACCATGTTTAGTCCCCCATACTCCGGCCTGCTGACCCCCATATATCATTATTATTATTTCTGCCATTACTCCATGTACATTCACCTGTATTCCCATGGAGAGATGGAGCGGCTCCTCACACTGTCCGCCATTACTTGTGCAGAACTCCGGCTGCCGACCTTCATATCCACCTTCACACGTGGAGGAAATGTGGTGTCCGGTGTGAAGAGACATCCCCCGCCGGACACTAGAGGGGCCTCCCAGCCATCAGCGCCAGGGACCTGCTCTTCTCCTCCATGGACACAAGAGATGAAGATCAGAAGAAGCAAAGTGGAGAAAACCTGAGGACAGAAGATGTCACACATGTGATAGGGGACATTGTGGAAGTGTCAACATTATGTAGTGATATAAGTAAGGGTTAAATAATGGATCAATAATATACACTAATAATATTCATACTCTTATGGACCTATCCCAAAGATATGCAACAGCGCTCAAGCCAAGAGCAACCATATATGACTATATAACACATATAAGAAAGTCCAACATTCTAAGTGGAATTCATTCAACAATATATTATATTGTCATTGTATCATAACAGAGGATAACAAATAAAATGGTGGTGGCCCCAAGCAAGTGCTGCACTCACTATTCTGCTGGTGCAGTCACTGTGTACATACATTACATTACTGATCCTGAGTTACATCCTGTATTATACTCCAGAGCTAAACTCACTATTCTGCTGGTGCAGTCACTATGTACATACATTACATTACTGATCCTGTACTGATTCTGAGTTACATCCTGTATTATACTCCAGAGCTGCACTCACTTTTCTGCAGGTGCAGTCACTGTGTACATACATTACATTACTGATCCTGAGTTCCATCCTGTATTATACTCCAGAGCTGCACTCACTTTTCTGCAGGTGCAGTCACTGTGTACATACATTACATTACTGATCCTGTACTGATCCTGAGTTATATCCTGAATTATACTCCAGAGCTGCACTCACTATTCTGCTGGTGCAGTCACTATGTACATACATTACATTACTGATCCTGTACTGATCCTGAGTTACATCCTGTATTATACTCCAGAGCTGCACTCACTTTTCTGCAGGTGTAGACACTGTGTACATACATTACATTACTGATCCTGAGTTACATCCTGTATTATACTCCTGAGCTGCACTCACTATTCTGCTGGTGCAGTCACTGTGTACATACATTACATTACTGATCTTGAGTTACATCCTGTATTATACTCCAGAGCTGCACTCACTATTCTGCTGGCGCAGTCACTGTGTACATACATTACATTACTGATCTTGAGTTACATCCTGTATTATACTCCAGAGCTGCACTCACTATTCTGCTGGTGCAGTTACTGTGTACATACATTACATTACTGATCCTGTGTTACATCCTGTATTATACAGTCAGTCACTGTGTACATATATTACATTATTGATCCTGCACTGATCCTGAGTTACATCCTGTATTATACTCCAGAGCTGCACTCACTTTTCTGCAGGTGTAGACACTGTGTACATACATTACTGATCCTGCACTGATCCTGTGTTACATCCTGTATTATACTCCATAGCTGCACTCACTATTCTGCTGGTGCAGTCACTGTGTACATACATTACATTACTGATCTTGAGTTACATCCTGTATTATACTCCAGAGCTGCACTCACTATTCTGCTGGCGCAGTCACTATGTACATGCATTACAATACTGATCCTGAGTTACATCCTGTATTATACTCCAGAGCTGCACTCACTATTCTGCTGGTGCAGTCACTGTGTACATACATTACATTGCTGATCCTGAGTTCCATCCTGTATTATACTCCAGAGATGCACTCACTATTCTGCTGGAGCAGTCACTGTGTACATACATTACATTGCTGATCCTGAGTTACATCCTGTATTATACTCCAGAGCTGCACTCACTATTCTGCTGGCGCAGTCACTGTGTACATGCATTACATTACTGATCCTGAGTTCCATCCTGTATTATACTCCAGAGATGCACTCACTATTCTGCTGGAGCAGTCACTGTGTACATACATTACATTATTGATCCTGCACTGATCCTGAGTTACATCCTGTATTATACTCCAGAGCTGCACTCACTTTTCTGCTGGAGCAGTCACTGTGTACATACATTACATTACTGATCCTTTACTGATCCTGAGTTACATCCTGTATTATACTGCAGTGCTGCACTCACTATTCTGCTGGTGCAGTCACTGTGTACATACATTACATTACTGATCCTTTACTGATCCTGAGTTACATCCTGTATTACACTGCAGAGCTGCACTCACTATTCTGCTGGTGCAGTCACTGTGTACATACATTACATTACTGATCCTGAGTTACATCCTGTATTTTACCCCAGAGCTGCACTCACTATTCTGCTGGTGCAGTCACTGTGTACATACATTACATTACTGATCCTGTACTGATCCTGAGTTACATCCTGTATTATACTCCAGAGCTGCACTCACTATTCTGCTGGTGCAGTCACTATGTACATACATTACATTACTGATCCTGTACTGATCCTGAGTTACATCCTGCATTATACTCCAGAGCTGCACTCACTATTCTGCTGGTGCAGTCACTGTGTACATACATTACATTACTGATCCTGAGTTCCATCCTGTATTATACTCCAGAGCTGCACTCACTTTTCTGCAGATGCAGTCACTGTGTACATACATTACATTACTGATTCTGAGTTCCATCCTGTATTATACTCCAGAGCTGCACTCACTTTTCTGCAGGTGCAGTCACTGTGTACATATATTACATTACTGATCCTGCACTGATCCTGAGTTACATCCTGTATTATACTGCAGAGCTGCACTCACTATTCTGCTCGTGCAGTCACTGTGTACATACATTACATTACTGATCCTGTACTGATCCTGAGTTACATCCTGTATTATACTCCAGAGCTGCACTCACTTTTCTGCAGGTGTAGACACTGTGTACATACATTACATTACTGATCCTGAGTTCCATCCTGTATTATACTCCAGAGCTGCACTCACTATTCTGCTGGTGCAGTCACTGTGTACATATATTCCATTACTGATCCTGCACTGATCCTGAGTTACATCCTGTATTATACTCCAGAGCTGCACTCACTATTCTGCTGGTGCAGTCACTGTGTACTTACATTACATTACTGATCCTGTACTGATCCTGAGTTACATCCTGTATTATACTCCAGAGCTGCATTCACTATTCTGCTGGTGCAGTCACTGTGTACATACTTTACATTACTGATCCTGTACTGATCCTGAGTTACATCCTGTATTATACTCCAGAGCTGCGCTCACTATTCTGCTGGTGCAGTCACTGTGTACATACATTACATTACTGATCCTGAGCTACATCATGTATTATACCCCAGAGCTGCGCTCACTATTCTGCTGGTGCAGTCACTGTGTACATACATTACATTACTGATCCTGTACTGATCCTGAGTTACATCCTGTATTATACTCCAGAGCTGCACTCACTTTTCTGCAGGTGTAGACACTGTGTACATACATTACATTACTGATCCTGAGTTCCATCCTGTATTATACTCCAGAGCTGCACTCACTATTCTGCTGGTGCAGTCACTGTGTACATATATTCCATTACTGATCCTGCACTGATCCTGAGTTACATCCTGTATTATACTCCAGAGCTGCACTCACTATTCTGCTGGTGCAGTCACTGTGTACTTACATTACATTACTGATCCTGTACTGATCCTGAGTTACATCCTGTATTATACTCCAGAGCTGCATTCACTATTCTGCTGGTGCAGTCACTGTGTACATACATTATATTTCTGATCCTGTACTGATCCTGAGTTACATCCTGTATTATACTCCAGAGCTGCGCTCACTATTCTGCTGGTGCAGTCACTGTGTACAGACATTACATTGCTGATCCTGTACTGATCCGGAGATACATCCTGTATTATACTCCAGAGCTGCACTCACTATTCTGCTGGTGCAGTCACTGTGTACATACATTACATTACTGATCCTGAGTTACATCCTGTAGTATACCCCAGAGCTGCACTCACTATTCTGCTGGTGCAGCCACTGTGTACATATTTTACATTACTGATCCTGTACTCATCCTGAGTTATATCCTGTATTATACTCCAGAGCTGCACTCACTATTCTGCAGGTGTAGACACTGTGTACATCCATTACATTACTGATCCTGAGTTCCATCCTGTATTATACTCCAGAGCTGCACTCACTATTCTGCTGGTCCAGTCACTGTGTACATACATTACATTACTGATCCTGTGTTACATCCTGTATTATACTCCAGAGCTGCACTCACTATTTTGCTAGTGCAGTCACTGTGTACATACATTACTGATCCGGTGTTACATCCTGTATTATACTCCAGAGCTGCACTCGCTATTCTGCTGGTGCAGTCACTGTGTACATACATTACATTGCTGATCCTGAGTTCCATCCTATATTATACTCCAGAGCTGCACTCACTTTTCTGCAGGTGCAGTCACTGTGTACATATATTACATTATTGATCCTGTACTGATCCTGAGTTACATCTTGTATTATACTGCAGAGCTGCACTCACTATTCTGCTGGTACAGTCACTGTGTACATACATTACATTACTGATCCTTTACTGATCCTGAGTTACATCCTGTATTACACTGCAGAGCTGCAGTCACTATTCTGCTGCTGCAGTCACTGTGTTCATACATTACATTGCTGATCCTTAGTTCCATCCTGTATTATACTCCAGAGCTGCACTCACTTTTCTGCAGGTGCAGTCACTGTGTACATATATTACATTATTGATCCTGAGTTCCATCCTGTATTATACTCCAGAGCTGCACTCACTATTCTGCTGGTCCAGTCACTGTGTACATACATTACATTACTGATCCTGAGTTCCATCCTGTATTATACTCCAGAGCTGCACTCACTATTCTGCTGGTGCAGTCACTGTGTACATACATTACATTACTGATCTTGAGTTACATCCTGTATTATACTCCAGAGCTGCACTCACTATTCTGCTGGTGCAGTCACTGTGTACATACATTACATTACTGATCCTGTGTTACATCCTGTATTATACTCCAGAGCTGCACTCACTATTCTGCTGGTGCAGTCACTGTGTACATACATTACATTACTGATCCTGAGTTCCATCCTGTATTATACTCCAGAGCTGCACTCACTTTTCTGCAGGTGCAGTCACTGTGTACATATATTACATTATTGATCCTGTACTGATCCTGATTTAGATCTTGTATTATACTGCAGAGCTGCACTCACTATTCTGCTGGTGCAGTCACTGTGTACATACATTACATTACTGATCCTTTACTGATCCTGAGTTACATCCTGTATTACACTGCAGAGCTGCACTCACTATTCTGCTGCTGCAGTCACTGTGTTCATACATTACATTGCTGATCCTCAGTTCCATCCTGTATTATACTCCAGAGCTGCACTCACTTTTCTGCAGGTGCAGTCACTGTGTACATATATTACATTATTGATCCTGCACTGATACTGAGTTACATCCTTTATTATACTCCAGAGCTGCACTCACTTTTCTGCTGGAGCAGTCACTGTGTACATACATTACATTACTAATCCTGCACTGATCCTGAGTTACATCCTGTATTATACTCCAGAGCTGCACTCACTATTCTACTGGTGAAGTCACTGTGTACATACATTACATTACTGATCCTGAGTTACATCCTGTATTATACTCCAGAGCTGCACTCACTATTCTACTGGTACAGTCACTGTGTACATACATTACATTACTGATCCTGAGTTACATCCTGTATTATACTCCAGAGCTGCACTAACTATTCTGCCAGTGCAGTCACTGTGCACATGCATTACATTACTGATCCTGAGTTACATCCTGTATTATACTCCAGAGCTGCACTCACTTTTCTGCAGGTGCAGTCACTGTGTACATATATTACATTACTGATCCTGCACTGATCCTGAGTTACATCCTGTATTATACTCCAGAGCTGCACTCACTATTCTGCTGGTGCAGTCACTGTGCACATACATTACATTACTGATCCTGAGTTCCATCCTGTATTATACTCCAGAGCAGCACTCACTTTTCTGCAGGTGCAGTCACTGTGTACTTACATTACATTACTGATCCTATACTGATCCTGAGTTACATCCTGTATTATACTCCAGAGCTGCATTCACTATTCTGCTGGTGCAGTCACTGTGTACATACATTACATTACTGATCCTGTACTGATCCTGAGTTACATCCTGTATTATACTCCAGAGCTGCACTCACTATTCTGCTGGTGCATTCACTGTGTACATACATTACATTACTGATCCTGAGTTACATCCTGTATTATACTCCAGAGCTGCACTCACTATTCTGCTGGTGCAGTCACTGTGTACATACATTACATTACTGATCCTGAGTTACATCCTGTATTATACTCCAGAGCTGCACTCACTTTTCTGCAGGTGCAGTCACTGTGTACATACATTACATTACTGATCCTGAGCTACATCATGTGTTATACCCCAGAGCTGCGCTCACTATTCTGCTGGTGCAGTCACTGTGTACATACATTACATTACTGATCCTGAGTTACATCCTGTATTATACTCCAGAGCTGCACTCACTATTCTGCTGGTGCATTCACTGTGTACATACATTACATTACTGATCCTGAGTTACATCCTGTATTATACTCCAGAGCTGCACTCACTATTCTGCTAATGCAGTCACTGTGTACATACATTACATTACTGATCCTGAGTTACATCCTGTATTATACTCCAGAGCTGCACTCACTTTTCTGCAGGTGCAGTCACTGTGTACATATATTACATTACTGATCCTGCACTGATCCTGAGTTACATCCTGTATTATACTCCAGAGCTGCACTCACTATTCTGCTGGTGCAGTCACTGTGCACATACATTACATTACTGATCCTGAGTTCCATCCTGTATTATACTCCAGAGCAGCACTCACTTTTCTGCAGGTGCAGTCACTGTGTACTTACATTACATTACTGATCCTGTATTGATCCTGAGTTACATCCTGTATTATACTCCAGAGCTGCATTCACTATTCTGCTGGTGCAGTCACTGTGTACATACATTACATTACTGATCCTGTACTGATCCTGAGTTACATCCTGTATTATACTCCAGAGCTGCGCTCACTATTCTGCTGGTGCATTCACTGTGTACATACATTACATTACTGATCCTGAGCTACATCATGTATTATACCCCAGAGCTGCGCTCACTATTCTGCTGGTGCAGTCACTGTGTACATACATTACATTACTGATCCTGTACTGATCCTGAGTTAGATCCTGTATTATACTCCAGAGCTGCACTCACTATTCTGCTGGTGTAGTCACTGTGTACATACATTACATTACTGATCCTGAGCTACATCATGTATTATACCCCAGAGCTGCACTCACTATTCTGCTGGTGCAGTCATTGTGTACATATATTGCATTACTGATCCTGTACTGATCCTGAGTTACATCCTGTATTATACCCCAGAGCTGCGCTCAATATTCTGCTGGTGCAGTCACTGTGTACAGACATTACATTGCTGATCCTGTACTGATCCTGAGTTACAGCCTGTATTATGCTGCAGAGCTGCACTCACTTTTCTGCAGGTGCAGTCACTGTGTACATACACTACATTACAGATCCTGTACTTATCCTGAGTTACCTCCTGTATTATACTCCTGAGCTGCACTCACTATTCTGCTGGTGGAGTCACTGTGTTCATACATTACATTACTGATCCTGTACTGATCCTGAGTTACATCCTGTATTATACTCCAGAGCTGCACTCACTATTCTGCTGGTGCAGTCACTGTGTACATACATTACTTTATTGATCCTGTACTGATCCTGAGTTACATCCTGTATTATACTCCAGAGCTGCACTCACTATTCTGCTGGTGCAGTCACTGTGTACATACATTACATTACTGATCCTGAGTTACATTCTGTATTATACTCCAGAGCTGCATTCACTATTCTGCTTGTGCAGTCACTGTGTACATACATTATATTTCTGATCCTGTACTGATCCTGAGTTACATCCTGTATTATACTCCAGTGCTGCGCTCACTATTCTGCTGGTGCAGTCACTGTGTACAGACATTAGATTGCTGATCCTGTACTGATCCTGAGTTACATCCTGTATTATACTCCAGAGCTGCACTCACTATTCTGCTGGTGCAGTCACTGTGTACATACATTACATTACTGATCCTGTACTGATCCTGAGTTACATCCTGTATTATACTCCAGAGCTGCGCTCACTATTCTGCTGGTGCATTCACTGTGTACATACATTACATTACTGATCCTGAGCTACATCATGTATTATACCCCAGAGCTGCGCTCACTATTCTGCTGGTGCAGTCATTGTGTACATATATTACATTACTGATCTGGTACTGATCCTGAGTTACATCCTGTATTTTACTCCAGAGCTGCACTCACTATTCTGCTGGTGTAGTCACTGTGTACATACATTACATTACTGATCCTGAGCTACATCATGTATTATACCCCAGAGCTGCACTCACTATTCTGCTGGTGCAGTCATTGTGTACATATATTACATTACTGATCCTGTACTGATCCTGAGTTACATCCTGTATTATACCCCAGAGCTGCGCTCACTATTCTGCTGGTGCAGTCACTGTGTACAGACATTACATTGCTGATCCTGTACTGATCCTGAGTTACAGCCTGTATTATACTCCAGAGCTCCACTCACTTTTCTGCAGGTGCAGTCACTGTGTACATACATTACATTACAGATCCTGTACTTATCCTGAGTTACCTCCTGTATTATACTCCTGAGCTGCACTCACTATTCTGCTGGTGCATTCACTGTGTACATACATTACATTACTGATCCTGCGCTACATCATGTATTATACCCCAGAGCTGCGCTCACTATTCTGCTGGTGCAGTCACTGTGTACATACATTACATTACTGATCCTGTACTGATCCTGAGTTACATCCTGTATTATACTCCAGAGCTGCACTCACTATTCTGCTGGTGTAGTCAATGTGTACATACATTATATTACTGATCCTGAGCTACATCATGTATTATACCCCAGAGCTGAACTCACTATTCTGCTGGTGCAGTCATTGTGTACATATATTACATTACTGATCCTGTACTGATCCTGAGTTACATCCTGTATTATACCCCAGAGCTGCGCTCACTATTCTGCTGGTGCAGTCACTGTGTACATACATTATATTTCTGATCCTGTACTGATCCTGAGTTACATTCTGTATTATACTCCAGAGCTGCATTCACTATTCTGCTTGTGCAGTCACTGTGTACATACATTATATTTCTGATCCTGTACTGATCCTGAGTTACATTCTGTATTATACTCCAGAGCTGCGCTCACTATTCTGCTGGTGCAGTCACTGTGTACAGACATTACATTGCTGATCCTGTACTGATCCTGAGTTACATCCAGTATTATACTCCAGAGCTGCACTCACTATTCTGCTGGTGCAGTCACTGTGTACATACATTACATTACTGATCCTGTACTGATCCTGAGTTACATCCTGTATTATACTCCAGAGCTGCGCTCACTATTCTGCTGGTGCATTCACTGTGTACATACATTACATTACTGATCCTGCGCTACATCATGTATTATACCCCAGTGCTGCGCTCACTATTCTGCTGGTGCAGTCACTGTGTACATACATTACATTACTGATCCTGTACTGATCCTGAGTTACATCCTGTATTATACTCCAGAGCTGCACTCACTATTCTGCTGGTGTAGTCAATGTGTACATACATTATATTACTGATCCTGAGCTACATCATGTATTATACCCCAGAGCTGAACTCACTATTCTGCTGGTGCAGTCATTGTGTACATATATTACATTACTGATCCTGTACTGATCCTGAGTTACATCCTGTATTATACCCCAGAGCTGCGCTCACTATTCTGCTGGTGCAGTCACTGTGTACAGACATTACATTGCTGATCCTGTACTGATCCTGAGTTACAGCCTGTATTATGCTGCAGAGCTGCACTCACTTTTCTGCAGGTGCAGTCACTGTGTACATACATTACATTACAGATCCTGTACTTATCCTGAGTTACCTCCTGTATTATACTCCTGAGCTGCACTCACTATTCTGCTGGTGGAGTCACTGTGTACATACATTACATTACTGATCCTGTACTGATCCTGAGTTACATCCTGTATTATACTCCAGAGCTGCACTCACTATTCTGCTGGTGCAGTCACTGTGTACATACATTACTTTATTGATCCTGTACTGATCCTGAGTTACATCCTGTATTATACTCCAGAGCTGCACTCACTTTTCTGCTGGTGCAGTCACTGTGTACATACATTACATTACTGATCCTGAGTTACATTCTGTATTATACTCCAGAGCTGCGCTCACTATTCTGCTGGTGCAGTCACTGTGTACAGACATTACATTGCTGATCCTGTACTGATCCTGAGTTACATCCTGTATTATACTCCAGAGCTGCACTCACTATTCTGCTGGTGCAGTCACTGTGTACATACATTACATTACTGATCCTGACTTACATCCTGTAGTATACCCCATAGCTGCACTCACTATTCTGCTGGTGCAGTCACTGTGTACATACATTACATTACTGATCCTGAGTTACATTCTGTATTATACTCCAGAGCTGCACTCACTTTTCTGCTGGTGCAGTCACTGTGTACATACATTACATTACTGATCCTGAGTTACATTCTGTATTATACTCCAGAGCTGCGCTCACTATTCTGCTGGTGCAGTCACTGTGTACAGACATTACATTGCTGATCCTGTACTGATCCTGAGTTACATCCTGTATTATACTCCAGAGCTGCACTCACTATTCTGCTGGTGCAGTCACTGTGTACATACATTACATTACTGATCCTGACTTACATCCTGTAGTATACCCCATAGCTGCACTCACTATTCTGCTGGTGCAGTCACTGTGTACATATTTTACATAACTGATCCAGTACTGATCCTGAGTTACATCCTGTATTATACTCCAGAGCTGCATTCACTATTCTGCTGGTGCAGTCACTGTGTACAGACATTACATTACTGATCCTGTACTGATCCTGAGTTACATCCTGTATTATACTCCAGAGCTGCACTCACTATTCTGCTGGTGCAGTCACTGTGTACATACATTACATTACTGATCCTGACTTACATCCTGTAGTATACCCCAGAGCTGCACTCACTATTCTGCTGGTGCAGTCACTGTGTACATATTTTACATTACTGATCCTGTACTGATCCTGAGTTACATCCTGTATTATACTCCAGAGCTGCACTCACTATTCTGCTGGTGTAGTCAATGTGTACATACATTATATTACTGATCCTGAGCTACATCATGTATTATACCCCAGAGCTGAACTCACTATTCTGCTGGTGCAGTCATTGTGTACATATATTACATTACTGATCCTGTACTGATCCTGAGTTACATCCTGTATTATACCCCAGAGCTGCGCTCACTATTCTGCTGGTGCAGTCACTGTGTACATACATTATATTTCTGATCCTGTACTGATCCTGAGTTACATTCTGTATTATACTCCAGAGCTGCATTCACTATTCTGCTTGTGCAGTCACTGTGTACATACATTAGATTTCTGATCCTGTACTGATCCTGAGTTACATTCTGTATTATACTCCAGAGCTGCGCTCACTATTCTGCTGGTGCAGTCACTGTGTACATACATTACATTACTGATCCTGTACTGATCCTGAGTTACATTCTGTATTATACTCCAGAGCTGCATTCACTATTCTGCTTGTGCAGTCACTGTGTACATACATTATATTTCTGATCCTGTACTGATCCTGAGTTACATCCAGTATTATACTCCAGAGCTGCACTCACTATTCTGCTGGTGCAGTCACTGTGTACATACATTACATTACTGATCCTGTACTGATCCTGAGTTACATCCTGTATTATACTCCAGAGCTGCGCTCACTATTCTGCTGGTGCATTCACTGTGTACATACATTACATTACTGATCCTGCGCTACATCATGTATTATACCCCAGTGCTGCGCTCACTATTCTGCTGGTGCAGTCACTGTGTACATACATTACATTACTGATCCTGTACTGATCCTGAGTTACATCCTGTATTATACTCCAGAGCTGCACTCACTATTCTGCTTGTGTAGTCAATGTGTACATACATTATATTACTGATCCTGAGCTACATCATGTATTATACCCCAGAGCTGAACTCACTATTCTGCTGGTGCAGTCATTGTGTACATATATTACATTACTGATCCTGTACTGATCCTGAGTTACATCCTGTATTATACCCCAGAGCTGCGCTCACTATTCTGCTGGTGCAGTCACTGTGTACAGACATTACATTGCTGATCCTGTACTGATCCTGAGTTACAGCCTGTATTATGCTGCAGAGCTGCACTCACTTTTCTGCAGGTGCAGTCACTGTGTACATACATTACATTACAGATCCTGTACTTATCCTGAGTTACCTCCTGTATTATACTCCTGAGCTGCACTCACTATTCTGCTGGTGGAGTCACTGTGTACATACATTACATTACTGATCCTGTACTGATCCTGAGTTACATCCTGTATTATACTCCAGAGCTGCACTCACTATTCTGCTGGTGCAGTCACTGTGTACATACATTACTTTATTGATCCTGTACTGATCCTGAGTTACATCCTGTATTATACTCCAGAGCTGCACTCACTTTTCTGCTGGTGCAGTCACTGTGTACATACATTACATTACTGATCCTGAGTTACATTCTGTATTATACTCCAGAGCTGCGCTCACTATTCTGCTGGTGCAGTCACTGTGTACAGACATTACATTGCTGATCCTGTACTGATCCTGAGTTACATCCTGTATTATACTCCAGAGCTGCACTCACTATTCTGCTGGTGCAGTCACTGTGTACATATATTACATTACTGATCCTGACTTACATCCTGTAGTATACCCCATAGCTGCACTCACTATTCTGCTGGTGCAGTCACTGTGTACATATTTTACATTACTGATCCTGTACTGATCCTGAGTTACATCCTGTATTATACTCCAGAGCTGCATTCACTATTCTGCTGGTGCAGTCACTGTGTACAGACATTACATTACTGATCCTGTACTGATCCTGAGTTACATCCTGTATTATACTCCAGAGCTGCACTCACTATTCTGCTGGTGCAGTCACTGTGTACATACATTACATTACTGATCCTGACTTACATCCTGTAGTATACCCCAGAGCTGCACTCACTATTCTGCTGGTGCAGTCACTGTGTACATATTTTACATTACTGATCCTGTACTGATCCTGAGTTACATCCTGTATTATACTCCAGAGCTGCATTCACTATTCTGCTGGTGCAGTCTCTGTGTACATACATTACATTTCTGATCCTGTACTGATCCTGAGTTACATCCTGTATTATACTCCAGAGCTGCGCTCACTATTCTGCTGGTGCAGTCACTGTGTACAGACATTACATTGCTGATCCTATACTGATCCTGAGTTACATCCTGTATTATACTCCAGAGCTGCACTCACTATTCTGCTGGTGCAGTCACTGTGTACATACATTACATTACTGATCCTGACTTACATCCTGTAGTATACCCCAGAGCTGCACTCACTATTCTGCTGGTGCAGTCACTGTGTACATATTTTACATTACTGATCCTGTACTGATCCTGAGTTACATCCTGTATTATACTCCAGAGCTGCATTCACTATTCTGCTGGTGCAGTCTCTGTGTACATACATTACATTACTGATCCTGTACTGATCCTGCGTTACATCCTGTATTATACTCCAGAGCTGCACTCACTATTCTGCTGGTGCAGTCACTGTGTACATACATTACACTACTGATCCTGAGTTACATCCTGTATTATACTGCAGAGCTGTACTCACTATTCTGCTGGTACAGTCACTGTGTACATACATTACATTACTGATCCTGAGTTACATCCTGTATTATACTGCAGAGCTGCACTCACTATTCTGCTGCTGCAGTCACTGTGTACATACATTACATTACTGATCCTGAGCTACATCCTGTATTATACTCCAGAGCTGCACTCACTATTCTGCTGGTTCAGTCACTGTGTACATATATTACATTACTGATCCAGAGTTCCATCCTGTATTATACTCCAGAGCTGCACTCACTTTTCTGCAGGTGCAGTCACTGTGTACATACATTACATTACTGATCCTGAGTTACATCCTGTACTATAGTCCAGAGCTGCACTCACTTTTCTGCAGGTGCAGTCACTGTGTACATACATTACATTACTGATCCTGAGTTACATCCTGTATTATACTCCAGAGCTGCACTCATTATTCTGCTGGTGCAGTCACTGTGTACATACATTACATTACTGATCCTGACTTACATCCTGTAGTATACCCCAGAGCTGCACTCACTATTCTGCTGGTGCAGTCACTGTGTACATATTTTACATTACTGATCCTGTACTGATCCTGAGTTACATCCTGTATTATACTCCAGAGCTGCATTCACTATTCTGCTGGTGCAGTCTCTGTGTACATACATTACATTTCTGATCCTGTACTGATCCTGAGTTACATCCTGTATTATACTCCAGAGCTGCGCTCACTATTCTGCTGGTGCAGTCACTGTGTACAGACATTACATTGCTGATCCTGTACTGATCCTGAGTTACATCCTGTATTATACTCCAGAGCTGCACTCACTATTCTGCTGGTGCAGTCACTGTGTACATACATTACATTACTGATCCTGACTTACATCCTGTAGTATACCCCAGAGCTGCACTCACTATTCTGCTGGTGCAGTCACTGTGTACATATTTTACATTACTGATCCTGTACTGATCCTGAGTTACATCCTGTATTATACTCCAGAGCTGCATTCACTATTCTGCTGGTGCAGTCTCTGTGTACATACATTACATTACTGATCCTGTACTGATCCTGCGTTACATCCTGTATTATACTCCAGAGCTGCACTCACTATTCTGCTGGTGCAGTCACTGTGTACATACATTACACTACTGATCCTGAGTTACATCCTGTATTATACTGCAGAGCTGTACTCACTATTCTGCTGGTACAGTCACTGTGTACATACATTACATTACTGATCCTGAGTTACATCCTGTATTATACTGCAGAGCTGCACTCACTATTCTGCTGCTGCAGTCACTGTGTACATACATTACATTACTGATCCTGAGCTACATCCTGTATTATACTCCAGAGCTGCACTCACTATTCTGCTGGTTCAGTCACTGTGCACATATATTACATTACTGATCCTGCACTGATCCTGAGTTACATCATGTATTATACTCCAGAGCTGCACTCACTATTCTGCCAGTGCAGTCACTATGGACATACATTACATTACTGATCCTGCACTGATCCTGAGTTACATCCTGTATTATACTCCAGAGCTGCACTCACTATTCTGCTGGTGCAGTCACTGTGTACATACATTACATTACTGATCCTGAGTTACATCCTGTATTATACTGCAGAGCTGCACTCACTATTCTGCTGCTGCAGTCACTGTGTACATATATTACATTACTGATCCTGAGTTACATCCTGTATTATAGTCCAGAGCTGCACTCACTATTCTGCTGGTGCAGTCACTGTGTTCATATATTACATTACTGATCCTGAGTTACTTCCTGTATTATACTCCAGAGCTACACTCACTATTCTGCTGCTGCAGTCACTGTGTACATACATTATATTACTGATCCTGAGTTACATCCTGTATTTTACCCCAGAGCTGCACTCACTATTCTGCCAGTGCAGTCACTATGTACATACATTACATTACTGATCCTGCACTGATCCTGAGTTACATCCTGTATTATACTCCAGAGCTGCACTCACTAATCGGCTGGAGCAGTCACTGTGTACATACATTGCATTACTGATCCTGAGTTACATCCTGTATTATACCCCAGAGCTGCACTCACTATTCTGCTGGTGCAGTCACTGGGTACATACACTACATTACTGATCCTGAGTTACATCCTGTATTATACTCCAGAGCTGCACACACTATTCTGCTGGTGCAGTCACTGTGTACATACATTACATTACTGATCCTGAGTTACATCCTGTGTTATACTCCAGAGCTGCACTCACTATTCTGCCAGTGCAGTCACTGTGTACATACATTACTGATCCTGAGTTACATCCTGTATTATACCCCAGAGCTGCACTCACTATTCTGCTGGTGTAGTCACTGTGTACATGCATTACATTACTGATCCTGCACTGATCCTGACTTACATCCTGTATTATACTGCAGAGCTGCACTCACTATTCTGCCAGTGCAGTCACTATGTACATACATTACATTACTGATCCTGCACTGATCCTGAGTTACATCCTGTATTATACTCCTGAGCTGCACTCACTATTCTGCCAGTGCAGTCACTATGTACATACATTACATTACTGATCCTGAGTTACATCCTGTATTATACTCCAGAGCTGCACTCACTATTCTGCTGGTACAGTCACTGTGTACATACATTACATTACTAATCGGAGAGAATTATGAATACAGCTCTGGAGTATTATACTGGTTGTAATGATAAGTAATACAATATATTTAAGCAGTAATATGCGTCTCACAATTCGACAAACCCTTTCTAACAACATTCCCTCTTGAACATTGGAGAAACCTCACTGTCCTGTAATATTACAGTATATTATATATAACGCTCTGGATTCATTGTAGCGTTTGTTCTGTTAGTAAATAACAATGTAACATTAATAGACCCCAGATGTGGTGATCAGAGAGGGGCCGCTGCTCTTACCAGGGATGGTACGGCCATTGTTCTCCTGGATGTGCTCTGCTGCGGTTCTGCTGCTGGACTGGGCTGTGACCCCGACTCCAGGACACATTATATAAGGGTCACACTTGTTTCTGGCCTTTCCTGGAAAGTTCATTACCGGATATTCAGGTTTCAATGACTTTGTGTATTTTTTATGATTTATTTTTCCTAATCTTTAGTAATGGGAAACACTGGGAGAATGGAAAGGTCCGGATCATCTCCGCTGTGGAATCCCTTAATCACTAATTAACCTGCAGAGCGGACACAGAAATAATATTCCCTGATGAAGATAAGAAGAGTCATAAACCCGAGCGCGGACTTGTAATAACAGGTGTGAGAAGCAGAAGACGTTCTGTCCCTCCATATACTCAGAGGGGCATCTGCGGACTGCGGGGGATGTCAGATGTAGTAGACTGCCTTATAGGCGTGTGAGTGGTGTGACGGGGGTAATTCTGGGTATAATTAATTGGGGAAACAATATATAAAACACCATAAATGAGGGGTGTCAGTGCTTTATGTATGATTGTATGAATGCTCGGCGGTCTTTCCCCGCTCCACCCCGACTCATGGAGAAAGCCTGACAGTCCTGCTGCTTCCACCTAATTAAACAGAAAGCCCATAAAGCCAATTCATCATTGCCTTGGGTCTGTTTTTTGTTTGTGCCATATTCATCTTTTCATTTGCCCTTTTTTATCGCCACTGTTTTATTTCTTCATCTGTTGGTTTTTATGTTCTCCGTTGCCGGTGAGGTTTTGCCTTTCCAGATGTTTTCATCCGGTTCATCATTTACGACTTTCTGAAAAGTTACAAAAGTTTTGCAGATATGCACTTGTGGCGCCCCTGCGGGTGGTTCAGTCTCCACAGGGGTACTGCATCTCAGCCAGAAGTGTGGTACCCCACTCTCAGGTAAGGAGGGAGCACTACCCGGGACCCACACACTCACATCCAACACTACACCACCTCATTAGGGAAGGGCAAGATTGCTCCTGAGGGAGAGCACAGCCCCTGTCCCTGTGTAGAGGTACACAGGGGGTCCATTCAAGTGCACCCAAATTAACTGAGAGTCTGCTGGATCACTTCCCCGGAGGACACAGGACGACGTGGGCGGTTATAATTCGGCGGTTGTAACCTGGAGGATCTTGACAACTGTGAGTAAAACCTGAAGACTGCACCCGCTGTGTCCTTGACTAATTGCTGCACCACCTGCCTTGCACTACACCAACATCAACCTCATCAAATACTATATCCTGCCCTGGAGCTGAGCTCTGCCGGTGGAGAGCTGCACTATCTCTGCTGCGTCACCATCAGCTCCAGAGGATCTGCACCGCAGCGGCGCCCCCTATAGCCACATACCACGGGTGGCGTCACAAATTTTATCCCCCTTTTCTTTATTCCCAAATTGACTTTCACTGTTCTTCATTTGACCGCCCTGGGCCATGGACCGGGTCACCGCCACCGTGACAATACAGGACCGGCCCGGCTACCGAGTACCCCACGGCCCATGGGGCGCGTCACTCCTCTCTCCTCTCCCTCCCTTGAGTGATTTTATGTATGCTAGTTTATTTTTTATTTTGGGCGGGGGGGGGGGTGCAAAATGTGCAACTTATTGTGCTGAAGAAAGGCAAAAAAAAGTTTTAATAAAAATAAAGGAAATGTTTTTCTTTAGTGCAGAGTTCATGAATCATTGATATAAAGTTACTAGAGATGATGGAATCTGCCAGGATTTCTATTTGTCAAAATGTGAGAATTTTACAGGGAAATTTGATTTGCCGCAAAGTTATTCTCTGCTAATTGAATCTTCCTCATTATGGGGTCTCTATTGTAATATCTTTAATCTATTGTAACCGTTTGCCCTCTATGGTTCAGCAAGATGGCGGCTGCAGCCGGCTGTCGTTATGTTGAATATGCAATAAAACTTATATTCTGGAGAAAACGGAGTTTTGTACAATTCAAAATTCAATGAGAATTCCAGTCGAATAAATTTCATCATCTTTAATAGTTACATTACAGGAAAGCAATGATGGGGGGATAGTTATATTAGGAAACCCCGAGGTCCGTCACTGCTGTGAGCTGTTATCTCTGAGGCCCCAGATAAGCGGAGAGTTCAGATAAACGATGGCCGTGATTTAGGGAAGTGCTGGGATCTGACGCTGGTTTCTCTCTTTTATAATCGGACATTATAGGGCAGAGTCGGACAGTCCACAGTGACGGCCTCCATTCCTCACCGGTCACAGACACTGCGGGAACTTACAGAAACTTTTAGGAAAACTCTGATTCCTGATATGGAGACTCCAACTGGAGCAAAAAGTGGTATAAATAGCGAGAGGGACGGGGATGGAAGGATCAGACAGGAGATCCACCGGAATATAGAGCGACCAGAAGAAGCAGGATGGTCCTTACAAGGACATCTCTCATCCTTGTGAGCAGGGGTGGATTAAGAGTAGCAAGGGCCCCGGGCAGTTTAGACGGCATGGGCCCCCCACACACACACACACCTGATGTATCACATGACTTGTGACATGATCCCCCTTTGATAGATCATGTAATAGTTCATGTGAAAATAATTCTGCACAATATTAATATATTAACCCCTTCGCAACCTTGGGTTTTGTCGTTTTTGCTTTTTCGTTTTTTGCTCCCCTTGTTCCCAGAGCCATAGCGTCTTTATTTTTTAGACAATATGGCCGTGTGAGGGCTTATTTTTTGCGGGACAAGCTGTACTTTTCAACGGCATTACTAGTTTTACCATAGCATGTAGGGGAAAACGGTAAAAAAATTCCAAGTGCGGTAAAATTGCAAAAAAAGTGCAATACCACAGTTGTTTTTTATTTATTTTTTTTACCACGCTCACTGAATGCTAAAACTGACTTGCCATTCTTATTCTCCAGGTCATTACGAGTTCGTAGACACCAAACATGTATAGGTTATTTTATATTTAAGTGGTTAAAAAAAACTCCAAAATTTGGTAAAAAAATTTTTAAAAAAATAGCGCCATTTTCCGAGACCTGTAGCGTCTCCATTTTTCGGGATCTGGGGCTGGGTGAGGGCTTATTTTTTGCGCGTCGGGCTTATGTTTTTATTGATAACATTTTGGGGTAGATCCGATGTTTTGATCGCCCGTTATTGCATTTTATTGCAATTTTGCGGCGACCAAAAAACGTAATTCTGGCGTTTAGAATTTTTTTCTCGTTACACCGTTTACCGATAGGATTAATTCTTTTTTTATTTTGATAGATCGGGCGATTCTGAACGCGGCGATACCAAATATGTGTATGTGGGTTTTTTTTTTTTATATATTTTATTTTGAATGGGGTGAAAGGGGGGTGATTTAAACTTTTATATTTTTTTTATTTTTTTTATATTTTTAAAAACATTTTTTTTTCACTTACTGCATGCTTCAATAGTCTCCATAGGAGACTAGAAGCAGCAGTTGTCTGATCGTCTCTGCTAGATACAGGGGACCAGCAGATCCCCTGCATATAGCAGAAATGGTCCTGTGCTATGAGCGCCGACCACTAGGTGGCGCTCATAGCGACGAGATCATGACAACCACAGGCGTCTGCTGCAGACCCTGGGTTGTCATGCACGCCCATCGGTTACCCGCGATCACGTGACGGGGTCGCCGGTGGGCGGGGCTTATGACGCGCAACCCAGAAGCGCGCGTTAAATGTCGCTGTCGGAGATTGACAGCGGCATTTAACATGTTAACATCGCGATCCACCCGCGGCTGTTGCGGGCACATGTCAGCTGTAAGAATCAGCTGACATGTGCTCGGTTCAGTGCGGGCTCAGCGCCGGAGCCCTCACTGAACCGGGGGTACGCAAATGTGCGTACTAATACGGCAAGGGTTGGAAAGGGGTTAATTATAATTATTTTTTTATATTAATTGTATGACTTAATATTGAGCACAATTAAGTATGCTGACATCCCCCTATGTATGTAGGGTCTCATACTGTATAATATGAGCTTTCACATAATCCTCCTATACACAGCAGGAGGCCGCACGGCGCTCCCCCCCCAGATACAGCGGGAGGCAATACGGCGCTCCCCCGATACAGCCGGAGGCTGCAAGGCACCCATCGAGATACAGCCGGAGACCGCACGGCCCCCCCCCCCCCAGATACAGCAGGAGGCCGCCCGACGCCCTCCCCAGATACAGCAGGAGGCCGCACGGCGCCCCCCCCAGATACAGCCAGAGGCCGCACGGCGCTCCCCCCCCAGATACAGCCGGAGGCCGCACGGCGCCCCCCCCCCCAGATACAGCCGGAGGCCGCACGGCGCCCCCCCCAGATACAGCCGGAGTCCGCACGGCGCCCCCCCCCAGATACAGCTGGAGGCCGCACGGCGCCCCCCCCCCAGATACAGCTGGAGGCCGCACGGCGCCCCCCCCCAGATACAGCAGGAGGCCGCACGGTGCCCCCTCCAGATACAGCAGGAGGCCGCACGGCGCCCCCCCTAGATACAGCAGGAGGCTGCAAGGCGCCCATCGAGATACAGCCGGAGGCCGCACGGCGCCCCCCCCAGATATAGCAGGAGGCCGCACGGCGCCCCCCCTAGATACAGCAGGAGGCCGCACGGTGCCCCCCCCCAGATACAGCAGGAGGCCGCACGGCATCCCCCCCAGATACAGCAGGAGGCCGCACGGTGCCCCCCCAGATACAGCAGGAGGCCGCATGGTGCCCCCCTCCCAGATAGAGCAGGAGGCCGCAAGGTGCCCCCCCCAGATACAGCAGGAGGCCGCATGGTGCCCCCCCAGATACAGGCGGAGGCCGCACGGTGTCCCCCCCAGATACAGCCGGAGGCCGCACGGTGCCCCCCCCAGATACAGCAGGAGGCCGCATGGTGCCCCCCTCCCAGATACAGCAGGAGGCCGCAAGGTGCCCCCCCCAGATACAGCAGGAGGCCGCATGGTGCCGCCCCAGATACAGCAGGAGGCCGCACGGTGCCCCCCCCAGATACAGCAGGAGGCCGCACGGTGCCCCCCCCAGATACAGCAGGAGGCCGCACGGTGCCCCCCCCAGATACAGCAGGAGGCCGCACGGTGCCCCCCCCAGATACAGCAGGAGGCCGCATACACACAAACAAACATATACAGACATATACAAAGACAAATATATACACGCATAGGCTGCGTTCCCACTGTGCGTTTTTCAAGCGTTTTTGCCACGGAATTTCCGCAGCGAAAACGCTGAAAAAACTCTTGGTAATACGTGCCCCATGGTCCCTAATGATAATCCTAATCCTAATGATAATGCGGATTATCATTGCGGAAAACTCCGCAGCATGTCCATTCATTTTGCGGACATGCAGTGTAATTGCCGCCATTGACTTGCATTGAATCGCTTAATATCCGTATGACTACATGTGCACATGCGGATATTAAGTGACTCAATGTGCGGATGGTACCCGGGTTTTGAGAAGAGGAGACTCTCATCCAGACCCGGGTACCATAGAACCTGTAAAAAAAAAGAATTTAAAATAAATAAAATAAAGATTATACTTACCTTCCGTTGGCCCCCGGTCTCCTCAGCGATACGTCCAGTCTGTTGTATGCGTCGCGGTGGTGTGAAAGGACCTGCCATGATGTCATTTAGTCATGTGACAGGTCACACGACAGCTGACATCGGCTGTCGCGTGACCTGTCACATGACTAAATGACGTCATGAAAGGTCCTTTCACACCACCGTGATCCGCCGAAGACACCGGACGCATCGCTGAGGAGACCGGGGGCCATCGGAAGGTAACTATAATCTTTATTTTTTACCATTCTCATTCTTTTTTATAACTATTACTTGGTCACACTATATATGCCGGTTGCCGGTTGCATGGATTTATATAGTGTGACCAAGTTGTCAAGCACTTTCCAAGTGATGCTGAAATCTCTAGGAAAGTGCTTGATAACCCGCATGCATGAATGCTGCAAAAACGCTTGACAAACGCTTCTACCTGGCGGGAAAAGCGCATGCACAATAAGCACGTACAATCCGCATGCGTTTTTCCTGCCAGGGAGAAGCGGAAAAAATCTGCAGCATTTCTGCATGGTGGGCACATAGCCATAAACACATTTGAAACAGAAAAATACATATAAAGAGACATATCACACAATGATATCGGCACACACTGACACATCACTCACCGTCCCCCTGCTCGGCTCCAGTCGTCCAGCTCCTCTCTGGTGGTAAGAAGCAGTGCAGGGCGCACTGCATGACGTCATGCTAGCAGACACTGCCGCGCACAGGGCCGTGTCTTCTAGCTGTGATGCGGCCGGGCCAGCACACGTGCGCACGCACGATATGCAGATATGCGCACAGACACATGCACATGGTACGCAAGATATGCGCACAGACACATGCATACAGGCATACGTACATATCTTACAAACACATAAAACTGTCCTGTCCAGCAGCTCCTCAGGCATGTCTCAGTGCAGGGCCACCAGCGTGTCACAGACATGGCCCTGCTTTCAGAGGGGCCCACTCGCCGTTGGGGCCTGGGCTGCTTCTACAGCATCTGTGTAGGACCTCTAGCGCTGCTTGATTGCCGACACTTCACCTGACATGGCCGTGCGCTGTGCGGTTGAGTCTGGTAGTAATGGCGCGGCAGGGGCAATACACAAGCACAATTATAGGCGCAGTGTCGCCCCAGCCGTGTCATTAATACCAGACACAGCCACACAGCTCACGGCCATGTCAGGTGACGTGCCAGCGGTCCTGCACGGGGGAAGCAGCCCGGGCCACAACAGAGAGTGAGCCCCCCTGATGGTCCACAAATACATACACATAGATACATACACACACACATATACATACATACACATATATATATATATATATAACACACACACACTGCACATGGACTTACCCTTTCTGTACATTATGCAGGTTGTTCTTTCATCTTCCCTGTGAGGCAGCCTCCCCTCCTCTTGGGGCCCGACTGCAGAGTTCTCGGTGTAATTGCTGGGCAGGAGGGGGAGAGCGGAGAGGTAACATTCAGACCCGGGTAGGGGGCAGGGGGAGCAGTGGCCATGCTGTAAGCTGTCTCTGTGCTCTGCTGGAGGCCGGAGCAGGTGGGCGGAGCCTCCTCTACTGCACTTACACAGTCAGCACCTGGTGAGTCATCCTCGCAGCGCCGCGGGACACAGCAGAGCAGATTCCATCTTCCGGCTCCCGGGCCCTCCTGTCACACATTATAATGAGGTCAATCCGGCCACAGGCCCCTGGGAGCCCCAGGCCCCGGGCGGTAGCCTGGATTGACCTCATTATAATCCGCCTATGCTTGTGAGTATTATAGGGACCATGTTATACTATTGTGTTCAGTAAGGGAGATGATATCCAGAATTCAAATGTTAATTCCAATAGTCTGGAAAAAGTTCCATGATTTATAGCACTTGCAAGTATTTGATAAAATAATAGTTAAAGGAATTTTTCTATGAAGAGGTAAGATTATATTGAATGCTTTTATGAAATCAGAAGAGGAGAAAGGCAGGACTCTGATCCTAAATAGTTATTTTAAAATGATTTTTCAGCTCGGGGTTAATAAAACAGTTTATAAATGAAAAGTTCTATATCTTTCTATTATACTTTGGAGCCGATTCTTTGCTAATTGTTTTTTTTGCCGAGTTTTTGGTGTTCGGCACCTTTTATTTTTGTTTGTGGCGTATTCATCTTAACATTTACACCTTTTTGTTTCAGTCCCTTTTTTATGTTTTCGTCCTTTTTTTGTTTGTTCGCTTCTTTTTTTCGCTACATTGCGGAGTTTAGGGTTTCCAGATGTTTTCATCTGATTTATCATTTGTGACTTTTCAAAAAATCTTGCCCATATTTTGCAACATTTTAGCAGAACATTCAACTTTTTAAGCTAAAAAGTTGCAAGACAGGTTAAAGTAAAAAGCATTTTTTGATTTTAGCGCAAAGTTGATGAAACGTTTGGGCCATTTTGATGACTTTGGCACATTGAAAACCAAAGGACAAAAAAAAGAAAAAAAAATGCAAATGATAAACTGGACCCTTTATGTTTCAATTGCTCCCTATTTTAATGATATTAGTTTGCTGTCAGTGAATGAGAACACTGCTGTTTCCATTCAGAGGCAGTAAACCTGTCTGTATCTAGTCGAGAAGTGGATACAATTGTATCCAGTGCAAACAATGCTCTGTGAGCAAAACTCCAGACTGATACATTGTAACAAGCTATTAGATTGTGGCTGATATATATTGTGCTCAGGAGCATTTTCTAGACTGGATACAATGTATCCGCTGAGAGCAGGAGCAGCAATGTGCAGGATTACTGCCTCCGAATGGAAACAGAACCGTCCTCATTCACTGACATCAAGCAGAGATCCTGAAGATGGTGAGAGATGAAACACAAAGTGTAATAACACAAAGATGGAGAAGATTTCATTTATTCACTGATTTACCGCTGCTCCCATCACTAGTGGTGACGTTACATTTCTTAAAGAGACAGGACACATAATATTTGTAATTCTCCCTCTAAAGGTAGATAATAGACTCAGCCTTGTTAAAGGGGTTGTAAGAAATTGTTTTATATATATATATATATATATATATATAAAAGAAAACAAACCAAGTATTGCTCACCCTCCCCAGGTCTAACTCCAGCTTTCCGACACTGCCTGGTCTGTGCTGATTGTCTGCAGTGCTGACATCAAGTTGACAGCATTGCAACCAATCAGTGAGCTGAACACAGCCATGATTGGCTGCAGAGTTGTCGATGTGATGTCAGTGCTGCAGACAATCAGCAGAGATCCGGCAGCAGCGGAGAGCTGGAGTTAGACCCAGGGAGGGGGAGTAATACTCAGTTTGTTTTGTTACAGCCACTGTAGCCCATGATAGTCACTATTCTGAAAGGGGTCAACCCCTTCAAGGCAAACGTCATCTGCACAAGACAAGTTTCCCCTCTTCTGTTTGCAATGATGTGAATCATTCTCCATGTTCTCCCCATCTTTCCCTATCTCTCAGACGGCCGTCCTGGTCTCCTTCAGCTCGTCGGCCTTTCTACCAGAGGAGGATTTGCCCCATGATCAGGAAGGATCTAGGGGTGAAGAGCTCCCTCTAGAGGGCAGACAGAGATGTCCTGGAAGAAGGAACCGGCACCTGCCGACAAGTATGACAGTGGACACCAGTCTGATAGACAGCAGCTCTATGGACGGCTCGGTGCAGATGGAGGACGGTCCCACCCGCTCTCTGTCCCCCTGGGAATACAGGTAATATCACAACCTGTCACATTACAAGCAGCGCTGAATAGTGATACAGTCCGGTGGAGATTCCCGGAGTCTCCTATAGAAGGACGTCTAGTAAAGTATAGAAAGAAAATAATCTTTTCAGTAGAGTTACAATAGCAGGGAATAGCTTGTCGGGATGTTTTTATAACCCTTTAGTGGAGAATAACGTCTTCCCACCTTCTAGCCGCCTCTCGTTCTTCTTTTCCTGCCTACAAGCTCCCAGTAACCGTTCAGAAATCTCCCCTGTCCCCAAATAGACTTCAGGGGAGGAGGGAGATGCAGCTGCAGTTATTAGGAATTAAACATGAAGGAGAGAAGCTGAGAGCGCGCGGCGCGGCTCTGACATCACCCGGAATAACCTTGTATGGAGGGAGAAACTGGAGATTTATAGAAGACTGAAGAAAAAGCCTCGAGAATCTGCAGGATGAGGACAAGGAGCGCGGACATGGACCAGGTGTTACACAGCTTCTCTCACTGTGTATTTTTATTCCCAGTCTCTGCACAGATCCCAACAGGTTCCCTATCGTCATTGCCGAGGCCGATTGTCTGACTTTTGCTTGTGTAGACGCTGATGGCCATGAAAGTCCAGACCTGATCTCCTTCCCCATCCAGCAGGAGGTGATGGTCCTACGACGGGAGCAGAAAGGCTGCAGCTTCTCCTACAGACTGGAGGGCGAGGTGGTGACTCTGGGCTGCACATGTGTCACACCAACCATCAGCTATTACTGAATACGTGGAAATATGGATGGTGGACGCCTGATTGTCAACTTTTAAGATTTCTTGGGAATTTTTTATTTAAATAATAAAATAAAAGCAACTTTAATTTTTTTATAGTGTTATCTCTGGTTACAATAGATTTTGGGGTTTGGTAGTAGCTACTTGTCCATTACACAGGTCCATGTTATGGTGGAAAATACTGGTATCATCAGAGGACACATGCCGTATATTCTCATTGTATAGGGCCATGCTGCTCCTTCAGGTGTCCTCAAGTTCATATGGAGGCGTCTTTTCTTCTTTAGATTCCAATACAATGTTTCTAGGGAAAGTTCCTCCATAAAAAGAAATCTAACATGGCAGAACGTCTGCAGCTCCGTAATATGAGGGAATCTGTGTGACGCTCTACAGGCGATGTGCAAATGGGCCTTCACCTTAAAGGTTTGGAACAAGATGGTGAGTTATCACTTATCCATAGGACAGGGGATAATTACTGATCGCTTGGGGCCCAATCACTAAAGACCCCACTAATCCCAAATGTGGGCTCCATAATGAATGGAGTGGAGGTCAAGTATGCGGACCCCTCATTGTGTATGGGATTGTTGGATTGCCCAGACTAGCGCTCATTCTCAGGATTCCAAGACACGGACAAGATGGCGGATGAGACTATAAATTATCTTGAAAGTTTCTGACATGGCTGAAAATCAGTTTTTTTGGCCATTATAAAATACTGTGAGGCCGATATATTAAGACTAAAGTTGTGCACGGACTGAAGTAGCATTACTGGCAGAAGAAACGCCAACGCTCTTGCAGAATTTGACAGGTGGACATAGCCATGTCCCATCCAGTCCCGGCTCCTCTCTAGCTCTGCCCAATTTGGCGGAGTTTCTTCAAACTGCCGAAAAAAAATTTAAAAGTCGGAATATTTCTGTACAACTCCTCTTTGCTCAATTTTTTTAAATACCTTTCAAAGCAGATTACGCCAGTTTTCTGACAAAAAAAGCTATGATGAAAGTTTTTGGTAAGTCCATTACTACACACCACCAAAAACCCACCTCTCCCAGGGGCTTGCCTATAATAAGTGCAGGGTTTACTGTCTCCTTCGTGCCCTAGAGACTAGGGGAGCCAAAAAGGTCCCTTTGTCCCATATGTAAAGAGTCTAGATTATTACTACTAAAGACCTGTGTCAGTTGGAGGAACTGATGGAGATTTAGCATCTGGGCCCTCGAGCTTCTGGATACATCACTGATCACCCTTATACTAAAATAAGGATATGGCAGCATCATGTTCTGTCTCAGGCTCTGGAAGACGCGTGAAGGTAAGGAGTAAAATGGGTTCTGAGGAAAGCAGGGAAATCCTGGAGAAAACCTTCTGCAGGTGACGACTCGTGAGCAGATTTATCTTCCAGCAAAGCGAGAACTCAGACCGTAAAACCAAAACTACACAGAATGGACTGAAAAACAACAATGTGGTGGGGTCACTGACCAAATCAACCCAATAAAGGACGCGTGGATAATCCTGAAGCTTAAGTGAGGATTGGGGAACATGGCAGGGATTGTCCAGACCTATAGACTTATCCAGGACTCAAGACAATGACTGCCAAAAAGTCCACCAATGTCTTCACTTATGTGTGTCTATGTTATGACTCTTTTCAGGGTCATCTGTTTGGTCTCCGACATGTCACCTGGTTCATGTATTGTCCGTATTGTGTTATTATATAAAACGCTGGGTCATTGAGAGGAAGAGGAGCCGGAGCTATAATGTGCACCAGGGCTAAGGGACATTTAGGCCACGTGAGCGCAACATGCAGCCCGGGCTCCACAGTATGTAGATGGCCGTGCCACACCCTCTGCCCTGAAGACCTTGTGAGATCCAGGTCAGCACCCGCTATCGACTGCTCCCATGTATCTTCTCTGGCTTGTGGCTTAAAGTGATGCCCAGAATGGACAAGACAGCACTAATGGCACACAATGTGGCTAGCATGGCATCAACGGCAATGTTAGGGAGGCACTGTGTGGCTGACACTGTTATGGGGGCATTGTGTATGAACTGGTCAGTCATCAACACATCAACACTGGAGGTCCTATGTAAGTAGATCCCACCATTCACCAGGCACCTAAATCAGAGGAACGTACCGCCCCCTACTCCAGGTAGAAAAATGTAAAACCGTCCATGTTGTTAATATTGTGTAATATAAATGATTTTCCGGCATAAGTTGCTGAATATTCTTTATTATTTGCTGTTATAAATTTGTTATTAGTCATTATTACAGGTGGAGATTGTCTTACTGACCCCACAGCCCTAGTGAGAAGGGTGGTCTCAGAAGTGATCACTAGAATACAGAAGGTTATGTGACAGTGGAGATGTGACCCCTGGGCTCCCCAGGATGCCCAGCACCGAATCCAACTGGTCCCTGTGCATAACACTTATGTAGAGCCATATTAGGTAAAAAGGTCCAAGTCTATGGATAAAATCTATAGATCAGAACATGTTTTTTCTACATTGACCGTCATTCTTAGGTGTAACAGAATCACTGGTCCTCGCCTACACTTTTGGTTGAGGTTTAGAGGATTAATGGGAGACATGTAACAGATATTCTCCTGTTTGGAGCCCACCCATCAAACATGTATAACGTATAGTACTGACGCCCCATAAATGTCTATTAAATCCAAAGGGACATTAATCAATTTGAAAGTTTTATTTTTAAATTAAGAATTGCATGGAAGGACGAGGAGATGTTCTTGGAGGAACCTCCTTCTTCAGCAGATGTTCTTTGCTGGTCAGGAGGCCACATGTAGATGGTGCCAGTCCTTCCATACAGGTACAGCATTGATGGTGGACGCGCTGTACTTTCCTCAGGGTGCTAGACGTGGCGGTTTTCTGCCCTCGCGATGTTTATGGAGCCGCGGTGACAGACACCAAATAAGCAGCTTTCTCGGATGGAGTGAGCAGCCCTGGATAGTCCACGCCGGCAGGATGAGATCACCCGGCGGAAGAGAGAACCTATGAGAAGAGACGTAACACTGATGTCAGTAACAGGACTCCATATCAGAGGACACGGCTGTGCGGTCACTGTGGCCGGACGGCAGAGGAATCATCCATACACAGGTGACCCTTATTAACATGACATTACTTGTAATGTGCCGCAGTGTTGCCTTATAATCAGTTATATAAACCTCAGCGTAACATTGAGGCCATAAAGGGGTCAGTATGGGTCATATGGGGCCGTGGGCGCAGGATTCGGGTCAGTTTGGCAGAAGACTAAAAGGCTCCTTATAACTTTTAATGAATAAAAGAATGAAGATTTTTACAGAATGAACTGCTCATTGCTTTATAGAGAGAAAAAAGTAGTAATTTTCTGATACTTTATGTGCACGTTCACATTACATGTTTTGACCACAGACTGTGATAGGATGTCATATAGACCTGTACACACCTGACAATGGGGAGGACTCGCTGTCCTTAGCAGTAAAACACTGCTTGTCTCCATCAGGTTTGGAAGGGGAAGATTCTTGCTGCCTGTTTGGTAGAAGAAAAACATATAAATTACAAGTAAAAACAATAAGAACACCCGTCTGCAAAACCGGTTAGGACATTTGGATAACATGGAGGAGGCACCCTGCTCAGGACCCACTTCTATCACTAAGAATGGAGAATCGCTAGTAAGATTGGCCTGTAATGAGCTGGAAATGATTGACTGGTCGCAATGATCGGCTGTTATCGCCAGCGTTATCACAAGCCAGAACCACAGTGATCATCAATCATGGGGTGGTGGCGCTGGATATAGTGCTGAGTTACACTTATCTTACAGTTCATCTTCTGATATATCAGATCCAAACCCAATAATAATAATTTACTCACATTTCTGAGTGTTTTGCACTCTCTGGGGAATACACTGGAGGTGGCTTCAGTTCTTCATCGTTCATCACCCTGGTATTGGTGGAACAGAGCTAAAACATAGAGAAAAATAAAATAAATATATATTTAAACTTTATTTTAATTATAAGTTTTATAGATCTTACCGGTCACACTTACTTTAGAAAGCCTTTGAGACGATGATATAAAGTTCAGGCTTTCTGGCCAGTCATTGTCCTCGCTTGTGTCCCCCTCATCTGAATCAATAAGTTCGTAATTGCTACATTGAGCTGAAAAGCACAAGTGTTATTAGAGATTATTAGTATGAGACCGGATCACGGAAAGTTACCATTTGATCACTAATAATGATTAGGACTGATTGTCACAAAATATGAAAGACAAGACACACAAAAGCTTTCTGCAGATGACGTCTCCTTCTACTTACGGTCAAAGTAGCCGGTGTCCTCTTCTGACTCAAAGTTAGGAATGAAATGTGGCTCCTTACTTAGAAGACTGTCAAAGTCTATGCCACATAGGAATGGATGCATTTTGATCTCTTTAGCTCCTCCTGGGAAAGGAAGACAATAAAAAGTGATATAGACATTATCAGACAGACAGCTCCATATCTGAACAGTTTATGTTACTCTGAACTGAAGACGTAACAGAGCTGATGTGAAGAAAAGTTGCTGAAAGTCAGAGCATGAAGTAAGGGAATGGAAAAGCAGGTAAAGCAGAGAACCTCAGTGCTGATCCTCAGGGGCGTGATCATTTATCTGGTCACAGATGTGTAATAATTCATTATTAATACTATTATATACATTACCTGTCCCAAGTCTATGTGCCGGATCTTTTCTGAGCAGCTCAGTGATGATGTCCTGAGCATCAGGTGGAGGAGTGCGATTATCAAATGTCCAAGTTATGTCATCTGTTATATTAAAAGAAAATGTTACAGAAAATAAAACCTCCTCATTTACTTTATTAACACAAAAATCTTTTGTATTAACACAACAAGTAACTAAACCACAGAACCAATCTAAGCAAATAACAATGACACCACACCGCATTCAGATTATTTTACTTACCCCTTAATATACTGCAGTAAGTGTCATATTTGGAATCCCCATGAAATGGTACACGGAATAGAAGGAATTCGTGTAGGATGATCCCTACCGACCACCAGTCCACAGGCCGCCCATAGCCTTCCTGTAAGATGACTTCAGGGGCGATGTATTCAGGGGAGCCAGCAATCTGGAAAGCAACAGAAGAAGGAGATGAGGAGCTGAGAAAATAATTGTGACGAATAACATCAGAGGAAAACGTTTTCTAGATGAGAAGATATCAGAGAAGAAGAAATAGATGAGAAGAGTAAAGAACAAGATCCTGTAAGTAAAGCCGACCTCATCATCACGGAACTCTCTGGTGACGTCCTCGGTTGGAGCCTTGTAGGTTTCTGATGTTGGTCTCATGAGGCCGAGTTTGGAAAGTCCGAAGTCCGTGACTTTAATATGACCAGATGCCGATACCAGGAGGCTGTGAAAAAACAGACGGTGTCAGCCCCAAGTAATAACCCATAGACTTTATGACAATCTCTAACTTTCTTCCTCCTAGAGGGGGCACTTACTTCTCAGGCTTCAGGTCTCGGTGCACCACACCAAAGCTGTGCAGGTATTCCACAGCCAGGACTGTTTCTGCAATGTACTTTCGGGCCAAGGGGACAGGTAAAGGTCCATAGATGTTCATAAGACTGCCACAGTCTCCTCCTACAGGAGAAAGCAAATATGACAGGAGAGGGTTTGTTACAATGTAAATGACACATGATGCGTGTGAATGAGAAATAAGCGGAGACATTGGGGCAGGATGTCACACATAGAGATATACTGTGTAATAATGCAAAAGAAAAACAATGGAGCATACCCTAATAGTAACTAGGACTGCGCTGAATGTCTATGAAGCAAAACCACAAATGTGCAAAAGCTGCAGAAATAAGTGCAAGGAAACAACGTCCCATATAAAAATGTGAAGCTATACTATGTATATTACAATAAATAACCTAAATAAATCTATAATTGATAGAAGGTGTCAGCCGTCTCATAGTATGGTGTAATATAATCTGACGGAGTATGAAACGCTTGTTGCAGCGCGGTACTCATACTTTTTTTCTTAAATATAGCTATCCACTCTCCTTCATGGCTGGATATTACCATCAACAAGAATATATTATATATACTACCCCATGCTATGAGATTGCTGACATCTTCTATGATTTATAGATTTATCTCACTTATTTATTGTAAGACACTATACTTTTTCGGCCGTATTAGTATCCCTTTTTTCTATGAGTCACCTTGTTAGTTTAAGTTATTTATTCCATGGGACTAATAAAGATTCATATTTTTATATAGGGGGTTGTTTTATTGCATTTATTTGTACAGCTTTTGCTCATTTGTGGCTTTGCTTTATGTACTGTACTATGTAGAGCGTATACTATATACTGCAGAGCGACCCTATACAAAAAGACAGAGCTGGGCTTCATCTACGAGCCTCTGGTTCATTTCTCTATGAAATGCTCATCTACCGTGGTTCCCCGAAAATAACACCTACCCCGAAAATAAGCTCTAGCAAGGTTTTACAGGATTTTTGGAGTATGCTTGAAATATAAGTCCTACTCCAAAAATAAGCCCTAGTTACAGTCAGGGCCAGCATTAGGAGGGGGGGGACACTTGGGAGTTGCCCAGGGCCCGCACTCTTTTAGGGGCTCCCAGCATTTTTATTCTGAGGTTAAGACTGCTTAAGGACTTTTGGTGACATCATGGTCATGTGACCATGATGTGACCATAGGTCCTTTAACTACAAGAGAGTCTAGATGAACTGAAGGGGAGGCAGGCTACTGTGTATCATTTATGCAGTGTGTGTATAGGCATGTGTATGTATGTGCTGTGTGCATGTACGTATCTATGTATGTGCTGTGTGTGTATAGGCATGTGTATGTATGTGCTGTGTGTGCATGTACATATCTATGTATGTGCTGTGTGTGTATATACATCTGTATGTGCAGTATATGTGTGTATAAACATGTGTATGTATGTGCTGTGTGTGCATGTACATATATATCTATGTATTTGCTGTGTGTGTATATACATGTGTATGTATGTGATGTGTGTATGTGCAGTGTTTCTGTGTATACAGTTGTGCTCAAAAGTTTACATACCCCGGCAGAATTTTTCTTTCTTGGTTTTGTTTCAGTGAGTATGAATGATAACAAAAAAAAATTTCTCCACTCATGGTTATTGGTTGGGCGAAGCCATTTATTGTCAAACTCAGCAAATACTGGAGGAAAATTTGCACTCATCAGCCCGGAAGCTGCGGATGGGACGTACTTGGACGTTCCAACATGAAAACGATCCAAAACACAAGGCCAAGTCGACCTGTCATTGGCTACAGCAGAACAAAGTGAAGGTTCTGGAGTGGCCATCTCAGTCTCCTGACCTCAATATCATTGAGCCACTCTGGGGAAATCTCAAGCGCGCAGTTCATGCAAGACAGCCCAGGAATTTACAGGAACTGGAGGCTTTTTGCCAAGAAGAATGGGCAGCTTTACCATCTGAGAAAATAGAGAACCTCTTCCACAACTACCACAAAAGACTCCAAGCTGTCATTGATGTTAGAGGGGGCAATACACGGTATTAAGAACTGGGGTATGTGAACTTTTGATCAGGGTCATTTGGATGTTTTTGGTTGTCATTAAGATTTAAAAAGAGAAAACACAGGAGTTTGACAATAAATGGCTTCACCCAACCAATAACCGTGAGTGGAGAAAAAGTTATCATTCATATTCTCTGAAACAAGGCCAAGAAAGGAAAAATTCTGCCGGGGTATGTAAACTTTTGAGCACAACTGTACATGTGAATATGTAGTGTGTGTATGTGCAGTGTGTGTGTTTGATGACATAGTTATATTTGAAAAAATGTTTATTTTTTTCAAGAATAAATGTGGATTGTTGTGCATGAGGAAAACAATAAGACATCCCCTGAAAAACAACGAACCCATCTCTCACAGCAAAAAACTATAGACCCTGTGTTATTTTTGAGGAAACATGGTGCAAACTGTTAAAATTCAGTCAAATCCTCCTTTCTCCATAGTGGAGATTTCTGCCATGCTCAGTGAGGACATACCCTGAAGACTTTCACAGACAAATTCATTTTTCTGGCATGTTGCTAACAGATAACTTATAGTAAAAGCAGTGTGGACATGTAACCATCTATGTGGTCACATTCTGCTTATGGAGAAGGTCCTAGAGATGAGCAGACCAGCGCTGGATATAGATACGATGGAGATGTCCTACCTGGTACATACTCCATGACCATGCACAGATGACGTGTAGTTGGAAAGGAGCACAACATGGAGGCCACGAAGGGACAATCTGCAAATGTTAGGATGTCCCTCTCTAGAAAGGCCCGTTCAAGTCTTACTGGATCTTTCAGCTTCTGCTTGTCCAGTTTCTTCATGGCGTATAACTGTTTGGAGTCTTTTTGGCGCACTAAGTGGACGGTTCTGTAGAGGAAGAAAATCGGTGGTTTATAATGTATTCTTACTAACAGTCTGTCTATAGACCTCATCACATCTCCTGTACTAATGGTGAATACTAGATATGCTGCCATCGCTATATAGATGATCTCCACTGGGAGGTCCTCATCCATGCCCCATCGTAAATGAACTGAATAATGACAATTAGATGTGCACAGAAGAGATGAGAGAATTAATTACAGTGAAATAGAATTCTACTCATATTTACAAAGATCTGTATTCACCAAAATGGCGATTTTATTTTGTAATTTGCTTCCTCATGGATTCAGCAAAATGATGAGCAAGTGAACACTATTTTCTAAACCTTAAAAGGCCTTCAAAATGTTAAAAAAACACATTCTTATCCTCACCTCTCCGGCCCCTCTGCCTCAACTGCCTGGTCCGCACTTTCAAATCTCTGCTGCCAGTGCAGAAGTCCAAACATGTCTAAGGCTGAGACAGGACTTCTGGCATTGAGGAGGTCTAGGAGGATTCTGCACAAACGCATGAAAGGTCACGGTGTCGTGGAGTTGGGAACCTTCATGCTCTTGCATAGAATCCTCCTGAAGCTCCTCAAAACTAGAAGTTCTGGCCCAGCATGAGCAGCGGCAATCTGAAGATGTGGTGAGGACTGGACGGATGTTGGTAAAAAGCAGAGGGGTCGGAGAGGTGAACAGTGAGGTCAGTATAAGTCTATTGTCCACTTTTTACATCTTACATTTATTAGGCTCTGGGGTCTGGAGAGAACCCAGACCATAACAAAAGACATTCAATTCGTGAATCACATTTCCCAGGAAAGTCTGCATGAACAGGCGAATGTGAATTATGCCAGATCCGCTCTTCTCTAGAGAACAGGGATGTGGACCCCAATAATTCCTCTATGGTAACACTGTACGGGCACAGAGACAGAGGGATCGTCATAAGGAGCCCTAGAAAACATATATTATGCCGACATCAAGCTCACCCAAAAGCTCCACAGCTGAACTGTTTGATCTGTTTGTAGTCGCTCTTACAAGGATTTCTCCCTGGGTTCAATGATCCGATCAAGGCCTAGAAATAATAAGAAATGGCATTAAAGCATAAAATCTGCAGAAAGATAAAATCTGTGGATGCAGGAACTTCTCCTGTATATTATGTGGACGTGATACAAGCCAGACCCCCACAGACACCATTATATATAGGGGATATCCCCCATACACAGACATCACTGTACTGCAGGGGAGGAGACGGGAGATCACACAGCGGGGGCAGGAATAATAATGCCGCCATCACACACAATAGATCTGATCTACAAGAAGAATAGGGATATCCCCTCGTCATATGGGGGATAATATTATATGTGTAATTCACCCCCGTTACCTGATGGTACACAGACGTCTCCGCTGATACTTACACTGACAGATTCCTGGACCTCGGGGGTCTCACATATTCCACCGTCATTAATTGGTGGCACAGATATTCCTATAATAATGAGGAAACGTTTTGTATTAGACGATATCAGTACATAATATATAACATCCATATTAAGAAGGAGATGAGACGGGCTCTGTACACGGTGTAATACTGGTATATGGGATTCTGCACACAACGTATATATTTATGGCTCCTCCATAGATGGATATTCTGGACCATAAATGGCCATTGTTCAGGATCTGATTCATCCTAGAACAATTACATGATTGGGGACCTAGGAGCCTCCTTGTACATGATGGAGAAGAGCACAGAGGAGAGAAGCAGAATTACCTGCGCCCCCTCCATTATAGTCTATAAGGGGCTCCGGAGCCGTCACCAGCCTCATACAGAGGTTGGAGAGTAAATCTACATGTTCTCTGCCGTTCTCTATAATATCTCGATATGTGAATGTAAGAATATTAGATGATTGCTCACCTTCCATCAGATCAGTGTTCAGCCCCTGCTGACTGGTATTAGGGTCCGGGATAGTCAGGTTTTCCCCCTCTTCGGAGTCACCTTCTGATGTTTCCTGATGGGTTTAATATGTGCAATTAATATAACATTTCACAAATACTAAATTACCGTACACAGTCCATCCTCGACTTATGAACTTCTGACTTACAAACGACTCCAAGATACAAAGGGTTGATGTTGAAAAAAAAGCTAATATTCACCCTCCAGTCCTTTCCACTGTCATGTGCCATTTCTCTGGTCTCTTTACTATTGTCTAGGACTTCCGGCCGCATTCAGGACCCAGAGGTCACTGTTCATCATAAGGTCATAAGGATGAGGCTGGAAGTCCTGCCCCATAGTGAAGAGGCTGGAAATGTGGTGCACTATGATGGAAAAAGGAGGACCGGGTGGCGGGCAGCGAGCAAAAAATTATTGTTTTTTTTTACCCTGTTTTAACTTATATACAAATTTGGGTTACAAACAAACCTATAGGATTTATCTAGTTTGTGACAAGGGGACGACCTGTACATAAGTCAGGAAGTACTAAACTAGGACCTAGGGAATAAGCTCAGTATTGGACGGACTATGCATAAGGGAGGAAGTACTAAACCTGGATCTACGGGACAATCTCAGTATTGGATGGACCATACACGGCCGCTCCCTCCAGAAAATCCACATGAATTTGTAAGGGACTTGTATCTACAGCTGTTTTCTAATAACTTCTATTATCAGAACTGCAGCATTTACAAGATGGAAGATTGTGATGATGGAGTGAGACAGAGACGGAAACACAACCTCTGCAGCCGTAGAGACAGGCGGCCATAGAATATCCTGCACCTCTGACATCATAAATCTGCCCCTCTGCTGTATGACGGCTAATCTGGAGAAGATCAGACCAGGACGTGTGATATAGAAGGTGATGGATCCTTACCAGACGCTCCAGTGAGCCGGCCGGACGCTCCAGTACATACAGGACATTTTGGGCCAGTTGTATAATAAAGGCCAATTCTCCACTTGAGGATTTTTCTTCAGACTATAAAGATGGAAATAAATAGAAAGGGAAAATCATGAGAGAACATGGAGGAGGCCGGTTATGCCACCACTTTACTCCTGCGATCTACTTTACAATTACTACATATCTGGTGACTTGGTGCCAGTTGTCTATAATATAATCAGGGATGTGTCCGTCTGTCCGAAGCCTCTATAGACTGCGCCTGCACAGTCTGGCCCCAGACAGAAGAATGCATCCAGCCATTACAGGTGACAGATAAGATGAGTATATGGCACTGGAGATCGCAGTATGCGTAGGCACTGAAGGCATACTGCGTTCAGAGCCTACGCATACCTAGGCCGGGGGAGGAATGCAACGTCGGAATCGGCGCTTGTGCATAGCGCGCTATCTGGCGCCATTTTAGTGAAAGCAGATTTGCAGTGTGTCTTCAATAAAATGACACTGGACAGCGCTGTATGCGCACGCGAGTACTCTGGCGCCTTTTTGTTGAATACATGCGGTAAATGTGTCTTCACTAAAATGGAGCCAGATTCCGATTGTCATTTCAGTAAAATAACACAGGTGACGCGCTTCCGGGGAGCGATGGAAAGGTGAGTAGGATGGGTAGCACATAACAGGATGGGGGAGCAAGATGGGGGAGCACAAAACAGGATGGGGGAGCACATAACAGGATTGTGGAGCACATAACAGGATGGGGTGCACATAATAGGATGGAAGAGCACATAACAGGATGGGGGCAGCACATAGTATAAGGGCAGCACATAACAGGATGGGGAGCACATAACAGGATGGGGGAGCACATAACAGGATGGGGAGCACTTAACAGGATGGGGGCAGCACATAGGATAGGGGCAGCACATAACAGGATGGGGAGCACATAACAGGATGGGGGAGCACATAACAGGATGGGGGCAGCACATAACAGGATGGGGGAGCACATAACAGGATGGGGAGCACATAACAGGATGGGGGGGCAGGATGGTGGAGCACATAACAGGATGGCAGAGCACATAACAGGATGGGGAGCACATAACAGGATGGGGGAGCACATAACAGGATGGGGGAGCATGGACCAGAATGGGGGCAGCACATAACAGGATGGAGGAGCACATAACAGGATGGGGGAGCACATAACAGGATAGGGAAGCATATACCAGGATGGGGGAGCATATACCAGGATGGGGAAGCAGGATGGGGGAGCATAGACCAGGATGGGGGAGCATGGACGAGGATGGGGGAGCATGGACCAGGATGGGGGATCATGAACCAGGATAGGGGACCATATACCAGTAACAAATGCTCCCCACCCGGGCGTAGAATGGGTTCAATAGCTAGTATACTATATTACTGTTGGCCTAAAGAACAATTTTATGTGAATAAACTTATATTCCATCATTATTACTTTTATATGTTTTGTGCAGATTTCTGCTACTTACCTGTTGCACCAATGTCCTGATGTTCTTCTGTAAATGCTCAAGATATGCTGAGCTCATACGACCTTGCTGGTATTTGGTCAGGCAGTCTCTCACTAGCTCCATAACCAGCCGGTAAGTGAAGCTGAGGACGCCATCGGGTAGTGGTAGCACAATGTCAGGGGCATAGGTGGTAAGAATCCCCTGCAGCAGTGCTAACACCTGAAAATTGTCTGAAGGAATTTCAGACATTTCAAATAAATCCAAATCGCAGTCAGTAAATCACTAGCTATGTAGTTAATCACCAACAACAATGACACCGGAATGTCAAAGTGACACTGTAGCTGTAAACACTGGCACAAGTATTGTTGGTGCATTATGATGTCATAATAGCAGTGATATCATCATGGAATGTTGAGATGTTACCTTATATGGAGCTTCTCTCCATAAAAGTAAGTTGCCTAGCAACACAAGCAGCATCATCACAGGCTGAGCATCAGTACCAGGTGCAGGCATGGAGGAAAGACCTGTGGGGGCTTTACTCCTCTGACCAGCGGGGGTGATTTTTATGTTTTAAATTCAATCATTTACATCTGTTCTACATAATAAAAAATATATAATTTCTATAAGAAATCCAGATTCAGATGCTAAAAGAAGTATATTTACTGGTGGATCAGAGACTGCAACTCAGAGGCCCACACCTCCCCCCACACCCGCTTCCCAAGATAGGGGTCTGTGCACAGCTCTCCGCAGCAGCCAGCAGCCAGGCAGCATTATGTGGTGAGTATGGCAGCGCTGCAGTGCTGAAATCAGCAGGTCTGCGGCAGCACGGTATGGCATAGTGCACCTGGGACCTATGGGATCTTCAAGGGTTTGTTCAGCGCCGCGTACTTCCATACTGGGAAGTGAACAGCGCTGATGACATCACATCTACAGATACATGATGGGACGGTGTAAGTGTGGCCGCCATCATGCCTGTGACTTGGTAGGTTCCTCAGACGGCAGCTCACTCACCTCCCAATGTGGAAGGAAGCGGCCGGAAAATCCTTTTAGTCTATAAAAAAAATTAAGATTCCACCAATTCTTGCAGACAATTTTTTTTGTTCTTCTCACCTCACAAAAAAACCCAAATGATGAAAACGTCTCATGTACCGCGCACTGTTACCCATAAATATTGTAGCTCGTTCCATTGAGCTCTTGGTCAAATCTAAACAGAAAAATGAAAGTTATGGGTCAATGATTAAAAAAGCAAAATAAACTGGATATCTGTGTAATTGTATCAACCTGCAGAATAAAGATAATTTGTCTACAGTGAGCGGCAAAAAAGAAGGAAAATAAAAAAGTGATGGAAGATTTATTTATTTATTCATCGTCACTCATATCATACCATTAAAAAGAAAGAAACTGTAGTGGTGGTGAATTCTGATGTCATAATAGGGGTGATGTCATCATGGAATCTTGTGAGGGAATCATATATGGAGCTTCTCACCTTATAAGGAAGTTGCCTAGCAACAGTGAAGATGGTAAAACCATAGGGTGAGCATCAGTGCTTGTATGTAAGAGGGAGCTGTGGGCACCGGGCTCTTCTCATCAGTGAGGGGATTTATAAATATATTTATTGATATCTGTATACACAATAAAAATCATAATTACGTATTTATAAGAAATCCGGATTCAGGATCTAAAAGAAGTATCTTTATCTGGGGGGTCCAGGGAATGAAGATCAGAAGCCCACGCCTCACCACCCCCCAACTTCCCAAGATGGGGGTCTCTATTACAAATATAACCCTGCCTGACATTTGAGAAAATCTAAATTTTGTTAATTATTACTAATTTTTATTACGAAACAGAAAAAAGAGTCGGAATCAGGAGAATTCAGGGATGTTTAGATATTTAGCTCAAATTTTGAGTAGGTGACAGATCCTCTATAATCTTGGTGAATAAAACACTAGTCCTAATAAATCTCCTCCTACGTTCTCCGATCACCACCATATTTGTATTCCAAGAGCCTCAAAGCACCGGAAAGAGCAAGTAACTGAGGAATCAGGCGCATTCTAATCTGTAACCATGGAGACACATAGGCTGCATAGGAGCTGTATATGACACGCCCCCTGGGCCATGTTCAAGGGATTACCCGGAGCCGGATCTGGATAGGGGTAGTAGTCCTTGTGGCGGTGACCCGGTCCGTGCACAGGGTGTCAAACTAAGTGGCAGTCTATGGCAGTAGATGTTAATTTGATCGACTACGCCACCCGTTGAGTACGCCGCCGCTGCAGAGCAGTCCGCTGAGGCCGGTGGTATATGTGCAGCAGTGATGGTATAACCCCCAACGGGAGGGGTATGGCCTCAGGGCAGCAGGTGTGGATGATGGGTGTAGTTATGTTGTAGAAAGGAGAGTCAGAGACTTGAGGTGCAGTTTCAGGGTTTTTACTCACGGTTGTTCTCTCAGTCACTCTGGCCTTGAGTGACCACCCGAGCCGTGCTGCGTCCACCAGGTCCTGGACTCGGCTAACCCCCAGGCAGTTCTGGAGCGTGGCCCTGAGCTCCCTTTCTCTCTCTCTGTCTCTGGCCATTCCCACCAGGGATCCACCTTTGGCCGGCTCCCTCGGGTCTCTTGGTGGTCAAACCTCCTCTGGGTTCCCTGACCCTATGCTTGGTGTGCCTTTCTGGTGGATTTGGTGAGGGTCGTGGCAAATCTTGACCACGACCTCCGGTTCCTGGCTGAGGATAAGTGGCCTCCACCAGTTCGGGTTCCGGTACCCGTGTCCGCCAACCCTTCACCCTTTTTGGTCTGATTCTGGGTTCTTAGGGTTCCTTCTGACTCTGCTTCTCTGGGCCTTTCTTCCTCCTCTCTCTCTTCAATGCAGGCTTGGCCCTGGAGCTGGGCCCAGCCGGAGCCACAGCTCCCTGTCAGCCCTCCTGGCTGAGCTCCCCTGCTAAAAAGACCCTGTCCTAAGATGGTGCCCACCTTATATACTCCCTCTATGTGTGAGCCCAGGTGACTAGCACCCAATGAGCTCCTAGCTTTACCCAGAGTACTCCCCCTATCTGCCCCTACACTACTGGGATGTTCCACCCCCCTCCCACTCCAGCCAGGGACAGACGCTGTAGTACCTGCACATATACTTGGTGGGAGTACCATTGTTCTGTCCCCCGGAAATGGGATGTATGTAGTGCATGCAGCCTACTGAGCTCAGTTCCACACTCCATCCTTACCCGGGAGTGGAATACCACACCTCTGGCTTGAGGTGTAATACCCCTGTAGCAGCCGAGTCCTCAGGGTGCTACATGTACACTACACAAGATTTACAAATTTGTTTCATTTTTTATTTTAAGGAACCAAGAAAAAAAAATACTGTAAAAGATCTTCTAACAACGAGAAATGATTCCAGGATTGTCTTTCCACTATATATACAGTATATACTCACAACACAAAGGTTAACTAATAGTTTTAATGATTTTCTGTAATAAATATTTGTATAAATATGAGAAACATTTATATAAAAATACAACAAATAATAATAAAAATTTCAATTATAAAACAAGAAATACGTCTTATAATAATATTACTCAGCGATTTATAAAAATAACAAAATTCTTGTCGCTGCTGCTCCTGACGACCAATCAGATTTCTGCCGTTTTGCCTCTTGCAGTGCGGAATCGATGGCTGGAATCTGACTGGTTGCTACGGGCAACACTTTCATTATTCTCTACACTGTTTGTATAAATAATCCTTAAACTCTCGTTGCCGATAGCAACTGATTAGAATTCAGCTTTTACATTTGTAATTTACAGAAGAAAAATAAACGTGATTTCTGATTGGTCGCTAGGGGTAACAAAGACGCTACATGACAGCTGAGGCTCCGTGACAATGGCGTCTGTTACTCCAGGTACTGGATGATGGGCCGGACACAGGTGCAGCCCACCGTCACCAGCTGCTTCTCCAGCCTATAGGTGGGGACACATCCTCTCATCTCACCACGCAGGACCAGGATCTCCTGTCTGATGGGGACTGAGTTCATGCTGAGGTCCACATGACCCTCCGGGTCCAAACATCCGCGGTGGAGACAACGGGCCTCGCTGATGACCGCAGGGAATCTGTTATTGTCCACATTAGAGCTGGTGGAAGGAGATGAGAGAAATCAGGACACAGCAGTAACCATGTTTAGTCCCCCATACTCCGGCCTGCTGACCCCCATATATCATTATTATTATTTCTGCCATTACTCCATGTACATTCACCTGTATTCCCATGGAGAGATGGAGCGGCTCCTCACACTGTCCGCCATTACTTGTGCAGAACTCCGACTTCCGACCTTCATATCCACCTTCACACGTGGAGGAAATGTGGTGTCCGGTGTGAAGAGACATCCCCCTCCGGACACTAGAGGGGCCTCCCAGCCATCAGCGCCAGGGACCTGCCCTTCTCTTCCATGGACACAAGAGATGAAGATCAGAAGAAGCAAAGTGGAGAAAACCTGAGGACAGAAGATGTCACACATGTGATAGGGGACATTGTGGAAGTGTCAACATTATGTAGTGATATAAGTAAGGGTTAAATAATGGATCAATAATATACACTAATAATATTCATACTCGTATGGACCTATCCCAAAGATATGCAACAGCGCTCAAGCCAAGAGCAACCAGATATGACTATATAACACATATAAGAAAGTCCAACATTTTAAGTGGAATTCATTCAACAATCTATTATACTAGCTATTGAACCCGTTCTAAGCCCAGGTGGCGAGCATTTTTATTGATATATGGTCTCCCATATATCGTATGAGTATGTGTTCCCCCCTCCTGGTATTTGTGCTGCCCCCATCCTGTCCCCACGATCCTATCCTGGTATGCATGGCACACCTCAACCCCAATCCTGGTATGCATGGCACCCCTCATCCCCAATCCTGGTATGCATGGCACTCCTCACCCCCAATCCTGGTATGCATGACACCGCTTACCCCAATCCTGGTATGCGTGGCTCTCCTCATCCCCCATTCTGGTATGCATGGCACCCCTCATCCCCAATCCTGGTATGCATGGCCCCCTCATCCCCAATCCTGGTATGCATGGCCCCCCTCATCCCCAATCCTGGTGTGCATGGCACCCCTCATCCCCAATCCTGCTATGCATGGCACCCCTCATCCCCCAATACTGGTATGCATGGCAACCCTCATCCCCCAATCCTGGTATGCATGGTACCCCTCATCCAGCTATCCTGGTATGCATGGCACCCCTCAACCCCAATCCTGGTATGCATAGTACCCCTCACCCCCCAATCCTGGTATGCATGGCACCCCTCATGCCCAATCCTGGTATGCATGGCCCCCCTCATCCCCAATCCTGGTATGCCTGGCCCCCCTCTTCCCCAATCCTGGTATGCATGGCACCCCTCATCCACAATCCTGGTATGCATGGCCCCCCTCATCCCCCAATCCTGGTATGCATGGCAACCCTCATCCCCCAATCCTGGTATGCATGGTACCCCTCATCCCCCTATCCTGGTATGCATGGCACCCCTCAACCCCAATCCTGGTATGCATAGTACCCCTCACTCCCCAATCCTGGTATGCATGGCACCCCTCAACCCCAATCCCGGTATGCATCGCACACCTCATGCCCAATCTTGGTATGCATGGCACCCCTCATGCCCAATCCTGGTATGCATGGCACCCCTCATGCCCAATCCTGGTATGCATGGCACCCCTCATCCCCAATCCCGAGATGCATGGCACCCCTCATCCCCAATCCCGGTATGCATGGCACCCCTCATCCCCAATCCCGGTATGTATGGCACCCCTCATTCCCAATCCTGGTATGAATGCCACTCTTCATCCCAATCCTGGTATGCATGGGCCCCTCATCCCCAATAATGTTATACATGGTACACCTTATCCCTATCCTGGCATACATGGTACCCCTCATCCCTCTCCTGGTATGTATGGTACCCCTCATCCTGGTGTGCTTGGTACCCCTCATCCCAATTCAGGTATGTATGGCATCCTCATCCCAGAAACCTGGTATGCATGGCACCCAATCCCTCATCCTAGAATGCATGGTACCCCTCATCCTTATCCTGGTATGCAAGATACCCCTCATCCTGGTACGCATGGCACCCCATACCTCATCCTGGTATGCATGGTACCCCGCATTCCTATCCTAGCATGCTTGGTACCCCTCATCCCTATTCTGGTATGCATGGCACCCCTCACCCACCCAATCCTGGTATGCATGGTCCCCTCACCCCCCAATCCTGGTTTGCATGGTCCCCTCACCCCCCAATCCTAGTATGCATGGTCCCCTCAACCCCCAATCCTGGCATGCATGGACCCCTCACCTCCCAATCCTGGTATGCATGGGCCACTCATCCCCCAATAATGGTATGTGTGGTAGCCCTCATCCTGGTATGCATAGTCCCCTCACCCCCCAATCCTGGTATGTGTGGTACCCCTCACCTCCCAATACTGGTATGTATGGTTTCCTCACCCATCAATCCTGGCATGCATGGTCCCCTCACCCCCCAATCCTGGTATGTGTGGTACCCATCACCCCCCAATCCTGGTATGCATGGTCCCCTCACCCCCCAATCCTGGTATGTGTGGTACCCCTCACCCCCCAATCATGGTATGCATGGTCCCCTCACCACCCAATTCTGGTATGTGTGGTACCCCTCATCCTTGTATGCATGATCCCCTCGCCCCACAATCCTGGAATGCATGGTCCCCTCACCCCCAATCCTGGTATGTGTGGCCCCCTCATCCCTTTCACACTGTACACACATACAAAAAAAAATAAACAGTTATACTCACCTTTCTTCTCTGTGCTCCAGCGCTGCTGCGTCCTGTTTTGCCGGGGGCCTGTGGAGGAGTGCGGCGCTGGAGCACCGCGCTGTCCGGCGCCATTTTGCTGAAGACACACTGCAAATGTGTCTTCAGTAAAATGGCGCCGGATAGCGCTATGCGCATGAGCCGATCCGATGCCTCACTCCTGCCCCGGACTTCGGCGAAAAGAGGCGCCGTGGCAACGCTTCCCCCAGTCAGGTAAGTATGTATGTATGGAGATCGCGGGATGCGTTCAGTTTCTACGCATACCGCAATCTCCGGCGCCATATACTCCTCTTATCTGTAACGGCTGGATGTATGATTCTGTTTGGAGCCAGACTGCGCACCGCGCATGCACAGTCTATCGAGGCTTTAGACAGAGACACGCATCGCAGGTTATATTATAGACTAGATATAGAACCCGTTCTACTCCCGGGTGGCGAGCATTTTTATTGGTATATGGTCTCCCAGGCTGGTATGTGCTGCACCCCTCCTGGTATTTGTGCTGCCCCAATCCTGTCCCCGCCTTTCTATCCTGGTATGCATGGCACCCCTCATCCCTATCTTGGTATGCATGGCACCCCTCATCCCTATCCTGTAATGCATGGCACCCCTCATCCCTATCCTGGTATGCATGGCACCCCTCATCCCTATCATGGTATGCATGGCACCCCTCATCCCTATCCTGGTATGCATGGCACCCTTCATCCCTATCCTGTAATAGATGGCACCCTTCACCCCCCATCCTGTAATGTATGGCATCCTTCACCTCCAATCCTGGAAGGCATGGCACCCCTCATCCCCAATAGTGGTATGCCTGGCACCCCTCATCCCCACTCCTGGTATGTGTGGTACTCCTCATCCCTATCCTGGTATGTATGGTATCCCTCATCCTGGTATGCATGGCACCCCTCACCCCCAATCCTGGTATGCAGAGCACCGCTCACCCCCAATCCTGGTATGCATGGCACCCCTCAACTCCAATCCTGGAAGTCATGGCATCCCTCATCCCCAATCCTGGTATGCGTGGCACCCCTCATCCCCAATCCTAGTATGTGTGGTACTCCTCATCCCAATCCTGGTATGCAGGGTACCCCATCCCTCATCCTTATCCTGATACGTATGGTATCCCTCATCCTTGCATGCATGGGCCCCTCACCCACATCCTGGTATGCATGGCACTCCTCACCCACATCCTGGTATGCATGGCATCCCTCACTCCCATCCTGGTATGCATGGCACTCCTCATCCCTATGCTGGTATGCATGGCCCCTCATCCGAATCCTGGTATGCATGGCACACCTCATCCCCAATCCTGGTATGCATGGCATCCCTCATCCCCAATCCTGGTATGCATGGCACCCCTCATCCCCAATCCTGCTATGCATGGCACCCTTCATCCCCAATCCTGGTATGCATGGCACCCCTCACCCCCCAATCCTGGTATGCATGGCTCCCTCATCCCCAATCCTTTTATGCATGGCCCCCTCTTCCCCAATCCTGGTATGCATGGTAACCCTCATGCCCAATCCTGGTATGCATGGCTCCCACATCCCCAGTCCTGGGTATGCATGACTCACTCATCCCCAATCCTGGTATGCATGGCTCCCTCATCCCCAATCCTGGTATGCATGGCATCCCTCATCCCCAATCCTGGGAAGCATGGCACCCCTCATCCCCAATCCTGTTATGCATGTTACCCCTCATCCCCAATCCTGTTATGCATGGCACCACTCATCCCCAATTTGGTATGCATGGCTCCCTCATCCTCAATCCTGGAATGCATGTCATCCCTCATCCCCAATCCTGGTATGCATGGCACCCCTAAGCCCCAATCCTGTTATGCATGGCACCACTCATCCTCAATCCTGGTATGCATGCCATCCCTCATCCCTAATCCTGGTATGCATGGCACCTCTCTTCCCAATCATGGTATGCATGGCACCCTTCATCCCCAATCCTGGTATGCATGGCATCCCTCACCCCCCAATTCTGGTATGCATGGCTCCCTCATCCCCAATCCTGGGAAGCATGGCACCCCTCATCCCCAATCCTGTTATGCATGTTACCCCTCATCCCCAATCCTGTTATGCATGGCACCACTCATCCCCAATTTGGTATGCATGGCTCCCTCATCCTCAATCCTGGAATGCATGTCATCCCTCATCCCCAATCCTGGTATGCATGGCACCCCTAAGCCCCAATCCTGTTATGCATGGCACCACTCATCCTCAATCCTGGTATGCATGGCTCCCTCACCCCCATCCTGGTATGCATGGCACTCCTCATCCCTATCCTGGTATGCATGGCCCCTCATCCGATTCCTGGTAAGCATGGCACCCCTCATCCCCAATCCTGGTATGCATGCCATCCCTCATCCCTAATCCTGATATGCATGGCACCTCTCTTCCCCAATCCTGGTATGCATGGCACCCTTCATCCCCAATCCTGGTATGCATGGCATCCCTCACCCCCCAATTCTGGTATGCATGGCTCCCTCATCCCCAATCCTGGTATGCATGGCCCCCTCTTCCCCAGTCCTGGTATGCATGGCACCCCTCAACCCCAATCCTGGTATGCATGGCTCCCTCATCCCCAATTCTGGTATTCATGGTACCCCTCATCCCCAATCCTGGTATGCATGGCTCCGTCATCCACAATCCTGATATGCAAGGCACTCCTCATCCCTATCCTGGTATGCATGGCACTCCTCATCCCTATCCTGGTAAGCATGGGCCCCTCATCCCCAAACCTGGTATACATGGTACCCCTCATCACTATCCTGGTATGTATTGCACCCCTCATCCTCGTATGCATGGCACTCCATCACTCATCCTGGTATGCATGGTACCCCTCATCCCTATTCTGGTATGCATGGTACCCCTCATCCTGGTGTGCATGGCACCCCTCATCCCAATTCTGCTATGTATGGCCTCCTCATCCCAGAAACCTGGTATGCATGACACCCAATCCCTCATCCTAGTATGCATGGCACCCCTGATCCTTATCCTGGTATGCATGGTACCACTCATCCCTATTCTGGTATGCATGGTACCCCTCATCCTGGTATGCATGGCACCCCATCCCTCATCCTGGTATGCATGGCACCCCGCATTCCTATTCTGGTATGCATGGCACTCCTCATCCCCTAATCCTGGTATGCATGGTCCCCTCAACCCCCAATCCTGGTATGCATGGTCCTCTCACCCCCCAATCTTGGTATACATGGTCCCCTCACCCCCCAATCCTGATATGCATAGTCCCTTCACCCCCCAATCCTGGTATGTATGGTCCCCTCACCTCGCAATCCTGATATGCATTTTCCCTCACCCCCCAATCCTGGTATGCATGGCACCCCTCATCCCCAATCCTGTTATGCATGGCACCCCTCAACCCCACTCCGGTTATGCATGGCAATACTCATCCCCAATTTGGTATGCATGGCTCCCTCATCCTCAATCCTGGTATGCATGGCATCCCTCATCCCCAATCCTGGTATGCATGGCACCCCTAATCCCCAATCCTGTTATGCATGGCACCAATCATCCTCAATCCTGGTATGCATGGCTCCCTCACCACCATCCTGGTATGCATGGCACTCCTCATCCCTATCCTGGTATGCATGGCCCCTCATCCGAATCCTGGTATGCATAGCATCCCTCATCCTCAATCCTGGTAAGCATGGCATCCCTCATCCCCAATCCTGGTCTGCATGGCCCCCTCTTCCCCAATGCTGGTATGCATGGCTCCCCTCAACCCCAATCGTGGTATGCATGGCTCCCACATCCCCAGTCCTGGTATGCGTGGCTCCCTCATCCCCAATCCTGGTATGCATGGCTCCATCATCCCCAATACTGGTATGCATGGCTCCCTCATCCCCAATCCTGGTATGCATGGCTCCCTCATCCCCAATCCTGGTATGCATGGCTCCCTCATCCCTAATTCTGGTATGCGTGGCACCACTCATCCCCAATCCTGTTATGCATGGCACCACTCATCCCCAGTCCTGGTATGCATGGCTCCCTCATCCCCAATCCTGGTATGCATGGCTCCCTCATCCCCAATCCTGGTATGCATGGCTCCCTCATCCCCAATCCTGGTATGCATGGCACCCCTCATCCCCAATAATGTTATGCATGGCACCACTCATCCCCAATCCTGGTATACATGGCTCCCTTATCCCCAATCCTGGTATGCAAGGCACCCATCATCCCCAATCCTTGTATGCATGGCACCCCTCATCCCCAATCCTATTATGCATAGCACCTCTCATCCTCAATTCTGGTATGCGTGGCCCCCTCATCCCCAATCCTGGTATGCATGGCACCCCTCATCCCCAATCCTGGTATGCATGGTTTCCTCATCCCCAATCCTGGTATTCATGTTACCCCTCATCCCCAATCCTGGTATGTATGGCTCCGTCATCCACAATCCTGATATGCAAGGCACTCCTCATCCCTATCCTGGTATGCATGGCACTCCTCATCCCTATCCTGGTAAGCTTGGTACCCCTCATCCCCCAAATCCTGGTATGTGTGGCCCCCTCACCCCCAATCCTGGTATGTGTGGCCCCCTCACCTCCCAATCCTGGTATGTGTGGGCCCCTCACCCCCCAGTCATGGTATGTTTGGCCACCTCATCCCTTTCACGCTGTACACACATGCAAAAAAATAATCACTTATACTCACCTTTCTTCCCTGTGCTCCAGCGCTGCTGTGCCCTGTTCTGTTGGAGGCTGGGGGAGGAGTGTGGCGCCGGGGTACGTGCATGCCCATACCACACTGTCCGGTGCCATTTTGCTGAAGACAAACTGCAAATGTGTCTTCAGTAAAATGGCGCCAGATAGCACTATGCACATGCGCCTATCCGACGCCTCACTCCTGCCCCGGTCTCTGGTGAAGAGCAACGCTCCTCCTGGTCAGGTAAGTATGTAAGTATGGCACCAGAGATCGCGGTATGCATTCAGTGTCTACGCATACCGCGATCTCCGGCGCCATACACACTCCTCTTACCTGTAACAGCTGGATGCGGCCTTCTGTCTGAAGCCAGACTGTGCGTCGCGCATGCACAGTCTATAAAGGCATCAGACAGAGACACGCATCTCCCGTTATATTATAGATTGTCATGTCATTGACCAAAAACCCAAGCTCAGGACAACAGTATCTATAATATAAAGGCGGATGCGTGTCTCTGTCCGAAGCCTCGATAGACTGCGCATGCGTGACGCGCCTGCAGAGTCTATACCCCCCACAGAGGCACGCATCCCCATCCTAAACGAGGATGTGGATTGTGGCGCCAGAAATCGCGGTACGCATAAGCACTGAACGCATACCGCGATTTCCGGCACCATAACAACTTACCTATCCGGGAGGTCAGTTGCCACGGCATCTCTTCAGGCAGAAGGCCGGGATCCACCGTCGGTACCGGCGCATGCGCATAGCGCACTTCCGGCGCCGTTTTATTGAAGACACATTGCAAGGGTGTCTTCAACAGACACATTGAAGACACACTAGCAGTGTGTCTTCAACAAGATGGCGCCGGAAACCGCGGTCTGCGCAGGCGCTGATCCGGCGTCAGTGCTCTCCCCCGCCCTCTTCTGACATCACTAATCATTTAAATATCTAACGCACCCCCACACTTCGCCGCCATTTTAAAAACAGAAGATTTCTGCGTCACACAGCGCCTCCAGTCTCTAGATTAAAAAAACAAAAACATTTTGTAGTATATATAGATACATATATTACAAATATATCTATATATAAAGAAGATACTATATACAAATATATATATCTATATATACTATATAGAATAGTTATCAGAGTACTCCAACACAGTCAGCGGAGCAATCCCGCACAAAATACGTCAGCGGAGCAATCCCGCACAAAATACGTCAGCGGAGCAATCCCGCACAAAATACGTCAGCGGAGCAATCCCGCACAAAAAACCTCAGCGGAGCAATCCCGCACAAAATACGTCAGCGGAGCAATCCCGCACAAAAAAACCTCAGCGGAGCAATCCCGCACAAAAAACCTCAGCGGAGCAATCCCGCACAAAATACGTCAGCGGAGCAATCCCGCACAAAAAAACCTCAGCGGAGCAATCCCGCACAAAAAACTTCAGCGGAGCAATCCCGCACAAAATACGTCAGCGGAGCAATCCCGCACAAAATACGTCAGCGGACCAATCCCGCACAGAAAAACGTCAGCGGAGCAATCCCGCACAAAATACGTCAGCCGAGCAATCCCGCACAAAATACGTCAGCGGAGCAATCCCGCACAAAATACGTCAGCGGAGCAATCCCGCACAAAATACGTCAGCGGAGAAATGCAGCCACTTTCTACTGAATATAAAAATCTAATAAGTCAGCGGAGCAATCCAGCCACTTTATACTGAATATATACGTCAGGGGAAAAATCCGGCCACTTTCTACTGAATATAAATATATATAATACGTCAGCAGAACAATCCGGACACTTTTTACTGAATATATATATATACAGTTATATGAAAAAGTTTGGGCACCCCTATTAATCTTAAGCTTAATGTTTTATAAAAATTGGTGTTTTTGCAACAGCTATTTCAGTTTGATATATGTAATAACTGTTGGACACAGTAATGTTTCTGCCTTGAAATGAGGTTTATTGTACTAACAGAAAATGTGCAATCTGCATTCAAACAAAATTTGACAGGTGCATAAGTATGGGCACCTCACCAGAAAAGTGACATTAATATTTAGTAGATCCTCCTTTTGCAAAAATAACAGCCTCTAGTCGCTTCCTGTAGCTTTTAATGATTTCCTGGATCCTGGATGAAGGTATTTTTGACCATTCCTCTTTACAAAACAATTCCAGTTCAGTTAAGTTTGATGGTCGCCGAGCATGGACAGCCCTCTTCAAATGATCCCACAGATGTTCAATGATATTCAGGTCTGGGGACCGGGATGGCCATTCCAGAACATTGTAATTGTTCCTCTGCATGAATGCCTGATTAGATTTGGAGCGGTGTTTTGGATCAATGTCTTGCTGAAAGATCCATCCCCTGCGTAACTTCAACTTTATCACTGATTCTTGAACATTATTGTCAAGAATCTGCTGATACTGAGTGGAATCCATGCGTCCCTCAACTTTAACAAGATTCCCGGTGCCGGCATTGGCCACACAGCCCCAAAGCATGATGGAACCTCCACCAAATTTTACTGTGGGTAGCAAGTGTTTTTCTTGGAATGCTGTGTTTTTTTTGCCGCCATGCATAATGCCTTTTTGTATGATCAAACAACTCAATCTTGGTTTCATCAGTCCACAGTACCTTCTTCCAAAAATAAATTGGCTTCTCCAAATGTGCTTTTGCATACCTCAGCCGACTCTATTTGTGGCGTGCTTGCAGAAACGGCTTCTTTCGCATCACTCTCCCATACAGCTTCTCCTTGTGCAAAGTGCGTTGTATAGTTGACCGATGCACAGTGACACCATCTGCAGCAAGTTGATACTGCAGCTCTCTGGAGGTGGTCTGAGGATTGTCCTTGACTGATCTCACCATTCTTCTTCTCTGCCTTTCTGATGTTTTTCTTGGCCTGCCACTTCTGGCCTTAACAAGAACTGTCCCTGTGTTCTTCCATTTCCTTACTATGTTCCTCACAGTGGAAACTGACAGGTTAAATCTCTGAGACAGCTTTTTGTATCCTTCCCCTGAACAACTATGTTGAATAATCTTTGTTTTCAGATCATTTGACAGTTGTTTTGAGGAGCCCATGATGCCACTCTTCAGAGGAGATTCAAACAGGAGAACAACTTGCAAGTGGCCACTTTAAGTAGCTTTTCTCATGATTGCATACACCTGGCTATGAAGTTCAAAGCTCAATGAGGTTACAAAACCAAAAAAAGTGCTTTAGTAAGTCAGTAAAAAGTAGGTAGGAGTATTTAAAACAAGAAAATGATAAGGGTGCCCATACTTATGCACCTGTCAAATTTTGTTTGAATGCAGATTGCACATTTTCTGTTAGTACAATAAACCTCATTTCAAGGTAGAAACATTACTGTGTCCAACAGTTATTACATATATCAAACTGAAATAGCTGTTGCAAAAACACGAATTTTTATAAAACATTAAGCTTAAGATTAATAGGGGTGCCCAAACTTTTTCATATAACTGTATACTACGTCAGCGGAGCAATCCAGCCACTTTCTACTGAATATATATAATACGTCAGCGGAGCAATCCGGCCACTTTCTACTGAATATAAATATATATAATACGTCAGCGGAGCAATCCGGCCACTTTCTACTGAATATATATATATATAATACGTCAGCGGAGCAATCCGGCCACGTTCTACTGAATATAAATATATATAATACGTCAGCGGAGCAATCCAGCCACTTTCCTCTGAATATATATAATACGTCAGCGGAGCAATCCGGCCACTTTCTACTGAATATATATATATATAATACGTCAGCGGAGCAATCCAGCCACTTTCTACTGAATATAAATATATATAATACGTCAGCGGAGCAATCCAGCCACTTTCTACTGAATATATATAATACGTCAGCAGAGCAATCCGGCCACTTTCTACTGAATATAAATATATATAATACGTCAGCGGAGCAATCCAGCCACTTTCCTCTGAATATATATAATACGTCAGCGGAGCGATCCAGCCACTTTCCTCTGAATATATATAATACGTCAGCGGAGCAATCCAGCCACTTTCTACTGAATATAAATATATATAATACGTCAGCGGAGCAATCCAGCCACTTTCTACTGAATATATATAATACGTCAGCAGAGCAATCCGGCCACTTTCTACTGAATATAAATATATATAATACGTCAGCGGAGCAATCCGGCCACTTTCCTCTGAATATATATAATACGTCAGCGGAGCGATCCAGCCACTTTCCTCTGAATATATATAATACGTCAGCGGAGCAATCCAGCCACTTTCCTCTGAATATATATAATACGTCAGCAGAGCAATCCAGCCACTTTCCTCTGAATATATATAATACGTCAGCGGAGCAATCCAGCCACTTTCTACTGAATATATATAATACGTCAGCAGAGCAATCCGGCCACTTTCTACTGAATATAAATATTTATAATACGTCAGCGGAGCAATCCAGCCACTTTCCTCTGAATATATATAATACGTCAGCGGAGCGATCCAGCCACTTTCCTCTGAATATATATAATACGTCAGCGGAGCAATCCAGCCACTTTCTACTGAATATATATAATACGTCAGCAGAGCAATCCGGCCACTTTCTACTGAATATATATAATACGTCAGCGGAGCAATCCAGCCACTTTCTACTGAATATAAATATATATAATACGTCAGAGGAGCGATCCAGCCACTTTCTACTGAATATATATAATACGTCAGCAGAGCAATCCGGCCACTTTCTACTGAATATAAATATATATAATACGTCAGCGGAGCAATCCAGCCACTTTCCTCTGAATATATATAATACGTCAGCGGAGCAATCCAGCCACTTTCTACTGAATATAAATATATATAATACGTCAGCGGAGCAATCCAGCCACTTTCTACTGATTATATATAATACGTCAGCAGAGCAATCCGGCCACTTTCTACTGAATATAAATATATATAATACGTCAGCGGAGCAATCCAGCCACTTTCCTCTGAATATATATAATACGTCAGCGGAGCGATCCAGCCACTTTCCTCTGAATATATATAATACGTCAGCGGAGCAATCCAGCCACTTTCCTCTGAATATATATAATACGTCAGCGGAGCAATCCGGCCACTTTCCTCTGAATATATATAATACGTCAGCAGAGCAATCCAGCCACTTTCCTCTGAATATATATAATACGTCAGAGGAGCGATCCAGCCGCTTTTTTGACTATATCAAACGTCAGCAGAGCTAAATATTTTAATTAAAGTTTACAACCTTATTCGTTCCGTAATTCCATTATAATGGCCCCCAAACGCCAGCAAGTTCTTTCTGAGGAGGAAACTCAGGCAAAAAAATCAAAAAGGGCTGAAGCTCAAAAGGTTGGTAGAAGTAGGGGTAAAAAACAGCACCTTAAATTGCAGCGTGAAAAAAATACTGTCAGAAGAAAGGCTGCCCGTCATAATCTCACCCCAAAAAAGCGTCAACAGATGCGCAACGCTGACGCTGAGAGGCATAGGTCTGCCCCAGAGAGGCATAGGTCTGACCCAGAGAGGCGTAGGTCTGCCCCAGAGAGGCATAGGTCTGCCCCAGAGAGGCATAGGTCTGCCCCAGAGAGGCGTAGGTCTGCCCCAGAGAGGCATAGGTCTGCCCCAGAGAGGCATAGGTCTGCCCCAGAGAGGCGTAGGTCTGCCCCAGAGAGGCATAGGTCTGCCCCAGAGAGGCGTAGGTCTGCCCCAGAGAGGCATAGGTCTGCCCCAGAGAGGCGTAGGTCTGCCCCAGAGAGGCGTAGGTCTGCCCCAGAGAGGCGTAGGTCTGCCCCAGAGAGGCGTAGGTCTGCCCAAGAGAGGCATAGGTCTGCCCCAGAGAGGCGTAGGTCTGCCCCAGAGAGGCATAGGTCTGCCCCAGAGAGGCATAGGTCTGCCCCAGAGAGGCGTAGGTCTGCCCCAGAGAGGCGTAGGTCTGCCCCAGAGAGGCGTAGGTCTGCCCCAGAGAGGCATAGGTCTGCCCCAGATAGTGTGACAGACGCTGAGCTTCAGCAGCATCGCAGCGCCAATGCTGAGAGACACAGAGGAGCCCGTACTAAACAACCTGCCCGCTGGGGTAAAAACGGAAGATCTCGCAACACTGCTTTGCTTACTGAAAACTTCAATGAAGACGACATTGGGGCATGCTATCTTGGCCCAATGAACAACAAATGCTCATTTTGTAATACCAACCATTTGCAAAATGAAATTGCAACAAACTGTTGTCATAGTGGAACCATCAAACTGGAAGAAGTGTGAATGCATCCCTATATTACTAATTGCATGAAGAGATCAGAACCAAACTCCAAGAATTTCATGGAAAACATAAGATCATACAATAGTGCAAACGCTTTTGCATCCATGGGCGCACAAATTGACCAATCAATTAACAGGCGATCAGGTCCTTTCTGTTACAGAATCCATGGGCAAATTTACCATGCAACATCTGCGTTGCACCCTAACCAAGGTGAATCACCAACATACGCCCAGTTATATATTCTGGATTCGGCACAATCCAGCCAACAGTGGATGCATTCGTAATCTTATGGAAAATCTACAAAGAATTCTGGAAGATATCAATCCTTTCTCCAGAGAATACAAAAATATGTTGCAATTTGAACAAGAAGAAATGCTAAAAGCAAATCTAGAAAACCGAATGCCAATTGAATATAGCATGACTTTCGTGAGAGAAAAAGTAAATACTATGCACCCCGGCAGAATCAATGCTCCAACTGCCAGAGGGGAAATTGCTGCCATTTTCCACAGCACAGATGGTGCACCCCCAAAAAACCGTGACATTACCATTCATCCAAAAAGTGGAATTTTACAAAATATATCTATTCTGAGTAGACTCTGTGACCCAATGAGCTACGCTTTGCTTTTCCCTTATGGGGACTCTGGGTGGACTACAGAACTAAAAAAAACAGTTGGTCGAGGAAATGTGACTCCACTTCAATGGTATTCATACCACTTTGCCATTCGTGATGGTACTTTAACCAGTTCCTTAATGCAGGAAAGCTGACACACCAATTTATGGTTGATGCCTATTGCAAAACTGAGGTAAACCGTTTGAATTGGGTGCGCACAAATCAAAGTACTGTAAGAGCTGAAGAATATGACGTCCTTCACCAATTCATGACCAACCACCGTTTCATGAACATAAATATCCTACCTGGAAAAAAAGTCATATTGCCATCGACTTTCCAAGGAAGTCCAAGAAATATGGCACAAAACTACCAAGATGCCATGGCAATGGTCAGGAAATATGGCAAACCAGACCTATTTGTAACAGTAACGTGCAATCCAAAATGGAGGGAAATCAGGGAAAACTTACTTCCCAGTCAGCAACCATGCGACAGGCCCGATTTAGTAGCTCGAGTATTTAACATGAAACTAAAATTGCTACTTGGAGACCCAACCACATACCACAGATTTGGACGTGTTAATGGTATGGTGTATGTAATTGAGTTCCAAAAAAGAGGGCTCCCTCATGGACACATATTGGCATTTATGGCCCCGGAATACAAAGCCTGGGAAAAAGAAAGAATTGACAAAATTGTTTGTGCAGAGCTCCCGCACAAAGACACGCATCCGAAGCTTTATGAAATTGTACAATCTTGCATGATACACGGTCCATGTGGTCCACTTAATCCAAATGCACCATGCATGGACAATGGAAACTGTACAAGGTTTTCCCAAGGATTTCTCTTCCGAAACTAATAGCAATGTAAATGGATCCCCTAAATATCAACGCCGGGATGAGAACAACTTTGTTGAACTTGGTGGAAACAGGGTTGATAATAGATGGGTTGTACCTTACAATCCTTATCTTTCCTTAAAATACAATGCTCACATAAACGTTGAGATTTGCAGTTCTACAAAGTGTAAAATATTTGTTCAAATATGTTTACAAAGGGCATGATTGTGCAAATCTACAGTGTGTTACTGCTGCCACAGAACAAGAAGCCACGGTTGAATGGGATGAAGTAAAAAATGACTTAGAAACTCGATATGTAAGTGCACCTGAAGCATGCTGGAGACTCAGGGAATATAAAATGCACCATCAACCTGACCATGTGGAAAGATGAAATGTCCACCTTGAGGACAAGCATACAATATGCTTTATAGCAGGTAAAGAAGCTGAAGCTGTGCAGCGGAAAAACACCAAGTCTAAACTTCTTGCTGGGTTTAAACTGAATCGGGAAGATCCTAATGCCCAACAATATTTCTACATTGAAATCCCTGAACATTTCACTTGGGATGAAAAAAACGTTAAATGGAAACCACGTTGCAAATGTCATAAAACCACAATTGGCAGAATGTTTAACGTTAGTCCATTAGACAGAGAAAAATACTTTCTCCGAATTCTCCTTCTCAATGTTAGAGGCGCAACATCTTTTGAGGATCTCAGAACAACTGAAGGAAACCGTTTTGCTACTTTCCAAGAAGCCTGTATTGCAAGAGGGTTAACTGATGATGACTCTGAATGGGATACTCGCCTAACAGAAGCTGCCACTTATCAAATGCCAATACAACTTACACAATTGTCTGCATTTATTTGCATCATGTGTGAGCCGTCTAATGCTGCAGCATTGTTTCAAAGGCACAATAAAAATCTTATGGAAGACTATACCAGACGTTTCCCTCATGTAGAAAAGGCCGTCTATATGACATTACATGAAATTGAGCCTGTGTTACGGACACATGGAAAGTCATTACAAGATTTTGGCCTACACCTTCCTGTTGGCAAGTACGATGATCCAATCAATTCTGGCAAATATTACGACCCTGTTGCGGAAAAGGCTTTGAGGAGAAATTCCAAATGTTAAACCCAGGACAACGAATGGCTTTCGAAAAAATCAGAGAAGCTTTTGAGATTCCAACTTGCAACAACGTCTATTTTTTATTGACGGACCTGGTGGAAGTGGTAAGACATTCCTGTATAATACAATCATGCATTACGTTCAGAGCAAAAATGAATTAGTCTTGCCATGTACATTTACAGGCATTGCTGCTACTTTGCTGGAAGGAGGCCGAACTTCCCATAATCTGTTCAAACTGCCTATACCAATTAATGAAACGTCGACGTGCAATATTCGTCATGGCAGCAATACTGCCAATGAGTTGAAAAACACCAAACTCATAATCTGGGACGAAGCTTCTATGGCTCCAGCTCATGCTGTAAATGCAGTTGACACCTTCTACAAAGAACTCATGGCTGAAGATCCAAAAGTTCCCTCCAAAAAAACGTTCGGAGGTGCAGTGTCTGTTTTTGGTGGAGATTTTCGACAAATCCTTCCTGTTGTACCACATGGCACCAGAACCGAAATAATTTCAGCATGCATGAAGAACAGCAATTGTTGGAGGAATATTGAAGTCCTCAAATTGGACCTAAACATGCATACCAATGAGGACAATGTCCCCCAAGAACATCAAGGCTTTTCCCAATGGCTTTTAAACCTTGGAGATGGAAAACTTCAAGAACCAGGACTAGAGGAAGGTATCTTTGAAATTCCTTCTGTCTGCATTGAAAATGGATGTATTGTTGATGCTGTCTTTCCTCAAGTCATACAACCAGAAGGTAAAAGCATTGCAAACCGTGCAATCCTAACTCCAAAAAACCAACATTCACATGAACTGAATGAAAATGTTCTTAGACGAATTCAGTCTGAATTGAAATGCTACACCAGTATTGATTCCATTCAGCAAGATACTGCAAATGCTGAGGAAGCAGCAAACTATCCGATGGAGTTCTTAAACAGCTTAACGCCTGGTGGTATGCCTCCTCATAGATTACATTTGAAAGTTGGAGCAGTAGTCATGCTATTAAGAAACCTTAACTCAAGAAGAGGTCTTTGCAATGGCACCAGAATGGTTGTGAAGCAAATTATGTCAAAAGTCATTGACTGTGAAATCCTCAGCGGATCATTTAAAGGTACAAGGGTATCATTCCCAGAGTTATTCTGCCCCAAGCCATCCTCATCTTCCTTTTACTTTAAAACGAAAACAGTTTCCCTTAAGACTGGCTTATGCTATGACCATCAACAAAAGTCAAGGGCAAACACTGGATTCAGTTGGCATATATTTGCCATCTCCAGCCTTCAGCCATGGCCAACTTTATGTCGCCTCTTCAAGGACAAAATCCTTCCAACAAGTCAAAGTCAAAGTTTTTGCTACTGATCAACGAGGCAACTTAAAGAAAGACCACAGAGTTTACACCAAAAATGTTCTTTACACAGAAGTTTTTGCACAATAATTTTTTTTTCCAGCTAATAGTTTAATAAAATGTAAAATGTTATATATAACAGTGAATGTGTCTTTCTGTTCAAAGTCAAAATGGGTGGCGGCTGTGCAGTGTGGTGCCTGAGTCAGAGCGTGTGCACACTGCACTACGATGCCATTTTACTGAAGACACTGTGTGTGCAAATTCCCAGACACAGTGTCTTCAAGAAAATGGCGCCAGATATTGTGAGATGCGCACACGTTGACTCAGGCACTATTTTATGGGAACAGCACATACCAGGATGGGGGCACAGGATGGCAGCAGCACATACCAGGATGGGGGCACAGGATAGCAGCACATAGTAGGATGGGGGCACAGGATGGCAGCAGCACATACCAGGGTGGGGGCGCAGGATAGCAGCATATACCAGGATAGGGGCACAGGATAGCAGCACATACCAGGATAGGGGCACAGGATCTCAGCAGCACAAGACCGGATTGGAGCACAGGATTAGAGCAGCACATACCAGGATGGGGGCACAGGATGGGGGCAGCACATACCAGGATGGGGGCACAGGATGGGAGCAGCACATACCAGGATAGGGGCACAGGATGGGGGCAGCACATACCAGGATGGGGGCACAGGATGGGGGCAGCACATACCAGGATGGGGGCACAGGATGGGAGCAGCACATACCAGGATGGGGGCACAGGATAGCAGCACATACCAGGATAGGGGCACAGGATGGCAGCAGCACAAGACCGGATTGGAGCACAGGATTAGAGCAGCACATACCAGGATGGGGGCACAGGATGGGGGCAGCACATACCAGGATGGGGGCACAGGATGGGAGCAGCACATACCAGGATAGGGGCACAGGATGGGGGCAGCACATACCAGGATGGGGGCACAGGATAGCAGCAGCACATGACAGGATGGGGGCGCAGGATGGGAGCAGCACATGACAGGATGAGGGCGCAGGATAGCAGCACATACCAGGATGGGGGCGCAGGATGGGGGCAGCACATACCAGGATGGGGGCACAGGATAGCAGCAGCACATGACAGGATGGGGGCGCAGGATGGGAGCAGCACATGACAGGATGGGGGCGCAGGATAGCAGCACATACCAGGATGGGGGCACAGGATGGCAGCAGCACATACCAGGATGGGGGCGCAGGATAGCAGCACATACCAGGATGGGGGCGCAGGATGGCAGCAGCACATACCAGGATGGGGGCACAGGATGGGAGGAGCACATGACAGGATGGAGGCCATATACCAATATAAATGCTCGCCACCCGGGCGTAGAACGGGTGGTTCAATAGCTAGTACATTATAGGTGAAGTAGACTCAAAAGACCAAAGCAGATTCAACCTTAAAGAACGAGTCATTACTTCTTCTTTTACCCATGAGCCCCGCACGTCATGTCCAACTGCCCCAATGCACATTTCGAATCTTCCTCAGGGGGTGCCGGTGCGTGCGTTGGGGCAGTTGGGCATGACGTGCGGACTCACGGGTAAGTGCCTCATTCATTACCAGTATACTTATCTCTAACATTCAAGAAGTTGTCCACTACTTTATGTATCCCCCCCGGGGCCCCTAAGACTTATTGTGAATACCTTCTGTTGCTGATAATGCCTGTGAGCGGCGCTATCGGTTGCCTCTCACAGGCATCACGTGACTCCGCGCTGACGTCATGACAAGTGAGGCGTGACTCAGCACTGGGGTCCCCGCGGTGGCCGCTGGGTTGTGGGTGGGGTTACCCCCGCGTCACACCTTGCATCCACCGCGCGCTTTCCCAATGAATGGAGAGAGGCAGAGCGCGTGGTGGATGCTGGGTGTGACGAGGAGGGGTAACCCCGCCCACAGCCTGGCGTCCACCCTGGAACCTGGAAGACAAAGACCCCCGGCTGCTGCCAGCACTTGTCGTGACATCAGCGGATGTCAGAGCCGGCTGCAGCCGGGGGTCACATGATGCCTGTGAGCGGCCAGTGATAGCGCCACTCACAGGCCGTATATGCAACAGAAGGTATTTACAAGAAGTCTTAGGGGCCCCGGGGGGATACATGGGGGGGATATAAAGTAGTGGACATCCCCTTTCAGCCATGGCGCTCTGTTTTACCACCTGTGTGCCTGTTTTTATGTAATCTCCACCTATATGATGTGTGCTGCTCCTCTTTATTGATTTTGATTTAATTATACTGAGTTAGGACCTAAGCACTATAATACTGTTGTGGGGTCTATGTGATATTGCTATATCTATGTCAGATATGTAATTGGTCTGGCACCCCCACTAAAACCACGTCCCCTCCCCCACCCCCCACCCCCCCGTCCAACTAATCTCATATATGTGTGTCTCTCTTGTGATTAATACAATTGATATTGATATTTACTTTATGATTGAAGTAGTAATGACTCGTTCTTTAAGGCTGAATTTGTCATGTCATTGTATCATAACACAGGATAACAAAAAAAATGGTGGTAGCCCATGCAAGTGCTGCACTCACTCTTCTGCTGGTGCAGTCACTGTGTACATACATTACATTACTGATCCTGAGTTACATCATGTATTATACTCCAGAGCTGCACTCACTATTCTGCTGGTGCAGTCACTGTGTACATACATTACATTACTGATCCGGAGTTATATCCTGTATTATACTCCAGAGCTGCACTCACTATTCTGCTGGTGCAGTCACTGTGCACATACATTACATTACTGATCCTGAGTTACATCCTGTATTATACTCCAGAGCTGCACTCATTATTCTGCTGGTGCAGTCACTGTGTACATACATTACATTACTGATCCTGAGTTACATCCTGTATTATACTCCAGAGCTGTACTCATTATTCTGCTGGTGCAGTCACTGTGTACATACATTACATTACTGATCCGGAGTTATATCCTGTATTATACTCCAGAGCTGCACTCACTATTCTGCTGGTGCAGTCACTGTGTACATACATTACATTACTGATCCTGAGTTACATCCTGTATTATACTCCAGAGCTGCACTCACTATTCTGCTGGTGCAGTCACTGTGTACATACATTACATTACTGATCCTGAGTTACCTCCTGTATTATACTCCAGAGCTGCACTCACTATTCTGCTGGTGCAGTCACTGTGTACATACATTACATTACTGATCCTGCACTGATCCTGAGTTATATCCTGTATTATACTCCAGAGCTGCACTCACTATTCTGCTGGTCCAGCCGCTCCCTCTCTCCTCACACACATATTATACATATATACACAATAATAACTACCTACACCATGACATCTGGTCCGGTTACCAAACAAATAATAACAATATAATAAACAATAACCGACAAATTATATACAAACTAATATATACATTCTTTTTTTTTATTATTATTTTTTTTTATTATAAGTAAAATAAATACTAACTATACAAATATATACAAGACAAAACAAAACACCCCACACTCAAGCCCACCAGTCCCTCCCCGGCACTGACCTGAGAGCTGGTCCTGCGCCTCATGCCTCAGTCCAACGTCCATAGGCCAGATCAGGCAGTGCCAGTTTTTCACCCAAATAACCAGTGTCCCAAAAGATGAACCCACCTCCCCCTTTTCCCTCCACCCAACCTAACACCTACACCCAAACCCATATATACAATATATACAGAAACAAACAATACAATAACCACAACTGACAAAGCCCAAGTTCGGCGCCTGCAGCCCTACATCACTGTCTACTGATCAATAAAACAAAAATCTATGGTGTCAGCAGCAGCCCACCACCAGGAGAGGCGATGACCAGACTAGGGCACACTAAAAGAAAAGCCCCTCCAGAGGAGAGCTGCCCTCCGTGTACCCAGTCTCTCATACTCCAGAGAACGCACCTTCACCAGGTCACCGAGTATGGTCCTAAACACATCGTCCACTGGGAGGATTTTCCGCTGCGTCGATACTAAGCACCGTGCGTTCCACGTGTCATACCTAACCACTGCGCTAACTAGAAATAAGGTGCAGCGGTCCCGACCACCCAGGTCCCCGAATGCTCCATAGGCCCATTCCGCATAAGAGAGACCGACCAGCCGGGGCCAGCCAATGGAGGCGCCCACCCTGTTGTACACTTCTGTGTTAAAGGGACAACTAAGCAGGAAGTGGTCCATGCTTTCAAGCATGGTACCACAATGCTCCCGAGGACAGTTCCTGTCCTCAGAGCTCCTACACTTCAGATTGTTCCTCACACACAGTTTCCCATGGAAGCAGCGCCAAGCCAAGTCCCAAACCTTCGAGGGGATCCTGATAGAATTCAAAAGATGCAGACCCACCCCAAGATTCCGACTTGGGCAATCCCTGAGCGCCAGAGGCCTCTGAAAATAGGTCAACAGAACCCTTTTGTCAAGGAGCTTCCTTGGCAGAGTCCTGACCTCCCACATTCCCAGACCCCACCAGCGAATTACCTTCAGAACCACGGTAGCGTAAGCCGGGAGATGTTCATGCGGTGTGCAGAGATCCTTCACTTGCCCTCCTGTCTCCCATTCCTGGAAGAAAGGCTGAAACCATCCCTTACAGGAGAATACCCACGGAGTAGCCCTCTCTTTCCAGAGGTTTGCAATATTGATCTTAATGAAGGTATTCACAAGGAATACCACAGGGTTGACCATACCCAACCCTCCTAGTCTCCTCGTACGGTAAGTAACCTCCCTCTTGACCAGGTTCAGTCTATTCCCCCATAACAGTTGAAAGAACAAACTGTAGACCCGAGTCCAGAGAGGCTCTGGCAAGATGCACACACTGCCCAGATAGATCAGCAAAGGGAGCAGGTAAGTTTTGATCAGGTTTACCCTCTCCCTTAGGGTCAAAGACCAACCCTTCCATTGGTTCACCTTCTGAGTGGCGATCTCTAGCCTGCTGTCCCAATTTTGTTTGGGGTAATCCCCCTGGCCAAATTCGATGCCAAGAACTTTTGCAGAGACTTTGGGTTCTGGAAGGGTGTCCGGGAGATCAAAACCAGGATCTCCTCCTCCCAGCCAGAGACTCTCACACTTATCCCGGTTGATCTTAGACCCGGATGCCTCCGAGTAGCGATTTACCTCTGACATCAGCCATTCTGCCTCCCCATCAGAGGAAACAAAAACGGTGACGTCATCGGCATACGCCACCACTCTCAGAGTGGCTTCCGGTGCTGCCCGGTCCATCCCGATCCCAGCCAACGGTCCACGCTCCACCCTCCTAAGAAGTGGGTCAATCGCAAACACGTACAGTAGCGGGCTCAAGGGACAACCCTGGCGAACACCACACCCAACCTCAAAAGAGCTGCCAATCCAACCGTTCACAAGCGGGAAACTCTCTGCCCCAGAGTACAAGGTCTTAAGCCAATCAACAAACCCCCCCGGCAGGCCATACCTCAGAAGGACAGACCAGAGGTACTCATGATTAACCCGATCAAACGCTTTTGCCTGGTCCAATGACAGCATGTACCCCTTCCAGTGGCCAGCCCTACCCTGCTCCATCGCCTCTCGGACACAGAGTACAGCACTAATTGCACTGCGGCCCGGAACAGAGCAATGCTGGGCCCCCGAAAGGAGCTGGGGTGCAAATTTCACCAGCCGATTAAACAGCACCTTTGCCAAAACCTTCCTGTCTGCATTCAGAAGCGCTATGGGAGGCCAATTCTCAATGCAAGATGGGTCCTTACCCTTTGACAAGATGATCAGGGCAGACCTCCTCATTGACTTTGGCATAGTGCCCGAGGAAAGACACTCATTGAATACCTCAGTCAAGAGGGGAACCAAGGCGTCCTTAAAGGTCTTATAGAATTCAGATGTTAAGCCATCCGGACCGGGAGATTTCTTCAGGGCAAGCCCTTCAATCGCCAACTTAACTTCCTCTTCCCTGATCATCTCTGTCAAAACGCCAAGAGAGGGGTCTACCCCTGGTTCGGGGACGGCTTCAGCCAGAAAAGCCGACATCTCATCCCAATCCAGATCCCTCTTCCCCAAGAGGTGCGAGTAGAAGGATCTGACGACCTCCAGGATCCCTGATCTGGATCTTTTCAAGGACCCCGCAGTGTCAACCAGTCCTGTAACAACTTTACTATTCACTGACATCTTGCAGTTTCTATAAGGGTCGGGCGAGCGGTACTTCCCGTAATCCCTCTCAAAAACCAAAGATGCGTGTCTATCATACTGACACCTCATTAGCAAAGATTTCACTCTGGAGATCTCCTCGCGGCTACCTCCAGTTGAGACAAGATGCTCTAGTTTCCTCCTCAGGCCCTGATACAGGTGGTACCTGTCCAGGCTCCAGAGTCTCGAGAGCTGGCGGAAGAATCTCGCCACCCTTTTCTTGAACATCTCCCACCACTCTGACTTACTACTACAAAGATCCAGTAAGGGTACCTGGCTCTGAAGAAAATCCTCAAAGGACTGTCTTATCTCCGCTTCTACCAAGAGAGACGAATTGAGCCTCCAAAAGCCTCTTCCTATCCGGGGAGTCTCTGTAACATTCAGAAAAAACAAAATCAAACAGAGATCGGAGAATTCCACCTCAACAGCAGATACTGCTGAAGAGACGGCTTCCTCCTTTAAATAAAACTTGTCTATCCTGGACCTACAGTTACCTCTATGATAGGTGAACCCCTCGTGGACTGCGGTGAGCCGGATGTGGACATCTACCAGGCGAGCTTCACTAGCTACACTATTAAGGGCGACGCCATCATAAGTCAGCTTGTCTCTGGAACCTCCTCTATCTCGGGGCCTCATGACAGTGTTAAAGTCCCCTCCAAAGACGACCTGCCGACTCGTAAAAAGGTAGGGCTTGATCCTCATAAAGAGACACTTCCGGTCCCACTTAGATTGGGGACCATAGATGTTAATGAGCCAGAGCTCTTTTCCCTTCATGAGGACATCTAATATCAGGCACCTCCCCATTTCTAACTCAATAACCCGTCGGCATTCTACCGGTGCGGTAAAAAGGACCGCCACTCCGCTATACGGCTCGGCCGCAAGAGACCAATAGGAGGGCCCAAGTCTCCACTCCCTCTGCCATATTTGGCAGCCTGGTCTCTTGCAAAAAGAAAACGTCAGCTTCAACCCGGCTGAGAAAATCAAAGGCCGCCAATCTAGCCATATTTGACTTAATGCTGGCGACATTAATGGACACCAGCGTCAACGGAGTGGGTACCGCCATCATTGGTGATTGAGTTAGATAGCTTTCTTCTTCCCACTCCCCTTATCCTCTGCCTCAGAGGAGGAATCCTTCCCCCTCTTTAATGATACAGAGGTGTCCATTCCCACATTTTTCCTTCTTTTTTCGTCCTTGTCTCCGGACTCTGGGCCAGTCCCTCCCCCCAAGGACCTTGCATCCCCATGAGAAGGAGACTCGGCGCCCCCTGTAAGCTCCGCCGAAGCCAGAACCTCACCCTCAGCCTCCTCTTCTGAGGAAGAGATGTTATCAAGGGCTTGGAAGCGGTTAGAAAGACCAACTAGAGGGGAGTCAGTTTTACCTTCCTTAGGTACCTTGGTCAGAGCGGGAGAAGATATTTTATCTCCCTTCTTTCTCTTCTTTTTGGTGCCGAGCTTACGCTTGTTCTCTAGCCACCGCTTATTGTCCTCATCCATACTTTCATATTGGGAGGATTCTGAGGCAGAGGGGGTTTCCTCCCTGTGGATCCTCCTGACCTCCTCATCAAACTCATCATCCCTCGGGGCCTCAGCAGCAACACTGGCATCCAGGACAGGGGCCGCCCCCGTAGCCCGGGGCTCGCCCCGCTCCCTCTCCTGTCTGCACTTGTCTAGACGCCTCAGCTGGGCAGGCATCTTTTTATTGTTTTTCTTCCCTGGCCCCTCAGCTCCCCCACCCCTGCTAGTCCTCTCCCCAGCAAAATCGGCCTCATGGCTTTCTCCCACCGGGGTCTCGACTGCATTAGCGAAGGAGCGAGGACAACGGCTGACTGGGTGACCTAACTCACCACACAGGTGGCACCTAATCTCCACACAAGAGGCAGCAAGATGACCGACACCCCCACACAACGCACATTTCTGCACAGTGCAGTTTGCACTGAAGTGTGTAGGGTCGCCGTACCTGTGACAGAGCTTTGGTTGCCCCAGGTAGAAGACCAGGATACGATCCCTACCCAGGAAGGCAGATGATGGAATGTGGGCAACCGTACCACCTGAACACTTAAGTTTTACCATAAACGTCCAGGCCCCTGACCAGATACCAAACTCGTCGTGGTTTTTATTTGGCATCTCCACCACCTCTCCACACTGACCAAGCCATAATCATCAACATTAACAGAAATAAACACTTGAAATAGATCACTCTGTGTGTAATGACTCTACATAATATATGAGTTTCACTTTTTGTATTGAAGAACTGAAATAAACTAACTTTTTGATGATATTCTAATTTAGTGAGATGCACTTGTATATTACCTCTCTTATCTGAGATTCGTGTACAGGAGACCTATATCAGTTGGGATAGCGTTTTACAGGCATCTAGTCAGGGATTATTGCATTGTACTCCGTGCTTGAAAAAAACTATTCCCTATTGAGAACGCTGTTAGCTGCTTTTAAAATAGGGACAGGTGCTAGATGGTATTATCAGCTGGAAATGAGTGTTCATTCTGGATGTGTTTGATCATATCTCACACACCACATGGCCAGATAAGGTAGCAAAATGTTAAAATGACATTTGCGGGTGAATGCATTTTTCACCGTTGAAAAAAATGCAAAAGTGCAAAAACACATCAAAAACGATAAGTGTGAACTTAGCCCAAGGTCTGGAGGTGCATTTTTGCTTTTGGTTATTTATTTGGCTTTATATACAGTGGCAAATCCAACCAAAACAAAGCAACGAAAAAGGAGCCAATGGTTTTAAAGATATGCATCAAAATTTATTAGTACATAGATGATCAGACAAAAGCAGGAATCAGTGTGGAAAACACATGAGGAATAGAAACCCGCAACAACCCTCTCCACATGGCGGACACATGCAGGACCAAACAGTACAATTTAAGTCGGATATAGACTATCTAAGTATTTGAGGAGTAACACCATACATAGATGATATGTCAATACATATTTTCAAGTACAGCACCTATACTGGACTAGAATACCCATGCTGTTCTATACTGCTGAGTGTACGTTCCCTATCATATGCCAGATATAACCATAAGTGACCTGCTAAGTCACTATATATACATACCAGAGATATCAAGCTTCAGCAGAAGACAGTCAGGGAATAGTCAAAGATTTAGAGGTCCGTCTAAGGTCGGCACATGCGGAGCAGAGAAGCCCCGACGCGCGTTTTGGTGGTTCCCTTCGTCAGGGGGCATGTTTGCTGCCTCGCTGTCACTTGCTTATATTGGCGCCAGGCACATTTAAAGACCGGAAGTGATATCAGCGTCACTGCGGAGACCAGGACGCCAGCCGGCATCCGCGTCATGTGACAGCAGAGGGGCGGGGCATAAGCCCTGATGCCACACACCGCTAGAACACAAAGACCGCGGGACCGGAAGTGACGTGTGCGTCACCATGGGGATCCGGACGCCGGCCAGCATCCGCGTCATGTGACAGAAGCGGGGGCTACAGAATAGCCACAACACCTCATGTCACTGGGACACGGAAAGCCGGCCGGCGCACAGACCCACATAGTCAGCACATTTGCCTGACTGTCTCCTTCACTAGACCAGGTATCATCGCATCCCTCTCATTGAAATAACGAGAGTCAGTTCTATAAGGCCATGATGCCACATATCAAAGATTGTCTAAAAGATAAAATAAAGAAAGAGGGGAAAGAAAACATGAACTGGGGGGGGGGTACCCAGAAATGTAGAAATTTTTCCAAATTTATTAAAAAAGAAAAACTTAAATATCACATGGTCATAAGTATTCAGACCCTTTGCTCAGTATTGAGTAGAAGCCCCCTTTAGAGCTAGTACAGCCATGAATCTTCTTGGGAATGATGCAACAAGTTTTTCACACCTGGATTTGGGGATCCTCTGTCATTCTTCCTTTCAGATCCTCTCCAGTTCCGTCAAGTTGGATGGTGAACGTTGGTGGACAGCCATTTTCAGGTCTCTCCAGAGATGCTCAATTGGGTTTAGGTCAGGGCTCTGGCTGGGCCAGTCAAGAATGGTCACAGAGTTGTTCTGAAGCCACTCCTTTGTTATTTTAGCTGTGTGATTAGGGTCATTGTCTTGTTGAAAGGTGAACCTTCGGCCAAGTCTGAGGTCCAGAGCACTCTGGAAGAGGTTTTCATCCAGGATATCTCTGTACTTGGCCGCATTCATGTTTCCTTCAATTGCAACCAGTCATCCTATCCCTGCAACTGAAAAACACCCCCATAGCATGATGCTGCCACCACCATGTTTCACTGTTGGGATTGTATTGGGCAGGTGATGAGCAGTGCCTGGTTTTCTCCACCCATACCGCTTAGAATTATCACCAAAGTTATCAAAAAGTTCTATCTTCATCTCATCAGACCAGAGAATCTTATTTCTCATAGTCTGGTAGTCCTTCATGTGTTTTTGAGCAACTTCTATGCGTGTTTTCATATGTCTTGCACTGAGGAGAGGCTTCCATCGGGCTACTCTGTCATAAAGGCCAAACTGGTGGAGGGCTGCAGTGATAGTTGACTTTGTAAAACTTTCTCCCATCTCCCTACTGCATCTCTGGAGCTCAGACACAGTGATCTTGGGTTTGTTCTTTACCTCTCTCACCAAGGCTCTTCTCCCACGATTGCTCAGTTTGGCTGGACGGCCAAGTCTATGAAGACTTCTGGTGGTCCCAAACTTCTTCCATTTAAGGATTAGGGAGGCCACTGTGCTCTTAGGAACCTTGAGTAATGCAGAAATTATTTTGTAACCTTGGCCAGATCTGTGCCTTGCCACAATTCTGTCTCTGAGCTCCTTGGGCAGTTCCTTTGAGCTCATGATTCTCATTTGGTCTGACATGCACTGTGAGCTGTGAGGTCTTATATAGACAGGTGTGTGCCTTTCCAAATCAAGTCCTATTGACGCGCCCCTGGGCCTGTGTCGCGCTGCGTTGTGCATGCGGGAGCTTACCCGGAGCCGGATCTCTTGAGGGTTGTAGTCTCGTGGCGGTGATCCGGTCCGTGCCCAGGGAGTCAGACTAAGTGGCGCTGTATTAGCGGTAGATGTTGGACGACTACGCCACCCGTTGAGTACAGCTAAGGAGCTGCTGCTGCAGGGCAGACCGCTGAGGCCGGTGGTAGGATTGTGCAGCGTGATAGTATAACCCCCAACGGGAGGGGTATGGCCTCAGGGCAGCCGACGTGGATGATGGGGGTAGCAGGAACCACTCAGAGACGGTACGGTGTAGTTCAGGGTCTTTACTGGTGACAACGATAGACCCTCCCGGAGTACTGGCTAGCGATTGGGGCCTGGTCAGTCCTTGAGCAGATGGGATCTCCCCTGGCCAGGCGGAGTTGTAGGCCTCCCAAACTAACGATACTCTTCTGGCTACCTTGCTAGAAGCGGGTATAAGTAGCCCACGTCCCTGAGTGTACCGTGTGGTGCTCACCCGTATGGCCGGTGACTCGGGGCCTTCTAGTAGCTTCCGCTCCACGACGGCGGTGCTGGTCCCACGCGTGTGACCGTGCCTTCGGGTTTCTTGGCCAGAGGACCTGCAATCCCCTGCCGTTCGGTTTCTGCTGCTGGATAGGAGTTAGTCCCCACAGCCTCGGACTCCGGGTCCGGTGATAACTTCTCAGTCAGGGCGAGCTCTGCAGCTGCCAGCCCCTGACTCCTTGTAGCACTGCTCCCACAGAGCTCCTGATGTTCTTTCCTATATCTGCTTCTCTTCTCTGTCTCTACTTCTTCTCTACTCCTGGCATGGACCAGGAGCTGGGCCCAGCCGGAGCCACAGCTCCCTGTCAGCCCTCCTGGCTGAACTCTCCCTCTGAACTCTCTAACCCTGCCTCAGCCCCAGGTTTATATAGGGGAAGTTCTTCCCCTCCCAGGACTGGGCAGGAGGTGTGGCATGCATAGGATTCCTGACCAAGAGACCTCCCACCTGCTCTCAGACATAACATTGCTGTTACTGTGGAAACCAGACCCCTGGGGTGCCACATTCCCCCCTAGTGAAATTTAGTACTCCGGGACTAAACATATTTTTAGAAAAACATAACAAGGTATAAACAATAATAATACAATAAGAAAAACACATAAAGATGGTTACGGCGTGTCCGCAACCGGGTGCAGTTTTGAAGAAAAGCAAGGTGTCCATTTCACCAAAACAGGGAGACGTAACCAGGTAGGGGTCTGTCCTGCCCCGAGTCCTTAACAGTCTTTAGTCCATTCCTGGGTTACGCTCCAACCATGTACAAAGGATTCCCGGCAAATCCACCAAAGACTCCCATAAATTACTAGAAACACATAATTATTTACAGGATATGGCCGCTCTCAGTCCTCGGCCAGTGGGGATAAGGAATGGCTGCTCACAGTCCTCAGCCTGGTTTAAGATAGGGGCACATGGGGAACAATTCACTAATCCCAACGGGGACCATATTTTAATTAGCAGCAGTCCTTGTACCCTTACGGGTAACTATTTACAGCTCTTTATTCACGCTACTTCCCTTCAGTAGCTATGTCCTCTTTGTGCTCCCTCCTGAGGGTAGTCCTCAGACCCGTCCGGGTCCTCTTGGCTTTCCTCGTATTGGTAGCACTGCAGCTCCTCCTCGGTTAGCTGGGTTAGTATCTCTGCGACAGTCCTCCTCTCAGGTGGCCAGGACTTTACCTCCCTTTGGGCTGCCCCGGTTAATTGGGCCACCAGGATGCTCACTTTTTGCTCCCCTGTGAGGGGATACACCTGGAAGAGGCTATCCAGCTTTTCTCTAAAGTCATGCAGGGTATGTGACTCCCCTGAGTACTGGGGTAGCCAGGCTGCCCCCGGGATATAGGGCATGGTGAAAGGCATGACCGCAACAGCGGTGGCGCTGGCGGGGGTTGAAGCGGTGAAGCTCTCCTCCGTATCCGGCATCCTTCTCCCCCCTAGTGGACCGTGGCCTACCTTGCGATGATCCTCTTCCGTAGGCCGCGGCTCCGCAGTGGATCGTCAGGGTTGAGGACCTTCCGTCGCGCTCCTGTGACGTCGGCGTCTGCTGGGCTCCTTCCAGGACCTTACGCAACGTCCGGACGTGAGGCGGGGCTTCAGTTCTCGCGCGCTTTCGGAGTCCACGCCCCTCTTCTTCCCGCGCGGCGTCCTCAAGATGGCGTCCAATGGCGGGAAAACTCCACGTATGGCGGGAAGAAGGCCGAAGATGGCGCCGGATGGCGGGAAAACTCCACCGATGGCGGGAAGGAAGCGGAAGATGGCGCCGGATGGCGGGAATCTTCACCACAGGTAAGTTTGAACAGTCTTTTTCAGGCACGCAGTACCCGGTGGTTGCGGGCACGAAATCCTGCCGACTACGCCAAAAGTTGACGCGCCCCTGGGCCTGTGTCGCGCTGCGTTGCGCATGCGGGAGCTTACCCGGAGCCGGATCTCTTGAGGGTTGTAGTCTCGTGGCGGTGATCCGGTCCGTGCCCAGGGAGTCAGACTAAGTGGCGCTGTATTAGCGGTAGATGTTGGACGACTACGCCACCCGTTGAGTACAGCTAAGGAGCTGCTGCTGCAGGGCAGACCACTGAGGCCGGTGGTAGGATTGTGCAGCGTGATAGTATAACCCCCAACGGGAGGGGTATGGCCTCAGGGCAGTCGACGTGGATGATGGGGGTAGCAGGAACCACTCAGAGACGGTACGGTGTAGTTCAGGGTCTTTACTGGTGACAACGATAGACCCTCCCGGAGTACTGGCTAGCGATTGGGGCCTGGTCAGTCCTTGAGCAGATGGGATCTCCCCTGGCCAGGCGGAGTTGTAGGCCTCCCAAACTAACGATACTCTTCTGGCTACCTTGCTAGAAGCGGGTATAAGTAGCCCACGTCCCTGAGTGTACCGTGTGGTGCTCACCCGTATGGCCGGTGACTCGGGGCCTTCTAGTAGCTTCCGCTCCACGACGGCGGTGCTGGTCCCACGCGTGTGACCGTGCCTTCGGGTTTCTTGGCCAGAGGACCTGCAATCCCCTGCCGGTTGGTTTCTGCTGCTGGATAGGAGTTAGTCCCCACAGCCTCGGACTCCGGGTCCGGTGATAACTTCTCAGTCAGGGCGAGCTCTGCAGCTGCCAGCCCCTGACTCCTTGTAGCACTGCTCCCACAGAGCTCCTGATGTTCTTTCCTATATCTGCTTCTCTTCTCTGTCTCTACTTCTTCTCTACTCCTGGCATGGACCAGGAGCTGGGCCCAGCCGGAGCCACAGCTCCCTGTCAGCCCTCCTGGCTGAACTCTCCCTCTGAACTCTCTAACCCTGCCTCAGCCCCAGGTTTATATAGGGGAAGTTCTTCCCCTCCCAGGACTGGGCAGGAGGTGTGGCATGCATAGGATTCCTGACCAAGAGACCTCCCACCTGCTCTCAGACATAACATTGCTGTTACTGTGGAAACCAGACCCCTGGGGTGCCACACTATCAGTTTAATTAAACACAGCTGGACACAATGAAGGAGTAGAACCATCTCAAGGAGGATCACAAGGTAATGGACAGCGTGAGACTTAAATATGAGTGTCTGAGCAAAGGGTCTGAATTCTTATGATCTTGTGATATTTCAGTTTTTTTCTTTTTTAATAAATTTGCAAAAATTTCTATATTTCTGTTTTTTTCAGTCAAGATGGGGTGCAGAGTGTACTTTAATGAGAAAAAAGAATGAACTTTTTAGAATTTACAAAATGGCTGCAATGAAACAAAGAGTGAAACATTTAAAGGGGTCTGAATACTTTCCGTACCCACTGTATATATTTATTCAGGATGTGGGGGGGGGCGCGGTCCCGGGCCCATCAGACTATAGTTACCCCACTGTATGTACATATATATACAATATTCATTTTTTAGAGTTAGGCATATAACAATTTTTTTTTTGGTTTTTTGACTTGTTTGCATTCTGTGCAATTTAAGGGTGTGGCATGCCTTTTGTTGAGCTGATTGGTATATATGTAGCTTACCACGGGCCTAGGTGGTCTGGAGTTGGGACCCGGTCCTATTTGTCTACCCTTTTATATGCATTACTTCAACTTTGATATACAGTAAGGTTTTTAATATAGGCAGTATAGGTACCGTCCCAATTTAGGGTCACCTTGCCGCTGGTGGGACGGCTTGTATACTTTTTTTGATCAAAAATAGTTCACTAAGTACCCTATATTTATTATGCAATTTTGCTTTACATTTATATATAATTATGGTAGGGTATGAGATATATTTTTGTCTTGCTTCTTTTTTGCTAGTGTGAACATGCCTCTGTTTCTTGTATGTCTGCCATCTTAGACCTCAGTTCACATTGTCTGGTTTTTTGACTTGTTTGCATTCTGTGCAATTTAAGGGTGTGGCATGCCCTTTGTTGAGCTGATTGGTATATATGTAGCTTACCACGGGCCTAGGTGGTCTGGAGTTGGGACCCGGTCCTATTTGTCTACCCTTTTATATGCATTACTTCAACTTTGATATACAGTAAGGTTTTTAATATAGGCAGTATAGGTACCGTCCCAATTTAGGGTCACCTTGCCGCTGGTGGGACGGCTTGTATACTTTTTTTGATCAAAAATAGTTCACTAAGTACCCTATATTTATTATGCAATTTTGCTTTACATTTATATATAATTATGGTAGGGTATGAGATATATTTTTGTCTTGCTTCTTTTTTGCTAATTTTTAACAACTGCATACCAATTCCGTCTTGTTTCAATGGCACTCTCATACATATACAGCGATGGGTGACATTGATGCCTGTTCCCCAGGTAGCACATTTTAATCCCCCAACTGGGGTTATAAAATCCTTGGGGATTAATTTCATAGTGCTTTTATGAATTTTTTTTTATATAGTACTGTCCACACTGAGTATTTAATTCTCCCCTCTTTTCCTTCCTTTTTTTACTGTCCCATTTTACCATTCTTATTTGAATAAAAATTAATGAAAAACTAAAAATAAATACAATTGTTCACGTCCCCCACTCAGCAACAGCGCTTCCGGCTGGAACATCACTCCGGACGGGCACAGGAGAGGGGCAGATTCGGGATGTTGCTCCCGCAACATTTCCACCTTGCCAGAGGACCCTACCATAGTCATTACCATGGAGTGGGAGCTGGAGGACTGCTAACAAAATTGTATTCATCTGAATGCTGGAACCAACGGTGCTGTACATACCTAGAACAAATTAACTCAGCTGTCTCCCTGCGGTGGATCAGGGGATACCTTGTGTAATATTAAAGATTTTCCTGCAAAAATTGCTGAATATTCACAATTATTTTCTATTAGTCATTATTATAGGTGGAGATTGTCTTACTGACCCCACAGCCCTGGTGAGAAGGGTGGTCTCTAGAATACAGAAGGTCTTATTATGTCACAGTGGGGATGTGACCCCTGGGCTCCCCAGGACGCCCAGCACCGAATCCAATTGGTTCCTGTGCATAAAACTTAGGTCGAGCCACATTTAGGTAAAAGGGTCCGAGTCTATGGATAAAATCTATGGATCAGAACATGTTTTTCCTACATTGACCATCATTTTTAGGTGTAACAGAATCACTGGTCCTCTCCTCCACTTTTGGCCGAAGTCTGGAGGATTACTGGGAGACATGGAACAGATGTTCTCCTGTTTGTAGCCCACCCATCAGACATGTATGTCGTAAACAACTGACACCCCATAAATGTCAGGAGGACTCTATTAAATACAAAGGGACATTAATCAATTTAAAAGTTTTATTTTTAAATTAAGAATTGCATGGAAGGACGAGGAGATGTTCTTGGAGGAGCCTCCTTCTTCAGCAGATGTTCCTTGCTGGTCAGGAGGCCACATGTAGATGGTGCCAGTCCTTCCATACAGGTACAGCATTGATGGTGGATGTGCTGTACTTTCCTCAGGGTGCTAGACGTGGCGGTTTTCTGCCCTCGCGATGTTTATGGAGCCGCGGTGACAGACACCAAATAAGCAGCTTTCTCGGATGGAGTGAGCAGCCCTGGATAGTCCACGCCGGCAGGATGAGATCACCCGGCGGAAGAGAGAACCTATGAGAAGAGACGTAACACTGATGTCAGTAACAGGACTCCATATCAGAGGACACGGCTGTGCGGTCACTGTGGCCGGACGGCAGAGGAATCATCCATACACAGGTACGGGGGGATTGTCCGCCATCATACATGTGACAATCCCACCACTGACTGATCTGCTCCACGGCCGACACCACACAACATGGGGCTTATTGTCACACTCACCTCTTCTCCTTTCCCCTTCTTCTTCTCTCTCTGGTTTTTGTTGTTTTTTCGGTTTTCTTTTCCCCTGAACTGGAAATTCGAATAAAAAACAAGAAAAAGATGTTGATTATAATCTCCTAAGAGATGAGCTTTGTATGGTTCTATAGGATGGTGTTATTCTCGTGGCTTGTAGCCCTGGTAATCGATTATTGCCCCATAATGGGGGAAATATGTCACATATACATAACATCAGCAGAGGGGTGAGAATTAGATTACCCAGAGAACTGATTAATATGAAACCTGCCATGTGGGGTCTCGACAAGGAGCTATGTCCCTTCTTACCATGACATTACTTGTAATGTGCCACAGTGTTGCCTTATAATCAGTTACATAAACCTCAGTGTAACAATGAGGCCATAAAGGGGTCAGTATGGGCCATATGGGGCCGTGGGCGCAGGATTCGGGTCAGTTTGGCAGAAGACTGAACGGCCCCTTAGAACTTTTAACGCATAAAAGAATGGAGATTTTTACAGAATGAACTGCTCATCGCTTTATAGGGAGAAAAAAGTAGTAATTTTCTGATCCTTTATGTGCACATTCACATTACATGTTTTGACCACAAACTGTGATAGGATGTCATATAGACCTGTACACACCTGACAATGGGGAGGACTCGCTGTAATTAGCAGTGAAACACTGCTTGTCTCCATCAGGTTTAGAAGGGGAAGATTCTTGCTGCCTGTTTGGTAGAAGAAAAACATAAATTACAAGCGAAAACAATACAAAATGGACGAACACCCGTCTGCAAGGCCGGTTAGGACATTTGGATAACATGGAGGAGGCACCCTGCTCAGGACCCACTTCTATCAGTAAGAATGGAGAATCGCTAGTAATATTGGCCTGTAATGAACTGGAAATGATTGACTGGTTGCAATGATCGGCTGTTATCGCCGGCGTTATCACAAGCCAGAACCACAGTGATCATCAATCATGGGGTGGTGGCGCTGGATATAGTGCTGAGTTACACTTATCTTACAGTTGATCTTCTGATATATCAGATCCAAACCTGATAATAATAATAATTTACTCACATGTCTGAGTGTTTTGCACTCTCTGGGGAATACACTGGAGGTGGCTTCAGTTCTTCATCGTTCATCACCCTGGTATTGGTGGAACAGAGCTAAAACATAGAGAAAAATAAAATAAATGTATATTTAAACTTTATTTTAATTATAAGTTTTATAGATCTTACCGGTCACACTTACTTTAGAAAGCCTTTGAGACGATGATATAAAGTTCAGGCTTTCTGGCCAGTTATTATCCTCGCTTGTGTCCCCCTCATCTGAATCAATAAGTTCGTAATTGCTACATTGAGCTGAAAAGCACAAGTGTTATTAGAGATTATTAGTATGAGACCCGATCACGGAAAGTCACCATTTTATCACTAAAAATGATTGGGACTGATTGTCACAAAATATGAAAGACAAGACACACAAAAGCTTTCTGCAGATGACGTCTCCTTCTACTTACGGTCAAAGTAGCCAGTGTCCTCTTCTGACTCAAAGTTAGGAATGAAATGTGGCTCTTTACTTAGAAGACTGTCAAAGTCTATGCCACATAGGAATGGATGCATTTTGATCTCTTTCGCTCCTCCTGGGAAAGGAAGACAATAAAAAGTGATCTAGACATTATCAGATAGACAGCTCCATATCTGAATAGTTTATGTTACTCTGAACTAAAGACGTAACAGAGCTGATGTGAAGAAAAGTTGCTGAAAGTAAAGCAGAAAACCTCAGTGCTGATCCTCAGGGGTGTGATCATTTGTCTGCTCACAGATGTGTAATAATTCATTATTAATACTATTATATACATTACCTGTCCCAAGTCTATGTGCCGGATCTTTTCTGAGCAGCTCAGTGATGATGTCCTGAGCATCAGGTGGAGGAGTGCGATTATCAAATGTCCAAGTTATCTCATCTGTTATATTAAAAGAAAATGTTACAGAAAATAAAACCTCTTCATTTACTTTATTAAAACAAAAATCTTTTGGATTAACACAACAAGTAACTAAACCACAGAACCAATCTAAGCAAATAACAATGACACCACACCGCATTCAGATTATTTTACTTACCCCTTAATATACTGCAGTAAGTCTCATATTTGGAATCCCCATGAAATGGTACACGGAATAGAAGGAATTCGTGTAGGATGATCCCTACCGACCACCAGTCCACAGGCCGCCCATAGCCTTCCTGTAAGATGACTTCAGGGGCGATGTATTCAGGGGAGCCAGCAATCTGGAAAGCAACAGAAGAAGGAGATGAGGAGCTGAGAAAATAATTGTGACGAATAACATCAGAGGAAAACGTTTTCTAGATGAGAAGATATCAGAGAAGAAGAAATAGATGAGAAGAGTAAAGAACAAGATCCTGTAAGTAAAGCCGACCTCATCATCACGGAACTCTCTGGTGACGTCCTCGGTTGGAGCCTCGTAGGTTTCTGATGTTGGTCTCATGAGGCCGAGTTTGGAAAGTCCGAAGTCCGTGACTTTAATATGACCAGATGCCGATACCAGGAGGCTGTGAAAAAACAGACGGTGTCAGCCCCAAGTAATAACCCATAGACTTTATGATAATCTCTAACTTTCTTCCTCCTAGAGGGGGCACTTACTTCTCAGGCTTCAGGTCTCGGTGCACCACACCAAAGCTGTGCAGGTATTCCACAGCCAGGACTGTTTCTGCAATGTACTTTCGGGCCAAGGGGACAGGTAAAGGTCCATAGATGTTCATAAGACTGCCACAGTCTACTCCTACAGGAGAAAGCAAATATGACAGGAGAGGGTTTGTTACAATGTAAATTACACCTGATGCGTGTAAATGAGAAATAAGCGGAGACATTGGGGCAGGATGTCACACATAGAGATATACTGTGTAATAATGCAAAAGAAAAACAATGGAGCGTACCCCAATAGTAACTAGGACTGCGCTGAATGTCTATGAAGCAAAACCACAAATGTGCAAAAGCTGCAGAAATAAGTGCAAGGAAACAACGTCCCATATAAAAATGTGAAGCTATACTATGTATATAGATGTGTATGTGCAGTGTGTGTGTATATAGCTGTGTATGTGCAGTATATGTGTATATAGCTGTGTATGTGCAGTATATGTGTATATAGCTGTGTATGTGCAGTGTGTGTGTATATAGCTGTGTATGTGCAGTATATGTGTATATAGCTGTGTATGTGCAGTGTGTGTGTATATAGCTGTGTATGTGCAGTATATGTGTATATAGCTGTGTATGTGCAGTATATGTGTATATAGCTGTGTATGTGCAGTATATGTGTATATAGATGTGTATGTGCAGTATATGTGTATATAGCTGTGTATGTGCAGTATATGTGTATATAGCTGTGTATGTGCAGTATATGTGTATATAGCTGTGTATGTGCAGTGTGTGTGTATATAGCTGTGTATGTGCAGTATATGTGTATATAGCTGTGTATGTGCAGTGTGTGTGTATATAGCTGTGTATGTGCAGTGTGTGTGTATATAGCTGTGTATGTGCAGTATATGTGTATATAGCTGTGTATGTGCAGTGTGTGTGTATATAGCTGTGTATGTGCAGTATATGTGTATATAGCTGTGTATGTGCAGTATATGTGTATATAGCTGTGTATGTGCAGTATATGTGTATATAGCTGTGTATGTGCAGTGTGTGTGTATATAGCTGTGTATGTGCAGTATATGTGTATATAGCTGTGTATGTGCAGTATATGTGTATATAGCTGTGTATGTGCAGTATATGTGTATATAGATGTGTATGTGCAGTATATGTGTATATAGCTGTGTATGTGCAGTGTGTGTGTATATAGCTGTGTATGTGCAGTGTGTGTGTATATAGCTGTGTATGTGCAGTATATGTGTATATAGCTGTGTATGTGCAGTGTGTGTGTATATAGCTGTGTATGTGCAGTATATATGTATATAGCTGTGTATGTGCAGTGTGTGTGTATATAGCTGTGTATGTGCAGTATATGTGTATATAGCTGTGTATGTGCAGTATATGTGTATATAGCTGTGTATGTGCAGTATATGTGTATATAGCTGTGTATGTGCAGTGTGTGTGTATATAGCTGTGTATGTGCAGTATATGTGTATATAGCTGTGTATGTGCAGTATATGTGTATATAGATGTGTATGTGCAGTGTGTGTGTATATAGATGTGTATGTGCAGTATATGTGTATATAGCTGTGTATGTGCAGTATATGTGTATATAGCTGTGTATGTGCAGTGTGTGTGTATATAGCTGTGTATGTGCAGTATATGTGTATATAGCTGTGTATGTGCAGTATATGTGTATATAGCTGTGCATGTGCAGTATATGTGTATATAGCTGTGTATGTGCAGTATATGTGTATATAGCTGTGTATGTTCAGTATATGTGTATATAGATGTGTATGTGCAGTATATGTGTATATAGCTGTGTATGTGCAGTATATGTGTATATAGCTGTGTATGTGCAGTGTGTGTGTATATAGCTGTGTATGTGCAGTGTGTGTGTATATAGCTGTGTATGTGCAGTATATGTGTATATAGCTGTGTATGTGCAGTGTGTGTGTATATAGCTGTGTATGTGCAGTATATGTGTATATAGCTGTGTATGTGCAGTATATGTGTATATAGCTGTGTATGTGCAGTATATGTGTATATAGCTGTGTATGTGCAGTGTGTGTGTATATAGCTGTGTATGTGCAGTATATGTGTATATAGCTGTGTATGTGCAGTATATGTGTATATAGCTGTGTATGTGCAGTATATGTGTATATAGATGTGTATGTGCAGTATATGTGTATATAGCTGTGTATGTGCAGTGTGTGTGTATATAGCTTTGTATGTGCAGTGTGTGTGTATATAGCTGTGTATGTGCAGTATATGTGTATATAGCTGTGTATGTGCAGTGTGTGTGTATATAGCTGTGTATGTGCAGTGTGTGTGTATATAGCTGTGTATGTGCAGTGTGTGTGTATATAGATGTGTATGTGCAGTATATGTGTATATAGCTGTGTATGTGCAGTATATGTGTATATAGCTGTGTATGTGCAGTATATGTGTATATAGCTGTGTATGTGCAGTGTGTGTGTATATAGATGTGTATGTGCAGTATATGTGTATATAGCTGTGTATGTGCAGTATATGTGTATATAGATGTGTATGTGCAGTGTGTGTGTATATAGATGTGTATGTGCAGTATATGTGTATATAGCTGTGTATGTGCAGTATATGTGTATATAGCTGTGTATGTGCAGTATATGTGTATATAGCTGTGTATGTGCAGTGTGTGTGTATATAGCTGTGTATGTGCAGTATATGTGTATATAGCTGTGTATGTGCAGTATATGTGTATAAAGCTGTGTATGTGCAGTATATGTGTATATAGATGTGTATGTGCAGTATATGTGTATATAGCTGTGTATGTGCAGTATATGTGTATATAGCTGTGTATGTGCAGTATATGTGTATATAGCTGTGTATGTGCAGTGTGTGTGTATATAGCTGTGTATGTGCAGTATATGTGTATATAGCTGTGTATGTGCAGTATATGTGTATATAGCTGTGTATGTGCAGTATATGTGTATATAGCTGTGTATGTGCAGTGTGTGTGTATATAGCTGTGTATGTGCAGTATATGTGTATATAGCTGTGTATGTGCAGTATATGTGTATATAGATGTGTATGTGCAGTGTGTGTGTATATAGATGTGTATGTGCAGTATATGTGTATATAGCTGTGTATGTGCAGTATATGTGTATATAGCTGTGTATGTGCAGTGTGTGTGTATATAGCTGTGTATGTGCAGTATATGTGTATATAGCTGTGTATGTGCAGTATATGTGTATATAGCTGTGTATGTGCAGTATATGTGTATATAGCTGTGTATGTGCAGTATATGTGTATATAGCTGTGTATGTGCAGTATATGTGTATATAGCTGTGTATGTGCAGTATATGTGTATATAGCTGTGTATGTGCAGTGTGTGTGTATATAGCTGTCTATGTGCAGTGTGTGTGTATATAGCTGTGTATGTGCAGTATATGTGTATATAGCTGTGTATGTGCAGTATATGTGTATATAGCTGTGTATGTGCAGTATATGTGTATATAGCTGTGTATGTGCAGTATATGTGTATATAGATGTGTATGTGCAGTATATGTGTATATAGCTGTGTATGTGCAGTATATGTGTATATAGCTGTGTATGTGCAGTATATGTGTATATAGCTGTGTATGTGCAGTATATGTGTATATAGATGTGTATGTGCAGTATATGTGTATATAGATGTGTATGTGCAGTATATGTGTATATAGCTGTGTATGTGCAGTATATGTGTATATAGCTGTGTATGTGCAGTATATGTGTATATAGATGTGTATGTGCAGTATATGTGTATATAGCTGTGTATGTGCAGTATATGTGTATATAGTTGTGTATGTGCAGTGTGTGTGTATATAGATGTGTATGTGCAGTATATGTGTATATAGCTGTGTATGTGCAGTATATGTGTATATAGCTGTGTATGTGCAGTATATGTGTATATAGCTGTGTATGTGCAGTATATGTGTATATAGCTGTGTATGTGCAGTATATGTGTATATAGATGTGTATGTGCAGTGTGTGTGTATATAGCTGTGTATGTGCAGTATATGTGTATATAGCTGTGTATGTGCAGTGTGTGTGTATATAGCTGTGTATGTGCAGTATATGTGTATATAGCTGTGTATGTGCAGTATATGTGTATATAGCTGTGTATGTGCAGTATATGTGTATATAGCTGTGTATGTGCAGTGTGTGTGTATATAGCTGTGTATGTGCAGTATATGTGTACATAGCTGTGTATGTGCAGTATATGTGTATATAGCTGTGTATGTGCAGTATATGTGTATATAGCTGTGTATGTGCAGTGTGTGTGTATATAGCTGTGTATGTGCAGTGTGTGTGTATATAGCTGTGTATGTGCAGTATATGTGTATATAGCTGTGTATGTGCAGTATATGTGTATATAGCTGTGTATGTGCAGTATATGTGTATATAGCTGTGTATGTGCAGTATATGTGTATATAGCTGTGTATGTGCAGTATATGTGTATATAGCTGTGTATGTGCAGTATATGTGTATATAGCTGTGTATGTGCAGTATATGTGTATATAGCTGTGTATGTGCAGTATATGTGTATATAGCTGTGTATGTGCAGTATATGTGTATATAGCTGTGTATGTGCAGTGTGTGTGTATATAGCTGTGTATGTGCAGTATATGTGTATATAGCTGTGTATGTGCAGTGTGTGTGTATATAGCTGTGTATGTGCAGTATATGTGTATATAGCTGTGTATGTGCAGTGTGTGTGTCATGACATGATTATATTTAAATATGTCCTTTTTTTTTTTTTAAATAAATGTGTATTGTTGTTCATGAGAAAACAATAAGGCATCCCCTAAAAATAAGCCCTAACCCATCTTTTGGAGCAAAAAATTGATATAAGACCCTGTCTTATTTTTTGGAAAAACCCTGTACAAACTGTAAAAATTCAGTCAAACCCTCCTTTATCTATAGTGAAAATTTCTGCCACATAATCATTTTTCTGGCCTGTTGTTAACAGATAACTTATAGTAAAAGCAGTGTGGACATGTAACCATCTATGTGGTCACATTCTGCTTATGGAGAAGGTCCTAGAGATGAGCAGACCAGCGCTGGATATAGATACGATGGAGATGTCCTACCTGGTACATACTCCATGACCATGCACAGATGACGTGTGGATGGAAAGGAGCACAACATGGAGGCCACGAAGGGACAATCTGCGAATGTTAGGATGTCCCTCTCTAGAAAGGCCCGTTCAAGTCTTACTGGATCTTTCAGCTTCTGCTTGTCCAGTTTCTTCATGGCGTATAACTGTTTGGAGTCTTTTTGGCGCACTAAGTGGACGGTTCTGTAGAGGAAGAAAATCGGTGGTTTATAATGTATTCTTACTAACAGTCTGTCTATAGACCTCATCACATCTCCTGTACTAATGGTGAATACTAGATGAGCTGCCGTCGCTACATAGATGATCTCCACTGGGAGGTCCTCATCCATGCCCCATCGTAAATGAATTGAATAATGACAATTAGATGTGCACAGAAGAGATGAGAGAATAAAATACAATGGATTAGAATTCTACTCAAATTTTACATATATCCGCATTGGCCAAAATGGTGAAATTTTTGTAATTCTCTTCCTCATGGATTCGGCAAAATGGTGAACATTGGCTACTATTTTCTAAACCTTAAAAGTCCGTCAAAATGTTAAAAAATAAACAAACTCTTACACTTACCTCTCTGGCTCCTCTATCTCAACCTTTTGGTCCTCACTGTACTTTCAAAGCTGCTGCCAGTGCTGAAGAACAAGAAAATGTCTAAGGCTGAGACAGGACTTCTGGCATTGATGACGTCTAGGAAGATTCTGCACAAACGCATAAAAGGTCATGGTGGCATGACATTGCAAATCTTCCTGCTCTTGCATAGAATCCTCCTGGACCTTCTCCAAGCTAGAAGTTCTGGCCCAGCGTGAGCGGCAGCAATCTGAAGACGCGGTGAGGATCGGACAGATGAGGCTGAGAAGCGGAGGGGTCGGAGAGCTGAGCAGTAAGGTCAGTATGAGTATTTTTTCCATTTTGTACATCTTACATTTATTAAGATCTGGGGTCTGGAGAGAACCCAGAGCGTAATAAGAGATATTACATTTGCCGAGTGATAACTTCTACGTCAATCACATTTCCCAGGAAAGTCTGCACGAAAGGCGAATGTGAATTATGCCAGATCCGCTCTTCTCTAGAGAACAGGGATGTGGACTCCAATAATTCCTCTATGGTAACACTGTACGGGCACAGAGACAGAGGGATCGTCATAAGGAGCCCTAGAAACCGAATATTATGCCGACATCAAGCTCACCCAAAAGCTCCACAGCTGAACTGTTTGATCTGTTCGTAGTCGCTCTTACAAGGATTTCTCCCTGGGTTCAATGATCCGATCAAGGCCTAGAAATAATAAGAAATGGCATTAAAGCATAAAATCTGCAGAAAGATAACATCTGTGGATGCCGGACCCCCACAGACAACATTATGTATATGGGATATCCCCCATACACAGACATCACTGTACTGCAGGGGAGGAGACAGGAGATCACACAGCGGGGGCAGGAATAATAATGCCGCCATCACACACAATAGATCTGATCTACAAGAAGAATAGGGATATCCCCTCGTCATATGGGGGATAATATTATATGTGTAATTCACCCCCGTTACCTGATCATACACAGACGTCTCCACTGATACTTACACTGACAGATTCCTGGACCTCGGGGGTCTCACATATTCCACCGTCAGTAATTGCCGGCACAGATATTCCTATAATAATGAGGAAACGTTTTGTATTAGACGATATCAGTACATAATATATAACATCCATATTAAGAAGGAGATGAGACGGGCTCTGTACACGGTGTAATACTGGTATATGGGATTCTGCACACAACGCATATATTTATGGCTCCTCCATAGATGGATATTCTGGACCATAAATGGCCATTGTTCAGGATCTGATTCATCCTAGAACAATTACATGATTGGGGACCTAGGAGCCTCCTTGTACATGATGGAGAAGAGCACAGAGGAGAGAAGCAGAATTACCTGCGCCCCCTCCATTATAGTCTATAAGGGGCTCCGGAGCCGTCACCAGCCTCATACAGAGGATGGAGAGTAAATCTACATGTTCTCTGCCGTTCTCTATAATATCTCGATATGTGAATGTAAGAATATTAGATGATTGCTCACCTTCCATCAGATCAGTGTTCAGCCCCTGCTGACTGGTATTAGGGTCCGGGATAGTCAGGTTTTCCCCCTCTTCAGAGTCACCTTCTGATGTTTCCTGTTCGTCACAATATGTACAATTAATGTATCATTTCACAAATACTAAATCACCGTATACAGTCCGTCCTCGACTTAGAAACATCTGACTTACAAACGACTCCAAGATACAAAGGGTTGATGATGAAAAAAAAAGCTAATATTCACCACTCTCCTCTCCGGCCGCCCCGCTGCTCACCACCTATCGTCCAGTCCTCTTCTTTCCAATGTCATGTGCTACTTCTCCGGTCTCTTCACTATAGTGCAGGACTTCTGGCCACATTCAAGACCCAGATTTCACTGCTCATCATAAGGTCATAAGGACGAGACGGGAAGTCCTGCCCCATAGTGAAGAGGCTGGAAATGTGGCACACTATGATGGAATAAGAGGACCGGGTGGCGGACAGCGAGCAAAATATTATTGTTTTTTTTTACTCTTTCCATTTTACATTCAAATTTGGGTTACAAACAAAACTATAGGATATATCTAGTTCATAACCCAAGGACGGCCTGTACATAAGGCAGGAAGGACTAAACCTGGATCTATGGGATAATCTCATTACTGGACGGACTCTACATAAGGCACGAAGTACTAAACCTGGATCTATGGGACAATCTCAGTATTGGACGGACTATACATGGCCGCTCCCTCCAGAAAATCAACATGAATATATAAGGGACTTGTATCTACAACTGTTCTCTAATAACTTGTATTGTCAGAACTGCAGTATTTAGAAGAATGAAGATTGTGATGATGAAGTGAGACAGAGGTGGAAACACAACCTCTGCATCGCTGAGTACAGAATGTCACTACAGAGGGTTGAGCTGCAGAGACAGGCTGCCATAGAACATCCTGCGCCTCTGACATCATAAATCTGCCACTCTGCTATTTGACGGCTAATCTGGAGAAGATTAGACCAGGACGTGTGATATAGAAAGTGATGGATCCTTACCAGACGCTCCAGTGAGCCGGCCGGACGCTCCAGTACATACAGGACATTTTGTGCCAGTTGTATAATAAAGGCCAATTCTCCACTTGTGGATTTTTCTTCAGCCTATAAAGATGGAAATAAATAGAAAAGGAAAATCATGAGAGAACATGGAGGAGGCCGATTATGTCACCACTTTACTCCTGCGATCTGCTCTACAATTACTACATATCTAGTGACTTAGTGCCGGTTATATATTATATTATTATCGGCCTAAAGAACTATTTTATGTGAATAAACTTATATTCTGTTATTATAACTTTTCGATGTTTTATGCAGATTTCTGCCACTTACCTGTTGCACCAATGTCCTGATGTTCTTCTGTAAATGCTCAAGATATGCTGAGCTTATACGACCTTGCTGATATTTGGTCAGGCAGTCTCTCAACAGCTCCATAACCAGCCGGTAAGTGAAGCTGAGGACGCCATCGGGTAGCGGCAGCACAATGTCAGGGGCATAGGTGGTAAGAATCCCCTGCAGCAGTGCCAACACCTGAAAATTGTCTGAAGGAATTTCAGACATTTCAAATAAATCCAAATAAATCCAAATCGCAGTCAGTAAATCACTAGCTATGTAGCTAATCACCAACAACAATGACACCGGAATGTCAAAGTGACACTGGAGCTGTAAACACTGGCACAAGTAATGGTGGTGCATTATGATGTCATAATATCATCACGGAATGTTGAGATGTTACCATATATGGAGCTTCTCTCCATAAAAGGAAGTTGCCTAGCAACACAAGCAGCAACTCTATAGGCTGTCGGCAGTGAGCATTGTCAGAGGTAAAAATAAAGCAAGTGTCAGAGGCAAGCATTAATAAGCTATTAAAAAAAGCCCTGCATCCACTCCTATGTCACTAGGTAAAAAAATAATGACTCTACTTCTTTGGTGAATTATAACCCCCAGAATGCCCTGGAAGCTTCAGAAATTCAAGAAATGCTGTGAGTTGTGGTTCTCTCCAAAGGCAAAAGGATTGTAGTCAACCACATGTGACATAAATGGCCCCTATGGGATCTTCAAGGGTTTGTTCAGCGCCGCTTACTTCCATACTGGGAGGTGACATCACGTCTACAGATACATGATGGGACGGTGTAAGTGTGGCCGCCATCATGCCTGTGACTTGGTAGGTTCCTCAGACGGCAGCTCACTCACCTCCCAATGTGGAAGGAAGCGGCCGGAGAACACTTTTAATCTATAAAAGAAATCAAGATTCCACCAAATCCGTGTAGAATATTTTTTGTTCTTTTCACTACACAAAAAAAAAATGATGAAAACATCTCATGTACCGCGCACTGTTACCCATAAATATTGTAGCTCGTTCCATTAAAAAAAGCTCTTGCCTAAATCTAAGCAGAAAAATGAAAGTTATGGGTCAATGATTAAAAAAGCAAAATAAACTGGATATCTGTGTAATTGTATCAACCTGCAGAATAAAGATAATTTGTCTACAGTGAGCGGCAAAAAAAAGGAAAATAAAAAAGTGATGGAAGATTTATTTATTTATTCATCGTCACTCATATCATACCATTAAAAAAGAAAGAAACTGTAGTGGTGGTGAATTCTGATGTCATAATAGCGGTGATGTCATCATGGAATCTTGTGAGGGAATCTTATATGGAGCTTCTCACCTTATAAGGAAGTTGCCTAGCAACAGTGAAGATGGTAAAACCATAGGGTGAGCATCAGTGCTTGTATGTAAGAGGGAGCTGTGGGCACCGGGCTCTTCTCATCAGTGAGGGGATTTATAAATATATTTATTAATATCTGTATACACAATAAAAATCATAATTACGTATTTATAAGAAATCCGGATTCAGGATCTAAAAGAAATATCTTTACTGAGGGTCCACGGACTGAAAGTCAGAAGCCCACGCCTCACCACCCCCCAACTTCCCAAGATGGGGGTCTCTACAAATATGACCCTGCCTGCACTCCTTATTAAAGAAATAGAAGAACTGGGAGGACTATTGAGTTACACCTTAGATATAGACAAAACTGAGACCTTATTATTAAGAAGCCCTTCAAAGCCACTATGGACAAAGAGATTCCAGTTCTGCTGGATTGAAACAGCGCTGAAATATTTGGGGATATACAGTGACATGTTAAAGTTTGGGCACCCCTGGTCAAAATTAATGTTATAGTGAACAGCTAAGCAAGTTGAAGATGAATTGATCTCTAAAAGGCCTAAAGTTAAAGATGACGCATTTCCTTTGTATTTTAGGCAATATATATATATATATATATATATATATATATATATTGAAGTTGAAAAGAGGATGGCTTCTAAAAATGATAATGATCCTAAGCACATGTCACAATCCACAATAGACTTCAAAAGGAGCAAGCTGAAGGTTTTACAATGGCCCTCACAGTCCTCTGATCTGAACATTATTGAAAATCTTTGGCTCAACCTCAAAATAGCAGTGCATGCAAGACAACCCAGGAATCTCACAGAACTGGAGTAAGGCTATGTGCTCATGATGCAGAAATGCTCCAGATTTTTTCCTGAGCATTTCTGCATCTCCCTGGCAGAAAAAACGCATGCGGATTGTACATGCGGATTGTACATGCGTTTGTTCTGCCAGGGACAAGCGTATGTCCCGCTTTTTTCACATGCGATTTCGCATGCGGAGTAATAAGCGCTTTTCCAACCAATTTTAGCATCACTTGGAAAAGTGCTTGACAACTTGGTCACACTATATAAATCTATGCAACCGTCATGAATTTATATAGTGTGACCAAGTAATAGTTAAAAAGAATGGTAAAAAAGTAAACATTATACTTACCTTCTGATGGCCCCCGGTCTCCTTCTCCGGTGCGTCCAGTGTGTTTGGCAGCTCACAGTGGTCTAAAAGGACCTTTCATGACGTCATTTAGTCATGTGACAGGTCACGCGACCGTCGACGTCAGCGGTCACGTGACCCTTCACATGACTAAATGACGTCATGGAAGGTCCTTTTAGACCATTGCGAGCCGCCGGGGACCCAGGACACACCGCTAAGGAGACAGGGGGCCATCAGAAGGTGAGTATAATGTTTTATTTTTTATTTTAAATTCTTTTTTTTTGCAGGTACCATGGTACCCAGGTCTGGATGAGAGTCTCCTCTTCTCCAGAACAGGGTACCATCCGCACATTGAGTCGCTTAATATCCTCATGTGCACATGTAGTCATGTGGATATTATACGATTCAATTCAAGTCAATGGCGGTACGCAAAATTAATGGTAGTGCTGCGGATTTTTACGCAATGATAATCCGCAGCAGAAATTTCCACAGCACGTGCATAGCACATGCGGATTATCATTTGGGAACATTGCAGACCTTCTACCAAGCGTTTTTTAAGCATTTCCGCGGCGGAATTGCAGCTGTGGAAACGCTTAAAAAACGCATCGTGGGCACACAGCCTTATAATCCAAGGAAGAATGGATGAAAATCCCTCAAATAAGAATTGAAAGACTTTTGTCTGGTTACAAAATGCGTTTACAAGCTGTGATACTTGCAAAAGGGGGCGCTACTAGGTACTAACCACACAAGGCGCCCAAATTGACGAAATTATGGCAAAATATCCAAATATAAGCCAGTTATATCACATCTGTCATCATCATTAATCTAACAAAACAAGACTGGGACCCCAAATCATTCAATGGCTTTCCAAAGTGAATATAATGAAAGGACAAGTATCCTTGAATGATACATTTCTCTATGCCCTTATAGACAATACTAAACACAAACTCCAATGACAAAATATGGAATATGGATGATCCAAATCTAACTCATTCAAACATATTGGATTCTTTAGTTCAAGCACAAAAATATCTTCAATCATCCAGGTATCTAGAAAAGAGGCTAAAAGTTTGTCCCAGGTCGTACCGGACCCCCTCAAGGGGATATAGAATGGGACTATACACAACAAATAACTCCAAGAGCAAATCTTTATCATTGCTTATGGGGATGTCCAAGTATCCAAACTTTCATTTGCAATGACACACTTCACTAATTTTGTACCACAAGGTCATCTATGATTCTATCTTTTGTTACATGAACCCAGAAATGTATCAATATAAGAAAGGGGCGAATAAATTGTTACAGGAGTGAAATCTGTTATTCACACCTAGGTCCAGAAACAACCACAGCCCTTCAAACTGTTTCTGTAAAAAATGTCATCATATCTATTCAAAACGGTCTGGGTAGAAGCTTCATTATCATTACATAAGGAAAATAAGCTTAAATATTAGAACAAATTCATAGACTGCACAAATGTTATTCAGTTTGTTTCTGTTGAAAACTGTTTTTGCTCCCACTTACTGCATAGTGCATTGCATGTTTACAATTTATTGACGCTTTTTTTATTTTAATGTTGTATTCCAATAAAAATATTTCAGGTTCTATAAAAAGAGCTTGATTATTGTATCATAATGATGATTAAAAGCCTGATGTTACCATTTTACTACAGTAAATTTATCACTTAAACATGAGCTATGTATGAGGGAGTTGGACTCTGGGAAATTGAGGAGTCGGACATTTCTCTTATCGACTCCACAGCCCTGCTATAAACACTGGTATAAGTAATGATGGTAAATTCATGGAATCTTGTAGTAATGTCATCATGGAATCTTGAGATGTTGCCTTATATAGAGCACCTCACCTTATAAAGAGGTTGCCTAGCAAGAAATAAGGCAGCAGTACTACAGGCTGAGCATCAGTACCAGATGCAGACATGGAGGAAAGAGCTGTGGGGGCTTTACTCCTCTGACCAGTGGGGGGATTTTTATGTTCTAAGATAAATCATTTATATCTGTTATACACAGTAAAATGTATATTATTACTAGTGATGATCAAGCACTAAAGTGCATGGGAGCTCGTTGCTCGAGTCAAGAAAATCATAATGCTTGGGTGCTCAACCCAAGTAGTGAGCCCAATGTGAGCCAATGGGAAACTTCAGCATTTTTTCGGCACCCCGCCCCCTCCCCGGGGTCTGGAGGGGGCCTATAAATTGGCCATGATATGGGAACAGCATGGGGAAGACCCCTGGAAGCATCTCTGTCTCCCAGGCCACTGCTGTGAACAATATTGTCAGAGTATTATGCCACTTTTTTACGGACTCACAATAAATCATACAATTACGAAACCAAAATGGATTTTCCAACAAAAAATGTTAAGGAACATCCTTTCCAGGGTAATGACTTATATATAAGGCAAAATAAATAACCAAAAACAAAAATGGCTCCTCCACACCTTGGGCTATGTTCACAAGTAGCGTTTTTGATGCATTTTTGCACTTTTGCATTGCTTTCAATGGTGAAAAATACATTTATTAGTAAAAGAAATTTTAACATTTTACTACCTTATCTTGTCATGTGGTGTGTGAGACATGATCGGACAAATCCTGTTATATTTATGAAGGAGGGACTGTCAAAAGTCACAAAGCCTATATTTACAAGGTCATTAGGCGGCTCTTGCTATTGATAGAGGGCCAGCAGTCTATCCTCACTATTGTTAGAGAGCCATCAGCCGGCTATGCTTTGTTGTTCCCATTATAAAGGAGTGGGTCTCCTATACTGTTATTGCATATGCAGTGACTGCAATGGCTGCCAAAAATTAGGACACACTTCAATACCCCTTTGAAGAGACGTAGAGGAGGGCCTTATTAAAAAAATGTTCCCATTATAAAGTAGTGGGTCTCCTATACTGTTATTGCATGAGCAGTGACTGCAAGGGCTTACAAAAATTTGGACGCACTCCAATACCCCCTTTGAACAGACGTAGAAGAGGGCCACATTAAAAAAAATGTTCCCATTATTAAGGAGCGGGTCTCCAACACTGGTAATGCCTATGCACTAAGTGCAAAGGCTGTCAAAATTTAGGACGCAACCAAATACCCGTTTGAAGAGACGTAGAGGAAGTCCTCATTAAAAAAATTGTTCCCATTATTAAGGAGTGGGTCTCCTACACTGGTAATGCCCATGCACTAAGCGCATGGGCTGAAAAACATTTACCCATTGGGGGTATACATGACCATACTGTATAACATACAGAATGTTAGAGGTAGGCCTAAAAATATTTCCTACGGGCAACTTAAACACCTTTTAAAAAAATTATGTGGGTGTTGCATGATGGTCACCCTGTTGATATGGTGATGGTGGATGAGGAGAAGGAGAAGGAGGAGGGTGACATAAAACAGACAAAATCAGGAAGCGTATACCCATGTCTGGGTGTGAAGAGGTGCATGGAAATAGACCCCCCAACAAAAATCACTGAATTTGACTTTATGTTCTGCTGCTATCATCCGGTGGTGTTGAGAAGTCTGGGTTAATCCAGCCCTTGTTCATTTTGATAATAGTCAGCCTGTCAGCATTTTCAGTTGACAGGCTGATGCACTTTTCAGTTATAATACCCCCAGTGGCACAATAAACCCGCTCTGACAAAATGCTGGCGGCAGGGTAGGCCAGGACCTCCAAGGCGTAGAGAGACAGTTCATGCCTCACGTCCAGCTTGGATACCCAATAGTTATAAGGCACAGAGGAATCACCGAAGACGTTGGTACACTTGGCAAGGTACTCCTTCAGCATCTTCCAAAACTTTCTCCTTCTTGTCAGAGTACCCCACGCATCAGGGCAGGGGCACTGGGAGGGTCTGAGAAAACTGTCCCAGACCTTTGACAGTGTTCCCCTACCTCTGCCACATCGTATTTGTGTCTCCCTCACCTGTACTCTTTGGTTGTCCAACAAACTGTGACCTTTGCTGCCAGCATTTTCAGATGGGAATTTTTTTAATAATTCTATAACAAGGGCCTTCTGGTACTGCAACATTTTATTAGACCGCTCTGCCCCGAGAAGGAGAGATAGAAAGATGTCCTTGTAGCATGGGTCTAGAAATGTGACAAACCAGTAATTATTGTTGGCCAAAATGCGTGGGTCACGGGAAAGGCAGTGGAACATAAAGTCAGCTATGTGTGCCAGACTGCCAACAGCCAAGACTTCCCTGTCCTGACCCAGAGGACCACTGTCCATGCTCTCCTCGTCCTCCTCCTTGTTCTCCCGCTCCTCAGGCCATCCACATTGAACAAACGGTATGACTGTTGTGTGCGTAGTACCGTCTGTAGTGCAGGAAAACAGCTCCTGTTCCTCCTCCTCTTCCTCATTATCACCCAATCCATGTTGAGATGAGATGAGGCTGGGCTTTGTGACATCACCTTGTATAGTTCCTTGCTCCATCTCATCGTGCTCCGCCTACAATGACTCCTCTTTAATTGTGAGCACAGAGCATTTCAGTAGACAGAGAGGCAGGATGGTGATGCTAATTATGGCGTCATCGCCGCTCATCATCTTGGTGGAGTCCTCAAAGTTTTAGAGGACTGCACAGATGTCAGACATCCATGCCCACTCATCAGCTCTAATTTGCGGAGGCTGACCTGAATACCGATGGGGATGTTGAAGCTAGAACTCAACAACTGCCACCTGCTGCTCACAAATCCTTCCCAACATATGAAAGCTTGAGTTCCATCGTGTGGTGACATCGCACACGAGTCAGTGAGTTGGTATGGCTAGGGTGGGGGAAGCTGTAAGTGACTTCCTGAAATGGGCACACACGTGGCGTTCTTTCACAAGCAGGTCATGCAGATCCGTGTAGGTTTTGAGAAACCGCTGAACCACTAGATTTATCACATGGGCCAGGCATGGCATGTGTGCGAGTTTGCCAAGCCTCAGAGTCACAACCATGTTCCGGTCATTGTCAAACATGATCTTGCCTGGCTGTAAGTTCAACAGTGACAGCCACAGATCTGCCTGCTCTATTACAGATGTCAACAACTTTGCAGCGGTGTGCAGTTTGTCACCTAAGCATATCAGCTTCAGCAGTGCCTGTTGACACTTGGCCGAAGCAGTGCTATAGTGCTTCCAGTCTCCGACTGAAGTGGTCATTTCGGAGATGGAGGCTGATGAGGAGGAGTTTCAGAAGCTGTAGAATCTGAGGGCAACCCTGGTTGACCCTGGGCCCGCAATCCGTTCTGGCCACAAGCACTTGTCCACGTGCCCGTGGTTAGGTGGACCTTCCCAGTGACTGTGCTGGTAAGGGCACGTGAAATGTTCTGGGACACGTGCTTGTGTAAGGCAGGGACGGCACACCGGGAGAAATAGTGGTGGCTGAGGACCGAGTACCGAGGGGCACCCGCCGCCATGAATTTGCCGAAAGATTCTGTCTCCACGAGCCTAAAAGGCAACATTTCAAGTGCAAGCATTTGAAAAATGTGGCAGTTTAGTATTGTGGCCTGTGGGGCGTTAGCTGCATATTTGCCCTTGCATTCAAAGGACTGGGGTAGGGACAACTGAACACTGCGTTGTGACAAGGACGTGGACGTGGTTACTGATGGTGGTTGTTGCAAGTGTGCAAAAAGAGGCATCTTTGCCTGCGCCATGGACAGGGGATTGGTGTGCACGCACAACAGCAGAACAGGCAGTGGTGTCCCCCACAGAAACTGTTTCTGGACCCTAGCATTTGGTCCTATTAGTCAGGTGCTTTGCTGTCATGTGCCTGATCATGCTGGTGGTGGTCAGGCTGGTAGTTTTGCAGCCCCTGCTGATGCTGGCATGGCAGATGTTGCAAATGGCCTGTTTGGAATTAACTTGACAGTCTTTAAAAAAGTGCCAGACTATGGAAGACCTAACAGTTGGACTGGTAACTTCCCTCGTGTTGGTGTTCCGGAGAACTGTTGCCCGCCTTGTGTCTGTGGCCACCCCACTGCTTGTTCCTGCCTGTTGTGGTGCTTACACCTCCCTCCCCCTGTGTGCTGCTGTCCTCGCTATGCATGTCACCTTGCCAGGTTGGTCAGTGACTTCATTGTCCACCACCTTGTCTTCCAAGTACGCACCCTGGGCCTCCTGATGACTTGCTGGCAATTGTGTCTCATCATCATCCACCTCTTGCGACAGTAATTGCATTTTCCCACCATCGCCTTCATGTGACTGTAGCTGCTCAAATACATGGGCATCGCTACATGTGATCTCCTCTTGCCCCGCTTGAAGCGCGCCGGGCGAGAGTCCTGAATCCCTAAATGGAAATGTGAACAGCTCTTCAGAGTGTCCAAGTGTGGGATCAGTTGTCTCCAGGCACTCGGCATGGGGGGAGAAAGGAGGATCAGAATGAGGAATATGCGGTCCAGGCTCACAGCTACTGAAACTGGACCATATGGAAGACAGGGTGGTGGTGGTGGCAAACTGACTGGAAACATTATCTGCTATCCAACCAACAACCTTTTCACACTGCTTTGGCTTCAATAGTGGTGTTTCGCGGCCCCCTTCAAAGTAGGGCAGGAAGGTAGGTCGACATGATATGGGTGCTTTAGTGCTCCCTCAGCAGGCATAATTTCAGCTTGCCCACGACCTCGGCCTCTGCGTGCACCATCAGCATCATGTCCTCTTTCCAGTCCCTTGCCACGTGCCTTGCCCATTTTAAATGGAGTATAATATTTGTCACGTTCCCAAAAATGTCAGGATTATTACCGCAGTAACATCGTATCACCTGAGATGGACAAGTTTCTCTGCTTCCACAATACAGCAATGCTATTAAAATCAAACAAATCTGGCTGTATGCTGCTAACAAGCAAATGAAGCAGTAAAAGTGGTGTATTATATTGCTTTTCAACCAAATAATTAGGATTAAGCGAAAAAAGAATATTAAACCTGTTATCTAAGGCTGTGGATATGAGTAACAGCAGCAGACAGAAAGTTCAATGGATTTATTGTGCTGTATACTCTCTCCACAAACTCTGCCTAACTCCTGCTATCACCAGTAATATATGCATCTGGATTAGTCCTTAGCAGGACTGTTAGTATAGATGTATATTGCTGTGGAATACCTGACTAAATCAACCGCCAATTCTCTCCCTCGCTCAGCAGCAGCTCTCCCTACTCTGCCTGTCTGAAGGGTAGACTGTGACGAGCATAGGGTCCCGGGTCTGATATAGACCTGATGACGCTGTGCGGCCAGCCAATCACTGTAATGCCACAACCAACATGGCTGCAGCATTACAGTGACGAGTGGCGAGTACCGAGCAGTTGCGAGCACGCTCGCTCATCGCTAATTATTACTCACCACCACACCCAGGTCTCTATTATAAATAACCCTGCCTGACATTAGAGAAATTCTACATTTTAAGTTATTTCTTTTTAATTCTTTCTACAAAACAGAAAAAAGAGTCGAAATCAGTGGAGCTCAGGGATGTTTAGATATTTAGCTAATTTTTTCTGAGCAAGTGACAGATCCTCTATAATCTTGGGGAATGAAACACTTGTCCTAATAAATCTCCTCCTACGTTCTCCGATCACCACCATATTTGTATTCCTAGAGCCTCAAAGCACCGGAAAGAGAAAGTAAGTGAAGAATCAGGCGCATTCTAATCTGTAACCATGGAGACACATAGGCTGCATAAGAGCTGTATACACTACACAAGATTTACAAATTTGTTTCATTTTTTATTTTAAGGAACCAAATAAAAAAAAATACTGTAAAAGATCTTCTAACAACTAGAAATGATTCCAGGATTGTCTTTCCACTATATATACTGTATATACTCACAACACAAAGGTTAACTAATAGTTTTAATGATTTTAATAAATATTTGTAAAAATATGAGAAACATTTATATAAAAATACAACAAATGATAATAAATATTTCAATTATAAAACAAGAAATACGTCTTATAATAATATTACTCAGCGATTTATAAAAGTAACAAAGTTCTTGTCGCTGCTGCTCCTGACGACCAATCAGATTTCTGCCGTTTTGCCTCTTGCAGTGCGGAATCGATGGCTGGAATCTGACTGGTTGCTACGGGCAACACTTTCATTATTCTCTACACTGTATAAATAATCCTTGAACTCTCGTTGCCGATAGCAACCGATTAGAATTCAGCTTTTACATTTGTAATTTACCCGAGATAAATAAACGTGATTTCTGATTGGTCGCTAGGGGTAACAAAGACGCTACATGACAGCTGAGGCTCCGTGACAATGGCGTCTGTTACTCCAGGTACTGGATGATGGGCCGGACACAGGTGCAGCCCACCGTCACCAGCGGCTTCTCCAGCCTATAGGTGGGACACATCCTCTCATCTCACCACGCAGGACCAGGATCTCCTGTCTGATGGGGACTGAGTTCATGCTGAGGTCCACATGACCCTCCGGGTCCAAACATCCGCGGTGGAGACATCGGGCCTCGCTGATGACCGCAGGGAATCTGTTATTGTCCACATTAGAGCTGGTGGAAGGAGATGATAGAAATCAGGACACAGCAGTAACCATGTTTAGTCCCCCATACTCCGGCCTGCTGACCCCCATATATCATTATTATTATTTCTGCCATTACTCCATGTACATTCACCTGTATTCCCATGGAGAGATGGAGCGGCTCCGCACACTGTCCGCCATTACTTGTGCAGAACTCCGACTGCCGACCTTCATATCCACCTTCACACGTGGAGGAAATGTGGTGTCCGGTGTGAAGAGACATCCCCCGCCGGACACTAGAGGGGCCTCCCAGCCATCAGCGCCAGGGACCTGCTCTTCTCCTCCATGGACACAAGAGATGAAGATCAGAAGAAGCAAAGTGGAGAAAACCTGAGGACAGAAGATGTCACACATGTGATAGGGAACATTGTGGAAGTGTCAACATTATGTAGTGGTATAAGTAAGGGTTAAATAATGGATCAATAATATACATTAATAATATTCATACTCGTATGGACCTATCCCAAAGATATGCAACAGCGCTCAAGCCAAGAGCAACCAGATATGACTATATAACACATATAAGAAAGTCCAACATTCTAAGTGGAATTCATTCAACAATATATTATATTGTCATTGTATCATAACAGAGGATAACAAATAAAATGGTGGTGGCCCCAAGCAAGTGCTGCACTCACTATTCTGCTGGTGCAGTCACTATGTACATACATTACATTACTGATCTTGAGTTACATCTTGTATTATACTCCAGAGCTGCGCTCACTATTCTGCTGGTGCAGTCACTGTGTACATACATTACATTACTGATCTTGAGTTACATCCTGTATTATACTCCAGAGCTGCACTCACTATTCTGCTGGTGCAGTCACTGTGTACATACATTACATTACTGATCCTGAGTTACATCCTGTATTATACTCCAGAGCTGCACTCACTATTCTACTGGTGCAGTCACTGTGTACATACATTACATTACTGATCCTGAGTTACCTGCTGTATTATACTACAGAGCTGCACTCACTATTCTGCTGGTGCAGTCACTGTGTACATACATTAAATTACTGATCCTGTGTTGCATCCTGTATTATACTCCAGAGCTGCACTCACTATTCTGCTGGTGCAGTCACTGTGTACATACATTACATTACTGATCCTGTGTTACATCCTGTATTATACTCCAGAGCTGCACTCACTATTCTGCTGGTTCAGTCACTGTGTACATACATTACATTACTGATCCTGAGTTACCTCCTGTATTATACTACAGAGCTGCACTCACTATTCTGCTGGAGCAGTCACTGTGTACATTCATTAAATTACTGATCCTGTGTTACATCCTGTATTATACTACAGAGCTGCACTCACTATTCTGCTGGTGCAGTCACTGTGTACATACATTACATTACTGACCCTGAGTTACCTCCTGTATTATACTACAGAGCTGCACTCACTATTCTGCTGGTGCAGTCACTGTGTACATACATTAAATTACTGATCCTGAGTTACATCCTGTATTATACTCCAGAGCTGCACTCACTATTCTGCTGGTGCAGTCACTGTGTACATACATTATATTACTGATCCTGAGTTACATCCTGTATTATACTCCAGAGCTGCACTCACTATTCTGCTGGTGCAGTCACTGTGTACATACATTACATTACTGATCCTGAGTTACCTCCTGTATTATACTACAGAGCTGCACTCACTATTCTGCTGGTGCAGTCACTGTGTACATACATTACATTCCTGATCCTGAGTTACATCCTGTATTATACTCCAGAGCTGCACTCACTATTCTGCTTGTGCAGTCACTGTGTACATACATTACATTACTGATCCTGTACTGATCCTGAGTTACATCTTGTATTATACTCCAGAGCTGCACTCACTATTCTGCTGGTGCAGTCACTGTGTACATACATTACATCACTGATCCTGTACTGATCCTGAGTTACATCTTGTATTATACTGCAGAGCTGCACTCACTATTCTGCTGGTGGAGTCACTGTGTACATACATTACATTACTGATCCTTTACTGATCCTGAGTTACATCCTGTATTACACTGCAGAGCTGCACTCACTATTCTGCTGCTGCAGTCACTGTGTACATACATTACATTGCTGATCCTCAGTTCCATCCTGTATTATACTCCAGAGCTGCACTCACTTTTCTGCAGGTGCAGTCACTGTGTACATGTAGCACCCTGAGGATTCGGCTGCTACAGGGGTATTACACCTCAAGCCAGAGGTGTGGTATTCCACTCCCGGGTGAGGATGGAATGTGGAACTGAGCTCAGTAGGCTGCATGCACTACATACATCCCATTTCCGGGGGACAGACCAATGGTACTCCCACTAGAGAAATGTGCAGGTACGACAGTGTCTGTCCCTGGCTGGAGTGGGAGGGGGGTGGAACATCCCAGTAGTGTAGGGGCAGATAGGGGGAGCAGTCTGGGTAATGCTAGGAGCTCATTGGGTGCTGGTCACCTGATCTCACACATAGAGGGAGTATATAAGGTGGGAACCATCTTAGATCAGGGTCAGTCTGTCAGAGTTGAGTCAGAGAAGCAGAGCAGCTCAGCCAGCTCCAAGGCCAAGAGAGAGAGAGAGAGGAGAAAGAAGGACCCAGAGGGGGAGAAGAGGGAACTCCAAGAACCCAAAATTAGACCAGAGGGTGAAGAGTTGGCACAAGGGTACCGGATCCCAAGCTGGTGGAGGGCCCTAATCCTTAGCCAGAGACCGGAGGTCGTGGGCAGGATCTGCCACGACCACCCACTAAATCCACCCGGAAGGCAAACCGTGAATAGGGTCAGGGAACCCAGAGACAAGGGTTTTACCAACAAGAGGCCCGAGGGAGCCGGACTTAGGTGGATCCCTGGTGGGGAAGGCCAGAGAGAAGGACAAGTCAGAAAGGGAGCTCGGGACCACGCTCCGGAATCGCCTGGGGGTTGGCCGAGTCCAGGACCTGGTGGACGCAGCACGGCTCGGGCGGTCATTCAAGGCCGGAGTGACCAACACAAAAGCAGTAAGTAAAACCCTGAACTGCACAGCCCGACTCGGAGTCTTATTACTACTCTCACTGCACCACCACAACCACCACCCTCTACAGCTGACCCCCTGAGGCTATACCCCTCCCGTTGGGGGTTATACTACCTGAGCTGCGCACACACCACCAGCTTCAGCGGACCCTGCTGCAGCGGCGGCCGTACTGACCGCAAATCAACGGGTGGCGTAGTCGACACTAAAGAACATCCAGTAACATCTGTAGGACTGCCACACACTGAGCTTGACACCCTGGGCACGGACCGGGTCACCGCCACTCGGAGACTACAATCCCCACCTGATCCGGCTCCGGGTATCCCCCAAACAACACTGGCCCAGGGGGCGCGTCATACATACATTACATTACTGATCCTGAGTTACATCCTGTAGTATACTCCAGAGCTGCACTCACTATTCTGCTGGTGCAGTCACTGTGTACATATTTTACATTACTGATCCTGTACTCATCCTGAGTTATATCCTGTATTATACTCCAGAGCTGCATTCACTATTCTGCTGGTGCAGTCTCTGTGTACATACATTACATTACTGACCCTGTATTGATTCTGCATTACATCCTGTATTATACTCCAGAGCTGCACTCACTATTCTGCTGGTGCAGTCACTGTGTACATACATTACATTACAGATCCTGAGTTCCATCCTGTATTATACTCCAGAGCTGCACTCACTATTCTGCTGCTGCAGTCACTGTGTACATACATTACATTACTGATCCTGAGTTACATCCTGTATTATACTCCAGAGCTGCACTCACTATTCTGCTGGTCCAGCCGCTCCCTCTCTCCTCACACACATATTATACATATATACACAATAATAACTACCTACACCATGACATCTGGTCCGGTTACCAAACAAATAATAACAATATAATAAACAATAACCGACAAATTATATACAAACTAATATATACATTCTTTTTTTTTCTTTTTTTTTTAAATAAATAAAATAAAATAAATTAAAATAAATACTAACTATACAAATATATACAAGACAAAACAAAACCCCCCACACTCAAGCCCACCAGTCCCTCCCCGGCACTGACCTGAGAGCTGGTCCTGCGCCTCAGTCCATGTCCAACGTCCATAGGACAGATCAGGCAGTGCCAGTTTTTCACCCAAATAACCAGTGTCCCAAAAGATGAACCCACCTCCCCCCTTTTCCCTCCACCCAACCTAACACCTACACCCAAACCCATATATACAATATATACAGAAACAAACAATACAATAACCACAACTGACAAAGCCCAAGTTCGGCGCCTGCAGCCCTACATCACTGTCTACTGATCAATAAAACAAAAATCTATGGTGTCAGCAGCAGCCCACCACCAGGAGAGGAGATGACCAGACTAGGGCACACTAAAAGAAAAGCCCCTCCAGAGGAGAGCGGCCCTCCGTGTACCCAGTCTCTCATACTCCAGAGAACGCACCTTCACCAGGTCACCGAGTATGGTCCTAAACACATCGTCCACTGGGAGGATTTTCCGCTGCGTCGATACTAAGCACCGTGCGTTCCACGTGTGATACCTAACCACTGTGCTAACTAGAAATAAGGTGCAACGGTCCCGACCACCCAGGTCCCCGAATGCTCCATAGGCCCATTCCGCATAAGAGAGACCGGCCAGCCAGGGCCAGCCAATGGAGGTGCCCACCCTGTTGTACACCTCTGTGTTAAAGGGACAACGAAGCAGGAAGTGGTCCATGCTTTCAAGCATGGTACCACAATGCTCCCGAGGACAGTTCCTGTCCTCAGAGCTCCTACACTTCAGATTGTCCCTCACACACAGTTTCCCATGGAAGCAGCGCCAAGCCAAGTCCCAAACCTTCGAGGGGATCCTGATAGAATTCAAAAGATGCAGACCCACCCCAAGATTCCGACTTGGGCAATCCCTGAGCGCCAGAGGCCTCTGAAAATGGGTCAACAGAACCCATTTGTCAAGGAGCTTCCTTGGCAGAGTCCTGACCTCCCACATTCCCAGACCCCACCGGCGAATTACCTTCAGAACCACGGTAGCGTAAGCCGGGAGATGTCCATGCGGTGTGCGGAGATCCTTCACTTGCCCTCCTGTCTCCCATTCCTGGAAGAAAAGCTGAAACCATCCCTTACAGGAGAATACCCACAGAGGAGCCCTCTCTTTCCAGAGGTTTGCAATATTGATCTTAATGAAGGTATTCACAAGGAATACCACAGGGTTGACCATACCCAACCCTCCTAGTCTCCTCGTACGGTAAGTAACCTCCCTCTTGACCAGGTTCAGTCTATTCCCCCATAACAGTTGAAAGAACAAACTGTAGACCCGAGTCCAGAGAGGCTCTGGCAAGATGCACACACTGCCCAGATAGATCAGCAAAGGGAGCAGGTAAGTTTTGATCAGGTTTATTCTTTCCCTTAGGGTCAAAGACCAACCCTTCCATTGGTTCACCTTCTGAGTGGCGATCTCTAGCCTGCTGTCCCAATTTTGTTTGGGGTAATCCCCCTGGCCAAATTCGATGCCAAGAACTTTTGCAGAGACTTTGGGTTCTGGAAGGGTGTCCGGGAGATCAAAACCAGGATCTCCTCCTCCCAGCCAGAGACTCTCACACTTATCCCGGTTGATCTTAGACCCGGATGCCTCCGAGTAGCGATTTACCTCTGACATCAGCCATTCTGCCTCCCCATCAGAGGAAACAAAAACGGTGACGTCATCGGCATACGCCACCACTCTCAGAGTGGCTTCCGGTGCTGCCCGGTCCATCCCGATCCCAGCCAACGGTCCACGCTCCACCCTCCTAAGAAGTGGGTCAATCGCAAACACGTACAGTAGCGGGCTCAAGGGACAACCCTGGCGAACACCACACCCAACCTCAAAAGAGCTGCCAATCCAACCGTTCACAAGCGGGAAACTCTCTGCCCCAGAGTACAAGGTCTTAAGCCAATCAACGAACCCCCCCGGCAGGCCATACCTCAGAAGGACAGACCAGAGGTACTCATGATTAACCCGATCAAACGCTTTTGCCTGGTCCAATGACAGCATGTACCCCTTCCAGTGGCCAACCCTCCCCTGCTCCACCGCCTCTCGGACACAGAGTACAGCACTAATTGTACTGCGGCCCGGAACAGAGCAATGCTGGGCTCCCGAAAGGAGCTGGGGTGCAAATTTCACCAGTCGATTAAACAGAACCTTTGCCAAAACCTTCCTGTCTGCATTGAGAAGCGCTATGGGACGCCAATTCTCAATGCAAGATGGGTCCTTACCCTTTGACAAGATGATCAGGGCAGACCTCCTCATTGACTTTGGCAGAGTGCCCGAGGAAAGACACTCATTGAATACCTCAGTCAAGAGGGGAACCAAGGCGCCCTTAAAGGTCTTATAGAATTCAGATGTTAAGCCATCCGGACCGGGAGATTTCTTCAGGGCAAGCCCTTCAATCGCCAACTTAACTTCCTCTTCCCTGATCATCTCTGTCAAAACGCCAAAGAGGGGTCTACCCCTGGTTCGGGGACAGCTTCAGCCAGAAAAGCTGATATCTCATCCCATTCCAGATCCCTCTTCCCCAAGAGGTGCGAGTAGAAGGATCTGACGACCTCCAGGATCCCTGATCTGGATCTTTTCAGGGACCCCGCAGTGTCAACCAGTCCTGTAACAACTTTACTATTCACTGACATCTTGCAGTTTCTGTAAGGGTCGGGCGAGCGGTACTTCCCGTAATCCCTCTCAAAAACCAAAGATGCGTGTCTATCATACTGACACCTCATTAGCAAAGATTTCACTCTGGAGATCTCCTCGCGGCTACCTCCAGTTGAGACAAGATGCTCGAGTTTCCTCCTCAGGCCCTGATACAGGCGGTACCTGTCCAGGCTCCTGAGGCTCGAGAGCTGGCGGAAGAATCTCGCCACCCTTTTCTTAAACATCTCCCACCACTCTGACTTACTACTACAAAGATCCAGTAAGGGTACCTGGCTCTGAAGAAAATCCTTAAAGGACTGTCTTATCTCCGCTTCTTCCAAGAGAGACGAATTGAGCCTCCAAAAGCCTCTTCCCATCCGGGGGGTCTCTGTAACATTCAGGGAAAACAAAATCAAACAGTGATCGGAGAACTCCACCTCAACAACAGATACTGCTGAAGAGACGGCTTCCTCCTTTAAATAAAACCTGTCTATCCTGGACCTACAGTTACCTCTATGATAGGTGAACCCCTCGTGGCCTGCGGTGTGCCGGATGTGGACATCCACCAGGCGAGCCTCACTAGCTATACTATTAAGGGCGACGCTATCATAAGTCAGCTTGTCTCTGGAACCTCCTCTATCCCGGGGCCTCGTGACAGTGTTGAAGTCCCCTCCAAAGACGACCTGCCGACTCGTAAAAAGGTAGGGCTTGATCCTCATAAAGAGACACTTCCGGTCCCATTTAGATTGGGGACCATAGATGTTAATGAGCCGAAGCTCTTGTCCCTTCATGAGGACATCTAATATCAGGCACCTCCCCATTTCTAACTCAATAACCCGTCGGCATTCTACCGGTGCGGTAAAAAGGACCGCCACTCCGCTATACGGCTCAGCCGCAAGAGACCAATAGGAGGGCCCGAGTCTCCACTCCCTCTTAGCTATAAACACCTCTGCCATATTTGGCAGCCTGGTCTCTTGCAAAAAGAAAATGTCAGCTTCAACCCGGCTGAGAAAATCAAAGGCCGCAAATCTAGCCATGTTTGACTTAATGCTGGCGACATTAATGGACGCCAGCGTCAACGGAGTGGGTACCGCCATCATTGGTGATTGAGTTAGATGACTTTCTTCTTCCCACTCCCCTTATCCTCTGCCTCAGAGGAGGAATCCTTCCCCCTCTTTAATGACACAGAGGTGTCCATTCCCACATTTTTCCTTCTTTTTTCGTCCTCGTCTCCGGACTCTGGGCCATTCCCTCCCCCCAAGGACCTTGCATCCCCAGGAGAAGGAGACTCGGCACCCCCTGTAAGCTCCGCTGAAGCCGGATCCTCACCCTCAGCCTCCTCCTCAGAGGAAGAAATGTTATCAAGGGCTTGGAACCGGTTAGAAAGACCAACTAGAGGGGAGTCGGTTTTAACTTCCTTAGGTACCTTGGTCAGAGCGGGAGAAGATGTTTTATCTCCCTTCTTTTTCTTCTTTTTGGTGCCGAGCTTACGCTTGTTCTCTAGCCACCGCTTATTATCCTCATCCATACTTTCATAATGGGAGGATTCTGAAGAAGAGGCAGTTTCCTCCCTGTGGATCCTCCTGACCTCCTCATCCAACTCATCATCCCTCGGGGCCTCAGCAGCAAGACTGGCATCCAGGACAGGGGCTGCCCCGGTAGTCTGGGGCTCGCCCCGCTCCCTCTCCTGTCTGCGCTTGTCTAGACGCCTCAGCTGGGCAGGCGTCTTTTTATTGCTTTTCTTCCCTGGCCCCTCAGCTCCCCCACCCCTGCTAGTCCCCTCCCCAGCAGAATCGGCCTCACGGCTTACTCCCACCGGGGTCTCGACTGCATTAGCAAAGGAGCGAGGACAACGGCTGAATGGGTGACCTAACTCACCACACAGGTGGCACCTAATCTCCACACAAGAGGCGTCAAGATGGCCGACACCCCCACACAACGCGCATTTCTGCACGGTGCAGTTTGCACTGAAGTGTGTGGGGTCGCCGCACCTGTGACAGAGCTTCGGTTGCCCCTGGTAGAAGACCAGGACACGATCCCTACCCAGGAAGGCAGACGATGGAATGTGGGCAACCGTACCACCTGAACGCTTAAGTTTTACCATAAACGTCCAGGCCCCTGACCAGATACCAAACTCGTCGCGGTTTTTCTTTGGCATCTCCACCACCTCTCCATACCGACCAAGCGAAGTCATGATGTCATAGCAAGAAAGCGACTCATTACGAGTCATCACGGTCACTTTCTTGATCTGGTTTTGGCGAGACACTGCCTGAACGGCAAAGTCTCGCCAGCCGGGCTCATTTTTTGCCAACTCATAATTCGCCCAGAAGAGCTCAAGCCCCTCCGGCCGAACAAAGCTGACATCAAACTCAGGCGTGGAATAGGGATGTATCAAGACGTAGATGTCAATCGCCTTGAAGCCCATCCTCAGCAGGAGCTCCTCAACTTTAGACCTTGGAGGACATGCATCACTGCCCCTCCACCGAAGACGGACCACATTCCTACGCACACTGCCTGGCCCGGCTGTTGGGAGGGACCACACTGTATCTCCCCCTTTTTGCTCTCGGAAGGCCCCGAGGCCATGCCTCTCTATCCAGAACGATAGATCAACCTCTCGACCCTCTACCATTAGTGATCTCTCCCCCTTCTTTAGAGCCTCCAGAAGGCGACGTTGCAACATGCCGTCCCCAAAGCCCGGAGACGAGGAGGATGCCCTATTTGCCCCGGAGGTGACACTGGCATAACTCCGGACAGGTGTTGCCACCCCCGGGGGGGCAACCGGACCAGTGACCACGTCAGCCCCAACAGTATCACCATTACCCACCTCCATCTTACCCTCCACCAAACCAGCAACCACACCACCAGACAATGAATTATCCTCATTCACCTCCACCACCACATTCATTCCTGCTGGACCAGTAACAATGGTGGATGACCTTTTGACCTCCGTATCAGGCACAAGGGGCTCAGTCACCTCCATAGAACTGGAGGCGACCTCACCCGCGGTCTTATGTGTGCCCTCCACATCATCGGTCGGTAATTTCCGCTGTTTGGCATTTGGTATAATGTGCCGCTGATCTCTAGCTGCAGTTAGGCGCCGCTGATCTTTAGCATCAGGATCTTCCGGACCAGCAACGCCAACACAAAATAGCACTTTCGTGGGAGGACCGGAGCGCTCAGCCCCAACTGCCCCCTCACACTGCCGCCGCTTCTCAACTAAGTGATCAGCGGCAACAGCATTCAGAGGAGCCGAGGCTACCGGAGCTGCCCCCGACACCGGGCTGCTCCCCCCTCCCACTGAGGAGCGCACCACAGCATCGTGGCCTGATGGAACGCCCGCCGCCGGGCCGCCCTCACTGTCCAGCCTCTCGGCTGATGCACCTCCTGCTACGTCCCCACTACTACAAGCAGAGACGGAGCTCTGCGCCTCACTACCGCGCTCTGTAATCTCCCCGCGCCTTTGCACCGGATCCACAGCAGAACCCGGGCTGGGCTGAGCAACGGGGCTTATACAGTGAGCTGAGCCTGCCGCCGACTCAGGGGGTACAGGGAGGGGGGCATATACGTATCTTACCGCTTCCTGCAGCTTTGGCTTGGTCTTCTTTGCCTTTTTGTGGCCCCCAGGTGCCTCTTCTGGTAGATCGTCACCAAGATGGAAGCTTTGGAGGCACACTGGGGACTCCAGGAGTTTAATCTCCGCCATTAGCGCCCCTCCCTGGCCGCTGCTGTCACTGTCCTCCCCAAAGCCGGCAGAACTGCGACCGGATGTCACTGTCGCCTGTCCTGCAGGGAGCTCGCTGCACGTGGCCTGCGGGTGACTTTGCAGGCTACCAGGTGGGGCTTCCTGCTGGTCATCATCACTCTCATCATCCACCTGGCTCTCAGGCTGCAGCCCCATCTGCCTTTGCTCTCTGGTATCAGCCATTTCTCTAAAGCAGTCTTCATTTATAAGTTTTTCTTTGAAAGGACCACTCTGCTCCCTGATGGTGGCTTTCCTAAGTTCCAGGCGTTGAATTTCACTGCTCAGTCTTTTTACCTTGGCTTGGAGCTTGGCCTTCCTTGGTTTGGAGGCCCCTGCAGCTTTGGCGCTTGTGCAGCGCAGCTCCTCCCGTAGCCTCCTGATGAGCTTACTGGCATCTTCATACTCACGGAGGTGGATCATGACCCGGGAGGCATAGGTGGACACAGACTCCCGGGGTCCCTGCTGCGCCCACCCCCCCTCAGGGAGGTCGGCCTCACCTCCGTGAGCACTCAGCTTTCCTCCGGAAGGAGCGCCATCTTGCACGCCGCTGTCAGGCTTTTCCTCCATGCTGGAAGCCTTGCGGCTTCTGGGGGTCTCCACAATCCCGGGGGGAGTAGGAGCCACATTGCTGTGACTCCTGGTGCAGCGTCTCACCCCCGAGTCCTCTGATGTGCAGGCCGGTTGCTGGTTTCTTCTGCCCCCCGCCGGCCTGGTTCGGGAAGCAGAAGCCTGGGACTTGGCTCCTTCACTCATCCCAGAAACCAGCTCTCCCTCCGGGAAAGAGAGAGAGCAGGTCCCCAGGTGGAGAGGTGTTGGTTCTCAGAGATCAGGAGCTCACAGCAGGATCTGCAGCCACCACACCCGTAATCAACACACTGACTAGCAGCTGATCAGAGCTGCACCCAGTATGCTGCTGGTGGAGTCACTGTGTACATACATTACATTACTGATCCTGAGTTACATCCTGTATTATACTCCAGAGCTGCACTCACTATTCTGCTGGTGCAGTCAATGTGTACATACATTACATTATTGATCCTGTACTGATCCTGAGTTACGTCCTGTATTATACTCCAGAGCTGCACTCACTATTCTGCTGGTGCAGTCACTGTGTACATACATTACATTACTGATCCTGAGTTACATCTTGTATTATACTCCAGAGCTGCGCTCACTATTCTGCTGGTGCAGTCACTATGTACATACATTACATTACTGATCCTGTACTGATCCTGAGTTACATCCTGTATTATACTCCAGAGCTGCACTCACTATTCTGCTGGTGCAGTCAATGTGTACATACATTACATTATTGATCCTGTACTGATCCTGAGTTACGTCCTGTATTATACTCCAGAGCTGCACTCACTATTCTGCTGGTGCAGTCACTGTGCACATACATTACATTACTGATCCTCTACTCATCCTCAGTTACTTCCTTTATTATACTCCAGAGCTGCACTCACTATTCTGCTGGTGGAGTTACTGTGTACATACATTACATTACTGACCATGAGATACATCCTGCATTATACTCCGGAGCTGCACTCACTATTCTGCTGGTACATTCAATGTGTACATAAATTACATTACTGATCCTGAGTTACATCCTGTATTATAATCCAGAGCTGCACTCACTATTCTGCTGGTGCAGTCACTGTGTAAATATATTACATTACTGATCCTGTACTGATCCTGACTTACATCCTGCATTATACTCCAGAGCTGCACTCACTATTCTGCTGGTGCAGTCACTGTGCACATATATTACATTACTGATTCTCTACTCATCCTCAGTTACATCCTTTATTATACTCCAGAGCTGCACACACTATTCTGCTGGTGTAGTCACTGTGTACATTCATTACATTACTGATCCTCAGTTACATCCTGTATAATACTCCAGGGCTGCACTCACTATTCTGCTGGTGGAGTCACTGTCTACATTCATTACATTACTGATCCTGAGTTACATCCTGTATTATAATTCAGAGCTGCACTCACTATTCTGCTGGTGCAGTCACTGTCTACATTCATTACATTACTGATCCTGACTTACATCCTGCATTATACTCCAGAGCTGCACTCACTATTCTGCTGGTGCAGTCACTGTGCACATATATTACATTACTGATTCTCTAGTCATCCTCAGTTACATCCTTTATTATACTCCAGAGCTGCACTCACTATTCTGCTGGTGGAGTCACTGTGTACATTCATTACATTACTGATCCTGAGTTACATCCTGTATTATAATCCAGAGCTGCACTCACTATTCTGCTGGTGTAGTCACTGTGTACATACATTACATTACTGATCCTGTACTGTTCCTGAGTTACATCCTGTATTATACTCCAGAGCTGAACTCACTATTGTGCTGGTGCAGTCACTGTGTACATACATTACATTACTGATCCTGTATTGATCATGAGTTACATCCTGTATTATACTCCAGAGCTGCACTCACTTTTCTGCTGGTGCTGTCACTGTGTACATATATTACATTACTGATCCTGTACTGATCCTTAGTTACATCCTGTATTATACTCCAGAGCTGCACTCACTATTGTGCTGGTGCAGTCACTGTGTACATACATTACATTACTGATCCTCTACTCATCCTCAGTTAATTCCTTTATTATACTCCAGAGCTGCACTCACTATTCTGCTGGTGGAGTCACTGTGTACATACATTACATTACTGATCCTGAGTTCCATCCTGTATTATAATCCAGAGCTGCACTCACTATTCTGCTAGTGCAGTCACTGTGTACATACATTACATTACTGATCCTGAGTTCCATCCTGTATTATACTCCAGAGCTGCACTCACTATTCTGCTGGTGCAGTCACTGTGCACATACATTACATTACTGATCCGGTTCTGATCCTGAGTTACATCCTGTATTATACTCCAGAGCTGAACTCACTATTCTGCTGGTGCAGTCACTGTGTACATACATTACATTACTGATCCTGTACTGATCCTGAGTTACATCCTGTATTATACTCCAGAGCTGCACTCACTATTCTGCTAGTGCAGTCACTGTGTACATACATTACATTACTGATCCTGAGTTCCATCCTGTATTATACTCCAGAGCTGCACTCACTATTCTGCTGGTGCAGTCACTGTGCACATACATTACATTACTGATCCGGTTCTGATCCTGAGCTACATCCTGTATTATACTCCAGAGATGCACTCACTATTCTGCTGGTGCAGTCACTGTGTGCATACATTACATTACTGATCCTGTACTGATCCTGAGTTACATCCCTTATTATACCCCAGAGCTGCACTCACTATTCTGCTAGTGCAGTCACTGTGTACATACATTACATTACTGATCCTGAGTTCCATCCTGTATTATACTCCAGAGCTGCACTCACTATTCTGCTGGTACAGTCACTGTGTACATACATTACATTACTGATCCTGTACTGATCCTTAGTTACATCCTATATTATACTCCAGAGCTGCAGTCACTATTCTGCTGGTGCAGTCACTGTGTGCATACATTACATTACTGATCCTGAGTTACATCCTGTATTATAATCCTGAGCTGTACTCACTATTCTGCTGGTGCAGTCACTGTGTACATACATTACATTACTCATCCTGAGTTACATCTTGTATTATAATCCAGAGCTGCACTCACTATTCTGCTGGTGCAGTCACTGTGCACATATATTACATTACTGATTCTCTACTCATCCTCAGTTACATCCTTTATTATACTTCAGAGCTGCACACACTATTCTGCTGGTGGAGTCACTGCCTACATTCATTACATTACTGATCCTGAGTTACATCCTGTATTATAATTCAGAGCTGCACTCACTATTCTGCTGGTGCAGTCACTGTCTACATTCATTACATTACTGATCCTGACTTACATCCTGCATTATACTCCAGAGCTGCACTCACTATTCTGCTGGTGCAGTCACTGTGCACATATATTACATTACTGATTCTCTAGTCATCCTCAGTTACATCCTTTATTATACTCCAGAGCTGCACACACTATTCTGCTGGTGGAGTCACTGTGTACATACATTACATTACTGATCCTGAGTTACATCCTGTATTATAATCCAGAGCTGCACACACTATTCTGCTGGTGGAGTCACTGTGTACATTCATTACATTACTGATCCTGAGTTACATCCTGTATTATAATCCAGAGCTGCACACACTATTCTGCTGGTGGAGTCACTGTGTACATTCATTACATTACTGATCCTGAGTTACATCCTGTATTATAATCCAGAGCTGCACACACTATTCTGCTGGTGGAGTCACTGTGTACATTCATTATATTACTGATCCTGAGTTACATCCTGTATTACACTCCAGAGCTGCACTCACTATTCTGCTGGTGCAGTCACTGTGTACATACATTACATTACTGATCCTGAGTTACATCCTGTATTATAATCCAGAGCTGCACTCACTATTCTGCTGGTGTAGTCACTGTGTACATACATTACATTACTGATCCTGTACTGATCCTGAGTTACATCCTGTATTATACTCCAGAGCTGAACTCACTATTGTGCTGGTGCAGTCACTGTGTACATACATTACATTACTGTTCCTGTACTGATCATGAGTTACATCCTGTATTATACTCCAGAGCTGCACTCACTTTTCTGCTGGTGCTGTCACTGTGTACATATATTACATTACTGATCCTGTACTGATCCTTAGTTACATCCTGTATTATACTCCAGAGCTGAACTCACTATTGTGCTGGTGCAGTCACTGTGTACATACATTACATTACTGATCCTCTACTCATCCTCAGTTAATTCCTTTATTATACTCCAGAGCTGCACTCACTATTCTGCTGGTGGAGTCACTGTGTACATACATTACATTACTGATCCTGAGTTCCATCCTGTATTATACTCCAGAGCTGCACTCACTATTCTGCTAGTGCAGTCACTGTGTACATACATTACATTACTGATCCTGAGTTCCATCCTGTATTATACTCCAGAGCTGCACTCACTATTCTGCTGGTGCAGTCACTGTGCACATACATTACATTACTGATCCGGTTCTGATCCTGAGTTACATCCTGTATTATACTCCAGAGCTGAACTCACTATTCTGCTGGTGCAGTCACTGTGTACATACATTACATTACTGATCCTGTACTGATCCTGAGTTACATCCTGTATTATACTCCAGAGCTGCACTCACTATTCTGCTGGTGCAGCCACTGTGTACATATATTACATTACTGATCCTGTACTGATCCTGAGTTACATCCTGTATTATACTCCAGAGCTGCACTCACTATTCTGCTAGTGCAGTCACTGTGTACATACATTACATTACTGATCCTGAGTTCCATCCTGTATTATACTCCAGAACTGCACTCACTATTCTGCTAGTGCAGTCGCTGTGTACATACATTACATTACTGATCCTGAGTTCCATCCTGTATTATACTCCAGAGCTGCACTCACTATTCTGCTGGTGCAGTCACTGTGCACATACATTACATTTCTGATCCGGTTCTGATCCTGAGTTATATCCTGTATTATACTCCAGAGCTGCACTCACTATTCTGCTGGTGCAGTCACTGTGTACATACATTACATTACTGATCCTCTACTGATCCTGAGTTACATCCTGTATTATACTCCAGAGCTGCACTCACTATTCTGCTGGTGCACCACTGTGTACATATATTACATTACTGATCCTGTACTGATCCTGAGTTACATCCCTTATTATACCCCAGAGCTGCACTCACTATTCTGCTAGTGCAGTCACTGTGTACATACATTACATTACTGATCCTGAGTTCCATCCTGTATTATACTCCAGAGCTGCACTCACTATTCTGCTGGTACAATCACTGTGTACATACATTACATTACTGATCCTGTACTGATCCTTAGTTACATCCTATATTATACTCCAGAGCTGCACTCACTATTCTGCTGGTGCAGTCACTGTGTGCATACATTACATTACTGATCCTGAGTTACATCCTGTATTATAATCCTGAGCTGTACTCACTATTCTGCTGGTGCAGTCACTGTGTACATATATTACATTACTAATCTTGTACTTATCCTGACTTGCATCCTGTATTATACTCCAGAGCTGCACTCACTATTCTGCTTGTGCAGTCACTGTGCACATACATTACATTACTGATCCTCTACTGATCCTCAGTTACATCCTGTATTATACTCCAGAGCTGCACTCACTATTCTGCTGGTGGAGTCACTGTGTACATACATTACATTACTGATCCTGCACTGATCCTGAGTTATATACTGTATTATACTCCAGAGCTGCTCTCACTATTCTGCTGGTGCAGTCACTGTGTACATACATTACATTACTGATCCTGAGTTACATCCTGTATTATACTCCAGAGCTGTACTCACTATTCTGCTGGTGCAGTCACTGTGTACATACATTACATTACTCATCCTGAGTTACATCTTGTATTATAATCCAGAGCTGCACTCACTATTCTGCTGGTGCAGTCACTGTGTACATACATTACATTATTGATCCTGTACTGATCCTGAGTTACATCCTGTATTATACTCCAGAGCAGCACTCACTATTCTGCTGGTTCAGTCACTGTGTACATACATTACATTACTGATCCTGAGTTACATCTTGTATTATAATCCAGAGCTGCACTCTCTATTCTGCTGGTGCAGTCACTGTGCACATACATTACATTACTGATCCTGTACTGATCCTGACTTACATACTGTATTATACTGCAGAGCTGCACTCACTATTCTGCTGGTGCAGTCACTGTGCACATACATTACATTACTGATCCTCTACTCATCCTCAGTTACTTCTTTATTATACTCCAGAGCTGCACTCACTATTCTGCTCGTGGGGTCACTGTGTACATACATAATATTACTGATCCTGAGTTACATCCTCTATTATAATCCAGAGCTGCACACACTATTCTGCTGGTGCAGTCACTGTGTACATACATTACATTACTGATCCTGAGATACATCCTGTATTATACTCCAGAGCTGCACTCACTATTCTGCTGGTGCAGTCACTGTGTACATACATTACTGATCCTGAGTTCCATCCTGTATTATACTCGAGAGCTGAACTCACTATTCTGCTCGTGCAGTCACTGTGTACATACATTACATTACTGATCCTGAGTTCCATCCTGTATTATACTCCAGAGCTGTACTCACTATTCTGCTGGTGCAGTCACTGTGTACATACATTACATTACTGATCCTGTACTGATCCTGAGTTACATCCTATATTATACTCCAGAACTGCACTCACTATTCTGCTGGTGCAGTCACTGTGTACATACATTACATTACTGATCCTGAGTTACATCCTGTTTTATAATCCAGAGCTGCACTCACAATTCTGCTTGTGCAGTCACTGTGTACATATATTACATTACTGATCCTGTACTGATCCTGACTTACATCCTGTATTATACTCCAGAGCTGCACTCACTATTCTGCTGGTGCAGTCACTGTGCACATACATTACATTACTGACCCTCTACTGATCCTCAGATACATCCTGTATTATACTTCAGAGCTGCACTCACTATTCTGCTGGTGGAGTCACTGTGTACATACATTACATTACTGATGCTGCACTGATCCTGAGTTCCATCCTGTATTATACTCCAGAGCTGCACTCACTATTCTGCTGGTGCAGTCACTGTGTACATAAATTACATTACTGATCCTGTACTGATCCTGAGTTCCATCCTGTATTATACTCCAGAGCTGCACTCACTATTCTGCTAGTGCAGTCACTGTGTACATACATTACATTACTGATCCTGTACTGATCCTGAGTTCCATCCTGTATTATACTGCAGACCTGCACTCACTATTCTGCTGGTGCAGTCACTGTGTACATACATTACATTACTGATCCGGTTCTGATCCTGAGTTACATCCTGTATTATATTCCAGAGCTGCACTCACTATTCTGCTGGTGCAGTCACTGTGTACATACATTACATTACTGATCCTGTACTGATCCTGAGTTACATCATGTATTATACTCCAGAGCTGCACTCACTATTCTGCTGGTGCAGCCACTGTGTACATATATTACATTACTGATCCTGTACTGATCCTGAGTTACATCCCTTATTATACCCCAGAGCTGCACTCACTATTCTGCTAGTGCTGTCACTGTGCACATACATTACACTACTGATCCTGAGTTCCATCCTGTATTATACTCCAGAGCTGCACTCACTATTCTGCTGCTGCAGTCACTGTGTACATACATTACATTACTCATCCTGAGTTACATCTTGTATTATAATCCAGAGCTGCACTCACTATTCTGCTGGTGCAGTCACTGTGTACATACATTACATTACTGATCCTGAGTTACATCTTGTATTATAATCCAGAGCTGCACTCTCTATTCTGCTGGTGCAGTCACTGTGCACATACATTACATTACTGATCCGGTTCTGATCCTGAGTTACATCCTGTATTATATTCCAGAGCTGCACTCACTATTCTGCTGGTGCAGTCACTGTGTACATACATTACATTACTGATCCTGAGTTCCATCCTGTATTATACTCCAGAGCTGCACTCACTATTCTGCTGGTACAATCACTGTGTACATACATTACATTACTGATCCTGTACTGATCCTTAGTTACATCCTATATTATACTCCAGAGCTGCACTCACTATTCTGCTGGTGCAGTCACTGTGTGCATACATTACATTACTGATCCTGAGTTACATCCTGTATTATAATCCTGAGCTGTACTCACTATTCTGCTGGTGCAGTCACTGTGTACATATATTACATTACTAATCTTGTACTTATCCTGACTTGCATCCTGTATTATACTCCAGAGCTGCACTCACTATTCTGCTTGTGCAGTCACTGTGCACATACATTACATTACTGATCCTCTACTGATCCTCAGTTACATCCTGTATTATACTCCAGAGCTGCACTCACTATTCTGCTGGTGGAGTCACTGTGTACATACATTACATTACTGATCCTGCACTGATCCTGAGTTATATACTGTATTATACTCCAGAGCTGCTCTCACTATTCTGCTGGTGCAGTCACTGTGTACATACATTACATTACTGATCCTGAGTTACATCCTGTATTATACTCCAGAGCTGTACTCACTATTCTGCTGGTGCAGTCACTGTGTACATACATTACATTACTCATCCTGAGTTACATCTTGTATTATAATCCAGAGCTGCACTCACTATTCTGCTGGTGCAGTCACTGTGTACATACATTACATTATTGATCCTGTACTGATCCTGAGTTACATCCTGTATTATACTCCAGAGCAGCACTCACTATTCTGCTGGTTCAGTCACTGTGTACATACATTACATTACTGATCCTGAGTTACATCTTGTATTATAATCCAGAGCTGCACTCTCTATTCTGCTGGTGCAGTCACTGTGCACATACATTACATTACTGATCCTGTACTGATCCTGACTTACATACTGTATTATACTGCAGAGCTGCACTCACTATTCTGCTGGTGCAGTCACTGTGCACATACATTACATTACTGATCCTCTACTCATCCTCAGTTACTTCTTTATTATACTCCAGAGCTGCACTCACTATTCTGCTCGTGGGGTCACTGTGTACATACATAATATTACTGATCCTGAGTTACATCCTCTATTATAATCCAGAGCTGCACACACTATTCTGCTGGTGCAGTCACTGTGTACATACATTACATTACTGATCCTGAGATACATCCTGTATTATACTCCAGAGCTGCACTCACTATTCTGCTGGTGCAGTCACTGTGTACATACATTACTGATCCTGAGTTCCATCCTGTATTATACTCGAGAGCTGAACTCACTATTCTGCTGGTGCAGTCACTGTGTACATACATTACATTACTGATCCTGAGTTCCATCCTGTATTATACTCCAGAGCTGTACTCACTATTCTGCTGGTGCAGTCACTGTGTACATACATTACATTACTGATCCTGTACTGATCCTGAGTTACATCCTATATTATACTCCAGAACTGCACTCACTATTCTGCTGGTGCAGTCACTGTGTACATACATTACATTACTGATCCTGAGTTACATCCTGTTTTATAATCCAGAGCTGCACTCACAATTCTGCTTGTGCAGTCACTGTGTACATATATTACATTACTGATCCTGTACTGATCCTGACTTACATCCTGTATTATACTCCAGAGCTGCACTCACTATTCTGCTGGTGCAGTCACTGTGCACATACATTACATTACTGACCCTCTACTGATCCTCAGATACATCCTGTATTATACTTCAGAGCTGCACTCACTATTCTGCTGGTGGAGTCACTGTGTACATACATTACATTACTGATCCTGCACTGATCCTGAGTTCCATCCTGTATTATACTCCAGAGCTGCACTCACTATTCTGCTGGTGCAGTCACTGTGTACATAAATTACATTACTGATCCTGTACTGATCCTGAGTTCCATCCTGTATTATACTCCAGAGCTGCACTCACTATTCTGCTAGTGCAGTCACTGTGTACATACATTACATTACTGATCCTGTACTGATCCTGAGTTCCATCCTGTATTATACTCCAGAGCTGCACTCACTATTCTGCTGGTGCAGTCACTGTGTACATACATTACATTACTGATCCGGTTCTGATCCTGAGTTACATCCTGTATTATATTCCAGAGCTGCACTCACTATTCTGCTGGTGCAGTCACTGTGTACATACATTACATTACTGATCCTGTACTGATCCTGAGTTACATCATGTATTATACTCCAGAGCTGCACTCACTATTCTGCTGGTGCAGCCACTGTGTACATATATTACATTACTGATCCTGTACTGATCCTGAGTTACATCCCTTATTATACCCCAGAGCTGCACTCACTATTCTGCTAGTGCTGTCACTGTGCACATACATTACACTACTGATCCTGAGTTCCATCCTGTATTATACTCCAGAGCTGCACTCACTATTCTGCTGCTGCAGTCACTGTGTACATACATTACATTACTCATCCTGAGTTACATCTTGTATTATAATCCAGAGCTGCACTCACTATTCTGCTGGTGCAGTCACTGTGTACATACATTACATTACTGATCCTGAGTTACATCTTGTATTATAATCCAGAGCTGCGCTCTCTATTCTGCTGGTGCAGTCACTGTGCACATACATTACATTACTGATCCGGTTCTGATCCTGAGTTACATCCTGTATTATATTCCAGAGCTGCACTCACTATTCTGCTGGTGCAGTCACTGTGTACATACATTACATTACTGATCCTGTACTGATCCTGAGTTACATCATGTATTATACTCCAGAGCTGCACTCACTATTCTGCTGGTGCAGCCACTGTGTACATATATTACATTACTGATCCTGTACTGATCCTGAGTTACATCCTGTATTATACTCCAGAGCTGCACTCACTATTCTGCTAGTGCAGTCACTGTGTACATACATTACATTACTGATCCTGAGTTCCATCCTGTATTATACTCCAGAGCTGCACTCACTATTCTGCTAGTGCAGTCACTGTGTACATACATTACATTACTGATCCTGAGTTCCATCCTGTATTATACTCCAGAGCTGCACTCACTATTCTGCTAGTGCAGTCACTGTGTACATACATTACATTACTGATCCTGAGTTCCATCCTGTATTATACTCCAGAGCTGCACTCACTATTCTGCTGGTGCAGTCACTGTGCACATACATTACATTACTGATCCGGTTCTGATCCTGAGTTACATCCTGTATTATATTCCAGAGCTGCACTCACTATTCTGCTGGTGCAGTCACTGTGTACATATATTACATTACTGATCCTGTACTGATCCTGAGTTACATCATGTATTATACTCCAGAGCTGCACTCACTATTCTGCTGGTGCAGCCACTGTGTACATATATTACATTACTGATCCTGTACTGATCCTGAGTTACATCCCTTATTATACCCCAGAGCTGCACTCACTATTCTGCTAGTGCTGTCACTGTGCACATACATTACAGTACTGATCCTGAGTTCCATCCTGTATTATACTCCAGAGCTGCACTCACTATTCTGCTGCTGCAGTCACTGTGTACATACATTACATTACTCATCCTGAGTTACATCTTGTATTATAATCCAGAGCTGCACTCACTATTCTGCTGGTGCAGTCACTGTGTACATACATTACATTACTGATCCTGAGTTACATCTTGTATTATAATCCAGAGCTGCACTCTCTATTCTGCTGGTGCAGTCACTGTGCACATACATTACATTACTGATCCTGTACTGATCCTGACTTACATACTGTATTATACTCCAGAGCTGCACTCACTATTCTGCTGGTGGAGTCACTGTGTACATACATTACATTACTGATCCTGAGATACATCCTGTATTATACTCCAGAGCTGCACTCACTATTCTGCTGGTGCAGTCACTGTGTACATACATTACTGATCCTGAGTTACATCCTGTATTATACTCGAGAGCTGAACTCACTATTCTGCTGGTGCAGTCACTGTGTACATACATTACATTACTGATCCTGAGTTCCATCCTGTATTATACTCCAGAGCTGTACTCACTATTCTGCTGGTGCAGTCACTGTGTACATACAATTACATTACTGATCCTGTACTGATCCTGAGTTACATCCTGTATTATACTCCAGAGCTGCACTCACTATTCTGCTTGTGCAGTCACTGTGTACATATATTACATTACTGATTCTGTACTGATCCTGACTTACATCCTGTATTATACTCCAGAGCTGCACTCACTATTCTGCTGGTGCAGTCACTGTGCACATACATTACATTACTGACCCTCTACTGATCCTCAGATACATCCTGTATTATACTTCAGAGCTGCACTCACTATTCTGCTGGTGGAGTCACTGTGTACATACATTACATTACTGATCCTGCACTGATCCTGAGTTATATCCTGTATTATACTCCAGAGCTGCACTCACTATTCTGCTGGTGCAGTCACTGTGCACATGCATTACATTACTGATCCGTTTCTGATCCTGAGTTACATCCTGTATTATACTCCAGAGCTGCACTCACTATTCTGCTGGTGCAGTCACTGTGTACATACATTACATTACTGATTCTGTACTGATCCTGAGTTACATCCTGTATTATACTCCAGAGCTGCACTCACTGTTCTGCTGGTGCAGCCACTGTGAACATATATTACATTATTGATCCTGTACTGATCCTGAGTTACATCCTGTATTATACTCCAGAGCTGCACTCACTATTCTGCTAGTGCAGTCACTGTGCACATACATTACATTACTGATCCTGAGTTCCATCCTGTATTATACTCCAGAGCTGCACTCACTATTCTGCTAGTGCAGTCACTGTGAACATACATTACATTACTGATCCTGAGTTCCATCCTGTATTATACTCCAGAGCTGCACTCACTATTCTGCTGGTGCAGTCACTGTGCACATACATTACATTACTGATCCGGTTCTGATCCTGAGTTACATCCTGTATTATACTCCAGAGCTGCACTCACTATTCTGCTGGTGCAGTCACTGTGTACATACATTACATTACTGATCCTGTACTGATCCTGAGTTACATCATGTATTATACTCCAGAGCTGCACTCACTATTCTGTTGGTGCGGCCACTGTGTACATATATTACATTACTGATCCTGTACTGATCCTGAGTTACATCCCTTATTATACCCCAGAGCTGCACTCACTATTCTGCTAGTGCAGTCACTGTGTACATACATTATACTACTGATCCTGAGTTCAATCCTGTATTATACTCCAGAGCTGCACTCACTATTCTGCTGGTGCAGTCACTGTGTACATACATTACATTACTGATCCTGAGTTACATCCTCTATTATACTCCAGAGCTGCACTCACTATTCTGCTGGTGCAGTCACTGTGTACAAACATTACATTTCTGATCCTGAGTTACATCCTGTATTATAATCATGAGCTGTACTCACTATTCTGCTGGTGCAGTCACTGTGTACATATATTACATTACTGATCTTGTACTGATCCTGACTTGCATCCTGTATTATACTCCAGAGCTGCACTCACTATTCTGCTTGTTCAGTCACTGTGCACATACATTACATTACTGATCCTCAGTTATATCCTGTATTATACTCCAGAGCTGCACTCACTATTCTGCTAGTGCATTCTCTGTGTACATACATTACATTACTGATCCTGAGTTATATACTGTATTATACTCCAGAGCTGCTCTCACTATTCTGCTGGTGCAGTCACTGTGCACATACATTACATTACTGATCCTGTACTGATCCTGAGTTACATCCTGTATTATACTCCAGAGCTGCACTCACTATTCTGCTGGTGCAGTCACTGTGTACATACATTACATTACTAATCCTGTGCTGATCCTGAGTTACATCCTGTATTATACTCCAGAGCTGCACTCACTATTCTGCTGGTGCAGTCACTGTGTACATACATTATATTACTGATCCTGTACTGATCCTGAGTTGCATCCTGTATTATACTCCAGAGCTGCACTCACTATTCTGCTGGTGCAGTCACTGTGTACATACATTACGTTACTGATTCTGTACTGATCCTGAGTTACATCCTGTATTATACTCCAGAGCTGCACTCACTATTCTGCTGGTTCAGTCACTGTGTACATGCATTACATTACTGATCCTGAGTTACATCTTGTATTATAATCCAGAGCTGCACTCTCTATTCTGCTGGTGCAGTCACTGTGCACATACATTACATTACTGATCCTGTACTGATCCTGACTTACATACTGTATTATACTCCAGAGCTGCACTCACTATTCTGCTGTTGCAGTCACTGTGCACATACATTACATTACTGATCCTCTACTCATCTTCAGTTACTTCCTTTATTATACTCCAGAGCTGCACTCACTATTCTGCTCGTGGGGTCACTGTGTACATACATAATATTACTGATCCTGAGTTACATCCTCTATTATAATCCAGAGCTGCACACAATATTCTGCTGGTGCAGTCACTGTGTACATACATTACATTACTGATCCTGAGATACATCCTGTATTATACTCCAGAGCTGTACTCACTATTCTGCTGGTGCAGACACTGTGTACATACATTACATTGCTGATCCTGTACTGATCCTGAGTTACATCCTATATCATACTCCAGAGCTGCACTCACTATTCTGCTGGTGCAGTCAATGTGTACATACATTACATTACTGATCCTGAGTTACATCCTGTTTTATAATCCAGAGCTGCACTCACTATTCTGCTTGTGCAGTCACTGTGTACATATATTACATTACTGATCCTGTACTGATCCTGACTTACATCCTGTATTATACTCCAGAGTTGCACTCACTATTCTGCTGGTGGAGTCACTGTGTACATACATTACATTACTGATCCTGCACTGATCCTGAGTTATATCCTGTATTATACTCCAGAGCTGCACTCACTATTCTGCTGGTGCAGTCACTGTGCACATACATTACATTACTGATCCGGTTCTGTTCCTGAGTTCCATCCTGTATTATACTCCAGAGCTGCACTCACTATTCTGCTGGTGCAGCCACTGTGTACATATATTACATTACTGATCCTGTACTGATCCTGAGTTACATCCTGTATTATACTCCAGAGCTGCACTCACTATTCTGCTAGTGCAGTCACTGTGTACATACATTACATTACTGATCCTGAGTTCCATCCTGTATTATACTCCAGAGCTGCACTCACTATTCTGCTAGTGCAGTCACTGTGTACATACATTACATTACTGATCCTGAGTTCCATCCTGTATTATACTGCAGACCTGCACTCACTATTCTGCTGGTGCAGTCACTGTGTACATACATTACATTACTGATCCGGTTCTGATCCTGAGTTACATCCTGTATTATATTCTAGAGCTGCACTCACTATTCTGCTGGTGCAGTCACTGTGTACATACATTACATTACTGATCCTGTACTGATCCTGAGTTACATCATGTATTATACTCCAGAGCTGCACTCACTATTTTGCTGGTGCAGCCACTGTGTACATATATTACATTACTAATCCTGTACTGATCCTGAGTTACATCCCTTATTATACCCCAGAGCTGCACTCACTATTCTGCTAGTGCTGTCACTGTGCACATACATTACACTACTGATCCTGAGTTCCATCCTGTATTATACTCCAGAGCTGCACTCACTATTCTGCTGCTGCAGTCACTGTGTAAATACATTACATTACTCATCCTGAGTTACATCTTGTATTATAATCCAGAGCTGCACTCACTATTCTGCTGGTGCAGTCACTGTGTACATACATTACATTACTGATCCTGAGTTACATCTTGTATTATAATCCAGAGCTGCACTCTCTATTCTGCTGGTGCAGTCACTGTGCACATACATTACATTACTGATCCGGTTCTGATCCTGAGTTACATCCTGTATTATATTCCAGAGCTGCACTCACTATTCTGCTGGTGCAGTCACTGTGTACATACATTACATTACTGATCCTGTACTGATCCTGAGTTACATCATGTATTATACTCCAGAGCTGCACTCACTATTCTGCTGGTGCAGCCACTGTGTACATATATTACATTACTGATCCTGTACTGATCCTGAGTTACATCCTGTATTATACTCCAGAGCTGCACTCACTATTCTGCTAGTGCAGTGACTGTGTACATACATTACATTACTGATCCTGAGTTCCATCCTGTATTATACTCCAGAGCTGCACTCACTATTCTGCTAGTGCAGTCACTGTGTACATACATTACATTACTGATCCTGAGTTCCATCCTGTATTATACTCCAGACCTGCACTCACTATTCTGCTGGTGCAGTCACTGTGCACATACATTACATTACTGATCCGGTTCTGATCCTGAGTTACATCCTGTATTATATTCCAGAGCTGCACTCACTATTCTGCTGGTGCAGTCACTGTGTACATACATTACATTACTGATCCTGTACTGATCCTGAGTTACATCATGTATTATACTCCAGAGCTGCACTCACTATTCTGCTGGTGCAGCCACTGTGTACATATATTACATTACTGATCCTGTACTGATCCTGAGTTACATCCCTTATTATACCCCAGAGCTGCACTCACTATTCTGCTAGTGCTGTCACTGTGCACATACATTACACTACTGATCCTGAGTTCCATCCTGTATTATACTCCAGAGCTGCACTCACTATTCTGCTGCTGCAGTCACTGTGTACATACATTACATTACTCATCCTGAGTTACATCTTGTATTATAATCCAGAGCTGCACTCACTATTCTGCTGGTGCAGTCACTGTGTACATACATTACATTACTGATCCTGAGTTACATCTTGTATTATAATCCAGAGCTGCACTCTCTATTCTGCTGGTGCAGTCACTGTGCACATATATTACATTACTGATCCTGTACTGATCCTGACTTACATACTGTATTATACTCCAGAGCTGCACTCACTATTCTGCTGGTGGAGTTACTGTGTACATACATTACATTACTGATCCTGAGATACATCCTGTATTATACTCCAGAGCTGCACTCACTATTCTGCTGGTGCAGTCACTGTGTACATACATTACTGATCCTGAGTTACATCCTGTATTATACTCGAGAGCTGAACTCACTATTCTGCTGGTGCAGTCACTGTGTACATACATTACATTACTGATCCTGAGTTCCATCCTGTATTATACTCCAGAGCTGTACTCACTATTCTGCTGGTGCAGTCACTGTGTACATACAATTACATTACTGATCCTGTACTGATCCTGAGTTACATCCTGTATTTTACTCCAGAGCTGCACTCACTATTCTGCTTGTGCAGTCACTGTGTACATATATTACATTACTGATCCTGTACTGATCCTGACTTACATCCTGTATTATACTCCAGAGCTGCACTCACTATTCTGCTGGTGCAGTCACTGTGCACATACATTACATTACTGACCCTCTACTGATCCTCAGATACATCCTGTATTATTCTTCAGAGCTGCACTCACTATTCTGCTGGTGGAGTCACTGTGTACATACATTACATTACTGATCCTGCACTGATCCTGAGTTATATCCTGTATTATACTCCAGAGCTGCACTCACTATTCTGCTGGTGCAGTCACTGTGTACATACATTACATTACTGATCCGTTTCTGATCCTGAGTTACATCCTGTATTATACTCCAGAGCTGCACTCACTATTCTGCTGGTGCAGTCACTGTGTACATACATTACATTACTGATCCTGTACTGATCCTGAGTTACATCCTGTATTATACTCCAGAGCTGCACTCACTATTTTGCTGGTGCAGCCACTGTGTACATATATTACATTACTAATCCTGTACTGATCCTGAGTTACATCCTGTATTATACTCCAGAGCTGCACTCACTATTCTGCTAGTGCAGTCACTGTGCACATACATTACATTACTGATCCTGAGTTCCATCCTGTATTATACTCCAGAGCTGCACTCACTATTCTGCTAGTGCAGTCACTGTGAACATACATTACATTACTGATCCTGAGTTCCATCCTGTATTATACTCCAGAGCTGCACTCACTATTCTGCTGGTGCAGTCACTGAGCACATACATTACATTACTGATCCGGTTCTGATCCTGAGTTACATCCTGTATTATACTCCAGAGCTGCACTCACTATTCTGCTGGTGCAGTCACTGTGTACATACATTACATTACTGATCCTGTACTGATCCTGAGTTACATCCCTTATTATACCCCAGAGCTGCACTCACTATTCTGCTAGTGCAGTCACTGTGTACATACATTATACTACTGATCCTGAGTTCAATCCTGTATTATACTCCAGAGCTGCACTCACTATTCTGCTGGTGCAGTCACTGTGTACATACATTACATTTCTGATCCTGAGTTACATCCTGTATTATAATCATGAGCTGTACTCACTATTCTGCTGGTGCAGTCACTGTGTACATATATTACATTACTGATCTTGTACTGATCCTGACTTGCATCCTGTATTATACTCCAGAGCTGCACTCACTATTCTGCTTGTTCAGTCACTGTGCACATACATTACATTACTGATCCTCAGTTATATCCTGTATTATACTCCAGAGCTGCACTCACTATTCTGCTAGTGCATTCTCTGTGTACATACATTACATTACTGATCCTGAGTTATATACTGTATTATACTCCAGAGCTGCTCTCACTATTCTGCTGGTGCAGTCACTGTGCACATACATTACATTACTGAACCTGTACTGATCCTGTGTTACATCCTGTATTATACTCCAGAGCTGCACTCACTATTCTGCTGGTGCAGTCACTGTGTACATACATTACATTACTAATCCTGTGCTGATCCTGAGTTACATCCTGTATTATACTCCAGAGCTGCACTCACTATTCTGCTGGTGCAGTCACTGTGTACATACATTATATTACTGATCCTGTACTGATCCTGAGTTGCATCCTGTATTATACTCCAGAGCTGCACTCACTATTCTGCTGGTGCAGTCACTGTGTACATACATTACGTTACTGATTCTGTACTGATCCTGAGTTACATCCTGTATTATACTCCAGAGCTGCACTCACTATTCTGCTGGTGCAGTCCCTGTGTACATTTATTACATTATTGATCCTGTACTGATCCTGAGTTACATCCTGTATTATACTCCAGAGCAGCACTCACTATTCTGCTGGTTCAGTCACTGTGTACATACATTACATTACTGATCCTGAGTTACATCTTGTATTATAATCCAGAGCTGCACTCTCTATTCTGCTGGTGCAGTCACTGTGCACATACATTACATTACTGATCCTGTACTGATCCTGACTTACATACTGTATTATACTCCAGAGCTGCACTCACTATTCTGCTGGTGCAGTCACTGTGCACATACATTACATTACTGATCCTCTACTCATCCTCAGTTACTTCCTTTATTATACTCCAGAGCTGCACTCACTATTCTGCTGGTGCAGACACTGTGTACATACATTACATTGCTGATCCTGTACTGATCCTGAGTTACATCCTGTATTATACTCCAGAGCTGTACTCACTATTCTGCTGGTGCAGACACTGTGTACATACATTACATTGCTGATCCTGTACTGATCCTGAGTTACATCCTATATTATACTCCAGAGCTGCACTCACTATTCTGCTGGTGCAGTCAATGTGTACATACATTACATTACTGATCCTGAGTTACATCCTGTTTTATAATCCAGAGCTGCACTCACTATTCTGCTTGTGCAGTCACTGTGTACATATATTACATTACTGATCCTGTACTGATCCTGACTTACATCCTGTATTATACTCCAGAGTTGCACTCACTATTCTGCTGGTGCAGTCACTGTGTACATACATTACATTACTGATCCTGCACTGATCCTGAGTTATATCCTGTATTATACTCCAGAGCTGCACTCACTATTCTGCTGGTGCAGTCACTGTGCACATACATTACATTACTGATCCGGTTCTGATCCTGAGTTACATCCTGTATTATACTCCAGAGCTGCACTCACTATTCTGCTGGTGCAGTCACTGTGTACATACATTACATTACTGATCCTGTACTGATCCTGAGTTACATCCTGTATTATATTCCAGAGCTGCAATCACTATTCTGCTGGTGCAGCCACTGTGTACATATATTACATTACTGATCCTGTACTTATCCTGAGTTACATCCTGTATTATACTCCAGAGCTGCACTCACTATTCTGCTAGTGCAGTCACTGTGTACATACATTACATTACTGATCCTGAGTTCCATCCTGTATTATACTCCAGAGCTGCACTCACTATTCTGCTAGTGCAGTCACTGTGTACATACATTACATTACTGATCCTGAGTTCCATCCTGTATTATACTCCAGAGCTGCACTCACTATTCTGCTGGTGCAGTCACTGTGCACATACATTACATTACTGATCCGGTTCTGATCCTGAGTTACATCCTGTATTATACTCCAGAGCTGCACTCACTATTCTGCTGGTGCAGTCACTGTGTACATACATTACATTACTGATCCTGTACTGATCCTGAGTTACATCCTGTATTATACTCCAGAGCTGCACTCACTATTCTGCTAGTGCAGTCGCTGTGTACATACATTACATTACTGATCCTGAGTTCCATCCTGTATTATACTCCAGAGCTGCACTCACTATTCTGCTAGTGCAGTCGCTGTGTACATACATTACATTACTGATCCTGAGTTCCATCCTGTATTATACTCCAGAGCTGCACTCACTATTCTGCTGGTGCAGTCACTGTGCACATACATTACATTACTGATCCGGTTCTGATCCTGAGTTACATCCTGTATTATACTCCAGAGATGCACTCACTATTCTGCTTGTGCAGTCTCTGTGTACATACATTACATTACTGATCCTCTACTGATCCTGAGTTACATCCTGTATTATACTCCAGAGCTGCACTCACTATTCTGCTGGTGCACCACTGTGTACATATATTACATTACTGATCCTGTACTGATCCTGAGTTACATCCCTTATTATACCCCAGAGCTGCACTCACTAATCTGCTAGTGCAGTCACTGTGTACATACATTACATTACTGATCCTGAGTTCCATCCTGTATTATACTCCAGAGCTGCACTCACTATTCTGCTGGTGCAGTCACTGTGTACATACATTACATTACTGATCCTGTACTGATCCTGAGTTACATCCTATATTATACTCCAGAGCTGCACTCACTATTCTGCTGGTGCAGTCAATGTGTACATATATTACATTACTAATCTTGTACTTATCCTGACTTGCATCCTGTATTATACTCCAGAGCTGCACTCACTATTCTGCTTGTGCAGTCACTGTGCACATACATTACATTACTGATCCTCTACTGATCCTCAGTTACATCCTGTATTATACTCCAGAGCTGCACTCACTATTCTGCTGGTGGAGTCACTGTGTACATACATTACATTACTGATCCTGCACTGATCCTGAGTTATATACTGTATTATACTCCAGAGCTGCTCTTACTATTCTGCTGGTGCAGTCACTGTGTACATACATTACATTACTGATCCTGAGTTACATCCTGTATTATACTCCAGAGCTGTACTCACTATTCTGCTGGTGCAGTCACTGTGTACATACATTACATTACTCATCCTGAGTTACATCTTGTATTATAATCCAGAGCTGCACTCACTATTCTGCTGGTGCAGTCACTGTGCACATACATTACATTATTGATCCTGTACTGATCCTGAGTTACATCCTGTATTATACTCCAGAGCAGCACTCACTATTCTGCTGGTTCAGTCACTGTGTACATACATTACATTACTGATCCTGAGTTACATCTTGTATTATAATCCAGAGCTGCACTCTCTATTCTGCTGGTGCAGTCACTGTGCACATACATTACATTACTGATCCTGTACTGATCCTGACTTACATACTGTATTATACTCCAGAGCTGCACTCACTATTCTGCTGGTGCAGTCACTGTGCACATACATTACATTACTGATCCTCTACTCATCCTCAGTTACTTCCTTTATTATACTCCAGAGCTGCACTCACTATTCTGCTGGTGGATTCACTGTGTACATACATTACATTACTGATCCTGCACTGATCCTGAGTTATATCCTGTATTATACTCCAGAGCTGCACTCACTATTCTGCTGGTGCAGTCACCGTGCACATACATTACATTACTGATCCGGTTCTGTTCCTGAGTTCCATCCTGTATTATACTCCAGAGCTGCACTCACTATTCTGCTGGTGCAGCCACTGTGTACATATATTACATTACTGATCCTGTACTGATCCTGAGTTACATCCTGTATTATACTCCAGAGCTGCACTCACTGTTCTGCTAGTGCAGTCACTGTGTACATACATTACATTACTGATCCTGAGTTCCATCCTGTATTATACCCCAGAGCTGCACGCACTATTCTGCTAGTGCAGTCACTGTGTACATACATTACATTACTGATCCTGAGTTCCATCCTGTATTATACTCCAGAGCTGCACTCACTATTCTGCTGCTGCAGTCACTGTGTACATACATTACATTACTCATCCTGAGTTACATCTTGTATTATAATCCAGATCTGCACTCACTATTCTGCTGGTGCAGTCACTGTGTACATACATTACATTACTGATCCTGAGTTACATCTTGTATTATAATCCAGAGCTGCACTCTCTATTCTGCTGGTGCAGTCACTGTGCACATACATTACATTACTGATCCTGTACTGATCCTGACTTACATACTGTATTATACTCCAGAGCTGCACTCACTATTCTGCTGGTGCATTCACTGTGCACATACATTACATTACTGATCCTCTACTCATCCTCAGTTACTTCCTTTATTATACTCCAGAGCTGCGCTCACTATTCTGCTCGTGGGGTCACTGTGTACATACATAATATTACTGATCCTGAGTTACATCCTGTATTATACTCCAGAGCTGCACTCACTATTCTGCTGGTGCAGTCACTGTGTACATACATTACTGATCCTGAGTTACATCCTGTATTATACTCGAGAGCTGAACTCACTATTCTGCTTGTGCAGTCACTGTGTACATACATTACATTACTGATCCTGAGTTCCATCCTGTATTATACTCCAGAGCTGTACTCACTATTCTGCTGGTGCAGTCACTGTGTACATACAATTACATTACTGATCCTGTACTGATCCTGAGTTACATCCTGTATTATACTCCAGAGCTGCACTCACTATTCTGCTTGTGCAGTCACTGTGTACATATATTACATTACTGATCGTGTACTGATCCTGACTTACATCCTGTATTATACTCCAGAGCTGCACTCACTATTCTGCTGGTGCAGTCACTGTGCACATACATTACATTACTGACCCTCTACTGATCCTCAGATACATCCTGTATTATACTTCAGAGCTGCACTCACTATTCTGCTGGTGGAGTCACTGTGTACATACATTACATTACTGATCCTGCACTGATCCTGAGTTATATCCTGTATTATACTCCAGAGCTGCACTCACTATTCTGCTGGTGCAGTCACTGTGTGCATACATTACATTACTGATCCTGAGTTACATCCTGTATTATAATCCTGAGCTGTACTCACTGTTCTGCTGGTGCAGTCACTGTGTACATATATTACATTACTAATCTTGTACTTATCCTGACTTGCATCCTGTATTATACTCCAGAGCTGCACTCACTATTCTGCTTGTGCAGTCACTGTGCACATACATTACATTACTGATCCTCTACTGATCCTCAGTTACATCCTGTATTATACTCCAGAGCTGCACTCACTATTCTGCTGGTGGAGTCACTGTGTACATACATTACATTACTGATCCTGCACTGATCCTGAGTTATATACTGTATTATACTCCAGAGCTGCTCTCACTATTCTGCTGGTGCAGTCACTGTGTACATACATTACATTACTGATCCTGAGTTACATCCTGTATTATACTCCAGAGCTGTACTCACTATTCTGCTGGTGCAGTCACTGTGTACATACATTACATTACTCATCCTGAGTTACATCTTGTATTATAATCCAGAGCTGCACTCACTATTCTGCTGGTGCAGTCACTGTGCACATACATTACATTATTGATCCTGTACTGATCCTGAGTTACATCCTGTATTATACTCCAGAGCAGCACTCACTATTCTGTTGGTTCAGTCACTGTGTACATACATTACATTACTGATCCTGAGTTACATCTTGTATTATAATCCAGAGCTGCACTCTCTATTCTGCTGGTGCAGTCACTGTGCACATACATTACATTACTGATCCTGTACTGATCCTGACTTACATACTGTATTATACTCCAGAGCTGCACTCACTATTCTGCTGGTGCAGTCACTGTGCACATACATTACATTACTGATCCTCTACTCATCCTCAGTTACTTCCTTTATTATACTCCAGAGCTGCACTCACTATTCTGCTGGTGGATTCACTGTGTACATACATTACATTACTGATCCTGCACTGATCCTGAGTTATATCCTGTATTATACTCCAGAGCTGCACTCACTATTCTGCTGGTGCAGTCACTGTGCACATACATTACATTACTGATCCGGTTCTGTTCCTGAGTTCCATCCTGTATTATACTCCAGAGCTGCACTCACTATTCTGCTGGTGCAGCCACTGTGTACATATATTACATTACTGATCCTGTACTGATCCTGAGTTACATCCTGTATTATACTCCAGAGCTGCACTCACTGTTCTACTAGTGCAGTCACTGTGTACATACATTACATTACTGATCCTGAGTTCCATCCTGTATTATACCCCAGAGCTGCACGCACTATTCTGCTAGTGCTGTCACTGTGCACATACATTACACTACTGATCCTGAGTTCCATCCTGTATTATACTCCAGAGCTGCACTCACTATTCTGCTGCTGCAGTCACTGTGTACATACATTACATTACTCATCCTGAGTTACATCTTGTATTATAATCCAGAGCTGCACTCACTATTCTGCTGGTGCAGTCACTGTGTACATACATTACATTACTGATCCTGAGTTACATCTTGTATTATAATCCAGAGCTGCACTCTCTATTCTGCTGGTGCAGTCACTGTGCACATACATTACATTACTGATCCTGTACTGATCCTGACTTACATACTGTATTATACTCCAGAGCTGCACTCACTATTCTGCTGGTGCATTCACTGTGCACATACATTACATTACTGATCCTCTACTCATCCTCAGTTACTTCCTTTATTATACTCCAGAGCTGCGCTCACTATTCTGCTCGTGGGGTCACTGTGTACATACATAATATTACTGATCCTGAGTTACATCCTGTATTATACTCCAGAGCTGCACTCACTATTCTGCTGGTGCAGTCACTGTGTACATACATTACTGATCCTGAGTTACATCCTGTATTATACTCGAGAGCTGAACTCACTATTCTGCTTGTGCAGTCACTGTGTACATACATTACATTACTGATCCTGAGTTCCATCCTGTATTATACTCCAGAGCTGTACTCACTATTCTGCTGGTGCAGTCACTGTGTACATACAATTACATTACTGATCCTGTACTGATCCTGAGTTACATCCTGTATTATACTCCAGAGCTGCACTCACTATTCTGCTTGTGCAGTCACTGTGTACATATATTACATTACTGATCGTGTACTGATCCTGAGTTACATCCTGTATTATACTCCAGAGCTGCACTCACTATTCTGCTGGTGCAGTCACTGTGCACATACATTACATTACTGACCCTCTACTGATCCTCAGATACATCCTGTATTATACTTCAGAGCTGCACTCACTATTCTGCTGGTGGAGTCACTGTGTACATACATTACATTACTGATCCTGCACTGATCCTGAGTTATATCCTGTATTATACTCCAGAGCTGCACTCACTATTCTGCTGGTGCAGTCACTGTGCACATGCATTACATTACTGATCCGTTTCTGATCCTGAGTTACATCCTGTATTATACTCCAGAGCTGCACTTACTATTCTGCTGGTGCAGTCACTGTGTACATACATTACATTACTGATCCTGTACTGATCCTGAGTTACATCCTGTATTATACTCCAGAGCTGCACTCACTGTTCTGCTGGTGCAGCCACTGTGTACATATATTACATTATTGATCCTGTACTGATCCTGAGTTACATCCTGTATTATACTCCAGAGCTGCACTCACTATTCTGCTAGTGCAGTCACTGTGTACATACATTACATTACTGATCCTGAGTTCCATCCTGTATTATACTCCAGACCTGCACTCACTATTCTGCTAGTGCAGTCACTGTGTACTTACATTACATTACTGATCCTGAGTTACATCCTGTATTATACTCCAGAGCTGCACTCACTATTCTGCTAGTGCAGTCACTGTGAACATACATTACATTACTGATCCTGAGTTCCATCCTGTATTATACTCCAGAGCTGCACTCACTATTCTGCTGGTGCAGTCACTGTGTACATACATTACATTACTGATCAGGTTCTGATCCTGAGTTACATCCTGTATTATACTCCAGAGCTGCACTCACTATTCTGCTGGTGCAGTCACTGTGTACATACATTACATTACTGATCCTGTACTGATCCTGAGTTACATCCTGTATTATACTCCAGAACTGCACTCACTATTCTGCTAGTGCAGCCACTGTGTACATATATTACATTACTGATCCTGTACTGATCCTGAGTTCCATCCTGTATTATACTCCAGAGCTGCACTCACAATTCTGCTTGTGCAGTCACTGTGTACATATATTACATTACTGATCCTGTAATGATCCTGAGTTACATCCCTTATTATACCCCAGAGCTGCACTCACTATTCTGCTAGTGCAGTCACTGTGAACATACATTATACTACTGATCCTGAGTTCCATCCTGTATTATACTCCAGAGCTGCACTCACTATTCTGCTGGTGCAGTCACTGTGTACATACATTACATTACTGATCCTGAGTTACATCCTATATTATACTCCAGAGCTGCACTCACTATTCTGCTGGTGCAGTCACTGTGTACATACATTACATTTCTGATCCTGAGTTACATCCTGTATTATAATCATGAGCTGTACTCACTATTCTGCTGGGGCAGTCACTGTGTACATATATTACATTACTGATCTTGTACTGATCCTGACTTGCATCCTGTATTATACTCCAGAGCTGCACTCACTATTCTGCTTGTTCAGTCACTGTGCACATACATTACATTACTGATCCTCAGTTATATCCTGTATTATACTCCAGAGCTGCACTCACTATTCTGCTAGTGCATTCTCTGTGTACATACATTACATTACTGATCCTGAGTTATATACTGTATTATACTCCAGAGCTGCTCTCACTATTCTGTTGGTGCAGTCACTGTGCACATACATTACATTACTGATCCTGTACTGATCCTGAGTTACATCCTGTATTATACTCCAGAGCTGCACTCACTATTCTGCTGGTGCAGTCACTGTGTACATACATTACATTACTAATCCTGTGCTGATCCTGAGTTACATCCTGTATTATACTCCAGAGCTGCACTCACTATTCTGCTGGTGCAGTCACTGTGTACATACATTATATTACTGATCCTGTACTGATCCTGAGTTACATCCTGTATTATACTCCAGAGCTGCACTCACTATTCTGCTGGTGCAGTCACTGTGTACATACATTACATTACTGATTCTGTACTGATCCTGAGTTACATCCTGTATTATACTCCAGAGCTGCACTCACTATTCTGCTGGTGCAGTCACTGTGTACATACATTACATTATTGATCCTGTACTGATCCTGAGTTACATCCTGTATTATACTCCAGAGCAGCACTCACTATTCTGCTGGTTCAGTCACTGTGTACATACATTACATTACTGATCCTGAGTTACATCTTGTATTATAATCCAGAGCTGCACTCTCTATTCTGCTGGTGCAGTCACTGTGCACATACATTACATTACTGATCCTGTACTGATCCTGACTTACATACTGTATTATACTCCAGAGCTGCACTCACTATTCTGCTGGTGCAGTCACTGTGCACATACATTACATTACTGATCCTCTACTCATCCTCAGTTACTTCCTTTATTATACTCCAGAGCTGCACTCACTATTCTGCTCGTGGGGTCACTGTGTACATACATAATATTACTGATCCTGAGTTACATCCTCTATTATAATCCAGAGCTGCACACACTATTCTGCTGGTGCAGTCACTGTGTACATACATTACATTACTGATCCTGAGATACATCCTGTATTATACTCCAGAGCTGCACTCACTATTCTGCTGGTGCAGTCACTGTGTACTTACATTACTGATCCTGAGTTACATCCTGTATTATACTCGAGAGCTGAACTCACTATTCTGCTGGTGCAGTCACTGTGTACATACATTACATTACTGATCCTGAGCTCCATCCTGTATTATACTCCAGAGCTGTACTCACTATTCTGCTGGTGCAGTCACTGTGTACATACATTACATTACTGATCCTGTACTGATCCTGAGTTACATCCTATATTATACTCCAGAGCTGCACTCACTATTCTGCTGGTGCAGTCACTGTGTACATACATTACATTACTGATCCTGAGTTACATCCCGTTTTATAATCCAGAGCTGCACTCACTATTCTGCTTGTGCAGTCACTGTGTACATATATTACATTACTGATCCTGTACTGATCCTGACTTACATCCTGTATTATACTCCAGAGCTGCACTCACTATTCTTCTGGTGCAGTCACTGTGCACATACATTACATTACTGACCCTCTACTGATCCTCAGATACATCCTGTATTATACTTCAGAGCTGCACTCACTATTCTGCTGGTGGAGTCACTGTGTACATACATTACATTACTGATCCTGCACTGATCCTGAGTTATATCCTGTATTATACTCCAGAGCTGCACTCACTATTCTGCTGGTGCAGTCACTGTGCACATACATTACATTACTGATCCGGTCCTGTTCCTGAGTTCCATCCTGTATTATACTCCAGAGCTGCACTCACTATTCTGCTGGTGCAGCCACTGTGTACATATATTACATTACTGATCCTGTACTGATCCTGAGTTACATCCTGTATTATACTCCAGAGCTGCACTCACTATTCTGCTAGTGCAGTCACTGTGTACATACATTACATTACTGATCCTGAGTTCCATCCTTTATTATACTCCAGAGCTGCACTTACTATTCTGCTAGTGCAGTCACTGTGTACATACATTACATTACTGATCCGGTTCTGATCCTGAGTTACATCCTGTATTATATTCCAGAGCTGCACTCACTATTCTGCTGGTGCAGTCACTGTGTACATACATTACATTACTGATCCTGTACTGATCCTGAGTTACATCATGTATTATACTCCAGAGCTGCACTCACTATTCTGCTGGTGCAGCCACTGTGTACATATATTACATTACTGATCCTGTACTGATCCTGAGTTACATCCCTTATTATACCCCAGAGCTGCACTCACTATTCTGCTAGTGCAGTCACTGTGTACATACATTACATTACTGATCCTGAGTTCCATCCTGTATTATACTCCAGAGCTGCACTCACTATTCTGCTGGTGCAGTCACTGTGTACATACATTACATTACTGATCCTGTACTGATCCTGAGTTACATCCTGTATTATACTCCAGAGCTGCACTCACTATTCTGCTGGTGCAGTCACTGTGTACATACATTACATTACTGATCCTGTACTGATCCTGAGTTACATCCTGTATTATACTCCAGAGCTGCACTCACTATTCTGCTGGTGCAGTCACTGTGTACATACATTACATTACTGATCCTGTACTGATCCTGAGTTACATCCTATATTATACTCCTGAGCTGCACTCACTATTCTGCTGGTGCAGTCACTGTGTGCATGCATTACATTACTGATCCTGAGTTACATCCTGTATTATAATCCTGAGCTGTACTCACTATTCTGCTGGTGCAGTCACTGTGTACATATATTACATTACTAATCTTGTACTTATCCTGACTTGCATCCTGTATTATACTCCAGAGCTGCACTCACTATTCTGCTTGTGCACTCACTGTGCACATACATTACATTACTGATCCTCTACTGATCCTCAGTTACATCCTGTATTATACTCCAGAGCTGCTCTCACTATTCTGCTGGTGCAATCACTGTGTACATACATTACATTACTCATCCTGAGTTACATCTTGTATTATAATCCAGAGCTGCACTCACTATTTTGCTTGGTGCAGTCACTGTGTACATACATTACATTACTGATCCTGTACTGATCCTGAGTTACATCCTGTATTATACTCCAGAGCAGCACTCACTATTCTGCTGGTGCAGTCACTGTGTACATACATTACATTATTGATCCTGTACTGATCCTGAGTTACATCCTGTATTATACTCCAGAGCAGCACTCACTATTCTGCTGGTGCAGTCACTGTGTACATACATTACATTACTGATCCTGAGTTACAGCTTGTATTATAATCCAGAGCTGCACTCTCTATTCTGCTGGCGCAGTCACTGTGCACATACATTACATTACTGATCCTGTACTGATCCTGACTTACATACTGTATTATACTCCAGAGCTGCACTCACTATTCTGCTGGTGCAGTCACTGTGCACGCACATCCATTACATTACTGATCCTCTACTCATCCTCAGTTACTTCCGTTATTATACTCCAGAGCTGCACTCACTATTCTGCTCGTGGGGTCACTGTGTACATACATAATATTACTGATCCTGAGTTACATCCTCTATTATAATCCAGAGCTGCTCACACTATTCTGCTGGTGCAGTCACTGTGTACATACATTACATTACTGATCCTGAGATACATCCTGTATTATACTCCAGAGCTGCACTCACTATTCTGCTGGTGCAGTCACTGTGTACATACATTACTGATCCTGCGTTACATCCTGTATTATACTCGAGAGCTGAACTCACTATTCTGCTGGTGCAGTCACTGTGTACATACATTACATTACTGATCCTGAGTACCATCCTGTATTATACTCCAGAGCTGTACTCACTATTCTGCTGGTGCAGTCACTGTGTACATACATTACATTACTGATCCTGTACTGATCCTGAGTTACATCCTATATTATACTCCAGAGCTACACTCACTATTCTGCTGGTGCAGTCACTGTGTACATACATTACATTACTGATCCTGAGTTACATCCTGTTTTATAATCCAGAGCTGCACTCACTATTCTGCTTGTGCAGTCACTGTGTACATATATTACATTACTGGTCCTGTACTGATCCTGATTTACATCCTGTATTATACTCCAGAGCTGCACTCACTATTCTGCTGGTGCAGTCACTGTGCACATACATTACATTACTGACCCTCTACTGATCCTCAGATACATCCTGTATTATACTTCAGAGCTGCACTCACTATTCTGCTGGTGGAGTCACTGTGTACATACATTACATTACTGATCCTGCACTGATCCTGAGTTATATCCTGTATTATACTCCAGAGCTGCACTCACTATTCTGCTGGTGCAGTCACTGTGCACATACATTACATTACTGATCCGGTTCTGATCCTGAGTTACATCCTGTATTATACTCCAGAGCTGCACTCACTATTCTGCTGGTGCAGTCACTGTGTACATACATTACATTACTGATCCTGTACTGATCCTGAGTTACATCCTGTATTATACTCCAGAGCTGCAATCACTATTCTGCTGGTGCAGCCACTGTGTACATATATTACATTACTGATCCTGTACTGATCCTGAGTTACATCCTGTATTATACTCCAGAGCTGCACTCACTATTCTGCTAGTGCAGTCACTGTGTACATACATTACATTACTGATCCTTAGTTCCATCCTGTATTATACTCCAGAGCTGCACTCACTATTCTGCTAGTGCAGTCACTGTGTACATACATTACATTACTGATCCTGAGTTCCATCCTGTATTATACTCCAGAGTTGCACTCACTATTCTGCTGGTGCAGTCACTTTGCACTTACATTACATTACTGATCCGGTTCTGATCCTGAGTTACATCCTGTATTATACTCCAGAGCTGCACTCACTATTCTGCTGGTGCAGTCACTGTGTACATACATTACATTACTGATCCTGTACTGATCCTGAGTTACATCCTGTATTATACTCCAGAGCTGCACTCACTATTCTGCTGGTGCGGCCACTGTGTACATATATTACATTACTGATCCTGTACTGATCCTGAGTTACATCCTGTATTATACTCCAGAGCTGCACACACTATTCTGCTAGTGCAGTCACTGTGTACATACATTACATTACTGATCCTGAGTTCCATCCTGTATTATACTCCAGAGCTGCACTCACTATTCTGCTAGTGCAGTCGCTGTGTACATACATTACATTACTGATCCTGAGTTCCATCCTGTATTATACTCCAGAGCTGCACTCACTATTCTGCTGGTGCAGTCACTGTGCACATGCATTACATTACTGATCCGGTTCTGATCCTGAGTTACATCCTTTATTATACTCCAGAGCTGCACTCACTATTCTGCTGGTGCAGTCACTGTGTACATACATTACATTACTGATCCTGTACTGATCCTGAGTTACATCCTATATTATACTCCAGAGCTGCACTCACTATTCTGCTGGTGCAGTCACTGTGTACATATATTACATTACTAATCTTGTACTTATCCTGACTTGCATCCTGTATTATACTCCAGAGCTGCACTCACTACTCTGCTTGTGCAGTCAGTGTGCACATACATTACATTACTGATCCTCTACTGATCTTCAGTTACATCCTGTATTATACTCCAGAGCTGCACTCACTATTCTGCTGCTGCAGTCACTGTGTACATACATTACATTACTCATCCTGAGTTACATCTTGTATTATAATCCAGAGCTGCACTCACTATTCTGCTGGTGCAGTCACTGTGTACATACATTACATTATTGATCCTGTACTGATCCTGAGTTACATCCTGTATTATACTCCAGAGCAGCACTCACTATTCTGCTGGTGCAGTCACTGTGTACATACATTACATTACTGATCCTGAGTTACATCTTGTATTATAATCCAGAGCTGCATTCTCTATTCTGCTGGTGCAGTCACTGTGCACATACATTACATTACTGATCCTGTACTGATCCTGACTTACATACTGTATTATACTCCAGAGCTGCACTCACTATTCTGCTGGTGCAGTCACTGTGCACATACATTACATTACTGATCCTCTACTCATCCTCAGTTACTTCCTTTATTATACTCCAGAGCTGCACTCACTATTCTGCTCGTGGGGTCGCTGTGTACATACATAATATTACTGATCCTGAGTTACATCCTCTATTATAATCCAGAGCTGCACTCACTATTCTGCTGGTGGAGTCACTGTGTACATACATTACATTACTGATCCTGAGATACATCCTGTATTATACTCCAGAGCTGCACTCACTATTCTGCTGGTGCAGTCACTGTGTACATACATTACTGATCCTGAGTTACATCCTGTATTATACTCGAGAGCTGAACTCACTATTCTGCTGGTGCAGTCACTGTGTACATACATTACATTACTGATCCTGAGTTCCATCCTGTATTATACTCCAGAGCTGTACTCACTATTCTGCTGGTGCAGTCACTGTGTACATACAATTACATTACTGATCCTGTACTGATCCTGAGTTACATCCTGTATTATACTCCAGAGCTGCACTCACTATTCTGCTTGTGCAGTCACTGTGTACATATATTACATTACTGATCCTGTACTGATCCTGACTTACATCCTGTATTATACTCCAGAGCTGCACTCACTATTCTGCTGGTGCAGTCACTGTGCACATACATTACATTACTGACCCTCTACTGATCCTCAGATACATCCTGTATTATACTTCAGAGCTGCACTCACTATTCTGCTGGTGGAGTCACTGTGTACATACATTACATTACTGATCCTGTACTGATCCTGAGTTATATCCTGTATTATACTCCACAGCTGCACTCACTATTCTGCTGGTGCAGTCACTGTGCACATGCATTACATTACTGATCCGGTTCTGATCCTGAGTTACATCCTGTATTATACTCCAGAGCTGCACTCACTATTCTGCTGGTGCAGTCACTGTGTACATACATTACATTACTGATCCTGTACTGATCCTGAGTTACATCCTGTTTTATACTCCAGAGCTGCACTCACTGTTCTGCTGGTGCAGCCACTGTGTACATATATTACATTATTGATCCTGTACTGATCCTGAGTTACATCCTGTATTATACTCCAGAGCTGCACTCACTATTCTGCTGGTGCAGTCACTGTGTACATACATTATATTACTGATCCTGTACTGATCCTGAGTTACATCCTGTATTATACTCCAGAGCTGCACTCACTATTCTGCTGGTGCAGTCACTGTGTACATACATTACATTACTGATTCTGTACTGATCCTGAGTTACATCCTGTATTATACTCCAGAGCTGCACTCACTATTCTGCTGGTGCAGTCTCTGTGTACATACATTACATTACTGATCCTGTGCTGATCCTGAGTTACATCCTGTATTATACTCCAGAGCTGCACTCACTATTCTGCTGGTGCAGTCACTGTGTACATACATTACTGATCCTGTGCTGATCCTGAGTTACATCATGTATTATACTCCAGAGCTGCACTCACTATTCTGCTGGTGCAGTCACTGTGTACATACATTACATTACTTATCCTGAGTTACATCCTGTATTATAATCCAGAGCTGCACTCACTATTCTGCTGGTGCAGTCACTGTGTAAATACATTCCATTACTGATTCTATACTGATCCTGACTTACATCCTGTATTATACTCCAGAGCAGCACTCACTATTCTGCAGGTGCAGTCACTGTGTACATACATTACATTACTGATCCTGTACTGACCCTGAGTTACATCCTATATTATACTCCAGAGCTGCACTCACTATTCTGCTGGTGCAGTCACTGTGTACATACATTACATTACTGATCCTGAGTTACATCCTGTAGATCTTTTTATTATAAAAATGAAAAACATAACAATAATAATAACAGAAACATAACAAAATTATCAACCACAAAATAAACAATGTAATGAACTGGTCCAGCCGCTCCCTCTCTCCTCACACACATATTATACATATATACACAATAATAACTACTCATATTGCAGACTTCTGGTCCGGTTACCAAACAAAATAATAACAATATAATAAGTAAAATAAACAATAACCGACAAAAATATATAGAAACTAATATATACATTTTTTTTATATATATTAATATAAAATAAATACTAACTATACAAATGTAAACATTACTAAACAAAACCCCCCACACTCAAGCCCACCAGTCCCTCCCCGGCACTGACCTGAGAGCTGGTCCTGCGCCTCATGCCTCAGTCCAACGTCCATAGGCCAGATCAGGCAGTGCCAGTTTTTCACCCAAATAACCAGTGTCCCACAAGATGAACCCACCTCCCCCCTTTTCCCTCCACCCAACCTAATACCTACACCCAAACCCATATATACAATATATACAGAAACAAACAATACAATAACCACAACTGACAAAGCCCAAGTTCGGCGCCTGCAGCCCTACATCACTGTCTACTGATCAAAACAAAACAAAAATCTATGGTGTCAGCAGCAGCCCACCACCAGGAGAGGAGACGACCAGACTAGGGCACACTAAAAGAAAAGCCCCTCCAGAGGAGAGCGGCCCTCCGTGTACCCAGTCTCTCATACTCCAGAGAACGTACCTTCACCAGGTCACCGAGTATGGTCCTAAACACATCGTCCACTGGGAGGATTTTCCGCTGCGTCGATACTAAGCACCGTGCGTTCCACGTGTGATACCTAACCACTGCGCTAACTAGAAATAAGGTGCAGCGGTCCTGACCACCCAGGTCCCCGAATGCTCCATAGGCCAATTCCGCATAAGAGAGCCCGGCCAGCTGGGGCCAGCCAATGGAGGCGCCCACCCTGTTGTACACCTCTGTGTTAAAGGGACAACGAAGCAGGAAGTGGTCCATGCTTTCAAGCATGGTAACACAATGCTCCCGAGGACAGTTCCTGTCCTCAGAGCTCCTACTCTTCAGATTGTCCCTCACACACAGCTTCCCATGGAAGCAGCGCCAAGCCAAGTACCAAAACTTTGAGGGGATCCTGAAAGAATTCAAAAGATGCAGACCCACCCCAAGATCCCGACTTGGGCAATCCCTGCGCGCCAGAGGCCTCTGAAAATGGGTCAAGAGAACCCTTTTGTCAAGGAGCTTCCTTGGCAGAGTCCTGAACTCCCACATTCCCAGACCCCACCTGCGAATTACCTTCAGAACCACAGTAGCGTAAGCCGGTAGATGTCCATGTGGTGTGCGTAGATCTTTCACTTGCCCTCCTGTCTCCCATTCCTGGAAGAAAGGCTGAAACCATCCCTTACAGCAGAATACCCACAGAGGAGCCCTCTCTTTCCAGAGGTTTGCAATATTGATCTTAATGAAGGTATTCACAAGGAATACCACAGGGTTCACCATACCCTACCCTCCTAGTCTCCTCGTATGGTAAGAAACCTCCTTCTTGACCAGGTTCAGTCTATTCCCCCATAACAGTTGGAAGAACAAACTGTAGACCCGAGTCCAGAGAGGCTCCAGCAAGATGCACACACTGCCCAGATAGATCAGCACAGGGAGCAGGTAAGTTTTGATCAGGTTTATCCTTTCCCTTAGGGTCAAAGACCAACCCTTCCATTGGTACACCTTCTGAATGGCGATCTGTAGCCTGCTGTCCCAATTTTGTTTGGGGCAATCCCCCTGGCCAAATTTGATGCCAAGAACTTTTGCAGAGACTTTGGGTTCTGGAAGGGTGTCCGGGAGATCAAAACCAGAATCTCCTCCTCCCAGCCAGAGACTCTCACACTTATCCCGGTTGATCTTGGACCCGGATGCCTCCGAGTAGCGATTTACCTCTGACATCAGCCATTCTGCCTCCCCATCAGAGGAAACAAAAACGGTGACATCATCGGCATACGCCACCACTCTCAGAGTGGCTTCCGGTGCTGCCCGGTCCATCACGATCCCAGCCAATGGTCCACGCTCCACCCTCCTAAGAAGTGGGTCAATCGCAAACACGTACAGCAGCGGGCTCAAGGAACAACCCTGGCGAACACCACACCCAACCTCAAAAGAGCTGCCAATCCAACCGTTCACAAGCGGGAAACTCTCTGCCCCAGCGTACAAGGTCTTAAGCCAATCAACAAACCCCCCCGGCTGGCCATACCTCAGAAGGACAGACCAGAGGTACTCATGATTAACCCGATCAAACGCTTTTGCCTGGTCCAATGACAGCATGTACCCCTTCCAGTGACCAGCCCTACTCTGCTCCACCGCCTCTCGGACACAGAGTACAGCACTAATTGTACTGCGGCCCGGAACAGAGCAATGCTGGGCTCCCGAAAGGAGCCGGGGCGCAAATTTCACGAGCCGATTAAACAGCACCTTTGCCAAAACCTTCCTGTCTGCATTGAGAAGCGCTATGGGACGCCAATTCTCAATGCAAGATGAGTCCTTACCCTTTGACAAGATAATCAGGGCAGACCTCCTCATTGACTTTGGCAGAGTGCCCGAGGAAAGACATTCATTGAATACCTCAGTCAAGAGGGGAACCAAGGCGTCCTTAAAGGTCTTATAGAATTCAGATGTTAAGCCATCTGGACCGGGAGATTTCTTTAGGGCAAGCCCTTCAATCGCCAACTTAACTTCCTCTTCCCTGATCATCTCTGTCAAAACGCCAAGAGAGGGGTCTACCCCTGGTTCGGGGACGGCTTCAGCCAGAAAAGCCGACATCTCATCCCAATCCAGATCCCTCTTCCCCAAGAGGTGCGAGTAGAAGGATCTGACAACCTCCAGGATCCCTGATCTGGATCTTTTCAGGGACCCCGCAGTGTCAACCAGTCCTGTAATAACTTTACTATTCACTGACATCTTGCAGTTTCTGTAAGGGTCGGGCGAGCGGTACTTCCCATAATCCCTCTCAAAAACCAAAGATGGTCTACAGGATCAATAGATACATCACCTGTACTACTAGATATGTTATATACTTTGCCACGTGTCCATGTGGACTTATATATGTGGGCATGACTACCCGTCAATTTAAAGTGCGTGTCCGCGAGCACGTTTTGGACATTATTGCTGCGGCTGACCACACGGACATATCCACCCTCAAAACCTTACCTCGCCATTTTAAGATCCACCACAATTGTGATGCGTCGATGCTCAAAATAAGGGGCATCGACTGCATAATACCCAGTATACGGGGGGGTAAGGTGGGTCAGCGACTGGCCCAAATGGAATCCTGTTGGATTTGGTCCCTCAACACATTGCACCCAAAGGGACTCAATGAGAGCATTAGCTATTCCCCCTTTCTCTAATCCCTAGTATCTACCACAAAGTTCTATCTAAGGTGGCCACAGTTAATTGAGGCTAGATTTTATAATCTTAACATCCAATATACATGGTTTTAATGATTTTAACTCACTGTTTTTCTTGCAATAATTAGTTCTTACCTTTTGTCTGGTCGTTTCTTTTCTTCACTATCTGGGGGTGGTTTCTCGATCCGGCCGTGAGAATGGGCCCTCTACCGGACATGGTGTTCCATTCAGTCCATGTGAATCTGCGGGGGATCATGGACGACAATCTGCATGGTGGAGATATTAAATTATTAAAGCTGTAAGATTATAATCTGTACTCATAGATACATCTATTATACTACATGTAAATATCAATTCATGCTATAATGTTGTATAAAACGAAAAAGTGGACTGATATTTTCTTCAATGACATTTTTCGATATTATGTATCTTAATGTTGTGTATCTTGCATATGAACATATGTTTTGTAGTATGTTGGGTGTCTATTGCACAATGGGTGTGCAGGGTACTGTTATATCTCCGTCATGTATGTTATGTACACACATACATATGGGCGCACACGGCGCAATTTTGTTTATTTATGTGTGTATATACACTGATGGACATCATCGCACACATGTATGTATTTGGGTGAATTATGGGGTATATATCTGATGACACAGCCAAATGTTGGCCCCCTAAAAAATTAAAAATTATGTTGATATAACAAATAACATCATTTGTGTGTGTGCCTGTGATCTGATATGTATATACAATCAGGGATGCCAAATATATCCGGATGGGTATCATCTGTTCTTTATTTTATTTTTTTATTTTTTTACCTCACATGTCGCACTTGGGTCTCCCCCCCCCCCGGATCATGTTTTCTTTCCCTTCTTTCTTTATTTTATCTTTTAGACAATCTTTGATATGTGGCATCATGGCCTTATAGAACTGACTCTCGTTATTTCAGTGAGAGGGCTGCGATGATACCTGGTCTAGTGAAGGAGACAGTCAGGCAAATGTGCTGACTATGTGGGTCTGTGCGCCGGCCGGCTTTCCGTGTCCCAGTGACATGAGGTGTTGTGGCTATTCTGTAGCCCCCACTTCTGTCACATGACGCGGATGCTGGCCGGCGTCCGGATCCCCATGGTGACGCACACGTCACTTCCGGTCCCGCGGTCTTTGTGTTCTAGCGGTGTGTGGCGTCAGGGATTATGCCCCGCCCCTCTGCTGTCACATGACGCGGATGCCGGCCGGCGTTCTACCTCCGCAATGACACTGTGTGTTTCAGCGGTGTGTTGCGTTAGGGCTTAAGCCCCGCCCCTCCGCTGTCACATGATGCGGATGTCGGCTGGCGTCCTGGTCTCCGCAGTGACGCTGATATCACTTCCGGTCTTTAAATGTGCCTGGCGCCAATATAAGCAAGTGACAGCGAGGCAGCAAACATGCCCCCTGACGAAGGGAACCACCAAAACGCGCGTCGGGGCTTCTCTGCTCCGCATGTGCCGACCTTAGACGGACCTCTAAATCTTTGACTATTCCCTGACTGTCTTCTGCTGAAGCTTGATATCTCTGGTATGTATATATAGTGACTTAGCAGGTCACTTATGGTTATATCTGGCATATGATAGGGAACGTACACTCAGCAGTATAGAACAGCATGGGTATTCTAGTCCAGTATAGGTGCTGTACTTGAAAATATGTATTGACATATCATCTATGTATGGTGTTACTCCTCAAATACTTAGATAGTCTATATCCGACTTAAATTGTACTGTTTGGTCCTGCATGTGTCCGCCATGTGGAGAGGGTTGTTGCGGGTTTCTATTCCTCATGTGTTTTCCACACTGATTCCTGCTTTTGTCTGATCATCTATGTACTAATAAATTTTGATGCATATCTTTAAAACCATTGGCTCCTTTTTCGTTGCTTTGTTTTGGTTGGATTTGTAATTTATGGCGATGGAGCCTAATATGTCCGTAATAGGGTAGTATTGAATAGAGTAACAATTCTATGGTTATTTATATTTGACACGATATATACTATCTACTCATGATTAGCGTGTATTATATTATTTTATATACATTGGGTACAGAAAGTATTCAGACCCCTTTAAATTTTTCACTCTTTGTTTCATTGCATTCTAAAAAGTTCATTTTTTTCTCATTAAAGTACACTCTACACCCCATCTTGACTGAAAAAAAAAACAGAAATGTAGAAATTTTTCCAAATTTATTAAAAAAGAAAAACTGAAATATCACATGGTCATAAGTATTCAGACCCTTTGCTCAGTATTGAGTAGAAGCCCCCTTTTGAGCTAGTACAGCCATGAATCTTCTTGGGAATGATGCAACAAGTTTTTCACACCTGGATTTGGGGATCCTCTGTCATTCTTCCTTTCAGATCCTCTCCAGTTCCGTCAAGTTGGATGGTGAACGTTGGTGGACAGCCATTTTCTGGTCTCTCCAGAGATGCTCAATTGGGTTTAGGTCAGGGCTCTGGCTGGGCCAGTCAAGAACGGTCACAGAGTTGTTCTGAAGCCACTCCTTTGTTATTTTAGCTGTGTGATTAGGGTCATTGTCTTGTTGAAAGGTGAACCTTCGGCCAAGTCTGAGGTCCAGAGCACTCTGGAAGAGGTTTTCATCCAGGATATCTCTGTACTTGGCCGCATTCATGTTTCCTTCAATTGCAACCAGTCATCCTATCCCTGCAGCTGAAAAACACCCCCATAGCATGATGCTGCCACCACCATGTTTCACTGTTGGGATTGTATTGGGCAGGTGATGAGCAGTGCCTGGTTTTCTCCACCCATACCGCTTAGAATTATCACCAAAAAGTTCTATCTTCATCTCATCAGACCAGAGAATCTTATTTCTCATAGTCTGGGAGTCCTTCATGTGTTTTTGAGCAACTTCTAGGCGGGTTTTCATATGTCTTACACTGAGGAGAGGCTTCCATCGGGCTACTCTGTCATGAAGGCCAAACTGGTGGAGGGCTGCAGTGATAGTTGACTTTGTAAAACTTTCTCCCATCTCCCTACTGCATCTCTGGAGCTCAGACACAGTGATTGGGTTTGTTCTTTACCTCTCTCACCAAGGCTCTTCTCCCACGATTGCTCAGTTTGGCTGGATGGCCAAGTCTATGAAGACTTCTAGTGGTCCCAAACTTCTTCCATTTAAGGATTATGGAGGCCACTGTGCTCTTAGGAACCTTGAGTAATTCAGAAATTATTTTGTATCCCTGGCTAAATCTTTGCCTTGCCACAATTCTGTCTCTGAGCTCCTTGGGCAGTTCCTTTGAGCTCATGATTCTCATTTGGTCTGACATGCACTGTGAGCTGTGAGGTCTTATATAGACAGGTGCTTGCCTTTCCAAATCAAGTCCTATCAGTTTAATTAAACACAGCTGGACACAATGAAGGAGTAGAACCATCTCAAGGAGGATCACAAGGAAATGGACAGCGTGAGACTTAAATATGAGTGTCTGAGCAAAGGGTCTGAATTCTTATGACCTTATGATATTTCAGTTTTTTTCTTTTTTAATAAATTTGCAAAAATTTCTATATTTCTGTTTTTTTCAGTCAAGATGGGGTGCAGAGTGTACTTTAATGAGAAAAAAATGAACTTTTTAGAATTTACCAAATGGCTGCAATGAAACAAAGAGTGAAAAATGTAAAGGGGTCTGAATACTTTCCGTACCCACTGTATACATTTATTCAGGATGTGGGGGGGGCGCAATCCCGGGCCCATCAGACTATAGTTACCCCACTGTATGTACATATATATACAATATTCATTTTTTAGAGTTAGGCATATAACAATTTTTAACAACTGCATACCAATTCCGTCTTGTTTCAATGGCACTCTCATACATACACAGCGATGGGTGACATTGATGCCTGTTCCCCAGGTAGCACATTCTAATCCCACAACTGGGGTTATAAAATCCTTGGGGATTAATTTCATAGTGTTTTTATGAATTTTTTTTTATATAGTACTGTCCACACTGAGTATTTAATTCTCCCCTCTTTTCCTTCCTTTTTTTACTGTCCCATTTTACCATTCTTATTTGAATAAAAATTAATGTAAAACTAAAAATAAATACAATTGTTCACGTCCCCCACTCACCAACAGCGCTTCCGGCTGGAACATCACTCCGGACGGGCACAGGAGAGGGGCAGATTCGGGATGTTGCTCCCGCAACATTTCCACCTTGCCAGAGGACCCTACCATAGTCACTACCATGGAGTGGGAGCTGGAGGACTGCTAACAAAATTGTATTCATCTGAATGCTTGAACCAACGGTGCTGTACATACCTAGTACAAATGAACTCAGCTGTCTCCCTGCGGTGGATCAGGGGATACCTTGTGTAATATTAAAGATTTTCCTGCACAAATTGCTGAATATTCACAATTATTTTCTATTAGTCATTATTATAGGTGGAGATTGTCTTACTGACCCCACAGCCCCGGTGAGAAGGGTGGTCTCTAGAATACAGAAGGTCTTATTATGTCACAGTGGGCATGTGACCCCTGGGCTCCCCAGGACGCCCAGCACCGAATCCAATTGGTTCCTGTGCATAAAACTTAGGTCGAGCCACATTTAGGTAAAAGGGTCCGAGTCTATGGATAAAATCTATGGATCAGAACATGTTTTTCCTAGATTGACCGTCATTTTTAGGTGTAACAGAATCACTGGTCCTCTCCTCCACTTTTGGCCGAAGTCTGGAGGATTACTGGGAGACATGGAACAGATGTTCTCCTGTTTGTAGCCCACCCATCAGACATGTATGTCGTAAACAACTGACACCCCATAAATGTCAGGAGGACTCTATTAAATACAAAGGGACATTAATCAATTTAAAAGTTTTATTTTTAAATTAAGAATTGCATGGAAGGACGAGGAGATGTTCTTGGAGGAACCTCCTTCTTCAGCAGATGTTCCTTGCTGGTCAGGAGGCCACATGTAGATGGTGCCAGTCCTTCCATACAGGTACAGCATTGATGGTGGACGCGCTGTACTTTCCTCAGGGTGCTAGACGTGGCGGTTTTCTGCCCTCGCGATTTTTATGGAGCCGCGGTGACAGACACCAAATAAGCAGCTTTCTCGGATGGAGTGAGCAGCCCTGGATAGTCCACGCCGGCAGGATGAGATCACCCGGCGGAAGAGAGAACCTATGAGAAGAGACGTAACACTGATGTCAGTAACAGGACTCCATATCAGAGGACACGGCTGTGCGGTCACTGTGGCCGGACGGCAGAGGAATCATCCATACACAGGTACGGGGGGATTGTCCGCCATCATACATGTGACAATCCCACCACTGACTGATCTGCTCCACGGCCGACACCACACAACATGGGGCTTATTGTCACACTCACCTCTTCTCCTTTCCCCTTCTTCTTCTCTCTCTGGTTTTTGTTGTTTTTTCGGTTTTCTTTTCCCCTGAACTGGAAATTCGAATAAAAAACAAGAAAAAGATGTTGATTATAAACTCCTAAGAGATGAGCTTTGTATGGTTCTATAGGATGGTGTTATTCTCGTGGCTTGTAGCCCTGGTAATCGATTATTGTCCCATAATGGGGGAAATATGTCACACATACATAACATCAGCAGAGGGGTGAGAATTAGATTACCCAGAGAACTGATTAATATGAAACCTGCCATGTGGGGTCTCGACAAGGAGCTATGTCCCTTCTTACCATGACATTACTTGTAATGTGCCGCAGTGTTGCCTTATAATCAGTTACATAAACCTCAGTGTAACATTGAGGCCATAAAGGGGTCAGTATGGGCCATATGGGGCCGTGGGCGCAGGATTTGAGTCAGTTTGGCAGAAGACTGAACGGCCCCTTAGAACTTTTAATGCATAAAAGAATGAAGATTTTTACAGAATGAACTGCTCATCGCTTTATAGGGAGAAAAAAGTAGTAATTTTCTGATCCTTTATGTGCACGTTCACATTACATGTATTGACCACAGACTGTGATAGGATGTCATATAGACCTGTACACACCTGACAATGGGGAGGACTCGCTGTCCTTAGCAGTAAAACACTGCTTGTCTCCATCAGGTTTAGAAGGGGAAGATTCTTGCTGCCTGTTTGGTAGAAGAAAAACATAAATTACAAGCGAAATCAATACAAAATGGACGAACACCCGTCTGCAAGGCCGGTTAGGACATTTGGATAACATGGAGGAGGCACCCTGCTCAGGACCCACTTCTATCAGTAAGAATGGAGAATCGCTAGTAATATTGGCCTGTAATGAGCTGGAAATGATTGACTGGTCGTAATGATCGGCTGTTATCGCCAGCGTTATCACAAGCCAGAACCACAGTGATCATCAATCATGGGGTGGTGGCGCTGGATATAGTGCTGAGTTACACTTATCTTACAGTTTATCTTCTGATATATCAGATCCAAACCCGATAATAATAATAATTTACTCACATGTCTGAGTGTTTTGCACTCTCTGGGGAATACACTGGAGGTGGCTTCAGTTCTTCATCGTTCATCACCCTGGTACTGGTGGAACAGAGCTAAAACATAGAGAAAAATAAAATAAATACATATTTAAACTTTATTTTAATTATAAGTTTTATAGATCTTACCGGTCACACTTACTTTAGAAAGCCTTTGAGACGATGATATAAAGTTCAGGCTTTCTGGCCAGTCATTATCCTCGCTTGTGTCCCCCTCATCTGAATCAATAAGTTCGTAATTGCTACATTGAGCTGAAAAGCACAAGTGTTATTAGACATTATTAGTATTAGACCCGATCACGGAAAGTCACCATTTTATCACTAATAATGATTGGGACTGATTGTCACAAAATATGAAAGACAAGACACACAAAAGCTTTCTGCAGATGACGTCTCCTTCTACTTACGGTCAAAGTAGCCAGTGTCCTCTTCTGACTCAAAGTCAGGAATGAAATGTGGCTCTTTACTTAGAAGACTGTCAAAGTCTATGCCACATAGGAATGGATGCATTTTGATCTCTTTCGCTCCTCCTGGGAAAGGAAGACAATAAAAAGTGATCTAGACATTATCAGATAGACAGCTCCATATCTGAACAGTTTTTGTTACTCTGAACTAAAGACGTAACAGAGCTGATGTGAAGAAAAGTTGCTGAAAGTAAAGCAGAGAACCTCAGTGCTGATCCTCAGGGGCGTGATCATTTGTCTGGTCACAGATGTGTAATAATTCATTATTAATACTATTATATACATTACCTGTCCCAAGTCTATGTGCCGGATCTTTTCTGAGCAGCTCAGTGATGATGTCCTGAGCATCAGGTGGAGGAGTGCGATTATCAAATGTCCAAGTTATGTCATCTGTTATATTAAAAGAAAATGATACAGAAAATAAAACCTCTTCATTTACTTTATTAAAACAAAAATCTTTTGGATTAACACAACAAGTAGCTAAACCACAGAACCAATCTAAGCAAATAACAATGACACCACACCGCATTCAGATTATTTTACTTACCCCTTAATATACTGCAGTAAGTGTCATATTTGGAATCCCCATGAAATGGTACACGGAATAGAAGGAATTCGTGTAGGATGATCCCTACCGACCACCAGTCCACAGGCCGCCCATAGCCTTCCTGTAAGATGACTTCAGGGGCGATGTATTCAGGGGAGCCAGCAATCTGGAAAGCAACAGAAGAAGGAGATGAGGAGCTGAGAAAATAATTGTGACGAATAACATCAGAGGAAAACGTTTTCTAGATGAGAAGATATCAGAGAAGAAGAAATAGATGAGAAGAGTAAAGAACAAGATCCTGTAAGTAAAGCCGACCTCATCATCACGGAACTCTCTGGTGACGTCCTCGGTTGGAGCCTTGTAGGTTTCTGATGTTGGTCTCATGAGGCCGAGTTTGGAAAGTCCGAAGTCCGTGACTTTAATATGACCAGATGCCGATACCAGGAGGCTGTGAAAAAACAGACGGTGTCAGCCCCAAGTAATAACCCATAGACTTTATGACAATCTCTAACTTTCTTCCTCCTAGAGGGGGCACTTACTTCTCAGGCTTCAGGTCTCGGTGCACCACACCAAAGCTGTGCAGGTATTCCACAGCCAGGACTGTTTCTGCAATGTACTTTCGGGCCAAGGGGACAGGTAAAGGTCCATAGATGTTCATAAGACTGCCACAGTCTCCTCCTACAGGAGAAAGCAAATATGACAGGAGAGGGTTTGTTACAATGTAAATGACACATGATGCGTGTGAATGAGAAATAAGCGGAGACATTGGGGCAGGATGTCACACATAGAGATATACTGTGTAATAATGCAAAAGAAAAACAATGGAGCGTACCCTAATAGTAACTAGGACTGCGCTGAATGTCTATGAAGCAAAACCACAAATGTGCAAAAGCTGCAGAAATAAGTGCAAGGAAACAACGTCCCATATAAAAATGTGAAGCTATACTATGTATATTACAATAAATAACCTAAATAAATCTATAATTGATAGAAGGTGTCAGCCGTCTCATAGTATGGTGTAATATAATCTGACGGAGTATGAAACGCTTGTTGCAGCGCGGTACTCATACTTTTTTTCTTAAATATAGCTATCCACTCTCCTTCATGGCTGGATATTACCATCAACAAGAATATATTATATATACTACCCCATCCTATGAGATTGCTGACATCTTCTATGATTTATAGATTTATCTCGCTTATTTATTGTAAGACACTATACTTTTTTGCCCGTATTAGTATCCCTTTTTTCTATGAGTTACCTTGTTAGTTTAAGTTATTTATTCCATGGGACTAATAAAGATTCATATTTTTATATAGGGGGTTGTTTTATTGCATTTATTTGTACAGCTTTTGCTCATTTGTGGCTTTGCTTTATGTACTGTACTATGTAGAGCGTATACTATATACTGCAGAGCGACCCTATACAAAAAGACAGAGCTGGGCTTCATCTACGAGCCTCTGGTTCATTTCTCTATGAAATGCTCATCTACCGTGGTTCCCCGAAAATAACACCTACCCCGAAAATAAGCTCTAGCAAGGTTTTACAGGATTTTTGGAGTATGCTTGAAATATAAGTCCTACTCCAAAAATAAGCCCTAGTTACAGTCAGGGCCAGCATTAGGAGGGGGGGGGGGGGGACACTTGGGAGTTGCCCAGGGCCCGCACTCTTTTAGGGGCTCCCAGCATTTTTATTCTGAGGTTAAGACTGCTTAAGGACTTTTGGTGACATCATGGTCATGTGACCATGATGTGACCATAGGTCCTTTAACTACAAGAGAGTCTAGATGAACTGAAGGGGAGGCAGGCTACTGTGTATCATTTATGCAGTGTGTGTATAGGCATGTGTATGTATGTGCTGTGTGCATGTACGTATCTATGTATGTGCTGTGTGTGTATAGGCATGTGTATGTATGTGCTGTGTGTGCATGTACATATCTATGTATGTGCTGTGTGTGTATATACATCTGTATGTGCAGTATATGTGTGTATAAACATGTGTATGTATGTGCTGTGTGTGCATGTACATATATATCTATGTATTTGCTGTGTGTGTATATACATGTGTATGTATGTGATGTGTGTATGTGCAGTGTTTCTGTGTATACAGTTGTGCTCAAAAGTTTACATACCCCGGCAGAATTTTTCTTTCTTGGTTTTGTTTCAGTGAGTATGAATGATAACAAAAAAAAATTTCTCCACTCATGGTTATTGGTTGGGCGAAGCCATTTATTGTCAAACTCAGCAAATACTGGAGGAAAATTTGCACTCATCAGCCCGGAAGCTGCGGATGGGACGTACTTGGACGTTCCAACATGAAAACGATCCAAAACACAAGGCCAAGTCGACCTGTCATTGGCTACAGCAGAACAAAGTGAAGGTTCTGGAGTGGCCATCTCAGTCTCCTGACCTCAATATCATTGAGCCACTCTGGGGAAATCTCAAGCGTGCAGTTCATGCAAGACAGCCCAGGAATTTACAGGAACTGGAGGCTTTTTGCCAAGAAGAATGGGCAGCTTTACCATCTGAGAAAATAGAGAACCTCATCCACAACTACCACAAAAGACTCCAAGCTGTCATTGATGTTAGAGGGGGCAATACACGGTATTAAGAACTGGGGTATGTGAACTTTTGATCAGGGTCATTTGGATGTTTTTGGTTGTCATTAAGATTTAAAAAGAGAAAACACAGGAGTTTGACAATAAATGGCTTCACCCAACCAATAACCGTGAGTGGAGAAAAAGTTATCATTCATATTCTCTGAAACAAGGCCAAGAAAGGAAAAATTCTGCCGGGGTATGTAAACTTTTGAGCACAACTGTACATGTGAATATGTAGTGTGTGCATGTGCAGTGTGTGTGTTTGATGACATAGTTATATTTGAAAAAATGTTTATTTTTTTCAAGAATAAATGTGGATTGTTGTGCATGAGGAAAACAATAAGACATCCCCTGAAAAACAACGAACCCATCTCTCACAGCAAAAAACTATAGACCCTGTGTTATTTTTGAGGAAACATGGTGCAAACTGTTAAAATTCAGTCAAATCCTCCTTTCTCCATAGTGGAGATTTCTGCCATGCTCAGTGAGGACATACCCTGAAGACTTTCACAGACAAATTCATTTTTCTGGCATGTTGCTAACAGATAACTTATAGTAAAAGCAGTGTGGACATGTAACCATCTATGTGGTCACATTCTGCTTATGGAGAAGGTCCTAGAGATGAGCAGACCAGCGCTGGATATAGATACGATGGATATGTCCTACCTGGTACATACTCCATGACCATGCACAGATGACGTGTAGTTGGAAAGGAGCACAACATGGAGGCCACGAAGGGACAATCTGCGAATGTTAGGATGTCCCTCTCTAGAAAGGCCCGTTCAAGTCTTACTGGATCTTTCAGCTTCTGCTTGTCCAGTTTCTTCATGGCGTATAACTGTTTGGAGTCTTTTTGGCGCACTAAGTGGACGGTTCTGAAGAGGAAGAAAATCGGTGGTTTATAATGTATTCTTACTAACAGTCTGTCTATAGACCTCATCACATCTCCTGTACTAATGGTGAATACTAGATGAGCTGCCATCGCTATATAGATGATCTCCACTGGGAGGTCCTCATCCATGCCCCATCGTAAATGAACTGAATAATGACAATTAGATGTGCACAGAAGAGATGAGAGAATTAATTACAGTGAAATAGAATTCTACTCATATTTTACAATGATCTGTATTCACCAAAATGGCGATTTTATTTTGTAATTTGCTTCCTCATGGATTCAGCAAAATGATGAGCAAGTGAACACTATTTTCTAAACCTTAAAAGGCCTTCAAAATGTTAAAAAAACACATTCTTATCCTCACCTCTCCGGCCCCTCTGCCTCAACTGCCTGGTCCGCACTTTCAAATCTCTGCTGCCAGTGCAGAAGTCCAAACATGTCTAAGGCTGAGACAGGACTTCTGGCATTGAGGAGGTCTAGGAGGATTCTGCACAAACGCATGAAAGGTCACGGTGTCGTGGAGTTGGGAACCTTCATGAGCTTGCATAGAATCCTCCTGAAGCTCCTCAAAACTAGAAGTTCTGGCCCAGCGTGAGCAGCGGCAATCTGAAGATGTGGTGAGGACTGGACGGATGTTGGTAAAAAGCAGAGGGGTCGGAGAGGTGAACAGTGAGGTCAGTATAAGTCTATTGTCCACTTTTTACATCTTACATTTATTAGGCTCTGGGGTCTGGAGAGAACCCAGACCATAACAAAAGACATTCAATTCGTGAATCACATTTCCCAGGAAAGTCTGCATGAACAGGCGAATGTGAATTATGCCAGATCCGCTCTTCTCTAGAGAACAGGGATGTGGACCCCAATAATTCCTCTATGGTAACACTGTACGGGCACAGAGACAGAGGGATCGTCATAAGGAGCCCTAGAAAACATATATTATGCCGACATCAAGCTCACCCAAAAGCTCCACAGCTGAACTGTTTGATCTGTTTGTAGTCGCTCTTACAAGGATTTCTCCCTGGGTTCAATGATCCGATCAAGGCCTAGAAATAATAAGAAATGGCATTAAAGCATAAAATCTGCAGAAAGATAAAATCTGTGGATGCAGGAACTTCTCCTGTATATTATGTGGACGTGATACAAGCCAGACCCCCACAGACACCATTATATATAGGGGATATCCCCCATACACAGACATCACTGTACTGCAGGGGAGGAGACGGGAGATCACACAGCGGGGGCAGGAATAATAATGCCGCCATCACACACAATAGATCTGATCTACAAGAAGAATAGGGATATCCCCTCGTCATATGGGGGATAATATTATATGTGTAATTCACCCCCGTTACCTGATGGTACACAGACGTCTCCGCTGATACTTACACTGACAGATTCCTGGACCTCGGGGATCTCACATATTCCACCGTCATTAATTGGTGGCACAGATATTCCTATAATAATGAGGAAACGTTTTGTATTAGACGATATCAGTACATAATATATAACATCCATATTAAGAAGGAGATGAGACGGGCTCTGTACACGGTGTAATACTGGTATATGGGATTCTGCACACAACGTATATATTTATGGCTCCTCCATAGATGGATATTCTGGACCATAAATGGCCATTGTTCAGGATCTGATTCATCCTAGAACAATTACATGATTGGGGACCTAGGAGCCTCCTTGTACATGATAAAGAAGAGCACAGAGGAGAGAAGCAGAATTACCTGCGCCCCCTCCATTATAGTCTATAAGGGGCTCCGGAGCCGTCACCGGCCTCATACAGAGGTTGGAGAGTAAATCTACATGTTCTCTGCCGTTCTCTATAATATCTCGATATGTGAATGTAAGAATATTAGATGATTGCTCACCTTCCATCAGATCAGTGTTTAGCCCCTGCTGACTGGTATTAGGGTCCGGGATAGTCAGGTTTTCCCCCTCTTCGGAGTCACCTTCTGATGTTTCCTGATGGGTTTAATATGTGCAATTAATATAACGTTTCACAAATACTAAATTACCGTACACAGTCCATCCTCGACTTATGAACTTCTGACTTACAAACGACTCCAAGATACAAAGGGTTGATGTTGAAAAAAAAGCTAATATTCACCCTCCAGTCCTTTCCACTGTCATGTGCCATTTCTCTGGTCTCTTTACTATTGTCTAGGACTTCTGGCCGCATTCAGGACCCAGAGGTCACTGTTCATCATAAGGTCATAAGGATGAGGCTGGAAGTCCTGCCCCATAGTGAAGAGGCTGGAAATGTGGTGCACTATGATGGAAAAAGGAGGACCGGGTGGCGGGCAGCGAGCAAAAAATTATTGTTTGTTTTTACCCTGTTTTAACTTATATACAAATTTGGGTTACAAACAAACCTATAGGATTTATCTAGTTTGTGACAAGGGGACGACCTGTACATAAGTCAGGAAGTACTAAACTAGGACCTAGGGAATAAGCTCAGTATTGGACGGACTATGCATAAGGGAGGAAGTACTAAACCTGGATCTACGGGACAATCTCAGTATTGGATGGACCATACACGGCCGCTCCCTCCAGAAAATCCACATGAATTTGTAAGGGACTTGTATCTACAGCTGTTTTCTAATAACTTCTATTATCAGAACTGCAGCATTTACAAGATGGAAGATTGTGATGATGGAGTGAGACAGAGACGGAAACACAACCTCTGCAGCCGTAGAGACAGGCGGCCATAGAATATCCTGCACCTCTGACATCATAAATCTGCCCCTCTGCTGTATGACGGCTAATCTGGAGAAGATCAGACCAGGACGTGTGATATAGAAGGTGATGGATCCTTACCAGACGCTCCAGTGAGCCGGCCGGACGCTCCAGTACATACAGGACATTTTGGGCCAGTTGTATAATAAAGGCCAATTCTCCACTTGAGGATTTTTCTTCAGACTATAAAGATGGAAATAAATAGAAAGGGAAAATCATGAGAGAACATGGAGGAGGCCGGTTATGCCACCACTTTACTCCTGCGATCTACTTTACAATTACTACATATCTGGTGACTTGGTGCCAGTTGTCTATAATATAATCAGGGATGTGTCCGTCTGTCCGAAGCCTCTATAGACTGCGCCTGCACAGTCTGGCCCCAGACAGAAGAATGCATCCAGCCATTACAGGTGACAGATAAGATGAGTATATTGTACTGGAGATCGCAGTATGCGTAGGCACTGAAGGCATACTGCGTTCAGAGCCTACGCATACCTAGGCCGGGGGAGGAATGCAACGTCGGAATCGGCGCTTGTGCATAGCGCGCTATCTGGCGCCATTTTAGTGAAAGCAGATTTGCAGTGTGTCTTCAATAAAATGACACTGGACAGCGCTGTATGCGCACGCGAGTACTCTGGCGCCTTTTTGTTGAATACATGCGGTAAATGTGTCTTCACTAAAATGGAGCCAGATTCCGATTGTCATTTCAGTAAAATAACACAGGTGACGCGCTTCCGGGGAGCGATGGAAAGGTGAGTAGGATGGGTAGCACATAACAGGATGGGGGAGCAAGATGGGGGAGCACAAAACAGGATGGGGGAGCACATAACAGGATTGTGGAGCACATAACAGGATGGGGTGCACATAATAGGATGGAAGAGCACATAACAGGATGGGGGCAGCACATAGTATAAGGGCAGCACATAACAGGATGGGAAGCACATAACAGGATGGGGGAGCACATAACAGGATGGGGAGCACTTAACAGGATGGGGGCAGCACATAGGATAGGGGCAGCACATAACAGGATGGGGAGCACATAACAGGATGGGGGAGCACATAACAGGATGGGGGCAGCACATAACAGGATGGGGGAGCACATAACAGGATGGGGAGCACATAACAGGATGGGGGGGCAGGATGGTGGAGCACATAACAGGATGGCAGAGCACATAACAGGATGGGGAGCACATAACAGGATGGGGGAGCACATAACAGGATGGGGGAGCATGGACCAGAATGGGGGCAGCACATAACAGGATGGAGGAGCACATAACAGGATGGGGGAGCACATAACAGGATAGGGAAGCATATACCAGGATGGGGGAGCATATACCAGGATGGGGAAGCAGGATGGGGGAGCATAGACCAGGATGGGGGAGCATGGACGAGGATGGGGGAGCATGGACCAGGATGGGGGATCATGAACCAGGATAGGGGACCATATACCAGTAACAAATGCTCCCCACCCGGGCGTAGAATGGGTTCAATAGCTAGTATACTATATTACTGTCGGCCTAAAGAACAATTTTATGTGAATAAACTTATATTCCATCATTATTACTTTTATATGTTTTGTGCAGATTTCTGCTACTTACCTGTTGCACCAATGTCCTGATGTTCTTCTGTAAATGCTCAAGATATGCTGAGCTCATACGACCTTGCTGGTATTTGGTCAGGCAGTCTCTCACTAGCTCCATAACCAGCCGGTAAGTGAAGCTGAGGACGCCATTGGGTAGTGGTAGCACAATGTCAGGGGCATAGGTGGTAAGAATCCCCTGCAGCAGTGCTAACACCTGAAAATTGTCTGAAGGAATTTCAGACATTTCAAATAAATCCAAATCGCAGTCAGTAAATCACTAGCTATGTAGTTAATCACCAACAACAATGACACCGGAATGTCAAAGTGACACTGTAGCTGTAAACACTGGCACAAGTATTGTTGGTGCATTATGATGTCATAATAGCAGTGATATCATCATGGAATGTTGAGATGTTACCTTATATGGAGCTTCTCTCCATAAAAGTAAGTTGCCTAGCAACACAAGCAGCATCATCACAGGCTGAGCATCAGTACCAGGTGCAGGCATGGAGGAAAGACCTGTGGGGGCTTTACTCCTCTGACCAGCGGGGGTGATTTTTATGTTTTAAATTCAATCATTTACATCTGTTCTACATAATAAAAAATATATAATTTCTATAAGAAATCCAGATTCAGATGCTAAAAGAAGTATATTTACTGGTGGACCAGAGACTGCAGCTCAGAGGCCCACACCTCCCCCCACATCCGCTTCCCAAGATAGGGGTCTGTGCACAGCTCTCCGCAGCAGCCAGCAGCCAGGCAGCATTATGTGGTGAGTATGGCAGCGCTGCAGTGCTGAAATCAGCAGGTCTGCGGCAGCACGGTATGGCATAGTGCACCTGGGACCTATGGGATCTTCAAGGGTTTGTTCAGCGCCGCGTACTTCCATACTGGGAAGTGAACAGCGCTGATGACATCACATCTACAGATACATGATGGGACGGTGTAAGTGTGGCCGCCATCATGCCTGTGACTTGGTAGGTTTCCTCAGACGGCAGCTCACTCACCTCCCAATGTGGAAGGAAGCGGCCGGAAAATCCTTTTAGTCTATAAAAAAAATTAAGATTCCACCAATTCTTGCAGACAATTTTTTTTGTTCTTCTCACCTCACAAAAAAAACCAAATGATGAAAACATCTCATGTACCGCGCACTGTTACCCATAAATATTGTAGCTCGTTCCATTGAGCTCTTGGTCAAATCTAAACAGAAAAATGAAAGTTATGGGTCAATGATTAAAAAAGCAAAATAAACTGGATATCTGTGTAATTGTATCAACCTGCAGAATAAAGTTAATTTGTCTACAGTGAGCGGCAAAAAAAAGGAAAATAAAAAAGTGATGGAAGATTTATTTATTTATTCATCGTCACTCATATCATACCATTAAAAAGAAAGAAACTGTAGTGGTGGTGAATTCTGATGTCATAATAGCGGTGATGTCATCATGGAATCTTGTGATGGAATCTTATATGGAGCTTCTCACCTTATAAGGAAGTTGCCTAGCAACAGTGAAGATGGTAAAACCATAGGGTGAGCATCAGTGCTTGTATGTAAGAGGGAGCTGTGGGCACCGGGCTCTTCTCATCAGTGAGGGGATTTATAAATATATTTATTAATATCTGTATACACAATAAAAATCATAATTACGTATTTAGAAGAAATCCGGATTCAGGATCTAAAAGAAGTATCTTTATCTGGGGGGTCCAGGGAATGAAGATCAGAAGCCCACGCCTCACCACCCCCCAACTTCCCAAGATGGGGGTCTCTATTACAAATATAACCCTGCCTGACATTTGAGAAAATCTAAATTTTGTTAATTATTACTAATTTTTATTACGAAACAGAAAAAAGAGTCGGAATCAGGAGAATTCAGGGATGTTTAGATATTTAGCTCAAATTTTGAGTAGGTGACAGATCCTCTATAATCTTGGTGAATAAAACACTAGTCCTAATAAATCTCCTCCTACGTTCTCCGATCACCACCATATTTGTATTCCAAGAGCCTCAAAGCACCGGAAAGAGCAAGTAACTGAGGAATCAAGCGCATTCTAATCTGTAACCATGGAGACACATAGGCTGCATAAGAGCTGTATATGACACGCCCCCTGGGCCATGTTCAAGGGATTACCCGGAGCCGGATCTGGATAGGGGTAGTAGTCCTTGTGGCGGTGACCCGGTCCGTGCCCAGGGTGTCAAACTAAGTGGCAGTCTATGGCAGTAGATGTTAATTTGATCGACTACGCCACCCGTTGAGTACGCCGCCGCTGCAGAGCAGTCCGCTGAGGCCGGTGGTATATGTGCAGCAGTGATGGTATAACCCCCAAAGGGAGGGGTATGGCCTCAGGGCAGCAGGTGTGGATGATGGGTGTAGTTATGTTGTAGAAAGGAGAGTCAGAGACTTGAGGTGCAGTTTCAGGGTTTTTACTCACGGTTGTTCTCTCAGTCACTCTGGCCTTGAGTGACCACCCGAGCCGTGCTGCGTCCACCAGGTCCTGGACTCGGCTAACCCCCAGGCAGTTCTGGAGCGTGGCCCTGAGCTCCCTTTCTCTCTCTCTGTCTCTGGCCATTCCCACCAGGGATCCACCTTTGGCCGGCTCCCTCGGGTCTCTTGGTGGTCAAACCTCCTCTGGGTTCCCTGACCCTATGCTTGGTGTGCCTTTCTGGTGGATTTGGTGAGGGTCGTGACAAATCTTGACCACGACCTCCGGTTCCTGGCTGAGGATAAGTGGCCTCCACCAGTTCGGGTTCCGGTACCCGTGTCCGCCAACCCTTCACCCTTTTTGGTCTGATTCTGGGTTCTTAGGGTTCCTTCTGACTCTGCTTCTCTGGGCCTTTCTTCCTCCTCTCTCTCTTCAATGCAGGCTTGGCCCTGGAGCTGGGCCCAGCCGGAGCCACAGCTCCCTGTCAGCCCTCCTGGCTGAGCTCCCCTGCTAAAAAGACCCTGTCCTAAGATGGTGCCCACCTTATATACTCCCTCTATGTGTGAGCCCAGGTGACTAGCACCCAATGAGCTCCTAGCTTTACCCAGAGTACTCCCCCTATCTGCCCCTACACTACTGGGATGTTCCACCCCCCTCCCACTCCAGCCAGGGACAGACGCTGTAGTACCTGCACATATACTTGGTGGGAGTACCGTTGTTCTGTCCCCCGGAAATGGGATGTATGTAGTGCATGCAGCCTACTGAGCTCAGTTCCACACTCCATCCTTACCCGGGAGTGGAATACCACACCTCTGGCTTGAGGTGTAATACCCCTGTAGCAGCCGAGTCCTCAGGGTGCTACATATACACTACACAAGATTTACAAATTTGTTTCATTTTTTATTTTAAGGAACCAAGAAAAAAAAATACTGTAAAAGATCTTCTAACAACGAGAAATGATTCCAGGATTGTCTTTCCACTATATATACAGTATATACTCACAACACAAAGGTTAACTAATAGTTTTAATGATTTTCTGTAATAAATATTTGTATAAATATGAGAAACATTTATATAAAAATACAACAAATAATAATAAAAATTTCAATTATAAAACAAGAAATACGTCTTATAATAATATTACTCAGCGATTTATAAAAATAACAAAATTCTTGTCGCTGCTGCTCCTGACGACCAATCAGATTTCTGCCGTTTTGCCTCTTGCAGTGCGGAATCGATGGCTGGAATCTGACTGGTTGCTACGGGCAACACTTTCATTATTCTCTACACTGTTTGTATAAATAATCCTTAAACTCTCGTTGCCGATAGCAACTGATTAGAATTCAGCTTTTACATTTGTAATTTACAGAAGAAAAATAAACGTGATTTCTGATTGGTCGCTAGGGGTAACAAAGACGCTACATGACAGCTGAGGCTCCGTGACAATGGCGTCTGTTACTCCAGGTACTGGATGATGGGCCGGACACAGGTGCAGCCCACCGTCACCAGCTGCTTCTCCAGCCTATAGGTGGGGACACATCCTCTCATCTCACCACGCAGGACCAGGATCTCCTGTCTGATGGGGACTGAGTTCATGCTGAGGTCCACATGACCCTCCGAGTCCAAACATCCGCGGTGGAGACATCGGGCCTCGCTGATGACCGCAGGGAATCTGTTATTGTCCACATTAGAGCTGGTGGAAGGAGATGAGAGAAATCAGGACACAGCAGTAACCATGTTTAGTCCCCCATACTCCGGCCTGCTGACCCCCATATATCATTATTATTATTTCTGCCATTACTCCATGTACATTCACCTGTATTCCCATGGAGAGATGGAGCGGCTCCTCACACTGTCCGCCATTACTTGTGCAGAACTCCGACTTCCGACCTTCATATCCACCTTCACACGTGGAGGAAATGTGGTGTCCGGTGTGAAGAGACATCCCCCGCCGGACACTAGAGGGGCCTCCCAGCCATCAGCGCCAGGGACCTGCCCTTCTCTTCCATGGACACAAGAGATGAAGATCAGAAGAAGCAAAGTGGAGAAAACCTGAGGACAGAAGATGTCACACATGTGATAGGGGACATTGTGGAAGTGTCAACATTATGTAGTGATATAAGTAAGGGTTAAATAATGGATCAATAATATACACTAATAATATTCATACTCGTATGGACCTATCCCAAAGATATGCAACAGCGCTCAAGCCAAGAGCAACCAGATATGACTATATAACACATATAAGAAAGTCCAACATTTTAAGTGGAATTCATTCAACTATCTATTATACTAGCTATTGAACCCGTTCTACGCCCGGGTGGCGAGCATTTTTATTGATATATGGTCTCCCATATATCGTATGAGTATGTGTTCCCCCCTCCTGGTATTTGTGCTGCCCCCATCCTGTCCCCACGATCCTATCCTGGTATGCATGGCACACCTCAACCCCAATCCTGGTATGCATGGCACCCCTCATCCCCAATCCTGGTATGCATGGCACTCCTCACCCCCAATCCTGGTATGCATGACACCGCTTACCCCAATCCTGGTATGCGTGGCTCTCCTCATCCCCCATTCTGGTATGCATGGCACCCCTCATCCCCAATCCTGGTATGCATGGCCCCCTCATCCCCAATCCTGGTATGCATGGCCCCCCTCATCCCCAATCCTGGTGTGCATGGCACCCCTCATCCCCAATCCTGCTATGCATGGCACCCCTCATCCCCCAATACTGGTATGCATGGCAACCCTCATCCCCCAATCCTGGTATGCATGGTACCCCTCATCCAGCTATCCTGGTATGCATGGCACCCCTCAACCCCAATCCTGGTATGCATAGTACCCCTCACCCCCCAATCCTGGTATGCATGGCACCCCTCATGCCCAATCCTGGTATGCATGGCCCCCCTCAACCCCAATCCTGGTATGCCTGGCCCCCCTCTTCCCCAATCCTGGTATGCATGGCACCCCTCATCCACAATCCTGGTATGCATGGCCCCCCTCATCCCCCAATCCTGGTATGCATGGCAACCCTCATCCCCCAATCCTGGTATGCATGGTACCCCTCATCCCCCTATCCTGGTATGCATGGCACCCCTCAACCCCAATCCTGGTATGCATAGTACCCCTCACTCCCCAATCCTGGTATGCATGGCACCCCTCAACCCCAATCCCGGTATGCATCGCACCCCTCATGCCCAATCTTGGTATGCATGGCACCCCTCATACCCAATCCTGGTATGCATGGCACCCCTCATGCCCAATCCTGGTATGCATGGCACCCCTCATCCCCAATCCCGAGATGCATGGCACCCCTCATCCCCAATCCCGGTATGCATGGCACCCCTCATCCCCAATCCCGGTATGTATGGCACCCCTCATTCCCAATCCTGGTATGAATGCCACTCTTCATCCCAATCCTGGTATGCATGGGCCCCTCTTCCCCAATAATGTTATACATGGTACACCTTATCCCTATCCTGGCATACATGGTTCCCCTCATCCCTCTCCTGGTATGTATGGTACCCCTCATCCTGGTGTGCTTGGTACCCCTCATCCCAATTCAGGTATGTATGGCATCCTCATCCCAGAAACCTGGTATGCATGGCACCCAATCCCTCATCCTAGAATGCATGGTACCCCTCATCCTTATCCTGGTATGCAAGATACCCCTCATCCTGGTACGCATGGCACCCCATACCTCATCCTGGTATGCATGGTACCCCGCATTCCTATCCTAGCATGCTTGGTACCCCTCATCCCTATTCTGGTATGCATGGCACCCCTCACCCACCCAATCCTGGTATGCATGGTCCCCTCACCCCCCAATCCTGGTTTGCATGGTCCCCTCACCCCCCAATCCTAGTATGCATGGTCCCCTCAACCCCCAATCCTGGCATGCATGGACCCCTCACCTCCCAATCCTGGTATGCATGGGCCACTCATCCCCCAATAATGGTATGTGTGGTAGCCCTCATCCTGGTATGCATAGTCCCCTCACCCCCCAATCCTGGTATGTGTGGTACCCCTCACCTCCCAATACTGGTATGTATGGTTTCCTCACCCATCAATCCTGGCATGCATGGTCTCCTCACCCCCCAATCCTGGTATGTGTGGTACCCATCACCCCCCAATCCTGGTATGCATGGTCCCCTCACCCCCCAATCCTGGTATGTGTGGTACCCCTCACCCCCCAATCATGGTATGCATGGTCCCCTCACCACCCAATTCTGGTATGTGTGGTACCCCTCATCCTTGTATGCATGATCCCCTCGCCCCACAATCCTGGAATGCATGGTCCCCTCACCCCCAATCCTGGTATGTGTGGCCCCCTCATCCCTTTCACACTGTACACACATACAAAAAAAAATAAACAGTTATACTCACCTTTCTTCTCTGTGCTCCAGCGCTGCTGCGTCCTGTTTTGCCGGGGGCCTGTGGAGGAGTGCGGCGCTGGAGCACCGCGCTGTCCGGCGCCATTTTGCTGAAGACACACTGCAAATGTGTCTTCAGTAAAATGGCGCCGGATAGCGCTATGCGCATGAGCCGATCCGATGCCTCACTCCTGCCCCGGACTTCGGCGAAAAGAGGCGCCGTGGCAACGCTTCCCCCAGTCAGGTAAGTATGTATGTATGGAGATCGCGGGATGCGTTCAGTTTCTACGCATACCGCAATCTCCGGCGCCATATACTCCTCTTATCTGTAACGGCTGGATGTATGATTCTGTTTGGAGCCAGACTGCGCATCGCGCATGCACAGTCTATCGAGGCTTTAGACAGAGACACGCATCGCAGGTCATATTATAGACTAGATATAGAACCCGTTCTACTCCCGGGTGGCGAGCATTTTTATTGGTATATGGTCTCCCAGGCTGGTATGTGCTGCACCCCTCCTGGTATTTGTGCTGCCCCAATCCTGTCCCCGCCTTTCTATCCTGGTATGCATGGCACCCCTCATCCCTATCTTGGTATGCATGGCACCCCTCATCCCTATCCTGTAATGCATGGCACCCCTCATCCCTATCCTGGTATGCATGGCACCCCTCATCCCTATCATGGTATGCATGGCACCCCTCATCCCTATCCTGGTATGCATGGCACCCTTCATCCCTATCCTGTAATAGATGGCACCCTTCACCCCCCATCCTGTAATGTATGGCATCCTTCACCCCCAATCCTGGAAGGCATGGCACCCCTCATCCCCAATAGTGGTATGCCTGGCACCCCTCATCCCCACTCCTGGTATGTGTGGTACTCCTCATCCCTATCCTGGTATGTATGGTATCCCTCATCCTGGTATGCATGGCACCCCTCACCCCCAATCCTGGTATGCAGAGCACCGCTCACCCCCAATCCTGGTATGCATGGCACCCCTCAACTCCAATCCTGGAAGTCATGGCATCCCTCATCCCCAATCCTGGTATGCGTGGCACCCCTCATCCCCAATCCTAGTATGTGTGGTACTCCTCATCCCAATCCTGGTATGCAGGGTACCCCATCCCTCATCCTTATCCTGATACGTATGGTATCCCTCATCCTTGCATGCATGGGCCCCTCACCCACATCCTGGTATGCATGGCACTCCTCACCCACATCCTGGTATGCATGGCATCCCTCACTCCCATCCTGGTATGCATGGCACTCCTCATCCCTATGCTGGTATGCATGGCCCCTCATCCGAATCCTGGTATGCATGGCACCCCTCATCCCCAATCCTGGTATGCATGGCATCCCTCATCCCCAATCCTGGTATGCATGGCACCCCTCATCCCCAATCCTGCTATGCATGGCACCCTTCATCCCCAATCCTGGTATGCATGGCACCCCTCACCCCCCAATCCTGGTATGCATGGCTCCCTCATCCCCAATCCTTTTATGCATGGCCCCCTCTTCCCCAATCCTGGTATGCATGGTAACCCTCATGCCCAATCCTGGTATGCATGGCTCCCACATCCCCAGTCCTGGGTATGCATGACTCACTCATCCCCAATCCTGGTATGCATGGCTCCCTCATCCCCAATCCTGGTATGCATGGCATCCCTCATCCCCAATCCTGGGAAGCATGGCACCCCTCATCCCCAATCCTGTTATGCATGTTACCACTCATCCCCAATCCTGTTATGCATGGCACCACTCATCCCCAATTTGGTATGCATGGCTCCCTCATCCTCAATCCTGGAATGCATGTCATCCCTCATCCCCAATTCTGGTATGCATGGCACCCCTAAGCCCCAATCCTGTTATGCATGGCACCACTCATCCACAATCCTGGTATGCATGGCATCCCTCACCCCCCAATTCTGGTATGCATGGCTCCCTCATCCCCAATCCTGGGAAGCATGGCACCCCTCATCCCCAATCCTGTTATGCATGTTACCCCTCATCCCCAATCCTGTTATGCATGGCACCACTCATCCCCAATTTGATATGCATGGCTCCCTCATCCTCAATCCTGGAATGCATGTCATCCCTCATCCCCAATCCTGGTATGCATGGCACCCCTAAGCCCCAATCCTGTTATGCATGGCACCACTCATCCTCAATCCTGGTATGCATGGCTCCCTCACCCCCATCCTGGTATGCATGGCACTCCTCATCCCTATCCTGGTATGCATGGCCCCTCATCCGATTCCTGGTAAGCATGGCACCCCTCATCCCCAATCCTGGTATGCATGCCATCCCCCATCCCTAATCCTGGTATGCATGGCACCTCTCTTCCCCAATCCTGGTATGCATGGCACCCTTCATCCCCAATCCTGGTATGCATGGCATCCCTCACCCCCCAATTCTGGTATGCATGGCTCCCTCATCCCCAATCCTGGTATGCATGGCCCCCTCTTCCCCAGTCCTGGTATGCATGGCACCCCTCAACCCCAATCCTGGTATGCATGGCTCCCTCATCCCCAATTCTGGTATTCATGGTACCCCTCATCCCCAATCCTGGTATGCATGGCTCCGTCATCCACAATCCTGATATGCAAGGCACTCCTCATCCCTATCCTGGTATGCATGGCACTCCTCATCCCTATCCTGGTAAGCATGGGCCCCTCATCCCCAATCCTGGTATACATGGTACCCCTCATCACTATCCTGGTATGTATTGCACCCCTCATCCTCGTATGCATGGCACTCCATCACTCATCCTGGTATGCATGGTACCCCTCATCCCTATTCTGGTATGCATGGTACCCCTCATCCTGGTGTGCATGGCACCCCTCATCCCAATTCTGCTATGTATGGCCTCCTCATCCCAGAAACCTGGTATGCATGACACCCAATCCCTCATCCTAGTATGCATGGCACCCCTGATCCTTATCCTGGTATGCATGGTACCACTCATCCCTATTCTGGTATGCATGGTACCCCTCATCCTGGTATGCATGGCACCCCATCCCTCATCCTGGTATGCATGGCACCCCGCATTCCTATTCTGGTATGCATGGCACTCCTCATCCCCTAATCCTGGTATGCATGGTCCCCTCAACCCCCAATCCTGGTATGCATGGTCCTCTCACCCCCCAATCTTGGTATACATGGTCCCCTCACCCCCCAATCCTGATATGCATAGTCCCTTCACCCCCCAATCCTGGTATGTATGGTCCCCTCACCTCGCAATCCTGATATGCATTTTCCCTCACCCCCCAATCCTGGTATGCATGGCACCCCTCATCCCCAATCCTGTTATGCATGGCACCCCTCAACCCCAATCCGGTTATGCATGGCAATACTCATCCCCAATTTGGTATGCATGGCTCCCTCATCCTCAATCCTGGTATGCATGGCATCCCTCATCCCCAATCCTGGTATGCATGGCACCCCTAATCCCCAATCCTGTTATGCATGGCACCAATCATCCTCAATCCTGGTATGCATGGCTCCCTCACCCCCATCCTGGTATGCATGGCACTCCTCATCCCTATCCTGGTATGCATGGCCCCTCATCTGAATCCTGGTATGCATAGCATCCCTCATCCTCAATCCTGGTAAGCATGGCATCCCTCATCCCCAATCCTGGTCTGCATGGCCCCCTCTTCCCCAATGCTGGTATGCATGGCTCCCCTCAACCCCAATCGTGGTATGCATGGCTCCCACATCCCCAGTCCTGGTATGCGTGGCTCCCTCATCCCCAATCCTGGTATGCATGGCTCCATCATCCCCAATACTGGTATGCATGGCTCCCTCATCCCCAATCCTGGTATGCATGGCTCCCTCATCCCCAATCCTGGTATGCATGGCTCCCTCATCCCTAATTCTGGTATGCGTGGCACCCCTCATCCCCAATTCTGTTATGCATGGCACCACTCATCCCCAGTCCTGGTATGCATGGCTCCCTCATCCCCAATCCTGGTATGCATGGCTCCCTCATCCCCAATCCTGGTATGCATGGCTCCCTCATCCCCAATCCTGGTATGCATGGCACCCCTCATCCCCAATAATGTTATGCATGGCACCACTCATCCCCAATCCTGGTATACATGGCTCCCTTATCCCCAATCCTGGTATGCAAGGCACCCATCATCCCCAATCCTTGTATGCATGGCACCCCTCATCCCCAATCCTATTATGCATAGCACCTCTCATCCTCAATTCTGGTATGCGTGGCTCCCTCATCCCCAATCCTGGTATGCATGGCACCCCTCATCCCCAATCCTGGTATGCATGGTTTCCTCATCCCCAATCCTGGTATTCATGTTACCCCTCATCCCCAATCCTGGTATGTATGGCTCCGTCATCCACAATCCTGATATGCAAGGCACTCCTCATCCCTATCCTGGTATGCATGGCACTCCTCATCCCTATCCTGGTAAGCTTGGTACCCCTCATCCCCCAAATCCTGGTATGTGTGGCCCCCTCACCCCCAATCCTGGTATGTGTGGCCCCCTCACCTCCCAATCCTGGTATGTGTGGGCCCCTCACCCCCCAGTCATGGTATGTTTGGCCACCTCATCCCTTTCACGCTGTACACACATGCAAAAAAATAATCACTTATACTCACCTTTCTTCCCTGTGCTCCAGCGCTGCTGTGCCCTGTTCTGTTGGAGGCCGGGGGAGGAGTGTGGCGCCGGGGTACGTGCATGCCCATACCACACTGTCCGGTGCCATTTTGCTGAAGACAAACTGCAAATGTGTCTTCAGTAAAATGGCGCCAGATAGCACTATGCACATGCGCCTATCCGACGCCTCACTCCTGCCCCGGTCTCTGGTGAAGAGCAACGCTCCTCCTGGTCAGGTAAGTATGTAAGTATGGCACCAGAGATCGCGGTATGCATTCAGTGTCTACGCATACCGCGATCTCCGGCGCCATACACACTCCTCTTACCTGTAACAGCTGGATGCGGCCTTCTGTCTGAAGCCAGACTGTGCGTCGCGCATGCACAGTCTATAAGGGCATCAGACAGAGACACGCATCTCCCGTTATATTATAGATTGTCATGTCATTGACCAAAAACCCAAGCTCAGGACAACAGTATCTATAATATAAAGGCGGATGCGTGTCTCTGTCCGAAGCCTCGACAGACTGCGCATGCGTGACGCGCCTGCAGAGTCTATACCCCCCACAGAGGCACGCATCCCCATCCTAAACGAGGATGTGGATTGTGGCGCCAGAAATCGCGGTACGCATAAGCACTGAACGCATACCGCGATTTCCGGCACCATAACAACTTACCTATCCGGGAGGTCAGTTGCCACGGCATCTCTTCAGGCAGAAGGCAGGGATCCACCGTCGGTACCGGCGCATGCGCATAGCGCACTTCCGGCGCCGTTTTATTGAAGACACATTGCAAGGGTGTCTTCAACAGACACATTGAAGACACACTAGCAGTGTGTCTTCAACAAGATGGCGCCGGAAACCGCGGTCTGCGCAGGCGCTGATCCGGCGTCAGTGCTCTCCCCCGCCCTCTTCTGACATCACTAATCATTTAAATATCTAACGCACCCCCACACTTCGCCGCCATTTTAAAAACAGAAGATTTCTGCGTCACACAGCGCCTCCAGTCTCTAGCTTAAAAAAACAAAAACATTTTGTAGTATATATAGATACATATATTACAAATATATCTATATATAAAGAAGATACTATATACAAATATATATATCTATATATACTATATAGAATAGTTATCAGAGTACTCCAACACAGTCAGCGGAGCAATCCCGCACAAAATACGTCAGCGGAGCAATCCCGCACAAAATACGTCAGCGGAGCAATCCCGCACAAAAAACCTCAGCGGAGCAATCCCGCACAAAATACGTCAGTGGAGCAATCCCGCACAAAATACGTCAGCGGAGCAATCCCGCACAAAAAACCTCAGCGGAGCAATCCCGCACAAAATACGTCAGCGGAGCAATCCCGCACAAAAAAACCTCAGCGGAGCAATCCCGCACAAAAAACCTCAGCGGAGCAATCCCGCACAAAATACGTCAGCGGAGCAATCCCACACAAAATACGTCAGCGGAGCAATCCCGCACAAAATAACCTCAGCGGAGCAATCCCGCACAAAAAACTTCAGCGGAGCAATCCCGCACAAAATACGTCAGCGGAGCAATCCCGCACAAAATACGTCAGCGGACCAATCCCGCACAGAAAAACGTCAGCGGAGCAATCCCGCACAAAATACGTCAGCCGAGCAATCCCGCACAAAATACGTCAGCGGACCAATCCCGCACAAAATACGTCAGCCGAGCAATCCCGCACAAAATACGTCAGCGGAGCAATCCCGCACAAAATACGTCAGCGGAGCAATCCCGCACAAAATACGTCAGCGGAGCAATCCCGCACAAAATACGTCAGCGGAGAAATGCAGCCACTTTCTACTGAATATAAAAATCTAATAAGTCAGCGGAGCAATCCAGCCACTTTATACTGAATATATACGTCAGGGGAAAAATCCGGCCACTTTCTACTGAATATAAATATATATAATACGTCAGCAGAACAATCCGGACACTTTTTACTGAATATATATATATACAGTTATATGAAAAAGTTTGGGCACCCCTATTAATCTTAAGCTTAATGTTTTATAAAAATTGGTGTTTTTGCAACAGCTATTTCAGTTTGATATATGTAATAACTGTTGGACACAGTAATGTTTCTGCCTTGAAATGAGGTTTATTGTACTAACAGAAAATGTGCAATCTGCATTCAAACAAAATTTGACAGGTGCATAAGTATGGGCACCTCACCAGAAAAGTGACATTAATATTTAGTAGATCCTCCTTTTGCAAAAATAACAGCCTCTAGTCGCTTCCTGTAGCTTTTAATGATTTCCTGGATCCTGGATGAAGGTATTTTTGACCATTCCTCTTTACAAAACAATTCCAGTTCAGTTAAGTTTGATGGTCGCCGAGCATGGACAGCCCTCTTCAAATGATCCCACAGATGTTCAATGATATTCAGGTCTGGGGACTGGGATGGCCATTCCAGAACATTGTAATTGTTCCTCTGCATGAATGCCTGAGTAGATTTGGAGCGGTGTTTTGGATCATTGTCTTGCTGAAAGATCCATCCCCTGCGTAACTTCAACTTTGTAACTGATTCTTGAACATTATTGTCAAGAATCTGCTGATACTGAGTGGAATCCATGCGTCCCTCAACTTTAACAAGATTCCCCGTGCCGGCATTGGCCACACAGCCCCAAAGCAAGATGGAACCTCCACCAAATTTTACTGTGGGTAGCAAGTGTTTTTCTTGGAATGCTGTGTTTTTTTTGCCGCCATGCATAATGCCTTTTTGTATGATCAAACAACTCAATCTTGGTTTCATCAGTCCACAGGACCTTCTTCCAAAAATAAATTGGCTTCTCCAAATGTGCTTTTGCATACCTCAGCCGACTCTATTTGTGGCGTGCTTGCAGAAACGGCTTCTTTCGCATCACTCTCCCATACAGCTTCTCCTTGTGCAAAGTGCGTTGTATAGTTGACCGATGCACAGTGACACCATCTGCAGCAAGTTGATACTGCAGCTCTCTGGAGGTGGTCTGAGGATTGTCCTTGACTGATCTCACCATTCTTCTTCTCTGCCTTTCTGATGTTTTTCTTGGCCTGCCACTTCTGGCCTTAACAAGAACTGTCCCTGTGTTCTTCCATTTCCTTACTATGTTCCTCACAGTGGAAACTGACAGGTTAAATCTCTGAGACAGCTTTTTGTATCCTTCCCCTGAACAACTATGTTGAATAATCTTTGTTTTCAGATCATTTGACAGTTGTTTTGAGGAGCCCATGATGCCACTCTTCAGAGGAGATTCAAACAGGAGAACAACTTGCAAGTGGCCACTTTAAGTAGCTTTTCTCATGATTGCATACACCTGGCTATGAAGTTCAAAGCTCAATGAGGTTACAAAACCAAAAAAAGTGCTTTAGTAAGTCAGTAAAAAGTAGGTAGGAGTATTTAAAACAAGAAAATGATAAGGGTGCCCATACTTATGCACCTGTCAAATTTTGTTTGAATGCAGATTGCACATTTTCTGTTAGTACAATAAACCTCATTTCAAGGTAGAAACATTACTGTGTCCAACAGTTATTACATATATCAAACTGAAATAGCTGTTGCAAAAACACCAATTTTTATAAAACATTAAGCTTAAGATTAATAGGGGTGCCCAAACTTTTTCATATAACTGTATACTACGTCAGCGGAGCAATCTAGCCACTTTCTACTGAATATATATAATACATCAGCGGAGCAATCCGGCCACTTTCTACTGAATATAAATATATATAATACGTCAGCGGAGCAATCCGGCCACTTTCTACTGAATATATATATATATATAATACGTCAGCGGAGCAATCCAGCCACTTTCCTCTGAATATATAATACGTCAGCGGAGCAATCCGGCCACTTTCTACTGAATATATATATATATAATACGTCAGCGGAGCAATCCAGCCACTTTCTACTGAATATAAATATATATAATACGTCAGCGGAGCAATCCAGCCACTTTCTACTGAATATATATAATACGTCAGCAGAGCAATCCGGCCACTTTCTACTGAATATAAATATATATAATACGTCAGCGGAGCAATCCAGCCACTTTCCTCTGAATATATATAATACGTCAGCGGAGCGATCCAGCCACTTTCCTCTGAATATATATAATACGTCAGCGGAGCAATCCAGCCACTTTCTACTGAATATAAATATATATAATACGTCAGCGGAGCAATCCAGCCACTTTCTACTGAATATAAATATATATAATACGTCAGCGGAGCAATCCAGCCACTTTCTACTGAATATATATAATACGTCAGCAGAGCAATCCGGCCACTTTCTACTGAATATAAATATATATAATACGTCAGCGGAGCAATCCAGCCACTTTCCTCTGAATATATATAATACGTCAGCGGAGCGATCCAGCCACTTTCCTCTGAATATATATAATACGTCAGCGGAGCAATCCAGCCACTTTCCTCTGAATATATATAATACGTCAGCGGAGCAATCCAGCCACTTTCTACTGAATATATATAATACGTCAGCAGAGCAATCCGGCCACTTTCTACTGAATATAAATATATATAATACGTCAGAGGAGCAATCCAGCCACTTTCTACTGAATATATATAATACGTCAGCAGAGCAATCCGGCCACTTTCTACTGAATATAAATATATATAATACGTCAGCGGAGCAATCCAGCCACTTTCTACTGAATATAAATATATATAATACGTCAGCGGAGCGATCCAGCCACTTTCCTCTGAATATATATAATACGTCAGCGGAGCAATCCAGCCACTTTCTACTGAATATAAATATATATAATACGTCAGCGGAGCAATCCAGCCACTTTCTACTGAATATAAATATATATAATACGTCAGCGGAGCAATCCAGCCACTTTCTACTGAATATATATAATACGTCAGCAGAGCAATCCAGCCACTTTCTACTGAATATAAATATATATAATACGTCAGTGGAGCAATCCAGCCACTTTCTACTGAATATATATAATACGTCAGCGGAGCAATCCAGCCACTTTCCTCTGAATATATATAATACGTCAGCGGAGCAATCCAGCCACTTTCCTCTGAATATATATAATACGTCAGCGGAGCAATCCAGCCACTTTCCTCTGAATATATATACTACATCAGCGGAGCAATCCAGCCACTTTCCTCTGAATATATATAATACGTCAGCGGAGCGATCCAGCCACTTTCCTCTGAATATATATAATACGTCAGCGGAGCGATCCAGCCACTTTCCTCTGAATATATATAATACGTCAGAGGAGCAATCCAGCCGCTTTTTTGACTATATCAAACGTCAGCAGAGCTAAATATTTTAATTAAAGTTTACAACCTTATTCGTTCCGTAATTCCATTATAATGGCCCCCAAACGCCAGCAAGTTCTTTCTGAGGAGGAAACTCAGGCAAAAAAATCAAAAAGGGCTGAAGCTCAAAAGGTTGGTAGAAGTAGGGGTAAAAAACAGCACCTTAAATTGCAGCGTGAAAAAAATACTGTCAGAAGAAAGGCTGCCCGTCATAATCTCACCCCAAAAAAGCGTCAACAGATGCGCAACGCTGACGCTGAGAGGCATAGGTCTGCCCCAGAGAGGCATAGGTCTGACCCAGAGAGGCGTAGGTCTGGCCCAGAGAGTCATAGGTCTGCCCCAGAGAGGCGTAGGTCTGCCCCAGAGAGGCGTAGGTCTGCCCCAGAGAGGCATAGGTCTGCCCCAGAGAGGCATAGGTCTGCCCCAGAGAGGCGTAGGTCTGCCCCAGAGAGGCATAGGTCTGCCCCAGAGAGGCATAGGTCTGCCCCAGAGAGGCGTAGGTCTGCCCCAGAGAGGCATAGGTCTGCCCCAGAGAGGCGTAGGTCTGCCCCAGAGAGGCATAGGTCTGCCCCAGAGAGGCGTAGGTCTGCCCCAGAGAGGCGTAGGTCTGCCCCAGAGAGGCATAGGTCTGCCCCAGAGAGGCATAGGTCTGCCCCAGAGAGGCGTAGGTCTGCCCCAGAGAGGCATAGGTCTGCCCCAGAGAGGCATAGGTCTGCCCCAGAGAGGCGTAGGTCTGCCCCAGAGAGGCGTAGGTCTGCCCCAGAGAGGCATAGGTCTGCCCCAGATAGTGTGACAGACGCTGAGCTTCAGCAGCATCGCAGCGCCAATGCTGAGAGACACAGAGGAGCCCGTACTAAACAACCTGCCCGCTGGGGTAAAAACGGAAGATCTCGCAACACTGCTTTGCTTACTGAAAACTTCAATGAAGACGACATTGGGGCATGCTATCTTGGCCCAATGAACAACAAATGCTCATTTTGTAATACCAACCATTTCCAAAATGAAATTGCAACAAACTGTTGTCATAGTGGAACCATCAAACTGGAAGAAGTGTGAATGCATCCCTATATTACTAATTGCATGAAGAGATCAGAACCAAACTCCAAGAATTTCATGGAAAACATAAGATCATACAATAGTGCAAACGCTTTTGCATCCATGGGCGCACAAATTGACCAATCAATTAACAGGCGATCAGGTCCTTTCTGTTACAGAATCCATGGGCAAATTTACCATGCAACATCTGCGTTGCACCCTAACCAAGGTGAATCACCAACATACTCCCAGTTATATATTCTGGATTCGGCACAATCCAGCCAACAGTGGATGCATTCGTAATCTTATGCAAAATCTACAAAGAATTCTGGAAGATATCAATCCTTTCTCCAGAGAATACAAAAATATGTTGCAATTTGAACAAGAAGAAATGCTAAAAGCAAATCTAGAAAACCGAATGCCAATTGAATATAGCATGACTTTCGTGAGAGAAAAAGTAAATACTATGCACCCCGGCAGAATCAATGCTCCAACTGCCAGAGGGGAAATTGCTGCCATTTTCCACAGCACAGATGGTGCACCCCCAAAAAACCGTGACATTACCATTCATCCAAAAAGTGGAATTTTACAAAATATATCTATTCTGAGTAGACTCTGTGACCCAATGAGCTAAGCTTTGCTTTTCCCTTATGGGGACTCTGGGTGGACTACAGAACTAAAAAAAACAGTTGGTCGAGGAAATGTGACTCCACTTCAATGGTATTCATACCACTTTGCCATTCGTGATGGTACTTTAACCAGTTCCTTAATGCAGGAAAGCTGACACACCAATTTATGGTTGATGCCTATTGCAAAACTGAGGCAAACCGTTTGAATTGGGTGCGCACAAATCAAAGTACTGTAAGAGCTGAAGAATATGACGTCCTTCACCAATTCGTGACCAACCACCGTTTCATGAACATAAATATCCTACCTGGAAAAAAAGTCATATTGCCATCGACTTTCCAAGGAAGTCCAAGAAATATGGCACAAAACTACCAAGATGCCATGGCAATGGTCAGGAAATATGGCAAACCAGACCTATTTGTAACAGTAACGTGCAATCCAAAATGGAGGGAAATCAGGGAAAACTTACTTCCCAGTCAGCAACCATGCGACAGGCCCGATTTAGTAGCTCGAGTATTTAACATGAAACTAAAATTGCTACTTGGAGACCTAACCACAAACCACAGATTTGGACGTGTTAATGGTATGGTGTATGTAATTGAGTTCCAAAAAAGAGGGCTCCCTCATGGACACATATTGGCATTTATGGCCCCGGAATACAAAGCCTGGGAAAAAGAAAGAATTGACAAAATTGTTTGTGCAGAGCTCCCGCACAAAGACACGCATCCGAAGCTTTATGAAATTGTACAATCTTGCATGATACACGGTCCATGTGGTCCACTTAATCCAAATGCACCATGCATGGACAATGGAAACTGTACAAGGTTTTCCCAAGGATTTCTGTTCCGAAACTAATAGCAATGTAAATGGATCCCCTAAATATCAACGCCGGGATGAGAACAACTTTGTTGAACTTGGTGGAAACAGGGTTGATAATAGATGGGTTGTACCTTACAATCCTTATCTTTCCTTAAAATACAATGCCCACATAAACGTTGAGATTTGCAGTTCTACAAAGTGTAAAATATTTGTTCAAATATGTTTACAAAGGGCATGATTGTGCAAATCTACAGTGTGTTACTGCTGCCACAGAACAAGAAGCCACGGTTGAATGGGATGAAGTAAAAAATGACTTAGAAACTCGATATGTAAGTGCACCTGAAGCATGCTGGAGACTCAGGGAATATAAAATGCACCATCAACCTGACCATGTGGAAAGATGAAATGTCCACCTTGAGGACAAGCATACAATATGCTTTATAGCAGGTAAAGAAGCTGAAGCCGTGCAGCGGAAAAACACCAAGTCTAAACTTCTTGCTGGGTTTAAACTGAATCGGGAAGATCCTAATGCCCAACAATATTTCTACATTGAAATCCCTGAACATTTCACTTGGGATGAAAAAAACGTTAAATGGAAACCACGTTGCAAATGTCATAAAACCACAATTGGCAGAATGTTTAACGTTAGTCCATTAGACAGAGAAAAATACTTTCTCCGAATTCTCCTTCTCAATGTTAGAGGCGCAACATCTTTTGAGGATCTCAGAACAACTGAAGGAAACCGTTTTGCTACTTTCCAAGAAGCCTGTATTGCAAGAGGGTTAACTGATGATGACTCTGAATGGGATACTCGCCTAACAGAAGCTGCCACTTATCAAATGCCAATACAACTTACACAATTGTCTGCATTTATTTGCATCATGTGTGAGCCGTCTAATGCTGCAGCATTGTTTCAAAGGCACAATAAAAATCTCATGGAAGACTATACCAGACGTTTCCCTCATGTAGAAAAGGCCGTCTATATGACATTACATGAAATTGAGCCTGTGTTACGGACACATGGAAAGTCATTACAAGATTTTGGCCTACACCTTCCTGTTGGCAAGTACGATGATCCAATCAATTCTGGCAAATATTACGACCCTGTTGCGGAAAAGGCTTTGAGGAGAAATTCCAAATGTTAAACCCAGGACAACGAAAGGCTTTCGAAAAAATCAGAGAAGCTTTTGAGATTCCAACTTGCAACAACGTCTATTTTTTATTGACGGACCTGGTGGAAGTGGTAAAACATTCCTGTATAATACAATCAAGCATTACATTCAGAGCAAAAATGAATTAGTCTTGCCATGTACATTTACAGGCATTGCTGCTACTTTGCTGGAAGGAGGCCGAACTTCCCATAATCTGTTCAAACTGCCTATACCAATTAATGAAACGTCGACGTGCAATATTCATCATGGCAGCAATACTGCCAATGAGTTGAAAAACGCCAAACTCATAATCTGGGACGAAGCTTCTACGGCTCCAGCTCATGCTGTAAATGCAGTTGACACCTTCTACAAAGAACTCATGGCTGAAGATCCAAAAGTTCCCTCCAAAAAAACGTTCGGAGGTGCAGTGTCTGTTTTTGGTGGAGATTTTCGACAAATCCTTCCTGTTGTACCACATGGCACCAGAACCGAAATAATTTCAGCATGCATGAAGAACAGCAATTGTTGGAGGAATATTGAAGTCCTCAAATTGGACCAAAACATGCGTACCAATGAGGACAATGTCCCCCAAGAACATCAAGGCTTTTCCCAATGGCTTTTAAACCTTGGAGATGGAAAACTTCAAGAACCAGGACTAGAGGAAGGTATCTTTGAAATTCTTTCTGTCTGCATTGAAAATGGATGTATTGTTGATGCTGTCTTTCCTCAAGTCATACAACCAGAAGATAAAAGCATTGCAAACCGTGCAATCCTAACTCCAAAAAACCAACATTCACATGAACTGAATGAAAATGTTCTTAGACGAATTCAGTCTGAATTGAAATGCTACACCAGTATTGATTCCATTCAGCAAGATACTGCAAATGCTGAGGAAGCAGCAAACTATCCGATGGAGTTCTTAAACAGCTTAACGCCTGGTGGTATGCCTCCTCATAGATGACATTTGAAAGTTGGAGCAGTAGTCATGCTATTAAGAAACCTTAACTCAAGAAGAGGTCTTTGCAATGGCACCAGAATGGTTGTGAAGCAAATGATGTCAAAAGTCATTGACTGTGAAATCCTCAGCGGATCATTTAAAGGTACAAGGGTATCATTCCCAGAGTTATTCTGCCCCAAGCCATCCTCATCTTCCTTTTACTTTAAAACGAAAACAGTTTCCCTTAAGACTGGCTTATGCTATGACCATCAACAAAAGTCAAGGGCAAACACTGGATTCAGTTGGCATATATTTGCCATCTCCAGCCTTCAGCCATGGCCAACTTTATGTCGCCTCTTCAAGGACAAAATCCTTCCAACAAGTCAAAGTCAAAGTTTTTGCTACTGATCAACGAGGCAACTTAAAGAAAGACCACAGAGTTTACACCAAAATGTTCTTTACACAGAAGTTTTTGCACAATAATTTTTTTTTCCAGCTAATAGTTTAATAAAATGTAAAATGTTATATATAACAGTGAATGTGTCTTTCTGTTCAAAGCCAAAATGGGTGGCGGCTGTGCAGTGTGGTGCCTGAGTCAGAGCGTGTGCACACTGCACTACGATGCCATTTTACTGAAGACACTGTGTGTGCAAATTCCCAGACACAGTGTCTTCAAGAAAATGGCGCCAGATATTGTGAGATGCGCACACGTTGACTCAGGCACTATTTTATGGCAGCAGCACATACCAGGATGGGGGCACAGGATGGGAGCAGCACATACCAGGATGGGGGCACAGGATGGCAGCAGCACATACCAGGATGGGGGCACAGGATGGCAGCAGCACATACCAGGATGGGGGCACAGGATGGCAGCATATACCAGGATGGGGGCACAGGATGGCAGCAGCACATACCAGGATGGGGGCACAGGATGGCAGCAGCACATACCAGGATGGGGGCACAGGATAGCAGCACATAGTAGGATGGGGGCACAGGATGGCAGCAGCACATACCAGGGTGGGGGCGCAGGATAGCAGCATATACCAGGATAGGGGCACAGGATAGCAGCACATACCAGGATAGGGGCACAGGATGGGGGCAGCACATACCAGGATGGGGGCACAGGATGGGAGCAGCACATACCAGGATAGGGGCACAGGATGGGGGCAGCACATACCAGGATGGGGGCACAGGATGGGGGCAGCACATACCAGGATGGGGGCACAGGATGGGAGCAGCACATACCAGGATGGGGGCACAGGATAGCAGCACATACCAGGATAGGGGCACAGGATGGCAGCAGCACAAGACCGGATTGGAGCACAGGATTAGAGCAGCACATACCAGGATGGGGGCACAGGATGGGGGCAGCACATACCAGGATGGGGGCACAGGATGGGAGCAGCACATACCAGGATAGGGGCACAGGATGGGGGCAGCACATACCAGGATGGGGGCACAGGATAGCAGCAGCACATGACAGGATGGGGGCGCAGAATGGGAGCAGCACATGACAGGATGAGGGCGCAGGATGGGAGCAGCACATGACAGGATGGGGGCGCAGGATGGGAGCAGCACATGACAGGATGGGGGCGCAGGATAGCAGCACATACCAGGATGGGGGCGCAGGATGGGGGCAGCACATACCAGGATGGGGGCACAGGATAGCAGCAGCACATGACAGGATGGGGGCGCAGGATGGGAGCAGCACATGACAGGATGGGGGCGCAGGATAGCAGCACATACCAGGATGGGGGCACAGGATGGCAGCAGCACATACCAGGATGGGGGCGCAGGATAGCAGCACATACCAGGATGGGGGCACAGGATGGGAGGAGCAAATGACAGGATGGAGGCCATATACCAATATAAATGCTCGCCACCCGGGCGTAGAACGGGTGGTTCAATAGCTAGTACATTATAGGTGAAGTAGACTCAAAAGACCAAAGCAGATTCAACCTTAAAGAACGAGTCATTACTTCTTCTTTTACCCATGAGCCCCGCACGTCATGTCCAACTGCCCCAATGCACATTTCGAATCTTCCTCAGGGGGTGCCGGTGCGTGCGTTGGGGCAGTTGGGCATGACGTGCGGACTCACGGGTAAGTGCCTCATTCATTACCAGTATACTTATCTCTAACATTCAAGAAGTTGTCCACTACTTTATGTATCCCCCCCGGGGCCCCTAAGACTTATTGTGAATACCTTCTGTTGCTGATAATGCCTGTGAGCGGCGCTATCGGTTGCCTCTCACAGGCATCACGTGACTCCGCGCTGACGTCATGACAAGTGAGGCGTGACTCAGCACTGGGGTCCCCGCGGTGGCCGCTGGGTTGTGGGTGGGGTTACCCCTGCGTCACACCTTGCATCCACCGCGCGCTTTCCCAATGAATGGAGAGAGGCAGAGCGCGTGGTGGATGCTGGGTGTGACGAGGAGGGGTAACCCCGCCCACAGCCTGGCGTCCACCCTGGAACCTGGAAGACAAAGACCCCCGGCTGCTGCCAGCACTTGTCGTGACATCAGCGGATGTCAGAGCCGGCTGCAGCCGGGGGTCACATGATGCCTGTGAGCGGCCAGTGATAGCGCCACTCACAGGCCGTATCTGCAACAGAAGGTATTTACAAGAAGTCTTAGGGGCCCCGGGGGGATACATGGGGGGGATATAAAGTAGTGGACAACCCCTTTCAGCCATGGCGCTCTGTTTTACCACCTGTGTGCCTGTTTTTATGTAATCTCCACCTATATGATGTGTGCTGCTCCTCTTTATTGATTTTGATTTAATTATACTGAGTTAGGACCTAAGCACTATAATACTGTTGTGGGGTCTATGTGATACTGCTATATCTATGTCAGATATGTAATTGGTCTGGCACCCCCACTAAAACCACGTCCCCTCCCCCACCCCCCACCCCCCCGTCCAACTAATCTCATATATGTGTGTCTCTCTTGTGATTAATACAATTGATATTGATATTTACTTTATGATTGAAGTAGTAATGACTCGTTCTTTAAGGCTGAATTTGTCATGTCATTGTATCATAACACAGGATAACAAAAAAAATGGTGGTAGCCCATGCAAGTGCTGCACTCACTATTCTGCTGGTGCAGTCACTGTGTACATACATTACACTACTGATCCGGAGTTATATCCTGTATTATACTCCAGAGCTGCACTCACTATTCTGCTGGTGCAGTCACTGTGTACATACATTACATTACTGATCCTGAGTTCCATCCTGTATTATACTCCAGAGCTGCACTCACTATTCTGCTGGTGCAGTCACTGTGTACATACATTACATTACTGATCCTGAGTTACATCCTGTATTATACTCCAGAGCTGCACTCACTATTCTGCTGGTGCAGTCACTGTGTACATACATTACATTACTGATCCGGAGTTATATCCTGTATTATACTCCAGAGCTGCACTCACTATTCTGCTGGTGCAGTCACTGTGCACATACATTACATTACTGATCCTGAGTTACATCCTGTATTATACTCCAGAGCTGCACTCATTATTCTGCTGGTGCAGTCACTGTGTACATACATTACATTACTGATCCTGAGTTACATCCTGTATTATACTCCAGAGCTGTACTCATTATTCTGCTGGTGCAGTCACTGTGTACATACATTACATTACTGATCTGGAGTTATATCCTGTATTATACTCCAGAGCTGCACTCACTATTCTGCTGGTGCAGTCACTGTGTACATACATTACATTACTGATCCTGAGTTACATCCTGTATTATACTCCAGAGCTGCACTCACTATTCTGCTGGTGCAGTCACTGTTTACATACATTACATTACTGATCCTGAGTTACCTCCTGTATTATACTCCAGAGCTGCACTCACTATTCTGCTGGTGCAGTCACTGTGTACATACATTACATTACTGATCCTGCACTGATCCTGAGTTATATCCTGTATTATACTCCAGAGCTGCACTCACTATTCTGCTGGTCCAGCCGCTCCCTCTCTCCTCACACACATATTATACATATATACACAATAATAACTACCTACACCATGACATCTGGTCCGGTTACCAAACAAATAATAACAATATAATAAACAATAACCGACAAATTATATACAAACTAATATATACATTCTTTTTTTTTTTTATTATTTTTTTTTATTATAAGTAAAATAAATACTAACTATACAAATATATACAAGACAAAACAAAACACCCCACACTCAAGCCCACCAGTCCCTCCCCGGCACTGACCTGAGAGCTGGTCCTGCGCCTCATGCCTCAGTCCATGTCCATAGGCCAGATCAGGCAGTGCCAGTTTTTCACCCAAATAACCAGTGTCCCACAAGATGAACCCACCTCCCCCTTTTCCCTCCACCCAACCTAACACCTACACCCAAACCCATATATACAATATATACAGAAACAAACAATACAATAACAAACAATACAATAACCACAACTGACAAAGCCCAAGTTCGGTGCCTGCCGCCCTACATCACTGTCTACTGATCAAAACAAAACAAAAATCTATGGTGTCAGCAGCAGCCCACCACCAGGAGAGGAGATGACCAGACTAGGGCACACTAAAAGAAAAGCCCCTCCAGACGAGAGCGGCCCTCCATGTACCCAGTCTCTCATACTCCAGAGAACGCACCTTCACCAGGTCACCGAGTATGGTCCTAAACACATCGTCCACTGGGAGGATTTTCCCCTGCGTCGATACTAAGCACCGTGCGTTCCACGTGTGATACCTAACCACTGCGCTAACTAGAAATAAGGTGCAGTGGTCCCGACCACCCAGGTCCCCGAATGCTCCATAGGCCAATTCCGCATAAGAGAGACCGACCAGCCAGGGCCAGTCAATGGAGGCGCCCATCCTGTTGTACACCTCTGTGTTAAAGGGACAACGAAGCAGGAAGTGGTCCATGCTTTCAAGCATGGTACCACAATGCTCCCGAGGACAGTTCCTGTCCTCAGAGCTCCTACACTTCAGATTGTCCCTCACACACAGTTTCCCATGAAAGCAGCGCCAAGCCAAGTCCCAAAACTTCGAGGGATCCTGATAGAATTCAAAAGATGCAGACCCACCCCAACATCCCGACTTGGGCAATCCCTGCACACCAGAGGCCTCTGAAAATGAGTCAACAGAACCCTTTTGTCAAGGAGCTTCCTTGGCAGAGTCCTGACCTCCCACATTCCCAGACCCCACCGACGAATTACCTTCAGAACCACAGTAGCGTAAGCCGGTAGATGTCAATGTGGTGTGCGTAGATCTTTCACTTGCCCTCCTGTCTCCCATTCCTGGAAGAAAGGCTGAAACCATCCCTTACAGCAGAATACCCACGGGGGAGCCCTCTCTTTCCAGAGGTTAGCAATATTGATCTTAATGAAGGTATTCACAAGGAATACCACAGGGTTCACCATACCCAACCCTCCTAGTCTCCTCGTATGGTAAGTAACCTCCCTCTTGACCAGGTTCAGTCTATTCCCCCATAACAGTTGGAAGAACAAACTGTAGACCCTAGTCCAGAGAGGCTCCGGCAAGATGCACACACTGCCCAGATAGATCAGCACAGGGAGCAGGTAAGTTTTGATCAGGTTTATCCTTTCCCTTAGGGTCAAAGACCAACCCTTCCATTGGTTCACCTTCTGAGTGGCGATCTCTAGCCTGCTGTTCCAATTTTGTTTGGGGCAATCCCCCTGGCCAAATTCGATGCCAAGAACTTTTGCAGAGACTTTGGGTCCTGGAAGGGTGTCCGGGAGATCAAAACCAGAATCTCCTCCTCCCAGCCAGAGACTCTCACACTTATCCCGGTTGATCTTGGACCCGGATGCCTCCGAGTAGCTATTTACTTCTGATATCAGCCACTCTGCCTCCCCATCAGAGGAAACAAAAACGGTGACATCATCGGCATACGCCACCACTCTCAGAGTGGCTTCCGGTGCTGCCCGGTCCATCACGATCCCAGCCAATGGTCCACACTCCACCCTCCTAAGAAGTGGGTCAATTGCAAACACGTACAGCAGCGGGCTCAAGGGACAACCCTGGCGAACACCACACCCAACCTCAAAAGAGCTGCCAATCCAACCGTTCACAAGTGGGAAACTCTCTGCCCCAGCGTACAAGGTCTTAAGCCAATCAACAAACCCCCCCGGCAGGCCATACGTCAGAAGGACAGACCAGAGGTACTCATGATTAACCAGATCAAACGCTTTTGCCTGGTCCAATGACAGCATGTACCCCTTCCAGTGACCAGCCCTACCCTGCTCCACCGCCTCTCGGACACAGAGTACAGCAGTAATTGTACTGCGGCCCGGAACAGAGCAATGCTGGGCTCCCGAAAGGAGCCGGGGTGCAAATTTCACCAGCCGATTAAACAGCACCTTTGCCAAAACCTTCCTGTCTGCATTGAGAAGCGCTATGGGACGCCAATTCTCAATGCAAGATGAGTCCTTACCCTTTGACAAGATAATCAGGGCAGACCTCCTCATTGATTTTGGCAGAGTGCCCGATAAAAGACATTCATTGAATACCTCAGTCAACAGGGGAACCAAGGCGTCCTTAAAGGTCTTATAGAATTCAGATGTTAAGCCATCTGGACCGGGAGATTTCTTTAGGGCAAGCCCTTCAATCGCCAACTTAACTTCCTCTTCCCTGATCATCTCTGTCAAAACGCCAAGAGAGGGGTCTACCCCTGGTTCGGGGACGGCTTCAGCCAGAAAAGTCGACATCTCATCCCAATCCAGATCCCTCTTCCCCAAGAGGTGCGAGTAGAAGGATCTGACGACCTCCAGGATCCCTGATCTGGATCTTTTCAGGGACCCCGCAGTGTCAACCAGTCCTGTAACAACTTTACTATTCACTGACATCTTGCAGTTTCTGTAAGGGTCTGGCGAGCGGTACTTCCCATAATCCCTCTCAAAAACCAAAGATGCGTGTCTATCATACTGACACCTCATTAGCAAAGATTTCACTCTGGAGATCTCCTCGCGGCTACCTCCAGTTGAGACAAGATGCTCGAGTTTCCTCCTCAGGCCCTGATACAGGTGGTACCTGTCCAGGCTCCAGAGTCTCGAGAGCTGGCGGAAGAATCTCGCCACCCTTTTCTTGAACATCTCCCACCACTCTGACTTACTACTACAAAGATCCAGTAAGGGTACCTGGCTCTGAAGAAAATCCTCAAAGGACTGTCTTATCTCCGCTTCTACCAAGAGAGACGAATTGAGCCTCCAAAAGCCTCTTCCTATCCGGGGAGTCTCTGTAACATTCAGAAAAAACAAAATCAAACAGAGATCGGAGAATTCCACCTCAACAGCAGATACTGCTGAAGAGACGGCTTCCTCCTTTAAATAAAACTTGTCTATCCTGGACCTACAGTTACCTCTATGATAGGTGAACCCCTCGTGGACTGCGGTGAGCCGGATGTGAACATCTACCAGGCGAGCTTCACTAGCTACACTATTAAGGGCGACGCCATCATAAGTCAGCTTGTCTCTGGAACCTCCTCTATCTCGGGGCCTCATGACAGTGTTAAAGTCCCCTCCAAAGACGACCTGCCGACTCGTAAAAAGGTAGGGCTTGATCCTTATAAAGAGACACTTCCGGTCCCACTTAGATTGGGGACCATAGATGTTAATGAGCCAGAGCTCTTGTCCCTTCATGAGGACATCTAATATCAGGCACCTCCCCATTTCTAACTCAATAACCCGTCGGCATTCTACCGGTGCGGTAAAAAGGACCGCCACTCCGCTATACGGCTCGGCCGCAAGAGACCAATAGGAGGGCCCAAGTCTCCACTCCCTCTGCCATATTTGGCAGCCTGGTCTCTTGCAAAAAGAAAACGTCAGCTTCAACCCGGCTGAGAAAATCAAAGGCCGCCAATCTAGCCATATTTGACTTAATGCTGGCGACATTAATGGACACCAGCGTCAACGGAGTGGGTACCGCCATCATTGGTGATTGAGTTAGATAGCTTTCTTCTTCCCACTCCCCTTATCCTCTGCCTCAGAGGAGGAATCCTTCCCCCTCTTTAATGATACAGAGGTGTCCATTCCCACATTTTTCCTTCTTTTTTCGTCCTTGTCTCCGGACTCTGGGCCAGTCCCTCCCCCCAAGGACCTTGCATCCCCAGGAGAAGGAGACTCGGCGCCCCCTGTAAGCTCCGCCGAAGCCAGAACCTCACCCTCAGCCTCCTCTTCTGAGGAAGAGATGTTATCAAGGGCTTGGAAGCGGTTAGAAAGACCAACTAGAGGGGAGTCAGTTTTACCTTCCTTAGGTACCTTGGTCAGAGCGGGAGAAGATATTTTATCTCCCTTCTTTCTCTTCTTTTTGGTGCCGAGCTTACGCTTGTTCTCTAGCCACCGCTTATTGTCCTCATCCATACTTTCATATTGGGAGGATTCTGAGGCAGAGGGGGTTTCCTCCCTGTGGATCCTCCTGACCTCCTCATCAAACTCATCATCCCTCGGGGCCTCAGCAGCAACACTGGCATCCAGGACAGGGGCCGCCCCCGTAGCCCGGGGCTCGCCCCGCTCCCTCTCCTGTCTGCACTTGTCTAGACGCCTCAGCTGGGCAGGCATCTTTTTATTGTTTTTCTTCCCTGGCCCCTCAGCTCCCCCACCCCTGCTAGTCCTCTCCCCAGCAAAATCGGCCTCATGGCTTTCTCCCACCGGGGTCTCGACTGCATTAGCGAAGGAGCGAGGACAACGGCTGACTGGGTGACCTAACTCACCACACAGGTGGCACCTAATCTCCACACAAGAGGCAGCAAGATGACCGACACCCCCACACAACGCACATTTCTGCACAGTGCAGTTTGCACTGAAGTGTGTAGGGTCGCCGTACCTGTGACAGAGCTTTGGTTGCCCCAGGTAGAAGACCAGGATACGATCCCTACCCAGGAAGGCAGATGATGGAATGTGGGCAACCGTACCACCTGAACACTTAAGTTTTACCATAAACGTCCAGGCCCCTGACCAGATACCAAACTCGTCGCGGTTTTTATTTGGCATCTCCACCACCTCTCCACACTGACCAAGCCATAATCATCAACATTAACAGAAATAAACACTTGAAATAGATCACTCTGTGTGTAATGACTCTACATAATATATGAGTTTCACTTTTTGTATTGAAGAACTGAAATAAACTAACTTTTTGATGATATTCTAATTTAGTGAGATGCACTTGTATATTACCTCTCTTATCTGAAATTCGTGTACAGGAGACCTATATCAGTTGGGATAGCGTTTTACAGGCATCTAGTCAGGGATTATTGCATTGTACTCCGTGCTTGAAAAAAACTATTCCCTATTGAGAACGCTGTTAGCTGCTTTTAAAATAGGGACAGGTGCTAGATGGTATTATCAGCTGGAAATGAGTGTTCATTCTGGATGTGTTTGATCATATCTCACACACCACATGGCCAGATAAGGTAGCAAAATGTTAAAATGACATTTGCGGGTGAATGCATTTTTCACCGTTGAAAAAAATGCAAAAGTGCAAAAACACATCAAAAACGATAAGTGTGAACTTAGCCCAAGGTCTGGAGGTGCATTTTTGCTTTTGGTTATTTATTTGGCTTTATATACAGTGGCAAATCCAACCAAAACAAAGCAACGAAAAAGGAGCCAATGGTTTTAAAGATATGCATCAAAATTTATCAGTACATAGATGATCAGACAAAAGCAGGAATCAGTGTGGAAAACACATGAGGAATAGAAACCCGCAACAACCCTCTCCACATGGCGGACACATGCAGGACCAAACAGTACAATTTAAGTCGGATATAGACTATCTAAGTATTTGAGGAGTAACACCATACATAGATGATATGTCAATACATATTTTCAAGTACAGCACCTATACTGGACTAGAATACCCATGCTGTTCTATACTGCTGAGTGTACGTTCCCTATCATATGCCAGATATAACCATAAGTGACCTGCTAAGTCACTATATATACATACCAGAGATATCAAGCTTCAGCAGAAGACAGTCAGGGAATAGTCAAAGATTTAGAGGTCCGTCTAAGGTCGGCACATGCGGAGCAGAGAAGCCCCGACGCGCGTTTTGGTGGTTCCCTTCGTCAGGGGGCATGTTTGCTGCCTTGCTGTCACTTGCTTATATTGGCGCCAGGCACATTTAAAGACCGGAAGTGATATCAGCGTCACTGCGGAGACCAGGACGCCAGCCGACATCCGCATCATGTGACAGCGGAGGGGCGGGGCTTAAGCCCTAACGCCACACACCGCTGAAACGCACAGTGTCATTGCGGAGGTAGAACGCCGGCCGGCATCCGCGTCATGTGACAGCAGAGGGGCGGGGCATAAGCCCTGATGCCACACACCGCTAGAACACAAAGACCGCGGGACCGGAAGTGACGTGTGCGTCACCATGGGGATCCGGACGCCGGCCAGCATCCGCGTCATGTGACAGAAGCGGGGGCTACAGAATAGCCACAACACCTCATGTCACTGGGACACGGAAAGCCGGCCGGTGCACAGACCCACATAGTCAGCACATTTGCCTGACTGTCTCCTTCACTAGACCAGGTATCATCGCATCCCTCTCATTGAAATAACGAGAGTCAGTTCTATAAGGCCATGATGCCACATATCAAAGATTGTCTAAAAGATAAAATAAAGAAAGAGGGGAAAGAAAACATGAACTGGGGTGGGGGTACCCAGAAATGTAGAAATTTTTCCAAATTTATTAAAAAAGAAAAACTTAAATATCACATGGTCATAAGTATTCAGACCCTTTGCTCAGTATTGAGTAGAAGCCCCCTTTAGAGCTAGTACAGCCATGAATCTTCTTGGGAATGATGCAACAAGTTTTTCACACCTGGATTTGGGGATCCTCTGTCATTCTTCCTTTCAGATCCTCTCCAGTTCCGTCAAGTTGGATGGTGAACGTTGGTGGACAGCCATTTTCAGGTCTCTCCAGAGATGCTCAATTGGGTTTAGGTCAGGGCTCTGGCTGGGCCAGTCAAGAATGGTCACAGAGTTGTTCTGAAGCCACTCCTTTGTTATTTTAGCTGTGTGATTAGGGTCATTGTCTTGTTGAAAGGTGAACCTTCGGCCAAGTCTGAGGTCCAGAGCACTCTGGAAGAGGTTTTCATCCAGGATATCTCTGTACTTGGCCGCATTCATGTTTCCTTCAATTGCAACCAGTCATCCTATCCCTGCAACTGAAAAACACCCCCATAGCATGATGCTGCCACCACCATGTTTCACTGTTGGGATTGTATTGGGCAGGTGATGAGCAGTGCCTGGTTTTCTCCACCCATACCACTTAGAATTATCACCAAAGTTATCAAAAAGTTCTATCTTCATCTCATCAGACCAGAGAATCTTATTTCTCATAGTCTGGTAGTCCTTCATGTGTTTTTGAGCAACTTCTATGCGTGTTTTCATATGTCTTGCACTGAGGAGAGGCTTCCATCGGGCTACTCTGTCATAAAGGCCAAACTGGTGGAGGGCTGCAGTGATAGTTGACTTTGTAAAACTTTCTCCCATCTCCCTACTGCATCTCTGGAGCTCAGACACAGTGATCTTGGGTTTGTTCTTTACCTCTCTCACCAAGGCTCTTCTCCCACGATTGCTCAGTTTGGCTGGACGGCCAAGTCTATGAAGACTTCTGGTGGTCCCAAACTTCTTCCATTTAAGGATTAGGGAGGCCACTGTGCTCTTAGGAACCTTGAGTAATGCAGAAATTATTTTGTAACCTTGGCCAGATCTGTGCCTTGCCACAATTCTGTCTCTGAGCTCCTTGGGCAGTTCCTTTGAGCTCATGATTCTCATTTGGTCTGACATGCACTGTGAGCTGTGAGGTCTTATATAGACAGGTGTGTGCCTTTCCAAATCAAGTCCTATTGACGCGCCCCTGGGCCTGTGTCGCGCTGCGTTGTGCATGCGGGAGCTTACCCGGAGCCGGATCTCTTGAGGGTTGTAGTCTCGTGGCGGTGATCCGGTCCGTGCCCAGGGAGTCAGACTAAGTGGCGCTGTATTAGCGGTAGATGTTGGACGACTACGCCACCCGTTGAGTACAGCTAAGGAGCTGCTGCTGCAGGGCAGACCGCTGAGGCCGGTGGTAGGATTGTGCAGCGTGATAGTATAACCCCCAACGGGAGGGGTATGGCCTCAGGGCAGCCGACGTGGATGATGGGGGTAGCAGGAACCACTCAGAGACGGTACGGTGTAGTTCAGGGTCTTTACTGGTGACAACGATAGACCCTCCCGGAGTACTGGCTAGCGATTGGGGCCTGGTCAGTCCTTGAGCAGATGGGATCTCCCCTGGCCAGGCGGAGTTGTAGGCCTCCCAAACTAACGATACTCTTCTGGCTACCTTGCTAGAAGCGGGTATAAGTAGCCCACGTCCCTGAGTGTACCGTGTGGTGCTCACCCGTATGGCCGGTGACTCGGGGCCTTCTAGTAGCTTCCGCTCCACGACGGCGGTGCTGGTCCCACGCGTGTGACCGTGCCTTCGGGTTTGTTGGTCAGAGGACCTGCAATCCCCTGCCAGTCGGTTTCTGCTGCTGGATAGGAGTTAGTCCCCACAGCCTCGGACTCCGGGTCCGGTGATAACTTCTCAGTCAGGGCGAGCTCTGCAGCTGCCAGCCCCTGACTCCTTGTAGCACTGCTCCCACAGAGCTCCTGATGTTCTTTCCTATATCTGCTTCTCTTCTCTGTCTCTACTTCTTCTCTACTCCTGGCATGGACCAGGAGCTGGGCCCAGCCGGAGCCACAGCTCCCTGTCAGCCCTCCTGGCTGAACTCTCCCTCTGAACTCTCTAACCCTGCCTCAGCCCCAGGTTTATATAGGGGAAGTTCTTCCCCTCCCAGGACTGGGCAGGAGGTATGGCATGCATAGGATTCCTGACCAAGAGACCTCCCACCTGCTCTCAGACATAACATTGCTGTTACTGTGGAAACCAGACCCCTGGGGTGCCACATTCCCCCTAGTGAAATTTAGTACTCCGGGACTAAACATATTTTTAGAAAAACATAACAAGGTATAAACAATAATAATACAATAAGAACAACACATAAAGATGGTTACGGCGTGTCCGCAACCGGGTGCAGTTTTGAAGAAAGGCAAGGTGTCCATTTCACCAAAACAGGGAGACGTAACCAGGTAGGGGTCTGTCCTGCCCCGAGTCCTTAACAGTCTTTAGTCCATTCCTGGGTTACGCTCCAACCATGTACAAAGGATTCCCGGCAAATCCACCAAAGACTCCCATAAATTACTAGAAACACATAATTATTTACAGGATATGGCCGCTCTCAGTCCTCGGCCAGTGGGGATAAGGAATGGCTGCTCACAGTCCTCAGCCTGGTTTAAGATAGGGGCACATGGGGAACAATTCACTAATCCCAACGGGGACCATATTTTAATTAGCAGCAGTCCTTGTACCCTTACGGGTAACTATTTACAGCTCTTTATTCACGCTACTTCCCTTCAGTAGCTATGTCCTCTTTGTGCTCCCTCCTGAGGGTAGTCCTCAGACCCGTCCGGGTCCTCTTGGCTTTCCTCGTATTGGTAGTACTGCAGCTCCTCCTCGGTTAGCTGGGTTAGTATCTCTGCGACAGTCCTCCTCTCAGGTGGCCAGGACTTTACCTCCCTTTGGGCTGCCCCGGTTAATTGGGCCACCAGGATGCTCACTTTTTGCTCCCCTGTGAGGGGATACACCTGGAAGAGGCTATCCAGCTTTTCTCTAAAGTCATGCAGGGTATGTGACTCCCCTGAGTACTGGGGTAGCCAGGCTGCCCCCGGGATATAGGGCATGGTGAAAGGCATGACCGCAACAGCGGTGGCGCTGGCGGGGGTTGAAGCGGTGAAGCTCTCCTCCGTATCCGGCATCCTTCTCCCCCCTAGTGGACCGTGGCCTACCTTGCGATGATCCTCTTCCGTAGGCCGCGGCTCCGCAGTGGATCGTCAGGGTTGAGGACCTTCCGTCGCGCTCCTGTGACGTCGGCGTCTGCTGGGCTCCTTCCAGGACCTTACGCAACGTCCGGACGTGAGGCGGGGCTTCAGTTCTCGCGCGCTTTCGGAGTCCACGCCCCTCTTCTTCCCGCGCGGCGTCCTCAAGATGGCGTCCAATGGCGGGAAAACTCCACGTATGGCGGGAAGAAGGCCGAAGATGGCGCCGGATGGCGGGAAAACTCCACCGATGGCGGGAAGGAAGCGGAAGATGGCGCCGGATGGCGGGAATCTTCACCACAGGTAAGTTTGAACAGTCTTTTTCAGGCACGCAGTACCCGGTGGTTGCGGGCACGAAATCCTGCCGACTACGCCAAAAGTTGACGCGCCCCTGGGCCTGTGTCGCGCTGCGTTGCGCATGCGGGAGCTTACCCGGAGCCGGATCTCTTGAGGGTTGTAGTCTCGTGGCGGTGATCCGGTCCGTGCCCAGGGAGTCAGACTAAGTGGCGCTGTATTAGCGGTAGATGTTGGACGACTACGCCACCCATTGAGTACAGCTAAGGAGCTGCTGCTGCAGGGCAGACCACTGAGGCCGGTGGTAGGATTGTGCAGCGTGATAGTATAACCCCCAACGGGAGGGGTATGGCCTCAGGGCAGTCGACGTGGATGATGGGGGTAGCAGGAACCACTCAGAGACGGTACGGTGTAGTTCAGGGTCTTTACTGGTGACAACGATAGACCCTCCCGGAGTACTGGCTAGCGATTGGGGCCTGGTCAGTCCTTGAGCAGATGGGATCTCCCCTGGCCAGGCGGAGTTGTAGGCCTCCCAAACTAACGATACTCTTCTGGCTACCTTGCTAGAAGCGGGTATAAGTAGCCCACATCCCTGAGTGTACTGTGTGGTGCTCACCCGTATGGCCGGTGACTCGGGGCCTTCTAGTAGCTTCCCCTCCACGACGGCGGTGCTGGTCCCACGCGTGTGACCGTGCCTTCGGGTTTCTTGGCCAGAGGACCTGCAATCCCCTGCCGGTTGGTTTCTGCTGCTGGATAGGAGTTAGTCCCCACAGCCTCGGACTCCGGGTCCGGTGATAACTTCTCAGTCAGGGCGAGCTCTGCAGCTGCCAGCCCCTGACTCCTTGTAGCACTGCTCCCACAGAGCTCCTGATGTTCTTTCCTATATCTGCTTCTCTTCTCTGTCTCTACTTCTTCTCTACTCCTGGCATGGACCAGGAGCTGGGCCCAGCCGGAGCCACAGCTCCCTGTCAGCCCTCCTGGCTGAACTCTCCCTCTGAACTCTCTAACCCTGCCTCAGCCCCAGGTTTATATAGGGGAAGTTCTTCCCCTCCCAGGACTGGGCAGGAGGTGTGGCATGCATAGGATTCCTGACCAAGAGACCTCCCACCTGCTCTCAGACATAACATTGCTGTTACTGTGGAAACCAGACCCCTGGGGTGCCACACTATCAGTTTAATTAAACACAGCTGGACACAATGAAGGAGTAGAACCATCTCAAGGAGGATCACAAGGTAATGGACAGCGTGAGACTTAAATATGAGTGTCTGAGCAAAGGGTCTGAATTCTTATGATCTTGTGATATTTCAGTTTTTTTCTTTTTTAATAAATTTGCAAAAATTTCTATATTTCTGTTTTTTTCAGTCAAGATGGGGTGCAGAGTGTACTTTAATGAGAAAAAAGAATGAACTTTTTAGAATTTACAAAATGGCTGCAATGAAACAAAGAGTGAAACATTTAAAGGGGTCTGAATACTTTCCGTACCCACTGTATATATTTATTCAGGATGTGGGGGGGGGCGCGGTCCCGGGCCCATCAGACTATAGTTACCCCACTGTATGTACATATATATACAATATTCATTTTTTAGAGTTAGGCATATAACAATTTTTTTTTTGGTTTTTTGACTTGTTTGCATTCTGTGCAATTTAAGGGTGTGGCATGCCCTTTGTTGAGCTGATTGGTATATATGTAGTTTACCACGGGCCTAGGTGGTCTGGAGTTGGGACCCGGTCCTATTTGTCTACCCTTTTATATGCATTACTTCAACTTTGATATACAGTAAGGTTTTTAATATAGGCAGTATAGGTACCGTCCCAATTTAGGGTCACCTTGCCGCTGGTGGGACGGCTTGTATACTTTTTTTGATCAAAAATAGTTCACTAAGTACCCTATATTTATTATGCAATTTTGCTTTACATTTATATATAATTATGGTAGGGTATGAGATATATTTTTGTCTTGCTTCTTTTTTGCTAGTGTGAACATGCCTCTGTTTCTTGTATGTCTGCCATCTTAGACCTCAGTTCACATTGTCTGGTTTTTTGACTTGTTTGCATTCTGTGCAATTTAAGGGTGTGGCATGCCCTTTGTTGAGCTGATTGGTATATATGTAGCTTACCACGGGCCTAGGTGGTCTGGAGTTGGGACCCGGTCCTATTTGTCTACCCTTTTATATGCATTACTTCAACTTTGATATACAGTAAGGTTTTTAATATAGGCAGTATAGGTACCGTCCCAATTTAGGGTCACCTTGCCGCTGGTGGGACGGCTTGTATACTTTTTTTGATCAAAAATAGTTCACTAAGTACCCTATATTTATTATGCAATTTTGCTTTACATTTATATATAATTATGGTAGGGTATGAGATATATTTTTGTCTTGCTTCTTTTTTGCTAATTTTTAACAACTGCATACCAATTCCGTCTTGTTTCAATGGCACTCTCATACATATACAGCGATGGGTGACATTGATGCCTGTTCCCCAGGTAGCACATTTTAATCCCCCAACTGGGGTTATAAAATCCTTGGGGATTAATTTCATAGTGCTTTTATGAATTTTTTTTATATAGTACTGTCCACACAGAGTATTTAATTCTCCCCTCTTTTCCTTCCTTTTTTTACTGTCCCATTTTACCATTCTTATTTGAATAAAAATTAATGAAAAACTAAAAATAAATACAATTGTTCACGTCCCCCACTCACCAACAGCGCTTCCGGCTGGAACATCACTCCGGACGGGCACAGGAGAGGGGCAGATTCGGGATGTTGCTCCCGCAACATTTCCACCTTGCCAGAGGACCCTACCATAGTCACTACCATGGAGTGGGAGCTGGAGGACTGCTAACAAAATTGTATTCATCTGAATGCTGGAACCAACGGTGCTGTACATACCTAGAACAAATGAACTCAGCTGTCTCCCTGCGGTGGATCAGGGGATACCTTGTGTAATATTAAAGATTTTCCTGCAAAAATTGCTGAATATTCACAATTATTTTCTATTAGTCATTATTATAGGTGGAGATTGTCTTACTGACCCCACAGCCCTGGTGAGAAGGGTGGTCTCTAGAATACAGAAGGTCTTATTATGTCACAGTGGGCATGTGACCCCTGGGCTCCCCAGGACGCCCAGCACCGAATCCAATTGGTTCCTGTGCATAAAACTTAGGTCGAGCCACATTTAGGTAAAAGGGTCCGAGTCTATGGATAAAATCTATGGATCAGAACATGTTTTTCCTACATTGACCATCATTTTTAGGTGTAACAGAATCACTGGTCCTCTCCTCCACTTTTGGCCGAAGTCTGGAGGATTACTGGGAGACATGGAACACATGTTCTCCTGTTTGTAGCCCACCCATCAGACATGTATGTCGTAAACAACTGACACCCCATAAATGTCAGGAGGACTCTATTAAATACAAAGGGACATTAATCAATTTAAAAGTTTTATTTTTAAATTAAGAATTGCATGGAAGGACGAGGAGATGTTCTTGGAGGAACCTCCTTCTTCAGCAGATGTTCCTTGCTGGTCAGGAGGCCACATGTAGATGGTGCCAGTCCTTCCATACAGGTACAGCATTGATGGTGGATGTGCTGTACTTTCCTCAGGGTGCTAGACGTGGCGGTTTTCTGCCCTCGCGATGTTTATGGAGCCGCGGTGACAGACACCAAATAAGCAGCTTTCTCGGATGGAGTGAGCAGCCCTGGATAGTCCACGCCGGCAGGATGAGATCACCCGGCGGAAGAGAGAACCTATGAGAAGAGACGTAACACTGATGTCAGTAACAGGACTCCATATCAGAGGACACGGCTGTGCGGTCACTGTGGCCAGACGGCTGAGGAATCATCCATACACAGGTACGGGGGGATTGTCCGCCATCATACATGTGACAATCCCACCACTGACTGATCTGCTCCACGGCCGACACCACACAACATGGGGCTTATTGTCACACTCACCTCTTCTCCTTTCCCCTTCTTCTTCTCTCTCTGGTTTTTGTTGTTTTTTCGGTTTTCTTTTCCCCTGAACTGGAAATTCGAATAAAATACAAGAAAAAGATGTTGATTATAATCTCCTAAGAGATGAGCTTTGTATGGTTCTATAGGATGGTGTTATTCTCGTGGCTTGAAGCCCTGGTAATCGATTATTGTCCCATAATGGGGGAAATATGTCACACATACATAACATCAGCAGAGGGGTGAGAATTAGATTACCCAGAGAACTGATTAATATGAAACCTGCCATGTGGGGTCTCGACAAGGAGCTATGTCCCTTCTTACCATGACATTACTTGTAATGTGCCGCAGTGTTGCCTTATAATCAGTTCCATAAACCTCAGTGTAACATTGAGGCCATAAAGGGGTCAGTATGGGCCATATGGGGCCGTGGGCGCAGGATTCGGGTCAGTTTGGCAGAAGACTGAACGGCCCCTTAGAACTTTTAACGCATAAAAGAATGGAGATTTTTACAGAATGAACTGCTCATCGCTTTATAGGGAGAAAAAAGTAGTAATTTTCTGATCCTTTATGTGCACGTTCACATTACATGTTTGACCACAGACTGTGATAGGATGTCATATAGACCTGTACACACCTGACAATGGGGAGGACTCGCTGTAATTAGCAGTGAAACACTGCTTGTCTCCATCAGGTTTAGAAGGGGAAGATTCTTGCTGCCTGTTTGGTAGAAGAAAAACATAAATTACAAGCGAAAACAATACAAAATGGACGAACACCCGTCTGCAAGGCCGGTTAGGACATTTGGATAACATGGAGGAGGCACCCTGCTCAGGACCCACTTCTATCACTAAGAATGGAGAATCGCTAGTAATATTGGCCTGTAATGAACTGGAAATGATTGACTGGTTGCAATGATCGGCTGTTATCGCCGGCGTTATCACAAGCCAGAACCACAGTGATCATCAATCATGGGGTGGTGGCGCTGGATATAGTGCTGAGTTACACTTATCTTACAGTTGATCTTCTGATATATCAGATCCAAACCCGATAATAATAATTTACTCACATGTCTGAGTGTTTTGCACTCTCTGGGGAATACACTGGAGGTGGCTTCAGTTCTTCATCGTTCATCACCCTGGTATTGGTGGAACAGAGCTAAAACATAGAGAAAAATAAAATAAATATATATTTAAACTTTATTTTAATTATAAGTTTTATAGATCTTACCGGTCACACTTACTTTAGAAAGCCTTTGAGACGATGATATAAAGTTCAGGCTTTCTGGCCAGTTATTATCCTCGCTTGTGTCCCCCTCATCTGAATCAATAAGTTCGTAATTGCTACATTGAGCTGAAAAGCACAAGTGTTATTAGAGATTATTAGTATGAGACCCGATCACGGAAAGTCACCATTTTATCACTAAAAATGATTGGGACTGATTGTCACAAAATATGAAAGACAAGACACACAAAAGCTTTCTGCAGATGACGTCTCCTTCTACTTACGGTCAAAGTAGCCAGTGTCCTCTTCTGACTCAAAGTTAGGAATGAAATGTGGCTCTTTACTTAGAAGACTGTCAAAGTCTATGCCACATAGGAATGGATGCATTTTGATCTCTTTCGCTCCTCCTGGGAAAGGAAGACAATAAAAAGTGATCTAGACATTATCAGATAGACAGCTCCATATCTGAACAGTTTATGTTACTCTGAACTAAAGACGTAACAGAGCTGATGTGAAGAAAAGTTGCTGAAAGTAAAGCAGAAAACCTCAGTGCTGATCCTCAGGGGTGTGATCATTTGTCTGCTCACAGATGTGTAATAATTCATTATTAATACTATTATATACATTACCTGTCCCAAGTCTATGTGCCGGATCTTTTCTGAGCAGCTCAGTGATGATGTCCTGAGCATCAGGTGGAGGAGTGCGATTATCAAATGTCCAAGTTATCTCATCTGTTATATTAAAAGAAAATGTTACAGAAAATAAAACCTCTTCATTTACTTTATTAAAACAAAAATCTTTTGGATTAACACAACAAGTAGCTAAACCACAGAACCAATCTAAGCAAATAACAATGACACCACTCCGCATTCAGATTATTTTACTTACCCCTTAATATACTGCAGTAAGTGTCATATTTGGAATCCCCATGAAATGGTACACGGAATAGAAGGAATTCGTGTAGGATGATCCCTACCGACCACCAGTCCACAGGCCGCCCATAGCCTTCCTGTAAGATGACTTCAGGGGCGATGTATTCAGGGGAGCCAGCAATCTGGAAAGCAACAGAAGAAGGAGATGAGGAGCTGAGAAAATAATTGTGACGAATAACATCAGAGGAAAACGTTTTCTAGATGAGAAGATATCAGAGAAGAAGAAATAGATGAGAAGAGTAAAGAACAAGATCCTGTAAGTAAAGCCGACCTCATCATCACGGAACTCTCTGGTGACGTCCTCGGTTGGAGCCTTGTAGGTTTCTGATGTTGGTCTCATGAGGCCGAGTTTGGAAAGTCCGAAGTCCGTGACTTTAATATGACCAGATGCCGATACCAGGAGGCTGTGAAAAAACAGACGGTGTCAGCCCCAAGTAATAACCCATAGACTTTATGACAATCTCTAACTTTCTTCCTCCTAGAGGGGGCACTTACTTCTCAGGCTTCAGGTCTCGGTGCACCACACCAAAGCTGTGCAGGTATTCCACAGCCAGGACTGTTTCTGCAATGTACTTTCGGGCCAAGGGGACAGGTAAAGGTCCATAGATGTTCATAAGACTGCCACAGTCTCCTCCTACAGGAGAAAGCAAGTATGACAGGAGAGGGTTTGTTACAATGTAAATGACACATGATGCGTGTGAATGAGAAATAAGCGGAGACATTGGGGCAGGATGTCACACATAGAGATATACTGTGTAATAATGCAAAAGAAAAACAATGGAGCGTACCCTAATAGTAACTAGGACTGCGCTGAATGTCTATGAAGCAAAACCACAAATGTGCAAAAGCTGCAGAAATAAGTGCAAGGAAACAACGTCCCATATAAAAATGTGAAGCTATACTATGTATATAGATGTGTATGTGCAGTGTGTGTGTATATAGCTGTGTATGTGCAGTATATGTGTATATAGCTGTGTATGTGCAGTATATGTGTATATAGCTGTGTATGTGCAGTGTGTGTGTATATAGCTGTGTATGTGCAGTATATGTGTATATAGCTGTGTATGTGCAGTATATGTGCATATAGCTGTGTATGTGCAGTATATGTGTATATAGATGTGTATGTGCAGTATATGTGTATATAGCTGTGTATGTGCAGTATATGTGTATATAGCTGTGTATGTGCAGTGTGTGTGTATATAGCTGTGTATGTGCAGTGTGTGTGTATATAGCTGTGTATGTGCAGTATATGTGTATATAGCTGTGTATGTGCAGTGTGTGTGTATATAGCTGTGTATGTGCAGTATATGTGTATATAGCTGTGTATGTGCAGTATATGTGTATATAGCTGTGTATGTGCAGTGTGTGTGTATATAGCTGTGTATGTGCAGTATATGTGTATATAGCTGTGTATGTGCAGTATATGTGTATATAGCTGTGTATGTGCAGTATATGTGTATATAGATGTGTATGTGCAGTATATGTGTATATAGCTGTGTATGTGCAGTGTGTGTGTATATAGCTGTGTATGTGCAGTGTGTGTGTATATAGCTGTGTATGTGCAGTATATGTGTATATAGCTGTGTATGTGCAGTATATGTGTATATAGCTGTGTATGTGCAGTATATGTGTATATAGCTGTGTATGTGCAGTATATGTGTATATAGCTGTGTATGTGCAGTATATGTGTATATAGCTGTGTATGTGCAGTGTGTGTGTATATAGCTGTGTATGTGCAGTATATGTGTATATAGCTGTGTATGTGCAGTGTGTGTGTATATAGCTGTGTATGTGCAGTATATGTGTATATAGCTGTGTATGTGCAGTATATGTGTATATAGCTGTGTATGTGCAGTATATGTGTATATAGCTGTGTATGTGCAGTGTGTGTGTATATAGCTGTGTATGTGCAGTATATGTGTATATAGCTGTGTATGTGCAGTATATGTGTATATAGATGTGTATGTGCAGTGTGTGTGTATATAGATGTGTATGTGCAGTATATGTGTATATAGCTGTGTATGTGCAGTATATGTGTATATAGCTGTGTATGTGCAGTGTGTGTGTATGTAGCTGTATATGTGCAGTATATGTGTATATAGCTGTGTATGTGCAGTGTGTGTGTATATAGCTGTGTATGTGCAGTATATGTGTATATAGCTGTGTATGTGCAGTATATGTGTATATAGCTGTGTATGTGCAGTGTGTGTGTATATAGCTGTGTATGTGCAGTATATGTGTATATAGCTGTGTATGTGCAGTATATGTGTATATAGCTGTGTATGTGCAGTATATGTGTATATAGATGTGTATGTGCAGTATATGTGTATATAGCTGTGTATGTGCAGTATATGTGTATATAGCTGTGTATGTGCAGTATATGTGTATATAGCTGTGTATGTGCAGTGTGTGTGTATATAGCTGTGTATGTGCAGTATATGTGTATATAGCTGTGTATGTGCAGTATATGTGTATATAGATGTGTATGTGCAGTATATGTGTATATAGCTGTATATGTGCAGTGTGTGTGTATATAGCTGTGTATGTGCAGTATATGTGTATATAGATGTGTATGTGCAGTGTGTATGTATATAGATGTGTATGTGCAGTATATGTGTATATAGCTGTGTATGTGCAGTATATGTGTATATAGCTGTGTATGTGCAGTGTGTGTGTATATAGCTGTGTCTGTGCAGTATATGTGTATATAGCTGTGTATGTGCAGTATATGTGTATATAGCTGTGTATGTGCAGTATGTGTGTATATAGCTGTGTATGTGCAGTGTGTGTATATAGCTGTGTATGTGCAGTATATGTGTATATAGCTGTGTATGTGCAGTATATGTGTATATAGCTGTGTATGTGCAGTATATGTGTATATAGCTGTGTATGTGCAGTATATGTGTATATAGCTGTGTATGTGCAGTGTGTGTGTATATAGATGTGTATGTGCAGTATATGTGTATATAGCTGTGTATGTGCAGTATGTGTGTATATAGATGTGTATGTGCAGTATATGTGTATATAGCTGTGTATGTGCAGTATATGTGTATATAGCTGTGTATGTGCAGTATATGTGTATATAGCTGTGTATGTGCAGTGTGTGTGTATATAGATGTGTATGTGCAGTATATGTGTATATAGCTGTGTATGTGCAGTGTGTGTGTATATAGATGTGTATGTGCAGTATATGTGTATATAGCTGTGTATGTGCAGTATGTGTGTATATAGCTGTGTATGTGCAGTGTGTGTATATAGCTGTGTATGTGCAGTATATGTGTATATAGCTGTGTATGTGCAGTATATGTGTATATAGCTGTGTATGTGCAGTATATGTGTATATAGCTGTGTATGTGCAGTATATGTGTATATAGCTGTGTATGTGCAGTGTGTGTGTATATAGCTGTGTATGTGCAGTATATGTGTATATAGCTGTGTATGTGCAGTATATGTGTATATAGATGTGTATGTGCAGTATATGTGTATATAGCTGTGTATGTGCAGTATATGTGTATATAGCTGTGTATGTGCAGTGTGTGTGTATATAGCTGTGTATGTGCAGTGTGTGTGTATATAGCTGTGTATGTGCAGTATATGTGTATATAGCTGTGTATGTGCAGTATATGTGTATATAGCTGTGTATGTGCAGTGTGTGTGTATATAGCTGTGTATGTGCAGTATATGTGTATATAGCTGTGTATGTGCAGTATATGTGTATATAGCTGTGTATGTGCAGTATATGTGTATATAGCTGTGTATGTGCAGTATATGTGTATATAGCTGTGTATGTGCAGTGTGTGTGTATATAGCTGTGTATGTGCAGTATATGTGTATATAGCTGTGTATGTGCAGTATATGTGTATATAGCTGTGTATGTGCAGTATATGTGTATATAGCTGTGTATGTGCAGTATATGTGTATATAGCTGTGTATGTGCAGTATATGTGTATATAGCTGTGTATGTGCAGTATATGTGTATATAGATGTGTATGTGCAGTATATGTGTATATAGCTGTGTATGTGCAGTGTGTGTGTATATAGCTGTGTATGTGCAGTATATGTGTATATAGATGTGTATGTGCAGTGTGTGTGTCATGACATGATTATATTTAAATATGTCCTTTTTTTTTTTTTAAATAAATGTGTATTGTTGTTTATGAGAAAACAATAAGGCATCCCCTAAAAATAAGCCCTAACCCATCTTTTGGAGCAAAAAATTGATATAAGACCCTGTCTTATTTTTTGGAAAAACCCTGTACAAACTGTAAAAATTCAGTCAAACCCTCCTTTATCTATAGTGAAAATTTCTGCCACATAATCATTTTTCTGGCATGTTGTTAACAGATAACTTATAGTAAAAGCAGTGTGGACATGTAACCATCTCTGTGGTCACATTCTGCTTATGGAGAAGGTCCTAGAGATGAGCAGACCAGCGCTGGATATAGATACGATGGATATGTCCTACCTGGTACATACTCCATGACCATGCACAGATGACGTGTAGTTGGAAAGGAGCACAACATGGAGGCCACGAAGGGACAATCTGCGAATGTTAGGATGTCCCTCTCTAGAAAGGCCCGTTCAAGTCTTACTGGATCTTTCAGCTTCTGCTTGTCCAGTTTCTTCATGGCGTATAACTGTTTGGAGTCTTTTTGGCGCACCAAGTGGACGGTTCTGTAGAGGAAGAAAATCGGTGGTTTATAATGTATTCTTACTAACAGTCTGTCTATAGACCTCATCACATCTCCTGTACTAATGGTGAATACTAGATGAGCTGCCGTCGCTACATAGATGATCTCCACTGGGAGGTCCTCATCCATGCCCCATCGTAAATGAATTGAATAATGACAATTAGATGTGCACAGAAGAGATGAGAGAATAAAATACAATGGATTAGAATTCTACTCAAATATTACATATATCCGCATTGGCCAAAATGGCGAAATTTTTGTAATTCTCTTCCTCATGGATTCGGCAAAATGGTGAACATTGGCTACTATTTTCTAAACCTTAAAAGTCCGTCAAAATGTTAAAAAATAAACAAACTCTTACACTTACCTCTCTGGCTCCTCTATCTCAACCTTTTGGTCCTCACTGTACTTTCAAAGCTGCTGCCAGTGCTGAAGAACAAGAAAATGTCTAAGGCTGAGACAGGACTTCTGGCATTGATGACGTCTAGGAAGATTCTGCACAAACGCATAAAAGGTCATGGTGGCATGACATTGCAAATCTTCCTGCTCTTGCAGAGAATCCTCCTGGACCTTCTCCAAGCTAGAAGTTCTGGCCCAGCGTGAGCAGCAGCAATCTGAAGACGCGGTGAGGATCGGACAGATGAGGCTGAGAAGCGGAGGGGTCGGAGAGCTGAGCAGTAAGGTCAGTATGAGTATTTTTTCCATTTTGTACATCTTACATTTATTAAGATCTGGGGTCTGGAGAGAACCCAGAGCGTAATAAGAGATATTACATTTGCCAAGTGATAACTTCTACGTCAATCACATTTCCCAGGAAAGTCTGCACGAAAGGCGAATGTGAATTATGCCAGATCCGCTCTTCTCTAGAGAACAGGGATGTGGACTCCAATAATTCCTCTATGGTAACACTGTACGGGCACAGAGACAGAGGGATCGTCATAAGGAGCCCTAGAAACCGAATATTATGCCGACATCAAGCTCACCCAAAAGCTCCACAGCTGAACTGTTTGATCTGTTCGTAGTCGCTCTTACAAGGATTTCTCCCTGGGTTCAATGATCCGATCAAGGCCTAGAAATAATAAGAAATGGCATTAAAGCATAAAATCTGCAGAAAGATAACATCTGTGGATGCCGGACCCCCACAGACAACATTATGTATATGGGATATCCCCCATACACAGACATCACTGTACTGCAGGGGAGGAGACAGGAGATCACATAGCGGGGGTAGGAATAATAATGCCGCCATCACACACAATAGATCTGATCTACAAGAAGAATAGGGATATCCCCTCGTCATATGGGGGATAATATTATATGTGTAATTCACCCCCGTTACCTGATCATACACAGACGTCTCCGCTGATACTTACACTGACAGATTCCTGGACCTCGGGGGTCTCACATATTCCACCGTCAGTAATTGCCGGCACAGATATTCCTATAATAATGAGGAAACGTTTTGTATTAGACGATATCAGTACATAATATATAACATCCATATAAAGAAGGAGATGAGACGGGCTCTGTACACGGTGTAATACTGGTATATGGGATTCTGCACACAACGTATATATTTATGGCTCCTCCATAGATGGATATTCTGGACCATAAATGGCCATTGTTCAGGATCTGATTCATCCTAGAACAATTACATGATTGGGGACCTAGGAGCCTCCTTGTACATGATAAAGAAGAGCACAGAGGAGAGAAGCAGAATTACCTGCGCCCCCTCCATTATAGTCTATAAGGGGCTCCGGAGCCGTCACCGGCCTCATACAGAGGATGGAGAGTAAATCTACATGTTCTCTGCCGTTCTCTATAATATCTCGATATGTGAATGTAAGAATATTAGATGATTGCTCACCTTCCATCAGATCAGTGTTCAGCCCCTGCTGACTGGTATTAGGGTCCGGGATAGTCAGGTTTTCCCCCTCTTCAGAGTCACCTTCTGATGTTTCCTGTTCGTCACAATATGTACAATTAATGTAGCATTTCACAAATACTAAATCACCGTATACAGTCCGTCCTCGACTTAGAAACATCTGACTTACAAACGACTCCAAGATACAAAGGGTTGATGATGAAAAAAAAAGCTAATATTCACCACTCTCCTCTCCGGCCGCCCCGCTGCTCACCACCTATCGTCCAGTCCTCTTCTTTCCAATGTCATGTGCTACTTCTCCGGTCTCTTCACTATAGTGCAGGACTTCTGGCCACATTCAGGACCCAGATTTCACTGCTCATCATAAGGTCATAAGGACGAGACGGGAAGTCCTGCCCCATAGTGAAGAGGCTGGAAATGTGGCACACTATGATGGAATAAGAGGACCGGGTGGCGGACAGCGAGCAAAATATTATTGTTTTTTTTTACTCTTTCCATTTTACATTCAAATGTGGGTTACAAACAAAACTATAGGATATATCTAGTTCATAACCCAAGGACGGCCTGTACATAAGGCAGGAAGGACTAAACCTGGATCTATGGGATAATCTCATTACTGGACGGACTCTACATAAGGCACGAAGTACTAAACCTGGATCTATGGGACAATCTCAGTATTGGACGGACTATACATGGCCGCTCCCTCCAGAAAATCAACATGAATATATAAGGGACTTGTATCTACAACTGTTCTCTAATAACTTCTATTGTCAGAACTGCAGCATTTAGAAGAATGAAGATTGTGATGATGAAGTGAGACAGAGGTGGAAACACAACCTCTGCATCGCTGAGTACAGATTGTCACTACAGAGGGTTGAGCTGCAGAGACAGGCTGCCATAGAACATCCTGCGCCTCTGACATCATAAATCTGCCACTCTGCTATTTGACGGCTAATCTGGAGAAGATTAGACCAGGACGTGTGATATAGAAAGTGATGGATCCTTACCAGACGCTCCAGTGAGCCGGCCGGACGCTCCAGTACATACAGGACATTTTGTGCCAGTTGTATAATAAAGGCCAATTCTCCACTTGTGGATTTTTCTTCAGCCTATAAAGATGGAAATAAATAGAAAAGGAAAATCATGAGAGAACATGGAGGAGGCCGATTATGTCACCACTTTACTCCTGCGATCTGCTCTACAATTACTACATATCTAGTGACTTAGTGCCGGTTATATATTATATTATTATCGGCCTAAAGAACTATTTTATGTGAATAAACTTATATTCTGTTATTATAACTTTTCGATGTTTTATGCAGATTTCTGCCACTTACCTGTTGCACCAATGTCCTGATGTTCTTCTGTAAATGCTCAAGATATGCTGAGCTTATACGACCTTGCTGATATTTGGTCAGGCAGTCTCTCAACAGCTCCATAACCAGCCGGTAAGTGAAGCTGAGGACGCCATCGGGTAGCGGCAGCACAATGTCAGGGGCATAGGTGGTAAGAATCCCCTGCAGCAGTGCCAACACCTGAAAATTGTCTGAAGGAATTTCAGACATTTCAAATAAATCCAAATAAATCCAAATCGCAGTCAGTAAATCACTAGCTATGTAGCTAATCACCAACAACAATGACACCGGAATGTCAAAGTGACACTGGAGCTGTAAACACTGGCACAAGTAATGGTGGTGCATTATGATGTCATAATATCATCACGGAATGTTGAGATGTTACCATATATGGAGCTTCTCTCCATAAAAGGAAGTTGCCTAGCAACACAAGCAGCAACTCTATAGTTTGTCGGCAGTGAGCATTGTCAGAGGTAAAAATAAAGCAAGTGTCAGAGGCAAGCATTAATAAGTTATTAAAAAAAGCCCTGCATCCACTCCTATGTCACTAGGTAAAAAAATAATGACTCTACTTCTTTGGTGAATTATAACCCCCAGAATGCCCTGGAAGCTGCAGAAATTCAAGAAATGCTGTGAGTTGTGGTTCTCTCCAAAGGCAAAAGGATTGTAGTCAACCACATGTGACATAAATGGCCCCTATGGGATCTTCAAGGGTTTGTTCAGCGCCGCTTACTTCCATACTGGGAGGTGACATCACGTCTACAGATACATGATGGGACGGTGTAAGTGTGGCCGCCATCATGCCTGTGACTTGGTAGGTTCCTCAGACGGCAGCTCACTCACCTCCCAATGTGGAAGGAAGCGGCCGGAGAACACTTTTAATCTATAAAAGAAATAAAGATTCCACCAAATCCGTGTAGAATATTTTTTGTTCTTTTCACTACACAAAAAAAAAATGATGAGAACATCTCATGTACCGCGCACTGTTACCCATAAATATTGTAGCTCGTTCCATTAAAAAAAGCTCTTGCCTAAATCTAAGCAGAAAAATGAAAGTTATGGGTCAATGATTAAAAAAGCAAAATAAACTGGATATCTGTGTAATTGTATCAACCTGCAGAATAAAGATAATTTGTCTACAGTGAGCGGCAAAAAAAAGGAAAATAAAAAAGTGATGGAAGATTTATTTATTTATTCATCGTCACTCATATCATACCATTAAAAAAGAAAGAAACTGTAGTGGTGGTGAATTCTGATGTCATAATAGCGGTGATGTCATCATGGAATCTTGTGATGGAATCTTATATGGAGCTTCTCACCTTATAAGGAAGTTGCCTAGCAACAGTGAAGATGGTAAAACCATAGGGTGAGCATCAGTGCTTGTATGTAAGAGGGAGCTGTGGGCACCGGGCTCTTCTCATCAGTGAGGGGATTTATAAATATATTTATTAATATCTGTATACACAATAAAAATCATAATTACGTATTTATAAGAAATCCGGATTCAGGATCTAAAAGAAGTATCTTTATCTGGGGGGTCCAGGGACTGAAAGTCAGAAGCCCACGCCTCACCACCCCCCAATCTCCCAAGATGGGGGTCTCTATTACGAATATGACCCTGCCTGCACTCCTTATTAAAGAAATAGAAGAACTGGGAGGACTATTGAGTTACACCTTAGATATAGACAAAACTGAGACCTTATTATTAAGAAGCCCTTCAAAGCCACTATGGACAAAGAGATTCCAGTTCTGCTGGATTGAAACAGCGCTGAAATATTTGGGGATATACAGTGACATGTTAAAGTTTGGGCACCCCTGGTCAAAATTAATGTTATAGTGAACAGCTAAGCAAGTTGAAGATGAATTGATCTCTAAAAGGCCTAAAGTTAAAGATGACGCATTTCCTTTGTATTTTAGGCAATATATATATATATATATATATATATATATATATATATATATATATATATATATATATATATATATATATATATATATATATTGAAGTTGAAAAGAGGATGGCTTCTAAAAATGATAATGATCCTAAGCACATGTCACAATCCACAATAGACTTCAAAAGGAGCAAGCTGAAGGTTTTACAATGGCCCTCACAGTCCTCTGATCTGAACATTATTGAAAATCTTTGGCTCAACCTCAAAATAGCAGTGCATGCAAGACAACCCAGGAATCTCACAGAACTGGAGTAAGGCTATGTGCCCATGATGCAGAAATGCTCCGGATTTTTTCCTGAGCATTTCTGCATCTCCCTGGCAGAAAAAACGCATGCGGATTGTACATGCGGATTGTACATGCGTTTGTTCTGCCAGGGACAAGCGTATGTCCCGCTTTTTTCACATGCGATTTCGCATGCGGAGTAATAAGCGCTTTTCCAACCAATTTTAGCATCACTTGGAAAAGTGCTTGACAACTTGGTCACACTATATAAATCTATGCAACCGGCAACCGGCATATATAGTGTGACCAAGTAATAGTTAAAAAGAATGGTAAAAAAGTAAACATTATACTTACCTTCTGATGGCCCCCGGTCTCCTTCTCCGGTGCGTCCAGTGTGTTTGGCAGCTCACAGTGGTCTAAAAGGACCTTTCATGACGTCATTTAGTCATGTGACAGGTCACGCGACCGCCGACGTCAGCGGTCACGTGAGCCTTCACATGACTAAATGACGTCATGGAAGGTCCTTTTAGACCATTGCGAGCCGCCGGGGACCCAGGACACACCGCTAAGGAGACAGGGGGCCATCAGAAGGTGAGTATAATGTTTTATTTTTTATTTTAAATTCTTTTTTTTTGCAGGTATCATGGTACCCAGGTCTAGATGAGAGTCTCCTCTTCTCCAGAACAGGGTACCATCCGCACATTGAGTCGCTTAATATCCTCATGTGCACATGTAGTCATGTGGATATTATACGATTCAATTCAAGTCAATGGCGGTACGCAAAATTAATGGTAGTGCTGTGGATTTTTACGCAATGATGATCCGCAGCAGAAATTTCCACAGCACGTGCATAGCACATGCGGATTATCATTTGGGAACATTGCAGACCTTCTACCAAGCGTTTTTTAAGCATTTCCGCGGCGGAATTGCAGCTGTGGAAACGCTTAAAAAACGCATCGTGGGCACACAGCCTTATAATCCAAGGAAGAATGGATGAAAATCCCTCAAATAAGAATTGAAAGACTTTTGTCTGGTTACAAAATGCGTTTACAAGCTGTGATACTTGCAAAAGGGGGCGCTACTAGGTACTAACCACACAAGGCGCCCAAATTGACGAAATTATGGCAAAATATCCAAATATAAGCCAGTTATATCACATCTGTCATCATCATTAATCTAACAAAACAAGACTGGGACCCCAAATCATTCAATGGCTTTCCAAAGTGAATATAATGAAAGGACAAGTATCCTTGAATGATACATTTCTCCATGCCCTTATAGACAATACTAAACACAAACTCCAATGACAAAATATGGAATATGGATGATCCAAATCTAACTCATTCAAACATATTGGATTCTTTAGTTCAAGCACAAAAATATCTTCAATCATCCAGGTATCTAGAAAAGAGGCTAAAAGTTTGTCCCAGGTCGTACCGGACCCCCTCAAGGGGATATAGAATGGGACTATACACAACAAATAACTCCAAAAGAAAATCTTTATCATTGCTTATGGGGATGTCCAAGTATCCAAACTTTCATTTGCAATGACACACTTAACTAATTTTGTACCACAAGGTCATCTATGGTTCTATCTTTTGTTACATGAACCCAGAAATGTATCAATATAAGAAAGGGGCGAATAAATTGTTACAGGAGTGAAATCTGTTATTCACACCTAGGTCCAGAAACAACCACAGCCCTTCAAACTGTTTCTGTAAAAAATGTCATCATATCTATTCAAAACGGTCTGGGTAGAAGCTTCATTATCATTACATAAGGAAAATAAGCTTAAATATTAGAACAAATTCATAGACTGCACAAATGTTATTCAGTTTGTTTCTGTTGAAAACTGTTTTTGCTCCCACTTACTGCATAGTGCATTGCATATTTACAATTTATTGACGCTTTTTTTATTTTAATGTTGTATTCCAATAAAAATATTTCAGGTTCTATAAAAAGAGCTTGATTATTGTATCATAATGATGATTAAAAGCCTGATGTTACCATTTAACTGCAGTAAATTTATCACTTAAACATGAGCTATGTATGAGGGAGTTGGACTCTGGGAAATTGAGGAGTCGGACATTTCTCTTCTCGACTCCACAGCCCTGCTATAAACACTGGTATAAGTAATGATGGTAAATTCATGGAATCTTGTAGTAATGTCATCATGGAATCTTGAGATGTTACCTTATATAGAGCACCTCACCTTATAAAGAGGTTGCCTAGCAAGAAATAAGGCAGCAGTACTACAGGCTGAGCATCAGTACCAGATGCAGACATGGAGGAAAGAGCTGTGGGGGCTTTACTCCTCTGACCAGTGGGGGGATTTTTATGTTCTAAGATAAATCATTTATATCTGTTATACACAGTAAAATGTATATTATTACTAGTGATGATCAAGCACTAAAGTGCATGGGAGCTCGTTGCTCGAGTCAAGAAAATCATAATGCTTGGGTGCTCAACCCAAGTAGCGAGCCCAATGTGAGCCAATGGGAAACTTCAGCATTTTTTCGGCACCCCCCCCCTCCCCGGGGTCTGGAGGGGGCCTATAAATTGGCCATGATATGGGAACAGCATGGGGAAGACCCCTGGAAGCATCTCTGTCTCCCAGGCCACTGCTGTGAACAATATTGTCAGAGTATTATGCCACTTTTTTACGGACTCACAATAAATCATACAATTACGAAACCAAAATGGATTTTCCAACAAAAAATGTTAAGGAACATCCTTCCCAGGGTAATGACTTATATATAAGGCAAAATAAATAACCAAAAACAAAAATGGCTCCTCCACACCTTGGGCTATGTTCACAAGTAGCGTTTTTGATGCATTTTTGCACTTTTGCATTGCTTTCAATGGTGAAAAATACATTTACTAGTAAAAGAAATTTTAACATTTTACTACCTTATCTTGTCATGTGGTGTGTGAGACATGATCGGACAAATCCTGTTATATTTATGAAGGAGGGACTGTCAAAAGTCACAAAGCCTATATTTACAAGGTCATTAGGCGGCTCTTGCTATTGATAGAGGGCCAGCAGTCTATCCTCACTATTGTTAGAGAGCCATCAGCCGGCTATGCTTTGTTGTTCCCATTATAAAGGAGTGGGTCTCCTATACTGTTATTGCATATGCAGTGACTGCAATGGCTGCCAAAAATTAGGACACACTTCAATACCCCTTTGAAGAGACGTAGAGGAGGGCCTTATTAAAAAAATGTTCCCATTATAAAGTAGTGGGTCTCCTATACTGTTATTGCATGAGCAGTGACTGCAAGGGCTTACAAAAATTTGGACGCACTCCAATACCCCCTTTGAACAGACGTAGAAGAGGGCCACATTAAAAAAAATGTTCCCATTATTAAGGAGCGGGTCTCCAACACTGGTAATGCCTATGCACTAAGTGCAAAGGCTGTCAAAATTTAGGACGCAACCAAATACCCGTTTGAAGAGACGTAGAGGAAGTCCTCATTAAAAAAATTGTTCCCATTATTAAGGAGTGGGTCTCCTACACTGGTAATGCCCATGCACTAAGCGCATGGGCTGAAAAACATTTACCCATTGGGGGTATACATGACCATACTGTATAACATACAGAATGTTAGAGGTAGGCCTAAAAATATTTCCTACGGGCAACTTAAACACCTTTTAAAAAAATTATGTGGGTGTTGCATGATGGTCACCCTGTTGATATGGTGATGGTGGATGAGGAGAAGGAGAAGGAGGAGGGTGACATAAAACAGACAAAATCAGGAAGCGTATACCCATGTCTGGGTGTGAAGAGGTGCATGGAAATAGACCCCCCAACAAAAATCACTGAATTTGACTTTATGTTCTGCTGCTATCATCCGGTGGTGTTGAGAAGTCTGGGTTAATCCAGCCCTTGTTCATTTTGATAATAGTCAGCCTGTCAGCATTTTCAGTTGACAGGCTGATGCACTTTTCAGTTATAATACCCCCAGTGGCACAATAAACCCGCTCTGACAAAATGCTGGCGGCAGGGTAGGCCAGGACCTCCAAGGCGTAGAGAGACAGTTCATGCCTCACGTCCAGCTTGGATACCCAATAGTTATAAGGCACAGAGGAATCACCGAAGACGTTGGTACACTTGGCAAGGTACTCCTTCAGCATCTTCCAAAACTTTCTCCTTCTTGTCAGAGTACCCCACGCATCAGGGCAGGGGCACTGGGAGGGTCTGAGAAAACTGTCCCAGACCTTTGACAGTGTTCCCCTACCTCTGCCACATCGTATTTGTGTCTCCCTCACCTGTACTCTTTGGTTGTCCAACAAACTGTGACCTTTGCTGCCAGCATTTTCAGATGGGAATTTTTTTAATAATTCTATAACAAGGGCCTTCTGGTACTGCAACATTTTATTAGACCGCTCTGCCCCGAGAAGGAGAGATAGAAAGATGTCCTTGTAGCATGGGTCTAGAAATGTGACAAACCAGTAATTATTGTTGGCCAAAATGCGTGGGTCACGGGAAAGGCAGTGGAACATAAAGTCAGCTATGTGTGCCAGACTGCCAACAGCCAAGACTTCCCTGTCCTGACCCAGAGGACCACTGTCCATGCTCTCCTCGTCCTCCTCCTTGTTCTCCCGCTCCTCAGGCCATCCACATTGAACAAACGGTATGACTGTTGTGTGCGTAGTACCGTCTGTAGTGCAGGAAAACAGCTCCTGTTCCTCCTCCTCTTCCTCATTATCACCCAATCCATGTTGAGATGAGATGAGGCTGGGCTTTGTGACATCACCTTGTATAGTTCCTTGCTCCATCTCATCGTGCTCCGCCTACAATGACTCCTCTTTAATTGTGAGCACAGAGCATTTCAGTAGACAGAGAGGCAGGATGGTGATGCTAATTATGGCGTCATCGCCGCTCATCATCTTGGTGGAGTCCTCAAAGTTTTAGAGGACTGCACAGATGTCAGACATCCATGCCCACTCATCAGCTCTAATTTGCGGAGGCTGACCTGAATACCGATGGGGATGTTGAAGCTAGAACTCAACAACTGCCACCTGCTGCTCACAAATCCTTCCCAACATATGAAAGATTGAGTTCCATCGTGTGGTGACATCGCACACGAGTCAGTGAGTTGGTATGGCTAGGGTGGGGGAAGCTGTAAGTGACTTCCTGAAATGGGCACACACGTGGCGTTCTTTCACAAGCAGGTCATGCAGATCCGTGTAGGTTTTGAGAAACCGCTGAACCACTAGATTTATCACATGGGCCAGGCATGGCATGTGTGCGAGTTTGCCAAGCCTCAGAGTCACAACCATGTTCCGGTCATTGTCAAACATGATCTTGCCTGGCTGTAAGTTCAACAGTGACAGCCACAGATCTGCCTGCTCTATTACAGATGTCAACAACTTTGCAGCGGTGTGCAGTTTGTCACCTAAGCATATCAGCTTCAGCAGTGCCTGTTGACACTTGGCCGAAGCAGTGCTATAGTGCTTCCAGTCTCCGACTGAAGTGGTCATTTCGGAGATGGAGGCTGATGAGGAGGAGTTTCAGAAGCTGTAGAATCTGAGGGCAACCCTGGTTGACCCTGGGCCCGCAATCCGTTCTGGCCACAAGCACTTGTCCACGTGCCCGTGGTTAGGTGGACCTTCCCAGTGACTGTGCTGGTAAGGGCACGTGAAATGTTCTGGGACACGTGCTTGTGCAAGGCAGGGACGGCACACCGGGAGAAATAGTGGTGGCTGAGGACCGAGTACCGAGGGGCACCCGCCGCCATGAATTTGCCGAAAGATTCTGTCTCCACGAGCCTAAAAGGCAACATTTCAAGTGCAAGCATTTGAAAAATGTGGCAGTTTAGTATTGTGGCCTGTGGGGCATTAGCTGCATATTTGCCCTTGCATTCAAAGGACTGGGGTAGGGACAACTGAACACTGCGTTGTGACAAGGACGTGGACGTGGTTACTGATGGTGGTTGTTGCAAGTGTGCAAAAAGAGGCATCTTTGCCTGCGCCATGGACAGGGGATTGGTGTGCACGCACAACAGCAGAACAGGCAGTGGTGTCCCCCACAGAAACTGTTTCTGGACCCTAGCATTTGGTCCAATTAGTCAGGTGCTTTGCTGTCATGTGCCTGATCATGCTGGTGGTGGTCAGGCTGGTAGTTTTGCAGCCCCTGCTGATGCTGGCATGGCAGATGTTGCAAATGGCCTGTTTGGAATTAACTTGACAGTCTTTAAAAAAGTGCCAGACTATGGAAGACCTAACAGTTGGACTGGTAACTTCCCTCGTGTTGGTGTTCCGGAGAACTGTTGCCCGCCTTGTGTCTGTGGCCACCCCACTGCTTGTTCCTGCCTGTTGTGGTGCTTACACCTCCCTCCCCCTGTGTGCTGCTGTCCTCGCTATGCATGTCACCTTGCCAGGTTGGTCAGTGACTTCATTGTCCACCACCTTGTCTTCCAAGTACGCACCCTGGGCCTCCTGATGACTTGCTGGCAATTGTGTCTCATCATCATCCACCTCTTGCGACAGTAATTGCATTTTCCCACCATCGCCTTCATGTGACTGTAGCTGCTCAAATACATGGGCATCGCTACATGTGATCTCCTCTTGCCCCGCTTGAAGCGCGCCGGGCGAGAGTCCTGAATCCCTAAATGGAAATGTGAACAGCTCTTCAGAGTGTCCAAGTGTGGGATCAGTTGTCTCCAGGCACTCGGCATGGGGGGAGAAAGGAGGATCAGAATGAGGAATATGCGGTCCAGGCTCACAGCTACTGAAACTGGACCATATGGAAGACAGGGTGGTGGTGGTGGCAAACTGACTGGAAACATTATCTGCTATCCAACCAACAACCTTTTCACACTGCTTTGGCTTCAATAGTGGTGTTTCGCGGCCCCCTTCAAAGTAGGGCAGGAAGGTAGGTCGACATGATATGGTTGCTTTAGTGCTCCCTCAGCAGGCATAATTTCAGCTTGCCCACGACCTCGGCCTCTGCGTGCACCATCAGCATCATGTCCTCTTTCCAGTCCCTTGCCACGTGCCTTGCCCATTTTAAATGGAGTATAATATTTGTCACGTTCCCAAAAATGTCAGGATTATTACCGCAGTAACATCGTATCACCTGAGATGGACAAGTTTCTCTGCTTCCATAATACAGCAATGCTATTAAAATCAAACAAATCTGGCTGTATGCTGCTAACAAGCAAATGGAGCAGTAAAAGTGGTGTATTATATTGCTTTTCAACCAAATAATTAGGATTAAGCGAAAAAAGAATATTAAACCTGTTATCTAAGGCTGTGGATATGAGTAACAGCAGCAGACAGAAAGTTCAATGGATTTATTGTGCTGTATACTCTCTCCACAAACTCTGCCTAACTCCTGCTATCACCAGTAATATATGCATCTGGATTAGTCCTTAGCAGGACTGTTAGTATAGATGTATATTGCTGTGGAATACCTGACTAAATCAACCGCCAATTCTCTCCCTCGCTCAGCAGCAGCTCTCCCTACTCTGCCTGTCTGAAGGGTAGACTGTGACGAGCATAGGGTCCCGGGTCTGATATAGACCTGATGACGCTGTGCGGCCAGCCAATCACTGTAATGCCACAACCAACATGGCTGCAGCATTACAGTGACGAGTGGCGAGTACTGAGCAGTTGCGAGCACGCTCGCTCATCGCTAATTATTACTCACCACCACACCCAGGTCTCTATTATAAATAACCCTGCCTGACATTAGAGAAATTCTACATTTTAAGTTATTTCTTTTTAATTCTTTCTACAAAACAGAAAAAAGAGTCGAAATCAGTGGAGCTCAGGGATGTTTAGATATTTAGCTAATTTTTTCTGAGCAGGTGACAGATCCTCTATAATCTTGGGGAATGAAACACTAGTCCTAATAAATCTCCTCCTACGTTCTCCGATCACCACCATATTTGTATTCCTAGAGCCTCAAAGCACCGGAAAGAGAAAGTAAGTGAAGAATCAGGCGCATTCTAATCTGTAACCATGGAGACACATAGGTCTGCATAAGAGCTGTATACACTACACAAGATTTACAAATTTGTTTCATTTTTTATTTTAAGGAACCAAATAAAAAAAAATACTGTAAAAGATCTTCTAACAACTAGAAATGATTCCAGGATTGTCTTTCCACTATATATACAGTATATACTCACAACACAAAGGTTAACTAATAGTTTTAATGATTTTAATAAATATTTGTAAAAATATGAGAAACATTTATATAAAAATACAACAAATGATAATAAATATTTCAATTATAAAACAAGAAATACGTCTTATAATAATATTACTCAGCGATTTATAAAAGTAACAAAGTTCTTGTCGCTGCTGCTCCTGACGACCAATCAGATTTCTGCCGTTTTGCCTCTTGCAGTGCGGAATCGATGGCTGGAATCTGACTGGTTGCTACGGGCAACACTTTCATTATTCTCTACACTGTATAAATAATCCTTGAACTCTCGTTGCCGATAGCAACCGATTAGAATTCAGCTTTTACATTTGTAATTTACACGAGATAAATAAACGTGATTTCTGATTGGTCGCTAGGGGTAACAAAGACGCTACATGACAGCTGAGGCTCCGTGACAATGGCGTCTGTTACTCCAGGTACTGGATGATGGGCCGGACACAGGTGCAGCCCACCGTCACCAGCTGCTTCTCCAGCCTATAGGTGGGACACATCCTCTCATCTCACCACGCAGGACCAGGATCTCCTGTCTGATGGGGACTGAGTTCATGCTGAGGTCCACATGACCCTCCGGGTCCAAACATCCGCGGTGGAGACATCGGGCCTCGCTGATGACCGCAGGGAATCTGTTATTGTCCACATTAGAGCTGGTGGAAGGAGATGAGAGAAATCTGGACACAGCAGTAACCATGTTTAGTCCCCCATACTCCGGCCTGCTGACCCCCATATATCATTATTATTATTTCTGCCATTACTCCATGTACATTTACCTGTATTCCCATGGAGAGATGGAGCGGCTCCTCACACTGTCCGCCATTACTTGTGCAGAACTCCGACTGCCGACCTTCATATCCACCTTCACACGTGGAGGAAATGTGGTGTCCGGTGTGAAGAGACATCCCCCGCCGGACACTAGAGGGGCCTCCCAGCCATCAGCGCCAGGGACCTGCTCTTCTCCTCCATGGACACAAGAGATGAAGATCAGAAGAAGCAAAGTGGAGAAAACCTGAGGACAGAAGATGTCACACATGTGATAGGGGACATTGTGGAAGTGTCAACATTATGTAGTGGTATAAGTAAGGGTTAAATAATGGATCAATAATATACACTAATAATATTCATACTCGTATGGACCTATCCCAAAGATATGCAACAGCGCTCAAGCCAAGAGCAACCAGATATGACTATATAACACATATAAGAAAGTCCAACATTCTAAGTGCAATTCATTCAACAATATATTATATTGTCATTGTATCATAACAGAGGATAACAAATAAAATGGTGGTGGCCCCAAGCAAGTGCTGCACTCACTATTCTGCTGGTGCAGTCACTATGTACATACATTACATTACTGATCTTGAGTTACATCTTGTATTATACTCCAGAGCTGCGCTCACTATTCTGCTGGTGCAGTCACTGTGTACATACATTACATTACTGATCTTGAGTTACATCCTGCATTATACTCCAGAGCTGCACTCACTATTCTGCTGGTGCAGTCACTGTGTACATACATTACATTACTGATCCTGAGTTACATCCTGTATTATACTCCAGAGCTGCACTCACTATTCTACTGGTGCAGTCACTGTGTACATACATTACATTACTGATCCTGAGTTACCTGCTGTATTATACTACAGAGCTGCACTCACTATTCTGCTGGTGCAGTCACTGTGTACATACATTAAATTACTGATCCTGTGTTGCATCCTGTATTATACTCCAGAGCTGCACTCACTATTCTGCTGGTGCAGTCACTGTGTACATACATTACATTACTGATCCTGTGTTACATCCTGTATTATACTCCAGAGCTGCACTCACTATTCTGCTGGTTCAGTCACTGTGTACATACATTACATTACTGATCCTGAGTTACCTCCTGTATTATACTACAGAGCTGCACTCACTATTCTGCTGGAGCAGTCACTGTGTACATACATTAAATTACTGATCCTGTGTTACATCCTGTATTATACTACAGAGCTGCACTCACTATTCTGCTGGTGCAGTCACTGTGTACATACATTACATTACTGACCCTGAGTTACCTCCTGTATTATACTACAGAGCTGCACTCACTATTCTGCTGGTGCAGTCACTGTGTACATACATTAAATTACTGATCCTGAGTTACATCCTGTATTATACTCCAGAGCTGCACTCACTATTCTGCTGGTGCAGTCACTGTGTACATACATTATATTACTGATCCTGAGTTACATCCTGTATTATACTCCAGAGCTGCACTCACTATTCTGCTGGTGCAGTCACTGTGTACATACATTACATTACTGATCCTGAGTTACCTCCTGTATTATACTACAGAGCTGCACTCACTATTCTGCTGGTGCAGTCACTGTGTACATACATTACATTCCTGATCCTGAGTTACATCCTGTATTATACTCCAGAGCTGCACTCACTATTCTGCTTGTGCAGTCACTGTGTACATACATTACATTACTGATCCTGTACTGATCCTGAGTTACATCTTGTATTATACTCCAGAGCTGCACTCACTATTCTGCTGGTGCAGTCACTGTGTACATACATTACATCACTGATCCTGTACTGATCCTGAGTTACATCTTGTATTATACTGCAGAGCTGCACTCACTATTCTGCTGGTGGAGTCACTGTGTACATACATTACATTACTGATCCTTTACTGATCCTGAGTTACATCCTGTATTACACTGCAGAGCTGCACTCACTATTCTGCTGCTGCAGTCACTGTGTACATACATTACATTGCTGATCCTCAGTTCCATCCTGTATTATACTCCAGAGCTGCACTCACTTTTCTGCAGGTGCAGTCACTGTGTACATGTAGCACCCTGAGGATTCGGCTGCTACAGGGGTATTACACCTCAAGCCAGAGGTGTGGTATTCCACTCCCGGGTGAGGATGGAGTGTGGAACTGAGCTCAGTAGGCTGCATGCACTACATACATCCCATTTCCGGGGGACAGACCAATGGTACTCCCACTAGAGAAATGTGCAGGTACGACAGTGTCTGTCCCTGGCTGGAGTGGGAGGGGGGTGGAACATCCCAGTAGTGTAGGGGCAGATAGGGGGAGCAGTCTGGGTAATGCTAGGAGCTCATTGGGTGCTGGTCACCTGAGCTCACACATAGAGGGAGTATATAAGGTGGGAACCATCTTAGATCAGGGTCAGTCTGTCAGAGTTGAGTCAGAGAAGCAGAGCAGCTCAGCCAGCTCCAAGGCCAAGAGAGAGAGAGAGGAGAAAGAAGGACCCAGAGGGTGAGAAGAGGGAACTCCAAGAACCCAAAATTAGACCAGAGGGTGAAGAGTTGGCACAAGGGTACCGGATCCCAAGCTGGTGGAGGGCCCTAATCCTTAGCCAGAGACCGGAGGTCGTGGGCAGGATCTGCCACGACCACCCACTAAATCCACCCGGAAGGCAAACCGTGAATAGGGTCAGGGAACCCAGAGACAAGGGTTTTACCAACAAGAGGCCCGAGGGAGCCGGACTTAGGTGGACCCCTGGTGGGGAAGGCCAGAGAGAAGGACAAGTCAGAAAGGGAGCTCGGGACCACGCTCCGGAATCGCCTGGGGGTTGGCCGAGTCCAGGACCTGGTGGACGCAGCACGGCTCGGGCGGTCACTCAAGGCCGGAGTGACCAACACAAAAGCAGTAAGTAAAACCCTGAACTGCACAGCCCGACTCGGAGTCTTATTACTACTCTCACTGCACCACCACAACCACCACCCTCTACAGCTGACCCCCTGAGGCTATACCCCTCCCGTTGGGGGTTATACTACCTGAGCTGCGCACACACCACCAGCCTCAGCGGACCCTGCTGCAGCGGCGGCCGTACTGACCGCAAATCAACGGGTGGCGTAGTCGACACTAAAGAACATCCAGTAACATCTGTAGGACTGCCACACACTGAGCTTGACACCCTGGGCACGGACCGGGTCACCGCCACTCGGAGACTACAATCCCCACCTGATCCGGCTCCGGGTATCCCCCAAACAACACTGGCCCAGGGGGCGCGTCATACATACATTACATTACTGATCCTGAGTTACATCCTGTAGTATACTCCAGAGCTGCACTCACTATTCTGCTGGTGCAGTCACTGTGTACATATTTTACATTACTGATCCTGTACTCATCCTGAGTTATATCCTGTATTATACTCCAGAGCTGCATTCACTATTCTGCTGGTGCAGTCTCTGTGTACATACATTACATTACTGACCCTGTATTGATTCTGCATTACATCCTGTATTATACTCCAGAGCTGCACTCACTATTCTGCTGGTGCAGTCACTGTGTACATACATTACATTACAGATCCTGAGTTCCATCCTGTATTATACTCTAGAGCTGCACTCACTATTCTGCTGCTGCAGTCACTGTGTACATACATTACATTACTGATCCTGAGTTACATCCTGTTTTATACTCCAGAGCTGCACTCACTATTCTGCTGGTGCAGTCACTGTGTACATACATTACATTACTGACCTGAGTTACATCCTGTAGATCTTTTATTATAAAAATGAAAAACATAACAAAATTAATAACAAGAAAATAAACAATGTAATGAACTGGTCCAGCCGCTCCCTCTCTCCTCACACACATATTATACATATATACACAATAATAACTACCTACACCATGACATCTGGTCCGGTTACCAAACAAATAATAACAATATAATAAACAATAACCGACAAATTATATACAAACTAATATATACATTCTTTTTTTTTTTTTTTTTTTTAAATAAATAAAATAAAATAAATTAAAATAAATACTAACTATACAAATATATACAAGACAAAACAAAACCCCCCACACTCAAGCCCACCAGTCCCTCCCCGGCACTGACCTGAGAGCTGGTCCTGCGCCTCAGTCCATGTCCAACGTCCATAGGACAGATCAGGCAGTGCCAGTTTTTCACCCAAATAACCAGTGTCCCAAAAGATGAACCCACCTCCCCCCTTTTCCCTCCACCCAACCTAACACCTACACCCAAACCCATATATACAATATATACAGAAACAAACAATACAATAACCACAACTGACAAAGCCCAAGTTCGGCGCCTGCAGCCCTACATCACTGTCTACTGATCAATAAAACAAAAATCTATGGTGTCAGCAGCAGCCCACCACCAGGAGAGGAGATGACCAGACTAGGGCACACTAAAAGAAAAGCCCCTCCAGAGGAGAGCGGCCCTCCGTGTACCCAGTCTCTCATACTCCAGAGAACGCACCTTCACCAGGTCACCGAGTATGGTCCTAAACACATCGTCCACTGGGAGGATTTTCCGCTGCGTCGATACTAAGCACCGTGCGTTCCACGTGTGATACCTAACCACTGTGCTAACTAGAAATAAGGTGCAACGGTCCCGACCACCCAGGTCCCCGAATGCTCCATAGGCCCATTCCGCATAAGAGAGACCGGCCAGCCAGGGCCAGCCAATGGAGGTGCCCACCCTGTTGTACACCTCTGTGTTAAAGGGACAACGAAGCAGGAAGTGGTCCATGCTTTCAAGCATGGTACCACAATGCTCCCGAGGACAGTTCCTGTCCTCAGAGCTCCTACACTTCAGATTGTCCCTCACACACAGTTTCCCATGGAAGCAGCGCCAAGCCAAGTCCCAAACCTTCGAGGGGATCCTGATAGAATTCAAAAGATGCAGACCCACCCCAAGATTCCGACTTGGGCAATCCCTGAGCGCCAGAGGCCTCTGAAAATGGGTCAACAGAACCCTTTTGTCAAGGAGCTTCCTTGGCAGAGTCCTGACCTCCCACATTCCCAGACCCCACCGGCGAATTACCTTCAGAACCACGGTAGCGTAAGCCGGGAGATGTCCATGCGGTGTGCGGAGATCCTTCACTTGCCCTCCTGTCTCCCATTCCTGGAAGAAAAGCTGAAACCATCCCTTACAGGAGAATACCCACAGAGGAGCCCTCTCTTTCCAGAGGTTTGCAATATTGATCTTAATGAAGGTATTCACAAGGAATACCACAGGGTTGACCATACCCAACCCTCCTAGTCTCCTCGTACGGTAAGTAACCTCCCTCTTGACCAGGTTCAGTCTATTCCCCCATAACAGTTGAAAGAACAAACTGTAGACCCGAGTCCAGAGAGGCTCTGGCAAGATGCACACACTGCCCAGATAGATCAGCAAAGGGAGCAGGTAAGTTTTGATCAGGTTTATTCTTTCCCTTAGGGTCAAAGACCAACCCTTCCATTGGTTCACCTTCTGAGTGGCGATCTCTAGCCTGCTGTCCCAATTTTGTTTGGGGTAATCCCCCTGGCCAAATTCGATGCCAAGAACTTTTGCAGAGACTTTGGGTTCTGGAAGGGTGTCCGGGAGATCAAAACCAGGATCTCCTCCTCCCAGCCAGAGACTCTCACACTTATCCCGGTTGATCTTAGACCCGGATGCCTCCGAGTAGCGATTTACCTCTGACATCAGCCATTCTGCCTCCCCATCAGAGGAAACAAAAACGGTGACGTCATCGGCATACGCCACCACTCTTAGAGTGGCTTCCGGTGCTGCCCGGTCCATCCCGATCCCAGCCAACGGTCCACGCTCCACCCTCCTAAGAAGTGGGTCAATCGCAAACACGTACAGTAGCGGGCTCAAGGGACAACCCTGGCGAACACCACACCCAACCTCAAAAGAGCTGCCAATCCAACCGTTCACAAGCGGGAAACTCTCTGCCCCAGAGTACAAGGTCTTAAGCCAATCAACGAACCCCCCCGGCAGGCCATACCTCAGAAGGACAGACCAGAGGTACTCATGATTAACCCGATCAAACGCTTTTGCCTGGTCCAATGACAGCATGTACCCCTTCCAGTGGCCAACCCTCCCCTGCTCCACCGCCTCTCGGACACAGAGTACAGCACTAATTGTACTGCGGCCCGGAACAGAGCAATGCTGGGCTCCCGAAAGGAGCTGGGGTGCAAATTTCACCAGTCGATTAAACAGAACCTTTGCCAAAACCTTCCTGTCTGCATTGAGAAGCGCTATGGGACGCCAATTCTCAATGCAAGATGGGTCCTTACCCTTTGACAAGATGATCAGGGCAGACCTCCTCATTGACTTTGGCAGAGTGCCCGAGGAAAGACACTCATTGAATACCTCAGTCAAGAGGGGAACCAAGGCGCCCTTAAAGGTCTTATAGAATTCAGATGTTAAGCCATCCGGACCGGGAGATTTCTTCAGGGCAAGCCCTTCAATCGCCAACTTAACTTCCTCTTCCCTGATCATCTCTGTCAAAACGCCAAAGAGGGGTCTACCCCTGGTTCGGGGACAGCTTCAGCCAGAAAAGCCGATATCTCATCCCATTCCAGATCCCTCTTCCCCAAGAGGTGCGAGTAGAAGGATCTGACGACCTCCAGGATCCCTGATCTGGATCTTTTCAGGGACCCCGCAGTGTCAACCAGTCCTGTAACAACTTTACTATTCACTGACATCTTGCAGTTTCTGTAAGGGTCGGGCGAGCGGTACTTCCCGTAATCCCTCTCAAAAACCAAAGATGCGTGTCTATCATACTGACACCTCATTAGCAAAGATTTCACTCTGGAGATCTCCTCGCGGCTACGTCCAGTTGAGACAAGATGCTCGAGTTTCCTCCTCAGGCCCTGATACAGGCGGTACCTGTCCAGGCTCCTGAGGCTCGAGAGCTGGCGGAAGAATCTCGCCACCCTTTTCTTAAACATCTCCCACCACTCTGACTTACTACTACAAAGATCCAGTAAGGGTACCTGGCTCTGAAGAAAATCCTCAAAGGACTGTCTTATCTCCGCTTCTTCCAAGAGAGACGAATTGAGCCTCCAAAAGCCTCTTCCCATCCGGGGGGTCTCTGTAACATTCAGGGAAAACAAAATCAAACAGTGATCGGAGAACTCCACCTCAACAACAGATACTGCTGAAGAGACGGCTTCCTCCTTTAAATAAAACCTGTCTATCCTGGACCTACAGTTACCTCTATGATAGGTGAACCCCTCGTGGCCTGCGGTGTGCCGGATGTGGACATCCACCAGGCGAGCCTCACTAGCTATACTATTAAGGGCGATGCTATCATAAGTCAGCTTGTCTCTGGAACCTCCTCTATCCCGGGGCCTCGTGACAGTGTTGAAGTCCCCTCCAAAGACGACCTGCCGACTCGTAAAAAGGTAGGGCTTGATCCTCATAAAGAGACACTTCCGGTCCCATTTAGATTGGGGACCATAGATGTTAATGAGCCGAAGCTCTTGTCCCTTCATGAGGACATCTAATATCAGGCACCTCCCCATTTCTAACTCAATAACCCGTCGGCATTCTACCGGTGCGGTAAAAAGGACCGCCACTCCGCTATACGGCTCAGCCGCAAGAGACCAATAGGAGGGCCCGAGTCTCCACTCCCTCTTAGCTATAAACACCTCTGCCATATTTGGCAGCCTGGTCTCTTGCAAAAAGAAAATGTCAGCTTCAACCCGGCTGAGAAAATCAAAGGCCGCAAATCTAGCCATGTTTGACTTAATGCTGGCGACATTAATGGACGCCAGCGTCAACGGAGTGGGTACCGCCATCATTGGTGATTGAGTTAGATGACTTTCTTCTTCCCACTCCCCTTATCCTCTGCCTCAGAGGAGGAATCCTTCCCCCTCTTTAATGACACAGAGGTGTCCATTCCCACATTTTTCCTTCTTTTTTCGTCCTCATCTCCGGACTCTGGGCCATTCCCTCCCCCCAAGGACCTTGCATCCCCAGGAGAAGGAGACTCGGCGCCCCCTGTAAGCTCCGCTGAAGCCGGATCCTCACCCTCAGCCTCCTCCTCAGAGGAAGAAATGTTATCAAGGGCTTGGAACCGGTTAGAAAGACCAACTAGAGGGGAGTCGGTTTTAACTTCCTTAGGTACCTTGGTCAGAGCGGGAGAAGATGTTTTATCTCCCTTCTTTTTCTTCTTTTTGGTGCCGAGCTTACACTTGTTCTCTAGCCACCGCTTATTATCCTCATCCATACTTTCATAATGGGAGGATTCTGAAGAAGAGGCAGTTTCCTCCCTGTGGATCCTCCTGACCTCCTCATCCAACTCATCATCCCTCGGGGCCTCAGCAGCAAGACTGGCATCCAGGACAGGGGCTGCCCCGGTAGTCTGGGGCTCGCCCCGCTCCCTCTCCTGTCTGCGCTTGTCTAGACGCCTCAGCTGGGCAGGCGTCTTTTTATTGCTTTTCTTCCCTGGCCCCTCAGCTCCCCCACCCCTGCTAGTCCCCTCCCCAGCAGAATCGGCCTCACGGCTTACTCCCACCGGGGTCTCGACTGCATTAGCAAAGGAGCGAGGACAACAGCTGAATGGGTGACCTAACTCACCACACAGGTGGCACCTAATCTCCACACAAGAGGCGTCAAGATGGCCGACACCCCCACACAACGCGCATTTCTGCACGGTGCAGTTTGCACTGAAGTGTGTGGGGTCGCCGCACCTGTGACAGAGCTTCGGTTGCCCCTGGTAGAAGACCAGGACACGATCCCTACCCAGGAAGGCAGACGATGGAATGTGGGCAACCGTACCACCTGAACGCTTAAGTTTTACCATAAACGTCCAGGCCCCTGACCAGATACCAAACTCGTCGCGGTTTTTCTTTGGCATCTCCACCACCTCTCCATACCGACCAAGCGAAGTCATGATGTCATAGCAAGAAAGCGACTCATTACGAGTCATCACGGTCACTTTCTTGATCTGGTTTTGGCGAGACACTGCCTGAACGGCAAAGTCTCGCCAGCCGGGCTCATTTTTTGCCAACTCATAATTCGCCCAGAAGAGCTCAAGCCCCTCCGGCCGAACAAAGCTGACATCAAACTCAGGCGTGGAATAGGGATGTATCAAGACGTAGATGTCAATCGCCTTGAAGCCCATCCTCAGCAGGAGCTCCTCAACTTTAGACCTTGGAGGACATGCATCACTGCCCCTCCACCGAAGACGGACCACATTCCTACGCACACTGCCTGGCCCGGCTGTTGGGAGGGACCACACTGTATCTCCCCCTTTTTGCTCTCGGAAGGCCCCGAGGCCATGCCTCTCTATCCAGAACGATAGATCAACCTCTCGACCCTCTACCATTAGTGATCTCTCCCCCTTCTTTAGAGCCTCCAGAAGGCGACGTTGCAACATGCCGTCCCCAAAGCCCGGAGACGAGGAGGATGCCCTATTTGCCCCGGAGGTGACACTGGCATAACTCCGGACAGGTGTTGCCATCCCCGGGGGGGCAACCGGACCAGTGACCACGTCAGCCCCAACAGTATCACCATTACCCACCTCCATCTTACCCTCCACCAAACCAGCAACCACACCACCAGACAATGAATTATCCTCATTCACCTCCACCACCACATTCATTCCTGCTGGACCAGTAACAATGGTGGATGACCTTTTGACCTCCGCATCAGGCACAAGGGGCTCAGTCACCTCCATAGAACTGGAGGCGACCTCACCCCCGGTCTTATGTGTGCCCTCCACATCATCGGTCGGTAATTTCCGCTGTTTGGCATTTGGTATAATGTGCCGCTGATCTCTAGCTGCAGTTAGGCGCCGCTGATCTTTAGCATCAGGATCTTCCGGACCAGCAACGCCAACACAAAATAGCACTTTCGTGGGAGGACCGGAGCGCTCAGCCCCAACTGCCCCCTCACACTGCCGCCGCTTCTCAACTAAGTGATCAGCGGCAACAGCATTCAGAGGAGCCGAGGCTACCGGAGCTGCCCCCGACACCGGGCTGCTCCCCCCTCCCACTGAGGAGCGCACCACAGCATCGTGGCCTGATGGAACGCCCGCCGCCGGGCCGCCCTCACTGTCCAGCCTCTCGGCTGATGCACCTCCTGCTACGTCCCCACTACTACAAGCAGAGACGGAGCTCTGCGCCTCACTACCGCGCTCTGTAATCTCCCCGCGCCTTTGCACCGGATCCACAGCAGAACCCGGGCTGGGCTGAGCAACGGGGCTTATACAGCGAGCTGAGCCTGCCGCCGACTCAGGGGGTACAGGGAGGGGGGCATATACGTATCTTACCGCTTCCTGCAGCTTTGGCTTGGTCTTCTTTGCCTTTTTGTGGCCCCCAGGTGCCTCTTCTGGTAGATCGTCACCAAGATGGAAGCTTTGGAGGCACACTGGGGACTCCAGGAGTTTAATCTCCGCCATTAGCGCCCCTCCCTGGCCGCTGCTGTCACTGTCCTCCCCAGAGCCGGCAGAACTGCGACCGGATGTCACTGTCGCCTGTCCTGCAGGGAGCTCGCTGCACGTGGCCTGCGGGTGACTTTGCAGGCTACCAGGTGGGGCTTCCTGCTGGTCATCATCACTCTCATCATCCACCTGGCTCTCAGGCTGCAGCCCCATCTGCCTTTGCTCTCTGGTATCAGCCATTTCTCTAAAGCAGTCTTCATTTATAAGTTTTTCTTTGAAAGGACCACTCTGCTCCCTGATGGTGGCTTTCCTAAGTTCCAGGCGTTGAATTTCACTGCTCAGTCTTTTTACCTTGGCTTGGAGCTTGGCCTTCCTTGGTTTGGAGGCCCCTGCAGCTTTGGCGCTTGTGCAGCGCAGCTCCTCCCGTAGCCTCCTGATGAGCTTACTGGCATCTTCATACTCACGGAGGTGGATCATGACCCGGGAGGCATAGGTGGACACAGACTCCCGGGGTCCCTGCTGCGCCCACCCCCCCTCAGGGAGGTCGGCCTCACCTCCGTGAGCACTCAGCTTTCCTCCGAAAGGAGCGCCATCTTGCACGCCGCTGTCAGGCTTTTCCTCCATGCTGGAAGCCTTGCGGCTTCTGGGGGTCTCCACAATCCCGGGGGGAGTAGGAGCCACATTGCTGTGACTCCTGGTGCAGCGTCTCACCCCCGAGTCCTCTGATGTGCAGGCCGGTTGCTGGTTTCTTCTGCCCCCCGCCGACCTGGTTCGGGAAGCAGAAGCCTGGGACTTGGCTCCTTCACTCATCCCAGAAACCAGCTCTCCCTCCGGGAAAGAGAGAGAGCAGGTCCCCAGGTGGAGAGGTGTTGGTTCTCAGAGATCAGGAGCTCACAGCAGGATCTGCAGCCACCACACCCGTAATCAGCACACTGACTAGCAGCTGATCAGAGCTGCACCCAGTATGCTGCTGGTGGAGTCACTGTGTACATACATTACATTACTGATCCTGAGTTACATCCTGTATTATACTCCAGAGCTGCACTCACTATTCTGCTGGTGCAGTCAATGTGTACATACATTACATTATTGATCCTGTACTGATCCTGAGTTACGTCCTGTATTATACTCCAGAGCTGCACTCACTATTCTGCTGGTGCAGTCACTGTGCACATACATTACATTACTGATCCTCTACTCATCCTCAGTTACTTCCTTTATTATACTCCAGAGCTGCACTCACTATTCTGCTGGTGGAGTTACTGTGTACATACATTACATTACTGACCATGAGATACATCCTGCATTATACTCCGGAGCTACACTCACTATTCTGCTGGTACATTCAATGTGTACATAAATTACATTACTGATCCTGAGTTACATCCTGTATTATAATCCAGAGCTGCACTCACTATTCTGCTGGTGCAGTCACTGTGTACATATATTACATTACTGATCCTGTACTGATCCTGACTTACATCCTGCATTATACTCCAGAGCTGCACTCACTATTCTGCTGGTGCAGTCACTGTGCACATATATTACATTACTGATTCTCTACTCATCCTCAGTTACATCCTTTATTATACTCCAGAGCTGCACACACTATTCTGCTGGTGTAGTCACTGTGTACATTCATTACATTACTGATCCTCAGTTACATCCTGTATTATACTCCAGGGCTGCACTCACTATTCTGCTGGTGGAGTCACTGTCTATATTCATTACATTACTGATCCTGAGTTACATCCTGTATTATAATTCAGAGCTGCACTCACTATTCTGCTGGTGCAGTCACTGTCTACATTCATTACATTACTGATCCTGACTTACATCCTGCATTATACTCCAGAGCTGCACTCACTATTCTGCTGGTGCAGTCACTGTGCACATATATTACATTACTGATTCTCTAGTCATCCTCAGTTACATCCTTTATTATACTCCAGAGCTGCACACACTATTCTGCTGGTGGAGTCACTGTGTACATTCATTACATTACTGATCCTGAGTTACATCCTGTATTATAATCCAGAGCTGCACTCACTATTGTGCTGGTGTAGTCACTGTGTACATACATTACATTACTGATCCTGTACTGTTCCTGAGTTACATCCTGTATTATACTCCAGAGCTGAACTCACTATTGTGCTGGTGCAGTCACTGTGTACATACATTACATTACTGATCCTGTATTGATCATGAGTTACATCCTGTATTATACTCCAGAGCTGCACTCACTTTTCTGCTGGTGCTGTCATTGTGTACATATATTACATTACTGATCCTGTACTGATCCTTAGTTACATCCTGTATTATACTCCAGAGCTGAACTCACTATTGTGCTGGTGCAGTCACTGTGTACATACATTACATTACTGATCCTCTACTCATCCTCAGTTAATTCCTTTATTATACTCCAGAGCTGCACTCACTATTCTGCTGGTCCAGTCACTGTGTACATACATTACATTACTGATCCTGAGTTCCATCCTGTATTATACTCCAGAGCTGCACTCACTATTCTGCTAGTGCAGTCACTGTGTACATACATTACATTACTGATCCTGAGTTACATCCTGTATTATACTCCAGAGCTGCACTCACTATTCTGCTGGTGCAGTCACTGTGCACATACATTACATTACTGATCCGGTTCTGATCCTGAGTTACATCCTGTATTATACTCCAGAGCTGAACTCACTATTCTGCTGGTGCAGTCACTGTGTACATACATTACATTACTGATCCTGTACTGATCCTGAGTTACATCTTGTATTATACTCCAGAGCTGCGCTCACTATTCTGCTGGTGCAGTCACTGTGTACATACATTACATTACTGATCCTGTACTGATCCTGAGTTACATCCTGTATTATACTCCAGAGCTGCACTCACTATTCTGCTGGTGCAGTCAATGTGTACATACATTACATTATTGATCCTGTACTGATCCTGAGTTAAGTCCTGTATTATACTCCAGAGCTGCACTCACTATTCTGCTGGTGCAGTCACTGTGCACATACATTACATTACTGATCCTCTACTCATCCTCAGTTACTTCCTGTATTATACTCCAGAGCTGCACTCACTATTCTGCTGGTGGAGTTACTGTGTACATACATTACATTACTGACCATGAGATACATCCTGCATTATACTCCGGAGCTGCACTCACTATTCTGCTGGTACATTCAATGTGTACATAAATTACATTACTGATCCTGAGTTACATCCTGTATTATAATCCAGAGCTGCACTCACTATTCTGCTGGTGCAGTCACTGTGTACATATATTACATTACTGATCCTGTACTGATCCTGACTTACATCCTGCATTATACTCCAGAGCTGCACTCACTATTCTGCTGGTGCAGTCACTGTGCACATATATTACATTACTGATTCTCTACTCATCCTCAGTTACATCCTTTATTATACTCCAGAGCTGCACACACTATTCTGCTGGTGTAGTCACTGTGTACATACATTACATTACTGATCCGGTTCTGATCCTGAGTTACATCCTGTAATATACTCCAGAGCTGAACTCACTATTCTGCTGGTGCAGTCACTGTGTACATACATTACATTACTGATCCTGTACTGATCCTGAGTTACATCCTGTATTATACTCCAGAGCTGCACTCACTATTCTGCTGGTGCAGCCACTGTGTACATATATTACATTACTGATCCTGTACTGATCCTGAGTTACATCCTGTATTATACTCCAGAGCTGCACTCACTATTCTGCTGGTGGAGCCACTGTGTACATATATTACATTACTGATCCTGTACTGTTCCTGAGTTACATCCTGTATTATACTCCAGAGCTGCACTCACTATTCTGCTGGTGCAGTCACTGTGTACATACATTACATTACTGATCCTGAGTTCCATCCTGTATTATACTCCAGAGCTGCACTCACTATTCTGCTGGTACAGTCACTGTGCACATACATTACATTACTGATCCTGTACTGATCCTGAGTTACATCCCTTATTATACCCCAGAGCTGCACTCACTATTCTGCTAGTGCAGTCACTGTGTACATACATTACATTACTGATCCTGAGTTCCATCCTGTATTATACTCCAGAGCTGCACTCACTATTCTGCTGGTACAGTCACTGTGCACATACATTACATTACTGATCCTGTACTGATCCTTAGTTACATCCTATATTATACTCCAGAGCTGCACTCACTATTCTGCTGGTGCAGTCACTGTGTGCATACATTACATTACTGATCCTGAGTTACATCCTGTATTATAATCCTGAGCTGTACTCACTATTCTGCTGGTGCAGTCACTGTGTACATACATTACATTACTGATCCTGTACTGATCCTTAGTTACATCCTATATTATACTCCAGAGCTGCACTCACTATTCTGCTGGTGCAGTCACTGTGTGCATACATTACATTACTGATCCTGAGTTACATCCTGTATTATAATCCTGAGCTGTACTCACTATTCTGCTGGTGCAGTCACTGTGTACATATATTACATTACTAATCTTGTACTTATCCTGACTTGCATCCTGTATTATACTCCAGAGCTGCACTCACTATTCTGCTTGTGCAGTCACTGTGCACATACATTACATTACTGATCCTCTACTGATCCTCAGTTACATCCTGTATTATACTCCAGAGCTGCACTCACTATTCTGCTGGTGGAGTCACTGTGTACATACATTACATTACTGATCCTGCACTGATCCTGAGTTATATACTGTATTATACTCCAGAGCTGCTCTCACTATTCTGCTGGTGCAGTCACTGTGTACATACATTACATTACTGATCCTGAGTTACATCCTGTATTATACTCCAGAGCTGTACTCACTATTCTGCAGGTACAGTCACTGTGTACATACATTACATTACTCATCCTGAGTTACATCTTGTATTATAATCCAGAGCTGCACTCACTATTCTGCTGGTGCAGTCACTGTGCACATATATTACATTACTGATTCTCTACTCATCCTCAGTTACATCCTTTATTATACTCCAGAGCTGCACACACTATTCTGCTGGTGGAGTCACTGTCTACATTCATTACATTACTGATCCTGAGTTACATCCTGTATTATAATTCAGAGCTGCACTCACTATTCTGCTGGTGCAGTCACTGTCTACATTCATTACATTACTGATCCTGACTTACATCCTGCATTATACTCCAGAGCTGCACTCACTATTCTGCTGGTGCAGTCACTGTGCACATATATTACATTACTGATTCTCTAGTCATCCTCAGTTACATCCTTTATTATACTCCAGAGCTGCACACACTATTGTGCTGGTGGAGTCACTGTGTACATACATTACATTACTGATCCTGAGTTACATCCTGTATTATAATCCAGAGCTGCACACACTATTCTGCTGGTGGAGTCACTGTGTACATTCATTACATTACTGATCTGAGTTACATCCTGTATTATAATCCAGAGCTGCACACACTATTCTGCTGGTGGAGTCACTGTGTACATACATTACATTACTGATCCTGTACTGATCCTGAGTTACATCCTGTATTACACTCCAGAGCTGCACTCACTATTCTGCTGGTGCAGTCACTGTGTACATACATTACATTACTGATCCTGAGTTACATCCTGTATTATAATCCAGAGCTGCACTCACTATTCTGCTGGTGTAGTCACTGTGTACATACATTACATTACTGATCCTGTACTGATCCTGAGTTACATCCTGTATTATACTCCAGAGCTGAACTCACTATTGTGCTGGTGCAGTCACTGTGTACATACATTACATTACTGTTCCTGTACTGATCATGAGTTACATCCTGTATTATACTCCAGAGCTGCACTCACTTTTCTGCTGGTGCTGTCACTGTGTACATATATTACATTACTGACCTTGTACTGATCCTTAGTTACATCCTGTATTATACTCCAGAGCTGAACTCACTATTGTGCTGGTGCAGTCACTGTGTACATACATTACATTACTGATCCTCTACTCATCCTCAGTTAATTCCTTTATTATACTCCAGAGCTGCACTCACTATTCTGCTGGTGCTGTCACTGTGTACATACATTACATTACTGATCCTGAGTTCCATCCTGTATTATACTCCAGAGCTGCACTCACTATTCTGCTAGTGCAGTCACTGTGTACATACATTACATTACTGATCCTGAGTTACATCCTGTATTATACTCCAGAGCTGCACTCACTATTCTGCTGGTGCAGTCACTGTGCACATACATTACATTACTGATCCAGTTCTGATCCTGAGTTACATCCTGTATTATACTCCAGAGCTGAACTCACTATTCTGCTGGTGCAGTCACTGTGTACATACATTACATTACTGATCCTGTACTGATCCTGAGTTACATCCTGTATTATACTCCAGAGCTGCACTCACTATTCTGCTGGTGCAGCCACTGTGTACATATATTACATTACTGATCCTGTACTGATCCTGAGTTACATCCTGTATTATACTCCAGAGCTGCACTCACTATTCTGCTAGTGCAGTCACTGTGTACATACATTACATTACTGATCCTGAGTTCCATCCTGTATTATACTCCAGAACTGCACTCACTATTCTGCTAGTGCAGTCGCTGTGTACATACATTACATTACTGATCCTGAGTTCCATCCTGTATTATACTCCAGAGCTGCACTCACTATTCTGCTGGTGCAGTCACTGTGCACATACATTACATTACTGATCCGGTTCTGATCCTGAGTTATATCCTGTATTATACTCCAGAGCTGCACTCACTATTCTGCTGGTGCAGTCACTGTGTACATACATTACATTACTGATCCTCTACTGATCCTGAGTTACATCCTGTATTATACTCCAGAGCTGCACTCACTATTCTGCTGGTGCACCACTGTGTACATATATTACATTACTGATCCTGTACTGATCCTGAGTTACATCCCTTATTATACCCCAGAGCTGCACTCACTATTCTGCTAGTGCAGTCACTGTGTACATACATTACATTACTGATCCTGAGTTCCATCCTGTATTATACTCCAGAGCTGCACTCACTATTCTGCTGGTACAATCACTGTGTACATACATTACATTACTGATCCTGTACTGATCCTTAGTTACATCCTATATTATACTCCAGAGCTGCACTCACTATTCTGCTTGTGCAGTCACTGTGTGCATACATTACATTACTGATCCTGAGTTACATCCTGTATTATAATCCTGAGCTGTACTCACTATTCTGCTGGTGCAGTCACTGTGTACATATATTACATTACTAATCTTGTACTTATCCTGACTTGCATCCTGTATTATACTCCAGAGCTGCACTCACTATTCTGCTTGTGCAGTCACTGTGCACATACATTACATTACTGATCCTCTACTGATCCTCAGTTACATCCTGTTTTATACTCCAGAGCTGCACTCACTATTCTGCTGGTGGAGTCACTGTGTACATACATTACATTACTGATCCTGCACTGATCCTGAGTTATATACTGTATTATACTCCAGAGCTGCTCTCACTATTCTGCTGGTGCAGTCACTGTGTACATACATTACATTACTGATCCTGAGTTACATCCTGTATTATACTCCAGAGCTGTACTCACTATTCTGCTGGTGCAGTCACTGTGTACATACATTACATTACTCATCCTGAGTTACATCTTGTATTATAATCCAGAGCTGCACTCACTATTCTGCTGGTGCAGTCACTGTGTACATACATTACATTATTGATCCTGTACTGATCCTGAGTTACATCCTGTATTATACTCCAGAGCAGCACTCACTATTCTGCTGGTTCAGTCACTGTGTACATACATTACATTACTGATCCTGAGTTACATCTTGTATTATAATCCAGAGCTGCACTCTCTATTCTGCTGGTGCAGTCACTGTGCACATACATTACATTACTGATCCTGTACTGATCCTGACTTACATACTGTATTATACTGCAGAGCTGCACTCACTATTCTGCTGGTGCAGTCACTGTGCACATACATTACATTACTGATCCTCTACTCATCCTCAGTTACTTCCTTTATTATACTCCAGAGCTGCACTCACTATTCTGCTCGTGGGGTCACTGTGTACATACATAATATTACTGATCCTGAGTTACATCCTCTATTATAATCCAGAGCTGCACACACTATTCTGCTGGTGCAGTCACTGTGTACATACATTACATTACTGATCCTGAGATACATCCTGTATTATACTCCAGAGCTGCACTCACTATTCTGCTGGTGCAGTCACTGTGTACATACATTACTGATCCTGAGTTCCATCCTGTATTATACTCGAGAGCTGAACTCACTATTCTGCTGGTGCAGTCACTGTGTACATACATTACATTACTGATCCTGAGTTCCATCCTGTATTATACTCCAGAGCTGTACTCACTATTCTGCTGGTGCAGTCACTGTGTACATACATTACATTACTGATCCTGTACTGATCCTGAGTTACATCCTATATTATACTCCAGAGCTGCACTCACTATTCTGCTGGTGCAGTCACTGTGTACATACATTACATTACTGATCCTGAGTTACATCCTGTTTTAAAATCCAGAGCTGCACTCACAATTCTGCTTGTGCAGTCACTGTGTACATATATTACATTACTGATCCTGTACTGATCCTGACTTACATCTTGTATTATACTCCAGAGCTGCACTCACTATTCTGCTGGTGCAGTCACTGTGCACATACATTACATTACTGACCCTCTACTGATCCTCAGATACATCCTGTATTATACTTCAGAGCTGCACTCACTATTCTGCTGGTGGAGTCACTGTGTACATACATTACATTACTGATCCTGCACTGATCCTGAGTTCCATCCTGTATTATACTCCAGAGCTGCACTCACTATTCTGCTGGTGCAGTCACTGTGTACATATATTACATTACTGATCCTGTACTGATCCTGAGTTACATCCTGTATTATACTCCAGAGCTGCACTCACTATTCTGCTAGTGCAGTCACTGTGTACATACATTACATTACTGATCCTGAGTTCCATCCTGTATTATACTCCAGAGCTGCACTCACTATTCTGCTAGTGCAGTCACTGTGTACATACATTACATTACTGATCCTGAGTTCCATCCTGTATTATACTGCAGACCTGCACTCACTATTCTGCTGGTGCAGTCACTGTGTACATACATTACATTACTGATCCGGTTCTGATCCTGAGTTACATCCTGTATTATATTCCAGAGCTGCACTCACTATTCTGCTGGTGCAGTCACTGTGTACATACATTACATTACTGATCCTGTACTGATCCTGAGTTACATCATGTATTATACTCCAGAGCTGCACTCACTCTTCTGCTGGTGCAGCCACTGTGTACATATATTACATTACTGATCCTGTACTGATCCTGAGTTACATCCCTTATTATACCCCAGAGCTGCACTCACTATTCTGCTAGTGCTGTCACTGTGCACATACATTACACTACTGATCCTGAGTTCCATCCTGTATTATACTCCAGAGCTGTACTCACTATTCTGCTGCTGCAGTCACTGTGTACATACATTACATTACTCATCCTGAGTTACATCTTGTATTATAATCCAGAGCTGCACTCACTATTCTGCTGGTGCAGTCACTGTGTACATACATTACATTACTGATCCTGAGTTACATCTTGTATTATAATCCAGAGCTGCACTCTCTATTCTGCTGGTGCAGTCACTGTGCACATACATTACATTACTGATCCGGTTCTGATCCTGAGTTACATCCTGTATTATATTCCAGAGCTGCACTCACTATTCTGCTGGTGCAGTCACTGTGTACATACATTACATTACTGATCCTGTACTGATCCTGAGTTACATCATGTATTATACTCCAGAGCTGCACTCACTATTCTGCTGGTGCAGCCACTGTGTACATATATTACATTACTGATCCTGAGTTACATCCTGTATTATACTCCAGAGCTGCACTCACTATTCTGCTAGTGCAGTCACTGTGTACATACATTACATTACTGATCCTGAGTTCCATCCTGTATTATACTCCAGAGCTGCACTCACTATTCTGCTAGTGCAGTCACTGTGTACATACATTACATTACTGATCCTGAGTTCCATCCTGTATTATACTCCAGAGCTGCACTCACTATTCTGCTAGTGCAGTCACTGTGTACATACATTACATTACTGATCCTGAGTTCCATCCTGTATTATACTCCAGAGCTGCACTCACTATTCTGCTAGTGCAGTCACTGTGTACATACATTACATTACTGATCCTGAGTTACATCCTGTATTATACTCCAGACCTGCACTCACTATTCTGCTGGTGCAGTCACTGTGCACATACATTACAATACTGATCCGGTTCTGATCCTGAGTTACATCCTGTATTATATTCCAGAGCTGCACTCACTATTCTGCTGGTGCAGTCACTGTGTACATACATTACATTACTGATCCTGTACTGATCCTGAGTTACATCATGTATTATACTCCAGAGCTGCACTCACTATTCTGCTGGTGCAGCCACTGTGTACATATATTACATTACTGATCCTGTACTGATCCTGAGTTACATCCCTTATTATACCCCAGAGCTGCACTCACTATTCTGCTAGTGCTGTCACTGTGCACATACATTACACTACTGATCTTGAGTTCCATCCTGTATTATACTCCAGAGCTGCACTCACTATTCTGCTGCTGCAGTCACTGTGTACATACATTACATTACTCATCCTGAGTTACATCTTGTATTATAATCCAGAGCTGCACTCACTATTCTGCTGGTGCAGTCACTGTGTACATACATTACATTACTGATCCTGAGTTACATCTTGTATTATAATCCAGAGCTGCACTCTCTATTCTGCTGGTGCAGTCACTGTGCACATACATTACATTACTGATCCTGTACTGATCCTGACTTACATACTGTATTATACTCCAGAGCTGCACTCACTATTCTGCTGGTGGATTCACTGTGTACATACATTACATTACTGATCCTGAGATACATCCTGTATTATACTCCAGAGCTGCACTCACTATTCTGCTGGTGCAGTCACTGTGTACATACATTACTGATCCTGAGTTACATCCTGTATTATACTCGAGAGCTGAACTCACTATTCTGCTGGTGCAGTCACTGTGTACATACATTACATTACTGATCCTGAGTTCCATCCTGTATTATACTCCAGAGCTGTACTCACTATTCTGCTGGTGCAGTCACTGTGTACATAAAATTACATTACTGATCCTGTACTGATCCTGCGTTACATCCTGTATTATACTCCAGAGCTGCACTCACTATTCTGCTTGTGCAGTCACTGTGTACATATATTACATTACTGATCCTGTACTGATCCTGACTTACATCCTGTATTATACTCCAGAGCTGCACTCACTATTCTGCTGGTGCAGTCACTGTGCACATACATTACATTACTGACCCTCTACTGATCCTCAGATACATCCTGTATTATACTTCAGAGCTGCACTCACTATTCTGCTGGTGGAGTCACTGTGTACATACATTACATTACTGATCCTGCACTGATCCTGAGTTATATCCTGTATTATACTCCAGAGCTGCACTCACTATTCTGCTGGTGCAGTCACTGTGCACATGCATTACATTACTGATCCGTTTCTGATCCTGAGTTACATCCTGTATTATACTCCAGAGCTGCACTCACTATTCTGCTGGTGCAGTCACTGTGTACATACATTACATTACTGATCCTGTACTGATCCTGAGTTACATCCTGTATTATACTCCAGAGCTGCACTCACTGTTCTGCTGGTGCAGCCACTGTGAACATATATTACATTATTGATCCTGTACTGATCCTGAGTTACATCCTGTATTATACTCCAGAGCTGCACTCACTATTCTGCTAGTGCAGTCACTGTGCACATACATTACATTACTGATCCTGAGTTCCATCCTGTATTATACTCCAGAGCTGCACTCACTATTCTGCTAGTGCAGTCACGGTGAACATACATTACATTACTGATCCTGAGTTCCATCCTGTATTATACTCCAGAGCTGCACTCACTATTCTGCTGGTGCAGTCACTGTGCACATACATTACATTACTGATCCGGTTCTGATCCTGAGTTACATCCTGTATTATACTCCAGAGCTGCACTCACTATTCTGCTGGTGCAGTCACTGTGTACATACATTACATTACTGATCCTGTACTGATCCTGAGTTACATCATGTATTATACTCCAGAGCTGCACTCACTATTCTGTTGGTGCAGCCACTGTGTACATATATTACATTACTGATCCTGTACTGATCCTGAGTTACATCCCTTATTATACCCCAGAGCTGCACTCACTATTCTGCTAGTGCAGTCACTGTGTACATACATTATACTACTGATCCTGAGTTCAATCCTGTATTATACTCCAGAGCTGCACTCACTATTCTGCTGGTGCAGTCACTGTGTACATACATTAGATTACTGATCCTGAGTTACATCCTATATTATACTCCAGAGCTGCACTCACTATTCTGCTGGTGCAGTCACTGTGTACAAACATTACATTTCTGATCCTGAGTTGCATCCTGTATTATAATCATGAGCTGTACTCACTATTCTGCTGGTGCAGTCACTGTGTACATATATTACATTACTGATCTTGTACTGATCCTGACTTGCATCCTGTATTATACTCCAGAGCTGCACTCACTATTCTGCTTGTTCAGTCACTGTGCACATACATTACATTACTGATCCTCAGTTATATCCTGTATTATACTCCAGAGCTGCACTCACTATTCTGCTAGTGCATTCTCTGTGTACATACATTACATTACTGATCCTGAGTTATATACTGTATTATACTCCAGAGCTGCTCTCACTATTCTGCTGGTGCAGTCACTGTGCACATACATTACATTACTGATCCTGTACTGATCCTGAGTTGCATCCTGTATTATACTCCAGAGCTGCACTCACTATTCTGCTGGTGCAGTCACTGTGTACATACATTACATTACTAATCCTGTGCTGATCCTGAGTTACATCCTGTATTATACTCCAGAGCTGCACTCACTATTCTGCTGGTGCAGTCACTGTGTACATACATTATATTACTGATCCTGTACTGATCCTGAGTTGCATCCTGTATTATACTCCAGAGCTGCACTCACTATTCTGCTGGTGCAGTCACTGTGTACATACATTACGTTACTGATTCTGTACTAATCCTGAGTTACATCCTGTATTATACTCCAGAGCTGCACTCACTATTCTGCTGGTGCAGTCACTGTGTACATTTATTACATTATTGATCCTGTACTGATCCTGAGTTACATCCTGTATTATACTCCAGAGCAGCACTCACAATTCTGCTGGTTCAGTCACTGTGTACATACATTACATTACTGATCCTGAGTTACATCTTGTATTATAATCCAGAGCTGCACTCTCTATTCTGCTGGTGCAGTCACTGTGCACATACATTACATTACTGATCCTGTACTGATCCTGACTTACATACTGTATTATACTCCAGAGCTGCACTCACTATTCTGCTGGTGCAGTCACTGTGCACATACATTACATTACTGATCCTCTACTCATCCTCAGTTACTTCCTTTATTATACTCCAGAGCTGCACTCACTATTCTGCTCGTGGGGTCACTGTGTACATACATAATATTACTGATCCTGAGTTACATCCTCTATTATAATCCAGAGCTGCACACAATATTCTGCTGGTGCAGTCACTGTGTACATACATTACATTACTGATCCTGAGATACATCCTGTATTATACTCCAGAGCTGTACTCACTATTCTGCTGGTGCAGACACTGTGTACATACATTACATTGCTGATCCTGTACTGATCCTGAGTTACATCCTATATTATACTCCAGAGCTGCACTCACTATTCTGCTGGTGCAGTCAATGTGTACATACATTACATTACTGATCCTGAGTTACATCCTGTTTTATAATCCAGAGCTGCACTCACTATTCTGCTTGTGCAGTCACTGTGTACATATATTACATTACTGATCCTGTACTGATCCTGACTTACATCCTGTATTATACTCCAGAGTTGCACTCACTATTCTGCTGGTGGAGTCACTGTGTACATACATTACATTACTGATCCTGCACTGATCCTGAGTTATATCCTGTATTATACTCCAGAGCTGCACTCACTATTCTGCTGGTGCAGTCACTGTGCACATACATTACATTACTGATCCGGTTCTGTTCCTGAGTTCCATCCTGTATTATACTCCAGAGCTGCACTCACTATTCTGCTGGTGCAGCCACTGTGTACATATATTACATTACTGATCCTGTACTGATCCTGAGTTACATCCTGTATTATACTCCAGAGCTGCACTCACTATTCTGCTGGTGCAGTCACTGTGCACATACATTACATTACTGATCCTGTACTGATCCTGAGTTGCATCCTGTATTATACTCCAGAGCTGCACTCACTATTCTGCTGGTGCAGTCACTGTGTACATACATTACATTACTAATCCTGTGCTGATCCTGAGTTACATCCTGTATTATACTCCAGAGCTGCACTCACTATTCTGCTGGTGCAGTCACTGTGTACATACATTATATTACTGATCCTGTACTGATCCTGAGTTGCATCCTGTATTATACTCCAGAGCTGCACTCACTATTCTGCTGGTGCAGTCACTGTGTACATACATTACGTTACTGATTCTGTACTAATCCTGAGTTACATCCTGTATTATACTCCAGAGCTGCACTCACTATTCTGCTGGTGCAGTCACTGTGTACATTTATTACATTATTGATCCTGTACTGATCCTGAGTTACATCCTGTATTATACTCCAGAGCAGCACTCACAATTCTGCTGGTTCAGTCACTGTGTACATACATTACATTACTGATCCTGAGTTACATCTTGTATTATAATCCAGAGCTGCACTCTCTATTCTGCTGGTGCAGTCACTGTGCACATACATTACATTACTGATCCTGTACTGATCCTGACTTACATACTGTATTATACTCCAGAGCTGCACTCACTATTCTGCTGGTGCAGTCACTGTGCACATACATTACATTACTGATCCTCTACTCATCCTCAGTTACTTCCTTTATTATACTCCAGAGCTGCACTCACTATTCTGCTCGTGGGGTCACTGTGTACATACATAATATTACTGATCCTGAGTTACATCCTCTATTATAATCCAGAGCTGCACACAATATTCTGCTGGTGCAGTCACTGTGTACATACATTACATTACTGATCCTGAGATACATCCTGTATTATACTCCAGAGCTGTACTCACTATTCTGCTGGTGCAGACACTGTGTACATACATTACATTGCTGATCCTGTACTGATCCTGAGTTACATCCTATATTATACTCCAGAGCTGCACTCACTATTCTGCTGGTGCAGTCAATGTGTACATACATTACATTACTGATCCTGAGTTACATCCTGTTTTATAATCCAGAGCTGCACTCACTATTCTGCTTGTGCAGTCACTGTGTACATATATTACATTACTGATCCTGTACTGATCCTGACTTACATCCTGTATTATACTCCAGAGTTGCACTCACTATTCTGCTGGTGGAGTCACTGTGTACATACATTACATTACTGATCCTGCACTGATCCTGAGTTATATCCTGTATTATACTCCAGAGCTGCACTCACTATTCTGCTGGTGCAGTCACTGTGCACATACATTACATTACTGATCCGGTTCTGTTCCTGAGTTCCATCCTGTATTATACTCCAGAGCTGCACTCACTATTCTGCTGGTGCAGCCACTGTGTACATATATTACATTACTGATCCTGTACTGATCCTGAGTTACATCCTGTATTATACTCCAGAGCTGCACTCACTATTCTGCTAGTGCAGTCACTGTGTACATACATTACATTACTGATCCTGAGTTCCATCCTGTATTATACTCCAGAGCTGCACTCACTATTCTGCTAGTGCAGTCACTGTGTACATACATTACATTACTGATCCTGAGTTCCATCCTGTATTATACTGCAGACCTGCACTCACTATTCTGCTGGTGCAGTCACTGTGTACATACATTACATTACTGATCCGGTTCTGATCCTGAGTTACATCCTGTATTATATTCCAGAGCTGCACTCACTATTCTGCTGGTGCAGTCACTGTGTACATACATTACATTACTGATCCTGTACTGATCCTGAGTTACATCATGTATTATACTCCAGAGCTGCACTCACTATTCTGCTGGTGCAGCCACTGTGTACATATATTACATTACTGATCCTGTACTGATCCTGAGTTACATCCCTTATTATACCCCAGAGCTGCACTCACTATTCTGCTAGTGCTGTCACTGTGCACATACATTACACTACTGTTCCTGAGTTCCATCCTATATTATACTCCAGAGCTGCACTCACTATTCTGCTGGTGCAGCCACTGTGTACATATATTACATTACTGATCCTGTACTGATCCTGAGTTACATCCTGTATTATACTCCAGAGCTGCACTCACTATTCTGCTGCTGCAGTCACTGTGTAAATACATTACATTACTCATCCTGAGTTACATCTTGTATTATAATCCAGAGCTGCACTCACTATTCTGCTGGTGCAGTCACTGTGTACATACATTACATTACTGATCCTGAGTTACATCTTGTATTATAATCCAGAGCTGCACTCTCTATTCTGCTGGTGCAGTCACTGTGCACATACATTACATTACTGATCCGGTTCTGATCCTGAGTTACATCCTGTATTATATTCCAGAGCTGCACTCACTATTCTGCTGGTGCAGTCACTGTGTACATACATTACATTACTGATCCTGTACTGATCCTGAGTTACATCATGTATTATACTCCAGAGCTGCACTCACTATTCTGCTGGTGCAGCCACTGTGTACATATATTACATTACTGATCCTGTACTGATCCTGAGTTACATCCTGTATTATACTCCAGAGCTGCACTCACTATTCTGCTAGTGCAGTCACTGTGTACATACATTACATTACTGATCCTGAGTTCCATCCTGTATTATACTCCAGAGCTGCACTCACTATTCTGCTAGTGCAGTCACTGTGTACATACATTACATTACTGATCCTGAGTTCCATCCTGTATTATACTCCAGACCTGCACTCACTATTCTGCTGGTGCAGTCACTGTGCACATACATTACATTACTGATCCTGTACTGATCCTGAGTTACATCATGTATTATACTCCAGAGCTGCACTCACTATTCTGCTAGTGCTGTCACTGTGCACATACATTACACTACTGATCCTGAGTTCCATCCTGTATTATACTCCAGAGCTGCACTCACTATTCTGCTGCTGCAGTCACTGTGTACATACATTACATTCCTCATCCTGAGTTACATCTTGTATTATAATCCAGAGCTGCACTCACTATTCTGCTGGTGCAGTCACTGTGTACATACATTACATTACTGATCCTGAGTTACATCTTGTATTATAATCCAGAGCTGCACTCACTATTCTGCTGGTGCAGTCACTGTGTACATACATTACATTACTGATCCTGAGTTACATCTTGTATTATAATCCAGAGCTGCACTCACTATTCTGCTGGTGCAGTCACTGTGTACATACATTACATTACTGATCCTGAGTTACATCTTGTATTATAATCCAGAGCTGCACTCTCTATTCTGCTGGTGCAGTCACTGTGCACATACATTACATTACTGATCCTGTACTGATCCTGACTTACATACTGTATTATACTCCAGAGCTGCACTCACTATTCTGCTGGTGGAGTCACTGTGTACATACATTACATTACTGATCCTGAGATACATCCTGTATTATACTCCAGAGCTGCACTCACTATTCTGCTGGTGCAGTCACTGTGTACATACATTACTGATCCTGAGTTACATCCTGTATTATACTCGAGAGCTGAACTCACTATTCTGCTGGTGCAGTCACTGTGTACATACATTACATTACTGATCCTGAGTTCCATCCTGTATTATACTCCAGAGCTGTACTCACTATTCTGCTGGTGCAGTCACTGTGTACATACAATTACATTACTGATCCTGTACTGATCCTGAGTTACATCCTGTATTATACTCCAGAGCTGCACTCACTATTCTGCTTGTGCAGTCACTGTGTACATATATTACATTACTGATCCTGTACTGATCCTGACTTACATCCTGTATTATACTCCAGAGCTGCACTCACTATTCTGCTGGTGCAGTCACTGTGCACATACATTACAATACTGACCCTCTACTGATCCTCAGATACATCCTGCATTATACTTCAGAGCTGCACTCACTATTCTGCTGGTGGAGTCACTGTGTACATACATTACATTACTGATCCTGCACTGATCCTGAGTTATATCCTGTATTATACTCCAGAGCTGCACTCACTATTCTGCTGGTGCAGTCACTGTGCACATGCATTACATTACTGATCCGTTTCTGATCCTGAGTTACATCCTGTATTATACTCCAGAGCTGCACTCACTATTCTGCTGGTGCAGTCACTGTGTACATACATTACATTACTGATCCTGTACTGATCCTGAGTTACATCCTGTATTATACTCCAGAGCTGCACTCACTGTTCTGCTGGTGCAGCCACTGTGAACATATATTACATTATTGATCCTGTACTGATCCTGAGTTACATCCTGTATTATACTCCAGAGCTGCACTCACTATTCTGCTAGTGCAGTCACTGTGCACATACATTACATTACTGATCCTGAGTTCCATCCTGTATTATACTCCAGAGCTGCACTCACTATTCTGCTAGTGCAGTCACTGTGAACATACATTACATTACTGATCCTGAGTTCCATCCTGTATTATACTCCAGAGCTGCACTCACTATTCTGCTGGTGCAGTCACTGTGCACATACATTACATTACTGATCCGGTTCTGATCCTGAGTTACATCCTGTATTATACTCCAGAGCTGCACTCACTATTCTGCTGGTGCAGTCACTGTGTACATACATTACATTACTGATCCTGTACTGATCCTGAGTGACATCATGTATTATACTCCAGAGCTGCACTCACTATTCTGCTGGTGCAGTCACTGTGTACATACATTACATTACTGATCCTGTACTGATCCTGAGTTACATCCCTTAGTATACCCCAGAGCTGTACTCACTATTCTGCTAGTGCAGTCACTGTGTACATACATTATACTACTGATCCTGAGTTCAATCCTGTATTATACTCCAGAGCTGCACTCACTATTCTGCTGGTGCAGTCACTGTGTACATACATTACATTACTGATCCTGAGTTACATCCTATATTATACTCCAGAGCTGCACTCACTATTCTGCTGGTGCCGTCACTGTGTACATACATTACATTTCTGATCCTGAGTTACATCCTGTATTATAATCATGAGCTGTACTCACTATTCTGCTGGTGCAGTCACTGTGTACATATATTACATTACTGATCTTGTACTGATCCTGACTTGCATCCTGTATTATACTCCAGAGCTGCACTCACTATTCTGCTTGTTCAGTCACTGTGCACATACATTACATTACTGATCCTCAGTTATATCCTGTATTATACTCCAGAGCTGCACTCACTATTCTGCTAGTGCATTCTCTGTGTACATACATTACATTACTGATCCTGAGTTATATACTGTATTATACTCCAGAGCTGCTCTCACTATTCTGCTGGTGCAGTCACTGTGCACATACATTACATTACTGATCCTGTACTGATCCTGTGTTACATCCTGTATTATACTCCAGAGCTGCACTCACTATTCTGCTGGTGCAGTCACTGTGTACAAACATTACATTACTAATCCTGTGCTGATCCTGAGTTACATCCTGTATTATACTCCAGAGCTGCACTCACTATTCTGCTGGTGCAGTCACTGTGTACATACATTATATTACTGATCCTGTACTGATCCTGAGTTGCATCCTGTATTATACTCCAGAGCTGCACTCACTATTCTGCTGGTGCAGTCACTGTGTACATACATTACGTTACTGATTCTGTACTGATCCTGAGTTACATCCTGTATTATACTCCAGAGCTGCACTCACTATTCTGCTGGTGCAGTCACTGTGTACATTTATTACATTATTGATCCTGTACTGATCCTGAGTTACATCCTGTATTATACTCCAGAGCAGCACTCACTATTCTGCTGGTTCAGTCACTGTGTACATACATTACATTACTGATCCTGAGTTACATCTTGTATTATAATCCAGAGCTGCACTCTCTATTCTGCTGGTGCAGTCACTGTGCACATACATTACATTACTGATCCTGTACTGATCCTGACTTACATACTGTATTATACTCCAGAGCTGCACTCACTATTCTGCTGGTGCAGTCACTGTGCACATACATTACATTACTGATCCTCTACTCATCCTCAGTTACTTCCTTTATTGTACTCCAGAGCTGCACTCACTATTCTGCTCGTGGGGTCACTGTGTACATACATAATATTACTGATCCTGAGTTACATCCTCTATTATAATCCAGAGCTGCACACAATATTCTGCTGGTGCAGTCACTGTGTACATACATTACATTACTGATCCTGAGATACATCCTGTATTATACTCCAGAGCTGTACTCACTATTCTGCTGGTGCAGACACTGTGTACATACATTACATTGCTGATCCTGTACTGATCCTGAGTTACATCCTATATTATACTCCAGAGCTGCACTCACTATTCTGCTGGTGCAGTCAATGTGTACATACATTACATTACTGATCCTGAGTTACATCCTGTTTTATAATCCAGAGCTGCACTCACTATTCTGCTTGTGCAGTCACTGTGTACATATATTACATTACTGATCCTGTACTGATCCTGACTTACATCCTGTATTATACTCCAGAGTTGCACTCACTATTCTGCTGGTGCAGTCACTGTGTACATACATTACATTACTGATCCTGCACTGATCCTGAGTTATATCCTGTATTATACTCCAGAGCTGCACTCACTATTCTGCTGGTGCAGTCACTGTGCACATACATTACATTACTGATCCGGTTCTGATCCTGAGTTACATCCTGTATTATACTCCAGAGCTGCACTCACTATTCTGCTGGTGCAGTCACTGTGTACATACATTACATTACTGATCCTGTACTGATCCTGAGTTACATCCTGTATTATACTCCAGAGCTGAACTCACTATTCTGCTGGTGCAGCCACTGTGTACATATATTACATTACTGATCCTGTACTGATCCTGAGTTACATCCTGTATTATACTCCAGAGCTGCACTCACTATTCTGCTAGTGCAGTCGCTGTGTACATACATTACATTACTGATACTGAGTTCCATCCTGTATTATACTCCAGAGCTGCACTCACTATTCTGCTAGTGCAGTCGCTGTGTACATACATTACATTACTGATCCTGAGTTCCATCCTGTATTATACTCCAGAGCTGCACTCACTATTCTGCTGGTGCAGTCACTGTGCACATACATTACATTACTGATCCTCTACTGATCCTGAGTTACATCCTGTATTATACTCCAGAGCTGCACTCACTATTCTGCTGGTGCACCACTGTGTACATATATTACATTACTGATCCTGTACTGATCCTGAGTTACATCCCTTATTATACCCCAGAGCTGCACTCACTAATCTGCTAGTGCAGTCACTGTGTACATACATTACATTACTGATCCTGAGTTCCATCCTGTATTATACTCCAGAGCTGCACTCACTATTCTGCTGGTGCAGTCACTGTGTACATACATTACATTACTGATCCTGTACTGATCCTGAGTTACATCCTATATTATACTCCAGAGCTGCACTCACTATTCTGCTGGTGCAGTCACTGTGTGCATACATTACATTACTGATCCTGAGTTACATCCTGTATTATAATCCTGAGCTGTACTCACTGTCCTGCTGGTGCAGTCACTGTGTACATATATTACATTACTAATCTTGTACTTATCCTGACTTGCATCCTGTATTATACTCCAGAGCTGTACTCACTATTCTGCTTGTGCAGTCACTGTGCACATACATTACATTACTGATCCTCTACTGATCCTCAGTTACATCCTGTATTATACTCCAGAGCTGCACTCACTATTCTGCTGGTGGAGTCACTGTGTACATACATTACATTACTGATCCTGCACTGATCCTGAGTTATATACTGTATTATACTCCAGAGCTGCTCTCACTATTCTGCTGGTACAGTCACTGTGTACATACATTACATTACTGATCCTGAGTTACATCCTGTATTATACTCCAGAGCTGCACTCACTATTCTGCTGGTGCAGTCACTGTGTACATACATTACATTACTCATCCTGAGTTACATCTTGTATTATAATCCAGAGCTGCACTCACTATTCTGCTGGTGCAGTCACTGTGCACATACATTACATTATTGATCCTGTACTGATCCTGAGTTACATCCTGTATTATACTCCAGAGCAGCACTCACTATTCTGCTGGTTCAGTCACTGTGTACATACATTACATTACTGATCCTGAGTTACATCTTGTATTATAATCCAGAGCTGCACTCTCTATTCTGCTGGTGCAGTCACTGTGCACATACATTACATTATTGATCCTGACTTACATACTGTATTATACTCCAGAGCTGCACTCACTATTCTGCTGGTGCAGTCACTGTGCACATACATTACATTACTGATCCTCTACTCATCCTCAGTTACTTCCTTTATTATACTCCAGAGCTGCACTCACTATTCTGCTCGTGGGGTCACTGTGTACATACATAATATTACTGATCCTGAGATACATCCTGTATTATACTCCAGAGCTGCACTCACTATTCTGCTGGTGCAGTCACTGTGTACATACATTACTGATCCTGAGTTACATCCTGTATTATACTCGAGAGCTGAACTCACTATTCTGCTGGTGCAGTCACTGTGTACATACATTACATTACTGATCCTGAGTTCCATCCTGTATTATACTCCAGAGATGTACTCACTATTCTGCTGGTGCAGTCACTGTGTACATACATTACATTACTGATCCTGTACTGATCCTGAGTTACATCCTATATTATACTCCAGAGCTGCACTCACTATTCTGCTGGTGCAGTCACTGTGTACATACATTACATTATTGATCCTGAGTTACATCCTGTTTTATAATCCAGAGCTGCACTCACTATTCTGCTTGTGAAGTCACTGTGTACATATATTACATTACTGATCCTGCACTGATCCTGAGTTATATCCTGAATTATACTCCAGAGCTGCACTCACTATTCTGCTGGTGCAGTCACTGTGCACATACATTACATTACTGATCCGGTTCTGTTCCTGAGTTCCATCCTGTATTATACTCCAGAGCTGCACTCACTATTCTGCTGGTGCAGCCACTGTGTACATATATTACATTACTGATCCTGTACTGATCCTGAGTTACATCCTGTATTATACTCCAGAGCTGCACTCACTGTTCTGCTAGTGCAGTCACTGTGTACATACATTACATTACTGATCCTGAGTTCCATCCTGTATTATACTCCAGAGCTGCACTCACTATTCTGCTAGTGCAGTCACTGTATACATACATTACATTACTGATCCTGAGTTCCATCCTGTATTATACTCCAGAGCTGCACTCACTATTCTGCTGGTTCAGTCACTGTGTACATATATTACATTACTGATCCAGAGTTCCATCCTGTATTATACTCCAGAGCTGCACTCACTATTCTGCTGGTGCAGCCACTGTGTACATATATTACATTACTGATCCTGTACTGATCCTGAGTTACATCCTGTATTATACTCCAGAGCTGCACTCACTGTTCTGCTAGTGCAGTCACTGTGTACATACATTACATTACTGATCCTGAGTTCCATCCTGTATTATACTCCAGAGCTGCACTCACTATTCTGCTAGTGCAGTCACTGTGTACATACATTACATTACTGATCCTGAGTTCCATCCTGTATTATACTCCAGAGCTGCACTCACTATTCTGCTGGTTCAGTCACTGTGTACATATATTACATTACTGATCCTGAGTTCCATCCTGTATTATACTCCAGAGCTGCACTCACTATTCTGCTAGTGCAGTCACTGTGTACATACATTACATTACTGATCCTGAGTTCCATCCTGTATTATACTCCAGACCTGCACTCACTATTCTGCTGGTGCAGTCACTGTGCACATACATTACATTACTGATCCGGTTCTGATCCTGAGTTACATCCTGTATTATATTCCAGAGCTGCACTCACTATTCTGCTGGTGCAGTCACTGTGTACATACATTACATTACTGATCCTGTACTGATCCTGAGTTACATCATGTATTATACTCCAGAGCTGCACTCACTATTCTGCTGGTGCAGCCACTGTGTACATATATTACATTACTGATCCTGTACTGATCCTGAGTTACAACCCTTATTATACCCCAGAGCTGCACTCACTATTCTGCTAGTGCTGTCACTGTGCACATACATTACACTACTGATCCTGAGTTCCATCCTGTATTATACTCCAGAGCTGCACTCACTATTCTGCTGCTGCAGTCACTGTGTACATACATTACATTACTCATCCTGAGTTACATCTTGTATTATAATCCAGAGCTGCACTCACTATTCTGCTGGTGCAGTCACTGTGTACATACATTACATTACTGATCCTGAGTTACATCTTGTATTATAATCCAGAGCTGCACTCTCTATTCTGCTGGTGCAGTCACTGTGCACATACATTATATTACTGATCCTGTACTGATCCTGACTTACATACTGTATTATACTCCAGAGCTGCACTCACTATTCTGCTGGTGCAGTCACTGTGCACATACATTACATTACTGATCCTCTACTCATCCTCAGTTACTTCCTTTATTATACTCCAGAGCTGCGCTCACTATTCTGCTCGTGGGGTCACTGTGTACATACATAATATTACTGATCCTGAGTTACATCCTCTATTATAATCCAGAGCTGCTGACACTATTCTGCTGGTGGAGTCACTGTGTACATACATTACATTACTGATCCTGAGATACATCCTGTATTATACTCCAGAGCTGCACTCACTATTCTGCTGGTGCAGTCACTGTGTACATACATTACTGATCCTGAGTTACATCCTGTATTATACTCGAGAGCTGAACTCACTATTCTGCTTGTGCAGTCACTGTGTACATACATTACATTACTGATCCTGAGTTCCATCCTGTATTATACTCCAGAGCTGTACTCACTATTCTGCTGGTGCAGTCACTGTGTACATACAATTACATTACTGATCCTGTACTGATCCTGAATTACATCCTGTATTATACTCCAGAGCTGCACTCACTATTCTGCTTGTGCAGTCACTGTGTACATATATTACATTACTGATCCTGTACTGATCCTGACTTACATCCTGTATTATACTCCAGAGCTGCACTCACTATTCTGCTGGTGCAGTCACTGTGCACATACATTACATTACTGACCCTCTACTGATCCTCAGATACATCCTGTATTATACTTCAGAGCTGCACTCACTATTCTGCTGGTGGAGTCACTGTGTACATACATTACATTACTGATCCTGCACTGATCCTGAGTTACATCCTGTATTATACTCCAGAGCTGCACTCACTGTTCTGCTGGTGCAGTCACTGTGTACATACATTACATTACTGATCCTGTACTGATCCTGAGTTACATCCTGTATTATACTCCAGAGCTGCACTCACTGTTCTGCTGGTGCAGCCACTGTGTACATATATTACATTATTGATCCTGTACTGATCCTGAGTTACATCCTGTATTATACTCCAGAACTGCACTCACTATTCTGCTGGTGCAGTCACTGTGTACATACATTACATTACTGATCCTGTACTGATCCTGAGTTACATCCTGTATTATACTCCAGAGCTGCACTCACTGTTCTGCTGGTGCAGCCACTGTGTACATATATTACATTATTGATCCTGTACTGATCCTGAGTTACATCCTGTATTATACTCCAGAGCTGCACTCACTATTCTGCTAGTGCAGTCACTGTGTACATACATTACATTACTGATCCTGAGTTCCATCCTGTATTATACTCCAGAGCTGAACTCACTATTCTGCTAGTGCAGTCACTGTGAACATACATTACATTACTGATCCTGAGTTCCATCCTGTATTATACTCCAGAGCTGCACTCACTATTCTGCTGGTGCAGTCACTGTGTACATACATTACATTACTGATCAGGTTCTGATCCTGAGTTACATCCTGTATTATACTCCAGAGCTGCACTCACTATTCTGCTGGTGCAGTCACTGTGTACATACATTACATTACTGATCCTGTACTGATCTTGAGTTACATCCTGTATTATACTCCAGAACTGCACTCACTATTCTGCTAGTGCAGCCACTGTGTACATATATTACATTACTGATCCTGTAATGATCCTGAGTTACATCCCTTATTATACCCCAGAGCTGCACTCACTATTCTGCTAGTGCAGTCACTGTGTACATACATTATACTACTGATCCTGAGTTCCATCCTGTATTATACTCCAGAGCTGCACTCACTATTCTGCTGGTGCAGTCACTGTGTACATACATTACATTACTGATCCTGAGTTACATCCTATATTATACTCCAGAGCTGCACTCACTATTCTGCTGGTGCAGTCACTGTGTACATACATTACATTTCTGATCCTGAGTTACATCCTGTATTATAATCATGAGCTGTACTCACTATTCTGCTGGTGCAGTCACTGTGTACATATATTACATTACTGATCTTGTACTGATCCTGACTTGCATCCTGTATTATACTCCAGAGCTGCACTCACTATTCTGCTTGTTCAGTCACTGTGCACATACATTACATTACTGATCCTCAGTTATATCCTGTATTATACTCCAGAGCTGCACTCACTATTCTGCTAGTGCATTCTCTGTGTACATACATTACATTACTGATCCTGAGTTATATACTGTATATACTCCAGAGCTGCTCTCACTATTCTGTTGGTGCAGTCACTGTGCACATACATTACATTACTGATCCTGTACTGATCCTGAGTTACATCCTGTATTATACTCCAGAGCTGCACTCACTATTCTGCTGGTGCAGTCACTGTGTACATACATTACATTACTAATCCTGTGCTGATCCTGAGTTACATCCTGTATTATACTCCAGAGCAGCACTCACTATTCTGCTGGTGCAGTCACTGTGTACATACATTATATTACTGATCCTGTACTGATCCTGAGTTACATCCTGTATTATACTCCAGAGCTGCACTCACTATTCTGCTGGTGCAGTCACTGTGTACATACATTACATTACTGATTCTGTACTGATCCTGAGTTACATCCTGTATTATACTCCAGAGCTGCACTCACTATTCTGCTGGTGCAGTCACTGTGTACATACATTACATTATTGATCCTGTACTGATCCTGAGTTACATCCTGTATTATACTCCAGAGCAGCACTCACTATTCTGCTGGTTCAGTCACTGTGTACATACATTACATTACTGATCCTGAGTTACATCTTGTATTATAATCCAGAGCTGCACTCTCTATTCTGCTGGTGCAGTCACTGTGCACATACATTACATTACTGATCCTGTACTGATCCTGACTTACATACTGTATTATACTCCAGAGCTGCACTCAATATTCTGCTGGTGCAGTCACTGTGCACATACATTACATTACTGATCCTCTACTCATCCTCAGTTACTTCCTTTATTATACTCCAGAGCTGCACTCACTATTCTGCTCGTGGGGTCACTGTGTACATACATAATATTACTGATCCTGAGTTACATCCTCTATTATAATCCAGAGCTGCACACACTATTCTGCTGGTGCAGTCACTGTGTACATACATTACATTACTGATCCTGAGATACATCCTGTATTATACTCCAGAGCTGCACTCACTATTCTGCTGGTGCAGTCACTGTGTACATACATTACTGATCCTGAGTTACATCCTGTATTATACTCGAGAGCTGAACTCACTATTCTGCTGGTGCAGTCACTGTGTACATACATTACATTACTGATCCTGAGCTCCATCCTGTATTATACTCCAGAGCTGCACTCACTATTCTGCTGGTGCAGTCACTGTGTACATACATTACATTACTGATCCTGTACTGATCCTGAGTTACATCCTATATTATACTCCAGAGCTGCACTCACTATTCTGCTGGTGCAGTCACTGTGTACATACATTACATTACTGATCCTGAGTTACATCCTGTTTTATAATCCAGAGCTGCACTCACTATTCTGCTGGTGCAGTCACTGTGTACATATATTACATTACTGATCCTGTATTGATCCTGACTTACATCCTGTATTATACTCCAGAGCTGCACTCACTATTCTGCTGGTGCAGTCACTGTGCACATACATTACATTACTGACCCTCTACTGATCCTCAGATACATCCTGTATTATACTTCAGAGCTGCACTCACTATTCTGCTGGTGGAGTCACTGTGTACATACATTACATTACTGATCCTGCACTGATCCTGAGTTATATCCTGTATTATACTCCAGAGCTGCACTCACTATTCTGCTGGTGCAGTCACTGTGCACATACATTACATTACTGATCCGGTTCTGTTCCTGAGTTCCATCCTGTATTATACTCCAGAGCTGCACTCACTATTCTGCTGGTGCAGCCACTGAGTACATATATTACATTACTGATCCTGTACTGATCCTGAGTTATATCCTGTATTATACTCCAGAGCTGCACTCACTATTCTGCTAGTGCAGTCACTGTGTACATACATTACATTACTGATCCTGAGTTCCATCCTTTATTATACTCCAGAGCTGCACTTACTATTCTGCGAGTGCAGTCACTGTGTACATACATTACATTACTGATCCTGAGTTCCATCCTGTATTATACTCCAGACCTGCACTCACTATTCTGCTGGTGCAGTCACTGTGCACATACATTACATTACTGATCCGGTTCTGATCCTGAGTTACATCCTGTATTATATTCCAGAGCTGCACTCACTATTCTGCTGGTGCAGTCACTGTGTACATACATTACATTACTGATCCTGTACTGATCCTGAGTTACATCATGTATTATACTCCAGAGCTGCACTCACTATTCTGCTGGTGCAGCCACTGTGTACATATATTACATTACTGATCCTGTACTGATCCTGAGTTACATCCCTTATTATACCCCAGAGCTGCACTCACTATTCTGCTAGTGCTGTCACTGTGCACATACATTACACTACTGATCCTGAGTTCCATCCTGTATTATACTCCAGAGCTGCACTCACTATTCTGCTGCTGCAGTCACTGTGTACATACATTACATTACTCATCCTGAGTTACATCTTGTATTATAATCCAGAGCTGCACTCACTATTCTGCTGGTGCAGTCACTGTGTACATACATTACATTATTGATCCTGTACTGATCCTGAGTTACATCGTGTATTATACTCCAGAGCAGCACTCACTATTCTGCTGGTGCAGTCACTGTGTACATACATTACATTACTGATCCTGAGTTACATCTTGTATTATAATCCAGAGCTGCACTCTCTATTCTGCTGGTGCAGTCACTGTGCACATACATTACATTACTGATCCTGTACTGATCCTGACTTACATACTGTATTATACTCCAGAGCTGCACTCACTATTCTGCTGGTGCAGTCACTGTGCACATACATTACATTACTGATCCTCTACTCATCCTCAGTTACTTCCTTTATTATACTCCAGAGCTGCGCTCACTATTCTGCTCGTGGGGTCGCTGTGTACATACATAATATTACTGATCCTGAGTTACATCCTCTATTATAATCCAGAGCTGCTCACACTATTCTGCTGGTGGAGTCACTGTGTACATACATTACATTACTGATCCTGAGATACATCCTGTATTATACTCCAGAGCTGCACTCACTATTCTGCTGGTGCAGTCACTGTGTACATACATTACTGATCCCGAGTTACATCCTGTATTGTACTCGAGAGCTGAACTCACTATTCTGCTGGTGCAGTCACTGTGTACATACATTAAATTACTGATCCTGAGTTCCATCCTGTATTATACTCCAGAGCTGTACTCACTATTCTGCTGGTGCAGTCACTGTGTACATAAAATTACATTACTGATCCTGTACTGATCCTGAGTTACATCCTGTATTATATTCCAGAGCTGCACTCACTATTCTGCTTGTGCAGTCACTGTGTACATATATTACATTACTGATCCTGTACTGATCCTGACTTACATCCTGTATTATACTCCAGAGCTGCACTCACTATTCTGCTGGTGCAGTCACTGTGCACATACATTACATTACTGACCCTCTACTGATCCTCAGATACATCCTGTATTATACTTCAGAGCTGCACTCACTATTCTGCTGGTGGAGTCACTGTGTACATACATTACATTACTGATCCTGCACTGATCCTGAGTTATATCCTGTATTATACTCCAGAGCTGCACTCACTATTGTGCTGGTGCAGTCACTGTGCACATGCATTACATTACTGATCCGTTTCTGATCCTGAGTTACATCCTGTATTATACTCCAGAGCTGCACTCACTATTCTGCTGGTGCAGTCACTGTGTACATACATTACATTACTGATCCTGTACTGATCCTGAGTTACATCCTGTATTATACTCCAGAGCTGCACTCACTGTTCTGCTGATGCAGCCACTGTGTACATATATTACATTATTGATCCTGTACTGATCCTGAGTTACATCCTGTATTATACTCCAGAGCTGCACTCACTATTCTGCTAGTGCAGTCACTGTGTACATACATTACATTACTGATCCTGAGTTCCATCCTGTATTATACTCCAGAGCTGCACTCACTATTCTGCTAGTGCAGTCACTGTGAACATACATTACATTACTGATCCTGAGTTCCATCCTGTATTATACTCCAGAGCTGCACTCACTATTCTGCTGGTGCAGTCACTGTGCACATACATTACATTACTGATCCGGTTCTGATCCTGAGTTACATCCTGTATTATACTCCAGAGCTGCACTCACTATTCTGCTGGTGCAGTCACTGTGTACATACATTACATTACTGATCCTGTACTGATCCTGAGTTACATCATGTATTATACTCCAGAGCTGCACTCACTATTTTGCTGGTGAAGCCACTGTGTACATATATTACATTACTGATCCTGTACTGATCCTGAGTTACATCCCTTATTATACCCCAGAGCTGCACTCACTATTCTGCTAGTGCAGTCACTGTGTACATACATTATACTACTGATCCTGAGTTCCATCCTGTATTATACTCCAGAGCTGCACTCACTATTCTGCTGGTGCAGTCACTGTGTACATACATTACATTACTGATCCTGAGTTACATCCTATATTATACTCCAGAGCTGCACTCACTATTCTGCTGGTGCAGTCACTGTGTACATACATTACATTTCTGATCCTGAGTTACATCCTGTATTATAATCATGAGCTGTACTCACTATTCTGCTGATGCAGTCACTGTGTACATATATTACATTACTGATCCTGACTTGCATCCTGTATTATACTCCAGAGTTGCACTCACTATTCTGCTTGTTCAGTCACTGTGCACATACATTACATTACTGATCCTCAGTTATATCCTGTATTATACTCCAGAGCTGCACTCACTATTCTGCTAGTGCATTCTCTGTGTACATACATTACATTACTGATCCTGAGTTATATACTGTATTATACTCCAGAGCTGCTCTCACTATTCTGCTGGTGCAGTCACTGTGCACATACATTACATTACTGATCCTGTACTGATCCTGAGTTACATCCTGTATTATACTCCAGAGCTGCACTCACTATTCTGCTGGTGCAGTCACTGTGTACATACATTACATTACTAATCCTGTGCTGATCCTGAGTTACATCCTGTATTATACTCCAGAGCTGCACTCACTATTCTGCTGGTGCAGTCACTGTGTACATACATTATATTACTGATCCTGTACTGATCCTGAGTTACATCCTGTATTATACTCCAGAGCTGCACTTACTATTCTGCTGGTGCAGTCACTGTGTACATACATTACATTACTGATTCTGTACTGATCCTGAGTTACATCCTGTATTATACTCCAGAGCTGCACTCACTATTCTGCTGGTGCAGTCACTGTGTACATACATTACATTACTGATCCTGTGCTGATCCTGAGTTACATCCTGTATTATACTCCAGAGCTGCACTCACTATTCTGCTGGTGCAGTCACTGTGTACATACATTACTGATCCTGTGCTGATCCTGAGTTACATCATGTATTATACTCCAGAGCTGCACTCACTATTCTGCTGGTGCAGTCACTGTGTACATACATTACATTACTTATCCTGAGTTACATCCTGTATTATAATCCAGAGCTGCACTCACTATTCTGCTGGTGCACCACTGTGTACATACATTATATTACTGATCCTGTACTGATCCTGAGTTACATCCTGTATTATACTCCAGAGCTGCACTCACTATTCTGCTAGTGCAGTCACTGTGTACATACATTACATTACTGATACTGAGTTCCATCCTGTATTATACTCCAGAGCTGCACTCACTATTCTGCTAGTGCAGTCACTGTGTACATACATTACATTACTGATCCTGAGTTCCATCCTGTATTATACTCCAGAGCTGCACTCACTATTCTGCTGGTGCAGTCACTGTGCACATACATTACATTACTGATCCGGTTCTGATCCTTAGTTACATCCTGTATTATACTCCAGAGCTGCACTCACAATTCTGCTGGTGCAGTCACTGTGTACATACATTACATTACTGATCCTGTACTGATCCTGAGTTACATCCTGTATTATACTCCAGAGCTGCACTCACTATTCTGCTGGTGCACCACTGTGTACATATATTACATTACTGATCCTGTACTGATCCTGAGTTACATCCCTTATTATACCCCAGAGCTGCACTCACTATTCTGCTAGTGCAGTCACTGTGTACATACATTACATTACTGATCCTGAGTTCCATCCTTTATTATACTCCAGAGCTGCACTCACTATTCTGCTGGTGCAGTCACTGTGTACATACATTACATTACTGATCCTGTACTGATCCTGAGTTACATCCTATATTATACTCCGGAGCTGCACTCACTATTCTGCTGGTGCAGTCACTGTGTGCATACATTACATTACTGATCCTGAGTTACATCCTGTATTATAATCCTGAGCTGTACTCACTATTCTGCTGGTGCAGTCACTGTGTACATATATTACATTACTGATCTTGTACTTATCCTGACTTGCATCCTGTATTATACTCCAGAGCTGCACTCACTATTCTGCTTGTGCACTCACTGTGCACATACATTACATTACTGATCCTGTACTGATCCTGAGTTACATCCTGTATTATACTCCAGAGCAGCACTCACTATTCTGCTGGTGCAGTCACTGTGTACATACATTACATTACTGATCCTGAGTTACAGCTTGTATTATAATCCAGAGCTGCACTCTCTATTCTGCTGGTGCAGTCACTGTGCACATACATTACATTACTGATCCTGTACTGATCCTGACTTACATACTGTATTATACTCCAGAGCTGTACTCACTATTCTGCTGGTGCAGTCACTGTGCACGCACATCCATTACATTACTGATCCTCTACTCATCCTCAGTTACTTCCTTTATTATACTCCAGAGCTGCACTCACTATTCTGCTCGTGGGGTCACTGTGTACATACATAATATTACTGATCCTGAGTTACATCCTCTATTATAATCCAGAGCTGCTCACACTATTCTGCTGGTGCAGTCACTGTGTACATACATTACATTACTGATCCTGAGATACATCCTGTATTATACTCCAGAGCTGCACTCACTATTCTGCTGGTGCAGTCACTGTGTACATACATTACTGATCCTGCGTTACATCCTGTATTATACTCGAGAGCTGAACTCACTATTCTGCTGGTGCAGTCACTGTGTACATGCATTACATTACTGATCCTGAGTACCATCCTGTATTATACTCCAGAGCTGTACTCACTATTCTGCTGGTGCAGTCACTGTGTACATACATTACATTACTGATCCTGTACTGATCCTGAGTTACATCCTATATTATACTCCAGAGCTACACTCACTATTCTGCTGGTGCAGTAACTGTGTACATACATTACATTACTGATCCTGAGTTACATCCTGTTTTATAATCCAGAGCTGCACTCACTATTCTGCTTGTGCAGTCACTGTGTACATATATTACATTACTGGTCCTGTACTGATCCTGATTTACATCCTGTATTATACTCCAGAGCTGCACTCACTATTCTGCTGGTGCAGTCACTGTGCACATACATTACATTACTGACCCTCTACTGATCCTCAGATACATCCTGTATTATACTTCAGAGCTGCACTCACGATTCTGCTGGTGGAGTCACTGTGTACATACATTACATTACTGATCCTGCACTGATCCTGAGTTATATCCTGTATTATACTCCAGAGCTGCACTCACTATTCTGCTGGTGCAGTCACTGTGCACATACATTACATTACTGATCCGGTTCTGATCCTGAGTTACATCCTGTATTATACTCCAGAGCTGCACTCACTATTCTGCTGGTGCAGTCACTGTGTACATACATTACATTACTGATCCTGTACTGATCCTGAGTTACATCCTGTATTATACTCCAGAGCTGCAATCACTATTCTGCTGGTGCAGCCACTGTGTACATATATTACATTACTGATCCTGTACTGATCCTGAGTTACATCCTGTATTATACTCCAGAGCTGCACTCACTATTCTGCTAGTGCAGTCACTGTGTACATACATTACATTACTGATCCTTAGTTCCATCCTGTATTATACTCCAGAGCTGCACTCACTATTCTGCTAGTGCAGTCACTGTGTACATACATTACATTACTGATCCTGAGTTCCATCCTGTATTATACTCCAGAGCTGCACTCACTATTCTGCTGGTGCAGTCACTTTGCACATACATTACATTACTGATCCGGTTCTGATCCTGAGTTACATCCTGTATTATACTCCAGAGCTGCACTCACTATTCTGCTGGTGCAGTCACTGTGTACATACATTACATTACTGATCCTGTACTGATCCTGAGTTACATCCTGTATTATACTCCAGAGCTGCACTCACTATTCTGCTGGTGCGGCCACTGTGTACATATATTACATTACTGATCCTGTACTGATCCTGAGTTACATCCTGTATTATACTCCAGAGCTGCACTCACTATTCTGCTAGTGCAGTCACTGTGTACATACATTACATTACTGATCCTGAGTTCCATCCTGTATTATACTCCAGAGCTGCACTCACTATTCTGCTGGTGCAGTCACTGTGTACATACATTACATTACTGATCCTGTACTGATCCTGAGTTACATCCTGTATTATACTCCAGAGCTGCACTCACTATTCTGCTGGTGCAGTCACTGTGCACATACATTACATTACTGATCCTGTACTGATCCTGAGTTACATCATGTATTATACTCCAGAGCTGCACTCACTATTCTGCTAGTGCTGTCACTGTGCACATACATTACACTACTGATCCTGAGTTCCATCCTGTATTATACTCCAGAGCTGCACTCACTATTCTGCTGCTGCAGTCACTGTGTACATACATTACATTACTCATCCTGAGTTACATCTTGTATTATAATCCAGAGCTGCACTCACTATTCTGCTGGTGCAGTCACTGTGTACATACATTACATTACTGATCCTGAGTTACATCTTGTATTATAATCCAGAGCTGCACTCACTATTCTGCTGGTGCAGTCACTGTGTACATACATTACATTACTGATCCTGAGTTACATCTTGTATTATAATCCAGAGCTGCACTCACTATTCTGCTGGTGCAGTCACTGTGTACATACATTACATTACTGATCCTGAGTTACATCTTGTATTATAATCCAGAGCTGCACTCTCTATTCTGCTGGTGCAGTCACTGTGCACATACATTACATTACTGATCCTGTACTGATCCTGACTTACATACTGTATTATACTCCAGAGCTGCACTCACTATTCTGCTGGTGGAGTCACTGTGTACATACATTACATTACTGATCCTGAGATACATCCTGTATTATACTCCAGAGCTGCACTCACTATTCTGCTGGTGCAGTCACTGTGTACATACATTACTGATCCTGAGTTACATCCTGTATTATACTCGAGAGCTGAACTCACTATTCTGCTGGTGCAGTCACTGTGTACATACATTACATTACTGATCCTGAGTTCCATTCTGTATTATACTCCAGAGCTGTACTCACTATTCTGCTGGTGCAGTCACTGTGTACATACAATTACATTACTGATCCTGTACTGATCCTGAGTTACATCCTGTATTATACTCCAGAGCTGCACTCACTATTCTGCTTGTGCAGTCACTGTGTACATATATTACATTACTGATCCTGTACTGATCCTGACTTACATCCTGTATTATACTCCAGAGCTGCACTCACTATTCTGCTGGTGCAGTCACTGTGCACATACATTACAATACTGACCCTCTACTGATCCTCAGATACATCCTGCATTATACTTCAGAGCTGCACTCACTATTCTGCTGGTGGAGTCACTGTGTACATACATTACATTACTGATCCTGCACTGATCCTGAGTTATATCCTGTATTATACTCCAGAGCTGCACTCACTATTCTGCTGGTGCAGTCACTGTGCACATGCATTACATTACTGATCCGTTTCTGATCCTGAGTTACATCCTGTATTATACTCCAGAGCTGCACTCACTATTCTGCTGGTGCAGTCACTGTGTACATACATTACATTACTGATCCTGTACTGATCCTGAGTTACATCCTGTATTATACTCCAGAGCTGCACTCACTGTTCTGCTGGTGCAGCCACTGTGAACATATATTACATTATTGATCCTGTACTGATCCTGAGTTACATCCTGTATTATACTCCAGAGCTGCACTCACTATTCTGCTAGTGCAGTCACTGTGCACATACATTACATTACTGATCCTGAGTTCCATCCTGTATTATACTCCAGAGCTGCACTCACTATTCTGCTAGTGCAGTCACTGTGAACATACATTACATTACTGATCCTGAGTTCCATCCTGTATTATACTCCAGAGCTGCACTCACTATTCTGCTGGTGCAGTCACTGTGCACATACATTACATTACTGATCCGGTTCTGATCCTGAGTTACATCCTGTATTATACTCCAGAGCTGCACTCACTATTCTGCTGGTGCAGTCACTGTGTACATACATTACATTACTGATCCTGTACTGATCCTGAGTTACATCATGTATTATACTCCAGAGCTGCACTCACTATTCTGCTGGTGCAGTCACTGTGTACATACATTACATTACTGATCCTGTACTGATCCTGAGTTACATCCCTTATTATACCCCAGAGCTGCACTCACTATTCTGCTAGTGCAGTCACTGTGTACATACATTATACTACTGATCCTGAGTTCAATCCTGTATTATACTCCAGAGCTGCACTCACTATTCTGCTGGTGCAGTCACTGTGTACATACATTACATTACTGATCCTGAGTTACATCCTATATTATACTCCAGAGCTGCACTCACTATTCTGCTGGTGCCGTCACTGTGTACATACATTACATTTCTGATCCTGAGTTACATCCTGTATTATAATCATGAGCTGTACTCACTATTCTGCTGGTGCAGTCACTGTGTACATATATTACATTACTGATCTTGTACTGATCCTGACTTGCATCCTGTATTATACTCCAGAGCTGCACTCACTATTCTGCTTGTTCAGTCACTGTGCACATACATTACATTACTGATCCTCAGTTATATCCTGTATTATACTCCAGAGCTGCACTCACTATTCTGCTAGTGCATTCTCTGTGTACATACATTACATTACTGATCCTGATTTATATACTGTATTATACTCCAGAGCTGCTCTCACTATTCTGCTGGTGCAGTCACTGTGCACATACATTACATTACTGATCCTGTACTGATCCTGTGTTACATCCTGTATTATACTCCAGAGCTGCACTCACTATTCTGCTGGTGCAGTCACTGTGTACATACATTACATTACTAATCCTGTGCTGATCCTGAGTTACATCCTGTATTATACTCCAGAGCTGCACTCACTATTCTGCTGGTGCAGTCACTGTGTACATACATTACGTTACTGATTCTGTACTGATCCTGAGTTACATCCTGTATTATACTCCAGAGCTGCACTCACTATTCTGCTGGTGCAGTCACTGTGTACATTTATTACATTATTGATCCTGTACTGATCCTGAGTTACATCCTGTATTATACTCCAGAGCAGCACTCACTATTCTGCTGGTTCAGTCACTGTGTACATACATTACATTACTGATCCTGAGTTACATCTTGTATTATAATCCAGAGCTGCACTCTCTATTCTGCTGGTGCAGTCACTGTGCACATACATTACATTACTGATCCTGTACTGATCCTGACTTACATACTGTATTATACTCCAGAGCTGCACTCACTATTCTGCTGGTGCAGTCATTGTGCACATACATTACATTACTGATCCTCTACTCATCCTCAGTTACTTCCTTTATTGTACTCCAGAGCTGCACTCACTATTCTGCTCGTGGGGTCACTGTGTACATACATAATATTACTGATCCTGAGTTACATCCTCTATTATAATCCAGAGCTGCACACAATATTCTGCTGGTGCAGTCACTGTGTACATACATTACATTACTGATCCTGAGATACATCCTGTATTATACTCCAGAGCTGTACTCACTATTCTGCTGGTGCAGACACTGTGTACATACATTACATTGCTGATCCTGTACTGATCCTGAGTTACATCCTATATTATACTCCAGAGCTGCACTCACTATTCTGCTGGTGCAGTCAATGTGTACATACATTACATTACTGATCCTGAGTTACATCCTGTTTTATAATCCAGAGCTGCACTCACTATTCTGCTTGTGCAGTCACTGTGTACATATATTACATTACTGATCCTGTACTGATCCTGACTTACATCCTGTATTATACTCCAGAGTTGCACTCACTATTCTGCTGGTGCAGTCACTGTGTACATACATTACATTACTGATCCTGCACTGATCCTGAGTTATATCCTGTATTATACTACAGAGCTGCACTCACTATTCTGCTGGTGCAGTCACTGTGCACATACATTACATTACTGATCCGGTTCTGATCCTGAGTTACATCCTGTATTATACTCCAGAGCTGCACTCACTATTCTGCTGGTGCAGTCACTGTGTACATACATTACATTACTGATCCTGTACTGATCCTGAGTTACATCCTGTATTATACTCCAGAGCTGAACTCACTATTCTGCTGGTGCAGCCACTGTGTACATATATTACATTACTGATCCTGTACTGATCCTGAGTTACATCCTGTATTATACTCCAGAGCTGCACTCACTATTCTGCTAGTGCAGTCGCTGTGTACATACATTACATTACTGATACTGAGTTCCATCCTGTATTATACTCCAGAGCTGCACTCACTATTCTGCTAGTGCAGTCGCTGTGTACATACATTACATTACTGATCCTGAGTTCCATCCTGTATTATACTCCAGAGCTGCACTCACTATTCTGCTGGTGCAGTCACTGTGCACATACATTACATTACTGATCCTCTACTGATCCTGAGTTACATCCTGTATTATACTCCAGAGCTGCACTCACTATTCTGCTGGTGCACCACTGTGTACATATATTACATTACTGATCCTGTACTGATCCTGAGTTACATCCCTTATTATACCCCAGAGCTGCACTCACTAATCTGCTAGTGCAGTCACTGTGTACATACATTACATTACTGATCCTGAGTTCCATCCTGTATTATACTCCAGAGCTGCACTCACTATTCTGCTGGTGCAGTCACTGTGTACATACATTACATTACTGATCCTGTACTGATACTGAGTTACATCCTATATTATACTCCAGAGCTGCACTCACTATTCTGCTGGTGCAGTCACTGTGTGCATACATTACATTACTGATCCTGAGTTACATCCTGTATTATAATCCTGAGCTGTACTCACTGTTCTGCTGGTGCAGTCACTGTGTACATATATTACATTACTAATCTTGTACTTATCCTGACTTGCATCCTGTATTATACTCCAGAGCTGCACTCACTATTCTGCTTGTGCAGTCACTGTGCACATACATTACATTACTGATCCTCTACTGATCCTCAGTTACATCCTGTATTATACTCCAGAGCTGCACTCACTATTCTGCTGGTGGAGTCACTGTGTACATACATTACATTACTGATCCTGCACTGATCCTGAGTTATATACTGTATTATACTCCAGAGCTGCTCTCACTATTCTGCTGGTACAGTCACTGTGTACATACATTACATTACTGATCCTGAGTTACATCCTGTATTATACTCCAGAGCTGCACTCACTATTCTGCTGGTGCAGTCACTGTGTACATACATTACATTACTCATCCTGAGTTACATCTTGTATTATAATCCAGAGCTGCACTCACTATTCTGCTGGTGCAGTCACTGTGCACATACATTACATTATTGATCCTGTACTGATCCTGAGTTACATCCTGTATTATACTCCAGAGCAGCACTCACTATTCTGCTGGTTCAGTCACTGTGTACATACATTACATTACTGATCCTGAGTTACATCTTGTATTATAATCCAGAGCTGCACTCTCTATTCTGCTGGTGCAGTCACTGTGCACATACATTACATTATTGATCCTGACTTACATACTGTATTATACTCCAGAGCTGCACTCACTATTCTGCTGGTGCAGTCACTGTGCACATACATTACATTACTGATCCTCTACTCATCCTCAGTTACTTCCTTTATTATACTCCAGAGCTGCACTCACTATTCTGCTCGTGGGGTCACTGTGTACATACATAATATTACTGATCCTGAGATACATCCTGTATTATACTCCAGAGCTGCACTCACTATTCTGCTGGTGCAGTCACTGTGTACATACATTACTGATCCTGAGTTACATCCTGTATTATACTCGAGAGCTGAACTCACTATTCTGCTGGTGCAGTCACTGTGTACATACATTACATTACTGATCCTGAGTTCCATCCTGTATTATACTCCAGAGCTGTACTCACTATTCTGCTGGTGCAGTCACTGTGTACATACATTACATTACTGATCCTGTACTGATCCTGAGTTACATCCTATATTATACTCCAGAGCTGCACTCACTATTCTGCTGGTGCAGTCACTGTGTACATACATTACATTATTGATCCTGAGTTACATCCTGTTTTATAATCCAGAGCTGCACTCACTATTCTGCTTGTGAAGTCACTGTGTACATATATTACATTACTGATCCTGCACTGATCCTGAGTTATATCCTGTATTATACTCCAGAGCTGCACTCACTATTCTGCTGGTGCAGTCACTGTGCACATACATTACATTACTGATCCGGTTCTGTTCCTGAGTTCCATCCTGTATTATACTCCAGAGCTGCACTCACTATTCTGCTGGTGCAGCCACTGTGTACATATATTACATTACTGATCCTGTACTGATCCTGAGTTACATCCTGTATTATACTCCAGAGCTGCACTCACTGTTCTGCTAGTGCAGTCACTGTGTACATACATTACATTACTGATCCTGAGTTCCATCCTGTATTATACTCCAGAGCTGCACTCACTATTCTGCTAGTGCAGTCACTGTGTACATACATTACATTACTGATCCTGAGTTCCATCCTGTATTATACTCCAGAGCTGCACTCACTATTCTGCTGGTTCAGTCACTGTGTACATATATTACATTACTGATCCAGAGTTCCATCCTGTATTATACTCCAGAGCTGCACTCACTATTCTGCTGGTGCAGCCACTGTGTACATATATTACATTACTGATCCTGTACTGATCCTGAGTTACATCCTGTATTATACTCCAGAGCTGCACTCACTGTTCTGCTAGTGCAGTCACTGTGTACATACATTACATTACTGATCCTGAGTTCCATCCTGTATTATACTCCAGAGCTGCACTCACTATTCTGCTAGTGCAGTCACTGTGTACATACATTACATTACTGATCCTGAGTTCCATCCTGTATTATACTCCAGAGCTGCACTCACTATTCTGCTGGTTCAGTCACTGTGTACATATATTACATTACTGATCCTGAGTTCCATCCTGTATTATACTCCAGAGCTGCACTCACTATTCTGCTAGTGCAGTCACTGTGTACATACATTACATTACTGATCCTGAGTTCCATCCTGTATTATACTCCAGAGCTGCACTCACTATTCTGCTGGTGCAGTCACTGTGCACATACATTACATTACTGATCCGGTTCTGATCCTGAGTTACATCCTGTATTATATTCCAGAGCTGCACTCACTATTCTGCTGGTGCAGTCACTGTGTACATACATTACATTACTGATCCTGTACTGATCCTGAGTTACATCATGTATTATACTCCAGAGCTGCACTCACTATTCTGCTGGTGCAGCCACTGTGTACATATATTACATTACTGATCCTGTACTGATCCTGAGTTACAACCCTTATTATACCCCAGAGCTGCACTCACTATTCTGCTAGTGCTGTCACTGTGCACATACATTACACTACTGATCCTGAGTTCCATCCTGTATTATACTCCAGTGCTGCACTCACTATTCTGCTGCTGCAGTCACTGTGTACATACATTACATTACTCATCCTGAGTTACATCTTGTATTATAATCCAGAGCTGCACTCACTATTCTGCTGGTGCAGTCACTGTGTACATACATTACATTACTGATCCTGAGTTACATCTTGTATTATAATCCAGAGCTGCACTCTCTATTCTGCTGGTGCAGTCACTGTGCACATACATTATATTACTGATCCTGTACTGATCCTGACTTACATACTGTATTATACTCCAGAGCTGCACTCACTATTCTGCTGGTGCAGTCACTGTGCACATACATTACATTACTGATCCTCTACTCATCCTCAGTTACTTCCTTTATTATACTCCAGAGCTGCGCTCACTATTCTGCTCGTGGGGTCACTGTGTACATACATAATATTACTGATCCTGAGTTACATCCTCTATTATAATCCAGAGCTGCTGACACTATTCTGCTGGTGGAGTCACTGTGTACATACATTACATTACTGATCCTGAGATACATCCTGTATTATACTCCAGAGCTGCACTCACTATTTTGCTGGTGCAGTCACTGTGTACATACATTACTGATCCTGAGTTACATCCTGTATTATACTCGAGAGCTGAACTCACTATTCTGCTTGTGCAGTCACTGTGTACATACATTACATTACTGATCCTGAGTTCCATCCTGTATTATACTCCAGAGCTGTACTCACTATTCTGCTGGTGCAGTCACTGTGTACATACAATTACATTACTGATCCTGTACTGATCCTGAGTTACATCCTGTATTATACTCCAGAGCTGCACTCACTATTCTGCTTGTGCAGTCACTGTGTACATATATTACATTACTGATCCTGTACTGATCCTGACTTACATCCTGTATTATACTCCAGAGCTGCACTCACTATTCTGCTGGTGCAGTCACTGTGCACATACATTGCATTACTGACCCTCTACTGATCCTCAGATACATCCTGTATTATACTTCAGAGCTGCACTCACTATTCTGCTGGTGGAGTCACTGTGTACATACATTACATTACTGATCCTGCACTGATCCTGAGTTACATCCTGTATTGTACTCCAGAGCTGCACTCACTGTTCTGCTGGTGCAGTCACTGTGTACATACATTACATTACTGATCCTGTACTGATCCTGAGTTACATCCTGTATTATACTCCAGAGCTGCACTCACTGTTCTGCTGGTGCAGCCACTGTGTACATATATTACATTATTGATCCTGTACTGATCCTGAGTTACATCCTGTATTATACTCCAGAGCTGCACTCACTATTCTGCTGGTGCAGTCACTGTGTACATACATTACATTACTGATCCTGTACTGATCCTGAGTTACATCCTGTATTATACTCCAGAGCTGCACTCACTGTTCTGCTGGTGCAGCCACTGTGTACATATATTACATTATTGATCCTGTACTGATCCTGAGTTACATCCTGTATTATACTCCAGAGCTGCACTCACTATTCTGCTAGTGCAGTCACTGTGTACATACATTACATTACTGATCCTGAGTTCCATCCTGTATTATACTCCAGAGCTGCACTCACTATTCTGCTAGTGCAGTCACTGTGAACATACATTACATTACTGATCCTGAGTTCCATCCTGTATTATACTCCAGAGCTGCACTCACTATTCTGCTGGTGCAGTCACTGTGTACATACATTACATTACTGATCAGGTTCTGATCCTGAGTTACATCCTGTATTATACTCCAGAGCTGCACTCACTATTCTGCTGGTGCAGTCACTGTGTACATACATTACATTACTGATCCTGTACTGATCTTGAGTTACATCCTGTATTATACTCCAGAACTGCACTCACTATTCTGCTAGTGCAGCCACTGTGTACATATATTACATTACTGATCCTGTAATGATCCTGAGTTACATCCCTTATTATACCCCAGAGCTGCACTCACTATTCTGCTAGTGCAGTCACTGTGTACATACATTATACTACTGATCCTGAGTTCCATCCTGTGTTATACTCCAGAGCTGCACTCACTATTCTGCTGGTGCAGTCACTGTGTACATACATTACATTACTGATCCTGAGTTACATCCTATATTATACTCCAGAGCTGCACTCACTATTCTGCTGGTGCAGTCACTGTGTACATACATTACATTTCTGATCCTGAGTTACATCCTGTATTATAATCATGAGCTGTACTCACTATTCTGCTGGTGCAGTCACTGTGTACATATATTACATTACTGATCTTGTACTGATCCTGACTTGCATCCTGTATTATACTCCAGAGCTGCACTCACTATTCTGCTTGTTCAGTCACTGTGCACATACATTACATTACTGATCCTCAGTTATATCCTGTATTATACTCCAGAGCTGCACTCACTATTCTGCTAGTGCATTCTCTGTGTACATACATTACATTACTGATCCTGAGTTATATACTGTATTATACTCCAGAGCTGCTCTCACTATTCTGTTGGTGCAGTCACTGTGCACATACATTACATTACTGATCCTGTACTGATCCTGAGTTACATCCTGTATTATACTCCAGAGCTGCACTCACTATTCTGCTGGTGCAGTCACTGTGTACATACATTACATTACTAATCCTGTGCTGATCCTGAGTTACATCCTGTATTATACTCCAGAGCTGCACTCACTATTCTGCTGGTGCAGTCACTGTGTACATACATTATATTACTGATCCTGTACTGATCCTGAGTTACATCCTGTATTATACTCCAGAGCTGCACTCACTATTCTGCTGGTGCAGTCACTGTGTACATACATTACATTACTGATTCTGTACTGATCCTGAGTTACATCCTGTATTATACTCCAGAGCTGCACTCACTATTCTGCTGGTGCAGTCACTGTGTACATACATTACATTATTGATCCTGTACTGATCCTGAGTTACATCCTGTATTATACTCCAGAGCAGCACTCACTATTCTGCTGGTTCAGTCACTGTGTACATACATTACATTACTGATCCTGAGTTACATCTTGTATTATAATCCAGAGCTGCACTCTCTATTCTGCTGGTGCAGTCACTGTGCACATACATTACATTACTGATCCTGTACTGATCCTGACTTACATACTGTATTATACTCCAGAGCTGCACTCACTATTCTGCTGGTGCAGTCACTGTGCACATACATTACATTACTGATCCTCTACTCATCCTCAGTTACATCCTTTATTATACTCCAGAGCTGCACTCACTATTCTGCTCGTGGGGTCACTGTGTACATACATAATATTACTGATCCTGAGTTACATCCTCTATTATAATCCAGAGCTGCACACACTATTCTGCTGGTGCAGTCACTGTGTACATACATTACATTACTGATCCTGAGATACATCCTGTATTATACTCCAGAGCTGCACTCACTATTCTGCTGGTGCAGTCACTGTGTACATACATTACTGATCCTGAGTTACATCCTGTATTATACTCGAGAGCTGAACTCACTATTCTGCTGGTGCAGTCACTGTGTACATACATTACATTACTGATCCTGAGCTCCATCCTGTATTATACTCCAGAGCTGTACTCACTATTCTGCTGGTGCAGTCACTGTGTACATACATTACATTACTGATCCTGTACTGATCCTGAGTTACATCCTATATTATACTCCAGAGCTGCACTCACTATTCTGCTGGTGCAGTCACTGTGTACATACATTACATTACTGATCCTGAGTTACATCCTGTTTTATAATCCAGAGCTGCACTCACTATTCTGCTTGTGCAGTCACTGTGTACATATATTACATTACTGATCCTGTACTGATCCTGACTTACATCCTGTATTATACTCCAGAGCTGCACTCACTATTCTGCTGGTGCAGTCACTGTGCACATGCATTACATTACTGACCCTCTACTGATCCTCAGATACATCCTGTATTATACTTCAGAGCTGCACTCACTATTCTGCTGGTGGAGTCACTGTGTACATACATTACATTACTGATCCTGCACTGATCCTGAGTTATATCCTGTATTATACTCCAGAGCTGCACTCACTATTCTGCTGGTGCAGTCACTGTGCACATACATTACATTACTGATCCGGTTCTGTTCCTGAGTTCCATCCTGTATTATACTCCAGAGCTGCACTCACTATTCTGCTGGTGCAGCCACTGTGTACATATATTACATTACTGATCCTGTACTGATCCTGAGTTATATCCTGTATTATACTCCAGAGCTGCACTCACTATTCTGCTAGTGCAGTCACTGTGTACATACATTACATTACTGATCCTGAGTTCCATCCTTTATTATACTCCAGAGCTGCACTTACTATTCTGCGAGTGCAGTCACTGTGTACATACATTACATTACTGATCCTGAGTTGCATCCTGTATTATACTCCAGACCTGCACTCACTATTCTGCTGGTGCAGTCACTGTGCACATACATTACATTACTGATCCGATTCTGATCCTGAGTTACATCCTGTATTATATTCCAGAGCTGCACTCACTATTCTGCTGGTGCAGTCACTGTGTACATACATTACATTACTGATCCTGTACTGATCCTGAGTTACATCATGTATTATACTCCAGAGCTGCACTCACTATTCTGCTGGTGCAGCCACTGTGTACATATATTACATTACTGATCCTGTACTGATCCTGAGTTACATCCCTTATTATACCCCAGAGCTGCACTCACTATTCTGCTAGTGCTGTCACTGTGCACATACATTACACTACTGATCCTGAGTTCCATCCTGTATTATACTCCAGAGCTGCACTCACTATTCTGCTGCTGCAGTCACTGTGTACATACATTACATTACTCATCCTGAGTTACATCTTGTATTATAATCCAGAGCTGCACTCACTATTCTGCTGGTGCAGTCACTGTGTACATACATTACATTATTGATCCTGTACTGATCCTGAGTTACATCGTGTATTATACTCCAGAGCAGCACTCACTATTCTGCTGGTGCAGTCACTGTGTACATACATTACATTACTGATCCTGAGTTACATCTTGTATTATAATCCAGAGCTGCACTCTCTATTCTGCTGGTGCAGTCACTGTGCACATACATTACATTACTGATCCTGTACTGATCCTGACTTACATACTGTATTATACTCCAGAGCTGCACTCACTATTCTGCTGGTGCAGTCACTGTGCACATACATTACATTACTGATCCTCTACTCATCCTCAGTTACTTCCTTTATTATACTCCAGAGCTGCGCTCACTATTCTGCTCGTGGGGTCGCTGTGTACATACATAATATTACTGATCCTGAGTTACATCCTCTATTATAATCCAGAGCTGCTCACACTATTCTGCTGGTGGAGTCACTGTGTACATACATTACATTACTGATCCTGAGATACATCCTGTATTATACTCCAGAGCTGCACTCACTATTCTGCTGGTGCAGTCACTGTGTACATACATTACTGATCCCGAGTTACATCCTGTATTGTACTCGAGAGCTGAACTCACTATTCTGCTGGTGCAGTCACTGTGTACATACATTAAATTACTGATCCTGAGTTCCATCCTGTATTATACTCCAGAGCTGTACTCACTATTCTGCTGGTGCAGTCACTGTGTACATAAAATTACATTACTGATCCTGTACTGATCCTGAGTTACATCCTGTATTATATTCCAGAGCTGCACTCACTATTCTGCTTGTGCAGTCACTGTGTACATATATTACATTACTGATCCTGTACTGATCCTGACTTACATCCTGTATTATACTCCAGAGCTGCACTCACTATTCTGCTGGTGCAGTCACTGTGCACATACATTACATTACTGACCCTCTACTGATCCTCAGATACATCCTGTATTATACTTCAGAGCTGCACTCACTATTCTGCTGGTGGAGTCACTGTGTACATACATTACATTACTGATCCTGCACTGATCCTGAGTTATATCCTGTATTATACTCCAGAGCTGCACTCACTATTGTGCTGGTGCAGTCACTGTGCACATGCATTACATTACTGATCCGTTTCTGATCCTGAGTTACATCCTGTATTATACTCCAGAGCTGCACTCACTATTCTGCTGGTGCAGTCACTGTGTACATACATTACATTACTGATCCTGTACTGATCCTGAGTTACATCCTGTATTATACTCCAGAGCTGCACTCACTGTTCTGCTGGTGCAGCCACTGTGTACATATATTACATTATTGATCCTGTACTGATCCTGAGTTACATCCTGTATTATACTCCAGAGCTGCACTCACTATTCTGCTAGTGCAGTCACTGTGTACATACATTACATTACTGATCCTGAGTTCCATCCTGTATTATACTCCAGAGCTGCACTCACTATTCTGCTAGTGCAGTCACTGTGAACATACATTACATTACTGATCCTGAGTTCCATCCTGTATTATACTCCAGAGCTGCACTCACTATTCTGCTGGTGCAGTCACTGTGCACATACATTACATTACTGATCCGGTTCTGATCCTGAGTTACATCCTGTATTATACTCCAGAGCTGCACTCACTATTCTGCTGGTGCAGTCACTGTGTACATACATTACATTACTGATCCTGTACTGATCCTGAGTTACATCATGTATTATACTCCAGAGCTGCACTCACTATTCTGCTGGTGAAGCCACTGTGTACATATATTACATTACTGATCCTGTACTGATCCTGAGTTACATCCCTTATTATACCCCAGAGCTGCACTCACTATTCTGCTAGTGCAGTCACTGTGTACATACATTATACTACTGATCCTGAGTTCCATCCTGTATTATACTCCAGAGCTGCACTCACTATTCTGCTGGTGCAGTCACTGTGTACATACATTACATTACTGATCCTGAGTTACATCCTATATTATACTCCAGAGCTGCACTCACTATTCTGCTGGTGCAGTCACTGTGTACATACATTACATTACTGATCCTGAGTTACATCCTGTATTATAATCATGAGCTGTACTCACTATTCTGCTGATGCAGTCACTGTGTACATATATTACATTACTGATCCTGACTTGCATCCTGTATTATACTCCAGAGTTGCACTCACTATTCTGCTTGTTCAGTCACTGTGCACATACATTACATTACTGATCCTCAGTTATATCCTGTATTATACTCCAGAGCTGCACTCACTATTCTGCTAGTGCATTCTCTGTGTACATACATTACATTACTGATCCTGAGTTATATACTGTATTATACTCCAGAGCTGCTCTCACTATTCTGCTGGTGCAGTCACTGTGCACATACATTACATTACTGATCCTGTACTGATCCTGAGTTACATCCTGTATTATACTCCAGAGCTGCACTCACTATTCTGCTGGTGCAGTCACTGTGTACATACATGACATTACTAATCCTGTGCTGATCCTGAGTTACATCCTGTATTATACTCCAGAGCTGCACTCACTATTCTGCTGGTGCAGTCACTGTGTACATACATTATATTACTGATCCTGTACTGATCCTGAGTTACATCCTGTATTATACTCCAGAGCTGCACTCACTATTCTGCTGGTGCAGTCACTGTGTACATACATTACATTACTGATTCTGTACTGATCCTGAGTTACATCCTGTATTATACTCCAGAGCTGCACTCACTATTCTGCTGGTGCAGTCACTGTGTACATACATTACATTACTGATCCTGTGCTGATCCTGAGTTACATCCTGTATTATACTCCAGAGCTGCACTCACTATTCTGCTGGTGCAGTCACTGTGTACATACATTACTGATCCTGTGCTGATCCTGAGTTACATCATGTATTATACTCCAGAGCTGCACTCACTATTCTGCTGGTGCAGTCACTGTGTACATACATTACATTACTTATCCTGAGTTACATCCTGTATTATAATCCAGAGCTGCACTCACTATTCTGCTGGTGCACCACTGTGTACATACATTATATTACTGATCCTGTACTGATCCTGAGTTACATCCTGTATTATACTCCAGAGCTGCACTCACTATTCTGCTAGTGCAGTCACTGTGTACATACATTACATTACTGATACTGAGTTCCATCCTGTATTATACTCCAGAGCTGCACTCACTATTCTGCTAGTGCAGTCACTGTGTACATACATTACATTACTGATCCTGAGTTCCATCCTGTATTATACTCCAGAGCTGCACTCACTATTCTGCTGGTGCAGTCACTGTGCACATACATTACATTACTGATCCGGTTCTGATCCTTAGTTACATCCTGTATTATACTCCAGAGCTGCACTCACAATTCTGCTGGTGCAGTCACTGTGTACATACATTACATTACTGATCCTGTACTGATCCTGAGTTACATCCTGTATTATACTCCAGAGCTGCACTCACTATTCTGCTGGTGCACCACTGTGTACATATATTACATTACTGATCCTGTACTGATCCTGAGTTACATCCCTTATTATACCCCAGAGCTGCACTCACTATTCTGCTAGTGCAGTCACTGTGTACATACATTACATTACTGATCCTGAGTTCCATCCTTTATTATACTCCAGAGCTGCACTCACTATTCTGCTGGTGCAGTCACTGTGTACATACATTACATTACTGATCCTGTACTGATCCTGAGTTACATCCTATATTATACTCCGGAGCTGCACTCACTATTCTGCTGGTGCAGTCACTGTGTGCATACATTACATTACTGATCCTGAGTTACATCCTGTATTATAATCCTGAGCTGTACTCACTATTCTGCTGGTGCAGTCACTGTGTACATATATTACATTACTGATCTTGTACTTATCCTGACTTGCATCCTGTATTATACTCCAGAGCTGCACTCACTATTCTGCTTGTGCACTCACTGTGCACATACATTACATTACTGATCCTCTACTGATCCTCAGTTACATCCTGTATTATACTCCAGAGCTGCTCTCACTATTCTGCTGGTGCAGTCACTGTGTACATACATTACATTACTCATCCTGAGTTACATCTTGTATTATAATCCAGAGCTGCACTCACTATTTTGCTTGGTGCAGTCACTGTGTACATACATTACATTCCTGATCCTGTACTGATCCTGAGTTACATCCTGTATTATACTCCAGAGCAGCACTCACTATTCTGCTGGTGCAGTCACTGTGCACATACATTACATTATTGATCCTGTACTGATCCTGAGTTACATCCTGTATTATACTCCAGAGCAGCACTCACTATTCTGCTTGTGCAGTCACTGTGTACATACATTACATTACTGATCCTGAGTTACAGCTTGTATTATAATCCAGAGCTGCACTCTCTATTCTGCTGGTGCAGTCACTGTGCACATACATTACATTACTGATCCTGTACTGATCCTGACTTACATACTGTATTATACTCCAGAGCTGTACTCACTATTCTGCTGGTGCAGTCACTGTGCACGCACATCCATTACATTACTGATCCTCTACTCATCCTCAGTTACTTCCTTTATTATACTCCAGAGCTGCACTCACTATTCTGCTCGTGGGGTCACTGTGTACATACATAATATTACTGATCCTGAGTTACATCCTCTATTATAATCCAGAGCTGCTCACACTATTCTGCTGGTGCAGTCACTGTGTACATACATTACATTACTGATCCTGAGATACATCCTGTATTATACTCCAGAGCTGCACTCACTATTCTGCTGGTGCAGTCACTGTGTACATACATTACTGATCCTGCGTTACATCCTGTATTATACTCGAGAGCTGAACTCACTATTCTGCTGGTGCAGTCACTGTGTACATGCATTACATTACTGATCCTGAGTACCATCCTGTATTATACTCCAGAGCTGTACTCACTATTCTGCTGGTGCAGTCACTGTGTACATACATTACATTACTGATCCTGTACTGATCCTGAGTTACATCCTATATTATACTCCAGAGCTACACTCACTATTCTGCTGGTGCAGTAACTGTGTACATACATTACATTACTGATCCTGAGTTACATCCTGTTTTATAATCCAGAGCTGCACTCACTATTCTGCTTGTGCAGTCACTGTGTACATATATTACATTACTGGTCCTGTACTGATCCTGATTTACATCCTGTATTATACTCCAGAGCTGCACTCACTATTCTGCTGGTGCAGTCACTGTGCACATACATTACATTACTGACCCTCTACTGATCCTCAGATACATCCTGTATTATACTTCAGAGCTGCACTCACTATTCTGCTGGTGGAGTCACTGTGTACATACATTACATTACTGATCCTGCACTGATCCTGAGTTATATCCTGTATTATACTCCAGAGCTGCACTCACTATTCTGCTGGTGCAGTCACTGTGCACATACATTACATTACTGATCCGGTTCTGATCCTGAGTTACATCCTGTATTATACTCCAGAGCTGCACTCACTATTCTGCTGGTGCAGTCACTGTGTACATACATTACATTACTGATCCTGTACTGATCCTGAGTTACATCCTGTATTATACTCCAGAGCTGCAATCACTATTCTGCTGGTGCAGCCACTGTGTACATATATTACATTACTGATCCTGTACTGATCCTGAGTTACATCCTGTATTATACTCCAGAGCTGCACTCACTATTCTGCTAGTGCAGTCACTGTGTACATACATTACATTACTGATCCTTAGTTCCATCCTGTATTATACTCCAGAGCTGCACTCACTATTCTGCTAGTGCAGTCACTGTGTACATACATTACATTACTGATCCTGAGTTCCATCCTGTATTATACTCCAGAGCTGCACTCACTATTCTGCTGGTGCAGTCACTTTGCACATACATTACATTACTGATCCGGTTCTGATCCTGAGTTACATCCTGTATTATACTCCAGAGCTGCACTCACTATTCTGCTGGTGCAGTCACTGTGTACATACATTACATTACTGATCCTGTACTGATCCTGAGTTACATCCTGTATTATACTCCAGAGCTGCACTCACTATTCTGCTGGTGCGGCCACTGTGTACATATATTACATTACTGATCCTGTACTGATCCTGAGTTACATCCTGTATTATACTCCAGAGCTGCACTCACTATTCTGCTAGTGCAGTCACTGTGTACATACATTACATTACTCATCCTGAGTTACATCTTGTATTATAATCCAGAGCTGCACTCACTATTCTGCTAGTGCAGTCACTGTGTACATACATTACATTACTCATCCTGAGTTACATCCTGTATTATACTCCAGAGCAGCACTCACTATTCTGCTGGTGCAGTCACTGTGCACATACATTACATTATTGATCCTGTACTGATCCTGAGTTACATCCTGTATTATACTCCAGAGCAGCACTCACTATTCTGCTGGTGCAGTCACTGTGTACATACATTACATTACTGATCCTGAGTTACATCTTGTATTATAATCCAGAGCTGCATTCTCTATTCTGCTGGTGCAGTCACTGTGCACATACATTACATTACTGATCCTGTACTGATCCTGACTTACATACTGTATTATACTCCAGAGCTGCACTCACTATTCTGCTGGTGCAGTCACTGTGCACATACATTACATTACTGATCCTCTACTCATCCTCAGTTACTTCCTTTATTATACTCCAGAGCTGCACTCACTATTCTGCTCGTGGGGTCGCTGTGTACATACATAATATTACTGATCCTGAGTTACATCCTCTATTATAATCCAGAGCTGCACACACTATTCTGCTGGTGGAGTCACTGTGTACATACATTACATTACTGATCCTGAGATACATCCTGTATTATACTCCAGAGCTGCACTCACTATTCTGCTGGTGCAGTCACTGTGTACATACATTACTGATCCTGAGTTACATCCTGTATTATACTCGAGAGCTGAACTCACTATTCTGCTGGTGCAGTCACTGTGTACATACATTACATTACTGATCCTGAGTTCCATCCTGTATTATACTCCAGAGCTGTACTCACTATTCTGCTGGTGCAGTCACTGTGTACATACAATTACATTACTGATCCTGTACTGATCCTGAGTTACATCCTATATTATACTCCAGAGCTGCACTCACTATTCTGCTTGTGCAGTCACTGTGTACATATATTACATTACTGATCCTGTACTGATCCTGACTTACATCCTGTATTATACTCCAGAGCTGCACTCACTATTCTGCTGGTGCAGTCACTGTGCACATACATTACATTACTGACCCTCTACTGATCCTCAGATACATCCTGTATTATACTTCAGAGCTGCACTCACTATTCTGCTGGTGGAGTCACTGTGTACATACATTACATTACTGATCCTGTACTGATCCTGAGTTATATCCTGTATTATACTCCACAGCTGCACTCACTATTCTGCTGGTGCAGTCACTGTGTACATACATTACATTACTGATCCTGTACTGATCCTGAGTTACATCCTGTATTATACTCCAGAGCTGCACTCACTGTTCTGCTGGTGCAGCCACTGTGTACATATATTACATTATTGATCCTGTACTGATCCTGAGTTACATCCTGTATTATACTCCAGAGCTGCACTCACTATTCTGCTGGTGCAGTCACTATGTACATACATTACATTACTGATCCTGTACTGATCCTGAGTTAAATCCTGTATTATACCCCAGAGCTGCACTCACTATTCTGGTAGTGCAGTCACTGTGTACATACACTACATTACTGATCCTGAGTTCCATCCAGTATTATACTCCAGAGCTGCACTCACTATTCTGCAGGTGCAGTCACTGTGTACATACATTACATTACTGATCCTGTACTGACCCTGAGTTACATCCTATATTATACTCCAGAGCTGCACTCACTATTCTGCTGGTGCAGTCACTGTGTACATACATTACATTACTGATCCTGAGTTACATCCTGTAGATCTTTTTATTATAAAAATGAAAAACATAACAATAATAATAACAGAAACATAACAAAATTATCAACCACAAAATAAACAATGTAATGAACTGGTCCAGCCGCTCCCTCTCTCCTCACACACATATTATACATATATACACAATAATAACTACTCATATTGCAGACTTCTGGTCCGGTTACCAAACAAAATAATAACAATATAATAAGTAAAATAAACAATAACCGACAAAAATATATAGAAACTAATATATACATTTTTTTTATATATATTAATATAAAATAAATACTAACTATACAAATGTAAACATTACTAAACAAAACCCCCCACACTCAAGCCCACCAGTCCCTCCCCGGCACTGACCTGAGAGCTGGTCCTGCGCCTCATGCCTCAGTCCAACGTCCATAGGCCAGATCAGGCAGTGCCAGTTTTTCACCCAAATAACCAGTGTCCCACAAGATGAACCCACCTCCCCCCTTTTCCCTCCACCCAACCTAACACCTACACCCAAACCCATATATACAATATATACAGAAACAAACAATACAATAACCACAACTGACAAAGCCCAAGTTCGGTGCCTGCAGCCCTACATCACTGTCTACTGATCAAAACAAAACAAAAATCTATGGTGTCAGCAGCAGCCCACCACCAGGAGAGGAGACGACCAGACTAGGGCACACTAAAAGAAAAGCCCCTCCAGAGGAGAGCGGCCCTCCGTGTACCCAGTCTCTCATACTCCAGAGAACGCACCTTCACCAGGTCACCGAGTATGGTCCTAAACACATCGTCCACTGGGAGGATTTTCCGCTGCGTCGATACTAAGCACCGTGCGTTCCACGTGTGATACCTAACCACTGCGCTAACTAGAAATAAGGTGCAGCGGTCCTGACCACCCAGGTCCCCGAATGCTCCATAGGCCAATTCCGCATAAGAGAGCCCGGCCAGCCGGGGCCAGCCAATGGAGGCGCCCACCCTGTTGTACACCTCTGTGTTAAAGGGACAACGAAGCAGGAAGTGGTTCATGCTTTCAAGCATGGTAACACAATGCTCCCGAGGACAGTTCCTGTCCTCAGAGCTCCTACTCTTCAGATTGTCCCTCACACACAGCTTCCCATGGAAGCAGCGCCAAGCCAAGTACCAAAACTTTGAGGGGATCCTGAAAGAATTCAAAAGATGCAGACCCACCCCAAGATCCCGACTTGGGCAATCCCTGCGCGCCAGAGGCCTCTGAAAATGGGTCAAGAGAACCCTTTTGTCAAGGAGCTTCCTTGGCAGAGTCCTGAACTCCCACATTCCCAGACCCCACCTGCGAATTACCTTCAGAACCACAGTAGCGTAAGCCGGTAGATGTCCATGTGGTGTGCGTAGATCTTTCACTTGCCCTCCTGTCTCCCATTCCTGGAAGAAAGGCTGAAACCATCGCTTACAGGAGAATACCCACAGAGGAGCCCTCTCTTTCCAGAGGTTTGCAATATTGATCTTAATGAAGGTATTCACAAGGAATACCACAGGGTTCACCATACCCTACCCTCCTAGTCTCCTCGTATGGTAAGTAACCTCCTTCTTGACCAGGTTCAGTCTATTCCCCCATAACAGTTGGAAGAACAAACTGTAGACCCGAGTCCAGAGAGGCTCCAGCAAGATGCACACACTGCCCAGATAGATCAGCACAGGGAGCAGGTAAGTTTTGATCAGGTTTATCCTTTCCCTTAGGGTCAAAGACCAACCCTTCCATTGGTACACCTTCTGAATGGCGATCTGTAGCCTGCTGTCCCAATTTTGTTTGGGGCAATCCCCCTGGCCAAATTTGATGCCAAGAACTTTTGCAGAGACTTTGGGTTCTGGAAGGGTGTCCGGGAGATCAAAACCAGAATCTCCTCCTCCCAGCCAGAGACTCTCACACTTATCCCGGTTGATCTTGGACCCGGATGCCTCCGAGTAGCGATTTACCTCTGACATCAGCCATTCTGCCTCCCCATCAGAGGAAACAAAAACGGTGACATCATCGGCATACGCCACCACTCTCAGAGTGGCTTCCGGTGCTGCCCGGTCCATCACGATCCCAGCCAACGATCCACGCTCCACCCTCCTAAGAAGTGGGTCAATCGCAAACACGTACAGCAGCGGGCTCAAGGAACAACCCTGGCGAACACCACACCCAACCTCAAAAGAGCTGCCAATCCAACCGTTCACAAGCGGGAAACTTTCTGCCCCAGCGTACAAGGTCTTAAGCCAATCAACAAACCCCCCCGGCTGGCCATACCTCAGAAGGACAGACCAGAGGTACTCATGATTAACCTGATCAAACGCTTTTGCCTGGTCCAATGACAGCATGTACCCCTTCCAGTGACCAGCCCTACTCTGCTCCACCGCCTCTCGGACACAGAGTACAGCACTAATTGTACTGCGGCCCGGAACAGAGCAATGCTGGGCTCCCGAAAGGAGCCGGGGCGCAAATTTCACCAGCCGATTAAACAGCACCTTTGCCAAAACCTTCCTGTCTGCATTGAGAAGCGCTATGGGACGCCAATTCTCAATGCAAGATGAGTCCTTACCCTTTGACAAGATAATCAGGGCAGACCTCCTCATTGACTTTGGCAGAGTGCCCGAGGAAAGACATTCATTGAATACCTCAGTCAAGAGGGGAACCAAGGCGTCCTTAAAGGTCTTATAGAATTCAGATGTTAAGCCATCTGGACCGGGAGATTTCTTTAGGGCAAGCCCTTCAATCGCCAACTTAACTTCCTCTTCCCTGATCATCTCTGTCAAAACGCCAAGAGAGGGGTCTACCCCTGGTTCGGGGACGGCTTCAGCCAGAAAAACCGACATCTCATCCCAATACAGATCCCTCTTCCCCAAGAGGTGCGAGTAGAAGGATCTGACAACCTCCAGGATCCCTGATCTGGATCTTTTCAGGGACCCCGCAGTGTCAACCAGTCCTGTAATAACTTTACTATTCACTGACATCTTGCAGTTTCTGTAAGGGTCGGGCGAGCGGTACTTCCCATAATCCCTCTCAAAAACCAAAGATGGTCTACAGGATCAATAGATACATCACCTGTACTACTAGATATGTTATATACTTTGCCACGTGTCCATGTGGACTTATATATGTGGGCATGACTACCCGTCAATTTAAAGTGCGTGTCCGCGAGCACGTTTTGGACATTATTGCTGCGGCTGACCACACGGACACATCCACCCTCAAAACCTTACCTCGCCATTTTAAGATCCACCACAATTGTGATGCGTCGATGCTCAAAATAAGGGGCATCGACTGCATAATACCCAGTATACGGGGGGGTAAGGTGGGTCAACGACTGGCCCAAATGGAATCCTGTTGGATTTGGTCCCTCAACACATTGCACCCAAAGGGACTCAATGAGAGCATTAGCTATTCCCCCTTTCTCTAATCCCTAGTATCTACCACAAAGTTCTATCTAAGGTGGCCACAGTTAATTGAGGCTAGATTTTATAATCTTAACATCCAATATACATGGTTTTAATGATTTTAACTCACTGTTTTTCTTGCAATAATTAGTTCTTATCTTTTGTCTGGTCGTTTCTTTTCTTCACTATCTGGGGGTGGTTTCTCGATCCGGCCGTGAGAATGGGCCCTCTACCGGACATGGTGTTCCATTCAGTCCATGTGAATCTGCGGGGGATCATGGACGACAATCTGCATGGTGGAGATATTAAATTATTAAAGCTGTAAGATTATAATCTGTACTCATAGATACATCTATTATACTACATGTAAATATCAATTCATGCTATAATGTTGTATAAAACGAAAAAGTGGACTGATATTTTCTTCAATGACATTTTTCGATATTATGTATCTTAATGTTGTGTATCTTGCATATGAACATATGTTTTGTAGTATGTTGGGTGTCTATTGCACAATGGGTGTGCAGGGTACTGTTATATCTCCGTCATGTATGTTATGTACACACATACATATGGGCGCACACGGCGCAATTTTGTTTATTTATGTGTGTATATACACTGATGGACATCATCGCACACATGTATGTATTTGGGCGAATTATGGGGTATATATCTGATGACACAGCCAAATGTTGGCCCCCTAAAAAATTAAAAATTATGTTGATATAACAAATAACATCATTTGTGTGTGTGCCTGTGATCTGATATGTATATACAATCAGGGATGCCAAATATATCCGGATGGGTATCATCTGTTCTTTATTTTATTTTTTTATTTTTTTACCTCACATGTCGCACTTGGGTCTTCCCCCCCCCCCCGGATCATGTTTTCTTTCCCTTCTTTCTTTATTTTATCTTTTAGACAATCTTTGATATGTGGCATCATGGCCTTATAGAACTGACTCTCGTTATTTCAGTGAGAGGGCTGCGATGATACCTGGTCTAGTGAAGGAGACAGTCAGGCAAATGTGCTGACTATGTGGGTCTGTGCGCCGGCCGGCTTTCCGTGTCCCAGTGACATGAGGTGTTGTGGCTATTCTGTAGCCCCCGCTTCTGTCACATGACGCGGATGCTGGCCGGCGTCCGGATCCCCATGGTGACGCACACGTCACTTCCGGTCCCGCGGTCTTTGTGTTCTAGCGGTGTGTGGCGTCAGGGATTATGCCCCGCCCCTCTGCTGTCACATGACGCGGATGCCGGCCGGCGTTCTACCTCCGCAATGACACTGTGTGTTTCAGCGGTGTGTTGCGTTAGGGCTTAAGCCCCGCCCCTCCGCTGTCACATGATGCGGATGTCGGCTGGCGTCCTGGTCTCCGCAGTGACGCTGATATCACTTCCGGTCTTTAAATGTGCCTGGCGCCAATATAAGCAAGTGACAGCGAGGCAGCAAACATGCCCCCTGACGAAGGGAACCACCAAAACGCGCGTCGGGGCTTCTCTGCTCCGCATGTGCCGACCTTAGACGGACCTCTAAATCTTTGACTGATTCCTGCTTTTGTCTGATCATCTATGTACTAATAAATTTTGATGCATATCTTTAAAACCGTTGGCTCCTTTTTCGTTGCTTTGTTTTGGTTGGATTTGTAATTTATGGCGATGGAGCCTAATATGTCCGTAATAGGGTAGTATTGAATAGAGTAACAATTCTATGGTTATTTATATTTGACACGATATATACTATCTACTCATGATTAGCGTGTATTATATTATTTTATATACATTGGGTACAGAAAGTATTCAGACCCCTTTAAATTTTTCACTCTTTGTTTCATTGCATTCTAAAAAGTTCATTTTTTTCTCATTAAAGTACACTCTACACCCCATCTTGACTGAAAAAAAAAACAGAAATGTAGAAATTTTTCCAAATTTATTAAAAAAGAAAAACTGAAATATCACATGGTCATAAGTATTCAGACCCTTTGCTCAGTATTGAGTAGAAGCCCCCTTTTGAGCTAGTACAGCCATGAATCTTCTTGGGAATGATGCAACAAGTTTTTCACACCTGGATTTGGGGATCCTCTGCCATTCTTCCTTTCAGATCCTCTCCAGTTCCGTCAAGTTGGATGGTGAACGTTGGTGGACAGCCATTTTCTGGTCTCTCCAGAGATGCTCAATTGGGTTTAGGTCAGGGCTCTGGCTGGGCCAGTCAAGAATGGTCACAGAGTTGTTCTGAAGCCACTCCTTTGTTATTTTAGCTGTGTGATTAGGGTCATTGTCTTGTTGAAAGGTGAACCTTCGGCCAAGTCTGAGGTCCAGAGCACTCTGGAAGAGGTTTTCATCCAGGATATCTCTGTACTTGGCCGCATTCATGTTTCCTTCAATTGCAACCAGTCATCCTATCCCTGCAGCTGAAAAACACCCCCATAGCATGATGCTGCCACCACCATGTTTCACTGTTGGGATTGTATTGGGCAGGTGATGAGCAGTGCCTGGCTTTCTCCACCCATACCGCTTAGAATTATCACCAAAAAGTTCTATCTTCATCTCATCAGACCAGAGAATCTTATTTCTCATAGTCTGGGAGTCCTTCATGTGTTTTTGAGCAACTTCTAGGCGGGTTTTCATATGTCTTACACTGAGGAGAGGCTTCCATCGGGCTACTCTGTCATGAAGGCCAAACTGGTGGAGGGCTGCAGTGATAGTTGACTTTGTAAAACTTTCTCCCATCTCCCTACTGCATCTCTGGAGCTCAGACACAGTGATTGGGTTTGTTCTTTACCTCTCTCACCAAGGCTCTTCTCCCACGATTGCTCAGTTTGGCTGGATGGCCAAGTCTATGAAGTCTTCTAGTGGTCCCAAACTTCTTCCATTTAAGGATTATGGAGGCCACTGTGCTCTTAGGAACCTTGAGTAATTCAGAAATTATTTTGTAACCCTGGCTAAATCTTTGCCTTGCCACAATTCTGTCTCTGAGCTCCTTGGGCAGTTCCTTTGAGCTCATGATTCTCATTTGGTCTGACATGCACTGTGAGCTGTGAGGTCTTATATAGACAGGTGCTTGCCTTTCCAAATCAAGTCCTATCAGTTTAATTAAACACAGCTGGACACAATGAAGGAGTAGAACCATCTCAAGGAGGATCACAAGGAAATGGACAGCGTGAGACTTAAATATGAGTGTCTGAGCAAAGGGTCTGAATTCTTATGACCTTATGATATTTCAGTTTTTTTCTTTATTAATAAATTTGCAAAAATTTCTATATTTCTGTTTTTTTCAGTCAAGATGGGGTGCAGAGTGTACTTTAATGAGAAAAAAATGAACTTTTTAGAATTTACCAAATGGCTGCAATGAAACAAAGAGTGAAAAATGTAAAGGGGTCTGAATACTTTCCGTACCCACTGTATACATTTATTCAGGATGTGGGGGGGGCGCAATCCCGGGCCCATCAGACTATAGTTACCCCACTGTATGTACATATATATACAATATTCATTTTTTAGAGTTAGGCATATAACAATTTTTAACAACTGCATACCAATTCCGTCTTGTTTCAATGGCACTCTCATACATATACAGCGATGGGTGACATTGATGCCTGTTCCCCAGGTAGCACATTTTAATCCCCCAACTGGGGTTATAAAATCCTTGGGGATTAATTTCATAGTGTTTTTATGAATTTTTTTTTATATAGTACTGTCCACACTGAGTATTTAATTCTCCCCTCTTTTCCTTCCTTTTTTTACTGTCCCATTTTACCATTCTTATTTGAATAAAAATGAATGAAAAACTAAAAATAAATACAATTGTTCACGTCCCCCACTCAGCAACAGCGCTTCCGGCTGGAACATCACTCCGGACGGGCACAGGAGAGGGGCAGATTCGGGATGTTGCTCCCGCAACATTTCCACCTTGCCAGAGGACCCTACCATAGTCACTACCATGGAGTGGGAGCTGGAGGACTGCTAACAAAATTGTATTCATCTGAATGCTTGAACCAACGGTGCTGTACATACCTAGAACAAATGAACTCAGCTGTCTCCCTGCGGTGGATCAGGGGATACCTTGTGTAATATTAAAGATTTTCCTGCACATATTGCTGTATATTCACAATTATTTTCTATTAGTCATTATTATATGTGGAGATTGTCTTACTGACCCCACAGCCCTGGTGAGAAGGGTGGTCTCTAGAATACAGAAGGTCTTATTATGTCACAGTGGGGATGTGACCCCTGGGCTCCCCAGGACGCCCAGCACCGAATCCAATTGGTTCCTGTGCATAAAACTTAGGTCGAGCCACATTTAGGTAAAAGGGTCCGAGTCTATGGATAAAATCTATGGATCAGAACATGTTTTTCCTACATTGACCATCATTTTTAGGTGTAACAGAATCACTGGTCCTCTCCTCCACTTTTGGCCGAGGTCTGGAGGATTACTGGGAGACATGGAACAGATGTTCTCCTGTTTGTAGCCCACCCATCAGACATGTATGGTGTAACAACTGACACCCCATAAATGTCAGGAGGATTCTATTAAATACAAAGGGACATTAATCAATTTAAAAGTTTTATTTTTAAATTTAGAATTGCATGGAAGGACGAGGAGATGTTCTTGGAGGAGCCTCCTTCTTCAGCAGATGTTTTGCTGGTCAGGAGGCCACATGTAGATGGTGACAGTCCTTCCATACAGGTACAGCATTGATGGTGGATGTGCTGTACTTTCCTCAGGGTGCTAGACGTGGCGGTTTTCTGCCCTCGCGATGTTTATGGAGCCGCGGTGACAGACACCAAATAAGCAGCTTTCTCGGATGGAGTGAGCAGCCCTGGATAGTCCACGCCGGCAGGATGAGATCACCCGGCGGAAGAGAGAACCTATGAGAAGAGACGTAACACTGATGTCAGTAACAGGACTCCATATCAGAGGACACGGCTGTGCGGTCACTGTGGCCGGACGGCAGAGGAATCATCCATACACAGGTACGGGGGGATTGTCCGCCATCATACATGTGACAATCCCACCACTGACAGATCTGCTCCACGGCCGACACCACACAACATGGGGCTTATTGTCACACTCACCTCTTCTCCTTTCCCCTTCTTCTTCTCTCTCTGGTTTTTGTTGTTTTTTCGGTTTTCTTTTCCCCTGAACTGGAAATTCGAATAAAAAACAAGAAAAAGATGTTGATTATAAACTCCTAAGAGATGAGCTTTGTATGGTTCTATAGGATGGTGTTATTCTCGTGGCTTGTAGCCCTGGTAATCGATTATTGCCCCATAATGGGGGAAATATGTCACATATACATAACATCAGCAGAGGGGTGAGAATTAGATTACCCAGAGAACTGATTAATATGAAACCTGCCATGTGGGGTCTCGACAAGGAGCTATGTCCCTTCTTACCATGACATTACTTGTAATGTGCCGCAGTGTTGCCTTATAATCAGTTACATAAACCTCAGTGTAACATTGAGGCCATAAAGGGGTCAGTATGGGCCATATGGGGCCGTGGGCGCAGGATTTGAGTCAGTTTGGCAGAAGACTGAACGGCCCCTTAGAACTTTTAATGCATAAAAGAATGAAGATTTTTACAGAATGAACTGCTCATCGCTTTATAGGGAGAAAAAAGTAGTAATTTTCTGATCCTTTATGTGCACGTTCACATTACATGTTTTGACCACAGACTGTGATAGGATGTCATATAGACCTGTACACACCTGACAATGGGGAGGACTCGCTGTAATTAGCAGTGAAACACTGCTTGTCTACATCAGGTTTAGAAGGGGAAGATTCTTGCTGCCTGTTTGGTAGAAGAAAAACATAAATTACAAGCGAAAACAATACAAAATGGACGAACACCCGTCTGCAAGGCCGGTTAGGACATTTGGATAACATGGAGGAGGCACCCTGCTCAGGACCCACTTCTATCACTAAGAATGGAGAATCGCTAGTAATATTGGCCTGTAATGAGCTGGAAATGATTGACTGGTTGCAATGATCGGCTGTTATCGCCGGCGTTATCACAAGCCAGAACCACAGTGATCATCAATCATGGGGTGGTGGCGCTGGATATAGTGCTGAGTTACACTTATCTTACAGTTGATCTTCTGATATATCAGATCCAAACCCGATAATAATAATTTACTCACATGTCTGAGTGTTTTGCACTCTCTGGGGAATACACTGGAGGTGGCTTCAGTTCTTCATCGTTCATCACCCTGGTATTGGTGGAACAGAGCTAAAACATAGAGAAAAATAAAATAAATATATATTTAAACTTTATTTTAATTATAAGTTTTATAGATCTTACCGGTCACACTTACTTTAGAAAGCCTTTGAGACGATGATATAAAGTTCAGGCTTTCTGGCCAGTCATTATCCTCGCTTGTGTCCCCCTCATCTGAATCAATAAGTTCGTAATTGCTACATTGAGCTGAAAAGCACAAGTGTTATTAGAGATTATTAGTATGAGACCCGATCACGGAAAGTCACCATTTTATCACTAAAAATGATTGGGACTGATTGTCACAAAATATGAAAGACAAGACACCTAAAAGCTTTCTGCAGATGACGTCTCCTTCTACTTACGGTCAAAGTAGCCAGTGTCCTCTTCTGACTCAAAGTTAGGAATGAAATGTGGCTCTTTACTTAGAAGACTGTCAAAGTCTATGCCACATAGGAATGGATGCATTTTGATCTCTTTCGCTCCTCCTGGGAAAGGAAGACAATAAAAAGTGATCTAGACATTATCAGATAGACAGCTCCATATCTGAACAGTTTATGTTACTCTGAACTAAAGACGTAACAGAGCTGATGTGAAGAAAAGTTGCTGAAAGTAAAGCAGAAAACCTCAGTGCTGATCCTCAGGGGCGTGATCATTTGTCTGGTCACAGATGTGTAATAATTCATTATTAATACTATTATATACATTACCTGTCCCAAGTCTATGTGCCGGATCTTTTCTGAGCAGCTCAGTGATGATGTCCTGAGCATCAGGTGGAGGAGTGCGATTATCAAATGTCCAAGTTATCTCATCTGTTACATTAAAAGAAAATGTTACAGAAAATAAAACCTCTTCATTTACTTTATTAAAACAAAAATCTTTTGGATTAACACAACAAGTAACTAAACCACAGAACCAATCTAAGCAAATAACAATGACACCACTCCGCATTCAGATTATTTTACTTACCCCTTAATATACTGCAGTAAGTGTCATATTTGGAATCCCCATGAAATGGTACACGGAATAGAAGGAATTCGTGTAGGATGATCCCTACCGACCACCAGTCCACAGGCCGCCCATAGCCTTCCTGTAAGATGACTTCAGGGGCGATGTATTCAGGGGAGCCAGCAATCTGGAAAGCAACAGAAGAAGGAGATGAGGAGCTGAGAAAATAATTGTGACGAATAACATCAGAGGAAAACGTTTTCTAGATGAGAAGATATCAGAGAAGAAGAAATAGATGAGAAGAGTAAAGAACAAGATCCTGTAAGTAAAGCCGACCTCATCATCACGGAACTCTCTGGTGACGTCCTCGGTTGGAGCCTTGTAGGTTTCTGATGTTGGTCTCATGAGGCCGAGTTTGGAAAGTCCGAAGTCCGTGACTTTAATATGACCAGATGCCGATACCAGGAGGCTGTGAAAAAACAGACGGTGTCAGCCCCAAGTAATAACCCATAGACTTTATGATAATCTCTAACTTTCTTCCTCCTAGAGGGGGCACTTACTTCTCAGGCTTCAGGTCTCGGTGCACCACACCAAAGCTGTGCAGGTATTCCACAGCCAGGACTGTTTCTGCAATGTACTTTCGGGCCAAGGGGACAGGTAAAGGTCCATAGATGTTCATAAGACTGCCACAGTCTCCTCCTACAGGAGAAAGCAAATATGACAGGAGAGGGTTTGTTACAATGTAAATTACACATGATGCGTGTGAATGAGAAATAAGCGGAGACATTGGGGCAGGATGTCACACATAGAGATATACTGTGTAATAATGCAAAAGAAAAACAATGGAGCATACCCTAATAGTAACTAGGACTGCGCTGAATGTCTATGAAGCAAAACCACAAATGTGCAAAAGCTGCAGAAATAAGTGCAAGGAAACAACGTCCCATATAAAAATGTGAAGCTATACTATGTATATAGATGTGTATGTGCAGTGTGTGTGTATATAGCTAGGTATGTGCAGTATATGTGTATATAGCTGTGTATGTGCAGTATATGTGTATATAGCTGTGTATGTGCAGTGTGTGTGTATATAGCTGTGTATGTGCAGTGTGTGTGTATATAGCTGTGTATGTGCAGTATATGTGTATATAGCTGTGTATGTGCAGTGTGTGTGTATATAGCTGTGTATGTGCAGTATATGTGTATATAGCTGTGTATGTGCAGTATATGTGTATATAGCTGTGTATGTGCAGTATATGTGTATATAGATGTGTATGTGCAGTATATGTGTATATAGCTGTGTATGTGCAGTATATGTGTATATAGCTGTGTATGTGCAGTGTGTGTGTATATAGCTGTGTATGTGCAGTGTGTGTATATAGCTGTGTATGTGCAGTATATGTGTATATAGCTGTGTATGTGCAGTGTGTGTGTATATAGCTGTGTATGTGCAGTATATGTGTATATAGCTGTGTATGTGCAGTATATGTGTATATAGCTGTGTATGTGCAGTATATGTGTATATAGCTGTGTATGTGCAGTGTGTGTGTATATAGCTGTGTATGTGCAGTATATGTGTATATAGCTGTGTATGTGCAGTATATGTGTATATAGATGTGTATGTGCAGTATATGTGTATATAGCTGTGTATGTCCAGTATATGTGTATATAGCTGTGTATGTGCAGTGTGTGTGTATATAGCTGTGTATGTGCAGTATGTGTGTATATAGCTGTGTATGTGCAGTATATGTGTATATAGCTGTGTATGTGCAGTATATGTGTATATAGCTGTGTATGTGCAGTGTGTGTGTATATAGCTGTGTATGTGCAGTATATGTGTATATAGCTGTGTATGTGCAGTATATGTGTATATAGCTGTGTATGTGCAGTATATGTGTATATAGATGTGTATGTGCAGTATATGTGTATATAGCTGTGTATGTGCAGTATATGTGTATATAGCTGTGTATGTCCAGTATATGTGTATATAGCTGTGTATGTGCAGTGTGTGTGTATATAGCTGTGTATGTGCAGTATGTGTGTATATAGCTGTGTATGTGCAGTATATGTGTATATAGCTGTGTATGTGCAGTATATGTGTATATAGCTGTGTATGTGCAGTATATGTGTATATAGCTGTGTATGTGCAGTATATGTGTATATAGCTGTGTATGTGCAGTGTGTGTGTATATAGCTGTGTATGTGCAGTATATGTGTATATAGCTGTGTATGTGCAGTATATGTGTATATAGCTGTGTATGTGCAGTATATGTGTATATAGATGTGTATGTGCAGTGTGTGTGTATATAGCTGTGTATGTGCAGTGTGTGTGTATATAGCTGTGTATGTGCAGTATATGTGTATATAGCTGTGTATGTGCAGTGTGTGTGTATATAGCTGTGTATGTGCAGTATATGTGTATATAGCTGTGTATGTGCAGTATATGTGTATATAGCTGTGTATGTGCAGTATATGTGTATATAGTTGTGTATGTGCAGTGTGTGTGTATATAGCTGTGTATGTGCAGTATATGTGTATATAGCTGTGTATGTGCAGTGTGTGTGTATATAGCTGTGTATGTGCAGTGTGTGTGTATATAGCTGTGTATGTGCAGTGTGTGTGTATATAGCTGTGTATGTGCAGTATATGTGTATATAGCTGTGTATGTGCAGTGTGTGTGTATATAGCTGTGTATGTGCAGTATATGTGTATATAGCTGTGTATGTGCAGTGTGTGTGTATATAGCTGTGTATGTGCAGTATATGTGTATATAGCTGTGTATGTGCAGTGTGTGTGTATATAGCTGTGTATGTGCAGTATATGTGTATATAGCTGTGTATGTGCAGTGTGTGTGTATATAGCTATGTATGTGCAGTATATGTGTATATAGCTGTGTATGTGCAGTATATGTGTATATAGCTGTGTATGTGCAGTATATGTGTATATAGCTGTGTATGTGCAGTGTGTGTGTATATAGCTGTGTATGTGCAGTATATGTGTATATAGCTGTGTATGTGCAGTATATGTGTATATAGCTGTGTATGTGCAGTGTGTGTGTATATAGCTGTGTATGTGCAGTATATGTGTATATAGCTGTGTATGTGCAGTATATGTGTATATAGCTGTGTATGTGCAGTATATGTGTATATAGCTGTGTATGTGCAGTGTGTGTGTATATAGCTGTGTATGTGCAGTATATGTGTATATAGCTGTGTATGTGCAGTGTGTGTGTCATGACATGATTATATTTAAATATGTCCTTTTTTTTTTTTTAAATAAATGTGTATTGTTGTTTATGAGAAAACAATAAGGCATCCCCTAAAAATAAGCCCTAACCCATCTTTTGGAGCAAAAAATTGATATAAGACCCTGTGTTATTTTTTGGAAAAACCCTGTACAAACTGTAAAAATTCAGTCAAACCCTCCTTTATCTATAGTGAAAATTTCTGCCACATAATCATTTTTCTGGCATGTTGTTAACAGATAACTTATAGTAAAAGCAGTGTGGACATGTAACCATCTATGTGGTCACATTCTGCTTATGGAGAAGGTCCTAGAGATGAGCAGACCAGCGCTGGATATAGATACGATGGAGATGTCCTACCTGGTACATACTCCATGACCATGCACAGATGACGTGTAGTTGGAAAGGAGCACAACATGGAGGCCACGAAGGGACAATCTGCGAATGTTAGGATGTCCCTCTCTAGAAAGGCCCGTTCAAGTCTTACTGGATCTTTCAGCTTCTGCTTGTCCAGTTTCTTCATGGCGTATAACTGTTTGGAGTCTTTTTGGCGCACTAAGTGGACGGTTCTGTAGAGGAAGAAAATCGGTGGTTTATAATGTATTCTTACTAACAGTCTGTCTATAGACCTCATCACATCTCCTGTACTAATGGTGAATACTAGATGAGCTGCCGTCGCTACATAGATGATCTCCACTGGGAGGTCCTCATCCGTGTCACATCCTGACTCACTGGAAAAGAGACAATTAGATGTGCACAGAAGAGATGAGCGAATAAAATACAATGGATTAGAATTCTACTCAAATTTTACATATATCCGCATTGGCCAAAATGGCGAAATTTTTGTAATTCTCTTCCTCATGGATTCGGCAAAATGGTGAACATTGGCTACTATTTTCTAAACCTTAAAAGTCCGTCAAAATGTTAAAAAATAAACAAACTCTTACACTTACCTCTCTGGCTCCTCTATCTCAACCTTTTGGTCCTCACTGTACTTTCAAAGCTGCTGCCAGTGCTGAAGAACAAGAAAATGTCTAAGGCTGAGACAGGACTTCTGGCATTGATGACGTCTAGGAAGATTCTGCACAAACGCATAAAAGGTCATGGTGGCATGACATTGCAAATCTTCCTGCTCTTGCATAGAATCCTCCTGGACCTTCTCCAAGCTAGAAGTTCTGGCCCAGCGTGAGCGGCAGCAATCTGACGACGCGGTGAGGATCGGACAGATGAGGCTGAGAAGCGGAGGGGTCGGAGAGCTGAGCAGTGAGGTCAGTATGAGTATTTTTTCCATTTTGTACATCTTACATTTATTAAGATCTGGGGTCTGGAGAGAACCCAGAGCGTAATAAGAGATATTACATTTGCCGAGTGATAACTTCTACGTCAATCACATTTCCCAGGAAAGTCTGCACGAAAGGCGAATGTGAATTATGCCAGATCCGCTCTTCTCTAGAGAACAGGGATGTGGACTCCAATAATTCCTCTATGGTAACACTGTACGGGCACAGAGACAGAGGGATCATCATAAGGAGCCCTAGAAACCGAATATTATGCCGACATCAAGCTCACCCAAAAGCTCCACAGCTGAACTGTTTGATCTGTTCGTAGTCGCTCTTACAAGGATTTCTCCCTGGGTTCAATGATCCGATCAAGGCCTAGAAATAATAAGAAATGGCATTAAAGCATAAAATCTGCAGAAAGATAACATCTGTGGATGCCGGACCCCCACAGACAACATTATGTATATGGGATATCCCCCATACACAGACATCACTGTACTGCAGGGGAGGAGACAGGAGATCACACAGCGGGGGCAGGAATAATAATGCCGCCATCACACACAATAGATCTGATCTACAAGAAGAATAGGGATATCCCCTCGTCATATGGGGGATAATATTATATGTGTAATTCACCCCTGTTACCTGATCATACACAGACGTCTCCGCTGATACTTACACTGACAGATTCCTGGACCTCGGGGGTCTCACATATTCCACCGTCAGTAATTGCCGGCACAGATATTCCTATAATAATGAGGAAACGTTTTGTATTAGACGATATCAGTACATAATATATAACATCCATATTAAGAAGGAGATGAGACGGGCTCTGTACACGGTGTAATACTGGTATATGGGATTCTGCACACAACGTATATATTTATGGCTCCTCCATAGATGGATATTCTGGACCATAAATGGCCATTGTTCAGGATCTGATTCATCCTAGAACAATTACATGATCGGGGTCCTAGGAGCCTCCTTGTACATGATGGAGAAGAGCACAGAGGAGAGAAGCAGAATTACCTGCGCCCCCTCCATTATAGTCTATAAGGGGCTCCGGAGCCGTCACCGGCCTCATACAGAGGATGGAGAGTAAATCTACATGTTCTCTGCCGTTCTCTATAATATCTCGATATGTGAATGTAAGAATATTAGATGATTGCTCACCTTCCATCAGATCAGTGTTCAGCCCCTGCTGACTGGTATTAGGGTCCGGGATAGTCAGGTTTTCCCCCTCTTCAGAGTCACCTTCTGATGTTTCCTGTTCGTCACAATATGTACAATTAATGTAGCATTTCACAAATACTAAATCACCGTATACAGTCCGTCCTCGACTTAGAAACATCTGACTTACAAACGACTCCAAGATACAAAGGGTTGATGATGAAAAAAAAAGCTAATATTCACCACTCTCCTCTCCGGCCGCCCCGCTGCTCACCACCTATCGTCCAGTCCTCTTCTTTCCAATGTCATGTGCTACTTCTCCGGTCTCTTCACTATAGTGCAGGACTTCTGGCCACATTCAGGACCCAGATTTCACTGCTCATCATAAGGTCATAAGGACGAGACGGGAAGTCCTGCCCCATAGTGAAGAGGCTGGAAATGTGGCACACTATGATGGAATAAGAGGACCGGGTGGCGGACAGCGAGCAAAATATTATTGTTTTTTTTTACTCTTTCCATTTTACATTCAAATTTGGGTTACAAACAAAACTATAGGATATATCTAGTTCATAACCCAAGGACGGCCTGTACATAAGGCAGGAAGGACTAAACCTGGATCTATGGGATAATCTCATTACTGGACGGACTCTACATAAGGCACGAAGTACTAAACCTGGATCTATGGGACAATCTCAGTATTGGACGGACTATACATGGCCGCTCCCTCCAGAAAATCAACATGAATATATAAGGGACTTGTATCTACAACTGTTCTCTAATAACTTCTATTGTCAGAACTGCAGCATTTAGAAGAATGAAGATTGTGATGATGAAGTGAGACAGAGGTGGAAACACAACCTCTGCATCGCTGAGTACAGAATGTCACTACAGAGGGTTGAGCTGCAGAGACAGGCTGCCATAGAACATCCTGCGCCTCTGACATCATAAATCTGCCACTCTGCTATTTGACGGCTAATCTGGAGAAGATTAGACCAGGACGTGTGATATAGAAAGTGATGGATCCTTACCAGACGCTCCAGTGAGCCGGCCGGACGCTCCAGTACATACAGGACATTTTGTGCCAGTTGTATAATAAAGGCCAATTCTCCACTTGTGGATTTTTCTTCAGCCTATAAAGATGGAAATAAATAGAAAAGGAAAATCATGAGAGAACATGGAGGAGGCCGATTATGTCACCACTTTACTCCTGCGATCTGCTCTACAATTACTACATATCTAGTGACTTAGTGCCGGTTATATATTATATTATTATCGGCCTAAAGAACTATTTTATGTGAATAAACTTATATTCTGTTATTATAACTTTTCGATGTTTTATGCAGATTTCTACCACTTACCTGTTGCACCAATGTCCTGATGTTCTTCTGTAAATGCTCAAGATATGCTGAGCTTATACGACCTTGCTGATATTTGGTCAGGCAGTCTCTCAACAGCTCCATAACCAGCCGGTAAGTGAAGCTGAGGACGCCATCGGGTAGCGGCAGCACAATGTCAGGGGCATAGGTGGTAAGAATCCCCTGCAGCAGTGCCAACACCTGAAAATTGTCTGAAGGAATTTCAGACATTTCAAATAAATCCAAATAAATCCAAATCGCAGTCAGTAAATCACTAGCTATGTAGCTAATCACCAACAACAATGACACCGGAATGTCAAAGTGACACTGGAGCTGTAAACACTGGCACAAGTAATGGTGGTGCATTATGATGTCATAATATCATCACGGAATGTTGAGATGTTACCATATATGGAGCTTCTCTCCATAAAAGGAAGTTGCCTAGCAACACAAGCAGCAACTCTATAGGCTGTCGGCAGTGAGCATTGTCAGAGGTAAAAATAAAGCAAGTGTCAGAGGCAAGCATTAATAAGTTATTAAAAAAAGCCCTGCATCCACTCCTATGTCACTAGGTAAAAAAATAATGACTCTACTTCTTTGGTGAATTATAACCCCCAGAATGCCCTGGAAGCTTCAGAAATTCAAGAAATGCTGTGAGTTGTGGTTCTCTCCAAAGGCAAAAGGATTGTAGTCAACCACATGTGACATAAATGGCCCCTATGGGATCTTCAAGGGTTTGTTCAGCGCCGCTTACTTCCATACTGGGAGGTGACATCACGTCTACAGATACATGATGGGACGGTGTAAGTGTGGCCGCCATCATGCCTGTGACTTGGTAGGTTCCTCAGACGGCAGCTCACTCACCTCCCAATGTGGAAGGAAGCGGCCGGAGAACACTTTTAATCTATAAAAGAAATAAAGATTCCACCAAATCCGTGTAGAATATTTTTTGTTCTTTTCACTACACAAAAAAAAAATGATGAAAACATCTCATGTACCGCGCACTGTTACCCATAAATATTGTAGCTCGTTCCATTAAAAAAAGCTCTTGCCTAAATCTAAGCAGAAAAATGAAAGTTATGGGTCAATGATTAAAAAAGCTAAATAAACTGGATATCTGTGTAATTGTATCAACCTGCAGAATAAAGATAATTTGTCTACAGTGAGCGGCAAAAAAAAGGAAAATAAAAAAGTGATGGAAGATTTATTTATTTATTCATCGTCACTCATATCATACCATTAAAAAAGAAAGAAACTGTAGTGGTGGTGAATTCTGATGTCATAATAGGGGTGATGTCATCATGGAATCTTGTGAGGGAATCTTATATGGAGCTTCTCACCTTATAAGGAAGTTGCCTAGCAACAGTGAAGATGGTAAAACCATAGGGTGAGCATCAGTGCTTGTATGTAAGAGGGAGCTGTGGGCACCGGGCTCTTCTCATCAGTGAGGGGATTTATAAATATATTTATTAATATCTGTCTACACAATAAAAATCATAATTACGTATTTATAAGAAATCCGGATTCAGGATCTAAAAGAAGTATCTTTATCTGGGGGGTCCAGGGACTGAAAGTCAGAAGCCCACGCCTCACCACCCCCCAATCTCCCAAGATGGGGGTCTCTATTACGAATATGACCCTGCCTGCACTCCTTATTAAAGAAATAGAAGAACTGGGAGGACTATTGAGTTACACCTTAGATATAGACAAAACTGAGACCTTATTATTAAGAAGCCCTTCAAAGCCACTATGGACAAAGAGATTCCAGTTCTGCTGGATTGAAACAGCGCTGAAATATTTGGGGATATACAGTGACATGTTAAAGTTTGGGCCACCCCCGGTCAAAATTAATGTTATAGTGAACAGCTAAGCAAGTTGAAGATGAATTGATCTCTAAAAGGCCTAAAGTTAAAGATGACGCATTTCCTTTGTATTTTAGGCAATATATATATATATATATATATACAGTATATATATATATATATATATATATATATATATAGTCAGTTTTTACTTTTTAAAAATTACAAAAAGGAAAATGGGCCGATGCAAAACTTTGGGCACCCTTGGAGATTTGTGTGCTCAGATACCTTTGTTGACCAAGATTTCAGACCTTAATTAGCCTGTTAGGGTTATGGCTTGTTCATTATCATGGTTAGGAAAGTCCAGGTGATGCAAATTTCCCAGCTTTATAAAAACCCAACCTCCTCTAAGCTTGTGACAAAAACCAGCAGCCATGGGTTCTTCTAAGAAGCTGCCTAGCACTCTGAAAATGAAAATGGTGGAGGCCCACAAAGCAGGAGAAGGCTATAAGAAGATAGCAAAGCGTTTTCAAGTTGCCCTTTCCTCAGTTTGAATTGTAATTAAAAAATGGCAGCTACCAGGAACATTGGAGGTCAAGATAAAGTCTGGAAAACCAAACAAAATCTCAGTAAGAGCCACTCGTACGGTTGCTAGAGAGGCAAATCAGAACCCTGACTGACTGCAAAAAAACTTCAGAAAGATTTAGCAGACTTTGGAGTTGTGATACATTGTTCTACTGATTAGAGACACCTGCACAAATATGGCCTTCATGGAAGAGTCATCAGAAGAAAACCTCTCCTGCGTCCGACTTCTCACCATAAAATTCAGCATCAAAAGTATGCAAAAGAGCATCTAAACAAGCCTGATGCATTTTGGAAACAAGTCCTGTGGACCGATGAGGTTAAAATAGAACTCTTTGGCCACAATGATCAAAGGTCTGTGTGGAGAAAAAAGGGCACGGAATTTCAGGAAAAGAACATCTTGCCAACCCTTAAGCATGGGGGTGGATCAATCATGCTTTGGGGCTGTGTTACAGCCAATGGCACGGGGATCATTTCACGGGTAGAGGGAAGAATGAATTAAATGAAATTTCAACAAATTCTTGATGCCAACATAACATCATCTGTAAAAAAGCTGAAGTTGAAAAGAGGATGGCTTCTACAAATTGATAATGATCCTAAGCACATGTCACAATCCACAATAGACTTCAACAGGAGCAAGCTGAAGGTTTTACAATGGCCCTCACAGTTCCCTGATCTGAACATCATTGAAAATCTTTGGCTCGACCTCAAAATAGCAATGCATGCAAGACAACCCAGGAATCTCACAGAGCTGGAGTAAGGCTATTTGCCCACGATGCAGAAATGCTCCGGATTTTTTCCTGAGCATTTCTGCATCTCCCTGGCAGAAAAAACGCATGCGGATTGTACATGCGGATTGTACATGCGTTTTTTCTGCCAGGGACAAGCGTATGTCCCGCGTTTTTCACATGCGATTTGGCATGCGGGTTGTCAAGCGCTTTTCCAAGCAATTTTAGCATCACTTGGAAAAGTGCTTGACAACTTGTTCACACTTTATAAATCCATGTAACCGGCATGAATTTATATAGTGTGACCAAGATAATAGTTAAAAAGAATTTTAAGGAGACCGGGGGCCATCAGAAGGTGAGTATAAGGTTTATTTTTTATTTTAAATTCTTTTGCAGGTACCATGGTACCCGGGTCTGGATGAGAGTCTCCTCTTCTCCAGACCCGGGTACCATCCGCACATTGAGTCGCTTAATATCCGCATGTGCACATGTAGTCATGTGGATATTATGCGATTCAATGCAAGTCAATGGCGGTACGCAAAATTAATGGTAGTGCTGTGGATTTTTCCGCAATGATAATCCGCAGCGGTAATTTCCACAGCACGTGCACAGCACATGCGGATTATCATTGGGGAACATTGCAGACCTTCTACCAAGCGTTTGTTAAGCGTTTTGCGGTGGAATTGCTGCTGCGGAAACGCTTAAAAAACGCATCGTGGGCACACAGCCTTATAATCCAAGGAAGAATGGATGAAAATCCCTCAAACAAGAATTGAAAGACTTTTGTCTGGTTACAAAAATTTACGAAATTATGGCAAAATATCCAAATATAAGCCAGTTATATCACATCTGTCATCATCACTAATCTAACAAAACAAGACTGGGACCCCAAATCATTCAATGGCTTTCCAAAGTGAATATAATGAAAGGACAAGTATCCTTGAATGATACATTTCTCTATGCCCTTATAGACAATACTAAACACAAACTCCAATGACAAAATATGGAATATGGATGATCCAAATCTAACTCATTCAAACATATTGGATTCTTTAGTTCAAGCACAAAAATATCTTCAATCATCCAGGTATCTAGAAAAGAGGCTAAAAGTTTGTCCCAGGTCGTACCGGACCCCCTCAAGGGGATATAGAATGGGACTATACACAACAAATAACTCCAAAAGCAAATCTTTATCATTGCTTATGGGGATGTCCAAGTATCCAAACTTTCATTTGCAATGACACACTTCACTAATTTTGTACCACAAGGTCATCTATGGTTCTATCTTTTGTTACATGAACCCAGAAATGTATCAATATAAGAAAGGGGCGAATAAATTGTTACAGGAGTGAAATCTATTATTCACACCTAGGTCCAGAAACAACCACAGCCCTTCAAACTGTTTCTGTAAAAAATGTCATCATATCTATTCAAAACGGTCTGGGTAGAAGCTTCATTATCATTACATAAGGAAAATAAGCTTAAATATTAGAACAAATTCATAGACTGCACAAATGTTATTCAGTTTGTTTCTGTTGAAAACTGTTTTTGCTCCCACTTACTGCATAGTGCATTGCATGTTTACAATTTATTGACGTTTTTTTTATTTTAATGTTGTATTCCAATAAAAATATTTCAGGTTCTATAAAAAGAGCTTGATTATTGTATCATAATGATGATTAAAAGCCTGATGTTACCATTTTACTACAGTAAATTTATCACTTAAACATGAGCTATGTATGAGGGAGTTGGACTCTGGGAAATTGAGGAGTCGGACATTTCTCTTCTCGACTCCACAGCCCTGCTATAAACACTGGTATAAGTAATGATGGTAAATTCATGGAATCTTGTAGTAATGTCATCATGGAATCTTGAGATGTTACCTTATATAGAGCACCTCACCTTATAAAGAGGTTGCCTAGCAAGAAATAAGGCAGCAGTACTACAGGCTGAGCATCAGTACCAGATGCAGACATGGAGGAAAGAGCTGTGGGGGCTTTACTCCTCTGACCAGTGGGGGGATTTTTATGTTCTAAGATAAATCATTTATATCTGTTATACACAGTAAAATGTATATTATTACTAGTGATGATCAAGCACTAAAGTGCATGGGAGCTCGTTGCTCGAGTCAAGAAAATCATAATGCTTGGGTGCTCAACCCAAGTAGTGAGCTCAATGTGAGCCAATGGGAAACTTCAGCATTTTTTCGGCACCCCCCCCTCCCCGGGGTCTGGAGGGGGCCTATAAATTGGCCATGATATGGGAACAGCATGGGGAAGACCCCTGGAAGCATCTCTGTCTCCCAGGCCACTGCTGTGAACAATATTGTCAGAGTATTATGCCACTTTTTTACGGACTCACAATAAATCATACAATTACGAAACCAAAATGGATTTTCCTGCAAAACATGTTAAGGAACATCCTTTCCAGGGTAATGACTTATATATAAGGCAAAATAAATAACCAAAAACAAAAATGGCTCCTCCACACCTTGGGCTATGTTCACAAGTAGCGTTTTTGATGCATTTTTGCACTTTTGCATTGCTTTCAATGGTGGAAAATACATTTACTAGTAAAAGAAATTTTAACATTTTACTACCTTATCTTGTCATGTGGTGTGTGAGACATGATCGGACAAATCCTGTTATATTTATGAAGGAGGGACTGTCAAAAGTCACAAAGCCTATATTTACAAGGCCATTAGGCGGCTCTTACTATTGTTAGAGGGCCAGCAGTCGATCCTCACTATTGTTAGACAGCCATCAGCCGGCTATGCTTTGTTGTTCCCATTATAAAGGAGTGGGTCTCCTATACTGTTATTGCATATGCAGTGACTGCAATGGCTGCCAAAAATTAGGACACACTTCAATACCCCTTTGAAGAGACGTAGAGGAGGGCCTCATTAAAAAAATGTTCCCATTATAAAGTAGTGGGTCTCCTATACTGTTATTGCATGAGCAGTGACTGCAAGGGCTTACAAAAATTTGGACGCACTCCAATACCCCCTTTGAACAGACGTAGAAGAGGGCCACATTAAAAAAAATTTCCCATTATTAAGGAGCGGGTCTCCAATACTGGTAATGCCTATGCACTAAGTGCAAAGGCTGTCAAAATTTAGGACGCAACCAAATACCCCTTTGAAGAGACGTAGAGGAAGTCCTCATTAAAAAAATTGTTCCCATTATTAAGGAGTGGGTCTCCTACAGTGGTAATGCCCATGCACTAAGCGCATGGGCTGAAAAACATTTACCCATGGGGGGTATACATGACAATACTGTATAACATACAGAATGTTAGAGGTAGGCCTAAAAATATTTCCTACGGGCAACTTAAACACCTTTTAAAAAAATTATGTGGGTGTTGCATGATGGTCACCCTGTTGATATGGTGATGGATGATGAGGAGAAGGAGAAGGAGGAGGGTGACATAAAACAGACAAAATCAGGAAGCGTATACCCATGTCTGGGTGTGAAGAGGCGCATGGGAATAGACCCCCCCAACAAAAAACACTGAATTTGACTTTATGTTCTGCTGCTATCATCCAGTGGTGTTGAGAAGTCTGGCCTAATCCAGCCCTTGTTCATTTTGATAAGAGTCAACCCGCTCTGATAAAATGCTGGCGGCAGGGTAGGCCAGGACCTCCAAGGCGTAGAGAGACAGTTCATGCCTCATGTCCAGCTTGGATACCCAATAGTTATAAGGCACAGAGGAATCACAGAAGACGTTGGTACAGTTGGCAAGGTACTCCTTCAGCATCTTTCAAAACTTTCTCCTCCTTGTCAGAGTACCCCACGCATCAGGGCAGGGGCACTGGGAGTGTCTGAGAAAACTGTCCCAGACCTTTGACAGTGTTCCCCTACCTCTGCTACATCGTATTTGTGTCTCCCTCACCTGTACTCTTTGGTTGTCCAACAAACTGTGACCTTTGCTGCCAGCATTTTCAGATGGGAATTTTTTTAATAATTCTACAAGGGCCTTCTGGTACTGCAACATTTTATTAGACCGCTCTGCCCCGAGAAGGAGAGATAGAAAGATGTCCTTGTAGCGTGGATCCAGAAATGTGACAAACCAGTAATTATTGGTGGCCAAAATGCGTGGGTCACGGGAAAGGCAGTGGAACATAAAGTCAGCTATGTGTGCCAGACTGCCAACAGCCAAGACTTCCCTGTCCTGACCCAGAGGACCACTGTCCATGCTCTCCTCGTCCTCCTCCTTGTTCTCCCTCTCCTCAGGCCATCCACATTGAACAAACGGTATGACTGTTGTGTGCGTAGTACCGTCTGTAGTGCAGGAAAACAGCTCCTGTTCCTCCTCCTCTTCCTCATTATCACCCAATCCATGTTGAGATGAGATGAGGCTGGGCTTTGTGACATCACCTTGTATAGTTCCTTGCTCCATCTCATCGTGCTCCGCCTACAATGCCTCCTCTTTAATTGTGAGCACAGAGCATTTCAGTAGACAGAGAGGCAGGATGGTGATACTAATTATGGCGTCATCGCCGCTCATCATCTTGGTGGAGTCCTCAAAGTTTTAGAGTACGGCACAGATGTCAGACATCCAGGCCCACTCATCAGCTCTAATTTGCGGAGGCTGACCTGAATACCGATGGGGATGTTGAAGCTAGAACTCAACAACTGCCATCTGCTGCTCACAAATCCTTCCCAACATATGAAACATTGAGTTCCATCGTGTGGTGACATCGCACACGAGTCAGTGAGTTGGTATGGCTAGGGTGGGGGAAGCTGTAAGTGACTTCCTGAAATGGGCACACACGTGGCGTTCTTTCACAAGCAGGTCATGCAGATCCGTGTAGGTTTTGAGAAACCGCTGAACCATTAGATTGATCACATGGGCCAGGCACGGCATGTGTGCGAGTTTGCCAAGCCTCAGAGTCACAACCATGTTCCGGTCATTGTCAAACATGATCTTGCCTGGCTGTAAGTTTAACAGTGACAGCCACAGATCTGCCTGCTCTATTACAGATGTCAACAACTTTGCAGCGGTGTGCAGTTTGTCACCTAAGCATATCAGCTTCAGCAGTGCCTGTTGACACTTGGCCGAAGCAGTGCTATAGTGCTTCCAGTCTCCGACTGAAGTGGTCATTTCGGAGATGGAGGCTGATGAGGAGGAGTTTCAGAAGCTGTAGAATCTGAGGGCAACCCTGGTTGACCCTGGGCCCGCAATCCGTTCTGGCCACAAGCACTTGTCCACGTGCCCGTGGTTAGGTGGACCTTCCCAGTGACTGTGTTGGTAAGGGCAGGTGAAATGTTCTGGGACACGTGCTTGTGTAAGGCGGGGACGGCACACCGGGAGAAATAGTGGTGGCTGGGGACCGAGTACCGAGGGGCACCCGCCGCCATGAATTTGCCGAAAGATTCTGTCTCCACGAGCCTAAAAGGCAACATTTCAAGTGCAAGCATTTGAAAAATGTGGCAGTTTAGTATTGTGGCCTGTGGGGCGTTAGCTGCATATTTGCCCTTGCATTCAAAGGACTGGGGTAGGGACAACTGAACACTGCGTTGTGACAAGGACGTGGACGTGGTTACTGATGGTGGTTGTTGCAAGTGTGCAAAAGAGGCATCTTTGCCTGCGCCATGGACAGGGGATTGGTGTGCACGCACAACAGCAGAACAGGCAGTGGTGTCCCCCGCAGAAACTGTTTCTGGACCCTAGCGTTTGGTCCAATTAGTCAGGTGCTTTGCTGTCATGTGCCTGATCATGCTGGTGGTCGTCAGGCTGGTAGTTTTGCAGCCCCTGCTGATGCTGGCATGGCAGATGTTGCAAATGGCCTGTTTGGAATTAACTTGACAGTCTTTAAAAAAGTGCCAGACTATGGAAGACCTAACAGTTGGCCTGGCAACTTCCCTCGTGTTGGTGTTCCGGAGAACTGTTGCCCGCCTTGTGTCTGTGGCCACCCCACTGCTTGTTCCTGCCTGTTGTGGTGCTACACCTCCCTCCCCCTGTGTGCTGCTGTCCTCGCTATGCATGTCACCTTGCCAGGTTGGTCAGTGACTTCATTGTCCACCACCTTGTCTTCCAAGTACGCACCCTGGGCCTCCTGATGACTTGCTGGCAATTGTGTCTCATCATCATCCACCTCTTGTGACAGTAATTGCATTTTCCCACCATCGCCTTCATGTGACTGTAGCTGCTCAAATACATGGGCATCGCTACATGTGATCTCCTCTTGCCCCGCTTGAAGCGCGCCGGGCGAGAGTCCTGAATTCCTAAATGGAAATGTGAACAGCTCTTCAGAGTGTCCAAGTGTGGGATCAGTTGTCTCCAGGCACTCAGCATGGGGGGAGAAAGGAGGATCAGAGTGAGGAATATGCGGTCCAGGCTCACAGCTACTGAAACTGGACCATATGGAAGACAGGGTGGTGGTGGTGGCAAACTGACTGGAAACATTATCTGCTATCCAACCAACAACCTTTTCACACTGCTTTGGCTTCAATAGTGGTGTTTCGCGGCCCCCTTCAAAGTAGGGCAGGAAGGTAGGTCGACATGATATGGGTGCTTTAGTGCTCCCTCAGCAGGCATAATTTCAGCTTGCCCACGACCTCGGCCTCTGCGTGCACCATCAGCATCATGTCCTCTTTCCAGTCCCTTGCCACGTGCGCCCATTTTAAATGGAGTATAATATTTGTCACGTTCCCAAAAATGTCAGGATTATTACAGCAGTAATATCGGATCAAGTCTGATGACCACGGTTTTAAGCAGTGGCCTTATAGTATGGTATTGGTTAGCGTCCAAGTGTGAATAGGTTTGAACAGCACACAACTGACAGACTTTAAATGGAGTATAATATTTGTCACATTTCCAAAAATGTCAGGATTATTACCGCAGTAACATCGTATCACCTGAGATGGACAAGTTTCTCTGCTTCCACAATACAGCAATGCTATTAAAATCAAACAAATCTGGCTGTATGCTGCTAACAAGCAAATGGAGCAGTAAAAGTGGTGTATTATATCGCTTTTCAACCAAATAATTAGGATTAAGCGCAAAAAGAATATTAAACCTGTTATCTAAGGCTGTGGATATGAGTAACAGCAGCAGACAGAACGTTCAATGGATTTATTGTGCTGTATACACTCTCCACAAACTCTGCCTAACTCCTGCTATCACCAGTAATATATGCATCTGGATTAGTCCTTAGCAGGACTGTTAGTATAGATGAATATTGCTGTGGAATACCTGACTAAATCAACCGCCAATTCTCTCCGTCGCTCAGCAGCAGCTCTCCCTACTCTGTCTGTCTGAAGGGTAGACTGTGACGGGCATAGGGTCCCGGGTCTGATATAGACCTGATGATGCTGTGTGGCCAGCCAATCACTGTAATGCCACAACCAACATGGCTGCAGCATTACAGTGACGAGTGGCGAGTACAGAGCAGTTGCGAGCACGCTCGCTCATCGCTAATTATTACTCACCACCACACCCAGGTCTCTATTATAAATAACCCTGCCTGACAGAGAAATTCTACATTTTAAGTTAATTCTTTTTAATTCTTTCTACAAAACAGAAAAAAGAGTCGAAATCAGTGGAGCTCAGGGATGTTTAGATATTTAGCTAATTTTTTTTGAGCAGGTGACAGATCCTCTATAATCTTGGGGAATGAAACACTAGTCCTAATAAATCTCCTCCTACGTTCTCCGATCACCACCATATTTGTATTCCAAGAGCCTCAAAGCACCGGAAAGAGAAAATAACTGAAGAATCAGGCGCATTCTAATCTGTAACCATGGAGACACATAGGCTGCATAAGAGCTGTATACACTATACAAGATTTACAAATTTGTTTCATTTTTTATTTTAAGGAACCAAATAAAAAAAAATACTGTAAAAGATCTTCTAACAGCTAGAAATGATTCCAGGATTGTCTTTCCACTATATATACTGTATATACTCACAACACAAAGGTTAACTAATAGTTTTAATGATTTTCTGTAATAAATATTTGTATAAATATGAGAAACATTTATATAAAAATACAACAAATGATAATAAATATTTCAATTATAAAACAAGAAATACGTCTTATAATAATATTACTCAGCGATTTTTAAAAGTAACAAAGTTCTTGTCGCTGCTGCTCCTGACGACCAATCAGATTTCTGCCGTTTTGCCTCTTGCAGTGCGGAATCGATGGCTGGAATCTGACTGGTTGCTACGGGCAACACTTTCATTATTCTCTACACTGTTTGTATAAATAATCCTTGAACTCTCGTTGCCGATAGCAACCGATTAGAATTCAGCTTTTACATTTGTAATTTACACGAGATAAATAAACGTGATTTCTGATTGGTCGCTAGGGGTAACAAAGACGCTACATGACAGCTGAGGCTCCGTGACAATGGCGTCTGTTACTCCAGGTACTGGATGATGGGCCGGACACAGGTGCAGCCCACCGTCACCAGCTGCTTCTCCAGCCTATAGGTGGGACACATCCTCTCATCTCACCACGCAGGACCAGGATCTCCTGTCTGATGGGGACTGAGTTCATGCTGAGGTCCACATGACCCTCCGGGTCCAAACATCCGCGGTGGAGACATCGGGCCTCGCTGATGACCGCAGGGAATCTGTTATTGTCCACATTAGAGCTGGAGGAAGGAGATGAGAGAAATCAGGACACAGCAGTAACCATGTTTAGTCCCCCATACTCCGGCCTGCTGACCCCTATATATCATTATTATTATTTCTGCCATTACTCCATGTACATTTACCTGTATTCCCATGGAGAGATGGAGCGGCTCCTCACACTGTCCGCCATTACTTGTGCAGAACTCCGACTGCCGACCTTCATATCCACCTTCACACGTGGAGGAAATGTGGTGTCCGGTGTGAAGAGACATCCCCCGCCGGACACTAGAGGGGCCTCCCAGCCATCAGCGCCAGGGACCTGCTCTTCTCTTCCATGGACACAAGAGATGAAGATCAGAAGAAGCAAAGTGGAGAAAACCTGAGGACAGAAGATGTCACACATGTGATAGGGGACATTGTGGAAGTGTCAACATTATGTAGTGATATAAGTAAGGGTTAAATAATGGATCAATAATATACACTAATAATATTCATACTCGTATGGACCTATCCCAAAGATATGCAACAGCGCTCAAGCCAAGAGCAACCAGATATGACTATATAACACATATAAGAAAGTCCAACATTCTAAGTGGAATTCATTCAACAATATATTATATTGTCATTGTATCATAACAGAGGATAACAAATAAAATGGTGGTGGCCCCAAGCAAGTGCTGCACTCACTATTATGCTGGTGCAGTCACTGTGTACATACATTACATTACTGATCCTGAGTTACATCCTGTATTATACTCCAGAGCTGAACTCACTATTCTGCTGGTGCAGTCACTATGTACATACATTACATTACTGATCCTGTACTGATCCTGAGTTATATCCTGAATTATACTCCAGAGCTGCACTCACTATTCTGCTGGTGCAGTCACTATGTACATACATTACATTACTGATCCTGTACTGATCCTGAGTTACATCCTGTATTATACTCCAGAGCTGCACTCACTTTTCTGCAGGTGTAGACACTGTGTACATACATTACATTACTGATCCTGAGTTCCATCCTGTATTATACTCCAGAGCTGCACTCACTATTCTGCTGGTGCAGTCACTGTGTACATACATTACATTACTGATCTTGAGTTACATCCTGTATTATACTCCAGAGCTGCACTCACTATTCTGCTGGCGCAGTCACTGTGTACATACATTACATTACTGATCTTGAGTTACATCCTGTATTATACTCCAGAGCTGCACTCACTATTCTGCTGGTGCAGTTACTGTGTACATACATTACATTACTGATCCTGTGTTACATCCTGTATTATACAGTCAGTCACTGTGTACATATATTACATTATTGATCCTGCACTGATCCTGAGTTACATCCTGTATTATACTCCAGAGCTGCACTCACTATTCTGCTGGTGCAGTCACTGTGTACATACATTACATTACTGATCTTGAGTTACATCCTGTATTATACTCCAGAGCTGCACTCACTATTCTGCTGGCGCAGTCACTGTGTACATGCATTACATTACTGATCCTGTGTTACATCCTGTATTATACTCCAGAGCTGCACTCACTATTCTGCTGGTGCAGTCACTGTGTACATACATTACATTGCTGATCCTGAGTTCCATCCTGTATTATACTCCAGAGATGCACTCACTTTTCTGCAGGTGCAGTCACTGTGTACATATATTACATTATTGATCCTGCACTGATCCTGAGTTACATCCTGTATTATACTCCAGAGCTGCACTCACTTTTCTGCTGGAGCAGTCACTGTGTACATACATTACATTACTGATCCTTTACTGATCCTGAGTTACATCCTGTATTATACTGCAGTGCTGCACTCACTATTCTGCTGGTGCAGTCACTGTGTACATACATTACATTACTGATCCTTTACTGATCCTGAGTTACATCCTGTATTACACTGCAGAGCTGCACTCACTATTCTGCTGGTGCAGTCACTGTGTACATACATTACATTACTGATCCTAAGTTACATCCTGTATTTTACCCCAGAGCTGCACTCACTATTCTGCTGGTGCAGTCACTGTGTACATACATTACATTACTGATCCTGTACTGATCCTGAGTTACATCCTGTATTATACTCCAGAGCTGCACTCACTATTCTGCTGGAGCAGTCACTGTGTACATACATTACATTACTGATCCTGAGTTCCATCCTGTATTATACTCCAGAGCTGCACTCACTTTTCTGCAGATGCAGTCACTGTGTACATACATTACATTACTGATTCTGAGTTCCATCCTGTATTATACTCCAGAGCTGCACTCACTTTTCTGCAGGTGCAGTCACTGTGTACATATATTACATTACTGATCCTGCACTGATCCTGAGTTACATCCTGTATTATACTGCAGAGCTGCACTCACTATTCTGCTCGTGCAGTCACTGTGTACATACATTACATTACTGATCCTGTACTGATCCTGAGTTACATCCTGTATTATACTCCAGAGCTGCGCTCACTATTCTGCTGGTGAAGTCACTGTGTACATACATTACATTACTGATCCTGAGCTACATCATGTATTATACCCCAGAGCTGCGCTCACTATTCTGCTGGTGCAGTCACTGTGTACATACATTACATTACTGATCCTGTACTGATCCTGAGTTACATCCTGTATTATACTCCAGAGCTGCACTCACTTTTCTGCAGGTGTAGACACTGTGTACATACATTACATTACTGATCCTGAGTTCCATCCTGTATTATACTCCAGAGCTGCACTCACTATTCTGCTGGTGCAGTCACTGTGTACATATATTCCATTACTGATCCTGCACTGATCCTGAGTTACATCCTGTATTATACTCCAGAGCTGCACTCACTATTCTGCTGGTGCAGTCACTGTGTACTTACATTACATTACTGATCCTGTACTGATCCTGAGTTACATCCTGTATTATACTCCAGAGCTGCATTCACTATTCTGCTGGTGCAGTCACTGTGTACATACATTATATTTCTGATCCTGTACTGATCCTGAGTTACATCCTGTATTATACTCCAGAGCTGCGCTCACTATTCTGCTGGTGCAGTCACTGTGTACAGACATTACATTGCTGATCCTGTACTGATCCGGAGTTACATCCTGTATTATACTCCAGAGCTGCACTCACTATTCTGCTGGTGCAGTCACTGTGTACATACATTACATTACTGATCCTGAGTTACATCCTGTAGTATACCCCAGAGCTGCACTCACTATTCTGCTGGTGCAGCCACTGTGTACATATTTTACATTACTGATCCTGTACTCATCCTGAGTTATATCCTGTATTATACTCCAGAGCTGCATTCACTATTCTGCAGGTGTAGACACTGTGTACATCCATTACATTACTGATCCTGAGTTCCATCCTGTATTATACTCCAGAGCTGCACTCACTATTCTGCTGGTGCAGTCACTGTGTACATACATTACATTACTGATCCTGAGTTACATCCTGTATTTTACCCCAGAGCTGCACTCACTATTCTGCTGGTGCAGTCACTGTGTACATACATTACATTACTGATCCTGTACTGATCCTGAGTTACATCCTGTATTATACTCCAGAGCTGCGCTCACTATTCTGCTGGAGCAGTCACTGTGTACATACATTACATTACTGATCCTGAGTTCCATCCTGTATTATACTCCAGAGCTGCACTCACTTTTCTGCAGATGCAGTCACTGTGTACATACATTACATTACTGATTCTGAGTTCCATCCTGTATTATACTCCAGAGCTGCACTCACTTTTCTGCAGGTGCAGTCACTGTGTACATATATTACATTACTGATCCTGCACTGATCCTGAGTTACATCCTGTATTATACTGCAGAGCTGCACTCACTATTCTGCTCGTGCAGTCACTGTGTACATACATTACATTACTGATCCTGTACTGATCCTGAGTTACATCCTGTATTATACTCCAGAGCTGCGCTCACTATTCTGCTGGTGAAGTCACTGTGTACATACATTACATTACTGATCCTGAGCTACATCATGTATTATACCCCAGAGCTGCGCTCACTATTCTGCTGGTGCAGTCACTGTGTACATACATTACATTACTGATCCTGTACTGATCCTGAGTTACATCCTGTATTATACTCCAGAGCTGCACTCACTTTTCTGCAGGTGTAGACACTGTGTACATACATTACATTACTGATCCTGAGTTCCATCCTGTATTATACTCCAGAGCTGCACTCACTATTCTGCTGGTGCAGTCACTGTGTACATATATTCCATTACTGATCCTGCACTGATCCTGAGTTACATCCTGTATTATACTCCAGAGCTGCACTCACTATTCTGCTGGTGCAGTCACTGTGTACTTACATTACATTACTGATCCTGTACTGATCCTGAGTTACATCCTGTATTATACTCCAGAGCTGCATTCACTATTCTGCTGGTGCAGTCACTGTGTACATACATTATATTTCTGATCCTGTACTGATCCTGAGTTACATCCTGTATTATACTCCAGAGCTGCGCTCACTATTCTGCTGGTGCAGTCACTGTGTACAGACATTACATTGCTGATCCTGTACTGATCCGGAGTTACATCCTGTATTATACTCCAGAGCTGCACTCACTATTCTGCTGGTGCAGTCACTGTGTACATACATTACTGATCCTGAGTTACATCCTGTAGTATACCCCAGAGCTGCACTCACTATTCTGCTGGTGCAGCCACTGTGTACATATTTTACATTACTGATCCTGTACTCATCCTGAGTTATATCCTGTATTATACTCCAGAGCTGCATTCACTATTCTGCAGGTGTAGACACTGTGTACATCCATTACATTACTGATCCTGAGTTCCATCCTGTATTATACTCCAGAGCTGCACTCACTATTCTGCTGGTCCAGTCACTGTGTACATACATTACATTACTGATCCTGTGTTACATCCTGTATTATACTCCAGAGCTGCACTCACTATTCTGCTAGTGCAGTCACTGTGTACATACATTACATTACTGATCCTGTGTTACATCCTGTATTATACTCCAGAGCTGCACTCGCTATTCTGCTGGTGCAGTCACTGTGTACATACATTACATTGCTGATCCTGAGTTCCATCCTATATTATACTCCAGAGCTGCACTCACTTTTCTGCAGGTGCAGTCACTGTGTACATATATTACATTATTGATCCTGTACTGATCCTGAGTTACATCTTGTATTATACTGCAGAGCTGCACTCACTATTCTGCTGGTACAGTCACTGTGTACATACATTACATTACTGATCCTGAGTTACATCCTGTATTACACTGCAGAGCTGCAGTCACTATTCTGCTGCTGCAGTCACTGTGTTCATACATTACATTGCTGATCCTGAGTTCCATCCTGTATTATACTCCAGAGCTGCACTCACTTTTCTGCAGGTGCAGTCACTGTGTACATATATTACATTATTGATCCTGAGTTCCATCCTGTATTATACTCCAGAGCTGCACTCACTATTCTGCTGGTCCAGTCACTGTGTACATACATTACATTACTGATCCTGAGTTCCATCCTGTATTATACTCCAGAGCTGCACTCACTATTCTGCTGGTGCAGTCACTGTGTACATACATTACATTACTGATCTTGAGTTACATCCTGTATTATACTCCAGAGCTGCACTCACTATTCTGCTGGTGCAGTCACTGTGTACATACATTACATTACTGATCCTGTGTTACATCCTGTATTATACTCCAGAGCTGCACTCACTATTCTGCTGGTGCAGTCACTGTGTACATACATTACATTACTGATCCTGAGTTCCATCCTGTATTATACTCCAGAGCTGCACTCACTTTTCTGCAGGTGCAGTCACTGTGTACATATATTACATTATTGATCCTGTACTGATCCTGATTTACATCTTGTATTATACTGCAGAGCTGCACTCACTATTCTGCTGGTGCAGTCACTGTGTACATACATTACATTACTGATCCTTTACTGATCCTGAGTTACATCCTGTATTACACTGCAGAGCTGCACTCACTATTCTGCTGCTGCAGTCACTGTGTTCATACATTACATTGCTGATCCTGAGTTCCATCCTGTATTATACTCCAGAGCTGCACTCACTTTTCTGCAGGTGCAGTCACTGTGTACATATATTACATTATTGATCCTGCACTGATCCTGAGTTACATCCTGTATTATACTCCAGAGCTGCACTCACTTTTCTGCTGGAGCAGTCACTGTGTACATACATTACATTACTAATCCTGCACTGATCCTGAGTTCCATCCTGTATTATACTCCAGAGCTGCACTCACTATTCTGCTGGTGCAGTCACTGTGTACATATATTCCATTACTGATCCTGCACTGATCCTGAGTTACATCCTGTATTATACTCCAGAGCTGCACTCACTATTCTGCTGGTGCAGTCACTGTGTACTTACATTACATTACTGATCCTGTACTGATCCTGAGTTACATCCTGTATTATACTCCAGAGCTGCATTCACTATTCTGCTGGTGCAGTCACTGTGTACATACATTATATTTCTGATCCTGTACTGATCCTGAGTTACATCCTGTATTATACTCCAGAGCTGCGCTCACTATTCTGCTGGTGCAGTCACTGTGTACATACATTACATTACTGATCCTGAGTTACATCCTGTATTATACTCCAGAGCTGCACTCACTATTCTGCTGGTGCAGTCACTGTGTACATACATTACATTACTGATCCTGTACTGATCCTGAGTTACATCCTGTATTATACTCCAGAGCTGCACTAACTATTCTGCCAGTGCAGTCACTATGTACATACATTACATTACTGATCCTGAGTTACATCCTGTATTATACTCCAGAGCTGCACTCACTTTTCTGCAGGTGCAGTCACTGTGTACATATATTACATTACTGATCCTGCACTGATCCTGAGTTACATCCTGTATTATACTCCAGAGCTGCACTCACTATTCTGCTGGTGCATTCACTGTGTACATACATTACATTACTGATCCTGAGTTCCATCCTGTATTATACTCCAGAGCAGCACTCACTTTTCTGCAGGTGCAGTCACTGTGTACTTACATTACATTACTGATCCTGTACTGATCCTGAGTTACATCCTGTATTATACTCCAGAGCTGCGCTCACTATTCTGCTGGTGCATTCACTGTGTACATACATTACATTACTGATCCTGAGCTACATCATGTATTATACCCCAGAGCTGCGCTCCCTATTCTGCTGGTGCAGTCACTGTGTACATACATTACATTACTGATCCTGTACTGATCCTGAGTTACATCCTGTATTATACTCCAGAGCTGCACTCACTATTCTGCTGGTGTAGTCACTGTGTACATACATTATATTACTGATCCTGAGCTACATCATGTATTATACCCCAGAGCTGCACTCACTATTCTGCTGGTGCAGTCATTGTGTACATATATTGCATTACTGATCCTGTACTGATCCTGAGTTACATCCTGTATTATACCCCAGAGCTGCGCTCACTATTCTGCTGGTGCAGTCACTGTGTACAGACATTACATTGCTGATCCTGTACTGATCCTGAGTTACAGCCTTTATTATGCTGCAGAGCTGCACTCACTTTTCTGCAGGTGCAGTCACTGTGTACATACACTACATTACAGATCCTGTACTTATCCTGAGTTACCTCCTGTATTATACTCCTGAGCTGCACTCACTATTCTGCTGGTGGAGTCACTGTGTTCATACATTACATTACTGATCCTGTACTGATCCTGAGTTACATCCTGTATTATACTCCAGAGCTGCACTCACTATTCTGCTGGTGCAGTCACTGTGTACATACATTACTTTATTGATCCTGTACTGATCCTGAGTTACATCCTGTATTATACTCCAGAGCTGCACTCACTATTCTGCTGGTGCAGTCACTGTGTACATACATTACATTACTGATCCTGAGTTACATTCTATATTATACTCCAGAGCTGCATTCACTATTCTGCTTGTGCAGTCACTGTGTACATACATTATATTTCTGATCCTGTACTGATCCTGAGTTACATCCTGTATTATACTCCAGTGCTGCGCTCACTATTCTGCTGGTGCAGTCACTGTGTACAGACATTACATTGCTGATCCTGTACTGATCCTGAGTTACATCCTGTATTATACTCCAGAGCTGCACTCACTATTCTGCTGGTGCAGTCACTGTGTACATACATTACATTACTGATCCTGTACTGATCCTGAGTTACATCCTGTATTATACTCCAGAGCTGCGCTCACTATTCTGCTGGTGCATTCACTGTGTACATACATTACATTACTGATCCTGAGCTACATCATGTATTATACCCCAGAGCTGCGCTCACTATTCTGCTGGTGCAGTCATTGTGTACATATATTACATTACTGATCCGGTACTGATCCTGAGTTACATCCTGTATTTTACTCCAGAGCTGCACTCACTATTCTGCTGGTGTAGTCACTGTGTACATACATTACATTACTGATCCTGAGCTACATCATGTATTATACCCCAGAGCTGCACTCACTATTCTGCTGGTGCAGTCATTGTGTACATATATTACATTACTGATCCTGTACTGATCCTGAGTTACATCCTGTATTATACCCCAGAGCTGCGCTCACTATTCTGCTGGTGCAGTCACTGTGTACAGACATTACATTGCTGATCCTGTACTGATCCTGAGTTACCTCCTGTATTATACTCCTGAGCTGCACTCACTATTCTGCTGGTGGAGTCACTGTGTACATACATTACATTACTGATCCTGTACTGATCCTGAGTTACATCCTGTATTATACTCCAGAGCTGCACTCACTATTCTGCTTGTGCAGTCACTGTGTACATACATTATATTTCTGATCCTGTACTGATCCTGAGTTACATTCTGTATTATACTCCAGAGCTGCATTCACTATTCTGCTTGTGCAGTCACTGTGTACATACATTATATTTCTGATCCTGTACTGATCCTGAGTTACATTCTGTATTATACTCCAGAGCTGCACTCACTATTCTGCTGGTGCAGTCACTGTGTACAGACATTACATTGCTGATCCTGTACTGATCCTGAGTTACATCCAGTATTATACTCCAGAGCTGCACTCACTATTCTGCTGGTGCAGTCACTGTGTACATACATTACATTACTGATCCTGTACTGATCCTGAGTTACATCCTGTATTATACTCCAGAGCTGCGCTCACTATTCTGCTGGTGCATTCACTGTGTACATACATTACATTACTGATCCTGCGCTACATCATGTATTATACCCCAGAGCTGCGCTCACTATTCTGCTGGTGCAGTCACTGTGTACATACATTACATTACTGATCCTGTACTGATCCTGAGTTACATCCAGTATTATACTCCAGAGCTGCACTCACTATTCTGCTGGTGTAGTCAATGTGTACATACATTATATTACTGATCCTGAGCTACATCCTGTATTATACCCCAGAGCTGCGCTCACTATTCTGCTGGTGCAGTCACTGTGTACAGACATTACATTGCTGATCCTGTACTGATCCTGAGTTACAGCCTGTATTATGCTGCAGAGCTGCACTCACTTTTCTGCAGGTGCAGTCACTGTGTACATACATTACATTACAGATCCTGTACTTATCCTGAGTTACCTCCTGTATTATACTCCTGAGCTGCACTCACTATTCTGCTGGTGGAGTCACTGTGTACATACATTACATTACTGATCCTGTACTGATCCTGAGTTACATCCTGTATTATACTCCAGAGCTGCACTCACTATTCTGCTGGTGCAGTCACTGTGTACATACATTACTTTATTGATCCTGTACTGATCCTGAGTTACATCCTGTATTATACTCCAGAGCTGCACTCACTTTTCTGCTGGTGCAGTCACTGTGTACATACATTACATTACTGATCCTGAGTTACATTCTGTATTATACTCCAGAGCTGCATTCACTATTCTGCTTGTGCAGTCACTGTGTACATACATTATATTTCTGATCCTGTACTGATCCTGAGTTACATCCTGTATTATACTCCAGAGCTGCGCTCACTATTCTGCTGGTGCAGTCACTGTGTACATACATTACATTACTGATCCTGTACTGATCCTGCGTTACATCCTGTATTATACTCCAGAGCTGCACTCACTATTCTGCTGGTGCAGTCACTGTGTACATACATTACACTACTGATCCTGAGTTACATCCTGTATTATACTGCAGAGCTGTACTCACTATTCTGCTGGTACAGTCACTGTGTACATACATTACATTACTGATCCTGAGTTACATCCTGTATTATACTGCAGAGCTGCACTCACTATTCTGCTGCTGTAGTCACTGTGTACATACATTACATTACTGATCCAGAGTTCCATCCTGTATTATACTCCAGAGCTGCACTCACTTTTCTGCAGGTGCAGTCACTGTGTACATACATTACATTACTGATCCTGAGTTACATCCTGTACTATAGTCCAGAGCTGCACTCACTTTTCTGCAGGTGCAGTCACTGTGTACATACATTACATTACTGATCCTGAGTTACATCCTGTATTATACTCCAGAGCTGCACTCACTATTCTGCTGGTCCAGCCGCTCCCTCTCTCCTCACACACATATTATACATATACACACAATAATAACTACCTACACCATGACATCTGGTCCGGTTACCAAACAAATATAACAATATAATAAACAATAACCGACAAATTATATACAAACTAATATATACATTCTTCTTTTTTTTTTTTAAATAAATAAAATAAAATAAATACTAACTATACAAATATATACAAGACAAAACAAAACCCCCCACACTCAAGCCCACCAGTCCCTCCCCGGCACTGACCTGAGAGCTGGTCCTGCGCCTCATGCCTCAGTCCAACGTCCATAGGCCAGATCAGGCAGTGCCAGTTTTTCACCCAAATAACCAGTGTCCCACAAGATGAACCCACCTCCCCCCTTTTCCCTCCACCCAACCTAATACCTACACCCAAACCCATATATACAATATATACTGAAACAAACAATACAATAACCACAACTGACAAAGCCCAAGTTCGGCGCCTGCAGCCCTACATCACTGTCTACTGATCAATAAAACAAAAATCTATGGTGTCAGCAGCAGCCCACCACCAGGAGAGGCGATGACCAGACTAGGGCACACTAAAAGAAAAGCCCCTCCAGAGGAGAGCGGCCCTCCGTGTACCCAGTCTCTCATACTCCAGAGAACGCACCTTCACCAGGTCACCGAGTATGGTCCTAAACACATCGTCCACTGGGAGGATTTTCCGCTGCGTCGATACTAAGCACCGTGCGTTCCACGTGTGATACCTAACCACTGCGCTAACTAGAAATAAGGTGCAGCGGTCCCGACCACCCAGGTCCCCGAATGCTCCATAGGCCCATTCCGCATAAGAGAGACCGACCAGCCGGGGCCAGCCAATGGAGGCGCCCACCCTGTTGTACACTTCTGTGTTAAAGGGACAACGAAGCAGGAAGTGGTCCATGCTTTCAAGCATGGTACCACAATGCTCCCGAGGACAGTTCCTGTCCTCAGAGCTCCTACACTTCAGATTGTCCCTCACACACAGTTTCCCATGGAAGCAGCGCCAAGCCAAGTCCCAAACCTTCGAGGGGATCCTGATAGAATTCAAAAGATGCAGACCCACCCCAAGATTCCGACTTGGGCAATCCCTGAGCGCCAGAGGCCTCTGAAAATGGGTCAACAGAACCCTTTTGTCAAGGAGCTTCCTTGGCAGAGTCCTGACCTCCCACATTCCCAGACCCCACCAGCGAATTACCTTCAGAACCACGGTAGCGTAAGCCGGGAGATGTTCATGCGGTGTGCAGAGATCCTTCACTTGCTCTCCTGTCTCCCATTCCTGGAAGAAAGGCTGAAACCATCCCTTACAGGAGAATACCCACGGAGTAGCCCTCTCTTTCCAGAGGTTTGCAATATTGATCTTAATGAAGGTATTCACAAGGAATACCACAGGGTTGACCATACCCAACCCTCCTAGTCTCCTCGTACGGTAAGTAACCTCCCTCTTGACCAGGTTCAGTCTATTCCCCCATAACAGTTGAAAGAACAAACTGTAGACCCGAGTCCAGAGAGGCTCTGGCAAGATGCACACACTGCCCAGATAGATCAGCAAAGGGAGCAGGTAAGTTTTGATCAGGTTTACCCTCTCCCTTAGGGTCAAAGACCAACCCTTCCATTGGTTCACCTTCTGAGTGGCGATCTCTAGCCTGCTGTCCCAATTTTGTTTGGGGTAATCCCCCTGGCCAAATTCGATGCCAAGAACTTTTGCAGAGACTTTGGGTTCTGGAAGGGTGTCCGGGAGATCAAAACCAGGATCTCCTCCTCCCAGCCAGAGACTCTCACACTTATCCCGGTTGATCTTAGACCCGGATGCCTCCGAGTAGCGATTTACCTCTGACATCAGCCATTCTGCCTCCCCATCAGAGGAAACAAAAACGGTGACGTCATCGGCATACGCCACCACTCTCAGAGTGGCTTCCGGTGCTGCCCGGTCCATCCCGATCCCAGCCAACGGTCCACGCTCCACCCTCCTAAGAAGTGGGTCAATCGCAAACACGTACAGTAGCGGGCTCAAGGGACAACCCTGGCGAACACCACACCCAACCTCAAAAGAGCTGCCAATCCAACCGTTCACAAGCGGGAAACTCTCTGCCCCAGAGTACAAGGTCTTAAGCCAATCAACAAACCCCCCCGGCAGGCCATACCTCAGAAGGACAGACCAGAGGTACTCATGATTAACCCGATCAAACGCTTTTGCCTGGTCCAATGACAGCATGTACCCCTTCCAGTGGCCAGCCCTACCCTGCTCCATCGCCTCTCGGACACAGAGTACAGCACTAATTGCACTGCGGCCCGGAACAGAGCAATGCTGGGCCCCCGAAAGGAGCTGGGGTGCAAATTTCACCAGCCGATTAAACAGCACCTTTGCCAAAACCTTCCTGTCTGCATTCAGAAGCGCTATGGGAGGCCAATTCTCAATGCAAGATGGGTCCTTACCCTTTGACAAGATGATCAGGGCAGACCTCCTCATTGACTTTGGCATAGTGCCCGAGGAAAGACACTCATTGAATACCTCAGTCAAGAGGGGAACCAAGGCGTCCTTAAAGGTCTTATAGAATTCAGATGTTAAGCCATCCGGACCGGGAGATTTCTTCAGGGCAAGCCCTTCAATCGCCAACTTAACTTCCTCTTCCCTGATCATCTCTGTCAAAACGCCAAGAGAGGGGTCTACCCCTGGTTCGGGGACGGCTTCAGCCAGAAAAGCCGACATCTCATCCCAATCCAGATCCCTCTTCCCCAAGAGGTGCGAGTAGAAGGATCTGACGACCTCCAGGATCCCTGATCTGGATCTTTTCAAGGACCCCGCAGTGTCAACCAGTCCTGTAACAACTTTACTATTCACTGACATCTTGCAGTTTCTATAAGGGTCGGGCGAGCGGTACTTCCCGTAATCCCTCTCAAAAACCAAAGATGCGTGTCTATCATACTGACACCTCATTAGCAAAGATTTCACTCTGGAGATCTCCTCGCGGCTACCTCCAGTTGAGACAAGATGCTCGAGTTTCCTCCTCAGGCCCTGATACAGGCGGTACCTGTCCAGGCTCCTGAGGCTCGAGAGCTGGCGGAAGAATCTCGCCACCCTTTTCTTAAACATCTCCCACCACTCTGACTTACTACTACAAAGATCCAGTAAGGGTACCTGGCTCTGAAGAAAATCCTCAAAGGACTGTCTTATCTCCGCTTCTTCCAAGAGAGACGAATTGAGCCTCCAAAAGCCTCTTCCCATCCGGGGGGTCTCTGTAACATTCAGGGAAAACAAAATCAAACAGTGATCGGAGAACTCCACCTCAACAACAGATACTGCTGAAGAGACGGCTTCCTCCTTTAAATAAAACCTGTCTATCCTGGACCTACAGTTACCTCTATGATAGGTGAACCCCTCGTGGCCTGCGGTGTGCCGGATGTGGACATCCACCAGGCGAGCCTCACTAGCTATACTATTAAGGGCGACGCTATCATAAGTCAGCTTGTCTCTGGAACCTCCTCTATCCCGGGGCCTCGTGACAGTGTTGAAGTCCCCTCCAAAGACGACCTGCCGACTTGTAAAAAGGTAGGGCTTGATCCTCATAAAGAGACACTTCCGGTCCCATTTAGATTGGGGACCATAGATGTTAATGAGCCGAAGCTCTTGTCCCTTCATGAGGACATCTAATATCAGGCACCTCCCCATTTCTAACTCAATAACCCGTCGGCATTCTACCGGTGCGGTAAAAAGGACCGCCACTCCGCTATACGGCTCGGCCGCAAGAGACCAATAGGAGGGCCCGAGTCTCCACTCCCTCTTAGCTATAAAAACCTCTGCCATATTTGGCAGCCCGGTCTCTTGCAAAAAGAAAATGTCAGCTTCAACCCGGCTGAGAAAATCAAAGGCCGCAAATCTAGCCATGTTTGACTTAATGCTGGCGACATTAATGGACGCCAGCGTCAACGGAGTGGGTACCGCCATCATTGGTGATTGAGTTAGATGACTTTCTTCTTCCCACTCCCCTTATCCTCTGCCTCAGAGGAGGAATCCTTCCACCACACAGAGGTGTCCATTCCCACATTTTTCCTTCTTTTTTCGTCCTCGTCTCTGGACTATGGGCCAGTCCCTCCCCCCAAGGACCTTGCATCCCCAGGAGGAGGAGACTCGGCGCCCCCTGTAAGCTCCGCTGAAGCCGGAACCTCAGCCTCCTCCTCAGAGGAAGAGATGTTATCAAGGGCTTGGAACCGGTTAGAAAGACCAACTAGAGGGGAGTCGGTTTTACCTTCCTTAGGTACCTTGGTCAGAGCGGGAGAAGATGTTTTATCTCCCTTCTTTTTCTTCTTTTTGGTGCCGAGCTTACGCTTGTGCTCTAGCCACCGCTTATTATCCTCATCCATACTTTCATAATGGGAGGATTCTGAAGCAGAGGCAGTTTCCTCCCTGTGGATCCTCCTGACCTCCTCATCCAACTCATCATCCCTCGGGGCCTCAGCAGCAACACTGGCATCCAGGACAGGGGCTGCCCCGGTAGTCTGGGGCTCGCCCCTCTCCGTCTCCTGTCTGCGCTTGTCTAGACGCCTCAGCTGGGCAGGCGTCTTTTTATTGCTTTTCTTCCCTGGCCCCTCAGCTCCCCCACCCCTGCTAGTCCCCTCTCCAGCAGAATCGGCCTCACGGCTTACTCCCACCGGGGTCTCGACTGCATTAGCAAAGGAGCGAGGACAACGGCTGAATGGGTGGCCTAACTCACCACAAAGGTGGCACCTAATCTCCACACAAGAGGCGGCAAGATGGCCAACACCCCCACACAACGCGCATTTCTGCACGGTGCAGTTTGCACTGAAGTGTATGGGGTCGCCGCACCTGTGACAGAGCTTCGGTTGCCCCAGGTAGAAGACCAGGATACGATCCCTACCTAGGAAGGCAGACGATGGAATGTGGGCAACCGTACCACCTGAACGCTTAAGTTTTACCATAAACGTCCAGGCCCCTGACCAGATACTAAACTCGTCGCGGTTTTTCTTTGGCATCTCCACCACCTCTCCATACCGTCCAAGCCACGTCATGATGTCATAGCAAGAAAACGACTCGTTACGAGTCATCACGGTCACTTTCTTGATCTGGTTTTGGCGAGACACTGCCTGAACGGCAAAGTCTCGCCAGCCGGGCTCATTTTTTGCCAACTCATAATTCGCCCAGAAGAGCTCAAGCCCCTCCGGCCGAACAAAGCTGACATCAAACTCAGGCATGGAATAGGGATGTATCAAGGCGTAGATGTCAATCGCCTTGGAGCCCATCCTCAGCAGGAGCTCCACAACTTTAGACCTTGGCGGACATGCATCACTGCCCCTCCACCGAAGACGGACCACATTCCTACGCACACTGCCTGGCCCGGCTGTTGGGAGGGACCACACTGTTTCTCCCCCTTTTTGCTCTCGGAAGGCCCCGAGGCCATGCCTCTCTATCCAGAAGGATAGATCAACCTCTCGACCCTCTACCATTAGTGATCTCTCCCCCTTCTTTAGAGCCTCCAGAAGGCGCCTTTGCAACATGCCGTCCCCAAAGCCCGGAGACGAGGAGGATGCCCTATTTGCCCCGGAGGTGACACTGGCATAACTCTGGACAGGTGTTGCCACCCCCGGGGGGGCAACCGGACCAGTGACCACATCAGCCCCAACAGTATCACCATTACCCACCTCCATCTCACCCTCCACCAAACCAGCAACCACACCACTAGACAATGAATTATCCTCATTCACCTCCACCACCACATTCATTCCTGCTGGACGAGTAACAATGGTGGATGACCTTTTGACCTCCGCATCAGGCACAAGGGACTCAGTCACCTCCATAGAGCTGGAGGCGACCTCACCCCCGGTCTTATGTGTGCCCTCCACATCATCGGTCGGTAATTTCCGCTGTTTGGCATTTGGTATAATGTGCAGCTGATCTCTAGCTGCAGTTAGGCGCCGCTGATCTTTAGCATCAGGATCTTCCGGACCAGCGACGCCAACACAAAATAGCACTTTCGTGGGAGGACCGGAACGCTCAGCCCCAACTGCCCCCTCACACTGCCGCCGCTTCTCAACTAAGTGATCAGCGGCAACAGCATTCAGAGGCACCGAGGCTACCGGAGCTGCCCCCGACACCGGGCTGCTCCCCCCTCCCACTGAGGAGCGCACCACAGCATCGTGGCCTGATGGAACGCCCGCCGCCGGGCCGCCCTCACTGTCCAGCCTCTCGGCTGATGCACCTCCTGCTACGTCCCCACTACTACAAGCAGAGACGGAGCTCTGCGCCTCACTACCGCGCTCTGTAATCTCCCCGCGCCTTTGCACCGGATCCACAGCAGAACCCGGGCTGGGCTGGGCAACGGGGCTTATACAGCGAGCTGAGCCTGCCGCCGACTCAGGGGGTACAGGGAGGGGGGCATATACGTATCTTACCGCTTCCTGCAGCTTTGGCTTGGTCTTCTTTGCCTTTTTGTGGCCCCCAGGTGCCTCTTCTGGTAGATCGTCACCAAGATGGAAGTTTTGGAGGCACACTGGGGACTCCAGGAGCTTAATCTCCGCCATTAGCGCCCCTCCCTGGCCGCTGCTGTCACTGTCCTCCCCAGAGCCGGCAGAACTGCGACCGGATGTCACTGTCGCCTGTCCTGCAGGGAGCTCGCTGCACGTGGCCTGCGGGTGACTTTGCAGGCTGCCAGGTGGGGCTTGCTGCTGGTCATCATCACTCTCATCATCCACCTGGCTCTCAGGCTGCAGCCCTATCTGCCTTTGCTCTCTGGTATCAGCCATTTCTCTAAAGCGGTCTTCATTTATAAGTTTTTCTTTGAAAGGACCACTCTGCTCCCTGATGGTGGCTTTCCTAAGTTCCAGGCGTTGAATTTCACTGCTCAGTCTTTTTACCTCGGCTTGGAGTTTTGCCTTCCTTGGTTTGGAGGCCCCCACAGCTTTGGCGCTTGTGCAGCGCAGCTCCTCCCGGAGCCTCCTGATGAGCTTGCTGGCATCTTCATACTCACGGAGGCGGATCATGACCCGGGAGGCATAGGTGGACACAGACTCCCGGGGTCCCTGCAGCACCCATTCCCCCTCAGGGAGGTCGGCCTCACCTCCGTGAGCACTCAGCTTTCCTCCGGAAGGAGCGCCATCTTGCACGCCGCTGTCAGGCTTTTCCTCCATGCTGGAAGCCTTGCGGCTTCTGGGGGTCTCCACAATCCCGGGGGGAGTAGGAGCCACATTGCTGCGACTCCTGGTGCAGCGTCTCACCCCCGAGTCCTCTGATGTGCAGGCCGGTTGCTGGTTTCTTCTGCCCCCCGCCGGCCTGGTTCGGGAAGCAGAAGCCTGGGACTTGGCTACATCACTCATCCCAGAAACCCGTTCCCTCCCTGGGAAAGAGAGAGAGCAGGTCCCCAGGTGGAGAGGTGTTGGTTTCTCAGAGATCAGGAGCTCACAGCAGGATCTGCAGCCACCACACCCGCAATCACCACACTGACTAGCAGCTGATCAGAGCTGCACCCAGTATGCTGCTGGTGGAGTCACTGTGTGCATACACTACATTACTGATCCTGAGTTACATCCTGTATTATACTTACTCCAGAGCTGCACTCACTATTCTGCTGGAGCAGTCACTGTGTACATACATTACATTACTGATCCTGAGTTACATCCTGTATTTTACCCCAGAGCTGCACTCACTATTCTGCTGGTGCAGTCACTGTGTACAAACATTACATTACATTACTGATCCTGTACTGATCCTGAGATACATCCTGTATTATACTCCGGAGCTGCACTCACTATTCTGCCAGTGCAGTCACTATGTACATACATTACATTACTGATCCTGAGTTACATCCTGTATTATACTCCAGAGCTGCACTAACTATTCTGCTTGTGCAGTCACTGTGTCCATATATTACATTACTGATCCTGCACTGATCCTGAGTTACATCCTGTGTTATACTCCAGAGCTGCACTCACTATTCTGCTGGTGCAGTCACTGTGTACATACATTACATTACTGATCCTGAGTTACATCCTGTATTATACCCCAGAGCTGCACTCACTATTCTGCTGGTGTAGTCACTGTGCACATATATTACATTACTGATCCTGCACTGATCCTGAGTTACATCATGTATTATACTCCAGAGCTGCACTCACTATTCTGCCAGTGCAGTCACTATGGACATACATTACATTACTGATCCTGCACTGATCCTGAGTTACATCCTGTATTATACTCCAGAGCTGCACTCACTATTCTGCTGGTGCAGTCACTGTGTACATACATTACATTACTGATCCTGAGTTACATCCTGTATTATACTGCAGAGCTGCACTCACTATTCTGCTGCTGCAGTCACTGTGTACATATATTACATTACTGATCCTGAGTTACATCCTGTATTATAGTCCAGAGCTGCACTCACTATTCTGCTGGTGCAGTCACTGTGTTCATATATTACATTACTGATCCTGAGTTACTTCCTGTATTATACTCCAGAGCTACACTCACTATTCTGCTGCTGCAGTCACTGTGTACATACATTATATTACTGATCCTGAGTTACATCCTGTATTTTACCCCAGAGCTGCACTCACTATTCTGCCAGTGCAGTCACTATGTACATACATTACATTACTGATCCTGCACTGATCCTGAGTTACATCCTGTATTATACTCCAGAGCTGCACTCACTAATCGGCTGGAGCAGTCACTGTGTACATACATTACATTACTGATCCTGAGTTACATCCTGTATTATACCCCAGAGCTGCACTCACTATTCTGCTGGTGTAGTCACTGGGTACATACACTACATTACTGATCCTGAGTTACATCCTGTATTATACTCCAGAGCTGCACACACTATTCTGCTGGTGCAGTCACTGTGTACATACATTACATTACTGATCCTGAGTTACATCCTGTGTTATACTCCAGAGCTGCACTCACTATTCTGCCAGTGCAGTCACTGTGTACATACATTACTGATCCTGAGTTACATCCTGTATTATACCCCAGAGCTGCACTCACTATTCTGCTGGTGTAGTCACTGTGTACATGCATTACATTACTGATCCTGCACTGATCCTGACTTACATCCTGTATTATACTGCAGAGCTGCACTCACTATTCTGCCAGTGCAGTCACTATGTACATACATTACATTACTGATCCTGCACTGATCCTGAGTTACATCCTGTATTATACTCCAGAGCTGCACTCACTATTCTGCCAGTGCAGTCACTATGTACATACATTACATTACTGATCCTGAGTTACATCCTGTATTATACTCCAGAGCTGCACTCACTATTCTGCTGGTACAGTCACTGTGTACATACATTACATTACTAATCGGAGAGAATTATGAATACAGCTCTGGAGTATTATACTGGTTGTAATGATAAGTAATACAATATATTTAAGCAGTAATATGCGTCTCACAATTCGACAAACCCTTTCTAACAACATTCCCTCTTGAACATTGGAGAAACCTCACTGTCCTGTAATATTGCAGTATATTATATATAACGCTCTGGATTCATTGTAGCGTTTGTTCTGTTAGTAAATAACAATGTAACATTAATAGACCCCAGATGTGGTGATCAGAGAGGGGCCGCTGCTCTTACCAGGGATGGTGCGGCCATTGTTCTCCTGGATGTGCTCTGCTGCGGTTCTGCTGCTGGACTGGGCTGTGACCCCGACTCCAGGACACATTATATAAGGGTCACACTTGTTTCTGGCCTTTCCTGGAAAGTTCATTACCGGATATTCAGGTTTCAATGACTTTGTGTATTTTTTATGATTTATTTTTCCTAATCTTTAGTAATGGGAAACACTGGGAGAATGGAAAGGTCCGGATCATCTCCGCTGTGGAATCCCTTAATCACTAATTAACCTGCAGAGCGGACACAGAAATAATATTCCCTGATGAAGATAAGAAGAGTCATAAACCCGAGCGGACTTGTAATAACAGGTGTGAGAAGCAGAAGACGTTCTGTCCCTCCATATACTCAGAGGGGCATCTGCGGACTGCGGGGGATGTCAGATGTAGTAGACTGCCTTATAGGCGTGTGAGTGGTGTGACGGGGGTAATTCTGGGTATAATTAATTGGGGAAACAATATATAAAACACCATAAATGAGGGGTGTCAGTGCTTTATGTATGATTGTATGAATGCTCGGCGGTCTTTCCCCGCTCCACCCCGACTCATGGAGAAAGCCTGACAGTCCTGCTGCTTCCACCTAATTAAACAGAAAGCCCATAAAGCCAATTCATCATTGCCTTGGGTCTGTTTTTTGTTTGTGCCATATTCATCTTTTCATTTGCCCTTTTTTATCGCCACTGTTTTATTTCTTCATCTGTTGGTTTTTATGTTCTCCGTTGCCGGTGAGGTTTTGCCTTTCCAGATGTTTTCTTCTGGATCATCATTTACAACTTTCTGAAAAGTTACAAAAGTTTTGCAGATATGCACTTGTGGCGCCCCTGCGGGTGGTTCAGTCTCCACAGGGGTACTGCATCTCAGCCAGAAGTGTGGTACCCCACTCTCAGGTAAGGAGGGAGCACTACCCGGGACCCACACACTCACATCCAACACTACACCACCTCATTAGGGAAGGGCAAGATTGCTCCTGAGGGAGAGCACAGCCCCTGTCCCTGTGTAGAGGTACACAGGGGGTCCATTCAAGTGCACCCAAATTAACTGAGAGTCTGCTGGATCACTTCCCCGGAGGACACAGGACGACGTGGGCGGTTATAATTCGGCGGCTGTAACCTGGAGCATCTTGACAACTGTGAGTAAAACCTGAAGACTGCACCCGCTGTGTCCTTGACTAATTGCTGCACCACCTGCCTTGCACTACACCAACATCTACCTCATCAAACACTATATCCTGCCCTGGAGCTGAGCTCTGCCGGTGGAGAGCTGCACTATCTCTGCTGCGTCACCATCAGCTCCAGAGGATCTGCACCGCAGCGGCGCCCCCTATAGCCACATACCACGGGTGGCGTCACAAATTTTATCCCCCTTTTCTTTATTCCCAAATTGACTTTCACTGTTCTTCATTTGACCGCCCTGGGCCATGGACCGGGTCACCGCCACCGTGACAATACAGGACCGGCCCGGCTACCGAGTACCCCACGGCCCATGGGGCGCGTCACTCCTCTCTCCTCTCCCTCCCTTGAGTGATTTTATGTATGCTAGTTTATTTTTTATTTTGGGCGGGGGGGTGCAAAATGTGCAACTTATTGTGCTGAAGAAAGGCAAAAAAAAGTTTTAATAAAAATAAAGGAAATGTTTTTCTTTAGTGCAGAGTTCATGAATCATTGATATAAAGTTACTAGAGATGATGGAATCTGCCAGGATTTCTATTTGTCAAAATGTGAGAATTTTACAGGGAAATTTGATTTGCCGCAAAGTTATTCTCTGCTAATTGAATCTTCCTCATTATGGGGTCTCTATTGTAATATCTTTAATCTATTGTAACCGTTTGCCCTCTATGGTTCAGCAAGATGGCGGCTGCAGCCGGCTGTCGTTATGTTGAATATGCAATAAAACTTATATTCTGGAGAAAACGGAGTTTTGTACAATTCAAAATTCAATGAGAATTCCAGTCGAATAAATTTCATCATCTTTAATAGTTACATTACAGGAAAGCAATGATGGGGGGATAGTTATATTAGGAAACCCCGAGGTCCGTCACTGCTGTGAGTTATTATCTCTGAGGCCCCAGATAAGCGGAGAGTTCAGATAAACGATGGCCGTGATTTAGGGAAGTGCTGGGATCTGACGCTGGTTTCTCTCTTTTATAATCGGACATTATAGGGCAGAGTCGGACAGTCCACAGTGACGGCCTCCATTCCTCACCGGTCACAGACACTGCGGGAACTTACAGAAACTTTTAGGAAAACTCTGATTCCTGGGATGGAGACTCCACCTGGAGCAAAAAGTGGTATAAATAGCGAGAGGGACGGGGATGGAAGGATCAGACAGGAGATCCACCGGAATATAGAGCGACCAGAAGAAGCAGGATGGTCCTTACAAGAACATCTCTCATCCTTGTGAGCAGGGGTGGATTAAGAGTAGCAAGGGCCCCGGGCAGTTTAGACGGCATGGCCCCCCCCACACACACACACCTGATGTATCACGTGACTTGTCACATGATCCCCCTTTGATAGATCATGTAATAGTTCATGTGAAATTAATTCTGCACAATATTAATATATTAACCCCTTAGCAAACCTTGGGTTTTGTCGTTTTTGCTTTTTCATTTTTTGCTCCCTTTGTTCCCAGAGCCATAGCGTCTTTATTTTTTGGACAATATGGCCGTCTGAGGGCTTATTTTTTGCGGGACAAGTTGTACTTTTCAACGCCATTACTAGTTTTACCATAGCGTGTACGGGAAAACGGTAAAAAAATTCCAAGTGCGGTAAAATTGCAAAAAAAGTCCAATACCACAGTTGTTTTTTATTTATTTTTTTACCACTTTCACTGAATGCTAAAACTGACTTGCCATTCTTATTCTCCAGATCATTACAAATTCGTAGACACCAAACATGTATAGGTTATTTTATATTTAAGTGGTGAAAAAAAATTCAAAAATTTGGTAAAATTTTTTTTAAAAAAATAGCACCATTTTCCGAGACCTGTAGCGTCTCCATTTTTCGGGATCTGGGGCTGGGTGAGGGCTTATTTTTTGCGCGTCGGGCTTACGTTTTTATTGATAACATTTTGGGGTAGATCCGATGTTTTGATCGCCCGTTATTGCATTTTATTTCAATTTTGCGGCGACCAAAAAACGTAATTCTGGCGTTTAGAATTTTTTTCTCGTTACACCGTTTACCGATAGGATTAATTCTTTTTTTATATTGATAGATCGGGCGATTCTGAACGCGGCGATACCAAATATGTGTATGTGGTTTTTTTTTTTATATATTTTATTTTGAATGGGGTGAAAGGGGGGTGATTTAAACTTTTATATTTTTAAAAACATTTTTTTTTCACTTACTGCATGCTTCAATAGTCTCCATAGGAGACTAGAAGCAGCAGTTGTCTGATCGTCTCTGCTAGATACAGGGGACCAGCAGATCCCCTGCATATAGCAGAAATGGTCCTGTGCTATGAGCGCCGACCACTAGGTGGCGCTCATAGCGACGAGATCATGACAACCACAGGCGTCTGCTGCAGACCCTGGGTTGTCATGCACGCCCATCGGTTACCCGCGATCACGTGACGGGGTCGCCGGTGGGCGGGGCTTATGACGCGCAACCCAGAAGAGCGCGTTTAATGTCGCTGTCGGAGATTGACAGCGGCATTTAACATGTTAACAGCCGCGGGTGGATCGCGATTCCACCCGCGGCTGTTGCGGGCACATGTCAGCTGTAAGAATCAGCTGACATGTGCTCGGTTCAGTGCGGGCTCAGCGCCGGAGACCTCACTGAACCGGGGGTACGCAAATGTGCGTACTAATGCGGCAAGGGTTGGAAAGGGGTTAATTATAATTTTTTTTTTATATTAATTGTATGACTTAATATTGAGCACAATTAAGTATGCTGACATCCCCCTATGTATGTAGGGTCTCATACTGTATAATATGAGCTTTCACATAATCCTCCTATACACAGCAGGAGGCCGCACGGCGCCCCCACCTCCCCAGATACAGCAGGAGGCCGCACGGCACCCCCACCTCCCCAGATACAGCAGGAGGCCGCACGGCACCCCCCCTAGATACAGGCGGAGGCCGCACGGCGCTCCCCCCCAGATACAGCAGGAGGCCGCACGGTGCCCCCCCCAGATACAGCAGGAGGCCGCACGGTGCCCCCCCCCAGATACAGCAGGAGGCCGCACGGCGCCCCCCCCAGATACAGCAGGAGGCCGCACGGTGCCCCCCCCAGATACAGCAGGAGGCCGCACACACACAAACAAACATATACAGACATATACAAAGACAAATATATACACGCATAGGCTGCGTTCCCACTGTGCGTTTTTCAAGCGTTTTTGCCACGGAATTTCCGCAGCGAAAACGCTGAAAAAACTCTTGGTAATACGTGCCCCATGGTCCCTAATGATAATCCTAATCCTAATGATAATGCGGATTATCATTGCGGAAAAATCCGCAGCATGTCCATTCATTTTGCGGACATGCAGTGTAATTGCCGCCATTGACTTGCATTGAATCGCTTAATATCCGTATGACTACATGTGCACATGCGGATATTAAGCGACTCAATGTGCGGATGGTACCCGGGTTTTGAGAAGAGGAGACTCTCATCCAGACCCGGGTACCATAGAACCTGTAAAAAAAAAGAATTTAAAATAAATAAAATAAAGATTATACTTACCTTCCGTTGGCCCCCGGTCTCCTCAGCGATACGTCCGGTCTGTTGCATGCGTCGCGGTGGTGTGAAAGGACCTGCCATGATGTCATTTAGTCATGTGACAGGTCACACGACAGCTGACATCGGCTGTCGCGTGACCTGTCACATGACTAAATGACATCATGAAAGGTCCTTTCACACCACCGTGATCCGCCGAAGACACCGGACGCATCGCTGAGGAGACCGGGGGCCATCGGAAGGTAACTATAATCTTTATTTTTTACCATTCTCATTCTTTTTTATAACTATTACTTGGTCACACTATATATGCCGGTTGCCGGTTGCATGGATTTATATAGTGTGACCAAGTTGTCAAGCACTTTTCCAAGTGATGCTAAAATCGCTTGGAAACCGCTTGACAACCCGCATGCATGAATGCTGCAAAAACGCTTGACAAACGCTTCTACCTGGCGGGAAAAGCGCATGCACAATAAGCACGTACAATCCGCATGCGTTTTTCCTGCCAGGGAGAAGCGGAAAAAATCTGCAGCATTTCTGCATGGTGGGCACATAGCCATAAACACATTTGAAACAGAAAAATACATATAAAGAGACATATCACACAATGATATCTGCACACACTGACACATCACTCACCGTCCCCCTGCTCGGCTCCAGTCGTCCAGCTCCTCTCTGGTGGTAAGAAGCAGTGCAGGGCGCACTGCATGACGTCATGCTAGCAGACACTGCCGCGCACAGGGCCGTGTCTTCTAGCTGTGATGCGGCCGGGCCAGCACACGTGCGCACGCACGATATGCAGATATGCGCACACATGCACATGGTACGCAGATATGCGCACAGACACATGCATACAGGCATACGTACATATCTTACAAACACATAAAACTGTCCTGTCCAGCAGCTCCTCAGGCATGTCTCAGTGCAGGGCCACCAGCGTGTCACAGACATGGCCCTGCTTTCAGAGGGGCCCACTCGCCGTTGGGGCCTGGGCTTCTTCTACAGCATCTGTGTAGGACCTCTAGCGCTGCTTGATTGCCAGCACTTCACCTGACATGGCCGTGCGCTGTGCGGTTGAGTCTGGTAGTAATGGCGCGGCAGGGGCAATACACAAGCACAATTATAGGCGCAGTGTCATTAATACCAGACACAGCCACACAGCTCACGGCCATGTCAGGTGACGTGCCAGCAGTCCTGCACGGGGGAAGCAGCCCGGACCACAACAGAGAGTGAGCCCCCCTGATGGTCCACAAATACATACACATAGATACATACACACACACATATACATACATACACATATATATATATATATATATATAACACACACACACTGCACATGGACTTACCCTTTCTGTACATTATGCAGGTTCTTTCATCTTCCCTGTGGGGCAGCCTCCCCTCCTCTTGGGGCCCGACTGCAGAGTTCTCGGTGTAATTGCTGGGCAGGAGGGGGAGAGCGGAGAGGTAACATTCAGACCCGGGTAGGGGGCAGGTAGAGCAGTGGCCATGCTGTAAGCTGTCTCTGTGCTCTGCTGGAGGCTGGAGCAGGTGGGCGGAGCCTCCTCTACTGCACTTACACAGTCAGCACCTGGTGAGTCATCCTCGCAGCGCCGCGGGACACAGCAGAGCAGATTCCATCTTCCGGCTCCCGGGCCCTCCTGTCACACATTATAATGAGGTCAATCCGGCCACAGGCCCCTGGGAGCCCCGGGCCCCATGGCAGCCCCGGGCGGTAGCCCGGATTGACCTCATTATAATCCGCCTATGCTTGTGAGTATTATAGGGACCATGTTATACTATTGTGTTCAGTAAGGGAGATGATATCCAGAATTCAAATGTTAATTCCAATAGTCTGGAAAAAGTTCCATGATTTATAGCACTTGCAAGTATTTGATAAAATAATAGTTAAAGGAATTTTTCTATGAAGAGGTAAGATTATATTGAATGCTTTTATGAAATCAGAAGAGGAGAAAGGCAGGACTCTGATCCTAAATAGTTATTTTAAAATGATTTTTCAGCTCGGGGTTAATAAAACAGTTTATAAATGAAAAGTTCTATATCTTTCTATTATACTTTGGAGCCGATTCTTTGCTGATTGTTTTTTTTGCCGAGTTTTTGGTGTTCGGCACCTTTTATTTTTGTTTGTGGCGTATTCATCTTAACATTTACACCTTTTGTTTCAGTCCCTTTTTTATGTTTTCGTCCTTTTTTTGTTTGTTCGCTTCTTTTTTTCGCTACATTGCGGAGTTTAGGGTTTCCAGATGTTTTCGTCTGATTTATCATTTGTGACTTTTCAAAAAATCTTGCCCATATTTTGCAACATTTTAGCAGAACATTCAACTTTTTAAGCTAAAAAGTTGCAAGACAGGTTAAAGTAAAAAGCATTTTTTGATTTTAGCGCAAAGTTGATGAAACGTTTGGGCCATTTTGATGACTTTGGCACATTGAAAACCAAAGGACAAAAAAAAGAAAAAAAATGCAAATGATAAACTGGACCCTTTATGTTTCAATTGCTCCCAATTTTAAGGCTATGTGCCCACGTTGCATTTATGAAGCAGAAAATTTCTGCTGCATAAATGCAAGTCCTCTCCCGGAAAAACGCATGCGGAATTCCGCACGCGTTTATCGCGCATTTTTCGCGCGTTTATCACGCGTTTTCCACATGCGGAATTGCCTTGCGTTTTTTATGCATTGGACAAAGGCAATTCCGCTTGCGGAAACGCAAAATTAAATGACATGCTGCGGATTTTTGAACGCGGCATAAACACTGCGGAAAAATCCGCAGCATGTGCATAGAACTTGCGGAATCCCATTGGGGACCATGGGGTGCGGATATACATGCGTTTTTCAAGCGTTTACGCTGCGGAAATTCCGCAGCATATACGCTTGAAAAATGCTACGTGGGCACACAGCCTAAAGATATTAGTTTGCTGTCAGTGAATGAGAACACTGCTGTTTCCATTCAGAGGCAGTAAACCTGTCTGTATCTAGTCGAGAAGCGGATACAATTGTATCCAGTGCAGACAATGCTCTGTGAGCAAAACCCCAGACTGATACATTGTAACAAGCTATTAGATTGTGGCTGATATATATTGTGCTCAGGAGCATTTTCTAGACTGGATACAATGTATCCGCTGAGAGCAGGAGCAGCAATGTGCAGGATTACGGCCTCCGAATGGAAACAGAACCGTCCTCATTCACTGACATCAAGCAGAGATCCTGAAGATGGTGAGAGATGAAACACAAAGGGTAATAACACAAAGATGGAGAAGATTTCATTTATTCACTGATTTACCGCTGCTCCCATCACTAGTGGTGACGTTACATTTCTTAAAGAGACAGGACACATAATATTTGTAATTCTCCCTCTAAAGGTAGATAATAGACTCAGCCTTGTTAAAGGGGTTATAAGAAACTGTTTTATATATATATAAAGAAAACAAACCAAGTATTGCTCACCCTCCCCAGGTCTAACTCCAGCTTTCCGACACTGCCTGGTCTGTGCTGATTGTCTGCAGTGCTGACATCAAGTTGACAGCATTGCAACCAATCAGTGAGCTGAACACAACCATGATTGGCTGCAGAGTTGTCGATGTGATGTCAGTGCTGCAGACAATCAGCAGAGATCCGGCAGCAGCGGAGAGCTGGAGTTAGACCCAGGGAGGGGGAGTAATACTCAGTTTGTTTTGTTACAGCCACTGTAGCCCATGATAGTCACTATTCTGAAAGGGGACAACCCCTTCAAGGCAAACGTCATCTGCACAAGACAAGTTTCCCCTCTTCTGTTTGCAATGATGTGAATCATTCTCCATGTTCTCCCCATCTTTCCCTATCTCTCAGGCGGCCGTCCTGGTCTCCTTCAGCTCGTCGGCCTTTCTACCAGAGGAGGATTTGCCCCATGATCAGGAAGGATCTAGGGGTGAAGAGCTCCCTCTAGAGGGCAGACAGAGATGTCCTGGAAGAAGGAACCGGCACCTGCCGACAAGTATGACAGTGGACACCAGTCTGATTGACAGCAGCTCTATGGACGGCTCGGTGCAGATGGAGGACGGTCCCACCCGCTCTCTGTCCCCCTGGGAATACAGGTAATATCACAACCTGTCACATTACAAGCAGCGCTGAATAGTGATACAGTCCGGTGGAGATTCCCGGAGTCTCCTATAGAAGGACGTCTAGTAAAGTATAGAAAGAAAATAATCTTTTCAGTAGAGTTACAATAGCAGGGAATAGCTTGTCGGGATGTTTTTATAACCCTTTAGTGGAGAATAACGTCTTCCCACCTTCTAGCCGCCTCTCGTTCTTCTTTTCCTGCCTACAAGCTCCCAGTAACCGTTCAGAAATCTCCCCTGTCCCCAAATAGACTTCAGGGGAGGAGGGAGATGCAGCTGCAGTTATTAGGAATAAAACATGAAGGAGAGAAGCTGAGAGCGCGCGGCGCGGCTCTGACATCACCCAGAATAACCTTGTATGGAGGGAGAAACTGGAGATTTATAGAAGACTGAAGAAAAAGCCTCGAGAATCTGCAGGATGAGGACAAGGAGCGCGGACATGGACCAGGTGTTACACAGCTTCTCTCACTGTGTATTTTTATTCCCAGTCTCAGCACAGATCCCAACAGGTTCCCTGTCGTCATTGCCGAGGCCGATTGTCTGACTTTTGCTTGTGTAGACGCTGATGGCCATGAAAGTCCAGACCTGATCTCCTTCCCCATCCAGCAGGAGGTGATGGTCCTACGACGACGGGAGCAGAAAGGCTGCAGCTTCTCCTACAGACTGGAGGGCGAGGTGGTGACTCTGGGCTGCACATGTGTCACACCAACCATCAGCTATTACTGAATACGTGGAAATATGGATGGTGGACGCCTGATTGTCAACTTATAAGATTTCTTAAGAATTTTTTATTTAAATAATAAAATAAAAGCAACTTTAATTTTTTTATAGTGTTATCTCTGGTTACAATAGATTTTGGGGTTTGGTAGTAGCTACTTGTCCATTACACAGGTCCATGTTATGGTGGAAAATACTGGTATCATCAGAGGACACATGCCGTATATTCTCATTGTGTAGGGCCATGCTGCTCCTTCAGGTGTCCTCAAGTTCATATGGAGGCGTCTTTTCTTCTTTAGATTCCAATACAATGTTTCTAGGGAAAGTTCCTCCATAAAAAGAAATCTAATATGGCAGAACATCTGCTGCTCCGTAATATGAGGGAATCGGTGTGACGCTCTACAGGCGATGGGCAAATGGGCCTTCACCTTAAAGGTTTGGAACAAGATGGTGAGTTATCACTTATCCATAGGATAGGGGATAATTACTGATCGCTTGGGGCCCAATCACTAAAGACCCCACTAATCCCAAATGTGGGCTCCATAATGAATGGAGTGGAGGTCAAGTATGCAGACCCCTCATTGTGTATGGGATTGTTGGATTGCCCAGACTAGCGCTCATTCTCAGGATTCCAAGACACGGACAAGATGGCGGATGAGACTATAAATTATCTTGAAAGTTTCTGACATGGCTGAAAATCAGTTTTTTGGCCATTATAAAATACTGTGAGGCCGATATATTAAGACTAAAGTTGTGCACGGACTGAAGTAGCATTACTGGCAGAAGAAACGCCAACGCTCTTGCAGAATTTGACAGGTGGACATAGCCATGTCCCATCCAGTCCCGGCTCCTCTCTAGCTCTGCCCAATTTGGCGGAGTTTCTTCAAACTGCCGAAAAAAAATTTAAAAGTCGGAATATTTCTGTACAACTCCTCTTTGCTCAATTTTTTTTAATACCTTTCAAAGCAGATTACGCCAGTTTTCTGACAAAAAAAGCTATGATGAAAGATTTTGGTAAGTCCATTACTACACACCACCAAAAACCCACCTCTCCCAGGGGCTTGCCTATAATAAGTGCAGGGTTTACTGTCTCCTTCGTGCCCTAGAGACTAGGGGAGCCAAAAAGGTCCCTTTGTCCCATATGTAAAGAGTCTAGATTATTACTACTAAAGACCTGTGTCAGTTGGAGGAACTGATGGAGATTTAGCATCTGGGCCCTCGAGCTTCTGGATACATCACTGATCACCCTTATACTAAAATAAGGATATGGCAGCATCATGTTCTGTCTCAGGCTCTGGAAGACGCGTGAAGGTAAGGAGTAAAATGGGTTCTGAGGAAAGCAGGGAAATCCTGGAGAAAACCTTCTGCAGGTGACGACTCGTGAGCAGATTTATCTTCCAGCAAAGCGAGAACTCAGACCGTAAAACCAAAACTACACAGAATGGACTGAAAAACAACAATGTGGTGGGGTCACTGACCAAATCAACCCATTAAAGGACGCGTGGATAAACCTGAAGCTTAAGTGAGGATTGGGGAACATGGCAGGGATTGTCCTGACCTATAGACTTATCCAGGACTCAAGACAATGACTGCCAAAAAGTCCACCAATGTCTTCACTTACGTGTGTCTATGTTATGACTCTTTTCAGGGTCATCTGTTTGGTCTCCGACATGTCACCTGGTTCATGTATTGTCCGTATTGTGTTATTATATAAAACGCTGGGTCATTGAGAGGAAGAGGAGCCGGAGCTATAATGTGCACCAGGGCTAAGGGACATTTAGGCCACGTGAGCGCAACATGCAGCCCGGGCTCCACAGTATGTAGATGGCCGTGCCACACTCTCTGCCCTGAAGACCTTGTGAGATCCGGGTCAGCACCCGCTATCAACTGCTCCCATGTATCTTCTCTGGCTTGTGGCTTAAAGTGATGCCCAGAATGGACAAGACAGCGCTAATGGCACACAATGTGGCTAGCATGGCATAAACGGCAATGTTATGGAGGCACTGTGTGGCTGACACTGTTATGGGGGCATTGTGTATGAACTGGTCAGTCATCAACACTGGAGGTCCTATGTAAGTAGATCCCACCATTCACCAGGCACCTAAATCAGAGGAACGTACCGCCCCCTACTCCAGGTAGAAAAATGTAAAACCGTCCATGTTGTTAATATTGTGTAATATAAATGATTTTCCTGCATAAGTTGCTGAATATTCTTTATCATTTGCTGTTATAAATTTGTTATTAGTCATTATTACAGGTGGAGATTGTCTTACTGACCCCACAGCCCTAGTGAGAAGGGTGGTCTCAGAAGTGATCACTAGAATACAGAAGGTTATGTGACAGTGGGGATGTGACCCCTGGGCTCCCCAGGATGCCCAGCACCGAATCCAACTGGTCCCTGTGCATAACACTTATGTAGAGCCATATTAGGTAAAAAGGTTCAAGTCTATGGATAAAATCTATAGATCAGAACATGTTTTTTCTACATTGACCGTCATTCTTAGGTGTAACAGAATCACTGGTCCTCGCCTACACTTTTGGTTGAGGTTTAGAGGATTAATGGGAGACATGTAACAGATATTCTCCTGTTTGGAGCCCACCCATCAAACATGTATAACGTATAGTACTGACGCCCCATAAATGTCTATTAAATCCAAAGGGACATTAATCAATTTGAAAGTTTTATTTTTAAATTAAGAATTGCATGGAAGGACGAGGAGATGTTCTTGGAGGAACCTCCTTCTTCAGCAGATGTTCCTTGCTGGTCAGGAGGCCACATGTAGATGGTGCCAGTCCTTCCATACAGGTACAGCATTGATGGTGGACGCGCTGTACTTTCCTCAGGGTGCTAAACGCAGCGGTTTTCTGCCCTCGCGATGTTTATGGAGCCGCGGTGACAGACACCAAATAAGCAGCTTTCTCGGATGGAGTGAGCAGCCCTGGATAGTCCACGCCGGCAGGATGAGATCACCCGGCGGAAGAGAGAACCTATGAGAAGAGACGTAACACTGATGTCAGTAACAGGACTCCATATCAGAGGACACGGCTGTGCGGTCACTGTGGCCGGACGGCAGAGGAATCATCCATACACAGGTGACCCTTATTAACATGACATTACTTGTAATGTGCCGCAGTGTTGCCTTATAATCAGTTATATAAACCTCAGCGTAACATTGAGGCCATAAAGGGGTCAGTATGGGTCATATGGGGCCGTGGCCGCAGGATTCGGGTCAGTTTGGCAGAAGACTAAAAGGCTCCTTATAACTTTTAATGAATAAAAGAATGAAGATTTTTACAGAATGAACTGCTCATTGTTTTATAGAGAGAAAAAAGTAGTAATTTTCTGATACTTTATGTGCACGTTCACATTACACGTTTTGATCATAGGCTGTAATAGGATGTCATATAGACCTGTACACACCTGACAATGGGGAGGACTCGCTGTCCTTAGCAGTAAAACACTGCTTGTCTCCATCAGGTTTGGAAGGGGAAGATTCTTGCTGCCTGTTTGGTAGAAGAAAAACATATAAATTACAAGTAAAAACAATAAGAACACCCGTCTGCAAAACCGGTTAGGACATTTGGATAACATGGAGGAGGCACCCTGCTCAGGACCCACTTCTATCACTAAGAATGGAGAATCGCTAGTAATATTGGCCTGTAATGAGCTAGAAATGATTGACTGGTCGCAATGATCGGCTGTTATCGCCAGCGTTATCACAAGCCAGAACCACAGTGATCATCAATCATGGGGTGGTGGCGCTGGATATAGTGCTGAGTTACACTTATCTTACAGTTCATCTTCTGATATATCAGATCCAAACCCAATAATAATAATTTACTCACATTTCTGAGTGTTTTGCACTCTCTGGGGAATACACTGGAGGTGGCTTCAGTTCTTCATCGTTCATCACCCTGGTATTGGTGGAACAGAGCTAAAACATAGAGAAAAATAAAATAAATATATATTTAAACTTTATTTTAATTATAAGTTTTATAGATCTTACCGGTCACACTTACTTTAGAAAGCCTTTGAGACGATGATATAAAGTTCAGGCTTTCTGGCCAGTCATTGTCCTCGCTTGTGTCCCCCTCATCTGAATCAATAAGTTCGTAATTGCTACATTGAGCTGAAAAGCACAAGTGTTATTAGAGATTATTAGTATGAGACCGGATCACGGAAAGTTACCATTTGATCACTAATAATGATTAGGACTGATTGTCACAAAATATGAAAGACAAGACACACAAAAGCTTTCTGCAGATGACGTCTCCTTCTACTTACGGTCAAAGTAGCCGGTGTCCTCTTCTGACTCAAAGTTAGGAATGAAATGTGGCTCCTTACTTAGAAGACTGTCAAAGTCTATGCCACATAGGAATGGATGCATTTTGATCTCTTTAGCTCCTCCTGGGAAAGGAAGACAATAAAAAGTGATATAGACATTATCAGACAGACAGCTCCATATCTGAACAGTTTATGTTACTCTGAACTGAAGACGTAACAGAGCTGATGTGAAGAAAAGTTGCTGAAAGTCAGAGCATGAAGTAAGGGAATGGAAAAGCAGGTAAAGCAGAGAACCTCAGTGCTGATCCTCAGGGGCGTGATCATTTATCTGGTCACAGATGTGTAATAATTCATTATTAATACTATTTTATACATTACCTGTCCCAAGTCTATGTGCCGGATCTTTTCTGAGCAGCTCAGTGATGATGTCCTGAGCATCAGGTGGAGGAGTGCGATTATCAAATGTCCAAGTTATGTCATCTGTTATATTAAAAGAAAATGTTACAGAAAATAAAACCTCCTCATTTACTTTATTAACACAAAAATCTTTTGTATTAACACAACAAGTAACTAAACCACAGAACCAATCTAAGCAAATAACAATGACACCACACCGCATTCAGATTATTTTACTTACCCCTTAATATACTGCAGTAAGTGTCATATTTGGAATCCCCATGAAATGGTACACGGAATAGAAGGAATTCGTGTAGGATGATCCCTACCGACCACCAGTCCACAGGCCGCCCATAGCCTTCCTGTAAGATGACTTCAGGGGCGATGTATTCAGGGGAGCCAGCAATCTGGAAAGCAACAGAAGAAGGAGATGAGGAGCTGAGAAAATAATTGTGACGAATAACATCAGAGGAAAACGTTTTCTAGATGAGAAGATATCAGAGAAGAAGAAATAGATGAGAAGAGTAAAGAACAAGATCCTGTAAGTAAAGCCGACCTCATCATCACGGAACTCTCTGGTGACGTCCTCGGTTGGAGCCTTGTAGGTTTCTGATGTTGGTCTCATGAGGCCGAGTTTGGAAAGTCCGAAGTCCGTGACTTTAATATGACCAGATGCCGATACCAGGAGGCTGTGAAAAAACAATCAGCCCCAAGTAATAACCCATAGACTTTATGACAATCTCTAACTTTCTTCCTCCTAGAGGGGGCACTTACTTCTCAGGCTTCAGGTCTCGGTGCACCACACCAAAGCTGTGCAGGTATTCCACAGCCAGGACTGTTTCTGCAATGTACTTTCGGGCCAAGGGGACAGGTAAAGGTCCATAGATGTTCATAAGACTGCCACAGTCTCCTCCTACAGGAGAAAGCAAATATGACAGGAGAGGGTTTGTTACAATGTAAATGACACATGATGCGTGTGAATGAGAAATAAGCGGAGACATTGGGGCAGGATGTCACACATAGAGATATACTGTGTAATAATGCAAAAGAAAAACAATGGAGCATACCCTAATAGTAACTAGGACTGCGCTGAATGTCTATGAAGCAAAACCACAAATGTGCAAAAGCTGCAGAAATAAGTGCAAGGAAACAACGTCCCATATAAAAATGTGAAGCTATACTATGTATATTACAATAAATAACCTAAATAAATCTATAATTGATAGAAGGTGTCAGCCGTCTCATAGTATGGTGTAATATAACCTGACGGAGTATGAAACGCTTGTTGCAGCGCGGTACTCATACTTTTTTTCTTAAATATAGCTATCCACTCTCCTTCATGGTGGGATATTACCATCAACAAGAATATATTATATATACTACCCCATCCTATGAGATTGCTGACATCTTCTATGATTTATAGATTTATCTCGCTTATTTATTGTAAGACACTATACTTTTTCGGCCGTATTAGTATCCCTTTTTTCTATGAGTTACCTTGTTAGTTTAAGTTATTTATTCCATGGGACTAATAAAGATTCATATTTTTATATAGGGGGTTGTTTTATTGCATTTATTTGTACAGCTTTTGCTCATTTGTGGCTTTGCTTTATGTACTGTACTATGTAGAGCGTATACTATATACTGCAGAGCGACCCTATACAAAAAGACAGAGCTGGGCTTCATCTACGAGCCTCTGGTTCATTTCTCTATGAAATGCTCATCTACCGTGGTTCCCCGAAAATAACACCTACCCCGAAAATAAGCTCTAGCAAGGTTTTACAGGATTTTTGGAGTATGCTTGAAATATAAGTCCTACTCCAAAAATAAGCCCTAGTTACAGTCAGGGCCAGCATTAGGAGGGGGGGGGGACACTTGGCAGTTGCCCAGGGCCCGCACTCTTTTAGGGGCTCCCAGCATTTTTATTCTGAGGTTAAGACTGCTTAAGGACTTTTGGTGACATCATGGTCATGTGACCATGATGTGACCATAGGTCCTTTAACTACAAGAGAGTCTAGATGAACTGAAGGGGAGGCAGGCTACTGTGTATCATTTATGCAGTGTGTGTATAGGCATGTGTATGTATGTGCTGTGTGCATGTACGTATCTATGTATGTGCTGTGTGTGTATAGGCATGTGTATGTATGTGCTGTGTGTGCATGTACATATCTATGTATGTGCTGTGTGTGTATATACATCTGTATGTGCAGTATATGTGTGTATAAACATGTGTATGTATGTGCTGTGTGTGCATGTACATATATATCTATGTATTTGCTGTGTGTGTATATACATGTGTATGTATGTGATGTGTGTATGTGCAGTGTTTCTGTGTATACAGTTGTGCTCAAAAGTTTACATACCCCGGCAGAATTTTTCTTTCTTGGTTTTGTTTCAGTGAGTATGAATGATAACAAAAAAAAATTTCTCCACTCATGGTTATTGGTTGGGCGAAGCCATTTATTGTTAAACTCAGCAAATACTGGAGGAAAATTTGCACTCATCAGCCCGGAAGCTGCGGATGGGACGTACTTGGACGTTCCAACATGAAAACGATCCAAAACACAAGGCCAAGTCGACCTGTCATTGGCTACAGCAGAACAAAGTGAAGGTTCTGGAGTGGCCATCTCAGTCTCCTGACCTCAATATCATTGAGCCACTCTGGGGAAATCTCAAGCGCGCAGTTCATGCAAGACAGCCCAGGAATTTACAGGAACTGGAGGCTTTTTGCCAAGAAGAATGGGCAGCTTTACCATCTGAGAAAATAGAGAACCTCATCCACAACTACCACAAAAGACTCCAAGCTGTCATTGATGTTAGAGGGGGCAATACACGGTATTAAGAACTGGGGTATGTGAACTTTTGATCAGGGTCATTTGGATGTTTTTGGTTGTCATTAAGATTTAAAAAGAGAAAACACAGGAGTTTGACAATAAATGGCTTCACCCAACCAATAACCGTGAGTGGAGAAAAAGTTATGATTCATATTCTCTGAAACAAGGCCAAGAAAGGAAAAATTCTGCCGGGGTATGTAAACTTTTGAGCACAACTGTACATGTGAATATGTAGTGTGTGTATGTGCAGTGTGTGTGTTTGATGACATAGTTATATTTGAAAAAATGTTTATTTTTTTCAAGAATAAATGTGGATTGTTGTGCATGAGGAAAACAATAAGACATCCCCTGAAAAACAACGAACCCATCTCTCACAGCAAAAAACTATAGACCCTGTGTTATTTTTGAGGAAACATGGTGCAAACTGTTAAAATTCAGTCAAATCCTCCTTTCTCCATAGTGGAGATTTCTGCCATGCTCAGTGAGGACATACCCTGAAGACCTTCACAGACAAATTCATTTTTCTGGCATGTTGCTAACAGATAACTTATAGTAAAAGCAGTGTGGACATGTAACCATCTATGTGGTCACATTCTGCTTATGGAGAAGGTCCTAGAGATGAGCAGACCAGCGCTGGATATAGATACGATGGATATGTCCTACCTGGTACATACTCCATGACCATGCACAGATGACGTGTAGTTGGAAAGGAGCACAACATGGAGGCCACGAAGGGACAATCTGCGAATGTTAGGATGTCCCTCTCTAGAAAGGCCCGTTCAAGTCTTACTGGATCTTTCAGCTTCTGCTTGTCCAGTTTCTTCATGGCGTATAACTGTTTGGAGTCTTTTTGGCGCACTAAGTGGACGGTTCTGAAGAGGAAGAAAATCGGTGGTTTATAATGTATTCTTACTAACAGTCTGTCTATAGACCTCATCACATCTCCTGTACTAATGGTGAATACTAGATATGCTGCCATCGCTATATAGATGATCTCCACTGGGAGGTCCTCATCCATGCCCCATCGTAAATGAACTGAATAATGACAATTAGATGTGCACAGAAGAGATGAGAGAATTAATTACAGTGAAATAGAATTCTACTCATATTTTACAAAGATCTGTATTCACCAAAATGGCGATTTTATTTTGTAATTTGCTTCCTCATGGATTCAGCAAAATGATGAGCAAGTGAACACTATTTTCTAAACCTTAAAAGGCCTTCAAAATGTTAAAAAAACACATTCTTATCCTCACCTCTCCGGCCCCTCTGCCTCAACTGCCTGGTCCGCACTTTCAAATCTCTGCTGCCAGTGCAGAAGTCCAAACATGTCTAAGGCTGAGACAGGACTTCTGGCATTGAGGAGGTCTAGGAGGATTCTGCACAAACGCATGAAAGGTCACGGTGTCGTGGAGTTGGGAACCTTCATGAGCATGCATAGAATCCTCCTGAAGCTCCTCAAAACTAGAAGTTCTGGCCCAGCGTGAGCAGCGGCAATCTGAAGATGTGGTGAGGACTGGACGGATGTTGTTAAAAAGCAGAGGGGTCGGAGAGGTGAACAGTGAGGTCAGTATAAGTCTATTGTCCACTTTTTACATCTTACATTTATTAGGCTCTGGGGTCTGGAGAGAACCCAGACCATAACAAAAGACATTCAATTCGTGAATCACATTTCCCAGGAAAGTCTGCATGAACAGGCGAATGTGAATTATGCCAGATCCGCTCTTCTCTAGAGAACAGGGATGTGGACCCCAATAATTCCTCTATGGTAACACTGTACGGGCACAGAGACAGAGGGATCGTCATAAGGAGCCCTAGAAAACATATATTATGCCGACATCAAGCTCACCCAAAAGCTCCACAGCTGAACTGTTTGATCTGTTCGTAGTCGCTCTTACAAGGATTTCTCCCTGGGTTCAATGATCCGATCAAGGCCTAGAAATAATAAGAAATGGCATTAAAGCATAAAATCTGCAGAAAGATAAAATCTGTGGATGCAGGAACTTCTCCTGTATATTATGTGGACGTGATACAAGCCAGACCCCCACAGACACCATTATATATAGGGGATATCCCCCATACACAGACATCACTGTACTGCAGGGGAGGAGACGGGAGATCACACAGCGGGGGCAGGAATAATAATGCCGCCATCACACACAATAGATCTGATCTACATGAAGAATAGGGATATCCCCTCGTCATATGGGGGATAATATTATATGTGTAATTCACCCCCGTTACCTGATGGTACACAGACATCTCCGCTGATACTTACACTGACAGATTCCTGGACCTCGGGGGTCTCACATATTCCACCGTCATTAATTGGTGGCACAGATATTCCTATAATAATGAGGAAACGTTTTGTATTAGACGATATCAGTACATAATATATAACATCCATATTAAGAAGGAGATGAGACGGGCTCTGTACACGGTGTAATACTGGTATATGGGATTCTGCACACAACGTATATATTTATGGCTCCTCCATAGATGGATATTCTGGACCATAAATGGCCATTGTTCAGGATCTGATTCATCCTAGAACAATTACATGATTGGGGACCTAGGAGCCTCCTTGTACATGATAAAGAAGAGCACAGAGGAGAGAAGCAGAATTACCTGCGCCCCCTCCATTATAGTCTATAAGGGGCTCCGGAGCCGTCACCGGCCTCATACAGAGGTTGGAGAGTAAATCTACATGTTCTCTGCCGTTCTCTATAATATCTCGATATGTGAATGTAAGAATATTAGATGATTGCTCACCTTCCATCAGATCAGTGTTCAGCCCCTGCTGACTGGTATTAGGGTCCGGGATAGTCAGGTTTTCCCCCTCTTCGGAGTCACCTTCTGATGTTTCCTGATGGGTTTAATATGTGCAATTAATATAACATTTCACAAATACTAAATTACCGTATACAGTCCATCCTCGACTTATGAACTTCTGACTTACAAATGACTCCAAGATACAAAGGGTTGATGTTGAAAAAAAAGCTAATATTCACCCTCCAGTCCTTTCCACTGTCATGTGCCATTTCTCTGGTCTCTTTACTATAGTCTAGGACTTCCGGCCGCATTCAGGACCCAGAGGTCACTGTTCATCATAAGGTCATAAGGATGAGGCTGGAAGTCCTGCCCCATAGTGAAGAGGCTGGAAATGTGGTGCACTATGATGGAAAAAGGAGGACTGGGTGGCGGGCAGCGAGCAAAAAATTATTGTTTTTTTTTACCCTGTTTTAACTTCTATACAAATTTGGGTTACAAACAAACCTATAGGATTTATCTAGTTTGTGACAAGGGGACGACCTGTACATAAGTCAGGAAGTACTAAACTAGGACCTAGGGAATAAGCTCAGTATTGGACGGACTATGCATAAGGGAGAAAGTACTAAACCTGGATCTACGGGACAATCTCAGTATTGGATGGACCATACACGGCCGCTCCCTCCAGAAAATCCACATGAATTTGTAAGGGACTTGTATCTACAGCTGTTTTCTAATAACTTCTATTATCAGAACTGCAGCATTTACAAGATGGAAGATTGTGATGATGGAGTGAGACAGAGACGGAAACACAACCTCTGCAGCCGTAGAGACAGGCGGCCATAGAATATCCTGCACCTCTGACATCATAAATCTGCCCCTCTGCTGTATGACGGCTAATCTGGAGAAGATCAGACCAGGACGTGTGATATAGAAGGTGATGGATCCTTACCAGACGCTCCAGTGAGCCGGCCGGACGCTCCAGCACATACAGGACATTTTGGGCCAGTTGTATAATAAAGGCCAATTCTCCACTTGAGGATTTTTCTTCAGACTATAAAGATGGAAATAAATAGAAAGGGAAAATCATGAGAGAACATGGAGGAGGCCGGTTATGCCACCACTTTACTCCTGCGATCTACTTTACAATTACTACATATCTGGTGACTTGGTGCCAGTTGTCTATAATATAATCAGGGATGTGTCCGTCTGTCCGAAGCCTCTATAGACTGCGCCTGCACAGTCTGGCCCCAGACAGAAGAATGCATCCAGCCATTACAGGTGACAGATAAGATGAGTATATGGCACTGGAGATCGCAGTATGCGTAGGCACTGAAGGCATACTGCGTTCAGAGCCTACGCATACCTAGGCCGGGGGAGGAATGCAACGTCGGAATCGGCGCTTGTGCATAGCGCGCTATCTGGCGCCATTTTAGTGAAAGCAGATTTGCAGTGTGTCTTCAATAAAATGACACTGGACAGCGCTGTATGCGCACGCGAGTACTCTGGCGCCTTTTTGTTGAATACATGCGGTAAATGTGTCTTCACTAAAATGGAGCCAGATTCCGATTGTCATTTCAGTAAAATAACACAGGTGAAGCGCTTCCGGGGAGCGATGGAAAGGTGAGTAGGATGGGTAGCACATAACAGGATGGGGGAGCAAGATGGGGGAGCACAAAACAGGATGGGGGAGCACATAACAGGATTGTGGAGCACATAACAGGATGGGGTGCACATAATAGGATGGAAGAGCACATAACAGGATGGGGGCAGCACATAGTATAAGGGCAGCACATAACAGGATGGGGAGCACATAACAGGATGGGGGAGCACATAACAGGATGGGGAGCACATAACAGGATGGGGGCAGCACATAGGATAGGGGCAGCACATAACAGGATGGGGAGCACATAACAGGATGGGGGAGCACATAACAGGATGGGGGCAGCACATAACAGGATGGGGGAGCACATAACAGGATGGGGAGCACATAACAGGATGGGGGGGCAGGATGGTGGAGCACATAACAGGATGGCAGAGCACATAACAGGATGGGGAGCACATAACAGGATGGGGGAGCACATAACAGGATGGGGGAGCATGGACCAGAATGGGGGCAGCACATAACAGGATGGAGGAGCACATAACAGGATGGGGGAGCACATAACAGGATAGGGAAGCATATACCAGGATGGGGGAGCATATACCAGGATGGGGAAGCAGGATGGGGGAGCATGGACCAGGATGGGGGAGCATGGACGAGGATGGGGGAGCATGGACCAGGATGGGGGATCATGAACCAGGATAGGGGACCATATACCAGTAACAAATGCTCCCCACCCGGGCGTAGAATGGGTTCAATAGCTAGTATACTATATTACTGTCGGCCTAAAGAACAATTTTATGTGAATAAACTTATATTCCATCATTAATACTTTTATATGTTTTGTGCAGATTTCTGCTACTTACCTGTTGCACCAATGTCCTGATGTTCTTCTGTAAATGCTCAAGATATGCTGAGCTCATACGACCTTGCTGGTATTTGGTCAGGCAGTCTCTCACTAGCTCCATAACCAGCCGGTAAGTGAAGCTGAGGACGCCATCGGGTAGTGGTAGCACAATGTCAGGGGCATAGGTGGTAAGAATCCCCTGCAGCAGTGCTAACACCTGAAAATTGTCTGAAGGAATTTCAGACATTTCAAATAAATCCAAATCGCAGTCAGTAAATCACTAGCTATGTAGTTAATCACCAACAACAATGACACCGGAATGTCAAAGTGACACTGTAGCTGTAAACACTGGCACAAGTATTGTTCGTGCATTATGATGTCATAATAGCAGTGATATCATCATGGAATGTTGAGATGTTACCTTATATGGAGCTTCTCTCCATAAAAGTAAGTTGCCTAGCAACACAAGCAGCATCATCACAGGCTGAGCATCAGTACCAGGTGCAGGCATGGAGGAAAGACCTGTGGGGGCTTTACTCCTCTGACCAGCGGGGGTGATTTTTATGTTTTAAATTCAATCATTTACATCTGTTCTACATAATAAAAAATATATAATTTCTATAAGAAATCCAGATTCAGATGCTAAAAGAAGTATATTTACTGGTGGATCAGAGACTGCAGCTCAGAGGCCCACACCTCCCCCCACATCCGCTTCCCAAGATAGGGGTCTGTGCACAGCTCTCCGCAGCAGCCAGCAGCCAGGCAGCATTATGTGGTGAGTATGGCAGCGCTGCAGTGCTGAAATCAGCAGGTCTGCGGCAGCACGGTATGGCATAGTGCGCCTGGGACCTATGGAATCTTCAAGGGTTTGTTCAGCGCCGCGTACTTCCATACTGGGAAGGATTTAGTAAAGCTGTCTCTCAGCTTCTAGGGGAGAAAATGGAAAAAGGAACGGCGCAGATCTAAGTGCAGTATATTTTAGGATTTGTAAATAAGGGTGAGGTAACTGAAAACTGCTCACCTTTAAGTAATCTTGAGGTTTAACGTTTAGTAGTGGTGGACTCTTGTGGCTTGCAGCACGCTTTACCGGAAGGATCAGGTCCTCATGTTGGAAGATCCTGTTTGCTCAGTAGATCGGTTCGATAAATTCCGGTTTGTATATCGCGGCGCTTCCAAATAGGGCCCAGTGGATATTTACATTCAGGGTTTATTAATTAGAATATAAAATAGCAATGTACAACGCGTTTCTACTCATTACAGAGTCTTCATCAGGTACAATTTCGTAGTCATGCTTATGGAAGGTCTCTTCATTATATAAAGCATTGATCAGGTTCATCAGGGTCATGGACCGCCCAGTTAATTATTCATGTTAATTGAGTTGGTTTATGCATGTGATTAGTTAATCATGCAATCTAAGGTTGTCTCTACTAGAGTAAAATCAAATAAAAATACAACAACTACAATAAAAATGCAACAACAATACTGGGAAGTGAACAGCGCTGATGACATCACATCTACAGATACATGATGGGACGGTGTAAGTGTGGCCGCCATCATGCCTGTGACTTGGTAGGTTCCTCAGACGGCAGCTCACTCACCTCCCAATGTGGAAGGAAGCGGCCGGAGAACACTTTTAATCTATAAAAGAAATAAAGATTCCACCAAATCCGTGTAGAATATTTTTTGTTCTTTTCACTACACAAAAAAAAAATGATGAAAACGTCTCATGTACCGCGCACTGTTACCCATAAATATTGTAGCTCGTGCCATTAAAAAAAGCTCTTGCCTAAATCTAAGCAGAAAAATGAAAGTTATGGGTCAATGATTAAAAAAGCAAAATAAACTGGATATCTGTGTAATTGTATCAACCTGCAGAATAAAGATAATTTGTCTACAGTGAGCGGCAAAAAAGAAGGAAAATAAAAAAGTGATGGAAGATTTATTTATTTATTCATCGTCACTCATATCATACCATTAAAAAAGAAAGAAACTGTAGTGGTGGTGAATTCTGATGTCATAATAGGGGTGATGTCATCATGGAATCTTGTGAGGGAATCATATATGGAGCTTCTCACCTTATAAGGAAGTTGCCTAGCAACAGTGAAGATGGTAAAACCATAGGGTGAGCATCAGTGCTTGTATGTAAGAGGGAGCTGTGGGCACCGGGCTCTTCTCATCAGTGAGGGGATTTATAAATATATTTATTAATATCTGTATACACAATAAAAATCATAATTACGTATTTATAAGAAATCCGGATTCAGGATCTAAAAGAAGTATCTTTATCTGGGGGGTCCAGGGAATGAAGATCAGAAGCCCACGCCTCACCACCCCCCAACTTCCCAAGATGGGGGTCTCTATTACAAATATAACCCTGCCTGACATTTGAGAAAATCTAAATTTTGTTAATTATTACTAATTTTTATTACGAAACAGAAAAAAGAGTCGGAATCAGGAGAATTCAGGGATGTTTAGATATTTAGCTCAAATTTTGAGTAGGTGACAGATCCTCTATAATCTTGGTGAATAAAACACTAGTCCTAATAAATCTCCTCCTACGTTCTCCGATCACCACCATATTTGTATTCCAAGAGCCTCAAAGCACCGGAAAGAGCAAGTAACTAAGGAATCAGGCGCATTCTAATCTGTAACCATGGAGACACATAGGCTGCATAAGAGCTGTATATGACGCGCCCCCTGGGCCATGTTCAAGGGATTACCCAGAGCCGGATCTGGATAGGGGTAGTAGTCCTTGTGGCGGTGACCCGGTCCGTGCCCAGGGTGTCAAACTAAGTGGCAGTCTATGGCAGTAGATGTTAATTTGATCGTCTACGCCACCCGTTGAGTACGCCGCCGCTGCAGAGCAGTCCGCTGAGGCCGGTGGTATATGTGCAGCAGTGATGGGGTTCTTAGGGTTCCTTCTGACTCTGCTTCTCTGGGCCTTTCTTCCTCCTCTCTCTCTTCAATGCAGGCTTGGCCCTGGAGCTGGGCCCAGCCGGAGCCACAGCTCCCTGTCAGCCCTCCTGGCTGAGCTCCCCTGCTAAAAAGACCCTGTCCTAAGATGGTGCCCACCTTATATACTCCCTCTATGTGTGAGCCCAGGTGACTAGCACCCAATGAGCTCCTAGCTTTACCCAGAGTACTCCCCCTATCTGCCCCTACACTACTGGGATGTTCCACCCCCCTCCCACTCCAGCCAGGGACAGACGCTGTAGTACCTGCACATATACTTGGTGGGAGTACCGTTGTTCTGTCCCCCGGAAATGGGATGTATGTAGTGCATGCAGCCTACTGAGCTCAGTTCCACACTCCATCCTTACCCGGGAGTGGAATACCACACCTCTGGCTTGAGGTGTAATACCCCTGTAGCAGCCGAGTCCTCAGGGTGCTACATATACACTACACAAGATTTACAAATTTGTTTCATTTTTGATTTTAAGGAACCAAGAAAAAAAAATACTGTAAAAGATCTTCTAACAACGAGAAATGATTCCAGGATTGTCTTTCCACTATATATACAGTATATACTCACAACACAAAGGTTAACTAATAGTTTTAATGATTTTCTGTAATAAATATTTGTATAAATATGAGAAACATTTATATAAAAATACAACAAATAATAATAAAAATTTCAATTATAAAACAAGAAATACGTCTTATAATAATATTACTCAGCGATTTATAAAAATAACAAAATTCTTGTCGCTGCTGCTCCTGACGACCAATCAGATTTCTGCCGTTTTGCCTCTTGCAGTGCGGAATCGATGGCTGGAATCTGACTGGTTGCTACGGGTAACACTTTCATTATTCTCTACACTGTTTGTATAAATAATCCTTAAACTCTCGTTGCCGATAGCAACCGATTAGAATTCAGCTTTTACATTTGTAATTTACACGAGATAAATAAACGTGATTTCTGATTGGTCGCTAGGGGTAACAAAGACGCTACATGACAGCTGAGGCTCCGTGACAATGGCGTCTGTTACTCCAGGTACTGGATGATGGGCCGGACACAGGTGCAGCCCACCGTCACCAGCTGCTTCTCCAGCCTATAGGTGGGACACATCCTCTCATCTCACCACGCAGGACCAGGATCTCCTGTCTGATGGGGACTGAGTTCATGCTGAGGTCCACATGACCCTCCGGGTCCAAACATCCGCGGTGGAGACATCGGGCCTCGCTGATGACCGCAGGGAATCTGTTATTGTCCACATTAGAGCTGGTGGAAGGAGATGAGAGAAATCAGGACACAGCAGTAACCATGTTTAGTCCCCCATACTCCGGCCTGCTGACCCCCATATATCATTATTATTATTTCTGCCATTACTCCATGTACATTCACCTGTATTCCCATGGAGAGATGGAGCGGCTCCTCACACTGTCCGCCATTACTTGTGCAGAACTCCGACTGCCGCCCATCATATCCACCTTCACACGTGGAGGAAATGTGGTGTCCGGTGTGAAGAGACATCCCCCGCCGGACACTAGAGGGGCCTCCCAGCCATCAGCGCCAGGGACCTTCTCTTCTCCTCCATGGACACAAGAGATGAAGATCAGAAGAAGCAAAGTGGAGAAAACCTGAGGACAGAAGATGTCACACATGTGATAGGGGACATTGTGGAAGTGTCAACATTATGTAGTGATATAAGTAAGGGTTAAATAATGGATCAATAATATACACTAATAATATTCATACTCGTATGGACCTATCCCAAAGATATGCAACAGCGCTCAAGCCAAGAGCAACCAGATATGACTATATAACACATATAAGAAAGTCCAACATTTTAAGTGGAATTCATTCAACAATCTATTATACTAGCTATTGAACCCGTTCTACGCCCGGGTGGCGAGCATTTTTATTGATATATGGTCTCCCATATATCGTATGAGTATGTGTTCCCCCCTCCTGGTATTTGTGCTGCCCCCATCCTGTCCCCACGATCCTATCCTGGTATGCATGGCACACCTCAACCCCAATCCTGGTATGCATGGCACCCCTCATCCCCAATCCTGGTATGCATTGCACTCCTCACCCCCAATCCTGGTATGCATGACACCGCTTACCCCAATCCTGGTATGCGTGGCTCTCCTCATCCCCCATTCTGGTATGCATGGCACCCCTCATCCCCAATCCTGGTATGCATGGCCCCCTCATCCCCAATCCTGGTATGCATGGCCCCCCTCATCCCCAATCCTGGTGTGCATGGCACCCCTCATCCCCAATCCTGCTATGCATGGCACCCCTCATCCCCCAATACTGGTATGCATGGCAACCCTCATCCCCCAATCCTGGTATGCATGGTACCCCTCATCCAGCTATCCTGGTATGCATGGCACCCCTCAACCCCAATCCTGGTATGCATAGTACCCCTCACCCCCCAATCCTGGTATGCATGGCACCCCTCATGCCCAATCCTGGTATGCATGGCCCCCCTCATCCCCAATCCTGGTATGCCTGGCCCCCCTCTTCCCCAATCCTGGTATGCATGGCACCCCTCATCCACAATCCTGGTATGCATGGCCCCCCTCATCCCCCAATCCTGGTATGCATGGCAACCCTCATCCCCCAATCCTGGTATGCATGGTACCCCTCATCCCCCTATCCTGGTATGCATGGCACCCCTCAACCCCAATCCTGGTATGCATAGTACCCCTCACCCCCCAATCCTGGTATGCATGGCACCCCTCAACCCCAATCCCGGTATGCATCGCACCCCTCATGCCCAATCTTGGTATGCATGGCACCCCTCATGCCCAATCCTGGTATGCATGGCACCCCTCATGCCCAATCCTGGTATGCATGGCACCCCTCATCCCCAATCCCGAGATGCATGGCACCCCTCATCCCCAATCCCGGTATGCATGGCACCCCTCATCCCCAATCCCGGTATGTATGGCACCCCTCATTCCCAATCCTGGTATGAATGCCACTCTTCATCCCAATCCTGGTATGCATGGGCCCCTCATCCCCAATAATGTTATACATGGTACACCTTATCCCTATCCTGGCATACATGGTACCCCTCATCCCTCTCCTGGTATGTATGGTACCCCTCATCCTGGTGTGCTTGGTACCCCTCATCCCAATTCAGGTATGTATGGCATCCTCATCCCAGAAACCTGGTATGCATGGCACCCAATCCCTCATCCTAGAATGCATGGTACCCCTCATCCTTATCCTGGTATGCAAGATACCCCTCATCCTGGTACGCATGGCACCCCATACCTCATCCTGGTATGCATGGTACCCCGCATTCCTATCCTAGCATGCTTGGTACCCCTCATCCCTATTCTGGTATGCATGGCACCCCTCACCCCCCCAATCCTGGTATGCATGGTCCCCTCACCCCCCAATCCTGGTTTGCATGGTCCCCTCACCCCCCAATCCTAGTATGCATGGTCCCCTCAACCCCCAATCCTGGCATGCATGGACCCCTCACCTCCCAATCCTGGTATGCATGGGCCACTCATCCCCCAATAATGGTATGTGTGGTAGCCCTCATCCTGGTATGCATAGTCCCCTCACCCCCCAATCCTGGTATGTGTGGTACCCCTCACCTCCCAATACTGGTATGTATGGTTTCCTCACCCATCAATCCTGGCATGCATGGTCCCTTCACCCCCCAATCCTGGTATGTGTGGTACCCATCACCCCCCAATCCTGGTATGCATGGTCCCCTCACCCCCCAATCCTGGTATGTGTGGTACCCCTCACCCCCCAATCATGGTATGCATGGTCCCCTCACCACCCAATTCTGGTATGTGTGGTACCCCTCATCCTGGTATGCATGATCCCCTCGCCCCACAATCCTGGAATGCATGGTCCCCTCACCCCCAATCCTGGTATGTGTGGCCCCCTCATCCCTTTCACACTGTACACACATACAAAAAAAATAAACAGTTATACTCACCTTTCTTCTCTGTGCTCCAGCGCTGCTGCGTCCTGTTTTGCCGGGGGCCTGTGGAGGAGTGCGGCGCTGGAGCACCGCGCTGTCCGGCGCCATTTTGCTGAAGACACACTGCAAATGTGTCTTCAGTAAAATGGCGCCGGATAGCGCTATGCGCATGAGCCGATCCGATGCCTCACTCCCGCCCCGGACTTCGGCGAAAAGAGGCGCCGTGGCAACGCTTCCCCCAGTCAGGTAAGTATGTATGTATGGAGATCGCGGGATGCGTTCAGTTTCTACGCATACCGCGATCTCCGGCGCCATATACTCCTCTTATCTGTAACGGCTGGATGTATGATTCTGTAGAAACATTACTGTGTCCAACAGTTATTACATATATCAAACTGAAATAGCTGTTGCAAAAACACGAATTTTTATAAAACATTAAGCTTAAGATTAATAGGGGTGCCCAAACTTTTTCATATAACTGTATACTACGTCAGCGGAGCAATCCAGCCACTTTCTACTGAATATATATAATACGTCAGCGGAGCAATCCGGCCACTTTCTACTGAATATAAATATATATAATACGTCAGCGGAGCAATCCAGCCACTTTCCTCTGAATATATATAATACGTCAGCGGAGCAATCCAGCCACTTTCTACTGAATTTAAATATATAATACGTCAGCGGAGCAATCCAGCCACTTTTTACTGAATATAAATATATATAATACGTCAGCGGAGCAATCCAGCCACTTTCCTCTGAATATATATAATACGTCAGCGGAGCAATCCGGCCACTTTCTACTGAATATATATAATACGTCAGCGGAGCAATCCAGCCACTTTCTACTGAATTTAAATATATAATACGTCAGCGGAGCAATCCAGCCATTTTCTACTGAATATAAATATATATAATACGTCAGCGGAGCAATCCAGCCACTTTCTACTGAATATATATAATACGTCAGCAGAGCAATCTGGCCACTTTCTACTGAATATAAATATATATAATACGTCAGCAGAGCAATCCAGCCACTTTCTACTGAATATAAATATATATAATACGTCAGCGGAGCAATCCAGCCACTTTCTACTGAATATATATAATACGTCAGCGGAGCAATCCGGCCACTTTCTACTGAATATAAATATATATAATACGTCAGCGGAGCAATCCAGCCACTTTCTACTGAATTTAAATATATAATACGTCAGCGGAGCAATCCAGCCATTTTCTACTGAATATAAATATATATAATACGTCAGCGGAGCAATCCAGCCACTTTCTACTGAATATATATAATACGTCAGCAGAGCAATCTGGCCACTTTCTACTGAATATAAATATATATAATACGTCAGCAGAGCAATCCAGCCACTTTCCACTGAATATAAATATATATAATACGTCAGCGGAGCAATCCAGCCACTTTCTACTGAATATATATAATACGTCAGCAGAGCAATCCGACCACTTTCTACTGAATATAAATATATATAATACGTCAGCAGAGCAATCCAGCCACTTTCTACTGAATATAAATATATATAATATGTCAGCGGAGCAATCCAGCCACTTTCCTCTGAATATATATAATACGTCAGCGGAGCGATCCAGCCACTTTCCTCTGAATATATATAATACGTCAGCGGAGCAATCCAGCCACTTTCTACTGAATATATATAATACGTCAGCAGATCAATCCAGCCACTTTCTACTGAATATATATAATACGTCAGCGGAGCAATCCAGCCACTTTCCTCTGAATATATATAATACGTCAGCGGAGCAATCCAGCCACTTTCCTCTGAATATATATAATACGTCAGCGGAGCAATCCGGCCACTTTCTACTGAATATAAATATATATAATACGTCAGCGGAGCAATCCAGCCACTTTCTACTGAATATAAATATATTTAATACGTCAGCGGAGCAATCCAGCCACTTTCCTCTGAATATATATAATACGTCAGCGGAGCGATCCAGCCACTTTCTACTGAATATATATATATATAATACGTCAGCGGAGCAATCCGGCCACTTTCTACTGAATATATATATATATAATACGTCAGCAGAGCAATCCAGCCACTTTCCTCTGAATATATATAATACGTCAGCAGAGCAATCCAGCCACTTTCCTCTGAATATATATAATACGTCAGCGGAGCAATCCGGCCACTTTCTACTGAATATATATATATATAATACGTCAGCGGAGCAATCCGGCCACTTTCTACTGAATATATATATATATAATACGTCAGCGGAGCAATCCGGCCACTTTCTACTGAATATAAATATATATAATACGTCAGCGGAGCAATCCAGCCACTTTCTACTGAATATAAATATATATAATACGTCAGCGGAGCAATCCGGCCACTTTCTACTGAATATAAATATATATAATACGTCAGCAGAGCAATCCAGCCACTTTCTACTGAATATAAATATATTTAATACGTCAGCGGAGCAATCCAGCCACTTTCCTCTGAATATATATAATACGTCAGCGGAGCGATCCAGCCACTTTCCTCTGAATATATATAATACGTCAGCGGAGCAATCCAGCCACTTTCTACTGAATATAAATATATATAATACGTCAGCGGAGCAATCCAGCCACTTTCTACTGAATATAAATATATATAATACGTCAGCGGAGCAATCCAGCCACTTTCTACTGAATATATATAATACGTCAGCAGAGCAATCCAGCCACTTTCCTCTGAATATATATAATACGTCAGCGGAGCAATCCAGCCACTTTCTACTGAATATATATAATACGTCAGCAGAGCAATCCAGCCACTTTCTACTGAATATAAATATATATAATACGTCAGCGGAGCAATCCAGCCACTTTCTACTGAATATAAATATATATAATACGTCAGCGGAGCAATCCAGCCACTTTCCTCTGAATATATATAATACGTCAGTGGAGCAATCCAGCCACTTTCCTCTGAATATATATAATACGTCAACAGGGCAATCCAGCCACTTTCCTCTGAATATATATAATACGTCACCGGAGCAATCCAGCCACTTTATCAAACGTCAGCAGAGCTAAATATTTTAATTAAAGTTTACAACCTTATTCGTTCCGTAATTCCATTATAATGGCCCCCAAACGCCAGCAAGTTCTTTCTGAGGCGGAAACTCAGGCAAAAAAATCAAAAAGGGCTGAAGCTCAAAAGGTTGGTAGAAGTAGGGGTAAAAAACAGCACCTTAAATTGCAGCGTGAAAAAAATACTGTCAGAAGAAAGGCTGCCCATCATAATCTCACCCCAAAAAAGCGTCAACAGATGCGCAACGCTGACGCTGAGAGGCATAGGTCTGCCCCAGAGAGGCATAGGTCTGCCCCAGAGAGGCGTAGGTCTGCCCCAGAGAGGCATAGGTCTGCCCCAGAGAGGCGTAGGTCTGCCCCAGAGAGGCATAGGTCTGCCCCAGAGAGGCATAGGTCTGCCCCAGAGAGGCGTAGGTCTGCCCCAGAGAGGCATAGGTCTGCCCCAGAGAGTCATAGGTCTGCCCCAGAGAGGCGTAGGTCTGCCCCAGAGAGGCATAGGTCTGCCCCAGAGAGGCATAGGTCTGCCCCAGAGAGGCGTAGGTCTGCCCCAGAGAGGCATAGGTCTGCCCCAGAGAGGCATAGGTCTGCCCCAGAGAGGCGTATGTCTGCCCCAGAGAGGCGTAGGTCTGCCCCAGAGAGGCATAGGTCTGCCCCAGAGAGGCGTAGGTCTGCCCCAGAGAGGCATAGGTCTGCCCCAGAGAGGCGTAGGTCTGCCCCAGAGAGGCGTAGGTCTGCCCCAGAGAGGCATAGGTCAGCCCCAGAGAGTATGACAGACGCTGAGCTTCAGCAGCATCGCAGCGCCAATGCTGAGAGACACAGAGGAGCCCGTACTAAACAACCTGCCCGCTGGGGTAAAAACGGAAGATCTCGCAACACTGCTTTGCTTACTGAAAACTTCAATGAAGACGACATTGGGGCATGCTATCTTGGCCCAATGAACAACAAATGCTCATTTTGTAATGCCAACCATTTCCAAAATGAAATTACAACAAACTGTTGTCATAGTGGAACCATCAAACTGGAAGAAGTGTGAATGCATCCCTATATTACTAATTGCATGAAGAGATCAGAACCAAACTCCAAGAATTTCATGGAAAACATAAGATCATACAATAGTGCAAACGCTTTTGCATCCATGGGCGCACAAATTGACCAATCAATTAACAGGCGATCAGGTCCTTTCTGTTACAGAATCCATGGGCAAATTTACCATGCAACATCTGCGTTGCACCCTAACCAAGGTGAATCACCAACATACGCCCAGTTATATATTCTGGATTCGGCACAATCCAGCCAACAGTGGATGCATTCGTAATCTTATGGAAAATCTACAAAGAATTCTGGAAGATATCAATCCTTTCTCCAGAGAATACAAAAATATGTTGCAATTTGAACAAGAAGAAATGCTAAAAGCAAATCTAGAAAACCGAATGCCAATTGAATATAGCATGACTTTCGTGAGAGAAAAAGTAAATACTATGCACCCCGGCAGAATCAATGCTCCAACTGCCAGAGGGGAAATTGCTGCCATTTTCCACAGCACAGATGGTGCAACCCCAAAAAACCGTGACATTACCATTCATCCAAAAAGTGGAATTTTACAAAATATATCTATTCTGAGTAGACTCTGTGACCCAATGAGCTACGCTTTGCTTTTCCCTTATGGGGACTCTGGGTGGACTACAGAACTAAAAAAAACAGTTGGTCGAGGAAATGTGACTCCACTTCAATGGTATTCATACCACTTTGCCATTCGTGATGGTACTTTAACCAGTTCCTTAATGCAGGAAAGCTGACACACCAATTTATGGTTGATGCCTATTGCAAAACTGAGGCAAACCGTTTGAATTGGGTGCGCACAAATCAAAGTACTGTAAGAGCTGAAGAATATGACGTCCTTCACCAATTCATGACCAACCACCGTTTCATGAACATAAATATCCTACCTGGAAAAAAAGTCATATTGCCATCGACTTTCCAAGGAAGTCCAAGAAATATGGCACAAAACTACCAAGATGCCATGGCAATGGTCAGGAAATATGGCAAACCAGACCTATTTGTAACAGTAACGTGCAGTCCAAAATGGAGGGAAATCAGGGAAAACTTACTTCCCTCTCAGCAACCATGCGACAGGCCCGATTTAGTAGCTCGAGTATTTAACATGAAACTAAAATTGCTACTTGGAGACCTAACCACATACCACAGATTTGGACGTGTTAATGGTATGGTGTATGTAATTGAGTTCCAAAAAAGAGGGCTCCCTCATGGACACATATTGGCATTTATGGCCCCGGAATACCAATCCTGGGAAAAAGAAAGAATTGACAAAATTGTTTGTGCAGAGCTCCCGCACAAAGATACGCATCCGAAGCTGTATGAAATTGTACAATCTTGCATGATGCACGGTCCATGTGGTCCACTTAATCCAAATGCACCATGCATGGACAATGGAAACTGTACAAGGTTTTCCCAAGGATTTCTGTTCCGAAACTAATAGCAATGTAAATGGATCCCCTAAATATCAACGCCGGGATGAGAACAACTTTGTTGAACTTGGTGGAAACAGGGTTGATAATAGATGGGTTGTACCTTACAATCCTTATCTTTCCTTAAAATACAATGCCCACATAAACGTTGAGATTTGCAGTTCTACAAAGTGTAAAATATTTGTTCAAATATGTTTACAAAGGGCATGATTGTGCAAATCTACAGTGTGTTACTGCTGCCACAGAACAAGAAGCCACGGTTGAATGGGATGAAGTAAAAAATGACTTAGAAACTCGATATGTAAGTGCACCTGAAGCATGCTGGAGACTCAGGGAATATAAAATGCACCATCAACCTGACCATGTGGAAAGATGAAATGTCCACCTTGAGGACAAGCATACAATATGCTTTATAGCAGGTAAAGAAGCTGAAGCTGTGCAGCGGAAAAACACCAAGTCTAAACTTCTTGCTGGGTTTAAACTGAATCGGGAAGATCCTAATGCCCAACAATATTTCTACATTGAAATCCCTGAACATTTCACTTGGGATGAAAAAAACGTTAAATGGAAACCATGTTGCAAATGTCATAAAACCACAATTGGCAGAATGTTTAACGTTAGTCCATTAGACAGAGAAAAATACTTTCTCCGAATTCTCCTTCTCAATGTTAGAGGCGCAACATCTTTTGAGGATCTCAGAACAACTGAAGGAAACCGTTTTGCTACTTTCCAAGAAGCCTGTATTGCAAGAGGGTTAACTGATGATGACTCTGAATGGGATACTCGCCTAACAGAAGCTGCCACTTATCAAATGCCAATACAACTTACACAATTGTCTGCATTTATTTGCATCATGTGTGAGCCGTCTAATGCTGCAGCATTGTTTCAAAGGCACAATAAAAATCTTATGGAAGACTATACCAGACGTTTCCCTCATGTAGAAAAGGCCGTCTATATGACATTACATGAAATTGAGCCTGTGTTACGGACACATGGAAAGTCATTACAAGATTTTGGCCTACACCTTCCTGTTGGCAAGTACGATGATCCAATCAATTCTGGCAAATATTACGACCCTGTTGCGGAAAAGGCTTTGAGGAGAAATTCCAAATGTTAAACCCAGGACAACGAAAGGCTTTCGAAAAAATCAGAGAAGCTTTTGAGATTCCAACTTGCAAAAACGTCTATTTTTTATTGACGGACCTGGTGGAAGTGGTAAGACATTCCTGTATAATACAATCATGCATTACGTTCAGAGCAAAAATGAATTAGTCTTGCCATGTACATTTACAGGCATTGCTGCTACTTTGCTGGAAGGAGGCCGAACTTCCCATAATCTGTTCAAACTGCCTATACCAATTAATGAAACGTCGACGTGCAATATTCGTCATGGCAGCAATACTGCCAATAAGTTGAAAAACACCAAACTCATAATCTGGGACGAAGCTTCTACGGCTCCAGCTCATGCTGTAAATGCAGTTGACACCTTCTACAAAGAACTCATGGCTGAAGATCCAAAAGTTCCCTCCAAAAAAACGTTCGGAGGTGCAGTGTCTGTTTTTGGTGGAGATTTTCGACAAATCCTTCCTGTTGTACCACATGGCACCAGAACCGAAATAATTTCAGCATGCATGAAGAACAGCAATTGTTGGAGGAATATTGAAGTCCTCAAATTGGACCTAAACATGCGTACCAATGAGGACAATGTCCCCCAAGAACATCAAGGCTTTTCCCAATGGCTTTTAAACCTTGGAGATGGAAAACTTCAAGAACCAGGACTAGAGGAAGGTATCTTTGAAATTCCTTCTGTCTGCATTGAAAATGGATGTATTGTTGATGCTGTCTTTCCTCAAGTCATACAACCAGAAGATAAAAGCATTGCAAACCGTGCAATCCTAACTCCAAAAAACCAACATTCACATGAACTGAATGAAAATGTTCTTAGACGAATTCAGTCTGAATTGAAATGCTACACCAGTATTGATTCCATTCAGCAAGATACTGCAAATGCTGAGGAAGCAGCAAACTATCCGATGGAGTTCTTAAACAGCTTAACGCCTGGTGGTATGCCTCCTCATAGATTACATTTGAAAGTTGGAGCAGTAGTCATGCTATTAAGAAACCTTAACTCAAGAAGAGGTCTTTGCAATGGCACCAGAATGGTTGTGAAGCAAATGATGTCAAAAGTCATTGACTGTAAAATCCTCAGCGGATCATTTAAAGGTACAAGGGTATCATTCCCAGAGTTATTCTGCCCCAAGCCATCCTCATCTTCCTTTTACTTTAAAACGAAAACAGTTTCCCTTAAGACTGGCTTATGCTATGACCATCAACAAAAGTCAAGGGCAAACACTGGATTCAGTTGGCATATATTTGCCATCTCCAGCCTTCAGCCATGGCCAACTTTATGTCGCCTCTTCAAAGACAAAATCCTTCCAACAAGTCAAAGTCAAAGTTTTTGCTACTGATCAACGAGGCAACTTAAAGAAAGACCACAGAGTTTACACCAAAAATGTTCTTTACACAGAAGTTTTTGCACAATAATTTTTTTTTCCAGCTAATAGTTTAATAAAATGTAAAATGTTATATATAACAGTGAATGTGTCTTTCTGTTCAAAGCCAAAATGGGTGGCGGCTGTGCAGTGTGGTGCCTGAGTCAGAGCGTGTGCACACTGCACTACGATGCCATTTTACTGAAGACACTGTGTGTGCAAATTCCCAGACACAGTGTCTTCAAGAAAATGGCGCCAGATATTGTGAGATGCGCACACGTTGACTCAGGCACTATTTTATGGGAACAGCACATACCAGGATGGGGGCGCAGGATAGCAGCACATACCAGGATGGGGGCACAGGATGGCAGCAGCACATACCAGGATGGGGGCACAGGATGGGGGCAGCACATACCAGGATAGGGGCACAGGATGGGAGCAGCACATACCAGGATGGGGGCACAGGATAGCAGCACATAGTAGGATGGGGGCACAGGATGGCAGCAGCACATACCAGGGTGGGGGCGCAGGATAGCAGCATATAACAGGATAGGGGCACAGGATAGCAGCACATACCAGGATAGGGGCACAGGATGGCAGCAGCACAAGACCGAATTGGAGCACAGGATTAGAGCAGCACATACCAGGATGGGGGCACAGGATGGGGGCAGCACATACCAGGATGGGGGCACAGGATGGGAGCAGCACATACCAGGATGGGGGCACAGGATAGCAGCACATACCAGGATAGGGGCACAGGATGGCAGCAGCACATACCAGGATGGGGGCACAGGATGGGGGCAGCACATACCAGGATGGGGGCACAGGATGGGAGCAGCACATACCAGGATAGGGGCACAGGATGGGGGCAGCACATACCAGGATGGGGGCACAGGATGGGAGCAGCACATACCAGGATAGGGGCACAGGATGGGGGCAGCACATACCAGGATGGGGGCACAGGATTAGAGCAGCACATACCAGGATGGGGGCACAGGATGGGGGCAGCACATACCAGGATGGGGGCACAGGATGGGAGCAGCACATACCAGGATAGGGGCACAGGATGGGGGCAGCACATACCAGGATAGGGGCACAGGATGGGGGCAGCACATACCAGGATAGGGGCACAGGATGGGGAGCAGCACATACCAGGATAGGGGCACAGGATGGGGGCAGCACATACCAGGATTGGAGCACAGGATTAGAGCAGCACATACCAGGATGGGGGCACAGGATGGGGGCAGCACATACCAGGATGGGGGCACAGGATGGGAGCAGCACATACCAGGATAGGGGCACAGGATGGGGGCAGCACATACCAGGATGGGGGCACAGGATAGCAGCAGCACATGACAGGATGGGGGCGCAGGATGGCAGCAGCACATACCAGGATGGGGGCGCAGGATAGCAGCAGCACATACCAGGATGGGCGCAGGATAGCAGCAGCACATACCAGGATGGGGGCGCAGGATAGCAGCAGCACATGACAGGATGGGGGCGCAGGATGGCAGCACATACCAGGATGGGGGCACAGGATGGCAGCAGCACATTACAGAATGGGGGCACAGGATGGGAGCAGCAAATGACAGGATGGGGGCGCAGGATGGGAGCAGCAGATGACAGGATAGGGGCGCAGGATAGCAGCACATACCAGGATGGGGGCACAGGATGGCAACAGCACATTACAGAATGGGGGCGCAGGATGGGAGCAGCACATGACAGGATGGGGGCGCAGGATGGGAGCAGCACATGACAGGATGGGGGCGCAGGATGGGAGCAGCACATGACAGGATGGGGGCGCAGGATAGCAGCACATACCAGGATGGGGGCGCAGGATGGGGGCAGCACATACCAGGATGGGGGCACAGGATAGCAGCAGCACATGACAGGATGGAGGCGCAGGATGGGAGCAGCACATGACAGGATGGGGGCGCAGGATAGCAGCACATACCAGGATGGGGGCACAGGATGGCAGCAGCACATACCAGGATGGGGGCACAGGATGGGAGGAGCACATGACAGGATGGAGGCCATATACCAATATAAATGCTCGCCACCCGGGCGTAGAACGGGTGGTTCAATAGCTAGTACATTATAGGTGAAGTAGACTCAAAAGACCAAAGCAGATTCAACCTTAAAGAACGAGTCATTACTTCTTCTTTTACCCATGAGCCCCGCACGTCATGTCCAACTGCCCCAATGCACATTTCGAATCTTCCTCAGGGGGTGCCCCTGCGTGCGTTGGGGCAGTTGGGCATGACGTGCGGACTCACGGGTAAGTGCCTCATTCATTACCAGTATACTTATCTCTAACATTCAAGAAGTTGTCCACTACTTTATGTATCCCCCCCCGGGGCCCCTAAGACTTATTGTGAATACCTTCTGTTGCTGATAATGCCTGTGAGCGGCGCTATCGGTTGCCTCTCACAGGCATCACGTGACTCCGCGCTGACGTCATGACAAGTGAGGCGTGACTCAGCACTGGGGTCCCCGCGGTGGCCGCTGGGTTGTGGGTGGGGTTACCCCCGCGTCACACCTTGCATCCACCGCGCGCTTTCCCAATGAATGGAGAGAGGCAGAGCGCGTGGTGGATGCTGGGTGTGACGAGGAGGGGTAACCCCGCCCACAGCCTGGAGTCCACCCTGGAACCTGGAAGACAAAGACCCCCGGCTGCTGCCAGCACTTGTCGTGACATCAGCGGATGTCAGAGCCGGCTGCAGCCGGGGGTCACATGATGCCTGTGAGCGGCCAGTGATAGCGCCACTCACAGGCCGTATCTGCAACAGAAGGTATTTACAAGAAGTCTTAGGGGCCCCGGGGGGATACATGGGGGGGATATAAGGTAGTGGACATCCCCTTTCAGCCATGGCGCTCTGTTTTACCACCTGTGTGCCTGTTTTTATGTAATCTCCACCTATATGATGTGTGCTGCTCCTCTTTATTGATTTTGATTTAATTATACTGAGTTAGGACCTAAGCACTATAATACTGTTGTGGGGATCTATGTGATACTGCTATATCTATGTCAGATATGTAATTGGTCTGGCACCCCCACTAAAACCACGTCCCCTCCCCCACCCCCCACCCCCCCGTCCAACTAATCTCATATATGTGTGTCTCTCTTGTGATTAATAAAATTGATATTGATATTTACTTTATGATTGAAGTAGTAATGACTCGTTCTTTAAGGCTGAATTTGTCATGTCATTGTATCATAACACAGGATAACAAAAAAAATGGTGGTAGCCCATGCAAGTGCTGCACTCACTATTCTGCTGGTGCAGTCACTGTGTACATACATTACATTACTGATCCGGAGTTATATCCTGTATTATACTCCAGAGCTGCACTCACTATTCTGCTGGTGCAGTCACTGTGCACATACATTACATTACTGATCCTGAGTTACATCCTGTATTATACTCCAGAGCTGCACTCACTATTCTGCTGGTGCAGTCACTGTGTACATACATTACATTACTGATGCGGAGTTATATCCTGTATTATACTCCAGAGCTGCACTCACTATTCTGCTGGTGCAGTCATTGTGTACATATATTACATTACTGATCCGGTACTGATCCTGAGTTACATCCTGTATTATACTCCAGAGCTGCACTCACTCTTCTGCTGGTGCAGTCACTGTGTACATACATTACATTACTGATCCTGAGTTACATCCTGTATTATACTCCAGAGCTGCACTCACTATTCTGCTGGTGCAGTCACTGTGTACATACATTACATTACTGATGCGGAGTTATATCCTGTATTATACTCCAGAGCTGCACTCACTATTCTGCTGGTGCAGTCACTGTGCACATACATTACATTACTGATCCTGAGTTACATCCTGTATTATACTCCAGAGCTGCACTCATTATTCTGCTGGTGCAGTCACTGTGTACATACATTACATTACTGATCCTGAGTTACATCCTGTATTATACTCCAGAGCTGCACTCACTATTCTGCTGGTGCAGTCACTGTGTACATACATTACATTACTGATCCGGAGTTATATCCTGTATTATACTCCAGAGCTGCACTCACTATTCTGCTGGTGCAGTCACTGTGTACATACATTACATTACTGATCCTGAGTTACATCCTGTATTATACTCCAGAGCTGCACTCACTATTCTGCTGGTGCAGTCACTGTGTACATACATTACATTACTGATCCTGAGTTACCTCCTGTATTATACTCCAGAGCTGCACTCACTATTCTGCTGGTGCAGTCACTGTGTACATACATTACATTACTGATCCTGCACTGATCCTGAGTTATATCCTGTATTATACTCCAGAGCTGCACTCACTATTCTGCTGGTCCAGCCGCTCCCTCTCTCCTCACACACATATTATACATATACACACAATAATAACTACCTACACCATGACATCTGGTCCGGTTACCAAACAAATAATAACAATATAATAAACAATAACCGACAAATTATATACAAACTAATATATACATTCTTTTTTTTTTTTATTATTTTTTTTTATTATAAGTAAAATAAATACTAACTATACAAATATATACAAGACAAAACAAAACCCCCCACACTCAAGCCCACCAGTCCCTCCCCGGCACTGACCTGAGAGCTGGTCCTGCGCCTCATGCCTCAGTCCAACGTCCATAGGCCAGATCAGGCAGTGCCAGTTTTTCACCCAAATAACCAGTGTCCCACAAGATGAACCCACCTCCCCCCTTTTCCCTCCACCCAACCTAACACCTACACCCAAACCCATATATACAATATATACAGAAACAAACAATACAATAGCAAACAATACAATAACCACAACTGACAAAGCCCAAGTTCGGTGCCTGCCGCCCTACATCACTGTCTACTGATCAAAACAAAACAAAAATCTATGGTGTCAGCAGCAGCCCACCACCAGGAGAGGAGATGACCAGACTAGGGCACACTAAAAGAAAAGCCCCTCCAGAGGAGAGCGGCCCTCTGTGTACCCAGTCTCTCATACTCCAGAGAACGCACCTTCACCAGGTCACCGAGTATGGTCCTAAACACATCGTCCACTGGGAGGATTTTGCCCTGCGTCGATACTAAGCACCGTGCGTTCCACGTGTGATACCTAACCACTGCGCTAACTAGAAATAAGGTGCAGTGGTCCCGACCACCCAGGTCCCCGAATGCTCCATAGGCCAATTCCGCATAAGAGAGACCAACCAGCCAGGGCCAGTCAATGGAGGCGCCCATCCTGTTGTACACCTCTGTGTTAAAGGGACAACGAAGCAGGAAGTGGTCCATGCTTTCAAGCATGGTACCACAATGCTCCCGAGGACAGTTCCTGTCCTCAGAGCTCCTACACTTCAGATTGTCCCTCACACACAGTTTCCCATGAAAGCAGCGCCAAGCCAAGTCCCAAAACTTCGAGGGATCCTGATAGAATTCAAAAGATGCAGACCCACCCCAACATCCCGACTTGGGCAATCCCTGCACACCAGAGGCCTCTGAAAATGAGTCAACAGAACCCTTTTGTCAAGGAGCTTCCTTGGCAGAGTCCTGACCTCCCACATTCCCAGACCCCACCGACGAATTACCTTCAGAACCACAGTAGCGTAAGCCAGTAGATGTCAATGTGGTGTGCGTAGATCTTTCACTTGCCCTCCTGTCTCCCATTCCTGGAAGAAAGGCTGAAACCATCCCTTACAGCAGAATACCCACGGGGGAGCCCTCTCTTTCCAGAGGTTAGCAATATTGATCTTAATGAAGGTATTCACAAGGAATACCACAGGGTTCACCATACCCAACCCTCCTAGTCTCCTCGTATGGTAAGTAACCTCCCTCTTGACCAGGTTCAGTCTATTCCCCCATAACAGTTGGAAGAACAAACTGTAGACCCGAGTCCAGAGAGGCTCCGGCAAGATGCACACACTGCCCAGATAGATCAGCACAGGGAGCAGGTAAGTTTTGATCAGGTTTATCCTTTCCCTTAGGGTCAAAGACCAACCCTTCCATTGGTTCACCTTCTGAGTGGCGATCTCTAGCCTGCTGTTCCAATTTTGTTTGGGGCAATCCCCCTGGCCAAATTCGATGCCAAGAACTTTTGCAGAGACTTTGGGTCCTGGAAGGGTGTCCGGGAGATCAAAACCAGAATCTCCTCCTCCCAGCCAGAGACTCTCACACTTATCCCGGCTGATCTTGGACCCGGATGCCTCCGAGTAGCTATTTACTTCTGATATCAGCCACTCTGCCTCCCCATCAGAGGAAACAAAAACGGTGACATCATCGGCATACGCCACCACTCTCAGAGTGGCTTCCGGTGCTGCCCGGTCCATCACGATCCCAGCCAATGGTCCACACTCCACCCTCCTAAGAAGTGGGTCAATTGCAAACACGTACAGCAGCGGGCTCAAGGGACAACCCTGGCGAACACCACACCCAACCTCAAAAGAGCTGCCAATCCAACCGTTCACAAGCGGGAAACTCTCTGCCCCAGCGTACAAGGTCTTAAGCCAATCAACAAACCCCCCCGGCAGGCCATACCTCAGAAGGACAGACCAGAGGTACTCATGATTAACCAGATCAAACGCTTTTGCCTGGTCCAATGACAGCATGTACCCCTTCCAGTGACCAGCCCTACCCTGCTCCACCGCCTCTCGGACACAGAGTACAGCACTAATTGTACTGCGGCCCGGAACAGAGCAATGCTGGGCTCCCGAAAGGAGCCGGGGTGCAAATTTCACCAGCCGATTAAACAGCACCTTTGCCAAAACCTTCCTGTCTGCATTGAGAAGCGCTATGGGACGCCAATTCTCAATGCAAGATGAGTCCTTACCCTTTGACAAGATAATCAGGGCAGACCTCCTCATTGATTTTGGCAGAGTGCCCGATAAAAGACATTCATTGAATACCTCAGTCAACAGGGGAACCAAGGCGTCCTTAAAGGTCTTATAGAATTCAGATGTTAAGCCATCTGGACCGGGAGATTTCTTTAGGGCAAGCCCTTCAATCGCCAACTTAACTTCCTCTTCCCTGATAATCTCTGTCAAAATGCCAAGAGAGGGGTCTACCCCTGGTTCGGGGACGGCTTCAGCCAGAAAAGCCGACATCTCATCCCAATCCAGATCCCTCTTCCCCAAGAGGTGCGAGTAGAAGGATCTGACGACCTCCAGGATCCCTGATCTGGATCTTTTCAGGGACCCCGCAGTGTCAACCAGTCCTGTAACAACTTTACTATTCACTGACATCTTGCAGTTTCTGTAAGGGTCTGGCGAGCGGTACTTCCCATAATCCCTCTCAAAAACCAAAGATGCGTGTCTATCATACTGACACCTCATTAGCAAAGATTTCACTCTGGAGATCTCCTCGCGGCTACCTCCAGTTGAGACAAGATGCTCGAGTTTCCTCCTCAGGCCCTGATACAGGTGGTACCTGTCCAGGCTCCAGAGTCTCGAGAGCTGGCGGAAGAATCTCGCCACCCTTTTCTTGAACATCTCCCACCACTCTGACTTACTACTACAAAGATCCAGTAAGGGTACCTGGCTCTGAAGAAAATCCTCAAAGGACTGTCTTATCTCCGCTTCTACCAAGAGAGACGAATTGAGCCTCCAAAAGCCTCTTCCTATCCGGGGAGTCTCTGTAACATTCAGAAAAAACAAAATCAAACAGAGATCGGAGAATTCCACCTCAACAGCAGATACTGCTGAAGAGACGGCTTCCTCCTTTAAATAAAACTTGTCTATCCTGGACCTACAGTTACCTCTATGATAGGTGAACCCCTCGTGGACTGCGGTGAGCCGGATGTGGACATCTACCAGGCGAGCTTCACTAGCTACACTATTAAGGGCGACGCCATCATAAGTCAGCTTGTCTCTGGAACCTCCTCTATCTCGGGGCCTCATGACAGTGTTAAAGTCCCCTCCAAAGACGACCTGCCGACTCGTAAAAAGGTAGGGCTTGATCCTCATAAAGAGACACTTCCGGTCCCACTTAGATTGGGGACCATAGATGTTAATGAGCCAGAGCTCTTGTCCCTTCATGAGGACATCTAATATCAGGCACCTCCCCATTTCTAACTCAATAACCCGTCGGCATTCTACCGGTGCGGTAAAAAGGACCGCCACTCCGCTATACGGCTCGGCCGCAAGAGACCAATAGGAGGGCCCAAGTCTCCACTCCCTCTGCCATATTTGGCAGCCTGGTCTCTTGCAAAAAGAAAACGTCAGCTTCAACCCGGCTGAGAAAATCAAAGGCCGCCAATCTAGCCATATTTGACTTAATGCTGGCGACATTAATGGACACCAGCGTCAACGGAGTGGGTACCGCCATCATTGGTGATTGAGTTAGATAGCTTTCTTCTTCCCACTCCCCTTATCCTCTGCCTCAGAGGAGGAATCCTTCCCCCTCTTTAATGATACAGAGGTGTCCATTCCCACATTTTTCCTTCTTTTTTCGTCCTTGTCTCCGGACTCTGGGCCAGTCCCTCCCCCCAAGGACCTTGCATCCCCAGGAGAAGGAGACTCGGCGCCCCCTGTAAGCTCCGCCGAAGCCAGAACCTCACTCTCAGCCTCCTCTTCTGAGCAAGAGATGTTATCAAGGGCTTGGAAGCGGTTAGAAAGACCAACTAGAGGGGAGTCAGTTTTACCTTCCTTAGGTACCTTGGTCAGAGCGGGAGAAGATATTTTATCTCCCTTCTTTCTCTTCTTTTTGGTGCCGAGCTTACGCTTGTTCTCTAGCCACCGCTTATTGTCCTCATCCATACTTTCATATTGGGAGGATTCTGAGGCAGAGGGGGTTTCCTCCCTGTGGATCCTCCTGACCTCCTCATCAAACTCATCATCCCTCGGGGCCTCAGCAGCAACACTGGCATCCAGGACAGGGGCCGCCCCCGTAGCCCGGGGCTCGCCCCGCTCCCTCTCCTGTCTGCACTTGTCTAGACGCCTCAGCTGGGCAGGCATCTTTTTATTGTTTTTCTTCCCTGGCCCCTCAGCTCCCCCACCCCTGCTAGTCCTCTCCCCAGCAAAATCGGCCTCATGGCTTTCTCCCACCGGGGTCTCGACTGCATTAGCGAAGGAGCGAGGACAACGGCTGACTGGGTGACCTAACTCACCACACAGGTGGCACCTAATCTCCACACAAGAGGCAGCAAGATGACCGACACCCCCACACAACGCACATTTCTGCACAGTGCAGTTTGCACTGAAGTGTGTAGGGTCGCCGTACCTGTGACAGAGCTTTGGTTGCCCCAGGTAGAAGACCAGGATACGATCCCTACCCAGGAAGGCAGATGATGGAATGTGGGCAACCGTACCACCTGAACACTTAAGTTTTACCATAAACGTCCAGGCCCCTGACCAGATACCAAACTCGTCGCGGTTTTTATTTGGCATCTCCACCACCTCTCCACACTGACCAAGCCATAATCATCAACATTAACAGAAATAAACACTTGAAATAGATCACTCTGTGTGTAATGACTCTACATAATATATGAGTTTCACTTTTTGTATTGAAGAACTGAAATAAACTAACTTTTTGATGATATTCTAATTTAGTGAGATGCACTTGTATATTACCTCTCTTATCTGAGATTCGTGTACAGGAGACCTATATCAGTTAGGATAGCGTTTTACAGGCATCTAGTCAGGGATTATTGCATTGTACTCCGTGCTTGAAAAAAACTATTCCCTATTGAGAACGCTGTTAGCTGCTTTTAAAATAGGGACAGGTGCTAGATGGTATTATCAGCTGGAAATGAGTGTTCATTCTGGATGTGTTTGATCATATCTCACACACCACATGGCCAGATAAGGTAGCAAAATGTTAAAATGACATTTGCGGGTGAATGCATTTTTCACCGTTGAAAAAAATGCAAAAGTGCAAAAACACATCAAAAACGATAAGTGTGAACTTAGCCCAAGGTCTGGAGGTGCATTTTTGCTTTTGGTTATTTATTTGGCTTTATATACAGTGGCAAATCCAACCAAAACAAAGCAACGAAAAAGGAGCCAATGGTTTTAAAGATATGCATCAAAATTTATTAGTACATAGATGATCAGACAAAAGCAGGAATCAGTGTGGAAAACACATGAGGAATAGAAACCCGCAACAACCCTCTCCACATGGCGGACACATGCAGGACCAAACAGTACAATTTAAGTCGGATATAGACTATCTAAGTATTTGAGGAGTAACACCATACATAGATGATATGTCAATACATATTTTCAAGTACAGCACCTATACTGGACTAGAATACCCATGCTGTTCTATACTGCTGAGTGTACGTTCCCTATCATATGCCAGATATAACCATAAGTGACCTGCTAAGTCACTATATATACATACCAGAGATATCAAGCTTCAGCAGAAGACAGTCAGGGAATAGTCAAAGATTTAGAGGTCCGTCTAAGGTCGGCACATGCGGAGCAGAGAAGCCCCGACGCGCGTTTTGGTGGTTCCCTTCGTCAGGGGGCATGTTTGCTGCCTCGCTGTCACTTGCTTATATTGGCGCCAGGCACATTTAAAGACCGGAAGTGATATCAGCGTCACTGCGGAGACCAGGACGCCAGCCGACATCCGCATCATGTGACAGCGGAGGGGCGGGGCTTAAGCCCTAACGCCACACACCGCTGAAACGCACAGTGTCATTGCGGAGGTAGAACGCCGGCCGGCATCCGCGTCATGTGACAGCAGAGGGGCGGGGCATAAGCCCTGATGCCACACACCGCTAGAACACAAAGACCGCGGGACCGGAAGTGACGTGTGCGTCACCATTGGGATCCGGACGCCGGCCAGCATCCGCGTCATGTGACAGAAGCGGGGGCTACAGAATAGCCACAACACCTCATGTCACTGGGACACGGAAAGCCGGCCGGCGCACAGACCCACATAGTCAGCACATTTGCCTGACTGTCTCCTTCACTAGACCAGGTATCATCGCATCCCTCTCATTGAAATAACGAGAGTCAGTTCTATAAGGCCAAATGTAGAAATTTTTCCAAATTTATTAAAAAAGAAAAACTTAAATATCACATGGTCATAAGTATTCAGACCCTTTGCTCAGTATTGAGTAGAAGCCCCCTTTAGAGCTAGTACAGCCATGAATCTTCTTGGGAATGATGCAACAAGTTTTTCACACCTGGATTTGGGGATCCTCTGTCATTCTTCCTTTCAGATCCTCTCCAGTTCCGTCAAGTTGGATGGTGAACGTTGGTGGACAGCCATTTTCAGGTCTCTCCAGAGATGCTCAATTGGGTTTAGGTCAGGGCTCTGGCTGGGCCAGTCAAGAATGGTCACAGAGTTGTTCTGAAGCCACTCCTTTGTTATTTTAGCTGTGTGATTAGGGTCATTGTCTTGTTGAAAGGTGAACCTTCGGCCAAGTCTGAGGTCCAGAGCACTCTGGAAGAGGTTTTCATCCAGGATATCTCTGTACTTGGCCGCATTCATGTTTCCTTCAATTGCAACCAGTCATCCTATCCCTGCAACTGAAAAACACCCCCATAGCATGATGCTGCCACCACCATGTTTCACTGTTGGGATTGTATTGGGCAGGTGATGAGCAGTGCCTGGTTTTCTCCACCCATACCGCTTAGAATTATCACCAAAGTTATCAAAAAGTTCTATCTTCATCTCATCAGACCAGAGAATCTTATTTCTCATAGTCTGGTAGTCCTTCATGTGTTTTTGAGCAACTTCTATGCGTGTTTTCATATGTCTTGCACTGAGGAGAGGCTTCCATCGGGCTACTCTGTCATAAAGGCCAAACTGGTGGAGGGCTGCAGTGATAGTTGACTTTGTAAAACTTTCTCCCATCTCCCTACTGCATCTCTGGAGCTCAGACACAGTGATCTTGGGTTTGTTCTTTACCTCTCTCACCAAGGCTCTTCTCCCACGATTGCTCAGTTTGGCTGGACGGCCAAGTCTATGAAGACTTCTGGTGGTCCCAAACTTCATCCATTTAAGGATTAGGGAGGCCACTGTGCTCTTAGGAACCTTGAGTAATGCAGAAATTATTTTGTAACCTTGGCCAGATCTGTGCCTTGCCACAATTCTGTCTCTGAGCTCCTTGGGCAGTTCCTTTGAGCTCATGATTCTCATTTGGTCTGACATGCACTGTGAGCTGTGAGGTCTTATATAGACAGGTGTGTGCCTTTCCAAATCAAGTCCTATTGACGCGCCCCTGGGCCTGTGTCGCGCTGCGTTGTGCATGCGGGAGCTTACCCGGAGCCGGATCTCTTGAGGGTTGTAGTCTCGTGGCGGTGATCCGGTCCGTGCCCAGGGAGTCAGACTAAGTGGCGCTGTATTAGCGGTAGATGTTGGACGACTACGCCACCCGTTGAGTACAGCTAAGGAGCTGCTGCTGCAGGGCAGACCGCTGAGGCCGGTGGTAGGATTGTGCAGCGTGATAGTATAACCCCCAACGGGAGGGGTATGGCCTCAGGGCAGCCGACGTGGATGATGGGGGTAGCAGGAACCACTCAGAGACGGTACGGTGTAGTTCAGGGTCTTTACTGGTGACAACGATAGACCCTCCCGGAGTACTGGCTAGCGATTGGGGCCTGGTCAGTCCTTGAGCAGATGGGATCTCCCCTGGCCAGGCGGAGTTGTAGGCCTCCCAAACTAACGATACTCTTCTGGCTACCTTGCTAGAAGCGGGTATAAGTAGCCCACATCCCTGAGTGTACTGTGTGGTGCTCACCCGTATGGCCGGTGACTCGGGGCCTTCTAGTAGCTTCCGCTCCACGACGGCGGTGCTGGTCCCACGCGTGTGACCGTGCCTTCGGGTTTGTTGGTCAGAGGACCTGCAATCCCCTGCCAGTCGGTTTCTGCTGCTGGATAGGAGTTAGTCCCCACAGCCTCGGACTCCGGGTCCGGTGATAACTTCTCAGTCAGGGCGAGCTCTGCAGCTGCCAGCCCCTGACTCCTTGTAGCACTGCTCCCACAGAGCTCCTGATGTTCTTTCCTATATCTGCTTCTCTTCTCTGTCTCTACTTCTTCTCTACTCCTGGCATGGACCAGGAGCTGGGCCCAGCCGGAGCCACAGCTCCCTGTCAGCCCTCCTGGCTGAACTCTCCCTCTGAACTCTCTAACCCTGCCTCAGCCCCAGGTTTATATAGGGGAAGTTCTTCCCCTCCCAGGACTGGGCAGGAGGTGTGGCATGCATAGGATTCCCGACCAAGAGACCTCCCACCTGCTCTCAGACATAACATTGCTGTTACTGTGGAAACCAGACCCCTGGGGTGCCACATTCCCCCCTAGTGAAATTTAGTACTCCGGGACTAAACATATTTTTAGAAAAACATAACAAGGTATAAACAATAATAATACAATAAGAAAAACACATAAAGATGGTTACGGCGTGTCCGCAACCGGGTGCAGTTTTGAAGAAAAGCAAGGTGTCCATTTCACCAAAACAGGGAGACGTAACCAGGTAGGGGTCTGTCCTGCCCCGAGTCCTTAACAGTCTTTAGTCCATTCCTGGGTTACGCTCCAACCATGTACAAAGGATTCCCGGCAAATCCACCAAAGACTCCCATAAATTACTAGAAACACATAATTATTTACAGGATATGGCCGCTCTCAGTCCTCGGCCAGTGGGGATAAGGAATGGCTGCTCACAGTCCTCAGCCTGGTTTAAGATAGGGGCACATGGGGAACAATTCACTAATCCCAACGGGGACCATATTTTAATTAGCAGCAGTCCTTGTACCCTTACGGGTAACTATTTACAGCTCTTTATTCACGCTACTTCCCTTCAGTAGCTATGTCCTCTTTGTGCTCCCTCCTGAGGGTAGTCCTCAGACCCGTCCGGGTCCTCTTGGCTTTCCTCGTATTGGTAGTACTGCAGCTCCTCCTCGGTTAGCTGGGTTAGTATCTCTGCGACAGTCCTCCTCTCAGGTGGCCAGGACTTTACCTCCCTTTGGGCTGCCCCGGTTAATTGGGCCACCAGGATGCTCACTTTTTGCTCCCCTGTGAGGGGATACACCTGGAAGAGGCTATCCAGCTTTTCTCTAAAGTCATGCAGGGTATGTGACTCCCCTGAGTACTGGGGTAGCCAGGCTGCCCCCGGGATATAGGGCATGGTGAAAGGCATGACCGCAACAGCGGTGGCGCTGGCGGGGGTTGAAGCGGTGAAGCTCTCCTCCGTATCCGGCATCCTTCTCCCCCCTAGTGGACCGTGGCCTACCTTGCGATGATCCTCTTCCGTAGGCCGCGGCTCCGCAGTGGATCGTCAGGGTTGAGGACCTTCCGTCGCGCTCCTGTGACGTCGGCGTCTGCTGGGCTCCTTCCAGGACCTTACGCAACGTCCGGACGTGAGGCGGGGCTTTAGTTCTCGCGCGCATTCGGAGTCCACGCCCCTCTTCTTCCCGCGCGGCGTCCTCAAGATGGCGTCCAATGGCGGGAAAACTCCACGTATGGCGGGAAGAAGGCCGAAGATGGCGCCGGATGGCGGGAAAACTCCATCGATGGCGGGAAGGAAGCGGAAGATGGCGCCGGATGGCGGGAATCTTCACCACAGGTAAGTTTGAACAGTCTTTTTCAGGCACGCAGTACCCGGTGGTTGCGGGCACGAAATCCTGCCGACTACGCCAAAAGTTGACGCGCCCCTGGGCCTGTGTCGCGCTGCGTTGCGCATGCGGGAGCTTACCCGGAGCCGGATCTCTTGAGGGTTGTAGTCTCGTGGCGGTGATCCGGTCCGTGCCCAGGGAGTCAGACTAAGTGGCGCTGTATTAGCGGTAGATGTTCGACGACTACGCCACCCGTTGAGTACAGCTAAGGAGCTGCTGCTGCAGGGCAGACCACTGAGGCCGGTGGTAGGATTGTGCAGCGTGATAGTATAACCCCCAACGGGAGGGGTATGGCCTCAGGGCAGTCGACGTGGATGATGGGGGTAGCAGGAACCACTCAGAGACGGTACGGTGTAGTTCAGGGTCTTTACTGGTGACAACGATAGACCCTCCCGGAGTACTGGCTAGCGATTGGGGCCTGGTCAGTCCTTGAGCAGATGGGATCTCCCCTGGCCAGGCGGAGTTGTAGGCCTCCCAAACTAACGATACTCTTCTGGCTACCTTGCTAGAAGCGGGTATAAGTAGCCCACGTCCCTGAGTGTACCGGGTGGGGCTCACCCGTATGGCCGGTGACTCGGGGCCTTCTAGTAGCTTCCGCTCCACGACGGCGGTGCTGGTCCCACGCGTGTGACCGTGCCTTCGGGTTTCTTGGCCAGAGGACCTGCAATCCCCTGCCGTTCGGTTTCTGCTGCTGGATAGGAGTTAGTCCCCACAGCCTCGGACTCCGGGTCCGGTGATAACTTCTCAGTCAGGGCGAGCTCTGCAGCTGCCAGCCCCTGACTCCTTGTAGCACTGCTCCCACAGAGCTCCTGATGTTCTTTCCTATATCTGCTTCTCTTCTCTGTCTCTACTTCTTCTCTACTCCTGGCATGGACCAGGAGCTGGGCCCAGCCGGAGCCACAGCTCCCTGTCAGCCCTCCTGGCTGAACTCTCCCTCTGAACTCTCTAACCCTGCCTCAGCCCCAGGTTTATATAGGGGAAGTTCTTCCCCTCCCAGGACTGGGCAGGAGGTGTGGCATGCATAGGATTCCTGACCAAGAGACCTCCCACCTGCTCTCAGACATAACATTGCTGTTACTGTGGAAACCAGACCCCTGGGGTGCCACACTATCAGTTTAATTAAACACAGCTGGACACAATGAAGGAGTAGAACCATCTCAAGGAGGATCACAAGGTAATGGACAGCGTGAGACTTAAATATGAGTGTCTGAGCAAAGGGTCTGAATTCTTATGATCTTGTGATATTTCAGTTTTTTTCTTTTTTAATAAATTTGCAAAAATTTCTATATTTCTGTTTTTTTCAGTCAAGATGGGGTGCAGAGTGTACTTTAATGAGAAAAAAGAATGAACTTTTTAGAATTTACAAAATGGCTGCAATGAAACAAAGAGTGAAACATTTAAAGGGGTCTGAATACTTTCCGTACCCACTGTATATATTTATTCAGGATGTGGGGGGGGGCGCGGTCCCGGGCCCATCAGACTATAGTTACCCCACTGTATGTACATATATATACAATATTCATTTTTTAGAGTTAGGCATATAACAATTTTTAACAACTGCATACCAATTCCGTCTTGTTTCAATGGCACTCTCATACATATACAGCGATGGGTGACATTGATGCCTGTTCCCCAGATAGCACATTTTAATCCCCCAACTGGGGTTATAAAATCCTTGGGGATTAATTTCATAGTGCTTTTATGAATTTTTTTTTATATAGTACTGTCCACACTGAGTATTTAATTCTCCCCTCTTTTCCTTCCTTTTTTTACTGTCCCATTTTACCATTCTTATTTGAATAAAAATTAATGAAAAACTAAAAATAAATACAATTGTTCACATCCCCCACTCACCAACAGCGCTTCCGGCTGGAACATCACTCCGGACGGGCACAGGAGAGGGGCAGATTCGGGATGTTGCTCCCGCAACATTTCCACCTTGCCAGAGGACCCTACCATAGTCACTACCATGGAGTGGGAGCTGGAGGACTGCTAACAAAATTGTATTCATCTGAATGCTGGAACCAACGGTGCTGTACATACCTAGTACAAATTAACTCAGCTGTCTCCCTGCGGTGGATCAGGGGATACCTTGTGTAATATTAAAGATTTTCCTGCAAAAATTGCTGAATATTCACAATTATTTTCTATTAGTCATTATTATAGGTGGAGATTGTCTTACTGACCCCACAGCCCTGGTGAGAAGGGTGGTCTCTAGAATACAGAAGGTCTTATTATGTCACAGTGGGGATGTGACCCCTGGACTCCCCAGGACGCCCAGCACCGAATCCAATTGGTTCCTGTGCATAAAACTTAGGTCGAGCCACATTTAGGTAAAAGGGTCCGAGTCTATGGATAAAATCTATGGATCAGAACATGTTTTTCCTACATTGACCATCATTTTTAGGTGTAACAGAATCACTGGTCCTCTCCTCCACTTTTGGCCGAAGTCTGGAGGATTACTGGGACACATGGAACAGATGTTCTCCTGTTTGTAGCCCACCCATCAGACATGTATGTCGTAAACAACTGACACCCCATAAATGTCAGGAGGACTCTATTAAATACAAAGGGACATTAATCAATTTAAAAGTTTTATTTTTAAATTAAGAATTGCATGGAAGGACGAGTAGATGTTCTTGGAGGAGCCTCCTTCTTCAGCAGATGTTCCTTGCTGGTCAGGAGGCCACATGTAGATGGTGCCAGTCCTTCCATACAGGTACAGCATTGATGGTGGATGTGCTGTACTTTCCTCAGGGTGCTAGACGTGGCGGTTTTCTGCCCTCGCGATGTTTATGGAGCCGCGGTGACAGACACCAAATAAGCAGCTTTCTCGGATGGAGTGAGCAGCCCTGGATAGTCCACGCCGGCAGGATGAGATCACCCGGCGGAAGAGAGAACCTATGAGAAGAGACGTAACACTGATGTCAGTAACAGGACTCCATATCAGAGGACACGGCTGTGCGGTCACTGTGGCCGGACGGCAGAGGAATCATCCATACACAGGTACGGGGGGATTGTCCGCCATCATACATGTGACAATCCCACCACTGACAGATCTGCTCCACGGCCGACACCACACAACATGGGGCTTATTGTCACACTCACCTCTTCTCCTTTCCCCTTCTTCTTCTCTCTCTGGTTTTTGTTGTTTTTTCGGTTTTCTTTTCCCCTGAACTGGAAATTCGAATAAAAAACAAGAAAAAGATGTTGATTATAAACTCCTGAGAGATGAGCTTTGTATGGTTCTATAGGATGGTGTTATTCTCGTGGCTTGTAGCCCTGGTAATCGATTATTGCCCCATAATGGGGGAAATATGTCACATATACATAACATCAGCAGAGGGGTGAGAATTAGATTACCCAGAGAACTGATTAATATGAAACCTGCCATGTGGGGTCTCGACAAGGAGCTATGTCCCTTCTTACCATGACATTACTTGTAATGTGCCGCAGTGTTGCCTTATAATCAGTTACATAAACCTCAGTGTAACATTGAGGCCATAAAGGGGTCAGTATGGGCCATATGGGGCCGTGGGCGCAGGATTTGAGTCAGTTTGGCAGAAGACTGAACGGCCCCTTAGAACTTTTAACGCATAAAAGAATGGAGATTTTTACAGAATGAACTGCTCATCGCTTTATAGGGAGAAAAAAGTAGTAATTTTCTGATCCTTTATGTGCACGTTCACATTACATGTTTTGACCACAAACTGTGATAGGATGTCATATAGACCTGTACACACCTGACAATGGGGAGGACTCGCTGTAATTAGCAGTGAAACACTGCTTGTCTCCATCAGGTTTAGAAGGGGAAGATTCTTGCTGCCTGTTTGGTAGAAGAAAAACATAAATTACAAGCGAAAACAATACAAAATGGACGAACACCCGTCTGCAAGGCCGGTTAGGACATTTGGATAACATGGAGGAGGCACCCTGCTCAGGACCCACTTCTATCACTAAGAATGGAGAATCGCTAGTAATATTGGCCTGTAATGAACTGGAAATGATTGACTGGTTGCAATGATCGGCTGTTATCGCCGGCGTTATCACAAGCCAGAACCACAGTGATCATCAATCATGGGGTGGTGGCGCTGGATATAGTGCTGAGTTACACTTATCTTACAGTTGATCTTCTGATATATCAGATCCAAACCCGATAATAATAATTTACTCACATGTCTGAGTGTTTTGCACTCTCTTGGGAATACACTGGAGGTGGCTTCAGTTCTTCATCGTTCATCACCCTGGTATTGGTGGAACAGAGCTAAAACATAGAGAAAAATAAAATAAATATATATTTAAACTTTATTTTAATTATAAGTTTTATAGATCTTACCGGTCACACTTACTTTAGAAAGCCTTTGAGACGATGATATAAAGTTCAGGCTTTCTGGCCAGTTATTATCCTCGCTTGTGTCCCCCTCATCTGAATCAATAAGTTCGTAATTGCTACATTGAGCTGAAAAGCACAAGTGTTATTAGAGATTATTAGTATGAGACCCGATCACGGAAAGTCACCATTTTATCACTAAAAATGATTGGGACTGATTGTCACAAAATATGAAAGACAAGACACACAAAAGCTTTCTGCAGATGACGTCTCCTTCTACTTACGGTCAAAGTAGCCAGTGTCCTCTTCTGACTCAAAGTTAGGAATGAAATGTGGCTCTTTACTTAGAAGACTGTCAAAGTCTATGCCACATAGGAATGGATGCATTTTGATCTCTTTCGCTCCTCCTGGGAAAGGAAGACAATAAAAAGTGATCTAGACATTATCAGATAGACAGCTCCATATCTGAACAGTTTATGTTACTCTGAACTAAAGACGTAACAGAGCTGATGTGAAGAAAAGTTGCTGAAAGTAGAGCAGAAAACCTCAGTGCTGATCCTCAGGGGCGTGATCATTTGTCTGCTCACAGATGTGTAATAATTCATTATTAATACTATTATATACATTACCTGTCCCAAGTCTATGTGCCGGATCTTTTCTGAGCAGCTCAGTGATGATGTCCTGAGCATCAGGTGGAGGAGTGCGATTATCAAATGTCCAAGTTATCTCATCTGTTATATTAAAAGAAAATGTTACAGAAAATAAAACCTCTTCATTTACTTTATTAAAACAAAAATCTTTTGGATTAACACAACAAGTAGCTAAACCACAGAACCAATCTAAGCAAATAACAATGACACCACACCGCATTCAGATTATTTTACTTACCCCTTAATATACTGCAGTAAGTGTCATATTTGGAATCCCCATGAAATGGTACACGGAATAGAAGGAATTCGTGTAGGATGATCCCTACCGACCACCAGTCCACAGGCCGCCCATAGCCTTCCTGTAAGATGACTTCAGGGGCGATGTATTCAGGGGAGCCAGCAATCTGGAAAGCAACAGAAGAAGGAGATGAGGAGCTGAGAAAATAATTGTGACGAATAACATCAGAGGAAAACGTTTTCTAGATGAGAAGATATCAGAGAAGAAGAAATAGATGAGAAGAGTAAAGAACAAGATCCTGTAAGTAAAGCCGACCTCATCATCACGGAACTCTCTGGTGACGTCCTCGGTTGGAGCCTCGTAGGTTTCTGATGTTGGTCTCATGAGGCCGAGTTTGGAAAGTCCGAAGTCCGTGACTTTAATATGACCAGATGCCGATACCAGGAGGCTGTGAAAAAACAGACGGTGTCAGCCCCAAGTAATAACCCATAGACTTTATGATAATCTCTAACTTTCTTCCTCCTAGAGGGGGCACTTACTTCTCAGGCTTCAGGTCTCGGTGCACCACACCAAAGCTGTGCAGGTATTCCACAGCCAGGACTGTTTCTGCAATGTACTTTCGGGCCAAGGGGACAGGTAAAGGTCCATAGATGTTCATAAGACTGCCACAGTCTCCTCCTACAGGAGAAAGCAAATATGACAGGAGAGGGTTTGTTACAATGTAAATTACACCTGATGCGTGTAAATGAGAAATAAGCGGAGACATTGGGGCAGGATGTCACACATAGAGATATACTGTGTAATAATGCAAAAGAAAAACAATGGAGCATACCCTACTAGTAACTAGGACTGCGCTGAATGTCTATGAAGCAAAACCACAAATGTGCAAAAGCTGCAGAAATAAGTGCAAGGAAACAACGTCCCATATAAAAATGTGAAGCTATACTATGTATATAGATGTGTATGTGCAGTGTGTGTGTATATAGCTGTGTATGTGCAGTATATGTGTATATAGCTGTGTATGTGCAGTATATGTGTATATAGCTGTGTATGTGCAGTGTGTGTGTATATAGCTGTGTATGTGCAGTGTGTGTGTATATAGCTGTGTATGTGCAGTATATGTGTATATAGCTGTGTATGTGCAGTGTGTGTGTATATAGCTGTGTATGTGCAGTATATGTGTATATAGATGTGTATGTGCAGTATATGTGTATATAGCTGTGTATGTGCAGTATATGTGTATATAGATGTGTATGTGCAGTATATGTGGATATAGCTGTGTATGTGCAGTATATGTGTATATAGCTGTGTATGTGCAGTGTGTGTGTATATAGCTGTGTATGTGCAGTGTGTGTGTATATAGCAGTGTATGTGCAGTATATGTGTATATAGCTGTGTATGTGCAGTATATGTGTATATAGATGTGTATGTGCAGTATATGTGTATATAGCTGTGTATGTGCAGTATATGTGTATATAGCTGTGTATGTGCAGTATATGTGTATATAGCTGTGTATGTGCAGTGTGTGTGTATATAGCTGTGTATGTGCAGTATATGTGTATATAGCTGTGTATGTGCAGTATATGTGTATATAGCTGTGTATGTGCAGTATATGTGTATATAGCTGTGTATGTGCAGTATATGTGTATATAGCTGTGTATGTGCAGTATATGTGTATATAGCTGTGTATGTGCAGTGTGTGTGTCATGACATGATTATATTTAAATATGTCCTTTTTTTTTTTTTAAATAAATGTGTATTGTTGTTTATGAGAAAACAATAAGGCATCCCCTAAAAATAAGCCCTAACCCATCTTTTGGAGCAAAAAATTGATATAAGACCCTGTCTTATTTTTTGGAAAAACCCTGTACAAACTGTAAAAATTCAGTCAAACCCTCCTTTATCTATAGTGAAAATTTCTGCCACATAATCATTTTTCTGGCATGTTGTTAACAGATAACTTATAGTAAAAGCAGTGTGGACATGTAACCATCTATGTGGTCACATTCTGCTTATGGAGAAGGTCCTAGAGATGAGCAGACCAGCGCTGGATATAGATACGATGGAGATGTCCTACCTGGTACATACTCCATGACCATGCACAGATGACGTGTAGTTGGAAAGGAGCACAACATGGAGGCCACGAAGGGACAATCTGCGAATGTTAGGATGTCCCTCTCTAGAAAGGCCCGTTCAAGTCTTACTGGATCTTTCAGCTTCTGCTTGTCCAGTTTCTTCATGGCGTATAACTGTTTGGAGTCTTTTTGGCGCACTAAGTGGACGGTTCTGTAGAGGAAGAAAATCGGTGGTTTATAATGTATTCTTACTAACAGTCTGTCTATAGACCTCATCACATCTCCTGTACTAATGGTGAATACTAGATATGCTGCCAACGCTACATAGATGATCTCCACTGGGAGGTCCTCATCCATGCCCCATCGTAAATGAATTGAATAATGACAATTAGATGTGCACAGAAGAGATGAGAGAATAAAATACAATGGATTAGAATTCTACTCAAATTTTACATATATCCGCATTGGCCAAAATGGCGAAATTTTTGTAATTCTCTTCCTCATGGATTCGGCAAAATGGTGAACATTGGCTACTATTTTCTAAACCTTAAAAGTCCGTCAAAATGTTAAAAAATAAACAAACTCTTACACTTACCTCTCTGGCTCCTCTATCTCAACCTTTTGGTCCTCACTGTACTTTCAAAGCTGCTGCCAGTGCTGAAGAACAAGAAAATGTCTAAGGCTGAGACAGGACTTCTGGCATTGATGACGTCTAGGAAGATTCTGCACAAACGCATAAAAGGTCATGGTGGCATGACATTGCAAATCTTCCTGCTCTTGCATAGAATCCTCCTGGACCTTCTCCAAGCTAGAAGTTCTGGCCCAGCGTGAGCGGCAGCAATCTGAAGACGCGGTGAGGATCGGACAGATGAGGCTGAGAAGCGGAGGGGTCGGAGAGCTGAGCAGTAAGGTCAGTATGAGTATTTTTTCCATTTTGTACATCTTACATTTATTAAGATCTGGGGTCTGGAGAGAACCCAGAGCGTAATAAGAGATATTACATTTGCCGAGTGATAACTTCTACGTCAATCACATTTCCCAGGAAAGTCTGCACGAAAGGCGAATGTGAATTATGCCAGATCCGCTCTTCTCTAGAGAACAGGGATGTGGACTCCAATAATTCCTCTATGGTAACACTGTACGGGCACAGAGACAGAGGGATCGTCATAAGGAGCCCTAGAAACCGAATATTATGCCGACATCAAGCTCACCCAAAAGCTCCACAGCTGAACTGTTTGATCTGTTCGTAGTCGCTCTTACAAGGATTTCTCCCTGGGTTCAATGATCCGATCAAGGCCTAGAAATAATAAGAAATGGCATTAAAGCATAAAATCTGCAGAAAGATAACATCTGTGGATGCCGGACCCCCACAGACAACATTATGTATATGGGATATCCCCCATACACAGACATCACTGTACTGCAGGGGAGGAGACAGGAGATCACATAGCGGGGGCAGGAATAATAATGCCGCCATCACACACAATAGATCTGATCTACATGAAGAATAGGGATATCCCCTCGTCATATGGGGGATAATATTATATGTGTAATTCACCCCCGTTACCTGATGGTACACAGACATCTCCGCTGATACTTACACTGACAGATTCCTGGACCTCGGGGGTCTCACATATTCCACCGTCAGTAATTGCCGGCACAGATATTCCTATAATAATGAGGAAACGTTTTGTATTAGACGATATCAGTACATAATATATAACATCCATATAAAGAAGGAGATGAGACGGGCTCTGTACACGGTGTAATACTGGTATATGGGATTCTGCACACAACGTATATATTTATGGCTCCTCCATAGATGGATATTCTGGACCATAAATGGCCATTGTTCAGGATCTGATTCATCCTAGAACAATTACATGATCGGGGTCCTAGGAGCCTCCTTGTACATGATAAAGAAGAGCACAGAGGAGAGAAGCAGAATTACCTGCGCCCCCTCCATTATAGTCTATAAGGGGCTCCGGAGCCGTCACCGGCCTCATACAGAGGATGGAGAGTAAATCTACATGTTCTCTGCCGTTCCCTATAATATCTCGATATGTGAATGTAAGAATATTAGATGATTGCTCACCTTCCATCAGATCAGTGTTCAGCCCCTGCTGACTGGTATTAGGGTCCGGGATAGTCAGGTTTTCCCCCTCTTCAGAGTCACCTTCTGATGTTTCCTGTTCGTCACAATATGTACAATTAATGTAGCATTTCACAAATACTAAATCACCGTATACAGTCCGTCCTCGACTTAGAAACATCTGACTTACAAACGACTCCAAGATACAAAGGGTTGATGATGAAAAAAAAAGCTAATATTCACCACTCTCCTCTCCGGCCGCCCCGCTGCTCACCACCTATCGTCCAGTCCTCTTCTTTCCAATGTCATGTGCTACTTCTCCGGTCTCTTCACTATAGTGCAGGACTTCTGGCCACATTCAGGACCCAGATTTCACTGCTCATCATAAGGTCATAAGGACGAGACGGGAAGTCCTGCCCCATAGTGAAGAGGCTGGAAATGTGGCACACTATGATGGAATAAGAGGACCGGGTGGCGGACAGCGAGCAAAATATTATTGTTTTTTTTTTACTCTTTCCATTTTACATTCAAATTTGGGTTACAAACAAAACTATAGGATATATCTAGTTCATAACCCAAGGACGGCCTGTACATAAGGCAGGAAGGACTAAACCTGGATCTATGGGATAATCTCATTACTGGACGGACTCTACATAAGGCACGAAGTACTAAACCTGGATCTATGGGACAATCTCAGTATTGGACGGACTATACATGGCCGCTCCCTCCAGAAAATCAACATGAATATATAAGTTGTATCTACAACTGTTCTCTAATAACTTCTATTGTCAGAACTGCAGCATTTAGAAGAATGAAGATTGTGATGATGAAGTGAGACAGAGGTGGAAACACAACCTCTGCATCGCTGAGTACAGAATGTCACTACAGAGGGTTGAGCTGCAGAGACAGGCTGCCATAGAACATCCTGCGCCTCTGACATCATAAATCTGCCACTCTGCTATTTGACGGCTAATCTGGAGAAGATTAGACCAGGACGTGTGATATAGAAGGTGATGGATCCTTACCAGACGCTCCAGTGAGCCGGCCGGACGCTCCAGTACATACAGGACATTTTGTGCCAGTTGTATAATAAAGGCCAATTCTCCACTTGTGGATTTTTCTTCAGCCTATAAAGATGGAAATAAATAGAAAAGGAAAATCATGAGAGAACATGGAGGAGGCCGATTATGTCACCACTTTACTCCTGCGATCTGCTCTACAATTACTACATATCTAGTGACTTAGTGCCGGTTATATATTATATTATTATCGGCCTAAAGAACTATTTTATGTGAATAAACTTATATTCTGTTATTATAACTTTTCGATGTTTATGCAGATTTCTGCCACTTACCTGTTGCACCAATGTCCTGATGTTCTTCTGTAAATGCTCAAGATATGCTGAGCTTATACAACCTTGCTGATATTTGGTCAGGCAGTCTCTCAACAGCTCCATAACCAGCCGGTAAGTGAAGCTGAGGACGCCATCGGGTAGCGGCAGCACAATGTCAGGGGCATAGGTGGTAAGAATCCCCTGCAGCAGTGCCAACACCTGAAAATTGTCTGAAGGAATTTCAGACATTTCAAATAAATCCAAATAAATCCAAATCGCAGTCAGTAAATCACTAGCTATGTAGCTAATCACCAACAACAATGACACCGGAATGTCAAAGTGACACTGGAGCTGTAAACACTGGCACAAGTAATGGTGGTGCATTATGATGTCATAATATCATCACGGAATGTTGAGATGTTACCATATATGGAGCTTCTCTCCATAAAAGGAAGTTGCCTAGCAACACAAGCAGCAACTCTATAGGCTGTCGGCAGTGAGCATTGTCAGAGGTAAAAATAAAGCAAGTGTCAGAGGCAAGCATTAATAAGCTATTAAAAAAAGCCCTGCATCCACTCCTATGTCACTAGGTAAAAAAATAATGACTCTACTTCTTTGGTGAATTATAACCCCCAGAATGCCCTGGAAGCTGCAGAAATTCAAGAAATGCTGTGAGTTGTGGTTCTCTCCAAAGGCAAAAGGATTGTAGTCAACCACATGTGACATAAATGGCCCCTATGGGATCTTCAAGGGTTTGTTCAGCGCCGCTTACTTCCATACTGGGAGGTGACATCACGTCTACAGATACATGATGGGACGGTGTAAGTGTGGCCGCCATCATGCCTGTGACTTGGTAGGTTCCTCAGACGGCAGCTCACTCACCTCCCAATGTGGAAGGAAGCGGCCGGAGAACACTTTTAATCTATAAAAGAAATCAAGATTCCACCAAATCCGTGTAGAATATTTTTTGTTCTTTTCACTACACAAAAAAAAAATGATGAAAACATCTCATGTACCGCGCACTGTTACCCATAAATATTGTAGCTCGTTCCATTAAAAAAAGCTCTTGCCTAAATCTAAGCAGAAAAATGAAAGTTATGGGTCAATGATTAAAAAAGCAAAATAAACTGGATATCTGTGTAATTGTATCAACCTGCAGAATAAAGATAATTTGTCTACAGTGAGCGGAAAAAAAGAAGGAAAATAAAAAAGTGATGGAAGATTTATTTATTTATTCATCGTCACTCATATCATACCATTAAAAAAGAAAGAAACTGTAGTGGTGGTGAATTCTGATGTCATAATAGCGGTGATGTCATCATGGAATCTTGTGAGGGAATCTTATATGGAGCTTCTCACCTTATAAGGAAGTTGCCTAGCAACAGTGAAGATGGTAAAACCATAGGGTGAGCATCAGTGCTTGTATGTAAGAGGGAGCTGTGGGCACCGGGCTCTTCTCATCAGTGAGGGGATTTATAAATATATTTATTAATATCTGTATACACAATAAAAATCATAATTACGTATTTATAAGAAATCCGGATTCAGGATCTAAAAGAAGTATCTTTATCTGGGGGGTCCAGGGACTGAAAGTCAGAAGCCCACGCCTCACCACCCCCCAATCTCCCAAGATGGGGGTCTCTATTACGAATATGACCCTGCCTGCACTCCTTATTAAAGAAATAGAAGAACTGGGAGGACTATTGAGTTACACCTTAGATATAGACAAAACTGAGACCTTATTATTAAGAAGCCATTCAAAGCCACTATGGACAAAGAGATTCCAGTTCTGCTGGATTGAAACAGCGCTGAAATATTTGGGGATATACAGTGACATGTTAAAGTTTGGGCACCCCTGGTCAAAATTAATGTTATAGTGAACAGCTAAGCAAGTTGAAGATGAATTGATCTCTAAAAGGCCTAAAGTTAAAGATGACGCATTTCCTTTGTATTTTAGGCAATATATATATATATATATATATATATATATATATATATATATATATATATATATTGAAGTTGAAAAGAGGATGGCTTCTAAAAATGATAATGATCCTAAGCACATGTCACAATCCACAATAGACTTCAAAAGGAGCAAGCTGAAGGTTTTACAATGGCCCTCACAGTCCTCTGATCTGAACATCATTGAAAATCTTTGGCTCAACCTCAAAATAGCAGTGCATGCAAGACAACCCAGGAATCTCACAGAACTGGAGTAAGGCTATGTGCCCATGATGCAGAAATGCTCCGGATTTTTTCCTGAGCATTTCTGCATCTCCCTGGCAGAAAAAACGCATGCGGATTGTACATGCGGATTGTACATGCGTTTGTTCTGCCAGGGACAAGTGTATGTCCCGCTTTTTTCACATGCGATTTTGCATGCGGAGTAATAAGCGCTTTTCCAACCAATTTTAGCATCACTTGGAAAAGTGCTTGACAACTTGGTCACACTATATAAATCTATGCAACCGTCATGAATTTATATTGTGTGACCAAGTAATAGTTAAAAAGAATGGTAAAAAAGTAAACATTATACTTACCTTCTGATGGCCCCCGGTCTCCTTCTCCGGTGCGTCCAGTGTGTTTGGCAGCTCACAGTGGTCTAAAAGGACCTTTCATGACGTCATTTAGTCATGTGACAGGTCACGCGACCGCCGACGTCAGCGGTCACGTGACCCTTCACATGACTAAATGACGTCATGGAAGGTCCTTTTAGACCATTGCGAGCCGCCGGGGACCCAGGACACACCGCTAAGGAGACAGGGGGCCATCAGAAGGTGAGTATAATGTTATATTTTTTATTTTAAATTCTTTTTTTTTGCAGGTACCATGGTACCCAGGTCTGGATGAGAGTCTCCTCTTCTCCAGAACAGGGTACCATCCGCACATTGAGTCGCTTAATATCCTCATGTGCACATGTAGTCATGTGGATATTATACGATTCAATTCAAGTCAATGGCGGTACGCAAAATTAATGGTAGTGCTGCGGATTTTTACGCAATGATAATCCGCAGCAGAAATTTCCACAGCACGTGCATAGCACATGCGGATTATCATTTGGGAACATTGCAGACCTTCTACCAAGCGTTTTTTAAGCATTTCCGCGGCGGAATTGCAGCTGTGGAAACGCTTAAAAAACGCATCGTGGGCACACAGCCTTATAATCCAAGGAAGAATGGATGAAAATCCCTCAAATAAGAATTGAAAGACTTTTGTCTGGTTACAAAATGCGTTTACAAGCTGTGATACTTGCAAAAGGGGGCGCTACTAGGTACTAACCACACAAGGCGCCCAAATTGACGAAATTATGGCAAAATATCCAAATATAAGCCAGTTATATCACATCTGTCATCATCATTAATCTAACAAAACAAGACTGGGACCCCAAATCATTCAATGGCTTTCCAAAGTGAATATAATGAAAGGACAAGTATCCTTGAATGATACATTTCTCTATGCCCTTATAGACAATACTAAACACAAACTCCAATGACAAAATATGGAATATGGATGATCCAAATCTAACTCATTCAAACATATTGGATTCTTTAGTTCAAGCACAAAAATATCTTCAATCATCCAGGTATCTAGAAAAGAGGCTAAAAGTTTGTCCCAGGTCGTACCGGACCCCCTCAAGGGGATATAGAATGGGACTATACACAACAAATAACTCCAAAAGCAAATCTTTATCATTGCTTATGGGGATGTCCAAGTATCCAAACTTTCATTTGCAATGACACACTTCACTAATTTTGTACCACAAGGTCATCTATGGTTCTATCTTTTGTTACATGAACCCAGAAATGTATCAATATAAGAAAGGGGCGAATAAATTGTTACAGGAGTGAAATCTGTTATTCACACCTAGGTCCAGAAACAACCACAGCCCTTCAAACTGTTTCTGTAAAAAATGTCATCATATCTATTCAAAACGGTCTGGGTAGAAGCTTCATTATCATTACATAAGGAAAATAAGCTTAAATATTAGAACAAATTCATAGACTGCACAAATGTTATTCAGTTTGTTTCTGTTGAAAACTGTTTTTGCTCCCACTTACTGCATAGTGCATTGCATATTTACAATTTATTGACGCTTTTTTTATTTTAATGTTGTATTCCAATAAAAATATTTCAGGTTCTATAAAAAGAGCTTGATTATTGTATCATAATGATGATTAAAAGCCTGATGTTACCATTTAACTGCAGTAAATTTATCACTTAAACATGAGCTATGTATGAGGGAGTTGGACTCTGGGAAATTGAGGAGTCGGACATTTCTCTTCTCGACTCCACAGCCCTGCTATAAACACTGGTATAAGTAATGATGGTAAATTCATGGAATCTTGTAGTAATGTCATCATGGAATCTTGAGATGTTACCTTATATAGAGCACCTCACCTTATAAAGAGGTTGCCTAGCAAGAAATAAGGCAGCAGTACTACAGGCTGAGCATCAGTACCAGATGCAGACATGGAGGAAAGAGCTGTGGGGGCTTTACTCCTCTGACCAGTGGGGGGATTTTTATGTTCTAAGATAAATCATTTATATCTGTTATACACAGTAAAATGTATATTATTACTAGTGATGATCAAGCACTAAAGTGCATGGGAGCTCGTTGCTCGAGTCAAGAAAATCATAATGCTTGGGTGCTCAACCCAAGTAGCGAGCCCAATGTGAGCCAATGGGAAACTTCAGCATTTTTTCGGCACCCCCCCCCTCCCCGGGGTCTGGAGGGGGCCTATAAATTGGCCATGATATGGGAACAGCATGGGGAAGACCCCTGGAAGCATCTCTGTCTCCCAGGCCACTGCTGTGAACAATATTGTCAGAGTATTATGCCACTTTTTTACGGACTCACAATAAATCATACAATTACGAAACCAAAATGGATTTTCCAACAAAAAATGTTAAGGAACATCCTTCCCAGGGTAATGACTTATATATAAGGCAAAATAAATAACCAAAAACAAAAATGGCTCCTCCACACCTTGGGCTATGTTCACAAGTAGCGTTTTTGATGCATTTTTGCACTTTTGCATTGCTTTCAATGGTGAAAAATACATTTACTAGTAAAAGAAATTTTAACATTTTACTACCTTATCTTGTCATGTGGTGTGTGAGACATGATCGGACAAATCCTGTTATATTTATGAAGGAGGGACTGTCAAAAGTCACAAAGCCTATATTTACAAGGTCATTAGGCGGCTCTTGCTATTGATAGAGGGCCAGCAGTCTATCCTCACTATTGTTAGAGAGCCATCAGCCGGCTATGCTTTGTTGTTCCCATTATAAAGGAGTGGGTCTCCTATACTGTTATTGCATATGCAGTGACTGCAATGGCTGCCAAAAATTAGGACACACTTCAATACCCCTTTGAAGAGACGTAGAGGAGGGCCTTATTAAAAAAATGTTCCCATTATAAAGTAGTGGGTCTCCTATACTGTTATTGCATGAGCAGTGACTGCAAGGGCTTACAAAAATTTGGACGCACTCCAATACCCCCTTTGAACAGACGTAGAAGAGGGCCACATTAAAAAAAATGTTCCCATTATTAAGGAGCGGGTCTCCAACACTGGTAATGCCTATGCACTAAGTGCAAAGGCTGTCAAAATTTAGGACGCAACCAAATACCCGTTTGAAGAGACGTAGAGGAAGTCCTCATTAAAAAAATTGTTCCCATTATTAAGGAGTGGGTCTCCTACACTGGTAATGCCCATGCACTAAGCGCATGGGCTGAAAAACATTTACCCATTGGGGGTATACATGACCATACTGTATAACATACAGAATGTTAGAGGTAGGCCTAAAAATATTTCCTACGGGCAACTTAAACACCTTTTAAAAAAATTATGTGGGTGTTGCATGATGGTCACCCTGTTGATATGGTGATGGTGGATGAGGAGAAGGAGAAGGAGGAGGGTGACATAAAACAGACAAAATCAGGAAGCGTATACCCATGTCTGGGTGTGAAGAGGTGCATGGGAATAGACCCCCCCAACAAAAAACACTGAATTTGACTTTATGTTCTGCTGCTATCATCCGGTGGTGTTGAGAAGTCTGGGTTAATCCAGCCCTTGTTCATTTTGATAATAGTCAGCCTGTCAGCATTTTCAGTTGACAGGCTGATGCACTTTTCAGTTATAATACCCCCAGTGGCACAATAAACCCGCTCTGACAAAATGCTGGCGGCAGGGTAGGCCAGGACCTCCAAGGCGTAGAGAGACAGTTCATGCCTCACGTCCAGCTTGGATACCCAATAGTTATAAGGCACAGAGGAATCACCGAAGACGTTGGTACACTTGGCAAGGTACTCCTTCAGCATCTTCCAAAACTTTCTCCTTCTTGTCAGAGTACCCAACGCATCAGGGCAGGGGCACTGGGAGGGTCTGAGAAAACTGTCCCAGACCTTTGACAGTGTTCCCCTACCTCTGCCACATCGTATTTGTGTCTCCCTCACCTGTACTCTTTGGTTGTCCAACAAACTGTGACCTTTGCTGCCAGCATTTTCAGATGGGAATTTTTTTAATAATTCTATAACAAGGGCCTTCTGGTACTGCAACATTTTATTAGACCGCTCTGCCCCGAGAAGGAGAGATAGAAAGATGTCCTTGTAGCATGGGTCTAGAAATGTGACAAACCAGTAATTATTGTTGGCCAAAATGCGTGGGTCACGGGAAAGGCAGTGGAACATAAAGTCAGCTATGTGTGCCAGACTGCCAACAGCCAAGACTTCCCTCTCCTGACCCAGAGGACCACTGTCCATGCTCTCCTCGTCCTCCTCCTTGTTCTCCCGCTCCTCAGGCCATCCACATTGAACAAACGGTATGACTGTTGTGTGCGTAGTACCGTCTGTAGTGCAGGAAAACAGCTCCTGTTCCTCCTCCTCTTCCTCATTATCACCCAATCCATGTTGAGATGAGATGAGGCTGGGCTTTGTGACATCACCTTGTATAGTTCCTTGCTCCATCTCATCGTGCTCCGCCTACAATGACTCCTCTTTAATTGTGAGCACAGAGCATTTCAGTAGACAGAGAGGCAGGATGGTGATGCTAATTATGGCGTCATCGCCGCTCATCATCTTGGTGGAGTCCTCAAAGTTTTAGAGGACGGCACAGATGTCAGACATCCATGCCCACTCATCAGCTCTAATTTGCGGAGGCTGACCTGAATACCGATGGGGATGTTGAAGCTAGAACTCAACAACTGCCACCTGCTGCTCACAAATCCTTCCCAACATATGAAAGATTGAGTTCCATCGTGTGGTGACATCGCACACGAGTCAGTGAGTTGGTATGGCTAGGGTGGGGGAAGCTGTAAGTGACTTCCTGAAATGGGCACACACGTGGCGTTCTTTCACAAGCAGGTCATGCAGATCCGTGTAGGTTTTGAGAAACCGCTGAACCACTAGATTTATCACATGGGCCAGGCATGGCATGTGTGCGAGTTTGCCAAGCCTCAGAGTCACAACCATGTTCCGGTCATTGTCAAACATGATCTTGCCTGGCTGTAAGTTCAACAGTGACAGCCACAGATCTGCCTGCTCTATTACAGATGTCAACAACTTTGCAGCGGTGTGCAGTTTGTCACCTAAGCATATCAGCTTCAGCAGTGCCTGTTGACACTTGGCCGAAGCAGTGCTATAGTGCTTCCAGTCTCCGACTGAAGTGGTCATTTCGGAGATGGAGGCTGATGAGGAGGAGTTTCAGAAGCTGTAGAATCTGAGGGCAACCCTGGTTGACCCTGGGCCTGCAATCCGTTCTGGCCACAAGCACTTGTCCACGTGCCCGTGGTTAGGTGGACCTTCCCAGTGACTGTGCTGGTAAGGGCACGTGAAATGTTCTGGGACACGTGCTTGTGTAAGGCGGGGACGGCACACCGGGAGAAATAGTGGTGGCTGAGGACCGAGTACCGAGGGGCACCCGCCGCCATGAATTTGCCGAAAGATTCTGTCTCCACGAGCCTAAAAGGCAACATTTCAAGTGCAAGCATTTGAAAAATGTGGCAGTTTAGTATTGTGGCCTGTGGGGCGTTAGCTGCATATTTGCCCTTGCATTCAAAGGACTGGGGTAGGGACAACTGAACACTGCGTTGTGACAAGGACGTGGACGTGGTTACTGATGGTGGTTGTTGCAAGTGTGCAAAAAGAGGCATCTTTGCCTGCGCCATGGACAGGGGATTGGTGTGCACGCACAACAGCAGAACAGGCAGTGGTGTCCCCCACAGAAACTGTTTCTGGACCCTAGCATTTGGTCCAATTAGTCAGGTGCTTTGCTGTCATGTGCCTGATCATGCTGGTGGTGGTTAGGCTGGTAGTTTTGCAGCCCCTGCTGATGCTGGCATGGCAGATGTTGCAAATGGCCTGTTTGGAATTAACTTGACAGTCTTTAAAAAAGTGCCAGACTATGGAAGACCTAACAGTTGGACTGGTAACTTCCCTCGTGTTGGTGTTCCGGAGAACTGTTGCCCGCCTTGTGTCTGTGGCCACCCCACTGCTTGTTCCTGCCTGTTGTGGTGCTTACACCTCCCTCCCCCTGTGTGCTGATGTCCTCGCTATGCATGTCACCTTGCCAGGTTGGTCAGTGACTTCATTGTCCACCACCTTGTCTTCCAAGTACGCACCCTGGGCCTCCTGATGACTTGCTGGCAATTGTGTCTCATCATCATCCACCTCTTGCGACAGTAATTGCATTTTCCCACCATCGCCTTCATGTGACTGTAGCTGCTCAAATACATGGGCATCGCTACATGTGATCTCCTCTTGCCCCGCTTGAAGCGCGCCGGCCGAGAGTCCTGAATCCCTAAATGGAAATGTGAACAGCTCTTCAGAGTGTCCAAGTGTGGGATCAGTTGTCTCCAGGCACTCGGCATGGGGGGAGAAAGGAGGATCAGAATGAGGAATATGCGGTCCAGGCTCACAGCTACTGAAACTGGACCATATGGAAGACAGGGTGGTGGTGGTGGCAAACTGACTGGAAACATTATCTGCTATCCAACCAACAACCTTTTCACACTGCTTTGGCTTCAATAGTGGTGTTTCGCGGCCCCCTTCAAAGTAGGGCAGGAAGGTAGGTCGACATGATATGGGTGCTTTAGTGCTCCCTCAGCAGGCATAATTTCAGCTTGCCCACGACCTCGGCCTCTGCGTGCACCATCAGCATCATGTCCTCTTTCCAGTCCCTTGCCACGTGCCTTGCCCATTTTAAATGGAGTATAATATTTGTCACGTTCCCAAAAATGTCAGGATTATTACCGCAGTAACATCGTATCACCTGAGATGGACAAGTTTCTCTGCTTCCACAATACAGCAATGCTATTAAAATCAAACAAATCTGGCTGTATGCTGCTAACAAGCAAATGGAGCAGTAAAAGTGGTGTATTATATCGCTTTTCAACCAAATAATTAGGATTAAGCGCAAAAAGAATATTAAACCTGTTATCTAAGGCTGTGGATATGAGTAACAGCAGCAGACAGAACGTTCAATGGATTTATTGTGCTGTATACTCTCTCCACAAACTCTGCCTAACTCCTGCTATCACCAGTAATATATGCATCTGGATTAGTCCTTAGCAGGACTGTTAGTATAGATGTATATTGCTGTGGAATACCTGACTAAATCAACCGCCAATTCTCTCCCTCGCTCAGCAGCAGCTCTCCCTACTCTGCCTGTCTGAAGGGTAGACTGTGACGAGCATAGGGTCCCGGGTCTGATATAGACCTGATGACGCTGTGCGGCCAGCCAATCACTGTAATGCCACAACCAACATGGCTGCAGCATTACAGTGACGAGTGGCGAGTACCGAGCAGTTGAGAGCACGCTCGCTCATCGCTAATTATTACTCACCACCACACCCAGGTCTCTATTATAAATAACCCTGTCTGACATTAGAGAAATTCTACATTTTAAGTTAATTCTTTTTAATTCTTTCTACAAAACAGAAAAAAGAGTCGAAATCAGTGGAGCTCAGGGATGTTTAGATATTTAGCTAATTTTTTCTGAGCAAGTGACAGATCCTCTATAATCTTGGGGAATGAAACACTTGTCCTAATAAATCTCCTCCTACGTTCTCCGATCACCACCATATTTGTATTCCAAGAGCCTCAAAGCACCGGAAAGAGAAAGTAAGTGAAGAATCAGGCGCATTCTAATCTGTAACCATGGAGACACATAGGCTGCATAAGAGCTGTATACACTACACAAGATTTACAAATTTGTTTCATTTTTTATTTTAAGGAAACAAATAAAAAAAAATACTGTAAAAGATCTTCTAACAACTAGAAATGATTCCAGGATTGTCTTTCCACTATATATACAGTATATACTCACAACACAAAGGTTAACTAATAGTTTTAATGATTTTAATAATTATTTGTAAAAATATGAGAAACATTTATATAAAAATACAACAAATGATAATAAATATTTCAATTATAAAACAAGAAATACGTCTTATAATAATATTACTCAGCGATTTATAAAAGTAACAAAGTTCTTGTCGCTGCTGCTCCTGACGACCAATCAGATTTCTGCCGTTTTGCCTCTTGCAGTGCGGAATCGATGGCTGGAATCTGACTGGTTGCTACGGGCAACACTTTCATTATTCTCTACACTGTATAAATAATCCTTGAACTCTCGTTGCCGATAGCAACCGATTAGAATTCAGCTTTTACATTTGTAATTTACCCGAGATAAATAAACGTGATTTCTGATTGGTCGCTAGGGGTAACAAAGACGCTACATGACAGCTGAGGCTCCGTGACAATGGCGTCTGTTACTCCAGGTACTGGATGATGGGCCGGACACAGGTGCAGCCCACCGTCACCAGCTGCTTCTCCAGCCTATAGGTGGGACACATCCTCTCATCTCACCACGCAGGACCAGGATCTCCTGTCTGATGGGGACTGAGTTCATGCTGAGGTCCACATGACCCTCCGGGTCCAAACATCCGCGGTGGAGACATCGGGCCTCGCTGATGACCGCAGGGAATCTGTTATTGTCCACATTAGAGCTGGTGGAAGGAGATGAGAGAAATCAGGACACAGCAGTAACCATGTTTAGTCCCCCATACTCCGGCCTGCTGACCCCCATATATCATTATTATTATTTCTGCCATTACTCCATGTACATTAACCTGTATTCCCATGGAGAGATGGAGCGGCTCCTCACACTGTCCGCCATTACTTGTGCAGAACTCCGACTGCCGACCTTCATATCCACCTTCACACGTGGAGGAAATGTGGTGTCCGGTGTGAAGAGACATCCCCCGCCGGACACTAGAGGGGCCTCCCAGCCATCAGCGCCAGGGACCTGCCCTTCTCTTCCATGGACACAAGAGATGAAGATCAGAAGAAGCAAAGTGGAGAAAACCTGAGGACAGAAGATGTCACACATATGATAGGGGACATTGTGGAAGTGTCAACATTATGTAGTGGTATAAGTAAGGGTTAAATAATGGATCAATAATATACACTAATAATATTCATACTCGTATGTACCTATCCCAAAGATATGCAACAGCGCTCAAGCCAAGAGCAACCAGATATGACTATATAACACATATAAGAAAGTCCAACATTCTAAGTGGAATTCATTCAACAATATATTATATTGTCATTGTATCATAACAGAGGATAACAAATAAAATGGTGGTGGCCCCAAGCAAGTGCTGCACTCACTATTCTGCTGGTGCAGTCACTATGTACATACATTACATTACTGATCTTGAGTTACATCTTGTATTATACTCCAGAGCTGCGCTCACTATTCTGCTGGTGCAGTCACTGTGTACATACATTACATTACTGATCTTGAGTTACATCCTGTATTATACTCCAGAGCTGCACTCACTATTCTGCTGGTGCAGTCACTGTGTACATACATTACATTACTGATCCTGAGTTACATCCTGTATTATACTCCAGAGCTGCACTCACTATTCTACTGGTGCAGTCACTGTGTACATACATTACATTACTGATCCTGAGTTACCTGCTGTATTATACTACAGAGCTGCACTCACTATTCTGCTGGTGCAGTCACTGTGTACATACATTAAATTACTGATCCTGTGTTGCATCCTGTATTATACTCCAGAGCTGCACTCACTATTCTGCTAGTGCAGTCACTGTGTACATACATTACATTACTGATCCTATGTTACATCCTGTATTATACTCCAGAGCTGCAATCACTATTCTGCTGGTTCAGTCACTGTGTACATACATTACATTACGGATCCTGAGTTACCTCCTGTATTATACTACAGAGCTGCACTCACTATTCTGCTGGAGCAGTCACTGTGTACATACATTAAATTACTGATCCTGTGTTACATCCTGTATTATACTACAGAGCTGCACTCACTATTCTGCTGGTGCAGTCACTGTGTACATACATTACATTACTGACCCTGAGTTACCTCCTGTATTATACTACAGAGCTGCACTCACTATTCTGCTGGTGCAGTCACTGTGTACATACATTAAATTACTGATCCTGAGTTACATCTTGTATTATACTCCAGAGCTGCACTCACTATTCTGCTGGTGCAGTCACTGTGTACATACATTATATTACTGATCCTGAGTTACATCCTGTATTATACTCCAGAGCTGCACTCACTATTCTGCTGGTGCAGTCACTGTGTACATACATTACATTACTGATCCTGAGTTACCTCCTGTATTATACTACAGAGCTGCACTCACTATTCTGCTGGTGCAGTCACTGTGTACATACATTACATTCCTGATCCTGAGTTACATCCTGTATTATACTTCAGAGCTGCACTCACTATTCTGCTTGTGCAGTCACTGTGTACATACATTACATTACTGATCCTGTACTGATCCTGAGTTACATCTTGTATTATACTCCAGAGCTGCACTCACTATTCTGCTGGTGCAGTCACTGTGTACATACATTACATCACTGATCCTGTACTGATCCTGAGTTACATCTTGTATTATACTGCAGAGCTGCACTCACTATTCTGCTGGTGGAGTCACTGTGTACATACATTACATTACTGATCCTTTACTGATCCTGAGTTACATCCTGTATTACACTGCAGAGCTGCACTCACTATTCTGCTGCTGCAGTCACTGTGTACATACATTACATTGCTGATCCTCAGTTCCATCCTGTATTATACTCCAGAGCTGCACTCACTTTTCTGCAGGTGCAGTCACTGTGTACATGTAGCACCCTGAGGATTCGGCTGCTACAGGGGTATTACACCTCAAGCCAGAGGTGTGGTATTCCACTCCCGGGTGAGGATGGAGTGTGGAACTGAGCTCAGTAGGCTGCATGCACTACATACATCCCATTTCCGGGGGACAGACCAATGGTACTCCCACTAGAGAAATGTGCAGGTACGACAGTGTCTGTCCCTGGCTGGAGTGGGAGGGGGGTGGAACATCCCAGTAGTGTAGGGGCAGATAGGGGGAGCAGTCTGGGTAATGCTAGGAGCTCATTGGGTGCTGGTCACCTGAGCTCACACATAGAGGGAGTATATAAGGTGGGAACCATCTTAGATCAGGGTCAGTCTGTCAGAGTTGAGTCAGAGAAGCAGAGCAGCTCAGCCAGCTCCAAGGCCAAGAGAGAGAGAGAGGAGAAAGAAGGACCCAGAGGGGGAGAAGAGGGAACTCCAAGAACCCAAAATTAGACCAGAGGGTGAAGAGTTGGCACAAGGGTACCGGATCCCAAGCTGGTGGAGGGCCCTAATCCTTAGCCAGAGACCGGAGGTCGTGGGCAGGATCTGCCACGACCACCCACTAAATCCACCCGGAAGGCAAACCGTGAATAGGGTCAGGGAACCCAGAGACAAGGGTTTTACCAACAAGAGGCCCGAGGGAGCCGGACTTAGGTGGATCCCTGGTGGGGAAGGCCAGAGAGAAGGACAAGTCAGAAAGGGAGCTCGGGACCACGCTCCGGAATCGCCTGGGGGTTGGCCGAGTCCAGGACCTGGTGGACGCAGCACGGCTCGGGCGGTCACTCAAGGCCGGAGTGACCAACACAAAAGCAGTAAGTAAAACCCTGAACTGCACAGCCCGACTCGGAGTCTTATTACTACTCTCACTGCACCACCACAACCACCACCCTCTACAGCTGACCCCCTGAGGCTATACCCCTCCCGTTGGGGGTTATACTACCTGAGCTGCGCACACACCACCAGCCTCAGCGGACCCTGCTGCAGCGGCGGCCGTACTGACCGCAAATCAACGGGTGGCGTAGTCGACACTAAAGAACATCCAGTAACATCTGTAGGACTGCCACACACTGAGCTTGACACCCTGGGCACGGACCGGGTCACCGCCACTCGGAGACTACAACCCCCACCTGATCCGGCTCCGGGTATCCCCCAAACAACACTGGCCCAGGGGGCGCGTCAACTTTGACGTAGTCGGCAGGATTACGTGCCCGCAACAACCGGGTACTGCGTGCCTGAAGAAAAGTTCACCGTTACCTTAACAAGAAGTCTCCCGCCGGTTCCGGAGGGTCCCCGCCAACGGACCCCATCACAGGTCGTTTCCCGCCGGTTGTCCGCCATTTGCAGCTTTTTCCCGCCATCCATGGAGTTTCCCGCCACTGGGAGACGATTCCCGCCATTTCCAAAGATTTCCCGCCTTGGAAGAGCGGACGCCATTATGGGCGTGCCAGAGGGTGGCAAGAGGCCACCTCCCATCGTGGGCCAGGTCGAAGAATGGCGCCAAAAGCGGAAACCGCGCCCACCAACAGAGACTGTGATGCTGGAAGTGTCCATCAGCGTAAGAGAACTGCCCCTGGAACTGACAATCACAAAGTTGCCCCGGGACCACCTTCAATGTGGGCGGAGACAGAACAAGAGAGCAAAGATGGGTGTCGCCTGGAGCAGTCTGGAGAGAGCGCACCCGGAGACAAGAAGTCTGGAGAGGAGTCCAGAGAAAGCCTACCCGGAGATGGAGGGAGAGTCAGGCAGCACTGACCCAGTGGTCAGGAGCCTGCTGCAAGCAACAACCCCACTAGGCTTAGTGGAGATCCTAGCACAGCTCCCCCGAGACCGGGAGTGTGCACAGACTGCGCTGGAGGGCCTCGCACGGAGGATGGCCCGGGTGCAGCGAGAGACGTTGGCGGAGTGAAGCCGAGAGATGGCCCAGCAGACCGAAACCCGTCAGCGGAGCACGCCACCCGAGACGAGGAGACAGACCGCCTCTGAGGATGGTGCAGGAGGACTCAAGGCCGGAGACGGCGCCGAGAAGGGAGCTGAACGGACGGAGGCAGGTAAAGGGGACGTCTCTACCCCGAGCCGGGAAACCGTGTGCCTGCCCCAGCTCCCCGTCGCAGAGCCCGAAATTCCCCCTGCCGTGCCCGTCGCTGCATCGTCACCGCCGCAGACTAGGCCTCAACCGGAAACCGCGGCCGCGACCCCTGTGACGTCACGCGCTTCGACCCTGAGCGCGGCAAAGCAGGAAATACCATCGGCCTGGTCGCAAGGCCTAGTACACCCGGGCGCCGCCATTCCAACAGCGCCCCCTACCTCCACGGAGCCACCAGCCTGGTCGCAGGGCCGAGTAACCACGGGCGCCGCCGTACTTACGGTGCCCTTTTCCTTTAGCGTGCCCCAAGCCTGGTCGCAAGGCCTGGTCAACCCGGGCGCCGCTACCACCACAGCGCCCATAACACCTAAAGTACCGCACCTGGGTGAGGACCTGTTCGCCCAGCATACGTGCCCGGATGGGCAGCCCTTCATATGGCCACCGGAGTTTCACCATCCCCGACTCCGGAAAGAAAGACCCCTAGATGAACCCCTGATTCCGGTTCCGAAGCCCGTCAGGAGGACCCAGCCCCCGCTAGAGGAGACACAGTTTGAGTGGGACCCCACCGGAGGAGACCTCATGGGGTTCACTCAGGAGACTCGGGTGGCCGCAGCGGAGCGTACAGAGTGCTGCCGCCAGCAGCTCGAGGTCTTCGAGAAGGAGCGGAGAGAGAGGCGGGTCCGGGAACAGCAAGCACAGATAAGGAGCGCGGAGCAGAAGAGCCGGACCAGGAGGAACCCCCGTGCAGCTCATGGTCCCCGTACCACCGGGACTGTGATTAAATTCAACCTGCAGCATGGGTGGGGCTTCATAAAAGACCATCATACCCCCGGCGACGTCTTTGTCACACGCAGAGACGTAGAAAGCCATCTGCCGGAGGGACACAGAGGTCGTGACCTGTACGTAGGGGACGAGGTCACCTTCACCCGGCACAAGTGTGCCAAAGGACCCTACGCCCTCCATGTACATCGCCTGACGGAGGAGGAGCTGCGGTGTGAGGAGGAGCAGGAGGACCCGGACGGGTCTAAATCCAAAGAAGGAGCAGGAGAACACCGTCGTTAAAGTACGGTAAAGAGACTGTAAATAGTTACCCATCGGGGTACAGTGAACTGTTGCTGCTTTAAATAAGTCCCCGTTGGGACAAGAGTGAACTGTTAACCCGTGTGTCCCTATTCCCATTACCTGGCCGAGGACTGAGAGTGGCCATATTCCCCTTGTATATAGTTGCGCTTCCTAAGGCGCCCCCTACCGGTTTTATAGTAAACTGTTGTTTTTCTTAAAGAGACTGTCGCGCTTTTCCCGGTCACAAGTTGCACCGTGGCCGGAGGAGCAAGAGTGTTTACAAGGACGTTATTTATGAAGAGTTTTTATGAAAAGTTTTATGTGATGTTTTATATGTTCATGTTTATGAAAAAAATTGTATGTTTTGGATGTTTTTATATCTTACAGCCCGAGGACGTGCTGTGATTTACCAGGGGGGAATGTAGCACCCTGAGGATTCGGCTGCTACAGGGGTATTACACCTCAAGCCAGAGGTGTGGTATTCCACTCCCGGGTGAGGATGGAGTGTGGAACTGAGCTCAGTAGGCTGCATGCACTACATACATCCCATTTCCGGGGGACAGACCTATGGTACTCCCACTAGAGAAATGTGCAGGTACGACAGTGTCTGTCCCTGGCTGGAGTGGGAGGGGGGTGGAACATCCCAGTAGTGTAGGGGCAGATAGGGGGAGCAGTCTGGGTAATGCTAGGAGCTCATTGGGTGCTGGTCACCTGAGCTCACACATAGAGGGAGTATATAAGGTGGGAACCATCTTAGATCAGGGTCAGTCTGTCAGAGTTGAGTCAGAGAAGCAGAGCAGCTCAGCCAGCTCCAAGGCCAAGAGAGAGAGAGAGGAGAAAGAAGGACCCAGAGGGGGAGAAGAGGGAACTCCAAGAACCCAAAATTAGACCAGAGGGTGAAGAGTTGGCACAAGGGTACCGGATCCCAAGCTGGTGGAGGGCCCTAATCCTTAGCCAGAGACCGGAGGTCGTGGGCAGGATCTGCCACGACCACCCACTAAATCCACCCGGAAGGCAAACCGTGAATAGGGTCAGGGAACCCAGAGACAAGGGTTTTACCAACAAGAGGCCCGAGGGAGCCGGACTTAGGTGGATCCCTGGTGGGGAAGGCCAGAGAGAAGGACAAGTCAGAAAGGGAGCTCGGGACCACGCTCCGGAATCGCCTGGGGGTTGGCCGAGTCCAGGACCTGGTGGACGCAGCACGGCTCGGGCGGTCACTCAAGGCCGGAGTGACCAACACAAAAGCAGTAAGTAAAACCCTGAACTGCACAGCCCGACTCGGAGTCTTATTACTACTCTCACTGCACCACCACAACCACCACCCTCTACAGCTGACCCCCTGAGGCTATACCCCTCCCGTTGGGGGTTATACTACCTGAGCTGCGCACACACCACCAGCCTCAGCGGACCCTGCTGCAGCGGCGGCCGTACTGACCGCAAATCAACGGGTGGCGTAGTCGACACTAAAGAACATCCAGTAACATCTGTAGGACTGCCACACACTGAGCTTGACACCCTGGGCACGGACCGGGTCACCGCCACTCGGAGACTACAACCCCCACCTGATCCGGCTCCGGGTATCCCCCAAACAACACTGGCCCAGGGGGCGCGTCATACATACATTACATTACTGATCCTGAGTTACATCCTGTAGTATACCCCAGAGCTGCACTCACTATTCTGCTGGTGCAGTCACTGTGTACATATTTTACATTACTGATCCTGTACTCATCCTGAGTTATATCCTGTATTATACTCCAGAGCTGCATTCACTATTCTGCTGGTGCAGTCTCTGTGTACATACATTACATTACTGACCCTGTATTGATTCTGCGTTACATCCTGTATTATACTCCAGAGCTGCACTCACTATTCTGCTGGTGCAGTCACTGTGTACATACATTACATTACAGATCCTGAGTTCCATCCTGTATTATACTCCAGAGCTGCACTCACTATTCTGCTGCTGCAGTCACTGTGTACATACATTACATTACTGATCCTGAGTTACATCCTGTTTTATACTCCAGAGCTGCACTCACTATTCTGCTGGTGCAGTCACTGTGTACATACATTACATTACTGACCTGAGTTACATCCTGTAGATCTTTTATTATAAAAATGAAAAACATAACAAAATTAATAACAAGAAAATAAACAATGTAATGAACTGGTCCAGCCGCTCCCTCTCTCCTCACACACATATTATACATATATACACAATAATAACTACCTACACCATGACATCTGGTCCGGTTACCAAACAAATAATAACAATATAATAAACAATAACCGACAAATTATATACAAACTAATATATACATTCTTTTTTTTTTTTTTTTTTTTAAATAAATAAAATAAAATAAATTAAAATAAATACTAACTATACAAATATATACAAGACAAAACAAAACCCCCCACACTCAAGCCCACCAGTCCCTCCCCGGCACTGACCTGAGAGCTGGTCCTGCGCCTCAGTCCATGTCCAACGTCCATAGGCCAGATCAGGCAGTGCCAGTTTTTCACCCAAATAACCAGTGTCCCAAAAGATGAACCCACCTCCCCCCTTTTCCCTCCACCCAACCTAACACCTACACCCAAACCCATATATACAATATATACAGAAACAAACAATACAATAACCACAACTGACAAAGCCCAAGTTCGGTGCCTGCAGCCCTACATCACTGTCTACTGATCAATAAAACAAAAATCTATGGTGTCAGCAGCAGCCCACCACCAGGAGAGGAGATGACCAGACTAGGGCACACTAAAAGAAAAGCCCCTCCAGAGGAGAGCGGCCCTCCGTGTACCCAGTCTCTCATACTCCAGAGAACGCACCTTCACCAGGTCACCGAGTATGGTCCTAAACACATCGTCCACTGGGAGGATTTTCCGCTGCGTCGATACTAAGCACCGTGCGTTCCACGTGTGATACCTAACCACTGTGCTAACTAGAAATAAGGTGCAACGGTCCCGACCACCCAGGTCCCCGAATGCCCCATAGGCCCATTCCGCATAAGAGAGACCGGCCAGCCAGGGCCAGCCAATGGAGGTGCCCACCCTGTTGTACACCTCTGTGTTAAAGGGACAACGAAGCAGGAAGTGGTCCATGCTTTCAAGCATGGTACCACAATGCTCCCGAGGACAGTTCCTGTCCTCAGAGCTCCTACACTTCAGATTGTCCCTCACACACAGTTTCCCATGGAAGCAGCGCCAAGCCAAGTCCCAAACCTTCGAAGGGATCCTGATAGAATTCAAAAGATGCAGACCCACCCCAAGATCCCGACTTGGGCAATCCCTGAGCGCCAGAGGCCTCTGAAAATGGGTCAACAGAACCCTTTTGTCAAGGAGCTTCCTTGGCAGAGTCCTGACCTCCCACATTCCCAGACCCCACCGGCGAATTACCTTCAGAACCACGGTAGCGTAAGCCGGGAGATGTCCATGCGGTGTGCGGAGATCCTTCACTTGCCCTCCTGTCTCCCATTCCTGGAAGAAAAGCTGAAACCATCCCTTACAGGAGAATACCCACAGAGGAGCCCTCTCTTTCCAGAGGTTTGCAATATTGATCTTAATGAAGGTATTCACAAGGAATACCACAGGGTTGACCATACCCAACCCTCCTAGTCTCCTCGTACGGTAAGTAACCTCCCTCTTGACCAGGTTCAGTCTATTCCCCCATAACAGTTGAAAGAACAAACTGTAGACCCGAGTGAGTCCAGAGAGGCTCTGGCAAGATGCACACACTGCCCAGATAGATCAGCAAAGGGAGCAGGTAAGTTTTGATCAGGTTTATCCTTTCCCTTAGGGTCAAAGACCAACCCTTCCATTGGTTCACCTTCTGAGTGGTGATCTCTAGCCTGCTGTCCCAATTTTGTTTGGGGTAATCCCCCTGGCCAAATTCGATGCCAAGAACTTTTGCAGAGACTTTGGGTTCTGGAAGGGTGTCCGGGAGATCAAAACCAGGATCTCCTCCTCCCAGCCAGAGACTCTCACACTTATCCCGGTTGATCTTAGACCCGGATGCCTCCGAGTAGCGATTTACCTCTGACATCAGCCATTCTGCCTCCCCATCAGAGGAAACAAAAACGGTGACGTCATCGGCATACGCCACCACTCTCAGAGTGGCTTCCGGTGCTGCCCGGTCCATCCCGATCCCAGCCAACGGTCCACGCTCCACCCTCCTAAGAAGTGGGTCAATCGCAAACACGTACAGTAGCGGGCTCAAGGGACAACCCTGGCGAACACCACACCCAACCTCAAAAGAGCTGCCAATCCAACCGTTCACAAGCGGGAAACTCTCTGCCCCAGAGTACAAGGTCTTAAGCCAATCAACGAACCCCCCCGGCAGGCCATACCTCAGAAGGACAGACCAGAGGTACTCATGATTAACCCGATCAAACGCTTTTGCCTGGTCCAATGACAGCATGTACCCCTTCCAGTGGCCACCCCTCCCCTGCTCCACCGCCTCTCGGACACAGAGTACAGCACTAATTGTACTGCGGCCCGGAACAGAGCAATGCTGGGCTCCCGAAAGGAGCTGGGGTGCAAATTTCACCAGCCGATTAAACAGCACCTTTGCCAAAACCTTCCTGTCTGCATTGAGAAGCGCTATGGGACGCCAATTCTCAATGCAAGATGGGTCCTTACCCTTTGACAAGATGATCAGGGCAGACCTCCTCATTGACTTTGGCAGAGTGCCCGAGGAAAGACACTCATTGAATACCTCAGTCAAGAGGGGAACCAAGGCGCCCTTAAAGATCTTATAGAATTCAGATGTTAAGCCATCCGGACCTGGAGATTTCTTCAGGGCAAGCCCTTCAATCGCCAACTTAACTTCCTCTTCCCTGATCATCTCTGTCAAAACGCCAAAGAGGGGTCTACCCCTGGTTCGGGGACAGCTTCAGCCAGAAATGCCGATATCTCATCCCATTCCGGATCCCTCTTCCCCAAGAGGTGCGAGTAGAAGGATCTGACGACCTCCAGGATCCCTGATCTGGATCTTTTCAGGGACCCCGCAGTGTCAACCAGTCCTGTAACAACTTTACTATTCACTGACATCTTGCAGTTTCTGTAAGGGTCGGGCGAGCGGTACTTCCCGTAATCCCTCTCAAAAACCAAAGATGCGTGTCTATCATACTGACACCTCATTAGCAAAGATTTCACTCTGGAGATCTCCTCGCGGCTACGTCCAGTTGAGACAAGATGCTCGAGTTTCCTCCTCAGGCCCTGATACAGGCGGTACCTGTCCAGGCTCCTGAGGCTCGAGAGCTGGCGGAAGAATCTCGCCACCCTTTTCTTAAACATCTCCCACCACTCTGACTTACTACTACAAAGATCCAGTAAGGGTACCTGGCTCTGAAGAAAATCCTCAAAGGACTGTCTTATCTCCGCTTCTTCCAAGAGAGACGAATTGAGCCTCCAAAAGCCTCTTCCCATCCGGGGGGTCTCTGTAACATTCAGGGAAAACAAAATCAAACAGTGATCGGAGAACTCCACCTCAACAAAAGATACTGCTGAAGAGACGGCTTCCTCCTTTAAATAAAACCTGTCTATCCTGGACCTACAGTTACCTCTATGATAGGTGAACCCCTCGTGGCCTGCGGTGTGCCGGATGTGGACATCCACCAGGCCAGCCTCACTAGCTATACTATTAAGGGCGACGCTATCATAAGTCAGCTTGTCTCTGGAACCTCCTCTATCCCGGGGCCTCGTGACAGTGTTGAAGTCCCCTCCAAAGACGACCTGCCGACTCGTAAAAAGGTAGGGCTTGATCCTCATAAAGAGACACTTCCGATCCCATTTAGATTGGGGACCATAGATGTTAATGAGCCGAAGCTCTTGTCCCTTCATGAGGACATCTAATATCAGGCACCTCCCCATTTCTAACTCAATAACCCGTCGGCATTCTACCGGTGCGGTAAAAAGGACCGCCACTCCGCTATACGGCTCAGCCGCAAGAGACCAATAGGAGGGCCCGAGTCTCCCCTCCCTCTTAGCTATAAACACCTCTGCCATATTTGGCAGCCTGGTCTCTTGCAAAAAGAAAATGTCAGCTTCAACCCGGCTGAGAAAATCAAAGGCCGCAAATCTAGCCATGTTTGACTTAATGCTGGCGACATTAATGGACGCCAGCGTCAACGGAGTGGGTACCGCCATCATTGGTGATTGAGTTAGATGACTTTCTTCTTCCCACTCCCCTTATCCTCTGCCTCAGAGGAGGAATCCTTCCCCCTCTTTAATGACACAGAGGTGTCCATTCCCACATTTTTCCTTCTTTTTTCGTCCTCGTCTCCGGACTCTGGGCCATTCCCTCCCCCCAAGGACCTTGCATCCCCAGGAGAAGGAGACTCGGCGCCCCCTGTAAGCTCCGCTGAAGCCGGATCCTCACCCTCAGCCTCCTCCTCAGAGGAAGAAATGTTATCAAGGGCTTGGAACCGGTTAGAAAGACCAACTAAAGGGGAGTCGGTTTTAACTTCCTTAGGTACCTTGGTCAGAGTGGGAGAAGATGTTTTATCTCCCTTCTTTTTCTTCTTTTTGGTGCCGAGCTTACGCTTGTTCTCTAGCCACCGCTTATTATCCTCATCCATACTTTCATAATGGGAGGATTCTGAAGAAGAGGCAGTTTCCTCCCTGTGGATCCTCCTGACCTCCTCATCCAACTCATCATCCCTCGGGGCCTCAGCAGCAAGACTGGCATCCAGGACAGGGGCTGCCCCGGTAGTCTGGGGCTCGCCCCGCTCCCTCTCCTGTCTGCACTTGTCTAGACGCCTCAGCTGGGCAGGCGTCTTTTTATTGCTTTTCTTCCCTGGCCCCTCAGCTCCCCCACCCCTGCTAGTCCCCTCCCCAGCAGAATCGGCCTCACGGCTTACTCCCACCGGGGTCTCGACTGCATTAGCAAAGGAGCGAGGACAACGGCTGAATGGGTGACCTAACTCACCACACAGGTGGCACCTAATCTCCACACAAGAGGCGTCAAGATGGCCGACACCCCCACAGAACGCGCATTTCTGCACGGTGCAGTTTGCACTGAAGTGTGTGGGGTCGCCGCACCTGTGACAGAGCTTCGGTTGCCCCTGGTAGAAGACCAGGACACGATCCCTACCCAGGAAGGCAGACGATGGAATGTGGGCAACCGTACCACCTGAACGCTTAAGTTTTACCATAAACGTCCAGGCCCCTGACCAGATACCAAACTCGTCGCGGTTTTTCTTTGGCATCTCCACCACCTCTCCATACCGACCAAGCGAAGTCATGATGTCATAGCAAGAAAGCGACTCATTACGAGTCATCACGGTCACTTTCTTGATCTGTTTTTGGCGAGACACTGCCTGAACGGCAAAGTCTCGCCAGCCGGGCTCATTTTTTGCCAACTCATAATTCGCCCAGAAGAGCTCAAGCCCCTCCGGCCGAACAAAGCTGACATCAAACTCAGGCGTGGAATAGGGATGTATCAAGACGTAGATGTCAATCGCCTTGAAGCCCATCCTCAGCAGGAGCTCCTCAACTTTAGACCTTGGAGGACATGCATCACTGCCCCTCCACCGAAGACGGACCACATTCCTACGCACACTGCCTGGCCCGGCTGTTGGGAGGGACCACACTATCTCCCCCTTTTTGCTCTCGGAAGGCCCCGAGGCCATGCCTCTCTATCCAGAACGATAGATCAACCTCTCGACCCTCTACCATTAGTGATCTCTCCCCCTTCTTTAGAGCCTCCAGAAGGCGACGTTGCAACATGCCGTCCCCAAAGCCCGGAGACGAGGAGGATGCCCTATTTGCCCCGGAGGTGACACTGGCATAACTCCGGACAGGTGTTGCCACCCCCGGGGGGGCAACCGGACCAGTGACCACGTCAGCCCCAACAGTATCACCATTACCCACCTCCATCTTACCCTCCACCAAACCAGCAACCACACCACCAGACAATGAATTATCCTCATTCACCTCCACCACCACATTCATTCCTGCTGGACCAGTAACAATGGTGGATGACCTTTTGACCTCCGCATCAGGCACAAGGGGCTCAGTCACCTCCATAGAACTGGAGGCGACCTCACCCCCGGTCTTATGTGTGCCCTCCACATCATCGGTCGGTAATTTCCGCTGTTTGGCATTTGGTATAATGTGCCGCTGATCTCTAGCTGCAGTTAGGCGCCGCTGATCTTTAGCATCAGGATCTTCCGGACCAGCAACGCCAACACAAAATAGCACTTTCGTGGGAGGACCGGAGCGCTCAGCCCCAACTGCCCCCTCACACTGCCGCCGCTTCTCAACTAAGTGATCAGCGGCAACAGCATTCAGAGGAGCCGAGGCTACCGGAGCTGCCCCCGACACCGGGCTGCTCCCCCCTCCCACTGAGGAGCGCACCACAGCATCGTGGCCTGATGGAACGCCCGCCGCCGGGCCGCCCTCACTGTCCAGCCTCTCGGCTGATGCACCTCCTGCTACGTCCCCACTACTACAAGCAGAGACGGAGCTCTGCGCCTCACTACCGCGCTCTGTAATCTCCCCGCGCCTTTGCACCGGATCCACAGCAGAACCCGGGCTGGGCTGAGCAACGGGGCTTATACAGCGAGCTGAGCCTGCCGCCGACTCAGGGGGTACAGGGAGGGGGGCATATACGTATCTTACCGCTTCCTGCAGCTTTGGCTTGGTCTTCTTTGCCTTTTTGTGGCCCCCAGGTGCCTCTTCTGGTAGATCGTCACCAAGATGGAAGCTTTGGAGGCACACTGGGGACTCCAGGAGTTTAATCTCCGCCATTAGCGCCCCTCCCTGGCCGCTGCTGTCACTGTCCTCCCCAGAGCCGGCAGAACTGCGACCGGATGTCACTGTCGCCTGTCCTGCAGGGAGCTCGCTGCACGTGGCCTGCGGGTGACTTTGCAGGCTACCAGGTGGGGCTTCCTGCTGGTCATCATCACTCTCATCATCCACCTGGCTCTCAGGCTGCAGCCCCATCTGCCTTTGCTCTCTGGTATCAGCCATTTCTCTAAAGCAGTCTTCATTTATAAGTTTTTCTTTGAAAGGACCACTCTGCTCCCTGATGGTGGCTTTCCTAAGTTCCAGGCGTTGAATTTCACTGCTCAGTCTTTTTACCTTGGCTTGGAGCTTGGCCTTCCTTGGTTTGGAGGCCCCTGCAGCTTTGGCGCTTGTGCAGCGCAGATCCTCCCGTAGCCTCCTGATGAGCTTACTGGCATCTTCATACTCACGGAGGTGGATCATGACCCGGGAGGCATATGTGGACACAGACTCCCGGGGTCCCTGCTGCGCCCACCCCCCCTCAGGGAGGTCGGCCTCACCTCCGTGAGCACTCAGCTTTCCTCCGGAAGGAGCGCCATCTTGCACGCCGCTGTCAGGCTTTTCCTCCATGCTGGAAGCCTTGCGGCTTCTGGGGGTCTCCACAATCCCGGGGGGAGTAGGAGCCACATTGCTGTGACTCCTGGTGCAGCGTCTCACCCCCGAGTCCTCTGATGTGCAGGCCGGTTGCTGGTTTCTTCTGCCCCCCGCCGGCCTGGTTCGGGAAGCAGAAGAATGGGACTTGGCTCCATCACTCATCCCAGAAACCAGCTCTCCCTCCGGGAAAGAGAGAGAGCAGGTCCCCAGGTGGAGAGGTGTTGGTTCTCAGAGATCAGGAGCTCACAGCAGGATCTGCAGCCACCACACCCGTAAACAGCACACTGACTAGCAGCTGATCAGAGCTGCACCCAGTATGCTGCTGGTGGAGTCACTGTGTACATACATTACATTACTGATCCTGAGCTACATCCTGTATTATACTCCAGAGCTGCACTCACTATTCTGCTGGTGCAGTCAATGTGTACATACATTACATTATTGATCCTGTACTGATCCTGAGTTACCTGCTGTATTATACTCCAGAGCTGCACTCACTATTCTGCTGGTGCAGTCACTGTGTACATACATTACATTACTGATCCTGAGTTACATCTTGTATTATACTCCAGAGCTGCGCTCACTATTCTGCTGGTGCAGTCACTGTGTACATACATTACATTACTGATCCTGTACTGATCCTGAGTTACATCCTGTATTATACTCCAGAGCTGCACTCACTATTCTGCTGGTGCTGTCACTGTGCACATATATTACATTACTGATCCTGTACTGATCCTGACTTACATCCTGTATTATACTCCAGAGCTGCACTCACTATTCTGCTGGTGCAGTCACTGTGCACATACATTACATTACTGATCCTCTACTCATCCTCAGTTACTTCCTTTATTATACTCCAGAGCTGCACTCACTATTCTGCTGGTGGAGTTACTGTGTACATACATTACATTACTGACCATGAGATACATCCTGCATTATACTCCGGAGCTGCACTCACTATTCTGCTGGTGCATTCAATGTGTACATAAATTACATTACTGATCCTGAGTTACATCCTGTATTATAATCCAGAGCTGCACTCACTATTCTGCTGGTGCAGTCACTGTGTACATATATTACATTACTGATCCTGTACTGATCCTGACTTACATCCTGCATTATACTCCAGAGCTGCACTCACTATTCTGCTGGTGCAGTCACTGTGCACATATATTACATTACTGATTCTCTACTCATCCTCAGTTACATCCTTTATTATACTCCAGAGCTGCACACACTATTCTGCTGGTGTAGTCACTGTGTACATTCATTACATTACTGATCCTCAGTTACATCCTGTATTATACTCCAGGGCTGCACTCACTATTCTGCTGGTGGAGTCACTGTCTACATTCATTACATTACTGATCCTGAGTTACATCCTGTATTATAATTCAGAGCTGCACTCACTATTCTGCTGGTGCAGTCACTGTCTACATTCATTACATTACTGATCCTGACTTACATCCTGCATTATACTCCAGAGCTTCACTCACTATTCTGCTGGTGCAGTCACTGTGCACATATATTACATTACTGATTCTCTAGTCATCCTCAGTTACATCCTTTATTATACTCCAGAGCTGCACACACTATTCTGCTGGTGGAGTCACTGTGTACATTCATTACATTACTGATCCTGAGTTACATCCTGTATTATAATCCAGAGCTGCACACACTATTCTGCTGGTGGAGTCACTGTGTACATTCATTACATTACTGATCCTGAGTTACATCCTGTATTACACTCCAGAGCTGCACTCACTATTCTGCTGCTGCAGTCACTGTGTACATACATTACATTACTGATCCTGAGTTACATCCTGTATTATAATCCAGAGCTGCACTCACTATTCTGCTGGTGTAGTCACTGTGTACATACATTACATTACTGATCCTGTACTGATCCTGAGTTACATCCTGTATTATACTCCAGAGCTGAACTCACTATTGTGCTGGTGCAGTCACTGTGTACATACATTACATTACTGATCCTGTACTGATCATGAGTTACATCCTGTATTATACTCCAGAGCTGCACTCACTTTTCTGCTGGTGCTGTCACTGTGTACATATATTACATTACTGATCCTGTACTGATCCTTAGTTACATCCTGTATTATACTCCAGAGCTGAACTCACTATTGTGCTGGTGCAGTCACTGTGTACATACATTACATTACTGATCCTCTACTCATCCTCAGTTAATTCCTTTATTATACTCCAGAGCTGCACTCACTATTCTGCTGGTGGAGTCACTGTGTACATACATTACATTACTAATCCTGAGTTCCATCCTGTATTATACTCCAGAGCTGCACTCACTATTCTGCTAGTGCAGTCACTGTGTACATACATTACATTACTGATCCTGAGTTCCATCCTGTATTATACTCCAGAGCTGCACTCACTATTCTGCTGGTGCAGTCACTGTGCACATACATTACATTACTGATCCGGTTCTGATCCTGAGTTACATCCTGTATTATACTCCAGAGCTGAACTCACTATTCTGCTGGTGCAGTCACTGTGTACATACATTACATTACTGATCCTGTACTGATCCTGAGTTACATCCTGTATTATACTCCAGAGCTGCACTCACTATTCTGCTGGTGCAGCCACTGTGTACATATATTACATTACTGATCCTGTACTGATCCTGAGTTACATCCTGTATTATACTCCAGAGCTGCACTCACTATTCTGCTAGTGCAGTCACTGTGTACATACATTACATTACTGATCCTGAGTTCCATCCTGTATTATACTCCAGAACTGCACTCACTATTCTGCTAGTGCAGTCGCTGTGTACATACATTACATTACTGATCCTGAGTTCCATCCTGTATTATACTCCAGAGCTGCACTCACTATTCTGCTGGTGCAGTCACTGTGCACATACATTACATTACTGATCCGGTTCTGATCCTGAGCTACATCCTGTATTATACTCCAGAGATGCACTCACTATTCTGCTGGTGTAGTCACTGTGTACATACATTACATTACTGATCCTCTACTGATCCTGAGTTACATCCTGTATTATACTCCAGAGCTGCACTCACTATTCTGCTGGTGCACCACTGTGTACATATATTACATTACTGATCCTGTACTGATCCTGAGTTACATCCCTTATTATACCCCAGAGCTGCACTCACTATTCTGCTAGTGCAGTCACTGTGTACATACATTACATTACTGATCCTGAGTTCCATCCTGTATTATACTCCAGAGCTGCACTCACTATTCTGCTGGTACAGTCACTGTGTACATACATTACATTACTGATCCTGTACTGATCCTTAGTTACATCCTATATTATACTCCAGAGCTGCACTCACTATTCTGCTGGTGCAGTCACTGTGTGCATACATTACATTACTGATCCTGAGTTACATCCTGTATTATAATCCTGAGCTGTACTCACTATTCTGCTGGTGCAGTCACTGTGTACATATATTACATTACTAATCTTGTACTTATCCTGACTTGCATCCTGTATTATACTCCAGAGCTGCACTCACTATTCTGCTTGTGCAGTCACTGTGCACATACATTACATTACTGATCCTCTACTGATCCTCAGTTACATCCTGTATTATACTCCAGAGCTGCACTCACTATTCTGCTGGTGGAGTCACTGTGTACATACATTACATTACTGATCCTGCACTGATCCTGAGTTATATACTGTATTATACTCCAGAGCTGCTCTCACTATTCTGCTGGTGCAGTCACTGTGTACATACATTACATTACTGATCCTGAGTTACATCCTGTATTATACTCCAGAGCTGTACTCACTATTCTGCTGGTGCAGTCACTGTGTACATACATTACATTACTCATCCTGAGTTACATCTTGTATTATAATCCAGAGCTGCACTCACTATTCTGCTGGTGCAGTCACTGTGCACATATATTACATTACTGATTCTCTACTCATCCTCAGTTACATCCTTTATTATACTCCAGAGCTGCACACACTATTCTGCTGGTGGAGTCACTGTCTACATTCATTACATTACTGATCCTGAGTTACATCCTGTATTATAATTCAGAGCTGCACTCACTATTCTGCTGGTGCAGTCACTGTCTACATTCATTACATTACTGATCCTGACTTACATCCTGCATTATACTCCAGAGCTGCACTCACTATTCTGCTGGTGCAGTCACTGTGCACATATATTACATTACTGATTCTCTAGTCATCCTCAGTTACATCCTTTATTATACTCCAGAGCTGCACACACTATTCTGCTGGTGGAGTCACTGTGTACATTCATTACATTACTGATCCTGAGTTACATCCTGTATTATAATCCAGAGCTGCACACACTATTCTGCTGGTGGAGTCAGGGGCGGAACTACCGCCTGTGCAGCCGGTTCATTGAACGGGGGCCCCCGAGGGAGAGGGGGCCCCTCCAGCCTCCAGCAGGGCCGCCATCAGGGCATGACTGCCCTGACTCCAGCATGGGGCCCGGCCGGTCGGGGCCCCTTCGGGACCCCCCTCTTGTGCGTCTCTTCATGGAGCCCCCCCGCAGGACCTCCCGCCGTCACATGACCGGAGATGTCCCTGCGCTCCACATGGTTCCCCGGCACCATGCTGAGCGCAGGGACATCTCCGGTCATGTGACGGCGCCGGCACAATACTTACCCCTCCCCGTGCCTCCTCAGCGTCTTCCGCGTCCTCTGACTGTGACGTCTCAGGTCAGAGGGCGCGGTGATGTCTTTACACCGCGCGCGCTCTCTCCTGACCTGTCACAGTGCAGAGCGGGAAGACGCGGGCGACGCTGGAGTCCGGAGCAGCGCCAGCAGCAGGTAAGAAGTGAGGTGAGTATTGGATTTTTTTTATTTTTTTCATGTATGGGGCATGGGGCATTATATGGTGGGGGGAAAGTGGGTGTGACATCCTGCATGGAGAATTATATGGTGGGGGGGTGTGTGACATCCTGCATGGGGCATTATCTGGTGGGGGGATGTGTGACATCCTGCATGGGGCATTATGAGGGGGGAACAGCCTGCATGGAGCATTACATGGGGCCAATATTCTGTATGGAGTGTTATATGGGGGTCAGTATTCTGTATGGAACATTATATGGGGGACAGTATCCTGTATGGAGCGTTATATGGGGACCAGTATCCTGTAGGGAGCATTATATGGGGACCAGTATCCTGTATGGAGCATTATATGGGGACCAGTATCCTGTATGGAGCATTATAAGGGGGTCAGTATCCTGTATGGAGCGTTATATGGGGGCCAGTATCCTGTATGGAGCATTATAAGGGGGTCAGTATCCTGTATGGAGCATTATATGGTGCCCATAATACTGTATGGAGGACTATACTGTCCGGTCTGCACTGTGCGCTGTGAGGATTTGCCGGTTTCTGGGCTATTGTAGAATTCACAATAGATATCGCTCGTGTAATGGGGCATTGTAAGGGGGGAACAGCCTGCATGGAGCGTTATATGGGGGCCAGTATTCTGTATGCAGTGTTATGTGGGGCTCACTACAGTCTGTGTCCGCCCCTGGCAAAATCAGCAGCGTATCAAATACTTATTTTCCCCACTGTACTAATAGCACACAGCACTCACATAATATACCAGCAGGTGGGATTAGGTTTGGGGGGCTCCTGTCCAGCGGCCACAGAATAACTGTTGCGGCCGCTGGTCCTGAAAACTGATTTCCTCCTCTCTAGTCTCTAGCGATGTATGTAGGTGTATTGTGCTGATTACACTGCCCCCTAGTGTCCAACAATCACTCTGCATAACATTTTCAAAAGCAAATATCTGATATTTAGTTCTGTGTTACACCCAGACAGACGAGCCGCTGTATACTCACACGTATCAGATTCCTGAATATTTGGAAGCTTTACTAGTTTTTTTATCACAAAACATGGAGATGTCGGGGATTGAACCCAGGGCCTCATACAGGGAAAGCATGCGCTCTACCACTGAGCTACATCCCCTGTATGGACACCCATGGATTTGTTCTCATCTCCAAGAGTCACTAATCTATGACTATCTACTAATAGATTTTCTCTATTATTTTTTCTCTTTTATAATCATGCAGCATAAATAACATCATATTCTCATAGTCTGGACTATTAGGGACAAGACAAAACTATTTTTCTTTAATTTTTTCATTATTTGTTTATATTTAAAATATGGGGAAAAAAGGAGGCGATTTTATTTTTTATGCCTTTTATTGAACAGATTAAAAAAAAATGCAATTCTCCTTTTCCCGTATTTTAAAGAGATTGTTCCCTACTGGATGGCGCTTTTCTATTGTCCCAATGAATTAAGAAGAAAGCATAGAGCACTTACCTCCCAGATACGCACCGTGACAAGCACTGCACCCCATGATGATCTCCTGATATTGCTTATGTCTGATGATTGGTTGCAGGCCATCAGCAGCGGTAGAAAGGCGGCATCACCTGCAGGAGAGATTACACTCTTGTGTCAGTGTGAGCGGGCTGTCGTGGAGAGCAGTCACATTAGTGACTGCTGATGTGACTCTTCTCCAAGTCATCCGGATTGTCGTGGGACAGTATGGATTATATTCACGGCAGACAGGTGAGTATTATGGTGGTTTACTACTTTTTGTCATTTACAGGTGACAAGGGCATCAGGGATTAGGTGTTAAGGTGAGCATTATGGTGTTTTTTTATTTTTTTCTCTTTTACAGGGGACAAAGGCTTTGGTGAATTAGGTGTAAAGGTGAATATAATACTTTTTTATTTTTATTTTAATAAAGGAGTGTTTGTCTTTATTTCAAATAAAGGACTTTATTCTGGGTGTGTTTTTTTACAATCTGATTATTGGGTTAGTAATAGGGAGTCTTATAGATGCCTCTCCATTACTAACTTGTGGGCTTGATGTTAGCGGCCATAAAACAGCTGACGTCAACCCCACAATCATTAACCCACTTGTCATCGCATCAAGACAAGTGGGAAGAGCAGAGGCTAAGCATCAGATTTGGCACATTTTATTGATGTACCATTTCTGGGGCGGATGAGAGCTGATGTTTTTAGTCTAGGAGGGGGCCAATAACCATGGCCACTTCCTAAGCTATTAATATCATCTCGCAGCTGTCTGTTTAGCCTTTGATGGTTAGTGAATATAGGGGGACCCCACATCAATTTTTGTTTGGGGTCTCCCCTATAATAAGCAGTAAAGGCTAAGCAAACAGCTGTGAGCTGATATTAATAGCCTGGGAATCTTTATGGCTATTGGCCTGTTCCCAAATAATATCAGCCACCAGCCGTTGATTTTCCCTTTGCTGATTATAAAAATTACGAGGGACCCCACTTCTCTTTTTTTATTAACAAGCACAGTAAAATACACACCTAAAGTAACCTTAGTTCGCTGCCACTAGGTGTTCCAGCAGCTGGAAACTTCCAAAACCTAAAATGTCCCTCAAAGTTTCCCATGAGGTTTCTGGGCCTTGCAACTGCCGGGAGACCCGGTGGCTTTGAACTCTACAAGGTTACCGGAGTTCAAGCCACCGGGTCTGACGGCGGTAGCTCTAATGCGAGACTTTTGAATGCCGGAGTGCTGGACATGCGCCGGGAGCTGAATGCAGCTCATATCATTGTTGCCTGAGATCAGCGCGAGCAGGCGACAGTGATGGAAATTGTAGTCAGCAAGCCCAGTGTACATTATGTGTAAAATAAAGAATTAGATTAAAAAAACAGAGGGGGCTCTGGCCAAATTTTCATAACCAGCAGAGGGAAAGCCGTCTGCTGGGGGCTGATATTACTAGCCAGGGAAAGGGGCCATTAGCCCAAAATGTTCCCTGGTTATTAATAACAGCTATCAAAAGACTGACCGTCACTTCCAAAACAGAAAACTGGTCTGTACAGGTGCTTACTAAGAGTTGCCATCTATATAACTAACAAATAAAGTAGCACTCTGTAGCGCTATAGCATGAAAACATGAAATGTATGAAATTTGAATTGCATTACTGCTCTAGAAAATAGAAATAAATGAGAATTCTTAGCGCATAAATTAGCCAATTCATGTGTACCCGATAGCCATGGTAAGGCGACTCTCGTTGCCAGGAACCTACCTAGTGTGAATCCAATCTTATACTAAAGTCTACATGTATATGGGAGGGTAGGATCCTGCTATAATTAAAACCTCCTGAGGCTTAGGGGTGGAGTGATCATTCAGAAATCCTATGTATACAAATATCAAAAGACTGACCGTCACTTTCAAAACAGAAAACCGGTGTGTACAGGTGCTTACTAAGAGTAGCCATCTCCATATATAACCAACAAATAAAGTAGCACTCTGTAGCGCTATAGTATGCAAACATACTATTGTTATAGTTACAGTGGTGGCCAAAAGTATTGGCACCCCTGCAATTCTGTCAGATAATACTCAGTTTCTTCCTGAAAATGATTGCAATCACAAATTCTTTGGTCTTATTATCTTCATTTAATTTGCTTGCAAGGAAAAAACACAAAAGAGAATGAAGCAAAAATCAAATCATTGATCATTTCACACAAAACTCCAAAAATGGGCCGGACAAAAGTATTGGCACCCTCAGCCTAATACTTGGTTGCACAACCTTTAGCCAAAATAACTGCGAACAACCGCTTCCGGTAACCATCAATGAGTTTCTTACAATGCTCTGCTGGAATTGTAGACCATTCTTCTTTGGCAAACTGCTCCAGGTCCCTGATATTTGAAGGGTGCCTTCTCCAAACTGCCATTTTGAGATCTCTCCACAGGTGTTCTATGGGATTCAGGTCTGGACTCATTGCTGGCCACCTTAGAAGTCTCCAGTGCTTTCTCTCAAACCATTTTATAGCGCTTTTGGAAGTGTGTTTTGGGTCATTGTCCTGCTGGAAGACCCATGACCTCTGAGGGAGACCCAGCTTTCTCACACTGGGCCCTACATTATGCTGCAAAATTTGTTGGTAGTCTTCAGACTTCATTATGCCATGCACACGGTCAAGCAGTCCAGTGCCAAAGGCAGCAAAGCAACCCCAAAACATCAGGGAACCTCCACCATGTTTGACTGTAGGGACCGTGTTCTTTTCTTTGAATGCCTCTTTTTTTTCCTGTACACTCTATGTTGATGCTTTTTCCCAAAAAGCTCGACTTTTGTCTCATCTGACCAGAGAACATTCTTCCAAAACGTTTTAGGCTTTCTCAGGTAAGTTTTGGCAAACTCCAGCCTGGCTTTTTTATGTCTCGGGGTAAGAAGTGGGGTCTTCCTGGGTATCCTACCATACAGTCCCTTTTCATTCAGACGTCGACGGATAGTACGGGTTGACACTGTTGTACCCTTGGACTGCAGGGAAGCTTGAACTTGTTTGGATGTTAGTAGAGGTTCTTTATCCACCATCCGCACAATCTTGCGTTGAAATCTCTCGTCAATTTTTCTTTTCCGTCCACATCTAGGGAGGTTAGCCACAGTGCCATGGGCTTTAAACTTCTTGATGACACTGCGCACGGAAGACACAGGAACATTCAGGTCTTTGGAGATGGACTTGTAGCCTTGAGATTGCTCATGCTTCCTCACAATTTGGTTTCTCAAGTCCTCAGACAGTTCTTTGGTCTTCTTTCTTTTCTCCATGCTCAATATGGTACACACAAGGACACAGGACAGAGGTTGAGTCAACTTTAATCCATGTTAACTGGCTGCAAGTGTGATTTAGTTATTGCCAACACCTGTTAGGTGCCACAGGTAAGTTACAGGTGCTGTTAATTACATGAATTAGAGAAGCATCACATGATTTTTCAAACAGTGCCAATACTTTTGTCCACCCCCTTTTCTAGGTTTGGTGTGGAATTATATCCAATTTAGCTTTAGGACAATTCTTTTTGTTTTTTTTCATTGAAGACAAATTAAATGAAGATAATAATACCAAAGAGTTTGTGATTGCAATCATTTTCAGGAAGAAACTGAGTATCATCCGACAGAATTGCAGGGGTGCCAATACTTTTGGCCACCACTGTACTATTGTTATACTTTAGGAGGGCTAAATCTGCACCTTGCTGGTGATCCACTGACCAGCCCACCCGAGGCGTCCACAGGGAATCTGCCAGGTAGGAAGATTACCAGTCCAGGTCCTGTTCTAATAGATAGTTTTGTGGATTTGGGGTAACTGAGTGATATGGACACATTATTATAGGGGCACGAGACACCCAGGTAAAATCCATGTATGTCATGTAGGACGGCCCTGGTGGTACAGAAAAGTAAAAAAAACTGATGACTTTTTTTTTTAGAGGCATTTGTATACTTTACCTTCTATTATTATTTATTCTATTTTCACTCATTTATATAACCTGATCATTTCCCTGACAGGTCGGTGAGTTGTTTATTGTTTAGCAATAATGTATCACCCACAACTATAAATGATAAAGAATAACATTCCATTCTTATCATTTACAGCAGAGGATAATTTATACCATATATAACATGTATATAATATCTACCAAAGCAAAAAAACGACTATTTACAAACATGGAGAAAACTGATTTTTCTATCTTTTCCAACACAGATTTATATACATTTATATTCTATTAATCAGATGGGATATTTCTATTCCACATTCTCTGCCTCATTCACCAGTTGGCAGCAAACATGGCGGCCTGGCTGCTCTGATGTCACAATGCTCAGGATTAGGGGGTCACTCAGTTATGATGTCATAATGACATCATGGAATGTCCTGAGGGTATATAATCTCTGAGCACTGTGACCTCAGCGCCATTTCTTGAGTTGATGCTTTTGCTGAGACTTCACTTTGGTTGTGGAAGAGCGAACTAGTTTGTGTTACACATCTGGTGATTACTTCCATTTATTCTTCTTGATCTTTGATCAGAGCACAATAACACCGGTGCCACCGGAGAGCTTAGTTCTCCAATATTCTATCAGCCAGCTCCAGGTACCTAAGTCATGAGCGCCCGGGAGCTGCGCCAGCTGATTGCTGACAATGAGGCATGGCTGCGCCGACCAGAAAATCAAGGTAAGGGAAATATTTGGGGGAGATCCACAATATTCCCACACTATAGGGCTTTCCTGGGAGGAGATATCCCTGGGGTATGAGGGGACACATTTCAGGACAGACAGTGCAGGTTAACTAAGGCCAAAATAAAGTCAATTCTTTCTAGGGTTCCCCTCTCCCTAAACACCACAGCAGTAGAAGGACCCATCACTATAGCCAAAAAGTGTTTACTAAAATTGGAAATAATTCAGATAAATTCTTATTTGTTTATAGGTCAGGCCATAATTGTCCATGGACGGAGGAGGTCTCCTCCAAGAGATCAGGAAAGACCTTCTACCAGTGATGGAAGAAGGTCTTCTCCAAGAGATCAGGAAAGACCTTCTACCAGTGATGGACGTCAGAGAGACAGCAATGTCACTGAGAGGAGATGGAGACGGGCCAGAGATCCTCCACGGCGTAGAGGACAGGAAGAGAGCAGGGATAGAAGCCGCTCTCCTCTAAGACCAGCCCCTGCAGAGCCCTCCGGAGAGAGCAGCAGGGATGGCGGCCGTCCCCTCCCACCCATTCAACTGGAGGAAGTGGGTGTGATGACACCACCACTGCCACAGGTGGAGCCACCTGCACAAAACCTACCTGTGCAGGAGAGACCTTCTACCAGTGATGGACGGTCTCCTCCAAGAGACGAGGAAAGACCTTCTACCAGTGATGGACGTCAGAGCGACAGCAATGCTGTGGAGCCACCTGCACAAAATCTACCTGTGCGGCAGAGGCGGCAGCATTGGGTTCGCAGGAGAGCACTGCTAATTGCAAATCTCCCAACAAGGGATGTAACCGCACAGGAGGAGGCCGAGTCATGTATCATCTGTATGACCGAATATGAGATCGGAGAGCAGGTCACGGTCCTTCCATGTGACCACACCTTCCATCAGGGATGTATTACTAGATGGCTCCGCTCCAAACCTCTGTGCCCCCTGTGCCGTAACCACTGCTTCCATTGAAGCACCATGTTCATGGTGCAGACAGTGGTGGAGAACATACTGACCCCAGCCCAGGTAAGGGAGCAATGCATACATTAACACTACATTCATTACAAGACTGTAAAAAATATCACCTTTAACCTCCTGCTGTTCTGATCTCTCTTTAGTTTACCATCAGCTTTGGTCAACATCTTACCAAGCATGAAGGGCCATGAACACCCCAAAAACACCAGATGGTAAGTCACCTCTCATTCCCGCTGCCCCATGATATCTATATCACATGTGACATATAAGTAATTGTTCTTTTCTCCTTTTCATAGAAGGATGATCCAAGTTGGAGAACATTGAGGAATTAGATCAGAATGACTTGTCCTTCATGTAAGTAGATATTAGAATTTGCTTTTTTATATTTTCCAGCTGATTATTAACTTTTTACTGGGAATCTATTGATGAGATGTAATAATTTGGTGTCTTCTCTTTACAGAAATCTGCAGAAGTTACAGATCATTTCCATAATGATCCACAGATCCCTCATCTGCTTCATAGAGACCCTGATTTCATCATGTGCAGAGATGCTGATAACAGCTGCAGCCCCGACTATGATATCCTCATATATTCCATTATTTGTCCAAATGTTCCTAAAAATAAATAATATTTACCATCTCTATGTCTGGTTGTGACTTCACTATATAGAATGTTGTTACGTAACATTAGCAGCACATAATGATAAGTGAGGGAGGGATTTACCATTAGTTGGTATAGGGGTAGTGGCAACAGATAAAGGGGATGTCCAGCTCTTTTATATTGATGACTTACCCTTAGGATAGGCGACCAATATTAGATTAATGGGGACGCGACCCCCGGCACGCGTGATCAGCTGTTCTTGGTGCCGGTTGGATGTGATTATTTGCAGACTGGAACAGCACAGCGCCAACAACTGCATAGTGGCTACAGCGGGGTACTGCAGATCATATGAATAGGGTCAGGTGTGCAGTACCCGGAATCGGCCACTATATAGCTGGCAGAGCAGTACAGCATGGGCTCTGGCACCGCGTCCCACATTGCTTTAAACTGCTCGCGATACTCATCTCTCCACGTTCCTCCGCAGCTCCGGTGTCTTCCGACTCTGTGACATCTCAGGGAAGAGGGTGCGATCACTACAGCGCCCCCTCTGTGCTGGGCAGTCACAGTGCAGAGAGCCGGAACACGCTGTGGAGACAGGACCTGCGGCCAGCGGGGAACAAGGAGAGGGAAGTATTTGATTATTATTTTTTTTCTGTATGGAGCATTACATGGGGCCATACTGTATGGAGCATTATATGGGGCCATACTATATTGAGCATTATATGGGGCCATACTGTATGGAGCATTATATGGGGCCCATACTATATTGAGCATTATATGGGGCCATACTGTATGGAGCATTATATGGGGCCCATACTGTATGGAGCAATACATTGGATACGGAAAGTATTCAGACCCCTTTAAATGTTTCACTCTTTGTTTCATTGCAGCCATTTGGTAAACTCTAAAAAGTTCATTTTTTCCTCATTAAAGTACACTCTGCACCCCATCTTGACTGAAAAAAAACTGAAATGTAGAAATTTTTGCAAAATTATTAAAAAAGAAAAACTGAAATATCACATAACGCTATGCATATTTTATCAAACCCCTCCATGGAGCTGTAGCACTAAAGCACTAGGATAGCAGGTCGCAACTATGCAGTGTGTGGTCCTTAAATGAAGGTAAAATCATAATAGAAATATGGTATCACTTTTGGGATTCTGGGATCAACGAGCGATGAGTTATCCCAGAAGTTTTTAATAAAATGTGCAGGCTAGAGCCCAGTCCCTGTGACGTCATCCCAGGGGGGTCTCTCCCTTCAGCATAAAATAGTTGGCTGGGGGGTATAGATACTATAAGCAATGGGTCATATTCGATAACGTTCAAATCAAATCCACCTATATTGAATCGTCTCAGCGATCTTATAGTAAGTCTCTTCTTTAATCCTTATTATTTGGTGTAACTATTAATGTATTGTATTGTCTCCTTTTGTAAACATTTTTGTATAGTTTTCCTAAACACTGCCTCCCATTTGGATTAAATATAAAATCTAATCGTTCTGTTTCTTTTGTCCTGTAATCGTTCCCTTCCCAGAAGCCATACACTACCAGAATGCAGGCGTTTGGCCAGGCAAGGCCTTGTACTATATTTCAAACTCGGCCGGTGGTGGCAGCGAGTAATATTAATAATTGGGCTATTGTGAAGCTGGCAGTGACTGTACAGAGGGCATTAACATATATTCCATATGTTGGAATCCCTGATGAAATCCTGACACAGTGACAGCATGGTGAGATATAGAGGGATCTCTGTGGAATACATGACAATGGAGATGTTGGGGATTAAACCCGCGGCCTCATACATGCAAAGCATGCGCTCTACCACTGAGCTACATCCCCTGCATGTGTGTTATGCTCATATGCAAAACCCTAAGGGTATGTTCACACTTATTTGAAAGCAGAAATTTCTGCAGCATTTCCACATCTCTTGGCAGGAAAAACGCAGCGGCAAAAACGTGCTTTTTTTCCTGCATTTTTCTAGCGTTTTTAGACAGCAATAAATGACATGGAGATAGATAATGGAGATAGATTGAGTAGATAGATAGACAGATATATTGACCAACAGACGTACAGAGAGACATTTAGACATAGGAACAGACATATAGACAAATAATTGCACAACCACCCAACATATAATAACTTTGCACCCTGTGGAGCTTATCAGGCAGCTTTTAATGATTAAATAAAAAAACAAACAAAAAAAAATGACGTGGTGTATCCCCCCATGTAACCAGCAAAGTTAATTAAAGCAGACAACTGAGAGCTGATATTATCAGGCTGGGAAGGTCCCTGGTGATTGTGCATAAACATACCAGCCCGCAGCACAGCCCTCCATGTGCTCGCCGAGGTAGTCTGACTGCCATTAGGTACCGAGATGAGATCCTCAGACCTCTTGTGAGACCATATGCTGGTGAGGTTGGCCCTGGGTTCCTCCTAATGCAGGACAATGCCAGACCTCATGTGGCTGGAGTGTGTCAGCAGTTCCTGCAAGATGAAGTCATTGAAGCTATGGACTGGCCGCCCGTTCCCCAGACCTGAATCCGATTGAGCACATCTGGGACATCATGTCTCGCTCCATCCACCAACGTCACGTTGCACCACAGACTGTCCAGGAGTTGGCGGATGCTTTAGTCCAGGTCTGGGAGGAGATCCCACAGGAGACCATCCGCAACCTCATCAGGAGCATGCCCAGGCGTTGTAGGGAGGTCATACAGGCACATGGAGGCCACACACAATACTCAGCCTCATCAGGAGCATGCCCAGGCGTTGTAGGGAGGTCATACAGGCACGTGGAGGCCACACACAATACTCAGCCTCATCAGGAGCATGCCCAGGCGTTGTAGGGAGGTCATACAGGCACATGGAGGCCACACACAATACTCAGCCTCATCAGGAGCATGCCCAGGCGTTGTAGGGAGGTCATACAGGCACGTGGAGGCCACACACAATACTCAGCCTCATCAGGAGCATGCCCAGGCGTTGTAGGGAGGTCATACAGGCACGTGGAGGTCACACACAATACTCAGCCTCATCAGGAGCATGCCCAGGCGTTGTAGGGAGGTCATACAGGCACGTGGAGGTCACACACAATACTGAGCCTCATTTTGACTTGTTTTAAGGACATTACATCAGAGTTGGATCAGCCTGTAGTGTGTTATTCCACTTTAATTTTGGGGGTGACTCCAAATCCAGGCCTCCATTGGTTAATAAATGTGATTTCAATTGATGATTTTTGTGTGATTTTGTTGTCAGCACATTCAACTTTGTACAGAACAAAGTATTCAATGAGAAGATTTCATTCATTCAGATCTAGGATGTGTTATTTGAGTGCTCCCTTTATTATTTTGAGCAGTGTAAATACAGTTATATAAAAAGTTTGGGCACCCCTATTAATCTTAAGCTTAATGTTTTTTAAAAATTGGTGTTTTTGCAACAGCTATTTCATTTTGATATATGTAATAACTGTTGGACACAGTAATGTTTCTGCCTTGAAATGAGGTTTATTGTACTAGCAGAAAATGTGCAATCTGCATTCAAACAAACTTTGACAGGTGCATAAGTATGGGCACCTCACCAGAAAAGTGACATTAATATTTAGTAGATCCTCCTTTTGCAAAAATAACAGCCTCTAGTCGCTTCCTGTAGCTTTTAATGAGTTCCTGGATCCTGGATGAAGGTATTTTTGACCATTCCTCTTTACGAAACAATTCCAGTTCAGTTAAGTTTGATGGTCGCTGAGCATGGACAGCCCTCTTCAAATGATCCCACAGATGTTCAATGATATTCAGGTCTGGGGACTGGGATGGCCATTCCAGAACATTGTAATTGTTCCTCTGCATGAATGCCTGAGTAGATTTGGAGCGGTGTTTTGGATCATTGTCTTGCTGAAAGATCCATCCCCTGCGTAACTTCAACTTTATCACTGATTCTTGAACATTATTGTCAAGAATCTGCTGATACTGAGTGGAATCCATGCGTCCCTCAACTTTAACAAGATTCCTGGCGCCGGCATTGGCCACACAGCCCCAAAGCATGATGGAACCTCCACCAAATTTTACTGTGGGTAGCAAGTGTTTTTCTCGGAATGCTGTGTTTTTTTGCCGCCATGCATAATGCCTTTTTGTATGACCAAACAACTCAATCTTGGTTTCATCAGTCCACAGGACCTTCTTCCAAAAAAAAATTGGCTTCTCCAATTGTGCTTTTGCATACCTCAGCCGACTCTGTTTGTGGCGTGCTTGCAGAAACGGCTTCTTTCGCATCACTCTCCCATACAGCTTCTCCTTGTGCAAAGTGCGTTGCATAGTTGACCGATGCACAGTGACACCATCTGCAGCAAGTTGATGCTGCAGCTCTCTGGAGGTGGTCTGAGGATTGTCCTTGACTGATCTCACCATTCTTCTTCTCTGCCTTTCTGATGTTTTTCTTGGCCTGCCACTTCTGGCCTTAACAATAACTGTCCCTGTGTTGTTCCATTTCCTTACTATGTTCCTCACAGTGGAAACTGACAGGTTAAATCTCTGAGACAGCTTTTTGTATCCTTCCCCTGAACAACTATGTTGAATAATCTTTGTTTTCAGATCATTTGACAGTTGTTTTGAGGAGCCCATGATGCCACTCTTCAGAGGAGATTCAAACAGGAGAACAACTTGTAAGTGGCCACTTTAAGTAGCTTTTCTCATGATTGCATACACCTGGCTATGAAGTTCAAAGCTCAATTAGGTTACAAAACCAAAAAAAGTGTTTTAGTACGTCAGTAAAAAGTAGGTAGGAGTATTTAAAACAAGAAAATGATAAGGGTGCCCATACTTATGCACCTGTCAAATTTTGTTTGAATGCAGATTGCACATTTTCTGTTAGTACAATAAACCTCATTTCAAGGCAGAAACATTACTGTGTCCAACAGTTATTACATATATCAAACTGAAATAGCTGTTGCAAAAACACCAATTTTTATAAAACATTAAGCTTAAGATTAATAGGGGTGCCCAAACTTTTTCATATAACTGTATAAGATGGATAGGTATACACACACAGAATATCAATGACATTTACATAATGGATGGTCGTGTGATGCAAAGAATAAAGAGAGAAACAATATAAAGACAAAAGAAAGTAAGTGGGATGTGTGCAAACAATGCTCCAGAGTGTAACAGTATACAGTATGGGGGTCTGACAGTATATGGAGGTCTGACAAAGGGAGAACTAAGTGCAAAATCAAATAACAAAGTTCCTGGAATATAATTGGAGAGATTTTACTAATTTATCACAAGACATGGATGCATGCGCTCTACCACTGAGCTACATCCCTTGGATGGAGACTGATAGGAGGTCACATAAGTGATGGACGATCCATGACGCCGGCGCTGCGGTTATATTTCTCCTTATTCTCATGTGACCATTCTGATACATTTCTTCTCCCTCCTTGTATTTGCTCCTCTGTTTTTGGAACTCCCATAACAATAAATAAGAAAGCCGACACGTGCGCCACCGGCTCCCACACACTCACTATGTGCATTATCTCTGTACTGTGACCTCACTATGTGCATTATCTATGTACTGTGACCTCACTATGTGCATTATCTCTGTACTGTGACCTCACTATGTGCATTATCTATGTACTGTGAACTCACTATGTGCATTATTTATGTACTGTGACCTCACTATGTGTATTATCTCTGTACTGTGACATCACTATGTGTATTATCTCTGTACTGTGACCTCACTATGTGCATTATCTATGTACTGTGACCTCACTATCTGCATTATTTAGGTACTGTGACCTCACTATGTGCATTATCTCTGTACTGTGACCTCACTATGTACATTATCTATGTACTGTGACATCACTATGTGCATTATCTATGTACTGTGACCTCACTATGTGTATTATCTCTCTACTGTGACCTCACTATGTGCATTATTTAGGTACTGTGACCTCACTATGTGCATTATCTATGTACTGTGACATCACTATGTGCATTATCTATGTACTGTGACCTCACTATGTGCATTATCTCTCTACTGTGACCTCACTATGTGCATTATCTATGTACTGTGACATCACTATGTGCATTATCTCTCTACTGTGACCTCACTATGTGTATTATCTCTGTAATGTGACATCACTATGTGGATTATCTCTGTACTGTGACATCACTATGTGCATTATCCCTGTACTGTGACCTCACTATGTGCATTATCTATGTACTGTGACATCACTATGTGCATTATTTCTGTACTGTGACCACACTATGTGCATTATCTATGTACTGTGACCTCACTATGTGTATTATCTATCTACTGTGACATCACTATGTGCATTATCTATGTACTCTGACCACACAATGTGCATTATCTATGTACTGTGACCTCACTATGTGCATTATCTCTGTACTTTGACTTCACTATGTACATTATCTATGTACTGTGACATCACTATGTGCATTATCTCTGTACTGTGACATCACTGTGTTTATTATCTCTCTACTGTGACCTCACTATGTGCATTATCTCTGTAATGGGACATCACTGTGTTTATTAACTCTCTACTGTGACCTCACTATGTGCATTATCTATGTACTGTGACCTCACTATGTGCATTATCTATGTACTGTGACCTCACTATGTGTATTATCTCTGTAATGTGACATCACTGTGCTTATTATCTCTGTACTGTGACCTCACTATGTGGATTATCTCTGTAATGTGACATCACTGTGTTTATTATCTCTCTACTGTGACCTCACTATGTGCATTATCTCTGTTCTGTGACATCACTATGTGCATTATCTCTGTTCTGTGACATCACTATGTGCATTATCTCTGTACTGTGACCACACTGTGCATTATCAATGTACTGTGACCTCACTATGTGCATTATCTATGTACTGTGACATCACTATGTGCATTATCTATGTACTGTGACATCACTATGTGTATTATCTCTGTAATGTGACATCACTGTGTTTATTATCTCTCTACTGTGACCTCACTATGTGCATTATCTCTGTACTGTGACTTCACTATGTGCATTTTCTATGTAGTGTGACCTCACTATGTGCATAATCTATGTACTGTGACCTCACTATGTGCATTATCTCGGTGCTGTGACACCACTATGTGTATTATCTCTGTAATATGACATCACTGTGTTTATTATCCCTGTACTGTGACATCACTATGTGTATTATCTCTGTACTGTGAAATCACTATGTGTATTATCCCTGTACTGTGACCTCACTATTTGCATTATCTCTATACTGTGACATCACTATGTGTATTATCTCTGTAATGTGACATCACTGTGTTTATTATCTCTGTACTGTGACATCACTGTGCTTATTATCTCTACTGTGACATCAATATGTGTATTATCTCTGTAATGTGACTTCACTGTGTTTATTTTCTCTCAACTGTGACATCACTATGTGCATTATCTCTGCACTGTGACCTCACTATGTGCATTATCTATGTACTGTGACCTCACTATGTGCATTATCTATGTACTGTGACCTCACTATGTGTATTATCTCTGTAACGTAACATAACTATATTTATTATCTCTGTAATGCGACATCACTATGTGCATTATCTCTGTACTTTGACATCACTATGTGCATTATCTATGTACTGTGACATCACTATGTGCATTATCTATGTACTGTGACATCACTATGTGCATTATCTATGTACTGTGACATCACTATGTGTATTATCTCTGTAATGTGACATCACTGTGTTTATTATTTCTCTACTGTGACCTCACTATGTGCATTATCTATGTACTGTGACATCACTATGTGCATTATCTATGTACTGTGACCTCACTATGTGCATTATCTATGTATTGTGACCTCACTAGGTGCATTATCTCTGTACTGTGACCTCACTATGTGCATTATCTATGTACTGTGACATCAATATGTGCATTATCTCTGTACTGTGACCTCACTATGTGCATTATCTATGTACTGTGACCTCACTATGTGTATTATCTCTGTACTGTGACCTCACTATGTGCATTATCTCTGTACTCTGACCTCACTATGTGCATTATCTATGTACTGTGACCTCACTATGTGTATTATCTCTGTAATGTGACATCACTGTGTTTATTATCTCTGTACTGTGACCTCACTATGTGGATTATCTCTGTAATGTGACACCACTGTATTTATTATCTCTCTACTGTGACCTCACTGTGTGCATTATCTATGTACTGTGACCTTACTATGTGCATTATCTATGTACTGTGACATCACTATGTGCATTATCTCTGTACTGTGACCACACTATGTGCATTATCTATGTACTGTGACCTCACTATGTATATTATCTATGTAATGTGACATCACTATGTGCATTATCTATGTACTGTGACATCATTATTCGCATTATCTCTGTACTGTGACCACACTATGTGCATTATCTATGTACTGTGACCTCACTATGTCCATTATCTTTGTACTGTTACCTCACTATGTGCATTATCTATATACTGTGACATCACTATGTGCATTATCTCTGTACTGTGACATCACTATGTGCATTATCTCTGTACTGTGACATCACTGTGTTTATTATCTCTCTACTGTGACCTCACTATGTGCATTATCTCTGTAATGGAACATCACTGTGTTTATTATCTCTCTACTGTGATCTCACTATGTGCATTATCTCTGTACTGTGACCTCACTATGTTTATTATCTCTGTAATGTGACATCACTGTGCTTATTATCTCTGTACTGTGACCTCACTATGTAGATTATCTCTGTAATGTGACATCACTGTGTTTATTATCTCTCTACTGTGACCTCACTATGTGCATTATCTATGTACTGTGACATCACTGTTTGCATTATCTCTGTACTGCGATTTCACTATGTGCATTATCTATATTCTGTGACCTCACTATGTGCATTATCTATGTACTGTGACCTCACTATGTGCATTATCCCTGTGCTGTGACGTCACTATGTGTATTATCTCTGTAATATGACATCACTGTGTTTATTATCCCTGTACTGTGACATCACTATGTGTATTATCTCTGTAATGTGACATCACTGTGTTTATTATCTCTGTACTGTGACATCACTATGTGTATTATCTCTGTAATGTGACATTACTGTGCTTATTATCTCTACTGTGACATCAATATGTGTATTATCTCTGTAATGTGACTTCACTGTGTTTATTTTCTCACTACTATGACCTCACTATGTGCATTATCTCTGTACTGTGACCTCACTATGTGCATTATCTATGTACTGTGACCTCACTATGTGCATTATCTCTATACTCTGACCTCACTATGTGCATTATCTATGTACTGTGACCTCACTATGTGTATGATCTCTGTAATGTGACATCACTGTGTTTATTATCTCTGTACTGTGACCTCACTATGTGCATTATCTCTGTAATGGAACATCACTGTGTTTATTATCTCTCTACTGTGATCTCACTATGTGCATTATCTATGTACTGTGACCTCACTATGTGCATTATCTCTGTACTCTGACCTCACTATGTGTATTATCTATGTACTGTGACATCACTATATGTATTATTTCTGTAATGTGACATCACTATGTGTATTTTCTCTGTAACGTGACATCACTGTGTTTATTATCTCTGTACTGTGACATCACTATGTCTATTATCTCTGTAATGTGACATCACTGTGTTTATTATCTCTGTACTGAAACCTCACTATGTGGATTATCTCTGTAATGTGACACCACTGTGTTTATTATTTCTCTACTGTGACCTCACTATGTGCATTATCTATGTAATGTGACCTCACTATGTGTATTATCTCTGTACTGTGACATCACTATGTGCATTATTTCTGTACTGTGACCACACTATGTGCATTATCTATGTACTGTGACCTCACTATGTGTATTATCTATCTACTGTGACATCACTATGTGCATTATCTATGTACTCTGACATGACTATGTGCATTATCTATGTACTGTGACCTCACTATGTGCATTATCTATGTACTGTGACATCACTATGTGCATTATTTCTGTACTGTGACCACACTATGTGCATTATCTATGTACTGTGACATCACTATGTGCATTATTTCTGTACTGTGACCACACTATGTGCATTATCTATGTACTGTGACCTCACTATGTGTATTATCTATCTACTGTGACATCACTATGTGCATTATCTATGTACTGTGACATCACTATGTGCATTATCCCTGTACTGTGACCTCACTATGTGCATTATCTATGTACTGTGACATCACTATGTGCATTATTTCTGTACTGTGACCACACTATGTGCATTATCTATGTACTGTGACCTCACTATGTGTATTATCTATCTACTGTGACATCACTATGTGCATTATCTATGTACTCTGACATGACTATGTGCATTATCTATGTACTGTGACCTCACTATGTGCATTATCTATGTACTGTGACCTCACTATGTGCATTATCTCTGTACTGTGACTTCACTATGTGCATTATCTATGTACTGTGACCTCACTATGTGCATTATCTATGTACTGTGACATCACTGTGTTTATTAACTCTCTACTGTGATCTCACTATGTGCATTATCTATGTACTGTGACCTCACTATGTGCATTATCTCTGTAATGTGACATCACTGTGTTTATTATCTCTGTACTGTGACCTCACTATGTGTATTATCTCTGTAATGTGACATCACTGTGCTTATTATCTCTGTACTGTGACCTCACTATGTGGATTATCTCTGTAATGTGACATCACTCTGTTTATTATCTCTCTACTGTGACCTCACTATGTGTATTATCTATGTACTGTGACATCACTATGTGCATTATCTCTGTACTGTGACCACACTGTGCATTATCAATGTACTGTGACCTCACTATGTGCATTATCTATGTACTGTGACATCACTATGTGTATTATCTATGTACTGTGACATCACTATGTGTATTATCTCTGTAATGTGACATCACTGTGTTTATTATCTCTCTACTGTGACCTCACTATGTGTATTATCTCTTTACTGTGACTTCACTATGTGCATTTTCTATGTAGTGTGACCTCACTATGTGCATAATCTATGTACTGTGACCTCACTATGTGCATTATCTCTGTGCTGTGACACCACTATGTGTATTATCTCTGTAATATGACATCACTGTGTTTATTATCCCTGTACTGTGACATCACTATGTGTATTATCTCTGTACTGTGACATCACTATGTGTATTATCCCTGTACTGTGACCTCACTATTTGCATTATCTCTATACTGTGACATCACTATGTGTATTATCTCTGTAATGTGACATCACTGTGTTTATTATCTCTGTACTGTGACATCACTGTGCTTATTATCTCTGTAATGTGACTTCACTGTGTTTATTTTCTCTCAACTGTGACCTCACTATGTGCATTATCTCTGCACTGTGACCTCACTATGTGCATTATCTCTGTACTGTGACCTCACTATGTGCATTATCTCTGCACTGTGACCTCACTATGTGCATTATCTATGTACTGTGACCTCAATATGTGCATTATCTATGTCCTGTGACCTCACTATGTGCATTATCTCTGTACTGTGACATCACTATATGTATTATCTCTGTACTGTGACATCACTGTATTTATTATCTCTGTAATGTGACATCACTATGTGCATTATCTCTGTACTGTGACATCACTATGTGCATTATCTCTGTACTGTGACATCACTATGTGCATTATCTATGTACTGTGACATCACTATGTGCATTATCTATGTACTGTGACATCACTATGTGCATTATCTATGCACTGTGACATCACTATGTGTATTATCTATGCACTGTGACATCACTATGTGTATTATCTCTGTAATGTGACATCACTGTGTTTATTATTTCTCTACTGTGACCTCACTATGTGCATTATCTCTGTACTGTGACATCACTATGTGCATTATCTATGTACTGTGACCTCACTATGTGCATTATCTATGTATTGTGACCTCACTATGTGCATTATCTCTGTACTGTGACCTCACTATGTGCATTATCTCTGTACTGTGACATCACTATGTGCATTATCTATGTACTGTGACATCAATATGTGCATTATCTCTGTACTGTGACCTCACTATGTGCATTATCTATGTACTGTGACCTCACTATGTGCATTATCTATGTACTGTGACCTCACTATGTGCATTATCTCTGTAATGGGACATCACTGTGTTTATTATCTCTCTACTGTGACCTAACTATGTGCATTATCTATGTACTGTGACCTCACTATGTGCATTATCTCTGTACTGTGACCTCACTATGTGCATTATCTCTGTTCTCTGACCTCACTATGTGCATTATCTCTGTACTGTGACCTCACTATGTGTATTATCTCTGTAATGTGACAACACTGTGTTTATTATCTCTGTACTGTGACCTCACTATGTGCATTATCTATGTACTGTGACCTTACTATGTGCATTATCTCTGTACTGTGACCTCACTATGTGCATTATCTATGTACTGTGACATCACTATGTGCATTATCTCTGTACTGTGACCACACTATGTGCATTATCTATGTACTGTGACCTCACTATGTGTATTATCTATGTAATGTGACATCACTATGTGCATTATCTATGTACTGTGACATCATTATTCGCATTATCTCTGTACTGTGACCACACTATGTGCATTATCTATGTACTGTGACCTCACTATGTCCATTATCTCTGTACTGTTACCTCACTATGTGCATTATCTATATACTGTGACATCACTATGTGCATTATCTCTGTACTGTGACATCACTATGTGCATTATCTCTGTACTGTGACATCACTGTGTTTATTATCTCTCTACTGTGACCTCACTATGTGCATTATCTCTGTAATGGGACATCACTGTGTTTATTATCTCTCTACTGTGTCCTCACTATGTACATTATCCATATACTGTGACCTCACTATGTGCATTATCTCTGTACTGTGACCTCACTATGTGCATTATCTATGTACTGTGACCTCACTATGTTTATTATCTCTGTAATGTGACATCACTGTGCTTATTATCTCTGTACTGTGACCTCACTATGTAGATTATCTCTGTAATGTGACATCACTGTGCTTATTATCTCTGTACTGTGACCTCACTATGTAGATTATCTCTGTAATGGGACATCACTGTGTTTATTATCTCTCTACTGTGTCCTCACTATGTACATTATCCATATACTGTGACCTCACTATGTGAATTATCTATGTACTGTGACATCACTATGTGCATTATTTCTGTACTGTGACCACACTATGTGCATTATCTATGTACTGTGACCTCACTATGTGTATTATCTATCTACTGTGACATCACTATGTGCATTATCTATGTACTGTGACATCACTATGTGCATTATCCCTGTACTGTGACCTCACTATGTGCATTATCTATGTACTGTGACATCACTATGTGCATTATTTCTGTACTGTGACCACACTATGTGCATTATCTATGTACTGTGACCTCACTATGTGTATTATCTATCTACTGTGACATCACTATGTGCATTATCTATGTACTCTGACATGACTATGTGCATTATCTATGTACTGTGACCTCACTATGTGCATTATCTATGTACTGTGACCTCACTATGTGCATTATCTCTGTACTGTGACTTCACTATGTGCATTATCTATGTACTGTGACCTCACTATGTGCATTATCTATGTACTGTGACATCACTGTGTTTATTAACTCTCTACTGTGATCTCACTATGTGCATTATCTATGTACTGTGACCTCACTATGTGCATTATCTCTGTAATGTGACATCACTGTGTTTATTATCTCTGTACTGTGACCTCACTATGTGTATTATCTCTGTAATGTGACATCACTGTGCTTATTATCTCTGTACTGTGACCTCACTATGTGGATTATCTCTGTAATGTGACATCACTCTGTTTATTATCTCTCTACTGTGACCTCACTATGTGTATTATCTATGTACTGTGACATCACTATGTGCATTATCTCTGTACTGTGACCACACTGTGCATTATCAATGTACTGTGACCTCACTATGTGCATTATCTATGTACTGTGACATCACTATGTGTATTATCTATGTACTGTGACATCACTATGTGTATTATCTCTGTAATGTGACATCACTGTGTTTATTATCTCTCTACTGTGACCTCACTATGTGTATTATCTCTTTACTGTGACTTCACTATGTGCATTTTCTATGTAGTGTGACCTCACTATGTGCATAATCTATGTACTGTGACCTCACTATGTGCATTATCTCTGTGCTGTGACACCACTATGTGTATTATCTCTGTAATATGACATCACTGTGTTTATTATCCCTGTACTGTGACATCACTATGTGTATTATCTCTGTACTGTGACATCACTATGTGTATTATCCCTGTACTGTGACCTCACTATTTGCATTATCTCTATACTGTGACATCACTATGTGTATTATCTCTGTAATGTGACATCACTGTGTTTATTATCTCTGTACTGTGACATCACTGTGCTTATTATCTCTGTAATGTGACTTCACTGTGTTTATTTTCTCTCAACTGTGACCTCACTATGTGCATTATCTCTGCACTGTGACCTCACTATGTGCATTATCTCTGTACTGTGACCTCACTATGTGCATTATCTCTGCACTGTGACCTCACTATGTGCATTATCTATGTACTGTGACCTCAATATGTGCATTATCTATGTCCTGTGACCTCACTATGTGTATTATCTCTGTACTGTGACATCACTATATGTATTATCTCTGTACTGTGACATCACTGTATTTATTATCTCTGTAATGTGACATCACTATGTGCATTATCTCTGTACTGTGACATCACTATGTGCATTATCTCTGTACTGTGACATCACTATGTGCATTATCTATGTACTGTGACATCACTATGTGCATTATCTATGTACTGTGACATCACTATGTGCATTATCTATGCACTGTGACATCACTATGTGTATTATCTATGCACTGTGACATCACTATGTGTATTATCTCTGTAATGTGACATCACTGTGTTTATTATTTCTCTACTGTGACCTCACTATGTGCATTATCTCTGTACTGTGACATCACTATGTGCATTATCTATGTACTGTGACCTCACTATGTGCATTATCTATGTATTGTGACCTCACTATGTGCATTATCTCTGTACTGTGACCTCACTATGTGCATTATCTCTGTACTGTGACATCACTATGTGCATTATCTATGTACTGTGACATCAATATGTGCATTATCTCTGTACTGTGACCTCACTATGTGCATTATCTATGTACTGTGACCTCACTATGTGCATTATCTATGTACTGTGACCTCACTATGTGCATTATCTCTGTAATGGGACATCACTGTGTTTATTATCTCTCTACTGTGACCTAACTATGTGCATTATCTATGTACTGTGACCTCACTATGTGCATTATCTCTGTACTGTGACCTCACTATGTGCATTATCTCTGTTCTCTGACCTCACTATGTGCATTATCTCTGTACTGTGACCTCACTATGTGTATTATCTCTGTAATGTGACAACACTGTGTTTATTATCTCTGTACTGTGACCTCACTATGTGCATTATCTATGTACTGTGACCTTACTATGTGCATTATCTCTGTACTGTGACCTCACTATGTGCATTATCTATGTACTGTGACATCACTATGTGCATTATCTCTGTACTGTGACCACACTATGTGCATTATCTATGTACTGTGACCTCACTATGTGTATTATCTATGTAATGTGACATCACTATGTGCATTATCTATGTACTGTGACATCATTATTCGCATTATCTCTGTACTGTGACCACACTATGTGCATTATCTATGTACTGTGACCTCACTATGTCCATTATCTCTGTACTGTTACCTCACTATGTGCATTATCTATATACTGTGACATCACTATGTGCATTATCTCTGTACTGTGACATCACTATGTGCATTATCTCTGTACTGTGACATCACTGTGTTTATTATCTCTCTACTGTGACCTCACTATGTGCATTATCTCTGTAATGGGACATCACTGTGTTTATTATCTCTCTACTGTGTCCTCACTATGTACATTATCCATATACTGTGACCTCACTATGTGCATTATCTCTGTACTGTGACCTCACTATGTGCATTATCTATGTACTGTGACCTCACTATGTTTATTATCTCTGTAATGTGACATCACTGTGCTTATTATCTCTGTACTGTGACCTCACTATGTAGATTATCTCTGTAATGTGACATCACTGTGCTTATTATCTCTGTACTGTGACCTCACTATGTAGATTATCTCTGTAATGGGACATCACTGTGTTTATTATCTCTCTACTGTGTCCTCACTATGTACATTATCCATATACTGTGACCTCACTATGTGAATTATCTATGTACTGTGACCTCACTATGTGCATTATCTATGTACTGTGACATCACTGTTTGAATTATCTCTGTACTGTGATTTCACTATGTGCATTATCTATGTACTGTGACCTCACTATGTGCATTATCTATGTACTGTGACCTCACTATGTGCATTATCCCTGTGCTGTGACATCAATATGTGTATTATCTCTGTAATATGACATCACTGTGTTTATTATCCCTGTACTGTGACATCACTATGTGAATTATCTCTGTAATGTGACATCACTGTGTTTATTATCTCTGTACTGTGACATCACTATGTGTATTATCTCTGTAATGTAACATTACTGTGCTTATTATCTCTACTGTGACCTCACTATGTGCATTATCTCGGTACTGTGACCTCACTATGTGCATTATCTATGTACTGTGACCTCACTATGTGCATTATCTCTGTACTCTGACCTCACTATGTGCATTATCTATGTACTGTGACCTCACTATGTGTATTATCTCTGTAATGTGACATCACTGTGTTTATTATCTCTGTACTGATACCTCACTATGAGGATTATCTCTGTAATGTGACACCACTGTGTTTATTATTTCTCTACTGTGACCTCACTATGTGCATTATCTCTGTACTGTGACCTCACTATGTGCATTATCTATGTAATGTGACCTCACTATGTGTATTATCTCTGTACTGTGACATCACTATGTGCATTATCCCTGTACTGTGACCTCACTATGTGCATTATCTATGTACTGTGACATCACTATGTGCATTATTTCTGTACTGTGACCACACTATGTGCATTATCTATGTACTGTGACCTCACTATGTGTATTATCTATCTACTGTGACATCACTATGTGCATTATCTATGTACTCTGACATGACTATGTGCATTATCTCTGTACTGTGACCACACTATGTGCATTTTCTATGTACTGTGACCTCACTATGTGCATTATCTCTGTACTGTGACTTCACTATGTGCATTTTCTATGTAGTGTGACTTCACTATGTGCATAATCTATGTACTGTGACCTCACTATGTGCATTATCTCTGTGCTGTGACACCACTATGTGTATTATCTCTGTAATATGACATCACTGTGTTTATTATCCCTGTACTGTGACATCACTATGTGTATTATCTCTGTACTGTGACATCACTATGTGTATTATCCCTGTACTGTGACCTTACTATTTGCATTATCTCTATACTGTGACATCACTATGTGTATTATCTCTGTAATGTGACATCACTGTGCTTATTATCTCTACTGTGACATCAATATGTGTATTATCTCTGTAATGTGACTTCACTGTGTTTATTTTCTCTCAACTGTGACCTCACTATGTGCATTATCTCTGCACTGTGACCTCACTATGTGCATTATCTATGTACTGTGACCTCACTATGTGCATTATCTATGTCCTGTGACCTCACTATGTGCATTATCTCTGTACTATGACATCACTATATGTATTATCTCTGTAATGTAACATCACTGTATTTATTATCTCTGTAATGTGACCTCACTATGTGCATTATCTATGTACTGTGACATCACTATGTGCATTATTTCTGTACTGTGACCACACTATGTGCATTATCTATGTACTGTGACCTCACTATGTGTATTATCTATCTACTGTGACATCACTATGTGCATTATCTATGTACTCTGACATGACTATGTGCATTATTTCTGTACTGTGACCACACTATGTGCATTATCTATGTACTGTGACCTCACTATGTGTATTATCTATCTACTGTGACATCACTATGTGCATTATCTATGTACTGTGACATCACTATGTGCATTATTTCTGTACTGTGACCACACTATGTGCATTATCTATGTACTGTGACCTCACTATGTGTATTATCTATCTACTGTGACATCACTATGTGCATTATCTATGTACTGTGACATCACTATGTGCATTATCTCTGTACTGTGACCACACTATATGCATTATCTATGTACTGTGACCTCACTATGTGTATTATCTATGTAATGTGACATCACTATGTGCATTTTCTATGTACTGTGACATTATTCGCATTATCTCTGTACTGTGACCACACTATGTGCATTATCTATGTACTGTGACCTCACTATGTCCATTATCTCTGTACTGTGACCTCACTATGTGCATTATCTATATACTGTGACATCACTATGTGCATTATCTCTGTACTGTGACATCACTATGTGCATTATCTCTGTACTGTGACATCACTGTGTTTATTATCTCTCTACTGTGACCTCACTATGTGCATTATCTCTGTACTGTGACATCACTATGTGTATTATCTCTGTAATGTGACATCACTGTGTTTATTATCTCTCTACTGTGACCTCACTATGTGCATTATCTCTGTACTGTGACCTCACTATGTGCATTATCTCTGTACTCTGACCTCACTATGTGCATTATCTATGTACTGTGACCTCACTATGTTTATTATCTCTGTAATGTGACATCACTGTGTTTATTCTCTCTCTACTGTGACCTCACTATGTGAATTATCTCTGTAATGTGACCTCACTATGTGCATTATCTATGTACTGTGACACCACTGTTTGCATTATCTCTGTACTGTGACCTCACTATGTGCATGATCTATGTACTGTGACCTCACTATGTGCATTTTCTATGTACTGTGACCTCACTCTGTGCATTATCCCTGTGCTGTGACATCACTATGTGTATTATCTCTGTAATATGACATCACTGTGTTTATTATCCCTGTACTGTGACATCACTATGTGTATTATCTCTGTAATGTGACATCACTGTGTTTATTATCTCACTACTGTGACCTCACTATTTGCATTATCTCTATACTGTGACATCACTATATGTATTATCTCTGTAATGTGACATCACTGTGTTTATTATCTCTGTACTGTGACATCCCTATGTGTATTATCTTTGTAATGTGACATTACTGTGCTTATTATCTCTACTGTGACATCACTATGTGTATTATCTCTGTAATGTGACATCACTGTGTTTATTATCTCTCTACTGTGACCTCACTATTTGCATTATCTCTATACTGTGACATCACTATGTGTATTATCTCTGTAATGTGACATCACTGTGTTTATTATCTCTGTACTGTGACATCACTATGTGTATTATCTCTGTAATGTGACATTACTGTGCTTATTATCTCTACTGTGACATCAATTTGTGTATTATCTCTGTAATGTGACATCACTGTGTTTATTATCTCTCTACTATGACCTCACTATGTGCATTATCTCTGTACTGTGACCTCACTATGTGCATTATCTATGTACTGTGACACAGGGTCGGTCTGGGCTGGCGGGATACCGGGAATTTTCCCGGTGGGCCCCGCCCCCTGCTGCAGAGGAGAGGGGGAGAAGAGAACAAAAAAACAATCCTGCGGTTTTAAGGGGCACGGGCCCTTTAAAAGCGCAGGCACAGTGTATGCCGGGACGCGCGCACGCAGCGTTCATTACCTGAACCACCGCGGCGCACGTCCCAGTGAAGCAGCTGAAGCTGCGTGTCTCCCTTCGCCGGCCGGCTTATGACGTCATCGTCATGCGCCTGCTGTGAAGGAGGCGCGCAACTCAGGAGAAGGAGGACACCGCACGGGAGCGCAGGAAGGTAAGAGGTGTGTGTGTGTGTGTGTGTAATAGTCTGGACCCACTGGCTGGACACACAAGGCGGGGGCTAGCTGGACACACAAGCGGGGGCCCAGCTGGACACACAAGGGGGGGCCCAGCTGGACAGACACACAAGGGAGTAGCCTGGCTGGACACAAAAGGGGGATCCTGGCTGGACACACAGGGGGGGGGAACCCTGGCTGGACACAAGGGGCAACCCTGGCTGGACACACAAGGGGGTAGGCTGGCTGGACACACAAGGGGGGAGCCGACTGGACACAAAAGGGGGGGGTCCTGGATGGACACACAAGGGGGGAACCCTGGCTGGACACACAAGGGGGGGCCCTGGCTGTACACACAAGGGGGATCCCTGGCTAGACACACAAGGGGGGCCTAGCTGGACACACAAGGGGGGGCCCAGCTGGACACACAAGGGGGGGCCCAGCTGGACACACAAGGGGGGGCCCAGCTGGACACACAAGGGGGTAGCCAGGCTGGACACACAAGGGGGTTACCTGGCTGTACACACAAGGGGGAACCCTGGTTAGACACACAAGGGGGGCCTAGCTGGACACACAAGGGGGGGCCCGGCTGGACACACAAGGGGGGGCCCAGCTGGACATACAAGGAGGGGCCCAGCTGGACACACAAGGGGGGGCCCAGCTGGACACACAAGGAGGGGCCCAGCTGGACACACAAGGGGGTAGCCTGGCTGGACACACAAGGGGGTAGCCTGTCTGGACACACAAGGGGGGGACCTTGGCTGGACACACAAGGGGGGAATCCTAGATGGACACACAAGGGAGAACCCTGGCTGGACACACAAGGGGGGAACCCTGGCTGGACACACGAGGGGGGAACCCTGGCTGGACACATGAGGGGGGGCAAGCTGGACACACGAGAGGGGAGCCCTGGCTGGACACGCAAGGGGGTCCCTGGCTGGACACGCAAGGGGGAACCCTGGCTGGACGCGCAAGGGAGGCTCGGCTGGACACACAAGGGGGGGCCCTGGCTGGACACACAAGGGGGAGCCCTGGATGGACACACAAGGGGGGGCCCTGGCTGGACACACAAGGGGGAACCCTGGCTGGACCCAGGCAAAAGGGGTGGGCAGGATGGGTAAATGGGGGGGCAGCCTGGACACATGGAGGCCAGGATGGATATATGGGGGCCAGGATGGATATATGGGGGGGCAGGCTGAACACATGGAGGCCAGGATGGATATATGAGGGGGACAGGCTGGACCCATGGGGGGCTAGGATGGATATGTGGGGGGGCTGGCTCGATACACATGGGCTAACATAAATATATGGAGGGGCACGCTGGATATATAGGGGGTGCCAGGATGGATATATGCAGGGGGTAAGGGCAGTATGGATATATGAGGGGGGAGGCTGGACACATGGAGGCCAGGATGGATATGTAGAGGGCTGGCTGGACACATGGAAGATATATGGGGGGGGGGATATATGAGGGCGCAGGCTGGAAGCATGGAGGCAAGGATGGATATGTGGGGGGGGCTAGGATGGGTATATGGGAGGGGGCAGGCTCGATACACGTGTGCTAGGATCAATATATGGAGGGGTCACACTAGACAAATGGGGGCCAGAAGGGACAAATGGGGGTGCCTGGCTAGACAAGGGACTTAATTACTGTTTGGGGGCCAGATTGAGGAACATACTTTATTAGTTTATGGTGACCAGTGGGGAACATTATTACTTTAGATTCCAATTATTATTATTACATTATTACTTCTGTAATATAATTTACTTTTTAGGAAATTGTTTTCCATGGGATGGGACAAAAGAGGGGTCCTGTTATTGTGCAGGACGGCACTATGTTGCTTTTTTTCCTCAACTGGTGTAGTGTAGAAGTCGGGGGGGAAAAGTGGGAATATTCTCTAGAAGAGATCAGTTATCGATAACTGTGTGTTATTTTCTGCAGAGATGATTCCTGGCTGGAAGAAGTGATGGCCGTCTGTGCCAGATGAAGAAGAAAAGCGAAGATGAAGGACTTCACCTAGAGACATCACTGGTGAGTCAGTGTATTGCATGTACACTTAGGCTGAGTTCACACGATGCGTTTTTAATGCGTTTCCGCGGCGTTTTTGCAGGTGCAGAAACGCAGCGGAAACGCATTAAAAACGCATGGTAGAAGGGCAGCAATGTTCCCCAATTGAAATCCGCATGTGCTGTGCCCATGATGTGGATTTTTCCGCAGCGTAAACGCTGCGCTCAAAAATCCGCAGCATGTCAATTAATTTTGCGGAAACGCTGCTTTCTTGCCGCCATTGACTAGCATTAGACCGCATGGAACCTGCATCACTGTATATGTTGATGCGCATTCCGTGCGGTCTAATGTGCGGATGGTACCCGGGTGTGGAGGAGAGGACTCTCATCCAGACCCAGGTACCATTAAAAAAAAAAGAATAAAATAAAAAATATATATATACTCACCTTCTGACGGCCCGTGCAGCGCTCCTGCTTGGTTCCCGGCAGGACCTTCGCTGACGTCAGAGTCATGTGACGGGTCACGTGACGCTGACGTCGGCAGGTCCTAAAGTCTTCACTGCCGGCAGCCGGGACCGAGCGAAGCCGGACACCGGGGGCCATCAGAGGGTAAAGTATAGATTTATTTTTTATTTTTTGACATTCACACACTATATAAATCCATGCTGGTTGCATGGATTTATATAGTGTGAAGTTGACAAGCACTTTCCAAGTGATGCTAAAATCGCTTGGGAAGCGCTTGTCAACCCGCATGCGGAAATGAAAATGAAGAACGCTTCACATCCGCATGTCCCTGGCAGGAAAACGCATGTACAATCCGCATGTACAATCCGCATGTTCAATATGCATGTACAATCCGCATGTACAATCCGCATGTTCAATACGCATGTACAATCCGCATGTACAATCCGCATGTACAATACGCATGTACAATCCGCATGCGTTTTTTCCTGCCAGGGAGATGCAGAAATGCTCTGGAAAAAATCCTGAGCATTTCTGCATCGTGTGCACATACCCTAACACTACACACGTGGTCAAAATTGTTGGTACCCCTCGTTTAATGAAAGAAAAACCCACAATGGCCACAGAAATAACTTGAATCTGATAAATTACAATTTTTTGAAAATGAACAAATGACAGTCAGACATTGCTTTTCTGCTTCCACAGAATTTTAAAAAAAATTAACCTCATGAAATCGGCCCGGACAGAAATGATGGTTCTTCTTCTTCTTAACTTAATATTTTGTTGAACAACCTTTTGAGGCAATCACTGCAATCAAACGATTCCTGTAACTGTCAATGAGACTTCTGCACCTCTCGACAGGTATTTTGGCCACTCCTCATGAGCAAACTGCTCCAGTTGTCTCGTGGTTGAAGGATGCCTTTTCCAGACGGCATGTTTCAGCTCTTTCCAAAGATGCTCCATAGGATTTAGGTCAGGGCTCATAGAAGGCCACTTCAGAATAGTCCAATGTTTTCCTCTTAGCCATTCTTGGGTGTTTTTAGCTGTGTGTTTTGGGTCATTATCCTGTTGCAAGACCCATGACCTGCGACTGAGACCAAGCTTTCTGACACTGGGCAGCACATTTCTCTCTAGAATCCCTTGATAGTCTTGAGATTTCATTGTATCCTGCACAGATTCAAGACACCCTGTACCAGATGCAGCAAACCATCCCCAGAACATAACAGCCTCCCCCATGTTTCACAGTAGGGACAGTGTTCTTTTCTTGATATGCTTCATTTTTCCGTCTGTGAACATAGAGCTGATGTGCCTTGCCAAAAACTTCCATTTGTGTCTCATCTGTCCATAGTACATTCTCCCAGAAGCTTTGTGGCTTGTCAACATGTAGTTTGGCAAATTCCAGTCTGGCTTCTTTATTATTTTTTTTTTCAACAATGGTGTTCTCCTTGGTCGTCTTCCATGAAGTTCACTTTGGATCAAACAACGGTGGATAGTACGATCTGACACTGATGTTCCTTGAGCTTGAAGTTCACCTTTAATCTCTTTAGAAGTTTTCCTGGACTCTTTTGTTACCATTCATATTATTCGTCTCTTTGATTAGTCATCAATTTTCCTCTTGCGGCCACGTCCAGGGAGGTTGGCTACAGTCCCATGGATCTTAAATTTCTGAATAATATGTGCACCTGTAGTCACAGGAACATCAATCTGCTTGGAGATGGTCTTATAACCTTTACCTTTTAACATGCTTGTCTATAATTTTCTTTCTGATCTCCTGAGACAACTCTTTCCTTTGCTTCCTCTGGTCCATGTTGAGTGTGTACACACCATGTCATCAAACAACACAGTGAGTATCTGTAGCCCTATATACAGGCCCACTGACTGATTACAAGATTGTAGACACCTGTGATGCTAATTAGTGGACACAACTTGATTTAACATGTCCCTTTTGTTACATTATTTTCAGGGGTACCATCATTTCTGTCCAGGTCTATTTCATGAGTTTATTTTTTTTAAAAATTCAGTGGAAGCAGAAAAGCAATGTCTGACTTTCATTTGTTCATTTTCATAGATTTTTAATTTATTATTACTTTTGTCAGATTCAAGTTATTTCTGTGACCATTGTGTGTTTTTCTTTCATTAAACGAGGGGTACCAACAATTCTGACCACGTGTGTATATAGTATATACAGAACTCCTGTGTATGTCACTGGTGATCACTGTATTACGTATTCGCTATATACAGAGCTTCTGTGTATAATGTCACTGGTGACCACTGTATTACCTGTACACTATATACAGAGCTCCAGTGTATAATGTCACTGGTGATCAATGTATTACCTGTACACTGACACTATATACAGAGCTCCTGTGTATAATGTCACTGGTGATCCCTGTATTACCTGTACACTATACACTATATACAGAGCTACTGTGTATAACGTCACTGGTGATCACTGTATTACCTGTACACTATATACAGAGCTCCTGTGTATAATGTCACTGGTGACCACTGTATTACCTGTACACTATATACAGAGCTCCTGTGTATAATATCACTGATGACCACTGTATTACCTGTGCACTATATACAGAGCTCCTGTGTATAATGTCACTGGTGACCACTGTATTACCTGTACACTATATACAGAGCTCCTGTGTATAATGTCACTGGTGATCACTGCATTACCTGTACACTATACACTATGTACAGAGCTCCTGTGTATAATGTCACTGGTGACCACTGTAATACCTGTACACTATATACAGAGCTCCAGTGTATAATGTCACTGGTGATCACTGTATTACCTGTGCACTGACACTATATACAGAGCTCCTGTGTATAATGTCACTGGTGAACCCTGTATTACCTGTACACTGACACTATATACAGAGCTCCAGTGTATAATGTCACTGGTGATCACTGTATTACCTGTACACTATATACCGAGCTCCTGTGTATAATGTCACTGGTGATCCCTGTATTACCTGTACACTGACACTATATACAGAGCTCCTGTGTATAATGTCGCTGGTGGTAATAACAGTGTTGTTAGTATTGTGGTTTGTATTCATGATCAGTATTGTAGTATTTGGTCACTTTGGGGTGGTAATATGTGGTCTGGTCATGGTGTGGCCGTATTTGTTCCTTGTATGTGGTATTATTCGGTCACTATGTGGTGGTAATATGTGATCTAGTCATGGTCTGGCGATATTTGTCCCTTTTGTATGTGGTATTATTGGTGTTGATATAGTGGACTGTGTTGTGTATGGCGGTCATTTTGTTCTTGCTGATATTAACTAGGAAAAGATTTTTTTCCATTAGGCCACAGCCCCACCATTAGTATTTGGTTAGTATTTTTTCTCAGGAGTCGCTGCCAAAACCAGGAGTGGGTGATAAATGCAGAATTGGTGACTTGTTTCTATTATACCTTTTCTCTGATTGTTCCTCACCTGGTTTTAGCTCCCACTCCTGAGAAAAAATACTGACCCAATACTGATAGTGGGGCCGTGGCTTTAGAGATTAAATACTTGGACCAGAGCGGCAGAGATGCACTTACAGGGGTTCTCCGGTGAAAACAAGTAATCACTTCTCCACAGGATCAGTGATAATATTGATTGGTGGGGGTCTGACTGCTGGCACAGAATCGGCAGAATGTGGAGCTTTTCTCCCCATTAGACTGGAGCGGCATGTGAGATGCGACCACTGATCCATTCATTCCCTCAGTGACTGTGAGCGCTGCTCTTTTTTGGAAGCCCCAAAGAGAATGAATAGAGCTGCGGTCAGACGTCCCACCTGCCGCTGCATTTTAAAATGGGGATAAGTGTCCTGTCAGGGATGAAACTTCCCCATTCTTCCGATAGGTGCATTTTCCAATGTTCGGACCCAAACGATCAATAAGTGATCACCGATCCTGTAGAGCCCATGGATCGGTGATAACTTGTTTTAACCAAAGAAGCCCTTTAAAGCAAACTACTGTAATCGTTCATCCCAGTTAGTGTCGCACAGTAGATGTGCAGGAGCCGCCAGTCAATGCTCCACTATAACAGGGAGAGCGGATAACAGATATTTGCATATGGCTGTAGGTGGCCCCTAGAGTCATTCTACCTGTGAGCCCCAGACACCCCAGTCCGACCCTGCTGTGACCTCACTATGTGCATTATCTCTGTCCTGTGACCTCACTATGTGCATTATCTCTGTCCTGTGACCTCACTATGTGCATTATCTATGTACTGTGACCTCACTATGTGCATTATCTCTGTTCTGTGACCTCACTATGTGCATTATCTCTGTCCTGTGACCTCACTATGTGCATTATCTATGTCCTGTGACCTCACTATGTGCATTATCTATGTACTGTGACCTCACTATGTGCATTATCTATGTACTGTGACCTCACTATGTGCATTATCTATGTACTGTGACCTTACTATGTGCGTTATCTATGTACTGTGACCTTACTATGTGCGTTATCTATGTACTGTGACCTCACTATGTGCATTATCTATGTACTGTGACCTCACTATGTGCATTATCTCTGTACTGTGACCTCACTATGTGCATTATCTATGTACTGTGACCTAACTATGTGCATTATCTATGTACTGTGACCTTACTATGTGCGTTATCTATGTACTGTGACCTTACTATGTGCGTTATCTATGTACTGTGACCTCACTATGTGCATTATCTATGTACTGTGACCTCACTATGTGCATTATCTATGTACTGTGACCTAACTATGTGCATTATCTATGTACTGTGACATAACTGTATTTATTATCTCTGTAATGTGACATCACTATGTGCATTATCTCTGTACTGTGACATCACTATGTGCATTATCTATGTACTGTGACCTAACTATGTGCATTATCTATGTACTGTGACCTTACTATGTGCGTTATCTATGTACTGTGACCTCACTATGTGCATTATCTATGTACTGTGACCTCACTATGTGCATTATCTATGTACTGTGACCTCACTATGTGCATTATCTATGTACTGTGACCTAACTATGTGCATTATCTATGTACTGTGACATCACTATGTGTATTATCTCTGTACTGTGACATCACTATGTGCATTATCTATGTACTGTGACCTAACTATGTGCATTATCTATGTACTGTGACATCACTATGTGTATTATCTCTGTACTGTGACCTTACTATGTGCGTTATCTATGTACCGTGACATCACTATGTGTATTATCTCTGTAATGTGACCTTACTATGTGCATTATCTATGTACTCTGACCTCACTATGTGTATTATCTCTGTAATGTGACATCATTGTGTTTATTATCTCTCTACTGTGACCTCACTATGTGCATTATCTATGTACTGTGACCTCACTATGTGCATTATCTCTGTACTGTGACCTCACTATGTGCATTATCTCTGTACTGTGACCTCACTATGTGTATTATCTATGTACTGTGACATCACTATGTGTATTATCTCTGTAATGTGACATCATTGTGTTTATTATCTCTCTACTGTGACCTCACTATGTGCATTATCTATGTACTGTGACCTCACTATGTGCATTATCTCTGTACTGTGACCTCACTATGTGCATTATCTCTGTACTGTGACCTCACTATGTGCATTATCTATGTACTCTGACCTCACTATGTGAATTATCTATGTAATGTGACATCACTATGTGCATTATCTATGTACTGTGACCTCACTATGTGCATTATCTCTGTACTCTGACCTCACTATTTGAATTATCTATGTAATGTGACCTCACTATGTGTATTATCTCTCTAATGTGACATCACTGTGTTTATTATCTCTGTAATGTGACATTACTATGTGCATTATCTCTGTACTGTGACCTCACTATGTGCATTATCTATGTACTGTGGCATCACTATGTGCATTATCTCTGTACTGTGACCTCACTATGTGCGTTATCTATTTACTGTGACCTCACTATGTGCATTATCTATGTACTGTGACATCACTATGTGTATTATCTCTGTAATGTGACATCACTGTGTTTATTATCTCTCTACTGTGACCTCATTATGTCCATTATCTCTGTACTGTGACCTCACTATGTGCATTTTCTATGTATTGTGACCTCACTATGTGCATTATCTATGTACTGTGACATCACTATGTGCATTATCTCTGTGCTATGACATTACTATGTGTATTATCTCTGTATTGTGACATCACTGTGTTTATTATCTCTGTACTGTGACCTCACTATGTGTATTATCTCTGTACTGTGACATCACTATGTGTATTATCTCTGTAATGTGACATCACTGTGTTTATTATCCCTGTACTGTAACATCACTATGTGCATTATCTCTGTGCTGTGACCTCACTATTTGCGTTATCTATGTACTTTGACCTCACTATGTGCATTATCTATGTACTGTGACATCACTATGTACATTATCTATGTACTGTGACATCACTATGTGCATTATCTCTGTAATGTGACATCACTGTGTTTATTATCTCTCTACTGTGACCTCACTATGTGCATTATCTCTAATGGGACATCACTGTGTTTATTATCTCTCTACTGTGACCTCACTATGTGCATTATCTATGTACTGTGACCTCACTATGTGCATTATCTCTGTACTGTGACCTCACTATGTGCATTATCTCTGTACTGTGACCTCACTATGTGCATTATCTATGTACTCTGACCTCACTATGTGAATTATCTATGTAATGTGACATCACTATGTGCATTATCTATGTACTGTGACCTCACTATGTGCATTATCTCTGTACTCTGACCTCACTATGTGAATTATCTATGTAATGTGACCTCACTATGTGTATTATCTCTCTAATGTGACATCACTGTGTTTATTATCTCTGTAATGTGACATTACTATGTGCATTATCTCTGTACTGTGACCTCACTATGTACATTATCTATGTACTGTGACCTCACTATGTGCATTATCTATGTACTGTGGCATCACTATGTGCATTATCTCTGTACTATGACCTCACTATGTGCGTTATCTATTTACTGTGACCTCACTATGTGCATTATCTATGTACTGTGACATCACTATGTGTATTATCTCTGTAATGTGACATCACTGTGTTTATTATCTCTCTACTGTGACCTCATTATGTCCATTATCTCTGTACTGTGACCTCACTATGTGCATTTTCTATGTATTGTGACCTCACTATGTGCATTATCTATGTACTGTGACATCACTATGTGCATTATCTCTGTGCTATGACATTACTATGTGTATTATCTCTGTATTGTGACATCACTGTGTTTATTATCTCTGTACTGTGACCTCACTATGTGTATTATCTCTGTACTGTGACATCACTATGTGTATTATCTCTGTAATGTGACATCACTGTGTTTATTATCCCTGTACTGTAACATCACTATGTGCAATATCTCTGTGCTGTGACCTCACTATGTACATTATCTATGTACTGTGACATCACTATGTACATTATCTATGTACTGTGACATCACTATGTGCATTATCTCTGTAATGTGACATCACTGTGTTTATTATCTCTCTACTGTGACCTCACTATGTGCATTATCTATGTACTGTGACCTCACTATGTGCATTATCTATGTACTGTGACATCACTATGTACATTATCTATGTACTGTGACATCACTATGTGCATTATCTCTGTAATGTGACATCACTGTGTTTATTACCTCACTACTGTGACCTCACTATGTGCATTATCTATGTACTGTGACCTCACTATGTGCATTATCTCTTTACTGTGACCTCACTATGTGCATTATCTCTTTACTGTGACCTCACTATGTGCATTATCTCTTTACTGTGACCTCACTATGTGCATTATCTCTTTACTGTGACCTCACTATGTACATTATCTATGTACTGTGACCTCACTATGTGCATTATCTCTAATGGGACATCACTGTGTTTATTATCTCTCTACTGTGACCTCACTATGTGCATTATCTATGTACTGTGACCTCACTATGTGCATTATCTCTTTACTGTGACCTCACTATGTGCATTATCTCTGTACTGTGACCTCACTATGTGCATTATCTCTGTAATGTGACATCACTGTGTTTATTATCTCTCTACTGTGACCTCACTATGTGCATTATCTCTAATGGGACATCACTGTGTTTATTATCTCTCTACTGTGACCTCACTATGTGCATTATCTATGTACTGTGACCTCACTATGTGCATTATCTCTGTACTGTGACCTCACTATGTGCATTATCTCTGTACTGTGACCTCACTATGTGCATTATCTCTGTACTCTGACCTCATTATGTGAATTATCTATGTAATGTGACCTCACTATGTGTATTATCTCTCTAATGTGACATCACTGTGTTTATTATCTCTGTAATGTGACATCACTATGTGCATTATCTCTGTACTGTGACCTCACTATGTGCATTATCTATGTACTGTGACCTCACTATGTGCATTATCTATGTACTGTGGCATCACTATGTGCATTATCTCTGTACTGTGACCTCACTATGTGCGTTATCTATGTACTGTGACCTCACTATGTGCATTATCTATGTACTGTGACATCACTATGTGCATTATCTATGTACTGTGACATCACTATGTGTATTATCTCTGTAATGTGACATCACTGTGTTTATTATCTCTCTACTGTGACCTCATTATGTCCATTATCTCTGTACTGTGACCTCACTATGTGCATTATCTATGTATTGTGACCTCACTATGTGCATTATCTATGTACTGTGACATCACTATGTGCATTATCTCTGTGCTGTGACATTACTATGTGTATTATCTCTGTAATGTGACATCACTGTGTTTATTATCTCTGTACTGTGACCTCACTATGTGTATTATCTCTGTACTGTGACATCACTATGTGTATTATCTCTGTAATGTGACATCACTGTGTTTATTATCTCTCTACTGTGACCTCACTATTTGCATTATCTCTAAACTGTGACATCACTGTTTATTATCTATGTAATGTGACTTCACTGTGTTTATTTTCTCTCAACTGTGACCTCACTATGTGCATTATCTCTGTACTGTGACCTCACTATGTGCATTATCTATGTATTGTGACCTCACTATGTGCATTATCTCTGTACTGTGACATCACTATATGTATTATCTCTGTAACGTGACATCACTGTATTTATTATCTCTGTAATGTGACATCACTATGTGCATTATCTCTGTACTGTGACCTCACTATGTGCATTATCTATGTACTGTGACATCACTATGTGCATTATCTCTGTGCTGTGACATTACTATGTGTATTATCTCTGTAATGTGACATCACTGTGTTTATTATCTCTGTACTGTGACCTCACTGTGTTTATTATCCCTGTACTGTAACATCACTATGTGTATTATCTCTGTAATGTGACATCACTGTGTTTATTATCTCTCTACTGTGACCTCACTATTTGCATTATCTCTAAACTGTGACATCACTGTTTATTATCTATGTAATGTGACTTCACTGTGTTTATTTTCTCTCAACTGTGACCTCACTATGTGCATTATCTCTGTACTGTGACCTCACTATGTGCATTATCTATGTATTGTGACCTCACTATGTGCATTATCTATGTCCTGTGACCTCACTATGTGCATTATCTCTGTACTGTGACATCACTATATGTATTATCTCTGTAACGTGACATCACTGTATTTATTATCTCTGTAATGTGACATCACTATGTGCATTATCTCTGTACTGTGACCTCACTATGTGCATTATCTATGTACTGTGACCTCACTATATGCATTATCTATGTCCTGTGACCTCACTATGTGCATTATCTCTGTACTGTGACATCACTGTATTTATTATCTCTGTAATGTGATATCACTATGTGCATTATCTCTGTACTGTGACATCACTATGTGCATTATCTATGTACTGTGACATCACTATGTGCATTATCTATGTACTGTGACCTCACTATGTGCATTATCTATGTACTGTGACCTCACTATGTGCATTATCTATGTACTGTGACATCACTATGTGCATTATCTATGTACTGTGACATCACTATGTGTATTATCTCTGTAATGTGACATCACTGTGTTTATTATCTATGTACTGTGACCTTACTATGTGCATTATCTATGTACTGTGACCTCACTATGTGCATTATCTCGGTACTGTGACATCACTATGTGCATTATCTCTGTACTGTGACCTCACTATGTGCATTATCTCTGTACTGTGATCTCACTATGTGCATTATCTATGTACTGTGACATCAATATGTGCATTATCTCGGTACTGTGACATCACTATGTGCATTATCTCTGTACTGTGACCTCACTATGTGCATTATCTCTGTACTGTGATCTCACTATGTGCATTATCTATGTACTGTGACATCAATATGTGCATTATCTCTGTACTGTGACATCAATATGTGCATTATCTCTGTAATGTGACCTCACTATGTGCATTATCTCTGTACTCTGACCTCACTATGTGCATAATCTATGTACTGTGACCTCACTATGTGTATTATCTCTGTAATGTGACATCACTGTGTTTATTATCTCTGTACTGTGACCTCACTATGTGCATTATCTATGTAATGTGACCTCACTATGTGTATTATCTCTGTACTGTGACCTCTCTATGTGCATTATCTATGTACTGTGACATCACTATGTGCATTATCTCTGTACTGTGACCATACTATGTGCATTATCTATGTACTGTGACCTCACTATGTGGATTATCTATGTACTGTGACATCACTATGTGCATTATCTATGTACTGTGACATCATTATGCGCATTATCTTTGTACTGTGACCACACTATGTGCATTATCTATGTACTGTGACCTCACTATGTCCATTATCTCTGTACTGTGACCTCACTATGTGCATTATCTATGTACTGTGACATCACTATGTGCATTATCTCTGTACTGTGACATCACTATGTGCATTATCTCTGTACTGTGACATCACTATGTGCATTATCTATGTATTGTGACCTCACTATGTGCATTATCTATGTACTGTGACATCACTATGTGCATTATCTCTGTGCTGTGACATTACTATGTGTATTATCTCTGTAATGTGACATCACTGTGTTTATTATCTCTGTACTGTGACCTCACTATGTGTATTATCTCTGTACTGTGACATCACTATGTGTATTATCTCTGTAATGTGACATCACTGTGTTTATTATCTCTCTACTGTGACCTCACTATTTGCATTATCTCTAAACTGTGACATCACTGTTTATTATCTATGTAATGTGACTTCACTGTGTTTATTTTCTCTCAACTGTGACCTCACTATGTGCATTATCTCTGTACTGTGACCTCACTATGTGCATTATCTATGTATTGTGACCTCACTATGTGCATTATCTATGTCCTGTGACCTCACTATGTGCATTATCTCTGTACTGTGACATCACTATATGTATTATCTCTGTAACGTGACATCACTGTATTTATTATCTCTGTAATGTGACATCACTATGTGCATTATCTCTTTACTGTGACCTCACTATGTGCATTATCTATGTACTGTGACATCACTATGTGCATTATCTCTGTGCTGTGACATTACTATGTGTATTATCTCTGTAATGTGACATCACTGTGTTTATTATCTCTGTACTGTGACCTCACTGTGTTTATTATCCCTGTACTGTAACATCACTATGTGTATTATCTCTGTAATGTGACATCACTGTGTTTATTATCTCTCTACTGTGACCTCACTATTTGCATTATCTCTAAACTGTGACATCACTGTTTATTATCTATGTAATGTGACTTCACTGTGTTTATTTTCTCTCAACTGTGACCTCACTATGTGCATTATCTCTGTACTGTGACCTCACTATGTGCATTATCTATGTATTGTGACCTCACTATGTGCATTATCTATGTCCTGTGACCTCACTATGTGCATTATCTCTGTACTGTGACATCACTATATGTATTATCTCTGTAACGTGACATCACTGTATTTATTATCTCTGTAATGTGACATCACTATGTGCATTATCTCTGTACTGTGACCTCACTATGTGCATTATCTATGTACTGTGACCTCACTATATGCATTATCTATGTCCTGTGACCTCACTATGTGCATTATCTCTGTACTGTGACATCACTGTATTTATTATCTCTGTAATGTGATATCACTATGTGCATTATCTCTGTACTGTGACATCACTATGTGCATTATCTATGTACTGTGACATCACTATGTGCATTATCTATGTACTGTGACATCACTATGTGTATTATCTCTGTAATGTGACATCACTGTGTTTATTATCTCTCTACTGTGACCTCACTAGGTGCATTATCTCTGTAATGTGACCTCACTATGTGCATTATCTATGTACTGTGACCTTACTATGTGCATTATCTATGTACTGTGACCTCACTATGTGCATTATCTCGGTACTGTGACATCACTATGTGCATTATCTCTGTACTGTGACCTCACTATGTGCATTATCTCTGTACTGTGATCTCACTATGTGCATTATCTATGTACTGTGACATCAATATGTGCATTATCTCGGTACTGTGACATCACTATGTGCATTATCTCTGTACTGTGACCTCACTATGTGCATTATCTCTGTACTGTGATCTCACTATGTGCATTATCTATGTACTGTGACATCAATATGTGCATTATCTCTGTACTGTGACATCAATATGTGCATTATCTCTGTAATGTGACCTCACTATGTGCATTATCTCTGTACTCTGACCTCACTATGTGCATAATCTATGTACTGTGACCTCACTATGTGTATTATCTCTGTAATGTGACATCACTGTGTTTATTATCTCTGTACTGTGACCTCACTATGTGCATTATCTATGTAATGTGACCTCACTATGTGTATTATCTCTGTACTGTGACCTCTCTATGTGCATTATCTATGTACTGTGACATCACTATGTGCATTATCTCTGTACTGTGACCATACTATGTGCATTATCTATGTACTGTGACCTCACTATGTGGATTATCTATGTACTGTGACATCACTATGTGCATTATCTATGTACTGTGACATCATTATGCGCATTATCTTTGTACTGTGACCACACTATGTGCATTATCTATGTACTGTGACCTCACTATGTCCATTATCTCTGTACTGTGACCTCACTATGTGCATTATCTATGTACTGTGACATCACTATGTGCATTATCTCTGTACTGTGACATCACTATGTGCATTATCTCTGTACTGTGACATCACTGTGTGTAGTGCCGGCGTCCCTGCCCTCTGCTAGGCAGGGACGCTGTTCCCCTCACCGCTCTGCTCCGTGCCCGGCGTCCCTTTCCCGCTCTGCTGGCAGCGCGCGCTCCTTCCCGGCCACTGTGCTTAGGGCGCGCGCGCGCGCCCTCCCTCCCTCTTAAAGGGGCCGCGCGCGCCGTCCTAAGGAGTCCCCGGCCAATGGCCGGAGGACTTTACCATATATAAGGCACCTCCTCCAAAATGGAGGTGCCCGAGCAATGTTGTTGCACCGTTCTACTCTGCTTCAGCCCTCAGGTCCCGTTGCCAGTTACCTGCCAGTTACCTGCCAGATTCCTGCCAGCTTGCTGTCCTAATCCTGCCTGATTTCCTGTTACCTGCCTGCCTGCCTGAGGTCCGACGGTCTGCCTTACAACTCTGGTCAGTCTGTCTAAGGACCAACTTGCCCGCTCACCTGGGAGCGCACATCAGCTACCTGCCTGCTTGCCTGAGGTCCGACGGTCTGCCTTACAACTCCGGTCAGTCTGTCTATGGACCAGCTTGCCCGCTCACCTGGGAGCGCTTCTCCGCTACCTGCCTGCTTGCCTGCCCGGAGGCTCCGCTGTCACGTGCTGTGACCACCAGCTATTCCAGACTCTTGCCCGCTCACCTGGGAGCGCTTCTCCGCTACCTGCCTGCTTGCCTGCCCGGAGGCTCCGCTGTCACGTGCTGTGACCACCAGCTATTCCAGACTCTTGCCCGCTCACCTGCGAGCGCTTCTCCGCTACCTGCCTGCTTGCCTACCTGGAGGCTCCGCCGTCACGTGCTGTGACCACCTGCTATTCCAGAGACTCTCGCTTGCTCACCTGGGAGCACACATCCTCCATCTGCCTTGCTAGCCTACCTGGAGGTTCAGCCATCACAGGTCGTACCTACCCTTTACCTAGAGACTGCCCCGGTCACTTGCCGTGACCTCCAGCCCGTTCTTCCAGAGACTGCCCCGGTCACTTGCCGTGACCTCCAGCCCGTTCTTCCAGAGACTGCCCTGATCACTTGCCGTGACCTCCTGCCCGTACACCCAGAGACTGTCCCGGTCACCTGCTGTGACTGCCTGCCTGGTCGCCACCCGCTCCCTTACAAGGACCGCTCCCTTGTATAGTAGCCCAGAGGTTCCGCCTCCCAGACCCGTTACAGTTTGCTCGGGCCATGGAACCCGGTGGCACCCAAGCTCCCTCGCTCTCGGACCTGTGTCATGAACTGTCCCGTCAAAGGTCCCAACAGGAGTCCATCCTGGGTCACCTGCGGAATGTCAATACTCGCCTGGACACTCTGACTGTTCCACCAACAACCTCCGCCAGTGCCATGTCTCGCAATCCGGCAGCTCCGCTGTCCACTAACACCATGATATCCTACCCCGGACCTCGGCTTTCTGCACCTCCTCGCTTCGGAGGCGACTCAGCCCAGGCTCGGGGCTTCATAAATCAGTGCACCCTGCACTTTGAACTATTGTCCCACCAGTTTAACTCCGACCAAGCCAAAATTGCATTCATCATGTCCCATCTCACCGGGGAGGCCCTGGCCTGGCTAAATCCTCTATGGGAGAGAGGAGACCCCCTGGTGTCCAACTTGCCTGCTTTTCTCACGGCTTTCCGGAAAGTCTTCGACGAACCTGGACGGAAGACCTCATCCGCATCATCGTTGCTACGCCTCCGTCAGGAAAGTCTCACCGTGGGCCAATATGCCATACGGTTCCGTACCCTTGCCTCGGAGCTGGCCTGGGATAACGACGCTCTGGTTTCCGTCTTCTGGGAGGGTCTGTCCGGCCGTATTAAAGATGAACTTGCCGGTCGGGACATTCTTACCACTCTCGATGACTTAATAACTCTTGCCACCCGGATTGACCTACGGTTCCAGGAGCGTGCCAGAGAGGTCACCCGTGAGAGGAGGTTACCACGTCTAGCTCCTACTTTTCAGAAACCCGTCACTCCTTCTGTCTCTAACCAGTTACACCCTCCTGAGCCTATGCAGGTCGACCAGACCAAGATGGTCAAGACCCGTCAGGACTTACGCCGTGCCGAGGGGACCTGCTTCTACTGTGGCAGTAAGGAGCACCGGATCCGTGCCTGCCCGGAGAGGTCGGGAAACGCCTGTGTCTAGGTTCGCTCAGAGAGGTCCACCTAGACAAGAATAAATCCTCTCCATCCCTGCTGTTGTCAGTTTCAATCGTCTACGGGGAGAACCGTTATTTCGAACTAGCCCAACTGGACTCTGGAGCAGCCGGGAATCTTATTTCACAGTCCCTGGTAGAGAAATACCGCATCCCCACCAAACCTCTGGCTGTACCCTTGTCTGTTGCTGCCGTGGATGGGGGGCTCTTACCACGCCCCATCCAACTCATCACCGAATCCATTACTCTGCAGGTGGGAATGCTGCATTCTGAAAGTATCTCCTTCCATGTTCTGCCTGGACTCTCTCACGCCCTCTTGCTAGGCCTACCTTGGCTCCAGAAACATGCACCCGTTCTTGACTGGCAGACCGGAGAAGTTCTTCGCTGGGGACAGGGCTGCCATAAGACCTGTCTGGTTCCCGTTCATCCCGTCCGTCCTTCTCCTACCCCAGCTAATCTACCTGGACTTCCGATTCCTTATTGGTCTTATGCTGATGTCTTTAATAAAAAGGAGGCAGAGACACTACCCCCTCATAGACCATACGACTGCCCTATCGACCTGTTACCTGGTACTTCTCCTCCCCGTGGGCGTATTTATCCATTATCCGCTGCTGAGACCCGGTCGATGTCCGAATATATTGAGGAGAATCTGGCCAGGGGATTCATCCGGAAATCTACCTCCCCGGCGGGAGCAGGCTTCTTTTTCGTCAAAAAGAAGGACGGCTCTCTCCGTCCCTGTATAGACTATAGAGGCCTTAACCAGATCACGGTGAAGAATAAGTACCCCCTTCCGCTCATTCCGGAGTTATTTGATCGTCTGAGGGGGGCTAGAATCTTCACCAAACTGGACCTCCGTGGGGCGTACAACCTGGTTCGTATCCGTCAGGGGGATGAATGGAAGACGGCATTCAACACCCGGGACGGCCACTATGAATATCTGGTAATGCCCTTTGGCCTCTGTAAAGCTCCTGCCGTCTTTCAAGAGTTGGTCAATGACATCTTCCGGGACCTTCTCTACTCCTGCGTAGTGGTGTACCTGGACGACATCTTGGTCTTCTCTCCGGATCTCCAGACTCACCGGAGGGATGTTCGTCAGGTCCTGCTCAGGCTCAGGCAGAACCATCTCTACGCTAAATATGAGAAGTGCCTCTTTGAGCAGACCTCGCTTCCGTTTCTGGGCTACATTATCTCTCAGACCGGCCTACAAATGGATCCTGAGAAACTGTCTGCCATCGAGAAATGGCCCCGACCAGAGAGGTTGAAGGCTATTCAACGGTTCCTGGGCTTCGCCAACTATTACCGCCTCTTCATCCCGCACTTCTCTTCCCGGACTGCCCCAATTTCCGCGCTCACCCGTAAGGGTACTAATCCCAAAGAGTGGCCGCCCGAAGCAGAGGAGGCCTTTCTTTCCCTAAAACAGGCCTTCTCTTCCGCCCCGGTGCTGCATCGCCCGGACGGCAACAAGCAGTTCTTCCTGGAAGTTGACGCCTCCTCCTCTGGAGCCGGAGCGGTACTTACTCAAAAATCATCTTCCGGGAGAATGGTAACTTGTGGCTTCTTCTCCAAACTCTTCTCCTCTTCTGAGCGCAACTATTCCATAGGAGACCGAGAGTTATTGGCCATCAAGCTGGCGTTGGAGGAGTGGCGTTACCTACTCGAGGAAGCTCTTCATCCGGTAATAATTTACACTGACCACAAGAACTTGGCTTACCTCCAGCATGCCCAGAGACTTAACCCGCGCCAAGCCCGGTGGTCCTTGTTTTTTGCTCGCTTTGATTTTGTTCTTCATTTTCGCCCGGCTGACAAAAACGTCAAAGCAGACGCCTTGTCCCGATCCTTTCTGGTGTCCGATCTCGAGGAAGAACCTAAACATATCATCGATCCCGCCAGAGTAATGCAGGTGGCTCCCGTGAGTCTAAATCGTCTCCTTCCCAGTAAGACGTTTGTTTCAGTACCTGATCGGGAGAAGATCCTACACTGGGGCCATTCGTCTAAACTAGCTGGCCACGCCGGTCAGAAAAAGACCCTCCAGCTTATTGCCCGGCACTATTGGTGGCCTACCCTGCACAAGGAAATAATAGACTTTGTTTCTGCCTGTGTGTCCTGCGCCCGCAACAAAGTCCCGAGACATCTGCCAGCCGGACGCCTCCTTCCGCTTCCTGTACCTGCTGCCCCCTGGCAGCAGATAGCAATGGACTTTATAACTGATCTCCCCGTCTCTGCCGGTTGTACGGTCATTTGGGTGGTCGCTGACCGCTTTTCCAAGATGGCTCACTTTATTCCCCTGCCAGGCCTTCCGTCTGCACCCGAGCTGGCTAAAGACTTTATCCGCCACATCTTCCGTCTTCATGGCCTGCCCCTCCACATCGTGTCGGATCGTGGGGTACAGTTCACCTCACGTTTCTGGAGAGCCACTTGTAAACTACTAGACGTCACCCTGGACTTCTCTTCCGCTTACCACCCACAGTCCAATGGTCAAGTGGAGCGGATCAATCAGAACCTGACCAGTTACCTCCGGCACTTCGTTAATGCCCACCATTCTGACTGGGTGGATCTCCTACCATGGGCCGAGTTCTCTTATAATAATCACGAGAGCGAATCCTCCTCCAAATCCCCGTTTTTTGTAGTCTTTGGTCAGCATCCTCGGATTCCTTTTCCTGTCTCCACCTCTGTGGACAACCCGGCTGCGGAATCTCTCGTTAGCAAATTTTCCTCCATATGGGAGAGCACCCGGTCCGCACTCCTTCTGTCATCCGAGCGTATGAAAAGACACGCTGACAAAAAACGCCTGGATCCTCCACAATTTCGTCCAGGAGATAAAGTCTGGCTCTCATCTAAATATGTTCGACTCAAGATACCTTCTTACAAGTTAGGGCCTCGGTTCATCGGTCCTCTGGAGGTCATCAGTCAGATCAACCCGGTGGCCTATAAATTGAAACTCCCGGCCAACTTACGGATCCCTAACTCCTTCCATGTATCTCTCCTCAAACCCGTGGTGCTTAACTCTTTTTCCAAGTCTACAGGTACGCCTCCTGCTCCGGTTTCTGCTGAGGACGAGTTTGAGGTAGAGAACATTCTTGCCACCAAAAGGGTAAGAGGAAAGACCTTTTTTCTGGTAGATTGGAAGGGGTTTGGTCCTGAGGAGAGAACGTGGGAGCCCCGGGAGAACATCCATGCCCCTCTCATCCTAGCTAAATTTCTATCTGGCCTAAAAAAGGGGGGGCCTAAAGGGGAGGGTAATGTAGTGCCGGCGTCCCTTCCCACTGCTAGGCAGGGACGCTGTTCCCCTCACCGCTCTGCTCCATGCCCGGCGTCCCTCTCCCGCTCTGCTGGCAGCGCGCGCTCCTTCCCGGCCACTGTGCTTAGGGCGCGCACGCGCGCCCTCCCTCCCTCTTAAAGGGGCCGCGCGTGCCGTCCTAAGGAGTCCCCGGCCAATGGCCGGAGGACTTTACCATATATAAGGCACCTCCTCCAAAATGGAGGTGCCCGAGCAATGTTGTTGCACCGTTCTACTCTGCTTCAGCCCTCAGGTCCCGTTGCCAGCTACCTGCCAGTTACCTGCCAGATTCCTGCCAGCTTGCTGTCCTAATCCTGCCTGATTTCCTGTTACCTGCCTGCCTGCCTGAGGTCCGACGGTCTGCCTTACAACTCCGGTCAGTCTGTCTAAGGACCAACTTGCCCGCTCACCTGGGAGCGCACATCAGCTACCTGCCTGCTTGCCTGAGGTCCGACGGTCTGCCTTAGAACTCCGGTCAGTCTGTCTATGGACCAGCTTGCCCGCTCACCTGGGAGCGCTTCTCCGCTACCTGCCTGCTTGCCTGCCCGGAGGCTCCGCTGTCACGTGCTGTGACCACCAGCTATTCCAGACTCTTGCCCGCTCACCTGGGAGCGCTTCTCCGCTACCTGCCTGCTTGCCTACCTGGAGGCTCCGCCGTCACGTGCTGTGACCACCTGCTATTCCAGAGACTCTCGCTTGCTCACCTGGGAGCACACATCCTCCATCTGCCTTGCTAGCCTACCTGGAGGTTCAGCCATCACAGGTCGTACCTACCCTTTACCTAGAGACTGCCCCGGTCACTTGCCGTGACCTCCAGCCCGTTCTTCCAGAGACTGCCCCGGTCACTTGCCGTGACCTCCAGCCCGTTCTTCCAGAGACTGCCCTGATCACTTGCCGTGACCTCCTGCCCGTACACCCAGAGACTGTCCCGGTCACCTGCTGTGACTGCCTGCCTGGTCGCCACCCGCTCCCTTACAAGGACCGCTCCCTTGTATAGTAGCCCAGAGGTTCCGCCTCCCAGACCCGTTACACTGTGTTTATTATCTCTCTACTGTGACCTCACTATGTGCATTATCTATATACTGTGACCTCACTATGTGCATTATCTCTGTACTGTGACCTCACTATGTGCATTATCTCTGTACTCTGACCTCACTATGTGCATTATCTATGTACTGTGACCTCACTATGTGTATTATCTCTGTAATGTGACATCACTGTGCTTATTATCTCTGTACTGTGACCTCACTATGTGGATTATCTCTGTAATGTGACATCACTGTGTTTATTATCTCTGTACTGTGACCTCACTATGTGCATTATCTCTGTAATGTGACGTCACTATTTGCATTATCTCTGTACTGTGACTTCACTATTTGCATTATCTCTGTACTGTGACTTCACTATGCGCATTATCTATGTACTGTGACCTCACTATGTGCATTATCTCTGTGCTGTGACATCACTATGTGTATTATCTCTGTAATATGACATCACTGTGTTTATTATCCCTGTACTGTGACATCACTATGTGTATTATCTCTGTAATGTGACATCACTGTGTTTATTATCTCACTACTGTGACCTCACTATTTGCATTATCTCTATACTGTGACATCACTATTTGTATTATCTCTGTAATGTGACATCACTGTGTTTATTATCTCTGTACTGTGACATCACTATGTGTATTATCTCTGTAATGTGACATCACTGTGTTTATTTTCTCTACTGTGACATCACTATGTGTATTATCTCTGTAATGTGACATCACTGTGTTTATTATCTCTGTACTGTGACATCACTATGTGTATTATCTATGTACTGTGACATCACTATGTGTATTATCTCTGTAATGTGACATCACTGTGTTTATTATCTCTACTGTGACATCAATATGTGTATTATCTCTGTAATGTGACTTCACTGTGTTTATTATCTCTGTACTGTGACATCACTATGTGCATTATCTATGTACTGTGACATCACTATGTGTATTATCTCTGTAATGTGACTTCACTGTGTTTATTTTCTCTCTACTATGACCTAACTATGTGCATTATCTCTGTACTGTGACCTAACTATGTGCATTATCTCTGTACTGTGACCTCACTATGTGCATTATCTATGTACTGTGACCTCACTATGTGCATTATCTATGTCCTGTGACCTCACTATGTGCATTATCTCTGTACTGTGACATCACTATATGTATTATCTCTGTGACGTGACATCACTGTGCTTATTATCTCTGTACTGTGACATCACTGTGTTTATTCTCTCTCTACTGTGACATCACTATGTGCATTATCTCTGTTCTGTGACCTCACTATGTGCATTATCTCTGTAATGTGACATCACTGTATTTATTATCTCTGTAATGTGACATCACTATGTGCATTATCTCTGTACTGTGACATCACTATGTGTATTATCTCTCTAATGTGACATCACTGTGTTTATTATCTCTGTAATGTGACATCACTATGTGCATTGTCTCTGTGCTGTGACCTCACTATGTGCATTATCTATGTACTGTGACCTCACTATGTGCATTATCTATGTACTGTGACCTCACTATGTGCATTATCTCTGTACTGTGTAGAGATGAGCGTTGTTCTACTCGAACTGTTCGCCAATCTCAAATTCGAGCTGTTTTGGGCGGTGTTCGAGCCGTTCGGCGAACACGAACGATTTGAGAAAAATTCGGCTGTTCGAGGTTATGTTCGATAACTGTTCGTGCACCAAAATCATAACTGGATTTTTTCTCAGTAATGATGAAAATTAATGTTAATACGCAGTTTGAGTATACAGCGGGGCGGGGGGAGGGGCAGGGGATGGATCTCTGCAGGAACAATGAAGATCTCCATTTTTTTTTCTCTTTCCCGCATTTACAGTGGGGAGGTGCAATCTGTCAGCCTATCAGCAGCGCACACACGGAGCGAAGTGCTTTTTTCACACAAGCAAGGGCATGTGTCATTGGCAGTGTATGTCACATGTCCTTGTCCTATAAGACCAAGCCATTTTCCCCGTCGCCACCATTTTCTCACTGCTGCAGCTGCGTGTTAGACGGCACCGCTGTTGCTGTGTGCGCTATACCTTGTTAATTTCAAGTCAATTTTCGCACAAATCTACAGATAGCTTGGGAGTAGGGAATAGTTGTGATTGCAGTCCTTTTAAGGACTAGGTTACAGCATTTCCTATGACTTTTATCAGGCAGGTCTGTGCTCTTAAATAGATAGATTGTGGGAGTAAAGACTAATTGTAATTGCAGTCCTTTTCAGGACTAGGTTACATCAGTTCCTATCAGTTTTTGCCAGGCAGGTCTGTGCCAGTGCTGTGCAAGTTTTTTTCACAGCATTTGGCTGAATCTAGCAAAGCTAATACTTTTTGGCCTATTGCAGAGTGTGTTAGTCAGTGGAGTAGCCTATCTGTGTTGCAAGATATACCACCTGTGTATAGAATACCAATTTTTTTACTGCACCTAGTGAAGTAAAATCTTTTGGGCATAGCATCATTCTATTAGTTCATCTATACTGACCTCCATCAGGTTGCAAATTGAATATAATTTTTTTCTGCATCTAGCTCTGAAAAAATATTTGGGCTTCTAGCAGTGTGTGGGACTTGTTCTATTAGTCCATCTATACTGACCTCCATCAGGTTGTAAATTAAAAATAATTTTTATCTGCATCCAGCTCTGAAAAAATATTTGGCCTTCTAGCAGTGTGTGGGACTCATTGTATTAGGCCATCTATACTGACCTCCATCAGGTTGCAAATTAAAAATAATATTTTGTCTGCATCTAGCTCTGAAAAAATATTTGGCCTTCTAGCAGTGTGTGGGACTTTCTCTATTAGTCCATCTATACTGACCTCCATCAGGTTGCAAACTGAATATATTTTTTTTCTGCATCTACCTCTGAAAAAATATTGGGCTTCTAGCTGTGTGTGGGACTTGTTCTATTAATCCATCTATACAGACCTCCATCAGGTTGCAAACTGAATATAATTTTTTTCTGCATCTACCTCTGAAAAAATATTTGGGCTTCTAGCTGTGTGTGGGACTTGTTCTATTAGTCCATCTATACTGACCTCCATCAGGTTGCAAATTAAAAATAATTTTTATCTGCATCTACCTCTGAAAAAATATTTGGGCTTCTAGCTGTGTGTGGGACTTGTTCTATTAGTCCATCTATACTGACCTCCATCAGGTTGCAAACTGAAAATAATTTTTTGTCTGCATCTAGCTCTGAAAAAATATTTGGCCTTCTAGCAGTGTGTGGGACTTTCTCTATTAGTCCATCTATACTGACCTCCATCAGGTTGCAAATTAAAAATAATTTTTATCTGCATCTACCTCTGAAAAAATATTTGGGCTTCTAGCTGTGTGTGGGACTTGTTCTATTAGTCCATCTATACTGACCTCCATCAGGTTGCAAACTGAATATAATTTTTTTCTGCATCTAGCTCTGAAAAAATATTTGGCCTTCTAGCAGTGTGTGGGACTTTCTCTATTAGTCCATCTATACTGACCTCCATCAGCTTGCAAATTAAAAATAATTTTTATCTGCATCCAGCTCTGAAAAAATATTTGGCCTTCTAGCAGTGTGTGGGACTTTCTCTATTAGTCCATCTATACTGACCTCCATCAGGTTGCAAACTGAATATAATTTTTTTCTGCATCTACCTCTGAAAAAATATTTGGCCTTCTAGCAGTGTGTGGGACTTTCTCTATTAGTCCATCTATACTGACCTCCATCAGGTTGCAAACTGAATATATTTTTTTTCTGCATCTACCTCTGAAAAAATATTTGGGCTTCTAGCTGTGTGTGGGACTTTCTCTATTAGTCCATCTATACTGACCTCCATCAGGTTGCAAATTGAATATAATTTTTTTCTGCATCTAACCCAGCCAATAGTTTTGGCCTAATACCACAGTTTGGCCACTCAGCTCTGCTGGGTTCCCATCCATTGTTTTTTTGTGCAAACAACTCCAGAGTTGTGAATTAGTTAACCACCAAAATGAGTGGAAAAAGGCCTGCTGCTGGTGGAAAGGGGAATAGGCGTGTTGGGAAGGGGAAAAAAGGTTGTGTCCGTGGGGTAGGTGTTAAAGCAACAGTAACATCTGCAGAAGAAAGACCATCTTCCAGCCAAACTAAAATGTCTACTTCTTTTAGCGGACAATGTGATAAGATCCCTTTCTTACGGCCACGCCAATCGCTACAAATTCCAGATGAGGCACAAAAACAGCAGGTGCTTCAACGGATATCAAGTGCTCCTTTAAGTGGGCTCTCCTCCACATCAACTTCAACATCACAAATACTCCAGTCCTCAAAGGTGTCACCCCAATCGCACTTGCTTCCTCACAGCTCCCAAATCTCCAGCTGCCCGTCTGAGTATGAGGTAGAACAGATGGTTGAGTCTGCAGAGCTGTTTACTCATACTATAGCCTGGGAATCAGAGGTCGACTCCAGCGCTTCTGTGAATCCAGACGAGGAAATGATCTGCACTGATGCCCAGAATCTTTATGAATCGGATCCAGGACCAGACGCAGAAGGTTCTGACCATAATGTAGACCCTCATTCCCAAACTGTAACTCCTGTTGGTGGAGACAATGAGGAAGACGATGATGAGACTCAAATACCTGATTGGAGCGACAACTTTAGTTTTTTGTCAGGGCAGGAACAGGTTGGCTCTGAGGACGACGGGTGTGATAACGCACAGGGTGATGATGATGAGGTTGGAGATTCCACTTACTGTCAACCCACAGTCAGCCAAGAGATGAGGTCAGCAGAGGAGGTGGAGGAAGATGCTAGTGACGACCAGGTCAGGTTGCGCCTTCCTGGACAGAGACGTAGTACTGGAAGCACGTCAACAACTGCATCCTCAAACACAACTCTGCCTCTCACCACAAGTCGTGGTGGCTCTTCAGGTCGCATGGGTGCTAAGCCTTGCATAGCCTGGGCATTTTTTCAGATCGATAAAGATGACCCAACTCGTGTTATCTGTAACATTTGTCAGCAAAAGCTAAGCAGAGGCCAAAAAATACATAGTTTGAGTACTTCATGCATGAACCGGCACATGGACATGAAGCATAAGTTGCAGTGGGAAGCTCAGTGTGCTACAATGCGGCCTAGCCGGCCGGGCCAACCACCGTCTGCCATATCTTGTGCATCCGCGGCCTCTTCATCCTCTGTGACTGGGGGGACAGCAGTCACACCTGTTTTGGGGCGCAGACCGGCCACCTCTTTACCCGCAATAGCCAGCGTGATTGGCAGGTCATCATTTTCTTTGGAGGTGGTAACACCAGCTGGTGTTGAGCGCTGTCCGACATCGATAGCACCACCTTTGGATCAAGGCAACCTAACATGTCCGCCTGCATCTTCCTCACAGACCGGCAGTTTGCCGGGGACACCCTTATCAACCCCGTCTAAGCACAATAGCCAGCCCTCGGTCCCTCAGATGTGGACAAGTAAAAGACCATTTCCTCCTAGCCATGAGAAAGCTAAGAGGTTGAATTTCACCATCTGCAAGCTCTTGGCTACAGAAATGCTGCCTTTCTGCCTGGTGGACACAGAGGATTTTCGAGACCTTATGTCTTCCGCAGTGCCCCAGTACCAGATGCCCAGTCGGCACTACTTCTCAAAGAAAGGTGTGCCTGCGCTCCACCAGCATGTCGCACACAACATCTCCGCTTCTTTGAGAAACTCTGTGTGTGACAGGGTGCATTTCACCACAGACACTTGGACGAGTAGGCATGGACAGGGGCGTTACATGTCGCTGACTGGGCACTGGGTAACTATGGTGACAGCAGGACAAGGGGCTGCTGTCCAAGTCTTGCCGTCCCCACGAGTTGTGCGTCAATCCTTTTTATGTCAAAGTTCCTCCACTGCTTCTGCCTCCTCAACCTCCTCTCGGTCTTCCACCTGCACCCAAAGCCTGTCTGGTCATGCCACAAGCTTTCTAACTGCGCAGAAGGGATCCTGCACACCTCCTTACTATGCTGGCAGTAGGGCTCAACGTCATCAGGCGGTTTTTACTTTGAAATGTCTGGGAAATGTGAGTCACACAGCTGAGGAGTTGTGGTCAGCTCTGGAGAACCAATTTCATGAATGGTTGTCTCCACTGGACCTGAAACCAGGGAAGGCCGTGTGCGACAATGCTGCAAACCTGGGTGCGGCCCTTCGCCGGGGCAATGTCACACACGTGCCTTGTATGGCTCACGTGTTGAACCCGGTTGTCCAGCAATTTTTAGCCCACTATCCCAGACTAGATGGCCTTCTGCAGAGGGCACGGTCGCTGTGTGCTCACTTCCGCCGTTCGCATCCCGCAGCTCAGCGACTTACATCTCTACAGAAGTCGTTGGGCCTGCCACTTCACCGGCTAAAATGCGATGTGCCTACCCGGTGGAATTCAACTCTGCACATGTTGCAGCGACTGTGGCAGCACCGACAAGCCCTGGTGCAATACGTTCTGACGTATAGCCTGGGCCAACGAGATCCGGAGGTGGGGCAAATCACGCTGGAGGAGTGGTCTCAGATCAGGGACCTATGCACCCTTCTGCACAGTTTTGAAATGGCGACGAAGATGTTTAGTGCTGACGATGCCATTATCAGCATGACTATTCCGGTGATTTACATGCTGGAGCACATGTTAAACAGAATTCGGAGTCAGGTGGTGGCACAAGAGGAGGTGGAGGAAGTAGAGGAGGAGGAGTTGTATGCGGAAGGGCTAACATCTGCAAGGTCCAGACGGTCGGCAGCACCAAGGCGGCAGGCATGTGAGGGTGGGGGAGATGGTTTTACCAGGGCGCATGTGTAGCACCCTGAGGATTCGGCTGCTACAGGGGTATTGCACCTCAACCCAGAGGTGTGATATTCCACTCCCGGGTAAGGAAGGAGTGTGGAACTGAGCTCAGATAGACTGCATGCACTACATACATCCCATTCCAGAGGAGCAGGCCGACGGCACTCCCACTTAGAAATGTGCAGGTGCGACCGAGCCTGTTCCTGGCTGGAGTGGGAGGGGGGAGGAACATCCCATGTAGTGTAGGGGCAGATAGGGGGAGCAGTCTGGGTAGTGGTAGGAGCTCATTGGGTGCTGGTCACCTGAGCTCACACATAGAGGGATATATAAGGAGGGCACCAACTAGGATCAGGGTCAGACGCAGAGAGTAAGTCAGATGCAGAGGACAAGCCTGCAGAAAGAAACAACAGCCCTGGAGAGAGAGTGGAGTAAAGAAGGAGACCCAGAGGGGGACAAAGAAGGGACCCAAGAACCCAAATAAGAACACCGGGTGAGGAGTCAGCAGAGGGTACCGGAACCCAAGCTGGTGGGGGCAAAGACATTCCCCAGCCAGAGACCGGAGACCGTGGGCAGAGTCTGTCACGGTCACCCACTACATTCACCCTGAAGGCACACCACATGGAGGGTCAGGGAACCTGAGGCCAAAGGTTGCCCAACAGAAGGCCCGAGGGAGCTGGATTTAGGTGAATCACTGGTGGGGACGGCTGAAGGAAGGACAGAGGGAGAGCTCAGGGCCACGCTCCGGACTTGTTTGGGGGTTGGCCGGATCCAGGACCTGGTGGACGCAGCACGGCTCGGGAGGTCACTTGGAGCTAGAGTGACCAGGAACATCTGCAGTAAGTAAAGACCCTTAACTGCACTACCCGAGTCTGTCATCATTACCGGCTGCACCGCACCACCACAACCCCCATCCTCTGCGCCTGTCCCCTCTGAGGCTATACCCCTCCCGTTGGGGGTTATCCCACCAAGCTGCGCACCCACCATCAGCCTCAGCGGACCCTGCAGCAGCGGCGGCCACAGTGACCGCATCACAACGGGTGGCGTAGTCGACACAACGAACTTTAATAACATCAGTAAGGACTGCCACATAACACTTAGCTTGACGCCCTGGGCACGGGACCGGGTCACAGCCGCTCGGAGACTACAACCCCCCATCTGATCCGGTGCCGGGTATTCCCCTCACAAAGGAATATGTCCCAGGGGGCGCGTCGACTTTGGCGTAGTCGGCAGGATTACGTGCCCACAACACCCGGGTACTGCGTGCCTGAAGAAAAGTGCAAGTTTACCTCAGAAAGAAGTCTCCCGCCGGTTCCGGAGGGTCCACGTCATCGGACTCCATCACCAGTCGTTTCCCGCCGATTGTCCGCCATTTCCAGCTTGTTCCCGCCATCTGCAGAGTTTCCCGCCACTGGGCGACGCTTCCCGCCAAAACCGCAGATTTCCCGCCTTGGAGGAGCAGCGGACGCCATTATGGGCGTGCCAAAGGAGGGCGAGAGGCCACCTCCCATCGTGGGCCGGGACAGAAAATGGCGCCAAAAGTGGAGGCCGCCCCCACCAACAGAGACTGTGATGCTGGAGGTGTCTGTCAGCGTGAGAGAACTACCCCTGGAGCTGACGGTCACCGAGTTGCCCCGGGACCGCCCTCGAAGTGGGAGGAGACGAAAGAAAAGAGCAAAGATGGGTGTCGCTTGGAGCAGTCTAGAACGAGCGCACCCGGAGGCGAGGTGTCCAGAGCAAGAGCACCCGGAGTCGAGGAGAGAAAGAGTAGACCCGGGAATGGAGCGGCAGCAGAGCAGCACCGGCCCGCTGGCCAGGAGCCTGCAGAAGGAAGAAGGAGGAGAGCAGAGCAGCACCGGCCCGCTGGCCAGGAGCCTGCCGGAAGAAGAGCAGAGCAGCACCGACCCGATGGTCAGGAGCCTGCTAGAGTCAACAACCCCGCTAGGCTTAGCGGAGATCCTGGCGCAGCTTCCCCGAGATCGGGAGTGCGCGCGGAGTGCCCTGGAGGGCCTCGCGGGAAGGATGGCCCGAGTGCAGAGGGAGATCCTGGTGGAGTGGGGCCGGGAGATGGCCCAGCAAGCTGGAATCCGCCCACGGAACCCGCTCCCTTGGAAGAAGACACCGACTACCTCTGCGGATGACGCGGGAGGACCCAAGGCCGGAGACGGCGCAGAAGAGGGAGCGAGACGTATGGCAGCAGGTAAGGGGGATGCCTATACCCCATACCGGAAGACCACCCACCTGCCCCAGCTCCCCGTCGCAGAGCCCGAAAGTCCCCCTGCCGTACCCGAGACCGCCATGACACCGCCACCGACTAGGCCCCGACCGGAAGCCGCCGTCGCGACCCCAGTGACGTCACGCGTCGTGACCCGGAGCGTGGCGCAGGAAGAAGAGCCTCCGGCCTGGTCACAGGGCCTAGCGTTTCCGGGCGCCGCATCCAAAGCAGAGCCATCTACCTCCGCGGAGCCTCCGGCCTGGTCGCAAGGCCAGGTAACCCAGGGCGCCGCCGTCCTAACGGTGCCCTTCACCTTCCAGGTGCCCCAGGCCTGGCCGCAAGGCCTGGGCAACCCGGGCGCCATCACCACCGCGCCCGCGCCCGTAATATCAAGGGTGCCACACCTGGGGAAGGACCTCTTCGGCCAGCTCACATGGCCGGACGGGCGGCCCTTCATCTGGCCCGAAGGGTACCCTGAGCTAGAGCGGCAGCAAAGACTAGGGCCCTTGTGTGAGCCCCTGATCCCGGCTCCAAAGCCCGTGACTCGGGTCTCGCCTCCACTCGAGGAAGCCCAGTTCGTGTGGGACCCCACGGGAGAAGATTTGATGGGGTTCACCGGAGAGACTCGGGCAGCTGCAGCAGAGCGTACCGAGTGTTGCCGTCAACAGCTGGCAGAGTTCAAGAGAGAGCGGGAGGAGAGGCGGGCCAGAGAGCAATGGGCCCGGACCCGCAGCGCGGAGCAAAAGAGTCGGACCAGAAGGGACCCCCGTGCAGCAGATCGTCCCCGTACCATCGGGACGGTAATAAAGTTTAATGCGCAGCATGGGTGGGGCTTCATAAAGGACCAGAACACCATGGGTGACGTCTTCGTTACCCGACGGGATGTCGAGTCTCACCTGCCAGAGGGTCACAAAGGCCGTGACCTCTACGTCGGTGACGAGGTAACGTTCACCCGGCACAAGTGTGCCAAGGGACCTTACGCCCTCCACGTGCATCGCCTGACAGAGGAGGAGTTGCGGTGTAGGGAGGAAGAGCCAGAAGACCCGGACGGGTTCAAGGCTAGGAGGTACTACGATTAAGAACAGTAGTAAAGAAAAACTGTATATAGTTACCCGTCGGGGTACCCAAGTAGCCGTAACTACTGAGAAGTTTAGTCCCCGTTGGGACCAGTGAACAGTTTAACCCGTGTGTCCCTTACCCAAACCAGGCTGAGGACTGTGAGCAGCCATCCCTTTCCCTTACCTGGCCGGGGACTGAGAACGGCCAAAACTTCCCTGTACATAGTTGCGCTTCCTAAGGCGCCCCCTACTGGTTTTATGAGAAACTGCTTTTCAAAAGACTGTCGCACTTTACCTGGTCACGAGTTGCACGGTGACCAGAGGAGGAAGAAAGAAAGAGACGACGAGAATGTTATGATGATGTTTATATGAAAAAGTTTATATGTATATAATATTTTATATGTTTTATATGTTTATAAAAATTTGTATGTTTTGGTGTTTTTGTCTTTGCAGCCCGAGGACGTGCTGTGATTTACCAGGGGGGAATGTAGCACCCTGAGGATTCGGCTGCTACAGGGGTATTGCACCTCAACCCAGAGGTGTGATATTCCACTCCCGGGTAAGGAAGGAGTGTGGAACTGAGCTCAGATAGACTGCATGCACTACATACATCCCATTCCAGAGGAGCAGGCCGACGGCACTCCCACTTAGAAATGTGCAGGTGCGACCGAGCCTGTTCCTGGCTGGAGTGGGAGGGGGGAGGAACATCCCATGTAGTGTAGGGGCAGATAGGGGGAGCAGTCTGGGTAGTGGTAGGAGCTCATTGGGTGCTGGTCACCTGAGCTCACACATAGAGGGATATATAAGGAGGGCACCAACTAGGATCAGGGTCAGACGCAGAGAGTAAGTCAGATGCAGAGGACAAGCCTGCAGAAAGAAACAACAGCCCTGGAGAGAGAGTGGAGTAAAGAAGGAGACCCAGAGGGGGACAAAGAAGGGACCCAAGAACCCAAATAAGAACACCGGGTGAGGAGTCAGCAGAGGGTACCGGAACCCAAGCTGGTGGGGGCAAAGACATTCCCCAGCCAGAGACCGGAGACCGTGGGCAGAGTCTGTCACGGTCACCCACTACATTCACCCTGAAGGCACACCACATGGAGGGTCAGGGAACCTGAGGCCAAAGGTTGCCCAACAGAAGGCCCGAGGGAGCTGGATTTAGGTGAATCACTGGTGGGGACGGCTGAAGGAAGGACAGAGGGAGAGCTCAGGGCCACGCTCCGGACTTGTTTGGGGGTTGGCCGGATCCAGGACCTGGTGGACGCAGCACGGCTCGGGAGGTCACTTGGAGCTAGAGTGACCAGGAACATCTGCAGTAAGTAAAGACCCTTAACTGCACTACCCGAGTCTGTCATCATTACCGGCTGCACCGCACCACCACAACCCCCATCCTCTGCGCCTGTCCCCTCTGAGGCTATACCCCTCCCGTTGGGGGTTATCCCACCAAGCTGCGCACCCACCATCAGCCTCAGCGGACCCTGCAGCAGCGGCGGCCACAGTGACCGCATCACAACGGGTGGCGTAGTCGACACAACGAACTTTAATAACATCAGTAAGGACTGCCACATAACACTTAGCTTGACGCCCTGGGCACGGGACCGGGTCACAGCCGCTCGGAGACTACAACCCCCCATCTGATCCGGTGCCGGGTATTCCCCTCACAAAGGAATATGTCCCAGGGGGCGCGTCACATGGTAGCAGCCAAACTAGTGAGGAAGGTGCAGGAGCCCAGGAAGAAGTGGAGGACGAACTGATGGAAGACTCATCAGATGAGGGAGACCTTGATCACATTTCTGTTCTGCGAGGTTGGGGGGAGAGGACAGAGGAAGGAAGCATGATTGTTACCTCGCCACCAACACAACAGGGACTTGGTGCTCCTGGATGCGCAACACACATGAGTGCCTTCTTGCTGCACTACCTGCAACATGACCCTCGAATTGTGAGAATTAGAAATAATCCTGACTACTGGGTTGCCACACTGTTAGATCCCCGGTACAAAAGTAAATTTGCAGAAATTATTCCTGCCATAGAAAGGGATGCACGCATGCAGGAGTATCAGCAGAGACTGTTGCAGAATCTTACATGTGCTTTTCCACAAAACACCAGTGGTGCACGTAGTGAATCTCACAGTTCCAACTTGCCAACCGTGGGACCGTCAAGTGTTCAGCACTCAAACCGTAACAGAACCACAGTATCTGCTGGTAACATCAATTTTGCGGAATCATTTCACCACTTTTTTAGCCCATCCTTTGCAAGGCCACAGGAGACAAGAAGTCTGACACATAGTCAACGCCTAGAGACGATGGTACAGGAGTATCTCCAAGTAAACATTGAAGCCACGACTGTGTCACTAGACCCTTGCTCTTTTTGGGCTTCCAATCTGGATAAATGGCCGGAGCTCGCCACTTACGCCTTGGAGATCTTGTCATGCCCCGCAGCCAGCGTTCTGTCTGAACGTGTGTTCAGCGCTGCTGGTGGTGTGCTGAAAGATAAGCGCACGCGGCTCTCCACTGATAATGTAGACAGACTCACGTTCATAAAGATGAACAAATCATGGATCCGAAACGACTTTTCTACCCCTGTGTCATCCTGGGGAGAGTAAAAGCTTGATGATTGGTTAAATTCACCCTACCAACCGTTTTAAGCTTTCAAATTACTAATCATGTTTATCTGTATCTTGACTGGAAAATAATTTGGGCTTTGTAGCAGTGTGCAGCACTGATCCTATTAGGCCATCTATACTAAGCTCCACCAGATTTAAAATTAATAATAATTTTTAGCTGCATCTGACGCGCCCCCTGGGCCTGTGCTGCTGCTGCTGTGCAGGGGGAATACCCGGAGCCGGATCGCTGGGGGTTGTAGTTCTCCGTGGCGGTGACCCGGTCCGTGCCCAGGGCGGTCAAACCAGTGGCAGTCTATTTGTATTGTAATAAGTGTCCGACTACGCCACCCGTGGATTGCGGTCAGTGGGGACCGCCGCTGCGCTGCCGACCGCTGAGGCTGATGTTGGTTGCGCAGCCGAGTATGGGATAACTCCCCACGGGAGGAGTATTGCCTCAGGGCAGCTAATGTGGAAGATGATGGGAGTGATGGTGTGAGGGTCCCAGTGCTAATGGTGCTGGAGCGGCAAGGAATCACAGAGACGTGTGGTGCAGTTCAGGGTCTTTACTGATGGTACAAGGCAGACCCTCCCGGGAGTACTGGCTAGTATAAGGGGCCTGGTCAGTCTGCGAGCAAGCAGGAGTTCCCCTGGCCAGGTGGAGTTGTAGGCCTCCCCGTTAATCTGCACTCTTCCTGGCTACCTTGCTATCAGCGGTTACAAGTAGCCCATGTCCCTGAGTATACCGTGTGGTGCTCACCCGTATGGCTGGTGACTTGGGGCCTTCTGTTAGCCTCCGCTCCTGGATGGCGGCGCTGGTCCCTTCTCTGTGACTGAGCCTCCGGGCTTCTATGGCCAGAGGACCTGGAATCCCCTGCCGGCTGGTTTCTGCTGCTGGGTGTATATCAGTCCCCACAGCCTCGGACTCCTGTGTCCGGCTTTAGTATCTTCGTCCAGGGCGAACTCTGCTCAGCTCCAGCCCCTGGACTTCTGCTACTGCTCCTCCAGAGCTCCTGATCTCACTTTCCCTCTCCAGACTCAAACTCTGTCTGCAGCTTCACTCTGACTGCTCTAATCCCGCCCCAGACCCAGTTTAAAAGGGCAGATTCCTCCCCTCCCAGGTCTGGGTGGACCGTGTTGCATGCTTAGGGATCCTGACCAGAGAAACCTCCCACTTGCTCTCAGACATAATATCTCTATTACTGTGGCAACCAGACCCCTGGGGTGTCGCATTCCCCCCTAGTAAATTTTAGTACTCCGGGACTAAACACATTTTTTAAAGAAACATAAATACAAGGTATAACAATAACAAGACAACATATTTACAAGAAGCTTTAGTCTGTAGAGGTCACGGCGTTTCCGTGACCGGGTGTCCATATCACCCAAGGTGAAGTTTTAAGGGAAGTAGGGGACCTGTCCAAAGCAAACCCCTTGCGTTGTCCTTGGGCGTGGCTGCAAGGCTGGAGCTAGCTACTTTGGGCCGCCAGTAGGCCACGCCAGACAGGTTTTCTCTTCTGCGGCCATCTTCACAAGAGGCACCAAGGTGCAACTATCTACAAAACTGTTCCGGTTATCCAGTGTCCATAACCTATTAGTCCAAATAAATCTGCAGGGTAACTGAGAAACATAATTAGTAACAGGCAACAAACATAAACCATAAACATTTTTCAATAAACAGTCAACTTTACAGTGCACTGGTTTAGATTCTCCAGTGAGCGGGCATCTGACCTTTAGTGACTCTAGTGGACCTACGGAGCTCACTAACTGGTTCTGCACTACAGGGTGTAGGAGGTGTTATGGGCAAGCTGGGCAGCTTTGTGCGCACTCTTTGGCTCACTAGGGGCACAGCAGGCTCACTACTAGCAGAGGGTTGATCCTCCTGTACTGCTGGTGTGGACTCTTCTGCCTCTTGGGCCGGCTGCTCTTCCAGCTCTACCGGTTCCTCTGTAGGCACTTGCGGAGCTGGCTGGAGAAAGGTGAGGACGGGTACCACGACAGCGCCGTTTACTTGTGTCCAAGACCGGGGGAAGTCTCCGAGTACAGTACTGATCATTTCTTCCCTTTCCTCTGCGGGTTGAGGGTTTTTTTGATCTTCTTCAGGGCTTTGCAGCTGCTCGGGACACTTCTTCAGGTGGTCTCTGGAGACAATGGCTGTGGTTTCTCCTCCATCCTTACTGATTACGCAGATTTTTGGGTTCTCATGGCTTGATGGCAGTACGGTGTACGGGTCTTTCTCCCACTGGTCGTCCAACTTGTGGAGCCGCCTCTTCCTCTTCAAGACCTGCTCTCCAGGTACCAGGGGAACAGCGGGAGCATACTGGTTATAAGCCTTCTCTTGCCTTTCTCTAGCTTGAGACAGACTTCGCTCGACGCTCTCCTGTACTTTCCGATACTGCTGCTGCCGTTCTGTATCCCAGTCTGCCTCTGGCGAGGTGTCCTCAGGCGTCAGGACTCCCATATCCAGGTCAATAGGCAGCTTACCAGGTCTTGCTCTCATTAGGTAAGCCGGGGTACAGTTGGTGGAACCTACAGGGATGTGGTTATACAGGTCCACCAGATCGGGCAGTTTCTCAGGGCACAGACTGCGTTCTTCCAGGGGCAACGTTTTTAGCAGATCTATCACCACCTGGTTCATCTTCTCGCAGAGTCCATTGGTTTGAGGGTGATAGGGCGTTGTTCTTATCTTCTTGCAGCCATACAGGTTGCAGAACTCCTGGAAGACCTCTGCTTCGAAGGCTGGTCCTTGGTCTGTCAACACTTGGTCCGGGTACCCGTGTGGACGGCAGAAGTGCTGCTGGAAGGCTCTAGCTGCTGTTTGAGCCGTTAAGTCCTTGACCGGGACCACCACCAGGAACCGGGAGTAATGATCTACGATTGTGAGGGCGTAGACATACCCAGATCTGCTTGGAGCCAGTTTCACATGGTCCAGGGCTACCAGTTCCAGTGGCTGTCTGGTGATGGTGGGCTGCAAGGGGGTCTTCTGGCTGGCTCGGTCTTTTCTTCTCAGGTGGCACGGGCCACAGTCTCTGCACCACCTCTCGATGGCTCCTCTCATGCCTACCCAGTAGAACCGTTCACGCAACAAGAACTCCAGCTTCTTCCATCCGAAATGCCCTGCTCCATTGTGGTATGCCTCCAGAACCATAGCCGCATCTCGTCTTGGGACCACTACCTGCCAGGTCAACTCATGTGTTCGAGAGTTAAACATTCTCCGGCACAGCTTCTCCCTGTAGAGGAACAGCTTACTTTTCTCCTTCCACAGTTGCTTGGTCTCCTCTGGAGCATCTGGGTCAAGACGGGCATCGGCCTGGGTCAGCATTTCCTTCACCAAATGGACTGCGGGATCACTGTCTTGCGTCTCCGCCCAGTTGTAGTGGGGCAAGGGATTGAACGTCACGGAGCACCTGTCCTTCACACGGTGGGAATACAGGGTAATCCCATGACGGTGGAACGCAGGGAGATCAACTTCTTCCAGATCTTCTGGATCTTCCCCTACGTCCGGTAAGTTTGGCATTCTAGACAGGGCATCCGCGTTGGCATTTGATCGTCCTACCCGTTATTTGATGGTGAATTCAAAGTTGGACAGGCGGGCCATCCATCTCTGTTCCAGGGCACCGAGCCTTGCAGTGTCCAGGTGTGTCAACGGGTTGTTATCTGTGTACACGGTGAATTTGGAGGAGGCAAGGTAATGCTTGAAACGTTCGGTCACTGCCCACACTACTGCCAGGAACTCCAGCTTGAATGAGCTATAATTCTCAGGGTTCCTCTCCGTGGGCCGTAGCTTTCGGCTGGCGTAAGCGATTACCCGTTCTTTCCCTTGCTGGATCTGGGACAGTACGGCTCCTAGCCCGATGTTGCTTGCGTTCGTGTGGAGGATAAAGGGCTGGCTGTAGTCTGGATATGCCAGGATTTCATCCCCCGTGAGGGCCATCTTCAGCTGGCAGAAGGACTCCTCTTCCAGCTTTTCCCACCTGAAGGGCGGCTTCTGGTTTTTGGCTTTCCGAGATTGACCTATCAGGAGGTCCTGCATAGGGGCTGCCATTTTGGTGAAACCGGGAATGAATCTTCGGTAGTAGCCTACCAACCCGAGGAACTGCCGTACTTCCTTTATGCTGGAGGGTCTTGGCCAGTCCTTAATTACGGTGATCTTATCAGGGTCGGGAGCCACTCCGTCAGCACTCACCACGTGTCCCAGGTACTGCACCTTTGGTTTCAGGAGGTGACACTTGGAGGGTTTCACCTTTAGGCCGTAGTTTGCCAGAGCTACAAACACTTCTGCCAGGTGTTTCAGGTGGTCCTTGTAGGTCTTGGAATAGACAATGACATCATCCAGGTATAACAGGACCGTCTCGAAGTTCCGGTGTCCCAGACAGCATTCCATCAACCGTTGGAAGGTTCCTGGTGCGTTGCAGAGCCCGAACGGCATGCAGTTAAATTCACTGAGACCCATCGGGGTGGTGAATGCGGTCTTCTCCCGGTCCGCCTCTGCTACAGGAACCTGCCAGTACCCACTAGTGAGATCCAAAGTAGAGAAGAAGTTAGCAGATTTTAATGCAGCTAAGGACTCTTCTATCCTTGGTAACGGGTACGCATCTTTGTGTGTGATACGGTTGACCTTCCTGTAGTCTACACACATTCTCATGGTGTTGTCTTTCTTTTTCACTAAGACTAGTGGAGCTGCCCAGGGGCTACAGCTGTCCCTAATTACCCCAGCCTCCTTCATGTCTCTAAGCATCCCCTTGGCGTGTTGATAGTGTGCAGGGGGTACGGGTCGGTATCTCTCCTTTATGGGAGGATGGTCTCCCGTTGGGATGTGATGTTCTACTCCCTTTACTCGCCCGAAGTCTAGCGGGTGTTTACTAAACACTCTCTCGTACTCTCGAACCACCCGATAGACTCCCTGTTTCTGGTGTGAGGGAGTGGAGTCAGTACCCAAATGCAGTTGCTGACACCAGTCTTCCATTGGTTTCTTAGAGCCGTTACCTTCCTCTGGTTGAGATGGAGGCAAGGGTTCCACGGCCTGTACAGAATTCTGGTTTATGGTGAACAATTTGGCTAGCGTGGCATACCGGGGCAGGTATACTTCTCTCTCCCCGATATTTATGATGCGAACGGGCACCCTCCCATGGCGTACATCGACCACCCCCGTGCTGTCAAAATGGTGGGCCTACTGTCTGAGTAGACGGGTTCTACCATTGCTTGGTAGTCTCTACCTCTTAGACCAATAGCTGCCCGGCACCAAATCATCATCTCACTTTTTGGGGGCATGGCAATAGGGAACCGGTCACACATTCTCACGCTACCTATCTCACCACCAGATAGTTCCACCTGTTGCCGCTTCATCAGTGCCCGGATCTCTTTTTGGAGCACACGCTGCTGGCCAGAACTGGCGTTCTTGGCAACCTGCTGTAAAATGAGAATCACCTCTGCAAGACAATTTTCAATCACAATAGTTCCCAAGGTTATTCTAGGGTGACTCTCATGACGGTCTATGTCCACTATTATCAGTCCTTGTGCCGCCAGTTCGACTTTACCGATCTTAATGGTCACCTCTTTGAATCCCACCTGCGGCACGGGCTGACCATTGCTGGCGATGATACTCAGGTCGTCATCTGGGTAGCGGGTTATGTCCGAGTCATTCCAGTACTGCTTGAAGAGCACGTACGGGATGGTGGTGACCTGTGACCCGGTGTCTAGTAGGGCACTCATAGGAATGCCATCCAGTACCACAGGCAAGATTGGACGTCCCCCTACGTATTTATCACGCCAGTTTGATGGGCCTGATGGTCTTATGCCTGGGGGTTGGCCCTCTACCCCAGGTTGTGCCCGTTTAAATGACAGTACCTTGCCACATGTCCGGGTTGATTGCAGCGGCGGCAGATGGGTCGTCCGTCCTCGTTGTATCTGTCGCTGGGTCTTCCTCTGGCCGGTGGGGTCCTCCTCAGTCGGTGCCACGGGACGTCCTCCGGTCCGGATGCCAGCTGGATCTTTCCTGGAGAAGAGACCTGTAAAGACTGCACAGTTCTGGTTAGCGCAGCAACACTCTTAGTCAGCTCTTGGACCTGATGGTGCAGGTCTGTAGCCGGATCACTGTTTAAAGCCTGCGCATCAGCTCCCACAGGCCCTGCAGACAAGGGCGCCGTCTCCTGGTGGTTAGTGATAGCAGGGCGCCTGTGGGTCACAGCGCCACCTGGTGCCGGTTCTCGGAGCACCCGGATGGCTCTGTCCTTGAACTGTGCAAAGTCCAGGTCAGGGTCCTGTAAGGCCATTGCCCGCAACTGGGCTCGGTGGGCATTGCACAGTAGACCCTCAATAAATTGTTCAGTCAACAGCTTATCTTCATTTCCCGCGCTGTCAGGGTCTGCCTGCTTAATGGCTCTCAGGGCCTCTTGTAGGTTTAGAGCATAGTCTCTTATACTCTCATGTGCTCGCTGTTTGCACCCATAAAATCTTAGTTTTATTTCGGCTGAGGTGCGGGTGTCAAATGTGTCTTTCAGCCGGGTTAGTATGTCTCTGACAGTCCTCTTCCTCCCAGGTGGCCAGGACTTTACCTCCCTTTGGGCTGCCCCGATTAATTGGGCCACCAGGATGCTCACTTTTTGCCCTTCTGTGAGGGGGTACACCTGGAAGAGGCTATCCAGTCTTTCTCTAAAGTCATTTAGAGTATGTGACTCCCCTGAGTACTGGGGTAGCCAGGTTGACCCCGGGATATAGGGCATGGTGAATGGCATGACTGCTGCAGCGGTTGCGCTGGCGGTGGCTGTGGCAGTGGAGCTCCCCTCGGTATCCGGCATCCTCCTCCCCCCTAGTGGACCGCGGCCTACCTTGCGATGCTCTTCTTCCGTAGGCCGCGGCTCCGCAGTCGATCGTCGGGGTTGAGGACCTGGCGTCGCGCTCCGATGACGTCAGCGTCGCTCTTCCTTCCTTCCAGGACCTTGCGCAGCGTCAGAGCGTGGGGCGGAGCTTCGGATCTCGCGCGCTTTCGGCGTCCACGCCCCTCTTCTTCCCGTGCGGCGTCCCGAAGATGGCGTCCGAAGGCGGGAAGCAGCTGCGGATGGCGGGAAGAAGGCAGAAGACGGCGGGAAACGGTCCAAGATGGTGTCTGATGGCGGGAATCGGCTCCGGATGGCGGGAAACGACTCCGGAAGGCGGGAAACTTCACCACAGGTAAGTACAAAAGTCTCTTTTTCAGGCACGCAGTACCCGATGGTTGCGGGCACGAAATCCTGCCGACTACGCCAAAGTTGACGCGTCCCCTGGGCCTGTGCTGCTGCTGCTGTGCATGGGGAATACCCGGAGCCGGATCGCTGGGGGTTGTAGTTCTCCGTGGCGGTGACCCGGTCCGTGCCCAGGGCGGTCAAACCAGTGGCAGTCTATTTGTATTGTAATAAGTGTCCAACTACGCCACCCGTGGATTGCGGTCAGTGGGGACCGCCGCTGCGCTGCCGACCGCTGAGGCTGATGTTGGTTGCGCAGCCGAGTATGGGATAACTCCCCACGGGAGGAGTATTGCCTCAGGGCAGCTAATGTGGAAGATGATGGGAGTGATGGTGTGAGGGTCCCAGTGCTAATGGTGCTGGAGCGGCAAGGAATCACAGAGACGTGTGGTGCAGTTCAGGGTCTTTACTGATGGTACAAGGCAGACCCTCCCGGGAGTACTGGCTAGTATAAGGGGCCTGGTCAGTCTGCGAGCAAGCAGGAGTTCCCCTGGCCAGGTGGAGTTGTAGGCCTCCCCGTTAATCTGCACTCTTCCTGGCTACCTTGCTATCAGCGGTTACAGGTAGCCCACGTCCCTGAGTATACCGTGTGGTGCTCACCCGTATGGCTGGTGACTTGGGGCCTTCTGTTAGCCTCCGCTCCTGGATGGCGGCGCTGGTCCCTTCTCTGTGACTGAGCCTCCGGGCTTCTATGGCCAGAGGACCTGGAATCCCCTGCCGGCTGGTTTCTGCTGCTGGGTGTATATCAGTCCCCACAGCCTCGGACTCCTGTGTCCGGCTTTAGTATCTTCGTCCAGGGCGAACTCTGCTCAGCTCCAGCCCCTGGACTTCTGCTACTGCTCCTCCAGAGCTCCTGATCTCACTTTCCCTCTCCAGACTCTGACTCTGTCTGCAGCTTCACTCTGACTGCTCTAATCCCGCCCCAGACCCAGTTTAAAAGGGCAGATTCCTCCCCTCCCAGGTCTGGGCGGACCGTGTTGCATGCTTAGGGATCCTGACCAGAGAAACCTCCCACTTGCTCTCAGACATAATATCTCTATTACTGTGGCAACCACACCCCTGGGGTGTCGCACATCTAGCCCGGAAAATAATTTTGGGGCTCCGAGATGCGCAAGACACATAAGTGCCTTCTTGCTGCACTACCTGCAACATGACCCTCATATTGTCAGAATTCGAAGTAATCATGACTACTGGGTTGCCACACTCTTAGATCCCCCAAACTTTTCGATCAACCTTTTCATTTTAATAAAGACCAAAAAAATTGTCATTTTTGAAATTATAAGCATTAGCAGGTTATTAGAAACTGAAATCAAACAGTTTTCAACTCAAAACTTTATTCTAGGTGATGTTACATTTTCACATAGGACCCCTTGTTCGAAAGGAGCTTCTGAACTCTCTCGTCCATTGAATTTGTCAGGTTTTGGATGGTTTCTGCTTCAATTGTTTTGCATGAGGACAGAATACCCTCCCAGAGCTGTTGCTTAGATGTGAACTGCCTCCCGCCATCATAGACACTCCTTTTGATGATGCTCCAGAGGTTCTGAATGGGGTAGAGGTCAGGGGAGCATGGGGGTCACACCATAAGTTTGTCCCCTTTTATGCCCATATCAGCCAGAGATGCAGATGTTTTATGTGCAGCATGAGATGGTGCATTATCATGCAAAAAAATGATCTTGCTGTGAAATACATGGTTCTTCTTCTTGAACCATGGCAGGAAGTGCTGTTTGAGAAAATCCACATACATTATGGAGTTCATCTTTACCCCTTCAGGGATCCTAAAGGGGCCGACAATCTCTCTCCCCATGATTCCAGCCCAAAACATTACTCCACCTCCTCCTTGTTGGCGCTGTAGCCGTGTTTGCGTGGGGTGTCCATCAACCAGCCATCCTCCACTCCATCCATCTGGACCATCGAGCGCTGCACGGCACTCATCCGTGAACAAAACAGTTTTGAAATCAGTCTTCATGTAATGTTTGGCCCACTGGAGCCGTTTCTGCTTGTGTGAAGTGGATAGAGGAGGTCGACAGGATGGCATATGCACAGCTGCAAACCTCTGAAGGACCCTGCATCCTGTTGTTCGGGGGACGTTGGAGGCACCAGCAGCTTCAAAAACTTGTCTGCTGCTATGACAAGGCTTTTTTGCCGCTGCTCTTTTAACCTGACGTAATTGCCTGTAGGAAAGAGTCCTCAATTTGCCCTTATCAGCACGCACACGTGTGTACTGTGAATCAGCTACATACTTCTTGATTGCCAAGACACTTCATCCTGATCATCGCACAATGTTGATTGTAGTCATGCCTTGACCTAAACACTCCACAATTTGTTGCTTCTCAGCAGCCGACACATCCTTTTTCTTTCCCATTTTGGCAGAAAATGTAGGCTGCTTAATAATGTGAGACAGCCTTCTTAAGTAGTCTTGCCTTTCATTGGACACACCTGCCAAACTAATTAGCACAGGTGTCTGCAATTGCTTACAGTGATATAAAGAGCCCTGACACACATCACCATCAATGAGTTTAACTGACAAACAAACAAATTCTTCCCTTATCACTCCTAAACACTTTTTGCATAATAATTTGGAACACAGTGTACATGTGCTTTTCCACAAAACACCAGTGGTTCACGTAGTGAATCTTACAGTTCTAACTTGCCAACCGTGGTCTGTATGGAGTTGTTCAATAAAGGGCCCAAAATTAAGATAACATAGATGGGAGAGGTCTCTATGAATAGGAATTCCTAAGTATTTGATACCCTGTGAGGGCCAGGCAAAGGGAAAGTTGGACTGGATGGAATCCTATATGGATTTGGGGAGGGAGACATCGAGGGCCTCAGACTTCGCTGCATTGATTTTAAAATTTGACCATGTAACAAAGTGATCTATTTCAGCCATAACAGCATGGATGGATATATGTGATTGAGTGATATATACTAGGACATCATCAGCAAATAGAGAGCACTTGTACTCGGTGCCTACCACCTCAATCCACCTAATATTGGGGTTATGACGAATTGATGAGAGCAGGTGCTCTGTCACTAGGATGTATAAGAGAGGGGACAGAGGACATCCCTGCCTTGTCCCATTGGTGATTGTGAAAGGTGATGAAAATGTTCTGATGCACCCCCTGGGCCTTGGGACACCCGGAGCCGGACCCTTTTTGGTGGATGCTGGTGGTTGTAGTCTTCGTGGCGGCGACCCGGTTCCGTGGCTCAGGGTGGTCAAACCAGTGGCGGAACTATTTATGTGGTTTTGATGTTTAAATGTCCGACTACGCCACCCGTGGATTGCGGTCAGAGTGAACCGCCGCTGCAGGGCAGACCGCTGAGGCTGGTGTTGTGGGTGCAGCAGAGCGTAGCATAACTCCCCACGGGAGGAGTATAGCCTCAGGGCAGTGTATGCGGAGGATTGGGGTGATGGTGCAGGGCAGCAGCAGTAATGACACGGAGTCAGTGATGCAGTCCAGGGCCTTTACTCACAGTTCTTATTATCCAGACCACGTCTGCAGGTAACGGCTGCCCACGTCGTACTGTGCTCACCAGGTGAGGGGCTCAGACAACTCCCAGATAACTTTGGAGCGCTTCACAGGACCCCCTTTGTGTGTCCTTTGTCTGGCCTTTCTTACCAACCCTTCTGTCCGGCTGCCTCGGGCCTCCTCTTGGTAACTTGGCGCCAGTTTCCCTGACCCTATGTGCTGCCCTCCTAGCGGTTGTAGCGAGGGGCTGCGCCACATAAAATGTCACAGCCTCCGGTTTCTAGCTGAGGGTCGTTTCCTGCCTCCACTAGTTTCGGGGACTGGTCTCCCCCTTTGGCCTGACCCCTCCACCCAGGTGGATTCGGGCGTGCGGTGGCGAGTCGCCCGTCCGCACCCCTGGGATCCCTTCGTTCCTCGTTCCTGGAGCCTTCTCCGCTCCTCTTCCTTCCTTCTCCCTCTTCCAGGCCTGGGCCTCTGTTACTAGGCCCGCCTCCGGAGCAGAGCTCACGCAGAGCCCCTGCTCCCTGCCACTTCTGCTCAGACTTCTCTGCACTGAACTAAGATGGTGCCCACCTTTTATACTTCCTTCTCAATGCACCCAGGAACTGCTTCCTCCCTGCTCCTGCACTACAGGGTTCCCCTTCCTCAGTGTTCCCTCCCACCACTCCAGCCAGGGACAGGGACTGTCGTGCCCATCTCAGGGGCATATTGGTCGCCCTGCCCCATGGCAATGTGGTGTAATGCATGCAGGTGTCGGGTCCTGATCCACACTCCATCCTTACCTGAGAGTGAGATATCACACCTCTGGGTGAGGTGCAATACCTCTGTAGCAACCGAGCCCTCAGGGTGCTACAGTTCCATTTATCTTCAGCCTAGGTGACGTATTGCGATACAGGGCCGTGATTTTGGCTATAAAAGGGTCCCCTAGACCCCTACCCCAAGCTTTTTAAGAGAATCATATATGGCGTGCCAGGAGACTCTATGGAATGCTTTCTCAGCATCCAACGAGAGTATCTAATTACAAATTTTTAACTGCATCTAGCCCAGGAAATACTTTGTGCCTAGTAGCAGTGTCTGCTAGTCAGCGGATTATCCCGGCTGTTAAGCAAGCTACACCACCTGTAGTTTGGACACTTAATTTTTTCAAAGGAAATGCTTCGGGACCACGGGATACTTAGTGAAGAGCATCAGGAGGCACCCCAAGGCATAGGGGCTGGGACTGGCACTAGGATGCCTTGCGGTGGACAGCCGAGCTCGATCCTTATAAAAGCTTTTTAACTGCAGCAGCTTTAGTGGACGCTACTGGAGCTGGAATTACGCGGCTGCTGGCATGAGACTTGCCCTCCAATAGATCCTTGTAAATGGATTTAAAGTGTATTCATTCAAATTAGAGAGACAATTTAAATTAAAAAGCTTAGAGCTGCCTCCACCACAGGGGGGCTCGCTCGACCCACCAGCGGACAGGCACCAGTATTGGGAGAGGGGGGCTGGCCGTCAGGGTTCACCGCGGCTCTGGCACAAACCCGGCGACACGGAGGTGGCACGGGCAGGAGCGGACTGAACGTGTCGGCTTCTCACTTTTTGGATTTTAGAAGGGCATGACATGCCTATATCTGTGTCTCCCCCTCCTTTTACTCCTCCACCTCTTTTCTTTTCGCATGACTATATGTACTTGTCACTTTTCCATGTGTTAGTTGTGTCTTCTGAGCAGTTTGTCAGCTTTTGGACACCTTTGAAGGTGTTTTCTAAGTGTTTCTATGTGTTTTTGTTTGCCTGCCATTGGTTTTAACGGTGTTCGAAGGTGTTCGACGAACCGAACCGAACTTGAACACTACGGGGGTGACTCAACACTAGTACTGTGACCTCACTATGTGCATTATCTATGTACTGTGACATCACTATGTGTATTATCTCTGTAATGTGACCTCACTATGTGCATTATCTCTGCACTGTGACCTCACTATGTGCATTATCTATGTACTGTGACATCACTATGTGCATTAACTATGTACTGTGACATCACTATGTGTATTGTCTCTGTAATGTGACCTCACTATGTGCATTATCTATGTACTGTGACATCACTATGTGCATTATCTATGTACTGTGACATCACTATGTGTATTATCTATGTACTGTGACATCACTATGTGTATTATCTCTGTAATGTGACATCACTGTGTTTATTATCTCTGTACTGTGACATCACTATGTGCATTATCTATTTACTGTGTCCTCACTATGTGCATTATCTATGTACTGTGACTTCACTATGTGCATTATCTATGTACTGTGACCTCACTATGTGCATTATCTCTGTAATGTGACATCACTGTGTTTATTATCTCTGTACTGTGACCTCACTATGTGCATTATCTCTGTACTGTGACATCACTATTTGCATTATCTCTATACTGTGACATCACTATGTGCAATATCTATGTAATGTGACATCACTGTGATTATTATCTCTCTACTGTGACCTCACTATTTGCATTATCTCTGTACTGTGACATCACTATTTGCATTATCTCTATACTGTGACATCACTATGTGTGTTATCTCTGTAATGTGACATCACTGTGATTATTATCTCTCTACTGTGAAATCACTATGTGTATTATCTCTGTAATGTGACATCACTGTGTTTATTATCTCTCTACTGTGACCTTACTATGTGCATTATCTATGTACTGTGACCTCACTATGTGCATTATCTATGTACTGTGACCTCACTATGTGCATTATCTCTGTACTGTGACATCACTGTGTATTATCTCTGTAACTTGACATCACTGTGCTTATTATCTCTGTACTGTGACATCACTATGTCCATTATCTCTGTAATGTGACATCACTGTGTTTATTATCTCTGTACTGTGACCTCACTATGTGCATTATCTCTGTACTGTTAACTCACTATGTGCATTATCTATGTAATGTTACCTCAATATGTGTATTATCTCTGTAATGTGACATCACTGTATTTATTATCTCTGTAATGTGACGTCACTATGTGCATTATATTTGTACTGTGACATCACTATGTGCATTATCTATTTACTGTGACCTCACTATGTGCATTATCTATGTACTGTGACATCACCATGTGCGTTATCTATGTACTGTGACCTCACTATGTGCATTATCTATTTACTGTGACCTCACTATGTGCATTATCTCTGTACTGTGACCTCACTATGTGCGTTATCTATGTACTGTGACCTCACTATGTGCATTATCTATGTACTGTGACATCACTATGTGCATTATCTCTGTACTCTGACCTCACTATGTGCATTATCTCTGTACTCTGACCTCACTATGTGCATTATGTATGTACTGTGACCTCACTATGTGTATTATCTCTGTAATGTGACATCACTGTGTTTATAATCTCTGTACTGTGACCTCACTATGTGTTTTATCTCTGTAATGTGACATCACTGTGTTTATTATCTCTCTACTGTGACCTCACTATGTGCATTATCTCTGTACTGTGACCTCACTATGTGCATTATCTATGTAATGTGACCTCACTATGTGTATTATCTCTGTACTGTGACCTCACTATGTGCATTATCTATGTACTGTGACCTCACTATGTGCATTATCTATGTACTGTGACATCACTATGTGCATTATCTCTGTACTGTGACCACACTATGTGCATTATCTATGTACTGTGACCTCACTATGTGCGTTATCTATGTACTGTGACATCACTATGTGCATTATCTCTCTACTGTGACCTCACTATGTGCATTATCTATGTACTGTGACATCACTATGTGCATTATCTATGTACTGTGACATCACTATGTGTATTATCTCTCTAATGTGACATCACTGTGTTTATTATCTCTCTACTGTGACCTGACTATGTGCATTATCTCTGTACTGTGACCTCACTATGTGCATTATCTATGCACTGTGACCTCACTATGTGCATTATCTATGTACTGTGACCTCACTATGTGTATTATCTCTGTACTGAGACCTCGCTATGTGCATTATCTATGTACTGTGACCTCACTATGTGCATTATTTATGTACTGTGACATCACTATGTGCATTATCTCTGTACTGTGACCACACTATGTGCATTATCTATGTACTGTGACCTCACTATGTGCGTTATCTATGTACTCTGACATCACTATGTACATTATCTCTCTACTGTGACCACACTATTTGCGTTATCTATGTACTGTGACCTCACTATGTGCATTATCTATGTACTGTGACATCACTATGTGCATGATCTATGTACTGTAACATCACTGTGTTTATTATCTCTCTACTGTGACCTCACTATGTGCATGATCTATGTACTGTGACCTCACTATGTGCATTATCTATGTACTGTGACATCACTATGTGCATTATCTCTGTGCTGTGACATCACTATGTGTATTATCTCTGTAATGTGACATCACTGTGTTTATTATCCCTGTACTGTAACATCACTATGTGTATTATCTCTGTAATGTGACATCACTGTGATTATTATCTCTCTACTGTGACATCACAATGTGCATTATCTCTGTGCTGTGACATCACTATGTGTATTATCTCTGTAATGTGACATCACTATGTTTATTATCTCTGTACTGTGACATCAATATGTGTATTATCTCTGTAATGTGACATCACTGTGTTTATTATCTCTCTACTGTGACCTCACTATGTGCATTACCTCTGTACTGTGACCTCACTATGTGCATTATCTATGTACTGTGACCTCACTATGTGCATTATCTCTGTACTGTGACCTCACTATGTGCATTATCTATGTAACGTTACCTCACTATGTGTATTATCTCTGTAATGTGACATCACTGTATTTATTATCTCTGTAATGTGACATCACTATGTGCATTATCTCTGTACTGTGACATCACTATGTGCATTATCTCTGTACTGTGACATCACTATGTGCATTATCTATGTACTGTGACATCACTATGTGCATTATCTCTGTACTGTGACCTCGCTATGTGCGTTATCTATGTACTGTGACCTCACTATGTGCATTATCTATGTACTGTGACCTCACTATGTGCATTATCTATGTACTGTGACCTCACTATTTGTATTATCTCTGTAATGTGATATCACTGTGTTTATTATCTCTCTACTGTGACCTCACTATGTGCATTATCTATGTAATGTGACATCACTGTATTTATTATCTCTGTAATGTGACATCACTATGTGCATTATCTCTGTACTGTGACCCCACTACGTGCATTATCTCTGTACTGTGACCTCACTATGTGCATTATCTCTGCACTGTGACCTCACTATGTGCATTATCTCTGTAATGGGACATCACTGTGTTTATTATCTCTCTACTGTGACCTCACTATGTGCATTATCTCTGCAGTGTGACCTCACTATGTGCATTATCTCTGTACTCTGACCTCACTATGCGCATTATCTCTGTAATGTGACATCACTCTGTTTATTATCTATGTACTGTGACTTCACTATTTGTATTATCTCTGTAATGTGACATCACTGTGTTTATTATCTCTGTACTGTGACCTCACTATGTGCATTATCTCTGTACTGTGACCTCACTATGTGCATTATCTATGCAATGTGACCTCAATATGTGCATTATCTATGTACTGTGACATCGCTATGTGCATTATCTCTCTAATGTGACATCACTGTGTTTATTATCTCTGTAATGTGACATCACTATGTGCATTATCTCTGTACTGTGACATCACTATGTGCATTATCTATGTACTGTGACCTCACTATGTGCATTATCTATGTAATGTGACCTCACTATGTGTATTATCTCTGTACTGAGACCTCGCTATGTGCATTATCTATGTACTGTGACCTCACTATGTGCATTATCTATGTACTGTGACATCACTATGTGCATTATCTCTGTACTGTGACCACACTATGTGCATTATCTATGTACTGTGACCTCACTATGTGCATTATCTATGTACTGTGACATCACTATGTCCTTTATCTCTCTACTGTGACCACACTATTTGCGTTATCTATGTACTGTGACCTCACTATGTGCATTATCTATGTACTGTGACATCACTATGTGCATTATCTATGTACTTTGACATCACTATGTGTATTATCTCTGTAATGTGACATCACTGTGTTTATTATCTCTCTACTGTGACCTCACTATGTGCATTATCTATGTACTGTGACCTCACTATGTGCATTATCAATGTACTGTGACATCACTATGTGCATTATCTCTGTGCTGTGACATCACTATGTGTATTATCTCTGTAGTGTGACATCACTGTGTTTATTATCTCTCTACTGTGACCTCACTATGTGATTTATCTATGAACTGTGACCTCACTATGTGCATTATCAATGTATTGTGACATCACTATGTGCATTATCTCTGTGCTCTGACATCACTATGTGTATTATCTCTGTAATGTGACATCACTGTGTTCATTATCTCTCTACTGTGACCTCACTATTTGCATTATCTCTGTACTGTGACCTCACTATGTGTATTATCTCTGTAATGTGACATCTCTGTGTTTATTTTCTCTCTACTGTGACCTCACTATGTGCATTATCTCTGTACTGTGACCTCACTATGTGCATTATTTATGTACTGTGACCTCACTATGTGCATTATCTCTTTACTGTGACATCACTATGTGTATTGTCTCTGCAACGTGACATCACTGTGTTTATTATCTCTCTACTGTGACCTCACTATGTGCATTATCTCTGTACTGTGACCTCACTATGTGCATTATCTATGTAACGTTACCTCACTATGTGTATTATCTCTGTAATGTGACATCACTGTATTTATTATCTCTGTAATGTGACATCACTATGTGCGTTATCTATGTACTGTGACCTCACTATGTGCATTATCTATGTACTGTGACATCACTATGTGCATTATCTATGTACTGTGACATCACTATGTGTATTATCTCTGTAATGTGACATCACTGTGTTTATTATCTCTCTACTGTGTCCTCACTATGTCCATTATCTCTGTACTGTGACTTCACTATGTGCATTATCTATGTACTGTGACCTCACTATGTGCATTATCTATGTACTGTGACCTCACTATGTGCATTATCTCTGTACTGTGACATCACTATGTATATTATCTCTGTAACGTGACAACACTGTGCTTATTATCTCTGTACTGTGACATCACTATGTCCATTATCTCTGTAATGTGACATCACTGTGTTTATTATCTCTCTACAGTGACCTCACTATGTGCATTATCTCTGTACTGTTACCTCACTATGTGCATTATCTATGTAATGTTACCTCACTATGTGCATTATCTTTGTACTGTGACATCACTATGTGCATTATCTATGTACTGTGACGTCACTATATGCATTATATTTGTACTGTGACATCACTATGTGCATTATCTATTTACTGTGACCTCACTATGTGCATTATCTATGTAATGTGACCTCACTATGTGTATTATCTCTGTACTGTGACCTCACTATGTGCATTATCTATGTACTGTGACCTCACTATGTGCGTTATCTATGTACTGTGACATCACTATGTGCATTATCTCTCTACTGTGACCACACTATTTGCGTTATCTATGTACTGTGACCTCATTATGTGCATTATCTATGTACTGTGACATCACTATGTGCATTATCTATGTACTGTGACATCACTATGTGTATTATCTCTCTAATGTGACATCACTGTGTTTATTATCTCTCTACTGTGACCTCACTATGTGCATTATCTCTGTACTGTGACCTCACTATGTGCATTATCAATGTACTGTGACATCACTATGTGCATTATCTCTGTGCTGTGACATCACTGTGTTTATTATCTCTCTACTGTGACCTCACTATTTGCATTATCTCTATACTGTGACATCACTATGTGTATTATCTCTGTAATGTGACATCACTGTGTTTATTATCTCTGTACTGTAACATCACTATGTGTATTATCTCTGTAATGTGACATCACTGTGTTTATTTTCTCTCTACTGTGACCTCACTATGTGCCTTATCTCTGTACTGTGACCTCACTATGTCCATTATCTATGTACTGTGACCTCACTATGTGCATTATGTATGTACTGTGACCTCACTATGTGCATTATCTATGTACTGTGACCTCACTATGTGCATTATCTCTTTACTGTGACATCACTATGTGTATTGTCTCTGTAACGTGACATCACTGTGTTTATTATCTCTCTACTGTGACCTCACTATGTGCATTATCTCTGTACTGTGACCTCACTATGTGCATTATCTATGTAACGTTACCTCACTATGTGTATTATCTCTGTAATGTGACATCACTGTGTGTATTATCCCTGTACTGTAACATCACTATGTGTATTATCTCTGTACTGTGACCTCACTATGTGCATTATCTATGTACTGTGACATCACTATGTCCATTATCTCTGTACTGTGACTTCACTATGTGCATTATCTATGTATTGTGACCTCACTATGTGCATTATCTATGTACTGTGACATCACTATGTTTACTATCCCTGTACTGTAACATCACTATGTGTATTATCTCTGTAATGTGACATCACTGTGTTTATTATCTCTCTACTGTGACATCACTGTGATTATTATCTCTGTACTGTTATCTCACTATGTGCATTATCTATGTACTGTTACCTCACTATGTGCATTATCTATGTAATGTTACCTCAATATGTGTATTATCTCTGTAACGTGACATCACTGTATTTATTATCTCTGTAATGTGACATCACTATGTGCATTATCTTTGTACTGTGACATCACTATGTGCATTATCTATGTACTGTGACGTCACTATGTGCATTATCTATGTACTGTGACGTCACTATGTGCATTATCTATGTACTGTGACATCACTATGTGCATTATCTATTTACTGTGACCTCACTATGTGCATTATCTATGTACTGTGACATCACTATGTGCGTTATCTATGTACTGTGACCTCACTATGTGCATTATCTATTTACTGTGACCTCACTATGTGCATTATCTCTGTATTGTGACCTCACTATGTGCGTTATCTATGTACTGTGACCTCACTATGTGCGTTAGCTATGTACTGTGACCTCACTATGTGCATTATATATGTACTCTGACCTCACTATGTGCATTATCTCTGTACTGTGACCTCACTGTGTTTATTATCTCTCTACTGTGACCTCACTATGTGCATTATCTCTGTACTGTGAAGTCACTATGTGCATTATCTATGTAATGTGACCTCACTATGTGTATTATCTCTGTACTGTGACCTCACTATGTGCATTATCTATGTACTGTGACCTCACTATGTGCATTATCTATGTACTGTGACATCACTATGTGCATTATCTCTGTACTGTGACCACACTATTTGCATTATCTATGTACTGTGACCTCACTTTGTGCGTTATCTATGTACTGTGACATCACTATGTGCATTATCTCTCTACTGTGACCACACTATTTGCGTTATCTATGTACTGTGACCTCACTATGTGCATTATCTATGTACTGTGACATCACTATGTGCATTATCTCTGTAATGTGACATCACTGTATTTATTATCTCTGTAATGTGACTTCACTATGTGCGTTATCTATGTACTGTGACCTCACTATGTGCATTATCTATGTACTGTGACATCACTATGTGCATTATCTACGTACTGTGACATCACTATGTGTATTATCTCTCTAATGTGACTTCACTGTGTTTATTATCTCTCTACTGTGACCTCACTATGTGCATTATCTCTGTACTGGGACCTCACTATGTGCATTATCTCAGTACTGTGACCTCACTATGTGCATTATCTATGTACTGTGACCTCACTATGTGCATTATCTATGTGCTGTGACATCACTATGTGCATTATCTCTGTGCTGTGACATCACTTTGTGTATTATCTCTGTAATGTGACATCACTGTGTTTATTATCTCTCTACTGTGACCTCACTATTTGCATTATCTCTATACTGTGACATCACTATGTGTATTATCTCTGTAATGGGACATCACTGTGTTTATTATCTCTCTACTGTGACCTCACTATGTGCATTATGTATGTACTGTGACCTCACTATGTGCATTATCTCTGTACTCTGACCTCACTATGTGCATTATCTCTGTAATATGACATCACTGTCTTTATTATCTCTCTACTGTGACCTCACTATGTGCATTATCTCTGTACTGTGACCTCACTATGTGCATTATCTCTGTAATATGACATCACTGTCTTTATTATCTCTCTACTGTGACCTCACTATGTGCATTATCTCTGTACTGTGACCTCACTATGTGCATTATCTATGTGCTGTGACTACACTATGTGCATTATCTCTGTGCTGTGACATCACTGTGTTTATTATCCCTGTACTGTAACATCACTATGTGCATTATCTATGTACTGTGACCTCACTATGTGCATTATCTCTTTACTGTGACATCACTATGTGTATTGTCTCTGTAACGTGACATCACTGTGTTTATTATCTCTCTACTTTGACCTCACTATGTGCATTATCTCTGTGCTGTGACCTCACTATGTGCATTATCTATGTAACGTTACCTCACTATGTGTATTATTTCTGTAATGTGACATCACTGTATTTATTATCTCTGTAATGTGACATCACTATGTGCATTATCTCTGTACTGTGACCTCACTATGTGCATTATCTCTGTACTGTGACATCACTATGTGCATTATCTATGTACTGTGACATCACTATGTGCATTATCTCTGTACTGTGACCTCGCTATGTGCGTTATCTATGTACTGTGACCTCACTATGTGCATTATCTATGTACTGTGACATCACTATGTGTATTATCTCTGTAATGTGATATCACTGTATTTATTATCTCTCTACTGTGACCTCACTATGTGCATTATCTATGTAATGTGACATCACTGTATTTATTATCTCTGTAATGTGACATCACTATGTGCATTATCTTTGTACTGTGACATCACTATGTGCATTATCTATGTACTGTGACGTCACTATGTGCATTATATTTGTACTGTGACATCACTATGTGCATTATCTATTTACTGTGACCTCACTATGTGCATTATCTATGTACTGTGACATCACTATGTGCGTTATCTATGTACTGTGACCTCACTATGTGCATTATCTATTTACTGTGACCTCACTATGTGCATTATCTCTGTACTCTGACCTCACTATGTGCATTATCTATGTACTGTGACATCACTATGTGCATTATCTCTGTACTGTGACCTCACTATGTGCATTATCTATGTACTGTGACATCACTATGTGCATTATCTCTGTACTCTGACCTCACTATGTGCATTATCTCTGTACTCTGACCTCACTATGTGCATTATCTATGTACTGTGACCTCACTATGTGAATTATCTCTGTAATGTGACATCACTGTGTTTATAATCTCTGTACTGTGACCTCACTATGTGTTTTATCTCTGTAATGTGACATCACTGTGTTTATTATCTCTCTACTGTGACCTCACTATGTGCATTATCTCTGTACTGTGACCTCACTATGTGCATTATCTATGTAATGTGACCTCACTATGTGTATTATCTCTGTACTGTGACCTCACTATGTGCATTATCTATGTACTGTGACCTCACTATGTGCATTATCTCTGTGCTGTGACATCACTATGTGCATTATCTCTGTGCTGTGACATCACTGTGTTTATTATCTCTCTACTGTGACCTCACTATGTGCATTATCTCTGTACTGTGACCTCACTATGTGCATTATCAATGTACTGTGACATCACTCTGTGCATTATCTCTGTGCTGTGACATCACTGTGTTTATTATCTCTCTACTGTGACCACACTATGTACATTATCTCTGTACTGTGACCTCACTATGTGCATTATCAATGTACTTTGACATCACTATGTGAATTATCTCTGTAATGTGACATCACTGTGTTTATAATCTCTGTACTGTGACCTCACTATGTGTTTTATCTCTGTAATGTGACATCACTGTGTTTATTATCTCTCTACTGTGACCTCACTATGTGCATTATCTCTGTACTGTGACCTCACTATGTGCATTATCTATGTAATGTGACCTCACTATGTGTATTATCTCTGTACTGTGACCTCACTATGTGCATTATCTATGTACTGTGACCTCACTATGTGCGTTATCTATGTACTGTGACATCACTATGTGCATTATCTCTCTACTGTGACCACACTATTTGCGTTATCTATGTACTGTGACCTCACTATGTGCATTATCTATGTACTGTGACATCACTATGTGCATTATCTATGTACTGTGACATCACTATGTGTATTATCTCTCTAATGTGACATCACTGTGTTTACTATCTCTCTACTGTGACCTCACTATGTGCATTATCTCTGTACTGTGACCTCACTATGTGTATTATCTCTGTACTGTGACCTCACTATGTGCATTATCTATGTACTGTGACCTCACTATGTGCATTATCTCTGTGCTGTGACATCACTATGTGCATTATCTCTGTGCTGTGACATCACTGTGTTTATTATCTCTCTACTGTGACCTCACTATGTGCATTATCTCTGTACTGTGACCTCACTATGTGCATTATCAATGTACTGTGACATCACTCTGTGCATTATCTCTGTGCTGTGACATCACTGTGTTTATTATCTCTCTACTGTGACCACACTATGTACATTATCTCTGTACTGTGACCTCACTATGTGCATTATCAATGTACTTTGACATCACTATGTGAATTATCTCTGTAATGTGACATCACTGTGTTTATAATCTCTGTACTGTGACCTCACTATTTGTTTTATCTCTGTAATGTGACATCACTGTGTTTATTATCTCTCTACTGTGACCTCACTATGTGCATTATCTCTGTACTGTGACCTCACTATGTGCATTATCTATGTAATGTGACCTCACTATGTGTATTATCTCTGTACTGTGACCTCACTATGTGCATTATCTATGTACTGTGACCTCACTATGTGCGTTATCTATGTACTGTGACATCACTATGTGCATTATCTCTCTACTGTGACCACACTATTTGCGTTATCTATGTACTGTGACCTCACTATGTGCATTATCTATGTACTGTGACATCACTATGTGCATTATCTATGTACTGTGACATCACTATGTGTATTATCTCTCTAATGTGACATCACTGTGTTTACTATCTCTCTACTGTGACCTCACTATGTGCATTATCTCTGTACTGTGACCTCACTATGTGCATTATCAATGTACTGTGACATCACTATGTGCATTATCTCTGTGCTGTGACATCACTGTGTTTATTATCTCTCTACTGTGACCTCACTATGTACATTATCTCTGTACTGTGACCTCACTATGTGCATTATCAATGTACTTTGACATCACTATGTGTATTATCTCTGTAATGTGACATCACTGTGTTTATTATCTCTCTACTGTGACCTCACTATTTGCATTATCTCTATACTGTGACATCACTATGTGTATTATCTCTGTAATGTGACATCACTGTGTTTATTATCTCTGTACTGTGACATCACTATGTGTATTATCTCTGTAATGTGACATCACGTGTTTATTATCTCTCTACTGTGACATCAATATGTGTATTATCTCTGTACTGTGACCTCACTATGTGCATTATCTCTGTACTGTGACCTCACTATGTGCATTATCTATGTACTGTGACCTCACTATGTGCATTATCTCTTTACTGTGACATCACTATGTGTATTGTCTCTGTAACGTGACATCACTGTGTTTATTATCTATCTACTGTGACCTCACTATGTGCATTATCTCTGTACTGTGACCTAACTATGTGCATTATCTATGTAACGTTACCTCACTATGTGTATTATCTCTGTAATGTGACATCACTGTATTTATTGTCTCTGTAATGTGACATCACTATGAGCATTATCTCTGTACTGTGACCTCACTATGTGCATTATCTCTGTACTGTGACATTACTATATGCATTATCTATGCACTGTGACCTCACTATGTGCATTATCTATGTACTGTGACATCACTATGTGTATTATCTCTGTAATGTGATATCACTGTGTTTATTATCTCTCTACTGTGACCTCACTATGTGCATTATCTCTGTAATGTGACATCACTGTATTTATTATCTCTGTAATGTGACCTCACTATGTGCATTATCTCTGCACTGTGACATCACTATGTGCATTATCTATGTACTGTGACATCACTATGTTCTTTATCTCTGTACTGTGACCTCACTATGTGCGTTATGTATGTACTGTGACCTCACTATGTGCATTATCTATGTACTGTGACCTCACTATGTGTATTATCTCTGTAATGTGACATCACTGTGTTTATTATCTCTCTACTGTGACCTCACTATGTGCATTATCTCTGTACTGTGACCTCACTATGTGCATTATCTATGTAATGTTACCTCACTATGTGTATTATCTCTGTAATGTGACATCACTGTATTTATTATCTCTGTAATGTGACATCACTATGTGCATTATCTCTGTACTGTGGCATCACTATGTGCATTATCTATGTACTGTGACCTCACTATGTGCATTATCTCTGTATTGTGACATCACTATGTGCATTATCTTTTTACTGTGACCTCACTATGTGCATTATCTATGTACTGTGACATCACTATGTGCATTATCTCTGTACTGTGACCTCACTATGTGCATTATCTATGTACTGTGACCTCACTATGTGCATTATCTATGTACTGTGACATCACTATGTGCATTATCTATGTACTGTGACATCACTATGTGTATTATCTCTGTACTGTGACATCACTATGTGCATTATCTATGTACTATGACATCACTATGTGCATTATCTCTGTACTGTGACATCACTAGGTGTATTATCTCTGTACTGTGACATCACTATGTGCATTATCTATGTACTGTGACATCACTATGTGTATTATCTCTGTACTGTGACATCACTATGTGCATTATCTATTTACTGTGACCTCACTATGTGCATTATCTATGTACTGTGACCTCACTATGTGCATTATCTATGTACTGTGACATCACTATGTGCATTATCTATGTACTGTGACATCACTATGTGTATTATCTCTGTACTGTGACATCACTATGTGCATTATCTATGTACTATGACATCACTATGTGCATTATCTCTGTACTGTGACCTCACTATGTGCGTTATCTATGTACTGTGACCTCACTATGTGCATTATCTATGTACTGTGATATCACTATGTGTATTATCTCTGTAATGTGATATCACTGTGTTTATTATCTCTCTACTGTGACCTCACTATGTGCATTATCTCTGTAATGTGACATCACTGTATTTATTATCTCTGTAATGTGACATCACTATGTGCATTATCTCTGTACTGTGACCTCACTATGTGCATTATCCCTGTACTGTGACCTCACTATGTGCATTATCTTTGTACTCTGACCTCACTATGTGCATTATCTATGTACTGTAACCTCACTATGTGTATTATCTCTGTAATGTGACACCACTGTGTCTATTATCTCTCTAATGTGACCTCACTATGTGCATTATCTCTGTACTGTGACCTCACTATGTGCATTATCTCTGTAGTGTGACCTCACTATTTGCATTATCTCTGTACTCTGACCTCACTATGTGCATTATCTATGTACTGTGACCTCACTATGTGCATTATCTCAGTAGTGTGACCTCACTATTTGCATTATCTCTGTACTCTGACCTCACTATGTGCATTATCTATGTACTGTGACCTCACTATGTGCATTATCTATGTACTGTGACCTCACTATGTGCATTATCTATGTACTGTGACATCACTATGTGTATTATCTCTGTACTGTGACATCACTATGTGCATTATCTATGTACTGTGACCTCACTATGTGCATTATCTCTGTATTGTGACATCACTATGTGCATTATCTATTTACTGTGACCTCACTATGTGCATTATCTATGTACTGTGACATCACTATGTGCATTATCTCTGTACTGTGACCTCACTATGTGCATTATCTATGTACTGTGACCTCACTATGTGCATTATCTATGTACTGTGACATCACTATGTGCATTATCTATGTACTGTGACATCACTATGTGTATTATCTCTGTACTGTGACATCACTATGTGCATTATCTATGTACTATGACATCACTATGTGCATTATCTCTGTACTGTGACCTCACTATGTGCGTTATCTATGTACTGTGACCTCACTATGTGCATTATCTATGTACTGTGATATCACTATGTGTATTATCTCTGTAATGTGATATCACTGTGTTTATTATCTCTCTACTGTGACCTCACTATGTGCATTATCTCTGTAATGTGACATCAGTGTATTTATTATCTCTGTAATGTGACATCACTATGTGCATTATCTCTGTACTGTGACCTCACTATGTGCATTATCCCTGTACTGTGACCTCACTATGTGCATTATCCCTGTACTGTGACCTCACTATGTGCATTATCTATGTACTGTGATATCACTATGTGTATTATCTCTGTAATGTGACACCACTGTGTCTATTATCTCTCTAATGTGACCTCACTATGTGCATTATCTCTGTACTGTGACCTCACTATGTGCATTATCTCTGTAGTGTGACCTCACTATTTGCATTATCTCTGTACTCTGACCTCACTATGTGCATTATCTATGTACTGTGACCTCACTATGTGCATTATCTCAGTAGTGTGACCTCACTATTTGCATTATCTCTGTACTCTGACCTCACTATGTGCATTATCTATGTACTATGACCTCACTATGTGCATTATCTATGTACTGTAACATCACTATTTGTATTATCCCTGTAATGTGACATCACTGTGTTTATTATCTCTCTACTGTGACCTCACTATGTGCATTATCTTTGTACTGTGACCTCACTATGTGTATTATCTATGTAATGTGACCTCACTATGTGTATTATCTCTGTGCTATGACCTCACTATGTGCATTATCTATGTACTGTGACCTCACTATGTGCATTATCTATGTACTGTGACATCACTATGTGCATTATCTATGTACTGTGACCTCACTATGTGCATTATCTCTGTAGTGTGACCTCACTATGTGCATTATCTCTGTACTGTGACCTCACTATGTGCATTATCTATGTACTGTGACCTCACTATGTGCATTATCAATGTACTGTGACATCACTATGTGCATTATCTCTGTGCTGTGACATCACTGTGTTTATTATCTCTCTACTGTGACCTCACTATGTACATTATCTCTGTACTGTGACCTCACTATGTGCATTATCAATGTACTTTGACATCACTATGTGAATTATCTCTGTAATGTGACATCTCTGTGTTTATTTTCTCTCTACTGTGACCTCACTATGTGCATTATCTCTGTACTGTGACCTCACTATGTGCATTATCTATGTACTGTGACCTCACTATGTGCATTATCTCTTTACTGTGACATCACTATGTGTATTGTCTCTGTAACGTGACATCACTGTGTTTATTATCTCTCTACTGTGACCTCACTATGTGCATTATCTCTGTACTGTGACCTAACTATGTGCATTATCTATGTAACGTTACCTCACTATGTGTATTATCTCTGTAATGTGACATCACTGTATTTATTGTCTCTGTAATGTGACATCACTATGAGCATTATCTCTGTACTGTGACCTCACTATGTGCATTATCTCTGTACTGTGACATTACTATATGCATTATCTATGTACTGTGACATCACTATGTGCATTATCTATGTACTGTGACTCACTATGTGTATTATCTCTGTAATGTGACATCACTGTATTTATTATCTCTGTAATGTGACATCACTATGTGCATTATCTCTGTACTGTGACCCCACTACGTGCAATATCTCTGTACTGTGACCTCACTATGTGCATTATCTCTGTACTGTGACATCACTATGTTCTTTATCTCTGTACTGTGACCTCACTATGTGCGTTATGTATGTACTGTGACCTCACTATGTGCATTATCTATGTACTGTGACCTCACTATGTGTATTATCTCTGTAATGTGACATCACTGTGTTTATTATCTCTCTACTGTGACCTCACTATGTGCATTATCTCTGTACTGTGACCTCACTATGTGCATTATCTCTGTACTGTGACCCCACTACGTGCAATATCTCTGTACTGTGACCTCACTATGTGCATTATCTATGTACTGTGACATCACTATGTTCTTTATCTCTGTACTGTGACCTCACTATGTGCGTTATGTATGTACTGTGACCTCACTATGTGCATTATCTATGTACTGTGACCTCACTATGTGTATTATCTCTGTAATGTGACATCACTGTGTTTATTATCTCTCTACTGTGACCTCACTATGTGCATTATCTCTGTACTGTGACCTCACTATGTGCATTATCTATGTAATGTTACCTCACTATGTGTATTATCTCTGTAATGTGACATCACTGTATTTATTATCTCTGTAATGTGACATCACTATGTGCATTATCTATTTACTGTGACCTCACTATGTGCATTATCTATGTACTGTGACATCACTATGTGCATTATCTCTGTACTGTGACCTCACTATGTGCATTATCTATGTACTGTGACCTCACTATGTGCATTATCTATGTACTGTGACATCACTATGTGCATTATCTATGTACTGTGACATCACTATGTGTATTATCTCTGTACTGTGACATCACTATGTGCATTATCTATGTACTATGACATCACTATGTGCATTATCTCTGTACTGTGACATCACTAGGTGTATTATCTCTGTACTGTGACATCACTATGTGCATTATCTATGTACTGTGACATCACTATGTGTATTATCTCTGTACTGTGACATCACTATGTGCATTATCTATGTACTGTGACCTCACTATGTGCATTATCTCTGTATTGTGACATCACTATGTGCATTATCTATTTACTGTGACCTCACTATGTGCATTATCTATGTACTGTGACATCACTATGTGCATTATCTCTGTACTGTGACCTCACTATGTGCATTATCTATGTACTGTGACATCACTATGTGCATTATCTATGTACTGTGACATCACTATGTGTATTATCTCTGTACTGTGACATCACTATGTGCATTATCTATGTACTATGACATCACTATGTGCATTATCTCTGTACTGTGACCTCACTATGTGCGTTATCTATGTACTGTGACCTCACTATGTGCATTATCTATGTACTGTGATATCACTATGTGTATTATCTCTGTAATGTGATATCACTGTGTTTATTATCTCTCTACTGTGACCTCACTATGTGCATTATCTCTGTAATGTGACATCACTGTATTTATTATCTCTGTAATGTGACATCACTATGTGCATTATCTCTGTACTGTGACCTCACTATGTGCATTATCCCTGTACTGTGACCTCACTATGTGCATTATCTTTGTACTCTGACCTCACTATGTGCATTATCTCTGTACTGTGACCTGACTATGTGCATTATCTCTGTAGTGTGACCTCACTATTTGCATTATCTCTGTACTCTGACCTCACTATGTGCATTATCTATGTACTGTGACCTCACTATGTGCATTATCTCAGTAGTGTGACCTCACTATTTGCATTATCTCTGTACTCTGACCTCACTATGTGCATTATCTATGTACTGTGACCTCACTATGTGCATTATCTATGTACTGTGACCTCACTATGTGCATTATCTATGTACTGTGACATCACTATGTGTATTATCTCTGTACTGTGACATCACTATGTGCATTATCTATGTACTGTGACCTCACTATGTGCATTATCTCTGTATTGTGACATCACTATGTGCATTATCTATTTACTGTGACCTCACTATGTGCATTATCTATGTACTGTGACATCACTATGTGCATTATCTCTGTACTGTGACCTCACTATGTGCATTATCTATGTACTGTGACCTCACTATGTGCATTATCTATGTACTGTGACATCACTATGTGCATTATCTATGTACTGTGACATCACTATGTGTATTATCTCTGTACTGTGACATCACTATGTGCATTATCTATGTACTATGACATCACTATGTGCATTATCTCTGTACTGTGACCTCACTATATGCGTTATCTATGTACTGTGACCTCACTATGTGCATTATCTATGTACTGTGATATCACTATGTGTATTATCTCTGTAATGTGATATCACTGTGTTTATTATCTCTCTACTGTGACCTCACTATGTGCATTATCTCTGTAATGTGACATCAGTGTATTTATTATCTCTGCAATGTGACATCACTATGTGCATTATCTCTGTACTGTGACCTCACTATGTGCATTATCCCTGTACTGTGACCTCACTATGTGCATTATCTTTGTACTCTGACCTCACTATGTGCATTATCTATGTACTGTAACCTCACTATGTGTATTATCTCTGTAATGTGACACCACTGTGTCTATTATCTCTCTAATGTGACCTCACTATGTGCATTATCTCTGTACTGTGACCTCACTATGTGCATTATCTCTGTAGTGTGACCTCACTATTTGGATTATCTCTGTACTCTGACCTCACTATGTGCATTATCTATGTACTGTGACCTCACTATGTGCATTATCTCAGTAGTGTGACCTCACTATTTGCATTATCTCTGTACTCTGACCTCACTATGTGCATTATCTATGTACTGTGACCTCACTATGTGCATTATCTATGTACTGTAACATCACTATTTGTATTATCCCTGTAATGTGACATCACTGTGTTTATTATCTCTCTACTGTGACCTCACTATGTGCATTATCTTTGAACTGTGACCTCACTATGTGTATTATCTCTGTAATGTGACATCACTGTATTTATTATCTCTGTAATGTGACATCACTATGTGCATTATCTCTGTACTGTGACCTCACTACGTGCATTATCTCTGTACTGTGACCTAACTATGTGCATTATCTATGTAATGTGACCTCACTATGTGTATTTTCTCTGTGCTATGACCTCACTATGTGCATTATCTATGTACTGTGACCTCACTATGTGCATTATCTATGTACTGTGACATCACTATGTGCATTATCTATGTACTGTGACCTCACTATGTGCATTATCTCTGTAGTGTGACCTCACTATGTGCATTATCTCTGTACTGTGACCTCACTAGGTGCATTATCTCTGTACTCTGACCTCACTATGTGCATTATCTATGTACTGTGACCTCACTATGTGCATTATCAATGTACTGTGACATCACTATGTGCATTATCTCTGTGCTGTGACATCACTGTGTTTATTATCTCTCTACTGTGACCTCACTATGTACATTATCTCTGTACTGTGACCTCACTATGTGCATTATCAATGTACTTTGACATCACTATGTGAATTATCTCTGTACTGTGACCTCACTATGTGTTTTATCTCTGTAATGTGAAATCACTGTGTTTATTATCTCTCTACTGTGACCTCACTATGTGCATTATCTCTGTACTGTGACCTCACTATGTGCATTATCTATGTAATGTGACCTCACTATGTGTATTATCTCTGTACTGTGACCTCACTATGTGCATTATCTATGTACTGTGACCTCACTATGTGCGTTATCTATGTACTGTGACATCACTATGTGCATTATCTCTCTACTGTGACCACACTATTTGCGTTATCTATGTACTGTGACCTCACTATGTGCATTATCTAGGTACTGTGACATCACTATGTGCATTATCTATGTACTGTGACATCACTATGTGTATTATCTCTCTAATGTGACATCACTGTGTTTATTATCTCTCTACTGTGACCTCACTATGTGCATTATCTCTGTACTGTGACCTCACTATGTGCATTATCAATGTACTGTGACATCACTATGTGCATTATCTCTGTGCTGTGACATCACTGTGTTTATTATCTCTCTACTGTGACCTCACTATGTACATTATCTCTGTACTGTGACCTCACTATGTGCATTATCAATGTACTTTGACATCACTATGTGTATTATCTCTGTAATGTGACATCACTGTGTTTATTATCTCTCTACTGTGACCTCACTATTTGCATTATCTCTGTACTGTGACCTCACTATGTGCATTATCTATGTACTGTGACATCACTATGTGTATTATCTCTGTAATGTGACATCACTGTGTTTATTATCTCTGTACTGTGACATCACTATGTGTATTATCTCTGTAATGTGACATCACGTGTTTATTATCTCTCTACTGTGACATCAATATGTGTATTATCTCTGTAATGTGACATCTCTGTGTTTATTTTCTCTCTACTGTGACCTCACTATGTGCATTATCTCTGTAATGTGACATCACTATGTGCATTATCTCTGTACTGTGACCTCACTATGTGCATTATCTATGTACTGTGACCTCACTATGTGCATTATCTATGTACTGTGACCTCACTATGTGCATTATCTCTTTACTGTGACATCACTATGTGTATTGTCTCTGTAACGTGACATCACTGTGTTTATTATCTCTCTACTGTGACCTCACTATGTGCATTATCTATGTAACGTTACCTCACTATGTGTATTATCTCTGTAATGTGACATCACTGTATTTATTGTCTCTGTAATGTGACATCACTATGAGCATTATCTCTGTACTGTGACCTCACTATGTGCATTATCTCTGTACTGTGACATTACTATATGCATTATCTATGTACTGTGACATCACTATGTGCATTATCTATGTACTGTGACTCACTATGTGCATTATCTATGTACTGTGACATCACTATGTGTATTATCTCTGTAATGTGACATCACTGTATTTATTATCTCTGTAATGTGACATCACTATGTGCATTATCTCTGTACTGTGACCCCACTACGTGCAATATCTCTGTACTGTGACCTCACTATGTGCATTATCTCTGTACTGTGACATCACTATGTTCTTTATCTCTGTACTGTGACCTCACTATGTGCGTTATGTATGTACTGTGACCTCACTATGTGCATTATCTATGTACTGTGACCTCACTATGTGTATTATCTCTGTAATGTGACATCACTGTGTTTATTATCTCTCTACTGTGACCTCACTATGTGCATTATCTCTGTACTGTGACCTCACTATGTGCATTATCTCTGTACTGTGACCCCACTACGTGCAATATCTCTGTACTGTGACCTCACTATGTGCATTATCTATGTACTGTGACATCACTATGTTCTTTATCTCTGTACTGTGACCTCACTATGTGCGTTATGTATGTACTGTGACCTCACTATGTGCATTATCTATGTACTGTGACCTCACTATGGGTATTATCTCTGTAATGTGACATCACTGTGTTTATTATCTCTCTACTGTGACCTCACTATGTGCATTATCTCTGTACTGTGACCCCACTACGTGCATTATCTATGTACTGTGACATCACTATGTGCATTATCTCTGTACTGTGACCTCACTATGTGCATTATCTATGTACTGTGACCTCACTATGTGCATTATCTATGTACTGTGACATCACTATGTGCATTATCTATGTACTGTGACATCACTATGTGTATTATCTCTGTACTGTGACATCACTATGTGCATTATCTATGTACTATGACATCACTATGTGCATTATCTCTGTACTGTGACATCACTAGTTGTATTATCTCTGTACTGTGACATCACTATGTGCATTATCTATGTACTGTGACATCACTATGTGTATTATCTCTGTACTATGACATCACTATGTGCATTATCTATGTACTGTGACCTCACTATGTGCATTATCTCTGTATTGTGACATCACTATGTGCATTATCTATTTACTGTGACCTCACTATGTGCATTATCTATGTACTGTGACATCACTATGTGCATTATCTCTGTACTGTGACCTCACTATGTGCATTATCTATGTACTGTGACCTCACTATGTGCATTATCTATGTACTGTGACATCACTATGTGCATTATCTATGTATTGTGACATCACTATGTGTATTTTCTCTGTACTGTGACATCACTATGTGCATTATCTATGTACTATGACATCACTATGTGCATTATCTCTGTACTGTGACCTCACTATGTGCGTTATCTATGTACTGTGACCTCACTATGTGCATTATCTATGTACTGTGATATCACTATGTGTATTATCTCTGTAATGTGATATCACTGTGTTTATTATCTCTCTACTGTGACCTCACTATGTGCATTATCTATGTACTGTGACATCACTATGTGCATTATCTATGTACTGTGACATCACTATGTGTATTATCTCTGTACTGTGACATCACTATGTGCATTATCTATGTACTATGACATCACTATGTGCATTATCTCTGTACTGTGACCTCACTATGTGCGTTATCTATGTACTGTGACCTCACTATGTGCATTATCTATGTACTGTGATATCACTATGTGCATTATCTCTGTAATGTGACATCACTGTATTTATTATCTCTGTAATGTGACATCACTATGTGCATTATCTCTGTACTGTGACCTCACTATGTGCATTATCCCTGTACTGTGACCTCACTATGTGCATTATCTTTGTACTCTGACCTCACTATGTGCATTATCTATGTACTGTAACCTCACTATGTGTATTATCTCTGTAATGTGACATCACTGTGTCTATTATCTCTCTAATGTGACCTCACTATGTGCATTATCTCTGTACTGTGACCTCACTATGTGCATTATCTCTGTAGTGTGACCTCACTATTTGCATTATCTCTGTACTCTGACCTCACTATGTGCATTATCTATGTACTGTGACCTCACTATGTGCATTATCTATGTACTGTAACATCACTATTTGTATTATCCCTGTAATGTGACATCACTGTGTTTATTATCTCTCTACTGTGACCTCACTATGTGCATTATCTTTGTACTGTGACCTCACTATGTGTATTATCTCTGTAATGTGACATCACTCTATTTATTATCTCTGTAATGTGACATCACTATGTGCATTATCTCTGTACTGTGACCTCACTACGTGCATTATCTCTGTACTGTGACCTAACTATGTGCATTATCTATGTAATGTGACCTCACTATGTGTATTATCTCTGTGCTATGACCTCACTATGTGCATTATCTATGTACTGTGACCTCACTATGTGCATTATCTATGTACTGTGACATCACTATGTGCATTATCTATGTACTGTGACCTCACTATGTGCATTATCTCTGTAGTGTGACCTCACTATGTGCATTATCTCTGTACTGTGACCTCACTATGTGCATTATCTCTGTACTCTGACCTCACTATGTGCATTATCTATGTACTGTGACATCACTATGTGCATTATCTCTGTACTGTGACCTCACTATGTGCATTATCTATGTAATGTGACCTCACTATGTGTATTATCTCTCTAATGTGACATCACTGTGTTTATTATCTCTGTAATGTGACATCATTATGTGCATTATCTCTGTACTGTGACATCACTATGTGCATTATCTATGTACTATGACATCACTATGTGCATTATCTCTGTACTGTGACATCACTAGGTGTATTATCTCTGTACTGTGACATCACTATGTGCATTATCTATGTACTGTGACATCACTATGTGTATTATCTCTGTACTGTGACATCACTATGTGCATTATCTATGTACTGTGACCTCACTATGTGCATTATCTCTGTATTGTGACATCACTATGTGCATTATCTATTTACTGTGACCTCACTATGTGCATTATCTATGTACTGTGACATCACTATGTGCATTATCTCTGTACTGTGACCTCACTATGTGCATTATCTATGTACTGTGACCTCACTATGTGCATTATCTATGTACTGTGACATCACTATGTGCATTATCTATGTACTGTGACATCACTATGTGTATTATCTCTGTACTGTGACATCACTATGTGCATTATCTATGTACTATGACATCACTATGTGCATTATCTCTGTACTGTGACCTCACTATGTGCGTTATCTATGTACTGTGACCTCACTATGTGCATTATCTATGTACTGTGATATCACTATGTGTATTATCTCTGTAATGTGATATCACTGTGTTTATTATCTCTCTACTGTGACCTCACTATGTGCATTATCTCTGTAATGTGACATCACTGTATTTATTATCTCTGTAATGTGACATCACTATGTGCATTATCTCTGTACTGTGACCTCACTATGTGCATTATCCCTGTACTGTGACCTCACTATGTGCATTATCTTTGTACTCTGACCTCACTATGTGCATTATCTATGTACTGTAACCTCACTATGTGTATTATCTCTGTAATGTGACATCACTGTGTCTATTATCTCTCTAATGTGACCTCACTATGTGCATTATCTCTGTACTGTGACCTCACTATGTGCATTATCTCAGTAGTGTGACCTCACTATTTGCATTATCTCTGTACTCTGACCTCACTATGTGCATTATCTATGTACTGTGACCTCACTATGTGCATTATCTATGTACTGTAACATCACTATTTGTATTATCCCTGTAATGTGACATCACTGTGTTTATTATCTCTCTACTGTGACCTCACTATGTGCATTATCTTTGTACTGTGACCTCACTATGTGTATTATCTCTGTAATGTGACATCACTGTATTTATTATCTCTGTAATGTGACATCACTATGTGCATTATCTCTGTACTGTGACCTCACTACGTGCATTATCTCTGTACTGTGACCTAACTATGTGCATTATCTATGTAATGTGACCTCACTATGTGTATTATCTCTGTGCTATGACCTCACTATGTGCATTATCTATGTACTGTGACCTCACTATGTGCATTATCTATGTACTGTGACATCACTATGTGCATTATCTATGTACTGTGACCTCACTATGTGCATTATCTCTGTAGTGTGACCTCACTATGTGCATTATCTCTGTACTGTGACCTCACTATGTGCATTATCTCTGTACTCTGACCTCACTATGTGCATTATCTATGTACTGTGACATCACTATGTGTATTATCTCTGTAATGTGACATCACTCTGTTTATTATCTCTGTACTGTGACCTCACTATTTGTATTATCTCTGTAATGTGACATCACTGTGTTTATTATCTCTCTACTGTGACCTCACTATGTGCATTATCTCTGTACTGTGACCTCACTATGTGCATTATCTATGTAATGTGACCTCACTATGTGTATTATCTCTCTAATGTGACATCACTGTGTTTATTATCTCTGTAATGTGACATCACTATGTGCATTATCTCTGTACTGTGACATCACTATGTGCATTATCTATGTACTGTGACCTCACTATGTGCATTATCTATGTACTGTGACATCACTATGTGCATTATCTCTGTACTGTGACCTCACTATGTGCGTTATCTATGTACTGTGACCTGACTATGTGCATTATCTATGTACTGTGACATCACTATGTGCATGATCTATATACTGTGACATCACTATGTGTATTATCTCTCTAATGTGACATCACTGTGTTTATTATCTCTCTACTGTGACCTCACTATGTGCATTATCTCTGCACTGTGACCTCACTATTTGCATTATCTATGTACTGTGACCTCACTATGTGCATTATCTATGTACTGTGACATCACTATGTGCATTATCTCTGTGCTGTGACATTACTATGTGTATTATCTCTGTAATGTGACATCACTGTGTTTATTATCTCTCTACTGTGACCTCACTATTTGCATTATATCTATACTGTGATATCACTATGTGTGTTATCTTTGTACTGTGACATCACTATGTGCATTATCTATGTATTGTGACCTCACTATGTGCATTATGTCTGTACTGTGACCTCACTATGTGCATTATATATGTACTGTGACCTCACTATGTGCATTATCTATGTAATGTGACATCACTGTGTTTATTTTCTCACTACTGTGACCTCACTATGTGTATTATCTCTGTACTGTGACCTCACTATGTGCATTATATATGTACTGTGACCTCACTATGTGCATTATCTATGTACTGTGACCTCACTATGTGCATTATCTATGTACTGTAACATCACTATTTGTATTATCCCTGTAATGTGACATCACTGTGTTTATTATCTCTCTACTGTGACCTCACTATGTGCATTATCTTTGTACTGTGACCTCACTATGTGCATTATCTATGTACTGTGACATCACTATGTGTATTATCTCTGTAATGTGACATCACTCTGTTTATTATCTCTGTACTGTGACCTCACTATTTGTATTATCTCTGTAATGTGACATCACTGTGTTTATTATCTCTCTACTGTGACCTCACTATGTGCATTATCTCTGTACTGTGACCTCACTATGTGCATTATCTATGTAATGTGACCTCACTATGTGTATTATCTCTCTAATGTGACATCACTGTGTTTATTATCTCTGTAATGTGACATCACTATGTGCATTATCTCTGTACTGTGACATCACTATGTGCATTATCTATGTACTGTGACCTCACTATGTGCATTATCTATGTACTGTGACATCACTATGTGCATTATCTCTGTACTGTGACCTCACTATGTGCGTTATCTATGTACTGTGACCTGACTATGTGCATTATCTATGTACTGTGACATCACTATGTGCATGATCTATATACTGTGACATCACTATGTGTATTATCTCTCTAATGTGACATCACTGTGTTTATTATCTCTCTACTGTGACCTCACTATGTGCATTATCTCTGCACTGTGACCTCACTATTTGCATTATCTATGTACTGTGACCTCACTATGTGCATTATCTATGTACTGTGACATCACTATGTGCATTATCTCTGTGCTGTGACATTACTATGTGTATTATCTCTGTAATGTGACATCACTGTGTTTATTATCTCTCTACTGTGACCTCACTATTTGCATTATATCTATACTGTGATATCACTATGTGTGTTATCTTTGTACTGTGACATCACTATGTGCATTATCTATGTATTGTGACCTCACTATGTGCATTATGTCTGTACTGTGACCTCACTATGTGCATTATATATGTACTGTGACCTCACTATGTGCATTATCTATGTAATGTGACATCACTGTGTTTATTTTCTCACTACTGTGACCTCACTATGTGTATTATCTCTGTACTGTGACCTCACTATGTGCATTATATATGTACTGTGACCTCACTATGTGCATTATCTATGTACTGTGACCTCACTATGTGCATTATCTATGTACTGTGACCTCACTATGTGCATTATCTATGTACTGTGACCTCACTATGTGCATTATCTCTGTACTGTGACATCACTATGTGTATTATCTCTGTAACGTGACATCACTGTGCTTATTATCTCTGTACTGTGACATCACTATGTCTATTATCTCTGTAATGTGACATCACTGGGTTTATTATCTCTCTACTGTGACCTCACTATGTGCTTTATCTTTGTACTGTGACATCACTATGTGCATTATCTTTGTACTGTGACCTCACTATGTGCATTATCTCTGTAATGTGACATCACTGTGTTTATTATCTCCCTACTGTGACGTCACTATGTGCATTATCTCTGAACTGTGACCTCACTATGTGCATTATCTATGTAATGTTACCTCACTATGTCTATTATCTCTGTAATGTGACATCACTGTATTTATTATCTCTGTAATGTGACATCACTATGTGCATTATCTCTGTACTGTGACCTCACTATGTGCATTATCTCTGTACTGTGACATCACTATGTGTATTATCTCTTTAACGTGACATCACTGTGCTTATTATCTCTGTACTGTGACATCACTATGTCTATTATCTCTGTAATGTGACATCACTGTGTTTATTATCTCTCTACTGTGACCTCACTATGTGCATTATCTCTGAACTGTGACCTCACTATGTGCATTATCTATGTAATGTTACCTCACTATGTCTATTATCTCTGTAATGTGACATCACTGTATTTATTATCTCTGTAATGTGACATCACTATGTGCATTATCTCTGTACTGTGACCTCACTATGTGCATTATCTAGGTACTGTGACCTCACTATGTGCATTATCTCTGTACTGTGACATCACTATGTGCATTATCTATTTACTGTGACCTCGCTATGTGCATTATCTATGTACTGTGACATCACTATATGCATTATCTCTGTACTCTGACCTCTCTATGTACGTTATCTATGTACTGTGACCTCACTATGTGCATTATCTATGTACTGTGACATCACTATGTGCATTATCTATGTACTGTGACATCACTATGTGTATTATCTCTGTAATTTGACATCACTATGTGTATTTTCTCTGTAACGTGACATCACTATGTGCATTATCTCTGTACTGTGATATCACTATGTCTATTATCTCTGTAATGTGACATCACTGTGTTTATTATCTCTCTACTGTGACCTCACTATGTGCATTATCTCTGTACTGTGACATCACTATGTGTATTATCTCTGTAATGTGACATCACTGTATTTATTATCTCTGTAATGTGACATCACTATGTGCATTATCTCTGTACTGTGGCATCACTATGTGCATTATCTATGTACTGTGACCTCACTATGTGCATTATCTCTGTATTGTGACATCACTATGTGCATTATCTATTTACTGTGACCTCACTATGTGCATTATCTATGTACTGTGACCTCACTATGTGCATTATCTATGTACTGTGACATCACTATGTGCATTATCTATGTACTGTGACATCACTATGTGTATTATCTCTGTACTGTGACATCACTATGTGCATTATCTATGTACTATGACATCACTATGTGCATTATCTCTGTACTGTGACCTCACTATGTGCATTATCTATGTACTGTGACCTCACTATGTGCATTATCTATGTACTGTGACATCACTATGTGTATTATCTCTGTAATGTGATATCACTGTGTTTATTATCTCTCTACTGTGACCTCACTATGTGCATTATCTCTGTAATGTGACATCACTGTATTTATTATCTCTGTAATGTGACATCACTAAGTGCATTATCTCTGTACTTTGACCTCACTATTTGCATTATCTCTGTACTCTGACCTCATTATGTGCATTATCTATGTACTGTGACATCACTATGTTTATTATCTCTGTACTGTGACATCACTGTGTTTATTATCTCTGTACTGTGACCTCACTATGTGCATTATCTCTGTAATGTGACATCACTGTGTTTATTATCTCTCTACTGTGACCTCACTATGTGCATTATCTATGTACTGTGACCTCACTATTTGCATTATCTCTGTAGTTTGACCTCACTATTTGCATTATCTCTGTACTCTGACCTCACTATGTGCATTATCTATGTACTGTGACCTCACTATGTGCATTATCTCAGTAGTGTGACCTCACTATTTGCATTATCTCTGTACTCTGACCTCACTATGTGCATTTCTATGTACTGTGACCTCACTATGTGCATTATCTCTGTACTGTGACATCACTATTTGTATTATCCCTGTAATGTGACATCACTGTGTTTATTATCTCTCTACTGTGATCTCACTATGTGCATTATCTATGTAATGTGACCTCACTATGTGCATTATCCCTGTGCTATGACCTCACTATGTGCATTATCTATGTACTGTGACCTCACTATGTGCATTATCTATGTACTGTGACATAACTATGTGCATTATCTATGTACTGTGACATCACTATGTGCATTATCTCTGTAGTGTGACCTCACTATGTGCATTATCTCTGTACTCTGACATCACTATGTGTATTATCTCTGTAATGTGACATCACTCTGTTTATTATCTCTGTACTGTGACCTCACTATTTGTATTATCTCTGTAATGTGACATCACTGTGTTTATTATCTCTCTACTGTGACCTCACTATGTGCATTATCTCTGTACTGTGACCTCACTATGTGCATTATCTATGTAATGTGACCTCACTATGTGCATTATCTATGTACTGTGACATCACTATGTGCGTTATCTCTGTACTGTGACATCACTATGTGCGTTATCTCTGTACTGTGACATCACTATGTGCGTTTTCTATGTACTGTGACCTCACTATGTGCATTATCTATGTACTGTGACATCACTATGTGCATTATCTCTGTACTGTGACCTCACTATATGCGTTATCTATGTACTGTGACCTGACTATGTGCATTATCTATGTACTGTGACATCACTATGTGCATGATCTATATACTGTGACATCACTATGTGTATTTTCTCTCTAATGTGACATCACTGTGTTTATTATCTCCCTACTGTGACCTCACTATGTGCATTATCTTTGTACTGTGACCTCACTATGTGCATTATCTATGTACTGTGACCTCACTATGTGCATTATCTATGTACTGTGACATCACTATGTTCATTATCTCTGTGCTGTGACATTACTATGTGTATTATCTCTGTAACGTGACATCACTGTGCTTATTTTCTCACTACTGTGACCTCACTATGTCCATTATCTCTGTACTGTGACCTCACTATGTGCATTATCTATGTACTGTGACCTCACTATGTGCATTATCTCTGTACTGTGACATCACTATATGCATTATCTCTGTACTGTGACCTCTCTATGTGAGTTATCTATGTTCTGTGACCTCACTATGTGCATTATCTATGTACTGTGATATCACTATGTGCATTATCTATGTACTGTGACCTCACTATGTGTATTATCTCTGTAATGTGACATCACTGTGTTTATTTTCTCTCTACTTTGACCTCACTATGTGCATTATCTCTGTACTGTGACCTCACTATGTGCATTATCTATGTACTGTGACCTCACTATGTGCATTATCTCTGTACTGTGACCTCACTATGTGCATTATCGCTGTACTGTGACATCACTATGTGTATTATCTCTGTAATGTGACATCACTGTATTTATTATCTCTGTAATGTGACATCACTATGTGCATTATCTTTGTACTGTGACATCACAATGTGCATTATCTATGTACTGTGACGTCATTATGTGCATTATATTTGTACTGTGACATCACTATGTGCATTATCTATTTACTGTGACCTCACTATGTGCATTATCTATGTACTGTGACATCACTATGTGCATTATCTCTGTACTCTGACCTCACTATGTTCATTATCTATGTACTGTAACCTCACTATGTGTATTATCTCTATAATGTGACATCACTGTGTTTATAATCTCTGTTCTCTGACCTCACTATGTGCATTATCTATGTACTTTGACCTCACTATGTGTATTATCTCTGCAATGTGACATCACTATGTGCATTATCTCTGTACTGTGACCTCACTACGTGCATTATCTCTGTACTCTGACCTCACTATGTGCATTATCTATGTACTGTGACATCACTATTTGTATTATCTCTGTAATGTGACATCACTGTGATTATTATCTCTCTACGGTGACCTCACTATGTGCATTATCTCTGTACTGTGACCTCACTATGTGTGTTATCTCTGTAATGTGACATCACTGTATTTATTATCTCTGTAATGTGACATCACTATGTGCATTATCTATGTACTGTGACCTCACTATGTGCATTATCTCAGTAGTGTGACCTCACTATTTGCATTATCTCTGTACTTTGACCTCACTATGTGCATTATCTATGTACTTTGACCTCACTATGTGCATTATCTATGCAATGTGACCTCACTATTTGCATTATCTCTGTACTCTGACCTCACTATGTGCATTATCTCTGTACTCTGACCTCACTACGTGCATTATCTCTGTACTCTGACCTCACTATGTGCATTATCTATGTACTGTGACATCACTATTTGTATTATCCCTGTAATGTGACATCACTGTGTTTATTATCTCTCTACGGTGACCTCACTATGTGCATTATCTCTGTACTCTGACCTCACTATGTGCATTATCTCTGTACTGTGACCTCACTATGTGTATTATCTCTGTACTGTGACCTCACTATGTGTATTATCTCTGCAATGTGACATCACTATGTGCATTATCTCTGTACTCTGACCTCACTATGTGCATTATCTATGTACTGTGACATCACTATTTGTATTATCCCTGTAATGTGACATCACTGTGTTTATTATCTCTCTACGGTGACCTCACTATGTGCATTATCTCTGTACTCTGACCTCACTATGTGCATTATCTCTGTACTGTGACCTCACTGTGTGTGTTATCTCTGTAATGTGACATCACTGTATTTATTATCTCTGTAATGTGACATCACTATGTGCATTATCTCTGTACTGTGACCTCACTACGTGTATTATCTCTGTAATGTGACATCACTGTGCTTATTATCTCTGTACTCTGACCTCACTATGTGCATTATCTATGTACTGTGACCTCACTATGTGTATTATCTCTGTAATGTGACATCACTGTGTGCATTATCTCTGTACCGTGACCTCACTATGTACATTATCTCTGTACTCTGACCTCACTATGTGCATTATCTATGTACTGTGACCTCACTATGTGCATTATCTATGTAATGTGACCTCACTATGTGTATTATCTCTGTGCTATGACCTCACTATGTGCATTATCTATGTACTGTGACCTCACTATGTGCATTATCTATGTACTGTGACATCACTATGTGCATTATCTATGTACTGTGACATCACTATGTGCATTATCTCTCTACTGTGACCACACTATTTGCGTTATCTATGTACTGTGACCTCACTATGTGCATTACCTCTGTAGTGTGACCTCACTATGTGCATTATCTCTGTACTCTGACCTCACTATGTGCATTATCTATGTACTGTGACCTCACTATTTGTATTATCTCTGTAATGTGACATCACTGTGTTTATTATCTCTCTACTGTGACCTCACTATGTGCATTATCTCTGTACTGTGACCTCACTATGTGCATTATCTATGTAATGTGACCTCACTATGTGTATTATCTCTGTAATGTGACATCACTGTGTTTATTATCTCTGTAATGTGACATCACTATGTGCATTATCTCTGTACTGTGACATCACTATGTGCATTATCTATGTACTGTGACCTCACTATGTGCATTATCTATGTACTGTGACATCACTATGTGCATTATCTCTGTACTGTGACCTCACTATGTGCGTTATCTATGTACTGTGACCTGACTATGTGCATTATCTATGTACTGTGACATCACTATGTGCATGATCTATGCACTGTGATATCACTATGTGTATTATCTCTCTAATGTGACATCACTGTGTTTATTATCTCTCTACTGTGACCTCACTATGTGCATTATCTCTGTACTGTGACCTCACTATGTGCATTATCTATGTACTGTGACCTCACTATGTGCATTATCTATGTAATGTGACATCACTATGTGCATTACCTCTGTGCTGTGACATCACTATGTGTGTTATCTCTGTAATGTGACATCACTGTGTTTATTATCTCTCTACTGTGACCTCACTATTTGCATTATCTCTATACTGTGACATCACTATGTGTGTTATCTCTGTAATGTGACATCACTGTGTTTATTATCTCTGTACTGTGACATCACTATGTGTATTATCTCTGTAATGTGACATCACTGTGTTTATTTTCTCACTACTGTGACCTCACTATGTGCATTATCTCTGTACTGTGACCTCACTATGTGCATTATATATGTACTATGACCTCACTATGTGCATTATCTATGTACTGTGACCTCACTATGTGCATTATCTATGTACTGTGACCTCACTATGTGCATTATCTCTGTAACGTGACATCACTGTGCTTATTATCTCTGTACTGTGACATCACTATGTCTATTATCTCTGTAATGTGACATCACTGTGTTTATTATCTCTCTACTGTGACCTCACTATGTGCATTATCTCTGAACTGTGACATCACTATGTGTATTATCTCTGTAATGTGACATCACTGTATTTATTATCTCTGTAATGTGACATCACTATGTGCATTATCTCTGTACTGTGACATCACTATGTGCATTATCTATGTACTGTGACCTCACTATGTGCATTATCTCTGGACTGTGACATCACTATGTGCATTATCTATTTACTGTGACCTCACTATGTGCATTATCTATGTGCTGTGACATCGCTATATGCATTATCTCTGTACTGTGACCTCTCTATTTGCGTTATCTATGTACTGTGAAATCACTATGTGCATTATCTATGTACTGTGACATCACTATGTGCATTATCTATGTACTCTGACCTCACTATGTCTATTATCTCTGTAGCGTGACATCACTGTGTTTATTATATCTCTACTGTGACCTCACTATGTGTATTATCTCTGTACTGTGACCTCACTATGTGCATTATCTATGTACTGTGACCTCACTATGTGCATTATCTATGTACTGTGACATCACTATGTGCATTATCTCTGTACTGTGACCACACTATGTGCATTATCTATGTACTGTGACCTCACTATGTGTGTTATCTATGTACTGTGACATCACTATGTGCATTATCTCTGTACTGTGACCACACTATTTGCGTTATCTATGTACTGTGACCTCACTATGTGCATTATCTATGTACTGTGACATCACTATGTGCATTATCTATGTACTGTGACCTCACTATGTGTATTATCTCTGTAATGTGACATCACTGTGTTTATTATCTCTCTACTGTGACCTCACTATTTGCATTATCTCTATACTGTCACATCACTATGTGCATTATCTATGTACTGTGACCTCACTATATGCATTATCTCTGTACTGTGACCTCACTATGTGCATTATCTATGTACTGTGACATCACTATGTATATTATCTCTGTAATGTGACATCACTGTGTTTATTTTCTCTCTACTTTGACCTCACTATGTGTGTTATCTCTGTACTGTGACATCACTATGTGCATTATCTCTGTAATGTGACATCACTGTGTTTATTTTCTCTCTGCTTTGACCTCACTATGTGTATTATCTCTGTACTGTGACCTCACTATGTGCATTATCTATGTACTGTGACCTCACTATATGCATTATCTCTGTACTGTGACCTCACTATGTGCATTATCTCTGTACTGTGACATTACTGTGCTTATTATCTCTACTTTGACATCAATATGTGTATTATCTCTGTAATGTGACATCACTGTGTTTATTTTCTCTCTACTTTGACCTCACTATGTGCATTATCTCTGTACTGTGACCTCACTATGTGCATTATCTCTGTACTGTGACATTACTGTGCTTATTATCTCTACTTTGACATCAATATGTGTATTATCTCTGTAATGTGACATCACTGTGTTTATTTTCTCTCTACTTTGACATCACTATGTGCATTATCTCTGTACTGTGACCTCACTATGTGCATTATCTCTGTACTGTGACATCACTATGTGTATTATCTCTGTAATGTAACATCACTGTATTTATTATCTCTGTAATGTGACATCACTATGTGCATTATCTTTGTACTGTGACATCACTATGTGCATTATCTATGTACTGTGATGTCATTATGTGCATTATATTTGTACTGTGACATCACTATGTGCATTATCTATTTACTGTGACCTCACTATGTGCATTATCTATGTACTGTAACATCACTATGTGCATTATCTCTGTACTCTGACCTCACTATGTGCATTATCTCTGTACTCTGACCTCACTATGTTCATTATCTCTATAATGTGACATCACTGTGTTTATAATCTCTGTACTGTGACCTCACTATGTGCATTATCTATGTACTGTGACCTCACTATGTTTATTATCTCTGTACTGTGACCTCACTATGTGCATCATCTCTGCACTGTGACCTCACTATGTGCATTATCTCTGTACTCTGACCTCACTATGTGCATTATCTCTGTACTCTGACCTCACTATGTGCATTATCTATGTACTGTGACCTCACTATGTTTATTATCTCTGTACTGTGACCTCACTATGTGCATCATCTCTGCACTGTGACCTCACTATGTGCATTATCTCTGTACTCTGACCTCACTATGTGCATTATCTCTGTACTCTGACCTCACTATGTGCATTATCTATGTCCTGTGACCTCACTATGTGCATTATCTCTGTACTGTGACATCACTATATGTATTATCTCTGTGACGTGACATCACTGTGCCTATTATCTCTGTACTGTGACATCACTGTGTTTATTCTCTCTCTACTGTGACATCACTATGTGCATTATCTCTGTTCTGTGACCTCACTATGTGCATTATCTCTGTAATGTGACATCACTGTATTTATTATCTCTGTAATGTGACATCACTATGTGCATTATCTCTGTACTGTGACATCACTATGTGTATTATCTCTCTAATGTGACATCACTGTGTTTATTATCTCTGTAATGTGACATCACTATGTGCATTGTCTCTGTGCTGTGACCTCACTATGTGCATTATCTATGTACTGTGACCTCACTATGTGCATTATCTATGTACTGTGACCTCACTATGTGCATTATCTCTGTACTGTGTAGAGATGAGCGTTGTTCTACTCGAACTGTTCGCCAATCTCAAATTCGAGCTGTTTTGGGCGGTGTTCGAGCCGTTCGGCGAACACGAACGATTTGAGAAAAATTCGGCTGTTCGAGGTTATGTTCGATAACTGTTCGTGCACCAAAATCATAACTGGATTTTTTCTCAGTAATGATGAAAATTAATGTTAATTCGCAGTTTGAGTGTACAGCGGGGTGGGGGGAGGGGCAGGGGATGGATCTCTGCAGGAACAATGAAGATCTCCATTTTTTTTTCTCTTTCCCGCATTTACAGTGGGGAGGTGCAATCTGTCAGCCTATCAGCAGCGCACACACGGAGCGAAGTGCTTTTTTTCACACAAGCAAGGGCATGTGTCATTGGCAGTGTATGTCACATGTCCTTGCCCTATAAGACCAAGCCATTTTCCCCGTTGCCACCATTTTCTCACTGCTGCAGCTGCGTGTTAGACGGCACCGCTGTTGCTGTGTGCGCTATACCTTGTTAATTTCAAGCCAATTTTCGCACAAATCTACAGATAGCTTGGGAGTAGGGAATAGTTGTGATTGCAGTCCTTTTAAGGACTAGGTTACAGCATTTCCTATGACTTTTATCAGGCAGGTCTGTGCTCTTAAATAGATAGATTGTGGGAGTAAAGACTAATTGTAATTGCAGTCCTTTTCAGGACTAGGTTACATCAGTTCCTATCAGTTTTTGCCAGGCAGGTCTGTGCCAGTGCTGTGCAAGTTTTTTTCACAGCATTTGGCTGAATCTAGCAAAGCTAATCCTTTTTGACCTATTGCAGAGTGTGTTAGTCAGTGGAGTAGCCTATCTGTGTTGCAAGATATACCACCTGTGTATAGAATACCAATTTTTTTACTGCACCTAGTGAAGTAAAATCTTTTGGGCATAGCATCATTCTATTAGTCCACCTATACTGACCTCCATCAGGTTGCAAATTAAAAATAATTTTTATCTGCATCTACCTCTGAAAAAATATTTGGCCTTCTAGCAGTGTGTGGGACTTTCTCTATTAGTCCATCTATACTGACCTCCATCAGGTTGCAAACTGAATATATTTTTTTCTGCATCTACCTCTGAAAAAATATTTGGGCTTCTAGCTGTGTGTGGGACTTGTTGTATTAGTCCATCTATACTGACCTCCATCAGGTTGCAAATTATATATAATTTTTTTCTGCATCTAACCCAGCCAATAGTTTTGGCCTAATACCACAGTTTGGCCACTCAGTTCTGCTCGGTTCCCATCCATTGTTTTTTTGCGCAAACAACTCCAGAGTTGTGAATTAGTTAACCACCAAAATGAGTGGAAAAAGGCCTGCTGCTGGTGGAAAGGGGAATAGGCGTGTTGGGAAGGGGAAAAAAGGTTGTGTCCGTGGGGTAGGTGCAGAAGAAAGACCATCTTCCAGCCAAACTAAAATGTCTACTTCTTTTAGCGGACAATGTGATAAGATCCCTTTCTTACGGCCACGCCAATCGCTACAAATTCCAGATGAGGCACAAAAACAGCAGGTGCTTCAACGGATATCAAGTGCTCCTTTAAGTGGGCTCTCCTCCACATCAACTTCAACATCACAAATACTCCAGTCCTCAAAGGTGTCACCCAAATCGCACTTGCTTCCTCACAGCTCCCAAATCTCCAGCTGCCCGTCTGAGTATGAGGTAGAACAGATGGTTGAGTCTGCAGAGCTGTTTACTCATACTATAGCCTGGGAATCAGAGGTCGACTCCAGCGCTTCTGTGAATCCAGACGAGGAAATGATCTGCATTGATGCCCAGAATCTTTATGAGTCGGATCCAGGACCAGACGCAGAAGGTTCTGACCATAATGTAGACCCTCATTCCCAAACTGTAACTCCTGTTGGTGGAGACAATGAGGAAGACGATGATGAGACTCAAATACCTGATTGGAGCGACAACTTTAGTTTTTTGTCAGGGCAGGAACAGGTTGGCTCTGAGGACGACGGGTGTGATAACGCAAAGGGTGATGATGATGAGGTTGGAGATCCCACTTACTGTCAACCCACAGTCAGCCAAGAGATGAGGTCAGCAGAGGAGGTGGAGGAAGATGCTAGTGACGACGAGGTCAGGTTGTGCCTTCCTGGACAGAGACGTAGTACTGGAAGCACGTCAACAACTGCATCCTCAAACACAACTCTGCCTCTGACCACAAGTCGTGGTGGCTCTTCAGGTCGCATGGGTGCTAAGCCTTGCATAGCCTGGGCATTTTTTCAGATCGATAAAGATGACCCAACTCGTGTTATCTGTAACATTTGTCAGCAAAATCTAAGTAGAGGCCAAAAAATACATAGTTTGAGTACTTCATGCATGAACCGGCACATGGACATGAAGCATAAGTTGCAGTGGGAAGCTCACTGTGCTACAATGCGGCCTAGCCGGCCGGGCCAACCACCGTCTGCCATATCTTGTGCATCCGCGGCCTCTTCATCCTCTGTGACTGGGGGGCAGCAGTCACACCTGTTTTGGGGTGCAGACCTGCCACCTCTTTACCCGCAACAGCCAGCGTGATTGGCAGGTCATCATTTTCTTTGGAGGTGGTAACACCAGCTGGTGTTGAGCGCTGTCCGACATTGATAGCACCACCTTTGGATCAAGGCAACCTAACATGTCCGCCTGCATCTTCCTCACAGGCCGGCAGTTTGCCGGGGACACCCTTATCAACCCCGTCTAAGCACAATAGCCAGCCCTCGGTCCCTCAGATGTGGACAAGTAAAAGACCATTTCCTCCTAGCCATGAGAAAGCTAAGAGGTTGAATTTCACCATCTGCAAGCTCTTGGCTACAGAAATGCTGCCTTTCCGCCTGGTGGACACAGAGGATTTTCGAGACCTTATGTCCGTCGCAGTGCCCCAGTACCAGATGCCCAGTCGGCACTACTTCTCAAAGAAAGGTGTGCCTGCGCTCCACCAGCATGTCGCACACAACATCACCGCTTCTTTGAGAAACTCTGTGTGTGACAGGGTGCATTTCACCACAGACACTTGGACGAGTAGGCATGGACAGGGGCGTTACATGTCGCTGACTGGGCACTGGGTAACTATGGTGACAGCAGGACAAGGGGCTGCTGTCCAAGTCTTGCCGTCCCCACGAGTTGTGTGTCAATCCTCTTTATCTCAAAGTTCCTCCACTGCTTCTGCCTCCTCAACCTCCTCTCGGTCCTCCACCTGCACCCAAAGCCTGTCTGGTCGTGCCACAAGCTTTCTAACTGCGCAGAAGGGATCCTGCACACCTCCTTACTATGCTGGCAGTAGGGCTCAACGTCATCAGGCGGTTTTTACTTTGAAATGTCTGGGAAATGTGAGTCACACAGCTGAGGAGTTGTGGTCAGCTCTGGAGAACCAGTTTCATGAATGGTTGTCTCCACTGGACCTGAAACCAGGGAAGGCCGTGTGCGACAATGCTGCAAACCTGGGTGCGGCCCTTCGCCGGGGCAATGTCACACACGTGCCTTGTATGGCTCACGTGTTGAACCTGGTTGTCCAGCGATTTTTAGCCCACTATCCCGGACTAGATGGCCTTCTGCAGAGGGCACGGTCGCTGTGTGCTCACTTCCGCCGTTCGCATCCCGCAGCTCAGCGACTTACATCTCTACAGAAGTCGTTGGGCCTGCCACTTCACCGGCTAAAATGCGATGTGCCTACCCGGTGGAATTCAACTCTGCACATGTTGCAGCGACTGTGGCAGCACCGACAAGCCCTGGTGCAATACGTTCTGACGTATAGCCTGGGCCAACGAGATCCAGAGGTGGGGCAAATCACGCTGGAGGAGTGGTCTCAGATCAGGGACCTATGCACCCTTCTGCACAGTTTTGAAATGGCGACGAAGATGTTTAGTGCTGACGATGCCATTATCAGCATGACTATTCCGGTGATTTACATGCTGGAGCACATGTTAAACAGAATTCGGAGTCAGGTGGTGCGACAAGAGGAGGTGGAGGAAGTAGAGGAGGAGGAGTTGTATGCGGAAGGGCTAACATCTGCAAGGTCCAGACGGTCGGCAGCACCAAGGCGGCAGGCATGTGAGGGTGGGGGAGATGGTTTTACCAGGGCGCATGGTAGCAGCCAAACTAGTGAGGAAGGTGCAGGAGCCCAGGAAGAAGTGGAGGACGAACTGATGGAAGACTGATCAGATGAGGGAGACCTTGATCAAATTTCTGTTGTGCGAGGTTGGGGGGAGAGGACAGAGGAAGGAAGCATGATTGTTACTTCGCCATCCACACAACAGGGACTTGGTGCTCCTGGATGCACAACACACATGAGTGCCTTCTTGCTGCACTACCTGCAACATGACCCTCGAAATGGGAGAATTAGAAATAATCCTGACTACTGGGTTGCCACACTGTTAGATCCCCGGTACAAAAGTAAATTTGCAGAAATTATTCCTGCCATAGAAAGGGATGCACGCATGCAGGAGTATCAGAATGTTACATGTGCTTTTCCACAAAACACCAGTGGTGCACGTAGTGAATCTCACAGTTCCAACTTGCCAACCGTGGGACCGTCGAGTGTTCAGCACTCAAACCGTAACAGAACCACAGTATCTGCTGGTAACATCAATTTTGCGGAATCATTTCACCACTTTTTTAGCCCATCCTTTGCAAGGCCACAGGAGACAAGAAGTCTGACACATAGTCAACGCCTAGAGACGATGGTACAGGAATATCTCCAAGTAAACATTGAAGCCATGACTGTGTCACTGGACCCTTGCTCTTTTTGGGCTTCCAATCTGGATAAATGGCCAGAGCTAGCCACTTACGCCTTGGAGATCTTGTCATGCCCCGCAGCCAGCGTTCTGTCTGAACGTGTGTTCAGCGCTGCTGGTGGTGTGCTGACAGATAAGCGCACGCGGCTCTCCACTGATAATGTAGACAGACTCACGTTCATAAAGATGAACAAATCATGGATCCGAAATGACTTTTCTACCCCTGTGTCATCCTGGGGAGAGTAAAAGCTTGATGATTGGTTAAAATCACCTCACCAACCGTTTTAAGCTTTCAAATTACTAATCATGTTTATCTGTATCTTGGGTGGAAAATAATTTGGGCTTTGTAGCAGTGTGCAGTACTGATTCTATTAGGCCATCTATAATAAGCTCCACCAGATTTAAAATTACTAATCATGTTTATCTGTATCTTGGCTGGAAAATAATTTGGGCTTTGTAGTAGTGTGCAGCACTGATCCTATTAGGCCATCTATACTAAGCTCCACCAGATTTAAAATTAATAATAATTTTTAGCTGCATCTAGCCCAGAAAATAAATTTGGGGCTCCGAGATGCGCAAGACACATAAGTGCCTTCTTGCTGCACTACCTGCAACATGACCCTCATATTGTCAGAATTCGAAGTAATCATGACTACTGGGTTGCCACACTCTTAGATCCCCCAAACTTTTCGATCAACCTTTTCATTTTAATAAAGACCAAAAAAATGGTCATTTTTGAAATTATAAGCATTAGCAGGTTATTAGAAACTGAAATCAAACAGTTTTCAACTCAAAACTTTATTCTAGGTGATGTTACATTTTCACATAGGACCCCTTGTTCGAAAGGAGCTTCTGAACTCTCTCGTCCATTGAATTTGTCAGGTTTTGGATGGTTTCTGCTTCAATTGTTTTGCATGAGGACAGAATACCCTCCCAGAGCTGTTGCTTAGTTGGGAACTGCCTCCCGCCATCATAGACACTCCTTTTGATGATGCTCCAGAGGTTCTGAATGGGGTAGAGGTCAGGGGAGCATGGGGGTCACACCATAAGTTTGTCCCCTTTTATGCCCATATCAGCCAGAGATGCAGATGTTTTATGTGCAGCATGAGATGGTGCATTATCATGAATAAAAATGATCTTGCTGTGGAATACACGGTTCTTCTTCTTGAACCATGGCAGGAAGTGCTGTTTGAGAAAATCCACATACATTATGGAGTTCATCTTTACCCCTTCAGGGATCCTAAAGGGGCCGATAATCTCTCTCCCCATGATTCCAGCCCAAAACATTACTCCACCTCCTCCTTGTTGGCGCTGTAGCCGTGTTTGCGTGGGGTGTCCATCAACCAGCCATCCTCCACTCCATCCATCTGGACCATCGAGCGCTGCACGGCACTCATCCGTGAACAAAACAGTTTTGAAATCAGTCTTCATGTAATCTTTGGCCCACTGGAGCCGTTTCTGCTTGTGTGAAGTGGATAGAGGAGGTCGACAGGATGGCGTATGCACAGCTGCAAACCTCTGAAGGACCCTGCATCTTGTTGTTCGGGGGACGTTGGAGGCACCAGCAGCTTCAAAAACTTGTCTGCTGCTATGACAAGGCTTTTTTGCCGCTGCTCTTTTAACCTGACATAATTGCCTGTAGGAAAGAGTCCTCAATTTCCCCTTATCAGCACGCACACATGTGTACTGTGAATCAGCTACATACTTCTTGATTGCCAAGACACTTCATCCTGATCATCGCACAATGTTGATTGTAGTCATGCCTTGACCTAAACACTCCACAATTTGTTGCTTCTCAGCAGCCGACACATCCTTTTTCTTTCCCATTTTTGCAGAAAATGTAGGCTACTTAATAATGTGGGACAGCCTTCTTAAGTAGTCTTGCCTTTCATTGGACACACCTGCCAAACTAATTAGCACAGGTGTCTGCAATTGCTTACAGTGATATAAAGAGCCCTGACACACATCACCATCAATGAGTTTAACTGACAAACAAACAAATTCTTCCCTTATCACTCCTAAACACTTTTTGCATAATAATTTGGAACACAATGTACATGTGCTTTTCCACAAAACACCAGTGGTTCACGTAGTGAATCTTACAGTTCTAACTTGCCAACCGTGGTCTGTATGGAGTTGTTCAATAAAGGGCCCAAAATTAAGATAACATAGATGGGAGAGGTCTCTATGAATAGGAATTCCTAAGTATTTGATACCCTGTGAGGGCCAGGCAAAGGGAAAGTTGGACTGGATGGAATCCTGTAAGGATTTGGGGAGGGAGACATCGAGGGCCTCAGACTTCGCTGCATTGATTTTAAAATTTGACCATGTAACAAAGTGATCTATTTCAGCCATAACAGCATGGATGGATATATGTGATTGAGTGATATATACTAGGACATCATCAGCAAATAGAGAGCACTTGTACTCGGTGCCTCCCACCTCAATCCACCTAATATTGGGGTTATGGCGAATTGATGAGAGCAGGTGCTCCGTCACTAGGATGTATAAGAGAGGGGACAGAGGACATCCCTCCCTTGTCCCATTGGTGATTGTGAAAGGTGATGAAAATGTTCTGACGCACCCCCTGGGCCTTGGGACACCCGGAGCCGGACCCTTTTTGGTGGATGCTGGTGGTTGTAGTCTCCGTGGCGGCGACCCGGTTCCGTGGCTCAGGGCGGTCAAACCAGTGGCGGAACTATTTATGTGGTTTTGATGTTTAAATGTCCGACTACGCCACCCGTGGATTGCGGTCAGAGTGAACCGCCGCTACAGGGCAGACCGCTAAGGCTGGTGTTGTGGGTGCAGCAGAGCGTAGCATAACTCCCCACGGGAGGAGTATAGCCTCAGGGCAGTGTATGCGGAGGATGGGGGTGATGGTGCAGGGCAGCAGCAGTAACGACACGGAGTCAGTGATTCAGTCCAGGGCCTTTACTCACAGTTCTTATTATCCAGACCACGTCTGCAGGTAACGGCTGCCCACGTCGTACTGTGCTCACCAGGTGAGGGGCTCAGACAACTCCCAGATAACTTTGGAGCGCTTCACAGGACCCCCTTTGTGTGTCCTTTGTCTGGCCTTTCTTACCAACCCTTCTGTCCGGCTGCCTCGGGCCTCCTCTTGGTAAACTTGGCGCCAGTTTCCCTGACCCTATGTGGTGCCTTCCTAGCGGGTGTAGCGAGGGGCTGCGCCACATAAAATGTCACAGCCTCCGGTTTCTAGCTGAGGGTCATTTCCTGCCTCCACTAGTTTCGTGGACCGGTCTCCCCCTTTGGCCTGACCCCTCCACGCAGGTGGATTCGGGCGTGCGGTGGCGACTCGCCCGTCCGCACGCCTGGGATCCCTTCGTTCCTCGTTCCTGGAGCCTTCTCCGCTCCTCTTCCTTCCTTCTCCCTCTTCCAGGCCTGGGCCTCTGTTACTAGGCCCACCTCCGGAGCAGAGCTCATGCAGAGCCCCTGCTCCCTGCCACTTCTGCTCAGACTTCTCTGCACTGAACTAAGATGGTGCCCACCTTTTATACTCCCTTCTCAATGCACCCAGGAACTGCTTCCTCCCTGCTCCTGCACTACAGGGTTCCCCTTCCTCAGTATTCCCTCCCCCCACTCCAGTCAGGGACAGGGACTGTCGTGCCCATCTCAGGGGCATATTGGTCGCCCTGCCCCACGGCAATGTGGTGTAATGCATGCAGGTGTCGGGTCCTGATCCACACTCCATCCTTACCTGAGAGTGAGATATCACACCTCTGGGTGAGGTGCAATACCTCTGTAGCAACCGAGCCCTCAGGGTGCTACAGTTCCATTTATCTTCAGCCTAGGTGACGTATTGCGATACAGGGCCGTGATTTTGGCTATAAAAGGGTCCCCTAGACCCCTACCCCAAGCTTTTTAAGAGAATCATATATGGCGTGCCAGGAGACTCTATGGAATGCTTTCTCAGCATCCAACGAGAGAATCTAATTACAAATTTTTAACTGCATCTAGCCCAGGAAATACTTTGTGCCTAGTAGCAGTGTCTGCTAGTCAGCGGATTATCCCGGCTGTTAAGCAAGCTACACCACCTGTAGTTTGGACACTTAATTTTTTCAAAGGAAATGCTTCGGGACCACGGGATACTCAGTGAAGAGCATCAGGAGGCACCCCAAGCCACAGGGGCTGGGACTGGCGGTAGCACGCCTTGCAGTGGACCGCCAAGCTCGATCCTTATAAAAGCTTTTTAACTGCAGCAGCTTTAGTTGACGCTACTGGAGCTGGAATTACCGCGGCTGCTGGCATGAGACTTGCCCTCCAATAGATCCTTGTAAATGGATTTAAAGTGTATTCATTCAAATTAGAGAGACAATTTAAATTAAAAAGCTTAGAGCTGCCTCCACCACAGGGGGGCTCGCTCGACCCACCAGCGGACAGGCACCAGTATTGGGAGAGGGGGGCTGGCCGTCAGGGTTCACCGCGGCTCTGGCACAAACCCGGCGACACGGAGGTGGCACGGGCAGGAGCGGACTGAACGTGTCGGCTTCTCACTTTTTGGATTTTAGAAGGGCATGACATGCCTATATCTGTGTCTCCCCCTCCTTTTATTCCTCCACCTCTTTTCTTTTCGCATGACTATATGTACTTGTCACTTTTCCATGTGTTAGTTGTGTCTTCAGAGCAGTTTGTCAGCTTTTGGACACCTTTGAAGGTGTTTTCTATGTGTTTCTATGTGTTTTTGTTTGCCTGCCATTGGTTTTAACGGTGTTCGAAGGTGTTCGCCAACCATTCGACGAACAGTTCGTCGAACACACGGGGGTGGCTCAACACTAATCACTATGTCTATTATCTCAATACTGTGACCTCACTATGTGCATTATCTATGTACTCTGACCTCACTATGTGCATTATCTATGTACTGTGACATCACTATGTGCATTATCCCTGTACTGTGACATCACTATGTGTATTATCCCTGTACTGTGACATCACTGTGTTTATTATCTCTGTACTGTGACCTAACTATGTGCATTATCTCTGTACTGTGACATCACTATGTGCATTATCTCTGTACTGTGACATCACTGTGTTTATTATCTCTGTACTGTGACCTAACTATGTGCATTATCTCTGTACAGTGATCTCACTATGTGCATTATCTCTGTACTGTGACATCACTATGTGCATTATCTCTGTAACGTGACATCACTGTGTTTATTATCTCTGTACTGTGACATCACTATGTGCATTATCTCTGTAACGTGACATCACTGTGTTTATTATCTGTATACTGTGACATCACTATGTGTATTATCTCTGTAATGTGACATCACTGTGTTTATTATCTCTCTACTGTGACCTCACTATGTGCATTATCCTTGTACTGTGACCTCACTATGTGCATTATCTCTGTACTGTGACCTCACTGTGTATTATGTCTGTAATGTGACATCACTGTGTTTATTATCTCTCTACTGTGACCTCACTATGTGCATTATCCCTGTACTGTGACCTCACTATGTGCATTATCTCTGCACTGTGACATCGCTATGTGCATTATCTCTGTACTGTGACATCACTATGTGTATTATCTCTGTAATGTGACAACACTTTGTTTATTATCTCTGTACTGTGACCTCACTATGTGCATTACCTCTGTACTGTGACCTCACTATGTGCATTACCTCTGTACTGTGACATCACTATGTGCATTTTCTCTGTACTGTGACATCACTATGTGTATTATCTCTGTAATGTGATATCACTGTGTTTAGTGACTCTGTACTGTGACATCACTATGTGTATTATCCCTGTACTGTGACATCACTGTGTTTATTATCTCTGTACTGTGACATCACTGTGTTTATTATCTCTGTACTGTGACCTCACTATGTGCATTATCTCTGTACTGTGACCTCACTATGTTCATTTTCTATGTACTGTGACATCACTATGTGCATTATCTCTGTACTGTGACATCACTATGTGTATTATCTCGGTAATGTGACATCACTGTGTTTATTATCTCTCTACTGTGACCTCACTATGTGCTTTATCTCTGTACTGTGACCTCACTATGTGTGTTATCTCAGTACTGTGACCTCACTATGTGCATCATCTCTGCACTGTGACCTCACTATGTGCATTATCTCTGTACTGTGACCTCACTATGTGCATTATCTCTGCACTGTGGCCTCACTATGTGCATTATCTCTGTACTGTGACCTCACTATGTGCATTATCTCTGTACTGTGACCTCACTATGTGCATTATCTCTGCACTGTGACATCACTATGTGCATTATCTCTGTACTGTGACCTCACTATGTGCATTATCTCTGTACTGTGACCTCACTATGTGCATTATCTCTGTATTGTGACCTCACTATGTGCATTATCTCTCTACTGTGACCTCACTATGTGCATTATCTCTCTACTGTGACCTCATTATGTGCATTATCTCTGTACTGTGACCTCACTATGTGCATTATCTCTGTACTGTGACCTCACTATGTGCATTATCTCTGTATTGTGACCTCACTATGTGCATTATCTCTCTACTGTGACCTCACTATGTGCATTATCTCTCTACTGTGACCTCATTATGTGCATTATCTCTGTACTGTGACCTCACTATGTGTATTATCTCTGTACTGTGACATCACTATGTGTATTATCTCGGTAATGTGACATCACTGTGTTTATTATCTCTCTACTGTGACCTCACTATGTGCATTATCTCTGTACTGTGACCTCACTATGTGCATTATCTCTCTACTGTGACCTCACTATGTGCATTATCTCTCTACTGTGACCTCATTATGTGCATTATCTCTGTACTGTGACCTCACTATGTGTATTATCTCTGTACTGTGACATCACTATGTGTATTATCTCGGTAATGTGACATCACTGTGTTTATTATCTCTCTACTGTGACCTCACTATGTGTATTATCTCTGCACTGTGACCTCACTATGTTCATTATTTCTGTACTGTGACCTCACTATCTGCATTATCTCTGCACTGTGACATCACTATGTGCATTATCTCTGTACTGTGACATCACTATGTGTATTATCTCTGTAATGTGACATCACTGTGCTTATTATCTCTTTACTGTGACATTACTATGTGTATTATCTCTGTACTGTGACCTCACTATGTGCATTATCTCTGCACTGTGACCTCACTATGTTCATTATTTCTGTACTGTGACCTCACTATCTGCATTATCTCTGCACTGTGACATCACTATGTGCATTATCTCTGTACTGTGACATCACTATGTGTATTATCTCTGTAATGTGACATCACTGTGCTTATTATCTCTTTACTGTGACATTACTATGTGTATTATCTCTGTACTGTGACCTCACTATGTGCATTATCTCTGCACTGTGACATCACTATGTGTATTATCTCTGTAATGTGGCATCACTGTGTTTATTATCTCTCTACTGTGACATTACTATGTGTATTATCTCTGTAATGTGGCATCACTGTGTTTATTATCTCTCTACTGTGACATTACTATGTGTATTATCTCTGTAATGTGGCATCACTGTGTTTATTATCTCTCTACTGTGACATTACTATGTGTATTATCTCTGTAATGTGGCATCACTGTGTTTATTATCTCTCTACTGTGACCTCACTATGTCCATTATCTCTGCACTGTGACCTCACTATGTGGATTATCTCTGTACTGTGACATCACTATGTGTATTATGTCTGTAATGTGACATCACTGTGTTTATTATCTCTCTACTGTGACATCACTATGTGCATTATCTATGTACTGTGACCTCACTATGTGCATTATCTATGTACTGTGACATCCCTATGTGCATTATCTCTGTATTGTGACATCACTATGTGTATTATCTCTGTAATGTGACATCACTGTGTTTATTATCTCTGTACTTTGACCTCACTATGTGCATTACCTCTGTACTGTGACCTCACTATGTGCATTATCTCTGTACTGTGACATCACTATATAGTTTGTAAAGCCTAATAAAGACTTGCGTCCATCAAGTTCGACCTGTAAGTTCTGTAGTTGCTAAAGTTGATCCAGAGGAGGGCAAAAACCCCAAATGATTTGGCCAATCTTCACCTGAGGAAAAATTCCCTCCCGACTCTGAAACCAGCAGTCAGAATAAATCCCTGTATCAACTTACTATTTTATTCTATTTTTAAGTATACGCTGAAATCTGCCTGGTATCTAGAAATGCATCCAGTCCCCGCTTGAACTGGTTTAGTGAATCCGACATTACCGTCTTCTCACTCAGTGAATTCCATATTTTCACTGCTCTTACCGTAAAGAACCCCTTCCTATGCTGGTGCTGGAAGCTTTTCTCTTCCAGTCTTAATGAATGCCCTTTTGTTACCGTAATATCCCTCCTTTTGAACAAATCCCGGGCAAGGTCTCTATACTGTCCCCTAACATATTTGTACACATTTATTATGTCCCCCCTCAACCTTCTCTTTTCCAGGCTGAATAGTCCTAGTTTTGCCAACCTCTCTGGGTATTGCAGTCCCTCCATTCCACTTATTAATTTTGTTACCCTCCTTTGTACCTTTTCAAGCTCGTTTATATCCTTTCTATATATTGGTTTCGACTAATCAGCAGAGCGGTGTTTAAATTTGGCGCTAATACTGCTGATTGGTTGCGGCCGGCGACAGCGACCAATCAGCAGAGTGTTGTTAAAATTTGGCACCAAAATTGCTGATTGGTCGCGGCCGGCCACCGCGATCAATCAGCAGAGCGGGGTTTACATTTGGCGCCAGAATCGCTGATTGGTCACGCCCGGCGGTCGCGACCAATCAGCAGATCGGAATTTAAATTTTGCGGCAATACTGCTGATTGTTCGCGACCGGCGACTGCGACCAATTAGCAGAGCATTATTTAAATTTGGCGTCAATCTCGCTGATTGGTCGCGTCTGCCGTCCGCGACCAATCAGCAGAGCGTTGTTTAAATTTGGTGCCAATCTCGCTGATTGTTCGCGGCTGGAATCCGCGACCAATCAACAGAGCATTGTTTAAATTTTTCGCCAAAATCGTTGATTGGTCGCGGCTGGCGGTAGCGACCAATCAGCAGAGCGGTGTTTCAATTTGCCACCAAAATCGCTGATTGGTCGGGGCCGGCGGCCGCAACCAATCAGCGTCGTATTAGTGAGGACCGAGGAGCGGTGCTGCCTGTGCGGGTACTTCCGCTGCCAGCAGCTGGGAGATGAGCGGCTGCTCGCAGCAGAAGCATCCCGACCGGCGGTGCCGCTCCTCGGTCCTCCGTTCACACTTGCCGTCGGGAGCTCATAGCGCTGTTTAAATTAGGCGCCAATCTCGCTGATTGGTCGCGGTTGGTTGGGGCATTAAAACCGTCTTGTTAAACCACTCTGAACTCCACGTCTCTTCCAAGGGGCATTAAAACCGTCTTGTTAAGCTACTGTGACCTCCACGTCTCTTCCAAGGGGCATTTAAATGGTCTTGTTAAGATACTGTGACCTCCACGTCTCTTCCAAGGGGCATTAAAACCATCTTGTTAAACCACTCTGAACTCCACGTCTCTTCCAAGGGGGATTAAAACCGTCTTGTTAAGCTACTGTGACCTCCACGTCTCTTCCAAGGGGCATTAAAACCGTCTTGTTAAACCACTCTGAACTCCACGTCTCTTCCAAGGGGCATTAAAACCGTCTTGTTAAACCACTCTGAACTCCACGTCTCTTCCAAGGGGCATTGATATTGTCTTTTTATTCCACTGTAACCTCCACCACTCTTCCAAGGGGCATTAAAACCATCTTGTCAAGCTACTGTGACCTCCATGTCTCTCCTAAGGGGCATTAAAACCATCTTGTTAAGCTACTGTGACCTCCACGTCTCTTCCAAGGGGCATTAAAACGGTCTTGTTAAGCTACTGTGACCTCCACTTCTCTTCCAAGGGGCATTAAAATGGTCTTGTTAAACCACTGTGAACTACACAGCTCTTCCAAGGGGCATTGAAATGTTGTTTTCAGTTACCTCTAACCTCCACGACTCTTCCATTCACTGCTAAGGCCAACAGTGTACTGGAGTCCCAGTTGCTATAAATGGAAAAAATGGTTTAGTTAAGGCCCTCTGACCTCCATGTCACTTCCAAGGGGCATTGGAGTGCCTCGAAATTTTTGGTAGGCATTGCACTCACTGTATGCCCTATAACTGTGTAGCCGAACCGCTCCTTTTGGTACAGAAACATATCCTACAAGACATGTGTGGTTGACTGGCCTGATATTGATGTGAATGGTCCCTGTTCCTCCTGCTCTTTCTCCTTTGCCACCACCTCATCCATCATTCATCACCTGAAGCTTTGTTTTAACAGGAGTCATAGAACTGGGATAGTAGCAGGAAAACATCCAGAAATCCTCAGAGGAGGTAGGATATGCGCCAAAACGTTGACCACCTCAGGCCTAGCCGCTACTACATACATGAGCTTGCATTCCAAGGAACAGAAAGCTAATGAGATGGATAGCCTCATGATCATAAATAATTTACTCGTTGTGTAGGAGGCCGACCATTGCTGCTGTTTACCTTCTGAACTTTGTGTTGAAGCCTGATTGACCCAGGACCCGCAATCCTCTATGTCTGGAGGACGTGTTGCATCACAGTGTCCAGCTGTATCCCGGCTTCCACAATATTAACCCAGTGTGAAGGCGTCAGTGAGATGGACCATCCCTGGCCACATTCACTTGTCCACGTGTTTGTGGTTAGGCTGTCCTTCCCACTAAATGCACTGGGGAGGTCACAGGTAATGTTTTGGTATGCGCGCTTGTGTATAAGGCGCACCGAGACAAATAGGGGCAGCTGGGGATCGTTTATGGACACCCAGCCGCCCCCAGGCGGCTGGGGACCGTGTGTGGGCACCCGGCCGCGGGGCGGCTGGGGACCGAGTATGGACACCCGGCCGCCCCCTGGCGGATGGGGACCAAGCGTAAACACCCGACCACCCCCGGCGGCTGCGGACCAAGCGTGGACACCCGGCCGCCGGGCGGCTGGGGACTGAGTATGGATACCAGGCCGCCGACGCAGCCATGACGTGGTGGCCAGATTCCGCCTCCACATGCCTAAAAGGCCCAATTTCAAGTGCAAGCAAGCAAGCAGTATGGTATTGCAGCCTGGGGGTGGGTGAGTGGGTGGCAGGCTGCATACTTGCTCTTTCATTGCAAGGAATGGGGGAGGTACAATTGAACACTGCCCTGGGACAAGGACTTGCACGGGGATAGTTGCAAGTCTGCATCTTCTGATGCGGCAAGGATTATTTCTGATGGGCACACTTTTAGGCAGTGACCTAGGTGTCAGAGATGCATCCAGGGGTCTTCCCCATGCTGTTCCCATGTCTTTTCAGCACTGTATGCATGTGTCACACAGCACATGGCCAGATAAGGTTGTAAAATGTTAAAATGACATTTCCCGGTGATTGCATTTGTCACGGTTGAAAGCAATGCAAAAGTGCAAAAACGCATAAAAAATGCTACTTGTGAACATAGCCCAAGGTGTGGAGGAGTATTTTTGTTTTTGGTTATTTATTTTACCTTATACACAAGTCATTACCCTGGAAAGGATGTTCCTTAACATATTTCACAGGAAAACAGTTTCAGTTTCATTTTTGGACCTTCTATTGTGAGCCCGTAAAAGTGGCTTAATACTTCTGACCACGTTATTGACAGCAGTGACCTGGGGGTCAGAAATGCTTCCTGGGGCGATCCCCATGCTGTCCCCATCTCATTTGAGCACTGTCACTATCGTTTTGGGCACTTTTTAGGCTTTCTACAGACTGCCGGGGGTGCCGCCGCAAAAATGCTTGGGTCTCCCATAGGGACATTGGGTTCATTGCTCAGGTCCGGCAACCGAGTATCACGGCGAGCTCGGGCCGAGCTTCGAGCACCCGAGCATTTCAGTGTCGCTCAACACTAGTCCCTTTCTGATATTTAGTTCTGTGTGCAGTTTCTGTGTTACACCCAGACAGATGAACCGCTGTATACTCACATGTATCAGATTCCTGAATGTTTGGAAACTTTTCTAGTTTTTTTTTTTATCACAAAACATGGAGATGCTGGGGATTGAACCCAGGGACTCATACATGCAAAGCATGCGCTCTACCACTGAGCTACATCCCCTGTATGGACACCCAGGGATTTGTTCTCATCTACAAGAGTCACTAATCTATGACTATCTACTAATAGATTTTCTCTATTATTTTTTCTCTTTTATAATCATGCAGCATAAATAACATCATATTCTCATAGTCTGGACTATTAGGGACAAGACGAAACTATTTTTCTTTAATTTTTTATTATTTGTTTATATTTAAAATATGGGGAAAAAAGGAGGCGATTTTATTTTTTACATCTTTTTTTGAACAGATTAAAAAAAAATGCAATTCTCCTTTTCCCATATTTTAAAGAGATTGTTCCCTACTGGATGGCGCTTTTCGATTGTCCCAATCAAATAAAAAGAAAGCAAAGAGCACTTACCTCCCAGATACGCACCATGACAAGCACTGCACCCCATGATGATCTCCTGACATTGCTTATGTCTGATGATTGGTTGCAGGCCATCAGCGGCGGTAGAAAGGCGGCATCACCTGCAGGAGAGATTACACTCTTGTGTCAGTGTGAGCGGGCTGTCGTCGAGAGCAGTCACATTAGTGACTGCTGATGTGACTGCTCTCCAAGTCATCCGGACTGTCATGGGACAGTATGGATTATATTCACGGCGGACAGGTGAGTATTATGGTGGTTTACTATTTTTTGTAGTTTACTGGTGACAAGGGCATCAGGGATTAGGTGTTAAGGTGAGCATTATGGTGTTTTTTAATTTTTTCTCTTTTACCGGGGACAAGGACTTCGGTGGATTAGACATTAAGGTGAGTATAATACTTTTTTATTTTTATTTCAATAAAAGAGTGTTTGTCTTTATTTAAAATAAAGGACTTTATTCTGGGTGTTTTTTTTTACAATCTGACTATTGGGTTAGTAATAGGGCGTCTTATAGATGCCTCTCCATTACTAACTTGTGGACTTGATATTAGCGGTCATAAAACAGCTGACGTCAACCCCACAATCATTAACCCACTTGTCATCGCATCAGGGCAAGTGGGAAAATCGGAGGCTAAGCATCAGATTTGGCACATTTTATTGATGTACGATTTCTGGGGCGGCTGAGAGCTGATGTTTTTAGTCTAGGAGGGGGCCAATAACCATGGCCACTTCCTAAGCTATTAATATCAGCCCGCAGCTGTCTGTTTAGCCTTTGATGGTTAGTGAATATAGGGGGACCCCACATCAATTTTTGTTTGGGGTCTCCCCTTTAATAATCAATAAAGGCTAAGCAAACAGCTGTGCGCTGATATTAATAGCCTGGGAACCTTAATGGGTATTGACCTGTTCCCAGAATATTAATATCAGCCACCAGCCGTTGACTTTCCCTTTGCTGATTATGAAAATGACGAGGGACCCCACTTATTTTTTTTTTATTAACAAGCACAGTAAAATAGACACCTAAGGTAACCTTAGTTCGCAGCCTCTAGGTGCTCCAGCAGCTGGAAACTCCCAAAACCTAAAATGTCCCTCAAAGTTTCCCATGAGATTTCTGGGCCTTGCAGCTGCCGGGAGACCCGTTGGCTTTGAACTCTACAAGGTTACTGGAGTTCAAGCCACCAGGTCTGACAGTAGCTCTAATGTGGGACTTTTGAATGCCGGAGTGCCGGACAGGCACCGGGAGCTGAATGCAGCTCACATCATTGTTGCCTGAGATCAGCGCCGAGCAAGAGACAATGATGGAAATTGTAGTCAGCACCCCCAGGGTACATTATGTGTAAAATAAAGAATTAAATTTAAAAAAACAGAGTGGGCTCTGGCCAAATTTTCATAACCAGCAGAGGGAAAGCCGTGTGCTGGGGGCTGATATTACTAGCCAGGGAAAGGGGCCATTAGCCCAAAATGTTCCCTGGTTATCAATAACAGCTATCAAAAGACTGACCGTCACTTCCAAAACAGAAAACTGGTCTGTACAGGTGCTTACTAAGGGTAGCCATCTCTATATATAACTAACAAATAAAGTAGCACTCTGTAGCGCTATAGCATGCAAACATGAAATATATGAAAATTGAATAGCATTACTGCTCTAGAAAATAGAAATAAATGAGAATTCTTAGCGCATAAATTGGCCAATTCATGTGTATCCGACAGCCACGGTAAGGCGACTCTCGTCACCTGGAACCTACCTGGTGTGAATCCAATCTTATACTTAAATCTACATGTATACGGGAGGGTAAGATCCTGCTATAATTAAAACCTCCTGAGGCTTAGGGATGGAGTGATCAGTCAGAAATCCTACAAATATATGTATATGTATGTAAATGTATACAAATATCAAAAGACTGACCCTCACTCCTCACTTCCAAAACAGAAAACCGGTGTGTACAGGTGCTTACTAAGAGTAGCCATCTCCATATATAACCAACAAATAAAGTAGCACTCTGTAGCGCTATAATATGCAAACATACTATTGTTATAGTTACTATTGTTATACTTTAGGAGGGCAATTTCACCATCTCCTTCTGCTACATCTACACCTTGCTGGTGATCCACTGACCAGCCCACCCGAGGTGTCCACAGGGAATCTGCCAGGTAGGAAGATTACCAGTCCAGGTCCTGTTCTAATAGATAGTTTTGTGGATTTGGGGTAACTGAGTGATAGGGACACATTATTATAGGGGCACGTGACACCCACATAAAATCCGTGTATATCTTGTAGGATGGCCCTGGTGGTACAGAAAAGTAAAAACACTGATGACTTTTTTTTTAGAGGCATTTGTATACTTTACCTTCTATTATTATTTATTCTATTTTCACTCATTTATATAACCTGATCATTTCCCTGACAGGTCGGTGAGTTGTTTATTGTTTAGCAATAATGTATCACCCACAACTATAAATGATAAAGAATAACATTCCATTCTTATCATTTACAGCAGAGGATAATTTACACCATATATAACATGTATATAATATCTACCAAAGCGAAAAAACGACTATTCTACAAACATGGAGAAAACTGATTTTTCTATCTTTTCCAACACAGATTTATATACATTTATATTCTATTAATCAGATGGGATATTTCTGTTCCACATTCTCTGCCTCATTCACCAGTTGGCAGCAAACATGGCGGCCTGGCTGCTCTGATGTCACAATGCTCAGGATTAGGGGGTCACTCAGTTATGATGTCATAATGACATCATGGAATGTCCTGAGGGTATATAATCTCTGAGCACTGTGACCTCAGCGCCATTTCTTGAGTTGATGCTTTTGCTGAGACTTCACTTTGGTTGTGGAAGAGCGAACTAGTTTGTGTTACACATCTGGTGATTACTTCCATTTATTCTTCTTGATCTTTGATCAGAGCACAATAACACCGGTGCCACCGGAGAGCTTAGTTCTCCAATATTCTATCAGCCAGCTCCAGGTACCTAAGTCATGAGCGCCCGGGAGCTGCGCCAGCTGATTGCTGACAATGAGGCATGGCTGCGCCGACCAGAAAATCAAGGTAAGTGAAATATTTGGGGGAGATCCACAATATTCCCACACTATAGGGCTTTCCTGGGAGGAGATATCCCTGGGGTATGAGGGGACACATTTCAGGACAGACAGTGCAGGTTAACTAAGGCCAAAATAAAGTCAATTCTTTCTAGGGTTCCCCTCGCCCTAAACACCACGGCAGTAGAAGGACCCATCACTATAGCCCAAAAGTGTTTGCTAAAATTGGAAATAATTCTGATAAATTCTTATTTGTTTATAGGTCAGGCCATAATTGTCCATGGACGGAGGAGGTCTCCTCCAAGAGATCAGGAAAGACCTTCTACCAGTGATGGAAGGAGGTCTCCTCCAAGAGATCAGGAAAGACCTTCTACCAGTGATGGACGTCAGAGAGACAGCAATGCTGTCACTGAGAGGAGAGGGAGACGGGCCAGAGATCCTCCACGGCGTAGAGGACAGGAAGAGAGCAGGGATAGAAGCCGCTCTCCTCTAAGACCAGCCCCTGCAGAGCCCTCCGGAGAGAGCAGCAGGGATGGCGGCCGTCCCCTCCCACCCATTCAACTGGAAGAAGTGGGTGTGATGACACCACCACTGCCACAGGTGGAGCCACCTGCACAAAACCTACCTGTGCAGGAGAGACCTTCTACCAGTGATGGACTGTCTCCTCCAAGAGACGAGGAAAGACCTTCTACCAGTGATGGACGTCAGAGCGACAGCAATGCTGTGGAGCCACCTGCACAAAACCTACCTGTGCGGCAGAGGCGGCAGCATTGGGTTCGCAGGAGAGCACTGCTAATTGCAAATCTCCCAACAAGGGATGTAACCGCACAGGAGGAGGCCGAGTCATGTATCATCTGTATGACCGAATATGAGATCGGAGAGCAGGTCACGGTCCTTCCATGTGACCACACCTTCCATCAGGGATGTATTACTAGATGGCTCCGCTCCAAACCTCTGTGCCCCCTGTGCCGTAACCACTGCTTCCATTGAAGCACCATGTTCATGGTGCAGACAGTGGTGGAGAACATACTGACCCCAGCCCAGGTAAGGGAGCAATGCATACATTAACACTACATTCATTACAAAACTGTAAAAAATATCACCTGTAACTTCCTGCTGTTCTGATCTCTCTTTAGTTTACCATCAGCTTTGGTCAACATCTTACCAAGCATGAAGGGCCATGAACACCCCAAAATCACCAGATGGTAAGTCACCTCTCATTCCCGCTGCCCCATGATATCTATATCACATGTGACATATAAGTAATTGTTCTTTTCTCCTTTTCATAGAAGGATGATCCAAGTCTGGAGAACATTGAGGAATTAGATCAGAATGACTTGTCCTTCATGTAAGTAGATATTAGAATTTGCTTTTTTATATTTTCCAGCTGATTATTAACTTTTTACTGGGAATCTATTGATGAGATGTAATAATTTGGCGTCTTCTCTTTACAGAAATCTGCAGAAGTTACAGATCATTTCCATAATGATCCACAGATCCCTCATCTGCTTCATAGAGACCCTGATTCCATCATGTGCAGAGATGCTGATAACAGCTGCAGCCCCAGACTGTGATATCCTCATATATTCCATTATTTGTCCAAATATTCCTAAAAATAAATAATATTTACCATCTCTATGTCTGGTTGTGACTTCACTATATAGAATGTTGTTACGTAACATTAGCAGCACATAATGATAAGTGAGGGAGGGATTTACCATTAGTTGGTATAGGGGTAGTGGCAACAGTTAAAGGGGATGTCCAGCACTCTTATATTGATGGCTTACCCTTAGGATAGGCGACCAATATCAGATTAATGGGGACGTGACCCCCGGCACGCGTGATCAGCTGTTCTTGGTGCCGGTTGGATGTGATTATTTGCAGACTGGAACAGCACAGCACCGACAACAGCATAGTGGCCACAGCGGGTACTGCAGATCCACTCTATTCATATGAATAGGGTCAGCTGTGCAGTACCTGGAAGCGGCCACTATACAGCTGGCAGAGCAGTACAGCACGGGCGCTGGCACCGCGTCCCACATTGCTTTAAACTGCTCGCGATACTCATCTCTCCACGTTCCTCCGCAGTTCGGTGTCTTCCGACTCTGGAGCATTATATGGGGCCCATACTGTATGGAGCATTATATGGGGCCCATACTGGATGAAGAATTATATGGGGCTCATACTGTATGGAGCAATATATGGGGCCCATACTGTATGGATCATTACATGGGGCCCATACTGCATGGAGAATTATATGGGGGCCATTATTCTGTATGGAGCATTATATAGGGTCCATTATTTTGTTTGGAACATTATATGGGGCCCATTATTCTGTATGGAGCATGATATGGGGTCCATTAGTCTGTATGGAGCATTATATGGGGCCCATTATTCTGTATGGAGCATTATATGGGGTCCATTATTCTGTATGGAGCATGATATGGGGTCCATTATTCTGTATGGAGCATTATAATGAGCCCATTATTCTGTATGGAGCATTATATGGGGTCCATTATCCTGTATGGAGCATTATATGGGCCCATTATTCTGTATGGAGCATTATATCGGGTCCATTATTCTGTATGGAGCATGATATGGGGTCCATTATTCTGTATGGAGCATTATAATGAGCCCATTATTCTGTATGGAGCATTATATGGGGTCCATTATCCTGTATGGAGCATTATATGGGGCCCATTATTCTGTATGGAGCATTATATGGGGTCCATTATTCTGTATGGAGCATTATATGGGGCCCATTATTCTGTATGGAGCATTATATCGGGTCCATATAATGGTAGGTGGTAGGTAGTGTATGCTTCATCATCAGATCCTTATCACCCTATCAGATCCCGCTGGAGGTGAGGATATAAGTTAATTGACAGTTAAACAGTGACAGGTTGGGTGATTCTCTGCACTTCATAGGTAGTACAGTGTAGTATGGGTGGTATCGCATGTTCGAGTCCCTCATGCTTGGGGTGGGATGTGATGTCTCTGTGTGACAGGCGACAACGGCTCATGTAATACTATTTTTACATTTTTTATAACTTTCTTTGTTGGGATGGACGGGCGTAGATCATACGTGCCTTGTGTCTACAAGTCTGCCCCCTGGTGTCTGTAAGTTACTTTACATAAAATCCTCCAAATTAAAGGGGTTTTAAACTAGTATTTAAAAATGAATCCATGGTTGTCCAACAATATAAAGGAGCAGATACTTATCTTCCATATTCCTTCCGGTCTCATCTCTTCGTTTTCTGATTGGGGATGTCACGTGACCACTGCAGTCAATCAATGGTAACATTTTACCCACGCCAGAACAGAAAATGAGGTGACCGGCAGGAAACACAGACAGTGGTGCAGCACAATCGTGAAGGCAATTATTATTATTATGGGTTTTTTTTAGATACCACCATGGTTTTTTTAAAGAAAACCCCTTTAAGAACATGTTTGGATGACATTTCTCACTAATCTTCTGTTACATCCAGAGAGATGAAGTTCTGCACATTTATCAGTTCCCGGAATATTTGGAAGCTTTTCCAGCTATTTATCACAATATACGGAGATGTCGGGGACTGAAGCCAAGGACTCATACATGCAAAGCATGCGCTCTACCACTGAGCTGCATCCCCTGTATAGCCTGTATGGGCAAATTCAGGGACATAGAGCGCTGCAGCCAATCACTGGGCACTTCCCCTTTAATAAATTTACTTACAGCTGCCTTTTGCCACCACAAGAAATGCTCCTCATTTGGGAACTGGAGAATTTTTCTCTTATAATTTTCACCACTTTTGTGCCATAAATTATGATTAATTTGTCAGCGGCGCGCGGCTACGCCCCATCCTGGCTAAGCTTAACCTGGTTTTTACAAAGTTGGCGGAGTTGGTCGGCACCAATCAAAACCACAAAAAGCCGAAGAATCTCAGGAGCAAAATGAATGAACCGGGGAACATGTTTTATCAGATACAGGCCCTGGAGTGGAAACATTATACCGGCAGTATTGTATGGTACTGTGGGGTTGGTACTAATATGGGGGGGGGGTTATAAATGTTACTATTTGGGATTATTATAGGTTGAAAACATTAAAAATTAGTAATGTCAGTGCACAACGAATACCGCCATATAGAGCCTATATAATGCTACCATAAAATGTCCACATAATACTACTACATGGCACCTACATAATACCGCCATACAGAGCCTATATAATACTGCAATACAGAGCTCACATAATATTGCCATAAAGTGTCTATATAATACTACTATATAGCACCCACATAATACTACTATACAGAGCTCACATAATACTACAATACAGAGCCCACATAATATTGCCATAAAAAGTGTCTATATAATACTACTATATAGCAACCACATAATACTACCATACAGAGCTCACATATTTATTACCATAAAGTGTCTATATAATACTACTATATAGCACCCACATAATACCATACAGAGCTCACATAATACTACAATACAGAGCCCACATATTTATTGCCATAAAGTGTCTATATAATACTACTGTATAGAACCCACATAATACTACAATACAGAGCTCACATAATACAATACAGAGCTCACATAATACTACAATACAAATCCCACATAATACTACAATGCAAACTCACATAATACTACAATACAGAGCCCACATAATATTGCAATAAAGTGTCTATATAATACTACTATATAGCACCCACATAATACTACCATACAGAGCTCACATAATACTACAATACAAAGCACACATAATGCTACAATACAAAGCTCGCATAATACTACAATACAAAGCCCGCATAAAACTACAATACAAAGCTCACATAATACTACAATACAAAGCCAGCATAATACTACAACACAAAACCTCATAATACTACAATACAAAGCTCACATAATACTGCAATACAGAGCCCGCATAATACTACAATACAAAGGTCACTTAATACTACAATACAAAGCTCACATAAAACTACAATACAAAGCTCACATAATACTACAATACAAAGCTCACTTAATACTATAATACAAAGCTCACATAATACTACAATACAAAGCCCGTATAATACTACAATACAAAGAAAGCATAATACTACAATACAAAGCTCACTTAATACTACAATACAAAGCTTACATAATACTACAATACAAAGCTCACATAATACTACAATACAAAGCTCACTTAATACTACAATACAAAGCTCACATAATACTACAATACAAAGCTCACATAATACTACAATACAAAGCTCACTTAATACTACAATACAAATCTCACATAATACTACAATACAAAACCCGCATATAACTACAATACAAAGCCCGTATAATACTACAATACAAAGCTCACATAATACTACAATACAAAGCTCACATAATACTAAAATAGAAAGCCAGCATAATACTGCAAAACAGAGCCCACATAATACTGCAATACAGAGCCAGCATAATACTACAATACAAAGCTCACTTAATACTACAATACAAAGCCCACATAACACTGCAATACAAAGCTCACATAATACTACAATGCAAAACTCACTTAATACTACAATACAAAGCTCACATAATGCTACAATACAAAGCTCACTTAATACTACAATACAAAGCTCACATAATACTACAATACAAAGCTCACATAATACTACAATAAAAAGCCTGCATAATACTACAATACAAAGCCCACATAATGCTACAATACAAAGCTCAAATAATGCTACAATACAAAGCTCACATAATACTACAATACAGAGCCCACATAATACTAGAATACAGAGCCCATATAATACTACAATAAAAAGCCCGCATAATACTACAATACAAAGCACACATAATACTACCATACATAGCTCACATAATACTACAATACTAAGCTCACATGATACTACAATAGAAGGCCCACATAATAGTACAATACAAAGCCCACATAATGCTACAATACAAAGCTTACTTAATACTACAATACAAATCTCACATAATACTACAATACAAAGCTCACATAATACTATAATACAAAGCTCACATAATACTACAATACAAAACCCGCATAATACTACAATACGAAGCCCGTATAATACTACAATACAGAGCCCACATAATACTACAATACAAAGCTCACATAATACTATAATACAAAGCTCACATAATGCTACAATACAAAGCTCACATAATACTAAAATACAGAGCCCATATAATACTACAATACAAAGCTCACATAATACTACAATACAAAGCACACACAATACAGCAATACAAAGCTCGCATAATACTACAATACAGAGCCAGCATAATACTACACTAAGATGACACATAATACTACCCTACATCACCCACATGATATTACACTAGAGCACCCACATAATACTACAATACAAAGCCCACATAATACTACCATACAAAGCTCACATAATACTACAATACAAAGCTCACATAATACTACAATACAAAGCTCACATAATACTACAATAAGAACACACATAATACTACCCTACATCACCCACATAATACTACACTAGAGCACCCACATAATACTACAATAAAAAGCCCACATAATACTACAATACAGAGCCCACATAATACTACAATACAAAGCTCACATAATACTACCATACAAAGCTCACATAATACTACAATATAAAGCTCACATAATACTACAATAAAAAGCCAATATAATACTACAATACAAAGCTCACATAATACTACAATACAAAGCTCACATAATACTACAATACAAAGCCCACATAATACTACAATAAGAGCACACATAATACTACCCTACATCACCCACATAATACTACACTAGAGCACCCACATAATACTACAATACAAAGCCCACATAATACTACAATACAAAGCTCACATAATACTACAATACAAAGCTCACATAATACTACAATAGAAAGCTCACATAATGCTACAATACAAAGCTCACATAATTCTAAAATACTGAGCCCATATAATACTACAATACAAAGCTCACATAATACTACAATACAAAGCACACACAATACAACAATACAAAGCTCGCATAATACTACAATACCTAGCCAGCATAATACTACAATAAGAGGACACATAATACTACCCTACATCACCCACATAATATTACACTCGAGCACCCACATAATACTACAATACAAAGCCCACATAATACTACCATACAAAGCTCACATAATACTACAATACAAAGCTCACATAATACTACAATACAAAGCTCACATAATACTACAATAAGAACACACATAATACTACCCTACATCACCCACATAATACTACACTAGAGCACCCACATAATACTACAATACAAAGCTCACATAATACTACAATAAAAAACCCACATAATACTACAATACAAAGTTAACATAATACTACAATAAAAAGCCCACATAATACTACAATACAGAGCCCACATAATACTACAATGCAAAGCTCACATAATACTACAATACAAAGCTCACATAATACTACAATACCAAGGTCACATAATACTGCAATACAATGCCCACATAATACTACAATATCAAGCTCACATAATACTACAAAACCAAGCTCACATAATACTACAATTCAAAGCTTACATAATATTACAATATCAAGCTCACTTAATACTACAATACAAAGCTCACATAATTCTATAATACAAAGCTAGCATAATACTACAATACAAAGTCCACATAATACTAAAATACAAAGCTCACTTAATGCTATAATTAGTGTTGAGCATTCCGATACTGAAATATCGGGTATCGCCTGATATTCGCGGTATCGGAATTCCGATACTTAATTCCGATACTTTTACAATATCGAATACCGGAATCGGAAGTTCCCATAATGCCTGCGCTCTGCAGTGTCTCGGAAGGATGACAAGCTGGATGGCAGCGCTCAGCTGAGATCCAGCCTGTCATCAGAATGCCATCCCAGAATTCTCCTGATTGTTTAAAAGCCGGCGCGCGGTAAAAAGCCGCCGGCTTTTAAACAATCACACGGCCCCATACTGCTTCCCCGCAGCCTCCCACCCCGATCCTACGCTCCCCTCGCCACCTCCCATCCTGATCGTAAGTTAGGACCGGGGCGGGGAGCGCAGCACAAAGGAGCGGGGAGCGAAGGACCCGGGCGGGGAAGCCGGCAGTGAAAAGACTTCACCACCGGCTTTCCCGTTCTGTGCTGCGCTTTCCCGCCGGTTATTTCAAATGAACAGCTGAGGTATCAGGTGATGCCGATCAGCTGTTCATTTGAAGTCGCCGCGGTGCCCTCAGAGGGTTCATGTGAGTTCATGCTTCACTGCATTGCATGAACTCGCATGAACTTTCCCACGGCCGCACAGGTCAGCTTCACCTCCCAGACCATCAGCCCGTCATGATTGGTGTGTGCGGGTGTCTGTGCGATGTCTGCGGGTGTGCGGGTGTGCGCGGTGTCTGTGCGATGTCTGCGAGTGTGTGCGGGTGTGCGCGGTGTCTGTGTGATGTCTGGGGGTGTGTGCGGGTGTGCGCGGTGTCTGTGCGATGTCTGGGGGTGTGTGCGTGCAGGCAGACATAGGCCGATGTGACACTACTACTCCCATCGGCCTATGTCTGTCCCCCGTCCACTCGTGCCAGCAGGATCAGCTCGATGGGAGCAGTAGTTCCCATCAGCCTGATCCTGCTATATAAATTGCCCTACTGTGTCCCCAATAAATGTTAAATACATGTCATTGGTGGCCAGTGGTTACCTACAATAAATTAGTTTATACATTACCTGTCCCCGCCGATCGGCACCTAAAATAAAGTAAAAAGTAAAAAACTACACCTATACGCACCTAGACACCTAATTCCCCGAAGCCATCGATCTCCTGTAATAAAATATAAAATAATAAACCACAACCTTATCCTTACCCCTCCGTAGTAGTCCACGAGTGTCCCACGAAGATCTCCAGTTCAGAGCAGCCACATAGAATGTGACCGCTCTGAACCGCTGCCGCCGCTAGAATGATGGGGCCGTAAAGCAGCCCCGTCATTGCATAAGCGGGTTCGCCGGAGTTCAGGCAGCGCTGCTCCGGTAAGCTGCTTTACGGCCCCGCTGTACCGGGAGAAATTCCCACGGCACAGCAGTGCCGTAAAGGAGGTCTCCGGAGCTACGCTGACTGAATGCACTCCGGTGACCTCAGTCAGGGGCTCCCGCTGCCGGGAGCGGACGTGTTCCCGGCAGTGTGAGCTTACAGCAGCCATGCGCAGCTGTCACCATCTCCAGATGTGACAGCTGTGCATGGGAGATCAGCGCAGGAACGTGGACAGGTAACTATTTTTTTTAGTAAACTAAGAATTAAACAAAATTGTGTGTTTTATTTCAAATAAATAATTTTTTTCTGGGTGTAGTGTGTGTTTTTTCTTTTTAACACTTTGTAGGTTAGTAATGGGGGTGTCTTATAGACGCCCATCATTACTAACCTGGGCTTCATGGCAGCTGGCGCTGACATGAACCCCAGCCCTATTACCCCCTGCCACCGCACCAGGGCAGCGTGGAAGAGCGAGGCTAAGTGCCAGAGTTGGCGCATCCTATGGATGCGCCATTTCTGGGGCGGCTGACGGCTGGTGTTTCTAGCCTGGGAGGGGGCCAATATTCATGGCACCCTTCCTGGGCTATTAATATCAGCCCCCCGCTGTCTGCCTAGCCTTTGCTAGCTATTAAAATAGGGGGGACCCTACGTCATTTTTTTTGGGAGGTCCCCCATTTTAATAGCTAGTAAAGGCTATGCATTCAGCTGGGGGCTGATATTAGTAGCCTGGGAAGCTCCGTGGGTATTACCCCCTTCCCAGGCTTCAAACATCTGCCCCAGCCGTCTGCTTAACCTCCGCTAGAGACTAAAATTATGGGGGATCCCACGCCAATTTTTTTTTAAATAAATCCTTTATTTTAACACTAAATGACATTTGAGGAGTTAATAAAGATGCAGTCCCTAAGTTATTATTTATTTTTTAATTAATTTTTCCCAAAAATTTTGACGTGGGCTTTGCTATATTTTTGTATGCCAGCCAGGTACAGCATCCAGCTTCTATGAACGCGCCATTTTCCGGGGTGGCTGCGGACTGCAATTTGCAGCGGGGGGGGGGGGCCCAGAAAGCTTGGGTCTCCCTGCGCTGCAGATTCCATCCCCCAGCTGCCTAGTTGTACCTGGCTGGACACAAAAATAGGGAGAAGCCCCACGTATTTTTTTTTTAAATTATTTAAGGAAATTCATGAAATAATTAAAAAAAAATTGATGTGGGGCTTCGCCCTATATTTGTGTCCAGCCAGGTACAGCAGGCAGGAACGGGCTGCCCCCAACTACCAGCTGCCTATTTGTACCTGGCCGGACACAACAATATAGGGAAGCCCTTTTTTTCTTAATTATTTCATGAATTTCATGAAATAATTAAAAAAAAAAATACGTGGAGCTTCGCCCTATTTTTGTGTCCAGCCAGGTACAACTAGGCAGCTGGGGACTGGAATCTGCAGCGCAGGGAGGCCCAAACTTTCTGGGCCCCACCCGCTGCAAATTGCAGTCCGCAGCCGCCCCGGAAAATGGCGCGTTCATAGAAGCGCCATCTTCTGGCGCTGTACCCAACTCATCCAGGGCCCTGGTGCGGTGGCTCACTGGGTAATAAAGGGATTAAGGCCAGCTTGGCATTATCAGCTGGCCCTAAGCCCGAAATTCATGGGGTCACGCCAATATTAGACATGACCACCATGAATTTCTAGTAAAGTATTTAAAAAAAACACAACACCCAGAAAAAAGTCCTTTAATTGAAATAAAGACACAATTCTTTATTGTTCTAAATTAAACTATACTTACCGTCACGCCCATTCCAGCTGCAGCCAACGATCTCCTGCAATAAAAGAAAAATAATAAACCAACCTCATCCTTACCTTCCCATGGTTCCCATGACAGCTTCAGCTCTGCTACATCGAGATGACAGGCTGGACCGCAGCAGAACGCTGCCATCCAGCCTGTCATCCCGCAGACACTGAGAAGCGCAGGCATGCTTGCGCTCCTCAGTGTCTCTCTGTGACGGCATCCAGATGAGCCGAGGTCATGTCCAATGAACTCGGCTCACCTCATGCACGTCACTGACAGCGTGGGAAAATTCTCACGCTGAAGCGCTGAGTGCAGGAGAATTTTCCCACGCTGTCAGTGACGTGCATGAGGCGAGGTCATGTCCAATGAACTCAGCTCACCTCATGCACGTCACTGACAGCGTGGGAAAATTCTCCTGCACTCAGCGCTTCAGCGTAAGAATTCTCCCACGCTGTCAGTGACGTGCATGAGGTGAGCTGAGTTCATTGGACATGACCTCGCCTCATGCACGTCACTGACAGCGTGGGAAAATTCTCACGCTGAAGCGCTGAGTGCAGGAGAATTCTCCCACGCTGTCAGTGACGTGCATGAGGTGAGCCGAGTTCATTGTCGGCTCATCTGGATGCCGTCACAGAGAGACACTGAGGAGCACAAGCATGCCTGCGCCTCTCAGTGTCCGCGGGATGACAGGCTGGATGGCAGCGTTCTGCTGCGGTCCAGCCTGTCATCTCGATGTAGCAGAGCTGAAGCTGTCGTGGGAACCATGGAAAGGTAAGGATGAGGTTGGTTTATTTTTTTACTTTTATTGCAGGAGATCGTTGGCTTCAGCTGGAATGGGCGTGATGGTAAGTATAGTTTAATTTAGAACAATAAAGAATTGTGTGTTTATTTCAATTAAAGGACTTTATTCTGGGTGTTTGTGCTTTTTTGTAACTTTGACTATGGGGTTAGTAATGGGGGTGTCTTATAGACGCCTCTCCATTACTAACCTGGGCTTGATGTCAGCTGGCATTATAAGCTGACATCAACCCCAGCCCTATTACCCCACTGCCACCGCTACAGGGCAGTGGGAAGAGTGAGGCTAAGTGCCAGAATTGGCGCATCCTATGGATGCGCCATTTCTGGGGCGGCTGACGGCTGGTGTTTCTAGCCTGGGAGGGGGCCAATATTCATGGCACCCTTCCTGGGCTATTAATAACAGCCCCCAGCTGTCTGCCTAGCCTTTGCTAGCTATTAAATTAGGGGGGACCCCACTTCATTTTTTTGGGGGGTCCCCCATTTTAATAGCTAGTAAAGGCTAGGTATTCAGCTGGGGGCTGATATTAGTAGCCTGGGAAGCTCCGTGGGTATTACCCCCTTCCCAGGCTTCAAACATCTGCCCCAGCCGTCTGCTTAACCTCCGCTAGAGACTAAAATTAAGGGGAACCCCACGCCAATTTTTTTTTAAATAAATCCTTTATTTTAACATTAAATGACAAGTACAGTAACCAACACTGTCACTGTACTTCATATATATGTGACTGACATGTTTCTATCTATCTAATCTATGTGTGAAGCTCTATTCTTTCTGTTGTAAATTGTCGGGTAACGGTGTATGCGCTGATGAATTGCCGGCTTTTCGCAGAATACATTCTACATTATTCTTAGTTGTTTTACTTCATGTAGAATTAACCTACAAGGAAAGAAAGGGTTTATTTTCATTCCGATATTAGTGTCCCATTGACTTGCATTGGTTTCCGGTATCGGAATCGGCGATATCCGATACTTTTTGAGTATCGGTCCGATCCAATCCGATACGATATTTCCTGATATCGGAAGGTATCGCTCAACACTAGCTATAATACAAAGCTCACATAATACTACAATACAAAGGCCGCATAATACTACAATACAAAGAAAGCATAATACTACAATACAAAGCTCACTTAATTCTACAATACAAAGCTCACATAATACTACAATACAAAGCTCACATAATGCTACAATACAGAGCCCAGATAATAATACAATACAGAGCCCATATAATACTACAATACAAAGCCTGCATAATCCTACAACATAGAGCTCACATAATACTACAATACAAAGCTCACATAATACTACAATACAAAGCTCACATAATACTACAATACAAAGCTCACATAATGCTGCAATACAAAGCTCACATAATACTACAATACATAGCCCACATAATCCTACAATACCGAGCCCATATAATACTACAATACCAAGCCCGCATAATACTACAACTTCGAGCCCACATAATACCACAATACAAAGCTCACATAATACTACAATACAAAGCCCACATAATACTACAATAAGAGCACACATAATACTGTCCTACATCACCCACATAATACTACACTAGAGCACCCACATAATACTACAATACAAAGCTCACATAATGCTACAATGCAAAGCTCACATAATACTACAATACAGAGCCCACATAATACTACAATACAGAGCCCATATAATACTACAATACAAAGCCCGCATAATACTACAACATAGAGCCCACATAATACTACAATACAAAGCTCACATAATACTACAACAGAAAGCCCACATAATACTACAATAAGAGCACACATAATACTACCCTACATCACCCACATAATACTACACTAGAGCACCCACATAATACTACAATACAAAGCCCACATAATGCTACAATACAAAGCTCACATAATACTACAATACAAAGCTCACATAATACTACAATAAAAAGCCTACATAATACTACAATACAAAGCTCAAATAATACTACAATAAAAAGCCCACATAATACTACAATATCAAGCTCACATAATACTACAATACCATGCTCACATAATACTACAATACAAAGCCCAAATAATACTACAATACAAAGCAATCATAATACTACAATACAAAGCTCACTTAATACTACAATACAAAGCTCACATAATACTAAAATACAAAGCTCACATAATACTACAATACAAACCTCACTTAATACTACAATATGAAGCTCACATAATACTACAAAACAAAGCCAGCATAATACTACAAAACAAAGTCCACATAATACTAAAATACAAAGCTCACTTAATACTATAATAAAAAAGCTCACATAATACTACAATACAAAGCCCGCATAGTACTACAATACAAAGCTCACATAATACTACAATACAAAGCTCACTTAATACTACAATACAAAGCTCACATAATACTACAATACAAAGCTCACTTAATACTACAATACAAAGCCCACATAATACTACAATACAATGCTCACTTAATACTACAATACAAAGCTCACATAATACTACAATACAAAGCTCACATAATGCTACAATACAAAGCTCACATAATATTACAATACAAAGCCCATATAAAACTACAATACAAAGCTCACTTAATACTACAATATAAAGCTCACATAATACTACAAAACAAAGCTCACATAATACTATAATACAGAGCCCACATAATACTACAATACAAAGCTCACATAATACTACAATACAAAGCTCATACAATACTATAATAAAGAGCCCACATAATACTACAATACAGAGCCCACATAATACTACAATACAAAGCTCACATAATACTACAATACAAAGCTCACATAATACTACAATATAAAGCACACATAATACTGTGAAGGTTTCACCAATTTAAGATACAATAGGTAACTGCTCTCCTCCAAATTAAAGATGTCCGAGTGCATGCAGAGAAGCTAATTAACCAAATCTGCTAATCTGGTTGAAAAACTTCACTCAGAGACAGAACCACACAAAATGGCATACTTTATTACGTAGACATGGGGTTATATAGTATTCTCCTTCTAGGTGGGATTAGTAAAATTGGCACACTGCAATTTGCTCATTCATGTATCTCTTGGCCTTAGTAACTCCTTAGGAATTCCGATGGGAGGGGCGAGTTCGTCTCTCAGCGCCATCTTTGCCAGCTCGACATGAATCTCTCTGTTATCAGCCGTGCACATGCATACGTCATTCCCAGGAAATCATTTAGTTGTTCGTATCTACAAAAAGAATAGAATCTATTAGTTATATATTCATTAACTATTAACATAATCCATGTGCATATACACATTTGCATACATACTGTACATACACATAGATTATTCCATCATCTCTATATTGATTCACACTGATTAGGTAATCTATTAAAAGAAACTAATTGATTTTCTATAATATATATTTTACCTTGACAGACCCCCCTAAAATCAATTATTTGCTTTTAATATCCATATGCTAAAAATCAGAGGGGGAGAAGAATTGACCGTATGTTAAGGCTATTCTGGAACCCTACGATGTGACGGGCGCCCCGTCCATTTTAGACGGACCCACTGACGTTCCTAAATCTAACTCATACGAAGACCTACAGGAAAGGGATGGAGACCCTAAAAGATCTAGTGACTGGGTAATCGAGGGCCACCCCTAACACAGAAATATGGATATTAACTTTACAAACTCATTTACTTCCGGTAATCTCTCTGGTACAACACTTTTGTTCTAAGGAGAACTGTTTGTTCATAGATTTTGAGAGCCTTAGTAACTTTCCCTGTGGGGCCGATATTTTCTGGGATATACATACAACAATGCTCATCTATCATTTTGCATACCCCTCCTTCTCTGCAAGTAACATATCCAGAGCTATTCTGTTTTGGAAGGCCATGGTAGATGTGGGTTCTAGTTGGTCAGCTATCCCGTGCAATGCATCTTTGGTGTAATTGACAAATCAATGTTGGCTATAATATATGTAATTTATCCAATCTACGTTCTTGTTAATGGTTATAATGGCTATTATGGGCTAAAATCCCGCCTTCACTTGGTCTCGGGCCTTGAATTTGTCTGGCACCCCCCTAAGCACTCTGAGAACATTAATATATATGTGTGGGTCAAAACTGCCTTTGGGGTTAACTTCTCTCTTGGCCCTGTATGTACCTGCAAACGCAGCCTTTATTTCCTCTTTGGATTCCTGGGACTCAGATATAAGGTAAATAGACATTATTGCTTTAGTTATGGCACACTCCCCAGTCCATTTGCCCTCCAGTCTAATCCTAATCTTCATGTCACCACATTCAAGGAAGTGTTGTACCAGAAAACTGGAATATCATTCTGTTTAGTAATAATTGCTTGGAATGCACGTGTTACCGTAACAAAGGCTCCCCCCCCCCAGCTACTGTCATCAGACAAAGGAACATCAGGGTTGTGGGTCTGAGACCACCTTCTTGCAATGGGATGTGTGGACCCATGATTTTCGGTCTTCGACCTTCACAGCCGTAGGTGATGTAAGCAACACTTGGTAGGGCCCTTCATATCTGGCATCCAGTGTGCCTCGCACGTGATTCTTTATCCAGACAAATTCTCCAGGCTGGATGCTGTGAGTACCTGGTTCAAGATCTGAGTCTGGAATAGAAGAGTGTTAGTTTTAACTCTTTAGCAAGTCCGACAACAAAATTCACAAGCTTATCATTCCCTGAACTAAGCTGCTCTGGGTAATATCGACCCATTCTAGGTGGCCCCCCAAACAAGATCTCATATGGTGTGAGCCCTGTGGGTTGTCTCGGGGTATTTCGGACTGAGTATAGGGCAATAGGCAGCACCTCCTGCCATGGAAGTGACAATTCTTTAATGGCTTTAAGAATTTTGTTTTTTAAAGTGCCATTCATCCTTTCAACTTTGCCGTTACTTTGAGGACGATAAGGAGTATGCAGGCCCAAATCCGCCCCAATCATCTCCAAGATTGATTTGGTAACTTCTGCAGTGAAGGTGGGTCCTTGATCACTTTCAATCACTTCTGGAATCCCGAATCTGCAGATAAGTTCTGCCAGAAGCCTTTTCACTGTAGTTCTAGCAGTCAAGTTGGCTACTGGGTATGCTTCTGTACAGCTGGAAAACATATCCACCACCACCAGAACATATTCATATCTTCCACTCTTGGGTAATTGCATATGATCAATTTGGATTCTCTGGAAAGGATACTGTGACTTTGCCAGTTTCTTCTTTGGCACATGTTCTGTTCTTCCGGGATTACAAGTGTTACAAATCTCACAGTTCCTAGTATAGTTTGTAGCAAGAACTGAGATCTCTGGTGAAATGTAGAGTTTATTGATAACTGAAATCATCTGATTCTTCCCTCTATGTACCTTTCCATGAGTCCACTGAACCACCGCAGGATACAGTGCTCTTGGCAGACATAGTCTTCTTCCCACTCTCCAGAGACACACTGAAGAAGGCTTTTGCCAAGTTGATTACTGTAAAATGCGTTGCCTCAGGGGGAATTTCACTGAGTAATGTATGTGGATTTGGCATCACAGCTCTCAGATCTTGCACCATCCTAAATTTGTCCGGTTCTCCTCTTGCAGTTTTCTTCTTCACTGGAAACAATGGAGTATTAGCAGGAGAAACACAGGGCAGTAATGCTCCTTTCTTGAGTAATTCTTGGATCTGGGCATCTACTGACGCTTCTTGGGCTGCTTTCAGTGGGTACTGTGGGAGTCTGGGAATCCGTGAACCTTCTTTCAGGAAAACTTGAACTGGTGGGACAGGTAGCCGGCCTATATCATCAGGACCTTGAGACCAGAGTTCAGGTGGTATGCAGTCAAGATAATGCTGTGGTATGGCGGTTGTTGCAAACTGGATGACACACAATGGGAGGGCATGTACCTTTGTTTGTTCCTCTAATGATAACGGAGTAGAGACATCTAGATGCTTTCCATTCTCATTATATGATATCTGAGCATTTAACTTCTGGAGTAGATCTGCTCCCAACAAATTAAGCGGGCAGGTGTCTGAAACGAGCAATCTGGCCAGCAGCTTCTGTTCTTTCCCAATAGGCAATGGAAATGTTAGTCGGGATGAGTGTGGTTTTCCATCCACTCCCACACAAGAAAGGAAATCATCAGATATAAGCGATTCATAGGGTAAATCTCTTGACCGTATTACTGATCTGGCTGCACCCGTGTCTACTAAAAAAGGTAAAGTTCTGTCCCCTACATCTATTTTGACAGTAGAAATCAGTCCAGATTTAGTGGGGACGTTTTCAACTGAGGTCAAGGTGAGCACGGGTTTGCCACTGTCCTATGGGGGGTAATTCTGGTCTTCCCCCACAAACCTGCGTGGTGGGTCCCTGTTATTTTGGTACATCTGTTGCGGTGGCTGGTCTCTGTAATTCTGCACAGGTTCTCTTGGCATTGTCTCATATTCTCTCTGTGGTGGCTGCCGTGATGGCTGTCTATACTCTTGGCGGGAGTACCGTGGATTCCCTTGGTAGCGTGAAGAATCTCTTCTTTCAAATTGCGGGTTGTAGGAGAGTGGCATCGAGCCATAGAAAGGATCCCCTCTATTCTCTGGACATTCTCTTCTGAAATAACCTGGTTGGTTGCAATGGTGACAGATTGGTTCCCTTAGTCTTAAACTCACTCCTCTGTACATTTGTTGAGGAGCCATCCATCGTGGGGGTGAGCGGTATAGTTGTTGTGGGTATCCTGGGGGATATGGCAACTGTTCTTGTTGATTATCTGCAGGTTGATATGACTCGCCCCCTGGGCCGTGGGGTACCCGGAACCAGGCCTTCTGTATGATGCTGGGGGTAGTAGTGGCAACCCGATCCCGTGGCTCAGGGTGGTCAGACCAAATGGTGGCAGTCTATTTATCAGTGTTTTGAATGTCCGACTACGCCACCCGTGGATTGCGGTCAGAGATAACCGCCGCTGCTAGGCAGACCGCTGAGGCTGGTGTTGGTGTGCAGCACAGGGGTAGGATAACACCCCACGGGATGAGTGTAGCCTCAGGGCAGTGTAGGTGGACGCTGGGGGTGATAGTGCAGGCCGCAATAGTAAGAGTTCAGAGTCCACTTCAAACAGTCCAGGGTCTTTATTGTAGGAATTATTAATGACCCAACAGTAGTACCGGTTAGGAATGGGCCTGGGTGTCTGAGAGCATATGGGCGAGCCCACTGGTCAGGGTGAGTGTGTAGGCCTACCGTTCTCTCTATGCTCTTTCTGACTATCCCCCTCTTCGTGGTGTAATAGCCCACGTCCCTGAGCTGGCCGTGTACTTCTCGCCTGTATGGCTTGTGACTCGGGCCTTGTGTACCTTTTGCTTTCTCTTTGCTGTACTGGTCCCTCTGTGTGGCGGAGCCTCCAGGCTTCTTAGGCCAAGGGACTTGAAATCCCTCGCGGGTTGGTTCTCTTCTGCTGGGCTTGATAACCCGGGCAGCCTCGGACCCCAATGTCCGGTTAGATTCGTTCTCTCAGCCAGGACCGGCTCTCGTCGCCTCTGTCCCTGGCTTGTAGTTTCTCCTCTGCCCCATGGACTCCTCAGCTGCTGCTGACCTGTCCCTTTTTTCTGAGAACCCTTCTGGACACTTCAGAAGTGGGTTCTGGTCTCTCTAACCCTGCCCCAGTTCCAGCTTTTATAGGGGCAGCCAGCTCCCCCTACTGGCCTGGGACAGGAGGTGCTGCATGCTAATGGTCCCTAACCAGGGAACCTCCCTCCTGCTCTCAGACACAGCCTTTAATATTTGTGGCATCCAGGCCTGGAGTGGCACAGATAGATTGCTAGAGCAGCAGGAGCAGGAACAGGAGTCGGTGCAGGTGCTGGAGCAGGCTCTGGAGCAGGCCTTGGAGCAGGCCTTGGTACAGCATCCAATTGTTTCTCTATAGCTTTAGCAATAAGGAGTACCTTTCGCGGGGACATGTCCACATATTCTGGTCTGGAGTCTGTAAGCTTCGCTGAGATTTTCTCTCTGAGTCCCCTAACAAATGAAGTGACTAGCAGATTTTGTTGGATCCTCTGACCTTCATCGAACCCTTGATCCTTGAACAGAGTATGGATTCTGGTGTAAAATTTTTCGACATTCTCCCCTGATTCTTGAGTACAGTCCGATACACTGGTAGATGAGTCTGTGAGCCGCTCCTTGGCCCATTGCTGTAGTTGTTGACAAAAAGCTCCTCCTGATAGGTAAGTCTCCTTGTCTGTCACTTGGCTGTCATTCAGAGCTACTTGAATTATTGGCCAGAAGGCATAATAATAATCATCATTTTTATTTTTTTAGTGCCAACATATTTCGCAGCACTTTACAATTTTAGGGGATAGGCATCTTCCGCTCTAATGCTAATGATTTCATGAAGATCTTTCCAAGTGGCTGAATAAGTTAGTTGAATTTGTCTGATTCTTCTGTAGAACGCCATAGGGTGTCTGTCTGGGTCAGGTAGTTGACTAATCACTAGATTAACTTGCCAGGGTGTGAATGCCACATATCTATTATGGTGATCTGGCACTGGAGATTCTGACTGAGAAGATGTTGAGGGAGATACTGGCAACACAGCAATAGGAGGTGGGCTTGTTTGTCTAGGAAATAGTTCATTTGGGTTATATTCTGAGGTCATCTGGCGGCTGAGTGGGTCTGATCTAGCTGGGTGAGAATTTGAGATTTATGATAATCATTGCTGATTAGTCTTATCTCCTCCAACTTATTTAGTCCTCTATACTCCCGTATAGCTTGGACTATTGCTTGGGCACAGGCTTGCATAGGAAATCCATACATTCCAGAACTTACAGCAGGAAGAGCAATAGAAGTAAGGTTCCTTGTTCCAGCATAGTTCAGAATATTGTTGATTGTAGCTCTAAAGTGTGACATACAGTGATCATGATGATCTTCATCATACACTGGACCTACTGCATGAATGATAAGCCTGCATGGTAATGTGGCACCCCAGGGGTCTGGTTCCCACAGTAATAGCAATATTACGTCTGTGAGCAGGTGGGAGGTTTCCTGGTCAGACATCCTATGCATGCCACACCTCCTGCCCAGTCCTGGGAGGGGAAGAACTTCCCCTATATAAAGCTGGGGCTGAGGCAGGGTTAGGGTGAGAAAGAGCAGAGAACACAGACAGAGACACAGTCTGGTCTGTAGTGGAGCAGCTTTAGGAACAAGAAAGATCAGGAGCTCTGTGGGAGCTGTGCTAAAAGAGATCAGGGGCTGGAAGCTGTAGAGCTCGCCCTGATTGAAGAGTTCTTACCGGACCCGGAGTCCGAGGCTGTGGGGATTAATCCTTTCCCAGCAGCAGAAACCGCCCGGCAGGGGATTTCAGGTCCTCTGGCCAAGAAACCCGAAGGCACGGTCACACGCAAGGGACCAGCACCGCGACGTGGAGCGGAAGCTACCAGAAGGCCCCGAGTCACCGGCCATACGGGTGAGCACCACACGGTACACTCAGGGACGTGGGCTACTTTTATCAGCCTCTAGCAAGGTAGCCAGAAGAGTACAATTAGTTGGGGAGGCCTACAACTCCGCCTGGCCAGGGGAGATCCCATCAGCTCACGGACTGACCAGGCCCCGATCGCTAGCCAGTACTCCGGGAGGGTCTACCTTGTCACCAGTCAAGACCCAAAACTACACCGCACCGTCTCTGAGTGGTTCCTGCTACCCCCCTTCAAACACGTCGGCTGCCCTGTGGCCATACCCCTCCCGTTGGGGGTTCTACCATCTACGCTGCACAACCTTACCACCGGCCTCAGCGGTCTGCCCTGCAGCGGCGGCTTCATAGCCACATTCAACGGGTGGCGTAGTCGAACACCGTACCATCTTCTGCTAAATACTGCCACTCAGTTTGACTCCCTGGGCACGGACCGGGTCACCGCCACGAGACTACTACCCCTATCAGATCCGGCTCCGGGTAGGCCCCCGCGTGCGCAACGCTACTCAGCACAGGCCCAGGGGCGCGTCAACTTTTGGCGTAGTCGGCAGGATTTCGTGCCCGCAACCACCGGGTACTGCGTGCCTGAAAAAGAGACTTTTAAACTTACCTGTGGTGAAGATTCCCGCCATCCGGCGCCATCTTCTGCCTTCTTCCCGCCATCCGTGAAGTTTTCCCGCCATCCGGCGCCATCTTCTGCCTTCTTCCCGCCATCCGTGGAGTTTTCCCGCCATTGGACGCCATCTTGAAGACGCCGCGCGGGAAGAAGAGGGGCGTGGACTCCGAAAAGCCCGCGAGAACTGAAGCCCCGCCTCACGTCCGGACGTTGCGTAAGGTCCTGGAAGGAGCCCAGCAGACGCCGACGTCATAGGAGCGCGACGGAAGGTCCTCGACCCTGACGATCCACTGTGGAGCCGCGGCCTACGGAAGAGGATCATCGCAAGGTAGGCCACGGTCCACTAGGGGGGAGGAAGATGTCGGATACAGAGGAGAGCTTCACTGCCGCAGCCACCGCCAGCGCCACCGCTGCTGCGGTCATGCCTTTCACTATGCCCTATATCCCGGGGGCAGCCTGGCTACCCCAGTACTCAGGGGAGTCACATACCCTGAATGACTTTAGAGAAAAGCTGGATAGCCTCTTCCAGGTGTACCCCCTCACAGAAGAGCAAAAAGTGAGCATCCTGGTGGCCCAACTAACCGGGGCAGCCCAAAGGGAGGTAAAGTCCTGGCCACCTGGGAGGAGGACTGTCGCAGGGATATTAACCCGGCTGAAGGACACCTTTGATACAAGCACCTCAGCCGAGATTAAGCTTAGATTCTACGGGTGCAAACAGCGAGCACATGAGAATATAAGGGACTATGCACTAAATCTACAAGAGGCCCTGAGAGCCATTAAGCAGACCGACCCTGACGGCGTGGGAAACGAGGACAGGCTGTTGACCGAACAATTTATAGAGGGACTATATTGCAATGCCCACCGAACCCAGTTGCGGGCAATGGCCTTACAGGATCCTCATCTGGACTTTGCACAGTTCAAGGACAGAGCCATCCGGGTGCTCCGAGAACCGGCACCGGGTGGCGTGGTGACCCACAGGCGCCCTACTACCGCTTACCACCAGGAGGCGGCGCCCTTGTCGGCAGGGCCTGTGGGAGCTGACGCGCAGGCTTTGAACAATGACCCGGCTCCAGACCTGCACCATCAGGTCCAAGAGCTAGCTAAAAGCGTAGCTGCGCTAACCCGAACTGTGCAGTCTTTACAGGTTTCTGCTCCAGGGAAGATCCAGCTGGCATCCGGACCGGAGGACATCCCGTGGCGTCGACCAAGGAGGACCCCACCGGCCAGAGGAAGACCCAGCGACCGATACAACGAGGACGGACAACCCATCTGCCGCCGCTGCAATCAACCCGGACATATGGCAAGGTACTGTCCTTTAAACTGGCACAACCTGGGGTAGAGGGCCGACCCCTAGGAATAAGATCACCAGGCCCATCGAACTGGCGTGACAAATATGTGGGAGGACGTCCAGTCTTGCCTGTGGTACTGGATGGCATTCCTATGAGTGCCCTACTTGACACCGGGTCACAGGTCACCACAATCCCGTACGTGCTCTTCAAGCAGTACTGGAATGACTCGGATATAACCCGCTACCCTGACGACGACTTGAGTATCATCGCGAGCAATGGTCAACCCGTGCCACAGATCGGATTCAAAGAGATGACCATTAAAATCGGTAGAGTCGAACTGGCAGCACAGGGACTGATCATTGTAGACATCGACAAGCGCGAGAGTTACCCAAAGATAACTCTAGGAACTAATGTGATTGAAAATTGTCTTGCAGAGGTGATTTTCATTTTACAGCAGGTTGCCAAGAACGCCAGCTCCGGCCAGCAGCGAGTGCTCCAAAAAGAGATCCGGGCACTGATGCGGCGGCAACAGGTGGAACTCTCCGGTGGTGAGATTGGAAGCGTGAGAATGTGTGACCCTTTCCCTATTGCCATGCCCCCAAAAAGTGAAATGATGATTTGGTGCCGGGCAGCTATTGGTCTAAGAGGTAGAGACTACCAAGCAATGGTAGAACCCGTCTACTCAGACAGTAGGCCCACCATTTTGACAGCACGGGGGGTGGTTGATGTACGCCATGGGAGGGTGCCCGTTCGCATAATAAACATCGGGAAAAGGGAAGTGTACCTGCCTCGGTATGCTACGCTAGCCAAATTGTATACCATCAATCAGAATTCTGTACAGGCCGTGGAACCCTTACCTCCATCCCAACCAGAGGAAGGTAACGGCTCTAAGAAACCAATGGAGGACTGGTGTCAGCAACTACACCTCGGTACTGACTCCACTCCCTCACACCAGAAACAAGGAGTCTATCGGGTGGTTCAAGAGTACGAGAGAGTGTTTAGTAAACACCCGTTAGACTTCGGGCGAGTAAAGGGGGTAGAACACCATATCCCCACGGGAGACCATCTTCCCATAAAGGAGTGATACCGACCCGTACCCCCTGCACACTACCAACACGCCAAGGGGATGCTTAGAGACATGAAGGAGGCTGGGGTAATCAGGGATAGCTGTAGCCCCTGGGCAGCTCCACTAGTCTTGGTTAAAAAGAAAGACAACACCATGAGAATGTGTGTAGATTACCGGAAAATCAACCGTATCACACACAAAGATGCGTACCCCTTACCAAGGATAGAGGAGTCTTTGGCTGCTTTAAAATCTGCTAACTTCTTCTCCACTTTGGATCTCACTAGCGGGTACTGGCAGGTTCCTGTAGCAGAGGCGGACCGGGAGAAGACCGCATTCACCACCCCGATGGGACTTAGCGAGTTTACCTGCATGCTGTTCGGACTCTGCAACGCACCAGGAACCTTCCAACGATTGATGGAATGCTGTCTGGGACACCGAAACTTTGAGACGGTCCTGTTATACCTGTACGATGTCATCGTCTACTCCAAGACCTACGAGGACCACCTGAAACACCTGGCAGAAGTGTTCGAAGCCCTGGCAAACTATGGCCTAAAGGTGAAACCCTCCAAGTGTCACCTCCTGAAACCAAAGGTGCAGTACCTGGGACACGTGGTGAGTGCTGACGGAGTGGCTCCCGACCCTGATAAGATCACCGCAATTAAGGAATGGCCAAGCCCCTCCAGCGTAAAGGAAGTGCGGCAGTTACTCGGGTTGGTAGGCTACTACCGAAGATTCATTCCCGGTTTCACCAAAAAGGCAGCTCCTATGCAGGACCTCCTGATAGGCCAGTCCAGGAAGGTCAAGAACCAGAAGCCGCCCTTCAAATGGGAGAAGCTGGAAGAAGAGTCCTTCCGCCAGCTGAAGATGGCCCTCACGGGGGATGAAATCCTGGCGTACCCTGATTACAGCCAGCCCTTTATCCTCTACACCGACGCAAGTAACATCGGGCTAGGAGCCGTACTGTCCCAGATCCAGCAGGGGAAAGAACGGGTAATTGCTTACGCCAGCCGAAAACTGCGACCCGCCGAAAGAAACCCTGAGAATTACAGCTCATTCAAGCTAGAGTTCCTGGCAGTGGTGTGGGCAGTCACCGAACGCTTTAGGCACTACCTTGCCTCTTCCCGGTTCACCGTGTACACGGATAACAACCCGTTGACACACCTGGATACGGCAAGACTCGGTGCCCTGGAGCAGAGATGGATGGCCCGCCTGTCCAACTACGAGTTCACGATCAAGTACCGGGCAGGACGCTCCAATACCAACGCGGATGCCTTGTCCAGAATGCCAAACCTACCGGACGTAGGGGAAGATCCAGAGGAACTGGAAGAAGTTGAACTCCCCGCGTTCCACCGTCATGGGACTATCCAGTATTCCCACCGTGTAAGGAGTAAGCAATCTGCTACGTTCAACCCCTTACCTCATTACAACTGGGCGGAAACGCAAGACAGTGACCCCGCCGTCCGACTGGTGAAGGAGATGCTGACTCAGCCAGATGCCCGCCTTGACCCAGACGCTCCGGAGGAGACCAAGCAACTGTGGGCTGAGAAGAGTTGACTGTTCCTTTACAAGGGGAAGTTGTGCCGCAGAATGGTTAACGCCCGGACGCATGAACTGATCTGGCAAGTAGTGGTGCCAAGAAGAGATGCGGCTATGGTACTGGAGGCATACCACGACGGAGCTGGGCACTTCGGATGGAAGAAGCTGGAGTTCCTGCTGCGCGGGCGGTTCCACTGGGTAGGCATGAGAGGAACCATCGAGAGGTGGTGCAGAGACTGTGGACCGTTCCACCTACGAAGGAAGGACCGTGCTAGCCAGAAGACTCCCTTGCAGCCCATCATCACCCGACAGCCACTGGAACTGGTAGCCCTGGACCATGTAAAACTGACCCCCAGCAGAAGTGGCTACGTCTATGCGTTAACCATCGTGGATCACTACTCCCGGTTCTTGGTTGTCGTCCCCGTCAAGGACTTAACGGCTCAAACAGCAGCTAGAGCCTTCCAGCAGCACTTCTGCCGTCCACACGGATACCCAGAGCAGGTGCTGACGGACCAAGGACCTGCCTTTGAAGCGGAAGTGTTCCAGGAGTTCTGTACTCTGTATGGCTGCCGGAAGATAAGAACAACACCCTATCATCCGCAAACCAATAGGCTCTGCGAGAAAATGAACCAGGTGGTGATGGATCTTCTGAAAACATTGCCCCTGGAAGAACGCAGTCTGTGGCCTGAGAAACTGCCTGATCTGGTGGACCTATACAACCACATCCCGGTAGGTTCTACCAACTGTACCCCGGCTTACCTAATGAGAGCAAGACCTGGTAAGCTTCCTGTTGATCTGGAGATGGGAGTCCTGACACCCGAGGACACTTCACCAGAAGCAGACTGGGACACAGAAAGACAGCAGCAGTACCGGAAGGTACAGGAGAGCGTGGAGCGAAGTCTCTGTCAAGCTAGAGAAAGACAGGAGAAGACTTACAACCAGTATGCTCCCGCTGTTCCCCTGGTACCTGGAGAGCAGGTCTTGAAGAGGAAGAGACGCCTCCACAAGTTGGACGACCAGTGGGAGAAGGACCCGTACACCGTACTGCCCTCAAGCCATGAGAACCCGAAAGTCTGCATAATCAGTAAGGACGGAGGAGAAACCACAGCCATTGTCTCCCGAGATCACCTGAAGAAGTGTCCCGAACAGCTACGAAGCCCTGAAGAAGAGCAAGAAGACCCTCGACCCGCAGAGGAAAGGGAAGATATGGTCAGTACTGTGCTCGGAGACTTCCTTCGGTCTTGGACTCAAGTCAATGGCGCTGTTGTGGTACCCGTCCTCACCTTCCTCCAACCAGCATCTCAAGTACCTACGGAGAGACAGGTAGAGCTGGAAGAGCAGCCGGTCCAGGAGGCAGAAGACCCCACACAAGCAGACCAGGAGGATCAACCCTCTGCTTATAGTGAGCCTGCCGTACCCCTAGTGAGCCAAAGAGCCCGTAGACAGCTGCCCAGTTTAGTTTTGATAGCTCCTACCACCCGTAGCTCAGGACCAGTCAGTCAGCTCCGTAGGTCCACTAGGGTCACTAAAGGCCAGTTGCCCGTACGTTGGAGGATCTAGGTGTTTAAACTGTTTATTTGTGTTTACCTGTTTTCTGTTACTTGTAAATAATTGTGTATTTTTAGTTATTTTATAGGTGTCGTTTAGGGATTATCCGGAATCCTTTGTACATATGTTGGAGCGTAACCCAGGAATGGACTAAAGACTGTTAAGGACTCGGGGCAGGACAGACCCCTACCTGGTTACGGCTCCCGGTCTCTTGGTGAAATGGACACCTTTGTTTTCTTCAAAGACTGCACCCGGTTGCGGACATGCCGTGACCATCCTAATGTGTTTTTCTTTATTGTACTGTTTCTGTTTTTACTTGTTATGTTTTACAAAAATATGTTTAGTCCCGGAGTACTAAATTTCACTAGGGGGGAATGTGGCACCCCAGGGGTTTGGTTCCCACAGTAATAGCAATATTACGTCTGTGAGCAGGTGGGAGGTTTCCTGGTCAGACATCCTATGCATGCCACACCTCCTGCCCAGTCCTGGGAGGGGAAGAACTTCCCCTATATAAAGCTGGGGCTGAGGCAGGGTTAGGGTGAGAAAGAGCAGAGAACACAGACAGAGACACAGTCTGGTCTGTAGTGGAGCAGCTTTAGGAACAAGAAAGATCAGGAGCTCTGTGGGAGCTGTGCTAAAAGAGATCAGGGGCTGGAAGCTGTAGAGCTCGCCCTGATTGAAGAGTTCTTACCGGACCCGGAGTCCGAGGCTGTGGGGATTAATCCTTACCCAGCAGCAGAAACCGCCCGGCAGGGGATTTCAGGTCCTCTGGCCAAGAAACCCGAAGGCACGGTCACACGCAAGGGACCAGCACCGCGACGTGGAGCGGAAGCTACCAGAAGGCCCCGAGTCACCGGCCATACGGGTGAGCACCACACGGTACACTCAGGGACGTGGGCTACTTTTATCAGCCTCTAGCAAGGTAGCCAGAAGAGTACGATTAGTTGGGGAGGCCTACAAATCCGCCTGGCCAGGGGAGATCCCATCAGCTCACGGACTGACCAGGCCCCGATCGCTAGCCAGTACTCCGGGAGGGTCTACCTTGTCACCAGTAAAGACCCAAAACTACACCGCACCGTCTCTGAGTGGTTCCTGCTACCCCCCTTCAAACACGTCGGCTGCCCTGAGGCCATACCCCTCCCGTTGGGGGTTCTACCAGCTACGCTGCACAACCTTACCACCGGCCTCAGCGGTCTGCCCTGCAGCGGCGGCTTCATAGCCGCATTCAACGGGTGGCGTAGTCGAACACCGTACCATCTGCTAAATACTGCCACTCAGTTTGACTCCCTGGGCACGGACCGGGTCACCGCCACGAGACTACTACCCCTATCAGATCCGGCTCCGGGTAGGCCCCCGCGTGCGCAACGCTACTCAGCACAGGCCCAGGAGCGCGTCAGTAATCTCCCTGGTCTGGTGGCTACCAGGTCTGTTGCCTCCACCGGTCATGAAGAATGTACAATGCTGTTAGGGTATGTGCACACGATGCAGAAATGCTCAGGATTTTTTCCTGAGCGTTTCTGCATCTCTCTGGCAGGAAAAAACGCATGCGGATTGTACATGCGGTTTCCTGCCAGGGACATGCGGAAATGAAGCGGTCTTCACTTTCATTTCCGCATGCGGGTTGACAAGCGCTTCCCAAGCGATTTTAGCATCACTTGGAAAGTGCTTGTCAACTTCACACTATATAAATCCATGCAACTGGCATGGATTTATATAGTGTGTGAATGTCAAAAAATAAAAAATAAATCTATACTTTACCCTCTGATGGCCCCCGGTGTCCTGCTTCGCTCGGTCCCGGCTGCCGGCAGTGAAGACTTTAGGACCTTCCGACGTCAGCGTCACGTGACCCGTCACATGACTCTGACATCAGCGAAGGTCCTTCTTCATTCAGCCGCGAACCAAGCAGGAGCGCTGCGCGGGCCGTCAGAAGGTGAGAATATATATATTTTTTATTTTATTCTTTTTTTTTTAATGGTACCTGGGTCTGGATGAGAGTCTTCTCCTCCACACCTGGGTACCATCCGCACATTAGACCGCATGAAAAGCGCATCAACATATACAGTGATGCGGATTCCATGCGGTCTAATGCAAGTCAATGGCGGCAAAAGAGCAGCGTTTCCGCAAAATTAATTGACATTTTGCGGATTTTTGATGGCAGCGTTTACGCTGCGGAAAAATCCGCATCATGGGCACAGCACATGCAGATTTCAATTGGGGAACATTGCTTCCCTTCTACCATGCGTTTTTCATGCGTTTCCGCGGCGTTTACGCAACTGCAAAAACACTGCGGAAACGCATGAAAAACGCATCGTGTGAACTCAGCCTTACAGTCTTCCTGAATAGCATTACCTCCGGCTTGCACAATAGTCTTAGCCACTCCTCCCCTATGTTGTAATCTAGGGTTTGCTGCATTAACTATAGCATCCACCCGCTGTGTTACCAGATCCCCCAGACCTGCTGTTAGTACCGTTGATGACTTCCAAATCATTCTTTCTGTCCATGGTTTCAACACCTGTGGATATTCTTCATCTGAAAGGGTGGTACGGGAATTCTCCCAATCAGGAGTGAATTCTGATATTGGTGTACGAAATGTCACACCAGCTGGTTTACCTTCTGTATCGCTTATGGGTGTGGACGCTGATGGTGCTGATGGTGGTGGTGGTAGTGCTGCCGCCTCTTCATCCCCCGGCTCCTCCGGTTCAATTGTATTTCTCCTTCGGTTAAGGGCCTGCCGGAACTCCGGACTATTAAATAGAGTTTCAGCACTGGGCAAATGAGGATAGAGAGGAACATAGTCTTTTGGGACATAGTACGCACCATCCGGAGTGACAACCGGACACACTGGTATAGGAGTAAATGTTGCGGTTGATGTTCCGGGTGTAATGTGTATTGCGGCCTGTATTCCAGGTGCGCCAAGATGGCCGCCACTGGAAGGAAGCACACTACCGGAAGGGTGCGTGCCACTGGGAGGAAGCACACCCACTGACATCTGGTCAGAGGCTGGAGGTGATGCAATGGGTGTAGTAACATGGCCGCTGCAGGAAGGGTTGGAACTTTGGGCGGACATAGGTATAACAGATGAAGATGGGGCACTAGGAGTGGCTTGGGTAGTAGCGAGGGGTGGGCCTCCTGGACGGGGCGCATGACATGCAACACAATACTCCGCTGACATTGGATTCTGTTGGCCACAATTAGAACACACCCAACAATTCATTGCGCCGCTATTATAGGGCGGTGGCGGAGGCATCTCTCTAACATAGAAATAACCAGTTATGTTCCTTTTGTTATCCCTATCCTCAATTTCCACAAACCCTTCTTTCGATAAACTCAGCGCAACCTTTCTCCACATGTATGCACTTTGCAACAACCCATTATCTTCCAGTTTTCCCCTGTTTTCACAAATTGCTGCATTCAACATCTCGTACTGTAATCTACCCCCCAGGTACAACCCACACAATGACATAACTTTTTTGGTTTTCTCTACATATTTCCTTCCTTCTCTTCTAGCAACTATATCTTTGGGGTCTTGTAGCTCCTGATCGAGCGACCCCTGCCACACAAACAATGTCTTTAGTTTTTCCAGGATTTTGGCTCCAGGTGTCCCGTCCCCTTAGACTTATGATCAGACCAGGCAGCTGATACACAAGTAGAATTGTAACAGGTCCCTACACTCCCTACCAAGCACTGAATTGATTATTTTACGACTTAATGAAGCACTGAGCACCCCGCGCACCCGCGTCCTAGTGACATTGTAATATGCCTCTTAACGATGCATTTGGCTCCCCGAGTATTACACGTCTTAATAGAGGATTAGTTGACCCCGCTTGTCCACGCCCTAATAGCGTCTTAATACACGACTTATCAGCAACTTCACTCCCCGCGTGTCCCACGACTTAATACACAACTTAATAGAGGATTGGTTGGCCCCGTGTGCCCGCGCCCTAATGGTGTCTTAATACACGACTTATCAGCATTCTCACTCCCCGCGTGCCCGCGTTATAAACAAAGAAAGTTTCCTAAATTCTCAAGTGTATACTTGTACTCCCCTGCGTACAAAGATCGTTCTAATGGGACTGAACACCTCAGAATCCACAGAGCAGCAGTTAGCCAGGAGAGACTACACACCAGAGTTCTTGGAATCACACAGCGGGGTCCGCCCAGTCGCACCGGGCCGTCCCTAAGGGCCAATCTAGACATCACAAACTCACCAGAGACTGCTCAAAATACGAATAAGCACTACGGATTCATTACATCTGCAGACTTACCGTATTCAGTGATGAGAGTTGATCAGGTTCTCGCTTTGAGCAGTACCGGCTCGTCTGTAGGTGGTCCGGTGATGGGCACCCCAAGACCTAGAGTACCCTCGAGTGTGATCCGAGTCACGGCACCATTTGTGGAGGTTTCACCAATTTAAGATACACCAGGTAACTGCTCTCCTCCAAATTAAAGATGTCCGAGTGCATGCAAAGAAGCTAATTAACCAAATCTGCTAATCTGGTTAAAAAGCTTCACTCAGAGACTGAACCACGCAAAATGGCATACTTTATTATGTAGACATGGGGTTATAGAGTATTCCACTCCTAGGTGGGATTAGTAAAATTCATTTCTCTTTCTGATAACTTGGCACACTGCAATTTGCTCATCCATGTATCTCTTGGCCTCAGTAACGCCTTAGGAATTCTGATGGGAGGGGGTGAGTTCGTCTCTCAGCGCCATCTTTGTCAACTTGACATGAATCTCCCTGTTATCAGCCATGTACATGCATACGTCGTTCCCAGGAAATCATTTAGTTGTTCATGCCTACAATAAGAACAGAAACTGTCATTAACTATTAACATAATCCATGTGCATATACAAATTTGCATACATACATACACATAGATTATTCCATCATCTCTATATTAATTCACACTGATTAGGTAATCTATTAAAAGAAACTAATTGATTTTCTATAATATATATATTTTATCTTGACAATAGTACCATCGCCGTATTGCCGCTCAATACTGACCATAGAGAGGTTTTCACTCCTCATGTCACATAGTACACTGCCGGGGACATTTATACCATACAGGACCCTATAAATATAGGGAACATAGATGGAAGTATTAAAAATGATATGACAATATTTGTCATCCCCCTAGAGAGAGGACGTCCGCTCAGTTTGGCGGTAGTATGTGTTCACCATATGGCGGTATAATGTGGGTGGTTTTCTATGGTGATACTAGATTTTCTTTTTTATCGTGTATTCATTACATAATGATAACAAGTAATGACATTTTTAGGGCCACATATAATATAACATAATATACATGCCCTTTTTTTACATTCCTCAACATGGAAATTGTAGCAAGAAGGAGAAGTGGTGGAATTCTGGAAATCCCAGGATGGAGACGTCACTGATCTGCAGAAGATGAAAGAAAATGTCTGAGTCTTGGAATATGATGAACCCCACGAAAAAGATGATTTATTTTGTGTAAAGGCAGTAAAATATAAGAAGGATATAAATTGTATATTGTTATTATCATTTCTACTGCAGGAGAAAAGCTGATCTGTCCGTTATACTGAGGAGTGAACAGGGGGTAAAATAACACAGAATTGTTGTTTCTTCTCTACATTTCACCTCCAAAAAGTGTAGAATAAATTATCCAAAAGACGAATCTATCAGAGAATGGAGCGACATCTTGTCACGCAGAAATGAAGCCCTCCTATAACTTCATTGCCTAAAAAATGTAAAACTTTCTGCTCTCAGGATCCGGCGACACCAGAAGAAATGATTTATTTCCAGTATATTTATATCCTGTGATTTCTGTAATTCAGGAGTAGAGATGAGCGGTGTTCGACTAGAACTGTTCGCCAATCTCAAATTCGAGCTGTTTTGGGTGGTGTTCGAGTTGTTCGACGAACCCGAACGATTTGCAAAAAATTCGGCTGTTCGAGGTTATGTTCGATAACTGTTCGTGCACCAAAAGCGTGTCCTGCATGTCTGGCGCTATTTAGAGCACCAATCATGCAGGGATTGTCTGCCACTCACTGTAATGCCACAGCCATGGTGGTTGTGGCATTACAGTGATTGCCCAAATCGATGGGAACAGTGCTGACAGTGAAACATGAAAAGCCGGCAATTCAGCAGCGGCATACACCGGTACCCGACAATTTAGAACCGAAAGAATAGAGCTTCACACATAGATTAGATAGATAGAAACATGTCAGTCACACATATAAGAAGCACAGTGACAGTGTTGCTTACTGTACTTGTCATTTAGTGTAAAGGATTTATCAAAAAAAATAATAGTGTTTTCATGCACCGTCTCTTTAAAAAAGCCGGCCGGCAATTCAGCATCTGTACCCGACAATTTATAACAGACAGAATAGAGCTTCACACATAGATTAGATAGATAGAAACATGTCAGTCACATATATATGAAGTACTGTGACAGTGTTGCTTACTGTACTTGTCATTTAGTGTAAAGGATTTATTAAAAAATATAATAGTGTTTTCGTGCACCGTCTCTTTAAAAAAGCCGGCCGGCAATTCAGCAGCGGTACCCGACAATTTATAACAGACAGAATAGAGCTTCACACATAGATTAGATAGATAGAAACATGTCAGTCACATATATATGAAGTACTGTGACAGTGTTGCTTACTGTACTTGTCATTTACTGCAAAGGATTTATTAAAAAAAATATTAGTGTTTTCATGCACTGTCTCTTTAAAAAAGCCGGCCGGCAATTCAGCATCTGTACCCGACAATTTATAACAGACAGAATAGAGCTTCACACATAGATTAGATAGATAGAAACATGTCAGTCACATATATAATAAGTACAGTGACAGTGTTGGTTACTGTACTTGTCATTTAGTATTAAAATAAAGGATTTATTATTAAAAAAAATTGGCGTGGGGTTCCCCGTAATTTTAGTCTCTAGCTGAGGTTAAGCAGACAGCTGGGGCAGATGTTTGAAGCCTGGGAAGGGGGTAATACCCACGGAGCTTCCCAGGCTACTAATATCAGCCCCCAGCTGAATACCTAGGTTAGTAATGGAGAGGCGTCTATAAGACACCCCCATTACTAACCCCATAGTGAAAGTTTAAAGAAAACACAACACCCAGAATAAAGTCCTTTAATTGAAATAAAGACACAATTCTTTATTGTTCTAAATTAAACCATACTTACCGTCACGCCCATTCCAGCTGAAGCCAACGATCTCCTGTAATAAAAATAAAATAATAAAGCAACCTCATCCTTACCTTTCCATGGTTCCCACGACAGCTTCAGCTCTGCTACATCGAGATGACAGGCTGGAGCGCAGCAGAACGCTGCCATCCAGCCTGTCATCCCGCAGACACTGAGAAGCGCAGGCATGCTTGCGCTCCTCAGTGTCTCGCTGTGACGGCATCCAGATAATGAAATAATGAAAAAAAAATTCATGTGGGGCTTCGCCCTATATTTGTGTCCAGTCAGGTACAGCAGGCAGGAACGGGCTGCTCCCAACCACCAGCTGCCTATTTGTACCTAGCCGGACACAACAATATAGGGAAGCCCTTTTTTTCTTAATTATTCCATGAATTTCATGAATTTAAAAAAAAAATACGTGGAGCTTCGCCCTATTTTTGTGTCCAGCCAGGTACAACTAGGCAGCTGGGGGCTGGAATCTGCAGCGCAGGGAGGCCCAAGCTTTCTGGGCCCCCCCCCCGCTGCAAATTGCAGTCCGCAGCCGCCCCGGAAAATGGCGCGTTCATAGAAGCGCCATCTTCTGGCGCTGTACCCAACTCATCCAGGGCCCTGGTGCGGTGGCTCACTGGGTAATAAAGGGGTTAAGGCCAGCTTGGCATTATCAGCTGGCCCTAAGCCCGAAATTCATGGGGTCACGCCAATATTAGACATGACCACCATGAATTTCTAGTAAAGTATTTAAAAAAAACACAAACACCCAGAAAAAAGTCCTTTAATTGAAATAAACACACAATTCTTTATTGTTCTAAATTAAACCATACTTACCGCCACGCCCATTCCAGCTGAAGCCAATGATCTCCTGCAATAAAAGTAAAATAATAAAGCAACATCATCCTTACCTTTCCATGACTCCCACGACAGCTTCAGCTCTGCTACATCGAGATGACAGGCTGGACCGCAGCAGAACGCTGCCATCCAGCCTGTCATCCCGCAGACACTGAGAAGCGCAGGCATGCTTGCGCTACTCAGTGTCTGGCTGTGACGGCATAAAGATGAGCCGAGGTCATGGCCAATGAACTCGGCTCACCTTATGCACGTCACTGACAGCGTGGGAAAATTCTCACGCTGAAGCGCTGAGTGCAGGAGAATTTTCCCACGCTGTCAGTGACGTACATGAGGTGAGCCGAGTTCATTGTCGGCTCATCTGGATGCCGTCACAGTCAGACACTGAGGAGCGCAAGCATGCCTGCGCTTCTCAGTGTCTGCGGGATGACAGGCCGGATGGCAGCGTTCTGCTGCGGTCCAGCCTGTCATCTCGATGTAGCAGAGCTGAAGCTGTCGTGGGAACCATGGAAAGGTAAGGATGAGGTTGCTTTATTATTTTTCTTTTATTGCAGGAGATCGTTGGCTTCAGCTGGAATGGGCGTGACGGTAAGTATGGTTTAATTTAGAACAATAAAGAATTGTGTCTTTATTTCAATTAAAGGACTTTATTCTGGGTGTTTGTGTTTTTTTTTAACTTTGACTATGGGGTTAGTAATGGGGGTGTCTTATAGACGCCTCTCCATTACTAACCTGGGCTTGATGTCAGCTGGCATTATAAGCTGACATGAACCCCAGCCCTATTACCCCCTGCCACCGCACCAGGGCAGCGTGGAAGAGCGAGGCTAAGTGCCAGAATTGGCGCATCCTATGGATGCGCCATTTCTGGGGCGGCTGACGGCTGGTGTTTCTAGCCTGGGAGGGGGCCAATATTCATGGCTCCCTTCCTGGGCTATTAATATCAGCCCCCAGCTGTCTGCCTAGCCTTTGCTAGCTATTAAATTAGGGGGGACCCCACGTCATTTTTTTGGGGGGGTCCTCCATTTTAATAGCTAGTAAAGGCTAGGTATTCAGCTGGGGGCTGATATTAGTAGCCTGGGAAGCTCCGTGGGTTTTACCCCCTTCCCAGGCTTCAAACATCTGCCCCAGCTGTCTGCTTAACCTCCGCTAGAGACTAAAATTATGGGGGATCCCACGCCAATTTTTTTTAATAATAAATCCTTTATTTTAATACTAAATGACAAGTACAGTAACCAACACTATCACTGTACTTATTATATATGTGACTGACATGTTTCTATCTATCTAATCTATGTGTGAAGCTCTATTCTGTCTGTTATAAATTGTCGGGTACCGCTGCTGAATTGCCGGCCGGCTTTTTTAAAGAGACAGTGCACGAAAACACTATTATATTTTTTAGTAAATCCTTTACACTAAATGACAAGTACAGTAAGCAACACTGTCACTGTACTTCATATATATGTGACTGACATGTTTCTATCTATCTAATCTATGTGTGATGCTCTATTCCTTCATGTCTAAATTGTCGGGTACCGGTGTATGCCGCTGCTGAATTGCCGGCCGGCTTTTTTAAAGAAAGCGTCTTCTGAGCAGTTTGTGAGCTTTTGGACACCTTTGAAGGTGTTTTCTATGTGTTCCTATGTGTTTTTGTTTGCCTGCCATTGGTTTTAACGGTGTTCGACGGTGTTCTAAGGTGTTCGACGAACAGTTCGACGAACAGTTCCTCGAACATCCCGGTGTTCGACGAACCGAACCGAACCCGAACACTACGGGGGTGGCTCAACACTATTCAGGAGTTTTCCTTCTTGGTTTTACAATTTCAATGTTGAGGGATTTATAACAATACTAGATGGTGGCTCGATTCTAACGCATCGGGTACTCTAGAATAGGTATGCGGCCGACCGGGCGCAAGCAGCAGAGCGGTGTTTACATTTGGCGCCAATAATGGTGATTGGTCACGGCCGCGACCAATCAGCAGAGCGGTGTTAAACTTTGGCACCAATATCGCTGATTGGTCGCGGCTGGCCACCGCGACCAATCAGCGAAGCGGTGTTTAAATTAGGCGCCAATATCGCTGATTGGTCACGGCCGGTGGTTGCGACTAATCAGCAGAGCGAGGTTTAAATTTGGCGCCAATACTGCTGATTGGTCGCGACCAGCGACAGCGACCAATAAGCAGAGCGTTGTTTAAATTTAGCACCAAAATTGCTGATTGGTCGCGGCCGGCCACCGCGACCAATCAGCAGAGCGGGTTTATATTTGACGCCAAAATCGCTGATTGGTCACGCCCGGCAGTAGCGACCAATCAGCAGAGCGGTGTTTCAATTTTCCCCCAAAATCGCTGATTGGTCGGGGCCGGCGGCCGCAACCAATCAGCGTCGTATTAGTGAGGACCGGGGAGCAGCGCTGCCTGTACGAGTACTTCCGCTGCCAGCAGCTGGGAGATGAGCGGCTGCTCGCAGCAGAAGCATCCCGACCGGCGGTGCCGCTCCTCGGTTCTCCGTTCACACTTGCCGTTGGGAGAAAATAGAGCATTTTTTACATTTTGCGCTAATCTCGCTGATTGGTCGCGGTCGGCTGTCATCCACGACCAATCAGCAGAGCGTTGTTTAAATTTGGCGGCAAGATCGGTGATTGGTCGCGGCTGCTATTTAAATGTGGTGCCCAAATTGGTGACCAATCAGCAGAGCGGTGTTTAACTTTAGCGCCAAGATCACTGATTGGTCGCAGGCGGAGAGCGCGACCAATCAGCGAATCGTATTGGCAGGGTCGGACTGGGGTGCCTAGGGCCCACCAGGGGAACTGACTCTAGGGGCCCACACTACAGCCCACCATAAACGGTATTATTACTTGTTATGCTTGTCTATAATGCACTATAGTTACATGATTGGCTGCACTGTGGAGCACTGAGCGGCAGGACTTTCTTCGAACAGTCATTCCATACTGCCAGAGTCTCTATAATGGTAACTTGTCACCTTGAAAAACGCTATTTATCTGCAGATATAGGGGTAATCTGCAGGTAAATAGGGTTTAAAGCCTGGTTAGACGGCTTAATGGAAAAGCGTTGGCTACACGGAGAAAATTACGTTTTATTCTCCCTGCCGCCACTCACTTCCTGTCATAGGATCGGTGCAAGGAGGGAGACATTACAGTCACCGTGAACTACAAAGTGAGGGTGCTGCAATAACGTCCGACACCTGGATTGTGACACTTCCATGGAGGCCAACCTCAGGCTGAGCTTCATTGAATGACTAACATGGCAGCAGCACCTGGTAACTAGTGCTGAGCGAGAATGGTCAGATAAGGTGTGATCCCAGCATGCTCGGGTGTTATCCAGGTATCTTGTAGTGCTCTGCTAATATGCTCGAGTCCCCAGGGTAGCATGTTTTGCGGCAGTAGACAGACGCAACACATGCAGGAATTGCCTGTTTGTTAGGTAATCCCTGCATATGTTGCTTCTGTCTACCGCCGCAAAACATGTTACCGCAGGGACTCGAGCATATTAGCAGAGCACTACAAGATACCTGGATAACACCCGAGCATGCTGGGATCACACCTTATCTGACCACACTCACTCAGCACTACTGGCAACCCATCAGCAATCTGCAACTGCGTCACAGGGGGCAGAAGGGAGCAGGTGACTGCATGCACCGGGCATTGTGCTACCTAAATGCTGCTGTCAGTGATTGACAAGGGCACTTAAATACTCAAAACAGCAGCAATCAAGGCGAGCTCTGATCACTGCTGTTACAGGCAGACGCCGGCTATGTAACACAGCCGACATCTGCCCGGTATGGAGCAGGCTCAGCTCCTGAACCCGCTCCATACAAGTACAACCCAATGGTGACAGTTATGACAAGGTTAGCAAATTTCACTTGTCTGTTCCTAAATGTGGAAAGACAAATGGAATTCCCTAACACATGTGAAAGAGACCTAATAGATTTAGTAAAGGTGCCTCAAGCATATGAATGTTATTACACACCACAATGCACAGTTACATACACACATCTTACAAAATACATACTATTCCAGATACGCAGACGCGCACAAACACATCAGTACATGAATACATCATCTGAACCACCACCATTTGTAATGTCAGGTCAGCCCCATATATCTTTGTATCGCATAAACCTACAACTCCCAGTATGTAATTAACAATAGAGATACTGGGAGTTGTTATCAGTCATCATCAGACTGCGGACCATACAGCAACCACAGTACTGATGAGACACAGGCAGGATCACAAATGAACATTTACATCCAGGTATCTTACCTGAGACGTCTTCTCTGATTAGAGTCGTTCTCTTTCTTTTCTTCCTCTTGTCCAGTCTCCATGATGACTTTTCTCATCCACAGCTCGTCTCTGCAGACTTCCATCTTCTCCGGTCTTCTGCAGCACATCCCGACAAGATGCCCTTAAAGATACAGTGTCATTATAATGCTCCTGAATAAAAATATCTACACTGAGCCCCTGAATAAACCTAACTCTTACAATGCTTCCTGCACAAAACATGACATACACTCTACCCCTCTTATGGTACCTGCTCTCCACACTGTCCTATCCTTACCATACTGGGCCCCCTGTTCACATTGTCCTCTCACACGGTGTCCCCCCTATACTACCCAGTCTCTATACTGTGCCCCTTCATCACACTCCCCCTCCTCAGCATACTGTTCCCTCCTTTCTGTGCCCTCACACTGTTTCCCCCATACTGCCGCATCTCTATACCTTCCCCCACACTACCTAGTCTCTGTGCTGTGTCACCTCACACTTTTCTCCCTCCATACTGTCTCCTCACACTATTCCCCCACTCTCCATACTGTTTCCTCATACATCCCCATTCTGTTCCTGCACTCATTCCCACCCCTCCCCTAGTTCACCATACTGTTTCTTCACACATCTCCCCATTCTGTCTCCTAAAATTTCTCTCCCATCTCTCTCCAAATATAATAAATCTTCGGAAGAGCACACAGACATGCAGAAGCACGCTTACACACACAAAAGCGCACACAGACACATACTAAGGGCTCTTTCACACGTCAGTACATGCGGTGACCGTTTCCACACGTACCAGAGACACTGACACACGTAGACCCATTCACATGAATGCGTATGTGCACATGTCAGTGTGTTTCCACTTTCTACAGACCATGTGGTGTCCGTGGGCAAATCACGCTGACATGTCTGTTTTTTACCTGCTGTCCAGACCGCAAAAAGTCCCGCACACTGATGACAGTTAGCACCCGGTGCTTGGGAAGAGCGCTGAGCGCTGCCCTCATCATAGATCCCTGCAGGCGCTGCGATCAGTACCAGCAGGGTCAATGATGAGAGTAGTAGTCTACTCCCGCCATGTCCAACTGTAAAAAGAATAAATTAAAAAAAACCTTATACTAACCTCTACTAAGTGTCACCCGCTGTAATCCGTGCGAGCGTTCACGCCGAGGAGAATGTCTCCTGCAGCGAGTGGGCTCCGGAGCTGCGCTCAACAAGCGGTGCCCTGTCATTCACTAAGCGCAGCTCTGGAGCAAGCTCGCTGCAGGAGTCATTCTCCTCGGCGTGAGCGCTCGCACGGATTACAGCGGGGGACACTTAGGAGAGGTGAGTATAAGGATTTTTTTATTTTATTCTTATTTTTACAGTTGGACACGGACACGGTGGGAGTAGACTACTACTCTCATCATTGACCCCGCTGCTGCTGATCACAGCGCCTGCAGGGATCTATGATGAGGGCAGCGCTCAGCACCCGGCTCTTGGGAACAGCGCTAACTGTACACTGATTCCCAAGCGCTGGTACGTGTCACACGGATGACACACAGGTGGATACGGATATCTCCAGTCCCGTAAATATCAGGACATGTGAAAGAGCCCTAATATACACACGCAGATACACATGCTCACAGAAATGGGGACAAGTACACACACAGGCAAGCACACACAGAAATGCACAGACATACTCAGACAATCACACACAAAAATGCAGACACGCAGGGAAGCACACACACACATATGTGTGAAGACACATAAACACACAGTCATATACACACACACCGGCATATACACACACACACACATACAGGCATATACACACACAGGCATATACACACACACACACACACACACACAGGCATATACACACACTGTACACACACTGTACACACACAGGCATATACACACACTGTACACACACAGGCATATACACACACTGTACACACACAGGCATATACACACACTGTACACACACTGTACACACACAGGCATATACACACACACAGGCATATACACACACAGGCATATACACACACACACACACACACACACACACAGGCATATACACACACTGTACACACACAGGCATATACACACACTGTACACACACTGTACACACACAGGCATATACACACACTGTACACACACAGGCATATACACACACTGTACATGTAGCACCCTGAGGATTCGGCTGCTACAGGGGTATTGCACCTCAGCCAGAGGTGTGATATTCCACTCCCGGGTAAGGATGGATTGTGGAACTGAGCTCAGTTAGCTGCATGCACTACACACATCCCATTTCCGAGGAACAGACCGATGGTACTCCCACTAGAGAAATGTGCAGGTACGACAGTGTCTGTTCCTGGCTGGAGTGGGAGGGGGGTGGAACATCCCAGTAGTGTAGGGGCAGATAGGGGGAGCAGCCTGGGTAAAGTTAGGAGCTCATTGGGTGCTGGTCACCTGAGCTCACACATAGAGGGAGTATATAAGGTGGGCACCATCTTAGATCAGGGTCAGTCTGTCAGTCTTTTGTCAGAGCAGAGGAGAAGAGCAGCTCCAAGGCCAAGAGAGAGAGAGAGGAGAAAGAAAGACCCAGAGGGGGAGAAAGAAGGAACTCCAAGAGCCCAAATTAGACCAGAGGGTGAAGAGTCGGCAACAGGGTACCGGATCCCAAGCTGGCAGAGGCTACAGCACACCTTAGCCAGGAACCGGAGGTCGTGGGCAGGATCTGCCACGATCACCCACTAAATCCACCCGGAAGGCAGACCAGGAATAGGGTCAGGGAACCCAGAGACAAGGGTTTACCACCAAGAGGCCCGAGGGAGCCGGACATAGGTGGATCCCTGGTGGGGAAGGCCAGAGAAGAGGACAAGACAGAAAGGGAGCTCAGGACCACGCTCCAGAATCACCTGGGGGTTGGCCGAGTCCAGGACCTGGTGGACGCAGCACGGCTCGGGTGGTCACTCAAGGCCGGAGTGACCAGAACAACTGCAGTAAGTAAGCAAACCCTGAACTGCACAGCCCGACTCTGAGTCTCATTTCCATCCCCGCTGCACCACCACAACCCCCATCCTCTGCAACTGACCCCCTGAGGCTATACCCCTCCCGTTGGGGGTTATACTACCTGAGCTGCACATACATCACCAGCCTCAGTGGACCCTGCTGCAGCGGCGGCCGTATTGACCGCAAATCAACGGGTGGCGTAGTCGACACAAAAGAACATCTGGTAACATCATAAGGACTGCCACACACTGAGTTTGACACCCTGGGCACGGACCGGGTCACAGCCACTCGGAGACTACAACCCCCATCTGATCCGGCTCCGGGTATTCCCTAACAGCACTGGCCCAGGGGGCGCGTCAACTTTGGCGTAGTCGGCAGGATTACGTGCCCGCAACAACCGGGTACTGCGTGCCTGAAGAAAAGTACATCGTTACCTTAAAAAGAAGTCTCCTGCCGGTTCCGGAGGGTCCCCGCCATCGGGTCCCATCACAGGTCGTTTCCCGCCGGTTGTCCGCCATTTGCAGCTTTTTCCCGCCATCCATGGAGTTTCCCGCCACTGTGAGACGATTCCCGCCATTTCCAAAGATTTCCCGCCTTGGAAGAGCGGACGCCATTATGGGCGTGCCAGAGGGTGGCAAGAGGTCACCTCCCATCGTGGGCAGGTCGAAGAATGGCGCCAAAAGCGGAAACCGCGCCCACCAACAGAGACTGTGATGCTGGAAGTGTCCATCAGCGTGAGAGAACTGCCCCTGGAACTGAAGTTGCCCCGGGACCACCCTCGATGTGGGCGGAGACAGAAGAAGAGAACAAAGATGGGTGTCGCCTGGAGCAGTCTGGAGAAAGCGCACCCGGAGACAAGACGTCTGGAAGAGAGTCCAGAGAGAGCCTACCCGGAGATGGAGGAAGAGCCAGGCAGCACCGACCCAGCGGTCAGGAGCCTGATGCGGGCCGCCACTCCAGGCAGCACCGACCCAGTGGTCAGGAGCCTGTTGCAGGTCGCCACTCCAGAAGGCCTGCTGGAGATCCTAACACAGCTCCCTCGAGACCGGGAGTGTGCACAGACCGCGCTGGAGGGCCTCGCACAGAGGTTGGCCCGGGTGCAACGAGAGACGTTGGCGGAGTGGAGCCGAGAGATGGCCCAGCAGACCGAGACTCGTCAGCGGAGCACGCCGCCCGAGACGAGGAGACAGACCGCCTCTGAGGATGGCGCAGGAGGAATGAAGGCCGGAGACGGCGCCGAGAAGGGAGCCGAACGAATGGAGGCAGGTAAAGGGGACGTCACTACCCCGAGCCGGGAAACCGCGTGCCTGCCCCAGCTCCCCGTCGCAGAGCCCGAAGTACCCCCTGCCGTGCCCGTCGCTGCAACGTCACCGCCGCAGACTAGGCCTCAAACGGAAGCCGCGACCCCTGTGACGTCACGCGCCTCGACCCCGAGCGTGGCCAAGCAGGAAGTACCATCGGCCTGGTCGCAAGGCCTAGTACCCCCGGGCGCCGCAATACCAACAGCGCCCCCTACCTCCGCGGAGCCCCCGGCCTGGTCGCAGGGCCAAGTAACATAAGGCGCCGCCGTTCTTACGGTGCCCTTTACTTTCAAGGTGCCCCAGGCCTGGTCGCAAGGCCTGGTTAACCCGGGCGCCGCTACCACCACGGCGCCCATAACACCTAAAGTACCGCACCTGGGTGAGGACCTGTTCGCCCAGCATACGTGCCCGGATGGGCAGCCCTTCGTATGGCCCCAGGAATACATCCAGCTGGAGCTGCAAAAAGCAAGGGCCATGTGCGAACCCCTGATCCCGGCTCCAAAGCCCATGAAGAGGATCTCGCCCCCGCTAGAAGAGACCCAGTTTGAGTGGGATCCCACCGGAGAAGACCTCATGGGGTTCACTCAGGAGACTCGGGCGGCCGCAGCAGAGCGTGCAGAGTGCTGCCGGCAGCAGCTCGAGGTCTTCGAGAGGGAGCGGAGAGAGAGGCGGGTCCGGGAACAGCAAGCGCAGATAAGGAGCGCGGAGCAGAAGAGCCGGACCAGGAGGAATCCCCGTGCAGCTCATGGTCCCCCTTCCACCGGGACTGTGATAAAATTCAACATGCAGCATGGGTGGGGCTTCATTAGAGACCATCAGACCCCCGGCGAAGTCTTTGTAACCCGCAGAGACGTAGAAAGTCATCTGCCGGAGGGACACAGAGGTCGTGACCTGTATGTAGGGGACGAGGTCACCTTCACCCGGCACAAGTGTGCCAAAGGACCCTACGCCCTCCATGTGCATCGCCTGACGGAGGAGGAGCTGCGGTGTGAGGAGGAGCAAGAGGACCCGGACGGGTCTGAAGAATCTAAAGAAGGAGCAGGAGGACGCCGTCGTTGAGTACGGTAGAGAGAGACTGTAAAATAGTTACCCATCAGGGTATAAGAACTGTTCTAGTTAAAATATAGTCCCCGTTGGGACCAGCCAAGAGTGAACTGTTAACCCCGTGTGTCCCTATTCCCACTGACCGAGGACTGAGAGCGGTCAATTCTCCCTAATACCTGGCCGAGGACTGAGAGCGGCCATATCCCCTTGTATATAGTTGCGCTTCCTAAAGCGCCCCCTACCGGTTTTATAGGAAACTGTTTTCTTCAAGAGACTGTCGCACTTTACCCGGTCACAAGTTGCACCGTGACCGGAGGAACCAGAGACAGGAATGTTTACAAAAATGTTATTTATATGAAAAGTTTATTGCTGATAATATATGTGATGTTTTATATGTTTATATGTTGATGTTTTATGAAAAAAAAAAAATTGTATGTTTTGGATGTTTTTTATATCTTACAGCCCGAGGACGTGCTGTGATTTACCAGGGGGGAATGTAGCACCCTGAGGATTCGGCTGCTACAGGGGTATTGCACCTCAGCCAGAGGTGTGATATTCCACTCCCGGGTAAGGATGGATTGTGGAACTGAGCTCAGTTAGCTGCATGCACTACACACATCCCATTTCCGAGGAACAGACCGATGGTACTCCCACTAGAGAAATGTGCAGGTACGACAGTGTCTGTTCCTGGCTGGAGTGGGAGGGGGGTGGAACATCCCAGTAGTGTAGGGGCAGATAGGGGGAGCAGCCTGGGTAAAGTTAGGAGCTCATTGGGTGCTGGTCACCTGAGCTCACACATAGAGGGAGTATATAAGGTGGGCACCATCTTAGATCAGGGTCAGTCTGTCAGTCTTTTGTCAGAGCAGAGGAGAAGAGCAGCTCCAAGGCCAAGAGAGAGAGAGAGGAGAAAGAAAGACCCAGAGGGGGAGAAAGAAGGAACTCCAAGAGCCCAAATTAGACCAGAGGGTGAAGAGTCGGCAACAGGGTACCGGATCCCAAGCTGGCAGAGGCTACAGCACACCTTAGCCAGGAACCGGAGGTCGTGGGCAGGATCTGCCACGATCACCCACTAAATCCACCCGGAAGGCAGACCAGGAATAGGGTCAGGGAACCCAGAGACAAGGGTTTACCACCAAGAGGCCCGAGGGAGCCGGACATAGGTGGATCCCTGGTGGGGAAGGCCAGAGAAGAGGACAAGACAGAAAGGGAGCTCAGGACCACGCTCCAGAATCACCTGGGGGTTGGCCGAGTCCAGGACCTGGTGGACGCAGCACGGCTCGGGTGGTCACTCAAGGCCGGAGTGACCAGAACAACTGCAGTAAGTAAACAAACCCTGAACTGCACAGCCCGACTCTGAGTCTCATTTCCATCCCCGCTGCACCACCACAACCCCCATCCTCTGCAACTGACCCCCTGAGGCTATACCCCTCCCGTTGGGGGTTATACTACCTGAGCTGCACATACATCACCAGCCTCAGCGGACCCTGCTGCAGCGGCGGCCGTATTGACCGCAAATCAACGGGTGGCGTAGTCGACACAAAAGAACATCTGGTAACATCATAAGGACTGCCACACACTGAGTTTGACACCCTGGGCACGGACCGGGTCACAGCCACTCGGAGACTACAACCCCCATCTGATCCGGCTCCGGGTATTCCCTAACAGCACTGGCCCAGGGGGCGCGTCATACACACACAGGCATATACACACACACAGGCATATAAACACACTGTACACACACACACACTGTACACACACACACAGGTATATACACACACACAGAGACATACACACACTGTACACACACAGGCATATACACACTCTGTACACACAGGCATATACACACACACTGTACACACACAGGCATATACACACTGTACACACACAGGCATATACACACACACTGTACACACACAGGCATATACACACACTGTACACACACACACACAGGCATATACACACACACTGTACACACAGGCATATATACACACACTGTACACACAGGCATATATACACACACTGTACACACAGGCATATACACACACTGTACACACACACAGAGGTATATACACACTGTACACACACACAGGCATATACACACACTGTACACACACACACAGGCATATACACACACACTGTACACACACACAGGCATATACACACACAGGCATATACACACACACTGTACACACACACGCATATACACACACACTGTACACACACAGGCATATACACACACACTGTACACACACACACAGGCATATACACACACACTGTACACACACACGCATATACACACACACTGTACACACACACACACAGGCATATAGACACACACTGTACACACACACACGCATATACACACACACTGTACACACACACACACAGGCATATAGACACACACTGTACACACACACACACACAGGCATATACACATACACTGTACACACAGGCATATACACACACACTGTACACATGTGGCACCCCAGGGGTCTGGTTTCCACAGTAATGTAATGTTATGTCTGAGAGCAGGTGGGAGGTCCTTTGGTCAGGGATCCTGTGCATGCCACACCTCCTGCCCAGTCTTGGGAGGGGAAGAACTTCCCCTATATAAACCCGGGGCTGAAGCAGGGTTAGGAGTCAAGGAGAGTAGAGACAAGAAACAGTCACAGGAAGAAACAGCAGAAGCTCAGTGGGAGCAATACTAGTCAGGGGCTGGCAGCTGCAGAGCTCGCCCTGACTGAGAAGCTTTCTTACCGGACCCGGCGTCCGAGGCTGTGGGGACTAACTCTTACCCAGCAGCAGAAGCCGATCGGCAGGGGATTTCAGGTCCTCAGGCCCAGAAACCCGAAGGCACGGTCACACGCGTGGGACCAGCGCCGCCATCGTGGAGCGGAAGCCATTAGAAGGCCCCGAGTCACCGGCCATACGGGTGAGCACCACACGGTACACTCAGGGACGTGGGCTACTTATATCCGCTTCTAGCAAGGTAGCCAGAAGAGTACAGTCAGTTTGGGAGGCCTACAACTCTGCCTGGCCAGGGGAGATCCCATCTGCTCAAGGACTGACCAGGCCCCGTTCGCTAGCAAGTACTCCGGGAGGGTCTATCGTTGTTACCAGTAAAGACCCTGAATTACACCGCACCGTCTCTGAGTGGTTCCTGCTACCCTCATCTTCCACGTCGGCTGCCCTGAGGCCATACCCCTCCCGTTGGGGGTTATACTATCACGCTGCACAATTCTACACCGGCCTCAGCGGTCTGCCCTGCAGCGGCAGCTCCATAGCTGCAAAGCAACGGGTGGCGTAGTCGACACTCAAATAACATCTATCAAGACTGCCACACACTGAGTTGACTCCCTGGGCACGGACCGGGTCCCCGCCACTCGGAGACTACAACCCTCATCTGATCCGGTTCCGGGTAAGCCCCCGTGCGCGAGACGCTGCGCGACACAGCAGGCCCAGGGGCGAGTCAACTTTGGCGTAGTCGGCAGGATTTCGTGCCCGCAACCACCGGGAGCTGCGTGCCTGAAAAAGAGACTTTTCAAACTTACCTGTGGTGAAGATTCCCGCCATCCGGCGCCATCTTCAGCCTTCTTCCCGCCATCGGTGAAGTTTCCCGCCATCCGGCGCCATCTTCTGCCTTCTTCCCGCCATCCGTGGAGTTTTCCCGCCATTGGACGCCATCTTGAGGACGCCGCGTGGGAAGAAGAGGGGCGTGGACTCCGAAAGCGCGCGAGAACTGAAGCCCCGCCTCACGTCCGGACGTTGCGTAAGGTCCTGGAAGGAGCCCAGCAGACGCTGACGTCACAGGAGCGCGACGGAAGGTCCTCAACCATCCACTGCGGAGCCGCGGCCTACGGAAGAGGATCATCGCAAGGTAGGCCACGGTCCACTAGGGGGGAGGAAGATGTCGGATACAGAGGAGAGCTTCACTGCCTCAACCCCCGCCAGCGCTACCGCTGCTGCAGTTATGCCCTTCACCATGCCCTATATCCCGGGAGCAGCTTGGCTACCCCAGTACTCAGGGGAGTCACATACCCTGCATGACTTTAGAGAAAAGCTGGATAGCCTCTTCCAGATGTACCCCCTCACAGAAGAGCAAAAAGTGAGCATCCTGGTGGCCCAACTAACCGGGGCAGCCAAAAGGGAAGTAAAATCCTGGCCACCTGGGAGGAAGACTGTCGCAGGGATACTAACCCGGCTGAAGGACACCTTTGATACCCGCACCTCAGCCGAGATTAAGCTTAGATTCTACGGGTGCAAGCAGCGAGCGCATGAGAGTATAAGGGACTATGCACTAAACCTACAAGAGGCCCTGAGGGCCATTAAGCAGACCGACCCTGATGGAGTGGGAAACGAGGACAGGCTGTTGACCGAACAGTTTATAGAGGGACTATATTGTAATACCCACCGAACCCAGTTGCGGGCAATGGCCTTACAGGATCCCCATCTGGGCTTTGCACAGTTCAAGGACAGAGCCATCCGGGTGCTCCGAGAACCGGCACCGGGTGGCGTTGTGACCCACAGGCGCCCTGCTATCACTTACCACCAGAAGGCGGCGCCTTTGTTGGCAGGGCCTGTGGGAGCTGATGCGCAGGCTTTGGACAATGACCCGGCTCCAGACCTACACCATCAGGTCCAAGAGCTAGCTAAGAGCGTTGCTGCGCTAACCCGAACTGTGCAGTCTTTACAGGCTTCCACCCCAGGGAAGATCCAGCTGGCATCCGGACCGGAGGACATCCCGTGGCGTCGACCAAGGAGGACCCCACCGGCCAGAGGAAGACCCAGTGACCGATACAGCGAGGACGGACGACCCATCTGCCGCCGCTGCAATCAACCCGGACATATGGCAAGGTACTGTTCTTTAAACGGGCACAACCTGGGGTAGAGGGCCAACCCCCAGGAAAAAGATCACCAGGCCCATCGAACTGGCGCGACAGATATGTGGGAGGACGTCCAGTCTTGCCTGTGGTACTGGATGGCATTCCCATGAGTGCCCTACTGGACACCGGGTCACAGGTCACCACCATCCCGTACGTGCTCTTTAAGCAGTACTGGAATGACTCGGATATTACCCGCTACCCTGACGACGACTTGAGTATCATCGCCAGCAATGGCCAGCCCGTGCCACAGATCGGATTTAAAGAGGTGACCATCAAAATCGGTAGAGTCGAACTGGCAGCACAGGGACTGATCATTGTAGATATTGACAAACATGAGAGTCACCCAAAAATAACTCTAGGAACTAATGTAATTGAAAATTGTCTTGCAGAGGTGATTTTCCTTTTACAGCAGGTTGCCAAGAACGCCAGCTCCGGCGAGCAGCGGGTGCTCCAGAAAGAGATCCGGGCACTGATGCGACGGCAACAGGTGGAACTCTCCGGCGGTGAGATTGGTAGCGTAAGAATGTGTGACCCTTTTCCTATTGCCATGCCCCCAAAAAGTGAAATGATGATTTGGTGCCGGGCAGCTATTGGTCTGAGAGGTAGGGATTACCAGGCAATGGTAGAACCAGTTTACTCGGACAGTAGGCCCACCATTTTGACAGCACGGGGGGTGGTTGATGTACGCCATGGGAGGGTGCCCGTTCGCATAATAAATATCGGGGAGAGGGAAGTGTACCTGCCCCGGTATGCCACGCTAGCCAAATTATATACCATTAACCAAAATTCTATACAATCTGTGGAACCCTTGCCTCCATCTCACCCGGAGGAAGGTAACGGCTCTAAGAAAAACATGGAGGACTGGTGTCAGCAACTACATCTGGGTACTGACTCCACTCCCGCACACCAGAAACAAGGAGTCTATCGGGTGGTTCAAGAGTACGAGAGAGTGTTCAGTAAACACCCGTTAGACTTCGGGCGAGTCAAGGGGGTAGAACACCACATCCCCACGGGAGACCATCCTCCTATAAAAGAGAGGCATCGACCCGTACCCCCTGCCCACTACCAACACGCCAAGGGGATGCTTAGAGACATGAAGGAGGCTGGGGTGATTAGGGATAGCTGTAGCCCCTGGGCAGCTCCACTAGTCTTAGTCAGAAAAAAAGACAACACCATGAGGATGTGTGTAGATTACCGGAAAATCAACCGTATCACACACAAGGATGCGTACCCCTTACCAAGGATAGAGGAGTCATTGGCTGCTTTAAGATCTGCTAACTTCTTCTCTACCTTGGATCTCACTAGCGGGTACTGGCAGGTTCCTGTAGCAGAGGCGGACCGGGAGAAGACCGCATTCACCACCCCGATGGGACTTAGCGAGTTCACCTGCATGCCGTTCGGACTCTGCAACGCACCAGGAACCTTCCAACGACTAATGGAGTGTTGTCTGGGCCACAGAAACTTCGAGACGGTCCTGTTGTACCTGGACGATGTCATCGTATATTCCAAGACGTATGAGGACCACCTGAAACACCTGGCGGAAGTGTTCGAAGCTCTGGCGAGTTACGGCCTAAAGGTGAAACCCTCCAAGTGTCACCTCCTGAAACCAAAGGTGCAGTACCTGGGACACGTGGTGAGCGCTGACGGAGTGGCTCCCGACCCTGATAAGATCACCGCAATTAAGGAATGGCCAAGCCCCTCCAGCGTAAAAGAAGTGCGGCAGTTCATCGGGTTGGTAGGCTACTACCGAAGCTTTATTCCTGGTTTCACCAAAAAGGCAGCACCTATGCAGGACCTCCTGATAGGCCAGTCCCGGAAGGCCAAGAACCAGAAGCCGCCCTTCAAATGGGAGGAGCTGGAAGAAGAGTCCTTCCGCCAGCTGAAGATGGCCCTCACGGGGGACGAAATCCTGGCGTACCCGGATTATAGCCAGCCCTTTATCCTCTACACCGACGCCAGTAACATCGGGCTAGGAGCCGTACTGTCCCAGATCCAGCAGGGGAAGGAACGAGTAATCGCCTACGCCAGCCGAAAACTGCGACCCACCGAAAGGAACCCCGAGAATTACAGCTCATTTAAGCTGGAGTTCCTGGCCGTAGTATGGGCAGTCACCGAGCGCTTTAAGCATTACCTCGCTTCTTCCCGGTTCACCGTGTACACGGATAACAACCCGTTGACACACCTGGACACGGCAAGACTCGGTGCCCTGGAGCAGAGGTGGATGGCCCGTCTGTCCAACTACGAGTTCACAATCAAATACCGGGCAGGACGCTCCAATACCAACGCGGACGCCCTGTCCAGGATGCCCAACCTGCCGGACGGAGGAGAAGATCCGGAGGGACTGGAAGAAGTTGAACTCCCTGCGTTCCACCGTCATGGGACTATCCAGTATTCCCACCGGGTAAGGAGTAAGCAGGCTGCTACGTTGAACCCCTTACCCCACTACAACTGGGCGGAAACGCAAGACAGCGACCCTGCCGTCCGCCTGGTGAAGGAGATGCTGACTCGGCCGGAGGCTCGCCTTGAACCAGACGCTCCGGAGGAAGCCAAACAACTATGGGCAGAGAAGAGTCGACTGTTCCTTTACAAAGGGAAGTTGTGCCGCCGAATGGTTAACTCCCGGACGCATGAATTACTCTGGCAAGTAGTGGTGCCACGAAGAGACGCAGCCATGGTGATGGAGGCATACCACGACGGAGCTGGACACTTCGGGTGGAAGAAGCTGGAGTTCCTGCTGCGCGAGCGGTTCCACTGGGTAGGCATGAGGGGAACCATCGAGAAGTGGTGCAGAGACTGTGGCCCGTGCAACCTGAGAAGGAAGGACCGTGCCAGCCAGAAGACTCCCCTGCAGTCCATCGTCACCCGGCAACCGTTGGAACTGGTAGCCTTGGATCATGTAAAACTGACCCCAAGCAGAAGTGGCTACGTCTACGCGTTAACCATCGTGGATCATTACTCCCGGTTCTTGGTTGTCGTCCCCGTCAAGGACTTAACGGCTCAAACAGCAGCTAGAGCCTTCCAGCAGCACTTCTGCTGTCCACACGGGTACCCGGACCAAGTGCTGACGGACCAGGGACCTGCCTTTGAAGCGGAGGTCTTCCAGGAATTCTGCAATCTGTATGGCTGCCGTAAGATAAGGACGACACCCTACCATCCGCAAACTAATGGACTTTGTGAGAAAATGAACCAGGTGGTAATGGATCTTCTAAAAACGTTGCCCCTGGAAGAACGCAGTCTGTGGCCTGAGAAGTTGCCCGATCTGGTGGACCTATACAACCACATCCCGGTAGGTTCCACCAACTGTACCCCGGCTTACCTAATGAGGGCAAGACCTGGTAAGTTACCTGTTGACCTGGAAATGGGAGTCCTGACACCCGAGGACACTTCACCAGAAACAGACTGGGACACAGAGAGGCAGCAGCAGTACCGGAGAGTACAGGAGAGCGTGGAACGAAGTCTCTGTCAGGCTAGGGAAAGACAAGAGAAAACTTACAACCAGTATGCTCCCGCTGTTCCCCTGGTACCCGGAGAGCAGGTCTTGAAGAGGAAGAGACGGCTCCACAAGTTGGATGACCAGTGGGAGAAGGACCCGTACACCGTACTGCCCTCAAGCCACGAAAACCCGAAGGTTTGTACCATCAGTAAAGATGGAGGGGAAACCACAGCCATTGTATCCCGGGACCACCTGAAGAAGTGTCCCGAACAACTGAGGAACCCTGAGGAGGAACAAGAAGACCATCGACCCGTAGAGGAAAGGGAAGATATGGTTAGTACTGTGCTCGGGGACTTCCCTCGGTCTTGGACTCAAGTCAATGGTGCAGTTGTGGTACCCGTACTCACCTTCCTCCAACCAGCATCCCAAGCACCTACGGAGCAACAGGTAGAGCTGGAAGAACAGCCGGTCCAGGAGGCAGAAGACCCCACACCCGCAACCCAGGAGGATCAACCCTCTGCTTGCAGTGAGCCTGCCATATCCCTAGTGAGCCAAAGAGCCGGTAGACAGCTGCCCAGTTTGCCCTTGACAGCTCCTACACCCTGTAGTTCAGGGCTAGGCAGTCAGCTCCGTAGGTCCACTAGGGCCACTAGAGGCCAGTTACCCGCACGCTGGAGGATTTAAAGTGTATAAATTGTTTTATTTATGTTTACCTGTGTATTGTTGCTTGTGTACAATTTTGTGTTTCTAGTTATTTTTAGGAATCCTTGGTGGATCTACCGGGAATCCTTGTACAATTAGTTGGAGCGTAACCCAGGATGGACTAGAGACTGTTAAGGACTCGGGGTAGGACAGACCCCTACCTGGTTACGTCTCCCTGTTTTGGTGAAATGGACACCTTTGTTTCTTCAAAGACTGCACCCGGTTACGGACATGCCGTGACCACCTTTATGTGTTTCTTTATTGTATTGTTATATCTTGTTATGTTTTTCTAAAATATGTTTAGTCCCGGAGTACTAAATTTCACTAGGGGGGAATGTGGCACCACAGGGGTCTGGTTTCCACAGTAATGTAATGTTATGTCTGAGAGCAGGTGGGAGGTCCTTTGGTCAGGGATCCTGTGCATGCCACACCTCCTGCCCAGTCTTGGGAGGGGAAGAACTTCCCCTATATAAACCCGGGGCTGAAGCAGGGTTAGGAGTCAAGGAGAGTAGAGACAAGAAACAGTCACAGGAAGAAACAGCAGAAGCTCAGTGGGAGCAATACTAGTCAGGGGCTGGCAGCTGCAGAGCTCGCCCTGACTGAGAAGCTTTCTTACCGGACCCGGCGTCCGAGGCTGTGGGGACTAACTCTTACCCAGCAGCAGAAGCCGATCGGCAGGGGATTTCAGGTCCTCAGGCCCAGAAACCCGAAGGCACGGTCACACGCGTGGGACCAGCGCCGCCATCGTGGAGCGGAAGCCATTAGAAGGCCCCGAGTCACCGGCCATACGGGTGAGCACCACACGGTACACTCAGGGACGTGGGCTACTTATACCCGCTTCTAGCAAGGTAGCCAGAAGAGTACAGTCAGTTTGGGAGGCCTACAACTCCGCCTGGCCAGGGGAGATCCCATCTGCTCAAGGACTGACCAGGCCCCGTTCACTAGCAAGTACTCCGGGAGGGTCTATCGTTGTTACCAGTAAAGACCCTGAATTACACCGCACCGTCTCTGAGTGGTTCCTGCTACCCTCATCTTCCACGTTGGCTGCCCTGAGGCCATACCCCTCCCGTTGGGGGTTATACTATCACGCTGCACAATTCTACACCGGCCTCAGCGGTCTGCCCTGCAGCGGCAGCTCCATAGCTGCAAATCAACGGGTGGCGTAGTCGACACTCAAATAACATCTATCAAGACTGCCACACACTGAGTTGACTCCCTGGGCACGGACCGGGTCCCCGCCACTCGGAGACTACAACCCTCATCTGATCCGGTTCCGGGTAAGCCCCCGTGCGCGAGACGCTGCGCGACACAGCAGGCCCAGGGGCGCGTCACACACACACAGGCATATACACACACAGGCATATACACACACACTGTACACACACACGCATATACACACACACTGTACACACACAGGCATATACACACACACTGTACACACACAGGCATATACACACACACTGTACACACAGGCATATACACACACACACAGGCATATACACACACACTGTACACACACACGCATATACACACACACTGTACACACACAGGCATATACACACACTGTACACACACAGGCATATACACACACACTGTACACACACAGGCATATACACACACTGTACACACACACATGCAGGCAGCATATACATAAAAATCCATACAAACACACAAATATTACAGTACCTTGGCTTGTCTCCAGCCCACAGACACGCTCCTAATGTGGGAGACTGCAGTGCAGGGCGCGCTGTGACGTCACTTTTAGCAGACGTGCTTCCCTGTCTGCTGAGTGTGACGCTGCAGTGCAGCCCCTGCTCTCCTGCTCCCAGGCCCCTCCCGCTACTGTCCTGGGCATCGCGTCGGTGAAAGTGCGTGTGCGCGCCCTTAAAGGGCCCACGACCACTTTTTTTTTTTTTTTAATTCTTCAGTTCCCTCTGCATGGGGCCCGGGGCTCACCGGGAAATTTCCCGGCGCCCCGCCAGGCCAGACCAAGCCTGCGTATTGGTGAGGACCGGGGAGCGGAATCGTATTGGTGAGGACCGGGGAGCGCCACGGCCTGTGCAGGTACTTCCGCTGCGAGAACACGGGACATGAGCGACTGCTCGCAGCAGAAGTATCCTGACCCGCAGCGCCGCTCCCCGGTCCTCCCTTGACACGCTAGCCGCTGATGTCCCCACAGTATCCTCATGGTGTTACAAAGGTCCGGACATTTGTGTTAAAAATCGCTGATTGGTCGCTGGCGCTGCCCGCACCAATCAACGATTTGGGCGCCAAATTTAAATATCGGCCGCGCATCTGATAACTGTATGTAAACGTATATGCAGTGTGTATATATATATATATATATATATATATATATATATATATATATACAGTACAGACCAAAAGTTTGGACACACCTTCTCATTTAAAGATTTTTCTGTATTTTCATGACTATGAAAATTGTACATTCACACTGAAGGCATCAAAACGATGAATTAACACATGTGGAATTATATACTTAACAAAAAAGTGTGAAACAACTGAAAATATGTCTTATATTCTAGGTTCTTCAAAGTAGCCACCTTTTGCTTTGATGACTGCTTTGCACACTCTTGGCATTCTCTTGATGAGCTTCAAGAGGTAGCCACCGGAAATGTTTTTCACTTCACAGGTGTGCCCTGTCAGGTTTAATAAGTGGGATTTCTTGCCTTATAAATGGGGTTGGGACCATCAGTTGTGTTGTGCAGAAGTCTGGTGGATACACAGCTGATAGTCCTACTGAATAGACTGTTAGAATTTGTATTATGGCAAGAAAAAAGCAGCTAAGTAAATAAAAACGAGTGGCCAACATTACTTTAAGAAATGAAGGTCAATCAGTCCGAAAAATTGGGAAAACTTTGAAAGTGTCCCCAAGTGCAGTTGCAAAAGCCATCAAGCGCTACAAAGAAACTGGCTCACATGTGGACCGCCCCAGAAAAGGAAGACCAAGAGTCACCTCTGCTTCTGAGGATAAGTTTATCCGAGTCACCAGCCTCAGAAATCCCAGGTTAACAGCAGCTCAGATTAGAGACCAGGTCAATACCACACAGAGTTCTAGCAGCAGACTCATCTCTACAACAACTGTTAAGAGGAGACTTTGTGCAGCAGGCCTTCATGGCAAAATAGCTGCTAGGAAACAACTGCTAAGGACAGGCAACAAGCAGAAGAGACTTGTTTGGGCTAAAGAACACAAGGAATGGACATTAGACCAGTGGAAATCTGTGCTTTGGTCTGATGAGTCCAAATTTGAGATCTTTGGTTCCAACCACCGTGTCTTTGTGCGACGCAGAAAAGGTGAACGGATGGACTCTACATGCCTGGTTCCCACCGTGAAGCATGCAGGAGGAGGTGTGATGGTGTGGTGGTGCTTTGCTGGTGACACTGTTGGGGATTTATTCAAAATTGAAGGCATACTGAACCAGCATGGCTACCACAGCATCTTGCAGCGGCATGCTATTCCATCCGGTTTGCGTTTAGTTGGATCATCATTTATTTTTCAACAGGACAATGACCCCAAACACACCTCCAGGCTGTGTAAGGGCTATTTGACAAAGAAGGAGAGTGATGGGGTGCTACGCCAGATGACCTGGCCTCCACAGTCACCAGACCTGAACCCAATCGAGATGGTTTGGGGTGAGCTGGACCGCAGAGTGAAGGCAAAAGGGCCAACAAGTGCTAAGCATCTCTGGGAACTCCTTCAAGATTGTTGGAAGACCATTTCCGGTGACTACCTCTTGAAGCTCATCAAGAGAATGCCAAGAGTGTGCAAAGCAGTCATCAAAGCAAAAGGTGGCTACTTTGAAGAACCTAGAATATAAGACATATTTTCAGTTGTTTCACACTTTTTTGTTAAGTATATAATTCCACATGTGTTAATTCATCGTTTTGATGCCTTCAGTGTGAATGTACAATTTTCATAGTCATGAAAATACAGAAAAATCTTTAAATGAGAAGGTGTGTCCAAACTTTTGGTCTGTACTGTATATATGGAATGGAAGGGGGGAGGGAAAGAGCATATATACATGGAATGGGAGGGGGGAGGGAAAGAGCATATATACATGGAATGGGAGGGGGGAGGGAAAGAGCATATATACATGGAATGGGAGGGAGGAGGGAAAGAGCATATATACATGGAATGGGAGGGGGAGGGAAAGAGCATATATACATGGAATGGGAGGGGGAGGGAAAGAGCATATATACATGGAATGGGAGGGGGGAGGGAAAGAGCATATATACAAGGAATGGGAGGGGAGAGAAAGAGCATATATACATGGAATGGGAGGGAGGAGGGAAAGAGCATATATACATGGAATGAGAGGGGAGGGAAAGAGCATATATACAAGGAATGGGAGGGGAGGGAAAGAGCATATATACATGGAATGGGAGGGGGGAGGGATAGAGCATATATATGACGCGCCCCTGGGCCTGTGTCGCGCTGCGTTGCGCACGCGGGAGCTTACCCGGAGCCGGATCTCTTGAGGGTTGTAGTCTCGTGGCGGTGACCCGGTCCGTGCCCAGGGAGTCAAACTGAGCGGCGATGTAACAGCGGTAGATGTAGGACGACTACGCCACCCGTTGAATGCAGCTATGGAGCTGCCGCTGCAGGACAGTCCGCTGAGGCCGGTGGATGGATGGTGCAGCGTAGATGGTATAACCCCCAACGGGAGGGGTATGGCCTCAGGGCAGCAGATGGATGATGGGGGTAGCAGGAACCACTCAGAGACGGTGCGGTGTAATTCAGGGTCTTTACTGGTAACAACGATAGACCCTCCCGGAGTACTTGCTAGTGAACGGGGCCTGGTCAGTCCTTGAGCAGATGGGATCTCCCCTGGCCAGGCGTAGTTGTAGGCCTCCCAAACTGACTGCACTCTTCTGGCTACCTTGCTAGAAGCGGATATAAGTAGCCCACGTCCCTGAGTGTACCGTGTGGTGCTCACCCGTATGGCCGGTGACTCGGGGCCTTCTAATGGCTTCCGCTCCACGATGGCGGTGCTGGTCCCACGCGTGTGACCGTGCCTTCGGGTTTCTGGGCCTGAGGACCTGAAATCCCCTGCCGGTCGGCTTCTGCTGCTGGGTAAGAGTTAGTCCCCACAGCCTCGGACGCCGGGTCCGGTAAGAAAGCTTCTCAGTCAGGGCGAGCTCTGCAGCTGCCAGCCCCTGACTTGTAGTAGTATTGCTCCCACTGAGCTTCTGCTGTTTCTTCCTGTGACTGTTTCTTGTCTCTACTCTCCTTGACTACTCACCCTGCTTCAGCCCCGGGTTTATATAGGGGAAGTTCTTCCCCTCCCAAGACTGAGCAGGAGGTGTGGCATGCACAGGATCCCTGACCAAAGGACCTCCCACCTGCTCTCAGACATAATATCTCTATCACTGTGGCAACCAGACCCCTGGGGTGTCACATTCCCCCCTAGTGAAATTTAGTACTCCGGGACTAAACATATTTTAGAAAAACATAACAAGATATAACAATAACAATACAATAAAGAAACACATAAAGGTGGTCACGGCATGTCCGTAACCGGGTGCAGTCTTTGAAGAAAGCAAGGTGTCCATTTCACCAAAACAGGGAGACGTAACCAGGTAGGGGTCTGTCCTACCCCGAGTCCTTAACAGTCTCTAGTCCATCCTGGGTTACGCTCCAACTATGTACAAGGATTCCCGGTAAATCCACCAAGGATTCCTAAAAATAACTGGAAACACAAAATTATACACAAGCAACTGTAGTGCCGGCGTCCCTGCCCTCTGCTAGGCAGGGACGCTGCTCCTCTCACCGCTCTGCTCCGTGCCCGGCTTCCTCCCCCCGCTCTGCTGTCAGCGCGCGCTCCGTCCCGGCGTCCTCCTCCTGCTCTGCTCTCAGCGCGCGCTCCTTCCCGGCCCCTGTGCTTAGGGCGCGCGCGCGCGCGCTCCCCTCCTCTTAAAGGGGCCGCGCGCGCCGCCCTAAAGAGTCCCCGGCCAATGGCCGGAGGACTTCATCATATATAAGGCACCTCCTCCAAAATGGAGGTGCCCGAGCAATGTTGTTTGCACCTGTGTCTCACCTGTGCTTCAGCCCTCAGGTCCCGTTGCCAGTTACCTGCCAGTTACCTGCCAGTTACCTGCCAGTTTCCTGCCAGTTTCCTGCTAGTTACCTGCCTGATTCCTGCCTGAATACTTGTTACCTGCCTGCCTGCCTGAGGTCCGACGGTCTGCCTTACAACTCCGGTCAGTCTGTCTAAGGACCAACTTGTCCGCTCACCTGGGAGCGCACATCAGCTACCTGCCTGCTTGCCTGAGGTCCGACGGTCCGCCTTACAACTCCGGTCAGTCTGTCTATGGACCAGCTTGCCCGCTCACCTGGGAGCGCTTCTCCGCTACCTGCCTGCTTGCCAGCCCGGAGGCTCCGTTGTCACGTGCTGTGACCACCAGCTATCTCAGAGACTCTTGCCCGCTCACCTGGGAGCGCATCTCCGTTACCTGCCTGCTTGCCAGCCCGGAGGTCCCGTTGTCACGTGCGGTGACCACCAGCTATTCCAGAGACTCTTGCCCGCTCACCTGGGAGCGCTTCTCCGTTACCTACCTGCCTGCCAGCCCGGAGGTTCCGCCGTCACGTGCCGTGACCACCTGCTATTCCAGAGACTCTCGCTTGCTCACCTGGGAGCACACATCTACCATCTGCCTGCTAGCCTACCCGGAGGCTCCGCCATCACAGGTCGTACCTACCCCTTACCCAGAGACTGCCCTGATCACTTGCCGTAACTCCCTGTCCGTTCACCCAGAGACTGCCACCCGCTCCCTTACAAGGGCCGCCCCCTTGTATAGTAGCTCAGAGGTTCCGCCTCCCGGACCCGTTACAGTCCGCCTCCCGGACCCGTTACAGTTTGCTCGGGCCATGGAACCCGGTGGCACCCAAGCTCCCTCGCTCTCGGACCTCGGTCTTGAACTGTCCCGTCAGAGGTCCCAACAGGAGGCCATCCTGGGTCACCTGCGGAATGTTAATACTCGCCTGAACACTCTGTCTGATCCACCAACAACCTCCGCCAGTGCCATATCTTGCAATCCGGCGGCTCCGCTGCTCACTAATACTATGGTATCCTACCCCGGACCCCGGCTTTCTGCACCTCCTCGCTTCGGAGGCGACCCCGTCCAGGCTCGGGGCTTCTTGAATCAGTGCACCCTGCATTTTGAACTTTTGTCCTACCAGTTTAACTCCGACCGGGCCAAAATTGCCTTCATCATGTCCCATCTCACCGGGGAGGCCCTGGCCTGGCTGAATCCTCTATGGGAGAGAGGAGACCCCCTGGTGTCCAACTTGCCTGCTTTTCTCACGGCTTTCCGGAAAGTCTTCGACGAACCCGGACGGAAGACCTCATCTGCATCATCGTTGCTACGCCTCCGTCAGGGGAGTCTCACCGTGGGCCAATATGCCATACGGTTCCGTACCCTTGCCTCGGAGCTGGCCTGGGATAACGACGCTCTGGTTTCCGTCTTCTGGGAGGGTCTGTCCGGCCGTATTAAAGATGAACTTGCCGGTCGGGACATTCCTACCACTCTCGATGACTTAATAACTCTTGCCACCCGAATTGACCTACGGTTTCAGGAGCGTGCCAAAGAGGTCACCCGTGAGAGAAGGATTCCACGTTTAGCTCCTACTTTCCAGAAACCCGTCATTCCCTCCATCTCTCCCCAGGTACACTCTCCTGAGCCTATGCAGGTCGACCAGACCAAGATGGTCAAAACCCGTCAGGACTCACGCCGTGCCGAGGGGAGCTGCTTCTACTGTGGCAGTAAGGAGCACCGGATCCGTGCCTGCCCGGAGAGGTCGGGAAACGCCTGTGTCTAGGTTCGCTCAGAGAGGTCCACCTAGACAAGAATAAATCCTCTCCATCCCTGCTGTTGTCAGTTTCGATCATCTACGGGGAGAACCGTTATTTCGAACTAGCCCAACTTGACTCTGGAGCAGCCGGGAACCTTATTTCACAGTCCCTGGTTGAGAAATACCGCATCCCCACCAAACCTCTGGCTGTACCCTTGTCTGTCGCTGCTGTGGATGGGGGCCTCTTACCTCGCCCCATTCAACTCATCACCGAATCCATTACCCTGCAGGTGGGAATGCTGCATTCTGAAAGTATCTCCTTTCATGTTCTGCCTGGACTCTCTCACGCCCTCTTGCTAGGTCTGCCCTGGCTCCAGAGACATGCACCCGTGCTAGACTGGCAAACCGGAGAGGTCCTTCGCTGGGGACAAGACTGTCATAAAACCTGCCTGGTTCCCGTCCATCCCGTCCGTCCCTCTCCTACCCCAGCTAATCTACCTGGACTTCCGATTCCTTATTGGTCTTATGCAGATGTCTTTAATAAAAAGGAGGCAGAGACATTACCACCACATAGACCATACGACTGTCCCATCGATCTGCTACCCGGTACTACTCCTCCCCGTGGGCGTATCTATCCTTTATCCGCTGCTGAGACCCGGTCAATGTCCGAATATATTGAGGAGAATCTGGCCAGAGGATTCATCCGGAAATCTACCTCCCCGGCGGGAGCAGGCTTCTTTTTCGTCAAAAAGAAGGACGGCTCTCTCCGTCCCTGTATAGACTATAGAGGCCTAAACCTGATCACGGTGAAGAATAAGTACCCCCTTCCGCTCATTCCAGAATTATTTGATCGTCTGAGGGGGGCTAGGATCTTCACCAAACTGGACCTTCGTGGGGCGTACAACCTGGTTCGTATTCGTCAGGGGGATGAATGGAAGACGGCATTCAACACCCGGGACGGCCACTATGAATACCTGGTAATGCCCTTTGGTCTCTGTAACGCTCCTGCCGTCTTTCAAGAGTTGGTCAATGACATCTTCCGGGACCTTCTCTACTCCTGCGTAGTGGTGTACCTGGACGACATCTTGGTCTTCTCTCCGGATCTCCAGACTCACCGGAGGGACGTTCGTCAGGTCCTGCTCAGGCTAAGGCAGAACCATCTCTACGCTAAATTTGAGAAGTGCCTCTTTGAGCAGACCTCGCTTCCGTTTCTGGGCTACATTATCTCTCAGACCGGCCTTCAAATGGATCCTGAGAAACTGTCTGCCATCGAGAAATGGCCCCGACCGGAGGGGTTGAAGGCCATTCAGCGTTTCCTGGGCTTCGCCAACTACTACCGCCTCTTCATACCACACTTCTCTTCCCGGACGGCCCCAATTTCTGCGCTCACCCGTAAAGGTACTAATCCCAAAGAGTGGCCACCCGAAGCAGAGGAGGCCTTTCTTTCCCTTAAACAGGCCTTCTCTTCCGCCCCGGTGCTGCATCGCCCAGATGGCAACAAGCAGTTCTTCCTGGAAGTTGACGCCTCCTCCTCTGGAGCCGGAGCGGTACTTACTCAAAAATCATCTTCCGGGAGGATGGTAACTTGTGGCTTCTTCTCTAAACTCTTCTCCTCCTCTGAGCGCAACTATTCCATAGGAGACCGAGAGTTATTGGCCATCAAACTGGCATTGGAGGAGTGGCGTTACCTGCTCGAGGGGGCTCTTCACCCGGTAATAATTTACACTGACCACAAGAACTTGGCTTACCTCCAGCATGCCCAGAGACTTAACCCGCGCCAAGCCCGGTGGTCCTTGTTTTTTGCTCGTTTTGATTTTGTCCTTCATTTTCGCCCGGCTGACAAAAACGTCAAGGCGGATGCCTTGTCTCGATCCTTTCTGGTGTCTGATCTCGAGGAGGATCCGAAACATATCATCGATCCCGCCAGAGTAATGCAGGTGGCTCCCGTGAGTCTAAATCGTCTTCCTCCTGGTAAGACGTTCGTACCAGTACCTGATCGGGAGAAGATTCTACACTGGGGTCATTCGTCTAAACTAGCTGGCCACGCCGGTCAGAAAAAGACCCTCCAGCTTATTACCCGGCACTACTGGTGGCCTAACCTGCACAAGGATGTAATAGACTTTGTTTCTGCCTGTGTGTCCTGCGCCCGCAACAAAGTTCCGAGACACCTGCCGGCCGGCCGCCTCCTACCTCTGCCAGTACCTGCTGCCCCCTGGCAGCATATAGCGATGGACTTCATTACTGATCTGCCCGTCTCTGCCGGTTGTACGGTCATTTGGGTGGTCGCTGACCGCTTCTCCAAGATGGCTCACTTCATTCCACTGCCAGGTCTTCCGTCTGCACCCGAGCTGGCTAAAGACTTTATCCGCCACATCTTCCGTCTTCATGGCCTGCCCCGTCACATCGTGTCGGATCGTGGGGTACAGTTCACTTCCCGTTTCTGGAGAGCCACTTGTAAATTGCTGGACGTCACCCTGGACTTCTCCTCCGCTTACCACCCACAGTCTAATGGTCAAGTGGAGCGGATCAATCAGAACCTGACCAGTTACCTTCGGCACTTCGTTAATGCCCACCATTCTGACTGGGTGGATCTCCTGCCATGGGCCGAATTCTCGTACAACAATCACGAGAGCGAGTCTTCCTCCAAATCCCCGTTTTTTGTAGTCTACGGTCAGCATCCTCGGATCCCGTTTCCCGTCTCCACCTCGGCGGACAATCCGGCTGCGGAATCTCTTGTTAACAAATTTTCCTCCATATGGGAGAGTACCCGGTCCGCACTCCTTCTGTCATCCGAGCGTATGAAAAGACACGCTGACAAAAAACGTCTGGACCCTCCTCAATTCCGCCCTGGGGATAAAGTCTGGCTCTCGTCCAAATATGTCCGGCTCAAGATCCCTTCCTATAAGTTAGGGCCTCGGTTCATCGGCCCACTGGAGGTCATCAGTCAGATCAACCCGGTGGCCTATAAATTGAAACTCCCGGCCAACTTACGGATCCCTAACTCCTTCCATGTGTCTCTCCTCAAACCTGTGGTACTTAACTCTTTTTCCAAGTCTACAGGTACGCCTCCTGCTCCGGTTTCTGCTGAGGACGAGTTTGAGGTAGAGAATATTCTTGCCACCAAAAGGGTAAGAGGAAAGACCTTTTTCCTGGTAGATTGGAAGGGGTTTGGTCCTAAGGAGAGAACCTGGGAGCCCCGGGAGAACATCCATGCCCCTCTCATCCTAGCTAAATTTCTGTCTGGCCTAAAAAAGGGGGGGCCTAAAGGGGGGGGTACTGTAGTGCCGGCGTCCCTGCCCTCTGCTAGGCAGGGACGCTGCTCCTCTCACCGCTCTGCTCCGTGCCCGGCTTCCTCCCCCCGCTCTGCTGTCAGCGCGCGCTCCGTCCCGGCGTCCTCCTCCTGCTCTGCTCTCAGCGCGCGCTCCTTCCCGGCCCCTGTGCTTAGGGCGCGCGCGCGCTCCCCTCCTCTTAAAGGGGCCGCGCGCGCCGCCCTAAAGAGTCCCCGGCCAATGGCCGGAGGACTTCATCATATATAAGGCACCTCCTCCAAAATGGAGGTGCCCGAGCAATGTTGTTTGCACCTGTGTCTCACCTGTGCTTCAGCCCTCAGGTCCCGTTGCCAGTTACCTGCCAGTTACCTGCCAGTTACCTGCCAGTTTCCTGCCAGTTTCCTGCTAGTTACCTGCCTGATTCCTGCCTGAATACTTGTTACCTGCCTGCCTGCCTGAGGTCCGACGGTCTGCCTTACAACTCCAGTCAGTCTGTCTAAGGACCAACTTGTCCGCTCACCTGGGAGCGCACATCAGCTACCTGCCTGCTTGCCTGAGGTCCGACGGTCCGCCTTACAACTCCGGTCAGTCTGTCTATGGACCAGCTTGCCCGCTCACCTGGGAGCGCTTCTCCGCTACCTGCCTGCTTGCCAGCCCGGAGGCTCCGTTGTCACGTGCTGTGACCACCAGCTATCTCAGAGACTCTTGCCCGCTCACCTGGGAGCGCATCTCCGTTACCTGCCTGCTTGCCAGCCCGGAGGTCCCGTTGTCACGTGCGGTGACCACCAGCTATTCCAGAGACTCTTGCCCGCTCACCTGGGAGCGCTTCTCCGTTACCTACCTGCCTGCCAGCCCGGAGGTTCCGCCGTCACGTGCCGTGACCACCTGCTATTCCAGAGACTCTCGCTTGCTCACCTGGGAGCACACATCTACCATCTGCCTGCTAGCCTACCCGGAGGCTCCGCCATCACAGGTCGTACCTACCCCTTACCCAGAGACTGCCCTGATCACTTGCCGTAACTCCCTGTCCGTTCACCCAGAGACTGCCACCCGCTCCCTTACAAGGGCCGCCCCCTTGTATAGTAGCTCAGAGGTTCCGCCTCCCGGACCCGTTACAGTCCGCCTCCCGGACCCGTTACAGCAACAATACATAGATAAACATAAATAAAACAATTTATACACTTCAAATCCTCCAGCGTGCGGGTAACTGGCCTCTAGTGGCCCTAGTGGACCTACGGAGCTGACTGTCTAGCCCTGAACTACAGGGTGTAGGAGCTGTCAAGGGTAAACTGGGCAGCTGTCTACCGGCTCTTTGTCTCACTAGGGGTACGGCAGGCTCACTATAAGCAGAGGGTTGATCCTCCTGTTCTGCTTGTGTGGAGTCTTCTGCCTCCTGGACCGGCTGTTCTTCCAGCTCTACCTGTTGCTCCGTAGGTGCTTGGGATGCTGGTTGGAGGAAGGTGAGTACGGGTACCACAACTGCACCATTGACTTGAGTCCAAGACCGAGGGAAGTCCCCGAGCACAGTACTAACCATATCTTCCCTTTCCTCTACGGGTCGATGGTCTTCTTGTTCCTCTTCAGGGTTCCTCAGTTGTTCGGGACACTTCTTCAGGTGGTCCCGGGATACAATGGCGGTGGTTTCCCCTCCGTCTTTACTGATGGTACAAACCTTCGGGTTCTCGTGGCTTGAGGGCAGTACGGTGTACGGGTCCTTCTCCCACTGGTCATCCAACTTGTGGAGCCGTCTCTTCCTCTTCAAGACCTGCTCTCCGGGTACCAGGGGAACAGCGGGAGCATACTGGTTGTAAGTTTTCTCTTGTCTTTCCCTAGCCTGACAGAGACTTCGCTCCACGCTCTCCTGTACTCTCCGGTACTGCTGCTGCCTCTCTGTGTCCCAGTCTGTTTCTGGTGAAGTGTCCTCGGGTGTCAGGACTCCCATTTCCAGGTCAACAGGTAACTTACCAGGTCTTGCCCTCATTAGGTAAGCCGGGGTACAGTTGGTGGAATCTACCGGGATGTGGTTGTATAGGTCCACCAGATCGGGCAACTTCTCAGGCCACAGACTGCGTTCTTCCAGGGGCAACGTTTTTAGAAGATCCATTACCACCTGGTTCATTTTCTCACAAAGTCCATTAGTTTGCGGATGGTAGGGTGTCGTCCTTATCTTCCGGCAGCCATACAGATTGCAGAATTCCTGGAAGACCTCCGCTTCAAAGGCAGGTCCCTGGTCCGTCAGCACTTGGTCCGGGTACCCGTGTGGACGGCAAAAGTGCTGCTGGAAGGCTCTAGCTGCTGTTTGAGCCGTTAAGTCCTTGACGGGGACGACAACCAGAAACCGGGAGTAATGATCCACGATGGTTAACGCGTAGACGTAGCCACTTCTGCTTGGGGTCAGTTTTACATGATCCAAGGCTACCAGTTCCAACGGTTGCCGGGTGACGATGGACTGCAGGGGAGTCTTCTGGCTGGCATGGTCCTTCCTTCTCAGGTTGCACGGGCCACAGTCTCTGCACCACTTCTCAATGGTTCCCCTCATGCCTACCCAGTGGAACCGCTCGCGCAGCAGGAACTCCAGCTTCTTCCACCCGAAGTGCCCAGCTCCGTCGTGGTATGCCTCCATCACCATGGCTGCGTCCCTTCGTGGCACCACTACTTGCCAGAGTAATTCATGCGTCCGGGAGTTAACCATTCTGCGGCACAACTTCCCTTTGTAAAGGAACAGTCGACTCTTCTCTGCCCATAGTTGTTTGGCTTCCTCCGGAGCGTCTGGTTCAAGGCGAGCCTCCGGCCGAGTCAGCATCTCCTTCACCAGTCGGACGGCAGGGTCGCTGTCTTGCGTTTCCGCCCAGTTGTAGTGGGGTAAGGGGTTCAACGTAGCAGTCTGCTTACTCCTTACCTGGTGGGAATACTGAATAGTCCCATGACGGTGGAACGCAGGGAGTTCAACTTCTTCCAGTCCCTCCGGATCTTCTCCTCCGTCCGGCAGGTTGGGCATCCTGGACAGGGCGTCCGCGTTGGTATTGGAGCGTCCTGCCCGGTATTTGATTGTGAACTCGTAGTTGGACAGACGGGCCATCCACCTCTGCTCCAGGGCACCGAGTCTTGCCGTGTCCAGGTGTGTCAACGGGTTGTTATCCGTGTACACGGTGAACCGGGAAGAAGCGAGGTAATGCTTAAAGCGCTCGGTGACTGCCCATACTACGGCCAGGAACTCCAGCTTAAATGAGCTGTAATTCTCGGGGTTCCTTTCGGTGGGTCGCAGTTTTCGGCTGGCGTAGGCGATTACTCGTTCCTTCCCCTGCTGGATCTGGGACAGTACGGCTCCTAGCCCGATGTTACTGGCGTCGGTGTAGAGGATAAAGGGCTGGCTATAATCCGGGTACGCCAGGATTTCGTCCCCCGTGAGGGCCATCTTCAGCTGGCGGAAGGACTCTTCTTCCAGCTCCTCCCATTTGAAGGGCGGCTTCTGGTTCTTGGCCTTCCGGGACTGGCCTATCAGGAGGTCCTGCATAGGTGCTGCCTTCTTGGTGAAACCGGGAATAAACCTTCGGTAGTAGCCTACCAACCCGAGGAACTGCCGCACTTCTTTTACGCTGGAGGGGCTTGGCCATTCCTTAATTGCGGTGATCTTATCAGGGTCGGGAGCCACTCCGTCAGCGCTCACCACGTGTCCCAGGTACTGCACCTTTGGTTTCAGGAGGTGACACTTGGAGGGTTTCACCTTTAGGCCGTAACTCGCCAGAGCTTCGAACACTTCCGCCAGGTGTTTCAGGTGGTCCTCATACGTCTTGGAATATACGATGACATCGTCCAGGTACAACAGGACCGTCTCGAAGTTTCTGTGGCCCAGACAACACTCCATTAGTCGTTGGAAGGTTCCTGGTGCGTTGCAGAGTCCGAACGGCATGCAGGTGAACTCGCTAAGTCCCATCGGGGTGGTGAATGCGGTCTTCTCCCGGTCCGCCTCTGCTACAGGAACCTGCCAGTACCCGCTAGTGAGATCCAAGGTAGAGAAGAAGTTAGCAGATCTTAAAGCAGCCAATGACTCCTCTATCCTTGGTAAGGGGTACGCATCCTTGTGTGTGATACGGTTAATTTTCCGGTAATCTACACACATCCTCATGGTGTTGTCTTTCTTTCGGACTAAGACTAGTGGAGCTGCCCAGGGGCTACAGCTATCCCTGATCACCCCAGCCTCCTTCATGTCTCTAAGCATCCCCTTGGCGTGTTGGTAGTGTGCAGGGGGTACGGGTCGATACCTTTCTTTTATGGGAGGATGGTCTCCCGTGGGGATGTGGTGTTCTACCCCCTTGACTCGCCCGAAGTCTAACGGGTGTTTACTAAACACTCTCTCGTACTCTTGAACCACCCGATAGACTCCCTGTTGCTGATGTGAGGGAGTGGAGTCAGTACCCAAATGTAGTTGCTGACACCAGTCCTCCTTTGTTTTCTTAGAGCCGTTACCTTCCTCCGGGTGAGATGGAGGCAAGGGTTCCACAGATTGTATAGCATTTTGGTTAATGGTATATAATTTGGCTAGCGTGGCATACCGGGGCAGGTACACTTCCCTCTCCCCGATATTGATTATGCGAACGGGCACCCTCCCATGGCGTACATTGACCACCCCCCGTGCTGTCAAAATGGTGGGCCTACTGTCTGAGTAAACTGGTTCTACCATTGCCTGGTAATCTCTACCTCTCAGACCAATAGCTGCCCGGCACCAAATCATCATTTCACTTTTTGGGGGCATGGCAATAGGAAAAGGGTCACACATTCTTACGCTACCAATCTCACCGCCGGAGAGTTCCACCTGTTGCCGTCGCATCAGTGCCCGGATCTCTTTCTGGAGCACCCGCTGCTCGCCGGAGCTGGCGTTCTTGGCAACCTGCTGTAAAAGGAAAATCACCTCTGCAAGACAATTTTCAATTACATTAGTTCCTAGAGTTATTTTTGGGTGACTCTCATGTTTGTCAATATCTACAATGATCAGTCCCTGTGCTGCCAGTTCGACTCTACCGATTTTGATGGTCACCTCTTTAAATCCGATCTGTGGCACGGGCTGGCCATTGCTGGCGATGATACTCAAGTCGTCGTCAGGGTAGCGGGTAATATCCGAGTCATTCCAGTACTGCTTAAAGAGCACGGGATGGTGGTGACCTGTGACCCGGTGTCCAGTAGGGCACTCATGGGAATGCCATCCAGTACCACAGGCAAGACTGGACGTCCTCCCACATATCTGTCGCGCCAGTTCGATGGGCCTGGTGATCTTTTTCCTGGGGGTTGGCCCTCTACCCCAGGTTGTGCCCGTTTAAAGAACAGTACCTTGCCATATGTCCAGGTTGATTGCAGCGGCGGCAGATGGGTCGTCCGTCCTCGCTGTATCGGTCACTGGGTCTTCCTCTGGCCGGTGGGGTCCTCCTTGGTCGACGCCACGGGATGTCCTCCGGTCCGGATGCCAGCTGGATCTTCCCTGGGGTGGAAGCCTGTAAAGACTGCACAGTTCGGGTTAGCGCAGCAACGCTCTTAGCTAGCTCTTGGACCTGATGGTGTAGGTCTGGAGCCGGGTCATTGTCCAAAGCCTGCGCATCAGCTCCCACAGGCCCTGCCGACAAGGACGCCGCCTCCTGGTGGTAAGTGATAGCAGGGCGCTTGTGGGTCACAACGCCACCCGGTGCCGGTTCTCGGAGCACCCGGATGGCTCTGTCCTTGAACTGTGCAAAGCCCAGATGGGGATCCTGTAAGGCCATTGCCCGCAACTGGGTTCGGTGGGTATTACAATACAGTCCCTCTATAAACTGTTCGGTCAACAGCCTGTCCTCGTTTCCCACTCCATCAGGGTCGGTCTGCTTAATGGCCCTCAGGGCCTCTTGTAGGTTTAGTGCATAGTCCCTTACACTCTCATGCGCTCGCTGCTTGCACCCGTAGAATCTAAGCTTAATCTCGGCTGAGGTGCGGGTATCAAAGGTGTCCTTCAGCCGGGTTAGTATCCCTGCGACAGTCTTCCTCCCAGGTGGCCAGGATTTTACTTCCCTTTTGGCTGCCCCGGTTAGTTGGGCCACCAGGATGCTCACTTTTTGCTCTTCTGTGAGGGGGTACACCTGGAAGAGGCTATCCAGCTTTTCTCTAAAGTCATGCAGGGTATGTGACTCCCCTGAGTACTGGGGTAGCCAAGCTGCTCCCGGGATATAGGGCATGGTGAAGGGCATAACTGCAGCAGCGGTAGCGCTGGCGGGGGTTGAGGCAGTGAAGCTCTCCTCCGTATCCGACATCTTCCTCCCCCCTAGTGGACCGTGGCCTACCTTGCGATGATCCTCTTCCGTAGGCCGCGGCTCCGCAGTGGATCGTCAGGGTTGAGGACCTTCCGTCGCGCTCCTGTGACGTCGGCGTCTGCTGGGCTCCTTCCAGGACCTTACGCAACGTCCGGACGTGAGGCGGGGCTTCAGTTCTCGCGCGCTTTCGGAGTCCACGCCCCTCTTCTTCCCGCGCGGCGTCCTCAAGATGGCGTCCAATGGCGGGAAAACTCCACGGATGGCGGGAAGAAGGCAGAAGATGGCGCCGGATGGCGGGAAACTTCACCGATGGCGGGAAGAAGGCTGAAGATGGCGCCGGATGGCGGGAATCTTCACCACAGGTAAGTTTGAAAAGTCTCTTTTTCAGGCACGCAGTACCCGGTGGTTGCGGGCACGAAATCCTGCCGACTACGCCAAAGTTGACGCGCCCCTGGGCCTGTGTCGCGCTGCGTTGCGCACGCGGGAGCTTACCCGGAGCCGGATCTCTTGAGGGTTGTAGTCTCGTGGCGGTGACCCGGTCCGTGCCCAGGGAGTCAAACTGAGCGGCGATGTAACAGCGGTAGATGTAGGACGACTACGCCACCCGTTGAATGCAGCTATGGAGCTGCCGCTGCAGGACAGTCCGCTGAGGCCGGTGGATGGATGGTGCAGCGTAGATGGTATAACCCCCAACGGGAGGGGTATGGCCTCAGGGCAGCAGATGGATGATGGGGGTAGCAGGAACCACTCAGAGACGGTGCGGTGTAATTCAGGGTCTTTACTGGTAACAACGATAGACCCTCCCGGAGTACTTGCTAGTGAACGGGGCCTGGTCAGTCCTTGAGCAGATGGGATCTCCCCTGGCCAGGCGGAGTTGTAGGCCTCCCAAACTGACTGCACTCTTCTGGCTACCTTGCTAGAAGCGGATATAAGTAGCCCACGTCCCTGAGTGTACCGTGTGGTGCTCACCCGTATGGCCGGTGACTCGGGGCCTTCTAATGGCTTCCGCTCCACGATGGCGGTGCTGGTCCCACGCGTGTGACCGTGCCTTCGGGTTTCTGGGCCTGAGGACCTGAAATCCCCTGCCGGTCGGCTTCTGCTGCTGGGTAAGAGTTAGTCCCCACAGCCTCGGACGCCGGGTCCGGTAAGAAAGCTTCTCAGTCAGGGCGAGCTCTGCAGCTGCCAGCCCCTGACTTGTAGTAGTATTGCTCCCACTGAGCTTCTGCTGTTTCTTCCTGTGACTGTTTCTTGTCTCTACTCTCCTTGACTACTCACCCTGCTTCAGCCCCGGGTTTATATAGGGGAAGTTCTTCCCCTCCCAAGACTGAGCAGGAGGTGTGGCATGCACAGGATCCCTGACCAAAGGACCTCCCACCTGCTCTCAGACATAATATCTCTATCACTGTGGCAACCAGACCCCTGGGGTGTCACATATACATGGAATGGGAGGGGGAGGGAAAGAGCATATATACATGGAATGGGAAGGAGGAGGGAAAGAGCATATATACATGGAATGGGAGGGGGGATGGAAAGAGCATATATACATGGAATGGGAGGGAGAAGGGAAAGAGCATATATACATGGAATGGGAGGGAGGAGGGAAAGAGCATATATACATGGAATGGGAGGGGGAGGGAAAGAGCATATATACAAGGAATGGGAGGGGGGAGGGAAATAGCATATATACATGGAATGGGAGGGGGGAGGGAAAGAGCATATATACATGGAATGAGAGGAGGAGGGAAAGAGCATATATACATGGAATGGGAGGGGGGAGGGAAAGAGCATATATACATGGAATGGGAGGGGGAGGGAAAGAGCATATATACATGGAATGGGAGGGGGGAAGGGAAAGAGCATATATACATGGAATGGGAGGGGGAGGGAAAGAGCATATATACAAGGAATGGGAGGGGAGGGAAAGAGCATATATACATGGAATGAGAGGGGGGAGGGAAAGAGCATATATACAAGGAATGGGAGGGGAGGGAAAGAGCATATATACATGGAATGGGAGGGGAGGGAAAGAGCATATATACATGGAATGGGAGGGGGGAGGGAAAGAGCATATATACATGGAATGGGAGGGGGAGGGAAAGAGCATATATACATGGAATGGGAGGGAGGAGGGAAAGAGCATATATACATGGAATGGGAGGGGGGAGGGAAAGAGCATATATACATGGAATGGGAGGGTGGAGGGAAAGAGCATATATACAAGGAATGGGAGGGGAGGGAAAGAGCATATATACATGGAATGGGAGGGGGGAGGGAAAGAGCATATATACAAGGAATTGGAGGGGAGGGAAAGAGCATATATACATGGAATGGGAGGGGGGAGGGATAGAGCATATATACATGGAATGGGAGGGGGAGGGAAAGAGGATATATACATGGAATGGGAGGGAGGAGGGAAAGAGCATATATACATGGAATGGGAGGGGGGAGGGAAAGAGCATATATACATGGAATGGGAGGGGGGAGGGAAAGAGCATATATACATGGAATGAGAGGAGGAGGGAAAGAGCATATATACATGGAATGGGAGGGGGGAAGGAAAGAGCATATATATGTAGCACCCTGAGGACTCGGCTGCTACAGGGGTATTGCACCTCAAACCAGAGGTGTGGTATTCCACTCCCGGGTAAGGATGGAGTGTGGGACTGAGCTCAGTAGGCTGCATGCACTACATACATCCCATTTCCGGGGAACAGAACTACGGTACTCCCACCAAGTAGATGTGCAGGTACGACAGCGTCTGTCCCTGGCTGGAGTGGGAGGGGGGGTGGAACATCCCAGTAGTGTAGGGGCAGATAGGGGAGGGGCTCTGGGCATAGAGATAGGAGCCCATTGGGTGCTGGTCACCTGGGCTCACACATAGAGGGAGTATATATGGTGGGCACCATCTTAGGACAGGGTCGAGTTCAGTCTGAGGAGAAGCAGAGCAGAGGAGCTCAGCCAGGAGGGCTGACAGGGAGCTGTGGCTCCGGCTGGGCCCAGCTCCAGGGCCAGGCTTGTAGTGGAGAGGAAGAAGGAAGGCCCAGAGACGCAGAAAAGAGGGAACCCTAAGATCCCAGAAGCAAACCAAAAAGGGTGAAGGGTTGGCAGAAGAGGGCACCGGATCCCAAGCTGGCGGAGGCAAAAGTAACCCTTAACCAGGAACCGGAGGTCGTGGGCAAGCTTTGCCACGACCCTCACCACATCCACCAGGAAGGTACACCAAGAGTAGGGTCAGGAAAGCCAGAGAAGGTTTTACCATAGAAGGCCCAAGGGAACCGGACAAAGGTGGATCCCTGGTGGGGACGGCCAGGAGAAAGAGAGAGAGAGGGAAGCTCAGGACCACGCTCCGGAACTGCCTGGGGGTTGGCCGAGTCCAGCACCTGGTGGATGCAGCACGGCTCGGGTGGTCACTCAAGGCCAGAGTGACTGAAGGAACACCTGTGAGTAAGAACCCTGAAACTGCATCTCACGTCTCTGACTCTCCTTTCTGCACTATCACTACCCCCATCATCCACACCAGCTGCCCTGAGGCCATACCCCTCCCGTTGGGGGTTATACCACCATCGCTGCACCCATACTACCGGCCTCAGCGGACTGTTCTGCAGCGGCGGCCTTGTACCGCAAATCAACGGGTGGCGTAGTCGACACAGAAACAACATCTACCAAGACTGCCACACACTTAGTTTGACCACCCTGGGCACGGACCGGGTCACCGCCACAAGGACTACTACCCCTATCTAGATCCGGCTCCGGGTATCCCTTGAACATGGCCCAGGGGGCGCGTCATATACATGGAATGGGAGGGGGGAGGGATAGAGCATATATACATGGAATGGGAGGGGGGAGGGATAGAGCATATATACATGGAATAGGAGGGGAGGGAAAGAGAATATATACATGGAATGGGAGGGGGGAGGGAAAGAGCATATATACATGGAATAGGAGGGGAGGGAAAGAGCATATATACAAGGAAAGGGAGGGGGAGGGAAAGAGGATATATACATGGAATGGGAGGGGGAGGGAAAGAGCATATATACATGGAATGGGAGGGGAGGGAAAGAGCATATATACAAGGAAAGGGAGGGGGAGGGAAAGAGGATATATACATGGAATGGGAGGGGGAGGGAAAGAGCATATATACATGGAATGGGAGGGGAGGGAAAGAGCATATATACATGGAATGGGAGGGGGAGGGAAAGAGCATATATACATGGAATGGGAGGGGGGAGGGAAAGAGCATATATACATGGAATGGGAGGGGGAGGGAAAGAGCATATATACATGGAATGGGAGGGGGAGGGAAAGAGCATATATACATGGAATGGGAGGGGGAGGGAAAGAGCATATATACATGGAATGGGAGGGGGAGGGAAAGAGCATATATACATGGAATGGGAGGGGGGAGGGATAGAGCATATATACATGGAATGGGAAGGGGGAGGGATAGAGCATTTATACATGGAATGGGAAGGGGGAGGGATAGAGCATTTATACATGGAATGGGAGGGGGAGGGAAAGAGCATATATACATGGAATGGGAGGGGGGAAGGAAAGAGCATATATACATGGAATGGGGGGAAAGAGCATATATACATGGAATGGGAGGGGGGAGGGATAGAGCATATATACATGGAATGGGAGGGGGAGGGAAAGAGCATATATATGACGCGCCCCCTGGGCCATGTTGTTAGGGATACCCGGAGCCGGATCAGATGGGGGTTGTAGTCTCCGAGTGGCTGTGACCTGGTCCGTGCCCAGGGTGTCAAACTCAGTGTGCGGCAGTCCTTGCAGATGTTCTTAGTGTCGACTACGCCACCCATTGATTTGCGGTCAAAAGGCCGCCGCTGCAGGATGGTCCGCTGAGGCTGGTGGTGTGTGTGCAGCTGTGGTAGTATAACCCCCAACGGGAGGGGTATAGCCTCAGGGGGTCAGACGTGGAGGATGGTGGTTGTGAAGGTGCAGCAAGGAGACTCAGAGTCAGGAGATGCAGTTCAGGGCTTTTACTTACTGGTGTTCTTTTGGTCACTCTGGCCTTGAGTGACCACCCGAGCCGTGCTGCGTCCACCAGGTCCTGGACTCGGCCAACACCCAGGCAATTCCGGAGCGTGGTCCTGAGCTCCTTTCTGACTCTCCCTTCCTCTGGCCGTTCCCACCAGGGATCCACTTTTGGCCGGCTCCCTCGGGTCTCTTGTTGGTCAAGCCTCCTCTGGGCTCCCTGACCCTATGCTCGGTGTGCCTTTCTAGTGGATTTGGTGAGGGTCGTGGCAGATCCTGCCCACGACCTCCGGTTCCTGGCTAAGGTGTGCTTTGGCCTCTGCCAGCTTGGGTTCCGGTACCCTGGTCCGCCAACCATTCACCCTTCTGTCCTTATTCTGGGATCTTGGGGTTCCTTCTTGTTTCCTCTCTGGGTCCTTCTGACTCCTCTCTCTCTCTCTCAGCAGACTCTGTTCTGGAGCTGGGCCCAGCCGGAGCCACAGCTCCCTGTCAGCCCTCCTGGCTGAGCTCCTCTGCTCTGCTCCTCAGGCTAAAGACTCTCACTGACTGACCCTGTTCTAAGATGGTGCCCACCTTATATACGCCCTCTATGTGTGAGCTCAGGTGACCAGCACCCAATGAGCTCCTATCTTTACCCAGACTACTCCCCCTATCTGCCCCTACACTACTGGGATGTTCCACCCCCCTCCCACTCCAGCCAGGGACAGACGCTGTCGTACCTGCACATATACTTGGTGGGAGTACCGTAGTTCTGTCCCCCGGAAATGGGATGTATGTAGTGCATGCAGCCTACTAGCTCAGTTCCACACTCCATCCTTACCCGGGAGTGGAATACCACACCTCTGGCTTGAGGTGTAATACCCCTGTAGCAGCCGAGTCCTCAGGGTGCTACATATACATGGAATGGGAGGGGGGAGGGATAGAGCATATATACATGGAATGGGAGGGGGAGGGAAAGAGCATATATACATGGAATGGGAGGGGAGGGAAAGAGCATATATACATGGAATGGGAGGGGGGAGGGATAGAGCATATATACATGGAATAGGAGGGGAGGGAAAGAGCATATATACATGGAATGGGAGGGGGGAGGGAAAGAGCATATATACATGGAATGGGAGGGGGGAGGGAAAGAGCATATATACATGGAATGGGAGGGGGAGGGAAAGAGCATATATACATGGAATGGGAGGGGGGAAGGAAAGAGCATATATACATGGAATGGGGGGAAAGAGCATATATACATGGAATGGGAGGGGGGAGGGAAAGAGCATATATACATGGAATGGGAGGGGGGAGGGAAAGAGCATATATACAGTACAGACCAAAAGTCTGGACACACCTTCTCATTAAAAGATTTTTCTGTATTTTCATGACTATGAAAATTGTACATTCACACTGAAGGCATCAAAACTATGAATTAACACATGTGGAATTATAAACTTAACAAAAAAGTGTGAAACAACTGAAAATATGTCTTATATTCTAGGTTCTTCAAAGTAGCCACCTTTTGCTTTGATGACTGCTTTGCACACTCTTGGCATTCTCTTGATGAGCTTCAAGAGGTAGTCACCGGAAATGGTTTTCACTTCACAGGTGTGCCCTGTCAGGTTTAATAAGTGGGATTTCTTGCCTTATAAATGGGGTTGGGATCATCAGTTGTGTTGTGCAGAAGTCTGGTGGATACACAGCTGATAGTTCTACTGAATAGACTGTTAGAATTTGTATTTTGGAAAGAAAAAAGCAGCTAAGTAAAGAAAAACAAGTAGCCATCATTACTTTAAGAAATGAAGGTCAGGCAGTCTGAAAAATTGGGAAAACTTTGAAAGTGTCCCCAAGTGCAGTTGCAAAAACCATCAAGCGCTACAAAGAAACTGGCTCACATGAGGACCGCCCCAGGAAAGGAAGACCAAGAGTCACCTCTACTTCTGAGGATAAGTTTATCCGAGTCACCAGCCTCAGAAATCGCAGGTTGACAGCAGCTCAGATTAGAGACCAGGTCAATGCCACACAGAGTTCTAGCAGCAGACACATCTCTACAACAACTGTTAAGAGGAGACTTTGTGCAGCAGGCCTTCATGGTAAAATAGCTGCTAGGAAACCACTGCTAAGGACAGGCAACAAGCAGAAGAGACTTGTTTGAGCTAAAGAACACAAGGAATGGACATTAGACCAGTGGAAATCTGTGCTTTGGTCTGAGAGTCCAAATTTGAGATCTTTGGTTCCAACCACCGTGTCTTTGTGCGATGCAGAAAAGGTGAACGGATGGACTCTACATGCCTGGTCCCCACCGTGAAGCATGGAGGAGGAGGTGTGATGGTGTGGGGCTGCTTTGCTGGTTACACTGTTGGGGATTTATTCAAAATTGAAGGCATACTGAACCACCATGGCTACCACAGCGTCTTGCAGCGGCATGCTATTCCAACCGGTTTGCGTTTAGTTGGACCATCATTTATTTTTTAACAGGACAATCATGGGCGGACCTATCGCCCGTGCAGCCGGTTCATTGAACGGGGGCCCCCGAGGGAGAGGGGGCCCCTCCAGCCTCCAGCAGGGCCGCCATCAGAGCATGACTGCCCTGACACCAACAAGGGGCCCAGCCAGTCGGGGCCCCCTCGGGGCCCCCCTCTTGTGCGTCTCCTCATGGGGCCCCCCCCGCCATCACATGACCGGAAATGTCCCTGTGCTCAGCATGGGCCCCCGGCCCCATGCTGAGCACAGGGACATCTCCGGTCATGTGACGGCGCCGGCACAATACTTACCCCTCCCCGTGCCTCCGCAGCGTCTTACGCGTCCTCTGACTGTGATGTCTCAGGTCAGAGGGCGCGGTGATGTCTTTACACCGCGCGCGCTCTCTCCTGACCTGTCACAGTGCAGAGCGGGAAGACGCGGGCAACGCTGGAGTCCGGAGCAGCGCCAGCAGCAGGTAAGAAGTGAGGTGAGTATTGTTTTTTTTATTTTTTTCATGTATGGGGGCATGGGGCATTATATGGTGGGGAGAGAGAGGGTGTGACATCCTGCATGGGGCATTATATGGGGGGGTGATATCCTGCATGGAGCATTATATGGAGGGAGAGGTGACATCCTGCATGGGGCATTATATGGGGGGTAGAGGTGACATCCTGCATGGGGTATTATATGGGGGAGGTGACATCCTGCATGGGGCATTATATGGGGGGGTGACATCCTGCATGGGGCATTATATGGGGGGGTGATATCCTGCATGGGGCATTATATGGGGGATGACATCCTGTATGGGGCATTATATGGGGGGAGAGGTGACATCCTGCATGGGGCATTATATGGGGGGTAGAGGTGACATCCTGCATGGGGCATTATATGGGGGTAGAGGTGACATCCTGCATGGAGCATTATATGGGGGGTAGAGGTGACATCCTTCATGGGGTATTATATGGGGGGTAGAGGTGACATCCTGCATGGGGCATTATATGGGGGGGTGACATCCTGCATGGGGCATTTTATGGGGGGTAGAGGTGACATCCTGCATAGGGCATTAAAAGGGGGGTGTCATCGTATATGAAGCATTATAAGGGGGGAACAGCCTGCATGAAGCGTTACATGGGGGCCAATATTCTGTATGGAGTGTTATATGGGGGTCAGTATTCTGTATGGAGCGTTATATGGGGGACAGTATCCTGTACGGAGCGTTATATGGGGACCAGTATCCTGTATGGAGCATTATATGGGGACCAGTATCCTGTATGGAGCATTATAAGGGGGTCAGTATCCTGTATGGAGCATTATATGGGGCCCATAATACTGTATGGAGGACTATACTGTCCGGTCTGCACTGTGCGCTGTGAGGATTCGCCGGCTTCTGAGCTATTGTAGAATTTACAATAGATATCGCTCATGTAATGTAGTAAGTGAAATCCTTGGCCTTGTACTATACATATATATTTATCTGTGGTATCTGAGCATCATGAATCATGGTATGTGTTAAAGGGGCCACTGAAACTCTGTCGCCCAGGGCCCACAAAAATCTGGAGCCGGCCCTGGGGGTAAGTATAACAAGTTTTATTTTTTTTAAATACAATTAATTAACTAGGAGTGGGGGGAATCAGAGATGCACGAGGGGATGAGAGATGCACGGGGAGGGGGGGGGCCTTCATGCCCCCTATGAAGGGCAGGGGGGGGCCCCCCAAAAAGTTCTTGCACAGGGGCCCACTACAGTCTGTGTCCGCCCCTGGGTGGAGTCACTGTGTACATTCATTACATTACTGATCCTGAGTTACATCCTGTATTACACTCCAGAGCTGCACTCACTATTCTGCTGGTGCAGTCACTGTGTACATACAGTACATTACTGATCCTGAGTTACATCCTGTATTATAATCCAGAGCTGCACTCACTATTCTGCTGGTGTAGTCACTGTGTACATACATTACATTACTGATCCTGTACTGATCCTGAGTTACATCCTGTATTATACTCCAGAGCTGAACTCACTATTGTGCTGGTGCAGTCACTGTGTACATACATTACATTACTGTTCCTGTACTGATCCTTAGTTACATCCTGTATTATACTCCAGAGCTGAACTCACTATTGTGCTGGTGCAGTCACTGTGTACATAAATTACATTTCTGATCCTCTACTCATCCTCAGTTAATTCCTTTATTATACTCCAGAGCTGCACTCACTATTCTGCTGGTGGAGTCACTGTGTACATACATTACATTACTGATCCTGAGTTCCATCCTGTATTATACTCCAGAGCTGCACTCACTATTCTGCTAGTGCAGTCACTGTGTACATACATTACATTACTGATCCTGAGTTCCATCCTGTATTATACTCCAGAGCTGCACTCACTATTCTGCTGGTGCAGTCACTGTGCACATACATTACATTACTGATCCGGTTCTGATCCTGAGTTACATCCTGTATTATACTCCAGAGCTGAACTCACTATTCTGCTGGTGCAGTCACTGTGTACATACATTACATTACTGATCCTGTACTGATCCTGAGTTACATCCTGTATTATACTCCAGAGCTGCACTCACTATTCTGCTGGTGCAGCCACTGTGTACATATATTACATTACTGATCCTGTACTGATCCTGAGTTACATCCTGTATTATACTCCAGAGCTGCACTCACTATTCTGCTGGTGCAGTCACTGTGTACATACATTACATTACTGATCCTGTACTGATCCTGAGTTACATCCTGTATTATACTCCAGAACTGCACTCACTATTCTGCTAGTGCAGTCGCTGTGTACATACATTACATTACTGATCCTGAGTTCCATCCTGTATTATACTCCAGAGCTGCACTCACTATTCTGCTGGTGCAGTCACTGTGCACATACATTACATTACTGATCCGGTTCTGATCCTGAGTTACATCCTGTATTATACTCCAGAGCTGCACTCACTATTCTGCTTGTGCAGTCTCTGTGTACATACATTACATTACTGATCCTCTACTGATCCTGAGTTACATCCTGTATTATACTCCAGAGCTGCACTCACTATTCTACTGGTGCACCAATGTGTACATATATTACATTACTGATCCTGTACTGATCCTGAGTTACATCCCTTATTATACCCCAGAGCTGCACTCACTATTCTGCTAGTGCAGTCACTGTGTACATACATTACATTACTGATCCTGAGTTCCATCCTGTATTATACTCCAGAGCTGCACTCACTATTCTGCTGGTGCAGTCACTGTGTACATACATTACATTACTGATCCTGTACTGATCCTTAGTTACATCCTATATTATACTCCAAAGCTGCACTCACTATTCTGCTGGTGCAGTCACTGTGGCATACATTACATTACTGATCCTGAGTTACATCCTGTATTATAATCCTGAGCTGTACTCACTATTCTGCTGGTGCAGTCACTGTGTACATATATTACATTACTAATCTTGTACTTATCCTGACTTGCATCCTGTATTATACTCCAGAGCTGCACTCACTATTCTGCTTGTGCAGTCACTGTGCACATACATTACATTACTGATCCTCTACTGATCCTCAGTTACACCCTGTATTATACTCCAGAGCTGCACTCACTATTCTGCCGGTGGAGTCACTGTGTACATACATTACATTACTGATCCTGCACTGATCCTGAGTTATATACTGTATTATACTCCAGAGCTGCTCTCACTATTCTGCTGGTGCAGTCACTGTGTACATACATTACATTACTGATCCTGAGTTACATCCTGTATTATACTCCAGAGCTGTACTCACTATTCTGCTGGTGCAGTCACTGTGTACATACATTACATTACTCATCCTGAGTTACATCTTGTATTATAATCCAGAGCTGCACTCACTATTCTGCTGGTGCAGTCACTGTGTACATACATTACATTATTGATCCTGTACTGATCCTGAGTTACATCCTGTATTATACTCCAGAGCAGCACTCACTATTCTGCTGGTTCAGTCACTGTGTACATACATTACATTACTGATCCTGAGTTACATCTTGTATTATAATCCAGAGCTGCACTCTCTATTCTGCTGGTGCAGTCACTGTGCACATACATTACATTACTGATCCTGCACTGATCCTGACTTACATACTGTATTATACTCCAGAGCTGCACTCACTATTCTGCTGGTGCAGTCACTGTGCACATACATTACATTACTGATCCTCTACTCATCCTCAGTTACTTCCTTTATTATACTCCAGAGCTGCACTCACTATTCTGCTCGTGGGGTCACTGTGTACATACATAATATTACTGATCCTGAGTTACATCCTCTATTATAATCCAGAGCTGCACACACTATTATGCTGGTGCAGTCACTGTGTACATACATTACATTACTGATCCTGAGATACATCCTGTATTATACTCCAGAGCTGCACTCACTATTCTGCTGGTGCAGTCACTGTGTACATACATTACTGATCCTGAGTTCCATCCTGTATTATACTCGAGAGCTGTACTCACTATTCTGCTGGTGCAGTCACTGTGTACATACATTACATTACTGATCCTGAGTTACATCCTGTTTTATAATCCAGAGCTGCACTCACAATTCTGCTTGTGCAGTCACTGTGTACATATATTACATTACTGATCCTGTACTGATCCTGACTTACATCCTGTATTATACTCCAGAGCTGCACTCACTATTCTGCTGGTGCAGTCACTGTGCACATACATTACATTACTGACCCTCTACTGATCCTCAGATACATCCTGTATTATACTTCAGAGCTGCACTCACTATTCTGCTGGTGGATTCACTGTGTACATACATTACATTACTGATCCTGCACTGATCCTGAGTTATATCCTGTATTATACTCCAGAGCTGCACTCACTATTCTGCTGGTGCAGTCACTGTGCACATACATTACATTACTGATCCGGTTCTGTTCCTGAGTTCCATCCTGTATTATACTCCAGAGCTGCACTCACTATTCTGCTGGTGCAGCCACTGTGTACATATATTACATTACTGATCCTGTACTGATCCTGAGTTACATCCTGTATTATACTCCAGAGCTGCACTCACTATTCTGCTAGTGCAGTCACTGTGTACATACATTACATTACTGATCCTGAGTTCCATCCTGTATTATACTCCAGAGCTGCACTCACTATTCTGCTAGTGCAGTCACTGTGTACATACATTACATTACTGATCCTGAGTTCCATCCTGTATTATACTCCAGAGCTGCACTCACTATTCTGCTAGTGCAGTCACTGTGCACATACATTACATTACTGATCCGGTTCTGATCCTGAGTTACATCCTGTATTATATTCCAGAGCTGCACTCACTATTCTGCTGGTGCAGTCACTGTGTACATACATTACATTACTGATCCTGTACTGATCCTGAGTTACATCATGTATTATACTCCAGAGCTGCACTCACTATTCTGCTGGTGCAGCCACTGTGTACATATATTACATTACTGATCCTGTACTGATCCTGAGTTACATCCCTTATTATACCCCAGAGCTGCACTCACTATTCTGCTAGTGCTGTCACTGTGCACATACATTACACTACTGATCCTGAGTTCCATCCTGTATTATACTCCAGAGCTGCACTCACTATTCTGCTGCTGCAGTCACTGTGTACATACATTACATTACTCATCCTGAGTTACATCTTGTATTATAATCCAGAGCTGCACTCACTATTCTGCTGGTGCAGTCACTGTGTACATACATTACATTACTGATCCTGAGTTACATCTTGTATTATAATCCTGAGCTGCACTCTCTATTCTGCTGGTGCAGTCACTGTGCACATACATTACATTACTGATCCTGTACTGATCCTGACTTACATACTGTATTATACTCCAGAGCTGCACTCACTATTCTGCTGGTGGAGTCACTGTGTACATACATTACATTACTGATCCTGAGATACATCCTGTATTATACTCGAGAGCTGCACTCACTATTCTGCTGGTGCAGGCACTGTGTACATACATTACTGATCCTGAGTTACATCCTGTATTATACTCGAGAGCTGAACTCACTATTCTGCTGGTGCAGTCACTGTGTACATACATTACATTACTGATCCTGAGTTCCATCCTGTGTTATACTCCAGAGCTGTACTCACTATTCTGCTGGTGCAGTCACTGTGTACATACAATTACATTACTGACCCTGTACTGATCCTGAGTTACATCCTGTATTATACTCCAGAGCTGCACTCACTATTCTGCTTGTGCAGTCACTGTGTACATATATTACATTACTGATCCTGTACTGATCCTGACTTACATCCTGTATTATACTCCAGAGCTGCACTCACTATTCTGCTGGTGCAGTCACTGTGCACATACTTTACATTACTGATCCTCTACTGATCCTCAGATACATCCTGTATTATACTTCAGAGCTGCACTCACTATTCTGCTGGTGGAGTCACTGTGTACATACATTACATTACTGATCCTGCACTGATCCTGAGTTATATCCTGTATTATACTCCAGAGCTGCACTCACTATTCTGCTGGTGCAGTCACTGTGCACATGCATTACATTACTGATCCGTTTCTGATCCTGAGTTACATCCTGTATTATACTCCAGAGCTGCACTCACTATTCTGCTGGTGCAGTCACTGTGTACATACATTACATTACTGATCCTGTACTGATCCTGAGTTACATCCTGTATTATACTCCAGAGCTGCACTCACTGTTCTGCTGGTGCAGCCACTGTGTACATATATTACATTATTGATCCTGTACTGATCCTGAGTTACATCCTGTATTATACTCCAGAGCTGCACTCACTATTCTGCTAGTGCAGTCACTGTGCACATACATTACATTACTGATCCTGAGTTCCATCCTGTTTTATACTCCAGAGCTGCACTCACTATTCTGCTAGTGCAGTCACTGTGAACATACATTACATTACTGATCCTGAGTTCCATCCTGTATTATACTCCAGAGCTGCACTCACTATTCTGCTGGTGCAGTCACTGTGCACATACATTACATTACTGATCCGGTTCTGATCCTGAGTTACATCCTGTATTATACTCCAGAGCTGCACTCACTATTCTGCTGGTGCAGTCACTGTGTACATACATTACATTACTGATCCTGTACTGATCCTGAGTTACATCATGTATTATACTCCAGAGCTGCACTCACTATTCTGTTGGTGCAGCCACTGTGTACATATATTACATTACTGATCCTGTACTGATCCTGAGTTGCATCCCTTATTATACCCCAGAGCTGCACTCACTATTCTGCTAGTGCAGTCACTGTGTACATACATTATACTACTGATCCTGAGTTCCATCCTGTATTATACTCCAGAGCTGCACTCACTATTCTGCTGGTGCAGTCACTGTGTACATACATTACATTACTGATCCTGAGTTACATCCTATATTATACTCCAGAGCTGCACTCACTATTCTGCTGGTGCAGTCACTGTGTACATACATTACATTTCTGATCCTGAGTTACATCCTGTATTATAATCATGATCTGTACTCACTATTCTGCTGGTGCAGTCACTGTGTACATATATTACATTACTGATCTTGTACTGATCCTGACTTGTATCCTGTATTATACTCCAGAGCTGCACTCACTATTCTGCTTGTTCAGTCACTGTGCACATACATTACATTACTGATCCTCAGTTATATCCTGTATTATACTCCAGAGCTGCACTCACTATTCTGCTAGTGCATTCTCTGTGTACATACATTACATTACTGATCCTGAGTTATATACTGTATTATACTCCAGAGCTGCTCTCACTATTCTGCTGGTGCAGTCACTGTGCACATACATTACATTACTGATCCTGTACTGATCCTGAGTTACATCCTGTATTATACTCCAGAGCTGCACTCACTATTCTGCTGGTGCAGTCACTGTGTACATACATTACATTACTAATCCTGTGCTGATCCTGAGTTACATCCTGTATTATACTCCAGAGCTGCACTCACTATTCTGCTGGTGCAGTCACTGTGTACATACATTACATTATTGATCCTGTACTGATCCTGAGTTACATCCTGTATTATACTCCAGAGCAGCACTCACTATTCTGCTGGTTCAGTCACTGTGTAAATACATTACATTACTGATCCTGAGTTACATCTTGTATTATAATCCAGAGCTGCACTCACTATTCTGCGGGTGCAGTCACTGTGCACATACATTACATTACTGATCCTGTACTGATCCTGACTTACATACTGTATTATACTCCAGAGCTGCACTCACTATTCTGCTGGTGCAGTCACTGTGCACATACATTACATTACTGATCCGCTACTCATCCTCAGTTACTTCCTTTATTATACTCCAGAGCTGCACTCACTATTCTGCTCGTGGGGTCACTGTGTACATACATAATATTACTGATCCTGAGTTACATCCTCTATTATAATCCAGAGCTGCACACAATATTCTGCTGGTGCAGTCACTGTGTACATACATTACATTACTGATCCTGAGATACATCCTGTATTATACTCCAGAGCTGTACTCACTATTCTGCTGGTGCAGTCACTGTGTACATACATTACATTGCTGATCCTGTACTGATCCTGAGTTACATCCTATATTATACTCCAGAGCTGCACTCACTATTCTGCTGGTGCAGTCACTGTGTACATACATTACATTACTGATCCTGAGTTACATCCTGTTTTATATTCCAGAGCTGCACTCACTATTCTGCTTGTGCAGTCACTGTGTACATATATTACATTACTGATCCTGTACTGATCCTGACTTACATCCTGTATTATACTCCAGAGCTGCACTCACTATTCTGCTGGTGCAGTCACTGTGCACATACATTACATTACTGACCCTCTACTGATCCTCAGATACATCTTGTATTATACTTCAGAGCTGCACTCACTATTCTGCTGGTGGAGTCACTGTGTACATACATTACATTACTGATCCTGCACTGATCCTGAGTTATATCCTGTATTATACTCCAGAGCTGCACTCACTATTCTGCTGGTGCAGTCACTGTGCACATACATTACATTACTGATCCGGTTCTGATCCTGAGTTACATCCTGTATTATACTCCAGAGCTGCACTCACTATTCTGCTGGTGCAGTCACTGTGTACATACATTACATTACTGATCCTGTACTGATCCTGAGTTACATCCTGTATTATACTCCAGAGCTGCACTCACTGTTCTGCTGGTGCAGCCACTGTGTACATATATTACATTACTGATCCTGTACTGATCCTGACTTACATCCTGTATTATACTCCAGAGCTGCACTCACTATTCTGCTGGTGCAGTCACTGTGCACATACATTACATTACTGACCCTCTACTGATCCTCAGATACATCTTGTATTATACTTCAGAGCTGCACTCACTATTCTGCTGGTGGAGTCACTGTGTACATACATTACATTACTGATCCTGCACTGATCCTGAGTTATATCCTGTATTATACTCCAGAGCTGCACTCACTATTCTGCTGGTGCAGTCACTGTGCACATACATTACATTACTGATCCGGTTCTGATCCTGAGTTACATCCTGTATTATACTCCAGAGCTGCACTCACTATTCTGCTGGTGCAGTCACTGTGTACATACATTACATTACTGATCCTGTACTGATCCTGAGTTACATCCTGTATTATACTCCAGAGCTGCACTCACTGTTCTGCTGGTGCAGCCACTGTGTACATATATTACATTATTGATCCTGTACTGATCCTGAGTTACATCCTGTATTATACTCCAGAGCTGCACTCACTATTCTGCTAGTGCAGTCACTGTGTACATACATTACATTACTGATCCTGAGTTACATCCTGTTTTATATTCCAGAGCTGCACTCACTATTCTGCTTGTGCAGTCACTGTGTACATATATTACATTACTGATCCTGTACTGATCCTGACTTACATCCTGTATTATACTCCAGAGCTGCACTCACTATTCTGCTGGTGCAGTCACTGTGCACATACATTACATTACTGACCCTCTACTGATCCTCAGATACATCTTGTATTATACTTCAGAGCTGCACTCACTATTCTGCTGGTGGAGTCACTGTGTACATACATTACATTACTGATCCTGCACTGATCCTGAGTTATATCCTGTATTATACTCCAGAGCTGCACTCACTATTCTGCTTTTGCAGTCACTGTGCACATACATTACATTACTGATCCGGTTCTGATCCTGAGTTACATCCTGTATTATACTCCAGAGCTGCACTCACTATTCTGCTGGTGCAGTCACTGTGTACATACATTACATTACTGATCCTGTACTGATCCTGAGTTACATCCTGTATTATACTCCAGAGCTGCACTCACTGTTCTGCTGGTGCAGCCACTGTGTACATATATTACATTATTGATCCTGTACTGATCCTGAGTTACATCCTGTATTATACTCCAGAGCTGCACTCACTATTCTGCTAGTGCAGTCACTGTGCACATACATTACATTACTGATCCTGAGTTCCATCCTGTATTATACTCCAGAGCTGCACTCACTATTCTGCTAGTGCAGTCACTGTGAACATACATTACATTACTGATCCTGAGTTCCATCCTGTATTATACTCCAGAGCTGCACTCACTATTCTGCTGGTGCAGTCACTGTGCACATACATTACATTACTGATCCGGTTCTGATCCTGAGTTACATCCTGTATTATACTCCAGAGCTGCACTCACTATTCTGCTGGTGCAGTCACTGTGTACATACATTACATTACTGATCCTGTACTGATCCTGAGTTACATCATGTATTATACTCCAGAGCTGCACTCACTATTCTGTTGGTGCAGCCACTGTGTACATATATTACATTACTGATCCTGTACTGATCCTGAGTTACATCCCTTATTATACCCCAGAGCTGCACTCACTATTCTGCTAGTGCAGTCACTGTGTACATACATTATACTACTGATCCTGAGTTCCATCCTGTATTATACTCCAGAGCTGCACTCACTATTCTGCTGGTGCAGTCACTGTGTACATACATTACATTACTGATCCTGAGTTACATCCTATATTATACTCCAGAGCTGCACTCACTATTCTGCTGGTGCAGTCACTGTGTACATACATTACATTTCTGATCCTGAGTTACATCCTGTATTATAATCTTGAGCTGTACTCACTATTCTGCTGGTGCAGTCACTGTGTACATATATTACATTACTGATCTTTTACTGATCCTGACTTGCATCATGTATTATACTCCAGAGCTGCACTCACTATTCTGCTTGTTCAGTCACTGTGCACATACATTACATTACTGATCCTCAGTTATATCCTGTATTATACTCCAGAGCTGCACTCACTATTCTGCTAGTGCATTCTCTGTGTACATACATTACATTACTGATCCTGAGTTATATACTGTATTATACTCCAGAGCTGCTCTCACTATTCTGCTGGTGCAGTCACTGTGCAGATACATTACATTAATGATCCTGTACTGATCCTGAGTTACATCCTGTATTATACTCCAGAGCTGCACTCACTATTCTGCTGGTGCAGTCACTGTGTACATACATTATATTACTGATCCTGTACTGATCCTGAGTTGCATCCTGTATTATACTCCAGAGCTGCACTCACTATTCTGCTGGTGCAGTCACTGTGTACATACATTACATTACTGATTCTGTACTGATCCTGAGTTACATCCTGTATTATACTCCAGAGCTGCACTCACTATTCTGCTGGTGCAGTCACTGTGTACATACATTACATTATTGATCCTGTACTGATCCTGAGTTACATCCTGTATTATACTCCAGAGCAGCACTCACTATTCTGCTGGTTCAGTCACTGTGTACATACATTACATTACTGATCCTGAGTTACATCTTGTATTATAATCCAGAGCTGCACTCTCTATTCTGCTGGTGCAGTCACTGTGCACATACATTACATTACTGATCCTGTACTGATCCTGACTTACATACTGTATTATACTCCAGAGCTGCACTCACTATTCTGCTGGTGCAGTCACTGTGCACATACATTACATTACTGATCCTCTACTCATCCTCAGTTACTTCCTTTATTATACTCCAGAGCTGCACTCACTATTCTGCTCGTGGGGTCACTGTGTACATACATAATATTACTGATCCTGAGTTACATCCTCTATTATAATCCAGAGCTGCACACAATATTCTGCTTGTGCAGTCACTGTGTACATATATTACATTACTGATCCTGAGATACATCCTGTATTATACTCCAGAGCTGTACTCACTATTCTGCTGGTGCAGTCACTTTGTACATACATTACATTACTGATCCTGAGATACATCCTGTATTATACTCCAGAGCTGTACTCACTATTCTGCTGGTGCAGTCACTGTGTACATACATTACATTGCTGATCCTGTACTGATCCTGAGTTACATCCTATATTATACTCCAGAGCTGTACTCACTATTCTGCTGGTGCAGTCACTGTGTACATACATTACATTACTGATCCTGAGTTACATCCTGTTTTATAATCCAGAGCTGCACTCACTATTCTGCTTGTGCAGTCACTGTGTACATATATTACATTACTGATCCTGTACTGATCCTGACTTACATCCTGTATTATACTCCAGAGCTGCACTCACTATTCTGCTGGTGCAGTCACTGTGCACATACATTACATTACTGACCCTCTACTGATCCTCAGATACATCTTGTATTATACTTCAGAGCTGCACTCACTATTCTGCTGGTGGAGTCACTGTGTACATACATTACATTACTGATCCTGCACTGATCCTGAGTTATATCCTGTATTATACTCCAGAGCTGCACTCACTATTCTGCTGGTGCAGTCACTGTGCACATACATTACATTACTGATCCGGTTCTGATCCTGAGTTACATCCTGTATTATACTCCAGAGCTGCACTCACTATTCTGCTGGTGCAGTCACTGTGTACATACATTACATTACTGATCCTGTACTGATCCTGAGTTACATCCTGTATTATACTCCAGAGCTGCAATCACTATTCTGCTGGTGCAGCCACTGTGTACATATATTACATTACTGATCCTGTACTGATCCTGAGTTATATCCTGTATTATACTCCAGAGCTGCACTCACTATTCTGCTAGTGCAGTCGCTGTGTACATACATTACATTACTGATCCTGAGTTCCATCCTTTATTATACTCCAGAGCTGCACTCACTATTCTGCTAGTGCAGTGGCTGTGTACATACATTACATTACTGATCCTGAGTTCCATCCTGTATTATACTCCAGAGCTGCACTCACTATTCTGCTGGTGCAGTCACTGTGCACATACATTACATTACTGATCCGGTTCTGATCCTGAGTTCCATCCTGTATTATACTCCAGAGCTGCACTCACTATTCTGCTGGTGCACCACTGTGTACATATATTACATTACTGATCCTGTACTGATCCTGAGTTACATCGTATATTATACTCCAGAGCTGCACTCACTATTCTGCTAGTGCAGTCACTGTGTACATACATTACATTACTGATCCTGAGTTCCATCCTGTATTATACTCCAGAGCTGCACTCACTATTCTGCTGGTGCAGTCACTGTGTACATACATTACATTAGTGATCCTGTACTGATCCTGAGTTACATCGTATATTATACTCCAGAGCTGCACTCACTATTCTGCTGGTGCAGTCACTGTGTGCATACATTACATTACTGATCCTGAGTTACATCCTGTATTATAATCCTGAGCTGTACTCACTATTCTGCTGGTGCAGTCACTGTGTACATATATTACATTACTAATCTTGTACTTATCCTGACTTGCATCCTGTATTATACTCCAGAGCTGCACTCACTATTCTGCTTGTGCAGTCACTGTGCACGTACATTACATTACTGATCCTCTACTGATCCTCAGTTACATCCTGTATTATACTCCAGAGCTGCACTCACTATTCTGCTGGTGGAGTCACTGTGTACATACATTACATTACTGATCCTGCACTGATCCTGAGTTATATACTGTATTATACTCCATAGCTGCTCTCACTATTCTGCTGGTGCAGTCACTGTGTACATACATTACATTACTGATCCTGAGTTACATCCTGTATTATACTCCAGAGCTGTACTCACTATTTTGCTGGTGCAGTCACTGTGTACATACATTACATTACTCATCCTGAGTTACATCTTGTATTATAATCCAGAGCTGCACTCACTATTCTGCTGGTGCAGTCACTGTGCACATACATTACATTATTGATCCTGTACTGATCCTGAGTTACATCCTGTATTATACTCCAGAGCAGCACTCACTATTCTGCTGGTTCAGTCACTGTGTACATACATTACATTACTGATCCTGAGTTACATCTTGTATTATAATCCAGAGCTGCACTCTCTGTTCTGCTGGTGCAGTCACTGTGCACATACATTACATTACTGATCCTGTACTGATCCTGACTTACATACTGTATTATACTCCAGAGCTGCACTCACTATTCCGCTGGTGCAGTCACTGTGCACATACATTACATTACTGATCCTCTACTCATCCTCAGTTACTTCCTTTATTATACTCCAGAGCTGCACTCACTATTCTGCTCGTGGGGTCACTGTGTACATACATAATATTACTGATCCTGAGTTACATCCTCTATTATAATCCAGAGCTGCACACACTATTCTGCTGGTGCAGTCACTGTGTACATACATTACATTACTGATCCTGAGATACATCCTGTATTATACTCCAGAGCTGCACTCACTATTCTGCTGGTGCAGTCACTGTGTACATACATTACTGATCCTGAGTTACATCCTGTATTATACTCGAGAGCTGAACTCACTATTCTGCTGGTGCAGTCACTGTGTACATACATTACATTACTGATCCTGAGTTCCATCCTGTATTATACTCCAGAGCTGTACTCACTATTCTGCTGGTGCAGTCACTGTGTACATACATTACATTACTGATCCTGTACTGATCCTGAGTTACATCCTATATTATACTCCAGAGCTGCACTCACTATTCTGCTGGTGCAGTCACTGTGTACATACATTACATTACTGATCCTGAGGTACATCCTGTTTTATAATCCAGAGCTGCACTCACTATTCTGCTTGTGCAGTCACTGTGTACATATATTACATTACTGATCCTGTACTGATCCTGACTTACATCCTGTATTATACTCCAGAGCTGCACTCACTATTCTGCTGGTGCAGTCACTGTGCACATACATTACATTACTGACCCTCTACTGATCCTCAGATACATCCTGTATTATACTTCAGAGCTGCACTCACTATTCTGCTGGTGGAGTCACTGTGTACATACATTACATTACTGATCCTGCACTGATCCTGAGTTATATCCTGTATTATACTCCAGAGCTGCACTCACTATTCTGCTGGTGCAGTCACTGTGCACATACAATACATTACTGATCCGGTTCTGTTCCTGAGTTCCATCCTGTATTATACTCCAGAGCTGCACTCACTATTCTGCTGGTGCAGCCACTGTGTACATATATTACATTATTGATCCTGTACTGATCCTGAGTTACATCCTGTATTATACTCCAGAGCTGCACTCACTATTCTGCTAGTGCAGTCACTGTGTACATACATTACATTACTGATCCTGAGTTACATCCTGTATTATATTCCAGAGCTGCACTCACTATTCTGCTGGTGCAGTCACTGTGTACATACATTACATTACTGATCCTGTACTGATCCTGAGTTACATCATGTATTATACTCCAGAGCTGCACTCACTATTCTGCTGGTGCAGCCACTGTGTACATATATTTCATTACTGATCCTGTACTGATCCTGAGTTACATCCCTTATTATACCCCAGAGCTTCACTCACTATTCTGCTAGTGCTGTCACTGTGCACATACATTACACTACTGATCCTGAGTTCCATCCTGTATTATACTCCAGAGCTGCACTCACTATTCTGCTGCTGCAGTCACTGTGTACATACATTACATTACTCATCCTGAATTACATCTTGTATTATAATCCAGAGCTGCACTCACTATTCTGCTGGTGCAGTCAATGTGTACATACATTACATTACTGATCCTGAGTTACATCTTGTATTATAATCCAGAGCTGCACTCTCTATTCTGCTGGTGCAGTCACTGTGCACATACATTACATTACTGATCCTGTACTGATCCTGACTTACATACTGTATTATACTCCAGAGCTGCACTCACTATTCTGCTGGTGCAGTCACTGTGCACATACATTACATTACTGATCCTCTACTCATCCTCAGTTACTTCCTTTATTATACTCCAGAGCTGCGCTCACTATTCTGCTCGTGGGGTCACTGTGTACATACATAATATTACTGATCCTGAGTTACATCCTCTATTATAATCCAGAGCTGCTCACACTATTCTGCTGGTGCAGTCACTGTGTACATACATTACATTACTGATCCTGAGATACATCCTGTATAATACTCCAGAGCTGCACTCACTATTCTGCTGGTGCAGTCACTGTGTACATACATTACTGATCCTGAGTTACATCCTGTATTAAACTCGAGAGCTGAACTCACTATTCTGCTTGTGCAGTCACTGTGTACATACATTACATTACTGATCCTGAGTTCCATCCTGTATTATACTCCAGAGCTGTAGTCACTATTCTGCTGGTGCAGTCACTGTGTACATACAATTACATTACTGATCCTGTACTGATCCTGAGTTACATCCTGTATTATACTCCAGAGCTGCACTCACTATTCTGCTTGTGCAGTCACTGTGTACATATATTACATTACTGATCCTGTACTGATCCTGACTTACATCCTGTATTATACTCCAGAGCTGCACTCACTATTCTGCTGGTGCAGTCACTGTGCACATACATTACATTACTGACCCTCTACTGATCCTCAGATACATCCTGTATTATACTTCAGAGCTGCACTCACTATTCTGCTGGTGGAGTCACTGTGTACATACATTACATTACTGATCCTGCACTGATCCTGAGTTATATCCTGTATTATACTCCAGAGCTGCACTCACTATTCTGCTGGTGCAGTCACTGTGCACATGCATTACATTACTGATCCGTTTCTGATCCTGAGTTACATCCTGTATTATACTCCAGAGCTGCACTCACTATTCTGCTGGTGCAGTCACTGTGTACATACATTACATTACTGATCCTGTACTGATCCTGAGTTACATCCTGTATTATACTCCAGAGCTGCACTCACTGTTCTGCTGGTGCAGCCACTGTGTACATATATTACATTATTGATCCTGTACTGATCCTGAGTTACATCCTGTATTATACTCCAGAGCTGCACTCACTATTCTGCTAGTGCAGTCACTGTGTACATACATTACATTACTGATCCTGAGTTCCATCCTGTATTATACTCCAGAGCTGCACTCACTATTCTGCTAGTGCAGTCACTGTGAACATACATTACATTACTGATCCTGAGTTCCATCCTGTATTATACTCCAGAGCTGCACTCACTATTCTGCTGGTGCAGTCACTGTGCACATACATTACATTACTGATCCGGTTCTGATCCTGAGTTACATCCTGTATTATACTCCAGAGCTGCACTCACTATTCTGCTGGTGCAGTCACTGTGTACATACATTACATTACTGATCCTGTACTGATCCTGAGTTACATCATGTATTATACTCCAGAGCTGCACTCACTATTCTGCTGGTGCAGTCACTGTGCACATACATTACATTACTGATCCGGTTCTGATCCTGAGTTACATCCTGTATTATACTCCAGAGCTGCACTCACTATTCTGCTGGTGCAGTCACTGTGTACATACATTACATTACTGATCCTGTACTGATCCTGAGTTACATCCTGTATTATACTCCAGAGCTGCACTCACTATTCTGCTGGTGCAGTCACTGTGTACATACATTACATTACTGATCCTGTACTGATCCTGAGTTACATCCTGTATTATACTCCAGAGCTGCACTCACTATTCTGCTGGTGCAGTCACTGTGTACATACATTACATTACTGATCCTGAGGTACATCCTGTTTTATAATCCAGAGCTGCACTCACTATTCTGCTTGTGCAGTCACTGTGTACATATATTACATTACTGATCCTGTACTGATCCTGACTTACATCCTGTATTATACTCCAGAGCTGCACTCACTATTCTGCTGGTGCAGTCACTGTGCACATACATTACATTACTGACCCTCTACTGATCCTCAGATACATCCTGTATTATACTTCAGAGCTGCACTCACTATTCTGCTGGTGGAGTCACTGTGTACATACATTACATTACTGATCCTGCACTGATCCTGAGTTATATCCTGTATTATACTCCAGAGCTGCACTCACTATTCTGCTGGTGCAGTCACTGTGCACATACAATACATTACTGATCCGGTTCTGTTCCTGAGTTCCATCCTGTATTATACTCCAGAGCTGCACTCACTATTCTGCTGGTGCAGCCACTGTGTACATATATTACATTATTGATCCTGTACTGATCCTGAGTTACATCCTGTATTATACTCCAGAGCTGCACTCACTATTCTGCTAGTGCAGTCACTGTGTGCATACATTACATTACTGATCCTGAGTTACATCCTGTATTATATTCCAGAGCTGCACTCACTATTCTGCTGGTGCAGTCACTGTGTACATACATTACATTACTGATCCTGTACTGATCCTGAGTTACATCATGTATTATACTCCAGAGCTGCACTCACTATTCTGCTGGTGCAGCCACTGTGTACATATATTTCATTACTGATCCTGTACTGATCCTGAGTTACATCCCTTATTATACCCCAGAGCTTCACTCACTATTCTGCTAGTGCTGTCACTGTGCACATACATTACACTACTGATCCTGAGTTCCATCCTGTATTATACTCCAGAGCTGCACTCACTATTCTGCTGCTGCAGTCACTGTGTACATACATTACATTACTCATCCTGAATTACATCTTGTATTATAATCCAGAGCTGCACTCACTATTCTGCTGGTGCAGTCAATGTGTACATACATTACATTACTGATCCTGAGTTACATCTTGTATTATAATCCAGAGCTGCACTCTCTATTCTGCTGGTGCAGTCACTGTGCACATACATTACATTACTGATCCTGTACTGATCCTGACTTACATACTGTATTATACTCCAGAGCTGCACTCACTATTCTGCTGGTGCAGTCACTGTGCACATACATTACATTACTGATCCTCTACTCATCCTCAGTTACTTCCTTTATTATACTCCAGAGCTGCGCTCACTATTCTGCTCGTGGGGTCACTGTGTACATACATAATATTACTGATCCTGAGTTACATCCTCTATTATAATCCAGAGCTGCTCACACTATTCTGCTGGTGGAGTCACTGTGTACATACATTACATTACTGATCCTGAGATACATCCTGTATAATACTCCAGAGCTGCACTCACTATTCTGCTGGTGCAGTCACTGTGTACATACATTACTGATCCTGAGTTACATCCTGTATTAAACTCGAGAGCTGAACTCACTATTCTGCTTGTGCAGTCACTGTGTACATACATTACATTACTGATCCTGAGTTCCATCCTGTATTATACTCCAGAGCTGTAGTCACTATTCTGCTGGTGCAGTCACTGTGTACATACAATTACATTACTGATCCTGTACTGATCCTGAGTTACATCCTGTATTATACTCCAGAGCTGCACTCACTATTCTGCTTGTGCAGTCACTGTGTACATATATTACATTACTGATCCTGTACTGATCCTGACTTACATCCTGTATTATACTCCAGAGCTGCACTCACTATTCTGCTGGTGCAGTCACTGTGCACATACATTACATTACTGACCCTCTACTGATCCTCAGATACATCCTGTATTATACTTCAGAGCTGCACTCACTATTCTGCTGGTGGAGTCACTGTGTACATACATTACATTACTGATCCTGCACTGATCCTGAGTTATATCCTGTATTATACTCCAGAGCTGCACTCACTATTCTGCTGGTGCAGTCACTGTGCACATGCATTACATTACTGATCCGTTTCTGATCCTGAGTTACATCCTGTATTATACTCCAGAGCTGCACTCACTATTCTGCTGGTGCAGTCACTGTGTACATACATTACATTACTGATCCTGTACTGATCCTGAGTTACATCCTGTATTATACTCCAGAGCTGCACTCACTGTTCTGCTGGTGCAGCCACTGTGTACATATATTACATTATTGATCCTGTACTGATCCTGAGTTACATCCTGTATTATACTCCAGAGCTGCACTCACTATTCTGCTAGTGCAGTCACTGTGTACATACATTACATTACTGATCCTGAGTTCCATCCTGTATTATACTCCAGAGCTGCACTCACTATTCTGCTAGTGCAGTCACTGTGAACATACATTACATTACTGATCCTGAGTTCCATCCTGTATTATACTCCAGAGCTGCACTCACTATTCTGCTGGTGCAGTCACTGTGCACATACATTACATTACTGATCCGGTTCTGATCCTGAGTTACATCCTGTATTATACTCCAGAGCTGCACTCACTATTCTGCTGGTGCAGTCACTGTGTACATACATTACATTACTGATCCTGTACTGATCCTGAGTTACATCATGTATTATACTCCAGAGCTGCACTCACTATTCTGCTGGTGCAGTCACTGTGCACATACATTACATTACTGATCCGGTTCTGATCCTGAGTTACATCCTGTATTATACTCCAGAGCTGCACTCACTATTCTGCTGGTGCAGTCACTGTGTACATACATTACATTACTGATCCTGTACTGATCCTGAGTTACATCCTGTATTATACTCCAGAGCTGCACTCACTATTCTGCTGGTGCAGTCACTGTGTACATACATTACATTACTGATCCTGTACTGATCCTGAGTTACATCCTGTATTATACTCCAGAGCTGCACTCACTATTCTGCTGGTGCAGTCACTGTGTACATACATTACATTACTGATCCTGTACTGATCCTGAGTTACATCCTGTATTATACTCCAGAACTGCACTCACTATTCTGCTGGTGCAGTCACTGTGTACATACATTACATTACTGATCCTGTACTGATCCTGAGTTACATCCTGTATTATACTCCAGAACTGCACTCACTATTCTGCTGGTGCAGCCACTGTGTACATACATTATACTACTGATCCTGAGTTCCATCCTGTATTATACTCCAGAGCTGCACTCACTATTCTGCTGGTGCAGTCACTGTGTACATACATTACATTACTGATCCTTAGTTACATCCTATATTATACTCCAGAGCTGCACTCACTATTCTGCTGGTGCAGTCACTGTGTACATACATTACATTTCTGATCCTGAGTTACATCCTGTATTATAATCATGAGCTGTACTCACTATTCTGCTGGTGCAGTCACTGTGTACATATATTACATTACTGATCTTGTACTGATCCTGACTTGCATACTGTATTATACTCCAGAGCTGCACTCACTATTCTGCTTGTTCAGTCACTGTGCACATACATTACATTACTGATCCTCAGTTATATCCTGTATTATACTCCAGAGCTGCACTCACTATTCTGCTAGTGCATTCTCTGTGTACATACATTACATTACTGATCCTGAGTTATATACTTTATTATACTCCAGAGCTGCTCTCACTATTCTGTTGGTGCAGTCACAGTGCACATACATTACATTACTGATCCTGTACTGATCCTGAGTTACATCCTGTATTATACTCCAGAGCTGCACTCACTATTCTGCTGGTGCAGTCACTGTGTACATACATTACATTACTGATTCTGTACTGATCCTGAGTTACATCCTGTATTATACTCCAGAGCTGCACTCACTATTCTGCTGGTGCAGTCACTGTGTACATACATTACATTATTGATCCTGTACTGATCCTGAGTTACATCCTGTATTATACTCCAGAGCAGCACTCACTATTCTGCTGGTTCAGTCACTGTGTACATACATTATATTACTGATCCTGAGTTACATCTTGTATTATAATCCAGAGCTGCACTCTCTATTCTGCTGGTGCAGTCACTGTGCACATACATTACATTACTGATCCTGTACTGATCCTGACTTACATACTGTATTATACTCCAGAGCTGCACTCACTATTCTGCTGGTGCAGTCACTGTGCACATACATTACATTACTGATCCTCTACTCATCCTCAGTTACTTCCTTTATTATACTCCAGAGCTGCACTCACTATTCTGCTCGTGGGGTCACTGTGTACATACATAATATTACTGATCCTGAGTTACATCCTCTATTATAATCCAGAGCTACACACACTATTCTGCTGGTGCAGTCACTGTGTACATACATTACATTACTGATCCTGAGATACATCCTGTATTATACTCCAGAGCTGCACTCACTATTCTGCTGGTGCAGTCACTGTGTACATACATTACTGATCCTGAGTTACATCCTGTATTATACTCGAGAGCTGAACTCACTATTCTGCTGGTGCAGTCACTGTGTACATACATTACATTACTGATCCTGAGTTCCATCCTGTATTATACTCCAGAGCTGTACTCACTATTCTGCTGGTGCAGTCACTGTGTACATACATTACATTACTGATCCTGTACTGATCCTGAGTTACATCCTATATTATACTCCAGAGCTGCACTCACTATTCTGCTGGTGCAGTCACTGTGTACATACATTACATTACTGATCCTGAGTTACATCCTGTTTTATAATCCAGAGCTGCACTCACTATTCTGCTTGTGCAGTCACTGTGTACATATATTACATTACTGATCCTGTACTGATCCTGACTTACATCCTGTATTATACTCCAGAGCTGCACTCACTATTCTGCTGGTGCAGTCACTGTGCACATACATTACATTACTGACCCTCTACTGATCCTCAGATACATCCTGTATTATACTTCAGAGCTGCACTCACTATTCTGCTGGTGGAGTCACTGTGTACATACATTACATTACTGATCCTGCACTGATCCTGAGTTATATCCTGTATTATACTCCAGAGCTGCACTCACTATTCTGCTGGTGCAGTCACTGTGCACATACATTACATTACTGATTCGGTTCTGTTCCTGAGTTCCATCCTGTATTATACTCCAGAGCTGCACTCACTATTCTGCTGGTGCAGCCACTGTGTACATATATTACATTACTGATCCTGTACTGATCCTGAGTTACATCCTGTATTATACTCCAGAGCTGCACTCACTATTCTGCTAGTGCAGTCACTGTGTACATACATTACATTACTGATCCTGAGTTCCATCCTGTATTATACTCCAGAGCTGCACCTACTATTCTGCTAGTGCAGTCACTGTGTACATATATTACATTACTGATCCTGAGTTCCATCCTGTATTATACTCCAGACCTGCACTCACTATTCTGCTGGTGCAGTCACTGTGCACATACAATACATTACTGAACCGGTTCTGATCCTGAGTTACATCCTGTATTATATTCCAGAGCTGCACTCACTATTCTGCTGGTGCAGTCACTGTGTACATACATTACATTACTGATCCTGTACTGATCCTGAGTTACATCATGTATTATACTCCAGAGCTGCACTCACTATTCTGCTGGTGCAGCCACTGTGTACATATATTACATTACTGATCCTGTACTGATCCTGAGTTACATCCCTTATTATACCCCAGAGCTGCACTCACTATTCTGCTAGTGCTGTCACTGTGCACATACATTACACTATTGATCCTGAGTTCCATCCTGTATTATACTCCAGAGCTGCACTCACTATTCTGCTGCTGCAGTCACTGTGTACATACATTACATTACTCATCCTGAGTTACATCCTGTATTATATTCCAGAGCTGCTCTCACTATTCTGCTGGTGCAGTCACTGTGTACATACATTACATTATTGATCCTGTACTGATCCTGAGTTACATCGTGTATTATACTCCAGAGCAGCACTCACTATTCTGCTGGTGCAGTCACTGTGTACATACATTACATTACTGATCCTGAGTTACATCTTGTATTATAATCCAGAGCTGCACTCTCTATTCTGCTGGTGCAGTCACTGTGCACATACATTACATTACTGATCCTGTACTGATCCTGACTTACATACTGTATTATACTCCAGAGCTGCACTCACTATTCTGCTGGTGCAGTCACTGTGCACATACATTACATTACTGATCCTCTACTCATCCTCAGTTACTTCCTTTATTATACTCCAGAGCTGCGCTCACTATTCTGCTCGTGGGGTCGCTGTGTACATACATAATATTACTGATCCTGAGTTACATCCTCTATTATAATCCAGAGCTGCTCACACTATTCTGCTGGTGGAGTCACTGTGTACATACATTACATTACTGATCCTGAGATACATCCTGTATTATACTCCAGAGCTGCACTCACTATTCTGCTGGTGCAGTCACTGTGTACATGCATTACTGATCCTGAGTTACATCCTGTATTATACTCGAGAGCTGAACTCACTATTCTGCTGGTGCAGTCACTGTGTACATACATTACATTACTGATCCTCAGTTCCATCCTGTATTATACTCCAGAGCTGTACTCACTATTCTGCTGGTGCAGTCACTGTGTACATACAATTACATTACTGATCCTGTACTGATCCTGAGTTACATCCTGTATTATACTCCAGAGCTGCACTCACTATTCTGCTTGTGCAGTCACTGTGTACATATATTACATTACTGATCCTGTACTGATCCTGACCTACATCCTGTATTATACTCCAGAGCTGCACTCACTATTCTGCTGGTGCAGTCACTGTGCACATACATTACATTACTGATCCTGCACTGATCCTGAGTTATATCCTGTATTATACTCCAGAGCTGCACTCACTATTGTGCTGGTGCAGTCACTGTGCACATGCATTACATTACTGATCCGTTTCTGATCCTGAGTTACATCCTGTATTATACTCCAGAGCTGCACTCACTATTCTGCTGGTGCAGTCACTGTGTACATACATTACATTACTGATCCTGTACTGATCCTGAGTTACATCCTGTATTATACTCCAGAGCTGCACTCACTGTTCTGCTGGTGCAGCCACTGTGTACATATATTACATTATTGATCCTGTACTGATCCTGAGTTACATCCTGTATTATACTCCAGAGCTGCACTCACTATTCTGCTAGTGCAGTCACTGTGTACATACATTACATTACTGATCCTGAGTTCCATCCTGTATTATACTCCAGAGCTGCACTCACTATTCTGCTAGTGCAGTCACTGTGAACATACATTACATTACTGATCCTGAGTTCCATCCTGTATTATACTCCAGAGCTGCACTCACTATTCTGCTGGTGCAGTCACTGTGCACATACATTACATTACTGATCCGGTTCTGATCCTGAGTTACATCCTTTATTATACTCCAGAGCTGCACTCACTATTCTGCTGGTGCAGTCACTGTGTACATACATTACATTACTGATCCTGTACTGATCCTGAGTTACATCATGTATTATACTCCAGAGCTGCACTCACTATTCTGCTGGTGCAGCCACTGTGTACATATATTACATTACTGATCCTGTACTGATCCTGAGTTACATCCCTTATTATACCCCAGAGCTGCACTCACTATTCTGCTAGTGCAGTCACTGTGTACATACATTATACTACTGATCCTGAGTTCCATCCTGTATTATACTCCAGAGCTGCACTCACTATTCTGCTGGTGCAGTCACTGTGTACATACATTACATTACTGATCCTGAGTTACATCCTATATTATACTCCAGAGCTGCACTCACTATTCTGCTGGTGCAGTCACTGTGTACATACATTACATTTCTGATCCTGAGTTACATCCTGTATTATAATCATGAGCTGTACTCACTATTCTGCTGGTGCAGTCACTGTGCACATACATTACATTACTGATCCTGTACTGATCCTGAGTTACATCCTGTATTATACTCCAGAGCTGCACTCACTATTCTGCTGGTGCAGTCACTGTGTACATACATTACATTACTAATCCTGTGCTGATCCTGAGTTACATCCTGTATTATACTCCAGAGCTGCACTCACTATTCTGCTGGTGCAGTCACTGTTTACATACATTACTGATCGTGTGCTGATCCTGAGTTACATCATGTATTATACTCCAGAGCTGCACTCACTATTCTGCTGGTGCAGTCACTGTGTACATACATTACATTACTTATCCTGAGTTACATCCTGTATTATAATCCAGAGCTGCACTCACTATTCTGCTGGTGCAGTCACTGTGTAAATACATTCCATTACTGATCCTGTACTGATCCTGAGTTAAATCCTGTATTATACTCCAGAGCTGCACTCACTATTCTGCTGGTGCAGTCACTGTGTACATACATTACATTACTGATCCTGTACTGATCCTGAGTTACATCCTGTATTATACTCCAGAGCTGCACTCACTATTCTGCTGGTGCAGTCACTGTGTACATACATTACATTACTGATCCTGTACTGATCCTGAGTTACATCCTGTATTATACTCCAGAGCTGCACTCACTATTCTGCTGGTGCAGTCACTGTGTACATACATTACATTACTGATCCTGTACTGATCCTGAGTTACATCCTGTATTATACTCCAGAGCTGCACTCACTATTCTGCTGGTGCAGCCACTGTGTACATATATTACATTACTGATCCTGTACTGATCCTGAGTTACATCCTGTATTATACTCCAGAGCTGCACTCACTGTTCTGCTGGTGCAGCCACTGTGTACATATATTACATTATTGATCCTGTACTGATCCTGAGTTACATCCTGTATTATACTCCAGAGCTGCACTCACTATTCTGCTAGTGCAGTCACTGTGTACATACATTACATTACTGATCCTGAGTTCCGTCCTGTATTATACTCCAGAGCTGCACTCACTATTCTGCTAGTGCAGTCACTGTGAACATACATTACATTACTGATCCTGAGTTCCATCCTGTATTATACTCCAGAGCTGCACTCACTATTCTGCTGGTGCAGTCACTGTGCACATACATTACATTACTGATCCGGTTCTGATCCTGAGTTACATCCTGTATTATACTCCAGAGCTGCACTCACTATTCTGCTGGTGCAGTCACTGTGTACATACATTACATTACTGATCCTGTGCTGATCCTGAGTTACATCATGTATTATACTCCAGAGCTGCACTCACTATTCTGCTGGTGCAGCCACTGTGTACATATATTACATTACTGATCCTGTACTGATCCTGAGTTACATCCCTTATTATACCCCAGAGCTGCACTCACTATTCTGCTAGTGCAGTCACTGTGTACATACATTATACTACTGATCTTGAGTTCCATCCTGTATTATACTCCAGAGCTGCACTCACTATTCTGCTGGTGCAGTCACTGTGTACATACATTACATTACTGATCCTGAGTTACATCCTATATTATACTCCAGAGCTGCACTCACTATTCTGCTGGTGCAGTCACTGTGTACATACATTACATTTCTGATCCTGAGTTACATCCTGTATTATAATCATGAGCTGTACTCACTATTCTGCTGGTGCAGTCACTGTGTACATATATTACATTACTGATCTTGTACTGATCCTGACTTGCATCCTGTATTATACTCCAGAGCTGCACTCAGTATTCTGCTTGTTCAGTCACTGTGCACATACATTACATTACTGATCCTCAGTTATATCCTGTATTATACTCCAGAGCTGCACTCACTATTCTGCTAGTGCATTCTCTGTGTACATACATTACATTACTGATCCTGCGTTATATACTGTATTATACTCCAGAGCTGCTCTCACTATTCTGCTGGTGCAGTCACTGTGCACATACATTACATTACTGATCCTGTACTGATCCTGAGTTACATCCTGTATTATACTCCAGAGCTGCACTCACTATTCTGCTGGTGCAGTCATTGTGTACATACATTACATTACTAATCCTGTGCTGATCCTGAGTTACATCCTGTATTATACTCCAGAGCTGCACTCACTATTCTGCTGGTGCAGTCACTGTTTACATACATTACTGATCGTGTGCTGATCCTGAGTTACATCATGTATTATACTCCAGAGCTGCACTCACTATTCTGCTGGTGCAGTCACTGTGTACATACATTACATTACTTATCCTGAGTTACATCCTGTATTATAATCCAGAGCTGCACTCACTATTCTGCTGGTGCAGTCACTGTGTAAATACATTCCATTACTGATCCTGTACTGATCCTGAGTTAAATCCTGTATTATACTCCAGAGCTGCACTCACTATTCTGCTGGTGCAGTCACTGTGTACATACATTACATTACTGATCCTGTACTGATCCTGAGTTACATCCTGTATTATACTCCAGAGCTGCACTCACTATTCTGCTGGTGCAGTCACTGTGTACATACATTACATTACTGATCCTGTACTGATCCTGAGTTACATCCTGTATTATACTCCAGAGCTGCACTCACTATTCTGCTGGTGCAGTCACTGTGTACATACATTACATTACTGATCCTGTACTGATCCTGAGTTACATCCTGTATTATACTCCAGAGCTGCACTCACTATTCTGGTGGTGCAGTCACTGTGTACATATATTACATTACTGATCCTGTACTGATCCTGAGTTACATCCTGTATTATACTCCAGAGCTGCACTCACTATTCTGCTAGTGCAGTCACTGTGTACATACATTACATTACTGATACTGAGTTCCATCCTGTATTATACTCCAGAGCTGCACTCACTATTCTGCTGGTGCAGTCACTGTGCACATACATTACATTACTGATCCGGTTCTGATCCTTAGTTACATCCTGTATTATACTCCAGAGCTGCACTCACAATTCTGCTGGTGCAGTCACTGTGTACATACATTACATTACTGATCCTGTACTGATCCTGAGTTACATCCTGTATTATACTCCAGAGCTGCACTCACTATTCTGCTGGTGCACCACTGTGTACATATATTACATTACTGATCCTGTACTGATCCTGAGTTACATCCCTTATTATACCCCAGAGCTGCACTCACTATTCTGCTAGTGCAGTCACTGTGTACATACATTACATTACTGATCCTGAGTTCCATCCTGTATTATACTCCAGAGCTGCACTCACTATTCTGCTGGTGCAGTCACTGTGTACATACATTACATTACTGATCCTGTACTGATCCTGAGTTACATCCTATATTATACTCCTGAGCTGCACTCACTATTCTGCTGGTGCAGTCACTGTGTACATACATTACATTACTGATCCTGAGTTACATCCTGTATAATAATCCTGAGCTGTACTCACTATTCTGCTGGTGCAGTCACTGTGTACATATATTACATTACTGATCTTGTACTTATCCTGACTTGCATCCTGTATTATACTCCAGAGCTGCACTCACTATTCTGCTGGTGCAGTCACTGTGTACATACATTACATTACTGATCCTCTACTGATCCTCAGTTACATCCTGTATTATACTCCAGAGCTGCTCTCACTATTCTGCTGGTGCAGTCACTGTGTACATACATTACATTACTCATCCTGAGTTACATCTTGTATTATAATCCAGAGCTGCACTCACTATTTTGCTTGGTGCAGTCACTGTGTACATACATTACATTACTGATCCTGTACTGATCCTGAGTTACATCCTGTATTATACTCCAGAGCAGCACTCACTATTCTGCTGGTGCAGTCACTGTGTACATACATTACATTATTGATCCTGTACTGATCCTGAGTTACATCCTGTATTATACTCCAGAGCAGCACTCACTATTCTGCTGGTGCAGTCACTGTGTACATACATTACATTACTGATCCTGAGTTACATCTTGTATTATAATCCAGAGCTGCACTCTCTATTCTGCTGGTGCAGTCACTGTTTACATACATTACATTATTGATCCTGTACTGATCCTGAGTTACATCCTGTATTATACTCCAGAGCAGCACTCACTATTCTGCTGGTGCAGTCACTGTGTACATACATTACATTACTGATCCTGAGTTACATCCTGTTTTATAATCCAGAGCTGCACTCACTATTCTGCTTGTGCAGTCACTGTGTACATATATTACATTACTGGTCCTGTACTGATCCTGACTTACATCCTGTATTATACTCCAGAGCTGCACTCACTATTCTGCTGGTGCAGTCACTGTGCACATACATTACATTAATGACCCTCTACTGATCCTCAGATACATCCTGTATTATACTTCAGAGCTGCACTCACTATTCTGCTGGTGGAGGCACTGTGTACATACATTACATTACTGATGCTGCACTGATCCTGAGTTATATCCTGTATTATACTCCAGAGCTGCACTCACTATTCTGCTGGTGCAGTCACTGTGCACATACATTACATTACTGATCCGGTTCTGATCCTGAGTTACATCCTGTATTATACTCCAGAGCTGCACTCACTATTCTGCTGGTGCAGTCACTGTGTAAATACATTCCATTACTGATCCTGTACTGATCCTGAGTTAAATCCTGTATTATACTCCAGAGCTGCACTCACTATTCTGCTGGTGCAGTCACTGTGTACATACATTACATTACTGATCCTGTACTGATCCTGAGTTACATCCTGTATTATACTCCAGAGCTGCACTCACTATTCTGCTGGTGCAGTCACTGTGTACATACATTACATTACTGATCCTGTACTGATCCTGAGTTACATCCTGTATTATACTCCAGAGCTGCACTCACTATTCTGCTGGTGCAGTCACTGTGTACATACATTACATTACTGATCCTGTACTGATCCTGAGTTACATCCTGTATTATACTCCAGAGCTGCACTCACTATTCTGCTGGTGCAGCCACTGTGTACATATATTACATTACTGATCCTGTACTGATCCTGAGTTACATCCTGTATTATACTCCAGAGCTGCACTCACTATTCTGCTAGTGCAGTCACTGTGTACATACATTACATTACTGATACTGAGTTCCATCCTGTATTATACTCCAGAGCTGCACTCACTATTCTGCTGGTGCAGTCACTGTGCACATACATTACATTACTGATCCTGAGTTACATCCTGTTTTATAATCCAGAGCTGCACTCACTATTCTGCTTGTGCAGTCACTGTGTACATATATTACATTACTGGTCCTGTACTGATCCTGACTTACATCCTGTATTATACTCCAGAGCTGCACTCACTATTCTGCTGGTGCAGTCACTGTGCACATACATTACATTAATGACCCTCTACTGATCCTCAGATACATCCTGTATTATACTTCAGAGCTGCACTCACTATTCTGCTGGTGGAGTCACTGTGTACATACATTACATTACTGATGCTGCACTGATCCTGAGTTATATCCTGTATTATACTCCAGAGCTGCACTCACTATTCTGCTGGTGCAGTCACTGTGCACATACATTACATTACTGATCCGGTTCTGATCCTGAGTTACATCCTGTATTATACTCCAGAGCTGCACTCACTATTCTGCTGGTGCAGTCACTGTGTACATACATTACATTACTGATCCTGTACTGATCCTGAGTTACATCCTGTATTATACTCCAGAGCTGCAATCACTATTCTGCTGGTGCAGCCACTGTGTACATATATTACATTACTGATCCTGTACTGATCCTGAGTTACATCCTGTATTATACTCCAGAGCTGCACTCACTATTCTGCTAGTGCAGTCACTGTGTACATACATTACATTACTGATCCTGAGTTCCATCCTGTATTATACTCCAGAGCTGCACTCACTATTCTGCTAGTGCAGTCACTGTGTACATACATTACATTACTGATCCTGAGTTCCATCCTGTATTATACTCCAGAGCTGCACTCACTATTCTGCTGGTGCAGTCACTTTGCACATACATTACATTACTGATCCGGTTCTGATCCTGAGTTATATCCTGTATTATACTCCAGAGCTGCACTCACTATTCTGCTGGTGCAGTCACTGTGTACATACATTACATTACTGATCCTGTACTGATCCTGAGTTACATCCTGTATTATACTCCAGAGCTGCACTCACTATTCTGCTGGTGCGGCCACTGTGTACATATATTACATTACTGATCCTGTACTGATCCTGAGTTACATCCTGTATTATACTCCAGAGCTGCACTCACTATTCTGCTAGTGCAGTCACTGTGTACATACATTACATTACTGATCCTGAGTTCCATCCTGTATTATACTCCAGAGCTGCACTCACTATTCTGCTAGTGCAGTCGCTGTGTACATACATTACATTACTGATCCTGAGTTCCATCCTGTATTATACTCCAGAGCTGCACTCACTATTCTGCTGGTGCAGTCACTGTGCACATACATTACATTACTGATCCTTTTCTGATCCTGAGTTACATCCTGTATTATACTCCAGAGCTGCACTCACTATTCTGCTTGTGCAGTCTCTGTGTATATACATTACATTACTGATCCTGTACTGATCCTGAGTTACATCCTGTATTATACTCCAGAGCTGCACTCACTATTCTGCTTGTGCAGTCTCTGTGTACATACATTACATTACTGATCCGGTTCTGATCCTGAGTTACATCCTGTATTATACTCCAGAGCTGCACTCACTATTCTGCTTGTGCAGTCTCTGTGTACATACATTACATTACTGATCCTGTACTGATCCTGAGTTACATCCTGTATTATACTCCAGAGCTGCACTCACTATTCTGCTGGTGCACCACTGTGTACATATATTACATTACTGATCCTGTACTGATCCTGAGTTACATCCCTTATTATACCCCAGAGCTGCACTCACTATTCTGCTAGTGCAGTCACTGTGTACATACATTACATTACTGATCCTGAGTTCCATCCTGTATTATACTCCAGAGCTGCACTCACTATTCTGCTGGTGCAGTCACTGTGTACATACATTACATTACTGATCCTGTACTGATCCTGAGTTACATCCTATATTATACTCCAGAGCTGCACTCACTATTCTGCTGGTGCAGTCACTGTGTGCATACATTACATTACTGATCCTGAGTTACATCCTGTATTATAATCCTGAGCTGTACTCACTATTCTGCTGGTGCAGTCACTGTGTACATATATTACATTACTAATCTTGTACTTATCATGACTTGCATCCTGTATTATACTCCAGAGCTGCACTCACTACTCTGCTTGTGCAGTCACTGTGCACATACATTACATTACTGATCCTCTACTGATCTTCAGTTACATCCTGTATTATACTCCAGAGCTGCACTCACTATTCTGCTGCTGCAGTCACTGTGTACATACATTACATTACTCATCCTGAGTTACATCTTGTATTATAATCCAGAGCTGCACTCACTATTCTGCTGGTGCAGTCACTGTGTACATACATTACATTATTGATCCTGTACTGATCCTGAGTTACATCCTGTATTATACTCCAGAGCAGCACTCACTATTCTGCTGGTGCAGTCACTGTGTACATACATTACATTACTGATCCTGAGTTACATCTTGTATTATAATCCAGAGCTGCACTCTCTATTCTGCTGGTGCAGTCACTGTGCACATACATTACATTACTGATCCTGTACTGATCCTGACTTACATACTGTATTATACTCCAGAGCTGCACTCACTATTCTGCTGGTGCAGTCACTGTGCACATACATTACATTACTGATCCTCTACTCATCCTCAGTTACTTCCTTTATTATACTCCAGAGCTGCACTCACTATTCTGCTCGGGGGGTCACTGTGTACATACATAATATTACTGATCCTGAGTTACATCCTCTATTATAATCCAGAGCTGCACACACTATTCTGCTGGTGGAGTCACTGTGTACATACATTACATTACTGATCCTGAGATACATCCTGTATTATACTCCAGAGCTGCACTCACTATTCTGCTGGTGCAGTCACTGTGTACATACATTACTGATCCTGAGTTACATCCTGTATTATACTCGAGAGCTGAACTCACTATTCTGCTGGTGCAGTCACTGTATACATACATTACATTACTGATCCTGAGTTCCATCCTGTATTATACTCCAGAGCTGTACTCACTATTCTGCTGGTGCAGTCACTGTGTACATACAATTACATTACTGATCCTGTACTGATCCTGAGTTACATCCTGTATTATACTCCAGAGCTGCATTCACTATTCTGCTTGTGCAGTCACTGTGTACATATATTACATTACTGATCCTGTACTGATCCTGACTTACATCCTGTATTATACTCCAGAGCTGCACTCACTATTCTGCTGTTGCAGTCACTGTGCACATACATTACATTACTGACCCTCTACTGATCCTCAGATACATCCTGTATTATACTTCAGAGCTGCACTCACTATTCTGCTGGTGGAGTCACTGTGTACATACATTACATTACTGATCCTGCACTGATCCTGAGTAATATCCTGTATTATACTCCACAGCTGCACTCACTATTCTGCTGGTGCAGTCACTGTGCACATGCATTACATTACTGATCCGGTTCTGATCCTGAGTTACATCCTGTATTATACTCCAGAGCTGCACTCACTATTCTGCTGGTGCAGTCACTGTGTAAATACATTACATTACTGATCCTGTACTGATCCTGAGTTACATCCTGTATTATACTCCAGAGCTGCACTCACTGTTCTGCTGGTGCAGCCACTGTGTACATATATTACATTATTGATCCTGTACTGATCCTGAGTTACATCCTGTATTATACTCCAGAGCTGCACTCACTATTCTGCTAGTGCAGTCACTGTGTACATACATTACATTACTGATCCTGAGTTCTATCCTGTATTATACTCCAGAGCTGCACTCACTATTCTGCTAGTGCAGTCACTGTGAACATACATTACATTACTGATCCTGAGTTCCATCCTGTATTATACTCCAGAGCTGCACTCACTATTCTGCTGGTGCAGTCACTGTGCACATACATTACATTACTGATCCGGTTCTGATCCTGAGTTACATCCTGTATTATACTCCAGAGCTGCACTCACTATTCTGCTGGTGCAGTCACTGTGTACATACATTACATTACTGATCCTGTACTGATCCTGAGTTACATCATGTATTATACTCCAGAGCTGCACTCACTATTCTGCTGGTGCAGCCACTGTGTACATATATTACATTACTGATCCTGTACTGATCCTGAGTTACATCCCTTATTATACCCCAGAGCTGCACTCACTATTCTGGTAGTGCAGTCACTGTGTACATACATTATACTACTGATCCTGAGTTCCATCCTGTATTATACTCCAGAGCTGCACTCACTATTCTGCTGGTGCAGTCACTGTGTACATACATTACATTACTGATTCTGAGTTACATCCTATATTATACTCCAGAGCTGCACTCACTATTCTGCTGGTGCAGTCACTGTGTACATACATTACATTTCTGATCCTGAGTTACATCCTGTATTATAATCCTGAGCTGTACTCACTATTCTGCTGGTGCAGTCACTGTGTACATATATTACATTACTGATCTTGTACTGATCCTGACTTGCATCCTGTATTATACTCCAGAGCTGCACTCACTATTCTGCTTGTTCAGTCACTGTGCACATACATTACATTACTGACCCTGAGTTATATAATGTATTATACTCCAGAGCTGCACTCACTATTCTGCTAGTGCATTCTCTGTGTACATACATTACATTACTGATCCTGAGTTATATAATGTATTATATTCCAGAGCTGCTCTCACTATTCTGCTGGTGCAGTCACTGTGCACATACATTACATTACTGATCCTGTACTGATCCTGAGTTACATCCTGTATTATACTCCAGAGCTGCACTCACTATTCTGCTGGTGCAGTCACTGTGTACATACATTACATTACTAATCCTGTGCTGATCCTGAGTTACATCCTGTATTATACTCCAGAGCTGCACTCACTATTCTGCTGGTGCAGTCACTGTGTACATACATTATATTACTGATCCTGTACTGATCCTGAGTTACATCCTGTATCATACTCCAGAGCTGCACTCACTATTCTGCTGGTGCAGTCACTGTGTACATACATTACATTACTGATTCTGTACTGATCCTGAGTTACATCCTGTATTATACTCCAGAGCTGCACTCACTATTCTGCTGGTGCAGTCACTGTGTACATACATTACATTACTGATCCTGTGCTGATCCTGAGTTACATCCTGTATTATACTCCAGAGCTGCACTCACTATTCTGCTGGTGCAGTCACTGTGTACATACATTACATTACTGATCCTGTGCTGATCCTCAGTTACATCCTGTATTATAATCCAGAGCTGCACTCACTATTCTGCTGGTGCAGTCACTGTGTAAATACATTCCATTACTGATTCTATACTGATCCTGACTTACATCCTGTATTATACTCCAGAGCAGCACTCACTATTCTGCTGGTGCAGTCACTATGTACATACATTACATTACTGATCCTGTACTGATCCTGAGTTAAATCCTGTATTATACCCCAGAGCTGCACTCACTATTCTGGTAGTGCAGTCACTGTGTACATACACTACATTACTGATCCTGAGTTCCATCCAGTATTATACTCCAGAGCTGCACTCACTATTCTGCAGGTGCAGTCACTGTGTACATACATTACATTACTGATCCTGTACTGACCCTGAGTTACATCCTATATTATACTCCAGAGCTGCACTCACTATTCTGCTGGTGCAGTCACTGTGTACATACATTACATTACTGATCCTGAGTTACATCCTGTAGATCTTTTTATTATAAAAATGAAAAACATAACAATAATAATAACAGAAACATAACAAAATTATCAACCACAAAATAAACAATGTAATGAACTGGTCCAGCCGCTCCCTCTCTCCTCACACACATATTATACATATATACACAATAATAACTACTCATATTGCAGACTTCTGGTCCGGTTACCAAACAAAATAATAACAATATAATAAGTAAAATAAACAATAACCGACAAAAATATATAGAAACTAATATATACATTTTTTTTATATATATTAATATAAAATAAATACTAACTATACAAATGTAAACATTACTAAACAAAACCCCCCACACTCAAGCCCACCAGTCCCTCCCCGGCACTGACCTGAGAGCTGGTCCTGCGCCTCATGCCTCAGTCCAACGTCCATAGGCCAGATCAGGCAGTGCCAGTTTTTCACCCAAATAACCAGATGAACCCACCTCCCCCCTTTTCCCTCCACCCAACCTAATACCTACACCCAAACCCATATATACAATATATACAGAAACAAACAATACAATAACCACAACTGACAAAGCCCAAGTTCGGTGCCTGCAGCCCTACATCACTGTCTACTGATCAATAAAACAAAAATCTATGGTGTCAGCAGCAGCCCACCACCAGGAAAGGCGATGACCAGACTAGGGCACACTAAAAGAAAAGCCCCTCCAGAGGAGAGCGGCCCTCCGTGTACCCAGTCTCTCATACTCCAGAGAACGTACCTTCACCAGGTCACCGAGTATGGTCCTAAACACATCGTCCACTGGGAGGATTTTCCGCTGCGTCGATACTAAGCACCGTGCGTTCCACGTGTGATACCTAACCACTGCGCTAACTAGAAATAAGGTGCAGCGGTCCTGACCACCCAGGTCCCCGAATGCTCCATAGGCCAATTCCGCATAAGAGAGCCCGGCCAGCTGGGGCCAGCCAATGGAGGCGCCCACCCTGTTGTACACCTCTGTGTTAAAGGGACAACGAAGCAGGAAGTGGTCCATGCTTTCAAGCATGGTAACACAATGCTCCCGAGGACAGTTCCTGTCCTCAGAGCTCCTACTCTTCAGATTGTCCCTCACACACAGCTTCCCATGGAAGCAGCGCCAAGCCAAGTACCAAAACTTTGAGGGGATCCTGAAAGAATTCAAAAGATGCAGACCCACCCCAAGATCCCGACTTGGGCAATCCCTGCGCGCCAGAGGCCTCTGAAAATGGGTCAACAGAACCCTTTTGTCAAGGAGCTTCCTTGGCAGAGTCCTGAACTCCCACATTCCCAGACCCCACCTGCGAATTACCTTCAGAACCACAGTAGCGTAAGCCGGTAGATGTCCATGTGGTGTGCGTAGATCTTTCACTTGCCCTCCTGTCTCCCATTCCTGGAAGAAAGGCTGAAACCATCGCTTACAGGAGAATACCCACAGAGGAGCCCTCTCTTTCCAGAGGTTTGCAATATTGATCTTAATGAAGGTATTCACAAGGAATACCACAGGGTTCACCATACCCTACCCTCCTAGTCTCCTCGTATGGTAAGTAACCTCCTTCTTGACAAGGTTCAGTCTATTCCCCCATAACAGTTGGAAGAACAAACTGTAGACCCGAGTCCAGAGAGGCTCCAGCAAGATGCACACACTGCCCAGATAGATCAGCACAGGGAGCAGGTAAGTTTTGATCAGGTTTATCCTTTCCCTTAGGGTCAAAGACCAACCCTTCCATTGGTACACCTTCTGAATGGCGATCTGTAGCCTGCTGTCCCAATTTTGTTTGGGGCAATCCCCCTGGCCAAATTTGATGCCAAGAACTTTTGCAGAGACTTTGGGTTCTGGAAGGGTGTCCGGGAGATCAAAACCAGAATCTCCTCCTCCCAGCCAGAGACTCTCACACTTATCCCGGTTGATCTTGGACCCGGATGCCTCCGAGTAGCGATTTACCTCTGACATCAGCCATTCTGCCTCCCCATCAGAGGAAACAAAAACGGTGACATCATCGGCATACGCCACCACTCTCAGAGTGGCTTCCGGTGCTGCCCGGTCCATCACGATCCCAGCCAATGGTCCACGCTCCACCCTCCTAAGAAGTGGGTCAATCGCAAACACGTACAGCAGCGGGCTCAAGGAACAACCCTGGCGAACACCACACCCAACCTCAAAAGAGCTGCCAATCCAACCGTTCACAAGCGGGAAACTCTCTGCCCCAGCGTTCAAGGTCTTAAGCCAATCAACAAACCCCCCCGGCCGGCCATACCTCAGAAGGACAGACCAGAGGTACTCATGATTAACCCGATCAAACGCTTTTGCCTGGTCCAATGACAGCATGTACCCCTTCCAGTGACCAGCCCTACTCTGCTCCACCGCCTCTCGGACACAGAGTACAGCACTAATTGTACTGCGGCCCGGAACAGAGCAATGCTGGGCTCCCGAAAGGAGCCGGGGCGCAAATTTCACCAGCCGATTAAACAGCACCTTTGCCAAAACCTTCCTGTCTGCATTGAGAAGCGCTTTGGGACGCCAATTCTCAATGCAAGATGAGTCCTTACCCTTTGACAAGATAATCAGGGCAGACCTCCTCATTGACTTTGGCAGAGTGCCCGAGGAAAGACATTCATTGAATACCTCAGTCAAGAGGGGAACCAAGGCGTCCTTAAAGGTCTTATAGAATTCAGATGTTAAGCCATCTGGACCGGGAGATTTCTTTAGGGCAAGCCCTTCAATCGCCAACTTAACTTCCTCTTCCCTGATCATCTCTGTCAAAACGCCAAGAGAGGGGTCTACCCCTGGTTCGGGGACGGCTTCAGCCAGAAAAGCCGACATCTCATCCCAATCCAGATCCCTCTTCCCCAAGAGGTGCGAGTAGAAGGATCTGACGACCTCCAGGATCCCTGATCTGGATCTTTTCAGGGACCCCGCAGTGTCAACCAGTCCTGTAATAACTTTACTATTCACTGACATCTTGCAGTTTCTGTAAGGGTCGGGCGAGCGGTACTTCCCATAATCCCTCTCAAAAACCAAAGATGGTCTACAGGATCAATAGATACATCACCTGTACTACTAGATATGTTATATACTTTGCCACGTGTCCATGTGGACTTATATATGTGGGCATGACTACCCGTCAATTTAAAGTGCGTGTCCGCGAGCACGTTTTGGACATTATTGCTGCGGCTGACCACACGGACACATCCACCCTCAAAACCTTACCTCGCCATTTTAAGATCCACCACAATTGTGATGCGTCGATGCTCAAAATAAGGGGCATCGACTGCATAATACCCAGTATACGGGGGGGGAAGGTGGGTCAACGACTGGCCCAAATGGAATCCTGTTGGATTTGGTCCCTCAACACATTGCACCCAAAGGGACTCAATGAGAGCATTAGCTATTCCCCCTTTCTCTAATCCCTAGTATCTACCACAAAGTTCTATCTAAGGTGGCCACAGTTAATTGAGGCTAGATTTTATAATCTTAACATCCAATATACATGGTTTTAATGATTTTAACTCACTGTTTTTCTTGCAATAATTAGTTCTTACCTTTTGTCTGGTCGTTTCTTTTCTTCACTATCTGGGGGTGGTTTCTCGATCCGGCCGTGAGAATGGGCCCTCTACCGGACATGGTGTTCCATTCAGTCCATGTGAATCTGCGGGGGATCATGGACGACAATCTGCATGGTGGAGATATTAAATTATTAAAGCTGTAAGATTATAATCTGTACTCATAGATACATCTATTATACTACATGTAAATATCAATTCATGCTATAATGTTGTATAAAACGAAAAAGTGGACTGATATTTTCTTCAATGACATTTTTCGATATTATGTATCTTAATGTTGTGTATCTTGCATATGAACATATGTTTTGTAGTATGTTGGGTGTCTATTGCACAATGGGTGTGCAGGGTACTGTTATATCTCCGTCATGTATGTTATGTACACACATACATATGGGCGCACACGGCGCAATTTTGTTTATTTATGTGTGTATATACACTGATGGACATCATCGCACACATGTATGTATTTGGGTGAATTATGGGGTATATATCTGATGACACAGCCAAATGTTGGCCCCCTAAAAAATTAAAAATTATGTTGATATAACAAATAACATCATTTGTGTGTGTGCCTGTGATCTGATATGTATATACAATCAGGGATGCCAAATATATCCGGATGGGTATCATCTGTTCTTTAATTTATTTTTTTATTTTTTTACCTCACATGTCGCACTTGGGTCTTCCCCCCCCCCGGATCATGTTTTCTTTCCCTTCTTTCTTTATTTTATCTTTTAGACAATCTTTGATATGTGGCATCATGGCCTTATAGAACTGACTCTCGTTATTTCAGTGAGAGGGCTGCGATGATACCTGGTCTAGTGAAGGAGACAGTCAGGCAAATGTGCTGACTATGTGGGTCTGTGCGCCGGCCGGCTTTCCGTGTCCCAGTGACATGAGGTGTTGTGGCTATTCTGTAGCCCCCGCTTCTGTCACATGACGCGGATGCTGGCCGGCGTCCGGATCCCCATGGTGACGCACACGTCACTTCCGGTCCCGCGGTCTTTGTGTTCTAGCGGTGTGTGGCGTCAGGGATTATGCCCCGCCCCTCTGCTGTCACATGACGCGGATGCCGGCCGGCGTTCTACCTCCGCAATGACACTGTGTGTTTCAGCGGTGTGTTGCGTTAGGGCTTAAGCCCCGCCCCTCCGCTGTCACATGATGCGGATGTCGGCTGGCGTCCTGGTCTCCGCAGTGACGCTGATATCACTTCCGGTCTTTAAATGTGCCTGGCGCCAATATAAGCAAGTGACAGCGAGGCAGCAAACATGCCCCCTGACGAAGGGAACCACCAAAACGCGCGTCGGGGCTTCTCTGCTCCGCATGTGCCGACCTTAGACGGACCTCTAAATCTTTGACTATTCCCTGACTGTCTTCTGCTGAAGCTTGATATCTCTGGTATGTATATATAGTGACTTAGCAGGTCACTTATGGTTATATCTGGCATATGATAGGGAACGTACACTCAGCAGTATAGAACAGCATGGGTATTCTAGTCCAGTATAGGTGCTGTACTTGAAAATATGTATTGACATATCATCTATGTATGGTGTTACTCCTCAAATACTTAGATAGTCTATATCCGACTTAAATTGTACTGTTTGGTCCTGCATGTGTCCGCCATGTGGAGAGGGTTGTTGCGGGTTTCTATTCCTCATGTGTTTTCCACACTGATTCCTGCTTTTGTCTGATCATCTATGTACTAATAAATTTTGATGCATATCTTTAAAACCATTGGCTCCTTTTTCGTTGCTTTGTTTTGGTTGGATTTGTAATTTATGGTGATGGAGCCTAATATGTCCGTAATAGGGTAGTATTGAATAGAGTAACAATTCTATGGTTATTTATATTTGACACGATATATACTATCTACTCATAATTAGCGTGTATTATATTATTTTATATACATTGGGTACAGAAAGTATTCAGACCCCTTTAAATTTTTCACTCTTTGTTTCATTGCATTCTAAAAAGTTCATTTTTTTCTCATTAAAGTACACTCTACACCCCATCTTGACTGAAAAAAAAAACAGAAATGTAGAAATTTTTCCAAATTTATTAAAAAAGAAAAACTGAAATATCACATGGTCATAAGTATTCAGACCCTTTGCTCAGTATTGAGTAGAAGCCCCCTTTTGAGCTAGTACAGCCATGAATCTTCTTGGGAATGATGCAACAAGTTTTTCACACCTGGATTTGGGGATCCTCTGTCATTCTTCCTTTCAGATCCTCTCCAGTTCCGTCAAGTTGGATGGTGAACGTTGGTGGACAGCCATTTTCTGGTCTCTCCAGAGATGCTCAATTGGGTTTAGGTCAGGGCTCTGGCTGGGCCAGTCAAGAACGGTCACAGAGTTGTTCTGAAGCCACTCCTTTGTTATTTTAGCTGTGTGATTAGGGTCATTGTCTTGTTGAAAGGTGAACCTTCGGCCAAGTCTGAGGTCCAGAGCACTCTGGAAGAGGTTTTCATCCAGGATATCTCTGTACTTGGCCGCATTCATGTTTCCTTCAATTGCAACCAGTCATCCTATCCCTGCAGCTGAAAAACACCCCCATAGCATGATGCTGCCACCACCATGTTTCACTGTTGGGATTGTATTGGGCAGGTGATGAGCAGTGCCTGGTTTTCTCCACCCATACCGCTTAGAATTATCACCAAAAAGTTCTATCTTCATCTCATCAGACCAGAGAATCTTATTTCTCATAGTCTGGGAGTCCTTCATGTGTTTTTGAGCAACTTCTAGGCGGGTTTTCATATGTCTTACACTGAGGAGAGGCTTCCATCGGGCTACTCTGTCATGAAGGCCAAACTGGTGGAGGGCTGCAGTGATAGTTGACTTTGTAAAACTTTCTCCCATCTCCCTACTGCATCTCTGGAGCTCAGACACAGTGATCTTGGGTTTGTTCTTTACCTCTCTCACCAAGGCTCTTCTCCCACGATTGCTCAGTTTGGCTGGATGGCCAAGTCTATGAAGACTTCTAGTGGTCCCAAACTTCTTCCATTTAAGGATTATGGAGGCCACTGTGCTCTTAGGAACCTTGAGTAATTCAGAAATTATTTTGTAACCCTGGCTAAATCTTTGCCTTGCCACAATTCTGTCTCTGAGCTCCTTGGGCAGTTCCTTTGAGCTCATGATTCTCATTTGGTCTGACATGCACTGTGAGCTGTGAGGTCTTATATAGACAGGTGCTTGCCTTTCCAAATCAAGTCCTATCAGTTTAATTAAACACAGCTGGACACAATGAAGGAGTAGAACCATCTCAAGGAGGATCACAAGGAAATGGACAGCGTGAGACTTAAATATGAGTGTCTGAGCAAAGGGTCTGAATTCTTATGACCTTATGATATTTCAGTTTTTTTCTTTTTTAATAAATTTGCAAAAATTTCTATATTTCTGTTTTTTTCAGTCAAGATGGGGTGCAGAGTGTACTTTAATGAGAAAAAAATGAACTTTTTAGAATTTACCAAATGGCTGCAATGAAACAAAGAGTGAAAAATGTAAAGGGGTCTGAATACTTTCCGTACCCACTGTATACATTTATTCAGGATGTGGGGGGGGGCGCAATCCCGGGCCCATCAGACTATAGTTACCCCACTGTATGTACATATATATACAATATTCATTTTTTAGAGTTAGGCATATAACAATTTTTAACAACTGCATACCAATTCCGTCTTGTTTCAATGGCACTCTCATACATACACAGCGATGGGTGACATTGATGCCTGTTCCCCAGGTAGCACATTCTAATCCCACAACTGGGGTTATAAAATCCTTGGGGATTAATTTCATAGTGTTTTTATGAATTTTTTTTTATATAGTACTGTCCACACTAAGTATTTAATTCTCCCCTCTTTTCCTTCCTTTTTTTACTGTCCCATTTTACCATTCTTATTTGAATAAAAATGAATGAAAAACTAAAAATAAATACAATTGTTCACGTCCCCCACTCAGCAACAGCGCTTCCGGCTGGAACATCACTCCGGACGGGCACAGGAGAGGGGCAGATTCGGGATGTTGCTCCCGCAACATTTCCACCTTGCCAGAGGACCCTACCATAGTCACTACCATGGAGTGGGAGCTGGAGGACTGCTAACAAAATTGTATTCATCTGAATGCTGGAACCAACGGTGCTGTACATACCTAGTACAAATGAACTCAGCTGTCTCCCTGTGGTGGATCACGGGATACCTTGTGTAATATTAAAGATTTTCCTGCACATATTGCTGTATATTCACAATTATTTGCTATTAGTCATTATTATAGGTGGAGATTGTCTTACTGACCCCACAGCCCTGGTGAGAAGGGTGGTCTCTAGAATACAGAAGGTCTTATTATGTCACAGTGGGCATGTGACCCCTGGGCTCCCCAGGACGCCCAGCACCGAATCCAATTGGTTCCTGTGCATAAAACTTAGGTCGAGCCACATTTAGGTAAAAGGGTCCGAGTCTATGGATAAAATCTATGGATCAGAACATGTTTTTCCTACATTGACCGTCATTTCTAGGTGTAACAGAATCACTGGTCCTCTCCTCCACTTTTGGCCGAGGTCTGGAGGATTACTGGGAGACATGGAACAGATGTTCTCCTGTTTGTAGCCCACCCATCAGACATGTATGTCGTAAACAACTGACACCCCATAAATGTCAGGAGGATTCTATTAAATGCAAAGGGACATTAATCAATTTAAAAGTTTTATTTTTAAATTTAGAATTGCATGGAAGGACGAGGAGATGTTCTTGGAGGAACCTCCTTCTTCAGCAGATGTTCCTTGCTGGTCAGGAGGCCACATGTAGATGGTGCCAGTCCTTCCATACAGGTACAGCATTGATGGTGGATGCGCTGTACTTTCCTCAGGGTGCTAGACGTGGCGGTTTTCTGCCCTCGCGATTTTTATGGAGCCGCGGTGACAGACACCAAATAAGCAGCTTTCTCGGATGGAGTGAGCAGCCCTGGATAGTCCACGCCGACAGGATGAGATCACCCGGCGGAAGAGAGAACCTATGAGAAGAGACGTAACACTGATGTCAGTAACAGGACTCCATATCAGAGGACACGGCTGTGCGGTCACTGTGGCCGGACGGCAGAGGAATCATCCATACACAGGTACGGGGGGATTGTCCGCCATCATACATGTGACAATCCCACCACTGACAGATCTGCTCCACGGCCGACACCACACAACATGGGGCTTATTGTCACACTCACCTCTTCTCCTTTCCCCTTCTTCTTCTCTCTCTGGTTTTTGTTGTTTTTTCGGTTTTCTTTTCCCCTGAACTGGAAATTCGAATAAAAAACAAGAAAAAGATGTTGATTATAAACTCCTGAGAGATGAGCTTTGTATGGTTCTATAGGATGGTGTTATTCTCGTGGCTTGTAGCCCTGGTAATCGATTATTGTCCCATAATGGGGGAAATATGTCACACATACATAACATCAGCAGAGGGGTGAGAATTAGATTACCCAGAGAACTGATTAATATGAAACCTGCCATGTGGGGTCTCGACAAGGAGCTATGTCCCTTCTTACCATGACATTACTTGTAATGTGCCGCAGTGTTGCCTTATAATCAGTTACATAAACCTCAGTGTAACATTGAGGCCATAAAGGGGTCAGTATGGGCCATATGGGGCCGTGGGCGCAGGATTCGGGTCAGTTTGGCAGAAGACTGAACGGCCCCTTAGAACTTTTAATGCATAAAAGAATGGAGATTTTTACAGAATGAACTGCTCATCGCTTTATAGGGAGAAAAAAGTAGTAATTTTCTGATCCTTTATGTGCACGTTCACATTACATGTTTTGACCACAGACTGTGATAGGATGTCATATAGACCTGTACACACCTGACAATGGGGAGGACTCGCTGTCCTTAGCAGTAAAACACTGCTTGTCTCCATCAGGTTTAGAAGGGGAAGATTCTTGCTGCCTGTTTGGTAGAAGAAAAACATAAATTACAAGCGAAATCAATACAAAATGGACGAACACCCGTCTGCAAGGCCGGTTAGGACATTTGGATAACATGGAGGAGGCACCCTGCTCAGGACCCACTTCTATCACTAAGAATGGAGAATCGCTAGTAATATTCGCCTGTAATGAGCTGGAAATGATTGACTGGTCGTAATGATCGGCTGTTATCGCCGGCGTTATCACAAGCCAGAACCACAGTGATCATCAATCATGGGGTGGTGGCGCTGGATATAGTGCTGAGTTACACTTATCTTACAGTTTATCTTCTGATATATCAGATCCAAACCCGATAATAATAATTTACTCACATGTCTGAGTGTTTTGCACTCTCTGGGGAATACACTGGAGGTGGCTTCAGTTCTTCATCGTTCATCACCCTGGTACTGGTGGAACAGAGCTAAAACATAGAGAAAAATAAAATAAATACATATTTAAACTTTATTTTAATTATAAGTTTTATAGATCTTACCGGTCACACTTACTTTAGAAAGCCTTTGAGACGATGATATAAAGTTCAGGCTTTCTGGCCAGTCATTATCCTCGCTTGTGTCCCCCTCATCTGAATCAATAAGTTCGTAATTGCTACATTGAGCTGAAAAGCACAAGTGTTATTAGACATTATTAGTATGAGACCCGATCACGGAAAGTCACCATTTTATCACTAATAATGATTGGGACTGATTGTCACAAAATATGAAAGACAAGACACACAAAAGCTTTCTGCAGATGACGTCTCCTTCTACTTACGGTCAAAGTAGCCAGTGTCCTCTTCTGACTCAAAGTCAGGAATGAAATGTGGCTCTTTACTTAGAAGACTGTCAAAGTCTATGCCACATAGGAATGGATGCATTTTGATCTCTTTCGCTCCTCCTGGGAAAGGAAGACAATAAAAAGTGATCTAGACATTATCATATAGACAGCTCCATATCTGAACAGTTTTTTTACTCTGAACTAAAGACGTAACAGAGCTGATGTGAAGAAAAGTTGCTGAAAGTAAAGCAGAGAACCTCAGTGCTGATCCTCAGGGGCGTGATCATTTGTCTGGTCACAGATGTGTAATAATTCATTATTAATACTATTATATACATTACCTGTCCCAAGTCTGTGTGCCGGATCTTTTCTGAGCAGCTCAGTGATGATGTCCTGAGCATCAGGTGGAGGAGTGCGATTATCAAATGTCCAAGTTATCTCATCTGTTATATTAAAAGAAAATGTTACAGAAAATAAAACCTCTTCATTTACTTTATTAAAACAAAAATCTTTTGGATTAACACAACAAGTAGCTAAACCACAGAACCAATCTAAGCAAATAACAATGACACCACACCGCATTCAGATTATTTTACTTACCCCTTAATATACTGCAGTAAGTGTCATATTTGGAATCCCCATGAAATGGTACACGGAATAGAAGGAATTCGTGTAGGATGATCCCTACCGACCACCAGTCCACAGGCCGCCCATAGCCTTCCTGTAAGATGACTTCAGGGGCGATGTATTCAGGGGAGCCAGCAATCTGGAAAGCAACAGAAGAAGGAGATGAGGAGCTGAGAAAATAATTGTGACGAATAACATCAGAGGAAAACGTTTTCTAGATGAGAAGATATCAGAGAAGAAGAAATAGATGAGAAGAGTAAAGAACAAGATCCTGTAAGTAAAGCCGACCTCATCATCACGGAACTCTCTGGTGACGTCCTCGGTTGGAGCCTTGTAGGTTTCTGATGTTGGTCTCATGAGGCCGAGTTTGGAAAGTCCGAAGTCCGTGACTTTAATATGACCAGATGCCGATACCAGGAGGCTGTGAAAAAACAGACGGTGTCAGCCCCAAGTAATAACCCATAGACTTTATGACAATCTCTAACTTTCTTCCTCCTAGAGGGGGCACTTACTTCTCAGGCTTCAGGTCTCGGTGCACCACACCAAAGCTGTGCAGGTATTCCACAGCCAGGACTGTTTCTGCAATGTACTTTCGGGCCAAGGGGACAGGTAAAGGTCCATAGATGTTCATAAGACTGCCACAGTCTCCTCCTACAGGAGAAAGCAAGTATGACAGGAGAGGGTTTGTTACAATGTAAATGACACATGATGCGTGTGAATGAGAAATAAGCGGAGACATTGGGGCAGGATGTCACACATAGAGATATACTGTGTAATAATGCAAAAGAAAAACAATGGAGCGTACCCTAATAGTAACTAGGACTGCGCTGAATGTCTATGAAGCCAAACCACAAATGTGCAAAAGCTGCAGAAATAAGTGCAAGGAAACAACGTCCCATATAAAAATGTGAAGCTATACTATGTATATTACAATAAATAACCTAAATAAATCTATAATTGATAGAAGGTGTCAGCCGTCTCATAGTATGGTGTAATATAATCTGACGGAGTATGAAACGCTTGTTGCAGCGCGGTACTCATACTTTTTTTCTTAAATATAGCTATCCACTCTCCTTCATGGCTGGATATTACCATCAACAAGAATATATTATATATACTACCCCATGCTATGAGATTGCTGACATCTTCTATGATTTATAGATTTATCTCGCTTATTTATTGTAAGACACTATACTTTTTTGGCCGTATTAGTATCCCTTTTTTCTATGAGTTACCTTGTTAGTTTAAGTTATTTATTCCATGGGACTAATAAAGATTCATATTTTTATATAGGGGGTTGTTTTATGGCATTTATTTGTACAGCTTTTGCTCATTTGTGGCTTTGCTTTATGTACTGTACAATGTAGAGCGTATACTATATACTGCAGAGCGACCCTATACAAAAAGACAGAGCTGGGCTTCATCTACGAGCCTCTGGTTCATTTCTCTATGAAATGCTCATCTACCGTGGTTCCCCGAAAATAACACCTACCCCGAAAATAAGCTCTACAAGGTTATACAGGATTTTTGGAGTATGCTTGAAATATAAGTCCTACTCCAAAAATAAGCCCTAGTTACAGTCAGGGCCAGCATTAGGAGGGTGGGGGGGGACACTTGGCATTTGCCCAGGGCCCGCACTCTTTTAGGGGCTCCCAGCATTTCTATTCCGAGGTTAAGACTGTTTAAGGACCTTTGGTGACATCATGGTCATGTGACCATGATGTGACCATAGGTCCTTTAACTACAAGAGAGTCTAGATGAACTGAAGGGGAGGCCGGCAACTGTGTATCATTTATGCAGTGTGTGTATAGGCATGTGTATGTATGTGCTGTGTGCATGTACGTATCTATGTATGTGCTGTGTGTGTATAGGCATGTGTATGTATGTGCTGTGTGTGCATGTACATATCTATGTATGTGCTGTGTGTGTATATACATCTGTATGTGCAGTATATGTGTGTATAAACATGTGTATGTATGTGTTGTGTGTGCATGTACATATATATCTATGTATTTGCTGTGTGTGTATATACATGTGTATGTATGTGATGTGTGTATGTGCAGTGTTTCTGTGTATACAGTTGTGCTCAAAAGTTTACATACCCCGGCAGAATTTTTCTTTCTTGGTTTTGTTTCAGTGAGTATGAATGATAACAAAAAAAATTTTCTCCACTCATGGTTATTGGTTGGGCGAAGCCATTTATTGTCAAACTCAGCAAATACTGGAGGAAAATTTGCACTCATCAGCCCGGAAGCTGCGGATGGGACGTACTTGGACGTTCCAACATGAAAACGATCCAAAACACAAGGCCAAGTCGACCTGTCATTGGCTACAGCAGAACAAAGTGAAGGTTCTGGAGTGGCCATCTCAGTCTCCTGACCTCAATATCATTGAGCCACTCTGGGGAAATCTCAAGCGTGCAGTTCATGCAAGACAGCCCAGGAATTTACAGGAACTGGAGGCTTTTTGCCAAGAAGAATGGGCAGCTTTACCATCTGAGAAAATAGAGAACCTCATCCACAACTACCACAAAAGACTCCAAGCTGTCATTGATGTTAGAGGGGGCAATACACGGTATTAAGAACTGGGGTATGTGAACTTTTGATCAGGGTCATTTGGATGTTTTTGGTTGTCATTAAGATTTAAAAAGAGAAAACACAGGAGTTTGACAATAAATGGCTTCACCCAACCAATAACCGTGAGTGGAGAAAAAGTTATCATTCATATTCTCTGAAACTAGGCCAAGAAAGGAAAAATTCTGCCGGGGTATGTAAACTTTTGAGCACAACTGTACATGTGAATATGTAGTGTGTGTATGTGCAGTGTGTGTGTTTGATGACATAGTTATATTTGAAAAAATGTTTATTTTTTTCAAGAATAAATGTGGATTGTTGTGCATGAGGAAAACAATAAGACATCCCCTGAAAAACAACGAACCCATCTCTCACAGCAAAAAACTATAGACCCTGTGTTATTTTTGAGGAAACATGGTGCAAACTGTTAAAATTCAGTCAAATCCTCCTTTCTCCATAGTGGAGATTTCTGCCATGCTCAGTGAGGACATACCCTGAAGACCTTCACAGACAAATTCATTTTTCTGGCATGTTGCTAACAGATAACTTATAGTAAAAGCAGTGTGGACATGTAACCATCTATGTGGTCACATTCTGCTTATGGAGAAGGTCCTAGAGATGAGCAGACCAGCGCTGGATATAGATACGATGGATATGTCCTACCTGGTACATACTCCATGACCATGCACAGATGACGTGTAGTTGGAAAGGAGCACAACATGGAGGCCACGAAGGGACAATCTGCGAATGTTAGGATGTCCCTCTCTAGAAAGGCCCGTTCAAGTCTTACTGGATCTTTCAGCTTCTGCTTGTCCAGTTTCTTCATGGCGTATAACTGTTTGGAGTCTTTTTGGCGCACTAAGTGGACGGTTCTGAAGAGGAAGAAAATCGGTGGTTTATAATGTATTCTTACTAACAGTCTGTCTATAGATCTCATCACATCTCCTGTACTAATGGTGAATACTAGATGAGCTGCCAACGCTATATAGATGATCTCCACTGGGAGGTCCTCATCCATGCCCCATCGTAAATGAACTGAATAATGACAATTAGATGTGCACAGAAGAGATGAGAGAATTAATTACAGTGAAATAGAATTCTACTCATATTTTACAAAGATCTGTATTCACCAAAATGGCGATTTTATTTTGTAATTTGCTTCCTCATGGATTCAGCAAAATGATGAGCAAGTGAACACTATTTTCTAAACCTTAAAAGGCCTTCAAAATGTTAAAAAAACACATTCTTATCCTCACCTCTCCGGCCCCTCTGCCTCAACTGCCTGGTCCGCACTTTCAAATCTCTGCTGCCAGTGCAGAAGTCCAAACATGTCTAAGGCTGAGACAGGACTTCTGGCATTGAGGAGGTCTAGGAGGATTCTGCACAAACGCATGAAAGGTCACGGTGTCGTGGAGTTGGGAACCTTCATGAGCTTGCATAGAATCCTCCTGAAGCTCCTCAAAACTAGAAGTTCTGGCCCAGCGTGAGCAGCGGCAATCTGAAGATGTGGTGAGGACTGGACGGATGTTGGTAAAAAGCAGAGGGGTCGGAGAGGTGAACAGTGAGGTCAGTATAAGTCTATTGTCCACTTTTTACATCTTACATTTATTAGGCTCTGGGGTCTGGAGAGAACCCAGACCATAACAAAAGACATTCAATTCGTGAATCACATTTCCCAGGAAAGTCTGCATGAACAGGCGAATGTGAATTATGCCAGATCCGCTCTTCTCTAGAGAACAGGGATGTGGACCCCAATAATTCCTCTATGGTAACACTGTACGGGCACAGAGACAGAGGGATCGTCATAAGGAGCCCTAGAAAACATATATTATGCCGACATCAAGCTCACCCAAAAGCTCCACAGCTGAACTGTTTGATCTGTTCGTAGTCGCTCTTACAAGGATTTCTCCCTGGGTTCAATGATCCGATCAAGGCCTAGAAATAATAAGAAATGGCATTAAAGCATAAAATCTGCAGAAAGGTAAAATCTGTGGATGCAGGAACTTCTCCTGTATATTATGTGGACGTGATACAAGCCAGACCCCCACAGACACCATTATATATAGGGGATATCCCCCATACACAGACATCACTGTACTGCAGGGGAGGAGACGGGAGATCACACAGCGGGGGCAGGAATAATAATGCCGCCATCACACACAATAGATCTGATCTACATGAAGAATAGGGATATCCCCTCGTCATATGGGGGATAATATTATATGTGTAATTCACCCCCGTTACCTGATGGTACACAGACGTCTCCGCTGATACTTACACTGACAGATTCCTGGACCTCGGGGGTCTCACATATTCCACCGTCATTAATTGGTGGCACAGATATTCCTATAATAATGAGGAAACGTTTTGTATTAGACGATATCAGTACATAATATATAACATCCATATTAAGAAGGAGATGAGACGGGCTCTGTACACGGTGTAATACTGGTATATGGGATTCTGCACACAACGTATATATTTATGGCTCCTCCATAGATGGATATTCTGGACCATAAATGGCCATTGTTCAGGATCTGATCCATCCTAGAACAATTACATGATCGGGGTCCTAGGAGCCTCCTTGTACATGATGGAGAAGAGCACAGAGGAGAGAAGCAGAATTACCTGCGCCCCCTCCATTATAGTCTATAAGGGGCTCCGGAGCCGTCACCGGCCTCATACAGAGGTTGGAGAGTAAATCTACATGTTCTCTGCCGTTCTCTATAATATCTCGATATGTGAATGTAAGAATATTAGATGATTGCTCACCTTCCATCAGATCAGTGTTCAGCCCCTGCTGACTGGTATTAGGGTCCGGGACAGTCAGCTTTTCCCCCTCTTCGGAGTCACCTTCTGATGTTTCCTGATGGGTTTAATATGTGCAATTAATATAACATTTCACAAATACTAAATTACCGTACACAGTCCATCCTCGACTTATGAACTTCTGACTTACAAACGACTCCAAGATACAAAGGGTTGATGTTGAAAAAAAAGCTAATATTCACCCTCCAGTCCTTTCCACTGTCATGTGCCATTTCTCTGGTCTCTTTACTATTGTCTAGGACTTCCGGCCGCATTCAGGACCCAGAGGTCACTGTTCATCATAAGGTCATAAGGATGAGGCTGGAAGTCCTGCCCCATAGTGAAGAGGCTGGAAATGTGGTGCACTATGATGGAAAAAGGAGGACCGGGTGGCGGGCAGCGAGCAAAAAATTATTGTTTTTTTTTACCCTGTTTTAACTTATATACAAATTTGGGTTACAAACAAACCTATAGGATTTATCTAGTTTGTGACAAGGGGACGACCTGTACATAAGTCAGGAAGTACTAAACTAGGACCTAGGGAATAAGCTCAGTATTGGACGGACTATGCATAAGGGAGGAAGTACTAAACCTGGATCTACGGGACAATCTCAGTATTGGATGGACCATACACGGCCGCTCCCTCCAGAAAATCCACATGAATTTGTAAGGGACTTGTATCTACAGCTGTTTTCTAATAACTTCTATTATCAGAACTGCAGCATTTACAAGATGGAAGATTGTGATGATGGAGTGAGACAGAGACGGAAACACAACCTCTGCAGCCGTAGAGACAGGCGGCCATAGAATATCCTGCACCTCTGACATCATAAATCTGCCCCTCTGCTGTATGACGGCTAATCTGGAGAAGATCAGACCAGGACGTGTGATATAGAAGGTGATGGATCCTTACCAGACGCTCCAGTGAGCCGGCCGGACGCTCCAGTACATACAGGACATTTTGGGCCAGTTGTATAATAAAGGCCAATTCTCCACTTGAGGATTTTTCTTCAGACTATAAAGATGGAAATAAATAGAAAGGGAAAATCATGAGAGAACATGGAGGAGGCCGGTTATGCCACCACTTTACTCCTGCGATCTACTTTACAATTACTACATATCTGGTGACTTGGTGCCAGTTGTCTATAATATAATCAGGGATGTGTCCGTCTGTCCGAAGCCTCTATAGACTGCGCCTGCACAGTCTGGCCCCAGACAGAAGAATGCATCCAGCCATTACAGGTGACAGATAAGATGAGTATATGGCACTGGAGATCGCAGTATGCGTAGGCACTGAAGGCATACGCATACCTAGGCCGGGGGAGGAATGCAACGTCGGAATCGGCGCTTGTGCATAGCGCGCTATCTGGCGCCATTTTAGTGAAAGCAGATTTGCAGTGTGTCTTCAATAAAATGACACTGGACAGCGCTGTATGCGCACGCGAGTACTCTGGCGCCTTTTTGTTGAATACATGCGGTAAATGTGTCTTCACTAAAATGGAGCCAGATTCCGATTGTCATTTCAGTAAAATAACACAGGTGACGCGCTTCCGGGGAGCGATGGAAAGGTGAGTAGGATGGGTAGCACATAACAGGATGGGGGAGCAAGATGGGGGAGCACAAAACAGGATGGGGGAGCACATAACAGGATTGTGGAGCACATAACAGGATGGGGTGCACATAATAGGATGGAAGAGCACATAACAGGATGGGGGCAGCACATAGTATAAGGGCAGCACATAACAGGATGGGGAGCACATAACAGGATGGGGGAGCACATAACAGGATGGGGAGCACTTAACAGGATGGGGGCAGCACATAGGATAGGGGCAGCACATAACAGGATGGGGAGCACATAACAGGATGGGGGAGCACATAACAGGATGGGGGCAGCACATAACAGGATGGGGGAGCACATAACAGGATGGGGAGCACATAACAGGATGGGGGGGCAGGATGGTGGAGCACATAACAGGATGGCAGAGCACATAACAGGATGGGGAGCACATAACAGGATGGGGGAGCACATAACAGGATGGGGGAGCATGGACCAGAATGGGGGCAGCACATAACAGGATGGAGGAGCACATAACAGGATGGGGGAGCACATAACAGGATAGGGAAGCATATACCAGGATGGGGGAGCATATACCAGGATGGGGAAGCAGGATGGGGGAGCATAGACCAGGATGGGGGAGCATGGACGAGGATGGGGGAGCATGGACCAGGATGGGGGATCATGAACCAGGATAGGGGACCATATACCAGTAACAAATGCTCCCCACCCGGGCGTAGAATGGGTTCAATAGCTAGTATACTATATTACTGTTGGCCTAAAGAACAATTTTATGTGAATAAACTTATATTCCATCATTATTACTTTTATATGTTTTGTGCAGATTTCTGCTACTTACCTGTTGCACCAATGTCCTGATGTTCTTCTGTAAATGCTCAAGATATGCTGAGCTCATACGACCTTGCTGGTATTTGGTCAGGCAGTCTCTCACTAGCTCCATAACCAGCCGGTAAGTGAAGCTGAGGACGCCATCGGGTAGTGGTAGCACAATGTCAGGGGCATAGGTGGTAAGAATCCCCTGCAGCAGTGCTAACACCTGAAAATTGTCTGAAGGAATTTCAGACATTTCAAATAAATCCAAATCGCAGTCAGTAAATCACTAGCTATGTAGTTAATCACCAACAACAATGACACCGGAATGTCAAAGTGACACTGTAGCTGTAAACACTGGCACAAGTATTGTTGGTGCATTATGATGTCATAATAGCAGTGATATCATCATGGAATGTTGAGATGTTACCTTATATGGAGCTTCTCTCCATAAAAGTAAGTTGCCTAGCAACACAAGCAGCATCATCACAGGCTGAGCATCAGTACCAGGTGCAGGCATGGAGGAAAGACCTGTGGGGGCTTTACTCCTCTGACCAGCGGGGGTGATTTTTATGTTTTAAATTCAATCATTTACATCTGTTCTACATAATAAAAAATATATAATTTCTATAAGAAATCCAGATTCAGATGCTAAAAGAAGTATATTTACTGGTGGATCAGAGACTGCAACTCAGAGGCCCACACCTCCCCCCACACCCGCTTCCCAAGATAGGGGTCTGTGCACAGCTCTCCGCAGCAGCCAGCAGCCAGGCAGCATTATGTGGTGAGTATGGCAGCGCTGCAGTGCTGAAATCAGCAGGTCTGCGGCAGCACGGTATGGCATAGTGCACCTGGGACCTATGGGATCTTCAAGGGTTTGTTCAGCGCCGCGTACTTCCATACTGGGAAGTGAACAGCGCTGATGACATCACATCTACAGATACATGATGGGACGGTGTAAGTGTGGCCGCCATCATGCCTGTGACTTGGTAGGTTCCTCAGACGGCAGCTCACTCACCTCCCAATGTGGAAGGAAGCGGCCGGAAAATCCTTTTAGTCTATAAAAAAAATTAAGATTCCACCAATTCTTGCAGACAATTTTTTTTGTTCTTCTCACCTCACAAAAAAACCCAAATGATGAAAACGTCTCATGTACCGCGCACTGTTACCCATAAATATTGTAGCTCGTTCCATTGAGCTCTTGGTCAAATCTAAACAGAAAAATGAAAGTTATGGGTCAATGATTAAAAAAGCAAAATAAACTGGATATCTGTGTAATTGTATCAACCTGCAGAATAAAGATAATTTGTCTACAGTGAGCGGCAAAAAAGAAGGAAAATAAAAAAGTGATGGAAGATTTATTTATTTATTCATCGTCACTCATATCATACCATTAAAAAGAAAGAAACTGTAGTGGTGGTGAATTCTGATGTCATAATAGGGGTGATGTCATCATGGAATCTTGTGAGGGAATCATATATGGAGCTTCTCACCTTATAAGGAAGTTGCCTAGCAACAGTGAAGATGGTAAAACCATAGGGTGAGCATCAGTGCTTGTATGTAAGAGGGAGCTGTGGGCACCGGGCTCTTCTCATCAGTGAGGGGATTTATAAATATATTTATTGATATCTGTATACACAATAAAAATCATAATTACGTATTTATAAGAAATCCGGATTCAGGATCTAAAAGAAGTATCTTTATCTGGGGGGTCCAGGGAATGAAGATCAGAAGCCCACGCCTCACCACCCCCCAACTTCCCAAGATGGGGGTCTCTATTACAAATATAACCCTGCCTGACATTTGAGAAAATCTAAATTTTGTTAATTATTACTAATTTTTATTACGAAACAGAAAAAAGAGTCGGAATCAGGAGAATTCAGGGATGTTTAGATATTTAGCTCAAATTTTGAGTAGGTGACAGATCCTCTATAATCTTGGTGAATAAAACACTAGTCCTAATAAATCTCCTCCTACGTTCTCCGATCACCACCATATTTGTATTCCAAGAGCCTCAAAGCACCGGAAAGAGCAAGTAACTGAGGAATCAGGCGCATTCTAATCTGTAACCATGGAGACACATAGGCTGCATAAGAGCTGTATATGACACGCCCCCTGGGCCATGTTCAAGGGATTACCCGGAGCCGGATCTGGATAGGGGTAGTAGTCCTTGTGGCGGTGACCCGGTCCGTGCCCAGGGTGTCAAACTAAGTGGCAGTCTATGGCAGTAGATGTTAATTTGATCGACTACGCCACCCGTTGAGTACGCCGCCGCTGCAGAGCAGTCCGCTGAGGCCGGTGGTATATGTGCAGCAGTGATGGTATAACCCCCAACGGGAGGGGTATGGCCTCAGGGCAGCAGGTGTGGATGATGGGTGTAGTTATGTTGTAGAAAGGAGAGTCAGAGACTTGAGGTGCAGTTTCAGGGTTTTTACTCACGGTTGTTCTCTCAGTCACTCTGGCCTTGAGTGACCACCCGAGCCGTGCTGCGTCCACCAGGTCCTGGACTCGGCTAACCCCCAGGCAGTTCTGGAGCGTGGTCCTGAGCTCCCTTTCTCTCTCTCTGTCTCTGGCCATTCCCACCAGGGATCCACCTTTGGCCGGCTCCCTCGGGTCTCTTGGTGGTCAAACCTCCTCTGGGTTCCCTGACCCTATGCTTGGTGTGCCTTTCTGGTGGATTTGGTGAGGGTCGTGGCAAATCTTGACCACGACCTCCGGTTCCTGGCTGAGGATAAGTGGCCTCCACCAGTTCGGGTTCCGGTACCCGTGTCCGCCAACCCTTCACCCTTTTTGGTCTGATTCTGGGTTCTTAGGGTTCCTTCTGACTCTGCTTCTCTGGGCCTTTCTTCCTCCTCTCTCTCTTCAATGCAGGCTTGGCCCTGGAGCTGGGCCCAGCCGGAGCCACAGCTCCCTGTCAGCCCTCCTGGCTGAGCTCCCCTGCTAAAAAGACCCTGTCCTAAGATGGTGCCCACCTTATATACTCCCTCTATGTGTGAGCCCAGGTGACTAGCACCCAATGAGCTCCTAGCTTTACCCAGAGTACTCCCCCTATCTGCCCCTACACTACTGGGATGTTCCACCCCCCTCCCACTCCAGCCAGGGACAGACGCTGTAGTACCTGCACATATACTTGGTGGGAGTACCGTTGTTCTGTCCCCCGGAAATGGGATGTATGTAGTGCATGCAGCCTACTGAGCTCAGTCCCACACTCCATCCTTACCCGGGAGTGGAATACCACACCTCTGGCTTGAGGTGTAATACCCCTGTAGCAGCCGAGTCCTCAGGGTGCTACACATACACTACACAAGATTTACAAATTTGTTTCATTTTTTATTTTAAGGAACCAAGAAAAAAAAATACTGTAAAAGATCTTCTAACAACGAGAAATGATTCCAGGATTGTCTTTCCACTATATATACAGTATATACTCACAACACAAAGGTTAACTAATAGTTTTAATGATTTTCTGTAATAAATATTTGTATAAATATGAGAAACATTTATATAAAAATACAACAAATAATAATAAAAATTTCAATTATAAAACAAGAAATACGTCTTATAATAATATTACTCAGCGATTTATAAAAATAACAAAATTCTTGTCGCTGCTGCTCCTGACGACCAATCAGATTTCTGCCGTTTTGCCTCTTGCAGTGCGGAATTGATGGCTGGAATCTGACTGGTTGCTACGGGCAACACTTTCATTATTCTCTACACTGTTTGTATAAATAATCCTTAAACTCTCGTTGCCGATAGCAACCGATTAGAATTCAGCTTTTACATTTGTAATTTACACAAGAAAAATAAACGTGATTTCTGATTGGTCGCTAGGGGTAACAAAGACGCTACATGACAGCTGAGGCTCCGTGACAATGGCGTCTGTTACTCCAGGTACTGGATGATGGGCCGGACACAGGTGCAGCCCACCGTCACCAGCTGCTTCTCCAGCCTATAGGTGGGACACATCCTCTCATCTCACCACGCAGGACCAGGATCTCCTGTCTGATGGGGACTGAGTTCATGCTGAGGTCCACATGACCCTCCGGGTCCAAACATCCGCGGTGGAGACATCGGGCCTCGCTGATGACCGCAGGGAATCTGTTATTGTCCACATTAGAGCTGGTGGAAGGAGATGAGAGAAATCAGGACACAGCAGTAACCATGTTTAGTCCCCCATACTCCGGCCTGCTGACCCCCATATATCATTATTATTATTTCTGCCATTACTCCATGTACATTCACCTGTATTCCCATGGAGAGATGGAGCGGCTCCTCAAACTGTCCGCCATTACTTGTGCAGAACTCCGACTTCCGACCTTCATATCCACCTTCACACGTGGAGGAAATGTGGTGTCCGGTGTGAAGAGACATCCCCCGCCGGACACTAGAGGGGCCTCCCAGCCATCAGCGCCAGGGACCTGCCCTTCTCTTCCATGGACACAAGAGATGAAGATCAGAAGAAGCAAAGTGGAGAAAACCTGAGGACAGAAGATGTCACACATGTGATAGGGGACATTGTGGAAGTGTCAACATTATGTAGTGATATAAGTAAGGGTTAAATAATGGATCAATAATATACACTAATAATATTCATACTCTTATGGACCTATCCCAAAGATATGCAACAGCGCTCAAGCCAAGAGCAACCAGATATGACTATATAACACATATAAGAAAGTCCAACATTTTAAGTGGAATTCATTCAACAATCTATTATACTAGCTATTGAACCCGTTCTACGCCCGGGTGGCGAGCATTTTTATTGATATATGGTCTCCCATATATCGTATGAGTATGTGTTCCCCCCTCCTGGTATTTGTGCTGCCCCCATCCTGTCCCCACGATCCTATCCTGGTATGCATGGCACACCTCAACCCCAATCCTGGTATGCATGGCACCCCTCATCCCCAATCCTGGTATGCATGGCACTCCTCACCCCCAATCCTGGTATGCATGACACCGCTTACCCCAATCCTGGTATGCGTGGCTCTCCTCATCCCCCATTCTGGTATGCATGGCACCCCTCATCCCCAATCCTGGTATGCATGGCCCCCTCATCCCCAATCCTGGTATGCATGGCCCCCCTCATCCCCAATCCTGGTGTGCATGGCACCCCTCATCCCCAATCCTGCTATGCATGGCACCCCTCATCCCCCAATACTGGTATGCATGGCAACCCTCATCCCCCAATCCTGGTATGCATGGTACCCCTCATCCAGCTATCCTGGTATGCATGGCACCCCTCACCCCCCAATCCTGGTATGCATGGCACCCCTCATGCCCAATCCTGGTATGCCTGGCCCCCCTCATCCCCAATCCTGGTATGCCTGGCCCCCCTCTTCCCCAATCCTGGTATGCATGGCACCCCTCATCCACAATCCTGGTATGCATGGACCCCCTCATCCCCCAATCCTGGTATGCATGGCAACCCTCATCCCCCAATCCTGGTATGCATGGTACCCCTCATCCCCCTATCCTGGTATGCATGGCACCCCTCAACCCCAATCCTGGTATGCATAGTACCCCTCACTCCCCAATCCTGGTATGCATGGCACCCCTCAACCCCAATCCCGGTATGCATCGCACCCCTCATGCCCAATCTTGGTATGCATGGCACCCCTCATGCCCAATCCTGGTATGCATGGCACCCCTCATGCCCAATCCTGGTATGCATGGCACCCCTCATCCCCAATCCCGAGATGCATGGCACCCCTCATCCCCAATCCCGGTATGCATGGCACCCCTCATCCCCAATCCCGGTATGTATGGCACCCCTCATTCCCAATCCTGGTATGAATGCCACTCTTCATCCCAATCCTGGTATGCATGGGACCCTCATCCCCAATAATGTTATACATGGTACACCTTATCCCTATCCTGGCATACATGGTACCCCTCATCCCTCTCCTGGTATGTATGGTACCCCTCATCCTGGTGTGCTTGGTACCCCTCATCCCAATTCAGGTATGTATGGCATCCTCATCCCAGAAACCTGGTATGCATGGCACCCAATCCCTCATCCTAGAATGCATGGTACCCCTCATCCTTATCCTGGTATGCAAGATACCCCTCATCCTGGTACGCATGGCACCCCATACCTCATCCTGGTATGCATGGTACCCCGCATTCCTATCCTAGCATGCTTGGTACCCCTCATCCCTATTCTGGTATGCATGGCACCCCTCACCCACCCAATCCTGGTATGCATGGTCCCCTCACCCCCCAATCCTGGTTTGCATGGTCCCCTCACCCCCCAATCCTAGTATGCATGGTCCCCTCAACCCCCAATCCTGGCATGCATGGACCCCTCACCTCCCAATCCTGGTATGCATGGGCCACTCATCCCCCAATAATGGTATGTGTGGTAGCCCTCATCCTGGTATGCATAGTCCCCTCACCCCCCAATCCTGGTATGTGTGGTACCCCTCACCTCCCAATACTGGTATGTATGGTTTCCTCACCCATCAATCCTGGCATGCATGGTCCCCTCACCCCCCAATCCTGGTATGTGTGGTACCCATCACCCCCCAATCCTGGTATGCATGGTCCCCTCACCCCCCAATCCTGGTATGTGTGGTACCCCTCACCCCCCAATCATGGTATGCATGGTCCCCTCACCACCCAATTCTGGTATGTGTGGTACCCCTCATCCTTGTATGCATGAACCCCTCGCCCCACAATCCTGGAATGCATGGTCCCCTCACCCCCAATCCTGGTATGTGTGGCCCCCTCATCCCTTTCACACTGTACACATATACAAAAAAAAATAAACAGTTATACTCACCTTTCTTCTCTGTGCTCCAGCGCTGCTGCGTCCTGTTTTGCCGGGGGCCTGTGGAGGAGTGCGGCGCTGGAGCACCGCGCTGTCCGGCGCCATTTTGCTGAAGACACACTGCAAATGTGTCTTCAGTAAAATGGCGCCGGATAGCGCTATGCGCATGAGCCGATCCGATGCCTCACTCCTGCCCCGGACTTCGGCGAAAAGAGGCGCCGTGGCAACGCTTCCCCCAGTCAGGTAAGTATGTATGTATGGAGATCGCGGGATGCGTTCAGTTTCTACGCATACCGCAATCTCCGGCGCCATATACTCCTCTTATCTGTAACGGCTGGATGTATGATTCTGTTTGGAGCCAGACTGCGCATCGCGCATGCACAGTCTATCGAGGCTTTAGACAGAGGCACGCATCGCAGGTTATATTATAGACTAGATATAGAACCCGTTCTACTCCCGGGTGGCGAGCATTTTTATTGGTATATGGTCTCCCAGGCTGGTATGTGCTGCACCCCTCCTGGTATTTGTGCTGCCCCAATCCTGTCCCCGCCTTTCTATCCTGGTATGCATGGCACCCCTCATCCCTATCTTGGTATGCATGGCACCCCTCATCCCTATCCTGTAATGCATGGCACCCCTCATCCCTATCCTGGTATGCATGGCACCCCTCATCCCTATCATGGTATGCATGGCACCCCTCATCCCTATCCTGGTATGCATGGCACCCTTCATCCCTATCCTGTAATAGATGGCACCCTTCACCCCCCATCCTGTAATGTATGGAATCCTTCACCCCCAATCCTGGAAGGCATGGCACCCCTCATCCCCAATAGTGGTATGCCTGGCACCCCTCATCCCCACTCCTGGTATGTGTGGTACTCCTCATCCCTATCCTGGTATGTATGGTATCCCTCATCCTGGTATGCATGGCACCCCTCACCCCCAATCCTGGTATGCAGAGCACCGCTCACCCCCAATCCTGGTATGCATGGCACCCCTCAACTCCAATCCTGGAAGTCATGGCATCCCTCATCCCCAATCCTGGTATGCGTGGCACCCCTCATCCCCAATCCTAGTATGTGTGGTACTCCTCATCCCAATCCTGGTATGCAGGGTACCCCATCCCTCATCCTTATCCTGATACGTATGGTATCCCTCATCCTTGCATGCATGGGCCCCTCACCCACATCCTGGTATGCATGGCACTCCTCACCCACATCCTGGTATGCATGGCATCCCTCACTCCCATCCTGGTATGCATGGCACTCCTCATCCCTATGCTGGTATGCATGGCCCCTCATCCGAATCCTGGTATGCATGGCACCCCTCATCCCCAATCCTGGTATGCATGGCATCCCTCATCCCCAATCCTGGTATGCATGGCACCCCTCATCCCCAATCCTGCTATGCATGGCACCCTTCATCCCCAATCCTGGTATGCATGGCACCCCTCACCCCCCAATCCTGGTATGCATGGCTCCCTCATCCCCAATCCTTTCATGCATGGCCCCCTCTTCCCCAATCCTGGTATGCATGGTAACCCTCATGCCCAATCCTGGTATGCATGGCTCCCACATCCCCAGTCCTGGGTATGCATGACTCACTCATCCCCAATCCTGGTATGCATGGCTCCCTCATCCCCAATCCTGGTATGCATGGCATCCCTCATCCCCAATCCTGGGAAGCATGGCACCCCTCATCCCCAATCCTGTTATGCATGTTACCCCTCATCCCCAATCCTGTTATGCATGGCACCACTCATCCCCAATTTGTTATGCATGGCTCCCTCATCCTCAATCCTGGAATGCATGTCATCCCTCATCCCCAATCCTGGTATGCATGGCACCCCTAAGCCCCAATCCTGTTATGCATGGCACCACTCATCCTCAATCCTGGTATGCATGCCATCCCTCATCCCTAATCCTGGTATGCATGGCACCTCTCTTCCCAATCATGGTATGCATGGCACCCTTCATCCCCAATCCTGGTATGCATGGCATCCCTCACCCCCCAATTCTGGTATGCATGGCTCCCTCATCCCCAATCCTGGGAAGCATGGCACCCCTCATCCCCAATCCTGTTATGCATGTTACCCCTCATCCCCAATCCTGTTATGCATGGCACCACTCATCCCCAATTTGGTATGCATGGCTCCCTCATCCTCAATCCTGGAATGCATGTCATCCCTCATCCCCAATCCTGGTATGCATGGCACCCCTAAGCCCCAATCCTGTTATGCATGGCACCACTCATCCTCAATCCTGGTATGCATGGCTCCCTCACCCCCATCCTGGTATGCATGGCACTCCTCATCCCTATCCTGGTATGCATGGCCCCTCATCCGATTCCTGGTAAGCATGGCACCCCTCATCCCCAATCCTGGTATGCATGCCATCCCTCATCCCTAATCCTGGTATGCATGGCACCTCTCTTCCCCAATCCTGGTATGCATGGCACCCTTCATCCCCAATCCTGGTATGCATGGCATCCCTCACCCCCCAATTCTGGTATGCATGGCTCCCTCATCCCCAATCCTGGTATGCATGGCCCCCTCTTCCCCAGTCCTGGTATGCATGGCACCCCTCAACCCCAATCCTGGTATGCATGGCTCCCTCATCCCCAATTCTGGTATTCATGGTACCCCTCATCCCCAATCCTGGTATGCATGGCTCCGTCATCCACAATCCTGATATGCAAGGCACTCCTCATCCCTATCCTGGTATGCATGGCACTCCTCATCCCTATCCTGGTAAGCATGGGCCCCTCATCCCCAATCCTGGTATACATGGTACCCCTCATCACTATCCTGGTATGTATTGCACCCCTCATCCTCGTATGCATGGCACTCCATCACTCATCCTGGTATGCATGGTACCCCTCATCCCTATTCTGGTATGCATGGTACCCCTCATCCTGGTGTGCATGGCACCCCTCATCCCAATTCTGCTATGTATGGCCTCCTCATCCCAGAAACCTGGTATGCATGACACCCAATCCCTCATCCTAGTATGCATGGCACCCCTGATCCTTATCCTGGTATGCATGGTACCACTCATCCCTATTCTGGTATGCATGGTACCCCTCATCCTGGTATGCATGGCACCCCATCCCTCATCCTGGTATGCATGGCACCCCGCATTCCTATTCTGGTATGCATGGCACTCCTCATCCCCTAATCCTGGTATGCATGGTCCCCTCAACCCCCAATCCTGGTATGCATGGTCCTCTCACCCCCCAATCTTGGTATACATGGTCCCCTCACCCCCCAATCCTAATATGCATAGTCCCTTCACCCCCCAATCCTGGTATGTATGGTCCCCTCACCTCGCAATCCTGATATGCATTTTCCCTCACCCCCCAATCCTGGTATGCATGGCACCCCTCATCCCCAATCCTGTTATGCATGGCACCCCTCAACCCCAATCCGGTTATGCATGGCAATACTCATCCCCAATTTGGTATGCATGGCTCCCTCATCCTCAATCCTGGTATGCATGGCATCCCTCATCCCCAATCCTGGTATGCATGGCACCCCTAATCCCCAATCCTGTTATGCATGGCACCAATCATCCTCAATCCTGGTATGCATGGCTCCCTCACCCCCATCCTGGTATGCATGGCACTCCTCATCCCTATCCTGGTATGCATGGCCCCTCATCTGAATCCTGGTATGCATAGCATCCCTCATCCTCAATCCTGGTAAGCATGGCATCCCTCATCCCCAATCCTGGTCTGCATGGCCCCCTCTTCCCCAATGCTGGTATGCATGGCTCCCCTCAACCCCAATCGTGGTATGCATGGCTCCCACATCCCCAGTCCTGGTATGCGTGGCTCCCTCATCCCCAATCCTGGTATGCATGGCTCCATCATCCCCAATACTGGTATGCATGGCTCCCTCATCCCCAATCCTGGTATGCATGGCTCCCTCATCCCCAATCCTGGTATGCATGGCTCCCTCATCCCTAATTCTGGTATGCGTGGCACCCCTCATCCCCAATCCTGTTATGCATGGCACCACTCATCCCCAGTCCTGGTATGCATGGCTCCCTCATCCCCAATCCTGGTATGCATGGCTCCCTCATCCCCAATCCTGGTATGCATGGCTCCCTCATCCCCAATCCTGGTATGCATGGCACCCCTCATCCCCAATAATGTTATGCATGGCACCACTCATCCCCAATCCTGGTATACATGGCTCCCTTATCCCCAATCCTGGTATGCAAGGCACCCATCATCCCCAATCCTTGTATGCATGGCACCCCTCATCCCCAATCCTATTATGCATAGCACCTCTCATCCTCAATTCTGGTATGCGTGGCTCCCTCATCCCCAATCCTGGTATGCATGGCACCCCTCATCCCCAATCCTGGTATGCATGGTTTCCTCATCCCCAATCCTGGTATTCATGTTACCCCTCATCCCCAATCCTGGTATGTATGGCTCCGTCATCCACAATCCTGATATGCAAGGCACTCCTCATCCCTATCCTGGTATGCATGGCACTCCTCATCCCTATCCTGGTAAGCTTGGTACCCCTCATCCCCCAAATCCTGGTATGTGTGGCCCCCTCACCCCCAATCCTGGTATGTGTGGCCCCCTCACCTCCCAATCCTGGTATGTGTGGGCCCCTCACCCCCCAGTCATGGTATGTTTGGCCACCTCATCCCTTTCACGCTGTACACACATGCAAAAAAATAATCACTTATACTCACCTTTCTTCCCTGTGCTCCAGCGCTGCTGTGCCCTGTTCTGTTGGAGGCCGGGGGAGGAGTGTGGCGCCGGGGTACGTGCATGCCCATACCACACTGTCCGGTGCCATTTTGCTGAAGACAAACTGCAAATGTGTCTTCAGTAAAATGGCGCCAGATAGCACTATGCACATGCGCCTATCCGACGCCTCACTCCTGCCCCGGTCTCTGGTGAAGAGCAACGCTCCTCCTGGTCAGGTAAGTATGTAAGTATGGCACCAGAGATCGCGGTATGCATTCAGTGTCTACGCATACCGCGATCTCCGGCGCCATACACACTCCTCTTACCTGTAACAGCTGGATGCGGCCTTCTGTCTGAAGCCAGACTGTGCGTCGCGCATGCACAGTCTATAAAGGCATCAGACAGAGACACGCATCTCCCGTTATATTATAGATTGTCATGTCATTGACCAAAAACCCAAGCTCAGGACAACAGTATCTATAATATAAAGGCGGATGCGTGTCTCTGTCCGAAGCCTCGATAGACTGCGCATGCGTGACGCGCCTGCAGAGTCTATACCCCCCACAGAGGCACGCATCCCCATCCTAAACGAGGATGTGGATTGTGGCGCCAGAAATCGCGGTACGCATAAGCACTGAACGCATACCGCGATTTCCGGCACCATAACAACTTACCTATCCGGGAGGTCAGTTGCCACGGCATCTCTTCAGGCAGAAGGCCGGGATCCACTGTCGGTACCGGCGCATGCGCATAGCGCACTTCCGGCGCCGTTTTATTGAAGACACATTGCAAGGGTGTCTTCAACAGACACATTGAAGACACACTAGCAGTGTGTCTTCAACAAGATGGCGCCGGAAACCGCGGTCTGCGCAGGCGCTGATCCGGCGTCAGTGCTCTCCCCCGCCCTCTTCTGACATCACTAATCATTTAAATATCTAACGCACCCCCACACTTCGCCGCCATTTTAAAAACAGAAGATTTCTGCGTCACACAGCGCCTCCAGTCTCTAGCTTAAAAAAACAAAAACATTTTGTAGTATATATAGATATATATATTACAAATATATCTATATATAAAGAAGATACTATATACAAATATATATATCTATATATACTATATAGAATAGTTATCAGAGTACTCCAACACAGTCAGCGGAGCAATCCCGCACAAAATACGTCAGCGGAGCAATCCCGCACAAAATACGTCAGTGGAGCAATCCCGCACAAAAAACCTCAGCGGAGCAATCCCGCACAAAATACGTCAGCGGAGCAATCCCGCACAAAAAAACCTCAGCGGAGCAATCCCGCACAAAAAACTTCAGCGGAGCAATCCCGCACAAAATACGTCAGCGGAGCAATCCCGCACAAAATACGTCAGCGGACCAATCCCGCACAGAAAAACGTCAGCGGAGCAATCCCGCACAAAATACGTCAGCCGAGCAATCCCGCACAAAATACGTCAGCGGAGCAATCCCGCACAAAATACGTCAGCGGAGCAATCCCGCACAAAATACGTCAGCGGAGCAATCCCGCACAAAATATGTCAGCGGAGAAATGCAGCCACTTTCTACTGAATATAAAAATCTAATAAGTCAGCGGAGCAATCCAGCCACTTTATACTGAATATATACGTCAGGGGAAAAATCCGGCCACTTTCTACTGAATATAAATATATATAATACGTCAGCAGAACAATCCGGACACTTTTTACTGAATATATATATATACAGTTATATGAAAAAGTTTGGGCACCCCTATTAATCTTAAGCTTAATGTTTTATAAAAATTGGTGTTTTTGCAACAGCTATTTCAGTTTGATATATGTAATAACTGTTGGACACAGTAATGTTTCTGCCTTGAAATGAGGTTTATTGTACTAACAGAAAATGTGCAATCTGCATTCAAACAAAATTTGACAGGTGCATAAGTATGGGCACCTCACCAGAAAAGTGACATTAATATTTAGTAGATCCTCCTTTTGCAAAAATAACAGCCTCTAGTCGCTTCCTGTAGCTTTTAATGATTTCCTGGATCCTGGATGAAGGTATTTTTGACCATTCCTCTTTACAAAACAATTCCAGTTCAGTTAAGTTTGATGGTCGCCGAGCATGGACAGCCCTCTTCAAATGATCCCACAGATGTTCAATGATATTCAGGTCTGGGGACCGGGATGGCCATTCCAGAACATTGTAATTGTTCCTCTGCATGAATGCCTGATTAGATTTGGAGCGGTGTTTTGGATCAATGTCTTGCTGAAAGATCCATCCCCTGCGTAACTTCAACTTTATCACTGATTCTTGAACATTATTGTCAAGAATCTGCTGATACTGAGTGGAATCCATGCGTCCCTCAACTTTAACAAGATTCCCGGTGCCGGCATTGGCCACACAGCCCCAAAGCATGATGGAACCTCCACCAAATTTTACTGTGGGTAGCAAGTGTTTTTCTTGGAATGCTGTGTTTTTTTTGCCGCCATGCATAATGCCTTTTTGTATGATCAAACAACTCAATCTTGGTTTCATCAGTCCACAGGACCTTCTTCCAAAAATAAATTGGCTTCTCCAAATGTGCTTTTGCATACCTCAGCCGACTCTATTTGTGGCGTGCTTGCAGAAACGGCTTCTTTCGCATCACTCTCCCATACAGCTTCTCCTTGTGCAAAGTGCGTTGTATAGTTGACCGATGCACAGTGACACCATCTGCAGCAAGTTGATACTGCAGCTCTCTGGAGGTGGTCTGAGGATTGTCCTTGACTGATCTCACCATTCTTCTTCTCTGCCTTTCTGATGTTTTTCTTGGCCTGCCACTTCTGGCCTTAACAAGAACTGTCCCTGTGTTCTTCCATTTCCTTACTATGTTCCTCACAGTGGAAACTGACAGGTTAAATCTCTGAGACAGCTTTTTGTATCCTTCCCCTGAACAACTATGTTGAATAATCTTTGTTTTCAGATCATTTGACAGTTGTTTTGAGGAGCCCATGATGCCACTCTTCAGAGGAGATTCAAACAGGAGAACAACTTGCAAGTGGCCACTTTAAGTAGCTTTTCTCATGATTGCATACACCTGGCTATGAAGTTCAAAGCTCAATGAGGTTACAAAACCAAAAAAAGTGCTTTAGTAAGTCAGTAAAAAGTAGGTAGGAGTATTTAAAACAAGAAAATGATAAGGGTGCCCATACTTATGCACCTGTCAAATTTTGTTTGAATGCAGATTGCACATTTTCTGTTAGTACAATAAACCTCATTTCAAGGTAGAAACATTACTGTGTCCAACAGTTATTACATATATCAAACTGAAATAGCTGTTGCAAAAACACGAATTTTTATAAAACATTAAGCTTAAGATTAATAGGGGTGCCCAAACTTTTTCATATAACTGTATACTACGTCAGCGGAGCAATCCAGCCACTTTCTACTGAATATATATAATACGTCAGCGGAGCAATCCGGCCACTTTCTACTGAATATAAATATATATAATACGTCAGCGGAGCAATCCGGCCACTTTCTACTGAATATATATATATATAATACGTCAGCGGAGCAATCCGGCCACTTTCTACTGAATATAAATATATATAATACGTCAGCGGAGCAATCCAGCCACTTTCCTCTGAATATATATAATACGTCAGCGGAGCAATCCAGCCACTTTCCTCTGAATATATATAATACGTCAGCGGAGCAATCCGGCCACTTTCTACTGAATATATATATATATAATACGTCAGCGGAGCAATCCGGCCACTTTCTACTGAATATAAATATATATAATACGTCAGCGGAGCAATCCAGCCACTTTCTACTGAATATAAATATATATAATACATCAGCGGAGCAATCCAGCCACTTTCTACTGAATATATATAATACGTCAGCAGAGCAATCCGGCCACTTTCTACTGAATATAAATATATATAATACGTCAGCGGAGCAATCCAGCCACTTTCTACTGAATATAAATATATATAATACGTCAGCGGAGCAATCCAGCCACTTTCCTCTGAATATATATAATACGTCAGCAGAGCAATCCGGCCACTTTCTACTGAATATAAATATATATAATACGTCAGCAGAGCAATCCAGCCACTTTCTACTGAATATAAATATATATAATACGTCAGCGGAGCAATCCAGCCACTTTCTACTGAATATAAATATATATAATACGTCAGCGGAGCAATCCAGCCACTTTCTACTGAATATATATAATACATCAGCGGAGCAATCCAGCCACTTTCCTCTGAATATATATAATACGTCAGCGGAGCGATCCAGCCACTTTCCTCTGAATATATATAATACGTCAGCAGAGCAATCCAGCCACTTTCCTCTGAATATATATAATACGTCAGCGGAGCGATCCAGCCGCTTTTTTGACTATATCAAACGTCAGCAGAGCTAAATATTTTAATTAAAGTTTACAACCTTATTCGTTCCGTAATTCCATTATAATGGCCCCCAAACGCCAGCAAGTTCTTTCTGAGGAGGAAACTCAGGCAAAAAAATCAAAAAGGGCTGAAGCTCAAAAGGTTGGTAGAAGTAGGGGTAAAAAACAGCACCTTAAATTGCAGCGTGAAAAAAATACTGTCAGAAGAAAGGCTGCCTGTCATAATCTCACCCCAAAAAAGCGTCAACAGATGCGCAACGCTGACGCTGAGAGGCATAGGTCTGCCCCAGAGAGGCATAGGTCTGACCCAGAGAGGCGTAGGTCTGGCCCAGAGAGTCATAGGTCTGCCCCAGAGAGGCGTAGGTCTGCCCCAGAGAGGCATAGGTCTGCCCCAGAGAGGCATAGGTCTGCCCTAGAGAGGCGTAGGTCTGCCCCAGAGAGGCATAGGTCTGCCCCAGAGAGGCATAGGTCTGCCCCAGAGAGGCGTAGGTCTGCCCCAGAGAGGCATAGGTCTGCCCCAGAGAGGCGTAGGTCTGCCCCAGAGAGGCATAGGTCTGCCCCAGAGAGGCGTAGGTCTGCCCCAGAGAGGCATAGGTCTGCCCCAGAGAGGCATAGGTCTGCCCCAGAGAGGCGTAGGTCTGCCCCAGAGAGGCGTAGGTCTGCCCCAGAGAGGCATAGGTCTGCCCCAGAGAGGCGTAGGTCTGCCCCAGAGAGGCATAGGTCTGCCCCAGAGAGGCGTAGGTCTGCCCCAGAGAGGCGTAGGTCTGCCCCAGAGAGGCGTAGGTCAGCCCCAGAGAGTATGACAGACGCTGAGCTTCAGCAGCATCGCAGCGCCAATGCTGAGAGACACAGAGGAGCCCGTACTAAACAACCTGCCCGCTGGGGTAAAAACGGAAGATCTCGCAACACTGCTTTGCTTACTGAAAACTTCAATGAAGACGACATTGGGGCATGCTATCTTGGCCCAATGAACAACAAATGCTCATTTTGTAATACCAACCATTTCCAAAATGAAATTGCAACAAACTGTTGTCATAGTGGAACCATCAAACTGGAAGAAGTGTGAATGCATCCCTATATTACTAATTGCATGAAGAGATCAGAACCAAACTCCAAGAATTTCATGGAAAACATAAGATCATACAATAGTGCAAACGCTTTTGCATCCATGGGCGCACAAATTGACCAATCAATTAACAGGCGATCAGGTCCTTTCTGTTACAGAATCCATGGGCAAATTTACCATGCAACATCTGCGTTGCACCCTAACCAAGGTGAATCACCAACATACGCCCAGTTATATATTCTGGATTCGGCACAATCCAGCCAACAGTGGATGCATTCGTAATCTTATGGAAAATCTACAAAGAATTCTGGAAGATATCAATCCTTTCTCCAGAGAATACAAAAATATGTTGCAATTTGAACAAGAAGAAATGCTAAAAGCAAATCTAGAAAACCGAATGCCAATTGAATATAGCATGACTTTCGTGAGAGAAAAAGTAAATACTATGCACCCCGGCAGAATCAATGCTCCAACTGCCAGAGGGGAAATTGCTGCCATTTTCCACAGCACAGATGGTGCACCCCCAGAAAACCGTGACATTACCGTTCATCCAAAAAGTGGAATTTTACAAAATATATCTATTCTGAGTAGACTCTGTGACCCAATGAGCTACGCTTTGCTTTTCCCTTATGGGGACTCTGGGTGGACTACAGAACTAAAAAAAACAGTTGGTCGAGGAAATGTGACTCCACTTCAATGGTATTCATACCACTTTGCCATTCGTGATGGTACTTTAACCAGTTCCTTAATGCAGGAAAGCTGACACACCAATTTATGGTTGATGCCTATTGCAAAACTGAGGTAAACCGTTTGAATTGGGTGCGCACAAATCAAAGTACTGTAAGAGCTGAAGAATATGACGTCCTTCACCAATTCATGACCAACCACCGTTTCATGAACATAAATATCCTACCTGGAAAAAAAGTCATATAGCCATCGACTTTCCAAGGAAGTCCAAGAAATATGACACAAAACTACCAAGATGCCATGGCAATGGTCAGGAAATATGGCAAACCAGACCTATTTGTAACAGTAACGTGCAATCCAAAATGGAGGGAAATCAGGGAAAACTTACTTCCCAGTCAGCAACCATGCGACAGGCCCGATTTAGTAGCTCGAGTATTTAACATGAAACTAAAATTGCTACTTGGAGACCCAACCACATACCACAGATTTGGACGTGTTAATGGTATGGTGTATGTAATTGAGTTCCAAAAAAGAGGGCTCCCTCATGGACACATATTGGCATTTATGGCCCCGGAATACAAAGCCTGGGAAAAAGAAAGAATTGACAAAATTGTTTGTGCAGAGCTCCCGCACAAAGACACGCATCCGAAGCTTTATGAAATTGTACAATCTTGCATGATACACAGTCCATGTGGTCCACTTAATCCAAATGCACCATGCATGGACAATGGAAACTGTACAAGGTTTTCCCAAGGATTTCTGTTCCGAAACTAATAGCAATGTAAATGGATCCCCTAAATATCAACGCCGGGATGAGAACAACTTTGTTGAACTTGGTGGAAACAGGGTTGATAATAGATGGGTTGTACCTTACAATCCTTATCTTTCCTTAAAATACAATGCTCACATAAACGTTGAGATTTGCAGTTCTACAAAGTGTAAAATATTTGTTCAAATATGTTTACAAAGGGCATGATTGTGCAAATCTACAGTGTGTTACTGCTGCCACAGAACAAGAAGCCACGGTTGAATGGGATGAAGTAAAAAATGACTTAGAAACTCGATATGTAAGTGCACCTGAAGCATGCTGGAGACTCAGGGAATATAAAATGCACCATCAACCTGACCATGTGGAAAGATGAAATGTCCACCTTGAGGACAAGCATACAATATGCTTTATAGCAGGTAAAGAAGCTGAAGCTGTGCAGCGGAAAAACACCAAGTCTAAACTTCTTGCTGGGTTTAAACTGAATCGGGAAGATCCTAATGCCCAACAATATTTCTACATTGAAATCCCTGAACATTTCACTTGGGATGAAAAAAACGTTAAATGGAAACCACGTTGCAAATGTCATAAAACCACAATTGGCAGAATGTTTAACGTTAGTCCATTAGACAGAGAAAAATACTTTCTCCGAATTCTCCTTCTCAATGTTAGAGGCGCAACATCTTTTGAGGATCTCAGAACAACTGAAGGAAACCGTTTTGCTACTTTCCAAGAAGCCTGTATTGCAAGAGGGTTAACTGATGATGACTCTGAATGGGATACTCGCCTAACAGAAGCTGCCACTTATCAAATGCCAATACAACTTACACAATTGTCTGCATTTATTTGCATCATGTGTGAGCCGTCTAATGCTGCAGCATTGTTTCAAAGGCACAATAAAAATCTCATGGAAGACTATACCAGACGTTTCCCTCATGTAGAAAAGGCCGTCTATATGACATTACATGAAATTGAGCCTGTGTTACGGACACATGGAAAGTCATTACAAGATTTTGGCCTACACCTTCCTGTTGGCAAGTACGATGATCCAATCAATTCTGGCAAATATTACGACCCTGTTGCGGAAAAGGCTTTGTTTGAGGAGAAATTCCAAATGTTAAACCCAGGACAACGAAAGGCTTTCGAAAAAATCAGAGAAGCTTTTGAGATTCCAACTTGGAAAAACGTCTATTTTTTATTGACGGACCTGGTGGAAGTGGTAAGACATTCCTGTATAATACAATCATGCATTACGTTCAGAGCAAAAATGAATTAGTCTTACCATGTACATTTACAGGCATTGCTGCTACTTTGCTGGAAGGAGGCCGAACTTCCCATAATCTGTTCAAACTGCCTATACCAATTAATGAAACGTCGACGTGCAATATTCGTCATGGCAGCAATACTGCCAATGAGTTGAAAAACGCCAAACTCATAATCTGGGACGAAGCTTCTACGGCTCCAGCTCATGCTGTAAATGCAGTTGACACCTTCTACAAAGAACTCATGGCTGAAGATCCAAAAGTTCCCTCCAAAAAAACGTTCGGAGGTGCAGTGTCTGTTTTTGGTGGAGATTTTCGACAAATCCTTCCTGTTGTACCACATGGCACCAGAACCGAAATAATTTCAGCATGCATGAAGAACAGCAATTGTTGGAGGAATATTGAAGTCCTCAAATTGGACCAAAACATGCGTACCAATGAGGACAATGTCCCCCAAGAACATCAAGGCTTTTCCCAATGGCTTTTAAACCTTGGAGATGGAAAACTTCAAGAACCAGGACTAGAGGAAGGTATCTTTGAAATTCCTTCTGTCTGCATTGAAAATGGATGTATTGTTGATGCTGTCTTTCCTCAAGTCATACAACCAGAAGATAAAAGCATTGCAAACCGTGCAATCCTAACTCCAAAAAACCAACATTCACATGAACTGAATGAAAATGTTCTTAGACGAATTCAGTCTGAATTGAAATGCTACACCAGTATTGATTCCATTCAGCAAGATACTGCAAATGCTGAGGAAGCAGCAAACTATCCGATGGAGTTCTTAAACAGCTTAACGCCTGGTGGTATGCCTCCTCATAGATTACATTTGAAAGTTGGAGCAGTAGTCATGCTATTAAGAAACCTTAACTCAAGAAGAGGTCTTTGCAATGGCACCAGAATGGTTGTGAAGCAAATTATGTCAAAAGTCATTGACTGTGAAATCCTCAGCGGATCATTTAAAGGTACAAGGGTATCATTCCCAGAGTTATTCTGCCCCAAGCCATCCTCATCTTCCTTTTACTTTAAAACGAAAACAGTTTCCCTTAAGACTGGCTTATGCTATGACCATCAACAAAAGTCAAGGGCAAACACTGGATTCAGTTGGCATATATTTGCCATCTCCAGCCTTCAGCCAGGGCCAACTTTATGTCGCCTTTTCAAGGACAAAATCCTTCCAACAAGTCAAAGTCAAAGTTTTTGCTACTGATCAACAAGGCAACTTAAAGAAAGACCACAGAGTTTACACCAAAAATGTTCTTTACACAGAAGTTTTTGCACAATAATTTTTTTTTCCAGCTAATAGTTTAACAAAATGTAAAATGTTATATATAACAGTGAATGTGTCTTTCTGTTCAAAGCCAAAATGGGTGGCGGCTGTGCAGTGTGGTGCCTGAGTCAGAGCGTGTGCACACTGCACTACGATGCCATTTTACTGAAGACACTGTGTGTGCAAATTCCCAGACACAGTGTCTTCAAGAAAATGGCGCCAGATATTGTGAGATGCGCACACGTTGACTCAGGCACTATTTTATGGGAACAGCACATACCAGGATGGGGGCACAGGATGGCAGCAGCACATACCAGGATAGGGGCACAGGATGGCAGCAGCACATACCAGGATGGGGGCACAGGATGGGGGCAGCACATACCAGGATGGGGGCACAGGATGGGAGGAGCACATGACAGGATGGAGGCCATATACCAATATAAATGCTCGCCACCCGGGCGTAGAACGGGTGGTTCAATAGCTAGTACATTATAGGTGAAGTAGACTCAAAAGACCAAAGCAGATTCAACCTTAAAGAACGAGTCATTACTTCTTCTTTTACCCATGAGCCCCGCACGTCATGTCCAACTGCCCCAATGCACATTTCGAATCTTCCTCAGGGGGTGCCCCTGCGTGCGTTGGGGCAGTTGGGCATGACGTGCGGACTCACGGGTAAGTGCCTCATTCATTACCAGTATACTTATCTCTAACATTCAAGAAGTTGTCCACTACTTTATGTATCCCCCCCGGGGCCCCTAAGACTTATTGTGAATACCTTCTGTTGCTGATAATGCCTGTGAGCGGCGCTATCGGTTGCCTCTCACAGGCATCACGTGACTCCGCGCTGACGTCATGACAAGTGAGGCGTGACTCAGCACTGGGGTCCCCGCGGTGGCCGCTGGGTTGTGGGCGGGGTTACCCCTCCTCGTCACACCTTGCATCCACCGCGCGCTTTCCCAATGAATGGAGAGAGGCAGAGCGCGTGGTGGATGCTGGGTGTGACGAGGAGGGGTAACCCCGCCCACAGCCTGGAGTCCACCCTGGAACCTGGAAGACAAAGACCCCCGGCTGCTGCCAGCACTTGTCGTGACATCAGCGGATGTCAGAGCCGGCTGCAGCCGGGGGTCACATGATGCCTGTGAGCGGCCAGTGATAGCGCCACTCACAGGCCGTATCTGCAACAGAAGGTATTTACAAGAAGTCTTAGGGGCCCCGGGGGGGATACATGGGGGGGATATAAGGTAGTGGACATCCCCTTTCAGCCATGGCGCTCTGTTTTACCACCTGTGTGCCTGTTTTTATGTAATCTCCACCTATATGATGTGTGCTGCTCCTCTTTATTGATTTTGATTTAATTATACTGAGTTAGGACCTAAGCACTATAATACTGTTGTGGGGATCTATGTGATATTGCTATATCTATGTCAGATATGTAATTGGTCTGGCACCCCCACTAAAACCACGTCCCCTCCCCCACCCCCCACCCCCCCGTCCAACTAATCTCATATATGTGTGTCTCTCTTGTGATTAATACAATTGATATTGATATTTACTTTATGATTGAAGTAGTAATGACTCGTTCTTTAAGGCTGAATTTGTCATGTCATTGTATCATAACACAGGATAACAAAAAAAATGGTGGTAGCCCATGCAAGTGCTGCACTCACTATTCTGCTGGTGCAGTCACTGTGTACATACATTACATTACTGATCCTGAGTTACATCCTGTATTATACTCCAGAGCTGCACTCACTATTCTGCTGGTGCAGTCACTGTGTACATACATTACATTACTGATCCGGAGTTATATCCTGTATTATACTCCAGAGCTGCACTCACTATTCTGCTGGTGCAGTCACTGTGTACATACATTACATTACTGATCCTGAGTTACATCCTGTATTATACTCCAGAGCTGCACTCATTATTCTGCTGGTGCAGTCACTGTGTACATACATTACATTACTGATCCTGAGTTACATCCTGTATTATACTCCAGAGCTGCACTCACTATTCTGCTGGTGCAGTCACTGTGTACATACATTACATTACTGATCCGGAGTTATATCCTGTATTATACTCCAGAGCTGCACTCACTATTCTGCTGGTGCAGTCACTGTGTACATACATTACATTACTGATCCTGAGTTACATCCTGTATTATACTCCAGAGCTGCACTCACTATTCTGCTGGTGCAGTCACTGTGTACATACATTACATTACTGATCCTGAGTTACCTCCTGTATTATACTCCAGAGCTGCACTCACTATTCTGCTGGTGCAGTCACTGTGTACATACATTACATTACTGATCCTGCACTGATCCTGAGTTATATCCTGTATTATACTCCAGAGCTGCACTCACTATTCTGCTGGTCCAGCCGCTCCCTCTCTCCTCACACACATATTATACATATACACACAATAATAACTACCTACACCATGACATCTGGTCCAGTTACCAAACAAATAATAACAATATAATAAACAATAACCGACAAATTATATACAAACTAATATATACATTCTTCTTTTTTTTTTTTTTTTTTTATAAATAAAATAAATACTAACTATACAAATATATACAAGACAAAACAAAACACCCCACACTCAAGCCCACCAGTCCCTCCCCGGCACTGACCTGAGAGCTGGTCCTGCGCCTCATGCCTCAGTCCAACGTCCATAGGCCAGATCAGGCAGTGCCAGTTTTTCACCCAAATAACCAGTGTCCCACAAGATGAACCCACCTCCCCCTTTTCCCTCCACCCAACCTAACACCTACACCCAAACCCATATATACAATATATACAGAAACAAACAATACAATAACCACAACTGACAAAGCCCAAGTTCGGCGCCTGCAGCCCTACATCACTGTCTACTGATCAAAACAAAACAAAAATCTATGGTGTCAGCAGCAGCCCACCACCAGGAGAGGCGATGACCAGACTAGGGCACACTAAAAGAAAAGCCCCTCCAGAGGAGAGCGGCCCTCCGTGTACCCAGTCTCTCATACTCCAGAGAACGTACCTTCACCAGGTCACCGAGTATGGTCCTAAACACATCGTCCACTGGGAGGATTTTCCCCTGCGTCGATACTAAGCACCGTGCGTTCCACGTGTGATACCTAACCACTGCGCTAACTAGAAATAAGGTGCAGTAGTCCCGACCACCCAGGTCCCCGAATGCTCCATAGGCCAATTCCGCATAAGAGAGACCGACCAGCCAGGGCCAGTCAATGGAGGCGCCCATCCTGTTGTACACCTCTGTGTTAAAGGGACAACGAAGCAGGAAGTGGTCCATGCTTTCAAGCATGGTACCACAATGCTCCCGAGGACAGTTCCTGTCCTCAGAGCTCCTACACTTCAGATTGTCCCTCACACACAGTTTCCCATGGAAGCAGCGCCAAGCCAAGTCCCAAAACTTCGAGGGATCCTGATAGAATTCAAAAGATGCAGACCCACCCCAACATCCCAACTTGGGCAATCCCTGCACACCAGAGGCCTCTGAAAATGAGTCAACAGAACCCTTTTGTCAAGGAGCTTCCTTGGCAGAGTCCTGACCTCCCACATTCCCAGACCCCACCGACGAATTACCTTCAGAACCACAGTAGCGTAAGCCGGTAGATGTCAATGTGGTGTGCGTAGATCTTTCACTTGCCCTCCTGTCTCCCATTCCTGGAAGAAAGGCTGAAACCATCCCTTACAGCAGAATACCCACGGGGGAGCCCTCTCTTTCCAGAGGTTAGCAATATTGATCTTAATGAAGGTATTCACAAGGAATACCACAGGGTTCACCATACCCAACCCTCCTAGTCTCCTTGTATGGTAAGTAACCTCCCTCTTGACCAGGTTCAGTCTATTCCCCCATAACAGTTGGAAGAACAAACTGTAGACCCGAGTCCAGAGAGGCTCCGGCAAGATGCACACACTGCCCAGATAGATCAGCACAGGGAGCAGGTAAGTTTTGATCAGGTTTATCCTTTCCCTTAGGGTCAAAGACCAACCCTGCCATTGGTTCACCTTCTGAGTGGCGATCTCTAGCCTGCTGTTCCAATTTTGTTTGGGGCAATCCCCCTGGCCAAATTCGATGCCAAGAACTTTTGCAGAGACTTTGGGTCCTGGAAGGGTGTCCGGGAGATCAAAACCAGAATCTCCTCCTCCCAGCCAGAGACTCTCACACTTATCCCGGTTGATCTTGGACCCGGATGCCTCCGAGTAGCTATTTACTTCTGATATCAGCCACTCTGCCTCCCCATCAGAGGAAACAAAAACGGTGACATCATCGGCATATGCCACCACTCTCAGAGTGGCTTCCGGTGCTGCCCGGTCCATCACGATCCCAGCCAATGGTCCACGCTCCACCCTCCTAAGAAGTGGGTCAATTGCAAACACGTACAGCAGCGGGCTCAAGGGACAACCCTGGCGAACACCACACCCAACCTCAAAAGAGCTGCCAATCCAACCGTTCACAAGCGGGAAACTCTCTGCCCCAGCGTACAAGGTCTTAAGCCAATCAACAAACCCCCCCGGCAGGCCATACCTCAGAAGGACAGACCAGAGGTACTCATGATTAACCAGATCAAACGCTTTTGCCTGGTCCAATGACAGCATGTACCCCTTCCAGTGACCAGCCCTACCCTGCTCCACCGCCTCTCGGACACTAATTGTACTGCGGCCCTGAACAGAGCAATGCTGGGCTCCCGAAAGGAGCCGGGGTGCAAATTTCACCAGCCGATTAAACAGCACCTTTGCCAAAACCTTCCTGTCTGCATTGAGAAGCGCTATGGGACGCCAATTCTCAATGCAAGATGAGTCCTTACCCTTTGACAAGATAATCAGGGCAGACCTCCTCATTGATTTTGGCAGAGTGCCCGATAAAAGACCTTCATTGAATACCTCAGTCAACAGGGGAACCAAGGCGTCCTTAAAGGTCTTATAGAATTCAGATGTTAAGCCATCTGGACCGGGAGATTTCTTTAGGGCAAGCCCTTCAATCGCCAACTTAACTTCCTCTTCCCTGATCATCTCTGTCAAAACGCCAAGAGAGGGGTCTACCCCTGGTTCGGGGACGGCTTCAGCCAGAAAAGCCGACATCTCATCCCAATCCAGATCCCTCTTCCCCAAGAGGTGCGAGTAGAAGGATCTGACGACCTCCAGGATCCCTGATCTGGATCTTTTCAGGGACCCCGCAGTGTCAACCAGTCCTGTAACAACTTTACTATTCACTGACATCTTGCAGTTTCTGTAAGGGTCTGGCGAGCGGTACTTCCCATAATCCCTCTCAAAAACCAAAGATGCGTGTCTATCATACTGACACCTCATTAGCAAAGATTTCACTCTGGAGATCTCCTCGCGGCTACCTCCAGTTGAGACAAGATGCTCGAGTTTCCTCCTCAGGCCCTGATACAGGTGGTACCTGTCCAGGCTCCAGAGTCTCGAGAGCTGGCGGAAGAATCTCGCCACCCTTTTCTTGAACATCTCCCACCACTCTGACTTACTACTACAAAGATCCAGTAAGGGTACCTGGCTCTGAAGAAAATCCTCAAAGGACTGTCTTATCTCCGCTTCTACCAAGAGAGACGAATTGAGCCTCCAAAAGCCTCTTCCTATCCGGGGAGTCTCTGTAACATTCAGAAAAAACAAAATCAAACAGAGATCGGAGAACTCCACCTCAACAGCAGATACTGCTGAAGAGACGGCTTCCTCCTTTAAATAAAACTTGTCTATCCTGGACCTACAGTTACCTCTATGATAGGTGAACCCCTCGTGGACTGCGGTGAGCCGGATGTGGACATCTACCAGGCGAGCTTCACTAGCTACACTATTAAGGGCGACGCCATCATAAGTCAGCTTGTCTCTGGAACCTCCTCTATCTCGGGGCCTCATGACAGTGTTAAAGTCCCCTCCAAAGACGACCTGCCGACTCGTAAAAAGGTAGGGCTTGATTCTCATAAAGAGACACTTCCGGTCCCACTTAGATTGGGGACCATAGATGTTAATGAGCCAGAGCTCTTGTCCCTTCATGAGGACATCTAATATCAGGCACCTCCCCATTTCTAACTCAATAACCCGTCGGCATTCTACCGGTGCGGTAAAAAGGACCGCCACTCCGCTATACGGCTCGGCCGCAAGAGACCAATAGGAGGGCCCAAGTCTCCACTCCCTCTGCCATATTTGGCAGCCTGGTCTCTTGCAAAAAGAAAACGTCAGCTTCAACCCGGCTGAGAAAATCAAAGGCCGCCAATCTAGCCATATTTGACTTAATGCTGGCAACATTAATGGACACCAGCGTCAACGGAGTGGGTACCGCCATCATTGGTGATTGAGTTAGATAGCTTTCTTCTTCCCACTCCCCTTATCCTCTGCCTCAGAGGAGGAATCCTTCCCCCTCTTTAATGATACAGAGGTGTCCATTCCCACATTTTCCCTTCTTTTTTCGTCCTTGTCTCCGGACTCTGGGCCAGTCCCTCCCCCCAAGGACCTTGCATCCCCAGGAGAAGGAGACTCGGCGCCCACTGTAAGCTCCGCCGAAGCCAGAACCTCACCCTCAGCCTCCTCTTTTGAGGAAGAGATGTTATCAAGGGCTTGGAAGCGGTTAGAAAGACCAACTAGAGGGGAGTCAGTTTTACCTTCCTTAGGCACCTTGGTCAGAGCGGGAGAAGATATTTTATCTCCCTTCTTTCTCTTCTTTTTGGTGCCGAGCTTACGCTTGTTCTCTAGCCACCGCTTATTGTCCTCATCCATACTTTCATATTGGGAGGATTCTGAGGCAGAGGGGGTTTCCTCCCTGTGGATCCTCCTGACCTTCTCATCAAACTCATCATCCCTCGGGGCCTCAGCAGCAACACTGGCATCCAGGACAGGGGCCGCCCCCGTAGCCCGGGGCTCGCCCCGCTCCCTCTCCTGTCTGCACTTGTCTAGACGCCTCAGCTGGGCAGGCATCTTTTTATTGTTTTTCTTCCCTGGCCCCTCAGCTCCCCCACCCCTGCTAGTCCTCTCCCCAGCAAAATCGGCCTCACGGCTTTCTCCCACCGGGGTCTCGACTGCATTAGCGAAGGAGCGAGGACAACGGCTGACTGGGTGACCTAACTCACCACACAGGTGGCACCTAATCTCCACACAAGAGGCAGCAAGATGACCGACACCCCCACACAACGCACATTTCTGCACAGTGCAGTTTGCACTGAAGTGTGTAGGGTCGCCGTACCTGTGACAGAGCTTTGGTTGCCCCAGGTAGAAGACCAGGATACGATCCCTACCCAGGAAGGCAGATGATGGAATGTGGGCAACCGTAGCACCTGAACACTTAAGTTTTACCATAAACGTCCAGGCCCCTGACCAGATACCAAACTCGTTGCGTTTTTTATTTGGCATCTCCACCACCTCTCCACACTGACCAAGCCATAATCATCAACATTAACAGAAATAAACACTTGAAATAGATCACTCTGTGTGTAATGACTCTACATAATATATGAGTTTCACTTTTTGTATTGAAGAACTGAAATAAACTAACTTTTTGATGATATTCTAATTTAGTGAGATGCACTTGTATATTACCTCTCTTATCTGAGATTCGTGTACAGGAGACCTATATCAGTTGGGATAGCGTTTTACAGGCATCTAGTCAGGGATTATTGCATTGTACTCCGTGCTTGAAAAAAACTATTCCCTATTGAGAACGCTGTTAGCTGCTTTTAAAATAGGGACAGGTGCTAGATGGTATTATCAGCTGGAAATGAGTGTTCATTCTGGATGTGTTTGATCATATCTCACACACCACATGGCCAGATAAGGTAGCAAAATGTTAAAATGACATTTGCGGGTGAATGCATTTTTCACCGTTGAAAAAAATGCAAAAGTGCAAAAACACATCAAAAACGATAAGTGTGAACTTAGCCCAAGGTCTGGAGGTGCATTTTTGCTTTTGGTTATTTATTTGGCTTTATATACAGTGGCAAATCCAACCAAAACAAAGCAACGAAAAAGGAGCCAATGGTTTTAAAGATATGCATCAAAATTTATTAGTACATAGATGATCAGACAAAAGCAGGAATCAGTGTGGAAAACACATGAGGAATAGAAACCCGCAACAACCCTCTCCACATGGCGGACACATGCAGGACCAAACAGTACAATTTAAGTCGGATATAGACTATCTAAGTATTTGAGGAGTAACACCATACATAGATGATATGTCAATACATATTTTCAAGTACAGCACCTATACTGGACTAGAATACCCATGCTGTTCTATACTGCTGAGTGTACGTTCCCTATCATATGCCAGATATAACCATAAGTGACCTGCTAAGTCACTATATATACATACCAGAGATATCAAGCTTCAGCAGAAGACAGTCAGGGAATAGTCAAAGATTTAGAGGTCCGTCTAAGGTCGGCACATGCGGAGCAGAGAAGCCCCGACGCGCGTTTTGGTGGTTCCCTTCGTCAGGGGGCATGTTTGCTGCCTCGCTGTCACTTGCTTATATTGGCGCCAGGCATATTTAAAGACCGGAAGTGATATCAGCGTCACTGCGGAGACCAGGACGCCAGCCGACATCCGCATTATGTGACAGCGGAGGGGCGGGGCTTAAGCCCTAACGCCACACACCGCTGAAACACACAGTGTCATTGCGGAGGTAGAACGCCGGCCGGCATCCGCGTCATGTGGCAGCAGAGGGGCGAGGCATAAGCCCTGACGCCACACACCGCTAGAACACAAAGACCGCGGGACTGGAAGTGACGTGTGCGTCACCATTGGGATCCGGACGCCGGCCAGCATCCGCGTCATGTGACAGAAGCGGGGGCTACAGAATAGCCACAACACCTCATGTCACTGGGACACGGAAAGCCGGCCGGCGCACAGACCCACATAGTCAGCACATTTGCCTGACTGTCTCCTTCACTAGACCAGGTATCATCGCATCCCTCTCATTGAAATAACGAGAGTCAGTTCTATAAGGCCATGATGCCACATATCAAAGATTGTCTAAAAGATAAAATAAAGAAAGAGGGGAAAGAAAACATGAACTGGGGGGGGGGGACCCAGAAATGTAGAAATTTTTCCAAATTTATTAAAAAAGAAAAACTTAAATATCACATGGTCATAAGTATTCAGACCCTTTGCTCAGTATTGAGTAGAAGCCCCCTTTAGAGCTAGTACAGACACGAATCTTCTTGGGAATGATGCAACAAGTTTTTCACACCTGGATTTGGGGATCCTCTGTCATTCTTCCTTTCAGATCCTCTCCAGTTCCGTAAAGTTGGATGGTGAACGTTGGTGGACAGCCATTTTCAGGTCTCTCCAGAGATGCTCAATTGGGTTTAGGTCAGGGCTCTGGCTGGGCCAGTCAAGAATGGTCACAGAGTTGTTCTGAAGCCACTCCTTTGTTATTTTAGCTGTGTGATTAGGGTCATTGTCTTGTTGAAAGGTGAACCTTCGGCCAAGTCTGAGGTCCAGAGCACTCTGGAAGAGGTTTTCATCCAGGATATCTCTGTACTTGGCCGCATTCATGTTTCCTTCAATTGCAACCAGTCATCCTATCCCTGCAACTGACAAACACCCCCATAGCATGATGCTGCCACCACCATGTTTCACTATTGGGATTGTATTGGGCAGGTGATGAGCAGTGCCTGGTTTTCTCCACCCATACCGCTTAGAATTATCACCAAAGTTATCAAAAAGTTCTATCTTCATCTCATCAGACCAGAGAATCTTATTTCTCATAGTCTGGTAGTCCTTCATGTGTTTTTGAGCAACTTCTATGCGGGTTTTCATATGTCTTGCACTGAGGAGAGGCTTCCATCGGGCTACTCTGTCATAAAGGCCAAACTGGTGGAGGGCTGCAGTGATAGTTGACTTTGTAAAACTTTCTCCCATCTCCCTACTGCATCTCTGGAGCTCAGACACAGTGATCTTGGGTTTGTTCTTTACCTCTCTCACCAAGGCTCTTCTCCCACGATTGCTCAGTTTGGCTGGACGGCCAAGTCTATGAAGACTTCTGGTGGTCCCAAACTTCTTCCATTTAAGGATTAGGGAGGCCACTGTGCTCTTAGGAACCTTGAGTAATGCAGAAATTATTTTGTAACCTTGGCCAGATCTGTGCCTTGCCACAATTCTGTCTCTGAGCTCCTTGGGCAGTTCCTTTGAGCTCATGATTCTCATTTGGTCTGACATGCACTGTGAGCTGTGAGGTCTTATATAGACAGGTGCTTGCCTTTCCAAATCAAGTCCTATCAGTTTAATTAAACACAGCTGGACACAATGAAGAAGTAGAACCATCTCAAGGAGGATCACAAGGTAATGGACAGCGTGAGACTTAAATATGAGTGTCTGAGCAAAGGGTCTGAATTCTTATGATCTTGTGATATTTCAGTTTTTTTCTTTTTTAATAAATTTGCAAAAATTTCTATATTTCTGTTTTTTTCAGTCAAGATGGGGTGCAGAGTGTACTTTAATGAGAAAAAAGAATGAACTTTTTAGAATTTACAAAATGGCTGCAATGAAACAAAGTTTGAAACATTTAAAAGGGTCTGAATACTTTCCGTACCCACTGTATACATTTATTCAGGATGTGGGGGGGGGGCGCGGTCCCGGGCCCATCAGACTATAGTTACCCCACTGTATGTACATATATATACAATATTCATTTTTTAGAGTTAGGCATATAACAATTTTTAACAACTGCATACCAATTCCGTCTTGTTTCAATGGCACTCTCATACATATACAGCGATGGGTGACATTGATGCCTGTTCCCCAGGTAGCACATTTTAATCCCCCAACTGGGGTTATAAAATCCTTGGGGATTAATTTCATAGTGCTTTTATGAATTTTTTTTTATATAGTACTGTCCACACTGAGTATTTAATTCTCCCCTCTTTTCCTTCCTTTTTTTACTGTCCCATTTTACCATTCTTATTTGAATAAAAATTAATGAAAAACTAAAAATAAATACAATTGTTCACGTCCCCCACTCAGCAACAGCGTTTCCGGCTGGAACATCACTCCGGACGGGCACAGGAGAGGGGCAGATTCGGGATGTTGCTCCCGCAACATTTCCACCTTGCCAGAGGACCCTACCATAGTCACTACCATGGAGTGGGAGCTGGAGGACTGCTAACAAAATTGTATTCATCTGAATGCTTGAACCAACGGTGCTGTACATACCTAGAACAAATGAACTCCGCTGTCTCCCTGCGGTGGATCAGGGGATACCTTGTGTAATATTAAAGATTTTCCTGCAAAAATTGCTGAATATTCACAATTATTTTCTATTAGTCATTATTATAGGTGGAGATTGTCTTACTGACCCCACAGCCCTGGTGAGAAGGGTGGTCTCTAGAATACAGAAGGTCTTATTATGTCACAGTGGGCATGTGACCCCTGGGCTCCCCAGGACGCCCAGCACCGAATCCAATTGGTTCCTGTGCATAAAACTTAGGTCGAGCCACATTTAGGTAAAAGGGTCCGAGTCTATGGATAAAATCTATGGATCAGAACATGTTTTTCCTACATTGACCATCATTTTTAGGTGTAACAGAATCACTGGTCCTCTCCTCCACTTTTGGCCGAGGTCTGGAGGATTACTGGGAGACATGGAACAGATGTTCTCCTGTTTGTAGCCCACCCATCAGACATGTATGTCGTAAACAACTGACACCCCATAAATGTCAGGAGGATTCTATTAAATACAAAGGGACATTAATCAATTTAAAAGTTTTATTTTTAAATTAAGAATTGCATGGAAGGACGAGGAGATGTTCTTGGAGGAACCTCCTTCTTCAGCAGATGTTCCTTGCTGGTCAGGAGGCCACATGTAGATGGTGCCAGTCCTTCCATACAGGTACAGCATTGATGGTGGACGCGCTGTACTTTCTTCAGGGTGCTAGACGTGGCGGTTTTCTGCCCTCGCGATGTTTATGGAGCCGCGGTGACAGACACCAAATAAGCAGCTTTCTCGGATGGAGTGAGCAGCCCTGGATAGTCCACGCCGGCAGGATGAGATCACCCGGCGGAAGAGAGAACCTATGAGAAGAGACGTAACACTGATGTCAGTAACAGGACTCCATATCAGAGGACACGGCTGTGCGGTCACTGTGGCCGGACGGCAGAGGAATCATCCATACACAGGTACGGGGGGATTGTCCGCCATCATACATGTGACAATCCCACCACTGACAGATCTGCTCCACGGCCGACACCACACAACATGGGGCTTATTGTCACACTCACCTCTTCTCCTTTCCCCTTCTTCTTCTCTCTCTGGTTTTTGTTGTTTTTTCGGTTTTCTTTTCCCCTGAACTGGAAATTCGAATAAAAAACAAGAAAAAGATGTTGATTATAAACTCCTGAGAGATGAGCTTTGTATGGTTCTATAGGATGGTGTTATTCTCGTGGCTTGTAGCCCTGGTAATCGATTATTGCCCCATAATGGGGGAAATATGTCACATATACATAACATCAGCAGAGGGGTGAGAATTAGATTACCCAGAGAACTGATTAATATGAAACCTGCCATGTGGGGTCTCGACAAGGAGCTATGTCCCTTCTTACCATGACATTACTTGTAATGTGCCGCAGTGTTGCCTTATAATCAGTTACATAAACCTCAGTGTAACATTGAGGCCATAAAGGGGTCAGTATGGGCCATATGGGGCCGTGGGCGCAGGATTTGAGTCAGTTTGGCAGAAGACTGAACGGCCCCTTAGAACTTTTAACGCATAAAAGAATGGAGATTTTTACAGAATGAACTGCTCATCGCTTTATAGGGAGAAAAAAGTAGTAATTTTCTGATCCTTTATGTGCACGTTCACATTACATGTTTTGACCACAAACTGTGATAGGATGTCATATAGACCTGTACACACCTGACAATGGGGAGGACTCGCTGTAATTAGCAGTGAAACACTGCTTGTCTCCATCAGGTTTAGAAGGGGAAGATTCTTGCTGCCTGTTTGGTAGAAGAAAAACATAAATTACAAGCGAAAACAATACAAAATGGACGAACACCCGTCTGCAAGGCCGGTTAGGACATTTGGATAACATGGAGGAGGCACTCTGCTCAGGACCCACTTCTATCAGTAAGAATGGAGAATCGCTAGTAATATTGGCCTGTAATGAGCTGGAAATGATTGACTGGTTGCAATGATCGGCTGTTATCGCCGGCGTTATCACAAGCCAGAAACACAGTGATCATCAATCATGGGGTGGTGGCGCTGGATATAGTGCTGAGTTACACTTATCTTACAGTTGATCTTCTGATATATCAGATCCAAACCCGATAATAATAATTTACTCACATGTCTGAGTGTTTTGCACTCTCTGGGGAATACACTGGAGGTGGCTTCAGTTCTTCATCGTTCATCACCCTGGTATTGGTGGAACAGAGCTAAAACATAGAGAAAAATAAAATAAATATATATTTAAACTTTATTTTAATTATAAGTTTTATAGATCTTACCGGTCACACTTACTTTAGAAAGCCTTTGAGACGATGATATAAAGTTCAGGCTTTCTGGCCAGTCATTATCCTCGCTTGTGTCCCCCTCATCTGAATCAATAAGTTCGTAATTGCTACATTGAGCTGAAAAGCACAAGTGTTATTAGAGATTATTAGTATGAGACCCGATCACGGAAAGTCACCATTTTATCACTAAAAATGATTGGGACTGATTGTCACAAAATATGAAAGACAAGACACACAAAAGCTTTCTGCAGATGACGTCTCCTTCTACTTACGGTCAAAGTAGCCAGTGTCCTCTTCTGACTCAAAGTTAGGAATGAAATGTGGCTCTTTACTTAGAAGACTGTCAAAGTCTATGCCACATAGGAATGGATGCATTTTGATCTCTTTCGCTCCTCCTGGGAAAGGAAGACAATAAAAAGTGATCTAGACATTATCAGATAGACAGCTCCATATCTGAACAGTTTATGTTACTCTGAACTAAAGACGTAACAGAGCTGATGTGAAGAAAAGTTGCTGAAAGTAAAGCAGAAAACCTCAGTGCTGATCCTCAGGGGCGTGATCATTTGTCTGGTCACAGATGTGTAATAATTCATTATTAATACTATTATATACATTACCTGTCCCAAGTCTATGTGCCGGATCTTTTCTGAGCAGCTCAGTGATGACGTCCTGAGCATCAGGTGGAGCAGTGCGATTATCAAATGTCCAAGTTATCTCATCTGTTATATTAAAAGAAAATGTTACAGAAAATAAAACCTCTTCATTTACTTTATTAAAACAAAAATCTTTTGGATTAACACAACAAGTAACTAAACCACAGAACCAATCTAAGCAAATAACAATGACACCACTCCGCATTCAGATTATTTTACTTACCCCTTAATATACTGCAGTAAGTGTCATATTTGGAATCCCCATGAAATGGTACACGGAATAGAAGGAATTCGTGTAGGATGATCCCTACCGACCACCAGTCCACAGGCCCCCCATAGCCTTCCTGTAAGATGACTTCAGGGGCGATGTATTCAGGGGAGCCAGCAATCTGGAAAGCAACAGAAGAAGGAGATGAGGAGCTGAGAAAATAATTGTGACGAATAACATCAGAGGAAAACGTTTTCTAGATGAGAAGATATCAGAGAAGAAGAAATAGATGAGAAGAGTAAAGAACAAGATCCTGTAAGTAAAGCCGACCTCATCATCACGGAACTCTCTGGTGACGTCCTCGGTTGGAGCCTTGTAGGTTTCTGATGTTGGTCTCATGAGGCCGAGTTTGGAAAGTCCGAAGTCCGTGACTTTAATATGACCAGATGCCGATACCAGGAGGCTGTGAAAAAACAGACGGTGTCAGCCCCAAGTAATAACCCATAGACTTTATGATAATCTCTAACTTTCTTCCTCCTAGAGGGGGCACTTACTTCTCAGGCTTCAGGTCTCGGTGCACCACACCAAAGCTGTGCAGGTATTCCACAGCCAGGACTGTTTCTGCAATGTACTTTCGGGCCAAGGGGACAGGTAAAGGTCCATAGATGTTCATAAGACTGCCACAGTCTCCTCCTACAGGAGAAAGCAAATATGACAGGAGAGGGTTTGTTACAATGTAAATTACACATGATGCGTGTGAATGAGAAATAAGCGGAGACATTGGGGCAGGATGTCACACATAGAGATATACTGTGTAATAATGCAAAAGAAAAACAATGGCGCGTACCCTAATAGTAACTAGGACTGCGCTGAATGTCTATGAAGCAAAACCACAAATGTGCAAAAGCTGCAGAAATAAGTGCAAGGAAACAACGTCCCATATAAAAATGTGAAGCTATACTATGTATATAGATGTGTATGTGCAGTGTGTGTGTATATAGCTGTGTATGTGCAGTATATGTGTATATAGCTGTGTATGTGCAGTATATGTGTATATAGCTGTGTATGTGCAGTGTGTGTGTATATAGCTGTGTATGTGCAGTGTGTGTGTATATAGCTGTGTATGTGCAGTGTGTGTGTATATAGCTGTGTATGTGCAGTGTGTGTGTATATAGCTGTGTATGTGCAGTGTGTGTGTATATAGCTGTGTATGTGCAGTATATGTGTATATAGCTGTGTATGTGCAGTATATGTGTATATAGCTGTGTATGTGCAGTATATGTGTATATAGCTGTGTATGTGCAGTATATGTGTATATAGCTGTGTATGTGCAGTATATGTGTATATAGCTGTGTATGTGCAGTGTGTGTGTATATAGCTGTGTATGTGCAGTATATGTGTATATAGCTGTGTATGTGCAGTGTGTGTGTATATAGCTGTGTATGTGCAGTATATGTGTATATAGCTGTGTATGTGCAGTATATGTGTATATAGCTGTGTATGTGCAGTATATGTGTATATAGATGTGTATGTGCAGTATATGTGTATATAGCTGTGTATGTGCAGTATATGTGTATATAGCTGTGTATGTGCAGTGTGTGTGTATATAGCTGTGTATGTGCAGTGTGTGTATATAGCTGTGTATGTGCAGTATATGTGTATATAGCTGTGTATGTGCAGTGTGTGTGTATATAGCTGTGTATGTGCAGTATATGTGTATATAGCTGTGTATGTGCAGTATATGTGTATATAGCTGTGTATGTGCAGTATATGTGTATATAGCTGTGTATGTGCAGTGTGTGTGTATATAGCTGTGTATGTGCAGTATATGTGTATATAGCTGTGTATGTGCAGTATATGTGTATATAGATGTGTATGTGCAGTATATGTGTATATAGCTGTGTATGTGCAGTATATGTGTATATAGCTGTGTATGTGCAGTGTGTGTGTATATAGCTGTGTATGTGCAGTGTGTGTGTATATAGCTGTGTATGTGCAGTATATGTGTATATAGCTGTGTATGTGCAGTGTGTGTGTATATAGCTGTGTATGTGCAGTATATGTGTATATAGCTGTGTATGTGCAGTATATGTGTATATAGCTGTGTATGTGCAGTAAATGTGTATATAGCTGTGTATGTGCAGTGTGTGTGTATATAGCTGTGTATTTGCAGTATATGTGTATATAGCTGTGTATGTGCAGTATATGTGTATATAGCTGTGTATGTGCAGTATATGTGTATATAGCTGTGTATGTGCAGTATATGTGTATATAGCTGTGTATGTGCAGTATATGTGTATATAGATGTGTATGTGCAGTGTGTGTGTATATAGCTGTGTATGTGCAGTGTGTGTGTATATAGCTGTGTATGTGCAGTGTGTGTGTATATAGATGTGTATGTGCAGTATATGTGTATATAGCTGTGTATGTGCAGTATATGTGTATATAGCTGTGTATGTGCAGTATATGTGTATATAGCTGTGTATGTGCAGTATATGTGTATATAGCTGTGTATGTGCAGTATATGTGTATATAGTTGTGTATGTGCAGTGTGTGTGTATATAGCTGTGTATGTGCAGTGTGTGTGTATATAGCTGTGTATGTGCAGTGTGTGTGTATATAGCTGTGTATGTGCACTGTGTGTGTATATAGCTGTGTATGTGCAGTGTGTGTGTATATAGCTGTGTATGTGCAGTGTGTGTGTATATAGCTGTGTATGTGCAGTATATCTGTATATAGCTGTGTATGTGCAGTGTGTGTGTATATAGCTGTGTATGTGCAGTATATGTGTATATAGCTGTGTATGTGCAGTGTGTGTGTATATAGCTGTGTATGTGCAGTATATGTGTATATAGCTGTGTATGTGCAGTGTGTGTGTATATAGCTGTGTATGTGCAGTGTGTGTGTATATAGCTGTGTATGTGCAGTATATGTGTATATAGCTGTGTATGTGCAGTGTGTGTGTATATAGCTGTGTATGTGCAGTGTGTGTGTATATAGCTGTGTATGTGCAGTGTGTGTGTATATAGCTGTGTATGTGCAGTATATGTGTATATAGCTGTGTATGTGCAGTATATGTGTATATAGCTGTGTATGTGCAGTGTGTGTATATAGCTGTGTATGTGCAGTGTGTGTGTATATAGCTGTGTATGTGCAGTGTGTGTGTATATAGCTGTGTATGTGCAGTGTGTGTGTATATAGCTGTGTATGTGCAGTGTGTGTGTATATAGCTGTGTATGTGCAGTATATGTGTATATAGCTGTGTATGTGCAGTATATGTGTATATAGCTGTGTATGTGCAGTATATGTGTATATAGCTGTGTATGTGCAGTATATGTGTATATAGCTGTGTATGTGCAGTATATGTGTATATAGCTGTGTATGTGCAGTGTGTGTGTATATAGCTGTGTATGTGCAGTATATGTGTATATAGCTGTGTATGTGCAGTGTGTGTGTATATAGCTGTGTATGTGCAGTATATGTGTATATAGCTGTGTATGTGCAGTATATGTGTATATAGCTGTGTATGTGCAGTATATGTGTATATAGATGTGTATGTGCAGTATATGTGTATATAGCTGTGTATGTGCAGTATATGTGTATATAGCTGTGTATGTGCAGTGTGTGTGTATATAGCTGTGTATGTGCAGTGTGTGTATATAGCTGTGTATGTGCAGTATATGTGTATATAGCTGTGTATGTGCAGTGTGTGTGTATATAGCTGTGTATGTGCAGTATATGTGTATATAGCTGTGTATGTGCAGTATATGTGTATATAGCTGTGTATGTGCAGTATATGTGTATATAGCTGTGTATGTGCAGTGTGTGTGTATATAGCTGTGTATGTGCAGTATATGTGTATATAGCTGTGTATGTGCAGTATATGTGTATATAGATGTGTATGTGCAGTATATGTGTATATAGCTGTGTATGTGCAGTATATGTGTATATAGCTGTGTATGTGCAGTGTGTGTGTATATAGCTGTGTATGTGCAGTGTGTGTGTATATAGCTGTGTATGTGCAGTATATGTGTATATAGCTGTGTATGTGCAGTGTGTGTGTATATAGCTGTGTATGTGCAGTATATGTGTATATAGCTGTGTATGTGCAGTATATGTGTATATAGCTGTGTATGTGCAGTAAATGTGTATATAGCTGTGTATGTGCAGTGTGTGTGTATATAGCTGTGTATTTGCAGTATATGTGTATATAGCTGTGTATGTGCAGTATATGTGTATATAGCTGTGTATGTGCAGTATATGTGTATATAGCTGTGTATGTGCAGTATATGTGTATATAGCTGTGTATGTGCAGTATATGTGTATATAGATGTGTATGTGCAGTGTGTGTGTATATAGCTGTGTATGTGCAGTGTGTGTGTATATAGATGTGTATGTGCAGTATATGTGTATATAGCTGTGTATGTGCAGTATATGTGTATATAGCTGTGTATGTGCAGTATATGTGTATATAGCTGTGTATGTGCAGTATATGTGTATATAGCTGTGTATGTGCAGTATATGTGTATATAGTTGTGTATGTGCAGTGTGTGTGTATATAGCTGTGTATGTGCAGTGTGTGTGTATATAGCTGTGTATGTGCAGTGTGTGTGTATATAGCTGTGTATGTGCACTGTGTGTGTATATAGCTGTGTATGTGCAGTGTGTGTGTATATAGCTGTGTATGTGCAGTGTGTGTGTATATAGCTGTGTATGTGCAGTATATCTGTATATAGCTGTGTATGTGCAGTGTGTGTGTATATAGCTGTGTATGTGCAGTATATGTGTATATAGCTGTGTATGTGCAGTGTGTGTGTATATAACTGTGTATGTGCAGTATATGTGTATATAGCTGTGTATGTGCAGTGTGTGTGTATATAGCTGTGTATGTGCAGTGTGTGTGTATATAGCTGTGTATGTGCAGTATATGTGTATATAGCTGTGTATGTGCAGTGTGTGTGTATATAGCTGTGTATGTGCAGTGTGTGTGTATATAGCTGTGTATGTGCAGTGTGTGTGTATATAGCTGTGTATGTGCAGTATATGTGTATATAGCTGTGTATGTGCAGTATATGTGTATATAGCTGTGTATGTGCAGTGTGTGTGTATATAGCTGTGTATGTGCAGTATATGTGTATATAGCTGTGTATGTGCAGTATATGTGTATATAGCTGTGTATGTGCAGTGTGTGTGTATATAGCTGTGTATGTGCAGTATATGTGTATATAGCTGTGTATGTGCAGTGTGTGTGTCATGACATGATTATATTTAAATATGTCCTTTTTTTTTTTTTAAATAAATGTGTATTGTTGTTCATGAGAAAACAATAAGGCATCCCCTAAAAATAAGCCCTAACCCATCTTTTGGAGCAAAAAATTGATATAAGACCCTGTCTTATTTTTTGGAAAAACACTGTACACACTGTAAAAATTCAGTCAAACCCTCCTTTATCTATAGTGAAAATTTCTGCCACATAATCATTTTTCTGGCATGTTGTTAACAGATAACTTATAGTAAAAGCAGTGTGGACATGTAACCATCTATGTGGTCACATTCTGCTTATGGAGAAGGTCCTAGAGATGAGCAGACCAGCGCTGGATATAGATACGATGGATATGTCCTACCTGGTACATACTCCATGACCATGCACAGATGACGTGTAGTTGGAAAGGAGCACAACATGGAGGCCACGAAGGGACAATCTGCAAATGTTAGGATGTCCCTCTCTAGAAAGGCCCGTTCAAGTCTTACTGGATCTTTCAGCTTCTGCTTGTCCAGTTTCTTCATGGCGTATAACTGTTTGGAGTCTTTTTGGCGCACTAAGTGGACGGTTCTGTAGAGGAAGAAAATCGGTGGTTTATAATGTATTCTTACTAACAGTCTGTCTATAGACCTCATCACATCTCCTGTACTAATGGTGAATACTAGATATGCTGCCATTGCTACATAGATGATCTCCACTGGGAGGTCCTCATCCGTGTCACATCCTGACTCACTGGAAAAGAGACAATTAGATGTGCACAGAAGAGATGAGCGAATAAAATACAATGGATTAGAATTCTACTCAAATTTTACATATATCCGCATTGGCCAAAATGGCGAAATTTTTGTAATTCTCTTCCTCATGGATTCGGCAAAATGGTGAACATTGGCTACTATTTTCTAAACCTTAAAAGTCCGTCAAAATGTTAAAAAATAAACAAACTCTTACACTTACCTCTCTGGCTCCTCTATCTCAACCTTTTGGTCCTCACTGTACTTTCAAAGCTGCTGCCAGTGCTGAAGCCCAAAAAAATGTCTAAGGCTGAGACAGGACTTCTGGCATTGATGACGTCTAGGAAGATTCTGCACAAACGCATAAAAGGTCATGGTGGCATGACATTGCAAATCTTCCTGCTCTTGCATAGAATCCTCCTGGACCTTCTCCAAGCTAGAAGTTCTGGCCCAGCGTGAGCGGCAGCAATCTGAAGACGCGGTGAGGATCGGACAGATGAGGCTGAGAAGCGGAGGGGTCGGAGAGCTGAGCAGTAAGGTCAGTATGAGTATTTTTTCCATTTTGTACATCTTACATTTATTAAGATCTGGGGTCTGGAGAGAACCCAGAGCGTAATAAGAGATATTACATTTGCCGAGTGATAACTTCTACGTCAATCACATTTCCCAGGAAAGTCTGCACGAAAGGCGAATGTGAATTATGCCAGATCCGCTCTTCTCTAGAGAACAGGGATGTGGACTCCAATAATTCCTCTATGGTAACACTGTACGGGCACAGAGACAGAGGGATCATCATAAGGAGCCCTAGAAACCGAATATTATGCCGACATCAAGCTCACCCAAAAGCTCCACAGCTGAACTGTTTGATCTGTTCGTAGTCGCTCTTACAAGGATTTCTCCCTGGGTTCAATGATCCGATCAAGTCCTAGAAATAATAAGAAATGGCATTAAAGCATAAAATCTGCAGAAAGATAAAATCTGTGGATGCCGGACCCCCACAGACAACATTATGTATATGGGATATCCCCCATACACAGACATCACTGTACTGCAGGGGAGGAGACGGGAGATCACACAGCGGGGGCAGGAATAATAATGCCGCCATCACACACAATAGATCTGATCTACAAGAAGAATAGGGATATCCCCTCGTCATATGGGGGATAATATTATATGTGTAATTCACCCCCGTTACCTGATCATACACAGACGTCTCCGCTGATACTTACACTGACAGATTCCTGGACCTCGGGGGTCTCACATATTCCACCGTCAGTAATTGCCGGCACAGATATTCCTATAATAATGAGGAAACGTTTTGTATTAGACGATATCAGTACATAATATATAACATCCATATAAAGAAGGAGATGAGACGGGCTCTGTACACGGTGTAATACTGGTATATGGGATTCTGCATACAACGTATATATTTATGGCTCCTCCATAGATGGATATTCTGGACCATAAATGGCCATTGTTCAGGATCTGATTCATCCTAGAACAATTACATGATCGGGGACCTAGGAGCCTCCTTGTACATGATGGAGAAGAGCACAGAGGAGAGAAGCAGAATTACCTGCGCCCCCTCCATTATAGTCTATAAGGGGCTCCGGAGCCGTCACCAGCCTCATACAGAGGATGGAGAGTAAATCTACATGTTCTCTGCCGTTCTCTATAATATCTCGATATGTGAATGTAAGAATATTAGATGATTGCTCACCTTCCATCAGATCAGTGTTCAGCCCCTGCTGACTGGTATTAGGGTCCGGGATAGTCAGGTTTTCCCCCTCTTCAGAGTCACCTTCTGATGTTTCCTGTTCGTCACAATATGTACAATTAATGTAGCATTTCACAAATACTAAATCACCGTATACAGTCCGTCCTCGACTTAGAAACATCTGACTTACAAACGACTCCAAGATACAAAGGGTTGATGATGAAAAAAAAAGCTAATATTCACCACTCTCCTCTCCGGCCGCCCCGCTGCTCACCACCTATCGTCCAGTCCTCTTCTTTCCAATGTCATGTGCTACTTCTCCGGTCTCTTCACTATAGTGCAGGACTTCTGGCCACATTCAGGACCCAGATTTCACTGCTCATCATAAGGTCATAAGGACGAGACGGGAAGTCCTGCCCCATAGTGAAGAGGCTGGAAATGTGGCACACTATGATGGAATAAGAGGACCGGGTGGCGGACAGCGAGCAAAATATTATTGTTTTTTTTTACTCTTTCCATCTTACATTCAAATTTGGGTTACAAACAAAACTATAGGATATATCTAGTTCATAACCCAAGGACGGCCTGTACATAAGGCAGGAAGGACTAAACCTGGATCTATGGGATAATCTCATTACTGGACGGACTCTACATAAGGCACGAAGTACTAAACCTGGATCTATGGGACAATCTCAGTATTGGACGGACTATACATGGCCGCTCCCTCCAGAAAATCAATATGAATATATAAGGGACTTGTATCTACAACTGTTCTCTAATAACTTCTATTGTCAGAACTGCAGCATTTAGAAGAATGAAGATTGTGATGATGAAATGAGACAGAGGTGGAAACACAACCTCTGCATCGCTGAGTACAGAATGTCACTACAGAGGGTTGAGCTGCAGAGACAGGCTGCCATAGAACATCCTGCGCCTCTGACATCATAAATCTGCCACTCTGCTATTTGACGGCTAATCTGGAGAAGATTAGACCAGGACGTGTGATATAGAAAGTGATGGATCCTTACCAGACGCTCCAGTGAGCCGGCCGGACGCTCCAGTACATACAGGACATTTTGTGCCAGTTGTATAATAAAGGCCAATTCTCCACTTGTGGATTTTTCTTCAGCCTATAAAGAAGGAAATAAATAGAAAAGGAAAATCATGAGAGAACATGGAGGAGGCCGATTATGTCACCACTTTACTCCTGCGATCTGCTCTACAATTACTACATATCTAGTGACTTAGTGCCGGTTATATATTATATTATTATCGGCCTAAAGAACTATTTTATGTGAATAAACTTATATTCTGTTATTATAACTTTTCGATGTTTTATGCAGATTTCTACCACTTACCTGTTGCACCAATGTCCTGATGTTCTTCTGTAAATGCTCAAGATATGCTGAGCTTATACGACCTTGCTGATATTTGGTCAGGCAGTCTCTCAACAGCTCCATAACCAGCCGGTAAGTGAAGCTGAGGACGCCATCGGGTAGCGGCAGCACAATGTCAGGGGCATAGGTGGTAAGAATCCCCTGCAGCAGTGCCAACACCTGAAAATTGTCTGAAGGAATTTCAGACATTTCAAATAAATCCAAATAAATCCAAATCGCAGTCAGTAAATCACTAGCTATGTAGCTAATCACCAACAACAATGACACCGGAATGTCAAAGTGACACTGGAGCTGTAAACACTGGCACAAGTAATGGTGGTGCATTATGATGTCATAATATCATCACGGAATGTTGAGATGTTACCATATATGGAGCTTCTCTCCATAAAAGGAAGTTGCCTAGCAACACAAGCAGCAACTCTATAGGCTGTCGGCAGTGAGCATTGTCAGAGGTAAAAATAAAGCAAGTGTCAGAGGTAAGCATTAATAAGCTATTAAAAAAAGCCCTGCATCCACTCCTATGTCACTAGGTAAAAAAATAATGACTCTACTTCTTTGGTGAATTATAACCCCCAGAATGCCCTGGAAGCTTCAGAAATTCAAGAAATGCTGTGAGTTGTGGTTCTCTCCAAAGGCAAAAGGATTGTAGTCAACCACATGTGACATAAATGGCCCCTATGGGATCTTCAAGGGTTTGTTCAGCGCCACTTACTTCCATACTGGGAGGTGACATCACGTCTACAGATACATGATGGGACGGTGTAAGTGTGGCCGCCATCATGCCTGTGACTTGGTAGGTTCCTCAGACGGCAGCTCACTCACCTCCCAATGTGGAAGGAAGCGGCCGGAGAACACTTTTAATCTATAAAAGAAATCAAGATTCCACCAAATCCGTGTAGAATATTTTTTGTTCTTTTCACTACACAAAAAAAAAATGATGAAAACATCTCATGTACCGCGCACTGTTACCCATAAATATTGTAGCTCGTTCCATTAAAAAAACCTCTTGCCTAAATCTAAGCAGAAAAATGAAAGTTATGGGTCAATGATTAAAAAAGCAAAATAAACTGGATATCTGTGTAATTGTATCAACCTGCAGAATAAAGATAATTTGTCTACAGTGAGCGGCAAAAAAAAGGAAAATAAAAAAGTGATGGAAGATTTATTTATTTATTCATCGTCACTCATATCATACCATTAAAAAAGAAAGAAACTGTAGTGGTGGTGAATTCTGATGTCATAATAGCGGTGATGTCATCATGGAATCTTGTGAGGGAATCTTATATGGAGCTTCTCACCTTATAAGGAAGTTGCCTAGCAACAGTGAAGATGGTAAAACCATAGGGTGAGCATCAGTGCTTGCATGTAAGAGGGAGCTGTGGGCACCGGGCTCTTCTCATCAGTGAGGGGATTTATAAATATATTTATTAATATCTGTATACACAATAAAAATCATAATTACGTATTTATAAGAAATCCGGATTCAGGATCTAAAAGAAGTATCTTTATCTGGGGGGTCCAGGGACTGAAAGTCAGAAGCCCACGCCTCACCACCCCCCAATCTCCCAAGATGGGGGTCTCTATTACGAATATGACCCTGCCTGCACTCCTTATTAAAGAAATAGAAGAACTGGGAGGACTATTGAGTTACACCTTAGATATAGACAAAACTGAGACCTTATTATTAAGAAGCCCTTCAAAGCCACTATGGACAAAGAGATTCCAGTTCTGCTGGATTGAAACAGCGCTGAAATATTTGGGGATATACAGTGACATGTTAAAGTTTGGGCCACCCCCGGTCAAAATTAATGTTATAGTGAACAGCTAAGCAAGTTGAAGATGAATTGATCTCTAAAAGGCCTAAAGTTAAAGATGACGCATTGCCTATTTTAGGCAATATATATATATATATATATATATATATATACAGTGCCTACAAGTAGTATTCAACCCCCTGCAGATTTAGCTGGTTGACACATGCGGAATTAACTTGGCATTGTGACATTTGTACTGTAGATCAGCCTGGAAGTGGGAAATGCACTGCAGCAAATTTTGTTTTTGTTTTTTTTTTTTGTTTTTTTTTAAAACGTTAAAAGTTAATTCAGAGTGTCATTTATTATTCAACCCCTCAAACCACAAGAATTCTGTTTGGTCCCCCTAAAGTATTAAGAAGTAGTTCAGGCACCAAGAATAATGAGCTTCACATGTGTGGATTAAAGATCTCTTTTGCCAGCCTTTTCTGACTATTTAAGACCCTCCCCAAACTTGTGAACAGCACTCAGACATGGTCAACATGGGAAAGACAAAGGAGCATTCCAAGGCCATCAGAGACAAGATCGTGGAGGGTCACAAGGCTGGCAAGGGGTACAAAACCCTTTCCAAGGAGTTGGGCCTACCTGTCTCCACTGTTGGGAGCATCATCCGTAAGTGGAAGGCTTATGGAACTACTGTTAGCCTTCCACAGCCTGGACAGCCTTTGAAAGTGTCCTCCCGTGCCGAGGCCAGGCTTGTCCGAAGAGTCAAGGCTAACCCAAGGACAACAAGGAAGGAGCTCCGGGAAGATCTCATGGCAGTGGGGACATTGGTTTCAGTCAATACCATAAGTAACGTACTCCACCGCAATGGTCTCCGTTCCAGACGAGCCCGTAAGGTACCTTTACTTTCAAAGCGTCATGTTAAAGGCTCGTCTACAGTTTGCTCATGATCACTTGGAGGACTCTGAGACAGACTGGTTCAAGGTTCTATGGTCTGATGAGACCAAGATCGAGATCTTTGGTGCCAACCACACACATGACGTTTGGAGACTGGATGGCACTGCATACGACCCCAAGAATACCATCCCTACAGTCAAGCATAGTGGTGGCAGCATCATGCTGTGGGGCTGTTTCTCTGCCAAGGGGCCTGGCCATCTGCTCCGCATCCATGGGAAGATGGATAGCACGGCCTACCTGGAGATTTTGGCCAAGAACCTCCGCTCCTCCATCAAGGATCTTAAGATGGGTCGTAATTTAATCTTCCAACAAGACAACGACCCAAAGCACACAGCCAAGAAAACCAAGGCCTGGTTCAAGAGGGAAAAAGTCAAGGTGTTGGAGTGGCCTAGTCAGTCTCCTGACCTTAACCCAATTGAAAACTTGTGGAAGGAGCTCAAGAATAAAGTCCACATGAGACACCCAAAGAACCTAGATAACTTGGAGAAGATCTGCATGGAGGAGTGGGCCAAGATAACTCCACAGACCTGTGCCGGCCTGATCAGGTCTTATAAAAGACGATTATTAGCTGTAATTGCAAACAAGGGTTATTCCACAAAATATTAAACATAGGGGTTGAATAATAATTGACCCACACTTTTATGTTTAAAATTTAATAAAATTCAACTGAGCAACATAACTTTTTGGTTTGTAAGATTTATGCTTCTGTTCATAAATCCTACTCTCGTTTGCAGTTTGAAGGCTCTAACTTATTTGCATCTTATCAAACCAGCTAAATCTACAGGGGGTTGAATACTACTTGTAGGCACTGTATATATATATATATATATATATATATAGTCAGTTTTTACTTTTTAAAAATTACAAAAAGGAAAATGGGCCGATGCAAAACTTTGGGCACCCTTGGAGATTTGTGTGCTCAGATACCTTTGTTGACCAAGATTTCAGACCTTAATTAGCCTGTTAGGGTTATGGCTTGTTCATTATCATGGTTAGGAAAGTCCAGGTGATGCAAATTTCCCAGCTTTATAAAAACCCAACCTCCTCTAAGCTTGTGACAAAAACCAGCAGCCATGGGTTCTTCTAAGAAGCTGCCTAGCACTCTGAAAATGAAAATGGTGGAGGCCCACAAAGCAGGAGAAGGCTATAAGAAGATAGCAAAGCGTTTTCAAGTTGCCCTTTCCTCAGTTTGAATTGTAATTAAAAAATGGCAGCTACCAGGAACATTGGAGGTCAAGATAAAGTCTGGAAAACCAAACAAAATTTCAGTAAGAGCCACTCGTACGGTTGCTAGAGGCAAATCAGAACCCTGACTGACTGCAAAAAAACTTCAGAAAGATTTAGCAGACTTTGGAGTTGTGATACATTGTTCTACTGATTAGAGACACCTGCACAAATATGGCCTTCATGGAAGAGTCATCAGAAGAAAACCTCTCCTGCGTCCGACTTCTCACCATAAAATTCAGCATCAAAAGTATGCAAAAGAGCATCTAAACAAGCCTGATGCATTTTGGAAACAAGTCCTGTGGACCGATGAGGTTAAAATAGAACTCTTTGGCCACAATGATCAAAGGTCTGTGTGGAGAAAAAAGGGCACGGAATTTCAGGAAAAGAACATCTTGCCAACCCTTAAGCATGGGGGTGGATCAATCATGCTTTGGGGCTGTGTTACAGCCAATGGCACGGGGATCATTTCACGGGTAGAGGGAAGAATGAATTAAATGAAATTTCAACAAATTCTTGATGCCAACATAACATCATCTGTAAAAAAGCTGAAGTTGAAAAGAGGATGGCTTCTACAAATTGATAATGATCCTAAGCACATGTCACAATCCACAATAGACTTCAACAGGAGCAAGCTGAAGGTTTTACAATGGCCCTCACAGTCCCCTGATCTGAACATCATTGAAAATCTTTGGCTCGACCTCAAAATAGCAGTGCATGCAAGACAACCCAGGAATCTCACAGAGCTGGAGTAAGGCTATTTGCCCACGATGCAGAAATGCTCCGGATTTTTTCCTGAGCATTTCTGTATCTCCCTGGCAGAAAAAACGCATGCGGATTGTACATGCGGATTGTACATGCGTTTTTTCTGCCAGGGACAAGCGTATGTCCCGCGTTTTTCACATGCGATTTGGCATGCGGGTTGTCAAGCGCTTTTCCAAGCAATTTTAGCATCACTTGGAAAAGTGCTTGACAACTTGTTCACACTTTATAAATCCATGTAACCGGCTTGGATTTATATAGTGTGACCAAGATAATAGTTAAAAAGAATGTTAAGGAGACCGGGGGCCATCAGAAGGTGAGTATAATGTTTATTTTTTATTTTAAATTCTTTTGCAGGTACCATGGTACCCGGGTCTGGATGAGAGTCTCCTCTTCTCCAGACCCGGGTACCATCCGCACATTGAGTCGCTTAATATCCTCATGTGCACATGTAGTCATGTGGATATTATGCGATTCAATGCAAGTCAATGGCGGTACGCAAAATTAATGGTAGTGCTGTGGATTTTTCCGCAATGATAATCCGCAGCGGTAATTTCCACAGCACGTGCATAGCACATGCGGATTATCATTGGGGAACATTGCAGACCTTCTACCAAGCGTTTGTTAAGCGTTTTGCGGTGGAATTGCTGCTGCGGAAACGCTTAAAAAACGCATCGTGGGCACACAGCCTTATAATCCAAGGAAGAATGGATGAAAATCCCTCAAACAAGAATTGAAAGACTTTTGTCTGGTTACAAAATTTTACAAAATTATGGCAAAATATCCAAATATAAGCCAGTTATATCACATCTGTCATCATCACTAATCTAACAAAACAAGACTGGGACCCCAAATCATTCAATGGCTTTCCAAAGTGAATATAATGAAAGGACAAGTATCCTTGAATGATACATTTCTCCATGCCCTTATAGACAATACTAAACACAAACTCCAATGACAAAATATGGAATATGGATGATCCAAATCTAACTCATTCAAACATATTGGATTCTTTAGTTCAAGCACAAAAATATCTTCAATCATCCAGGTATCTAGAAAAGAGGCTAAAAGTTTGTCCCAGGTCGTACCGGACCCCCTCAAGGGGATATAGAATGGGACTATACACAACAAATAACTCCAAAAGCAAATCTTTATCATTGCTTATGGGGATGTCCAAGTATCCAAACTTTCATTTGCAATGACACACTTAACTAATTTTGTAGCACAAGGTCATCTATGGTTCTATCTTTTGTTACATGAACCCAGAAATGTATCAATATAAGAAAGGGGCGAATAAATTGTTACAGGAGTGAAATCTATTATTCACACCTAGGTCCAGAAACAACCACAGCCCTTCAAACTGTTTCTGTAAAAAATGTCATCATATCTATTCAAAACGGTCTGGGTAGAAGCTTCATTATCATTACATAAGGAAAATAAGCTTAAATATTAGAACAAATTCATAGACTGCACAAATGTTATTCAGTTTGTTTCTGTTGAAAACTGTTTTTGCTCCCACTTACTGCATAGTGCATTGCATGTTTACAATTTATTGACGCTTTTTTTATTTTAATGTTGTATTCCAATAAAAATATTTCAGGTTCTATAAAAAGAGCTTGATTATTGTATCATAATGATGATTAAAAGCCTGATGTTACCATTTTACTACAGTAAATTTATTACTTAAACATGAGCTATGTATGAGGGAGTTGGACCCAGGGAAATTGAGGAGTCGGACATTTCTCTTCTCGACTCCACAGCCCTGCTATAAACACTGGTATAAGTAATGATGGTAAATTCATGGAATCTTGTAGTAATGTCATCATGGAATCTTGAGATGTTGCCTTATATAGAGCACCTCACCTTATAAAGAGGTTGCCTAGCAAGAAATAAGGCAGCAGTACTACAGGCTGAGCATCAGTACCAGATGCAGACATGGAGGAAAGAGCTGTGGGGGCTTTACTCCTCTGACCAGTGGGGGGATTTTTATGTTCTAAGATAAATCATTTATATCTGTTATACACAGTAAAATGTATATTATTACTAGTGATGATCAAGCACTAAAGTGCATGGGAGCTCGTTGCTCGAGTCAAGAAAATCATAATGCTTGGGTGCTCAACCCAAGTAGCGAGCCCAATGTGAGCCAATGGGAAACTTCAGCATTTTTTCGGCACCCCCCCCTCCCCGGGGTCTGGAGGGGGCCTATAAATTGGCCATGATATGGGAACAGCATGGGGAAGACCCCTGGAAGCATCTCTGTCTCCCAGGCCACTGCTGTGAACAATATTGTCAGAGTATTATGCCACTTTTTTACGGACTCACAATAAATCATACAATTACGAAACCAAAATGGATTTTCCTGCAAAACATGTTAAGGAACATCCTTTCCAGGGTAATGACTTATATATAAGGCAAAATAAATAACCAAAAACAAAAATGGCTCCTCCACACCTTGGGCTATGTTCACAAGTAGCGTTTTTGATGCATTTTTGCACTTTTGCATTGCTTTCAATGGTGGAAAATACATTTACTAGTAAAAGAAATTTTAACATTTTACTACCTTATCTTGTCATGTGGTGTGTGAGACATGATCGGACAAATCCTGTTATATTTATGAAGGAGGGACTGTCAAAAGTCACAAAGCCTATATTTACAAGGCCATTAGGCGGCTCTTACTATTGTTAGAGGGCCAGCAGTCGATCCTCACTATTGTTAGACAGCCATCAGCCGGCTATGCTTTGTTGTTCCCATTATAAAGGAGTGGGTCTCCTATACTGTTATTGCATATGCAGTGACTGCAATGGCTGCCAAAAATTAGGACACACTTCAATACCCCTTTGAAGAGACGTAGAGGAGGGCCTCATTAAAAAAATGTTCCCATTATAAAGTAGTGGGTCTCCTATACTGTTAATGCATGAGCAGTGACTGCAAGGGCTTACAAAAATTTGGACGCACTCCAATACCCCCTTTGAACAGACGTAGAAGAGGGCCACATTAAAAAAAAATTCCCATTATTAAGGAGCGGGTCTCCAATACTGGTAATGCCTATGCACTAAGTGCAAAGGCTGTCAAAATTTAGGACGCAACCAAATACCCCTTTGAAGAGACGTAGAGGAAGTCCTCATTAAAAAAATTGTTCCCATTATTAAGGAGTGGGTCTCCTACAGTGGTAATGCCCATGCACTAAGCGCATGGGCTGAAAAACATTTACCCATGGGGGGTATACATGACAATACTGTATAACATACAGAATGTTAGAGGTAGGCCTAAAAATATTTCCTACGGGCAACTTAAACACCTTTTAAAAAAATTATGTGGGTGTTGCATGATGGTCACCCTGTTGATATGGTGATGGATGATGAGGAGAAGGAGAAGGAGGAGGGTGACATAAAACAGACAAAATCAGGAAGCGTATACTCATGTCTGGGTGTGAAGAGGCGCATGGGAATAGACCCCCCCAACAAAAAACACTGAATTTGACTTTATGTTCTGCTGCTATCATCCAGTGGTGTTGAGAAGTCTGGCCTAATCCAGCCCTTGTTCATTTTGATAAGAGTCAACCCGCTCTGATAAAATGCTGGCGGCAGGGTAGGCCAGGACCTCCAAGGCGTAGAGAGACAGTTCATGCCTCATGTCCAGCTTGGATACCCAATAGTTATAAGGCACAGAGGAATCACAGAAGACGTTGGTACAGTTGGCAAGGTACTCCTTCAGCATCTTTCAAAACTTTCTCCTCCTTGTCAGAGTACCCCACGCATCAGGGCAGGGGCACTGGGAGTGTCTGAGAAAACTGTCCCAGACCTTTGACAGTGTTCCCCTACCTCTGCTACATCGTATTTGTGTCTCCCTCACCTGTACTCTTTGGTTGTCCAACAAACTGTGACCTTTGCTGCCAGCATTTTCAGATGGGAATTTTTTTAATAATTCTACAAGGGCCTTCAGGTACTGCAACATTTTATTAGACCGCTCTGCCCCGAGAAGGAGAGATAGAAAGATGTCCTTGTAGCGTGGATCCAGAAATGTGACAAACCAGTAATTATTGGTGGCCAAAATGCGTGGGTCACGGGAAAGGCAGTGGAACATAAAGTCAGCTATGTGTGCCAGACTGCCAACAGCCAAGACTTCCCTGTCCTGACCCAGAGGACCACTGTCCATGCTCTCCTCGTCCTCCTCCTTGTTCTCCCTCTCCTCAGGCCATCCACATTGAACAAACGGTATGACTGTTGTGTGCGTAGTACCGTCTGTAGTGCAGGAAAACAGCTCCTGTTCCTCCTCCTCTTCCTCATTATCACCCAATCCATGTTGAGATGAGATGAGGCTGGGCTTTGTGACATCACCTTGTATAGTTCCTTGCTCCATCTCATCGTGCTCCGCCTACAATGCCTCCTCTTTAATTGTGAGCACAGAGCATTTCAGTAGACAGAGAGGCAGGATGGTGATACTAATTATGGCGTCATCGCCGCTCATCATCTTGGTGGAGTCCTCAAAGTTTTAGAGTACGGCACAGATGTCAGACATCCAGGCCCACTCATCAGCTCTAATTTGCGGAGGCTGACCTGAATACCGATGGGGATGTTGAAGCTAGAACTCAACAACTTCCATCTGCTGCTCACAAATCCTTCCCAACATATGAAACATTGAGTTCCATCGTGTGGTGACATCGCACACGAGTCAGTGAGTTGGTATGGCTAGGGTGGGGGAAGCTGTAAGTGACTTCCTGAAATGGGCACACACGTGGCGTTCTTTCACAAGCAGGTCATGCAGATCCGTGTAGGTTTTGAGAAACCGCTGAACCACTAGATTTATCACATGGGCCAGGCATGGCATGTGTGCGAGTTTGCCAAGCCTCAGAGTCACAACCATGTTCCGGTCATTGTCAAACATGATCTTGCCTGGCTGTAAGTTCAACAGTGACAGCCACAGATCTGCCTGCTCTATTACAGATGTCAACAACTTTGCAGCGGTGTGCAGTTTGTCACCTAAGCATATCAGCTTCAGCAGTGCCTGTTGACACTTGGCCGAAGCAGTGCTATAGTGCTTCCAGTCTCCGACTGAAGTGGTCATTTCGGAGATGGAGGCTGATGAGGAGGAGTTTCAGAAGCTGTAGAATCTGAGGGCAACCCTGGTTGACCCTGGGCCCGCAATCCGTTCTGGCCACAAGCACTTGTCCACGTGCCCGTGGTTAGGTGGACCTTCCCAGTGACTGTGCTGGTAAGGGCACGTGAAATGTTCTGGGACACGTGCTTGTGCAAGGCAGGGACGGCACACCGGGAGAAATAGTGGTGGCTGAGGACCGAGTACCGAGGGGCACCCGCCGCCATGAATTTGCCGAAAGATTCTGTCTCCACGAGCCTAAAAGGCAACATTTCAAGTGCAAGCATTTGAAAAATGTGGCAGTTTAGTATTGTGGCCTGTGGGGCATTAGCTGCATATTTGCCCTTGCATTCAAAGGACTGGGGTAGGGACAACTGAACACTGCGTTGTGACAAGGACGTGGACGTGGTTACTGATGGTGGTTGTTGCAAGTGTGCAAAAAGAGGCATCTTTGCCTGCGCCATGGACAGGGGATTGGTGTGCACGCACAACAGCAGAACAGGCAGTGGTGTCCCCCACAGAAACTGTTTCTGGACCCTAGCATTTGGTCCAATTAGTCAGGTGCTTTGCTGTCATGTGCCTGATCATGCTGGTGGTGGTCAGGCTGGTAGTTTTGCAGCCCCTGCTGATGCTGGCATGGCAGATGTTGCAAATGGCCTGTTTGGAATTAACTTGACAGTCTTTAAAAAAGTGCCAGACTATGGAAGACCTAACAGTTGGACTGGTAACTTCCCTCGTGTTGGTGTTCCGGAGAACTGTTGCCCGCCTTGTGTCTGTGGCCACCCCACTGCTTGTTCCTGCCTGTTGTGGTGCTTACACCTCCCTCCCCCTGTGTGCTGCTGTCCTCGCTATGCATGTCACCTTGCCAGGTTGGTCAGTGACTTCATTGTCCACCACCTTGTCTTCCAAGTACGCACCCTGGGCCTCCTGATGACTTGCTGGCAATTGTGTCTCATCATCATCCACCTCTTGCGACAGTAATTGCATTTTCCCACCATCGCCTTCATGTGACTGTAGCTGCTCAAATACATGGGCATCGCTACATGTGATCTCCTCTTGCCCCGCTTGAAGCGCGCCGGGCGAGAGTCCTGAATCCCTAAATGGAAATGTGAACAGCTCTTCAGAGTGTCCAAGTGTGGGATCAGTTGTCTCCAGGCACTCGGCATGGGGGGAGAAAGGAGGATCAGAATGAGGAATATGCGGTCCAGGCTCACAGCTACTGAAACTGGACCATATGGAAGACAGGGTGGTGGTGGTGGCAAACTGACTGGAAACATTATCTGCTATCCAACCAACAACCTTTTCACACTGCTTTGGCTTCAATAGTGGTGTTTCGCGGCCCCCTTCAAAGTAGGGCAGGAAGGTAGGTCGACATGATATGGGTGCTTTAGTGCTCCCTCAGCAGGCATAATTTCAGCTTGCCCACGACCTCGGCCTCTGCGTGCACCATCAGCATCATGTCCTCTTTCCAGTCCCTTGCCACGTGCCTTGCCCATTTTAAATGGAGTATAATATTTGTCACGTTCCCAAAAATGTCAGGATTATTACCGCAGTAACATCGTATCACCTGAGATGGACAAGTTTCTCTGCTTCCATAATACAGCAATGCTATTAAAATCAAACAAATCTGGCTGTATGCTGCTAACAAGCAAATGGAGCAGTAAAAGTGGTGTATTATATTGCTTTTCAACCAAATAATTAGGATTAAGCGAAAAAAGAATATTAAACCTGTTATCTAAGGCTGTGGATATGAGTAACAGCAGCAGACAGAAAGTTCAATGGATTTATTGTGCTGTATACTCTCTCCACAAACTCTGCCTAACTCCTGCTATCACCAGTAATATATGCATCTGGATTAGTCCTTAGCAGGACTGTTAGTATAGATGTATATTGCTGTGGAATACCTGACTAAATCAACCGCCAATTCTCTCCCTCGCTCAGCAGCAGCTCTCCCTACTCTGCCTGTCTGAAGGGTAGACTGTGACGAGCATAGGGTCCCGGGTCTGATATAGACCTGATGACGCTGTGCGGCCAGCCAATCACTGTAATGCCACAACCAACATGGCTGCAGCATTACAGTGACGAGTGGCGAGTACTGAGCAGTTGCGAGCACGCTCGCTCATCGCTAATTATTACTCACCACCACACCCAGGTCTCTATTATAAATAACCCTGCCTGACATTAGAGAAATTCTACATTTTAAGTTATTTCTTTTTAATTCTTTCTACAAAACAGAAAAAAGAGTCGAAATCAGTGGAGCTCAGGGATGTTTAGATATTTAGCTAATTTTTTCTGAGCAAGTGACAGATCCTCTATAATCTTGGGGAATGAAACACTAGTCCTAATAAATCTCCTCCTACGTTCTCCGATCACCACCATATTTGTATTCCAAGAGCCTCAAAGCACCGGAAAGAGAAAGTAAGTGAAGAATCAGGCGCATTCTAATCTGTAACCATGGAGACACATAGGCTGCATAAGAGCTGTATACACTACACAAGATTTACAAATTTGTTTCATTTTTTATTTTAAGGAACCAAATAAAAAAAAATACTGTAAAAGATCTTCTAACAACTAGAAATGATTCCAGGATTGTCTTTCCACTATATATACTGTATATACTCACAACACAAAGGTTAACTAATAGTTTTAATGATTTTAATAAATATTTGTAAAAATATGAGAAACATTTATATAAAAATACAACAAATGATAATAAATATTTCAATTATAAAACAAGAAATACGTCTTATAATAATATTACTCAGCGATTTATAAAAGTAACAAAGTTCTTGTCGCTGCTGCTCCTGACGACCAATCAGATTTCTGCCGTTTTGCCTCTTGCAGTGCGGAATCGATGGCTGGAATCTGACTGGTTGCTACGGGCAACACTTTCATTATTCTCTACACTGTATAAATAATCCTTGAACTCTCGTTGCCGATAGCAACCGATTAGAATTCAGCTTTTACATTTGTAATTTACACGAGATAAATAAACGTGATTTCTGATTGGTCGCTAGGGGTAACAAAGACGCTACATGACAGCTGAGGCTCCGTGACAATGGCGTCTGTTACTCCAGGTACTGGATGATGGGCCGGACACAGGTGCAGCCCACCGTCACCAGCTGCTTCTCCAGCCTATAGGTGGGACACATCCTCTCATCTCACCACGCAGGACCAGGATCTCCTGTCTGATGGGGACTGAGTTCATGCTGAGGTCCACATGACCCTCCGGGTCCAAACATCCGCGGTGGAGACATCGGGCCTCGCTGATGACCGCAGGGAATCTGTTATTGTCCACATTAGAGCTGGTGGAAGGAGATGAGAGAAATCAGGACACAGCAGTAACCATGTTTAGTCCCCCATACTCCGGCCTGCTGACCCCTATATATCATTATTATTATTTCTGCCATTACTCCATGTACATTCACCTGTATTCCCATGGAGAGATGGAGCGGCTCCGCACACTGTCCGCCATTACTTGTGCAGAACTCCGACTGCCGACCTTCATATCCACCTTCACACGTGGAGGAAATGTGGTGTCCGGTGTGAAGAGACATCCCCCGCCGGACACTAGAGGGGCCTCCCAGCCATCAGCGCCAGGGACCTGCTCTTCTCCTCCATGGACACAAGAGATGAAGATCAGAAGAAGCAAAGTGGAGAAAACCTGAGGACAGAAGATGTCACACATGTGATAGGGGACATTGTGGAAGTGTCAACATTATGTAGTGGTATAAGTAAGGGTTAAATAATGGATCAATAATATACACTAATAATATTCATACTCGTATGGACCTATCCCAAAGATATGCAACAGCGCTCAAGCCAAGAGCAACCAGATATGACTATATAACACATATAAGAAAGTCCAACATTCTAAGTGCAATTCATTCAACAATATATTATATTGTCATTGTATCATAACAGAGGATAACAAATAAAATGGTGGTGGCCCCAAGCAAGTGCTGCACTCACTATTCTGCTGGTGCAGTCACTATGTACATACATTACATTACTGATCTTGAGTTACATCTTGTATTATACTCCAGAGCTGCGCTCACTATTCTGCTGGTGCAGTCACTGTGTACATACATTACATTACTGATATTGAGTTACATCCTGCATTATACTCCAGAGCTGCACTCACTATTCTGCTGGTGCAGTCACTGTGTACATACATTACATTACTGATCCTGAGTTACATCCTGTATTATACTCCAGAGCTGCACTCACTATTCTACTGGTGCAGTCACTGTGTACATACATTACATTACTGATCCTGAGTTACCTGCTGTATTATACTACAGAGCTGCACTCACTATTCTGCTGGTGCAGTCACTGTGTACATACATTAAATTACTGATCCTGTGTTGCATCCTGTATTATACTCCAGAGCTGCACTCACTATTCTGCTGGTGCAGTCACTGTGTACATACATTACATTACTGATCCTGTGTTACATCCTGTATTATACTCCAGAGCTGCACTCACTATTCTGCTGGTTCAGTCACTGTGTACATACATTACATTACTGATCCTGAGTTACCTCCTCTATTATACTACAGAGCTGCACTCACTATTCTGCTGGAGCAGTCACTGTGTACATACATTAAATTACTGATCCTGTGTTACATCCTGTATTATACTACAGAGCTGCACTCACTATTCTGCTGGTGCAGTCACTGTGTACATACATTACATTACTGACCCTGAGTTACCTCCTGTATTATACTACAGAGCTGCACTCACTATTCTGCTGGTGCAGTCACTGTGTACATACATTAAATTACTGATCCTGAGTTACATCCTGTATTATACTCCAGAGCTGCACTCACTATTCTGCTGGTGCAGTCACTGTGTACATACATTATATTACTGATCCTGAGTTACATCCTGTATTATACTCCAGAGCTGCACTCACTATTCTGCTGGTGCAGTCACTGTGTACATACATTACATTACTGATCCTGAGTTACCTCCTGTATTATACTACAGAGCTGCACTCACTATTCTGCTGGTGCAGTCACTGTGTACATACATTACATTCCTGATCCTGAGTTACATCCTGTATTATACTCCAGAGCTGCACTCACTATTCTGCTTGTGCAGTCACTGTGTACATACATTACATTACTGATCCTGTACTGATCCTGAGTTACATCTTGTATTATACTCCAGAGCTGCACTCACTATTCTGCTGGTGCAGTCACTGTGTACATACATTACATCACTGATCCTGTACTGATCCTGAGTTACATCTTGTATTATACTGCAGAGCTGCACTCACTATTCTGCTGGTGGAGTCACTGTGTACATACATTACATTACTGATCCTTTACTGATCCTGAGTTACATCCTGTATTACACTGCAGAGCTGCACTCACTATTCTGCTGCTGCAGTCACTGTGTACATACATTACATTGCTGATCCTCAGTTCCATCCTGTATTATACTCCAGAGCTGCACTCACTTTTCTGCAGGTGCAGTCACTGTGTTCATGTAGCACCCTGAGGATTCGGCTGCTACAGGGGTATTACACCTCAAGCCAAAGGTGTGGTATTCCACTCCCGGGTGAGGATGGAGTGTGGAACTGAGCTCAGTAGGCTGCATGCACTACATACATCCCATTTCCGGGGGACAGACCAATGGTACTCCCACTAGAGAAATGTGCAGGTACGACAGTGTCTGTCCCTGGCTGGAGTGGGAGGGGGGTGGAACATCCCAGTAGTGTAGGGGCAGATAGGGGGAGCAGTCTGGGTAATGCTAGGAGCTCATTGGGTGCTGGTCACCTGAGCTCACACATAGAGGGAGTATATAAGGTGGGAACCATCTTAGATCAGGGTCAGTCTGTCAGAGTTGAGTCAGAGAAGCAGAGCAGCTCAGCCAGCTCCAAGGCCAAGAGAGAGAGAGAGGAGAAAGAAGGACCCAGAGGGTGAGAAGAGGGAACTCCAAGAACCCAAAATTAGACCAGAGGGTGAAGAGTTGGCACAAGGGTACCGGATCCCAAGCTGGTGGAGGGCCCTAATCCTTAGCCAGAGACCGGAGGTCGTGGGCAGGATCTGCCACGACCACCCACTAAATCCACCCGGAAGGCAAACCGTGAATAGGGTCAGGGAACCCAGAGACAAGGGTTTTACCAACAAGAGGCCCGAGGGAGCCGGACTTAGGTGGACCCCTGGTGGGGAAGGCCAGAGAGAAGGAGAAGTCAGAAAGGGAGCTCGGGACCACGCTCCGGAATCGCCTGGGGGTTGGCCGAGTCCAGGACCTGGTGGACGCAGCACGGCTCGGGCGGTCACTCAAGGCCGGAGTGACCAACACAAAAGCAGTAAGTAAAACCCTGAACTGCACAGCCCGACTCGGAGTCTTATTACTACTCTCACTGCACCACCACAACCACCACCCTCTACAGCTGACCCCCTGAGGCTATACCCCTCCCGTTGGGGGTTATACTACCTGAGCTGCGCACACACCACCAGCCTCAGCGGACCCTGCTGCAGCGGCGGCCGTACTGACCGCAAATCAACGGGTGGCGTAGTCGACACTAAAGAACATCCAGTAACATCTGTAGGACTGCCACACACTGAGCTTGACACCCTGGGCACGGACCGGGTCACCGCCACTCGGAGACTACAATCCCCACCTGATCCGGCTCCGGGTATCCCCCAAACAACACTGGCCCAGGGGGCGCGTCATACATACATTACATTACTGATCCTGAGTTACATCCTGTAGTATACTCCAGAGCTGCACTCACTATTCTGCTGGTGCAGTCACTGTGTACATATTTTACATTACTGATCCTGTACTCATCCTGAGTTATATCCTGTATTATACTCCAGAGCTGCATTCACTATTCTGCTGGTGCAGTCTCTGTGTACATACATTACATTACTGACCCTGTATTGATTCTGCATTACATCCTGTATTATACTCCAGAGCTGCACTCACTATTCTGCTGGTGCAGTCACTGTGTACATACATTACATTACAGATCCTGAGTTCCATCCTGTATTATACTCTAGAGCTGCACTCACTATTCTGCTGCTGCAGTCACTGTGTACATACATTACATTACTGATCCTGAGTTACATCCTGTTTTATACTCCAGAGCTGCACTCACTATTCTGCTGGTGCAGTCACTGTGTACATACATTAAATTACTGACCTGAGTTACATCCTGTAGATCTTTTATTATAAAAATGAAAAACATAACAAAATTAATAACAAGAAAATAAACAATGTAATGAACTGGTCCAGCCGCTCCCTCTCTCCTCACACACATATTATACATATATACACAATAATAACTACCTACACCATGACATCTGGTCCGGTTACCAAACAAATAATAACAATATAATAAACAATAACCGACAAATTATATACAAACTAATATATACATTCTTTTTTTTTTTTTTTTTTTTAAATAAATAAAATAAAATAAATTAAAATAAATACTAACTATACAAATATATACAAGACAAAACAAAACCCCCCACACTCAAGCCCACCAGTCCCTCCCCGGCACTGACCTGAGAGCTGGTCCTGCGCCTCAGTCCATGTCCAACGTCCATAGGACAGATCAGGCAGTGCCAGTTTTTCACCCAAATAACCAGTGTCCCAAAAGATGAACCCACCTCCCCCCTTTTCCCTCCACCCAACCTAACACCTACACCCAAACCCATATATACAATATATACAGAAACAAACAATACAATAACCACAACTGACAAAGCCCAAGTTCGGCGCCTGCAGCCCTACATCACTGTCTACTGATCAATAAAACAAAAATCTATGGTGTCAGCAGCAGCCCACCACCAGGAGAGGAGATGACCAGACTAGGGCACACTAAAAGAAAAGCCCCTCCAGAGGAGAGCGGCCCTCCGTGTACCCAGTCTCTCATACTCCAGAGAACGCACCTTCACCAGGTCACCGAGTATGGTCCTAAACACATCGTCCACTGGGAGCATTTTCCGCTGCGTCGATACTAAGCACCGTGCGTTCCACGTGTGATACCTAACCACTGTGCTAACTAGAAATAAGGTGCAACGGTCCCGACCACCCAGGTCCCCGAATGCTCCATAGGCCCATTCCGCATAAGAGAGACCGGCCAGCCAGGGCCAGCCAATGGAGGTGCCCACCCTGTTGTACACCTCTGTGTTAAAGGGACAACGAAGCAGGAAGTGGTCCATGCTTTCAAGCATGGTACCACAATGCTCCCGAGGACAGTTCCTGTCCTCAGAGCTCCTACACTTCAGATTGTCCCTCACACACAGTTTCCCATGGAAGCAGCGCCAAGCCAAGTCCCAAACCTTCGAGGGGATCCTGATAGAATTCAAAAGATGCAGACCCACCCCAAGATTCCGACTTGGGCAATCCCTGAGCGCCAGAGGCCTCTGAAAATGGGTCAACAGAACCCTTTTGTCAAGGAGCTTCCTTGGCAGAGTCCTGACCTCCCACATTCCCAGACCCCACCGGCGAATTACCTTCAGAACCACGGTAGCGTAAGCCGGGAGATGTCCATGCGGTGTGCGGAGATCCTTCACTTGCCCTCCTGTCTCCCATTCCTGGAAGAAAAGCTGAAACCATCCCTTACAGGAGAATACCCACAGAGGAGCCCTCTCTTTCCAGAGGTTTGCAATATTGATCTTAATGAAGGTATTCACAAGGAATACCACAGGGTTGACCATACCCAACCCTCCTAGTCTCCTCGTACGGTAAGTAACCTCCCTCTTGACCAGGTTCAGTCTATTCCCCCATAACAGTTGAAAGAACAAACTGTAGACCCGAGTCCAGAGAGGCTCTGGCAAGATGCACACACTGCCCAGATAGATCAGCAAAGGGAGCAGGTAAGTTTTGATCAGGTTTATTCTTTCCCTTAGGGTCAAAGACCAACCCTTCCATTGGTTCACCTTCTGAGTGGCGATCTCTAGCCTGCTGTCCCAATTTTGTTTGGGGTAATCCCCCTGGCCAAATTCGATGCCAAGAACTTTTGCAGAGACTTTGGGTTCTGGAAGGGTGTCCGGGAGATCAAAACCAGGATCTCCTCCTCCCAGCCAGAGACTCTCACACTTATCCCGGTTGATCTTAGACCCGGATGCCTCCGAGTAGCGATTTACCTCTGACATCAGCCATTCTGCCTCCCCATCAGAGGAAACAAAAACGGTGACGTCATCGGCATACGCCACCACTCTCAGAGTGGCTTCCGGTGCTGCCCGGTCCATCCCGATCCCAGCCAACGGTCCACGCTCCACCCTCCTAAGAAGTGGGTCAATCGCAAACACGTACAGTAGCGGGCTCAAGGGACAACCCTGGCGAACACCACACCCAACCTCAAAAGAGCTGCCAATCCAACCGTTCACAAGCGGGAAACTCTCTGCCCCAGAGTACAAGGTCTTAAGCCAATCAACGAACCCCCCCGGCAGGCCATACCTCAGAAGGACAGACCAGAGGTACTCATGATTAACCCGATCAAACGCTTTTGCCTGGTCCAATGACAGCATGTACCCCTTCCAGTGGCCAACCCTCCCCTGCTCCACCGCCTCTCGGACACAGAGTACAGCACTAATTGTACTGCGGCCCGGAACAGAGCAATGCTGGGCTCCCGAAAGGAGCTGGGGTGCAAATTTCACCAGTCGATTAAACAGAACCTTTGCCAAAACCTTCCTGTCTGCATTGAGAAGCGCTATGGGACGCCAATTCTCAATGCAAGATGGGTCCTTACCCTTTGACAAGATGATCAGGGCAGACCTCCTCATTGACTTTGGCAGAGTGCCCGAGGAAAGACACTCATTGAATACCTCAGTCAAGAGGGGAACCAAGGCGCCCTTAAAGGTCTTATAGAATTCAGATGTTAAGCCATCCGGACCGGGAGATTTCTTCAGGGCAAGCCCTTCAATCGCCAACTTAACTTCCTCTTCCCTGATCATCTCTGTCAAAACGCCAAAGAGGGGTCTACCCCTGGTTCGGGGACGGCTTCAGCCAGAAAAGCCGATATCTCATCCCATTCCAGATCCCTCTTCCCCAAGAGGTGCGAGTAGAAGGATCTGACGACCTCCAGGATCCCTGATCTGGATCTTTTCAGGGACCCCGCAGTGTCAACCAGTCCTGTAACAACTTTACTATTCACTGACATCTTGCAGTTTCTGTAAGGGTCGGGCGAGCGGTACTTCCCGTAATCCCTCTCAAAAACCAAAGATGCGTGTCTATCATACTGACACCTCATTAGCAAAGATTTCACTCTGGAGAATTCCTCGCGGCTACCTCCAGTTGAGACAAGATGCTCGAGTTTCCTCCTCAGGCCCTGATACAGGCGGTACCTGTCCAGGCTCCTGAGGCTCGAGAGCTGGCGGAAGAATCTCGCCACCCTTTTCTTAAACATCTCCCACCACTCTGACTTACTACTACAAAGATCCAGTAAGGGTACCTGGCTCTGAAGAAAATCCTCAAAGGACTGTCTTATCTCCGCTTCTTCCAAGAGAGACGAATTGAGCCTCCAAAAGCCTCTTCCCATCCGGGGGGTCTCTGTAACATTCAGGGAAAACAAAATCAAACAGTGATCGGAGAACTCCACCTCAACAACAGATACTGCTGAAGAGACGGCTTCCTCCTTTAAATAAAACCTGTCTATCCTGGACCTACAGTTACCTCTATGATAGGTGAACCCCTCGTGGCCTGCGGTGTGCCGGATGTGGACATCCACCAGGCGAGCCTCACTAGCTATACTATTAAGGGCGATGCTATCATAAGTCAGCTTGTCTCTGGAACCTCCTCTATCCCGGGGCCTCGTGACAGTGTTGAAGTCCCCTCCAAAGACGACCTGCCGACTCGTAAAAAGGTAGGGCTTGATCCTCATAAAGAGACACTTCCGGTCCCATTTAGATTGGGGACCATAGATGTTAATGAGCCGAAGCTCTTGTCCCTTCATGAGGACATCTAATATCAGGCACCTCCCCATTTCTAACTCAATAACCCGTCGGCATTCTACCGGTGCGGTAAAAAGGACCGCCACTCCGCTATACGGCTCAGCCGCAAGAGACCAATAGGAGGGCCCGAGTCTCCACTCCCTCTTAGCTATAAACACCTCTGCCATATTTGGCAGCCTGGTCTCTTGCAAAAAGAAAATGTCAGCTTCAACCCGGCTGAGAAAATCAAAGGCCGCAAATCTAGCCATGTTTGACTTAATGCTGGCGACATTAATGGACGCCAGCGTCAACGGAGTGGGTACCGCCATCATTGGTGATTGAGTTAGATGACTTTCTTCTTCCCACTCCCCTTATCCTCTGCCTCAGAGGAGGAATCCTTCCCCCTCTTTAATGACACAGAGGTGTCCATTCCCACATTTTTCCTTCTTTTTTCGTCCTCGTCTCCGGACTCTGGGCCATTCCCTCCCCCCAAGGACCTTGCATCCCCAGGAGAAGGAGACTCGGCGCCCCCTGTAAGCTCCGCTGAAGCCGGATCCTCACCCTCAGCCTCCTCCTCAGAGGAAGAAATGTTATCAAGGGCTTGGAACCGGTTAGAAAGACCAACTAGAGGGGAGTCGGTTTTAACTTCCTTAGGTACCTTGGTCAGAGCGGGAGAAGATGTTTTATCTCCCTTCTTTTTCTTCTTTTTGGTGCCGAGCTTACACTTGTTCTCTAGCCACCGCTTATTATCCTCATCCATACTTTCATAATGGGAGGATTCTGAAGAAGAGGCAGTTTCCTCCCTGTGGATCCTCCTGACCTCCTCATCCAACTCATCATCCCTCGGGGCCTCAGCAGCAAGACTGGCATCCAGGACAGGGGCTGCCCCGGTAGTCTGGGGCTCGCCCCGCTCCCTCTCCTGTCTGCGCTTGTCTAGACGCCTCAGCTGGGCAGGCGTCTTTTTATTGCTTTTCTTCCCTGGCCCCTCAGCTCCCCCACCCCTGCTAGTCCCCTCCCCAGCAGAATCGGCCTCACGGCTTACTCCCACCGGGGTCTCGACTGCATTAGCAAAGGAGCGAGGACAACAGCTGAATGGGTGACCTAACTCACCACACAGGTGGCACCTAATCTCCACACAAGAGGCGTCAAGATGGCCGACACCCCCACACAACGCGCATTTCTGCACGGTGCAGTTTGCACTGAAGTGTGTGGGGTCGCCGCACCTGTGACAGAGCTTCGGTTGCCCCTGGTAGAAGACCAGGACACGATCCCTACCCAGGAAGGCAGACGATGGAATGTGGGCAACCGTACCACCTGAACGCTTAAGTTTTACCATAAACGTCCAGGCCCCTGACCAGATACCAAACTCGTCGCGGTTTTTCTTTGGCATCTCCACCACCTCTCCATACCGACCAAGCGAAGTCATGATGTCATAGCAAGAAAGCGACTCATTACGAGTCATCACGGTCACTTTCTTGATCTGGTTTTGGCGAGACACTGCCTGAACGGCAAAGTCTCGCCAGCCGGGCTCATTTTTTGCCAACTCATAATTCGCCCAGAAGAGCTCAAGCCCCTCCGGCCGAACAAAGCTGACATCAAACTCAGGCGTGGAATAGGGATGTATCAAGACGTAGATGTCAATCGCCTTGAAGCCCATCCTCAGCAGGAGCTCCTCAACTTTAGACCTTGGAGGACATGCATCACTGCCCCTCCACCGAAGACGGACCACATTCCTACGCACACTGCCTGGCCCGGCTGTTGGGAGGGACCACACTGTATCTCCCCCTTTTTGCTCTCGGAAGGCCCCGAGGCCATGCCTCTCTATCCAGAACGATAGATCAACCTCTCGACCCTCTACCATTAGTGATCTCTCCCCCTTCTTTAGAGCCTCCAGAAGGCGACGTTGCAACATGCCGTCCCCAAAGCCCGGAGACGAGGAGGATGCCCTATTTGCCCCGGAGGTGACACTGGCATAACTCCGGACAGGTGTTGCCATCCCCGGGGGGGCAACCGGACCAGTGACCACGTCAGCCCCAACAGTATCACCATTACCCACCTCCATCTTACCCTCCACCAAACCAGCAACCACACCACCAGACAATGAATTATCCTCATTCACCTCCACCACCACATTCATTCCTGCTGGACCAGTAACAATGGTGGATGACCTTTTGACCTCCGCATCAGGCACAAGGGGCTCAGTCACCTCCATAGAACTGGAGGCGACCTCACCCCCGGTCTTATGTGTGCCCTCCACATCATCGGTCGGTAATTTCCGCTGTTTGGCATTTGGTATAATGTGCCGCTGATCTCTAGCTGCAGTTAGGCGCCGCTGATCTTTAGCATCAGGATCTTCCGGACCAGCAACGCCAACACAAAATAGCACTTTCGTGGGAGGACCGGAGCGCTCAGCCCCAACTGCCCCCTCACACTGCCGCCGCTTCTCAACTAAGTGATCAGCGGCAACAGCATTCAGAGGAGCCGAGGCTACCGGAGCTGCCCCCGACACCGGGCTGCTCCCCCCTCCCACTGAGGAGCGCACCACAGCATCGTGGCCTGATGGAACGCCCGCCGCCGGGCCGCCCTCACTGTCCAGCCTCTCGGTTGATGCACCTCCTGCTACGTCCCCACTACTACAAGCAGAGACGGAGCTCTGCGCCTCACTACCGCGCTCTGTAATCTCCCCGCGCCTTTGCACCGGATCCACAGCAGAACCCGGGCTGGGCTGAGCAACGGGGCTTATACAGCGAGCTGAGCCTGCCGCCGACTCAGGGGGTACAGGGAGGGGGGCATATACGTATCTTACCGCTTCCTGCAGCTTTGGCTTGGTCTTCTTTGCCTTTTTGTGGCCCCCAGGTGCCTCTTCTGGTAGATCGTCACCAAGATGGAAGCTTTGGAGGCACACTGGGGACTCCAGGAGTTTAATCTCCGCCATTAGCGCCCCTCCCTGGCCGCTGCTGTCACTGTCCTCCCCAGAGCCGGCAGAACTGCGACCGGATGTCACTGTCGCCTGTCCTGCAGGGAGCTCGCTGCACGTGGCCTGCGGGTGACTTTGCAGGCTACCAGGTGGGGCTTCCTGCTGGTCATCATCACTCTCATCATCCACCTGGCTCTCAGGCTGCAGCCCCATCTGCCTTTGCTCTCTGGTATCAGCCATTTCTCTAAAGCAGTCTTCATTTATAAGTTTTTCTTTGAAAGGACCACTCTGCTCCCTGATGGTGGCTTTCCTAAGTTCCAGGCGTTGAATTTCACTGCTCAGTCTTTTTACCTTGGCTTGGAGCTTGGCCTTCCTTGGTTTGGAGGCCCCTGCAGCTTTGGCGCTTGTGCAGCGCAGCTCCTCCCGTAGCCTCCTGATGAGCTTACTGGCATCTTCATACTCACGGAGGTGGATCATGACCCGGGAGGCATAGGTGGACACAGACTCCCGGGGTCCCTGCTGCGCCCACCCCCCCTCAGGGAGGTCGGCCTCACCTCCGTGAGCACTCAGCTTTCCTCCGAAAGGAGCGCCATCTTGCACGCCGCTGTCAGGCTTTTCCTCCATGCTGGAAGCCTTGCGGCTTCTGGGGGTCTCCACAATCCCGGGGGGAGTAGGAGCCACATTGCTGTGACTCCTGGTGCAGCGTCTCACCCCCGAGTCCTCTGATGTGCAGGCCGGTTGCTGGTTTCTTCTGCCCCCCGCCGACCTGGTTCGGGAAGCAGAAGCCTGGGACTTGGCTCCTTCACTCATCCCAGAAACCAGCTCTCCCTCCGGGAAAGAGAGAGAGCAGGTCCCCAGGTGGAGAGGTGTTGGTTCTCAGAGATCAGGAGCTCACAGCAGGATCTGCAGCCACCACACCCGTAATCAGCACACTGACTAGCAGCTGATCAGAGCTGCACCCAGTATGCTGCTGGTGGAGTCACTGTGTACATACATTACATTACTGATCCTGAGTTACATCCTGTATTATACTCCAGAGCTGCACTCACTATTCTGCTGGTGCAGTCAATGTGTACATACATTACATTATTGATCCTGTACTGATCCTGAGTTACGTCCTGTATTATACTCCAGAGCTGCACTCACTATTCTGCTGGTGCAGTCACTGTGCACATACATTACATTACTGATCCTCTACTCATCCTCAGTTACTTCCTTTATTATACTCCAGAGCTGCACTCACTATTCTGCTGGTGGAGTTACTGTGTACATACATTACATTACTGACCATGAGATACATCCTGCATTATACTCCGGAGCTACACTCACTATTCTGCTGGTACATTCAATGTGTACATAAATTACATTACTGATCCTGAGTTACATCCTGTATTATAATCCAGAGCTGCACTCACTATTCTGCTGGTGCAGTCACTGTGTACATATATTACATTACTGATCCTGTACTGATCCTGACTTACATCCTGCATTATGCTCCAGAGCTGCACTCACTATTCTGCTGGTGCAGTCACTGTGCACATATATTACATTACTGATTCTCTACTCATCCTCAGTTACATCCTTTATTATACTCCAGAGCTGCACACACTATTCTGCTGGTGTAGTCACTGTGTACATTCATTACATTACTGATCCTCAGTTACATCCTGTATTATACTCCAGGGCTGCACTCACTATTCTGCTGGTGGAGTCACTGTCTATATTCATTACATTACTGATCCTGAGTTACATCCTGTATTATAATTCAGAGCTGCACTCACTATTCTGCTGGTGCAGTCACTGTCTACATTCATTACATTACTGATCCTGACTTACATCCTGCATTATACTCCAGAGCTGCACTCACTATTCTGCTGGTGCAGTCACTGTGCACATATATTACATTACTGATTCTCTAGTCATCCTCAGTTACATCCTTTATTATACTCCAGAGCTGCACACACTATTCTGCTGGTGGAGTCACTGTGTACATTCATTACATTACTGATCCTGAGTTACATCCTGTATTATAATCCAGAGCTGCACTCACTATTGTGCTGGTGTAGTCACTGTGTACATACATTACATTACTGATCCTGTACTGTTCCTGAGTTACATCCTGTATTATACTCCAGAGCTGAACTCACTATTGTGCTGGTGCAGTCACTGTGTACATACATTACATTACTGATCCTGTATTGATCATGAGTTACATCCTGTATTATACTCCAGAGCTGCACTCACTTTTCTGCTGGTGCTGTCATTGTGTACATATATTACATTACTGATCCTGTACTGATCCTTAGTTACATCCTGTATTATACTCCAGAGCTGAACTCACTATTGTGCTGGTGCAGTCACTGTGTACATACATTACATTACTGATCCTCTACTCATCCTCAGTTAATTCCTTTATTATACTCCAGAGCTGCACTCACTATTCTGCTGGTCCAGTCACTGTGTACATACATTACATTACTGATCCTGAGTTCCATCCTGTATTATACTCCAGAGCTGCACTCACTATTCTGCTAGTGCAGTCACTGTGTACATACATTACATTACTGATCCTGAGTTACATCCTGTATTATACTCCAGAGCTGCACTCACTATTCTGCTGGTGCAGTCACTGTGCACATACATTACATTACTGATCCGGTTCTGATCCTGAGTTACATCCTGTATTATACTCCAGAGCTGAACTCACTATTCTGCTGGTGCAGTCACTGTGTACATACATTACATTACTGATCCTGTACTGATCCTGAGTTACATCTTGTATTATACTCCAGAGCTGCGCTCACTATTCTGCTGGTGCAGTCACTGTGTACATACATTACATTACTGATCCTGTACTGCTCCTGAGTTACATCCTGTATTATACTCCAGAGCTGCACTCACTATTCTGCTGGTGCAGTCAATGTGTACATACATTACATTATTGATCCTGTACTGATCCTGAGTTAAGTCCTGTATTATACTCCAGAGCTGCACTCACTATTCTGCTGGTGCAGTCACTGTGCACATACATTACATTACTGATCCTCTACTCATCCTCAGTTACTTCCTGTATTATACTCCAGAGCTGCACTCACTATTCTGCTGGTGGAGTTACTGTGTACATACATTACATTACTGACCATGAGATACATCCTGCATTATACTCCGGAGCTGCACTCACTATTCTGCTGGTACATTCAATGTGTACATAAATTACATTACTGATCCTGAGTTACATCCTGTATTATAATCCAGAGCTGCACTCACTATTCTGCTGGTGCAGTCACTGTGTACATATATTACATTACTGATCCTGTACTGATCCTGACTTACATCCTGCATTATACTCCAGAGCTGCACTCACTATTCTGCTGGTGCAGTCACTGTGCACATATATTACATTACTGATTCTCTACTCATCCTCAGTTACATCCTTTATTATACTCCAGAGCTGCACACACTATTCTGCTGGTGTAGTCACTGTGTACATACATTACATTACTGATCCGGTTCTGATCCTGAGTTACATCCTGTATTATACTCCAGAGCTGAACTCACTATTCTGCTGGTGCAGTCACTGTGTACATACATTACATTACTGATCCTGTACTGATCCTGAGTTACATCCTGTATTATACTCCAGAGCTGCACTCACTATTCTGCTGGTGCAGCCACTGTGTACATATATTACATTACTGATCCTGTACTGATCCTGAGTTACATCCTGTATTATACTCCAGAGCTGCACTCACTATTCTGCTGGTGGAGCCACTGTGTACATATATTACATTACTGATCCTGTACTGTTCCTGAGTTACATCCTGTATTATACTCCAGAGCTGCACTCACTATTCTGCTGGTGCAGTCACTGTGTACATACATTACATTACTGATCCTGAGTTCCATCCTGTATTATACTCCAGAGCTGCACTCACTATTCTGCTGGTGCAGTCACTGTGTGCATACATTACATTACTGATCCTGTACTGATCCTGAGTTACATCCCTTATTATACCCCAGAGCTGCACTCACTATTCTGCTAGTGCAGTCACTGTGTACATACATTACATTACTGATCCTGAGTTCCATCCTGTATTATACTCCAGAGCTGCACTCACTATTCTGCTGGTACAGTCACTGTGCACATACATTACATTACTGATCCTGTACTGATCCTTAGTTACATCCTATATTATACTCCAGAGCTGCACTCACTATTCTGCTGGTGCAGTCACTGTGTGCATACATTACATTACTGATCCTGAGTTACATCCTGTATTATAATCCTGAGCTGTACTCACTATTCTGCTGGTGCAGTCACTGTGTACATACATTACATTACTGATCCTGTACTGATCCTTAGTTACATCCTATATTATACTCCAGAGCTGCACTCACTATTCTGCTGGTGCAGTCACTGTGTGCATACATTACATTACTGATCCTGAGTTACATCCTGTATTATAATCCTGAGCTGTACTCACTATTCTGCTGGTGCAGTCACTGTGTACATATATTACATTACTAATCTTGTACTTATCCTGACTTGCATCCTGTATTATACTCCAGAGCTGCACTCACTATTCTGCTTGTGCAGTCACTGTGCACATACATTACATTACTGATCCTCTACTGATCCTCAGTTACATCCTGTATTATACTCCAGAGCTGCACTCACTATTCTGCTGGTGGAGTCACTGTGTACATACATTACATTACTGATCCTGCACTGATCCTGAGTTATATACTGTATTATACTCCAGAGCTGCTCTCACTATTCTGCTGGTGCAGTCACTGTGTACATACATTACATTACTGATCCTGAGTTACATCCTGTATTATACTCCAGAGCTGTACTCACTATTCTGCAGGTACAGTCACTGTGTACATACATTACATTACTCATCCTGAGTTACATCTTGTATTATAATCCAGAGCTGCACTCACTATTCTGCTGGTGCAGTCACTGTGCACATATATTACATTACTGATTCTCTACTCATCCTCAGTTACATCCTTTATTATACTCCAGAGCTGCACACACTATTCTGCTGGTGGAGTCACTGTCTACATTCATTACATTACTGATCCTGAGTTACATCCTGTATTATAATTCAGAGCTGCACTCACTATTCTGCTGGTGCAGTCACTGTCTACATTCATTACATTACTGATCCTGACTTACATCCTGCATTATACTCCAGAGCTGCACTCACTATTCTGCTGGTGCAGTCACTGTGCACATATATTACATTACTGATTCTTTAGTCATCCTCAGTTACATCCTTTATTATACTCCAGAGCTGCACACACTATTCTGCTGGTGGAGTCACTGTGTACATACATTACATTACTGATCCTGAGTTACATCCTGTATTATAATCCAGAGCTGCACACACTATTCTGCTGGTGGAGTCACTGTGTACATTCATTACATTACTGATCCTGAGTTACATCCTGTATTATAATCCAGAGCTGCACACACTATTCTGCTGGTGGAGTCACTGTGTACATACATTACATTACTGATCCTGTACTGATCCTGAGTTACATCCTGTATTACACTCCAGAGCTGCACTCACTATTCTGCTGGTGCAGTCACTGTGTACATACATTACATTACTGATCCTGAGTTACATCCTGTATTATAATCCAGAGCTGCACTCACTATTCTGCTGGTGTAGTCACTGTGTACATACATTACATTACTGATCCTGTACTGATCCTGAGTTACATCCTGTATTATACTCCAGAGCTGAACTCACTATTGTGCTGGTGCAGTCACTGTGTACATACATTACATTACTGTTCCTGTACTGATCATGAGTTACATCCTGTATTATACTCCAGAGCTGCACTCACTTTTCTGCTGGTGCTGTCACTGTGTACATATATTACATTACTGACCTTGTACTGATCCTTAGTTACATCCTGTATTATACTCCAGAGCTGAACTCACTATTGTGCTGGTGCAGTCACTGTGTACATACATTACATTACTGATCCTCTACTCATCCTCAGTTAATTCCTTTATTATACTCCAGAGCTGCACTCACTATTCTGCTGGTGCTGTCACTGTGTACATACATTACATTACTGATCCTGAGTTCCATCCTGTATTATACTCCAGAGCTGCACTCACTATTCTGCTAGTGCAGTCACTGTGTACATACATTACATTACTGATCCTGAGTTACATCCTGTATTATACTCCAGAGCTGCACTCACTATTCTGCTGGTGCAGTCACTGTGCACATACATTACATTACTGATCCAGTTCTGATCCTGAGTTACATCCTGTATTATACTCCAGAGCTGAACTCACTATTCTGCTGGTGCAGTCACTGTGTACATACATTACATTACTGATCCTGTACTGATCCTGAGTTACATCCTGTATTATACTCCAGAGCTGCACTCACTATTCTGCTGGTGCAGCCACTGTGTACATATATTACATTACTGATCCTGTACTGATCCTGAGTTACATCCTGTATTATACTCCAGAGCTGCACTCACTATTCTGCTAGTGCAGTCACTGTGTACATACATTACATTACTGATCCTGAGTTCCATCCTGTATTATATTCCAGAACTGCACTCACTATTCTGCTAGTGCAGTCGCTGTGTACATACATTACATTACTGATCCTGAGTTCCATCCTGTATTATACTCCAGAGCTGCACTCACTATTCTGCTGGTGCAGTCACTGTGCACATACATTACATTACTGATCCGGTTCTTATCCTGAGTTATATCCTGTATTATACTCCAGAGCTGCACTCACTATTCTGCTGGTGCAGTCACTGTGTACATACATTACATTACTGATCCTCTACTGATCCTGAGTTACATCCTGTATTATACTCCAGAGCTGCACTCACTATTCTGCTGGTGCACCACTGTGTACATATATTACATTACTGATCCTGTACTGATCCTGAGTTACATACCTTATTATACCCCAGAGCTGCACTCACTATTCTGCTAGTGCAGTCACTGTGTACATACATTACATTACTGATCCTGAGTTCCATCCTGTATTATACTCCAGAGCTGCACTCACTATTCTGCTGGTACAATCACTGTGTACATACATTACATTACTGATCCTGTACTGATCCTTAGTTACATCCTATATTATACTCCAGAGCTGCACTCACTATTCTGCTTGTGCAGTCACTGTGTGCATACATTACATTACTGATCCTGAGTTACATCCTGTATTATAATCCTGAGCTGTACTCACTATTCTGCTGGTGCAGTCACTGTGTACATATATTACATTACTAATCTTGTACTTATCCTGACTTGCATCCTGTATTATACTCCAGAGCTGCACTCACTATTCTGCTTGTGCAGTCACTGTGCACATACATTACATTACTGATCCTCTACTGATCCTCAGTTACATCCTGTTTTATACTCCAGAGCTGCACTCACTATTCTGCTGGTGGAGTCACTGTGTACATACATTACATTACTGATCCTGCACTGATCCTGAGTTATATACTGTATTATACTCCAGAGCTGCTCTCACTATTCTGCTGGTGCAGTCACTGTGTACATACATTACATTACTGATCCTGAGTTACATCCTGTATTATACTCCAGAGCTGTACTCACTATTCTGCTGGTGCAGTCACTGTGTACATACATTAAATTACTCATCCTGAGTTACATCTTGTATTATAATCCAGAGCTGCACTCACTATTCTGCTGGTGCAGTCACTGTGTACATACATTACATTATTGATCCTGTACTGATCCTGAGTTACATCCTGTATTATACTCCAGAGCAGCACTCACTATTCTGCTGGTTCAGTCACTGTGTACATACATTACATTACTGATCCTGAGTTACATCTTGTATTATAATCCAGAGCTGCACTCTCTATTCTGCTGGTGCAGTCACTGTGCACATACATTACATTACTGATCCTGTACTGATCCTGACTTACATACTGTATTATACTGCAGAGCTGCACTCACTATTCTGCTGGTGCAGTCACTGTGCACATACATTACATTACTGATCCTCTACTCATCCTCAGTTACTTCCTTTATTATACTCCAGAGCTGCACTCACTATTCTGCTCGTGGGGTCACTGTGTACATACATAATATTACTGATCCTGAGTTACATCCTCTATTATAATCCAGAGCTGCACACACTATTCTGCTGGTGCAGTCACTGTGTACATACATTACATTACTGATCCTGAGATACATCCTGTATTATACTCCAGAGCTGCACTCACTATTCTGCTGGTGCAGTCACTGTGTACATACATTACTGATCCTGAGTTCCATCCTGTATTATACTCGAGAGCTGAACTCACTATTCTGCTGGTGCAGTCACTGTGTACATACATTACATTACTGATCCTGAGTTCCATCCTGTATTATACTCCAGAGCTGTACTCACTATTCTGCTGGTGCAGTCACTGTGTACATACATTACATTACTGATCCTGTACTGATCCTGAGTTACATCCTATATTATACTCCAGAGCTGCACTCACTATTCTGCTGGTGCAGTCACTGTGTACATACATTACATTACTGATCCTGAGTTACATCCTGTTTTAAAATCCAGAGCTGCACTCACAATTCTGCTTGTGCAGTCACTGTGTACATATATTACATTACTGATCCTGTACTGATCCTGACTTACATCTTGTATTATACTCCAGAGCTGCACTCACTATTCTGCTGGTGCAGTCACTGTGCACATACATTACATTACTGACCCTCTACTGATCCTCAGATACATCCTGTATTATACTTCAGAGCTGCACTCACTATTCTGCTGGTGGAGTCACTGTGTACATAAATTACATTACTGATCCTGCACTGATCCTGAGTTCCATCCTGTATTATACTCCAGAGCTGCACTCACTATTCTGCTGGTGCAGTCACTGTGTACATATATTACATTACTGATCCTGTACTGATCCTGAGTTACATCCTGTATTATACTCCAGAGCTGCACTCACTATTCTGCTAGTGCAGTCACTGTGTACATACATTACATTACTGATCCTGAGTTCCATCCTGTATTATACTCCAGAGCTGCACTCACTATTCTGCTAGTGCAGTCACTGTGTACATACATTACATTACTGATCCTGAGTTCCATCCTGTATTATACTGCAGACCTGCACTCACTATTCTGCTGGTGCAGTCACTGTGTACATACATTACATTACTGATCCGGTTCTGATCCTGAGTTACATCCTGTATTATATTCCAGAGCTGCACTCACTATTCTGCTGGTGCAGTCACTGTGTACATACATTACATTACTGATCCTGTACTGATCCTGAGTTACATCATGTATTATACTCCAGAGCTGCACTCACTCTTCTGCTGGTGCAGCCACTGTGTACATATATTACATTACTGATCCTGTACTGATCCTGAGTTACATCCCTTATTATACCCCAGAGCTGCACTCACTATTCTGCTAGTGCTGTCACTGTGCACATACATTACACTACTGATCCTGAGTTCCATCCTGTATTATACTCCAGAGCTGTACTCACTATTCTGCTGCTGCAGTCACTGTGTACATACATTACATTACTCATCCTGAGTTACATCTTGTATTATAATCCAGAGCTGCACTCACTATTCTGCTGGTGCAGTCACTGTGTACATACATTACATTACTGATCCTGAGTTACATCTTGTATTATAATCCAGAGCTGCACTCTCTATTCTGCTGGTGCAGTCACTGTGCACATACATTACATTACTGATCCGGTTCTGATCCTGAGTTACATCCTGTATTATATTCCAGAGCTGCACTCACTATTCTGCTGGTGCAGTCACTGTGTACATACATTACATTACTGATCCTGTACTGATCCTGAGTTACATCATGTATTATACTCCAGAGCTGCACTCACTATTCTGCTGGTGCAGCCACTGTGTACATATATTACATTACTGATCCTGTACTGATCCTGAGTTACATCCTGTATTATACTCCAGAGCTGCACTCACTATTCTGCTAGTGCAGTCACTGTGTACATACATTACATTACTGATCCTGAGTTCCATCCTGTATTATACTCCAGAGCTGCACTCACTATTCTGCTAGTGCAGTCACTGTGTACATACATTACATTACTGATCCTGAGTTCCATCCTGTATTATACTCCAGAGCTGCACTCACTATTCTGCTAGTGCAGTCACTGTGTACATACATTACATTACTGATCCTGAGTTCCATCCTGTATTATACTCCAGAGCTGCACTCACTATTCTGCTAGTGCAGTCACTGTGTACATACATTACATTACTGATCCTGAGTTACATCCTGTATTATACTCCAGACCTGCACTCACTATTCTGCTGGTGCAGTCACTGTGCACATACATTACAATACTGATCCGGTTCTGATCCTGAGTTACATCCTGTATTATATTCCAGAGCTGCACTCACTATTCTGCTGGTGCAGTCACTGTGTACATACATTACATTACTGATCCTGTACTGATCCTGAGTTACATCATGTATTATACTCCAGAGCTGCACTCACTATTCTGCTGGTGCAGCCACTGTGTACATATATTACATTACTGATCCTGTACTGATCCTGAGTTACATCCCTTATTATACCCCAGAGCTGCACTCACTATTCTGCTAGTGCTGTCACTGTGCACATACATTACACTACTGATCTTGAGTTCCATCCTGTATTATACTCCAGAGCTGCACTCACTATTCTGCTGCTGCAGTCACTGTGTACATACATTACATTACTCATCCTGAGTTACATCTTGTATTATAATCCAGAGCTGCACTCACTATTCTGCTGGTGCAGTCACTGTGTACATACATTACATTACTGATCCTGAGTTACATCTTGTATTATAATCCAGAGCTGCACTCTCTATTCTGCTGGTGCAGTCACTGTGCACATACATTACATTACTGATCCTGTACTGATCCTGACTTACATACTGTATTATACTCCAGAGCTGCACTCACTATTCTGCTGGTGGAGTCACTGTGTACATACATTACATTACTGATCCTGAGATACATCCTGTATTATACTCCAGAGCTGCACTCACTATTCTGCTGGTGCAGTCACTGTGTACATACATTACTGATCCTGAGTTACATCCTGTATTATACTCGAGAGCTGAACTCACTATTCTGCTGGTGCAGTCACTGTGTACATACATTACATTACTGATCCTGAGTTCCATCCTGTATTATACTCCAGAGCTGTACTCACTATTCTGCTGGTGCAGTCACTGTGTACATACAATTACATTACTGATCCTGTACTGATCCTGCGTTACATCCTGTATTATACTCCAGAGCTGCACTCACTATTCTGCTTGTGCAGTCACTGTGTACATATATTACATTACTGATCCTGTACTGATCCTGACTTACATCCTGTATTATACTCCAGAGCTGCACTCACTATTCTGCTGGTGCAGTCACTGTGCACATACATTACATTACTGACCCTCTACTGATCCTCAGATACATCCTGTATTATACTTCAGAGCTGCACTCACTATTCTGCTGGTGGAGTCACTGTGTACATACATTACATTACTGATCCTGCACTGATCCTGAGTTATATCCTGTATTATACTCCAGAGCTGCACTCACTATTCTGCTGGTGCAGTCACTGTGCACATGCATTACATTACTGATCCGTTTCTGATCCTGAGTTACATCCTGTATTATACTCCAGAGCTGCACTCACTATTCTGCTGGTGCAGTCACTGTGTACATACATTACATTACTGATCCTGTACTGATCCTGAGTTACATCCTGTATTATACTCCAGAGCTGCACTCACTGTTCTGCTGGTGCAGCCACTGTGAACATATATTACATTATTGATCCTGTACTGATCCTGAGTTACATCCTGTATTATACTCCAGAGCTGCACTCACTATTCTGCTAGTGCAGTCACTGTGCACATACATTACATTACTGATCCTGAGTTCCATCCTGTATTATACTCCAGAGCTGCACTCACTATTCTGCTAGTGCAGTCACTGTGAACATACATTACATTACTGATCCTGAGTTCCATCCTGTATTATACTCCAGAGCTGCACTCACTATTCTGCTGGTGCAGTCACTGTGCACATACATTACATTACTTATCCGGTTCTGATCCTGAGTTACATCCTGTATTATACTCCAGAGCTGCACTCACTATTCTGCTGGTGCAGTCACTGTGTACATACATTACATTACTGATCCTGTACTGATCCTGAGTTACATCATGTATTATACTCCAGAGCTGCACTCACTATTCTGTCGGTGCAGCCACTGTGTACATATATTACATTACTGATCCTGTACTGATCCTGAGTTACATCCCTTATTATACCCCAGAGCTGCACTCACTATTCTGCTAGTGCAGTCACTGTGTACATACATTATACTACTGATCCTGAGTTCAATCCTGTATTATACTCCAGAGCTGCACTCACTATTCTGCTGGTGCAGTCACTGTGTACATACATTAGATTACTGATCCTGAGTTACATCCTATATTATACTCCAGAGCTGCACTCACTATTCTGCTGGTGCAGTCACTGTGTACAAACATTACATTTCTGATCCTGAGTTGCATCCTGTATTATAATCATGAGCTGTACTCACTATTCTGCTGGTGCAGTCACTGTGTACATATATTACATTACTGATCTTGTACTGATCCTGACTTGCATCCTGTATTATACTCCAGAGCTGCACTCACTATTCTGCTTGTTCAGTCACTGTGCACATACATTACATTACTGATCCTCAGTTATATCCTGTATTATACTCCAGAGCTGCACTCACTATTCTGCTAGTGCATTCTCTGTGTACATACATTACATTACTGATCCTGAGTTATATACTGTATTATACTCCAGAGCTGCTCTCACTATTCTGCTGGTGCAGTCACTGTGCACATACATTACATTACTGATCCTGTACTGATCCTGAGTTGCATCCTGTATTATACTCCAGAGCTGCACTCACTATTCTGCTGGTGCAGTCACTGTGTACATACATTACATTACTAATCCTGTGCTGATCCTGAGTTACATCCTGTATTATACTCCAGAGCTGCACTCACTATTCTGCTGGTGCAGTCACTGTGTACATACATTATATTACTGATCCTGTACTGATCCTGAGTTGCATCCTGTATTATACTCCAGAGCTGCACTCACTATTCTGCTGGTGCAGTCACTGTGTACATACATTACGTTACTGATTCTGTACTAATCCTGAGTTACATCCTGTATTATACTCCAGAGCTGCACTCACTATTCTGCTGGTGCAGTCACTGTGTACATTTATTACATTATTGATCCTGTACTGATCCTGAGTTACATCCTGTATTATACTCCAGAGCAGCACTCACAATTCTGCTGGTTCAGTCACTGTGTACATACATTACATTACTGATCCTGAGTTACATCTTGTATTATAATCCAGAGCTGCACTCTCTATTCTGCTGGTGCAGTCACTGTGCACATACATTACATTACTGATCCTGTACTGATCCTGACTTACATACTGTATTATACTCCAGAGCTGCACTCACTATTCTGCTGGTGCAGTCACTGTGCACATACATTACATTACTGATCCTCTACTCATCCTCAGTTACTTCCTTTATTATACTCCAGAGCTGCACTCACTATTCTGCTCGTGGGGTCACTGTGTACATACATAATATTACTGATCCTGAATTACATCCTCTATTATAATCCAGAGCTGCACACAATATTCTGCTGGTGCAGTCACTGTGTACATACATTACATTACTGATCCTGAGATACATCCTGTATTATACTCCAGAGCTGTACTCACTATTCTGCTGGTGCAGACACTGTGTACATACATTACATTGCTGATCCTGTACTGATCCTGAGTTACATCCTATATTATACTCCAGAGCTGCACTCACTATTCTGCTGGTGCAGTCAATGTGTACATACATTACATTACTGATCCTGAGTTACATCCTGTTTTATAATCCAGAGCTGCACTCACTATTCTGCTTGTGCAGTCACTGTGTACATATATTACATTACTGATCCTGTACTGATCCTGACTTACATCCTGTATTATACTCCAGAGTTGCACTCACTATTCTGCTGGTGGAGTCACTGTGTACATACATTACATTACTGATCCTGCACTGATCCTGAGTTATATCCTGTATTATACTCCAGAGCTGCACTCACTATTCTGCTGGTGCAGTCACTGTGCACATACATTACATTACTGATCCGGTTCTGCTCCTGAGTTCCATCCTGTATTATACTCCAGAGCTGCACTCACTATTCTGCTGGTGCAGCCACTGTGTACATATATTACATTACTGATCCTGTACTGATCCTGAGTTACATCCTGTATTATACTCCAGAGCTGCACTCACTATTCTGCTAGTGCAGTCACTGTGTACATACATTACATTACTGATCCTGAGTTCCATCCTGTATTATACTCCAGAGCTGCACTCACTATTCTGCTAGTGCAGTCACTGTGTACATACATTACATTACTGATCCTGAGTTACATCTTGTATTATACTCCAGAGCTGCACTCACTATTCTGCTGGTGCAGTCACTGTGTACATACATTACATTACTGATCCGGTTCTGATCCTGAGTTACATCCTGTATTATATTCCAGAGCTGCACTCACTATTCTGCTGGTGCAGTCACTGTGTACATACATTACATTACTGATCCTGTACTGATCCTGAGTTACATCATGTATTATACTCCAGAGCTGCACTCACTATTCTGCTGGTGCAGCCACTGTGTACATATATTACATTACTGATCCTGTACTGATCCTGAGTTACATCCCTTATTATACCCCAGAGCTGCACTCACTATTCTGCTAGTGCTGTCACTGTGCACATACATTACACTACTGTTCCTGAGTTCCATCCTGTATTATACTCCAGAGCTGCACTCACTATTCTGCTGGTGCAGCCACTGTGTACATATATTACATTACTGATCCTGTACTGATCCTGAGTTACATCCTGTATTATACTCCAGAGCTGCACTCACTATTCTGCTGCTGCAGTCACTGTGTAAATACATTACATTACTCATCCTGAGTTACATCTTGTATTATAATCCAGAGCTGCACTCACTATTCTGCTGGTGCAGTCACTGTGTACATACATTACATTACTGATCCTGAGTTACATCTTGTATTATAATCCAGAGCTGCACTCTCTATTCTGCTGGTGCAGTCACTGTGCACATACATTACATTACTGATCCGGTTCTGATCCTGAGTTACATCCTGTATTATATTCCAGAGCTGCACTCACTATTCTGCTGGTGCAGTCACTGTGTACATACATTACATTACTGATCCTGTACTGATCCTGAGTTACATCATGTATTATACTCCAGAGCTGCACTCACTATTCTGCTGGTGCAGCCACTGTGTACATATATTACATTACTGATCCTGTACTGATCCTGAGTTACATCCTGTATTATACTCCAGAGCTGCACTCACTATTCTGCTAGTGCAGTCACTGTGTACATACATTACATTACTGATCCTGAGTTCCATCCTGTATTATACTCCAGAGCTGCACTCACTATTCTGCTAGTGCAGTCACTGTGTACATACATTACATTACTGATCCTGAGTTCCATCCTGTATTATACTCCAGACCTGCACTCACTATTCTGCTGGTGCAGTCACTGTGCACATACATTACATTACTGATCCTGTACTGATCCTGAGTTACATCATGTATTATACTCCAGAGCTGCACTCACTATTCTGCTAGTGCTGTCACTGTGCACATACATTACACTACTGATCCTGAGTTCCATCCTGTATTATACTCCAGAGCTGCACTCACTATTCTGCTGCTGCAGTCACTGTGTACATACATTACATTACTGATCCTGAGTTACATCTTGTATTATAATCCAGAGCTGCACTCACTATTCTGCTGGTGCAGTCACTGTGTACATACATTACATTACTGATCCTGAGTTACATCTTGTATTATAATCCAGAGCTGCACTCACTATTCTGCTGGTGCAGTCACTGTGTACATACATTACATTACTGATCCTGAGTTACATCTTGTATTATAATCCAGAGCTGCACTCTCTATTCTGCTTGTGCAGTCACTGTGCACATACATTACATTACTGATCCTGTACTGATCCTGACTTACATACTGTATTATACTCCAGAGCTGCACTCACTATTCTGCTGGTGGAGTCACTGTGTACATACATTACATTACTGATCCTGAGATACATCCTGTATTATACTCCAGAGCTGCACTCACTATTCTGCTGGTGCAGTCACTGTGTACATACATTACTGATCCTGAGTTACATCCTGTATTATACTCGAGAGCTGAACTCACTATTCTGCTGGTGCAGTCACTGTGTACATACATTACATTACTGATCCTGAGTTCCATCCTGTATTATACTCCAGAGCTGTACTCACTATTCTGCTGGTGCAGTCACTGTGTACATACAATTACATTACTGATCCTGTACTGATCCTGAGTTACATCCTGTATTATACTCCAGAGCTGCACTCACTATTCTGCTTGTGCAGTCACTGTGTACATATATTACATTACTGATCCTGTACTGATCCTGACTTACATCCTGTATTATACTCCAGAGCTGCACTCACTATTCTGCTGGTGCAGTCACTGTGCACATACATTACAATACTGACCCTCTACTGATCCTCAGATACATCCTGCATTATACTTCAGAGCTGCACTCACTATTCTGCTGGTGGAGTCACTGTGTACATACATTACATTACTGATCCTGCACTGATCCTGAGTTATATCCTGTATTATACTCCAGAGCTGCACTCACTATTCTGCTGGTGCAGTCACTGTGCACATGCATTACATTACTGATCCGTTTCTGATCCTGAGTTACATCCTGTATTATACTCCAGAGCTGCACTCACTATTCTGCTGGTGCAGTCACTGTGTACATACATTACATTACTGATCCTGTACTGATCCTGAGTTACATCCTGTATTATACTCCAGAGCTGCACTCACTGTTCTGCTGGTGCAGCCACTGTGAACATATATTACATTATTGATCCTGTACTGATCCTGAGTTACATCCTGTATTATACTCCAGAGCTGCACTCACTATTCTGCTAGTGCAGTCACTGTGCACATACATTACATTACTGATCCTGAGTTCCATCCTGTATTATACTCCAGAGCTGCACTCACTATTCTGCTAGTGCAGTCACTGTGAACATACATTACATTACTGATCCTGAGTTCCATCCTGTATTATACTCCAGAGCTGCACTCACTATTCTGCTGGTGCAGTCACTGTGCACATACATTACATTACTGATCCGGTTCTGATCCTGAGTTACATCCTGTATTATACTCCAGAGCTGCACTCACTATTCTGCTGGTGCAGTCACTGTGTACATACATTACATTACTGATCCTGTACTGATCCTGAGTTACATCATGTATTATACTCCAGAGCTGCACTCACTATTCTGCTGGTGCAGTCACTGTGTACATACATTACATTACTGATCCTGTACTGATCCTGAGTTACATCCCTTATTATACCCCAGAGCTGCACTCACTATTCTGCTAGTGCAGTCACTGTGTACATACATTATACTACTGATCCTGAGTTCAATCCTGTATTATACTCCAGAGCTGCACTCACTATTCTGCTGGTGCAGTCACTGTGTACATACATTACATTACTGATCCTGAGTTACATCCTATATTATACTCCAGAGCTGCACTCACTATTCTGCTGGTGCCGTCACTGTGTACATACATTACATTTCTGATCCTGAGTTACATCCTGTATTATAATCATGAGCTGTACTCACTATTCTGCTGGTGCAGTCACTGTGTACATATATTACATTACTGATCTTGTACTGATCCTGACTTGCATCCTGTATTATACTCCAGAGCTGCACTCACTATTCTGCTTGTTCAGTCACTGTGCACATACATTACATTACTGATCCTCAGTTATATCCTGTATTATACTCCAGAGCTGCACTCACTATTCTGCTAGTGCATTCTCTGTGTACATACATTACATTACTGATCCTGAGTTATATACGGTATTATACTCCAGAGCTGCTCTCACTATTCTGCTGGTGCAGTCACTGTGCACATACATTACATTACTGATCCTGTACTGATCCTGTGTTACATCCTGTATTATACTCCAGAGCTGCACTCACTATTCTGCTGGTGCAGTCACTGTGTACATACATTACATTACTAATCCTGTGCTGATCCTGAGTTACATCCTGTATTATACTCCAGAGCTGCACTCACTATTCTGCTGGTGCAGTCACTGTGTACATACATTATATTACTGATCCTGTACTGATCCTGAGTTGCATCCTGTATTATACTCCAGAGCTGCACTCACTATTCTGCTGGTGCAGTCACTGTGTACATACATTACGTTACTGATTCTGTACTGATCCTGAGTTACATCCTGTATTATACTCCAGAGCTGCACTCACTATTCTGCTGGTGCAGTCACTGTGTACATTTATTACATTATTGATCCTGTACTGATCCTGAGTTACATCCTGTATTATACTCCAGAGCAGCACTCACTATTCTGCTGGTTCAGTCACTGTGTACATACATTACATTACTGATCCTGAGTTACATCTTGTATTATAATCCAGAGCTGCACTCTCTATTCTGCTGGTGCAGTCACTGTGCACATACATTACATTACTGATCCTGTACTGATCCTGACTTACATACTGTATTATACTCCAGAGCTGCACTCACTATTCTGCTGGTGCAGTCACTGTGCACATACATTACATTACTGATCCTCTACTCATCCTCAGTTACTTCCTTTATTGTACTCCAGAGCTGCACTCACTATTCTGCTCGTGGGGTCACTGTGTACATACATAATATTACTGATCCTGAGTTACATCCTCTATTATAATCCAGAGCTGCACACAATATTCTGCTGGTGCAGTCACTGTGTACATACATTACATTACTGATCCTGAGATACATCCTGTATTATACTCCAGAGCTGTACTCACTATTCTGCTGGTGCAGACACTGTGTACATACATTACATTGCTGATCCTGTACTGATCCTGAGTTACATCCTATATTATACTCCAGAGCTGCACTCACTATTCTGCTGGTGCAGTCAATGTGTACATACATTACATTACTGATCCTGAGTTACATCCTGTTTTATAATCCAGAGCTGCACTCACTATTCTGCTTGTGCAGTCACTGTGTACATATATTACATTACTGATCCTGTACTGATCCTGACTTACATCCTGTATTATACTCCAGAGTTGCACTCACTATTCTGCTGGTGCAGTCACTGTGTACATACAGTACATTACTGATCCTGCACTGATCCTGAGTTATATCCTGTATTATACTCCAGAGCTGCACTCACTATTCTGCTGGTGCAGTCACTGTGCACATACATTACATTACTGATCCGGTTCTGATCCTGAGTTACATCCTGTATTATACTCCAGAGCTGCACTCACTATTCTGCTGGTGCAGTCACTGTGTACATACATTACATTACTGATCCTGTACTGATCCTGAGTTACATCCTGTATTATACTCCAGAGCTGAACTCACTATTCTGCTGGTGCAGCCACTGTGTACATATATTACATTACTGATCCTGTACTGATCCTGAGTTACATCCTGTATTATACTCCAGAGCTGCACTCACTATTCTGCTAGTGCAGTCGCTGTGTACATACATTACATTACTGATACTGAGTTCCATCCTGTATTATACTCCAGAGCTGCACTCACTATTCTGCTAGTGCAGTCGCTGTGTACATACATTACATTACTGATCCTGAGTTCCATCCTGTATTATACTCCAGAGCTGCACTCACTATTCTGCTGGTGCAGTCACTGTGCACATACATTACATTACTGATCCTCTACTGATCCTGAGTTACATCCTGTATTATACTCCAGAGCTGCACTCACTATTCTGCTGGTGCACCACTGTGTACATATATTACATTACTGATCCTGTACTGATCCTGAGTTACATCCCTTATTATACCCCAGAGCTGCACTCACTAATCTGCTAGTGCAGTCACTGTGTACATACATTACATTACTGATCCTGAGTTCCATCCTGTATTATACTCCAGAGCTGCACTCACTATTCTGCTGGTGCAGTCACTGTGTACATACATTACATTACTGATCCTGTACTGATCCTGAGTTACATCCTATATTATACTCCAGAGCTGCACTCACTATTCTGCTGGTGCAGTCACTGTGTGCATACATTACATTACTGATCCTGAGTTACATCCTGTATTATAATCCTGAGCTGTACTCACTGTTCTGCTGGTGCAGTCACTGTGTACATATATTACATTACTAATCTTGTACTTATCCTGACTTGCATCCTGTATTATACTCCAGAGCTGCACTCACTATTCTGCTTGTGCAGTCACTGTGCACATACATTACATTACTGATCCTCTACTGATCCTCAGTTACATCCTGTATTATACTCCAGAGCTGCACTCACTATTCTGCTGGTGGAGTCACTGTGTACATACATTACATTACTGATCCTGCACTGATCCTGAGTTATATACTGTATTATACTCCAGAGCTGCTCTCACTATTCTGCTGGTACAGTCACTGTGTACATACATTACATTACTGATCCTGAGTTACATCCTGTATTATACTCCAGAGCTGCACTCACTATTCTGCTGGTGCAGTCACTGTGTACATACATTACATTACTCATCCTGAGTTACATCTTGTATTATAATCCAGAGCTGCACTCACTATTCTGCTGGTGCAGTCACTGTGCACATACATTACATTATTGATCCTGTACTGATCCTGAGTTACATCCTGTATTATACTCCAGAGCAGCACTCACTATTCTGCTGGTTCAGTCACTGTGTACATACATTACATTACTGATCCTGAGTTACATCTTGTATTATAATCCAGAGCTGCACTCTCTATTCTGCTGGTGCAGTCACTGTGCACATACATTACATTATTGATCCTGACTTACATACTGTATTATACTCCAGAGCTGCACTCACTATTCTGCTGGTGCAGTCACTGTGCACATACATTACATTACTGATCCTCTACTCATCCTCAGTTACTTCCTTTATTATACTCCAGAGCTGCACTCACTATTCTGCTCGTGGGGTCACTGTGTACATACATAATATTACTGATCCTGAGATACATCCTGTATTATACTCCAGAGCTGCACTCACTATTCTGCTGGTGCAGTCACTGTGTACATACATTACTGATCCTGAGTTACAACCTGTATTATACTCGAGAGCTGAACTCACTATTCTGCTGGTGCAGTCACTGTGTACATACATTACATTACTGATCCTGAGTTCCATCCTGTATTATACTCCAGAGATGTACTCACTATTCTGCTGGTGCAGTCACTGTGTACATACATTACATTACTGATCCTGTACTGATCCTGAGTTACATCCTATATTATACTCCAGAGCTGCACTCACTATTCTGCTGGTGCAGTCACTGTGTACATACATTACATTATTGATCCTGAGTTACATCCTGTTTTATAATCCAGAGCTGCACTCACTATTCTGCTTGTGAAGTCACTGTGTACATATATTACATTACTGATCCTGCACTGATCCTGAGTTATATCCTGTATTATACTCCAGAGCTGCACTCACTATTCTGCTGGTGCAGTCACTGTGCACATACATTACATTACTGATCCGGTTCTGTTCCTGAGTTCCATCCTGTATTATACTCCAGAGCTGCACTCACTATTCTGCTGGTGCAGCCACTGTGTACATATATTACATTACTGATCCTGTACTGATCCTGAGCTACATCCTGTATTATACTCCAGAGCTGCACTCACTGTTCTGCTAGTGCAGTCACTGTGTACATACATTACATTACTGATCCTGAGTTCCATCCTGTATTATACTCCAGAGCTGCACTCACTATTCTGCTAGTGCAGTCACTGTGTACATACATTACATTACTGATCCTGAGTTCCATCCTGTATTATACTCCAGAGCTGCACTCACTATTCTGCTGGTTCAGTCACTGTGTACATATATTACATTACTGATCCAGAGTTCCATCCTGTATTATACTCCAGAGCTGCACTCACTATTCTGCTGGTGCAGCCACTGTGTACATATATTACATTACTGATCCTGTACTGATCCTGAGTTACATCCTGTATTATACTCCAGAGCTGCACTCACTGTTCTGCTAGTGCAGTCACTGTGTACATACATTACATTACTGATCCTGAGTTCCATCCTGTATTATACTCCAGAGCTGCACTCACTATTCTGCTAGTGCAGTCACTGTGTACATACATTACATTACTGATCCTGAGTTCCATCCTGTATTATACTCCAGAGCTGCACTCACTATTCTGCTGGTGCAGTCACTGTGTACATACATTACATTACTGATCCTGTACTGATCCTGAGTTACATCATGTATTATACTCCAGAGCTGCACTCACTATTCTGCTGGTGCAGCCACTGTGTACATATATTACATTACTGATCCTGTACTGATCCTGAGTTACAACCCTTATTATACCCCAGAGCTGCACTCACTATTCTGCTAGTGCTGTCACTGTGCACATACATTACACTACTGATCCTGAGTTCCATCCTGTATTATACTCCAGAGCTGCACTCACTATTCTGCTGCTGCAGTCACTGTGTACATACATTACATTACTCATCCTGAGTTACATCTTGTATTATAATCCAGAGCTGCACTCACTATTCTGCTGGTGCAGTCACTGTGTACATACATTACATTACTGATCCTGAGTTACATCTTGTATTATAATCCAGAGCTGCACTCTCTATTCTGCTGGTGCAGTCACTGTGCACATACATTATATTACTGATCCTGTACTGATCCTGACTTACATACTGTATTATACTCCAGAGCTGCACTCACTATTCTGCTGGTGCAGTCACTGTGCACATACATTACATTACTGATCCTCTACTCATCCTCAGTTACTTCCTTTATTATACTCCAGAGCTGCGCTCACTATTCTGCTCGTGGGGTCACTGTGTACATACATAATATTACTGATCCTGAGTTACATCCTCTATTATAATCCAGAGCTGCTGACACTATTCTGCTGGTGGAGTCACTGTGTACATACATTACATTACTGATCCTGAGATACATCCTGTATTATACTCCAGAGCTGCACTCACTATTCTGCTGGTGCAGTCACTGTGTACATACATTACTGATCCTGAGTTACATCCTGTATTATACTCGAGAGCTGAACTCACTATTCTGCTTGTGCAGTCACTGTGTACATACATTACATTACTGATCCTGAGTTCCATCCTGTATTATACTCCAGAGCTGTACTCACTATTCTGCTGGTGCAGTCACTGTGTACATACAATTACATTACTGATCCTGTACTGATCCTGAGTTACATCCTGTATTATACTCCAGAGCTGCACTCACTATTCTGCTTGTGCAGTCACTGTGTACATATATTACATTACTGATCCTGTACTGATCCTGACTTACATCCTGTATTATACTCCAGAGCTGCACTCACTATTCTGCTGGTGCAGTCACTGTGCACATACATTACATTACTGACCCTCTACTGATCCTCAGATACATCCTGTATTATACTTCAGAGCTGCACTCACTATTCTGCTGGTGGAGTCACTGTGTACATACATTACATTACTGATCCTGCACTGATCCTGAGTTACATCCTGTATTATACTCCAGAGCTGCACTCACTGTTCTGCTGGTGCAGTCACTGTGTACATACATTACATTACTGATCCTGTACTGATCCTGAGTTACATCCTGTATTATACTCCAGAGCTGCACTCACTGTTCTGCTGGTGCAGCCACTGTGTACATATATTACATTATTGATCCTGTACTGATCCTGAGTTACATCCTGTATTATACTCCAGAGCTGCACTCACTATTCTGCTGGTGCAGTCACTGTGTACATACATTACATTACTGATCCTGTACTGATCCTGAGTTACATCCTGTATTATACTCCAGAGCTGCACTCACTGTTCTGCTGGTGCAGCCACTGTGTACATATATTACATTATTGATCCTGTACTGATCCTGAGTTACATCCTGTATTATACTCCAGAGCTGCACTCACTATTCTGCTAGTGCAGTCACTGTGTACATACATTACATTACTGATCCTGAGTTCCATCCTGTATTATACTCCAGAGCTGCACTCACTATTCTGCTAGTGCAGTCACTGTGAACATACATTACATTACTGATCCTGAGTTCCATCCTGTATTATACTCCAGAGCTGCACTCACTATTCTGCTGGTGCAGTCACTGTGTACATACATTACATTACTGATCAGGTTCTGATCCTGAGTTACATCCTGTATTATACTCCAGAGCTGCACTCACTATTCTGCTGGTGCAGTCACTGTGTACATACATTACATTACTGATCCTGTACTGATCTTGAGTTACATCCTGTATTATACTCCAGAACTGCACTCACTATTCTGCTAGTGCAGCCACTGTGTACATATATTACATTACTGATCCTGTAATGATCCTGAGTTACATCCCTTATTATACCCCAGAGCTGCACTCACTATTCTGCTAGTGCAGTCACTGTGTACATACATTATACTACTGATCCTGAGTTCCATCCTGTATTATACTCCAGAGCTGCACTCACTATTCTGCTGGTGCAGTCACTGTGTACATACATTACATTACTGATCCTGAGTTACATCCTATATTATACTCCAGAGCTGCACTCACTATTCTGCTGGTGCAGTCACTGTGTACATACATTACATTTCTGATCCTGAGTTACATCCTGTATTATAATCATGAGCTGTACTCACTATTCTGCTGGTGCAGTCACTGTGTACATATATTACATTACTGATCTTGTACTGATCCTGACTTGCATCCTGTATTATACTCCAGAGCTGCACTCACTATTCTGCTTGTTCAGTCACTGTGCACATACATTACATTACTGATCCTCAGTTATATCCTGTATTATACTCCAGAGCTGCACTCACTATTCTGCTAGTGCATTCTCTGTGTACATACATTACATTACTGATCCTGAGTTATATACTGTATATACTCCAGAGCTGCTCTCACTATTCTGTTGGTGCAGTCACTGTGCACATACATTACATTACTGATCCTGTACTGATCCTGAGTTACATCCTGTATTATACTCCAGAGCTGCACTCACTATTCTGCTGGTGCAGTCACTGTGTACATACATTACATTACTAATCCTGTGCTGATCCTGAGTTACATCCTGTATTATACTCCAGAGCTGCACTCACTATTCTGCTGGTGCAGTCACTGTGTACATACATTATATTACTGATCCTGTATTGATCCTGAGTTACATCCTGTATTATACTCCAGAGCTGCACTCACTATTCTGCTGGTGCAGTCACTGTGTACATACATTACATTACTGATTCTGTACTGATCCTGAGTTACATCCTGTATTATACTCCAGAGCTGCACTCACTATTCTGCTGGTGCAGTCACTGTGTACATACATTACATTATTGATCCTGTACTGATCCTGAGTTACATCCTGTATTATACTCCAGAGCAGCACTCACTATTCTGCTGGTTCAGTCACTGTGTACATACATTACATTACTGATCCTGAGTTACATCTTGTATTATAATCCAGAGCTGCACTCTCTATTCTGCTGGTGCAGTCACTGTGCACATACATTACATTACTGATCCTGTACTGATCCTGACTTACATACTGTATTATACTCCAGAGCTGCACTCACTATTCTGCTGGTGCAGTCACTGTGCACATACATTACATTACTGATCCTCTACTCATCCTCAGTTACTTCCTTTATTATACTCCAGAGCTGCACTCACTATTCTGCTCGTGGGGTCACTGTGTACATACATAATATTACTGATCCTGAGTTACATCCTCTATTATAATCCAGAGCTGCACACACTATTCTGCTGGTGCAGTCACTGTGTACATACATTACATTACTGATCCTGAGATACATCCTGTATTATACTCCAGAGCTGCACTCACTATTCTGCTGGTGCAGTCACTGTGTACATACATTACTGATCCTGAGTTACATCCTGTATTATACTCGAGAGCTGAACTCACTATTCTGCTGGTGCAGTCACTGTGTACATACATTACATTACTGATCCTGAGCTCCATCCTGTATTATACTCCAGAGCTGTACTCACTATTCTGCTGGTGCAGTCACTGTGTACATACATTACATTACTGATCCTGTACTGATCCTGAGTTACATCCTATATTATACTCCAGAGCTGCACTCACTATTCTGCTGGTGCAGTCACTGTGTACATACATTACATTACTGATCCTGAGTTACATCCTGTTTTATAATCCAGAGCTGCACTCACTATTCTGCTTGTGCAGTCACTGTGTACATATATTACATTACTGATCCTGTATTGATCCTGACTTACATCCTGTATTATACTCCAGAGCTGCACTCACTATTCTGCTGGTGCAGTCACTGTACACATACATTACATTACTGACCCTCTACTGATCCTCAGATACATCCTGTATTATACTTCAGAGCTGCACTCACTATTCTGCTGGTGGAGTCACTGTGTACATACATTACATTACTGATCCTGCACTGATCCTGAGTTATATCCTGTATTATACTCCAGAGCTGCACTCACTATTCTGCTGGTGCAGTCACTGTGCACATACATTACATTACTGATCCGGTTCTGTTCCTGAGTTCCATCCTGTATTATACTCCAGAGCTGCACTCACTATTCTGCTGGTGCAGCCACTGTGTACATATATTACATTACTGATCCTGTACTGATCCTGAGTTATATCCTGTATTATACTCCAGAGCTGCACTCACTATTCTGCTAGTGCAGTCACTGTGTACATACATTACATTACTGATCCTGAGTTCCATCCTTTATTATACTCCAGAGCTGCACTCACTATTCTGCTCGTGCAGTCACTGTGTACATACATTACATTACTGATCCTGAGTTCCATCCTGTATTATACTCCAGACCTGCACTCACTATTCTGCTGGTGCAGTCACTGTGCACATACATTACATTACTGATCCGGTTCTGATCCTGAGTTAAATCCTGTATTATATTCCAGAGCTGCACTCACTATTCTGCTGGTGCAGTCACTGTGTACATACATTACATTACTGATCCTGTACTGATCCTGAGTTACATCATGTATTATACTCCAGAGCTGCACTCACTATTCTGCTGGTGCAGCCACTGTGTACATATATTACATTACTGATCCTGTACTGATCCTGAGTTACATCCCTTATTATACCCCAGAGCTGCACTCACTATTCTGCTAGTGCTGTCACTGTGCACATACATTACACTACTGATCCTGAGTTCCATCCTGTATTATACTCCAGAGCTGCACTCACTATTCTGCTGCTGCAGTCACTGTGTACATACATTACATTACTCATCCTGAGTTACATCTTGTATTATAATCCAGAGCTGCACTCACTATTCTGCTGGTGCAGTCACTGTGTACATACATTACATTATTGATCCTGTACTGATCCTGAGTTACATCGTGTATTATACTCCAGAGCAGCACTCACTATTCTGCTGGTGCAGTCACTGTGTACATACATTACATTACTGATCCTGAGTTACATCTTGTATTATAATCCAGAGCTGCACTCTCTATTCTGCTGGTGCAGTCACTGTGCACATACATTACATTACTGATCCTGTACTGATCCTGACTTACATACTGTATTATACTCCAGAGCTGCACTCACTATTCTGCTGGTGCAGTCACTGTGCACATACATTACATTACTGATCCTCTACTCATCCTCAGTTACTTCCTTTATTATACTCCAGAGCTGCGCTCACTATTCTGCTCGTGGGGTCGCTGTGTACATACATAATATTACTGATCCTGAGTTACATCCTGTATTATACTCCAGAGCTGCACTCACTATTCTGCTAGTGCAGTCACTGTGTACATACATTACATTACTGATACTGAGTTCCATCCTGTATTATACTCCAGAGCTGCACTCACTATTCTGCTAGTGCAGTCACTGTGTAAATACATTACATTACTGATCCTGAGTTCCATCCTGTATTATACTCCAGAGCTGCACTCACTATTCTGCTGGTGCAGTCACTGTGCACATACATTACATTACTGATCCGGTTCTGATCCTTAGTTACATCCTGTATTATACTCCAGAGCTGCACTCACAATTCTGCTGGTGCAGTCACTGTGTACATACATTACATTACTGATCCTGTACTGATCCTGAGTTACATCCTGTATTATACTCCAGAGCTGCACTCACTATTCTGCTGGTGCACCACTGTGTACATATATTACATTACTGATCCTGTACTGATCCTGAGTTACATCCCTTATTATACCCCAGAGCTGCACTCACTATTCTGCTAGTGCAGTCACTGTGTACATACATTACATTACTGATCCTGAGTTCCATCCTTTATTATACTCCAGAGCTGCACTCACTATTCTGCTGGTGCAGTCACTGTGTACATACATTACATTACTGATCCTGTACTGATCCTGAGTTACATCCTATATTATACTCCGGAGCTGCACTCACTATTCTGCTGGTGCAGTCACTGTGTGCATACATTACATTACTGATCCTGAGTTACATCCTGTATTATAATCCTGAGCTGTACTCACTATTCTGCTGGTGCAGTCACTGTGTACATATATTACATTACTGATCTTGTACTTATCCTGACTTGCATCCTGTATTATACTCCAGAGCTGCACTCACTATTCTGCTTGTGCACTCACTATGCACATACATTACATTACTGATCCTCTACTGATCCTCAGTTACATCCTGTATTATACTCCAGAGCTGCTCTCACTATTCTGCTGGTGCAGTCACTGTGTACATACATTACATTACTCATCCTGAGTTACATCTTGTATTATAATCCAGAGCTGCACTCACTATTTTGCTTGGTGCAGTCACTGTGTACATACATTACATTCCTGATCCTGTACTGATCCTGAGTTACATCCTGTATTATACTCCAGAGCAGCACTCACTATTCTGCTGGTGCAGTCACTGTGCACATACATTACATTATTGATCCTGTACTGATCCTGAGTTACATCCTGTATTATACTCCAGAGCAGCACTCACTATTCTGCTGGTGCAGTCACTGTGTACATACATTACATTACTGATCCTGAGTTACAGCTTGTATTATAATCCAGAGCTGCACTCTCTATTCTGCTGGTGCAGTCACTGTGCACATACATTACATTACTGATCCTGTACTGATCCTGACTTACATACTGTATTATACTCCAGAGCTGTACTCACTATTCTGCTGGTGCAGTCACTGTGCACGCACATCCATTACATTACTGATCCTCTACTCATCCTCAGTTACTTCCTTTATTATACTCCAGAGCTGCACTCACTATTCTGCTCGTGGGGTCACTGTGTACATACATAATATTACTGATCCTGAGTTACATCCTCTATTATAATCCAGAGCTGCTCACACTATTCTGCTGGTGCAGTCACTGTGTACATACATTACATTACTGATCCTGAGATACATCCTGTATTATACTCCAGAGCTGCACTCACTATTCTGCTGGTGCAGTCACTGTGTACATACATTACTGATCCTGCGTTACATCCTGTATTATACTCGAGAGCTGAACTCACTATTCTGCTGGTGCAGTCACTGTGTACATGCATTACATTACTGATCCTGAGTACCATCCTGTATTATACTCCAGAGCTGTACTCACTATTCTGCTGGTGCAGTCACTGTGTACATACATTACATTACTGATCCTGTACTGATCCTGAGTTACATCCTATATTATACTCCAGAGCTACACTCACTATTCTGCTGGTGCAGTAACTGTGTACATACATTACATTACTGATCCTGAGTTACATCCTGTTTTATAATCCAGAGCTGCACTCACTATTCTGCTTGTGCAGTCACTGTGTACATATATTACATTACTGGTCCTGTACTGATCCTGATTTACATCCTGTATTATACTCCAGAGCTGCACTCACTATTCTGCTGGTGCAGTCACTGTGCACATACATTACATTACTGACCCTCTACTGATCCTCAGATACATCCTGTATTATACTTCAGAGCTGCACTCACTATTCTGCTGGTGGAGTCACTGTGTACATACATTACATTACTGATCCTGCACTGATCCTGAGTTATATCCTGTATTATACTCCAGAGCTGCACTCACTATTCTGCTGGTGCAGTCACTGTGCACATACATTACATTACTGATCCGGTTCTGATCCTGAGTTACATCCTGTATTATACTCCAGAGCTGCACTCACTATTCTGCTGGTGCAGTCACTGTGTACATACATTACATTACTGATCCTGTACTGATCCTGAGTTACATCCTGTATTATACTCCAGAGCTGCAATCACTATTCTGCTGGTGCAGCCACTGTGTACATATATTACATTACTGATCCTGTACTGATCCTGAGTTACATCCTGTATTATACTCCAGAGCTGCACTCACTATTCTGCTAGTGCAGTCACTGTGTACATATATTACATTACTGATCCTTAGTTCCATCCTGTATTATACTCCAGAGCTGCACTCACTATTCTGCTAGTGCAGTCACTGTGTACATACATTACATTACTGATCCTGAGTTCCATCCTGTATTATACTCCAGAGCTGCACTCACTATTCTGCTGGTGCAGTCACTTTGCACATACATTACATTACTGATCCGGTTCTGATCCTGAGTTACATCCTGTATTATACTCCAGAGCTGCACTCACTATTCTGCTGGTGCAGTCACTGTGTACATACATTACATTACTGATCCTGTACTGATCCTGAGTTACATCCTGTATTATACTCCAGAGCTGCACTCACTATTCTGCTGGTGCGGCCACTGTGTACATATATTACATTACTGATCCTGTACTGATCCTGAGTTACATCCTGTATTATACTCCAGAGCTGCACTCACTATTCTGCTAGTGCAGTCACTGTGTACATACATTACATTACTGATCCTGAGTTCCATCCTGTATTATACTCCAGAGCTGCACTCACTATTCTGCTGGTGCAGTCACTGTGTACATACATTACATTACTGATCCTGTACTGATCCTGAGTTACATCCTGTATTATACTCCAGAGCTGCACTCACTATTCTGCTGGTGCAGTCACTGTGCACATACATTACATTACTGATCCTGTACTGATCCTGAGTTACATCATGTATTATACTCCAGAGCTGCACTCACTATTCTGCTAGTGCTGTCACTGTGCACATACATTACACTACTGATCCTGAGTTCCATCCTGTATTATACTCCAGAGCTGCACTCACTATTCTGCTGCTGCAGTCACTGTGTACATACATTACATTACTCATCCTGAGTTACATCTTGTATTATAATCCAGAGCTGCACTCACTATTCTGCTGGTGCAGTCACTGTGTACATACATTACATTACTGATCCTGAGTTACATCTTGTATTATAATCCAGAGCTGCACTCACTATTCTGCTGGTGCAGTCACTGTGTACATACATTACATTACTGATCCTGAGTTACATCTTGTATTATAATCCAGAGCTGCACTCACTATTCTGCTGGTGCAGTCACTGTGTACATACATTACATTACTGATCCTGAGTTACATCTTGTATTATAATCCAGAGCTGCACTCTCTATTCTGCTGGTGCAGTCACTGTGCACATACATTACATTACTGATCCTGTACTGATCCTGACTTACATACTGTATTATACTCCAGAGCTGCACTCACTATTCTGCTGGTGGAGTCACTGTGTACATACATTACATTACTGATCCTGAGATACATCCTGTATTATACTCCAGAGCTGCACTCACTATTCTGCTGGTGCAGTCACTGTGTACATACATTACTGATCCTGAGTTACATCCTGTATTATACTCGAGAGCTGAACTCACTATTCTGCTGGTGCAGTCACTGTGTACATACATTACATTACTGATCCTGAGTTCCATCCTGTATTATACTCCAGAGCTGTACTCACTATTCTGCTGGTGCCGTCACTGTGTACATACAATTACATTACTGATCCTGTACTGATCCTGAGTTACATCCTGTATTATACTCCAGAGCTGCACTCACTATTCTGCTTGTGCAGTCACTGTGTACATATATTACATTACTGATCCTGTACTGATCCTGACTTACATCCTGTATTATACTCCAGAGCTGCACTCACTATTCTGCTGGTGCAGTCACTGTGCACATACATTACAATACTGACCCTCTACTGATCCTCAGATACATCCTGCATTATACTTCAGAGCTGCACTCACTATTCTGCTGGTGGAGTCACTGTGTACATACATTACATTACTGATCCTGCACTGATCCTGAGTTATATCCTGTATTATACTCCAGAGCTGCACTCACTATTCTGCTGGTGCAGTCACTGTGCACATGCATTACATTACTGATCCGTTTCTGATCCTGAGTTACATCCTGTATTATACTCCAGAGCTGCACTCACTATTCTGCTGGTGCAGTCACTGTGTACATGCATTACATTACTGATCCTGTACTGATCCTGAGTTACATCCTGTATTATACTCCAGAGCTGCACTCACTGTTCTGCTGGTGCAGCCACTGTGAACATATATTACATTATTGATCCTGTACTGATCCTGAGTTACATCCTGTATTATACTCCAGAGCTGCACTCACTATTCTGCTAGTGCAGTCACTGTGCACATACATTACATTACTGATCCTGAGTTCCATCCTGTATTATACTCCAGAGCTGCACTCACTATTCTGCTAGTGCAGTCACTGTGAACATACATTACATTACTGATCCTGAGTTCCATCCTGTATTATACTCCAGAGCTGCACTCACTATTCTGCTGGTGCAGTCACTGTGCACATACATTACATTACTGATCCGGTTCTGATCCTGAGTTACATCCTGTATTATACTCCAGAGCTGCACTCACTATTCTGCTGGTGCAGTCACTGTGTACATACATTACATTACTGATCCTGTACTGATCCTGAGTTACATCATGTATTATACTCCAGAGCTGCACTCACTATTCTGCTGGTGCAGTCACTGTGTACATACATTACATTACTGATCCTGTACTGATCCTGAGTTACATCCCTTATTATACCCCAGAGCTGCACTCACTATTCTGCTAGTGCAGTCACTGTGTACATACATTATACTACTGATCCTGAGTTCAATCCTGTATTATACTCCAGAGCTGCACTCACTATTCTGCTGGTGCAGTCACTGTGTACATACATTACATTACTGATCCTGAGTTACATCCTATATTATACTCCAGAGCTGCACTCACTATTCTGCTGGTGCCGTCACTGTGTACATACATTACATTTCTGATCCTGAGTTACATCCTGTATTATAATCATGAGCTGTACTCACTATTCTGCTGGTGCAGTCACTGTGTACATATATTACATTACTGATCTTGTACTGATCCTGACTTGCATCCTGTATTATACTCCAGAGCTGCACTCACTATTCTGCTTGTTCAGTCACTGTGCACATACATTACATTACTGATCCTCAGTTATATCCTGTATTATACTCCAGAGCTGCACTCACTATTCTGCTAGTGCATTCTCTGTGTACATACATTACATTACTGATCCTGAGTTATATACTGTATTATACTCCAGAGCTGCTCTCACTATTCTGCTGGTGCAGTCACTGTGCACATACATTACATTACTGATCCTGAGTTACATCCTGTATTATACTCCAGAGCTGCACTCACTATTCTGCTGGTGCAGTCACTGTGTACATACATTATATTACTGATCCTGTACTGATCCTGAGTTGCATCCTGTATTATACTCCAGAGCTGCACTCACTATTCTGCTGGTGCAGTCACTGTGTACATACATTACGTTACTGATTCTGTACTGATCCTGAGTTACATCCTGTATTATACTCCAGAGCTGCACTCACTATTCTGCTGGTGCAGTCACTGTGTACATTTATTACATTATTGATCCTGTACTGATCCTGAGTTACATCCTGTATTATACTCCAGAGCAGCACTCACTATTCTGCTGGTTCAGTCACTGTGTACATACATTACATTACTGATCCTGAGTTACATCTTGTATTATAATCCAGAGCTGCACTCTCTATTCTGCTGGTGCAGTCACTGTGCACATACATTACATTACTGATCCTGTACTGATCCTGACTTACATACTGTATTATACTCCAGAGCTGCACTCACTATTCTGCTGGTGCAGTCACTGTGCACATACATTACATTACTGATCCTCTACTCATCCTCAGTTACTTCCTTTATTGTACTCCAGAGCTGCACTCACTATTCTGCTCGTGGGGTCACTGTGTACATACATAATATTACTGATCCTGAGTTACATCCTCTATTATAATCCAGAGCTGCACACAATATTCTGCTGGTGCAGTCACTGTGTACATACATTACATTACTGATCCTGAGATACATCCTGTATTATACTCCAGAGCTGTACTCACTATTCTGCTGGTGCAGACACTGTGTACATACATTACATTGCTGATCCTGTACTGATCCTGAGTTACATCCTATATTATACTCCAGAGCTGCACTCACTATTCTGCTGGTGCAGTCAATGTGTACATACATTACATTACTGATCCTGAGTTACATCCTGTTTTATAATCCAGAGCTGCACTCACTATTCTGCTTGTGCAGTCACTGTGTACATATATTACATTACTGATCCTGTACTGATCCTGACTTACATCCTGTATTATACTCCAGAGTTGCACTCACTATTCTGCTGGTGCAGTCACTGTGTACATACATTACATTACTGATCCTGCACTGATCCTGAGTTATATCCTGTATTATACTCCAGAGCTGCACTCACTATTCTGCTGGTGCAGTCACTGTGCACATACATTACATTACTGATCCGGTTCTGATCCTGAGTTACATCCTGTATTATACTCCAGAGCTGCACTCACTATTCTGCTGGTGCAGTCACTGTGTACATACATTACATTACTGATCCTGTACTGATCCTGAGTTACATCCTGTATTATACTCCAGAGCTGAACTCACTATTCTGCTGGTGCAGCCACTGTGTACATATATTACATTACTGATCCTGTACTGATCCTGAGTTACATCCTGTATTATACTCCAGAGCTGCACTCACTATTCTGCTAGTGCAGTCGCTGTGTACATACATTACATTACTGATACTGAGTTCCATCCTGTATTATACTCCAGAGCTGCACTCACTATTCTGCTAGTGCAGTCGCTGTGTACATACATTACATTACTGATCCTGAGTTCCATCCTGTATTATACTCCAGAGCTGCACTCACTATTCTGCTGGTGCAGTCACTGTGCACATACATTACATTACTGATCCTCTACTGATCCTGAGTTACATCCTGTATTATACTCCAGAGCTGCACTCACTATTCTGCTGGTGCACCACTGTGTACATATATTACATTACTGATCCTGTACTGATCCTGAGTTACATCCCTTATTATACCCCAGAGCTGCACTCACTAATCTGCTAGTGCAGTCACTGTGTACATACATTACATTACTGATCCTGAGTTCCATCCTGTATTATACTCCAGAGCTGCACTCACTATTCTGCTGGTGCAGTCACTGTGTACATACATTACATTACTGATCCTGTACTGATCCTGAGTTACATCCTATATTATACTCCAGAGCTGCACTCACTATTCTGCTGGTGCAGTCACTGTGTGCATACATTACATTACTGATCCTGAGTTACATCCTGTATTATAATCCTGAGCTGTACTCACTGTTCTGCTGGTGCAGTCACTGTGTACATATATTACATTACTAATCTTGTACTTATCCTGACTTGCATCCTGTATTATACTCCAGAGCTGCACTCACTATTCTGCTTGTGCAGTCACTGTGCACATACATTACATTACTGATCCTCTACTGATCCTCAGTTACATCCTGTATTATACTCCAGAGCTGCACTCACTATTCTGCTGGTGGAGTCACTGTGTACATACATTACATTACTGATCCTGCACTGATCCTGAGTTATATACTGTATTATACTCCAGAGCTGCTCTCACTATTCTGCTGGTACAGTCACTGTGTACATACATTACATTACTGATCCTGAGTTACATCCTGTATTATACTCCAGAGCTGCACTCACTATTCTGCTGGTGCAGTCACTGTGTACATACATTACATTATTGATCCTGTACTGATCCTGAGTTACATCCTGTATTATACTCCAGAGCAGCACTCACTATTCTGCTGGTTCAGTCACTGTGTACATACATTACATTACTGATCCTGAGTTACATCTTGTATTATAATCCAGAGCTGCACTCTCTATTCTGCTGGTGCAGTCACTGTGCACATACATTACATTATTGATCCTGACTTACATACTGTATTATACTCCAGAGCTGCACTCACTATTCTGCTGGTGCAGTCACTGTGCACATACATTACATTACAGATCCTCTACTCATCCTCAGTTACTTCCTTTATTATACTCCAGAGCTGCACTCACTATTCTGCTCGTGGGGTCACTGTGTACATACATAATATTACTGATCCTGAGATACATCCTGTATTATACTCCAGAGCTGCACTCACTATTCTGCTGGTGCAGTCACTGTGTACATACATTACTGATCCTGAGTTACATCCTGTATTATACTCGAGAGCTGAACTCACTATTCTGCTGGTGCAGTCACTGTGTACATACATTACATTACTGATCCTGAGTTCCATCCTGTATTATACTCCAGAGCTGTACTCACTATTCTGCTGGTGCAGTCACTGTGTACATACATTACATTACTGATCCTGTACTGATCCTGAGTTACATCCTATATTATACTCCAGAGCTGCACTCACTATTCTGCTGGTGCAGTCACTGTGTACATACATTACATTATTGATCCTGAGTTACATCCTGTTTTATAATCCAGAGCTGCACTCACTATTCTGCTTGTGAAGTCACTGTGTACATATATTACATTACTGATCCTGCACTGATCCTGAGTTATATCCTGTATTATACTCCAGAGCTGCACTCACTATTCTGCTGGTGCAGTCACTGTGCACATACATTACATTACTGATCCGGTTCTGTTCCTGAGTTCCATCCTGTATTATACTCCAGAGCTGCACTCACTATTCTGCTGGTGCAGCCACTGTGTACATATATTACATTACTGATCCTGTACTGATCCTGAGTTACATCCTGTATTATACTCCAGAGCTGCACTCACTGTTCTGCTAGTGCAGTCACTGTGTACATACATTACATTACTGCTCCTGAGTTCCATCCTGTATTATACTCCAGAGCTGCACTCACTATTCTGCTAGTGCAGTCACTGTGTACATACATTACATTACTGATCCTGAGTTCCATCCTGTATTATACTCCAGAGCTGCACTCACTATTCTGCTGGTTCAGTCACTGTGTACATATATTACATTACTGATCCAGAGTTCCATCCTGTATTATACTCCAGAGCTGCACTCACTATTCTGCTGGTGCAGCCACTGTGTACATATATTACATTACTGATCCTGTACTGATCCTGAGTTACATCCTGTATTATACTCCAGAGCTGCACTCACTGTTCTGCTAGTGCAGTCACTGTGTACATACATTACATTACTGATCCTGAGTTCCATCCTGTATTATACTCCAGAGCTGCACTCACTATTCTGCTAGTGCAGTCACTGTGTACATACATTACATTACTGATCCTGAGTTCCATCCTGTATTATACTCCAGAGCTGCACTCACTATTCTGCTGGTTCAGTCACTGTGTACATATATTACATTACTGATCCTGAGTTCCATCCTGTATTATACTCCAGAGCTGCACTCACTATTCTGCTAGTGCAGTCACTGTGTACATACATTACATTACTGATCCTGAGTTCCATCCTGTATTATACTCCAGACCTGCACTCACTATTCTGCTGGTGCAGTCACTGTGTACATATATTACATTATTGATCCTGTACTGATCCTGAGTTACATCCTGTATTATACTCCAGAGCTGCACTCACTGTTCTGCTGGTGCAGCCACTGTGTACATATATTACATTATTGATCCTGTACTGATCCTGAGTTACATCCTGTATTATACTCCAGAGCTGCACTCACTATTCTGCTAGTGCAGTCACTGTGTACATACATTACATTACTGATCCTGAGTTCCATCCTGTATTATACTCCAGAGCTGCACTCACTATTCTGCTAGTGCAGTCACTGTGAACATACATTACATTACTGATCCTGAGTTCCATCCTGTATTATACTCCAGAGCTGCACTCACTATTCTGCTGGTGCAGTCACTGTGTACATACATTACATTACTGATCAGGTTCTGATCCTGAGTTACATCCTGTATTATACTCCAGAGCTGCACTCACTATTCTGCTGGTGCAGTCACTGTGTACATACATTACATTACTGATCCTGTACTGATCTTGAGTTACATCCTGTATTATACTCCAGAACTGCACTCACTATTCTGCTAGTGCAGCCACTGTGTACATATATTACATTACTGATCCTGTAATGATCCTGAGTTACATCCCTTATTATACCCCTGAGCTGCACTCACTATTCTGCTAGTGCAGTCACTGTGTACATACATTATACTACTGATCCTGAGTTCCATCCTGTATTATACTCCAGAGCTGCACTCACTATTCTGCTGGTGCAGTCACTGTGTACATACATTACATTACTGATCCTGAGTTACATCCTATATTATACTCCAGAGCTGCACTCACTATTCTGCTGGTGCAGTCACTGTGTACATACATTACATTTCTGATCCTGAGTTACATCCTGTATTATAATCATGAGCTGTACTCACTATTCTGCTGGTGCAGTCACTGTGTACATATATTACATTACTGATCTTGTACTGATCCTGACTTGCATCCTGTATTATACTCCAGAGCTGCACTCACTATTCTGCTTGTTCAGTCACTGTGCACATACATTACATTACTGATCCTCAGTTATATCCTGTATTATACTCCAGAGCTGCACTCACTATTCTGCTAGTGCATTCTCTGTGTACATACATTACATTACTGATCCTGAGTTATATACTGTATTATACTCCAGAGCTGCTCTCACTATTCTGTTGGTGCAGTCACTGTGCACATACATTACATTACTGATCCTGTACTGATCCTGAGTTACATCCTGTATTATACTCCAGAGCTGCACTCACTATTCTGCTGGTGCAGTCACTGTGTACATACATTACATTACTAATCCTGTGCTGATCCTGAGTTACATCCTGTATTATACTCCAGAGCTGCACTCACTATTCTGCTGGTGCAGTCACTGTGTACATACATTATATTACTGATCCTGTACTGATCCTGAGTTACATCCTGTATTATACTCCAGAGCTGCACTCACTATTCTGCTGGTGCAGTCACTGTGTACATACATTACATTACTGATTCTGTACTGATCCTGAGTTACATCCTGTATTATACTCCAGAGCTGCACTCACTATTCTGCTGGTGCAGTCACTGTGTACATACATTACATTATTGATCCTGTACTGATCCTGAGTTACATCCTGTATTATACTCCAGAGCAGCACTCACTATTCTGCTGGTTCAGTCACTGTGTACATACATTACATTACTGATCCTGAGTTACATCTTGTATTATAATCCAGAGCTGCACTCTCTATTCTGCTGGTGCAGTCACTGTGCACATACATTACATTACTGATCCTGTACTGATCCTGACTTACATACTGTATTATACTCCAGAGCTGCACTCACTATTCTGCTGGTGCAGTCACTGTGCACATACATTACATTACTGATCCTCTACTCATCCTCAGTTACTTCCTTTATTATACTCCAGAGCTGCACTCACTATTCTGCTCGTGGGGTCACTGTGTACATACATAATATTACTGATCCTGAGTTACATCCTCTATTATAATCCAGAGCTGCACACACTATTCTGCTGGTGCAGTCACTGTGTACATACATTACATTACTGATCCTGAGATACATCCTGTATTATACTCCAGAGCTGCACTCACTATTCTGCTGGTGCAGTCACTGTGTACATACATTACTGATCCTGAGTTACATCCTGTATTATACTCGAGAGCTGAACTCACTATTCTGCTGGTGCAGTCACTGTGTACATACATTACATTACTGATCCTGAGCTCCATCCTGTATTATACTCCAGAGCTGTACTCACTATTCTGCTGGTGCAGTCACTGTGTACATACATTACATTACTGATCCTGTACTGATCCTGAGTTACATCCTATATTATACTCCAGAGCTGCACTCACTATTCTGCTGGTGCAGTCACTGTGTACATACATTACATTACTGATCCTGAGTTACATCCTGTTTTATAATCCAGAGCTGCACTCACTATTCTGCTTGTGCAGTCACTGTGTACATATATTACATTACTGATCCTGTACTGATCCTGACTTACATCCTGTATTATACTCCAGAGCTGCACTCACTATTCTGCTGGTGCAGTCACTGTGCACATGCATTACATTACTGACCCTCTACTGATCCTCAGATACATCCTGTATTATACTTCAGAGCTGCACTCACTATTCTGCTGGTGGAGTCACTGTGTACATACATTACATTACTGATCCTGCACTGATCCTGAGTTATATCCTGTATTATACTCCAGAGCTGCACTCACTATTCTGCTGGTGCAGTCACTGTGCACATACATTACATTACTGATCCGGTTCTGTTCCTGAGTTCCATCCTGTATTATACTCCAGAGCTGCACTCACTATTCTGCTGGTGCAGCCACTGTGTACATATATTACATTACTGATCCTGTACTGATCCTGAGTTATATCCTGTATTATACTCCAGAGCTGCACTCACTATTCTGCTAGTGCAGTCACTGTGTACATACATTACATTACTGATCCTGAGTTCCATCCTGTATTATACTCCAGACCTGCACTCACTATTCTGCTGGTGCAGTCACTGTGCACATACATTACATTACTGATCCGGTTCTGATCCTGAGTTACATCCTGTATTATATTCCAGAGCTGCACTCACTATTCTGCTGGTGCAGTCACTGTGTACATACATTACATTACTGATCCTGTACTGATCCTGAGTTACATCATGTATTATACTCCAGAGCTGCACTCACTATTCTGCTGGTGCAGCCACTGTGTACATATATTACATTACTGATCCTGTACTGATCCTGAGTTACATCCCTTATTATACCCCAGAGCTGCACTCACTATTCTGCTAGTGCTGTCACTGTGCACATACATTACACTACTGATCCTGAGTTCCATCCTGTATTATACTCCAGAGCTGCACTCACTATTCTGCTGCTGCAGTCACTGTGTACATACATTACATTACTCATCCTGAGTTACATCTTGTATTATAATCCAGAGCTGCACTCACTATTCTGCTGGTGCAGTCACTGTGTACATACATTACATTATTGATCCTGTACTGATCCTGAGTTACATCGTGTATTATACTCCAGAGCAGCACTCACTATTCTGCTGGTGCAGTCACTGTGTACATACATTACATTACTGATCCTGAGTTACATCTTGTATTATAATCCAGAGCTGCACTCTCTATTCTGCTGGTGCAGTCACTGTGCACATACATTACATTACTGATCCTGTACTGATCCTGACTTACATACTGTATTATACTCCAGAGCTGCACTCACTATTCTGCTGGTGCAGTCACTGTGCACATACATTACATTACTGATCCTCTACTCATCCTCAGTTACTTCCTTTATTATACTCCAGAGCTGCGCTCACTATTCTGCTCGTGGGGTCGCTGTGTACATACATAATATTACTGATCCTGAGTTACATCCTCTATTATAATCCAGAGCTGCTCACACTATTCTGCTGGTGGAGTCACTGTGTACATACATTACATTACTGATCCTGAGATACATCCTGTATTATACTCCAGAGCTGCACTCACTATTCTGCTGGAGCAGTCACTGTGTACATACATTACTGATCCCGAGTTACATCCTGTATTGTACTCGAGAGCTGAACTCACTATTCTGCTGGTGCAGTCACTGTGTACATACATTAAATTACTGATCCTGAGTTCCATCCTGTATTATACTCCAGAGCTGTACTCACTATTCTGCTGGTGCAGTCACTGTGTACATAAAATTACATTACTGATCCTGTACTGATCCTGAGTTACATCCTGTATTATATTCCAGAGCTGCACTCACTATTCTGCTTGTGCAGTCACTGTGTACATATATTACATTACTGATCCTGTACTGATCCTGACTTACATCCTGTATTATACTCCAGAGCTGCACTCACTATTCTGCTGGTGCAGTCACTGTGCACATACATTACATTACTGACCCTCTACTGATCCTCAGATACATCCTGTATTATACTTCAGAGCTGCACTCACTATTCTGCTGGTGGAGTCACTGTGTACATACATTACATTACTGATCCTGCACTGATCCTGAGTTATATCCTGTATTATACTCCAGAGCTGCACTCACTATTGTGCTGGTGCAGTCACTGTGCACATGCATTACATTACTGATCCGTTTCTGATCCTGAGTTACATCCTGTATTATACTCCAGAGCTGCACTCACTATTCTGCTGGTGCAGTCACTGTGTACATACATTACATTACTGATCCTGTACTGATCCTGAGTTACATCCTGTATTATACTCCAGAGCTGCACTCACTGTTCTGCTGGTGCAGCCACTGTGTACATATATTACATTATTGATCCTGTACTGATCCTGAGTTACATCCTGTATTATACTCCAGAGCTGCACTCACTATTCTGCTAGTGCAGTCACTGTGTACATACATTACATTACTGATCCTGAGTTCCATCCTGTATTATACTCCAGAGCTGCACTCACTATTCTGCTAGTGCAGTCACTGTGAACATACATTACATTACTGATCCTGAGTTCCATCCTGTATTATACTCCAGAGCTGCACTCACTATTCTGCTGGTGCAGTCACTGTGCACATACATTACATTACTGATCCGGTTCTGATCCTGAGTTACATCCTGTATTATACTCCAGAGCTGCACTCACTATTCTGCTGGTGCAGTCACTGTGTACATACATTACATTACTGATCCTGTACTGATCCTGAGTTACATCATGTATTATACTCCAGAGCTGCACTCACTATTCTGCTGGTGAAGCCACTGTGTACATATATTACATTACTGATCCTGTACTGATCCTGAGTTACATCCCTTATTATACCCCAGAGCTGCACTCACTATTCTGCTAGTGCAGTCACTGTGTACATACATTATACTACTGATCCTGAGTTCCATCCTGTATTATACTCCAGAGCTGCACTCACTATTCTGCTGGTGCAGTCACTGTGTACATACATTACATTACTGATCCTGAGTTACATCCTATATTATACTCCAGAGCTGCACTCACTATTCTGCTGGTGCAGTCACTGTGTACATACATTACATTTCTGATCCTGAGTTACATCCTGTATTATAATCATGAGCTGTACTCACTATTCTGCTGATGCAGTCACTGTGTACATATATTACATTACTGATCCTGACTTGCATCCTGTATTATACTCCAGAGTTGCACTCACTATTCTGCTTGTTCAGTCACTGTGCACATACATTACATTACTGATCCTCAGTTATATCCTGTATTATACTCCAGAGCTGCACTCACTATTCTGCTAGTGCATTCTCTGTGTACATACATTACATTACTGATCCTGAGTTATATACTGTATTATACTCCAGAGCTGCTCTCACTATTCTGCTGGTGCAGTCACTGTGCACATACATTACATTACTGATCCTGTACTGATCCTGAGTTACATCCTGTATTATACTCCAGAGCTGCACTCACTATTCTGCTGGTGCAGTCACTGTGTACATACATTACATTACTAATCCTGTGCTGATCCTGAGTTACATCCTGTATTATACTCCAGAGCTGCACTCACTATTCTGCTGGTGCAGTCACTGTGTACATACATTATATTACTGATCCTGTACTGATCCTGAGTTACATCCTGTATTATACTCCAGAGCTGCACTCACTATTCTGCTGGTGCAGTCACTGTGTACATACATTACATTACTGATTCTGTACTGATCCTGAGTTACATCCTGTATTATACTCCAGAGCTGCACTCACTATTCTGCTGGTGCAGTCACTGTGTACATACATTACATTACTGATCCTGTGCTGATCCTGAGTTACATCCTGTATTATACTCCAGAGCTGCACTCACTATTCTGCTGGTGCAGTCACTGTGTACATACATTACTGATCCTGTGCTGATCCTGAGTTACATCATGTATTATACTCCAGAGCTGCACTCACTATTCTGCTGGTGCAGTCACTGTGTACATACATTACATTACTTATCCTGAGTTACATCCTGTATTATAATCCAGAGCTGCACTCACTATTCTGCTGGTGCACCACTGTGTACATACATTATATTACTGATCCTGTACTGATCCTGAGTTACATCCTGTATTATACTCCAGAGCTGCACTCACTATTCTGCTAGTGCAGTCACTGTGTACATACATTACATTACTGATACTGAGTTCCATCCTGTATTATACTCCAGAGCTGCACTCACTATTCTGCTAGTGCAGTCACTGTGTACATACATTACATTACTGATCCTGAGTTCCATCCTGTATTATACTCCAGAGCTGCACTCACTATTCTGCTGGTGCAGTCACTGTGCACATACATTACATTACTGATCCGGTTCTGATCCTTAGTTACATCCTGTATTATACTCCAGAGCTGCACTCACAATTCTGCTGGTGCAGTCACTGTGTACATTCATTACATTACTGATCCTGTACTGATCCTGAGTTACATCCTGTATTATACTCCAGAGCTGCACTCACTATTCTGCTGGTGCACCACTGTGTACATATATTACATTACTGATCCTGTACTGATCCTGAGTTACATCCCTTATTATACCCCAGAGCTGCACTCACTATTCTGCTAGTGCAGTCACTGTGTACATACATTACATTACTGATCCTGAGTTCCATCCTTTATTATACTCCAGAGCTGCACTCACTATTCTGCTGGTGCAGTCACTGTGTACATACATTACATTACTGATCCTGTACTGATCCTGAGTTACATCCTATATTATACTCCGGAGCTGCACTCACTATTCTGCTGGTGCAGTCACTGTGTGCATACATTACATTACTGATCCTGAGTTACATCCTGTATTATAATCCTGAGCTGTACTCACTATTCTGCTGGTGCAGTCACTGTGTACATATATTACATTACTGATCTTGTACTTATCCTGACTTGCATCCTGTATTATACTCCAGAGCTGCACTCACTATTCTGCTTGTGCACTCACTGTGCACATACATTACATTACTGATCCTCTACTGATCCTCAGTTACATCCTGTATTATACTCCAGAGCTGCTCTCACTATTCTGCTGGTGCAGTCACTGTGTACATACATTACATTACTCATCCTGAGTTACATCTTGTATTATAATCCAGAGCTGCACTCACTATTTTGCTTGGTGCAGTCACTGTGTACATACATTACATTCCTGATCCTGTACTGATCCTGAGTTACATCCTGTATTATACTCCAGAGCAGCACTCACTATTCTGCTGGTGCAGTCACTGTGCACATACATTACATTATTGATCCTGTACTGATCCTGAGTTACATCCTGTATTATACTCCAGAGCAGCACTCACTATTCTGCTGGTGCAGTCACTGTGTACATACATTACATTACTGATCCTGAGTTACAGCTTGTATTATAATCCAGAGCTGCACTCTCTATTCTGCTGGTGCAGTCACTGTGCAAATACATTACATTACTGATCCTGTACTGATCCTGACTTACATACTGTATTATACTCCAGAGCTGTACTCACTATTCTGCTGGTGCAGTCACTGTGCACGCACATCCATTACATTACTGATCCTCTACTCATCCTCAGTTACTTCCTTTATTATACTCCAGAGCTGCACTCACTATTCTGCTCGTGGGGTCACTGTGTACATACATAATATTACTGATCCTGAGTTACATCCTCTATTATAATCCAGAGCTGCTCACACTATTCTGCTGGTGCAGTCACTGTGTACATACATTACATTACTGATCCTGAGATACATCCTGTATTATACTCCAGAGCTGCACTCACTATTCTGCTGGTGCAGTCACTGTGTACATACATTACTGATCCTGCGTTACATCCTGTATTATACTCGAGAGCTGAACTCACTATTCTGCTGGTGCAGTCACTGTGTACATGCATTACATTACTGATCCTGAGTACCATCCTGTATTATACTCCAGAGCTGTACTCACTATTCTGCTGGTGCAGTCACTGTGTACATACATTACATTACTGATCCTGTACTGATCCTGAGTTACATCCTATATTATACTCCAGAGCTACACTCACTATTCTGCTGGTGCAGTAACTGTGTACATACATTACATTACTGATCCTGAGTTACATCCTGTTTTATAATCCAGAGCTGCACTCACTATTCTGCTTGTGCAGTCACTGTGTACATATATTACATTACTGGTCCTGTACTGATCCTGATTTACATCCTGTATTATACTCCAGAGCTGCACTCACTATTCTGCTGGTGCAGTCACTGTGCACATACATTACATTACTGACCCTCTACTGATCCTCAGATACATCCTGTATTATACTTCAGAGCTGCACTCACTATTCTGCTGGTGGAGTCACTGTGTACATACATTACATTACTGATCCTGCACTGATCCTGAGTTATATCCTGTATTATACTCCAGAGCTGCACTCACTATTCTGCTGGTGCAGTCACTGTGCACATACATTACATTACTGATCCGGTTCTGATCCTGAGTTACATCCTGTATTATACTCCAGAGCTGCACTCACTATTCTGCTGGTGCAGTCACTGTGTACATACATTACATTACTGATCCTGTACTGATCCTGAGTTACATCCTGTATTATACTCCAGAGCTGCAATCACTATTCTGCTGGTGCAGCCACTGTGTACATATATTACATTACTGATCCTGTACTGATCCTGAGTTACATCCTGTATTATACTCCAGAGCTGCACTCACTATTCTGCTAGTGCAGTCACTGTGTACATACATTACATTACTGATCCTTAGTTCCATCCTGTATTATACTCCAGAGCTGCACTCACTATTCTGCTAGTGCAGTCACTGTGTACATACATTACATTACTGATCCGGTTCTGATCCTGAGTTACATCCTGTATTATACTCCAGAGCTGCACTCACTATTCTGCTGGTGCAGTCACTGTGTACATACATTACATTACTGATCCTGTACTGATCCTGAGTTACATCCTGTATTATACTCCAGAGCTGCACTCACTATTCTGCTGGTGCGGCCACTGTGTACATATATTACATTACTGATCCTGTACTGATCCTGAGTTACATCCTGTATTATACTCCAGAGCTGCACTCACTATTCTGCTAGTGCAGTCACTGTGTACATACATTACATTACTGATCCTGAGTTCCATCCTGTATTATACTCCAGAGCTGCACTCACTATTCTGCTAGTGCAGTCGCTGTGTACATACATTACATTACTGATCCTGAGTTCCATCCTGTATTATACTCCAGAGCTGCACTCACTATTCTACTGGTGCAGTCACTGTGCACATGCATTACATTACTGATCCGGTTCTGATCCTGAGTTACATCCTTTATTATACTCCAGAGCTGCACTCACTATTCTGCTGGTGCAGTCACTGTGTACATACATTACATTACTGATCCTGTACTGATCCTGAGTTACATCCTATATTATACTCCAGAGCTGCACTCACTATTCTGCTGGTGCAGTCACTGTGTGCATACATTACATTACTGATCCTGAGTTACATCCTGTATTATAATCCTGAGCTGTACTCACTATTCTGCTGGTGCAGTCACTGTGTACATATATTACATTACTAATCTTGTACTTATCCTGACTTGCATCCTGTATTATACTCCAGAGCTGCACTCACTACTCTGCTTGTGCAGTCAGTGTGCACATACATTACATTACTGATCCTCTACTGATCTTCAGTTACATCCTGTATTATACTCCAGAGCTGCACTCACTATTCTGCTGCTGCAGTCACTGTGTACATACATTACATTACTCATCCTGAGTTACATCTTGTATTATAATCCAGAGCTGCACTCACTATTCTGCTGGTGCAGTCACTGTGTACATACATTACATTATTGATCCTGTACTGATCCTGAGTTACATCCTGTATTATACTCCAGAGCAGCACTCACTATTCTGCTGGTGCAGTCACTGTGTACATACATTACATTACTGATCCTGAGTTACATCTTGTATTATAATCCAGAGCTGCATTCTCTATTCTGCTGGTGCAGTCACTGTGCACATACATTACATTACTGATCCTGTACTGATCCTGACTTACATACTGTATTATACTCCAGAGCTGCACTCACTATTCTGCTGGTGCAGTCACTGTGCACATACATTACATTACTGATCCTCTACTCATCCTCAGTTACTTCCTTTATTATACTCCAGAGCTGCACTCACTATTCTGCTCGTGGGGTCGCTGTGTACATACATAATATTACTGATCCTGAGTTACATCCTCTATTATAATCCAGAGCTGCTCACACTATTCTGCTGGTGGAGTCACTGTGTACATACATTACATTACTGATCCTGAGATACATCCTGTATTATACTCCAGAGCTGCACTCACTATTCTGCTGGTGCAGTCACTGTGTACATACATTACTGATCCTGAGTTACATCCTGTATTATACTCGAGAGCTGAACTCACTATTCTGCTGGTGCAGTCACTGTGTACATACATTACATTACTGATCCTGAGTTCCATCCTGTATTATACTCCAGAGCTGTACTCACTATTCTGCTGGTGCAGTCACTGTGTACATACAATTACATTACTGATCCTGTACTGATCCTGAGTTACATCCTATATTATACTCCAGAGCTGCACTCACTATTCTGCTTGTGCAGTCACTGTGTACATATATTACATTACTGATCCTGTACTGATCCTGACTTACATAATGTATTATACTCCAGAGCTGCACTCACTATTCTGCTGGTGCAGTCACTGTGCACATACATTACATTACTGACCCTCTACTGATCCTCAGATACATCCTGTATTATACTTCAGAGCTGCACTCACTATTCTGCTGGTGGAGTCACTGTGTACATACATTACATTACTGATCCTGTACTGATCCTGAGTTATATCCTGTATTATACTCCACAGCTGCACTCACTATTCTGCTGGTGCAGTCACTGTGTACATACATTACATTACTGATCCTGTACTGATCCTGAGTTACATCCTGTATTATACTCCAGAGCTGCACTCACTGTTCTGCTGGTGCAGCCACTGTGTACATATATTACATTATTGATCCTGTACTGATCCTGAGTTACATCCTGTATTATACTCCAGAGCTGCACTCACTATTCTGCTGGTGCAGTCACTGTGTACATACATTACATTACTGATCCTGAGTTACATCCTGTAGATCTTTTTATTATAAAAATGAAAAACATAACAATAATAATAACAGAAACATAACAAAATTATCAACCACAAAATAAACAATGTAATGAACTGGTCCAGCCGCTCCCTCTCTCCTCACACACATATTATACATATATACACAATAATAACTACTCATATTGCAGACTTCTGGTCCGGTTACCAAACAAAATAATAACAATATAATAAGTAAAATAAACAATAACCGACAAAAATATATAGAAACTAATATATACATTTTTTTTATATATATTAATATAAAATAAATACTAACTATACAAATGTAAACATTACTAAACAAAACCCCCCACACTCAAGCCCACCAGTCCCTCCCCGGCACTGACCTGAGAGCTGGTCCTGCGCCTCATGCCTCAGTCCAACGTCCATAGGCCAGATCAGGCAGTGCCAGTTTTTCACCCAAATAACCAGTGTCCCACAAGATGAACCCACCTCCCCCCTTTTCCCTCCACCCAACCTAATACCTACACCCAAACCCATATATACAATATATACAGAAACAAACAATACAATAACCACAACTGACAAAGCCCAAGTTCGGTGCCTGCAGCCCTACATCACTGTCTACTGATCAAAACAAAACAAAAATCTATGGTGTCAGCAGCAGCCCACCACCAGGAGAGGAGACGACCAGACTAGGGCACACTAAAAGAAAAGCACCTCCAGAGGAGAGCGGCCCTCCGTGTACCCAGTCTCTCATACTCCAGAGAACGCACCTTCACCAGGTCACCGAGTATGGTCCTAAACACATCGTCCACTGGGAGGATTTTCCGCTGCGTCGATACTAAGCACCGTGCGTTCCACGTGTGATACCTAACCACTGCGCTAACTAGAAATAAGGTGCAGCGGTCCTGACCACCCAGGTCCCCGAATGCTCCATAGGCCAATTCCGCATAAGAGAGCCCGGCCAGCCGGGGCCAGCCAATGGAGGCGCCCACCCTGTTGTACACCTCTGTGTTAAAGGGACAACGAAGCAGGAAGTGGTTCATGCTTTCAAGCATGGTAACACAATGCTCCCGAGGACAGTTCCTGTCCTCAGAGCTCCTACTCTTCAGATTGTCCCTCACACACAGCTTCCCATGGAAGCAGCGCCAAGCCAAGTACCAAAACTTTGAGGGGATCCTGAAAGAATTCAAAAGATGCAGACCCACCCCAAGATCCCGACTTGGGCAATCCCTGCGCGCCAGAGGCCTCTGAAAATGGGTCAAGAGAACCCTTTTGTCAAGGAGCTTCCTTGGCAGAGTCCTGAACTCCCACATTCCCAGACCCCACCTGCGAATTACCTTCAGAACCACAGTAGCGTAAGCCGGTAGATGTCCATGTGGTGTGCGTAGATCTTTCACTTGCCCTCCTGTCTCCCATTCCTGGAAGAAAGGCTGAAACCATCGCTTACAGGAGAATACCCACAGAGGAGCCCTCTCTTTCCAGAGGTTTGCAATATTGATCTTAATGAAGGTATTCACAAGGAATACCACAGGGTTCACCATACCCTACCCTCCTAGTCTCCTCGTATGGTAAGTAACCTCCTTCTTGACCAGGTTCAGTCTATTCCCCCATAACAGTTGGAAGAACAAACTGTAGACCCGAGTCCAGAGAGGCTCCAGCAAGATGCACACACTGCCCAGATAGATCAGCACAGGGAGCAGGTAAGTTTTGATCAGGTTTATCCTTTCCCTTAGGGTCAAAGACCAACCCTTCCATTGGTACACCTTCTGAATGGCGATCTGTAGCCTGCTGTCCCAATTTTGTTTGGGGCAATCCCCCTGGCCAAATTTGATGCCAAGAACTTTTGCAGAGACTTTGGGTTCTGGAAGGGTGTCCGGGAGATCAAAACCAGAATCTCCTCCTCCCAGCCAGAGACTCTCACACTTATCCCGGTTGATCTTGGACCCGGATGCCTCCGAGTAGCGATTTACCTCTGACATCAGCCATTCTGCCTCCCCATCAGAGGAAACAAAAACGGTGACATCATCGGCATACGCCACCACTCTCAGAGTGGCTTCCGGTGCTGCCCGGTCCATCACGATCCCAGCCAACGATCCACGCTCCACCCTCCTAAGAAGTGGGTCAATCGCAAACACGTACAGCAGCGGGCTCAAGGAACAACCCTGGCGAACACCACACCCAACCTCAAAAGAGCTGCCAATCCAACCGTTCACAAGCGGGAAACTCTCTGCCCCAGAGTACAAGGTCTTAAGCCAATCAACAAACCCCCCCGGCTGGCCATACCTCAGAAGGACAGACCAGAGGTACTCATGATTAACCCGATCAAACGCTTTTGCCTGGTCCAATGACAGCATGTACCCCTTCCAGTGACCAGCCCTACTCTGCTCCACCGCCTCTCGGACACAGAGTACAGCACTAATTGTACTGCGGCCCGGAACAGAGCAATGCTGGGCTCCCGAAAGGAGCCGGGGCGCAAATTTCACCAGCCGATTAAACAGCACCTTTCCCAAAACCTTCCTGTCTGCATTGAGAAGCGCTATGGGACGCCAATTCTCAATGCAAGATGAGTCCTTACCCTTTGACAAGATAATCAGGGCAGACCTCCTCATTGACTTTGGCAGAGTGCCCGAGGAAAGACATTCATTGAATACCTCAGTCAAGAGGGGAACCAAGGCGTCCTTAAAGGTCTTATAGAATTCAGATGTTAAGCCATCTGGACCGGGAGATTTCTTTAGGGCAAGCCCTTCAATCGCCAACTTAACTTCCTCTTCCCTGATCATCTCTGTCAAAACGCCAAGAGAGGGGTCTACCCCTGGTTCGGGGACGGCTTCAGCCAGAAAAACCGACATCTCATCCCAATACAGATCCCTCTTCCCCAAGAGGTGCGAGTAGAAGGATCTGACAACCTCCAGGATCCCTGATCTGGATCTTTTCAGGGACCCCGCAGTGTCAACCAGTCCTGTAATAACTTTACTATTCACTGACATCTTGCAGTTTCTGTAAGGGTCGGGCGAGCGGTACTTCCCATAATCCCTCTCAAAAACCAAAGATGGTCTACAGGATCAATAGATACATCACCTGTACTACTAGATATGTTATATACTTTGCCACGTGTCCATGTGGACTTATATATGTGGGCATGACTACCCGTCAATTTAAAGTGCGTGTCCGCGAGCACGTTTTGGACATTATTGCTGCGGCTGACCACACGGACACATCCACCCTCAAAACCTTACCTCGCCATTTTAAGATCCACCACAATTGTGATGCGTCGATGCTCAAAATAAGGGGCATCGACTGCATAATACCCAGTATACGGGGGGGTAAGGTGGGTCAGCGACTGGCCCAAATGGAATCCTGTTGGATTTGGTCCCTCAACACATTGCACCCAAAGGGACTTAATGAGAGCATTAGCTATTCCCCCTTTCTCTAATCCCTAGTATCTACCACAAAGTTCTATCTAAGGTGGCCACAGTTAATTGAGGCTAGATTTTATAATCTTAACATCCAATATACATGGTTTTAATGATTTTAACTCACTGTTTTTCTTGCAATAATTAGTTCTTATCTTTTGTCTGGTCGTTTCTTTTCTTCACTATCTGGGGGTGGTTTCTCGATCCGGCCGTGAGAATGGGCCCTCTACCGGACATGGTGTTCCATTCAGTCCATGTGAATCTGCGGGGGATCATGGACGACAATCTGCATGGTGGAGATATTAAATTATTAAAGCTGTAAGATTATAATCTGTACTCATAGATACATCTATTATACTACATGTAAATATCAATTCATGCTATAATGTTGTATAAAACGAAAAAGTGGACTGATATTTTCTTCAATGACATTTTTCGATATTATGTATCTTAATGTTGTGTATCTTGCATATGAACATATGTTTTGTAGTATGTTGGGTGTCTATTGCACAATGGGTGTGCAGGGTACTGTTATATCTCCGTCATGTATGTTATGTACACACATACATATGGGCGCACACGGCGCAATTTTGTTTATTTATGTGTGTATATACACTGATGGACATCATCGCACACATGTATGTATTTGGGCGAATTATGGGGTATATATCTGATGACACAGCCAAATGTTGGCCCCCTAAAAAATTAAAAATTATGTTGATATAACAAATAACATCATTTGTGTGTGTGCCTGTGATCTGATATGTATATACAATCAGGGATGCCAAATATATCCGGATGGGTATCATCTGTTCTTTATTTTATTTTTTTATTTTTTTACCTCACATGTCGCACTTGGGTCTTCCCCCCCCCCCCGGATCATGTTTTCTTTCCCTTCTTTCTTTATTTTATCTTTTAGACAATCTTTGATATGTGGCATCATGGCCTTATAGAACTGACTCTCGTTATTTCAGTGAGAGGGCTGCGATGATACCTGGTCTAGTGAAGGAGACAGTCAGGCAAATGTGCTGACTATGTGGGTCTGTGCGCCGGCCGGCTTTCCGTGTCCCAGTGACATGAGGTGTTGTGGCTATTCTGTAGCCCCCGCTTCTGTCACATGACGCGGATGCTGGCCGGCGTCCGGATCCCCATGGTGACGCACACGTCACTTCCGGTCCCGCGGTCTTTGTGTTCTAGCGGTGTGTGGCGTCAGGGATTATGCCCCGCCCCTCTGCTGTCACATGACGCGGATGCCGGCCGGCGTTCTACCTCCGCAATGACACTGTGTGTTTCAGCGGTGTGTTGCGTTAGGGCTTAAGCCCCGCCCCTCCGCTGTCACATGATGCGGATGTCGGCTGGCGTCCTGGTCTCCGCAGTGACGCTGATATCACTTCCGGTCTTTAAATGTGCCTGGCGCCAATATAAGCAAGTGACAGCGAGGCAGCAAACATGCCCCCTGACGAAGGGAACCACCAAAACGCGCGTCGGGGCTTCTCTGCTCCGCATGTGCCGACCTTAGACGGACCTCTAAATCTTTGACTGATTCCTGCTTTTGTCTGATCATCTATGTACTAATAAATTTTGATGCATATCTTTAAAACCGTTGGCTCCTTTTTCGTTGCTTTGTTTTGGTTGGATTTGTAATTTATGGCGATGGAGCCTAATATGTCCGTAATAGGGTAGTATTGAATAGAGTAACAATTCTATGGTTATTTATATTTGACACGATATATACTATCTACTCATGATTAGCGTGTATTATATTATTTTATATACATTGGGTACAGAAAGTATTCAGACCCCTTTAAATTTTTCACTCTTTGTTTCATTGCATTCTAAAAAGTTCATTTTTTTCTCATTAAAGTACACTCTACACCCCATCTTGACTGAAAAAAAAAACAGAAATGTAGAAATTTTTCCAAATTTATTAAAAAAGAAAAACTGAAATATCACATGGTCATAAGTATTCAGACCCTTTGCTCAGTATTGAGTAGAAGCCCCCTTTTGAGCTAGTACAGCCATGAATCTTCTTGGGAATGATGCAACAAGTTTTTCACACCTGGATTTGGGGATCCTCTGCCATTCTTCCTTTCAGATCCTCTCCAGTTCCGTCAAGTTGGATGGTGAACGTTGGTGGACAGCCATTTTCTGGTCTCTCCAGAGATGCTCAATTGGGTTTAGGTCAGGGCTCTGGCTGGGCCAGTCAAGAATGGTCACAGAGTTGTTCTGAAGCCACTCCTTTGTTATTTTAGCTGTGTGATTAGGGTCATTGTCTTGTTGAAAGGTGAACCTTCGGCCAAGTCTGAGGTCCAGAGCACTCTGGAAGAGGTTTTCATCCAGGATATCTCTGTACTTGGCCGCATTCATGTTTCCTTCAATTGCAACCAGTCATCCTATCCCTGCAGCTGAAAAACACCCCCATAGCATGATGCTGCCACCACCATGTTTCACTGTTGGGATTGTATTGGGCAGGTGATGAGCAGTGCCTGGCTTTCTCCACCCATACCGCTTAGAATTATCACCAAAAAGTTCTATCTTCATCTCATCAGACCAGAGAATCTTATTTCTCATAGTCTGGGAGTCCTTCATGTGTTTTTGAGCAACTTCTAGGCGGGTTTTCATATGTCTTACACTGAGGAGAGGCTTCCATCGGGCTACTCTGTCATGAAGGCCAAACTGGTGGAGGGCTGCAGTGATAGTTGACTTTGTAAAACTTTCTCCCATCTCCCTACTGCATCTCTGGAGCTCAGACACAGTGATTGGGTTTGTTCTTTACCTCTCTCACCAAGGCTCTTCTCCCACGATTGCTCAGTTTGGCTGGATGGCCAAGTCTATGAAGTCTTCTAGTGGTCCCAAACTTCTTCCATTTAAGGATTATGGAGGCCACTGTGCTCTTAGGAACCTTGAGTAATTCAGAAATTATTTTGTAACCCTGGCTAAATCTTTGCCTTGCCACAATTCTGTCTCTGAGCTCCTTGGGCAGTTCCTTTGAGCTCATGATTCTCATTTGGTCTGACATGCACTGTGAGCTGTGAGGTCTTATATAGACAGGTGCTTGCCTTTCCAAATCAAGTCCTATCAGTTTAATTAAACACAGCTGGACACAATGAAGGAGTAGAACCATCTCAAGGAGGATCACAAGGAAATGGACAGCGTGAGACTTAAATATGAGTGTCTGAGCAAAGGGTCTGAATTCTTATGACCTTATGATATTTCAGTTTTTTTCTTTTTTAATAAATTTGCAAAAATTTCTATATTTCTGTTTTTTTCAGTCAAGATGGGGTGCAGAGTGTACTTTAATGAGAAAAAAATGAACTTTTTAGAATTTACCAAATGGCTGCAATGAAACAAAGAGTGAAAAATGTAAAGGGGTCTGAATACTTTCCGTACCCACTGTATACATTTATTCAGGATGTGGGGGGGGCGCAATCCCGGGCCCATCAGACTATAGTTACCCCACTGTATGTACATATATATACAATATTCATTTTTTAGAGTTAGGCATATAACAATTTTTAACAACTGCATACCAATTCCGTCTTGTTTCAATGGCACTCTCATACATATACAGCGATGGGTGACATTGATGCCTGTTCCCCAGGTAGCACATTTTAATCCCCCAACTGGGGTTATAAAATCCTTGGGGATTAATTTCATAGTGTTTTTATGAATTTTTTTTTATATAGTACTGTCCACACTGAGTATTTAATTCTCCCCTCTTTTCCTTCCTTTTTTTACTGTCCCATTTTACCATTCTTATTTGAATAAAAATGAATGAAAAACTAAAAATAAATACAATTGTTCACGTCCCCCACTCAGCAACAGCGCTTCCGGCTGGAACATCACTCCGGACGGGCACAGGAGAGGGGCAGATTCGGGATGTTGCTCCCGCAACATTTCCACCTTGGCAGAGGACCCTACCATAGTCACTACCATGGAGTGGGAGCTGGAGGACTGCTAACAAAATTGTATTCATCTGAATGCTTGAACCAACGGTGCTGTACATACCTAGTACAAATGAACTCAGCTGTCTCCCTGCGGTGGATCAGGGGATACCTTGTGTAATATTAAAGATTTTCCTGCACATATTGCTGTATATTCACAATTATTTGCTATTAGTCATTATTATATGTGGAGATTGTCTTACTGACCCCACAGCCCTGGTGAGAAGGGTGGTCTCTAGAATACAGAAGGTCTTATTATGTCACAGTGGGGATGTGACCCCTGGGCTCCCCAGGACGCCCAGCACCGAATCCAATTGGTTCCTGTGCATAAAACTTAGGTCGAGCCACATTTAGGTAAAAGGGTCCGAGTCTATGGATAAAATCTATGGATCAGAACATGTTTTTCCTACATTGACCGTCATTTTTAGGTGTAACAGAATCACTGGTCCTCTCCTCCACTTTTGGCCGAGGTCTGGAGGATTACTGGGAGACATGGAACAGATGTTCTCCTGTTTGTAGCCCACCCATCAGACATGTATGGTGTAACAACTGACACCCCATAAATGTCAGGAGGATTCTATTAAATACAAAGGGACATTAATCAATTTAAAAGTTTTATTTTTAAATTTAGAATTGCATGGAAGGACGAGGAGATGTTCTTGGAGGAGCCTCCTTCTTCAGCAGATGTTTTGCTGGTCAGGAGGCCACATGTAGATGGTGCCAGTCCTTCCATACAGGTACAGCATTGATGGTGGATGTGCTGTACTTTCCTCAGGGTGCTAGACGTGGCGGTTTTCTGCCCTCGCGATGTTTATGGAGCCGCGGTGACAGACACCAAATAAGCAGCTTTCTCGGATGGAGTGAGCAGCCCTGGATAGTCCACGCCGGCAGGATGAGATCACCCGGCGGAAGAGAGAACCTATGAGAAGAGACGTAACACTGATGTCAGTAACAGGACTCCATATCAGAGGACACGGCTGTGCGGTCACTGTGGCCGGACGGCAGAGGAATCATCCATACACAGGTACGGGGGGATTGTCCGCCATCATACATGTGACAATCCCACCACTGACAGATCTGCTCCACGGCCGACACCACACAACATGGGGCTTATTGTCACACTCACCTCTTCTCCTTTCCCCTTCTTCTTCTCTCTCTGGTTTTTGTTGTTTTTTCGGTTTTCTTTTCCCCTGAACTGGAAATTCGAATAAAAAACAAGAAAAAGATGTTGATTATAATCTCCTAAGAGATGAGCTTTGTATGGTTCTATAGGATGGTGTTATTCTCGTGGCTTGTAGCCCTGGTAATCGATTATTGCCCCATAATGGGGGAAATATGTCACACATACATAACATCAGCAGAGGGGTGAGAATTAGATTACCCAGAGAACTGATTAATATGAAACCTGCCATGTGGGGTCTCGACAAGGAGCTATGTCCCTTCTTACCATGACATTACTTGTAATGTGCCGCAGTGTTGCCTTATAATCAGTTACATAAACCTCAGTGTAACATTGAGGCCATAAAGGGGTCAGTATGGGCCATATGGGGCCGTGGGCGCAGGATTCGGGTCAGTTTGGCAGAAGACTGAACGGCCCCTTAGAACTTTTAATGCATAAAAGAATGAAGATTTTTACAGAATGAACTGCTCATCGCTTTATAGGGAGAAAAAAGTAGTAATTTTCTGATCCTTTATGTGCACGTTCACATTACATGTTTTGACCACAGACTGTGATAGGATGTCATATAGACCTGTACACACCTGACAATGGGGAGGACTCGCTGTAATTAGCAGTGAAACACTGCTTGTCTACATCAGGTTTAGAAGGGGAAGATTCTTGCTGCCTGTTTGGTAGAAGAAAAACATAAATTACAAGCGAAAACAATACAAAATGGACGAACACCCGTCTGCAAGGCCGGTTAGGACATTTGGATAACATGGAGGAGGCACCCTGCTCAGGACCCACTTCTATCACTAAGAATGGAGAATCGCTAGTAATATTGGCCTGTAATGAGCTGGAAATGATTGACTGGTTGCAATGATCGGCTGTTATCGCCGGCGTTATCACAAGCCAGAACCACAGTGATCATCAATCATGGGGTGGTGGCGCTGGATATAGTGCTGAGTTACACTTATCTTACAGTTGATCTTCTGATATATCAGATCCAAACCCGATAATAATAATTTACTCACATGTCTGAGTGTTTTGCACTCTCTGGGGAATACACTGGAGGTGGCTTCAGTTCTTCATCGTTCATCACCCTGGTATTGGTGGAACAGAGCTAAAACATAGAGAAAAATAAAATAAATATATATTTAAACTTTATTTTAATTATAAGTTTTATAGATCTTACCGGTCACACTTACTTTAGAAAGCCTTTGAGACGATGATATAAAGTTCAGGCTTTCTGGCCAGTCATTATCCTCGCTTGTGTCCCCCTCATCTGAATCAATAAGTTCGTAATTGCTACATTGAGCTGAAAAGCACAAGTGTTATTAGAGATTATTAGTATGAGACCCGATCACGGAAAGTCACCATTTTATCACTAAAAATGATTGGGACTGATTGTCACAAAATATGAAAGACAAGACACCTAAAAGCTTTCTGCAGATGACGTCTCCTTCTACTTACGGTCAAAGTAGCCAGTGTCCTCTTCTGACTCAAAGTTAGGAATGAAATGTGGCTCTTTACTTAGAAGACTGTCAAAGTCTATGCCACATAGGAATGGATGCATTTTGATCTCTTTCGCTCCTCCTGGGAAAGGAAGACAATAAAAAGTGATCTAGACATTATCAGATAGACAGCTCCATATCTGAACAGTTTATGTTACTCTGAACTAAAGACGTAACAGAGCTGATGTGAAGAAAAGTTGCTGAAAGTAAAGCAGAAAACCTCAGTGCTGATCCTCAGGGGCGTGATCATTTGTCTGGTCACAGATGTGTAATAATTCATTATTAATACTATTATATACATTACCTGTCCCAAGTCTATGTGCCGGATCTTTTCTGAGCAGCTCAGTGATGATGTCCTGAGCATCAGGTGGAGGAGTGCGATTATCAAATGTCCAAGTTATCTCATCTGTTATATTAAAAGAAAATGTTACAGAAAATAAAACCTCTTCATTTACTTTATTAAAACAAAAATCTTTTGGATTAACACAACAAGTAACTAAACCACAGAACCAATCTAAGCAAATAACAATGACACCACACCGCATTCAGATTATTTTACTTACCCCTTAATATACTGCAGTAAGTGTCATATTTGGAATCCCCATGAAATGGTACACGGAATAGAAGGAATTCGTGTAGGATGATCCCTACCGACCACCAGTCCACAGGCCGCCCATAGCCTTCCTGTAAGATGACTTCAGGGGCGATGTATTCAGGGGAGCCAGCAATCTGGAAAGCAACAGAAGAAGGAGATGAGGAGCTGAGAAAATAATTGTGACGAATAACATCAGAGGAAAACGTTTTCTAGATGAGAAGATATCAGAGAAGAAGAAATAGATGAGAAGAGTAAAGAACAAGATCCTGTAAGTAAAGCCGACCTCATCATCACGGAACTCTCTGGTGACGTCCTCGGTTGGAGCCTTGTAGGTTTCTGATGTTGGTCTCATGAGGCCGAGTTTGGAAAGTCCGAAGTCCGTGACTTTAATATGACCAGATGCCGATACCAGGAGGCTGTGAAAAAACAGACGGTGTCAGCCCCAAGTAATAACCCATAGACTTTATGATAATCTCTAACTTTCTTCCTCCTAGAGGGGGCACTTACTTCTCAGGCTTCAGGTCTCGGTGCACCACACCAAAGCTGTGCAGGTATTCCACAGCCAGGACTGTTTCTGCAATGTACTTTCGGGCCAAGGGGACAGGTAAAGGTCCATAGATGTTCATAAGACTGCCACAGTCTCCTCCTACAGGAGAAAGCAAATATGACAGGAGAGGGTTTGTTACAATGTAAATGACACATGATGCGTGTGAATGAGAAATAAGCGGAGACATTGGGGCAGGATGTCACACATAGAGATATACTGTGTAATAATGCAAAAGAAAAACAATGGAGCATACCCTAATAGTAACTAGGACTGCGCTGAATGTCTATGAAGCAAAACCACAAATGTGCAAAAGCTGCAGAAATAAGTGCAAGGAAACAACGTCCCATATAAAAATGTGAAGCTATACTATGTATATAGATGTGTATGTGCAGTGTGTGTGTATATAGCTAGGTATGTGCAGTATATGTGTATATAGCTGTGTATGTGCAGTATATGTGTATATAGCTGTGTATGTGCAGTGTGTGTGTATATAGCTGTGTATGTGCAGTGTGTGTGTATATAGCTGTGTATGTGCAGTATATGTGTATATAGCTGTGTATGTGCAGTGTGTGTGTATATAGCTGTGTATGTGCAGTATATGTGTATGTGCAGTATATGTGTATATAGCTGTGTATGTGCAGTATATGTGTATATAGATGTGTATGTGCAGTATATGTGTATATAGCTGTGTATGTGCAGTATATGTGTATATAGCTGTGTATGTGCAGTGTGTGTGTATATAGCTGTGTATGTGCAGTGTGTGTATATAGCTGTGTATGTGCAGTATATGTGTATATAGCTGTGTATGTGCAGTGTGTGTGTATATAGCTGTGTATGTGCAGTATATGTGTATATAGCTGTGTATGTGCAGTATATGTGTATATAGCTGTGTATGTGCAGTATATGTGTATATAGCTGTGTATGTGCAGTGTGTGTGTATATAGCTGTGTATGTGCAGTATATGTGTATATAGCTGTGTATGTGCAGTATATGTGTATATAGATGTGTATGTGCAGTATATGTGTATATAGCTGTGTATGTCCAGTATATGTGTATATAGCTGTGTATGTGCAGTGTGTGTGTATATAGCTGTGTATGTGCAGTATGTGTGTATATAGCTGTGTATGTGCAGTATATGTGTATATAGCTGTGTATGTGCAGTATATGTGTATATAGCTGTGTATGTGCAGTGTGTGTGTATATAGCTGTGTATGTGCAGTATATGTGTATATAGCTGTGTATGTGCAGTATATGTGTATATAGCTGTGTATGTGCAGTATATGTGTATATAGATGTGTATGTGCAGTATATGTGTATATAGCTGTGTATGTGCAGTATATGTGTATATAGCTGTGTATGTCCAGTATATGTGTATATAGCTGTGTATGTGCAGTGTGTGTGTATATAGCTGTGTATGTGCAGTATGTGTGTATATAGCTGTGTATGTGCAGTATATGTGTATATAGCTGTGTATGTGCAGTATATGTGTATATAGCTGTGTATGTGCAGTATATGTGTATATAGCTGTGTATGTGCAGTATATGTGTATATAGCTGTGTATGTGCAGTGTGTGTGTATATAGCTGTGTATGTGCAGTATATGTGTATATAGCTGTGTATGTGCAGTATATGTGTATATAGCTGTGTATGTGCAGTATATGTGTATATAGATGTGTATGTGCAGTGTGTGTGTATATAGCTGTGTATGTGCAGTGTGTGTGTATATAGCTGTGTATGTGCAGTATATGTGTATATAGCTGTGTATGTGCAGTGTGTGTGTATATAGCTGTGTATGTGCAGTATATGTGTATATAGCTGTGTATGTGCAGTATATGTGTATATAGCTGTGTATGTGCAGTATATGTGTATATAGTTGTGTATGTGCAGTGTGTGTGTATATAGCTGTGTATGTGCAGTATATGTGTATATAGCTGTGTATGTGCAGTGTGTGTGTATATAGCTGTGTATGTGCAGTGTGTGTGTATATAGCTGTGTATGTGCAGTGTGTGTGTATATAGCTGTGTATGTGCAGTATATGTGTATATAGCTGTGTATGTGCAGTGTGTGTGTATATAGCTGTGTATGTGCAGTATATGTGTATATAGCTGTGTATGTGCAGTGTGTGTGTATATAGCTGTGTATGTGCAGTATATGTGTATATAGCTGTGTATGTGCAGTGTGTGTGTATATAGCTGTGTATGTGCAGTATATGTGTATATAGCTGTGTATGTGCAGTGTGTGTGTATATAGCTGTGTATGTGCAGTATATGTGTATATAGCTGTGTATGTGCAGTATATGTGTATATAGCTGTGTATGTGCAGTATATGTGTATATAGCTGTGTATGTGCAGTGTGTGTGTATATAGCTGTGTATGTGCAGTATATGTGTATATAGCTGTGTATGTGCAGTATATGTGTATATAGCTGTGTATGTGCAGTATATGTGTATATAGCTGTGTATGTGCAGTGTGTGTGTATATAGCTGTGTATGTGCAGTATATGTGTATATAGCTGTGTATGTGCAGTATATGTGTATATAGCTGTGTATGTGCAGTATATGTGTATATAGCTGTGTATGTGCAGTGTGTGTGTATATAGCTGTGTATGTGCAGTATATGTGTATATAGTTGTGTATGTGCAGTATATGTGTATATAGCTGTGTATGTGCAGTGTGTGTGTATATAGCTGTGTATGTGCAGTATATGTGTATATAGCTGTGTATGTGCAGTATATGTGTATATAGCTGTGTATGTGCAGTATATGTGTATATAGCTGTGTATGTGCAGTGTGTGTGTATATAGCTGTGTATGTGCAGTATATGTGTATATAGCTGTGTATGTGCAGTATATGTGTATATAGCTGTGTATGTGCAGTATATGTGTATATAGATGTGTATGTGCAGTATATGTGTATATAGCTGTGTATGTGCAGTATATGTGTATATAGCTGTGTATGTGCAGTATATGTGTATATAGCTGTGTATGTGCAGTATATGTGTATATAGATGTGTATGTGCAGTGTGTATATAGCTGTGTATGTGCAGTATATGTGTATATAGCTGTGTATGTGCAGTATATGTGTATATAGCTGTGTATGTGCAGTGTGTGTGTCATGACATGATTATATTTAAATATGTCCTTTTTTTTTTTTTAAATAAATGTGTATTGTTGTTTATGAGAAAACAATAAGGCATCCCCTAAAAATAAGCCCTAACCCATCTTTTGGAGCAAAAAATTGATATAAGACCCTGTCTTATTTTTTGGAAAAACCCTGTACAAACTGTAAAAATTCAGTCAAACCCTCCTTTATCTATAGTGAAAATTTCTGCCACATAATCATTTTTCTGGCATGTTGTTAACAGATAACTTATAGTAAAAGCAGTGTGGACATGTAACCATCTATGTGGTCACATTCTGCTTATGGAGAAGGTCCTAGAGATGAGCAGACCAGCGCTGGATATAGATACGATGGAGATGTCCTACCTGGTACATACTCCATTACCATGCACAGATGACGTGTAGTTGGAAAGGAGCACAACATGGAGGCCACGAAGGGACAATCTGCGAATGTTAGGATGTCCCTCTCTAGAAAGGCCCGTTCAAGTCTTACTGGATCTTTCAGCTTCTGCTTGTCCAGTTTCTTCATGGCGTATAACTGTTTGGAGTCTTTTTGGCGCACTAAGTGGACGGTTCTGTAGAGGAAGAAAATCGGTGGTTTATAATGTATTCTTACTAACAGTCTGTCTATAGACCTCATCACATCTCCTGTACTAATGGTGAATACTAGATGAGCTGCCGTCGCTACATAGATGATCTCCACTGGGAGGTCCTCATCCGTGTCACATCCTGACTCACTGGAAAAGAGACAATTAGATGTGCACAGAAGAGATGAGCGAATAAAATACAATGGATTAGAATTCTACTCAAATTTTACATATATCCGCATTGGCCAAAATGGCGAAATTTTTGTAATTCTCTTCCTCATGGATTCGGCAAAATGGTGAACATTGGCTACTATTTTCTAAACCTTAAAAGTCCGTCAAAATGTTAAAAAATAAACAAACTCTTACACTTACCTCTCTGGCTCCTCTATCTCAACCTTTTGGTCCTCACTGTACTTTCAAAGCTGCTGCCAGTGCTGAAGAACAAGAAAATGTCTAAGGCTGAGACAGGACTTCTGGCATTGATGACGTCTAGGAAGATTCTGCACAAACGCATAAAAGGTCATGGTGGCATGACATTGCAAATCTTCCTGCTCTTGCATAGAATCCTCCTGGACCTTCTCCAAGCTAGAAGTTCTGGCCCAGCGTGAGCGGCAGCAATCTGAAGACGCGGTGAGGATCGGACAGATGAGGCTGAGAAGCGGAGGGGTCGGAGAGCTGAGCAGTGAGGTCAGTATGAGTATTTTTTCCATTTTGTACATCTTACATTTATTAAGATCTGGGGTCTGGAGAGAACCCAGAGCGTAATAAGAGATATTACATTTGCCGAGTGATAACTTCTACGTCAATCACATTTCCCAGGAAAGTCTGCACGAAAGGCGAATGTGAATTATGCCAGATCCGCTCTTCTCTAGAGAACAGGGATGTGGACTCCAATAATTCCTCTATGGTAACACTGTACGGGCACAGAGACAGAGGGATCATCATAAGGAGCCCTAGAAACCGAATATTATGCCGACATCAAGCTCACCCAAAAGCTCCACAGCTGAACTGTTTGATCTGTTCGTAGTCGCTCTTACAAGGATTTCTCCCTGGGTTCAATGATCCGATCAAGGCCTAGAAATAATAAGAAATGGCATTAAAGCATAAAATCTGCAGAAAGATAACATCTGTGGATGCCGGACCCCCACAGACAACATTATGTATATGGGATATCCCCCATACACAGACATCACTGTACTGCAGGGGAGGAGACGGGAGATCACACAGCGGGGGCAGGAATAATAATGCCGCCATCACACACAATAGATCTGATCTACAAGAAGAATAGGGATATCCCCTCGTCATATGGGGGATAATATTATATGTGTAATTCACCCCTGTTACCTGATCATACACAGACGTCTCCGCTGATACTTACACTGACAGATTCCTGGACCTCGGGGGTCTCACATATTCCACCGTCAGTAATTGCCGGCACAGATATTCCTATAATAATGAGGAAACGTTTTGTATTAGACGATATCAGTACATAATATATAACATCCATATTAAGAAGGAGATGAGACGGGCTCTGTACACGGTGTAATACTGGTATATGGGATTCTGCACACAACGTATATATTTATGGCTCCTCCATAGATGGATATTCTGGACCATAAATGGCCATTGTTCAGGATCTGATTCATCCTAGAACAATTACATGATCGGGGTCCTAGGAGCCTCCTTGTACATGATGGAGAAGAGCACAGAGGAGAGAAGCAGAATTACCTGCGCCCCCTCCATTATAGTCTATAAGGGGCTCCGGAGCCGTCACCGGCCTCATACAGAGGATGGAGAGTAAATCTACATGTTCTCTGCCGTTCTCTATAATATCTCGATATGTGAATGTAAGAATATTAGATGATTGCTCACCTTCCATCAGATCAGTGTTCAGCCCCTGCTGACTGGTATTAGGGTCCGGGATAGTCAGGTTTTCCCCCTCTTCAGAGTCACCTTCTGATGTTTCCTGTTCGTCACAATATGTACAATTAATGTAGCATTTCACAAATACTAAATCACCGTATACAGTCCGTCCTCGACTTAGAAACATCTGACTTACAAACGACTCCAAGATACAAAGGGTTGATGATGAAAAAAAAAGCTAATATTCACCACTCTCCTCTCCGGCCGCCCCGCTGCTCACCACCTATCGTCCAGTCCTCTTCTTTCCAATGTCATGTGCTACTTCTCCGGTCTCTTCACTATAGTGCAGGACTTCTGGCCACATTCAGGACCCAGATTTCACTGCTCATCATAAGGTCATAAGGACGAGACGGGAAGTCCTGCCCCATAGTGAAGAGGCTGGAAATGTGGCACACTATGATGGAATAAGAGGACCGGGTGGCGGACAGCGAGCAAAATATTATTGTTTTTTTTTACTCTTTCCATTTTACATTCAAATTTGGGTTACAAACAAAACTATAGGATATATCTAGTTCATAACCCAAGGACGGCCTGTACATAAGGCAGGAAGGACTAAACCTGGATCTATGGGATAATCTCATTACTGGACGGACTCTACATAAGGCACGAAGTACTAAACCTGGATCTATGGGACAATCTCAGTATTGGACGGACTATACATGGCCGCTCCCTCCAGAAAATCAACATGAATATATAAGGGACTTGTATCTACAACTGTTCTCTAATAACTTCTATTGTCAGAACTGCAGCATTTAGAAGAATGAAGATTGTGATGATGAAGTGAGACAGAGGTGGAAACACAACCTCTGCATCGCTGAGTACAGAATGTCACTACAGAGGGTTGAGCTGCAGAGACAGGCTGCCATAGAACATCCTGCGCCTCTGACATCATAAATCTGCCACTCTGCTATTTGACGGCTAATCTGGAGAAGATTAGACCAGGACGTGGGATATAGAAAGTGATGGATCCTTACCAGACGCTCCAGTGAGCCGGCCGGACGCTCCAGTACATACAGGACATTTTGTGCCAGTTGTATAATAAAGGCCAATTCTCCACTTGTGGATTTTTCTTCAGCCTATAAAGATGGAAATAAATAGAAAAGGAAAATCATGAGAGAACATGGAGGAGGCCGATTATGTCACCACTTTACTCCTGCGATCTGCTCTACAATTACTACATATCTAGTGACTTAGTGCCGGTTATATATTATATTATTATCGGCCTAAAGAACTATTTTATGTGAATAAACTTATATTCTGTTATTATAACTTGTCGATGTTTTATGCAGATTTCTACCACTTACCTGTTGCACCAATGTCCTGATGTTCTTCTGTAAATGCTCAAGATATGCTGAGCTTATACGACCTTGCTGATATTTGGTCAGGCAGTCTCTCAACAGCTCCATAACCAGCCGGTAAGTGAAGCTGAGGACGCCATCGGGTAGCGGCAGCACAATGTCAGGGGCATAGGTGGTAAGAATCCCCTGCAGCAGTGCCAACACCTGAAAATTGTCTGAAGGAATTTCAGACATTTCAAATAAATCCAAATAAATCCAAATCGCAGTCAGTAAATCACTAGCTATGTAGCTAATCACCAACAACAATGACACCGGAATGTCAAAGTGACACTGGAGCTGTAAACACTGGCACAAGTAATGGTGGTGCATTATGATGTCATAATATCATCACGGAATGTTGAGATGTTACCATATATGGAGCTTCTCTCCATAAAAGGAAGTTGCCTAGCAACACAAGCAGCAACTCTATAGGCTGTCGGCAGTGAGCATTGTCAGAGGTAAAAATAAAGCAAGTGTCAGAGGCAAGCATTAATAAGCTATTAAAAAAAGCCCTGCATCCACTCCTATGTCACTAGGTAAAAAAATAATGACTCTACTTCTTTGGTGAATTATAACCCCCAGAATGCCCTGGAAGCTTCAGAAATTCAAGAAATGCTGTGAGTTGTGGTTCTCTCCAAAGGCAAAAGGATTGTAGTCAACCACATGTGACATAAATGGCCCCTATGGGATCTTCAAGGGTTTGTTCAGCGCCACTTACTTCCATACTGGGAGGTGACATCACGTCTACAGATACATGATGGGACGGTGTAAGTGTGGCCGCCATCATGCCTGTGACTTGGTAGGTTCCTCAGACGGCAGCTCACTCACCTCCCAATGTGGAAGGAAGCGGCCGGAGAACACTTTTAATCTATAAAAGAAATCAAGATTCCACCAAATCCGTGTAGAATATTTTTTGTTCTTTTCACTACACAAAAAAAAAATGATGGAAAGGTCTCATGTACCGCGCACTGTTACCCATAAATATTGTAGCTCGTTCCATTAAAAAAAGCTCTTGCCTAAATCTAAGCAGAAAAATGAAAGTTATGGGTCAATGATTAAAAAAGCTAAATAAACTGGATATCTGTGTAATTGTATCAACCTGCAGAATAAAGATAATTTGTCTACAGTGAGCGGCAAAAAAAAGGAAAATAAAAAAGTGATGGAAGATTTATTTATTTATTCATCGTCACTCATATCATACCATTAAAAAAGAAAGAAACTGTAGTGGTGGTGAATTCTGATGTCATAATAGGGGTGATGTCATCATGGAATCTTGTGAGGGAATCTTATATGGAGCTTCTCACCTTATAAGGAAGTTGCCTAGCAACAGTGAAGATGGTAAAACCATAGGGTGAGCATCAGTGCTTGTATGTAAGAGGAAGCTGTGGGCACCGGGCTCTTCTCATCAGTGAGGGGATTTATAAATATATTTATTAATATCTGTCTACACAATAAAAATCATAATTACGTATTTATAAGAAATCCGGATTCAGGATCTAAAAGAAGTATCTTTATCTGGGGGGTCCAGGGACTGAAAGTCAGAAGCCCACGCCTCACCACCCCCCAATCTCCCAAGATGGGGGTCTCTATTACGAATATGACCCTGCCTGCACTCCTTATTAAAGAAATAGAAGAACTGGGAGGACTATTGAGTTACACCTTAGATATAGACAAAACTGAGACCTTATTATTAAGAAGCCCTTCAAAGCCACTATGGACAAAGAGATTCCAGTTCTGCTGGATTGAAACAGCGCTGAAATATTTGGGGATATACAGTGACATGTTAAAGTTTGGGCCACCCCCGGTCAAAATTAATGTTATAGTGAACAGCTAAGCAAGTTGAAGATGAATTGATCTCTAAAAGGCCTAAAGTTAAAGATGACGCATTTCCTTTGTATTTTAGGCAATATATATATATATATATATATATACAGTATATATATATATATATATATATATATATAGTCAGTTTTTACTTTTTAAAAATTACAAAAAGGAAAATGGGCCGATGCAAAACTTTGGGCACCCTTGGAGATTTGTGTGCTCAGATACCTTTGTTGACCAAGATTTCAGACCTTAATTAGCCTGTTAGGGTTATGGCTTGTTCATTATCATGGTTAGGAAAGTCCAGGTGATGCAAATTTCCCAGCTTTATAAAAACCCAACCTCCTCTAAGCTTGTGACAAAAACCAGCAGCCATGGGTTCTTCTAAGAAGCTGCCTAGCACTCTGAAAATGAAAATGGTGGAGGCCCACAAAGCAGGAGAAGGCTATAAGAAGATAGCAAAGCGTTTTCAAGTTGCCCTTTCCTCAGTTTGAATTGTAATTAAAAAATGGCAGCTACCAGGAACATTGGAGGTCAAGATAAAGTCTGGAAAACCAAACAAAATCTCAGTAAGAGCCACTCGTACGGTTGCTAGAGAGGCAAATCAGAACCCTGACTGACTGCAAAAAAACTTCAGAAAGATTTAGCAGACTTTGGAGTTGTGATACATTGTTCTACTGATTAGAGACACCTGCACAAATATGGCCTTCATGGAAGAGTCATCAGAAGAAAACCTCTCCTGCGTCCGACTTCTCACCATAAAATTCAGCATCAAAAGTATGCAAAAGAGCATCTAAACAAGCCTGATGCATTTTGGAAACAAGTCCTGTGGACCGATGAGGTTAAAATAGAACTCTTTGGCCACAATGATCAAAGGTCTGTGTGGAGAAAAAAGGGCACGGAATTTCAGGAAAAGAACATCTTGCCAACCCTTAAGCATGGGGGTGGATCAATCATGCTTTGGGGCTGTGTTACAGCCAATGGCACGGGGATCATTTCACGGGTAGAGGGAAGAATGAATTAAATGAAATTTCAACAAATTCTTGATGCCAACATAACATCATCTGTAAAAAAGCTGAAGTTGAAAAGAGGATGGCTTCTACAAATTGATAATGATCCTAAGCACATGTCACAATCCACAATAGACTTCAACAGGAGCAAGCTGAAGGTTTTACAATGGCCCTCACAGTTCCCTGATCTGAACATCATTGAAAATCTTTGGCTCGACCTCAAAATAGCAGTGCATGCAAGACAACCCAGGAATCTCACAGAGCTGGAGTAAGGCTATTTGCCCACGATGCAGAAATGCTCCGGATTTTTTCCTGAGCATTTCTGCATCTCCCTGGCAGAAAAAACGCATGCGGATTGTACATGCGGATTGTACATGCGTTTTTTCTGCCAGGGACAAGCGTATGTCCCGCGTTTTTCACATGCGATTTGGCATGCGGGTTGTCAAGCGCTTTTCCAAGCAATTTTAGCATCACTTGGAAAAGTGCTTGACAACTTGTTCACACTTTATAAATCCATGTAACCGGCTTGGATTTATATAGTGTGACCAAGATAATAGTTAAAAAGAATTTTAAGGAGACCGGGGGCCATCAGAAGGTGAGTATAAGGTTTATTTTTTATTTTAAATTCTTTTGCAGGTACCATGGTACCCAGGTCTGGATGAGAGTCTCCTCTTCTCCAGACCCGGGTACCATCCGCACATTGAGTCGCTTAATATCCGCATGTGCACATGTAGTCATGTGGATATTATGCGATTCAATGCAAGTCAATGGCGGTACGCAAAATTAATGGTAGTGCTGTGGATTTTTCCGCAATGATAATCCGCAGCGGTAATTTCCACAGCACGTGCACAGCACATGCGGATTATCATTGGGGAACATTGCAGACCTTCTACCAAGCGTTTGTTAAGCGTTTTGCGGTGGAATTGCTGCTGCGGAAACGCTTAAAAAACGCATCGTGGGCACACAGCCTTATAATCCAAGGAAGAATGGATGAAAATCCCTCAAACAAGAATTGAAAGACTTTTGTCTGGTTACAAAAATTTACGAAATTATGGCAAAATATCCAAATATAAGCCAGTTATATCACATCTGTCATCATCACTAATCTAACAAAACAAGACTGGGACCCCAAATCATTCAATGGCTTTCCAAAGTGAATATAATGAAAGGACAAGTATCCTTGAATGATACATTTCTCTATGCCCTTATAGACAATACTAAACACAAACTCCAATGACAAAATATGGAATATGGATGATCCAAATCTAACTCATTCAAACATATTGGATTCTTTAGTTCAAGCACAAAAATATCTTCAATCATCCAGGTATCTAGAAAAGAGGCTAAAAGTTTGTCCCAGGTCGTACCGGACCCCCTCAAGGGGATATAGAATGGGACTATACACAACAAATAACTCCAAAAGCAAATCTTTATCATTGCTTATGGGGATGTCCAAGTATCCAAACTTTCATTTGCAATGACACACTTCACTAATTTTGTACCACAAGGTCATCTATGGTTCTATCTTTTGTTACATGAACCCAGAAATGTATCAATATAAGAAAGGGGCGAATAAATTGTTACAGGAGTGAAATCTGTTATTCACACCTAGGTCCAGAAACAACCACAGCCCTTCAAACTGTTTCTGTAAAAAATGTCATCATATCTATTCAAAACGGTCTGGGTAGAAGCTTCATTATCATTACATAAGGAAAATAAGCTTAAATATTAGAACAAATTCATAGACTGCACAAATGTTATTCAGTTTGTTTCTGTTGAAAACTGTTTTTGCTCCCACTTACTGCATAGTGCATTGCATGTTTACAATTTATTGACGTTTTTTTTATTTTAATGTTGTATTCCAATAAAAATATTTCAGGTTCTATAAAAAGAGCTTGATTATTGTATCATAATGATGATTAAAAGCCTGATGTTACCATTTTACTACAGTAAATTTATCACTTAAACATGAGCTATGTATGAGGGAGTTGGACTCTGGGAAATTGAGGAGTCGGACATTTCTCTTCTCGACTCCACAGCCCTGCTATAAACACTGGTATAAGTAATGATGGTAAATTCATGGAATCTTGTAGTAATGTCATCATGGAATCTTGAGATGTTACCTTATATAGAGCACCTCACCTTATAAAGAGGTTGCCTAGCAAGAAATAAGGCAGCAGTACTACAGGCTGAGCATCAGTACCAGATGCAGACATGGAGGAAAGAGCTGTGGGGGCTTTACTCCTCTGACCAGTGGGGGGATTTTTATGTTCTAAGATAAATCATTTATATCTGTTATACACAGTAAAATGTATATTATTACTAGTGATGATCAAGCACTAAAGTGCATGGGAGCTCGTTGCTCGAGTCAAGAAAATCATAATGCTTGGGTGCTCAACCCAAGTAGTGAGCTCAATGTGAGCCAATGGGAAACTTCAGCATTTTTTCGGCACCCCCCCCTCCCCGGGGTCTGGAGGGGGCCTATAAATTGGCCATGATATGGGAACAGCATGGGGAAGACCCCTGGAAGCATCTCTGTCTCCCAGGCCACTGCTGTGAACAATATTGTCAGAGTATTATGCCACTTTTTTACGGACTCACAATAAATCATACAATTACGAAACCAAAATGGATTTTCCTGCAAAACATGTTAAGGAACATCCTTTCCAGGGTAATGACTTATATATAAGGCAAAATAAATAACCAAAAACAAAAATGGCTCCTCCACACCTTGGGCTATGTTCACAAGTAGCGTTTTTGATGCATTTTTGCACTTTTGCATTGCTTTCAATGGTGGAAAATACATTTACTAGTAAAAGAAATTTTAACATTTTACTACCTTATCTTGTCATGTGGTGTGTGAGACATGATCGGACAAATCCTGTTATATTTATGAAGGAGGGACTGTCAAAAGTCACAAAGCCTATATTTACAAGGCCATTAGGCGGCTCTTACTATTGTTAGAGGGCCAGCAGTCGATCCTCACTATTGTTAGACAGCCATCAGCCGGCTATGCTTTGTTGTTCCCATTATAAAGGAGTGGGTCTCCTATACTGTTATTGCATATGCAGTGACTGCAATGGCTGCCAAAAATTAGGACACACTTCAATACCCCTTTGAAGAGACGTAGAGGAGGGCCTCATTAAAAAAATGTTCCCATTATAAAGTAGTGGGTCTCCTATACTGTTATTGCATGAGCAGTGACTGCAAGGGCTTACAAAAATTTGGACGCACTCCAATACCCCCTTTGAACAGACGTAGAAGAGGGCCACATTAAAAAAAATTTCCCATTATTAAGGAGCGGGTCTCCAATACTGGTAATGCCTATGCACTAAGTGCAAAGGCTGTCAAAATTTAGGACGCAACCAAATACCCCTTTGAAGAGACGTAGAGGAAGTCCTCATTAAAAAAATTGTTCCCATTATTAAAGAGTGGGTCTCCTACAGTGGTAATGCCCATGCACTAAGCGCATGGGCTGAAAAACATTTACCCATGGGGGGTATACATGACAATACTGTATAACATACAGAATGTTAGAGGTAGGCCTAAAAATATTTCCTACGGGCAACTTAAACACCTTTTAAAAAAATTATGTGGGTGTTGCATGATGGTCACCCTGTTGATATGGTGATGGATGATGAGGAGAAGGAGAAGGAGGAGGGTGACATAAAACAGACAAAATCAGGAAGCGTATACCCATGTCTGGGTGTGAAGAGGCGCATGGGAATAGACCCCCCCAACAAAAAACACTGAATTTGACTTTATGTTCTGCTGCTATCATCCAGTGGTGTTGAGAAGTCTGGCCTAATCCAGCCCTTGTTCATTTTGATAAGAGTCAACCCGCTCTGATAAAATGCTGGCGGCAGGGTAGGCCAGGACCTCCAAGGCGTAGAGAGACAGTTCATGCCTCATGTCCAGCTTGGATACCCAATAGTTATAAGGCACAGAGGAATCACAGAAGACGTTGGTACAGTTGGCAAGGTACTCCTTCAGCATCTTTCAAAACTTTCTCCTCCTTGTCAGAGTACCCCACGCATCAGGGCAGGGGCACTGGGAGTGTCTGAGAAAACTGTCCCAGACCTTTGACAGTGTTCCCCTACCTCTGCTACATCGTATTTGTGTCTCCCTCACCTGTACTCTTTGGTTGTCCAACAAACTGTGACCTTTGCTGCCAGCATTTTCAGATGGGAATTTTTTTAATAATTCTACAAGGGCCTTCTGGTACTGCAACATTTTATTAGACCGCTCTGCCCCGAGAAGGAGAGATAGAAAGATGTCCTTGTAGCGTGGATCCAGAAATGTGACAAACCAGTAATTATTGGTGGCCAAAATGCGTGGGTCACGGGAAAGGCAGTGGAACATAAAGTCAGCTATGTGTGCCAGACTGCCAACAGCCAAGACTTCCCTGTCCTGACCCAGAGGACCACTGTCCATGCTCTCCTCGTCCTCCTCCTTGTTCTCCCTCTCCTCAGGCCATCCACATTGAACAAACGGTATGACTGTTGTGTGCGTAGTACCGTCTGTAGTGCAGGAAAACAGCTCCTGTTCCTCCTCCTCTTCCTCATTATCACCCAATCCATGTTGAGATGAGATGAGGCTGGGCTTTGTGACATCACCTTGTATAGTTCCTTGCTCCATCTCATCGTGCTCCGCCTACAATGCCTCCTCTTTAATTGTGAGCACAGAGCATTTCAGTAGACAGAGAGGCAGGATGGTGATACTAATTATGGCGTCATCGCCGCTCATCATCTTGGTGGAGTCCTCAAAGTTTTAGAGTACGGCACAGATGTCAGACATCCAGGCCCACTCATCAGCTCTAATTTGCGGAGGCTGACCTGAATACCGATGGGGATGTTGAAGCTAGAACTCAACAACTGCCATCTGCTGCTCACAAATCCTTCCCAACATATGAAACATTGAGTTCCATCGTGTGGTGACATCGCACACGAGTCAGTGAGTTGGTATGGCTAGGGTGGGGGAAGCTGTAAGTGACTTCCTGAAATGGGCACACACGTGGCGTTCTTTCACAAGCAGGTCATGCAGATCCGTGTAGGTTTTGAGAAACCGCTGAACCATTAGATTGATCACATGGGCCAGGCACGGCATGTGTGCGAGTTTGCCAAGCCTCAGAGTCACAACCATGTTCCGGTCATTGTCAAACATGATCTTGCCTGGCTGTAAGTTTAACAGTGACAGCCACAGATCTGCCTGCTCTATTACAGATGTCAACAACTTTGCAGCGGTGTGCAGTTTGTCACCTAAGCATATCAGCTTCAGCAGTGCCTGTTGACACTTGGCCGAAGCAGTGCTATAGTGCTTCCAGTCTCCGACTGAAGTGGTCATTTCGGAGATGGAGGCTGATGAGGAGGAGTTTCAGAAGCTGTAGAATCTGAGGGCAACCCTGGTTGACCCTGGGCCCGCAATCCGTTCTGGCCACAAGCACTTGTCCACGTGCCCGTGGTTAGGTGGACCTTCCCAGTGACTGTGTTGGTAAGGGCAGGTGAAATGTTCTGGGACACGTGCTTGTGTAAGGCGGGGACGGCACACCGGGAGAAATAGTGGTGGCTGGGGACCGAGTACCGAGGGGCACCCGCCGCCATGAATTTGCCGAAAGATTCTGTCTCCACGAGCCTAAAAGGCAACATTTCAAGTGCAAGCATTTGAAAAATGTGGCAGTTTAGTATTGTGGCCTGTGGGGCGTTAGCTGCATATTTGCCCTTGCATTCAAAGGACTGGGGTAGGGACAACTGAACACTGCGTTGTGACAAGGACGTGGACGTGGTTACTGATGGTGGTTGTTGCAAGTGTGCAAAAGAGGCATCTTTGCCTGCGCCATGGACAGGGGATTGGTGTGCACGCACAACAGCAGAACAGGCAGTGGTGTCCCCCGCAGAAACTGTTTCTGGACCCTAGCGTTTGGTCCAATTAGTCAGGTGCTTTGCTGTCATGTGCCTGATCATGCTGGTGGTCGTCAGGCTGGTAGTTTTGCAGCCCCTGCTGATGCTGGCATGGCAGATGTTGCAAATGGCCTGTTTGGAATTAACTTGACAGTCTTTAAAAAAGTGCCAGACTATGGAAGACCTAACAGTTGGCCTGGCAACTTCCCTCGTGTTGGTGTTCCGGAGAACTGTTGCCCGCCTTGTGTCTGTGGCCACCCCACTGCTTGTTCCTGCCTGTTGTGGTGCTACACCTCCCTCCCCCTGTGTGCTGCTGTCCTCGCTATGCATGTCACCTTGCCAGGTTGGTCAGTGACTTCATTGTCCACCACCTTGTCTTCCAAGTACGCACCCTGGGCCTCCTGATGACTTGCTGGCAATTGTGTCTCATCATCATCCACCTCTTGTGACAGTAATTGCATTTTCCCACCATCGCCTTCATGTGACTGTAGCTGCTCAAATACATGGGCATCGCTACATGTGATCTCCTCTTGCCCCGCTTGAAGCGCGCCGGGCGAGAGTCCTGAATTCCTAAATGGAAATGTGAACAGCTCTTCAGAGTGTCCAAGTGTGGGATCAGTTGTCTCCAGGCACTCGGCATGGGGGGAGAAAGGAGGATCAGAGTGAGGAATATGCGGTCCAGGCTCACAGCTACTGAAACTGGACCATATGGAAGACAGGGTGGTGGTGGTGGCAAACTGACTGGAAACATTATCTGCTATCCAACCAACAACCTTTTCACACTGCTTTGGCTTCAATAGTGGTGTTTCGCGGCCCCCTTCAAAGTAGGGCAGGAAGGTAGGTCGACATGATATGGGTGCTTTAGTGCTCCCTCAGCAGGCATAATTTCAGCTTGCCCACGACCTCGGCCTCTGCGTGCACCATCAGCATCATGTCCTCTTTCCAGTCCCTTGCCACGTGCGCCCATTTTAAATGGAGTATAATATTTGTCACGTTCCCAAAAATGTCAGGATTATTACAGCAGTAATATCGGATCAAGTCTGATGACCACGGTTTTAAGCAGTGGCCTTATAGTATGGTATTGGTTAGCGTCCAAGTGTGAATAGGTTTGAACAGCACACAACTGACAGACTTTAAATGGAGTATAATATTTGTCACATTTCCAAAAATGTCAGGATTATTACCGCAGTAACATCGTATCACCTGAGATGGACAAGTTTCTCTGCTTCCACAATACAGCAATGCTATTAAAATCAAACAAATCTGGCTGTATGCTGCTAACAAGCAAATGGAGCAGTAAAAGTGGTGTATTATATCGCTTTTCAACCAAATAATTAGGATTAAGCGCAAAAAGAATATTAAACCTGTTATCTAAGGCTGTGGATATGAGTAACAGCAGCAGACAGAACGTTCAATGGATTTATTGTGCTGTATACACTCTCCACAAACTCTGCCTAACTCCTGCTATCACCAGTAATATATGCATCTGGATTAGTCCTTAGCAGGACTGTTAGTATAGATGAATATTGCTGTGGAATACCTGACTAAATCAACCGCCAATTCTCTCCCTCGCTCAGCAGCAGCTCTCCCTACTCTGTCTGTCTGAAGGGTAGACTGTGACGAGCATAGGGTCCCGGGTCTGATATAGACCTGATGATGCTGTGTGGCCAGCCAATCACTGTAATGCCACAACCAACATGGCTGCAGCATTACAGTGACGAGTGGCGAGTACAGAGCAGTTGCGAGCACGCTCGCTCATCGCTAATTATTACTCACCACCACACCCAGGTCTCTATTATAAATAACCCTGCCTGACATTAGAGAAATTCTACATTTTAAGTTAATTCTTTTTAATTCTTTCTACAAAACAGAAAAAAGAGTCGAAATCAGTGGAGCTCAGGGATGTTTAGATATTTAGCTAATTTTTTTTGAGCAGGTGACAGATCCTCTATAATCTTGGGGAATGAAACACTAGTCCTAATAAATCTCCTCCTACGTTCTCCGATCACCACCATATTTGTATTCCAAGAGCCTCAAAGCACCGGAAAGAGAAAATAACTGAAGAATCAGGCGCATTCTAATCTGTAACCATGGAGACACATAGGCTGCATAAGAGCTGTATACACTACACAAGATTTACAAATTTGTTTCATTTTTTATTTTAAGGAACCAAATAAAAAAAAATACTGTAAAAGATCTTCTAACAGCTAGAAATGATTCCAGGATGGTCTTTCCACTATATATACTGTATATACTCACAACACAAAGGTTAACTAATAGTTTTAATGATTTTCTGTAATAAATATTTGTATAAATATGAGAAACATTTATATAAAAATACAACAAATTATAATAAATATTTCAATTATAAAACAAGAAATACGTCTTATAATAATATTACTCAGCGATTTTTAAAAGTAACAAAGTTCTTGTCGCTGCTGCTCCTGACGACCAATCAGATTTCTGATGTTTTGCCTCTTGCAGTGCGGAATCGATGGCTGGAATCTGACTGGTTGCTACGGGCAACACTTTCATTATTCTCTACACTGTTTGTATAAATAATCCTTGAACTCTCGTTGTCGATAGCAACCGATTAGAATTCAGCTTTTACATTTGTAATTTACACGAGATAAATAAACGTGATTTCTGATTGGTCGCTAGGGCTAACAAAGACGCTACATGACAGCTGAGGCTCCGTGACAATGGCATCTGTTACTCCAGGTACTGGATGATGGGCCGGACACAGGTGCAGCCCACCGTCACCAGCTGCTTCTCCAGCCTATAGGTGGGACACATCCTCTCATCTCACCACGCAGGACCAGGATCTCCTGTCTGATGGGGACTGAGTTCATGCTGAGGTCCACATGACCCTCCGGGTCCAAACATCCGCGGTGGAGACATCGGGCCTCGCTGATGACCGCAGGGAATCTGTTATTGTCCACATTAGAGCTGGTGGAAGGAGATGAGAGAAATCAGGACACAGCAGTAACCATGTTTAGTCCCCCATACTCCGGCCTGCTGACCCCTATATATCATTATTATTATTTCTGCCATTACTCCATGTACATTCACCTGTATTCCCATGGAGAGATGGAGCGGCTCCTCACACTGTCCGCCATTACTTGTGCAGAACTCCGACTGCCGACCTTCATATCCACCTTCACACGTGGAGGAAATGTGGTGTCCGGTGTGAAGAGACATCCCCCGCCGGACACTAGAGGGGCCTCCCAGCCATCAGCGCCAGGGACCTGCTCTTCTCTTCCATGGACACAAGAGATGAAGATCAGAAGAAGCAAAGTGGAGAAAACCTGAGGACAGAAGATGTCACACATGTGATAGGGGACATTGTGGAAGTGTCAACATTATGTAGTGATATAAGTAAGGGTTAAATAATGGATCAATAATATACACTAATAATATTCATACTCGTATGGACCTATCCCAAAGATATGCAACAGCGCTCAAGCCAAGAGCAACCAGATATGACTATATAACACATATAAGAAAGTCCAACATTCTAAGTGGAATTCATTCAACAATATATTATATTGTCATTGTATCATAACAGAGGATAACAAATAAAATGGTGGTGGCCCCAAGCAAGTGCTGCACTCACTATTATGCTGGTGCAGTCACTGTGTACATACATTACATTACTGATCCTGAGTTACATCCTGTATTATACTCCAGAGCTGAACTCACTATTCTGCTGGTGCAGTCACTATGTACATACATTACATTACTGATCCTGTACTGATCCTGAGTTATATCCTGAATTATACTCCAGAGCTGCACTCACTATTCTGCTGGTGCAGTCACTATGTACATACATTACATTACTGATCCTGTACTGATCCTGAGTTACATCCTGTATTATACTCCAGAGCTGCACTCACTTTTCTGCAGGTGTAGACACTGTGTACATACATTACATTACTGATCCTGAGTTCCATCCTGTATTATACTCCAGAGCTGCACTCACTATTCTGCTGGTGCAGTCACTGTGTACATACATTACATTACTGATCTTGAGTTACATCCTGTATTATACTCCAGAGCTGCACTCACTATTCTGCTGGTGCAGTTACTGTGTACATACATTACATTACTGATCCTGTGTTACATCCTGTATTATACAGTCAGTCACTGTGTACATATATTACATTATTGATCCTGCACTGATCCTGAGTTACATAATGTATTATACTCCAGAGCTGCACTCACTATTCTGCTGGTGCAGTCACTGTGTACATACATTACATTACTGATCTTGAGTTACATCCTGTATTATACTCCAGAGCTGTACTCACTATTCTGCTGGCGCAGTCACTGTGTACATGCATTACATTACTGATCCTGTGTTACATCCTGTATTATACTCCAGAGCTGCACTCACTATTCTGCTGGTGCAGTCACTGTGTACATACATTACATTGCTGATCCTGAGTTCCATCCTGTATTATACTCCAGAGATGCACTCACTTTTCTGCAGGTGCAGTCACTGTGTACATATATTACATTATTGATCCTGCACTGATCCTGAGTTACATCCTGTATTATACTCCAGAGCTGCACTCACTTTTCTGCTGGAGCAGTCACTGTGTACATACATTACATTACTGATCCTTTACTGATCCTGAGTTACATCCTGTATTATACTGCAGTGCTGCACTCACTATTCTGCTGGTGCAGTCACTGTGTACATACATTACATTACTGATCCTTTACTGATCCTGAGTTACATCCTGTATTACACTGCAGAGCTGCACTCACTATTCTGCTGGTGCAGTCACTGTGTACATACATTACATTACTGATCCTGAGTTACATCCTGTATTTTACCCCAGAGCTGCACTCACTATTCTGCTGGTGCAGTCACTGTGTACATACATTACATTACTGATCCTGTACTGATCCTGAGTTACATCCTGTATTATACTCCAGAGCTGCACTCACTATTCTGCTGGAGCAGTCACTGTGTACATACATTACATTACTGATCCTGAGTTCCATCCTGTATTATACTCCAGAGCTGCACTCACTTTTCTGCAGATGCAGTCACTGTGTACATACATTACATTACTGATTCTGAGTTCCATCCTGTATTATACTCCAGAGCTGCACTCACTTTTCTGCAGGTGCAGTCACTGTGTACATATATTACATTACTGATCCTGCACTGATCCTGAGTTACATCCTGTATTATACTGCAGAGCTGCACTCACTATTCTGCTCGTGCAGTCACTGTGTACATACATTACATTACTGATCCTGTACTGATCCTGAGTTACATCCTGTATTATACTCCAGAGCTGCGCTCACTATTCTGCTGGTGAAGTCACTGTGTACATACATTACATTACTGATCCTGAGCTACATCATGTATTATACCCCAGAGCTGCGCTCACTATTCTGCTGGTGTAGTCACTGTGTACATACATTACATTACTGATCCTGTACTGATCCTGAGTTACATCCTGTATTATACTCCAGAGCTGCACTCACTTTTCTGCAGGTGTAGACACTGTGTACATACATTACATTACTGATCCTGAGTTCCATCCTGTATTATACTCCAGAGCTGCACTCACTATTCTGCTGGTGCAGTCACTGTGTACATATATTCCATTACTGATCCTGCACTGATCCTGAGTTACATCCTGTATTATACTCCAGAGCTGCACTCACTATTCTGCTGGTGCAGTCACTGTGTACTTACATTACATTACTGATCCTGTACTGATCCTGAGTTACATCCTGTATTATACTCCAGAGCTGCATTCACTATTCTGCTGGTGCAGTCACTGTGTACATACATTATATTTCTGATCCTGTACTGATCCTGAGTTACATCCTGTATTATACTCCAGAGCTGCGCTCACTATTCTGCTGGTGCAGTCACTGTGTACAGACATTACATTGCTGATCCTGTACTGATCCGGAGTTACATCCTGTATTATACTCCAGAGCTGCACTCACTATTCTGCTGGTGCAGTCACTGTGTACATACATTACATTACTGATCCTGAGTTACATCCTGTAGTATACCCCAGAGCTGCACTCACTATTCTGCTGGTGCAGCCACTGTGTACATATTTTACATTACTGATCCTGTACTCATCCTGAGTTATATCCTGTATTATACTCCAGAGCTGCATTCACTATTCTGCAGGTGTAGACACTGTGTACATCCATTACATTACTGATCCTGAGTTCCATCCTGTATTATACTCCAGAGCTGCACTCACTATTCTGCTGGTGCAGTCACTGTGTACATACATTACATTACTGATCCTGAGTTACATCCTGTATTTTACCCCAGAGCTGCACTCACTATTCTGCTGGTGCAGTCACTGTGTACATACATTACATTACTGATCCTGTACTGATCCTGAGTTACATCCTGTATTATACTCCAGAGCTGCACTCACTATTCTGCTGGAGCAGTCACTGTGTACATACATTACATTACTGATCCTGAGTTCCATCCTGTATTATACTCCAGAGCTGCACTCACTTTTCTGCAGATGCAGTCACTGTGTACATACATTACATTACTGATTCTGAGTTCCATCCTGTATTATACTCCAGAGCTGCACTCACTTTTCTGCAGGTGCAGTCACTGTGTACATATATTACATTACTGATCCTGCACTGATCCTGAGTTACATCCTGTATTATACTGCAGAGCTGCACTCACTATTCTGCTCGTGCAGTCACTGTGTACATACATTACATTACTGATCCTGTACTGATCCTGAGTTACATCCTGTATTATACTCCAGAGCTGCGCTCACTATTCTGCTGGTGAAGTCACTGTGTACATACATTACATTACTGATCCTGAGCTACATCATGTATTATACCCCAGAGCTGCGCTCACTATTCTGCTGGTGCAGTCACTGTGTACATACATTACATTACTGATCCTGTACTGATCCTGAGTTACATCCTGTATTATACTCCAGAGCTGCACTCACTTTTCTGCAGGTGTAGACACTGTGTACATACATTACATTACTGATCCTGAGTTCCATCCTGTATTATACTCCAGAGCTGCACTCACTATTCTGCTGGTGCAGTCACTGTGTACATATATTCCATTACTGATCCTGCACTGATCCTGAGTTACATCCTGTATTATACTCCAGAGCTGCACTCACTATTCTGCTGGTGCAGTCACTGTGTACTTACATTACATTACTGATCCTGTACTGATCCTGAGTTACATCCTGTATTATACTCCAGAGCTGCATTCACTATTCTGCTGGTGCAGTCACTGTGTACATACATTATATTTCTGATCCTGTACTGATCCTGAGTTACATCCTGTATTATACTCCAGAGCTGCGCTCACTATTCTGCTGGTGCAGTCACTGTGTACAGACATTACATTGCTGATCCTGTACTGATCCGGAGTTACATCCTGTATTATACTCCAGAGCTGCACTCACTATTCTGCTGGTGCAGTCACTGTGTACATACATTACATTACTGATCCTGAGTTACATCCTGTAGTATACCCCAGAGCTGCACTCACTATTCTGCTGGTGCAGCCACTGTGTACATATTTTACATTACTGATCCTGTACTCATCCTGAGTTATATCCTGTATTATACTCCAGAGCTGCATTCACTATTCTGCAGGTGTAGACACTGTGTACATCCATTACATTACTGATCCTGAGTTCCATCCTGTATTATACTCCAGAGCTGCACTCACTATTCTGCTGGTCCAGTCACTGTGTACATACATTACATTACTGATCCTGTGTTACATCCTGTATTATACTCCAGAGCTGCACTCACTATTCTGCTAGTGCAGTCACTGTGTACATACATTACATTACTGATCCTGTGTTACATCCTGTATTATACTCCAGAGCTGCACTCGCTATTCTGCTGGTGCAGTCACTGTGTACATACATTACATTGCTGATCCTGAGTTCCATCCTATATTATACTCCAGAGCTGCACTCACTTTTCTGCAGGTGCAGTCACTGTGTACATATATTACATTATTGATCCTGTACTGATCCTGAGTTACATCTTGTATTATACTGCAGAGCTGCACTCACTATTCTGCTGGTACAGTCACTGTGTACATACATTACATTACTGATCCTGAGTTACATCCTGTATTACACTGCAGAGCTGCAGTCACTATTCTGCTGCTGCAGTCACTGTGTTCATACATTACATTGCTGATCCTGAGTTCCATCCTGTATTATACTCCAGAGCTGCACTCACTTTTCTGCAGGTGCAGTCACTGTGTACATATATTACATTATTGATCCTGAGTTCCATCCTGTATTATACTCCAGAGCTGCACTCACTATTCTGCTGGTCCAGTCACTGTGTACATACATTACATTACTGATCCTGAGTTCCATCCTGTATTATACTCCAGAGCTGCACTCACTATTCTGCTGGTGCAGTCACTGTGTACATACATTACATTACTGATCTTGAGTTACATCCTGTATTATACTCCAGAGCTGCACTCACTATTCTGCTGGTGCAGTCACTGTGTACATACATTACATTACTGATCCTGTGTTACATCCTGTATTATACTCCAGAGCTGCACTCACTATTCTGCTGGTGCAGTCACTGTGTACATACATTACATTACTGATCCTGAGTTCCATCCTGTATTATACTCCAGAGCTGCACTCACTTTTCTGCAGGTGCAGTCACTGTGTACATATATTACATTATTGATCCTGTACTGATCCTGATTTACATCTTGTATTATACTGCAGAGCTGCACTCACTATTCTGCTGGTGCAGTCACTGTGTACATACATTACATTACTGATCCTTTACTGATCCTGAGTTACATCCTGTATTACACTGCAGAGCTGCACTCACTATTCTGCTGCTGCAGTCACTGTGTTCATACATTACATTGCTGATCCTGAGTTCATCCTGTATTATACTCCAGAGCTGCACTCACTTTTCTGCAGGTGCAGTCACTGTGTACATATATTACATTATTGATCCTGCACTGATCCTGAGTTACATCCTGTATTATACTCCAGAGCTGCACTCACTTTTCTGCTGGAGCAGTCACTGTGTACATACATTACATTGCTAATCCTGCACTGATCCTGAGTTCCATCCTGTATTATACTCCAGAGCTGCACTCACTATTCTGCTGGTGCAGTCACTGTGTACATATATTCCATTACTGATCCTGCACTGATCCTGAGTTACATCCTGTATTATACTCCAGAGCTGCACTCACTATTCTGCTGGTGCAGTCACTGTGTACTTACATTACATTACTGATCCTGTACTGATCCTGAGTTACATCCTGTATTATACTCCAGAGCTGCATTCACTATTCTGCTGGTGCAGTCACTGTGTACATACATTATATTTCTGATCCTGTACTGATCCTGAGTTACATCCTGTATTATACTCCAGAGCTGCGCTCACTATTCTGCTGGTGCAGTCACTGTGTACATACATTACATTACTGATCCTGAGTTACATCCTGTATTATACTCCAGAGCTGCACTCACTATTCTGCTGGTGCAGTCACTGTGTACATACATTACATTACTGATCCTGTACTGATCCTGAGTTACATCCTGTATTATACTCCAGAGCTGCACTAACTATTCTGCCAGTGCAGTCACTATGTACATACATTACATTACTGATCCTGAGTTACATCCTGTATTATACTCCAGAGCTGCACTCACTTTTCTGCAGGTGCAGTCACTGTGTACATATATTACATTACTGATCCTGCACTGATCCTGAGTTACATCCTGTATTATACTCCAGAGCTGCACTCACTATTCTGCTGGTGCATTCACTGTGTACATACATTACATTACTGATCCTGAGTTCCATCCTGTATTATACTCCAGAGCAGCACTCACTTTTCTGCAGGTGCAGTCACTGTGTACTTACATTACATTACTGATCCTGTACTGATCCTGAGTTACATCCTGTATTATACTCCAGAGCTGCGCTCACTATTCTGCTGGTGCATTCACTGTGTACATACATTACATTACTGATCCTGAGCTACATCATGTATTATACCCCAGAGCTGCGCTCCCTATTCTGCTGGTGCAGTCACTGTGTACATACATTACATTACTGATCCTGTACTGATCCTGAGTTACATCCTGTATTATACTCCAGAGCTGCACTCACTATTCTGCTGGTGTAGTCACTGTGTATATACATTATATTACTGATCCTGAGCTACATCATGTATTATACCCCAGAGCTGCACTCACTATTCTGCTGGTGCAGTCATTGTGTACATATATTGCATTACTGATCCTGTACTGATCCTGAGTTACATCCTGTATTATACCCCAGAGCTGCGCTCACTATTCTGCTGGTGCAGTCACTGTGTACAGACATTACATTGCTGATCCTGTACTGATCCTGAGTTACAGCCTTTATTATGCTGCAGAGCTGCACTCACTTTTCTGCAGGTGCAGTCACTGTGTACATACACTACATTACAGATCCTGTACTTATCCTGAGTTACCTCCTGTATTATACTCCTGAGCTGCACTCACTATTCTGCTGGTGGAGTCACTGTGTTCATACATTACATTACTGATCCTGTACTGATCCTGAGTTACATCCTGTATTATACTCCAGAGCTGCACTCACTATTCTGCTGGTGCAGTCACTGTGTACATACATTACTTTATTGATCCTGTACTGATCCTGAGTTACATCCTGTATTATACTCCAGAGCTGCACTCACTATTCTGCTGGTGCAGTCACTGTGTACATACATTACATTACTGATCCTGAGTTACATTCTATATTATACTCCAGAGCTGCATTCACTATTCTGCTTGTGCAGTCACTGTGTACATACATTATATTTCTGATCCTGTACTGATCCTGAGTTACATCCTGTATTATACTCCAGTGCTGCGCTCACTATTCTGCTGGTGCAGTCACTGTGTACAGACATTACGTTGCTGATCCTGTACTGATCCTGAGTTACATCCTGTATTATACTCCAGAGCTGCACTCACTATTCTGCTGGTGCAGTCACTGTGTACATACATTACATTACTGATCCTGTACTGATCCTGAGTTACATCCTGTATTATACTCCAGAGCTGCGCTCACTATTCTGCTGGTGCATTCACTGTGTACATACATTACATTACTGATCCTGAGCTACATCATGTATTATACCCCAGAGCTGCGCTCACTATTCTGCTGGTGCAGTCATTGTGTACATATATTACATTACTGATCCGGTACTGATCCTGAGTTACATCCTGTATTTTACTCCAGAGCTGCACTCACTATTCTGCTGGTGTAGTCACTGTGTACATACATTACATTACTGATCCTGAGCTACATCATGTATTATACCCCAGAGCTGCACTCACTATTCTGCTGGTGCAGTCATTGTGTACATATATTACATTACTGATCCTGTACTGATCCTGAGTTACATCCTGTATTATACCCCAGAGCTGCGCTCACTATTCTGCTGGTGCAGTCACTGTGTACAGACATTACATTGCTGATCCTGTACTGATCCTGAGTTACCTCCTGTATTATACTCCTGAGCTGCACTCACTATTCTGCTGGTGGAGTCACTGTGTACATACATTACATTATTGATCCTGTACTGATCCTGAGTTACATCCTGTATTATACTCCAGAGCTGCACTCACTATTCTGCTTGTGCAGTCACTGTGTACATACATTATATTTCTGATCCTGTACTGATCCTGAGTTACATTCTGTATTATACTCCAGAGCTGCATTCACTATTCTGCTTGTGCAGTCACTGTGTACATACATTATATTTCTGATCCTGTACTGATCCTGAGTTACATTCTGTATTATACTCCAGAGCTGCACTCACTATTCTGCTGGTGCAGTCACTGTGTACAGACATTACATTGCTGATCCTGTACTGATCCTGAGTTACATCCAGTATTATACTCCAGAGCTGCACTCACTATTCTGCTGGTGCAGTCACTGTGTACATACATTACATTACTGATCCTGTACTGATCCTGAGTTACATCCTGTATTATACTCCAGAGCTGCGCTCACTATTCTGCTGGTGCATTCACTGTGTACATACATTACATTACTGATCCTGCGCTACATCATGTATTATACCCCAGAGCTGCGCTCACTATTCTGCTGGTGCAGTCACTGTGTACATACATTACATTACTGATCCTGTACTGATCCTGAGTTACATCCTGTATTATACTCCAGAGCTGCACTCACTATTCTGCTGGTGTAGTCAATGTGTACATACATTATATTACTGATCCTGAGCTACATCCTGTATTATACCCCAGAGCTGCGCTCACTATTCTGCTGGTGCAGTCACTGTGTACAGACATTACATTGCTGATCCTGTACTGATCCTGAGTTACAGCCTGTATTATGCTGCAGAGCTGCACTCACTTTTCTGCAGGTGCAGTCACTGTGTACATACATTACATTACAGATCCTGTACTTATCCTGAGTTACCTCCTGTATTATACTCCTGAGCTGCACTCACTATTCTGCTGGTGGAGTCACTGTGTACATACATTACATTACTGATCCTGTACTGATCCTGAGTTACATCCTGTATTATACTCCAGAGCTGCACTCACTATTCTGCTGGTGCAGTCACTGTGTACATACATTACTTTATTGATCCTGTACTGATCCTGAGTTACATCCTGTATTATACTCCAGAGCTGCACTCACTTTTCTGCTGGTGCAGTCACTGTGTACATACATTACATTACTGATCCTGAGTTACATTCTGTATTATACTCCAGAGCTGCATTCACTATTCTGCTTGTGCAGTCACTGTGTACATACATTATATTTCTGATCCTGTACTGATCCTGAGTTACATCCTGTATTATACTCCAGAGCTGCGCTCACTATTCTGCTGGTGCAGTCACTGTGTACATACATTACATTACTGATCCTGTACTGATCCTGCGTTACATCCTGTATTATACTCCAGAGCTGCACTCACTATTCTGCTGGTGCAGTCACTGTGTACATACATTACACTACTGATCCTGAGTTACATCCTGTATTATACTGCAGAGCTGTACTCACTATTCTGCTGGTACAGTCACTGTGTACATACATTACATTACTGATCCTGAGTTACATCCTGTATTATACTGCAGAGCTGCACTCACTATTCTGCTGCTGCAGTCACTGTGTACATACATTACATTACTGATCCAGAGTTCCATCCTGTATTATACTCCAGAGCTGCACTCACTTTTCTGCAGGTGCAGTCACTGTGTACATACATTACATTACTGATCCTGAGTTACATCCTGTACTATAGTCCAGAGCTGCACTCACTTTTCTGCAGGTGCAGTCACTGTGTACATACATTACATTACTGATCCTGAGTTACATCCTGTATTATACTCCAGAGCTGCACTCACTATTCTGCTGGTCCAGCCGCTCCCTCTCTCCTCACACACATATTATACATATACACACAATAATAACTACCTACACCATGACATCTGGTCCGGTTACCAAACAAATATAACAATATAATAAACAATAACCGACAAATTATATACAAACTAATATATACATTCTTCTTTTTTTTTTTTTAAATAAATAAAATAAAATAAATACTAACTATACAAATATATACAAGACAAAACAAAACCCCCCACACTCAAGCCCACCAGTCCCTCCCCGGCACTGACCTGAGAGCTGGTCCTGCGCCTCATGCCTCAGTCCAACGTCCATAGGCCAGATCAGGCAGTGCCAGTTTTTCACCCAAATAACCAGTGTCCCACAAGATGAACCCACCTCCCCCCTTTTCCCTCCACCCAACCTAATACCTACACCCAAACCCATATATACAATATATACTGAAACAAACAATACAATAACCACAACTGACAAAGCCCAAGTTCGGCGCCTGCAGCCCTACATCACTGTCTACTGATCAATAAAACAAAAATCTATGGTGTCAGCAGCAGCCCACCACCAGGAGAGGCGATGACCAGACTAGGGCACACTAAAAGAAAAGCCCCTCCAGAGGAGAGCGGCCCTCCGTGTACCCAGTCTCTCATACTCCAGAGAACGCACCTTCACCAGGTCACCGAGTATGGTCCTAAACACATCGTCCACTGGGAGGATTTTCCGCTGCGTCGATACTAAGCACCGTGCGTTCCACGTGTGATACCTAACCACTGCGCTAACTAGAAATAAGGTGCAGCGGTCCCGACCACCCAGGTCCCCGAATGCTCCATAGGCCCATTCCGCATAAGAGAGACCGACCAGCCGGGGCCAGCCAATGGAGGCGCCCACCCTGTTGTACACTTCTGTGTTAAAGGGACAACGAAGCAGGAAGTGGTCCATGCTTTCAAGCATGGTACCACAATGCTCCCGAGGACAGTTCCTGTCCTCAGAGCTCCTACACTTCAGATTGTCCCTCACACACAGTTTCCCATGGAAGCAGCGCCAAGCCAAGTCCCAAACCTTCGAGGGGATCCTGATAGAATTCAAAAGATGCAGACCCACCCCAAGATTCCGACTTGGGCAATCCCTGAGCGCCAGAGGCCTCTGAAAATGGGTCAACAGAACCCTTTTGTCAAGGAGCTTCCTTGGCAGAGTCCTGACCTCCCACATTCCCAGACCCCACCAGCGAATTACCTTCAGAACCACGGTAGCGTAAGCCGGGAGATGTTCATGCGGTGTGCAGAGATCCTTCACTTGCTCTCCTGTCTCCCATTCCTGGAAGAAAGGCTGAAACCATCCCTTACAGGAGAATACCCACGGAGTAGCCCTCTCTTTCCAGAGGTTTGCAATATTGATCTTAATGAAGGTATTCACAAGGAATACCACAGGGTTGACCATACCCAACCCTCCTAGTCTCCTCGTACGGTAAGTAACCTCCCTCTTGACCAGGTTCAGTCTATTCCCCCATAACAGTTGAAAGAACAAACTGTAGACCCGAGTCCAGAGAGGCTCTGGCAAGATGCACACACTGCCCAGATAGATCAGCAAAGGGAGCAGGTAAGTTTTGATCAGGTTTACCCTCTCCCTTAGGGTCAAAGACCAACCCTTCCATTGGTTCACCTTCTGAGTGGCGATCTCTAGCCTGCTGTCCCAATTTTGTTTGGGGTAATCCCCCTGGCCAAATTCGATGCCAAGAACTTTTGCAGAGACTTTGGGTTCTGGAAGGGTGTCCGGGAGATCAAAACCAGGATCTCCTCCTCCCAGCCAGAGACTCTCACACTTATCCCGGTTGATCTTAGACCCGGATGCCTCCGAGTAGCGATTTACCTCTGACATCAGCCATTCTGCCTCCCCATCAGAGGAAACAAAAACGGTGACGTCATCGGCATACGCCACCACTCTCAGAGTGGCTTCCGGTGCTGCCCGGTCCATCCCGATCCCAGCCAACGGTCCACGCTCCACCCTCCTAAGAAGTGGGTCAATCGCAAACACGTACAGTAGCGGGCTCAAGGGACAACCCTGGCGAACACCACACCCAACCTCAAAAGAGCTGCCAATCCAACCGTTCACAAGCGGGAAACTCTCTGCCCCAGAGTACAAGGTCTTAAGCCAATCAACAAACCCCCCCGGCAGGTCATACCTCAGAAGGACAGACCAGAGGTACTCATGATTAACCCGATCAAACGCTTTTGCCTGGTCCAATGACAGCATGTACCCCTTCCAGTGGCCAGCCCTACCCTGCTCCACCGCCTCTCGGACACAGAGTACAGCACTAATTGCACTGCGGCCCGGAACAGAGCAATGCTGGGCCCCCGAAAGGAGCTGGGGTGCAAATTTCACCAGCCGATTAAACAGCACCTTTGCCAAAACCTTCCTGTCTGCATTCAGAAGCGCTATGGGAGGCCAATTCTCAATGCAAGATGGGTCCTTACCCTTTGACAAGATGATCAGGGCAGACCTCCTCATTGACTTTGGCATAGTGCCCGAGGAAAGACACTCATTGAATACCTCAGTCAAGAGGGGAACCAAGGCGTCCTTAAAGGTCTTATAGAATTCAGATGTTAAGCCATCCGGACCGGGAGATTTCTTCAGGGCAAGCCCTTCAATCGCCAACTTAACTTCCTCTTCCCTGATCATCTCTGTCAAAACGCCAAGAGAGGGGTCTACCCCTGGTTCGGGGACGGCTTCAGCCAGAAAAGCCGACATCTCATCCCAATCCAGATCCCTCTTCCCCAAGAGGTGCGAGTAGAAGGATCTGACGACCTCCAGGATCCCTGATCTGGATCTTTTCAAGGACCCCGCAGTGTCAACCAGTCCTGTAACAACTTTACTATTCACTGACATCTTGCAGTTTCTATAAGGGTCGGGCGAGCGGTACTTCCCGTAATCCCTCTCAAAAACCAAAGATGCGTGTCTATCATACTGACACCTCATTAGCAAAGATTTCACTCTGGAGATCTCCTCGCGGCTACCTCCAGTTGAGACAAGATGCTCGAGTTTCCTCCTCAGGCCCTGATACAGGCGGTACCTGTCCAGGCTCCTGAGGCTCGAGAGCTGGCGGAAGAATCTCGCCACCCTTTTCTTAAACATCTCCCACCACTCTGACTTACTACTACAAAGATCCAGTAAGGGTACCTGGCTCTGAAGAAAATCCTCAAAGGACTGTCTTATCTCCGCTTCTTCCAAGAGAGACGAATTGAGCCTCCAAAAGCCTCTTCCCATCCGGGGGGTCTCTGTAACATTCAGGGAAAACAAAATCAAACAGTGATCGGAGAACTCCACCTCAACAACAGATACTGCTGAAGAGACGGCTTCCTCCTTTAAATAAAACCTGTCTATCCTGGACCTACAGTTACCTCTATGATAGGTGAACCCCTCGTGGCCTGCGGTGTGCCGGATGTGGACATCCACCAGGCGAGCCTCACTAGCTATACTATTAAGGGCGACGCTATCATAAGTCAGCTTGTCTCTGGAACCTCCTCTATCCCGGGGCCTCGTGACAGTGTTGAAGTCCCCTCCAAAGACGACCTGCCGACTTGTAAAAAGGTAGGGCTTGATCCTCATAAAGAGACACTTCCGGTCCCATTTAGATTGGGGACCATAGATGTTAATGAGCCGAAGCTCTTGTCCCTTCATGAGGACATCTAATATCAGGCACCTCCCCATTTCTAACTCAATAACCCGTCGGCATTCTACCGGTGCGGTAAAAAGGACCGCCACTCCGCTATACGGCTCGGCCGCAAGAGACCAATAGGAGGGCCCGAGTCTCCACTCCCTCTTAGCTATAAAAACCTCTGCCATATTTGGCAGCCTGGTCTCTTGCAAAAAGAAAATGTCAGCTTCAACCCGGCTGAGAAAATCAAAGGCCGCAAATCTAGCCATGTTTGACTTAATGCTGGCGACATTAATGGACGCCAGCGTCAACGGAGTGGGTACCGCCATCATTGGTGATTGAGTTAGATGACTTTCTTCTTCCCACTCCCCTTATCCTCTGCCTCAGAGGAGGAATCCTTCCACCACACAGAGGTGTCCATTCCCACATTTTTCCTTCTTTTTTCGTCCTCGTCTCTGGACTATGGGCCAGTCCCTCCCCCCAAGGACCTTGCATCCCCAGGAGGAGGAGACTCGGCGCCCCCTGTAAGCTCCGCTGAAGCCGGAACCTCAGCCTCCTCCTCAGAGGAAGAGATGTTATCAAGGGCTTGGAACCGGTTAGAAAGACCAACTAGAGGGGAGTCGGTTTTACCTTCCTTAGGTACCTTGGTCAGAGCGGGAGAAGATGTTTTATCTCCCTTCTTTTTCTTCTTTTTGGTGCCGAGCTTACGCTTGTGCTCTAGCCACCGCTTATTATCCTCATCCATACTTTCATAATGGGAGGATTCTGAAGCAGAGGCAGTTTCCTCCCTGTGGATCCTCCTGACCTCCTCATCCAACTCATCATCCCTCGGGGCCTCAGCAGCAACACTGGCATCCAGGACAGGGGCTGCCCCGGTAGTCTGGGGCTCGCCCCTCTCCGTCTCCTGTCTGCGCTTGTCTAGACGCCTCAGCTGGGCAGGCGTCTTTTTATTGCTTTTCTTCCCTGGCCCCTCAGCTCCCCCACCCCTGCTAGTCCCCTCTCCAGCAGAATCGGCCTCACGGCTTACTCCCACCGGGGTCTCGACTGCATTAGCAAAGGAGCGAGGACAACGGCTGAATGGGTGGCCTAACTCACCACAAAGGTGGCACCTAATCTCCACACAAGAGGCGGCAAGATGGCCAACACCCCCACACAACGCGCATTTCTGCACGGTGCAGTTTGCACTGAAGTGTATGGGGTCGCCGCACCTGTGACAGAGCTTCGGTTGCCCCAGGTAGAAGACCAGGATACGATCCCTACCTAGGAAGGCAGACGATGGAATGTGGGCAACCGTACCACCTGAACGCTTAAGTTTTACCATAAACGTCCAGGCCCCTGACCAGATACTAAACTCGTCGCGGTTTTTCTTTGGCATCTCCACCACCTCTCCATACCGTCCAAGCCACGTCATGATGTCATAGCAAGAAAACGACTCGTTACGAGTCATCACGGTCACTTTCTTGATCTGGTTTTGGCGAGACACTGCCTGAACGGCAAAGTCTCGCCAGCCGGGCTCATTTTTTGCCAACTCATAATTCGCCCAGAAGAGCTCAAGCCCCTCCGGCCGAACAAAGCTGACATCAAACTCAGGCATGGAATAGGGATGTATCAAGGCGTAGATGTCAATCGCCTTGGAGCCCATCCTCAGCAGGAGCTCCACAACTTTAGACCTTGGCGGACATGCATCACTGCCCCTCCACCGAAGACGGACCACATTCCTACGCACACTGCCTGGCCCGGCTGTTGGGAGGGACCACACTGTTTCTCCCCCTTTTTGCTCTCGGAAGGCCCCGAGGCCATGCCTCTCTATCCAGAAGGATAGATCAACCTCTCGACCCTCTACCATTAGTGATCTCTCCCCCTTCTTTAGAGCCTCCAGAAGGCGCCTTTGCAACATGCCGTCCCCAAAGCCCGGAGACGAGGAGGATGCCCTATTTTCCCCGGAGGTGACACTGGCATAAGTCTGGACAGGTGTTGCCACCCCCGGGGGGGCAACCGGACCAGTGACCACATCAGCCCCAACAGTATCACCATTACCCACCTCCATCTCACCCTCCACCAAACCAGCAACCACACCACTAGACAATGAATTATCCTCATTCACCTCCACCACCACATTCATTCCTGCTGGACGAGTAACAATGGTGGATGACCTTTTGACCTCCGCATCAGGCACAAGGGACTCAGTCACCTCCATAGAGCTGGAGGCGACCTCACCCCCGGTCTTATGTGTGCCCTCCACATCATCGGTCGGTAATTTCCGCTGTTTGGCATTTGGTATAATGTGCAGCTGATCTCTAGCTGCAGTTAGGCGCCGCTGATCTTTAGCATCAGGATCTTCCGGACCAGCGACGCCAACACAAAATAGCACTTTCGTGGGAGGACCGGAACGCTCAGCCCCAACTGCCCCCTCACACTGCCGCCGCTTCTCAACTAAGTGATCAGCGGCAACAGCATTCAGAGGCACCGAGGCTACCGGAGCTGCCCCCGACACCGGGCTGCTCCCCCCTCCCACTGAGGAGCGCACCACAGCATCGTGGCCTGATGGAACGCCCGCCGCCGGGCCGCCCTCACTGTCCAGCCTCTCGGCTGATGCACCTCCTGCTACGTCCCCACTACTACAAGCAGAGACGGAGCTCTGCGCCTCACTACCGCGCTCTGTAATCTCCCCGCGCCTTTGCACCGGATCCACAGCAGAACCCGGGCTGGGCTGGGCAACGGGGCTTATACAGCGAGCTGAGCCTGCCGCCGACTCAGGGGGTACAGGGAGGGGGGCATATACGTATCTTACCGCTTCCTGCAGCTTTGGCTTGGTCTTCTTTGCCTTTTTGTGGCCCCCAGGTGCCTCTTCTGGTAGATCGTCACCAAGATGGAAGTTTTGGAGGCACACTGGGGACTCCAGGAGCTTAATCTCCGCCATTAGCGCCCCTCCCTGGCCGCTGCTGTCACTGTCCTCCCCAGAGCCGGCAGAACTGCGACCGGATGTCACTGTCGCCTGTCCTGCAGGGAGCTCGCTGCACGTGGCCTGCGGGTGACTTTGCAGGCTGCCAGGTGGGGCTTGCTGCTGGTCATCATCACTCTCATCATCCACCTGGCTCTCAGGCTGCAGCCCTATCTGCCTTTGCTCTCTGGTATCAGCCATTTCTCTAAAGCGGTCTTCATTTATAAGTTTTTCTTTGAAAGGACCACTCTGCTCCCTGATGGTGGCTTTCCTAAGTTCCAGGCGTTGAATTTCACTGCTCAGTCTTTTTACCTCGGCTTGGAGTTTTGCCTTCCTTGGTTTGGAGGCCCCCACAGCTTTGGCGCTTGTGCAGCGCAGCTCCTCCCGGAGCCTCCTGATGAGCTTGCTGGCATCTTCATACTCACGGAGGCGGATCATGACCCGGGAGGCATAGGTGGACACAGACTCCCGGGGTCCCTGCAGCACCCATTCCCCCTCAGGGAGGTCGGCCTCACCTCCGTGAGCACTCAGCTTTCCTCCGGAAGGAGCGCCATCTTGCACGCCGCTGTCAGGCTTTTCCTCCATGCTGGAAGCCTTGCGGCTTCTGGGGGTCTCCACAATCCCGGGGGGAGTAGGAGCCACATTGCTGCGACTCCTGGTGCAGCGTCTCACCCCCGAGTCCTCTGATGTGCAGGCCGGTTGCTGGTTTCTTCTGCCCCCCGCCGGCCTGGTTCGGGAAGCAGAAGCCTGGGACTTGGCTACATCACTCATCCCAGAAACCCGTTCCCTCCCTGGGAAAGAGAGAGAGCAGGTCCCCAGGTGGAGAGGTGTTGGTTTCTCAGAGATCAGGAGCTCACAGCAGGATCTGCAGCCACCACACCCGCAATCACCACACTGACTAGCAGCTGATCAGAGCTGCACCCAGTATGCTGCTGGTGGAGTCACTGTGTGCATACACTACATTACTGATCCTGAGTTACATCCTGTATTATACTTACTCCAGAGCTGCACTCACTATTCTGCTGGAGCAGTCACTGTGTACATACATTACATTACTGATCCTGAGTTACATCCTGTATTTTACCCCAGAGCTGCACTCACTATTCTGCTGGTGCAGTCACTGTGTACAAACATTACATTACATTACTGATCCTGTACTGATCCTGAGATACATCCTGTATTATACTCCGGAGCTGCACTCACTATTCTGCCAGTGCAGTCACTATGTACATACATTACATTACTGATCCTGAGTTACATCCTGTATTATACTCCAGAGCTGCACTAACTATTCTGCTTGTGCAGTCACTGTGTCCATATATTACATTACTGATCCTGCACTGATCCTGAGTTACATCCTGTGTTATACTCCAGAGCTGCACTCACTATTCTGCTGGTGCAGTCACTGTGTACATACATTACATTACTGATCCTGAGTTACATCCTGTATTATACCCCAGAGCTGCACTCACTATTCTGCTGGTGTAGTCACTGTGCACATATATTACATTACTGATCCTGCACTGATCCTGAGTTACATCATGTATTATACTCCAGAGCTGCACTCACTATTCTGCCAGTGCAGTCACTATGGACATACATTACATTACTGATCCTGCACTGATCCTGAGTTACATCCTGTATTATACTCCAGAGCTGCACTCACTATTCTGCTGGTGCAGTCACTGTGTACATACATTACATTACTGATCCTGAGTTACATCCTGTATTATACTGCAGAGCTGCACTCACTATTCTGCTGCTGCAGTCACTGTGTACATATATTACATTACTGATCCTGAGTTACATCCTGTATTATAGTCCAGAGCTGCACTCACTATTCTGCTGGTGCAGTCACTGTGTTCATATATTACATTACTGATCCTGAGTTACTTCCTGTATTATACTCCAGAGCTACACTCACTATTCTGCTGCTGCAGTCACTGTGTACATACATTATATTACTGATCCTGAGTTACATCCTGTATTTTACCCCAGAGCTGCACTCACTATTCTGCCAGTGCAGTCACTATGTACATACATTACATTACTGATCCTGCACTGATCCTGAGTTACATCCTGTATTATACTCCAGAGCTGCACTCACTAATCGGCTGGAGCAGTCACTGTGTACATACATTACATTACTGATCCTGAGTTACATCCTGTATTATACCCCAGAGCTGCACTCACTATTCTGCTGGTGTAGTCACTGGGTACATACACTACATTACTGATCCTGAGTTACATCCTGTATTATACTCCAGAGCTGCACACACTATTCTGCTGGTGCAGTCACTGTGTACATACATTACATTACTGATCCTGAGTTACATCCTGTGTTATACTCCAGAGCTGCACTCACTATTCTGCCAGTGCAGTCACTGTGTACATACATTACTGATCCTGAGTTACATCCTGTATTATACCCCAGAGCTGCACTCACTATTCTGCTGGTGTAGTCACTGTGTACATGCATTACATTACTGATCCTGCACTGATCCTGACTTACATCCTGTATTATACTGCAGAGCTGCACTCACTATTCTGCCAGTGCAGTCACTATGTACATACATTACATTACTGATCCTGCACTGATCCTGAGTTACATCCTGTATTATACTCCAGAGCTGCACTCACTATTCTGCCAGTGCAGTCACTATGTACATACATTACATTACTGATCCTGAGTTACATCCTGTATTATACTCCAGAGCTGCACTCACTATTCTGCTGGTACAGTCACTGTGTACATACATTACATTACTAATCGGAGAGAATTATGAATACAGCTCTGGAGTATTATACTGGTTGTAATGATAAGTAATACAATATATTTAAGCAGTAATATGCGTCTCACAATTCGACAAACCCTTTCTAACAACATTCCCTCTTGAACATTGGAGAAACCTCACTGTCCTGTAATATTACAGTATATTATATATAACGCTCTGGATTCATTGTAGCGTTTGTTCTGTTAGTAAATAACAATGTAACATTAATAGACCCCAGATGTGGTGATCAGAGAGGGGCCGCTGCTCTTACCAGGGATGGTACGGCCATTGTTCTCCTGGATGTGCTCTGCTGCGGTTCTGCTGCTGGACTGGGCTGTGACCCCGACTCCAGGACACATTATATAAGGGTCACACTTGTTTCTGGCCTTTCCTGGAAAGTTCATTACCGGATATTCAGGTTTCAATGACTTTGTGTATTTTTTATGATTTATTTTTCCTAATCTTTAGTAATGGGAAACACTGGGAGAATGGAAAGGTCCGGATCATCTCCGCTGTGGAATCCCTTAATCACTAATTAACCTGCAGAGCGGACACAGAAATAATATTCCCTGATGAAGATAAGAAGAGTCATAAACCCGAGCGCGGACTTGTAATAACAGGTGTGAGAAGCAGAAGACGTTCTGTCACTCCATATACTCAGAGGGGCATCTGCGGACTGCGGGGGATGTCAGATGTAGTAGACTGCCTTATAGGCGTGTGAGTGGTGTGACGGGGGTAATTCTGGGTATAATTAATTGGGGAAACAATATATAAAACACCATAAATGAGGGGTGTCAGTGCTTTATGTATGATTGTATGAATGCTCGGCGGTCTTTCCCCGCTCCACCCCGACTCATGGAGAAAGCCTGACAGTCCTGCTGCTTCCACCTAATTAAACAGAAAGCCCATAAAGCCAATTCATCATTGCCTTGGGTCTGTTTTTTGTTTGTGCCATATTCATCTTTTCATTTGCCCTTTTTTATCGCCACTGTTTTATTTCTTCATCTGTTGGTTTTTATGTTCTCCGTTGCCGGTGAGGTTTTGCCTTTCCAGATGTTTTCTTCTGGTTCATCATTTACAACTTTCTGAAAAGTTACAAAAGTTTTGCAGATATGCACTTGTGGCGCCCCTGCGGGTGGTTCAGTCTCCACAGGGGTACTGCATCTCAGCCAGAAGTGTGGTACCCCACTCTCAGGTAAGGAGGGAGCACTACCCGGGACCCACACACTCACATCCAACACTACACCACCTCATTAGGGAAGGGCAAGATTGCTCCTGAGGGAGAGCACAGCCCCTGTCCCTGTGTAGAGGTACACAGGGGGTCCATTCAAGTGCACCCAAATTAACTGAGAGTCTGCTGGATCACTTCCCCGGAGGACACAGGACGACGTGGGCGGTTATAATTCGGCGGCTGTAACCTGGAGCATCTTGACAACTGTGAGTAAAACCTGAAGACTGCACCCGCTGTGTCCTTGACTAATTGCTGCACCACCTGCCTTGCACTACACCAACATCTACCTCATCAAACACTATATCCTGCCCTAGAGCTGAGCTCTGCCGGTGGAGAGCTGCACTATCTCTGCTGCGTCACCATCAGCTCCAGAGGATCTGCACCGCAGCGGCGCCCCCTATAGCCACATACCACGGGTGGCGTCACAAATTTTATCCCCCTTTTCTTTATTCCCAAATTGACTTTCACTGTTCTTCATTTGACCGCCCTGGGCCATGGACCGGGTCACCGCCACCGTGACAATACAGGACCGGCCCGGCTACCGAGTACCCCACGGCCCATGGGGCGCGTCACTCCTCTCTCCTCTCCCTCCCTTGAGTGATTTTATGTATGCTAGTTTATTTTTTATTTTGGGCGGGGGGGGGGTGCAAAATGTGCAACTTATTGTGCTGAAGAAAGGCAAAAAAAAGTTTTAATAAAAATAAAGGAAATGTTTTTCTTTAGTGCAGAGTTCATGAATCATTGATATAAAGTTACTAGAGATGATGGAATCTGCCAGGATTTCTATTTGTCAAAATGTGAGAATTTTACAGGGAAATTTGATTTGCCGCAAAGTTATTCTCTGCTAATTGAATCTTCCTCATTATGGGGTCTCTATTGTAATATCTTTAATCTATTGTAACCGTTTGCCCTCTATGGTTCAGCAAGATGGCGGCTGCAGCCGGCTGTCGTTATGTTGAATATGCAATAAAACTTATATTCTGGAGAAAACGGAGTTTTGTACAATTCAAAATTCAATGAGAATTCCAGTCGAATAAATTTCATCATCTTTAATAGTTACATTACAGGAAAGCAATGATGGGGGGATAGTTATATTAGGAAACCCCGAGGTCCGTCACTGCTGTGAGTTATTATCTCTGAGGCCCCAGATAAGCGGAGAGTTCAGATAAACGATGGCCGTGATTTAGGGAAGTGCTGGGATCTGACGCTGGTTTCTCTCTTTTATAATCGGACATTATAGGGCAGAGTCGGACAGTCCACAGTGACGGCCTCCATTCCTCACCGGTCACAGACACTGCGGGAACTTACAGAAACTTTTAGGAAAACTCTGATTCCTGGGATGGAGACTCCACCTGGAGCAAAAAGTGGTATAAATAGCGAGAGGGACGGGGATGGAAGGATAAGACAGGAGATCCACCGGAATATAGAGAGACCGGAAGAAGCAGGATGGTCCTTACAAGGACATCTCTCATCCTTGTGAGCAGGGGTGGATTAAGAGTAGCAAGGGCCCCGGGCAGTTTAGACGGCATGGCCCCCCCCACACACACACACCTGATGTATCACGTGACTTGTCACATGATCCCCCTTTGATAGATCATGTAATAGTTCATGTGAAATTAATTCTGCACAATATTAATATATTAACCCCTTAGCAAACCTTGGGTTTTGTCGTTTTTGCTTTTTCATTTTTTGCTCCCTTTGTTCCCAGAGCCATAGCGTCTTTATTTTTTGGACAATATGGCCGTCTGAGGGCTTATTTTTTGCGGGACAAGTTGTACTTTTCAACGCCATTACTAGTTTTACCATAGCGTGTACGGGAAAACGGTAAAAAAATTCCAAGTGCGGTAAAATTGCAAAAAAAGTCCAATACCACAGTTGTTTTTTATTTATTTTTTTACCACTTTCACTGAATGCTAAAACTGACTTGCCATTCTTATTCTCCAGATCATTACAAATTCGTAGACACCAAACATGTATAGGTTATTTTATATTTAAGTGGTGAAAAAAAATTCAAAAATTTGGTAAAATTTTTTTTAAAAAAATAGCACCATTTTCCGAGACCTGTAGCGTCTCCATTTTTCGGGATCTGGGGCTGGGTGAGGGCTTATTTTTTGCGCGTCGGGCTTACGTTTTTATTGATAACATTTTGGGGTAGATCCGATGTTTTGATCGCCCGTTATTGCATTTTATTTCAATTTTGCGGCGACCAAAAAACGTAATTCTGGCGTTTAGAATTTTTTTCTCGTTACACCGTTTACCGATAGGATTAATTCTTTTTTTATATTGATAGATCGGGCGATTCTGAACGCGGCGATACCAAATATGTGTATGTGGTTTTTTTTTTTATATATTTTATTTTGAATGGGGTGAAAGGGGGGTGATTTAAACTTTTATATTTTTAAAAACATTTTTTTTTCACTTACTGCATGCTTCTATAGTCTCCATAGGAGACTAGAAGCAGCAGTTGTCTGATCGTCTCTGCTAGATACAGGGGACCAGCAGATCCCCTGCATATAGCAGAAATGGTCCTGTGCTATGAGCGCCGACCACTAGGTGGCGCTCATAGCGACGAGATCATGACAACCACAGGCGTCTGCTGCAGACCCTGGGTTGTCATGCACGCCCATCAGTTACCCGCGATCACGTGACGGGGTCGCCGGTGGGCGGGGCTTATGACGCGCAACCCAGAAGAGCGCGTTTAATGTCGCTGTCGGAGATTGACAGCGGCATTTAACATGTTAACAGCCGCGGGTGGATCGCGATTCCACCCGCGGCTGTTGCGGGCACATGTCAGCTGTAAGAATCAGCTGACATGTGCTCGGTTCAGTGCGGGCTCAGCGCCGGAGACCTCACTGAACCGGGGGTACGCAAATGTGCGTACTAATGCGGCAAGGGTTGGAAAGGGGTTAATTATAATTTTTTTTTTATATTAATTGTATGACTTAATATTGAGCACAATTAAGTATGCTGACATCCCCCTATGTATGTAGGGTCTCATACTGTATAATATGAGCTTTCACATAATCCTCCTATACACAGCAGGAGGCCGCACGGCGCTCCCCCCCCAGATACAGCGGGAGGCAATACGGCGCTCCCCCGATACAGCCGGAGGCTGCAAGGCGCCCATCGAGATACAGCCGGAGACCGCACGGCCCCCCCACCTCCCCAGATACAGCAGGAGGCCGCACGGCGCCCCCCCCAGATACAGCGGGAGGCCGCACGGCGCTCCCCCGATACAGCCGGAGGCTGCAAGGCGCCCATCGAGATACAGCCGGAGACCGCACAGCCCCCCCCCCCTTCCCAGATACAGCAGGAGGCCGCCCGGCGCCCCCCCCAGATACAGCAGGAGGCCGCACGGCGCTCCCCCCCCCCAGATACAGCAGGAGGCCGCACGGCGCCCCCCCCCCCCAGATACAGCAGGAGGCCGCACGGCGCCCCCCCCCCCAGATACAGCCGGAGACCGCACGGCCCCCCCCCCCAGATACAGCAGGAGGCCGCACGGCGCCCCCCCCCCAGATACAGCAGGAGGCCGCACGGCGCCCCCCCCCCAGATACAGCAGGAGGCCGCACGGCGCCCCCCCCCCAGATACAGCAGGAGGCCGCACGGCGCTCCCCCCCCAGATACAGCAGGAGGCCGCACGGCGCTCCCCCCCCCAGATACAGCTGGAGGCCGCACGGCGCTCCTCCCCAGATACAGCCGGAGGCCGCACGGCGCTCCCCCCCCAGATACAGCCGGAGGCCGCACGGCGCTCCCCCCCCAGATACAGCCGGAGCCAGCACGGCGCTCCCCCCCCAGATACAGCAGGAGACCGCATGGCGCCCCCCCCAAATACAGCCGGAGTCAGCACGGCGCCCCCCCCAGATACAGCCGGAGGCCGCACGGCACCCCCCCCAGATACAGCCGGAGGCCGCACGGCACCCCCCCCAGATACAGCCGGAGGCCGCACGGTGCCCCCCCCCAGATACAGCAGGAGGCCGCACGGCACCCCCCCAGATACAGCCGGAGGCCGCACGGCGCCCCCCCCAGATACAGCAGGAGTCCGCACGGCGCCCCCCCCTAGATACAGGCGGAGGCCGCACGGCGCTCCCCCCCAGATACAGCAGGAGGCCGCACGGTGCCCCCCCCAGATACAGCAGGAGGCCGCACGGTGCCCCCCCCCAGATACAGCAGGAGGCCGCACGGCGCCCCCCCCAGATACAGCAGGAGGCCGCACACACACAAACAAACATATACAGACATATACAAAGACAAATATATACACGCATAGGCTGCGTTCCCACTGTGCGTTTTTCAAGCGTTTTTGCCACGGAATTTCCGCAGCGAAAACGCTGAAAAAACTCTTGGTAATACGTGCCCCATGGTCCCTAATGATAATCCTAATCCTAATGATAATGCGGATTATCATTGCGGAAAAATCCGCAGCATGTCCATTCATTTTGCGGACATGCAGTGTAATTGCCGCCATTGACTTGCATTGAATCGCTTAATATCCGTATGACTACATGTGCACATGCGGATATTAAGCGACTCAATGTGCGGATGGTACCCGGGTTTTGAGAAGAGGAGACTCTCATCCAGACCCGGGTACCATAGAACCTGTAAAAAAAAGAATTTAAAATAAATAAAATAAAGATTATACTTACCTTCCGTTGGCCCCCGGTCTCCTCAGCGATACGTCCGGTCTGTTGTATGCGTCGCGGTGGTGTGAAAGGACCTGCCATGATGTCATTTAGTCATGTGACAGGTCACACGACAGCTGACATCGGCTGTCGCGTGACCTGTCACATGACTAAATGACATCATGAAAGGTCCTTTCACACCACCGTGATCCGCCGAAGACACCGGACGCATCGCTGAGGAGACCGGGGGCCATCGGAAGGTAACTATAATCTTTATTTTTTACCATTCTCATTCTTTTTTATAACTATTACTTGGTCACACTATATATGCCGGTTGCCGGTTGCATGGATTTATATAGTGTGACCAAGTTGTCAAGCACTTTTCCAAGTGATGCTAAAATCGCTTGGAAACCGCTTGACAACCCGCATGCATGAATGCTGCAAAAACGCTTGACAAACGCTTCTACCTGGCGGGAAAAGCGCATGCACAATAAGCACGTACAATCCGCATGCGTTTTTCCTGCCAGGGAGAAGCGGAAAAAATCTGCAGCATTTCTGCATGGTGGGCACATAGCCATAAACACATTTGAAACAGAAAAATACATATAAAGAGACATATCACACAATGATATCGGCACACACTGACACATCACTCACCGTCCCCCTGCTCGGCTCCAGTCGTCCAGCTCCTCTCTGGTGGTAAGAAGCAGTGCAGGGCGCACTGCATGACGTCATGCTAGCAGACACTGCCGCGCACAGGGCCGTGTCTTCTAGCTGTGATGCGGCCGGGCCAGCACACGTGCGCACGCACGATATGCAGATATGCGCACAGACACATGCACATGGTACGCAGATATGCGCACAGACACATGCATACAGGCATACGTACATATCTTACAAACACATAAAACTGTCCTGTCCAGCAGCTCCTCAGGCATGTCTCAGTGCAGGGCCACCAGCGTGTCACAGACATGGCCCTGCTTTCAGAGGGGCCCACTCGCCGTTGGGGCCTGGGCTTCTTCTACAGCATCTGTGTAGGACCTCTAGCGCTGCTTGATTGCCAGCACTTCACCTGACATGGCCGTGCGCTGTGCTGTTGAGTCTGGTAGTAATGGCGCGGCAGGGGCAATACACAAGCACAATTATAGGCGCAGTGTCGCCCCAGCCGTGTCATTAATACCAGACACAGCCACACAGCTCACGGCCATGTCAGGTGACGTGCCAGCGGTCCTGCACGGGGGAAGCAGCCCGGACCACAACAGAGAGTGAGCCCCCCTGATGGTCCACAAATACATACACATAGATACATACACACACACATATACATACATACACATATATATATATATATATATATAACACACACACACTGCACATGGACTTACCCTTTCTGTACATTATGCAGGTTCTTTCATCTTCCCTGTGGGGCAGCCTCCCCTCCTCTTGGGGCCCGACTGCAGAGTTCTCGGTGTAATTGCTGGGCAGGAGGGGGAGAGCGGAGAGGTAACATTCAGACCCGGGTAGGGGGCAGGTAGAGCAGTGGCCATGCTGTAAGCTGTCTCTGTGCTCTGCTGGAGGCCGGAGCAGGTGGGCGGAGCCTCCTCTACTGCACTTACACAGTCAGCACCTGGTGAGTCATCCTCGCAGCGCCGCGGGACACAGCAGAGCAGATTCCATCTTCCGGCTCCCGGGCCCTCCTGTCACACATTATAATGAGGTCAATCCGGCCACAGGCCCCTGGGAGCCCCGGGCCCCATGGCAGCCCCGGGCGGTAGCCCGGATTGACCTCATTATAATCCGCCTATGCTTGTGAGTATTATAGGGACCATGTTATACTATTGTGTTCAGTAAGGGAGATGATATCCAGAATTCAAATGTTAATTCCAATAGTCTGGAAAAAGTTCCATGATTTATAGCACTTGCAAGTATTTGATAAAATAATAGTTAAAGGAATTTTTCTATGAAGAGGTAAGATTATATTGAATGCTTTTATGAAATCAGAAGAGGAGAAAGGCAGGACTCTGATCCTAAATAGTTATTTTAAAATGATTTTTCAGCTCGGGGTTAATAAAACAGTTTATAAATGAAAAGTTCTATATCTTTCTATTATACTTTGGAGCCGATTCTTTGCTGATTGTTTTTTTTGCCGAGTTTTTGGTGTTCGGCACCTTTTATTTTTGTTTGTGGCGTATTCATCTTAACATTTACACCTTTTGTTTCAGTCCCTTTTTTATGTTTTCGTCCTTTTTTTGTTTGTTCGCTTCTTTTTTTCGCTACATTGCGGAGTTTAGGGTTTCCAGATGTTTTCGTCTGATTTATCATTTGTGACTTTTCAAAAAATCTTGCCCATATTTTGCAACATTTTAGCAGAACATTCAACTTTTTAAGCTAAAAAGTTGCAAGACAGGTTAAAGTAAAAAGCATTTTTTGATTTTAGCGCAAAGTTGATGAAACGTTTGGGCCATTTTGATGACTTTGGCACATTGAAAACCAAAGGACAAAAAAAAGAAAAAAAATGCAAATGATAAACTGGACCCTTTATGTTTCAATTGCTCCCAATTTTAAGGCTATGTGCCCACGTTGCATTTATGAAGCAGAAAATTTCTGCTGCATAAATGCAAGTCCTCTCCCGGAAAAACGCATGCGGAATTCCGCACGCGTTTATCGCGCATTTTTCGCGCGTTTATCACGCGTTTTCCACATGCGGAATTGCCTTGCGTTTTTTATGCATTGGACAAAGGCAATTCCGCTTGCGGAAACGCAAAATTAAATGACATGCTGCGGATTTTTGAACGCGGCATAAACACTGCGGAAAAATCCGCAGCATGTGCATAGAACTTGCGGAATCCCATTGGGGACCATGGGGTGCGGATATACATGCGTTTTTCAAGCGTTTACGCTGCGGAAATTCCGCAGCATATACGCTTGAAAAATGCTACGTGGGCACACAGCCTAAAGATATTAGTTTGCTGTCAGTGAATGAGAACACTGCTGTTTCCATTCAGAGGCAGTAAACCTGTCTGTATCTAGTCGAGAAGCGGATACAATTGTATCCAGTGCAGACAATGCTCTGTGAGCAAAACCCCAGACTGATACATTGTAACAAGCTATTAGATTGTGGCTGATATATATTGTGCTCAGGAGCATTTTCTAGACTGGATACAATGTATCCGCTGAGAGCAGGAGCAGCAATGTGCAGGATTACGGCCTCCGAATGGAAACAGAACCGTCCTCATTCACTGACATCAAGCAGAGATCCTGAAGATGGTGAGAGATGAAACACAAAGGGTAATAACACAAAGATGGAGAAGATTTCATTTATTCACTGATTTACCGCTGCTCCCATCACTAGTGGTGACGTTACATTTCTTAAAGAGACAGGACACATAATATTTGTAATTCTCCCTCTAAAGGTAGATAATAGACTCAGCCTTGTTAAAGGGGTTATAAGAAACTGTTTTATATATATATAAAGAAAACAAACCAAGTATTGCTCACCCTCCCCAGGTCTAACTCCAGCTTTCCGACACTGCCTGGTCTGTGCTGATTGTCTGCAGTGCTGACATCAAGTTGACAGCATTGCAACCAATCAGTGAGCTGAACACAACCATGATTGGCTGCAGAGTTGTCGATGTGATGTCAGTGCTGCAGACAATCAGCAGAGATCCGGCAGCAGCGGAGAGCTGGAGTTAGACCCAGGGAGGGGGAGTAATACTCAGTTTGTTTTGTTACAGCCACTGTAGCCCATGATAGTCACTATTCTGAAAGGGGACAACCCCTTCAAGGCAAACGTCATCTGCACAAGACAAGTTTCCCCTCTTCTGTTTGCAATGATGTGAATCATTCCCCATGTTCTCTCCATCTTTCCCTATCTCTCAGGCGGCCGTCCTGGTCTCCTTCAGCTCGTCGGCCTTTCTACCAGAGGAGGATTTGCCCCATGATCAGGAAGGATCTAGGGGTGAAGAGCTCCCTCTAGAGGGCAGACAGAGATGTCCTGGAAGAAGGAACCGGCACCTGCCGACCAGTATGACAGTGGACACCAGTCTGATTGACAGCAGCTCTATGGACGGCTCGGTGCAGATGGAGGACGGTCCCACCCGCTCTCTGTCCCCCTGGGAATACAGGTAATATCACAACCTGTCACATTACAAGCAGCGCTGAATAGTGATACAGTCCGGTGGAGATTCCCGGAGTCTCCTATAGAAGGACGTCTAGTAAAGTATAGAAAGAAAATAATCTTTTCAGTAGAGTTACAATAGCAGGGAATAGCTTGTCGGGATGTTTTTATAACCCCTTTAGTGGAGAATAACGTCTTCCCACCTTCTAGCCGCCTCTCGTTCTTCTTTTCCTGCCTACAAGCTCCCAGTAACCGTTCAGAAATCTCCCCTGTCCCCAAATAGACTTCAGGGGAGGAGGGAGATGCAGCTGCAGTTATTAGGAACAAAACATGAAGGAGAGAAGCTGAGAGCGCGCGGCGCGGCTCTGACATCACCCAGAATAACCTTGTATGGAGGGAGAAACTGGAGATTTATAGAAGACTGAAGAAAAAGCCTCGAGAATCTGCAGGATGAGGACAAGGAGCGCGGACATGGACCAGGTGTTACACAGCTTCTCTCACTGTGTATTTTTATTCCCAGTCTCAGCACAGATCCCAACAGGTTCCCTGTCGTCATTGCCGAGGCCGATTGTCTGACTTTTGCTTGTGTAGACGCTGATGGCCATGAAAGTCCAGACCTGATCTCCTTCCCCATCCAGCAGGAGGTGATGGTCCTACGACGACGGGAGCAGAAAGGCTGCAGCTTCTCCTACAGACTGGAGGGCGAGGTGGTGACTCTGGGCTGCACATGTGTCACACCAACCATCAGCTATTACTGAATACGTGGAAATATGGATGGTGGACGCCTGATTGTCAACTTATAAGATTTCTTAAGAATTTTTTATTTAAATAATAAAATAAAAGCAACTTTAATTTTTTTATAGTGTTATCTCTGGTTACAATAGATTTTGGGGTTTGGTAGTAGCTACTTGTCCATTACACAGGTCCATGTTATGGTGGAAAATACTGGTATCATCAGAGGACACATGCCGTATATTCTCATTGTGTAGGGCCATGCTGCTCCTTCAGGTGTCCTCAAGTTCATATGGAGGCGTCTTTTCTTCTTTAGATTCCAATACAATGTTTCTAGGGAAAGTTCCTCCATAAAAAGAAATCTAATATGGCAGAACATCTGCTGCTCCGTAATATGAGGGAATCGGTGTGACGCTCTACAGGCGATGGGCAAATGGGCCTTCACCTTAAAGGTTTGGAACAAGATGGTGAGTTATCACTTATCCATAGGATAGGGGATAATTACTGATCGCTTGGGGCCCAATCACTAAAGACCCCACTAATCCCAAATGTGGGCTCCATAATGAATGGAGTGGAGGTCAAGTATGCGGACCCCTCATTATGTATGGGATTGTTGGATTGCCCAGACTAGCGCTCATTCTCAGGATTCCAAGACACGGACAAGATGGCGGATGAGACTATAAATTATCTTGAAAGTTTCTGACATGGCTGAAAATCAGTTTTTTGGCCATTATAAAATACTGTGAGGCCGATATATTAAGACTAAAGTTGTGCACGGACTGAAGTAGCATTACTGGCAGAAGAAACGCCAACGCTCTTGCAGAATTTGACAGGTGGACATAGCCATGTCCCATCCAGTCCCGGCTCCTCTCTAGCTCTGCCCAATTTGGCGGAGTTTCTTCAAACTGCCGAAAAAAAATTTAAAAGTCGGAATATTTCTGTACAACTCCTCTTTGCTCAATTTTTTTTAATACCTTTCAAAGCAGATTACGCCAGTTTTCTGACAAAAAAAGCTATGATGAAAGTTTTTGGTAAGTCCATTACTACACACCACCAAAAACCCACCTCTCCCAGGGGCTTGCCTATAATAAGTGCAGGGTTTACTGTCTCCTTCGTGCCCTAGAGACTAGGGGAGCCAAAAAGGTCCCTTTGTCCCATATATAAAGAGTCTAGATTATTACTACTAAAGACCTGTGTCAGTTGGAGGAACTGATGGAGATTTTGCATCTGGGCCCTTGAGCTTCTGGATACATCACTGATCACCCTTATACTAAAATAAGGATATGGCAGCATCATGTTCTGTCTCAGGCTCTGGAAGACGCGTGAAGGTAAGGAGTAAAATGGGTTCTGAGGAAAGCAGGGAAATCCTGGAGAAAACCTTCTGCAGGTGACGACTCGTGAGCAGATTTATCTTCCAGCAAAGCGAGAACTCAGACCGTAAAACCAAAACTACACAGAATGGACTGAAAAACAACAATGTGGTGGGGTCACTGACCAAATCAACCCATTAAAGGACGCGTGGATAAACCTGAAGCTTAAGTGAGGATTGGGGAACATGGCAGGGATTGTCCTGACCTATAGACTTATCCAGGACTCAAGACAATGACTGCCAAAAAGTCCACCAATGTCTTCACTTACGTGTGTCTATGTTATGACTCTTTTCAGGGTCATCTGTTTGGTCTCCGACATGTCACCTGGTTCATGTATTGTCCGTATTGTGTTATTATATAAAACGCTGGGTCATTGAGAGGAAGAGGAGCCGGAGCTATAATGTGCACCAGGGCTAAGGGACATTTAGGCCACGTGAGCGCAACATGCAGCCCGGGCTCCACAGTATGTAGATGGCCGTGCCACACTCTCTGCCCTGAAGACCTTGTGAGATCCGGGTCAGCACCCGCTATCAACTGCTCCCATGTATCTTCTCTGGCTTGTGGCTTAAAGTGATGCCCAGAATGGACAAGACAGCGCTAATGGCACACAATGTGGCTATCATTGTTAGAACCTTGCTGTTAGGTTTTTTTTTCCTTTGCTGGTCACATGACCTTGTTGGCCTATTTAATCCTGCTCCGCCCTTCTGGCTTTGCTGGACTTCATTGTATATCTACTTTCTAGCTAGCCTGTGCTCTGTATCTAACTCTGTTAGTTTGCTTGGTCTACGGACCTCTAGGTTCTATCTATTTTGTTTGTTCGTCTGTCTGCTGCTATTTCTGTTAGGAGGTGTCCCTTATTCCTCCCAGTCCTTAGTACTTGTAGGGATTCCCTCCCCAAATCTATAGGTCTCCGTACAGACTAGATTAGGACTTTAGCAGGTCTGATCGCAGGATCAGGTTCCCTGTTACATCGTAGGGATTCAGCTGAGTCTTATAGTAGGGACAGATCTCCTCTCTTTCCTTAGCTTTGGTAGCAGAACATAACAGTAAGTCCAGCCTGTAAATTCTCTAAGGAAAGATTTTTTTTTGTTCCATCATGGTGTCGGTTCAGGATTTGGCTAAACACCTGCAGGGACTCTCTCTGGAAGTGGCCGAGCTCCGTCAGCACGTGAGTAACTGTCCTGGAGCATATTTCTTGGAGCCTAAGGTATGTTTGCCGGATTTATTTTTTGGTGAACATCGAGAATTTTTTTCATTTAAAAATGCTTGCTTATTGTATTTTCGTTTGAGACCCAAGTCCTCTGGGGATGAATCCCAGCGCGTAGGGTTCATAATGTCACTTTTGCGCAAAGAGCCTCAGGAGTGGGCCTTTTCTTTGCAACCTAGTGATACATGCTTCAGATCAGTGGATAGTTTTTTTTCTGCTTTAGGACTATTATATGATGATCCTGACCGTGTGGCATCAGCTGAGACTGAGTTGAGACGTTTAAAACAAGGATCTGGTAATATGGAAAAATATTGTACACATTTTCGTCGTTGGTCCACTCAAACAGGGTGGAACGATTCTGCTCTGAAAAGTCTATTTCTTGCTGGGCTCAGTGAAAAGGTTAAAGACCTGCTAATTGCTTATCCTACACCTGAGGATTTGCAACAGGCTATGCAATTAGCTATACGGGTGGACAGAAGACTGCGTGCTAGGGTTAATGAGAGCAAATCCTCTGCTATGTCAGTTTCTGGTTATGATAATGTGTGTACTAACAGTGGTGAACCGATGGAGATTGGATCGGTGGCACCTCGCTCTCAAGAAAAACACCGTCGTTTTTCAGAAGGCTTGTGTTTCTATTGTGGAAAATCTGGTCATTTGATTAAAGGCTGTGAGCTTCGTATGAAGAAAGAAAAAAAAATGGTCAGTCACGCCCGTATTGCCTGTTTAAATTCCAAGGGTATATTTTTAGCTGCTTCCACGATTGCTCAGGAAAAATTAATGGAATTTCGGGTGTTTGTTGATTGCGGGTCTACACTGAATGTTATTGATGGGGGATTCGTGGAAAAACTCAATTTAAAACCTGAACCTTTATCATCCCCCATTGCTGTGGTTTCTGTGGATGGCTCCCCTTTGAAGAATATTACTCTCAAGGTCAGTGAATTTCCTCTCACTATTAATGGTGTTCACCATGAGAAATTGGATTTGGTAGTGTTGAATAACTTGCCTTCTCCAGTAATATTGGGTTTGCCCTGGTTAAAATTTCACAATCCTGTACTGGATTGGTCTACCAGTGAAATTAAATCCTGGAGCCATAAATGTTATGACAAGTGTTGTAACGGGCGTATTGCAGCTTTGGATAGGGGAGAATTGCCTGTTCCTATTCAGGATTTTTGGAGAGTTTTTTCTGAGAAAGAATCGCAGGTTTTGCCTCCCCATAGAGACTATGATTGTTCTATTGAATTTGTCCCTGGAGCGACTCTTCCTAAAAGTCGTTTATTTAACCTTACTATTCCTGAGAGGAAGGCTTTGGAGGAATACATACAGACAAGTTTGGCCGCCGGTCACATTAGGCCCTCTAAGTCTCCTGTGGCGGTTGGATTTTTTTTTGTAAAAAAAAAGGACGGCGGTTTACGTCCTTGTCTGGATTTTCGTGAGATTAACAAAATTACGGTACGCAATCCTTACCCACTGCCATTGATTCCTGATCTGTTTAACCAGTTATTGGGGGCCAAGTGGTTCTCTAAAATTGACCTTAAGGGGGCATACAATCTGTTGCGCATGAAGGAGGGTGATGAATGGAAGACTGCTTTTAACACTCCTGTGGGTCATTTTGAGAATCTGGTTATGCCTTTTGGTCTTACTAATGCTCCTGCATTTTTTCAGAATCTGATTAATGACATCCTTAGACCTTTGATCGGTAAAAATGTGGTTGTGTATTTGGATGACATTTTGATTTATTCGCCAGATCTGGAGTCTCATTGGCGGAGCGTGCGTGAGGTATTACAGTTATTAATGGACAATTCGCTTTTTGCTAAGCTGGAGAAATGTGAGTTCGCTGTACAGAGAATTAGTTTTTTGGGCTACATTATCTCCAGCAAAGGTTTTGAGATGGATCCGGTTAAGGTTCAGGCTGTGCAGGAATGGCCTAGGCCTATTGGTTTGAAATCAATACAGAGGTTTTTGGGTTTCGCCAATTACTATAGAAAATTCATAAAAAATTTTTCTAGTATTGTCAAACCTCTGACTGATCTCACCAGGAAAGGTTTCGGACCCGAGGATAACTCTTGGGTGAGGTCAGATGATGTTTCCGCGTCCAGACTTATCAGAGCGTTTCACAGGAGATTTCCTGATAAGCCTGGTCCTAGGGGATCCGGAGGATCCTCTTAGAAGGGGGGTACTGTTAGAACCTTGCTGTTAGGTTTTTTTTCCTTTGCTGGTCACATGACCTTGTTGGCCTATTTAATCCTGCTCCGCCCTTCTGGCTTTGCTGGACTTCATTGTATATCTACTTTCTAGCTAGCCTGTGCTCTGTATCTAACTCTGTTAGTTTGCTTGGTCTACGGACCTCTAGGTTCTATCTATTTTGTTTGTTCGTCTGTCTGCTGCTATTTCTGTTAGGAGGTGTCCCTTATTCCTCCCAGTCCTTAGTACTTGTAGGGATTCCCTCCCCAAATCTATAGGTCTCCGTACAGACTAGATTAGGACTTTAGCAGGTCTGATCGCAGGATCAGGTTCCCTGTTACATCGTAGGGATTCAGCTGAGTCTTATAGTAGGGACAGATCTCCTCTCTTTCCTTAGCTTTGGTAGCAGAACATAACAATCATGGCATAAACGGCAATGTTATGGAGGCACTGTGTGGCTGACACTGTTATGGGGGCATTGTGTATGAACTGGTCAGTCATCAACACTGGAGGTCCTATGTAAGTAGATCCCACCATTCACCAGGCACCTAAATCAGAGGAACGTACCGCCCCCTACTCCAGGTAGAAAAATGTAAAACCGTCCATGTTGTTAATATTGTGTAATATAAATGATTTTCCTGCATAAGTTGCTGAATATTCTTTATTATTTGCTGTTATAAATTTGTTATTAGTCATTATTACAGGTGGAGATTGTCTTACTGACCCCACAGCCCTAGTGAGAAGGGTGGTCTCAGAAGTGATCACTAGAATACAGAAGGTTATGTGACAGTGGAGATGTGACCCCTGGGCTCCCCAGGATGCCCAGCACCGAATCCAACTGGTCCCTGTGCATAACACTTATGTAGAGCCATATTAGGTAAAAAGGTCCAAGTCTATGGATAAAATCTATAGATCAGAACATGTTTTTTCTACATTGACCGTCATTCTTAGGTGTAACAGAATCACTGGTCCTCGCCTACACTTTTGGTTGAGGTTTAGAGGATTAATGGGAGACATGTAACAGATATTCTCCTGTTTGGAGCCCACCCATCAAACATGTATAACGTATAGTACTGACGCCCCATAAATGTCTATTAAATCCAAAGGGACATTAATCAATTTGAAAGTTTTATTTTTAAATTAAGAATTGCATGGAAGGACGAGGAGATGTTCTTGGAGGAGCCTCCTTCTTCAGCAGATGTTCCTTGCTGGTCAGGAGGCCACATGTAGATGGTGCCAGTCCTTCCATACAGGTACAGCATTGATGGTGGACGCGCTGTACTTTCCTCAGGGTGCTAAACGCAGCGGTTTTCTGCCCTCGCGATGTTTATGGAGCCGCGGTGACAGACACCAAATAAGCAGCTTTCTCGGATGGAGTGAGCAGCCCTGGATAGTCCACGCCGGCAGGATGAGATCACCCGGCGGAAGAGAGAACCTATGAGAAGAGACGTAACACTGATGTCAGTAACAGGACTCCATATCAGAGGACACGGCTGTGCGGTCACTGTGGCCGGACGGCAGAGGAATCATCCATACACAGGTGACCCTTATTAACATGACATTACTTGTAATGTGCCGCAGTGTTGCCTTATAATCAGTTATATAAACCTCAGCGTAACATTGAGGCCATAAAGGGGTCAGTATGGGTCATATGGGGCCGTGGGCGCAGGATTCGGGTCAGTTTGGCAGAAGACTAAAAGGCTCCTTATAACTTTTAATGAATAAAAGAATGAAGATTTTTACAGAATGAACTGCTCATTGTTTTATAGAGAGAAAAAAGTAGTAATTTTCTGATACTTTATGTGCACGTTCACATTACACGTTTTGATCATAGGCTGTAATAGGATGTCATATAGACCTGTACACACCTGACAATGGGGAGGACTCGCTGTCCTTAGCAGTAAAACACTGCTTGTCTCCATCAGGTTTGGAAGGGGAAGATTCTTGCTGCCTGTTTGGTAGAAGAAAAACATATAAATTACAAGTAAAAACAATAAGAACACCCGTCTGCAAAACCGGTTAGGACATTTGGATAACATGGAGGAGGCACCCTGCTCAGGACCCACTTCTATCACTAAGAATGGAGAATCGCTAGTAATATTGGCCTGTAATGAGCTAGAAATGATTGACTGGTCGCAATGATCGGCTGTTATCGCCAGCGTTATCACAAGCCAGAACCACAGTGATCATCAATCATGGGGTGGTGGCGCTGGATATAGTGCTGAGTTACACTTATCTTACAGTTCATCTTCTGATATATCAGATCCAAACCCAATAATAATAATTTACTCACATTTCTGAGTGTTTTGCACTCTCTGGGGAATACACTGGAGGTGGCTTCAGTTCTTCATCGTTCATCACCCTGGTATTGGTGGAACAGAGCTAAAACATAGAGAAAAATAAAATAAATATATATTTAAACTTTATTTTAATTATAAGTTTTATAGATCTTACCGGTCACACTTACTTTAGAAAGCCTTTGAGACGATGATATAAAGTTCAGGCTTTCTGGCCAGTCATTGTCCTCGCTTGTGTCCCCCTCATCTGAATCAATAAGTTCGTAATTGCTACATTGAGCTGAAAAGCACAAGTGTTATTAGAGATTATTAGTATGAGACCGGATCACGGAAAGTTACCATTTGATCACTAATAATGATTAGGACTGATTGTCACAAAATATGAAAGACAAGACACACAAAAGCTTTCTGCAGATGACGTCTCCTTCTACTTACGGTCAAAGTAGCCGGTGTCCTCTTCTGACTCAAAGTTAGGAATGAAATGTGGCTCCTTACTTAGAAGACTGTCAAAGTCTATGCCACATAGGAATGGATGCATTTTGATCTCTTTAGCTCCTCCTGGGAAAGGAAGACAATAAAAAGTGATATAGACATTATCAGACAGACAGCTCCATATCTGAACAGTTTATGTTACTCTGAACTGAAGACGTAACAGAGCTGATGTGAAGAAAAGTTGCTGAAAGTCAGAGCATGAAGTAAGGGAATGGAAAAGCAGGTAAAGCAGAGAACCTCAGTGCTGATCCTCAGGGGCGTGATCATTTATCTGGTCACAGATGTGTAATAATTCATTATTAATACTATTATATACATTACCTGTCCCAAGTCTATGTGCTGGATCTTTTCTGAGCAGCTCAGTGATGATGTCCTGAGCATCAGGTGGAGGAGTGCGATTATCAAATGTCCAAGTTATGTCATCTGTTATATTAAAAGAAAATGTTACAGAAAATAAAACCTCCTCATTTACTTTATTAACACAAAAATCTTTTGTATTAACACAACAAGTAACTAAACCACAGAACCAATCTAAGCAAATAACAATGACACCACACCGCATTCAGATTATTTTACTTACCCCTTAATATACTGCAGTAAGTGTCATATTTGGAATCCCCATGAAATGGTACACGGAATAGAAGGAATTCGTGTAGGATGATCCCTACCGACCACCAGTCCACAGGCCGCCCATAGCCTTCCTGTAAGATGACTTCAGGGGCGATGTATTCAGGGGAGCCAGCAATCTGGAAAGCAACAGAAGAAGGAGATGAGGAGCTGAGAAAATAATTGTGACGAATAACATCAGAGGAAAACGTTTTCTAGATGAGAAGATATCAGAGAAGAAGAAATAGATGAGAAGAGTAAAGAACAAGATCCTGTAAGTAAAGCCGACCTCATCATCACGGAACTCTCTGGTGACGTCCTCGGTTGGAGCCTTGTAGGTTTCTGATGTTGGTCTCATGAGGCCGAGTTTGGAAAGTCCGAAGTCCGTGACTTTAATATGACCAGATGCCGATACCAGGAGGCTGTGAAAAAACAGACGGTGTCAGCCCCAAGTAATAACCCATAGACTTTATGACAATCTCTAACTTTCTTCCTCCTAGAGGGGGCACTTACTTCTCAGGCTTCAGGTCTCGGTGCACCACACCAAAGCTGTGCAGGTATTCCACAGCCAGGACTGTTTCTGCAATGTACTTTCGGGCCAAGGGGACAGGTAAAGGTCCATAGATGTTCATAAGACTGCCACAGTCTCCTCCTACAGGAGAAAGCAAATATGACAGGAGAGGGTTTGTTACAATGTAAATGACACATGATGCGTGTGAATGAGAAATAAGCGGAGACATTGGGGCAGGATGTCACACATAGAGATATACTGTGTAATAATGCAAAAGAAAAACAATGGAGCGTACCCTAATAGTAACTAGGACTGCGCTGAATGTCTATGAAGCAAAACCACAAATGTGCAAAAGCTGCAGAAATAAGTGCAAGGAAACAACGTCCCATATAAAAATGTGAAGCTATACTATGTATATTACAATAAATAACCTAAATAAATCTATAATTGATAGAAGGTGTCAGCCGTCTCATAGTATGGTGTAATATAACCTGACGGAGTATGAAACGCTTGTTGCAGCGCGGTACTCATACTTTTTTTCTTAAATATAGCTATCCACTCTCCTTCATGGCTGGATATTACCATCAACAAGAATATATTATATATACTACCCCATCCTATGAGATTGCTGACATCTTCTATGATTTATAGATTTATCTCGCTTATTTATTGTAAGACACTATACTTTTTCGGCCGTATTAGTATCCCTTTTTTCTATGAGTTACCTTGTTAGTTTAAGTTATTTATTCCATGGGACTAATAAAGATTCATATTTTTATATAGGGGGTTGTTTTATTGCATTTATTTGTACAGCTTTTGCTCATTTGTGGCTTTGCTTTATGTACTGTACTATGTAGAGCGTATACTATATACTGCAGAGCGACCCTATACAAAAAGACAGAGCTGGGCTTCATCTACGAGCCTCTGGTTCATTTCTCTATGAAATGCTCATCTACCGTGGTTCCCCGAAAATAACACCTACCCCGAAAATAAGCTCTAGCAAGGTTTTACAGGATTTTTGGAGTATGCTTGAAATATAAGTCCTACTCCAAAAATAAGCCCTAGTTACAGTCAGGGCCAGCATTAGGAGGGGGGGGGGACACTTGGCAGTTGCCCAGGGCCCGCACTCTTTTAGGGGCTCCCAGCATTTTTATTCTGAGGTTAAGACTGCTTAAGGACTTTTGGTGACATCATGGTCATGTGACCATGATGTGACCATAGGTCCTTTAACTACAAGAGAGTCTAGATGAACTGAAGGGGAGGCAGGCTACTGTGTATCATTTATGCAGTGTGTGTATAGGCATGTGTATGTATGTGCTGTGTGCATGTACGTATCTATGTATGTGCTGTGTGTGTATAGGCATGTGTATGTATGTGCTGTGTGTGCATGTACATATCTATGTATGTGCTGTGTGTGTATATACATCTGTATGTGCAGTATATGTGTGTATAAACATGTGTATGTATGTGCTGTGTGTGCATGTACATATATATCTATGTATTTGCTGTGTGTGTATATACATGTGTATGTATGTGATGTGTGTATGTGCAGTGTTTCTGTGTATACAGTTGTGCTCAAAAGTTTACATACCCCGGCAGAATTTTTCTTTCTTGGTTTTGTTTCAGTGAGTATGAATGATAACAAAAAAAAATTTCTCCACTCATGGTTATTGGTTGGGCGAAGCCATTTATTGTTAAACTCAGCAAATACTGGAGGAAAATTTGCACTCATCAGCCCGGAAGCTGCGGATGGGACGTACTTGGACGTTCCAACATGAAAACGATCCAAAACACAAGGCCAAGTCGACCTGTCATTGGCTACAGCAGAACAAAGTGAAGGTTCTGGAGTGGCCATCTCAGTCTCCTGACCTCAATATCATTGAGCCACTCTGGGGAAATCTCAAGCGCGCAGTTCATGCAAGACAGCCCAGGAATTTACAGGAACTGGAGGCTTTTTGCCAAGAAGAATGGGCAGCTTTACCATCTGAGAAAATAGAGAACCTCATCCACAACTACCACAAAAGACTCCAAGCTGTCATTGATGTTAGAGGGGGCAATACACGGTATTAAGAACTGGGGTATGTGAACTTTTGATCAGGGTCATTTGGATGTTTTTGGTTGTCATTAAGATTTAAAAAGAGAAAACACAGGAGTTTGACAATAAATGGCTTCACCCAACCAATAACCGTGAGTGGAGAAAAAGTTATGATTCATATTCTCTGAAACAAGGCCAAGAAAGGAAAAATTCTGCCGGGGTATGTAAACTTTTGAGCACAACTGTACATGTGAATATGTAGTGTGTGTATGTGCAGTGTGTGTGTTTGATGACATAGTTATATTTGAAAAAATGTTTATTTTTTTCAAGAATAAATGTGGATTGTTGTGCATGAGGAAAACAATAAGACATCCCCTGAAAAACAACGAACCCATCTCTCACAGCAAAAAACTATAGACCCTGTGTTATTTTTGAGGAAACATGGTGCAAACTGTTAAAATTCAGTCAAATCCTCCTTTCTCCATAGTGGAGATTTCTGCCATGCTCAGTGAGGACATACCCTGAAGACTTTCACAGACAAATTCATTTTTCTGGCATGTTGCTAACAGATAACTTATAGTAAAAGCAGTGTGGACATGTAACCATCTATGTGGTCACATTCTGCTTATGGAGAAGGTCCTAGAGATGAGCAGACCAGCGCTGGATATAGATACGATGGATATGTCCTACCTGGTACATACTCCATGACCATGCACAGATGACGTGTAGTTGGAAAGGAGCACAACATGGAGGCCACGAAGGGACAATCTGCGAATGTTAGGATGTCCCTCTCTAGAAAGGCCCGTTCAAGTCTTACTGGATCTTTCAGCTTCTGCTTGTCCAGTTTCTTCATGGCGTATAACTGTTTGGAGTCTTTTTGGCGCACTAAGTGGACGGTTCTGAAGAGGAAGAAAATCGGTGGTTTATAATGTATTCTTACTAACAGTCTGTCTATAGACCTCATCACATCTCCTGTACTAATGGTGAATACTAGATATGCTGCCATCGCTATATAGATGATCTCCACTGGGAGGTCCTCATCCATGCCCCATCGTAAATGAACTGAATAATGACAATTAGATGTGCACAGAAGAGATGAGAGAATTAATTACAGTGAAATAGAATTCTACTCATATTTTACAAAGATCTGTATTCACCAAAATGGCGATTTTATTTTGTAATTTGCTTCCTCATGGATTCAGCAAAATGATGAGCAAGTGAACACTATTTTCTAAACCTTAAAAGGCCTTCAAAATGTTAAAAAAACACATTCTTATCCTCACCTCTCCGGCCCCTCTGCCTCAACTGCCTGGTCCACACTTTCAAATCTCTGCTGCCAGTGCAGAAGTCCAAACATGTCTAAGGCTGAGACAGGACTTCTGGCATTGAGGAGGTCTAGGAGGATTCTGCACAAACGCATGAAAGGTCACGGTGTCGTGGAGTTGGGAACCTTCATGAGCATGCATAGAATCCTCCTGAAGCTCCTCAAAACTAGAAGTTCTGGCCCAGCGTGAGCAGCGGCAATCTGAAGATGTGGTGAGGACTGGACGGATGTTGTTAAAAAGCAGAGGGGTCGGAGAGGTGAACAGTGAGGTCAGTATAAGTCTATTGTCCACTTTTTACATCTTACATTTATTAGTCTCTGGGGTCTGGAGAGAACCCAGACCATAACAAAAGACATTCAATTCGTGAATCACATTTCCCAGGAAAGTCTGCATGAACAGGCGAATGTGAATTATGCCAGATCCGCTCTTCTCTAGAGAACAGGGATGTGGACCCCAATAATTCCTCTATGGTAACACTGTACGGGCACAGAGACAGAGGGATCGTCATAAGGAGCCCTAGAAAACATATATTATGCCGACATCAAGCTCACCCAAAAGCTCCACAGCTGAACTGTTTGATCTGTTCGTAGTCGCTCTTACAAGGATTTCTCCCTGGGTTCAATGATCCGATCAAGGCCTAGAAATAATAAGAAATGGCATTAAAGCATAAAATCTGCAGAAAGATAAAATCTGTGGATGCAGGAACTTCTCCTGTATATTATGTGGACGTGATACAAGCCAGACCCCCACAGACACCATTATATATAGGGGATATCCCCCATACACAGACATCACTGTACTGCAGGGGAGGAGACGGGAGATCACACAGCGGGGGCAGGAATAATAATGCCGCCATCACACACAATAGATCTGATCTACATGAAGAATAGGGATATCCCCTCGTCATATGGGGGATAATATTATATGTGTAATTCACCCCCGTTACCTGATGGTACACAGACATCTCCGCTGATACTTACACTGACAGATTCCTGGACCTCGGGGGTCTCACATATTCCACCGTCATTAATTGGTGGCACAGATATTCCTATAATAATGAGGAAACGTTTTGTATTAGACGATATCAGTACATAATATATAACATCCATATTAAGAAGGAGATGAGACGGGCTCTGTACACGGTGTAATACTGGTATATGGGATTCTGCACACAACGTATATATTTATGGCTCCTCCATAGATGGATATTCTGGACCATAAATGGCCATTGTTCAGGATCTGATTCATCCTAGAACAATTACATGATTGGGGACCTAGGAGCCTCCTTGTACATGATAAAGAAGAGCACAGAGGAGAGAAGCAGAATTACCTGCGCCCCCTCCATTATAGTCTATAAGGGGCTCCGGAGCCGTCACCGGCCTCATACAGAGGTTGGAGAGTAAATCTACATGTTCTCTGCCGTTCTCTATAATATCTCGATATGTGAATGTAAGAATATTAGATGATTGCTCACCTTCCATCAGATCAGTGTTCAGCCCCTGCTGACTGGTATTAGGGTCCGGGATAGTCAGGTTTTCCCCCTCTTCGGAGTCACCTTCTGATGTTTCCTGATGGGTTTAATATGTGCAATTAATATAACATTTCACAAATACTAAATTACCGTATACAGTCCATCCTCGACTTATGAACTTCTGACTTACAAATGACTCCAAGATACAAAGGGTTGATGTTGAAAAAAAAGCTAATATTCACCCTCCAGTCCTTTCCACTGTCATGTGCCATTTCTCTGGTCTCTTTACTATAGTCTAGGACTTCCGGCCGCATTCAGGACCCAGAGGTCACTGTTCATCATAAGGTCATAAGGATGAGGCTGGAAGTCCTGCCCCATAGTGAAGAGGCTGGAAATGTGGTGCACTATGATGGAAAAAGGAGGACTGGGTGGCGGGCAGCGAGCAAAAAATTATTGTTTTTTTTTACCCTGTTTTAACTTCTATACAAATTTGGGTTACAAACAAACCTATAGGATTTATCTAGTTTGTGACAAGGGGACGACCTGTACATAAGTCAGGAAGTACTAAACTAGGACCTAGGGAATAAGCTCAGTATTGGACGGACTATGCATAAGGGAGAAAGTACTAAACCTGGATCTACGGGACAATCTCAGTATTGGATGGACCATACACGGCCGCTCCCTCCAGAAAATCCACATGAATTTGTAAGGGACTTGTATCTACAGCTGTTTTCTAATAACTTCTATTATCAGAACTGCAGCATTTACAAGATGGAAGATTGTGATGATGGAGTGAGACAGAGACGGAAACACAACCTCTGCAGCCGTAGAGACAGGCGGCCATAGAATATCCTGCACCTCTGACATCATAAATCTGCCCCTCTGCTGTATGACGGCTAATCTGGAGAAGATCAGACCAGGACGTGTGATATAGAAGGTGATGGATCCTTACCAGACGCTCCAGTGAGCCGGCCGGACGCTCCAGCACATACAGGACATTTTGGGCCAGTTGTATAATAAAGGCCAATTCTCCACTTGAGGATTTTTCTTCAGACTATAAAGATGGAAATAAATAGAAAGGGAAAATCATGAGAGAACATGGAGGAGGCCGGTTATGCCACCACTTTACTCCTGCGATCTACTTTACAATTACTACATATCTGGTGACTTGGTGCCAGTTGTCTATAATATAATCAGGGATGTGTCCGTCTGTCCGAAGCCTCTATAGACTGCGCCTGCACAGTCTGGCCCCAGACAGAAGAATGCATCCAGCCATTACAGGTGACAGATAAGATGAGTATATGGCACTGGAGATCGCAGTATGCGTAGGCACTGAAGGCATACTGCGTTCAGAGCCTACGCATACCTAGGCCGGGGGAGGAATGCAACGTCGGAATCGGCGCTTGTGCATAGCGCGCTATCTGGCGCCATTTTAGTGAAAGCAGATTTGCAGTGTGTCTTCAATAAAATGACACTGGACAGCGCTGTATGCGCACGCGAGTACTCTGGCGCCTTTTTGTTGAATACATGCGGTAAATGTGTCTTCACTAAAATGGAGCCAGATTCCGATTGTCATTTCAGTAAAATAACACAGGTGAAGCGCTTCCGGGGAGCGATGGAAAGGTGAGTAGGATGGGTAGCACATAACAGGATGGGGGAGCAAGATGGGGGAGCACAAAACAGGATGGGGGAGCACATAACAGGATTGTGGAGCACATAACAGGATGGGGTGCACATAATAGGATGGAAGAGCACATAACAGGATGGGGGCAGCACATAGTATAAGGGCAGCACATAACAGGATGGGGAGCACATAACAGGATGGGGGAGCACATAACAGGATGGGGAGCACATAACAGGATGGGGGCAGCACATAGGATAGGGGCAGCACATAACAGGATGGGGAGCACATAACAGGATGGGGGAGCACATAACAGGATGGGGGCAGCACATAACAGGATGGGGGAGCACATAACAGGATGGGGAGCACATAACAGGATGGGGGGGCAGGATGGTGGAGCACATAACAGGATGGCAGAGCACATAACAGGATGGGGAGCACATAACAGGATGGGGGAGCACATAACAGGATGGGGGAGCATGGACCAGAATGGGGGCAGCACATAACAGGATGGAGGAGCACATAACAGGATGGGGGAGCACATAACAGGATAGGGAAGCATATACCAGGATGGGGGAGCATATACCAGGATGGGGAAGCAGGATGGGGGAGCATGGACCAGGATGGGGGAGCATGGACGAGGATGGGGGAGCATGGACCAGGATGGGGGATCATGAACCAGGATAGGGGACCATATACCAGTAACAAATGCTCCCCACCCGGGCGTAGAATGGGTTCAATAGCTAGTATACTATATTACTGTCGGCCTAAAGAACAATTTTATGTGAATAAACTTATATTCCATCATTAATACTTTTATATGTTTTGTGCAGATTTCTGCTACTTACCTGTTGCACCAATGTCCTGATGTTCTTCTGTAAATGCTCAAGATATGCTGAGCTCATACGACCTTGCTGGTATTTGGTCAGGCAGTCTCTCACTAGCTCCATAACCAGCCGGTAAGTGAAGCTGAGGACGCCATCGGGTAGTGGTAGCACAATGTCAGGGGCATAGGTGGTAAGAATCCCCTGCAGCAGTGCTAACACCTGAAAATTGTCTGAAGGAATTTCAGACATTTCAAATAAATCCAAATCGCAGTCAGTAAATCACTAGCTATGTAGTTAATCACCAACAACAATGACACCGGAATGTCAAAGTGACACTGTAGCTGTAAACACTGGCACAAGTATTGTTCGTGCATTATGATGTCATAATAGCAGTGATATCATCATGGAATGTTGAGATGTTACCTTATATGGAGCTTCTCTCCATAAAAGTAAGTTGCCTAGCAACACAAGCAGCATCATCACAGGCTGAGCATCAGTACCAGGTGCAGGCATGGAGGAAAGACCTGTGGGGGCTTTACTCCTCTGACCAGCGGGGGTGATTTTTATGTTTTAAATTCAATCATTTACATCTGTTCTACATAATAAAAAATATATAATTTCTATAAGAAATCCAGATTCAGATGCTAAAAGAAGTATATTTACTGGTGGACCAGAGACTGCAGCTCAGAGGCCCACACCTCCCCCCACATCCGCTTCCCAAGATAGGGGTCTGTGCACAGCTCTCCGCAGCAGCCAGCAGCCAGGCAGCATTATGTGGTGAGTATGGCAGCGCTGCAGTGCTGAAATCAGCAGGTCTGCGGCAGCACGGTATGGCATAGTGCGCCTGGGACCTATGGAATCTTCAAGGGTTTGTTCAGCGCCGCGTACTTCCATACTGGGAAGGATTTAGTAAAGCTGTCTCTCAGCTTCTAGGGGAGAAAATGGAAAAAGGAACGGCGCAGATCTAAGTGCAGTATATTTTAGGATTTGTAAATAAGGGTGAGGTAACTGAAAACTGCTCACCTTTAAGTAATCTTGAGGTTTAACGTTTAGTAGTGGTGGACTCTTGTGGCTTGCAGCACGCTTTACCGGAAGGATCAGGTCCTCATGTTGGAAGATCCTGTTTGCTCAGTAGATCGGTTCGATAAATTCCGGTTTGTATATCGCGGCGCTTCCAAATAGGGCCCAGTGGATATTTACATTCAGGGTTTATTAATTAGAATATAAAATAGCAATGTACAACGCGTTTCTACTCATTACAGAGTCTTCATCAGGTACAATTTCGTAGTCATGCTTATGGAAGGTCTCTTCATTATATAAAGCATTGATCAGGTTCATCAGGGTCATGGACCGCCCAGTTAATTATTCATGTTAATTGAGTTGGTTTATGCATGTGATTAGTTAATCATGCAATCTAAGGTTGTCTCTACTAGAGTAAAATCAAATAAAAATACAACAACTACAATAAAAATGCAACAACAATACTGGGAAGTGAACAGCGCTGATGACATCACATCTACAGATACATGATGGGACGGTGTAAGTGTGGCCGCCATCATGCCTGTGACTTGGTAGGTTCCTCAGACGGCAGCTCACTCACCTCCCAATGTGGAAGGAAGCGGCCGGAGAACACTTTTAATCTATAAAAGAAATCAAGATTCCACCAAATCCGTGTAGAATATTTTTTGTTCTTTTCACTACACAAAAAAAAAATGATGAAAACGTCTCATGTACCGCGCACTGTTACCCATAAATATTGTAGCTCGTTCCATTAAAAAAAGCTCTTGCCTAAATCTAAGCAGAAAAATGAAAGTTATGGGTCAATGATTAAAAAAGCAAAATAAACTGGATATCTGTGTAATTGTATCAACCTGCAGAATAAAGATAATTTGTCTACAGTGAGCGGCAAAAAAGAAGGAAAATAAAAAAGTGATGGAAGATTTATTTATTTATTCATCGTCACTCATATCATACCATTAAAAAAGAAAGAAACTGTAGTGGTGGTGAATTCTGATGTCATAATAGGGGTGATGTCATCATGGAATCTTGTGAGGGAATCATATATGGAGCTTCTCACCTTATAAGGAAGTTGCCTAGCAACAGTGAAGATGGTAAAACCATAGGGTGAGCATCAGTGCTTGTATGTAAGAGGGAGCTGTGGGCACCGGGCTCTTCTCATCAGTGAGGGGATTTATAAATATATTTATTAATATCTGTATACACAATAAAAATCATAATTACGTATTTATAAGAAATCCGGATTCAGGATCTAAAAGAAGTATCTTTATCTGGGGGGTCCAGGGAATGAAGATCAGAAGCCCACGCCTCACCACCCCCCAACTTCCCAAGATGGGGGTCTCTATTACAAATATAACCCTGCCTGACATTTGAGAAAATCTAAATTTTGTTAATTATTACTAATTTTTATTACGAAACAGAAAAAAGAGTCGGAATCAGGAGAATTCAGGGATGTTTAGATATTTAGCTCAAATTTTGAGTAGGTGACAGATCCTCTATAATCTTGGTGAATAAAACACTAGTCCTAATAAATCTCCTCCTACGTTCTCCGATCACCACCATATTTGTATTCCAAGAGCCTCAAAGCACCGGAAAGAGCAAGTAACTAAGGAATCAGGCGCATTCTAATCTGTAACCATGGAGACACATAGGCTGCATAAGAGCTGTATATGACGCGCCCCCTGGGCCATGTTCAAGGGATTACCCAGAGCCGGATCTGGATAGGGGTAGTAGTCCTTGTGGCGGTGACCCGGTCCGTGCCCAGGGTGTCAAACTAAGTGGCAGTCTATGGCAGTAGATGTTAATTTGATCGTCTACGCCACCCGTTGAGTACGCCGCCGCTGCAGAGCAGTCCGCTGAGGCCGGTGGTATATGTGCAGCAGTGATGGGGTTCTTAGGGTTCCTTCTGACTCTGCTTCTCTGGGCCTTTCTTCCTCCTCTCTCTCTTCAATGCAGGCTTGGCCCTGGAGCTGGGCCCAGCCGGAGCCACAGCTCCCTGTCAGCCCTCCTGGCTGAGCTCCCCTGCTAAAAAGACCCTGTCCTAAGATGGTGCCCACCTTATATACTCCCTCTATGTGTGAGCCCAGGTGACTAGCACCCAATGAGCTCCTAGCTTTACCCAGAGTACTCCCCCTATCTGCCCCTACACTACTGGGATGTTCCACCCCCCTCCCACTCCAGCCAGGGACAGACGCTGTAGTACCTGCACATATACTTGGTGGGAGTACCGTTGTTCTGTCCCCCGGAAATGGGATGTATGTAGTGCATGCAGCCTACTGAGCTCAGTTCCACACTCCATCCTTACCCGGGAGTGGAATACCACACCTCTGGCTTGAGGTGTAATACCCCTGTAGCAGCCGAGTCCTCAGGGTGCTACATATACACTACACAAGATTTACAAATTTGTTTCATTTTTTATTTTAAGGAACCAAGAAAAAAAAATACTGTAAAAGATCTTCTAACAACGAGAAATGATTCCAGGATTGTCTTTCCACTATATATACAGTATATACTCACAACACAAAGGTTAACTAATAGTTTTAATGATTTTCTGTAATAAATATTTGTATAAATATGAGAAACATTTATATAAAAATACAACAAATAATAATAAAAATTTCAATTATAAAACAAGAAATACGTCTTATAATAATATTACTCAGCGATTTATAAAAATAACAAAATTCTTGTCGCTGCTGCTCCTGACGACCAATCAGATTTCTGCCGTTTTGCCTCTTGCAGTGCGGAATCGATGGCTGGAATCTGACTGGTTGCTACGGGCAACACTTTCATTATTCTCTACACTGTTTGTATAAATAATCCTTAAACTCTCGTTGCCGATAGCAACCGATTAGAATTCAGCTTTTACATTTGTAATTTACACAAGAAAAATAAACGTGATTTCTGATTGGTCGCTAGGGGTAACAAAGACGCTACATGACAGCTGAGGCTCCGTGACAATGGCGTCTGTTACTCCAGGTACTGGATGATGGGCCGGACACAGGTGCAGCCCACCGTCACCAGCTGCTTCTCCAGCCTATAGGTGGGACACATCCTCTCATCTCACCACGCAGGACCAGGATCTCCTGTCTGATGGGGACTGAGTTCATGCTGAGGTCCACATGACCCTCCGGGTCCAAACATCCGCGGTGGAGACATCGGGCCTCGCTGATGACCGCAGGGAATCTGTTATTGTCCACATTAGAGCTGGTGGAAGGAGATGAGAGAAATCAGGACACAGCAGTAACCATGTTTAGTCCCCCATACTCCGGCCTGCTGACCCCCATATATCATTATTATTATTTCTGCCATTACTCCATGTACATTCACCTGTATTCCCATGGAGAGATGGAGCGGCTCCTCACACTGTCCGCCATTACTTGTGCAGAACTCCGACTGCCGCCCTTCATATCCACCTTCACACGTGGAGGAAATGTGGTGTCCGGTGTGAAGAGACATCCCCCGCCGGACACTAGAGGGGCCTCCCAGCCATCAGCGCCAGGGACCTTCTCTTCTCCTCCATGGACACAAGAGATGAAGATCAGAAGAAGCAAAGTGGAGAAAACCTGAGGACAGAAGATGTCACACGTGATAGGGGACATTGTGGAAGTGTCAACATTATGTAGTGGTATAAGTAAGGGTTAAATAATGGATCAATAATATACACTAATAATATTCATACTCGTATGGACCTATCCCAAAGATATGCAACAGCGCTCAAGCCAAGAGCAACCAGATATGACTATATAACACATATAAGAAAGTCCAACATTTTAAGTGGAATTCATTCAACTATCTATTATACTAGCTATTGAACCCGTTCTACGCCCGGGTGGCGAGCATTTTTATTGATATATGGTCTCCCATATATCGTATGAGTATGTGTTCCCCCCTCCTGGTATTTGTGCTGCCCCCATCCTGTCCCCACGATCCTATCCTGGTATGCATGGCACACCTCAACCCCAATCCTGGTATGCATGGCACCCCTCATCCCCAATCCTGGTATGCATTGCACTCCTCACCCCCAATCCTGGTATGCATGACACCGCTTACCCCAATCCTGGTATGCGTGGCTCTCCTCATCCCCCATTCTGGTATGCATGGCACCCCTCATCCCCAATCCTGGTATGCATGGCCCCCTCATCCCCAATCCTGGTATGCATGGCCCCCCTCATCCCCAATCCTGGTGTGCATGGCACCCCTCATCCCCAATCCTGCTATGCATGGCACCCCTCATCCCCCAATACTGGTATGCATGGCAACCCTCATCCCCCAATCCTGGTATGCATGGTACCCCTCATCCAGCTATCCTGGTATGCATGGCACCCCTCAACCCCAATCCTGGTATGCATAGTACCCCTCACCCCCCAATCCTGGTATGCATGGCACCCCTCATGCCCAATCCTGGTATGCATGGCCCCCCTCATCCCCAATCCTGGTATGCCTGGCCCCCCTCTTCCCCAATCCTGGTATGCATGGCACCCCTCATCCACAATCCTGGTATGCATGGCCCCCCTCATCCCCCAATCCTGGTATGCATGGCAACCCTCATCCCCCAATCCTGGTATGCATGGTACCCCTCATCCCCCTATCCTGGTATGCATGGCACCCCTCAACCCCAATCCTGGTATGCATAGTACCCCTCACCCCCCAATCCTGGTATGCATGGCACCCCTCAACCCCAATCCCGGTATGCATCGCACCCCTCATGCCCAATCTTGGTATGCATGGCACCCCTCATGCCCAATCCTGGTATGCATGGCACCCCTCATGCCCAATCCTGGTATGCATGGCACCCCTCATCCCCAATCCCGAGATGCATGGCACCCCTCATCCCCAATCCCGGTATGCATGGCACCCCTCATCCCCAATCCCGGTATGTATGGCACCCCTCATTCCCAATCCTGGTATGAATGCCACTCTTCATCCCAATCCTGGTATGCATGGGCCCCTCATCCCCAATAATGTTATACATGGTACACCTTATCCCTATCCTGGCATACATGGTACCCCTCATCCCTCTCCTGGTATGTATGGTACCCCTCATCCTGGTGTGCTTGGTACCCCTCATCCCAATTCAGGTATGTATGGCATCCTCATCCCAGAAACCTGGTATGCATGGCACCCAATCCCTCATCCTAGAATGCATGGTACCCCTCATCCTTATCCTGGTATGCAAGATACCCCTCATCCTGGTACGCATGGCACCCCATACCTCATCCTGGTATGCATGGTACCCCGCATTCCTATCCTAGCATGCTTGGTACCCCTCATCCCTATTCTGGTATGCATGGCACCCCTCACCCCCCCAATCCTGGTATGCATGGTCCCCTCACCCCCCAATCCTGGTTTGCATGGTCCCCTCACCCCCCAATCCTAGTATGCATGGTCCCCTCAACCCCCAATCCTGGCATGCATGGACCCCTCACCTCCCAATCCTGGTATGCATGGGCCACTCATCCCCCAATAATGGTATGTGTGGTAGCCCTCATCCTGGTATGCATAGTCCCCTCACCCCCCAATCCTGGTATGTGTGGTACCCCTCACCTCCCAATACTGGTATGTATGGTTTCCTCACCCATCAATCCTGGCATGCATGGTCCCTTCACCCCCCAATCCTGGTATGTGTGGTACCCATCACCCCCCAATCCTGGTATGCATGGTCCCCTCACCCCCCAATCCTGGTATGTGTGGTACCCCTCACCCCCCAATCATGGTATGCATGGTCCCCTCACCACCCAATTCTGGTATGTGTGGTACCCCTCATCCTGGTATGCATGATCCCCTCGCCCCACAATCCTGGAATGCATGGTCCCCTCACCCCCAATCCTGGTATGTGTGGCCCCCTCATCCCTTTCACACTGTACACACATACAAAAAAAATAAACAGTTATACTCACCTTTCTTCTCTGTGCTCCAGCGCTGCTGCGTCCTGTTTTGCCGGGGGCCTGTGGAGGAGTGCGGCGCTGGAGCACCGCGCTGTCCGGCGCCATTTTGCTGAAGACACACTGCAAATGTGTCTTCAGTAAAATGGCGCCGGATAGCGCTATGCGCATGAGCCGATCCGATGCCTCACTCCCGCCCCGGACTTCGGCGAAAAGAGGCGCCGTGGCAACGCTTCCCCCAGTCAGGTAAGTATGTATGTATGGAGATCGCGGGATGCGTTCAGTTTCTACGCATACCGCGATCTCCGGCGCCATATACTCCTCTTATCTGTAACGGCTGGATGTATGATTCTGTAGAAACATTACTGTGTCCAACAGTTATTACATATATCAAACTGAAATAGCTGTTGCAAAAACACGAATTTTTATAAAACATTAAGCTTAAGATTAATAGGGGTGCCCAAACTTTTTCATATAACTGTATACTACGTCAGCGGAGCAATCCAGCCACTTTCTACTGAATATATATAATACGTCAGCGGAGCAATCCGGCCACTTTCTACTGAATATAAATATATATAATACGTCAGCGGAGCAATCCAGCCACTTTCCTCTGAATATATATAATACGTCAGCGGAGCAATCCAGCCACTTTCTACTGAATATAAATATATATAATACGTCAGCAGAGCAATCCAGCCACTTTCCTCTGAATATATATAATACGTCAGCGGAGCGATCCAGCCACTTTCCTCTGAATATATATAATACGTCAGCGGAGCAATCCAGCCACTTTCTACTGAATTTAAATATATAATACGTCAGCGGAGCAATCCAGCCACTTTTTACTGAATATAAATATATATAATACGTCAGCGGAGCAATCCAGCCACTTTCCTCTGAATATATATAATACGTCAGCGGAGCAATCCGGCCACTTTCTACTGAATATATATAATACGTCAGCGGAGCAATCCAGCCACTTTCTACTGAATTTAAATATATAATACGTCAGCGGAGCAATCCAGCCATTTTCTACTGAATATAAATATATATAATACGTCAGCGGAGCAATCCAGCCACTTTCTACTGAATATATATAATACGTCAGCAGAGCAATCTGGCCACTTTCTACTGAATATAAATATATATAATACGTCAGCAGAGCAATCCAGCCACTTTCTACTGAATATAAATATATATAATACGTCAGCGGAGCAATCCAGCCACTTTCTACTGAATATATATAATACGTCAGCGGAGCAATCCGGCCACTTTCTACTGAATATAAATATATATAATACGTCAGCGGAGCAATCCAGCCACTTTCTACTGAATTTAAATATATAATACGTCAGCGGAGCAATCCAGCCATTTTCTACTGAATATAAATATATATAATACGTCAGCGGAGCAATCCAGCCACTTTCTACTGAATATATATAATACGTCAGCAGAGCAATCTGGCCACTTTCTACTGAATATAAATATATATAATACGTCAGCAGAGCAATCCAGCCACTTTCTACTGAATATAAATATATATAATACGTCAGCGGAGCAATCCAGCCACTTTCTACTGAATATATATAATACGTCAGCAGAGCAATCCGACCACTTTCTACTGAATATAAATATATATAATACGTCAGCAGAGCAATCCAGCCACTTTCTACTGAATATAAATATATATAATACGTCAGCGGAGCAATCCAGCCACTTTCCTCTGAATATATATAATACGTCAGCGGAGCGATCCAGCCACTTTCCTCTGAATATATATAATACGTCAGCGGAGCAATCCAGCCACTTTCTACTGAATATATATAATACGTCAGCAGATCAATCCAGCCACTTTCTACTGAATATATATAATACGTCAGCGGAGCAATCCAGCCACTTTCCTCTGAATATATATAATACGTCAGCGGAGCAATCCAGCCACTTTCCTCTGAATATATATAATACGTCAGCGGAGCAATCCGGCCACTTTCTACTGAATATAAATATATATAATACGTCAGCGGAGCAATCCAGCCACTTTCTACTGAATATAAATATATTTAATACGTCAGCGGAGCAATCCAGCCACTTTCCTCTGAATATATATAATACGTCAGCGGAGCGATCCAGCCACTTTCTACTGAATATATATATATATAATACGTCAGCGGAGCAATCCGGCCACTTTCTACTGAATATATATATATATAATACGTCAGCAGAGCAATCCAGCCACTTTCCTCTGAATATATATAATACGTCAGCAGAGCAATCCAGCCACTTTCCTCTGAATATATATAATACGTCAGCGGAGCAATCCGGCCACTTTCTACTGAATATATATATATATAATACGTCAGCGGAGCAATCCGGCCACTTTCTACTGAATATATATATATATAATACGTCAGCGGAGCAATCCGGCCACTTTCTACTGAATATAAATATATATAATACGTCAGCAGAGCAATCCAGCCACTTTCTACTGAATATAAATATATTTAATACGTCAGCGGAGCAATCCAGCCACTTTCCTCTGAATATATATAATACGTCAGCGGAGCGATCCAGCCACTTTCCTCTGAATATATATAATACGTCAGCGGAGCAATCCAGCCACTTTCTACTGAATATAAATATATATAATACGTCAGCGGAGCAATCCAGCCACTTTCTACTGAATATAAATATATATAATACGTCAGCGGAGCAATCCAGCCACTTTCTACTGAATATATATAATACGTCAGCAGAGCAATCCAGCCACTTTCCTCTGAATATATATAATACGTCAGCGGAGCAATCCAGCCACTTTCTACTGAATATATATAATACGTCAGCAGAGCAATCCGGCCACTTTCTACTGAATATAAATATATATAATACGTCAGCGGAGCAATCCAGCCACTTTCCTCTGAATATATATAATACGTCAGCGGAGCGATCCAGCCACTTTCCTCTGAATATATATAATACGTCAGCGGAGCAATCCAGCCACTTTCTACTGAATATAAATATATATAATACGTCAGCGGAGCAATCCAGCCACTTTCTACTGAATATATATAATACGTCAGCAGAGCAATCCAGCCACTTTCTACTGAATATAAATATATATAATACGTCAGCGGAGCAATCCAGCCACTTTCTACTGAATATAAATATATATAATACGTCAGCGGAGCAATCCAGCCACTTTCCTCTGAATATATATAATACGTCAGCAGAGCAATCCAGCCACTTTCCTCTGAATATATATAATACGTCACCGGAGCAATCCAGCCACTTTATCAAACGTCAGCAGAGCTAAATATTTTAATTAAAGTTTACAACCTTATTCGTTCCGTAATTCCATTATAATGGCCCCCAAACGCCAGCAAGTTCTTTCTGAGGCGGAAACTCAGGCAAAAAAATCAAAAAGGGCTGAAGCTCAAAAGGTTGGTAGAAGTAGGGGTAAAAAACAGCACCTTAAATTGCAGCGTGAAAAAAATACTGTCAGAAGAAAGGCTGCCCATCATAATCTCACCCCAAAAAAGCGTCAACAGATGCGCAACGCTGACGCTGAGAGGCATAGGTCTGCCCCAGAGAGGCATAGGTCTGCCCCAGAGAGGCGTAGGTCTGCCCCAGAGAGGCATAGGTCTGCCCCAGAGAGGCGTAGGTCTGCCCCAGAGAGGCATAGGTCTGCCCCAGAGAGGCATAGGTCTGCCCCAGAGAGGCGTAGGTCTGCCCCAGAGAGGCATAGGTCTGCCCCAGAGAGTCATAGGTCTGCCCCAGAGAGGCGTAGGTCTGCCCCAGAGAGGCATAGGTCTGCCCCAGAGAGGCATAGGTCTGCCCCAGAGAGGCGTAGGTCTGCCCCAGAGAGGCATAGGTCTGCCCCAGAGAGGCATAGGTCTGCCCCAGAGAGGCGTAGGTCTGCCCCAGAGAGGCGTAGGTCTGCCCCAGAGAGGCATAGGTCTGCCCCAGAGAGGCGTAGGTCTGCCCCAGAGAGGCATAGGTCTGCCCCAGAGAGGCGTAGGTCTGCCCCAGAGAGGCGTAGGTCTGCCCCAGAGAGGCATAGGTCAGCCCCAGAGAGTATGACAGACGCTGAGCTTCAGCAGCATCGCAGCGCCAATGCTGAGAGACACAGAGGAGCCCGTACTAAACAACCTGCCCGCTGGGGTAAAAACGGAAGATCTCGCAACACTGCTTTGCTTACTGAAAACTTCAATGAAGACGACATTGGGGCATGCTATCTTGGCCCAATGAACAACAAATGCTCATTTTGTAATGCAACCATTTCCAAAATGAAATTACAACAAACTGTTGTCATAGTGGAACCATCAAACTGGAAGAAGTGTGAATGCATCCCTATATTACTAATTGCATGAAGAGATCAGAACCAAACTCCAAGAATTTCATGGAAAACATAAGATCATACAATAGTGCAAACGCTTTTGCATCCATGGGCGCACAAATTGACCAATCAATTAACAGGCGATCAGGTCCTTTCTGTTACAGAATCCATGGGCAAATTTACCATGCAACATCTGCGTTGCACCCTAACCAAGGTGAATCACCAACATACGCCCAGTTATATATTCTGGATTCGGCACAATCCAGCCAACAGTGGATGCATTCGTAATCTTATGGAAAATCTACAAAGAATTCTGGAAGATATCAATCCTTTCTCCAGAGAATACAAAAATATGTTGCAATTTGAACAAGAAGAAATGCTAAAAGCAAATCTAGAAAACCGAATGCCAATTGAATATAGCATGACTTTCGTGAGAGAAAAAGTAAATACTATGCACCCCGGCAGAATCAATGCTCCAACTGCCAGAGGGGAAATTGCTGCCATTTTCCACAGCACAGATGGTGCAACCCCAAAAAACCGTGACATTACCATTCATCCAAAAAGTGGAATTTTACAAAATATATCTATTCTGAGTAGACTCTGTGACCCAATGAGCTACGCTTTGCTTTTCCCTTATGGGGACTCTGGGTGGACTACAGAACTAAAAAAAACAGTTGGTCGAGGAAATGTGACTCCACTTCAATGGTATTCATACCACTTTGCCATTCGTGATGGTACTTTAACCAGTTCCTTAATGCAGGAAAGCTGACACACCAATTTATGGTTGATGCCTATTGCAAAACTGAGGCAGACCGTTTGAATTGGGTGCGCACAAATCAAAGTACTGTAAGAGCTGAAGAATATGACGTCCTTCACCAATTCATGACCAACCACCGTTTCATGAACATAAATATCCTACCTGGAAAAAAAGTCATATTGCCATCGACTTTCCAAGGAAGTCCAAGAAATATGGCACAAAACTACCAAGATGCCATGGCAATGGTCAGGAAATATGGCAAACCAGACCTATTTGTAACAGTAACGTGCAGTCCAAAATGGAGGGAAATCAGGGAAAACTTACTTCCCTCTCAGCAACCATGCGACAGGCCCGATTTAGTAGCTCGAGTATTTAACATGAAACTAAAATTGCTACTTGGAGACCTAACCACATACCACAGATTTGGACGTGTTAATGGTATGGTGTATGTAATTGAGTTCCAAAAAAGAGGGCTCCCTCATGGACACATATTGGCATTTATGGCCCCGGAATACCAATCCTGGGAAAAAGAAAGAATTGACAAAATTGTTTGTGCAGAGCTCCCGCACAAAGATACGCATCCGAAGCTGTATGAAATTGTACAATCTTGCATGATGCACGGTCCATGTGGTCCACTTAATCCAAATGCACCATGCATGGACAATGGAAACTGTACAAGGTTTTCCCAAGGATTTCTGTTCCGAAACTAATAGCAATGTAAATGGATCCCCTAAATATCAACGCCGGGATGAGAACAACTTTGTTGAACTTGGTGGAAACAGGGTTGATAATAGATGGGTTGTACCTTACAATCCTTATCTTTCCTTAAAATACAATGCTCACATAAACGTTGAGATTTGCAGTTCTACAAAGTGTAAAATATTTGTTCAAATATGTTTACAAAGGGCATGATTGTGCAAATCTACAGTGTGTTACTGCTGCCACAGAACAAGAAGCCACGGTTGAATGGGATGAAGTAAAAAATGACTTAGAAACTCGATATGTAAGTGCACCTGAAGCATGCTGGAGACTCAGGGAATATAAAATGCACCATCAACCTGACCATGTGGAAAGATGAAATGTCCACCTTGAGGACAAGCATACAATATGCTTTATAGCAGGTAAAGAAGCTGAAGCTGTGCAGCGGAAAAACACCAAGTCTAAACTTCTTGCTGGGTTTAAACTGAATCGGGAAGATCCTAATGCCCAACAATATTTCTACATTGAAATCCCTGAACATTTCACTTGGGATGAAAAAAACGTTAAATGGAAACCATGTTGCAAATGTCATAAAACCACAATTGGCAGAATGTTTAACGTTAGTCCATTAGACAGAGAAAAATACTTTCTCCGAATTCTCCTTCTCAATGTTAGAGGCGCAACATCTTTTGAGGATCTCAGAACAACTGAAGGAAACCGTTTTGCTACTTTCCAAGAAGCCTGTATTGCAAGAGGGTTAACTGATGATGACTCTGAATGGGATACTCGCCTAACAGAAGCTGCCACTTATCAAATGCCAATACAACTTACACAATTGTCTGCATTTATTTGCATCATGTGTGAGCCGTCTAATGCTGCAGCATTGTTTCAAAGGCACAATAAAAATCTTATGGAAGACTATACCAGACGTTTCCCTCATGTAGAAAAGGCCGTCTATATGACATTACATGAAATTGAGCCTGTGTTACGGACACATGGAAAGTCATTACAAGATTTTGGCCTACACCTTCCTGTTGGCAAGTACGATGATCCAATCAATTCTGGCAAATATTACGACCCTGTTGCAGAAAAGGCTTTGAGGAGAAATTCCAAATGTTAAACCCAGGACAACGAAAGGCTTTCGAAAAAATCAGAGAAGCTTTTGAGATTCCAACTTGCAAAAACGTCTATTTTTTATTGACGGACCTGGTGGAAGTGGTAAGACATTCCTGTATAATACAATCATGCATTACGTTCAGAGCAAAAATGAATTAGTCTTGCCATGTACATTTACAGGCATTGCTGCTACTTTGCTGGAAGGAGGCCGAACTTCCCATAATCTGTTCAAACTGCCTATACCAATTAATGAAACGTCGACGTGCAATATTCGTCATGGCAGCAATACTGCCAATGAGTTGAAAAACACCAAACTCATAATCTGGGACGAAGCTTCTACGGCTCCAGCTCATGCTGTAAATGCAGTTGACACCTTCTACAAAGAACTCATGGCTGAAGATCCAAAAGTTCCCTCCAAAAAAACGTTCGGAGGTGCAGTGTCTGTTTTTGGTGGAGATTTTCGACAAATCCTTCCTGTTGTACCACATGGCACCAGAACCGAAATAATTTCAGCATGCATGAAGAACAGCAATTGTTGGAGGAATATTGAAGTCCTCAAATTGGACCTAAACATGCGTACCAATGAGGACAATGTCCCCCAAGAACATCAAGGCTTTTCCCAATGGCTTTTAAACCTTGGAGATGGAAAACTTCAAGAACCAGGACTAGAGGAAGGTATCTTTGAAATTCCTTCTGTCTGCATTGAAAATGGATGTATTGTTGATGCTGTCTTTCCTCAAGTCATACAACCAGAAGATAAAAGCATTGCAAACCGTGCAATCCTAACTCCAAAAAACCAACATTCACATGAACTGAATGAAAATGTTCTTAGACGAATTCAGTCTGAATTGAAATGCTACACCAGTATTGATTCCATTCAGCAAGATACTGCAAATGCTGAGGAAGCAGCAAACTATCCGATGGAGTTCTTAAACAGCTTAACGCCTGGTGGTATGCCTCCTCATAGATTACATTTGAAAGTTGGAGCAGTAGTCATGCTATTAAGAAACCTTAACTCAAGAAGAGGTCTTTGCAATGGCACCAGAATGGTTGTGAAGCAAATGATGTCAAAAGTCATTGACTGTGAAATCCTCAGCGGATCATTTAAAGGTACAAGGGTATCATTCCCAGAGTTATTCTGCCCCAAGCCATCCTCATCTTCCTTTTACTTTAAAACGAAAACAGTTTCCCTTAAGACTGGCTTATGCTATGACCATCAACAAAAGTCAAGGGCAAACACTGGATTCAGTTGGCATATATTTGCCATCTCCAGCCTTCAGCCATGGCCAACTTTATGTCGCCTCTTCAAAGACAAAATCCTTCCAACAAGTCAAAGTCAAAGTTTTTGCTACTGATCAACGAGGCAACTTAAAGAAAGACCACAGAGTTTACACCAAAAATGTTCTTTACACAGAAGTTTTTGCACAATAATTTTTTTTTCCAGCTAATAGTTTAATAAAATGTAAAATGTTATATATAACAGTGAATGTGTCTTTCTGTTCAAAGCCAAAATGGGTGGCGGCTGTGCAGTGTGGTGCCTGAGTCAGAGCGTGTGCACACTGCACTACGATGCCATTTTACTGAAGACACTGTGTGTGCAAATTCCCAGACACAGTGTCTTCAAGAAAATGGCGCCAGATATTGTGAGATGCGTACACGTTGACTCAGGCACTATTTTATGGGAACAGCACATACCAGGATGGGGGCGCAGGATAGCAGCACATACCAGGATGGGGGCACAGGATGGCAGCAGCACATACCAGGATGGGGGCACAGGATGGGGGCAGCACATACCAGGATAGGGGCACAGGATGGGAGCAGCACATACCAGGATGGGGGCACAGGATGGGAGCAGCACATACCAGGATGGGGGCACAGGATGGGGGCAGCACATACCAGGATAGGGGCACAGGATGGGAGCAGCACATACCAGGATGGGGGCACAGGATAGCAGCACATAGTAGGATGGGGGCACAGGATGGCAGCAGCACATACCAGGATGGGGGCACAGGATGGGGGCAGCACATACCAGGATAGGGGCACAGGATGGGAGCAGCACATACCAGGATGGGGGCACAGGATAGCAGCACATAGTAGGATGGGGGCACAGGATGGCAGCAGCACATACCAGGGTGGGGGCGCAGGATAGCAGCATATAACAGGATAGGGGCACAGGATAGCAGCACATACCAGGATAGGGGCACAGGATGGCAGCAGCACAAGACCGAATTGGAGCACAGGATTAGAGCAGCACATACCAGGATGGGGGCACAGGATGGGGGCAGCACATACCAGGATGGGGGCACAGGATGGGAGCAGCACATACCAGGATGGGGGCACAGGATAGCAGCACATACCAGGATAGGGGCACAGGATGGCAGCAGCACAAGACCGGATTGGAGCACAGGATTAGAGCAGCACATACCAGGATGGGGGCACAGGATGGGGGCAGCACATACCAGGATGGGGGCACAGGATGGGAGCAGCACATACCAGGATAGGGGCACAGGATGGGGGCAGCACATACCAGGATGGGGGCACAGGATAGCAGCAGCACATGACAGGATGGGGGCGCAGGATGGCAGCAGCACATACCAGGATGGGGGCGCAGGATAGCAGCAGCACATACCAGGATGGGCGCAGGATAGCAGCAGCACATACCAGGATGGGGGCGCAGGATAGCAGCAGCACATGACAGGATGGGGGCGCAGGATGGCAGCACATACCAGGATGGGGGCACAGGATGGCAGCAGCACATTACAGAATGGGGGCACAGGATGGGAGCAGCAAATGACAGGATGGGGGCGCAGGATGGGAGCAGCAGATGACAGGATGGGGGCGCAGGATAGCAGCACATACCAGGATGGGGGCACAGGATGGCAACAGCACATTACAGAATGGGGGCGCAGGATGGGAGCAGCACATGACAGGATGGGGGCGCAGGATGGGAGCAGCACATGACAGGATGGGGGCGCAGGATGGGAGCAGCACATGACAGGATGGGGGCGCAGGATAGCAGCACATACCAGGATGGGGGCGCAGGATGGGGGCAGCACATACCAGGATGGGGGCACAGGATAGCAGCAGCACATGACAGGATGGAGGCGCAGGATGGGAGCAGCACATGACAGGATGGGGGCGCAGGATAGCAGCACATACCAGGATGGGGGCACAGGATGGCAGCAGCACATACCAGGATGGGGGCACAGGATGGGAGGAGCACATGACAGGATGGAGGCCATATACCAATATAAATGCTCGCCACCCGGGCGTAGAACGGGTGGTTCAATAGCTAGTACATTATAGGTGAAGTAGACTCAAAAGACCAAAGCAGATTCAACCTTAAAGAACGAGTCATTACTTCTTCTTTTACCCATGAGCCCCGCACGTCATGTCCAACTGCCCCAATGCACATTTCGAATCTTCCTCAGGGGGTGCCGGTGCGTGCGTTGGGGCAGTTGGGCATGACGTGCGGACTCACGGGTAAGTGCCTCATTCATTACCAGTATACTTATCTCTAACATTCAAGAAGTTGTCCACTACTTTATGTATCCCCCCCCGGGGCCCCTAAGACTTATTGTGAATACCTTCTGTTGCTGATAATGCCTGTGAGCGGCGCTATCGGTTGCCTCTCACAGGCATCACGTGACTCCGCGCTGACGTCATGACAAGTGAGGCGTGACTCAGCACTGGGGTCCCCGCGGTGGCCGCTGAGTTGTGGGCGGGGTTACCCCTCCTCGTCACACCTTGCATCCACCGCGCGCTTTCCCAATGAATGGAGAGAGGCAGAGCGCGTGGTGGATGCTGGGTGAGACGAGGAGGGGTAACCCCGCCCACAGCCTGGAGTCCACCCTGGAACCTGGAAGACAAAGACCCCCGGCTGCTACCAGCACTTGTCGTGACATCAGCGGATGTCAGAGCCGGCTGCAGCCGGGGGTCACATGATGCCTCTGAGCGGCCAGTGATAGCGCCACTCACAGGCCGTATCTGCAACAGAAGGTATTTACAAGAAGTCTTAGGGGCCCCGGGGGGATACATGGGGGGGATATAAGGTAGTGGACATCCCCTTTCAGCCATGGCGCTCTGTTTTACCACCTGTGTGCCTGTTTTTATGTAATCTCCACCTATATGATGTGTGCTGCTCCTCTTTATTGATTTTGATTTAATTATACTGAGTTAGGACCTAAGCACTATAATACTGTTGTGGGGATCTATGTGATACTGCTATATCTATGTCAGATATGTAATTGGTCTGGCACCCCCACTAAAACCACGTCCCCTCCCCCACCCCCCACCCCCCCGTCCAACTAATCTCATATATGTGTGTCTCTCTTGTGATTAATAAAATTGATATTGATATTTACTTTATGATTGAAGTAGTAATGACTCGTTCTTTAAGGCTGAATTTGTCATGTCATTGTATCATAACACAGGATAACAAAAAAAATGGTGGTAGCCCATGCAAGTGCTGCACTCACTATTCTGCTGGTGCAGTCACTGTGTACATACATTACATTACTGATCCGGAGTTATATCCTGTATTATACTACAGAGCTGCACTCACTATTCTGCTGGTGCAGTCACTGTGCACATACATTACATTACTGATCCTGAGTTACATCCTGTATTATACTCCAGAGCTGCACTCACTATTCTGCTGGTGCAGTCACTGTGTACATACATTACATTACTGATGCGGAGTTATATCCTGTATTATACTCCAGAGCTGCACTCACTATTCTGCTGGTGCAGTCATTGTGTACATATATTACATTACTGATCCGGTACTGATCCTGAGTTACATCCTGTATTATACTCCAGAGCTGCACTCACTCTTCTGCTGGTGCAGTCACTGTGTACATACATTACATTACTGATCCTGAGTTACATCCTGTATTATACTCCAGAGCTGCACTCACTATTCTGCTGGTGCAGTCACTGTGTACATACATTACATTACTGATGCGGAGTTATATCCTGTATTATACTCCAGAGCTGCACTCACTATTCTGCTGGTGCAGTCACTGTGCACATACATTACATTACTGATCCTGAGTTACATCCTGTATTATACTCCAGAGCTGCACTCATTATTCTGCTGGTGCAGTCACTGTGTACATACATTACATTACTGATCCTGAGTTACATCCTGTATTATACTCCAGAGCTGCACTCACTATTCTGCTGGTGCAGTCACTGTGTACATACATTACATTACTGATCCGGAGTTATATCCTGTATTATACTCCAGAGCTGCACTCACTATTCTGCTGGTGCAGTCACTGTGTACATACATTACATTACTGATCCTGAGTTACATCCTGTATTATACTCCAGAGCTGCACTCACTATTCTGCTGGTGCAGTCACTGTGTACATACATTACATTACTGATCCTGAGTTACCTCCTGTATTATACTCCAGAGCTGCACTCACTATTCTGCTGGTGCAGTCACTGTGTACATACATTACATTACTGATCCTGCACTGATCCTGAGTTATATCCTGTATTATACTCCAGAGCTGCACTCACTATTCTGCTGGTCCAGCCGCTCCCTCTCTCCTCACACACATATTATACATATACACACAATAATAACTACCTACACCATGACATCTGGTCCGGTTACCAAACAAATAATAACAATATAATAAACAATAACCGACAAATTATATACAAACTAATATATACATTCTTTTTTTTTTTTATTATTTTTTTTTATTATAAGTAAAATAAATACTAACTATACAAATATATACAAGACAAAACAAAACCCCCCACACTCAAGCCCACCAGTCCCTCCCCGGCAGTGACCTGAGAGCTGGTCCTGCGCCTCATGCCTCAGTCCAACGTCCATAGGCCAGATCAGGCAGTGCCAGTTTTTCACCCAAATAACCAGTGTCCCACAAGATGAACCCACCTCCCCCCTTTTCCCTCCACCCAACCTAACACCTACACCCAAACCCATATATACAATATATACAGAAACAAACAATACAATAGCAAACAATACAATAACCACAACTGACAAAGCCCAAGTTCGGTGCCTGCCGCCCTACATCACTGTCTACTGATCAAAACAAAACAAAAATCTATGGTGTCAGCAGCAGCCCACCACCAGGAGAGGAGATGACCAGACTAGGGCACACTAAAAGAAAAGCCCCTCCAGAGGAGAGCGGCCCTCCGTGTACCCAGTCTCTCATACTCCAGAGAACGCACCTTCACCAGGTCACCGAGTATGGTCCTAAACACATCGTCCACTGGGAGGATTTTGCCCTGCGTCGATACTAAGCACCGTGCGTTCCACGTGTGATACCTAACCACTGCGCTAACTAGAAATAAGGTGCAGTGGTCCTGACCACCCAGGTCCCCGAATGCTCCATAGGCCAATTCCGCATAAGAGAGACCAACCAGCCAGGGCCAGTCAATGGAGGCGCCCATCCTGTTGTACACCTCTGTGTTAAAGGGACAACGAAGCAGGAAGTGGTCCATGCTTTCAAGCATGGTACCACAATGCTCCCGAGGACAGTTCCTGTCCTCAGAGCTCCTACACTTCAGATTGTCCCTCACACACAGTTTCCCATGAAAGCAGCGCCAAGCCAAGTCCCAAAACTTCGAGGGATCCTGATAGAATTCAAAAGATGCAGACCCACCCCAACATCCCGACTTGGGCAATCCCTGCACACCAGAGGCCTCTGAAAATGAGTCAACAGAACCCTTTTGTCAAGGAGCTTCCTTGGCAGAGTCCTGACCTCCCACATTCCCAGACCCCACCGACGAATTACCTTCAGAACCACAGTAGCGTAAGCCAGTAGATGTCAATGTGGTGTGCGTAGATCTTTCACTTGCCCTCCTGTCTCCCATTCCTGGAAGAAAGGCTGAAACCATCCCTTACAGCAGAATACCCACGGGGGAGCCCTCTCTTTCCAGAGGTTAGCAATATTGATCTTAATGAAGGTATTCACAAGGAATACCACAGGGTTCACCATACCCAACCCTCCTAGTCTCCTCGTATGGTAAGTAACCTCCCTCTTGACCAGGTTCAGTCTATTCCCCCATAACAGTTGGAAGAACAAACTGTAGACCCGAGTCCAGAGAGGCTCCGGCAAGATGCACACACTGCCCAGATAGATCAGCACAGGGAGCAGGTAAGTTTTGATCAGGTTTATCCTTTCCCTTAGGGTCAAAGACCAACCCTTCCATTGGTTCACCTTCTGAGTGGCGATCTCTAGCCTGCTGTTCCAATTTTGTTTGGGGCAATCCCCCTGGCCAAATTCGATGCCAAGAACTTTTGCAGAGACTTTGGGTCCTGGAAGGGTGTCCGGGAGATCAAAACCAGAATCTCCTCCTCCCAGCCAGAGACTCTCACACTTATCCCGGCTGATCTTGGACCCGGATGCCTCCGAGTAGCTATTTACTTCTGATATCAGCCACTCTGCCTCCCCATCAGAGGAAACAAAAACGGTGACATCATCGGCATACGCCACCACTCTCAGAGTGGCTTCCGGTGCTGCCCGGTCCATCACGATCCCAGCCAATGGTCCACACTCCACCCTCCTAAGAAGTGGGTCAATTGCAAACACGTACAGCAGCGGGCTCAAGGGACAACCCTGGCGAACACCACACCCAACCTCAAAAGAGCTGCCAATCCAACCGTTCACAAGCGGGAAACTCTCTGCCCCAGCGTACAAGGTCTTAAGCCAATCAACAAACCCCCCCGGCAGGCCATACCTCAGAAGGACAGACCAGAGGTACTCATGATTAACCAGATCAAACGCTTTTGCCTGGTCCAATGACAGCATGTACCCCTTCCAGTGACCAGCCCTACCCTGCTCCACCGCCTCTCGGACACAGAGTACAGCACTAATTGTACTGCGGCCCGGAACAGAGCAATGCTGGGCTCCCGAAAGGAGCCGGGGTGCAAATTTCACCAGCCGATTAAACAGCACCTTTGCCAAAACCTTCCTGTCTGCATTGAGAAGCGCTATGGGACGCCAATTCTCAATGCAAGATGAGTCCTTACCCTTTGACAAGATAATCAGGGCAGACCTCCTCATTGATTTTGGCAGAGTGCCCGATAAAAGACATTCATTGAATACCTCAGTCAACAGGGGAACCAAGGCGTCCTTAAAGGTCTTATAGAATTCAGATGTTAAGCCATCTGGACCGGGAGATTTCTTTAGGGCAAGCCCTTCAATCGCCAACTTAACTTCCTCTTCCCTGATAATCTCTGTCAAAATGCCAAGAGAGGGGTCTACCCCTGGTTCGGGGACGGCTTCAGCCAGAAAAGCCGACATCTCATCCCAATCCAGATCCCTCTTCCCCAAGAGGTGCGAGTAGAAGGATCTGACGACCTCCAGGATCCCTGATCTGGATCTTTTCAGGGACCCCGCAGTGTCAACCAGTCCTGTAACAACTTTACTATTCACTGACATCTTGCAGTTTCTGTAAGGGTCTGGCGAGCGGTACTTCCCATAATCCCTCTCAAAAACCAAAGATGCGTGTCTATCATACTGACACCTCATTAGCAAAGATTTCACTCTGGAGATCTCCTCGCGGCTACCTCCAGTTGAGACAAGATGCTCGAGTTTCCTCCTCAGGCCCTGATACAGGTGGTACCTGTCCAGGCTCCAGAGTCTCGAGAGCTGGCGGAAGAATCTCGCCACCCTTTTCTTGAACATCTCCCACCACTCTGACTTACTACTACAAAGATCCAGTAAGGGTACCTGGCTCTGAAGAAAATCCTCAAAGGACTGTCTTATCTCCGCTTCTACCAAGAGAGACGAATTGAGCCTCCAAAAGCCTCTTCCTATCCGGGGAGTCTCTGTAACATTCAGAAAAAACAAAATCAAACAGAGATCGGAGAATTCCACCTCAACAGCAGATACTGCTGAAGAGACGGCTTCCTCCTTTAAATAAAACTTGTCTATCCTGGACCTACAGTTACCTCTATGATAGGTGAACCCCTCGTGGACTGCGGTGAGCCGGATGTGGACATCTACCAGGCGAGCTTCACTAGCTACACTATTAAGGGCGACGCCATCATAAGTCAGCTTGTCTCTGGAACCTCCTCTATCTCGGGGCCTCATGACAGTGTTAAAGTCCCCTCCAAAGACGACCTGCCGACTCGTAAAAAGGTAGGGCTTGATCCTCATAAAGAGACACTTCCGGTCCCACTTAGATTGGGGACCATAGATGTTAATGAGCCAGAGCTCTTGTCCCTTCATGAGGACATCTAATATCAGGCACCTCCCCATTTCTAACTCAATAACCCGTCGGCATTCTACCGGTGCGGTAAAAAGGACCGCCACTCCGCTATACGGCTCGGCCGCAAGAGACCAATAGGAGGGCCCAAGTCTCCACTCCCTCTGCCATATTTGGCAGCCTGGTCTCTTGCAAAAAGAAAACGTCAGCTTCAACCCGGCTGAGAAAATCAAAGGCCGCCAATCTAGCCATATTTGACTTAATGCTGGCGACATTAATGGACACCAGCGTCAACGGAGTGGGTACCGCCATCATTGGTGATTGAGTTAGATAGCTTTCTTCTTCCCACTCCCCTTATCCTCTGCCTCAGAGGAGGAATCCTTCCCCCTCTTTAATGATACAGAGGTGTCCATTCCCACATTTTTCCTTCTTTTTTCGTCCTTGTCTCCGGACTCTGGGCCAGTCCCTCCCCCCAAGGACCTTGCATCCCCAGGAGAAGGAGACTCGGCGCCCCCTGTAAGCTCCGCCGAAGCCAGAACCTCACCCTCAGCCTCCTCTTCTGAGCAAGAGATGTTATCAAGGGCTTGGAAGCGGTTAGAAAGACCAACTAGAGGGGAGTCAGTTTTACCTTCCTTAGGTACCTTGGTCAGAGCGGGAGAAGATATTTTATCTCCCTTCTTTCTCTTCTTTTTGGTGCCGAGCTTACGCTTGTTCTCTAGCCACCGCTTATTGTCCTCATCCATACTTTCATATTGGGAGGATTCTGAGGCAGAGGGGGTTTCCTCCCTGTGGATCCTCCTGACCTCCTCATCAAACTCATCATCCCTCGGGGCCTCAGCAGCAACACTGGCATCCAGGACAGGGGCCGCCCCCGTAGCCCGGGGCTCGCCCCGCTCCCTCTCCTGTCTGCACTTGTCTAGACGCCTCAGCTGGGCAGGCATCTTTTTATTGTTTTTCTTCCCTGGCCCCTCAGCTCCCCCACCCCTGCTAGTCCTCTCCCCAGCAAAATCGGCCTCATGGCTTTCTCCCACCGGGGTCTCGACTGCATTAGCGAAGGAGCGAGGACAACGGCTGACTGGGTGACCTAACTCACCACACAGGTGGCACCTAATCTCCACACAAGAGGCAGCAAGATGACCGACACCCCCACACAACGCACATTTCTGCACAGTGCAGTTTGCACTGAAGTGTGTAGGGTCGCCGTACCTGTGACAGAGCTTTGGTTGCCCCAGGTAGAAGACCAGGATACGATCCCTACCCAGGAAGGCAGATGATGGAATGTGGGCAACCGTACCACCTGAACACTTAAGTTTTACCATAAACGTCCAGGCCCCTGACCAGATACCAAACTCGTCGCGGTTTTTATTTGGCATCTCCACCACCTCTCCACACTGACCAAGCCATAATCATCAACATTAACAGAAATAAACACTTGAAATAGATCACTCTGTGTGTAATGACTCTACATAATATATGAGTTTCACTTTTTGTATTGAAGAACTGAAATAAACTAACTTTTTGATGATATTCTAATTTAGTGAGATGCACTTGTATATTACCTCTCTTATCTGAGATTCGTGTACAGGAGACCTATATCAGTTAGGATAGCGTTTTACAGGCATCTAGTCAGGGATTATTGCATTGTACTCCGTGCTTGAAAAAAACTATTCCCTATTGAGAACGCTGTTAGCTGCTTTTAAAATAGGGACAGGTGCTAGATGGTATTATCAGCTGGAAATGAGTGTTCATTCTGGATGTGTTTGATCATATCTCACACACCACATGGCCAGATAAGGTAGCAAAATGTTAAAATGACATTTGCGGGTGAATGCATTTTTCACCGTTGAAAAAAATGCAAAAGTGCAAAAACACATCAAAAACGATAAGTGTGAACTTAGCCCAAGGTCTGGAGGTGCATTTTTGCTTTTGGTTATTTATTTGGCTTTATATACAGTGGCAAATCCAACCAAAACAAAGCAACGAAAAAGGAGCCAATGGTTTTAAAGATATGCATCAAAATTTATTAGTACATAGATGATCAGACAAAAGCAGGAATCAGTGTGGAAAACACATGAGGAATAGAAACCCGCAACAACCCTCTCCACATGGCGGACACATGCAGGACCAAACAGTACAATTTAAGTCGGATATAGACTATCTAAGTATTTGAGGAGTAACACCATACATAGATGATATGTCAATACATATTTTCAAGTACAGCACCTATACTGGACTAGAATACCCATGCTGTTCTATACTGCTGAGTGTACGTTCCCTATCATATGCCAGATATAACCATAAGTGACCTGCTAAGTCACTATATATACATACCAGAGATATCAAGCTTCAGCAGAAGACAGTCAGGGAATAGTCAAAGATTTAGAGGTCCGTCTAAGGTCGGCACATGCGGAGCAGAGAAGCCCCGACGCGCGTTTTGGTGGTTCCCTTCGTCAGGGGGCATGTTTGCTGCCTCGCTGTCACTTGCTTATATTGGCGCCAGGCACATTTAAAGACCGGAAGTGATATCAGCGTCACTGCGGAGACCAGGACGCCAGCCGACATCCGCATCATGTGACAGCGGAGGGGCGGGGCTTAAGCCCTAACGCCACACACCGCTGAAACGCACAGTGTCATTGCGGAGGTAGAACGCCGGCCGGCATCCGCGTCATGTGACAGCAGAGGGGCGGGGCATAAGCCCTGATGCCACACACCGCTAGAACACAAAGACCGCGGGACCGGAAGTGACGTGTGCGTCACCATTGGGATCCGGACGCCGGCCAGCATCCGCGTCATGTGACAGAAGCGGGGGCTACAGAATAGCCACAACACCTCATGTCACTGGGACACGGAAAGCCGGCCGGCGCACAGACCCACATAGTCAGCACATTTGCCTGACTGTCTCCTTCACTAGACCAGGTATCATCGCATCCCTCTCATTGAAATAACGAGAGTCAGTTCTATAAGGCCAAATGTAGAAATTTTTCCAAATTTATTAAAAAAGAAAAACTTAAATATCACATGGTCATAAGTATTCAGACCCTTTGCTCAGTATTGAGTAGAAGCCCCCTTTAGAGCTAGTACAGCCATGAATCTTCTTGGGAATGATGCAACAAGTTTTTCACACCTGGATTTGGGGATCCTCTGTCATTCTTCCTTTCAGATCCTCTCCAGTTCCGTCAAGTTGGATGGTGAACGTTGGTGGACAGCCATTTTCAGGTCTCTCCAGAGATGCTCAATTGGGTTTAGGTCAGGGCTCTGGCTGGGCCAGTCAAGAATGGTCACAGAGTTGTTCTGAAGCCACTCCTTTGTTATTTTAGCTGTGTGATTAGGGTCATTGTCTTGTTGAAAGGTGAACCTTCGGCCAAGTCTGAGGTCCAGAGCACTCTGGAAGAGGTTTTCATCCAGGATATCTCTGTACTTGGCCGCATTCATGTTTCCTTCAATTGCAACCAGTCATCCTATCCCTGCAACTGAAAAACACCCCCATAGCATGATGCTGCCACCACCATGTTTCACTGTTGGGATTGTATTGGGCAGGTGATGAGCAGTGCCTGGTTTTCTCCACCCATACCGCTTAGAATTATCACCAAAGTTATCAAAAAGTTCTATCTTCATCTCATCAGACCAGAGAATCTTATTTCTCATAGTCTGGTAGTCCTTCATGTGTTTTTGAGCAACTTCTATGCGTGTTTTCATATGTCTTGCACTGAGGAGAGGCTTCCATCGGGCTACTCTGTCATAAAGGCCAAACTGGTGGAGGGCTGCAGTGATAGTTGACTTTGTAAAACTTTCTCCCATCTCCCTACTGCATCTCTGGAGCTCAGACACAGTGATCTTGGGTTTGTTCTTTACCTCTCTCACCAAGGCTCTTCTCCCACGATTGCTCAGTTTGGCTGGACGGCCAAGTCTATGAAGACTTCTGGTGGTCCCAAACTTCATCCATTTAAGGATTAGGGAGGCCACTGTGCTCTTAGGAACCTTGAGTAATGCAGAAATTATTTTGTAACCTTGGCCAGATCTGTGCCTTGCCACAATTCTGTCTCTGAGCTCCTTGGGCAGTTCCTTTGAGCTCATGATTCTCATTTGGTCTGACATGCACTGTGAGCTGTGAGGTCTTATATAGACAGGTGTGTGCCTTTCCAAATCAAGTCCTATTGACGCGCCCCTGGGCCTGTGTCGCGCTGCGTTGTGCATGCGGGAGCTTACCCGGAGCCGGATCTCTTGAGGGTTGTAGTCTCGTGGCGGTGATCCGGTCCGTGCCCAGGGAGTCAGACTAAGTGGCGCTGTATTAGCGGTAGATGTTCGACGACTACGCCACCCGTTGAGTACAGCTAAGGAGCTGCTGCTGCAGGGCAGACCGCTGAGGCCGGTGGTAGGATTGTGCAGCGTGATAGTATAACCCCCAACGGGAGGGGTATGGCCTCAGGGCAGCCGACGTGGATGATGGGGGTAGCAGGAACCACTCAGAGACGGTACGGTGTAGTTCAGGGTCTTTACTGGTGACAACGATAGACCCTCCCGGAGTACTGGCTAGCGATTGGGGCCTGGTCAGTCCTTGAGCAGATGGGATCTCCCCTGGCCAGGCGGAGTTGTAGGCCTCCCAAACTAACGATACTCTTCTGGCTACCTTGCTAGAAGCGGGTATAAGTAGCCCACGTCCCTGAGTGTACCGTGTGGTGCTCACCCGTATGGCCGGTGACTCGGGGCCTTCTAGTAGCTTCCGCTCCACGACGGCGGTGCTGGTCCCACGCGTGTGACCGTGCCTTCGGGTTTCTTGGTCAGAGGACCTGCAATCCCCTGCCGGTCGGTTTCTGCTGCTGGATAGGAGTTAGTCCCCACAGCCTCGGACTCCGGGTCCGGTGATAACTTCTCAGTCAGGGCGAGCTCTGCAGCTGCCAGCCCCTGACTCCTTGTAGCACTGCTCCCACAGAGCTCCTGATGTTCTTTCCTATATCTGCTTCTCTTCTCTGTCTCTACTTCTTCTCTACTCCTGGCATGGACCAGGAGCTGGGCCCAGCCGGAGCCACAGCTCCCTGTCAGCCCTCCTGGCTGAACTCTCCCTCTGAACTCTCTAACCCTGCCTCAGCCCCAGGTTTATATAGGGGAAGTTCTTCCCCTCCCAGGACTGGGCAGGAGGTGTGGCATGCATAGGATTCCCGACCAAGAGACCTCCCACCTGCTCTCAGACATAACATTGCTGTTACTGTGGAAACCAGACCCCTGGGGTGCCACATTCCCCCCTAGTGAAATTTAGTACTCCGGGACTAAACATATTTTTAGAAAAACATAACAAGGTATAAACAATAATAATACAATAAGAAAAACACATAAAGATGGTTACGGCGTGTCCGCAACCGGGTGCAGTTTTGAAGAAAAGCAAGGTGTCCATTTCACCAAAACAGGGAGACGTAACCAGGTAGGGGTCTGTCCTGCCCCGAGTCCTTAACAGTCTTTAGTCCATTCCTGGGTTACGCTCCAACCATGTACAAAGGATTCCCGGCAAATCCACCAAAGACTCCCATAAATTACTAGAAACACATAATTATTTACAGGATATGGCCGCTCTCAGTCCTCGGCCAGTGGGGATAAGGAATGGCTGCTCACAGTCCTCAGCCTGGTTTAAGATAGGGGCACATGGGGAACAATTCACTAATCCCAACGGGGACCATATTTTAATTAGCAGCAGTCCTTGTACCCTTACGGGTAACTATTTACAGCTCTTTATTCACGCTACTTCCCTTCAGTAGCTATGTCCTCTTTGTGCTCCCTCCTGAGGGTAGTCCTCAGACCCGTCCGGGTCCTCTTGGCTTTCCTCGTATTGGTAGTACTGCAGCTCCTCCTCGGTTAGCTGGGTTAGTATCTCTGCGACAGTCCTCCTCTCAGGTGGCCAGGACTTTACCTCCCTTTGGGCTGCCCCGGTTAATTGGGCCACCAGGATGCTCACTTTTTGCTCCCCTGTGAGGGGATACACCTGGAAGAGGCTATCCAGCTTTTCTCTAAAGTCATGCAGGGTATGTGACTCCCCTGAGTACTGGGGTAGCCAGGCTGCCCCCGGGATATAGGGCATGGTGAAAGGCATGACCGCAACAGCGGTGGCGCTGGCGGGGGTTGAAGCGGTGAAGCTCTCCTCCGTATCCGGCATCCTTCTCCCCCCTAGTGGACCGTGGCCTACCTTGCGATGATCCTCTTCCGTAGGCCGCGGCTCCGCAGTGGATCGTCAGGGTTGAGGACCTTCCGTCGCGCTCCTGTGACGTCGGCGTCTGCTGGGCTCCTTCCAGGACCTTACGCAACGTCCGGACGTGAGGCGGGGCTTTAGTTCTCGCGCGCATTCGGAGTCCACGCCCCTCTTCTTCCCGCGCGGCGTCCTCAAGATGGCGTCCAATGGCGGGAAAACTCCACGTATGGCGGGAAGAAGGCCGAAGATGGCGCCGGATGGCGGGAAAACTCCATCGATGGCGGGAAGGAAGCGGAAGATGGCGCCGGATGGCGGGAATCTTCACCACAGGTAAGTTTGAACAGTCTTTTTCAGGCACGCAGTACCCGGTGGTTGCGGGCACGAAATCCTGCCGACTACGCCAAAAGTTGACGCGCCCCTGGGCCTGTGTCGCGCTGCGTTGCGCATGCGGGAGCTTACCCGGAGCCGGATCTCTTGAGGGTTGTAGTCTCGTGGCGGTGATCCGGTCCGTGCCCAGGGAGTCAGACTAAGTGGCGCTGTATTAGCGGTAGATGTTCGACGACTACGCCACCCGTTGAGTACAGCTAAGGAGCTGCTGCTGCAGGGCAGACCACTGAGGCCGGTGGTAGGATTGTGCAGCGTGATAGTATAACCCCCAACGGGAGGGGTATGGCCTCAGGGCAGTCGACGTGGATGATGGGGGTAGCAGGAACCACTCAGAGACGGTACGGTGTAGTTCAGGGTCTTTACTGGTGACAACGATAGACCCTCCCGGAGTACTGGCTAGCGATTGGGGCCTGGTCAGTCCTTGAGCAGATGGGATCTCCCCTGGCCAGGCGGAGTTGTAGGCCTCCCAAACTAACGATACTCTTCTGGCTACCTTGCTAGAAGCGGGTATAAGTAGCCCACGTCCCTGAGTGTACCGGGTGGGGCTCACCCGTATGGCCGGTGACTCGGGGCCTTCTAGTAGCTTCCGCTCCACGACGGCGGTGCTGGTCCCACGCGTGTGACCGTGCCTTCGGGTTTCTTGGCCAGAGGACCTGCAATCCCCTGCCGTTCGGTTTCTGCTGCTGGATAGGAGTTAGTCCCCACAGCCTCGGACTCCGGGTCCGGTGATAACTTCTCAGTCAGGGCGAGCTCTGCAGCTGCCAGCCCCTGACTCCTTGTAGCACTGCTCCCACAGAGCTCCTGATGTTCTTTCCTATATCTGCTTCTCTTCTCTGTCTCTACTTCTTCTCTACTCCTGGCATGGACCAGGAGCTGGGCCCAGCCGGAGCCACAGCTCCCTGTCAGCCCTCCTGGCTGAACTCTCCCTCTGAACTCTCTAACCCTGCCTCAGCCCCAGGTTTATATAGGGGAAGTTCTTCCCCTCCCAGGACTGGGCAGGAGGTGTGGCATGCATAGGATTCCTGACCAAGAGACCTCCCACCTGCTCTCAGACATAACATTGCTGTTACTGTGGAAACCAGACCCCTGGGGTGCCACACTATCAGTTTAATTAAACACAGCTGGACACAATGAAGGAGTAGAACCATCTCAAGGAGGATCACAAGGTAATGGACAGCGTGAGACTTAAATATGAGTGTCTGAGCAAAGGGTCTGAATTCTTATGATCTTGTGATATTTCAGTTTTTTTCTTTTTTAATAAATTTGCAAAAATTTCTATATTTCTGTTTTTTTCAGTCAAGATGGGGTGCAGAGTGTACTTTAATGAGAAAAAAGAATGAACTTTTTAGAATTTACAAAATGGCTGCAATGAAACAAAGAGTGAAACATTTAAAGGGGTCTGAATACTTTCCGTACCCACTGTATATATTTATTCAGGATGTGGGGGGGGGCGCGGTCCCGGGCCCATCAGACTATAGTTACCCCACTGTATGTACATATATATACAATATTCATTTTTTAGAGTTAGGCATATAACAATTTTTAACAACTGCATACCAATTCCGTCTTGTTTCAATGGCACTCTCATACATATACAGCGATGGGTGACATTGATGCCTGTTCCCCAGATAGCACATTTTAATCCCCCAACTGGGGTTATAAAATCCTTGGGGATTAATTTCATAGTGCTTTTATGAATTTTTTTTTATATAGTACTGTCCACACTGAGTATTTAATTCTCCCCTCTTTTCCTTCCTTTTTTTACTGTCCCATTTTACCATTCTTATTTGAATAAAAATTAATGAAAAACTAAAAATAAATACAATTGTTCACATCCCCCACTCACCAACAGCGCTTCCGGCTGGAACATCACTCCGGACGGGCACAGGAGAGGGGCAGATTCGGGATGTTGCTCCCGCAACATTTCCACCTTGCCAGAGGACCCTACCATAGTCACTACCATGGAGTGGGAGCTGGAGGACTGCTAACAAAATTGTATTCATCTGAATGCTGGAACCAACGGTGCTGTACATACCTAGTACAAATTAACTCAGCTGTCTCCCTGCGGTGGATCAGGGGATACCTTGTGTAATATTAAAGATTTTCCTGCAAAAATTGCTGAATATTCACAATTATTTTCTATTAGTCATTATTATAGGTGGAGATTGTCTTACTGACCCCACAGCCCTGGTGAGAAGGGTGGTCTCTAGAATACAGAAGGTCTTATTATGTCACAGTGGGGATGTGACCCCTGGACTCCCCAGGACGCCCAGCACCGAATCCAATTGGTTCCTGTGCATAAAACTTAGGTCGAGCCACATTTAGGTAAAAGGGTCCGAGTCTATGGATAAAATCTATGGATCAGAACATGTTTTTCCTACATTGACCATCATTTTTAGGTGTAACAGAATCACTGGTCCTCTCCTCCACTTTTGGCCGAAGTCTGGAGGATTACTGGGACACATGGAACAGATGTTCTCCTGTTTGTAGCCCACCCATCAGACATGTATGTCGTAAACAACTGACACCCCATAAATGTCAGGAGGACTCTATTAAATACAAAGGGACATTAATCAATTTAAAAGTTTTATTTTTAAATTAAGAATTGCATGGAAGGACGAGTAGATGTTCTTGGAGGAGCCTCCTTCTTCAGCAGATGTTCCTTGCTGGTCAGGAGGCCACATGTAGATGGTGCCAGTCCTTCCATACAGGTACAGCATTGATGGTGGATGTGCTGTACTTTCCTCAGGGTGCTAGACGTGGCGGTTTTCTGCCCTCGCGATGTTTATGGAGCCGCGGTGACAGACACCAAATAAGCAGCTTTCTCGGATGGAGTGAGCAGCCCTGGATAGTCCACGCCGGCAGGATGAGATCACCCGGCGGAAGAGAGAACCTATGAGAAGAGACGTAACACTGATGTCAGTAACAGGACTCCATATCAGAGGACACGGCTGTGCGGTCACTGTGGCCGGACGGCAGAGGAATCATCCATACACAGGTACGGGGGGATTGTCCGCCATCATACATGTGACAATCCCACCACTGACAGATCTGCTCCACGGCCGACACCACACAACATGGGGCTTATTGTCACACTCACCTCTTCTCCTTTCCCCTTCTTCTTCTCTCTCTGGTTTTTGTTGTTTTTTCGGTTTTCTTTTCCCCTGAACTGGAAATTCGAATAAAAAACAAGAAAAAGATGTTGATTATAAACTCCTAAGAGATGAGCTTTGTATGGTTCTATAGGATGGTGTTATTCTCGTGGCTTGTAGCCCTGGTAATCGATTATTGCCCCATAATGGGGGAAATATGTCACATATACATAACATCAGCAGAGGGGTGAGAATTAGATTACCCAGAGAACTGATTAATATGAAACCTGCCATGTGGGGTCTCGACAAGGAGCTATGTCCCTTCTTACCATGACATTACTTGTAATGTGCCGCAGTGTTGCCTTATAATCAGTTACATAAACCTCAGTGTAACATTGAGGCCATAAAGGGGTCAGTATGGGCCATATGGGGCCGTGGGCGCAGGATTTGAGTCAGTTTGGCAGAAGACTGAACGGCCCCTTAGAACTTTTAACGCATAAAAGAATGGAGATTTTTACAGAATGAACTGCTCATCGCTTTATAGGGAGAAAAAAGTAGTAATTTTCTGATCCTTTATGTGCACGTTCACATTACATGTTTTGACCACAAACTGTGATAGGATGTCATATAGACCTGTACACACCTGACAATGGGGAGGACTCGCTGTAATTAGCAGTGAAACACTGCTTGTCTCCATCAGGTTTAGAAGGGGAAGATTCTTGCTGCCTGTTTGGTAGAAGAAAAACATAAATTACAAGCGAAAACAATACAAAATGGACGAACACCCGTCTGCAAGGCCGGTTAGGACATTTGGATAACATGGAGGAGGCACCCTGCTCAGGACCCACTTCTATCACTAAGAATGGAGAATCGCTAGTAATATTGGCCTGTAATGAACTGGAAATGATTGACTGGTTGCAATGATCGGCTGTTATCGCCGGCGTTATCACAAGCCAGAACCACAGTGATCATCAATCATGGGGTGGTGGCGCTGGATATAGTGCTGAGTTACACTTATCTTACAGTTGATCTTCTGATATATCAGATCCAAACCCGATAATAATAATTTACTCACATGTCTGAGTGTTTTGCACTCTCTTGGGAATACACTGGAGGTGGCTTCAGTTCTTCATCGTTCATCACCCTGGTATTGGTGGAACAGAGCTAAAACATAGAGAAAAATAAAATAAATATATATTTAAACTTTATTTTAATTATAAGTTTTATAGATCTTACCGGTCACACTTACTTTAGAAAGCCTTTGAGACGATGATATAAAGTTCAGGCTTTCTGGCCAGTTATTATCCTCGCTTGTGTCCCCCTCATCTGAATCAATAAGTTCGTAATTGCTACATTGAGCTGAAAAGCACAAGTGTTATTAGAGATTATTAGTATGAGACCCGATCACGGAAAGTCACCATTTTATCACTAAAAATGATTGGGACTGATTGTCACAAAATATGAAAGACAAGACACACAAAAGCTTTCTGCAGATGACGTCTCCTTCTACTTACGGTCAAAGTAGCCAGTGTCCTCTTCTGACTCAAAGTTAGGAATGAAATGTGGCTCTTTACTTAGAAGACTGTCAAAGTCTATGCCACATAGGAATGGATGCATTTTGATCTCTTTCGCTCCTCCTGGGAAAGGAAGACAATAAAAAGTGATCTAGACATTATCAGATAGACAGCTCCATATCTGAACAGTTTATGTTACTCTGAACTAAAGACGTAACAGAGCTGATGTGAAGAAAAGTTGCTGAAAGTAAAGCAGAAAACCTCAGTGCTGATCCTCAGGGGCGTGATCATTTGTCTGCTCACAGATGTGTAATAATTCATTATTAATACTATTATATACATTACCTGTCCCAAGTCTATGTGCCGGATCTTTTCTGAGCAGCTCAGTGATGATGTCCTGAGCATCAGGTGGAGGAGTGCGATTATCAAATGTCCAAGTTATCTCATCTGTTATATTAAAAGAAAATGTTACAGAAAATAAAACCTCTTCATTTACTTTATTAAAACAAAAATCTTTTGGATTAACACAACAAGTAGCTAAACCACAGAACCAATCTAAGCAAATAACAATGACACCACACCGCATTCAGATTATTTTACTTACCCCTTAATATACTGCAGTAAGTGTCATATTTGGAATCCCCATGAAATGGTACACGGAATAGAAGGAATTCGTGTAGGATGATCCCTACCGACCACCAGTCCACAGGCCGCCCATAGCCTTCCTGTAAGATGACTTCAGGGGCGATGTATTCAGGGGAGCCAGCAATCTGGAAAGCAACAGAAGAAGGAGATGAGGAGCTGAGAAAATAATTGTGACGAATAACATCAGAGGAAAACGTTTTCTAGATGAGAAGATATCAGAGAAGAAGAAATAGATGAGAAGAGTAAAGAACAAGATCCTGTAAGTAAAGCCGACCTCATCATCACGGAACTCTCTGGTGACGTCCTCGGTTGGAGCCTCGTAGGTTTCTGATGTTGGTCTCATGAGGCCGAGTTTGGAAAGTCCGAAGTCCGTGACTTTAATATGACCAGATGCCGATACCAGGAGGCTGTGAAAAAACAGACGGTGTCAGCCCCAAGTAATAACCCATAGACTTTATGATAATCTCTAACTTTCTTCCTCCTAGAGGGGGCACTTACTTCTCAGGCTTCAGGTCTCGGTGCACCACACCAAAGCTGTGCAGGTATTCCACAGCCAGGACTGTTTCTGCAATGTACTTTCGGGCCAAGGGGACAGGTAAAGGTCCATAGATGTTCATAAGACTGCCACAGTCTCCTCCTACAGGAGAAAGCAAATATGACAGGAGAGGGTTTGTTACAATGTAAATTACACCTGATGCGTGTAAATGAGAAATAAGCGGAGACATTGGGGCAAGATGTCACACATAGAGATATACTGTGTAATAATGCAAAAGAAAAACAATGGAGCATACCCTAATAGTAACTAGGACTGCGCTGAATGTCTATGAAGCAAAACCACAAATGTGCAAAAGCTGCAGAAATAAGTGCAAGGAAACAACGTCCCATATAAAAATGTGAAGCTATACTATGTATATAGATGTGTATGTGCAGTGTGTGTGTATATAGCTGTGTATGTGCAGTATATGTGTATATAGCTGTGTATGTGCAGTATATGTGTATATAGCTGTGTATGTGCAGTGTGTGTGTATATAGCTGTGTATGTGCAGTATATGTGTATATAGCTGTGTATGTGCAGTGTGTGTGTATATAGCTGTGTATGTGCAGTATATGTGTATATAGCTGTGTATGTTCAGTATATGTGTATATAGCTGTGTATGTGCAGTATATGTGTATATAGATGTGTATGTGCAGTATATGTGTATATAGCTGTGTATGTGCAGTATATGTGTATATAGCTGTGTATATGCAGTGTGTGTGTATATAGCTGTGTATGTGCAGTGTGTGTGTATATAGCTGTGTATGTGCAGTATATGTGTATATAGCTGTGTATGTGCAGTGTGTGTGTATATAGCTGTGTATGTGCAGTATATGTGTATATAGCTGTGTATGTGCAGTATATGTGTATATAGCTGTGTATGTGCAGTATATGTGTATATAGCTGTGTATGTGCAGTGTGTGTGTATATAGCTGTGTATGTGCAGTATATGTGTATATAGCTGTGTATGTGCAGTATATGTGTATATAGCTGTGTATGTGCAGTATATGTGTATATAGATGTGTATGTGCAGTATATGTGTATATAGCTGTGTATGTGCAGTATATGTGTATATAGCTGTGTATGTGCAGTATATGTGTATATAGCTGTGTATGTGCAGTGTGTGTGTATATAGCTGTGTATGTGCAGTGTGTGTGTATATAGCTGTGTATGTGCAGTATATGTGTATATAGCTGTGTATGTGCAGTGTGTGTGTATATAGCTGTGTATGTGCAGTATATGTGTATATAGCTGTGTATGTGCAGTATATGTGTATATAGCTGTGTATGTGCAGTGTGTGTGTATATAGCTGTGTATGTGCAGTATATGTGTATATAGCTGTGTATTTGCAGTATATGTGTATATAGATGTGTATGTGCAGTGTGTGTGTATATAGATGTGTATGTGCAGTATATGTGTATATAGCTGTGTATGTGCAGTATATGTGTATATAGCTGTCTATGTGCAGTGTGTGTGTATATAGCTGTGTATGTGCAGTATATGTGTATATAGCTGTGTATGTGCAGTGTGTGTGTATATAGATGTGTATGTGCAGTATATGTGTATATAGCTGTGTATGTGCAGTATATGTGTATATAGCTGTGTATGTGCAGTATATGTGTATATAGCTGTGTATGTGCAGTATATGTGTATATAGCTGTGTATGTGCAGTATATGTGTATATAGCTGTGTATGTGCAGTATATGTGTATATAGATGTGTATGTGCAGTGTGTGTGTATATAGCTGTGTATGTGCAGTATATGTGTATATAGCTGTGTATGTGCAGTATATGTGTATATAGCTGTGTATGTGCAGTATATGTGTATATAGCTGTGTATGTGCAGTATATGTGTATATAGCTGTGTATGTGCAGTATATGTGTATATAGCTGTGTATGTGCAGTATATGTGTATATAGCTGTGTATGTGCAGTATATGTGTATATAGCTGTGTATGTGCAGTATATGTGTATATAGCTGTGTATGTGCAGTATATGTGTATATAGCTGTGTATGTTCAGTATATGTGTATATAGCTGTGTATGTGCAGTATATGTGTATATAGATGTGTATGTGCAGTATATGTGTATATAGCTGTGTATGTGCAGTATATGTGTATATAGCTGTGTATATGCAGTGTGTGTGTATATAGCTGTGTATGTGCAGTGTGTGTGTATATAGCTGTGTATGTGCAGTATATGTGTATATAGCTGTGTATGTGCAGTGTGTGTGTATATAGCTGTGTATGTGCAGTATATGTGTATATAGCTGTGTATGTGCAGTATATGTGTATATAGCTGTGTATGTGCAGTATATGTGTATATAGCTGTGTATGTGCAGTGTGTGTGTATATAGCTGTGTATGTGCAGTATATGTGTATATAGCTGTGTATGTGCAGTATATGTGTATATAGCTGTGTATGTGCAGTATATGTGTATATAGATGTGTATGTGCAGTATATGTGTATATAGCTGTGTATGTGCAGTATATGTGTATATAGCTGTGTATGTGCAGTATATGTGTATATAGCTGTGTATGTGCAGTGTGTGTGTATATAGCTGTGTATGTGCAGTGTGTGTGTATATAGCTGTGTATGTGCAGTATATGTGTATATAGCTGTGTATGTGCAGTGTGTGTGTATATAGCTGTGTATGTGCAGTATATGTGTATATAGCTGTGTATGTGCAGTATATGTGTATATAGCTGTGTATGTGCAGTGTGTGTGTATATAGCTGTGTATGTGCAGTATATGTGTATATAGCTGTGTATTTGCAGTATATGTGTATATAGATGTGTATGTGCAGTGTGTGTGTATATAGATGTGTATGTGCAGTATATGTGTATATAGCTGTGTATGTGCAGTATATGTGTATATAGCTGTCTATGTGCAGTGTGTGTGTATATAGCTGTGTATGTGCAGTATATGTGTATATAGCTGTGTATGTGCAGTGTGTGTGTATATAGATGTGTATGTGCAGTATATGTGTATATAGCTGTGTATGTGCAGTATATGTGTATATAGCTGTGTATGTGCAGTATATGTGTATATAGCTGTGTATGTGCAGTATATGTGTATATAGCTGTGTATGTGCAGTATATGTGTATATAGCTGTGTATGTGCAGTATATGTGTATATAGATGTGTATGTGCAGTGTGTGTGTATATAGCTGTGTATGTGCAGTATATGTGTATATAGCTGTGTATGTGCAGTATATGTGTATATAGCTGTGTATGTGCAGTATATGTGTATATAGCTGTGTATGTGCAGTATATGTGTATATAGCTGTGTATGTGCAGTATATGTGTATATAGCTGTGTATGTGCAGTATATGTGTATATAGCTGTGTATGTGCAGTATATGTGTATATAGCTGTGTATGTGCAGTATATGTGTATATAGCTGTGTATGTGCAGTATATGTGTATATAGATGTGTATGTGCAGTATATGTGTATATAGCTGTGTATGTGCAGTATATGTGTATATAGCTGTGTATGTGCAGTATATGTGTATATAGCTGTGTATGTGCAGTATATGTGTATATAGCTGTGTATGTGCAGTATATGTGTATATAGCTGTGTATGTGCAGTATATGTGTATATAGCTGTGTATGTGCAGTATATGTGTATATAGCTGTGTATGTGCAGTGTGTGTGTCATGACATGATTATATTTAAATATGTCCTTTTTTTTTTTTAAATAAATGTGTATTGTTGTTTATGAGAAAACAATAAGGCATCCCCTAAAAATAAGCCCTAACCCATCTTTTGGAGCAAAAAATTGATATAAGACCCTGTCTTATTTTTTGGAAAAACCCTGTACAAACTGTAAAAATTCAGTCAAACCCTCCTTTATCTATAGTGAAAATTTCTGCCACATAATCATTTTTCTGGCATGTTGTTAACAGATAACTTATAGTAAAAGCAGTGTGGACATGTAACCATCTCTGTGGTCACATTCTGCTTATGGAGAAGGTCCTAGAGATGAGCAGACCAGCGCTGGATATAGATACGATGGAGATGTCCTACCTGGTACATACTCCATGACCATGCACAGATGACGTGTAGTTGGAAAGGAGCACAACATGGAGGCCACGAAGGGACAATCTGCGAATGTTAGGATGTCCCTCTCTAGAAAGGCCCGTTCAAGTCTTACTGGATCTTTCAGCTTCTGCTTGTCCAGTTTCTTCATGGCGTATAACTGTTTGGAGTCTTTTTGGCGCACTAAGTGGACGGTTCTGTAGAGGAAGAAAATCGGTGGTTTATAATGTATTCTTACTAACAGTCTGTCTATAGACCTCATCACATCTCCTGTACTAATGGTGAATACTAGATGAGCTGCCATCGCTACATAGATGATCTCCACTGGGAGGTCCTCATCCATGCCCCATCGTAAATGAATTGAATAATGACAATTAGATGTGCACAGAAGAGATGAGAGAATAAAATACAATGGATTAGAATTCTACTCAAATTTTACATATATCCGCATTGGCCAAAATGGCGAAATTTTTGTAATTCTCTTCCTCATGGATTCGGCAAAATGGTGAACATTGGCTACTATTTTCTAAACCTTAAAAGTCCGTCAAAATGTTAAAAAATAAACAAACTCTTACACTTACCTCTCTGGCTCCTCTATCTCAACCTTTTGGTCCTCACTGTACTTTCAAAGCTGCTGCCAGTGCTGAAGAACAAGAAAATGTCTAAGGCTGAGACAGGACTTCTGGCATTGATGACGTCTAGGAAGATTCTGCACAAACGCATAAAAGGTCATGGTGGCATGACATTGCAAATCTTCCTGCTCTTGCATAGAATCCTCCTGGACCTTCTCCAAGCTAGAAGTTCTGGCCCAGCGTGAGCGGCAGCAATCTGAAGACGCGGTGAGGATCGGACAGATGAGGCTGAGAAGCGGAGGGGTCGGAGAGCTGAGCAGTAAGGTCAGTATGAGTATTTTTTCCATTTTGTACATCTTACATTTATTAAGATCTGGGGTCTGGAGAGAACCCAGAGCGTAATAAGAGATATTACATTTGCCGAGTGATAACTTCTACGTCAATCACATTTCCCAGGAAAGTCTGCACGAAAGGCGAATGTGAATTATGCCAGATCCGCTCTTCTCTAGAGAACAGGGATGTGGACTCCAATAATTCCTCTATGGTAACACTGTACGGGCACAGAGACAGAGGGATCGTCATAAGGAGCCCTAGAAACCGAATATTATGCCGACATCAAGCTCACCCAAAAGCTCCACAGCTGAACTGTTTGATCTGTTCGTAGTCGCTCTTACAAGGATTTCTCCCTGGGTTCAATGATCCGATCAAGGCCTAGAAATAATAAGAAATGGCATTAAAGCATAAAATCTGCAGAAAGATAACATCTGTGGATGCCGGACCCCCACAGACAACATTATGTATATGGGATATCCCCCATACACAGACATCACTGTACTGCAGGGGAGGAGACAGGAGATCACATAGCGGGGGCAGGAATAATAATGCCGCCATCACACACAATAGATCTGATCTACATGAAGAATAGGGATATCCCCTCGTCATATGGGGGATAATATTATATGTGTAATTCACCCCCGTTACCTGATGGTACACAGACATCTCCGCTGATACTTACACTGACAGATTCCTGGACCTCGGGGGTCTCACATATTCCACCGTCAGTAATTGCCGGCACAGATATTCCTATAATAATGAGGAAACGTTTTGTATTAGACGATATCAGTACATAATATATAACATCCATATAAAGAAGGAGATGAGACGGGCTCTGTACACGGTGTAATACTGGTATATGGGATTCTGCACACAACGTATATATTTATGGCTCCTCCATAGATGGATATTCTGGACCATAAATGGCCATTGTTCAGGATCTGATTCATCCTAGAACAATTACATGATCGGGGTCCTAGGAGCCTCCTTGTACATGATAAAGAAGAGCACAGAGGAGAGAAGCAGAATTACCTGCGCCCCCTCCATTATAGTCTATAAGGGGCTCCGGAGCCGTCACCGGCCTCATACAGAGGATGGAGAGTAAATCTACATGTTCTCTGCCGTTCTCTATAATATCTCGATATGTGAATGTAAGAATATTAGATGATTGCTCACCTTCCATCAGATCAGTGTTCAGCCCCTGCTGACTGGTATTAGGGTCCGGGATAGTCAGGTTTTCCCCCTCTTCAGAGTCACCTTCTGATGTTTCCTGTTCGTCACAATATGTACAATTAATGTATCATTTCACAAATACTAAATCACCGTATACAGTCCGTCCTCGACTTAGAAACATCTGACTTACAAACGACTCCAAGATACAAAGGGTTGATGATGAAAAAAAAAGCTAATATTCACCACTCTCCTCTCCGGCCGCCCCGCTGCTCACCACCTATCGTCCAGTCCTCTTCTTTCCAATGTCATGTGCTACTTCTCCGGTCTCTTCACTATAGTGCAGGACTTCTGGCCACATTCAGGACCCAGATTTCACTGCTCATCATAAGGTCATAAGGACGAGACGGGAAGTCCTGCCCCATAGTGAAGAGGCTGGAAATGTGGCACACTATGATGGAATAAGAGGACCGGGTGGCGGACAGCGAGCAAAATATTATTGTTTTTTTTTTACTCTTTCCATTTTACATTCAAATTTGGGTTACAAACAAAACTATAGGATATATCTAGTTCATAACCCAAGGACGGCCTGTACATAAGGCAGGAAGGACTAAACCTGGATCTATGGGATAATCTCATTACTGGACGGACTCTACATAAGGCACGAAGTACTAAACCTGGATCTATGGGACAATCTCAGTATTGGACGGACTATACATGGCCGCTCCCTCCAGAAAATCAACATGAATATATAAGTTGTATCTACAACTGTTCTCTAATAACTTCTATTGTCAGAACTGCAGCATTTAGAAGAATGAAGATTGTGATGATGAAGTGAGACAGAGGTGGAAACACAACCTCTGCATCGCTGAGTACAGAATGTCACTACAGAGGGTTGAGCTGCAGAGACAGGCTGCCATAGAACATCCTGCGCCTCTGACATCATAAATCTGCCACTCTGCTATTTGACGGCTAATCTGGAGAAGATTAGACCAGGACGTGTGATATAGAAGGTGATGGATCCTTACCAGACGCTCCAGTGAGCCGGCCGGACGCTCCAGTACATACAGGACATTTTGTGCCAGTTGTATAATAAAGGCCAATTCTCCACTTGTGGATTTTTCTTCAGCCTATAAAGATGGAAATAAATAGAAAAGGAAAATCATGAGAGAACATGGAGGAGGCCGATTATGTCACCACTTTACTCCTGCGATCTGCTCTACAATTACTACATATCTAGTGACTTAGTGCCGGTTATATATTATATTATTATCGGCCTAAAGAACTATTTTATGTGAATAAACTTATATTCTGTTATTATAACTTTTCGATGTTTATGCAGATTTCTGCCACTTACCTGTTGCACCAATGTCCTGATGTTCTTCTGTAAATGCTCAAGATATGCTGAGCTTATACAACCTTGCTGATATTTGGTCAGGCAGTCTCTCAACAGCTCCATAACCAGCCGGTAAGTGAAGCTGAGGACGCCATCGGGTAGCGGCAGCACAATGTCAGGGGCATAGGTGGTAAGAATCCCCTGCAGCAGTGCCAACACCTGAAAATTGTCTGAAGGAATTTCAGACATTTCAAATAAATCCAAATAAATCCAAATCGCAGTCAGTAAATCACTAGCTATGTAGCTAATCACCAACAACAATGACACCGGAATGTCAAAGTGACACTGGAGCTGTAAACACTGGCACAAGTAATGGTGGTGCATTATGATGTCATAATATCATCACGGAATGTTGAGATGTTACCATATATGGAGCTTCTCTCCATAAAAGGAAGTTGCCTAGCAACACAAGCAGCAACTCTATAGGCTGTCGGCAGTGAGCATTGTCAGAGGTAAAAATAAAGCAAGTGTCAGAGGCAAGCATTAATAAGTTATTAAAAAAAGCCCTGCATCCACTCCTATGTCACTAGGTAAAAAAATAATGACTCTACTTCTTTGGTGAATTATAACCCCCAGAATGCCCTGGAAGCTGCAGAAATTCAAGAAATGCTGTGAGTTGTGGTTCTCTCCAAAGGCAAAAGGATTGTAGTCAACCACATGTGACATAAATGGCCCCTATGGGATCTTCAAGGGTTTGTTCAGCGCCGCTTACTTCCATACTGGGAGGTGACATCACGTCTACAGATACATGATGGGACGGTGTAAGTGTGGCCGCCATCATGCCTGTGACTTGGTAGGTTCCTCAGACGGCAGCTCACTCACCTCCCAATGTGGAAGGAAGCGGCCGGAGAACACTTTTAATCTATAAAAGAAATCAAGATTCCACCAAATCCGTGTAGAATATTTTTTGTTCTTTTCACTACACAAAAAAAAAATGATGAAAACATCTCATGTACCGCGCACTGTTACCCATAAATATTGTAGCTCGTTCCATTAAAAAAAGCTCTTGCCTAAATCTAAGCAGAAAAATGAAAGTTATGGGTCAATGATTAAAAAAGCAAAATAAACTGGATATCTGTGTAATTGTATCAACCTGCAGAATAAAGATAATTTGTCTACAGTGAGCGGAAAAAAAGAAGGAAAATAAAAAAGTGATGGAAGATTTATTTATTTATTCATCGTCACTCATATCATACCATTAAAAAAGAAAGAAACTGTAGTGGTGGTGAATTCTGATGTCATAATAGCGGTGATGTCATCATGGAATCTTGTGAGGGAATCTTATATGGAGCTTCTCACCTTATAAGGAAGTTGCCTAGCAACAGTGAAGATGGTAAAACCATAGGGTGAGCATCAGTGCTTGTATGTAAGAGGGAGCTGTGGGCACCGGGCTCTTCTCATCAGTGAGGGGATTTATAAATATATTTATTAATATCTGTATACACAATAAAAATCATAATTACGTATTTATAAGAAATCCGGATTCAGGATCTAAAAGAAGTATCTTTATCTGGGGGGTCCAGGGACTGAAAGTCAGAAGCCCACGCCTCACCACCCCCCAATCTCCCAAGATGGGGGTCTCTATTACGAATATGACCCTGCCTGCACTCCTTATTAAAGAAATAGAAGAACTGGGAGGACTATTGAGTTACACCTTAGATATAGACAAAACTGAGACCTTATTATTAAGAAGCCCTTCAAAGCCACTATGGACAAAGAGATTCCAGTTCTGCTGGATTGAAACAGCGCTGAAATATTTGGGGATATACAGTGACATGTTAAAGTTTGGGCACCCCTGGTCAAAATTAATGTTATAGTGAACAGCTAAGCAAGTTGAAGATGAATTGATCTCTAAAAGGCCTAAAGTTAAAGATGACGCATTTCCTTTGTATTTTAGGCAATATATATATATATATATATATATATATATATATATATATATATATATATTGAAGTTGAAAAGAGGATGGCTTCTAAAAATGATAATGATCCTAAGCACATGTCACAATCCACAATAGACTTCAAAAGGAGCAAGCTGAAGGTTTTACAATGGCCCTCACAGTCCTCTGATCTGAACATCATTGAAAATCTTTGGCTCAACCTCAAAATAGCAGTGCATGCAAGACAACCCAGGAATCTCACAGAACTGGAGTAAGGCTATGTGCCCATGATGCAGAAATGCTCCGGATTTTTTCCTGAGCATTTCTGCATCTCCCTGGCAGAAAAAACGCATGCGGATTGTACATGCGGATTGTACATGCGTTTGTTCTGCCAGGGACAAGTGTATGTCCCGCTTTTTTCACATGCGATTTTGCATGCGGAGTAATAAGCGCTTTTCCAACCAATTTTAGCATCACTTGGAAAAGTGCTTGACAACTTGGTCACACTATATAAATCTATGCAACCGTCATGAATTTATATTGTGTGACCAAGTAATAGTTAAAAAGAATGGTAAAAAAGTAAACATTATACTTACCTTCTGATGGCCCCCGGTCTCCTTCTCCGGTGCGTCCAGTGTGTTTGGCAGCTCACAGTGGTCTAAAAGGACCTTTCATGACGTCATTTAGTCATGTGACAGGTCACGCGACCGCCGACGTCAGCGGTCACGTGACCCTTCACATGACTAAATGACGTCATGGAAGGTCCTTTTAGACCATTGCGAGCCGCCGGGGACCCAGGACACACCGCTAAGGAGACAGGGGGCCATCAGAAGGTGAGTATAATGTTTTATTTTTTATTTTAAATTCTTTTTTTTTGCAGGTACCATGGTACCCAGGTCTGGATGAGAGTCTCCTCTTCTCCAGAACAGGGTACCATCCGCACATTGAGTCGCTTAATATCCTCATGTGCACATGTAGTCATGTGGATATTATACGATTCAATTCAAGTCAATGGCGGTACGCAAAATTAATGGTAGTGCTGCGGATTTTTACGCAATGATAATCCGCAGCAGAAATTTCCACAGCACGTGCATAGCACATGCGGATTATCATTTGGGAACATTGCAGACCTTCTACCAAGCGTTTTTTAAGCATTTCCGCGGCGGAATTGCAGCTGTGGAAACGCTTAAAAAACGCATCGTGGGCACACAGCCTTATAATCCAAGGAAGAATGGATGAAAATCCCTCAAATAAGAATTGAAAGACTTTTGTCTGGTTACAAAATGCGTTTACAAGCTGTGATACTTGCAAAAGGGGGCGCTACTAGGTACTAACCACACAAGGCGCCCAAATTGACGAAATTATGGCAAAATATCCAAATATAAGCCAGTTATATCACATCTGTCATCATCATTAATCTAACAAAACAAGACTGGGACCCCAAATCATTCAATGGCTTTCCAAAGTGAATATAATGAAAGGACAAGTATCCTTGAATGATACATTTCTCTATGCCCTTATAGACAATACTAAACACAAACTCCAATGACAAAATATGGAATATGGATGATCCAAATCTAACTCATTCAAACATATTGGATTCTTTAGTTCAAGCACAAAAATATCTTCAATCATCCAGGTATCTAGAAAAGAGGCTAAAAGTTTGTCCCAGGTCGTACCGGACCCCCTCAAGGGGATATAGAATGGGACTATACACAACAAATAACTCCAAAAGCAAATCTTTATCATTGCTTATGGGGATGTCCAAGTATCCAAACTTTCATTTGCAATGACACACTTCACTAATTTTGTACCACAAGGTCATCTATGGTTCTATCTTTTGTTACATGAACCCAGAAATGTATCAATATAAGAAAGGGGCGAATAAATTGTTACAGGAGTGAAATCTGTTATTCACACCTAGGTCCAGAAACAACCACAGCCCTTCAAACTGTTTCTGTAAAAAATGTCATCATATCTATTCAAAACGGTCTGGGTAGAAGCTTCATTATCATTACATAAGGAAAATAAGCTTAAATATTAGAACAAATTCATAGACTGCACAAATGTTATTCAGTTTGTTTCTGTTGAAAACTGTTTTTGCTCCCACTTACTGCATAGTGCATTGCATATTTACAATTTATTGACGCTTTTTTTATTTTAATGTTGTATTCCAATAAAAATATTTCAGGTTCTATAAAAAGAGCTTGATTATTGTATCATAATGATGATTAAAAGCCTGATGTTACCATTTAACTGCAGTAAATTTATCACTTAAACATGAGCTATGTATGAGGGAGTTGGACTCTGGGAAATTGAGGAGTCGGACATTTCTCTTATCGACTCCACAGCCCTGCTATAAACACTGGTATAAGTAATGATGGTAAATTCATGGAATCTTGTAGTAATGTCATCATGGAATCTTGAGATGTTACCTTATATAGAGCACCTCACCTTATAAAGAGGTTGCCTAGCAAGAAATAAGGCAGCAGTACTACAGGCTGAGCATCAGTACCAGATGCAGACATGGAGGAAAGAGCTGTGGGGGCTTTACTCCTCTGACCAGTGGGGGGATTTTTATGTTCTAAGATAAATCATTTATATCTGTTATACACAGTAAAATGTATATTATTACTAGTGATGATCAAGCACTAAAGTGCATGGGAGCTCGTTGCTCGAGTCAAGAAAATCATAATGCTTGGGTGCTCAACCCAAGTAGCGAGCCCAATGTGAGCCAATGGGAAACTTCAGCATTTTTTCGGCACCCCCCCCTCCCCGGGGTCTGGAGGGGGCCTATAAATTGGCCATGATATGGGAACAGCATGGGGAAGACCCCTGGAAGCATCTCTGTCTCCCAGGCCACTGCTGTGAACAATATTGTCAGAGTATTATGCCACTTTTTTACGGACTCACAATAAATCATACAATTACGAAACCAAAATGGATTTTCCAACAAAAAATGTTAAGGAACATCCTTCCCAGGGTAATGACTTATATATAAGGCAAAAGAAATAACCAAAAACAAAAATGGCTCCTCCACACCTTGGGCTATGTTCACAAGTAGCGTTTTTGATGCATTTTTGCACTTTTGCATTGCTTTCAATGGTGAAAAATACATTTACTAGTAAAAGAAATTTTAACATTTTACTACCTTATCTTGTCATGTGGTGTGTGAGACATGATCGGACAAATCCTGTTATATTTATGAAGGAGGGACTGTCAAAAGTCACAAAGCCTATATTTACAAGGTCATTAGGCGGCTCTTGCTATTGATAGAGGGCCAGCAGTCTATCCTCACTATTGTTAGAGAGCCATCAGCCGGCTATGCTTTGTTGTTCCCATTATAAAGGAGTGGGTCTCCTATACTGTTATTGCATATGCAGTGACTGCAATGGCTGCCAAAAATTAGGACACACTTCAATACCCCTTTGAAGAGACGTAGAGGAGGGCCTTATTAAAAAAATGTTCCCATTATAAAGTAGTGGGTCTCCTATACTGTTATTGCATGAGCAGTGACTGCAAGGGCTTACAAAAATTTGGACGCACTCCAATACCCCCTTTGAACAGACGTAGAAGAGGGCCACATTAAAAAAAATGTTCCCATTATTAAGGAGCGGGTCTCCAACACTGGTAATGCCTATGCACTAAGTGCAAAGGCTGTCAAAATTTAGGACGCAACCAAATACCCGTTTGAAGAGACGTAGAGGAAGTCCTCATTAAAAAAATTGTTCCCATTATTAAGGAGTGGGTCTCCTACACTGGTAATGCCCATGCACTAAGCGCATGGGCTGAAAAACATTTACCCATTGGGGGTATACATGACCATACTGTATAACATACAGAATGTTAGAGGTAGGCCTAAAAATATTTCCTACGGGCAACTTAAACACCTTTTAAAAAAATTATGTGGGTGTTGCATGATGGTCACCCTGTTGATATGGTGATGGTGGATGAGGAGAAGGAGAAGGAGGAGGGTGACATAAAACAGACAAAATCAGGAAGCGTATACCCATGTCTGGGTGTGAAGAGGTGCATGGAAATAGACCCCCCAACAAAAATCACTGAATTTGACTTTATGTTCTGCTGCTATCATCCGGTGGTGTTGAGAAGTCTGGGTTAATCCAGCCCTTGTTCATTTTGATAATAGTCAGCCTGTCAGCATTTTCAGTTGACAGGCTGATGCACTTTTCAGTTATAATACCCCCAGTGGCACAATAAACCCGCTCTGACAAAATGCTGGCGGCAGGGTAGGCCAGGACCTCCAAGGCGTAGAGAGACAGTTCATGCCTCACGTCCAGCTTGGATACCCAATAGTTATAAGGCACAGAGGAATCACCGAAGACGTTGGTACACTTGGCAAGGTACTCCTTCAGCATCTTCCAAAACTTTCTCCTTCTTGTCAGAGTACCCAACGCATCAGGGCAGGGGCACTGGGAGGGTCTGAGAAAACTGTCCCAGACCTTTAACAGTGTTCCCCTACCTCTGCCACATCGTATTTGTGTCTCCCTCACCTGTACTCTTTGGTTGTCCAACAAACTGTGACCTTTGCTGCCAGCATTTTCAGATGGGAATTTTTTTAATAATTCTATAACAAGGGCCTTCTGGTACTGCAACATTTTATTAGACCGCTCTGCCCCGAGAAGGAGAGATAGAAAGATGTCCTTGTAGCATGGGTCTAGAAATGTGACAAACCAGTAATTATTGTTGGCCAAAATGCGTGGGTCACGGGAAAGGCAGTGGAACATAAAGTCAGCTATGTGTGCCAGACTGCCAACAGCCAAGACTTCCCTCTCCTGACCCAGAGGACCACTGTCCATGCTCTCCTCGTCCTCCTCCTTGTTCTCCCGCTCCTCAGGCCATCCACATTGAACAAACGGTATGACTGTTGTGTGCGTAGTACCGTCTGTAGTGCAGGAAAACAGCTCCTGTTCCTCCTCCTCTTCCTCATTATCACCCAATCCATGTTGAGATGAGATGAGGCTGGGCTTTGTGACATCACCTTGTATAGTTCCTTGCTCCATCTCATCGTGCTCCGCCTACAATGACTCCTCTTTAATTGTGAGCACAGAGCATTTCAGTAGACAGAGAGGCAGGATGGTGATGCTAATTATGGCGTCATCGCCGCTCATCATCTTGGTGGAGTCCTCAAAGTTTTAGAGGACGGCACAGATGTCAGACATCCATGCCCACTCATCAGCTCTAATTTGCGGAGGCTGACCTGAATACCGATGGGGATGTTGAAGCTAGAACTCAACAACTGCCACCTGCTGCTCACAAATCCTTCCCAACATATGAAAGATTGAGTTCCATCGTGTGGTGACATCGCACACGAGTCAGTGAGTTGGTATGGCTAGGGTGGGGGAAGCTGTAAGTGACTTCCTGAAATGGGCACACACGTGGCGTTCTTTCACAAGCAGGTCATGCAGATCCGTGTAGGTTTTGAGAAACCGCTGAACCACTAGATTTATCACATGGGCCAGGCATGGCATGTGTGCGAGTTTGCCAAGCCTCAGAGTCACAACCATGTTCCGGTCATTGTCAAACATGATCTTGCCTGGCTGTAAGTTCAACAGTGACAGCCACAGATCTGCCTGCTCTATTACAGATGTCAACAACTTTGCAGCGGTGTGCAGTTTGTCACCTAAGCATATCAGCTTCAGCAGTGCCTGTTGACACTTGGCCGAAGCAGTGCTATAGTGCTTCCAGTCTCCGACTGAAGTGGTCATTTCGGAGATGGAGGCTGATGAGGAGGAGTTTCAGAAGCTGTAGAATCTGAGGGCAACCCTGGTTGACCCTGGGCCTGCAATCCGTTCTGGCCACAAGCACTTGTCCACGTGCCCGTGGTTAGGTGGACCTTCCCAGTGACTGTGCTGGTAAGGGCACGTGAAATGTTCTGGGACACGTGCTTGTGCAAGGCGGGGACGGCACACCGGGAGAAATAGTGGTGGCTGAGGACCGAGTACCGAGGGGCACCCGCCGCCATGAATTTGCCGAAAGATTCTGTCTCCACGAGCCTAAAAGGCAACATTTCAAGTGCAAGCATTTGAAAAATGTGGCAGTTTAGTATTGTGGCCTGTGGGGCGTTAGCTGCATATTTGCCCTTGCATTCAAAGGACTGGGGTAGGGACAACTGAACACTGCGTTGTGACAAGGACGTGGACGTGGTTACTGATGGTGGTTGTTGCAAGTGTGCAAAAAGAGGCATCTTTGCCTGCGCCATGGACAGGGGATTGGTGTGCACGCACAACAGCAGAACAGGCAGTGGTGTCCCCCACAGAAACTGTTTCTGGACCCTAGCATTTGGTCCAATTAGTCAGGTGCTTTGCTGTCATGTGCCTGATCATGCTGGTGGTGGTTAGGCTGGTAGTTTTGCAGCCCCTGCTGATGCTGGCATGGCAGATGTTGCAAATGGCCTGTTTGGAATTAACTTGACAGTCTTTAAAAAAGTGCCAGACTATGGAAGACCTAACAGTTGGACTGGTAACTTCCCTCGTGTTGGTGTTCCGGAGAACTGTTGCCCGCCTTGTGTCTGTGGCCACCCCACTGCTTGTTCCTGCCTGTTGTGGTGCTTACACCTCCCTCCCCCTGTGTGCTGATGTCCTCGCTATGCATGTCACCTTGCCAGGTTGGTCAGTGACTTCATTGTCCACCACCTTGTCTTCCAAGTACGCACCCTGGGCCTCCTGATGACTTGCTGGCAATTGTGTCTCATCATCATCCACCTCTTGCGACAGTAATTGCATTTTCCCACCATCGCCTTCATGTGACTGTAGCTGCTCAAATACATGGGCATCGCTACATGTGATCTCCTCTTGCCCCGCTTGAAGCGCGCCGGCCGAGAGTCCTGAATCCCTAAATGGAAATGTGAACAGCTCTTCAGAGTGTCCAAGTGTGGGATCAGTTGTCTCCAGGCACTCGGCATGGGGGGAGAAAGGAGGATCAGAATGAGGAATATGCGGTCCAGGCTCACAGCTACTGAAACTGGACCATATGGAAGACAGGGTGGTGGTGGTGGCAAACTGACTGGAAACATTATCTGCTATCCAACCAACAACCTTTTCACACTGCTTTGGCTTCAATAGTGGTGTTTCGCGGCCCCCTTCAAAGTAGGGCAGGAAGGTAGGTCGACATGATATGGGTGCTTTAGTGCTCCCTCAGCAGGCATAATTTCAGCTTGCCCACGACCTCGGCCTCTGCGTGCACCATCAGCATCATGTCCTCTTTCCAGTCCCTTGCCACGTGCCTTGCCCATTTTAAATGGAGTATAATATTTGTCACGTTCCCAAAAATGTCAGGATTATTACCGCAGTAACATCGTATCACCTGAGATGGACAAGTTTCTCTGCTTCCACAATACAGCAATGCTATTAAAATCAAACAAATCTGGCTGTATGCTGCTAACAAGCAAATGGAGCAGTACAAGTGGTGTATTATATCGCTTTTCAACCAAATAATTAGGATTAAGCGCAAAAAGAATATTAAACCTGTTATCTAAGGCTGTGGATATGAGTAACAGCAGCAGACAGAACGTTCAATGGATTTATTGTGCTGTATACTCTCTCCACAAACTCTGCCTAACTCCTGCTATCACCAGTAATATATGCATCTGGATTAGTCCTTAGCAGGACTGTTAGTATAGATGTATATTGCTGTGGAATACCTGACTAAATCAACCGCCAATTCTCTCCCTCGCTCAGCAGCAGCTCTCCCTACTCTGCCTGTCTGAAGGGTAGACTGTGACGGGCATAGGGTCCCGGGTCTGATATAGACCTGATGACGCTGTGTGGCCAGCCAATCACTGTAATGCCACAACCAACATGGCTGCAGCATTACAGTGACGAGTGGCGAGTACCGAGCAGTTGAGAGCACGCTCGCTCATCGCTAATTATTACTCACCACCACACCCAGGTCTCTATTATAAATAACCCTGTCTGACATTAGAGAAATTCTACATTTTAAGTTAATTCTTTTTAATTCTTTCTACAAAACAGAAAAAAGAGTCGAAATCAGTGGAGCTCAGGGATGTTTAGATATTTAGCTAATTTTTTCTGAGCAAGTGACAGATCCTCTATAATCTTGGGGAATGAAACACTTGTCCTAATAAATCTCCTCCTACGTTCTCCGATCACCACCATATTTGTATTCCAAGAGCCTCAAAGCACCGGAAAGAGAAAGTAAGTGAAGAATCAGGCGCATTCTAATCTGTAACCATGGAGACACATAGGCTGCATAAGAGCTGTATACACTACACAAGATTTACAAATTTGTTTCATTTTTTATTTTAAGGAAACAAATAAAAAAAAATACTGTAAAAGATCTTCTAACAACTAGAAATGATTCCAGGATTGTCTTTCCACTATATATACAGTATATACTCACAACACAAAGGTTAACTAATAGTTTTAATGATTTTAATAATTATTTGTAAAAATATGAGAAACATTTATATAAAAATACAACAAATGATAATAAATATTTCAATTATAAAACAAGAAATACGTCTTATAATAATATTACTCAGCGATTTATAAAAGTAACAAAGTTCTTGTCGCTGCTGCTCCTGACGACCAATCAGATTTCTGCCGTTTTGCCTCTTGCAGTGCGGAATCGATGGCTGGAATCTGACTGGTTGCTACGGGCAACACTTTCATTATTCTCTACACTGTATAAATAATCCTTGAACTCTCGTTGCCGATAGCAACCGATTAGAATTCAGCTTTTACATTTGTAATTTACCCGAGATAAATAAACGTGATTTCTGATTGGTCGCTAGGGGTAACAAAGACGCTACATGACAGCTGAGGCTCCGTGACAATGGCGTCTGTTACTCCAGGTACTGGATGATGGGCCGGACACAGGTGCAGCCCACCGTCACCAGCTGCTTCTCCAGCCTATAGGTGGGACACATCCTCTCATCTCACCACGCAGGACCAGGATCTCCTGTCTGATGGGGACTGAGTTCATGCTGAGGTCCACATGACCCTCCGGGTCCAAACATCCGCGGTGGAGACATCGGGCCTCGCTGATGACCGCAGGGAATCTGTTATTGTCCACATTAGAGCTGGTGGAAGGAGATGAGAGAAATCAGGACACAGCAGTAACCATGTTTAGTCCCCCATACTCCGGCCTGCTGACCCCCATATATCATTATTATTATTTCTGCCATTACTCCATGTACATTCACCTGTATTCCCATGGAGAGATGGAGCGGCTCCTCACACTGTCCGCCATTACTTGTGCAGAACTCCGACTGCCGACCTTCATATCCACCTTCACACGTGGAGGAAATGTGGTGTCCGGTGTGAAGAGACATCCCCCGCCGGACACTAGAGGGGCCTCCCAGCCATCAGCGCCAGGGACCTGCCCTTCTCTTCCATGGACACAAGAGATGAAGATCAGAAGAAGCAAAGTGGAGAAAACCTGAGGACAGAAGATGTCACACATGTGATAGGGGACATTGTGGAAGTGTCAACATTATGTAGTGGTATAAGTAAGGGTTAAATAATGGATCAATAATATACACTAATAATATTCATACTCGTATGGACCTATCCCAAAGATATGCAACAGCGCTCAAGCCAAGAGCAACCAGATATGACTATATAACACATATAAGAAAGTCCAACATTCTAAGTGGAATTCATTCAACAATATATTATATTGTCATTGTATCATAACACAGGATAACAAATAAAATGGTGGTGGCCCCAAGCAAGTGCTGCACTCACTATTCTGCTGGTGCAGTCACTATGTACATACATTACATTACTGATCTTGAGTTACATCTTGTATTATACTCCAGAGCTGCGCTCACTATTCTGCTGGTGCAGTCACTGTGTACATACATTACATTACTGATCTTGAGTTACATCCTGTATTATACTCCAGAGCTGCACTCACTATTCTGCTGGTGCAGTCACTGTGTACATACATTACATTACTGATCCTGAGTTACATCCTGTATTATACTCCAGAGCTGCACTCACTATTCTACTGGTGCAGTCACTGTGTACATACATTACATTACTGATCCTGAGTTACCTGCTGTATTATACTACAGAGCTGCACTCACTATTCTGCTGGTGCAGTCACTGTGTACATACATTAAATTACTGATCCTGTGTTGCATCCTGTATTATACTCCAGAGCTGCACTCACTATTCTGCTAGTGCAGTCACTGTGTACATACATTACATTACTGATCCTATGTTACATCCTGTATTATACTCCAGAGCTGCAATCACTATTCTGCTGGTTCAGTCACTGTGTACATACATTACATTACGGATCCTGAGTTACCTCCTGTATTATACTACAGAGCTGCACTCACTATTCTGCTGGAGCAGTCACTGTGTACATACATTAAATTACTGATCCTGTGTTACATCCTGTATTATACTACAGAGCTGCACTCACTATTCTGCTGGTGCAGTCACTGTGTACATACATTACATTACTGACCCTGAGTTACCTCCTGTATTATACTACAGAGCTGCACTCACTATTCTGCTGGTGCAGTCACTGTGTACATACATTAAATTACTGATCCTGAGTTACATCCTGTATTATACTCCAGAGCTGCACTCACTATTCTGCTGGTGCAGTCACTGTGTACATACATTATATTACTGATCCTGAGTTACATCCTGTATTATACTCCAGAGCTGCACTCACTATTCTGCTGGTGCAGTCACTGTGTACATACATTACATTACTGATCCTGAGTTACCTCCTGTATTATACTACAGAGCTGCACTCACTATTCTGCTGGTGCAGTCACTGTGTACATACATTACATTCCTGATCCTGAGTTACATCCTGTATTATACTTCAGAGCTGCACTCACTATTCTGCTTGTGCAGTCACTGTGTACATACATTACATTACTGATCCTGTACTGATCCTGAGTTACATCTTGTATTATACTCCAGAGCTGCACTCACTATTCTGCTGGTGCAGTCACTGTGTACATACATTACATCACTGATCCTGTACTGATCCTGAGTTACATCTTGTATTATACTGCAGAGCTGCACTCACTATTCTGCTGGTGGAGTCACTGTGTACATACATTACATTACTGATCCTTTACTGATCCTGAGTTACATCCTGTATTACACTGCAGAGCTGCACTCACTATTCTGCTGCTGCAGTCACTGTGTACATACATTACATTGCTGATCCTCAGTTCCATCCTGTATTATACTCCAGAGCTGCACTCACTTTTCTGCAGGTGCAGTCACTGTGTACATGTAGCACCCTGAGGATTCGGCTGCTACAGGGGTATTACACCTCAAGCCAGAGGTGTGGTATTCCACTCCCGGGTGAGGATGGAGTGTGGAACTGAGCTCAGTAGGCTGCATGCACTACATACATCCCATTTCCGGGGGACAGACCAATGGTACTCCCACTAGAGAAATGTGCAGGTACGACAGTGTCTGTCCCTGGCTGGAGTGGGAGGGGGGTGGAACATCCCAGTAGTGTAGGGGCAGATAGGGGGAGCAGTCTGGGTAATGCTAGGAGCTCATTGGGTGCTGGTCACCTGAGCTCACACATAGAGGGAGTATATAAGGTGGGAACCATCTTAGATCAGGGTCAGTCTGTCAGAGTTGAGTCAGAGAAGCAGAGCAGCTCAGCCAGCTCCAAGGCCAAGAGAGAGAGAGAGGAGAAAGAAGGACCCAGAGGGGGAGAAGAGGGAACTCCAAGAACCCAAAATTAGACCAGAGGGTGAAGAGTTGGCACAAGGGTACCGGATCCCAAGCTGGTGGAGGGCCCTAATCCTTAGCCAGAGACCGGAGGTCGTGGGCAGGATCTGCCACGACCACCCACTAAATCCACCCGGAAGGCAAACCGTGAATAGGGTCAGGGAACCCAGAGACAAGGGTTTTACCAACAAGAGGCCCGAGGGAGCCGGACTTAGGTGGATCCCTGGTGGGGAAGGCCAGAGAGAAGGACAAGTCAGAAAGGGAGCTCGGGACCACGCTCCGGAATCGCCTGGGGGTTGGCCGAGTCCAGGACCTGGTGGACGCAGCACGGCTCGGGCGGTCACTCAAGGCCGGAGTGACCAACACAAAAGCAGTAAGTAAAACCCTGAACTGCACAGCCCGACTCGGAGTCTTATTACTACTCTCACTGCACCACCACAACCACCACCCTCTACAGCTGACCCCCTGAGGCTATACCCCTCCCGTTGGGGGTTATACTACCTGAGCTGCGCACACACCACCAGCCTCAGCGGACCCTGCTGCAGCGGCGGCCGTACTGACCGCAAATCAACGGGTGGCGTAGTCGACACTAAAGAACATCCAGTAACATCTGTAGGACTGCCACACACTGAGCTTGACACCCTGGGCACGGACCGGGTCACCGCCACTCGGAGACTACAACCCCCACCTGATCCGGCTCCGGGTATCCCCCAAACAACACTGGCCCAGGGGGCGCGTCAACTTTGACGTAGTCGGCAGGATTACGTGCCCGCAACAACCGGGTACTGCGTGCCTGAAGAAAAGTTCACCGTTACCTTAACAAGAAGTCTCCCGCCGGTTCCGGAGGGTCCCCGCCAACGGACCCCATCACAGGTCGTTTCCCGCCGGTTGTCCGCCATTTGCAGCTTTTTCCCGCCATCCATGGAGTTTCCCGCCACTGGGAGACGATTCCCGCCATTTCCAAAGATTTCCCGCCTTGGAAGAGCGGACGCCATTATGGGCGTGCCAGAGGGTGGCAAGAGGCCACCTCCCATCGTGGGCCAGGTCGAAGAATGGCGCCAAAAGCGGAAACCGCGCCCACCAACAGAGACTGTGATGCTGGAAGTGTCCATCAGCGTAAGAGAACTGCCCCTGGAACTGACAATCACAAAGTTGCCCCGGGACCACCTTCAATGTGGGCGGAGACAGAACAAGAGAGCAAAGATGGGTGTCGCCTGGAGCAGTCTGGAGAGAGCGCACCCGGAGACAAGAAGTCTGGAGAGGAGTCCAGAGAAAGCCTACCCGGAGATGGAGGGAGAGTCAGGCAGCACCGACCCAGTGGTCAGGAGCCTGCTGCAAGCAACAACCCCACTAGGCTTAGTGGAGATCCTAGCACAGCTCCCCCGAGACCGGGAGTGTGCACAGACTGCGCTGGAGGGCCTCGCACGGAGGATGGCCCGGGTGCAGCGAGAGACGTTGGCGGAGTGGAGCCGAGAGATGGCCCAGCAGACCGAAACCCGTCAGCGGAGCACGCCACCCGAGACGAGGAGACAGACCGCCTCTGAGGATGGTGCAGGAGGACTCAAGGCCGGAGACGGCGCCGAGAAGGGAGCTGAACGGACGGAGGCAGGTAAAGGGGACGTCTCTACCCCGAGCCGGGAAACCGTGTGCCTGCCCCAGCTCCCCGTCGCAGAGCCCGAAATTCCCCCTGCCGTGCCCGTCGCTGCATCGTCACCGCCGCAGACTAGGCCTCAACCGGAAACCGCGGCCGCGACCCCTGTGACGTCACGCGCTTCGACCCTGAGCGCGGCAAAGCAGGAAATACCATCGGCCTGGTCGCAAGGCCTAGTACACCCGGGCGCCGCCATTCCAACAGCGCCCCCTACCTCCACGGAGCCACCAGCCTGGTCGCAGGGCCGAGTAACCACGGGCGCCGCCGTACTTACGGTGCCCTTTTCCTTTAGCGTGCCCCAAGCCTGGTCGCAAGGCCTGGTCAACCCGGGCGCCGCTACCACCACAGCGCCCATAACACCTAAAGTACCGCACCTGGGTGAGGACCTGTTCGCCCAGCATACGTGCCCGGATGGGCAGCCCTTCATATGGCCACCGGAGTTTCACCATCCCCGACTCCGGAAAGAAAGACCCCTAGATGAACCCCTGATTCCGGTTCCGAAGCCCGTCAGGAGGACCCAGCCCCCGCTAGAGGAGACACAGTTTGAGTGGGACCCCACCGGAGGAGACCTCATGGGGTTCACTCAGGAGACTCGGGTGGCCGCAGCGGAGCGTACAGAGTGCTGCCGCCAGCAGCTCGAGGTCTTCGAGAAGGAGCGGAGAGAGAGGCGGGTCCGGGAACAGCAAGCACAGATAAGGAGCGCGGAGCAGAAGAGCCGGACCAGGAGGAACCCCCGTGCAGCTCATGGTCCCCGTACCACCGGGACTGTGATTAAATTCAACCTGCAGCATGGGTGGGGCTTCATAAAAGACCATCATACCCCCGGCGACGTCTTTGTCACACGCAGAGACGTAGAAAGCCATCTGCCGGAGGGACACAGAGGTCGTGACCTGTACGTAGGGGACGAGGTCACCTTCACCCGGCACAAGTGTGCCAAAGGACCCTACGCCCTCCATGTACATCGCCTGACGGAGGAGGAGCTGCGGTGTGAGGAGGAGCAGGAGGACCCGGACGGGTCTAAATCCAAAGAAGGAGCAGGAGAACACCGTCGTTAAAGTACGGTAAAGAGACTGTAAATAGTTACCCATCGGGGTACAGTGAACTGTTGCTGCTTTAAATAAGTCCCCGTTGGGACAAGAGTGAACTGTTAACCCGTGTGTCCCTATTCCCATTACCTGGCCGAGGACTGAGAGCGGCCATATTCCCCTTGTATATAGTTGCGCTTCCTAAGGCGCCCCCTACCGGTTTTATAGTAAACTGTTGTTTTTCTTAAAGAGACTGTCGCGCTTTTCCCGGTCACAAGTTGCACCGTGGCCGGAGGAGCAAGAGTGTTTACAAGGACGTTATTTATGAAGAGTTTTTATGAAAAGTTTTATGTGATGTTTTATATGTTCATGTTTATGAAAAAAATTGTATGTTTTGGATGTTTTTATATCTTACAGCCCGAGGACGTGCTGTGATTTACCAGGGGGGAATGTAGCACCCTGAGGATTCGGCTGCTACAGGGGTATTACACCTCAAGCCAGAGGTGTGGTATTCCACTCCCGGGTGAGGATGGAGTGTGGAACTGAGCTCAGTAGGCTGCATGCACTACATACATCCCATTTCCGGGGGACAGACCTATGGTACTCCCACTAGAGAAATGTGCAGGTACGACAGTGTCTGTCCCTGGCTGGAGTGGGAGGGGGGTGGAACATCCCAGTAGTGTAGGGGCAGATAGGGGGAGCAGTCTGGGTAATGCTAGGAGCTCATTGGGTGCTGGTCACCTGAGCTCACACATAGAGGGAGTATATAAGGTGGGAACCATCTTAGATCAGGGTCAGTCTGTCAGAGTTGAGTCAGAGAAGCAGAGCAGCTCAGCCAGCTCCAAGGCCAAGAGAGAGAGAGAGGAGAAAGAAGGACCCAGAGGGGGAGAAGAGGGAACTCCAAGAACCCAAAATTAGACCAGAGGGTGAAGAGTTGGCACAAGGGTACCGGATCCCAAGCTGGTGGAGGGCCCTAATCCTTAGCCAGAGACCGGAGGTCGTGGGCAGGATCTGCCACGACCACCCACTAAATCCACCCGGAAGGCAAACCGTGAATAGGGTCAGGGAACCCAGAGACAAGGGTTTTACCAACAAGAGGCCCGAGGGAGCCGGACTTAGGTGGATCCCTGGTGGGGAAGGCCAGAGAGAAGGACAAGTCAGAAAGGGAGCTCGGGACCACGCTCCGGAATCGCCTGGGGGTTGGCCGAGTCCAGGACCTGGTGGACGCAGCACGGCTCGGGCGGTCACTCAAGGCCGGAGTGACCAACACAAAAGCAGTAAGTAAAACCCTGAACTGCACAGCCCGACTCGGAGTCTTATTACTACTCTCACTGCACCACCACAACCACCACCCTCTACAGCTGACCCCCTGAGGCTATACCCCTCCCGTTGGGGGTTATACTACCTGAGCTGCGCACACACCACCAGCCTCAGCGGACCCTGCTGCAGCGGCGGCCGTACTGACCGCAAATCAACGGGTGGCGTAGTCGACACTAAAGAACATCCAGTAACATCTGTAGGACTGCCACACACTGACCTTGACACCCTGGGCACGGACCGGGTCACCGCCACTCGGAGACTACAACCCCCACCTGATCCGGCTCCGGGTATCCCCCAAACAACACTGGCCCAGGGGGCGCGTCATACATACATTACATTACTGATCCTGAGTTACATCCTGTAGTATACCCCAGAGCTGCACTCACTATTCTGCTGGTGCAGTCACTGTGTACATATTTTACATTACTGATCCTGTACTCATCCTGAGTTATATCCTGTATTATACTCCAGAGCTGCATTCACTATTCTGCTGGTGCAGTCTCTGTGTACATACATTACATTACTGACCCTGTATTGATTCTGCGTTACATCCTGTATTATACTCCAGAGCTGCACTCACTATTCTGCTGGTGCAGTCACTGTGTACATACATTACATTACAGATCCTGAGTTCCATCCTGTATTATACTCCAGAGCTGCACTCACTATTCTGCTGCTGCAGTCACTGTGTACATACATTACATTACTGATCCTGAGTTACATCCTGTTTTATACTCCAGAGCTGCACTCACTATTCTGCTGGTGCAGTCACTGTGTACATACATTACATTACTGACCTGAGTTACATCCTGTAGATCTTTTATTATAAAAATGAAAAACATAACAAAATTAATAACAAGAAAATAAACAATGTAATGAACTGGTCCAGCCGCTCCCTCTCTCCTCACACACATATTATACATATATACACAATAATAACTACCTACACCATGACATCTGGTCCGGTTACCAAACAAATAATAACAATATAATAAACAATAACCGACAAATTATATACAAACTAATATATACATTCTTTTTTTTTTTTTTTTTTTTAAATAAATAAAATAAAATAAATTAAAATAAATACTAACTATACAAATATATACAAGACAAAACAAAACCCCCCACACTCAAGCCCACCAGTCCCTCCCCGGCACTGACCTGAGAGCTGGTCCTGCGCCTCAGTCCATGTCCAACGTCCATAGGCCAGATCAGGCAGTGCCAGTTTTTCACCCAAATAACCAGTGTCCCAAAAGATGAACCCACCTCCCCCCTTTTCCCTCCACCCAACCTAACACCTACACCCAAACCCATATATACAATATATACAGAAACAAACAATACAATAACCACAACTGACAAAGCCCAAGTTCGGTGCCTGCAGCCCTACATCACTGTCTACTGATCAATAAAACAAAAATCTATGGTGTCAGCAGCAGCCCACCACCAGGAGAGGAGATGACCAGACTAGGGCACACTAAAAGAAAAGCCCCTCCAGAAGAGAGCGGCCCTCCGTGTACCCAGTCTCTCATACTCCAGAGAACGCACCTTCACCAGGTCACCGAGTATGGTCCTAAACACATCGTCCACTGGGAGGATTTTCCGCTGCGTCGATACTAAGCACCGTGCGTTCCACGTGTGATACCTAACCACTGTGCTAACTAGAAATAAGGTGCAACGGTCCCGACCACCCAGGTCCCCGAATGCCCCATAGGCCCATTCCGCATAAGAGAGACCGGCCAGCCAGGGCCAGCCAATGGAGGTGCCCACCCTGTTGTACACCTCTGTGTTAAAGGGACAACGAAGCAGGAAGTGGTCCATGCTTTCAAGCATGGTACCACAATGCTCCCGAGGACAGTTCCTGTCCTCAGAGCTCCTACACTTCAGATTGTCCCTCACACACAGTTTCCCATGGAAGCAGCGCCAAGCCAAGTCCCAAACCTTCGAAGGGATCCTGATAGAATTCAAAAGATGCAGACCCACCCCAAGATCCCGACTTGGGCAATCCCTGAGCGCCAGAGGCCTCTGAAAATGGGTCAACAGAACCCTTTTGTCAAGGAGCTTCCTTGGCAGAGTCCTGACCTCCCACATTCCCAGACCCCACCGGCGAATTACCTTCAGAACCACGGTAGCGTAAGCCGGGAGATGTCCATGCGGTGTGCGGAGATCCTTCACTTGCCCTCCTATCTCCCATTCCTGGAAGAAAAGCTGAAACCATCCCTTACAGGAGAATACCCACAGAGGAGCCCTCTCTTTCCAGAGGTTTGCAATATTGATCTTAATGAAGGTATTCACAAGGAATACCACAGGGTTGACCATACCCAACCCTCCTAGTCTCCTCGTACGGTAAGTAACCTCCCTCTTGACCAGGTTCAGTCTATTCCCCCATAACAGTTGAAAGAACAAACTGTAGACCCGAGTCCAGAGAGGCTCTGGCAAGATGCACACACTGCCCAGATAGATCAGCAAAGGGAGCAGGTAAGTTTTGATCAGGTTTATCCTTTCCCTTAGGGTCAAAGACCAACCCTTCCATTGGTTCACCTTCTGAGTGGTGATCTCTAGCCTGCTGTCCCAATTTTGTTTGGGGTAATCCCCCTGGCCAAATTCGATGCCAAGAACTTTTGCAGAGACTTTGGGTTCTGGAAGGGTGTCCGGGAGATCAAAACCAGGATCTCCTCCTCCCAGCCAGAGACTCTCACACTTATCCCGGTTGATCTTAGACCCGGATGCCTCCGAGTAGCGATTTACCTCTGACATCAGCCATTCTGCCTCCCCATCAGAGGAAACAAAAACGGTGACGTCATCGGCATACGCCACCACTCTCAGAGTGGCTTCCGGTGCTGCCCGGTCCATCCCGATCCCAGCCAACGGTCCACGCTCCACCCTCCTAAGAAGTGGGTCAATCGCAAACACGTACAGTAGCGGGCTCAAGGGACAACCCTGGCGAACACCACACCCAACCTCAAAAGAGCTGCCAATCCAACCGTTCACAAGCGGGAAACTCTCTGCCCCAGAGTACAAGGTCTTAAGCCAATCAACGAACCCCCCCGGCAGGCCATACCTCAGAAGGACAGACCAGAGGTACTCATGATTAACCCGATCAAACGCTTTTGCCTGGTCCAATGACAGCATGTACCCCTTCCAGTGGCCACCCCTCCCCTGCTCCACCGCCTCTCGGACACAGAGTACAGCACTAATTGTACTGCGGCCCGGAACAGAGCAATGCTGGGCTCCCGAAAGGAGCTGGGGTGCAAATTTCACCAGCCGATTAAACAGCACCTTTGCCAAAACCTTCCTGTCTGCATTGAGAAGCGCTATGGGACACCAATTCTCAATGCAAGATGGGTCCTTACCCTTTGACAAGATGATCAGGGCAGACCTCCTCATTGACTTTGGCAGAGTGCCCGAGGAAAGACACTCATTGAATACCTCAGTCAAGAGGGGAACCAAGGCGCCCTTAAAGATCTTATAGAATTCAGATGTTAAGCCATCCGGACCGGGAGATTTCTTCAGGGCAAGCCCTTCAATCGCCAACTTAACTTCCTCTTCCCTGATCATCTCTGTCAAAACGCCAAAGAGGGGTCTACCCCTGGTTCGGGGACAGCTTCAGCCAGAAATGCCGATATCTCATCCCATTCCGGATCCCTCTTCCCCAAGAGGTGCGAGTAGAAGGATCTGACGACCTCCAGGATCCCTGATCTGGATCTTTTCAGGGACCCCGCAGTGTCAACCAGTCCTGTAACAACTTTACTATTCACTGACATCTTGCAGTTTCTGTAAGGGTCGGGCGAGCGGTACTTCCCGTAATCCCTCTCAAAAACCAAAGATGCGTGTCTATCATACTGACACCTCATTAGCAAAGATTTCACTCTGGAGATCTCCTCGCGGCTACCTCCAGTTGAGACAAGATGCTCGAGTTTCCTCCTCAGGCCCTGATACAGGCGGTACCTGTCCAGGCTCCTGAGGCTCGAGAGCTGGCGGAAGAATCTCGCCACCCTTTTCTTAAACATCTCCCACCACTCTGACTTACTACTACAAAGATCCAGTAAGGGTACCTGGCTCTGAAGAAAATCCTCAAAGGACTGTCTTATCTCCGCTTCTTCCAAGAGAGACGAATTGAGCCTCCAAAAGCCTCTTCCCATCCGGGGGGTCTCTGTAACATTCAGGGAAAACAAAATCAAACAGTGATCGGAGAACTCCACCTCAACAACAGATACTGCTGAAGAGACGGCTTCCTCCTTTAAATAAAACCTGTCTATCCTGGACCTACAGTTACCTCTATGATAGGTGAACCCCTCGTGGCCTGCGGTGTGCCGGATGTGGACATCCACCAGGCCAGCCTCACTAGCTATACTATTAAGGGCGACGCTATCATAAGTCAGCTTGTCTCTGGAACCTCCTCTATCCCGGGGCCTCGTGACAGTGTTGAAGTCCCCTCCAAAGACGACCTGCCGACTCGTAAAAAGGTAGGGCTTGATCCTCATAAAGAGACACTTCCGATCCCATTTAGATTGGGGACCATAGATGTTAATGAGCCGAAGCTCTTGTCCCTTCATGAGGACATCTAATATCAGGCACCTCCCCATTTCTAACTCAATAACCCGTCGGCATTCTACCGGTGCGGTAAAAAGGACCGCCACTCCGCTATACGGCTCAGCCGCAAGAGACCAATAGGAGGGCCCGAGTCTCCCCTCCCTCTTAGCTATAAACACCTCTGCCATATTTGGCAGCCTGGTCTCTTGCAAAAAGAAAATGTCAGCTTCAACCCGGCTGAGAAAATCAAAGGCCGCAAATCTAGCCATGTTTGACTTAATGCTGGCGACATTAATGGACGCCAGCGTCAACGGAGTGGGTACCGCCATCATTGGTGATTGAGTTAGATGACTTTCTTCTTCCCACTCCCCTTATCCTCTGCCTCAGAGGAGGAATCCTTCCCCCTCTTTAATGACACAGAGGTGTCCATTCCCACATTTTTCCTTCTTTTTTCGTCCTCGTCTCCGGACTCTGGGCCATTCCCTCCCCCCAAGGACCTTGCATCCCCAGGAGAAGGAGACTCGGCGCCCCCTGTAAGCTCCGCTGAAGCCGGATCCTCACCCTCAGCCTCCTCCTCAGAGGAAGAAATGTTATCAAGGGCTTGGAACCGGTTAGAAAGACCAACTAGAGGGGAGTCGGTTTTAACTTCCTTAGGTACCTTGGTCAGAGTGGGAGAAGATGTTTTATCTCCCTTCTTTTTCTTCTTTTTGGTGCCGAGCTTACGCTTGTTCTCTAGCCACCGCTTATTATCCTCATCCATACTTTCATAATGGGAGGATTCTGAAGAAGAGGCAGTTTCCTCCCTGTGGATCCTCCTGACCTCCTCATCCAACTCATCATCCCTCGGGGCCTCAGCAGCAAGACTGGCATCCAGGACAGGGGCTGCCCCGGTAGTCTGGGGCTCGCCCCGCTCCCTCTCCTGTCTGCGCTTGTCTAGACGCCTCAGCTGGGCAGGCGTCTTTTTATTGCTTTTCTTCCCTGGCCCCTCAGCTCCCCCACCCCTGCTAGTCCCCTCCCCAGCAGAATCGGCCTCACGGCTTACTCCCACCGGGGTCTCGACTGCATTAGCAAAGGAGCGAGGACAACGGCTGAATGGGTGACCTAACTCACCACACAGGTGGCACCTAATCTCCACACAAGAGGCGTCAAGATGGCCGACACCCCCACAGAACGCGCATTTCTGCACGGTGCAGTTTGCACTGAAGTGTGTGGGGTCGCCGCACCTGTGACAGAGCTTCGGTTGCCCCTGGTAGAAGACCAGGACACGATCCCTACCCAGGAAGGCAGACGATGGAATGTGGGCAACCGTACCACCTGAACGCTTAAGTTTTACCATAAACGTCCAGGCCCCTGACCAGATACCAAACTCGTCGCGGTTTTTCTTTGGCATCTCCACCACCTCTCCATACCGACCAAGCGAAGTCATGATGTCATAGCAAGAAAGCGACTCATTACGAGTCATCACGGTCACTTTCTTGATCTGTTTTTGGCGAGACACTGCCTGAACGGCAAAGTCTCGCCAGCCGGGCTCATTTTTTGCAAACTCATAATTCGCCCAGAAGAGCTCAAGCCCCTCCGGCCGAACAAAGCTGACATCAAACTCAGGCGTGGAATAGGGATGTATCAAGACGTAGATGTCAATCGCCTTGAAGCCCATCCTCAGCAGGAGCTCCTCAACTTTAGACCTTGGAGGACATGCATCACTGCCCCTCCACCGAAGACGGACCACATTCCTACGCACACTGCCTGGCCCGGCTGTTGGGAGGGACCACACTATCTCCCCCTTTTTGCTCTCGGAAGGCCCCGAGGCCATGCCTCTCTATCCAGAACGATAGATCAACCTCTCGACCCTCTACCATTAGTGATCTCTCCCCCTTCTTTAGAGCCTCCAGAAGGCGACGTTGCAACATGCCGTCCCCAAAGCCCGGAGACGAGGAGGATGCCCTATTTGCCCCGGAGGTGACACTGGCATAACTCCGGACAGGTGTTGCCACCCCCGGGGGGGCAACCGGACCAGTGACCACGTCAGCCCCAACAGTATCACCATTACCCACCTCCATCTTACCCTCCACCAAACCAGCAACCACACCACCAGACAATGAATTATCCTCATTCACCTCCACCACCACATTCATTCCTGCTGGACCAGTAACAATGGTGGATGACCTTTTGACCTCCGCATCAGGCACAAGGGGCTCAGTCACCTCCATAGAACTGGAGGCGACCTCACCCCCGGTCTTATGTGTGCCCTCCACATCATCGGTCGGTAATTTCCGCTGTTTGGCATTTGGTATAATGTGCCGCTGATCTCTAGCTGCAGTTAGGCGCCGCTGATCTTTAGCATCAGGATCTTCCGGACCAGCAACGCCAACACAAAATAGCACTTTCGTGGGAGGACCGGAGCGCTCAGCCCCAACTGCCCCCTCACACTGCCGCCGCTTCTCAACTAAGTGATCAGCGGCAACAGCATTCAGAGGAGCCGAGGCTACCGGAGCTGCCCCCGACACCGGGCTGCTCCCCCCTCCCACTGAGGAGCGCACCACAGCATCGTGGCCTGATGGAACGCCCGCCGCCGGGCCGCCCTCACTGTCCAGCCTCTCGGCTGATGCACCTCCTGCTACGTCCCCACTACTACAAGCAGAGACGGAGCTCTGCGCCTCACTACCGCGCTCTGTAATCTCCCCGCGCCTTTGCACCGGATCCACAGCAGAACCCGGGCTGGGCTGAGCAACGGGGCTTATACAGCGAGCTGAGCCTGCCGCCGACTCAGGGGGTACAGGGAGGGGGGCATATACGTATCTTACCGCTTCCTGCAGCTTTGGCTTGGTCTTCTTTGCCTTTTTGTGGCCCCCAGGTGCCTCTTCTGGTAGATCGTCACCAAGATGGAAGCTTTGGAGGCACACTGGGGACTCCAGGAGTTTAATCTCCGCCATTAGCGCCCCTCCCTGGCCGCTGCTGTCACTGTCCTCCCCAGAGCCGGCAGAACTGCGACCGGATGTCACTGTCGCCTGTCCTGCAGGGAGCTCGCTGCACGTGGCCTGCGGGTGACTTTGCAGGCTACCAGGTGGGGCTTCCTGCTGGTCATCATCACTCTCATCATCCACCTGGCTCTCAGGCTGCAGCCCCATCTGCCTTTGCTCTCTGGTATCAGCCATTTCTCTAAAGCAGTCTTCATTTATAAGTTTTTCTTTGAAAGGACCACTCTGCTCCCTGATGGTGGCTTTCCTAAGTTCCAGGCGTTGAATTTCACTGCTCAGTCTTTTTACCTTGGCTTGGAGCTTGGCCTTCCTTGGTTTGGAGGCCCCTGCAGCTTTGGCGCTTGTGCAGCGCAGATCCTCCCGTAGCCTCCTGATGAGCTTACTGGCATCTTCATACTCACGGAGGTGGATCATGACCCGGGAGGCATATGTGGACACAGACTCCCGGGGTCCCTGCTGCGCCCACCCCCCCTCAGGGAGGTCGGCCTCACCTCCGTGAGCACTCAGCTTTCCTCCGGAAGGAGCGCCATCTTGCACGCCGCTGTCAGGCTTTTCCTCCATGCTGGAAGCCTTGCGGCTTCTGGGGGTCTCCACAATCCCGGGGCGAGTAGGAGCCACATTGCTGTGACTCCTGGTGCAGCGTCTCACCCCCGAGTCCTCTGATGTGCAGGCCGGTTGCTGGTTTCTTCTGCCCCCCGCCGGCCTGGTTCGGGAAGCAGAAGAATGGGACTTGGCTCCATCACTCATCCCAGAAACCAGCTCTCCCTCCGGGAAAGAGAGAGAGCAGGTCCCCAGGTGGAGAGGTGTTGGTTCTCAGAGATCAGGAGCTCACAGCAGGATCTGCAGCCACCACACCCGTAATCAGCACACTGACTAGCAGCTGATCAGAGCTGCACCCAGTATGCTGCTGGTGGAGTCACTGTGTACATACATTACATTACTGATCCTGAGCTACATCCTGTATTATACTCCAGAGCTGCACTCACTATTCTGCTGGTGCAGTCAATGTGTACATACATTACATTATTGATCCTGTACTGATCCTGAGTTACCTGCTGTATTATACTCCAGAGCTGCACTCACTATTCTGCTGGTGCAGTCACTGTGTACATACATTACATTACTGATCCTGAGTTACATCTTGTATTATACTCCAGAGCTGCGCTCACTATTCTGCTGGTGCAGTCACTGTGTACATACATTACATTACTGATCCTGTACTGATCCTGAGTTACATCCTGTATTATACTCCAGAGCTGCACTCACTATTCTGCTGGTGCAGTCACTGTGCACATATATTACATTACTGATCCTGTACTGATCCTGACTTACATCCTGTATTATACTCCAGAGCTGCACTCACTATTCTGCTGGTGCAGTCACTGTGCACATACATTACATTACTGATCCTCTACTCATCCTCAGTTACTTCCTTTATTATACTCCAGAGCTGCACTCACTATTCTGCTGGTGGAGTTACTGTGTACATACATTACATTACTGACCATGAGATACATCCTGCATTATACTCCGGAGCTGCACTCACTATTCTGCTGGTGCATTCAATGTGTACATAAATTACATTACTGATCCTGAGTTACATCCTGTATTATAATCCAGAGCTGCACTCACTATTCTGCTGGTGCAGTCACTGTGTACATATATTACATTACTGATCCTGTACTGATCCTGACTTACATCCTGCATTATACTCCAGAGCTGCACTCACTATTCTGCTGGTGCAGTCACTGTGCACATATATTACATTACTGATTCTCTACTCATCCTCAGTTACATCCTTTATTATACTCCAGAGCTGCACACACTATTCTGCTGGTGTAGTCACTGTGTACATTCATTACATTACTGATCCTCAGTTACATCCTGTATTATACTCCAGGGCTGCACTCACTATTCTGCTGGTGGAGTCACTGTCTACATTCATTACATTACTGATCCTGAGTTACATCCTGTATTATAATTCAGAGCTGCACTCACTATTCTGCTGGTGGAGTCACTGTCTACATTCATTACATTACTGATCCTGACTTACATCCTGCATTATACTCCAGAGCTGCACTCACTATTCTGCTGGTGCAGTCACTGTGCACATATATTACATTACTGATTCTCTAGTCATCCTCAGTTACATCCTTTATTATACTCCAGAGCTGCACACACTATTCTGCTGGTGGAGTCACTGTGTACATTCATTACATTACTGATCCTGAGTTACATCCTGTATTATAATCCAGAGCTGCACACACTATTCTGCTGGTGGAGTCACTGTGTACATTCATTACATTACTGATCCTGAGTTACATCCTGTATTACACTCCAGAGCTGCACTCACTATTCTGCTGCTGCAGTCACTGTGTACATACATTACATTACTGATCCTGAGTTACATCCTGTATTATAATCCAGAGCTGCACTCACTATTCTGCTGGTGTAGTCACTGTGTACATACATTACATTACTGATCCTGTACTGATCCTGAGTTACATCCTGTATTATACTCCAGAGCTGAACTCACTATTGTGCTGGTGCAGTCACTGTGTACATACATTACATTACTGATCCTGTACTGATCATGAGTTACATCCTGTATTATACTCCAGAGCTGCACTCACTTTTCTGCTGGTGCTGTCACTGTGTACATATATTACATTACTGATCCTGTACTGATCCTTAGTTACATCCTGTATTATACTCCAGAGCTGAACTCACTATTGTGCTGGTGCAGTCACTGTGTACATACATTACATTACTGATCCTCTACTCATCCTCAGTTAATTCCTTTATTATACTCCAGAGCTGCACTCACTATTCTGCTGGTGGAGTCACTGTGTACATACATTACATTACTAATCCTGAGTTCCATCCTGTATTATACTCCAGAGCTGCACTCACTATTCTGCTAGTGCAGTCACTGTGTACATACATTACATTACTGATCCTGAGTTCCATCCTGTATTATACTCCAGAGCTGCACTCACTATTCTGCTGGTGCAGTCACTGTGCACATACATTACATTACTGATCCGGTTCTGATCCTGAGTTACATCCTGTATTATACTCCAGAGCTGAACTCACTATTCTGCTGGTGCAGTCACTGTGTACATACATTACATTACTGATCCTGTACTGATCCTGAGTTACATCCTGTATTATACTCCAGAGCTGCACTCACTATTCTGCTGGTGCAGCCACTGTGTACATATATTACATTACTGATCCTGTACTGATCCTGAGTTACATCCTGTATTATACTCCAGAGCTGCACTCACTATTCTGCTAGTGCAGTCACTGTGTACATACATTACATTACTGATCCTGAGTTCCATCCTGTATTATACTCCAGAACTGCACTCACTATTCTGCTAGTGCAGTCACTGTGTACATACATTACATTACTGATCCTGAGTTCCATCCTGTATTATACTCCAGAGCTGCACTCACTATTCTGCTGGTGCAGTCACTGTGCACATACATTACATTACTGATCCGGTTCTGATCCTGAGCTACATCCTGTATTATACTCCAGAGATGCACTCACTATTCTGCTGGTGTAGTCACTGTGTACATACATTACATTACTGATCCTCTACTGATCCTGAGTTACATCCTGTATTATACTCCAGAGCTGCACTCACTATTCTGCTGGTGCACCACTGTGTACATATATTACATTACTGATCCTGTACTGATCCTGAGTTACATCCCTTATTATACCCCAGAGCTGCACTCACTATTCTGCTAGTGCAGTCACTGTGTACATACATTACATTACTGATCCTGAGTTCCATCCTGTATTATACTCCAGAGCTGCACTCACTATTCTGCTGGTACAGTCACTGTGTACATACATTACATTACTGATCCTGTACTGATCCTTAGTTACATCCTATATTATACTCCAGAGCTGCACTCACTATTCTGCTGGTGCAGTCACTGTGTGCATACATTACATTACTGATCCTGAGTTACATCCTGTATTATAATCCTGAGCTGTACTCACTATTCTGCTGGTGCAGTCACTGTGTACATATATTACATTACTAATCTTGTACTTATCCTGACTTGCATCCTGTATTATACTCCAGAGCTGCACTCACTATTCTGCTTGTGCAGTCACTGTGCACATACATTACATTACTGATCCTCTACTGATCCTCAGTTACATCCTGTATTATACTCCAGAGCTGCACTCACTATTCTGCTGGTGGAGTCACTGTGTACATACATTACATTACTGATCCTGCACTGATCCTGAGTTATATACTGTATTATACTCCAGAGCTGCTCTCACTATTCTGCTGGTGCAGTCACTGTGTACATACATTACATTACTGATCCTGAGTTACATCCTGTATTATACTCCAGAGCTGTACTCACTATTCTGCTGGTGCAGTCACTGTGTACATACATTACATTACTCATCCTGAGTTACATCTTGTATTATAATCCAGAGCTGCACTCACTATTCTGCTGGTGCAGTCACTGTGCACATATATTACATTACTGATTCTCTACTCATCCTCAGTTACATCCTTTATTATACTCCAGAGCTGCACACACTATTCTGCTGGTGGAGTCACTGTCTACATTCATTACATTACTGATCCTGAGTTACATCCTGTATTATAATTCAGAGCTGCACTCACTATTCTGCTGGTGCAGTCACTGTCTACATTCATTACATTACTGATCCTGACTTACATCCTGCATTATACTCCAGAGCTGCACTCACTATTCTGCTGGTGCAGTCACTGTGCACATATATTACATTACTGATTCTCTAGTCATCCTCAGTTACATCCTTTATTATACTCCAGAGCTGCACACACTATTCTGCTGGTGGAGTCACTGTGTACATTCATTACATTACTGATCCTGAGTTACATCCTGTATTATAATCCAGAGCTGCACACACTATTCTGCTGGTGGAGTCAGGGGCGGAACTACCGCCTGTGCAGCCGGTTCATTGAACGGGGGCCCCCGAGGGAGAGGGGGCCCCTCCAGCCTCCAGCAGGGCCGCCATCAGGGCATGACTGCCCTGACTCCAGCATGGGGCCCGGCCGGTCGGGGCCCCTTCGGGACCCCCCTCTTGTGCGTCTCTTCATGGAGCCCCCCCGCAGGACCTCCCGCCGTCACATGACCGGAGATGTCCCTGCGCTCCACATGGTTCCCCGGCACCATGCTGAGCGCAGGGACATCTCCGGTCATGTGACGGCGCCGGCACAATACTTACCCCTCCCCGTGCCTCCTCAGCGTCTTCCGCGTCCTCTGACTGTGACGTCTCAGGTCAGAGGGCGCGGTGATGTCTTTACACCGCGCGCGCTCTCTCCTGACCTGTCACAGTGCAGAGCGGGAAGACGCGGGCGACGCTGGAGTCCGGAGCAGCGCCAGCAGCAGGTAAGAAGTGAGGTGAGTATTGGATTTTTTTTATTTTTTTCATGTATGGGGCATGGGGCATTATATGGTGGGGGGAAAGTGGGTGTGACATCCTGCATGGAGAATTATATGGTGGGGGGGTGTGTGACATCCTGCATGGGGCATTATCTGGTGGGGGGATGTGTGACATCCTGCATGGGGCATTATGAGGGGGGAACAGCCTGCATGGAGCATTACATGGGGCCAATATTCTGTATGGAGTGTTATATGGGGGTCAGTATTCTGTATGGAACATTATATGGGGGACAGTATCCTGTATGGAGCGTTATATGGGGACCAGTATCCTGTAGGGAGCATTATATGGGGACCAGTATCCTGTATGGAGCATTATATGGGGACCAGTATCCTGTATGGAGCATTATAAGGGGGTCAGTATCCTGTATGGAGCGTTATATGGGGGCCAGTATCCTGTATGGAGCATTATAAGGGGGTCAGTATCCTGTATGGAGCATTATATGGTGCCCATAATACTGTATGGAGGACTATACTGTCCGGTCTGCACTGTGCGCTGTGAGGATTTGCCGGTTTCTGGGCTATTGTAGAATTCACAATAGATATCGCTCGTGTAATGGGGCATTGTAAGGGGGGAACAGCCTGCATGGAGCGTTATATGGGGGCCAGTATTCTGTATGCAGTGTTATGTGGGGCTCACTACAGTCTGTGTCCGCCCCTGGCAAAATCAGCAGCGTATCAAATACTTATTTTCCCCACTGTACTAATAGCACACAGCACTCACATAATATACCAGCAGGTGGGATTAGGTTTGGGGGGCTCCTGTCCAGCGGCCACAGAATAACTGTTGCGGCCGCTGGTCCTGAAAACTGATTTCCTCCTCTCTAGTCTCTAGCGATGTATGTAGGTGTATTGTGCTGATTACACTGCCCCCTAGTGTCCAACAATCACTCTGCATAACATTTTCAAAAGCAAATATCTGATATTTAGTTCTGTGTTACACCCAGACAGACGAGCTGCTGTATACTCACACGTATCAGATTCCTGAATATTTGGAAGCTTTACTAGTTTTTTTATCACAAAACATGGAGATGTCGGGGATTGAACCCAGGGCCTCATACAGGGAAAGCATGCGCTCTACCACTGAGCTACATCCCCTGTATGGACACCCATGGATTTGTTCTCATCTCCAAGAGTCACTAATCTATGACTATCTACTAATAGATTTTCTCTATTATTTTTTCTCTTTTATAATCATGCAGCATAAATAACATCATATTCTCATAGTCTGGACTATTAGGGACAAGACAAAACTATTTTTCTTTAATTTTTTCATTATTTGTTTATATTTAAAATATGGGGAAAAAAGGAAGCGATTTTATTTTTTATGCCTTTTATTGAACAGATTAAAAAAAAATGCAATTCTCCTTTTCCCGTATTTTAAAGAGATTGTTCCCTACTGGATGGCGCTTTTCTATTGTCCCAATGAATTAAGAAGAAAGCATAGAGCACTTACCTCCCAGATACGCACCGTGACAAGCACTGCACCCCATGATGATCTCCTGATATTGCTTATGTCTGATGATTGGTTGCAGGCCATCAGCAGCGGTAGAAAGGCGGCATCACCTGCAGGAGAGATTACACTCTTGTGTCAGTGTGAGCGGGCTGTCGTGGAGAGCAGTCACATTAGTGACTGCTGATGTGACTCTTCTCCAAGTCATCCGGATTGTCGTGGGACAGTATGGATTATATTCACGGCAGACAGGTGAGTATTATGGTGGTTTACTACTTTTTGTCGTTTACAGGTGACAAGGGCATCAGGGATTAGGTGTTAAGGTGAGCATTATGGTGTTTTTTTATTTTTTTCTCTTTTACAGGGGACAAAGGCTTTGGTGAATTAGGTGTAAAGGTGAATATAATACTTTTTTATTTTTATTTTAATAAAGGAGTGTTTGTCTTTATTTCAAATAAAGGACTTTATTCTGGGTGTGTTTTTTTACAATCTGATTATTGGGTTAGTAATAGGGAGTCTTATAGATGCCTCTCCATTACTAACTTGTGGGCTTGATGTTAGCGGCCATAAAACAGCTGACGTCAACCCCACAATCATTAACCCACTTGTCATCGCATCAAGACAAGTGGGAAGAGCAGAGGCTAAGCATCAGATTTGGCACATTTTATTGATGTACCATTTCTGGGGCGGATGAGAGCTGATGTTTTTAGTCTAGGAGGGGGCCAATAACCATGGCCACTTCCTAAGCTATTAATATCATCTCGCAGCTGTCTGTTTAGCCTTTGATGGTTAGTGAATATAGGGGGACCCCACATCAATTTTTGTTTGGGGTCTCCCCTATAATAAGCAGTAAAGGCTAAGCAAACAGCTGTGAGCTGATATTAATAGCCTGGGAATCTTTATGGCTATTGGCCTGTTCCCAAATAATATCAGCCACCAGCCGTTGATTTTCCCTTTGCTGATTATAAAAATTACGAGGGACCCCACTTCTCTTTTTTTATTAACAAGCACAGTAAAATACACACCTAAAGTAACCTTAGTTCGCTGCCACTAGGTGTTCCAGCAGCTGGAAACTTCCAAAACCTAAAATGTCCCTCAAAGTTTCCCATGAGGTTTCTGGGCCTTGCAACTGCCGGGAGACCCGGTGGCTTTGAACTCTACAAGGTTACCGGAGTTCAAGCCACCGGGTCTGACGGCGGTAGCTCTAATGCGAGACTTTTGAATGCCGGAGTGCTGGACATGCGCCGGGAGCTGAATGCAGCTCATATCATTGTTGCCTGAGATCAGCGCGAGCAGGCGACAGTGATGGAAATTGTAGTCAGCAAGCCCAGTGTACATTATGTGTAAAATAAAGAATTAGATTAAAAAAACAGAGGGGGCTCTGGCCAAATTTTCATAACCAACAGAGGGAAAGCCGTCTGCTGGGGGCTGATATTACTAGCCAGGGAAAGGGGCCATTAGCCCAAAATGTTCCCTGGTTATTAATAACAGCTATCAAAAGACTGACCGTCACTTCCAAAACAGAAAACTGGTCTGTACAGGTGCTTACTAAGAGTTGCCATCTATATAACTAACAAATAAAGTAGCACTCTGTAGCGCTATAGCATGAAAACATGAAATGTATGAAATTTGAATTGCATTACTGCTCTAGAAAATAGAAATAAATGAGAATTCTTAGCGCATAAATTAGCCAATTCATGTGTACCCGATAGCCATGGTAAGGCGACTCTCGTTGCCAGGAACCTACCTAGTGTGAATCCAATCTTATACTAAAGTCTACATGTATATGGGAGGGTAGGATCCTGCTATAATTAAAACCTCCTGAGGCTTAGGGGTGGAGTGATCATTCAGAAATCCTATGTATACAAATATCAAAAGACTGACCGTCACTTTCAAAACAGAAAACCGGTGTGTACAGGTGCTTACTAAGAGTAGCCATCTCCATATATAACCAACAAATAAAGTAGCACTCTGTAGCGCTATAGTATGCAAACATACTATTGTTATAGTTACAGTGGTGGTCAAAAGTATTGGCACCCCTGCAATTCTGTCAGATAATACTCAGTTTCTTCCTGAAAATGATTGCAATCACAAATTCTTTGGTCTTATTATCTTCATTTAATTTGCTTGCAAGGAAAAAACACAAAAGAGAATGAAGCAAAAATCAAATCATTGATCATTTCACACAAAACTCCAAAAATGGGCCGGACAAAAGTATTGGCACCCTCAGCCTAATACTTGGTTGCACAACCTTTAGCCAAAATAACTGCGAACAACCGCTTCCGGTAACCATCAATGAGTTTCTTACAATGCTCTGCTGGAATTGTAGACCATTCTTCTTTGGCAAACTGCTCCAGGTCCCTGATATTTGAAGGGTGCCTTCTCCAAACTGCCATTTTGAGATCTCTCCACAGGTGTTCTATGGGATTCAGGTCTGGACTCATTGCTGGCCACCTTAGAAGTCTCCAGTGCTTTCTCTCAAACCATTTTATAGCGCTTTTGGAAGTGTGTTTTGGGTCATTGTCCTGCTGGAAGACCCATGACCTCTGAGGGAGACCCAGCTTTCTCACACTGGGCCCTACATTATGCTGCAAAATTTGTTGGTAGTCTTCAGACTTCATTATGCCATGCACACGGTCAAGCAGTCCAGTGCCAAAGGCAGCAAAGCAACCCCAAAACATCAGGGAACCTCCACCATGTTTGACTGTAGGGACCGTGTTCTTTTCTTTGAATGCCTCTTTTTTTTCCTGTACACTCTATGTTGATGCTTTTTCCCAAAAAGCTCGACTTTTGTCTCATCTGACCAGAGAACATTCTTCCAAAACGTTTTAGGCTTTCTCAGGTAAGTTTTGGCAAACTCCAGCCTGGCTTTTTTATGTCTCGGGGTAAGAAGTGGGGTCTTCCTGGGTATCCTACCATACAGTCCCTTTTCATTCAGACGTCGACGGATAGTACGGGTTGACACTGTTGTACCCTTGGACTGCAGGGAAGCTTGAACTTGTTTGGATGTTAGTAGAGGTTCTTTATCCACCATCCGCACAATCTTGCGTTGAAATCTCTCGTCAATTTTTCTTTTCCGTCCACATCTAGGGAGGTTAGCCACAGTGCCATGGGCTTTAAACTTCTTGATGACACTGCGCACGGAAGACACAGGAACATTCAGGTCTTTGGAGATGGACTTGTAGCCTTGAGATTGCTCATGCTTCCTCACAATTTGGTTTCTCAAGTCCTCAGACAGTTCTTTGGTCTTCTTTCTTTTCTCCATGCTCAATATGGTACACACAAGGACACAGGACAGAGGTTGAGTCAACTTTAATCCATGTTAACTGGCTGCAAGTGTGATTTAGTTATTGCCAACACCTGTTAGGTGCCACAGGTAAGTTACAGGTGCTGTTAATTACATGAATTAGAGAAGCATCACATGATTTTTCAAACAGTGCCAATACTTTTGTCCACCCCCTTTTCTAGGTTTGGTGTGGAATTATATCCAATTTAGCTTTAGGACAATTCTTTTTGTTTTTTTTCATTGAAGACAAATTAAATGAAGATAATAATACCAAAGAGTTTGTGATTGCAATCATTTTCAGGAAGAAACTGAGTATCATCCGACAGAATTGCAGGGGTGCCAATACTTTTGGCCACCACTGTACTATTGTTATACTTTAGGAGGGCTAAATCTGCACCTTGCTGGTGATCCACTGACCAGCCCACCCGAGGCGTCCACAGGGAATCTGCCAGGTAGGAAGATTACCAGTCCAGGTCCTGTTCTAATAGATAGTTTTGTGGATTTGGGGTAACTGAGTGATATGGACACATTATTATAGGGGCACGAGACACCCAGGTAAAATCCGTGTATATCTTGTAGGATGGCCCTGGTGGTACAGAAAAGTAAAAAAAACTGATGACTTTTTTTTTTAGAGGCATTTGTATACTTTACCTTCTATTATTATTTATTCTATTTTCACTCATTTATATAACCTGATCATTTCCCTGACAGGTCGGTGAGTTGTTTATTGTTTAGCAATAATGTATCACCCACAACTATAAATGATAAAGAATAACATTCCATTCTTATCATTTACAGCAGAGGATAATTTATACCATATATAACATGTATATAATATCTACCAAAGCAAAAAAACGACTATTTACAAACATGGAGAAAACTGATTTTTCTATCTTTTCCAACACAGATTTATATACATTTATATTCTATTAATCAGATGGGATATTTCTATTCCACATTCTCTGCCTCATTCACCAGTTGGCAGCAAACATGGCGGCCTGGCTGCTCTGATGTCACAATGCTCAGGATTAGGGGGTCACTCAGTTATGATGTCATAATGACATCATGGAATGTCCTGAGGGTATATAATCTCTGAGCACTGTGACATCAGCGCCATTTCTTGAGTTGATGCTTTTGCTGAGACTTCACTTTGGTTGTGGAAGAGCGAACTAGTTTGTGTTACACATCTGGTGATTACTTCCATTTATTCTTCTTGATCTTTGATCAGAGCACAATAACACCGGTGCCACCGGAGAGCTTAGTTCTCCAATATTCTATCAGCCAGCTCCAGGTACCTAAGTCATGAGCGCCCGGGAGCTGCGCCAGCTGATTGCTGACAATGAGGCATGGCTGCGCCGACCAGAAAATCAAGGTAAGGGAAATATTTGGGGGAGATCCACAATATTCCCACACTATAGGGCTTTCCTGGGAGGAGATATCCCTGGGGTATGAGGGGACACATTTCAGGACAGACAGTGCAGGTTAACTAAGGCCAAAATAAAGTCAATTCTTTCTAGGGTTCCCCTCTCCCTAAACACCACAGCAGTAGAAGGACCCATCACTATAGCCAAAAAGTGTTTACTAAAATTGGAAATAATTCAGATAAATTCTTATTTGTTTATAGGTCAGGCCATAATTGTCCATGGACGGAGGAGGTCTCCTCCAAGAGATCAGGAAAGACCTTCTACCAGTGATGGAAGAAGGTCTTCTCCAAGAGATCAGGAAAGACCTTCTACCAGTGATGGACGTCAGAGAGACAGCAATGTCACTGAGAGGAGATGGAGACGGGCCAGAGATCCTCCACGGCGTAGAGGACAGGAAGAGAGCAGGGATAGAAGCCGCTCTCCTCTAAGACCAGCCCCTGCAGAGCCCTCCGGAGAGAGCAGCAGGGATGGCGGCCGTCCCCTCCCACCCATTCAACTGGAGGAAGTGGGTGTGATGACACCACCACTGCCACAGGTGGAGCCACCTGCACAAAACCTACCTGTGCAGGAGAGACCTTCTACCAGTGATGGACGGTCTCCTCCAAGAGACGAGGAAAGACCTTCTACCAGTGATGGACGTCAGAGCGACAGCAATGCTGTGGAGCCACCTGCACAAAATCTACCTGTGCGGCAGAGGCGGCAGCATTGGGTTCGCAGGAGAGCACTGCTAATTGCAAATCTCCCAACAAGGGATTTAACCGCACAGGAGGAGGCCGAGTCATGTATCATCTGTATGACCGAATATGAGATCGGAGAGCAGGTCACGGTCCTTCCATGTGACCACACCTTCCATCAGGGATGTATTACTAGATGGCTCCGCTCCAACCCTCTGTGCCCCCTGTGCCGTAACCACTGCTTCCATTGAAGCACCATGTTCATGGTGCAGACAGTGGTGGAGAACATACTGACCCCAGCCCAGGTAAGGGAGCAATGCATACATTAACACTACATTCATTACAAAACTGTAAAAAATATCACCTTTAACCTCCTGCTGTTCTGATCTCTCTTTAGTTTACCATCAGCTTTGGTCAACATCTTACCAAGCATGAAGGGCCATGAACACCCCAAAATCACCAGATGGTAAGTCACCTCTCATTCCCGCTGCCCCATGATATCTATATCACATGTGACATATAAGTAATTGTTCTTTTCTCCTTTTCATAGAAGGATGATCCAAGTCTGGAGAACATTGAGGAATTAGATCAGAATGACTTGTCCTTCATGTAAGTAGATATTAGAATTTGCTTTTTTATATTTTCCAGCTGATTATTAACTTTTTACTGGGAATCTATTGATGAGATGTAATAATTTGGTGTCTTCTCTTTACAGAAATCTGCAGAAGTTACAGATCATTTCCATAATGATCCACAGATCCCTCATCTGCTTCATAGAGACCCTGATTCCATCATGTGCAGAGATGCTGATAACAGCTGCAGCCCCAGACTGTGATATCCTCATATATTCCATTATTTGTCCAAATGTTCCTAAAAATAAATAATATTTACCATCTCTATGTCTGGTTGTGACTTCACTATATAGAATGTTGTTACGTAACATTAGCAGCACATAATGATAAGTGAGGGAGGGATTTACCATTAGTTGGTATAGGGGTAGTGGCAACAGATAAAGGGGATGTCCAGCTCTTTTATATTGATGACTTACCCTTAGGATAGGCGACCAATATTAGATTAATGGGGACGCGACCCCCGGCACGCGTGATCAGCTGTTCTTGGTGCCGGTTGGATGTGATTATTTGCAGACTGGAACAGCACAGCGCCAACAACTGCATAGTGGCTACAGCGGGGTACTGCAGATCATATGAATAGGGTCAGGTGTGCAGTACCCGGAATCGGCCACTATATAGCTGGCAGAGCAGTACAGCATGGGCTCTGGCACCGCGTCCCACATTGCTTTAAACTGCTCGCGATACTCATCTCTCCACGTTCCTCCGCAGCTCCGGTGTCTTCCGACTCTGTGACATCTCAGGGAAGAGGGTGCGATCACTACAGCGCCCCCTCTGTGCTGGGCAGTCACAGTGCAGAGAGCCGGAACACGCTGTGGAGACAGGACCTGCGGCCAGCGGGGAACAAGGAGAGGGAAGTATTTGATTATTATTTTTTTTCTGTATGGAGCATTACATGGGGCCATACTGTATGGAGCATTATATGGGGCCATACTATATTGAGCATTATATGGGGCCATACTGTATGGAGCATTATATGGGGCCCATACTATATTGAGCATTATATGGGGCCATACTGTATGGAGCATTATATGGGGCCCATACTGTATGGAGCAATACATTGGATACGGAAAGTATTCAGACCCCTTTAAATGTTTCACTCTTTGTTTCATTGCAGCCATTTGGTAAACTCTAAAAAGTTCATTTTTTCCTCATTAAAGTACACTCTGCACCCCATCTTGACTGAAAAAAAACTGAAATGTAGAAATTTTTGCAAAATTATTAAAAAAGAAAAACTGAAATATCACATAACGCTATGCATATTTTATCAAACCCCTCCATGGAGCTGTAGCACTAAAGCACTAGGATAGCAGGTCGCAACTATGCAGTGTGTGGTCCTTAAATGAAGGTAAAATCATAATAGAAATATGGTATCACTTTTGGGATTCTGGGATCAACGAGCGATGAGTTATCCCAGAAGTTTTTAATAAAATGTGCAGGCTAGAGCCCAGTCCCTGTGACGTCATCCCAGGGGGGTCTCTCCCTTCAGCATAAAATAGTTGGCTGGGGGGTATAGATACTATAAGCAATGGGTCATATTCGATAACGTTCAAATCAAATCCACCTATATTGAATCGTCTCAGCGATCTTATAGTAAGTCTCTTCTTTAATCCTTATTATTTGGTGTAACTATTAATGTATTGTATTGTCTCCTTTTGTAAACATTTTTGTATAGTTTTCCTAAACACTGCCTCCCATTTGGATTAAATATAAAATCTAATCGTTCTGTTTCTTTTGTCCTGTAATCGTTCCCTTCCCAGAAGCCATACACTACCAGAATGCAGGCGTTTGGCCAGGCAAGGCCTTGTACTATATTTCAAACTCGGCCGGTGGTGGCAGCGAGTAATATTAATAATTGGGCTATTGTGAAGCTGGCAGTGACTGTACAGAGGGCATTAACATATATTCCATATGTTGGAATCCCTGATGAAATCCTGACACAGTGACAGCATGGTGAGATATAGAGGGATCTCTGTGGAATACATGACAATGGAGATGTTGGGGATTAAACCCGCGGCCTCATACATGCAAAGCATGCGCTCTACCACTGAGCTACATCCCCTGCATGTGTGTTATGCTCATATGCAAAACCCTAAGGGTATGTTCACACTTATTTGAAAGCAGAAATTTCTGCAGCATTTCCACATCTCTTGGCAGGAAAAACGCAGCGGCAAAAACGTGCTTTTTTTCCTGCATTTTTCTAGCGTTTTTAGACAGCAATAAATGACATGGAGATAGATAATGGAGATAGATTGAGTAGATAGATAGACAGATATATTGACCAACAGACGTACAGAGAGACATTTAGACATAGGAACAGACATATAGACAAATAATTGCACAACCACCCAACATATAATAACTTTGCACCCTGTGGAGCTTATCAGGCAGCTTTTAATGATTAAATAAAAAAACAAACAAAAAAAAATGACGTGGTGTATCCCCCCATGTAACCAGCAAAGTTAATTAAAGCAGACAACTGAGAGCTGATATTATCAGGCTGGGAAGGTCCCTGGTGATTGTGCATAAACATACCAGCCCGCAGCACAGCCCTCCATGTGCTCGCCGAGGTAGTCTGACTGCCATTAGGTACCGAGATGAGATCCTCAGACCTCTTGTGAGACCATATGCTGGTGAGGTTGGCCCTGGGTTCCTCCTAATGCAGGACAATGCCAGACCTCATGTGGCTGGAGTGTGTCAGCAGTTCCTGCAAGATGAAGTCATTGAAGCTATGGACTGGCCGCCCGTTCCCCAGACCTGAATCCGATTGAGCACATCTGGGACATCATGTCTCGCTCCATCCACCAACGTCACGTTGCACCACAGACTGTCCAGGAGTTGGCGGATGCTTTAGTCCAGGTCTGGGAGGAGATCCCACAGGAGACCATCCGCAACCTCATCAGGAGCATGCCCAGGCGTTGTAGGGAGGTCATACAGGCACATGGAGGCCACACACAATACTCAGCCTCATCAGGAGCATGCCCAGGCGTTGTAGGGAGGTCATACAGGCACGTGGAGGCCACACACAATACTCAGCCTCATCAGGAGCATGCCCAGGCGTTGTAGGGAGGTCATACAGGCACGTGGAGGCCACACACAATACTCAGCCTCATCAGGAGCATGCCCAGGCGTTGTAGGGAGGTCATACAGGCACATGGAGGCCACACACAATACTCAGCCTCATCAGGAGCATGCCCAGGCGTTGTAGGGAGGTCATACAGGCACGTGGAGGCCACACACAATACTCAGCCTCATCAGGAGCATGCCCAGGCGTTGTAGGGAGGTCATACAGGCACGTGGAGGTCACACACAATACTCAGCCTCATCAGGAGCATGCCCAGGCGTTGTAGGGAGGTCATACAGGCACGTGGAGGTCACACACAATACTGAGCCTCATTTTGACTTGTTTTAAGGACATTACATCAGAGTTGGATCAGCCTGTAGTGTTTTATTCCACTTTAATTTTGGGGGTGACTCCAAATCCAGGCCTCCATTGGTTAATAAATGTGATTTCAATTGATGATTTTTGTGTGATTTTGTTGTCAGCACATTCAACTTTGTACAGAACAAAGTATTCAATGAGAAGATTTCATTCATTCAGATCTAGGATGTGTTATTTGAGTGCTCCCTTTATTATTTTGAGCAGTGTAAATACAGTTATATAAAAAGTTTGGGCACCCCTATTAATCTTAAGCTTAATGTTTTTTAAAAATTGGTGTTTTTGCAACAGCTATTTCATTTTGATATATGTAATAACTGTTGGACACAGTAATGTTTCTGCCTTGAAATGAGGTTTATTGTACTAACAGAAAATGTGCAATCTGCATTCAAACAAACTTTGACAGGTGCATAAGTATGGGCACCTCACCAGAAAAGTGACATTAATATTTAGTAGATCCTCCTTTTGCAAAAATAACAGCCTCTAGTCGCTTCCTGTAGCTTTTAATGAGTTCCTGGATCCTGGATGAAGGTATTTTTGACCATTCCTCTTTACGAAACAATTCCAGTTCAGTTAAGTTTGATGGTCGCTGAGCATGGACAGCCCTCTTCAAATGATCCCACAGATGTTCAATGATATTCAGGTCTGGGGACTGGGATGGCCATTCCAGAACATTGTAATTGTTCCTCTGCATGAATGCCTGAGTAGATTTGGAGCGGTGTTTTGGATCATTGTCTTGCTGAAAGATCCATCCCCTGCGTAACTTCAACTTTATCACTGATTCTTGAACATTATTGTCAAGAATCTGCTGATACTGAGTGGAATCCATGCGCCCCTCAACTTTAACAAGATTCCTGGCGCCGGCATTGGCCACACAGCCCCAAAGCATGATGGAACCTCCACCAAATTTTACTGTGGGTAGCAAGTGTTTTTCTCGGAATGCTGTGTTTTTTTGCCGCCATGCATAATGCCTTTTTGTATGACCAAACAACTCAATCTTGGTTTCATCAGTCCACAGGACCTTCTTCCAAAAAAAAATTGGCTTCTCCAATTGTGCTTTTGCATACCTCAGCCGACTCTGTTTGTGGCGTGCTTGCAGAAACGGCTTCTTTCGCATCACTCTCCCATACAGCTTCTCCTTGTGCAAAGTGCGTTGCATAGTTGACCGATGCACAGTGACACCATCTGCAGCAAGTTGATGCTGCAGCTCTCTGGAGGTGGTCTGAGGATTGTCCTTGACTGATCTCACCATTCTTCTTCTCTGCCTTTCTGATGTTTTTCTTGGCCTGCCACTTCTGGCCTTAACAATAACTGTCCCTGTGTTGTTCCATTTCCTTACTATGTTCCTCACAGTGGAAACTGACAGGTTAAATCTCTGAGACAGCTTTTTGTATCCTTCCCCTGAACAACTATGTTGAATAATCTTTGTTTTCAGATCATTTGACAGTTGTTTTGAGGAGCCCATGATGCCACTCTTCAGAGGAGATTCAAACAGGAGAACAACTTGTAAGTGGCCACTTTAAGTAGCTTTTCTCATGATTGCATACACCTGGCTATGAAGTTCAAAGCTCAATTAGGTTACAAAACCAAAAAAAGTGTTTTAGTACGTCAGTAAAAAGTAGGTAGGAGTATTTAAAACAAGAAAATGATAAGGGTGCCCATACTTATGCACCTGTCAAATTTTGTTTGAATGCAGATTGCACATTTTCTGTTAGTACAATAAACCTCATTTCAAGGCAGAAACATTACTGTGTCCAACAGTTATTACATATATCAAACTGAAATAGCTGTTGCAAAAACACCAATTTTTATAAAACATTAAGCTTAAGATTAATAGGGGTGCCCAAACTTTTTCATATAACTGTATAAGATGGATAGGTATACACACACAGAATATCAATGACATTTACATAATGGATGGTCGTGTGATGCAAAGAATAAAGAGAGAAACAATATAAAGACAAAAGAAAGTAAGTGGGATGTGTGCAAACAATGCTCCAGAGTGTAACAGTATACAGTATGGGGGTCTGACAGTATATGGAGGTCTGACAAAGGGAGAACTAAGTGCAAAATCAAATAACAAAGTTCCTGGAATATAATTGGAGAGATTTTACTAATTTATCACAAGACATGGATGCATGCGCTCTACCACTGAGCTACATCCCTTGGATGGAGACTGATAGGAGGTCACATAAGTGATGGACGATCCATGACGCCGGCGCTGCGGTTATATTTCTCCTTATTCTCATGTGACCATTCTGATACATTTCTTCTCCCTCCTTGTATTTGCTCCTCTGTTTTTGGAACTCCCATAACAATAAATAAGAAAGCCGACACGTGCGCCACCGGCTCCCACCCACTCACTATGTGCATTATCTCTGTACTGTGACCTCACTATGTGCATTATCTATGTACTGTGACCTCACTATGTGCATTATCTATGTACTGTGAACTCACTATGTGCATTATCTATGTACTGTGAACTCACTATGTGCATTATTTATGTACTGTGACCTCACTATGTGTATTATCTCTGTACTGTGACATCACTATGTGTATTATCTCTGTACTGTGACCTCACTATGTGCATTATCTATGTACTGTGACCTCACTATCTGCATTATTTAGGTACTGTGACCTCACTATGTGCATTATCTCTGTACTGTGACCTCACTATGTACATTATCTATGTACTGTGACATCACTATGTGCATTATCTATGTACTGTGACCTCACTATGTGTATTATCTCTCTACTGTGACCTCACTATGTGCATTATTTAGGTACTGTGACCTCACTATGTGCATTATCTATGTACTGTGACATCACTATGTGCATTATCTATGTACTGTGACCTCACTATGTGCATTATCTCTCTACTGTGACCTCACTATGTGCATTATCTATGTACTGTGACAACACTATGTGCATTATCTCTCTACTGTGACCTCACTATGTGTATTATCTCTGTAATGTGACATCACTATGTGGATTATCTCTGTACTGTGACATCACTATGTGCATTATCCCTGTACTGTGACCTCACTATGTGCATTATCAATGTACTGTGACATCACTATGTGCATTATTTCTGTACTGTGACCACACTATGTGCATTATCTATGTACTGTGACCTCACTATGTGTATTATCTATGTACTGTGACATCACTATGTGCATTATCTCTGTACTGTGACATCACTGTGTTTATTATCTCTCTACTGTGACCTCACTATGTGCATTATCTCTGTAATGGGACATCACTGTGTTTATTAACTCTCTACTGTGACCTCACTATGTGCATTATCTATGTACTGTGACCTCACTATGTGCATTATCTATGTACTGTGACCTCACTATGTGTATTATCTCTGTAATGTGACATCACTGTGCTTATTATCTCTGTACTGTGACCTCACTATGTGGATTATCTCTGTAATGTGACATCACTGTGTTTATTATCTCTCTACTGTGACCTCACTATGTGCATTATCTCTGTTCTGTGACATCACTATGTGCATTATCTCTGTACTGTGACCACACTGTGCATTATCAATGTACTGTGACCTCACTATGTGCATTATCTATGTACTGTGACATCACTATGTGCATTATCTATGTACTGTGACATCACTATGTGTATTATCTCTGTAATGTGACATCACTGTGTTTATTATCTCTCTACTGTGACCTCACTATGTGCATTATCTCTGTACTGTGACTTCACTATGTGCATTTTCTATGTAGTGTGACCTCACTATGTGCATAATCTATGTACTGTGACCTCACTATGTGCATTATCTCGGTGCTGTGACACCACTATGTGTATTATCTCTGTAATATGACATCACTGTGTTTATTATCCCTGTACTGTGACATCACTATGTGTATTATCTCTGTACTGTGAAATCACTATGTGTATTATCCCTGTACTGTGACCTCACTATTTGCATTATCTCTATACTGTGACATCACTATGTGTATTATCTCTGTAATGTGACATCACTGTGTTTATTATCTCTGTACTGTGACATCACTGTGCTTATTATCTCTACTGTGACATCAATATGTGTATTATCTCTGTAATGTGACTTCACTGTGTTTATTTTCTCTCAACTGTGACATCACTATGTGCATTATCTCTGCACTGTGACCTCACTATGTGCATTATCTATGTACTGTGACCTCACTATGTGCATTATCTATGTACTGTGACCTCACTATGTGTATTATCTCTGTAACGTAACATAACTATATTTATTATCTCTGTAATGCGACATCACTATGTGCATTATCTCTGTACTTTGACATCACTATGTGCATTATCTATGTACTGTGACATCACTATGTGCATTATCTATGTACTGTGACATCACTATGTGCATTATCTATGTACTGTGACATCACTATGTGTATTATCTCTGTAATGTGACATCACTGTGTTTATTATTTCTCTACTGTGACCTCACTATGTGCATTATCTATGTACTGTGACATCACTATGTGCATTATCTATGTACTGTGACCTCACTGTGTGCATTATCTATGTATTGTGACCTCACTAGGTGCATTATCTCTGTACTGTGACCTCACTATGTGCATTATCTATGTACTGTGACATCAATATGTGCATTATCTCTGTACTGTGACCTCACTATGTGCATTATCTATGTACTGTGACCTCACTATGTGTATTATCTCTGTACTGTGACCTCACTATGTGCATTATCTCTGTACTCTGACCTCACTATGTGCATTATCTATGTACTGTGACCTCACTATGTGTATTATCTCTGTAATGTGACATCACTGTGTTTATTATCTCTGTACTGTGACCTCACTATGTGGATTATCTCTGTAATGTGACACCACTGTATTTATTATCTCTCTACTGTGACCTCACTGTGTGCATTATCTATGTACTGTGACCTTACTATGTGCATTATCTATGTACTGTGACATCACTATGTGCATTATCTCTGTACTGTGACCACACTATGTGCATTATCTATGTACTGTGACCTCACTATGTATATTATCTATGTAATGTGACTTCACTATGTGCATTATCTATGTACTGTGACATCATTATTCGCATTATCTCTGTACTGTGACCACACTATGTGCATTATCTATGTACTGTGACCTCACTATGTCCATTATCTTTGTACTGTTACCTCTCTATGTGCATTATCTATATACTCTGACCTCACTATGTGCATTATCTATGTACTGTGACCTCACTATGTGTATTATCTCTGTAATGTGACATCACTGTGTTTATTATCTCTGTACTGTGACCTCACTATGTGGATTATCTCTGTAATGTGACACCACTGTATTTATTATCTCTCTACTGTGACCTCACTGTGTGCATTATCTATGTACTGTGACCTTACTATGTGCATTATCTATGTACTGTGACATCACTATGTGCATTATCTCTGTACTGTGACCACACTATGTGCATTATCTATGTACTGTGACCTCACTATGTATATTATCTATGTAATGTGACATCACTATGTGCATTATCTATGTACTGTGACATCATTATTCGCATTATCTCTGTACTGTGACCACACTATGTGCATTATCTATGTACTGTGACCTCACTATGTCCATTATCTTTGTACTGTTACCTCACTATGTGCATTATCTATATACTGTGACATCACTATGTGCATTATCTCTGTACTGTGACATCACTATGTGCATTATCTCTGTACTGTGACATCACTGTGTTTATTATCTCTCTACTGTGATCTCACTATGTGCATTATCTCTGTACTGTGACCTCACTATGTTTATTATCTCTGTAATGTGACATCACTGTGCTTATTATCTCTGTACTGTGACCTCACTATGTAGATTATCTCTGTAATGTGACATCACTGTGTTTATTATCTCTCTACTGTGACCTCACTATGTGCATTATCTATGTACTGTGACATCACTATGTGCATTATCTCTGTACTGTGACCTCACTATGTGCATTATCTATGTACTGTGACATCACTATGTGCATTATCTATGTACTGTGACATCACTGTTTGCATTATCTCTGTACTGCGATTTCACTATGTGCATTATCTATATTCTGTGACCTCACTATGTGCATTATCTATGTACTGTGACCTCACTATGTGCATTATCCCTGTGCTGTGACGTCACTATGTGTATTATCTCTGTAATATGACATCACTGTGTTTATTATCCCTGTACTGTGACATCACTATGTGGATTATCTCTGTAATGTGACACCACTGTGTTTATTATTTCTCTACTGTGACCTCACTATGTGCATTATCTATGTAATGTGACCTCACTATGTGTATTATCTCTGTACTGTGACATCACTATGTGCATTATCCCTGTACTGTGACCTCACTATGTGCATTATCTATGTACTGTGACATCACTATGTGCATTATTTCTGTACTGTGACCACACTATGTGCATTATCTATGTACTGTGACCTCACTATGTGTATTATCTATCTACTGTGACATCACTATGTGCATTATCTATGTACTCTGACATGACTATGTGCATTATCTATGTACTGTGACCTCACTATGTGCATTATCTATGTACTGTGACCTCACTATGTGCATTATCTCTGTACTGTGACTTCACTATGTGCATTATCTATGTACTGTGACCTCACTATGTGCATTATCTATGTACTGTGACATCACTGTGTTTATTAACTCTCTACTGTGATCTCACTATGTGCATTATCTATGTACTGTGACCTCACTATGTGCATTATCTCTGTAATATGACATCACTGTGTTTATTATCTCTGTACTGTGACCTCACTATGTGTATTATCTCTGTAATGTGACATCACTGTGCTTATTATCTCTGTACTGTGACCTCACTATGTGGATTATCTCTGTAATGTGACATCACTCTGTTTATTATCTCTCTACTGTGACCTCACTATGTGCATTATCTTTGTACTGTGACCTCAATATGTGCATTATCTATGTACTGTGACATCACTATGTGCATTATCTCTGTACTGTGACCACACTGTGCATTATCAATGTACTGTGACCTCACTATGTGCATTATCTATGTACTGTGACATCACTATGTGTATTATCTATGTACTGTGACATCACTATGTGTATTATCTCTGTAATGTGACATCACTGTGTTTATTATCTCTCTACTGTGACCTCACTATGTGTATTATCTCTTTACTGTGACTTCACTATGTGCATTTTCTATGTAGTGTGACCTCACTATGTGCATAATCTATGTACTGTGACCTCACTATGTGCATTATCTCTGTGCTGTGACACCACTATGTGTATTATCTCTGTAATATGACATCACTGTGTTTATTATCCCTGTACTGTGACACCACTATGTGTATTATCTCTGTACTGTGACATCACTATGTGTATTATCCCTGTACTGTGACCTCACTATTTGCATTATCTCTATACTGTGACATCACTATGTGTATTATCTCTGTAATGTGACATCACTGTGTTTATTATCTCTGTACTGTGACATCACTGTGCTTATTATCTCTGTAATGTGACTTCACTGTGTTTATTTTCTCTCAACTGTGACCTCACTATGTGCATTATCTCTGCACTGTGACCTCACTATGTGCATTATCTCTGTACTGTGACCTCACTATGTGCATTATCTCTGCACTGTGACCTCACTATGTGCATTATCTATGTACTGTGACCTCAATATGTGCATTATCTATGTCCTGTGACCTCACTATGTGCATTATCTCTGTACTGTGACATCACTATATGTATTATCTCTGTACTGTGACATCACTGTATTTATTATCTCTGTAATGTGACATCACTATGTGCATTATCTCTGTACTGTGACATCACTATGTGCATTATCTCTGTACTGTGACATCACTATGTGCATTATCTATGTACTGTGACATCACTATGTGCATTATCTATGTACTGTGACATCACTATGTGCATTATCTATGCACTGTGACATCACTATGTGTATTATCTATGCACTGTGACATCACTATGTGTATTATCTCTGTAATGTGACATCACTGTGTTTATTATTTCTCTACTGTGACCTCACTATGTGCATTATCTCTGTACTGTGACATCACTATGTGCATTATCTATGTACTGTGACCTCACTATGTGCATTATCTATGTATTGTGACCTCACTATGTGCATTATCTCTGTACTGTGACCTCACTATGTGCATTATCTCTGTACTGTGACATCACTATGTGCATTATCTATGTACTGTGACATCAATATGTGCATTATCTCTGTACTGTGACCTCACTATGTGCATTATCTATGTACTGTGACCTCACTATGTGCATTATCTATGTACTGTGACCTCACTATGTGCATTATCTCTGTAATGGGACATCACTGTGTTTATTATCTCTCTACTGTGACCTAACTATGTGCATTATCTATGTACTGTGACCTCACTATGTGCATTATCTCTGTACTGTGACCTCACTATGTGCATTATCTCTGTACTCTGACCTCACTATGTGCATTATCTCTGTACTGTGACCTCACTATGTGTATTATCTCTGTAATGTGACAACACTGTGTTTATTATCTCTGTACTGTGACCTCACTATGTGCATTATCTATGTACTGTGACCTTACTATGTGCATTATCTCTGTACTGTGACCTCACTATGTGCATTATCTATGTACTGTGACATCACTATGTGCATTATCTCTGTACTGTGACCACACTATGTGCATTATCTATGTACTGTGACCTCACTATGTGTATTATCTATGTAATGTGACATCACTATGTGCATTATCTATGTACTGTGACATCATTATTCGCATTATCTCTGTACTGTGACCACACTATGTGCATTATCTATGTACTGTGACCTCACTATGTCCATTATCTCTGTACTGTTACCTCACTATGTGCATTATCTATATACTGTGACATCACTATGTGCATTATCTCTGTACTGTGACATCACTATGTGCATTATCTCTGTACTGTGACATCACTGTGTTTATTATCTCTCTACTGTGACCTCACTATGTGCATTATCTCTGTAATGGGACATCACTGTGTTTATTATCTCTCTACTGTGTCCTCACTATGTACATTATCCATATACTGTGACCTCACTATGTGCATTATCTCTGTACTGTGACCTCACTATGTGCATTATCTATGTACTGTGACCTCACTATGTTTATTATCTCTGTAATGTGACATCACTGTGCTTATTATCTCTGTACTGTGACCTCACTATGTAGATTATCTCTGTAATGTGACATCACTGTGCTTATTATCTCTGTACTGTGACCTCACTATGTAGATTATCTCTGTAATGGGACATCACTGTGTTTATTATCTCTCTACTGTGACCTCACTATGTGAATTATCTATGTACTGTGACCTCACTATGTGCATTATCTATGTACTGTGACATCACTGTTTGAATTATCTCTGTACTGTGATTTCACTATGTGCATTATCTATGTACTGTGACCTCACTATGTGCATTATCTATGTACTGTGACCTCACTATGTGCATTATCCCTGTGCTGTGACATCAATATGTGTATTATCTCTGTAATATGACATCACTGTGTTTATTATCCCTGTACTGTGACATCACTATGTGAATTATCTCTGTAATGTGACATCACTGTGTTTATTATCTCTGTACTGTGACATCACTATGTGCATTATCTCTGTACTGTGACCTCACTATGTGCATTATCTATGTACTGTGACCTCACTATGTGCATTATCTCTGTACTCTGACCTCACTATGTGCATTATCTATGTACTGTGACCTCACTATGTGTATTATCTCTGTAATGTGACATCACTGTGTTTATTATCTCTGTACTGATACCTCACTATGAGGATTATCTCTGTAATGTGACACCACTGTGTTTATTATTTCTCTACTGTGACCTCACTATGTGCATTATCTCTGTACTGTGACCTCACTATGTGCATTATCTATGTAATGTGACCTCACTATGTGTATTATCTCTGTACTGTGACATCACTATGTGCATTATCCCTGTACTGTGACCTCACTATGTGCATTATCTATGTACTGTGACATCACTATGTGCATTATTTCTGTACTGTGACCACACTATGTGCATTATCTATGTACTGTGACCTCACTATGTGTATTATCTATCTACTGTGACATCACTATGTGCATTATCTATGTACTCTGATATGACTATGTGCATTATCTCTGTACTGTGACCACACTATGTGCATTTTCTATGTACTGTGACCTCACTATGTGCATAATCTATGTACTGTGACCTCACTATGTGCATTATCTCTGTGCTGTGACACCACTATGTGTATTATCTCTGTAATATGACATCACTGTGTTTATTATCCCTGTACTGTGACATCACTATGTGTATTATCTCTGTACTGTGACATCACTATGTGTATTATCCCTGTACTGTGACCTTACTATTTGCATTATCTCTATACTGTGACATCACTATGTGTATTATCTCTGTAATGTGACATCACTGTGCTTATTATCTCTACTGTGACATCAATATGTGTATTATCTCTGTAATGTGACTTCACTGTGTTTATTTTCTCTCAACTGTGACCTCACTATGTGCATTATCTCTGCACTGTGACCTCACTATGTGCATTATCTATGTACTGTGACCTCACTATGTGCATTATCTATGTCCTGTGACCTCACTATGTGCATTATCTCTGTACTATGACATCACTATATGTATTATCTCTGTAATGTAACATCACTGTATTTATTATCTCTGTAATGTGACCTCACTATGTGCATTATCTATGTACTGTGACATCACTATGTGCATTATTTCTGTACTGTGACCACACTATGTGCATTATCTATGTACTGTGACCTCACTATGTGTATTATCTATCTACTGTGACATCACTATGTGCATTATCTATGTACTCTGACATGACTATGTGCATTATTTCTGTACTGTGACCACACTATGTGCATTATCTATGTACTGTGACCTCACTATGTGTATTATCTATCTACTGTGACATCACTATGTGCATTATCTATGTACTGTGACATCACTATGTGCATTATTTCTGTACTGTGACCACACTATGTGCATTATCTATGTACTGTGACCTCACTATGTGTATTATCTATCTACTGTGACATCACTATGTGCATTATCTATGTACTCTGACATCACTATGTGCATTATTTCTGTACTGTGACCACACTATGTGCATTTTCTATGTACTGTGACCTCACTATGTGCATTATCTCTGTACTGTGACTTCACTATGTGCATTATCTATGTACTGTGACCTCACTATGTGCATTATCTCTGTACTGTGACCTCACTATGTGCATTATCTCTGTACTCTGACCTCACAATGTGCATTATCTATGTGCTGTGACCTCACTATGTGTATTATCTCTGTAATGTGACATCACTGTGCTTATTATCTCTGTACTGTGACCTCACTATGTGGATTATCTCTGTAATGTGACATCACTGTGTTTATTATCTCTCTACTGTGACCTCACTATGTGCATTATCTCTGTACTGTGACCTCAATATGTGCATTATCTATGTACTGTGACATCACTATGTGTATTATCTCTGTAATGTGACATCACTGTGTTTATTATCTCTCTACTGTGACCTCACTATGTGCATTATCTCTGTACTGTGACATCACTATGTGTATTATCTCTGTAATGTGACATCACTGTGTTTATTATCTCTCTACTGTGACTTCACTATGTGCATAATCTATGTACTGTGACCTCACTATGTGCATTATCTATGTACTGTGACATCACTATGTGTATTATCTCTGTAATGTGACATCACTGTGTTTATTATCTCTCTACTGTGACCTCACTATGTGCATTATCTCTGTGCTGTGACACCACTATGTGTATTATCTCTGTAATATGACATCACTGTGTTTATTATCCCTGTACTGTGACATCACTATGTGTATTATCTCTGTACTGTGACATCACTATGTGTATTATCCCTGTACTGTGACCTTACTATTTGCATTATCTCTATACTGTGACATCACTATGTGTATTATCTCTGTAATGTGACATCACTGTGCTTATTATCTCTACTGTGACATCACTATGTGTATTATCTCTGTAATGTGACTTCACTGTGTTTATTTTCTCTGCACTGTGACCTCACTATGTGCATTATCTATGTACTGTGACCTCACTATGTGCATTATCTATGTCCTGTGACCTCACTATGTGCATTATCTATGTACTGTGACCTCACTATGTGTATTATCTATGTAATGTAACATCACTGTATTTATTATCTCTGTAATGTGACATCACTATGTGCATTATCTCTGTACTGTGACATCACTATGTGCATTATCTATGTACTGTGACATCACTATGTGCATTATCTATGTACTGTGACATCACTATGTGCATTATCTATGCACTGTGACATCACTATGTGTATTATCTCTGTAATGTGACATCACTGTGTTTATTATTTCTCTACTGTGACCTCACTATGTGCATTATCTCTGTACTGTGACATCACTATGTGCATTATCTATGTACTGTGACCTCACTATGTGCATTATCTATGTATTGTGACCTCACTATGTGCATTATCTCTGTACTGTGACCTCACTATGTGCATTATCTATGTACTGTGACATCACTATGTGCATTATCTCTGTACTGTGACCACACTATATGCATTATCTATGTACTGTGACCTCACTATGTGTATTATCTATGTAATGTGACATCACTATGTGCATTTTCTATGTACTGTGACATTATTCGCATTATCTCTGTACTGTGACCACACTATGTGCATTATCTATGTACTGTGACCTCACTATGTCCATTATCTCTGTACTGTGACCTCACTATGTGCATTATCTATATACTGTGACATCACTATGTGCATTATCTCTGTACTGTGACATCACTATGTGCATTATCTCTGTACTGTGACATCACTGTGTTTATTATCTCTCTACTGTGACCTCACTATGTGCATTATCTCTGTACTGTGACATCACTATGTGTATTATCTCTGTAATGTGACATCACTGTGTTTATTATCTCTCTACTGTGACCTCACTATGTGCATTATCTCTGTACTGTGACCTCACTATGTGCATTATCTCTGTACTCTGACCTCACTATGTGCATTATCTATGTACTGTGACCTCACTATGTTTATTATCTCTGTAATGTGACATCACTGTGTTTATTCTCTCTCTACTGTGACCTCACTATGTGAATTATCTCTGTACTGTGACCTCACTATGTGGATTATCTCTGTAATGTGACATCACTGTGTTTATTATCTCTCTACTGTGACCTCACTATGTGCATTATCTCTGTACTGTGACCTCAATATGTGCATTATCTATGTACTGTGACATCACTATGTGTATTATCTCTGTAATGTGACATCACTGTGTTTATTATCTCTCTACTGTGACCTCACTATGTGCATTATCTCTGTACTGTGACATCACTATGTGTATTATCTCTGTAATGTGACATCACTGTGTTTATTATCTCTCTACTGTGACTTCACTATGTGCATAATCTATGTACTGTGACCTCACTATGTGCATTATCTATGTACTGTGACATCACTATGTGTATTATCTCTGTAATGTGACATCACTGTGTTTATTATCTCTCTACTGTGACCTCACTATGTGCATTATCTCTGTGCTGTGACACCACTATGTGTATTATCTCTGTAATATGACATCACTGTGTTTATTATCCCTGTACTGTGACATCACTATGTGTATTATCTCTGTACTGTGACATCACTATGTGTATTATCCCTGTACTGTGACCTTACTATTTGCATTATCTCTATACTGTGACATCACTATGTGTATTATCTCTGTAATGTGACATCACTGTGCTTATTATCTCTACTGTGACATCACTATGTGTATTATCTCTGTAATGTGACTTCACTGTGTTTATTTTCTCTGCACTGTGACCTCACTATGTGCATTATCTATGTACTGTGACCTCACTATGTGCATTATCTATGTCCTGTGACCTCACTATGTGCATTATCTATGTACTGTGACCTCACTATGTGTATTATCTATGTAATGTAACATCACTGTATTTATTATCTCTGTAATGTGACATCACTATGTGCATTATCTCTGTACTGTGACATCACTATGTGCATTATCTATGTACTGTGACATCACTATGTGCATTATCTATGTACTGTGACATCACTATGTGCATTATCTATGCACTGTGACATCACTATGTGTATTATCTCTGTAATGTGACATCACTGTGTTTATTATTTCTCTACTGTGACCTCACTATGTGCATTATCTCTGTACTGTGACATCACTATGTGCATTATCTATGTACTGTGACCTCACTATGTGCATTATCTATGTATTGTGACCTCACTATGTGCATTATCTCTGTACTGTGACCTCACTATGTGCATTATCTATGTACTGTGACATCACTATGTGCATTATCTCTGTACTGTGACCACACTATATGCATTATCTATGTACTGTGACCTCACTATGTGTATTATCTATGTAATGTGACATCACTATGTGCATTTTCTATGTACTGTGACATTATTCGCATTATCTCTGTACTGTGACCACACTATGTGCATTATCTATGTACTGTGACCTCACTATGTCCATTATCTCTGTACTGTGACCTCACTATGTGCATTATCTATATACTGTGACATCACTATGTGCATTATCTCTGTACTGTGACATCACTATGTGCATTATCTCTGTACTGTGACATCACTGTGTTTATTATCTCTCTACTGTGACCTCACTATGTGCATTATCTCTGTACTGTGACATCACTATGTGTATTATCTCTGTAATGTGACATCACTGTGTTTATTATCTCTCTACTGTGACCTCACTATGTGCATTATCTCTGTACTGTGACCTCACTATGTGCATTATCTCTGTACTCTGACCTCACTATGTGCATTATCTATGTACTGTGACCTCACTATGTTTATTATCTCTGTAATGTGACATCACTGTGTTTATTCTCTCTCTACTGTGACCTCACTATGTGAATTATCTCTGTACTGTGACCTCACTATGTGCATTATCTATGTACTGTGACACCACTGTTTGCATTATCTCTGTACTGTGATTTCACTATGTGCATTATCTATGTACTGTGACCTCACTATGTGCATTATCTATGTACTGTGACCTCACTCTGTGCATTATCCCTGTGCTGTGACATCACTATGTGTATTATCTCTGTAATATGACATCACTGTGTTTATTATCCCTGTACTGTGACATCACTATGTGTATTATCTCTGTAATGTGACATCACTGTGTTTATTATCTCACTACTGTGACCTCACTATTTGCATTATCTCTATACTGTGACATCACTATATGTATTATCTCTGTAATGTGACATCACTGTGTTTATTATCTCTGTACTGTGACATCCCTATGTGTATTATCTTTGTAATGTGACATTACTGTGCTTATTATCTCTACTGTGACATCACTATGTGTATTATCTCTGTAATGTGACATCACTGTGTTTATTATCTCTCTACTGTGACCTCACTATTTGCATTATCTCTATACTGTGACATCACTATGTGTATTATCTCTGTAATGTGACATCACTGTGTTTATTATCTCTGTACTGTGACATCACTATGTGTATTATCTCTGTAATGTGACATTACTGTGCTTATTATCTCTACTGTGACATCAATTTGTGTATTATCTCTGTAATGTGACATCACTGTGTTTATTATCTCTCTACTATGACCTCACTATGTGCATTATCTCTGTACTGTGACCTCACTATGTGCATTATCTATGTACTGTGACACAGGGTCGGTCTGGGCTGGCGGGATACCGGGAATTTTCCCGGTGGGCCCCGCCCCCTGCTGCAGAGGAGAGGGGGAGAAGAGAACAAAAAAACAATCCTGCGGTTTTAAGGGGCACGGGCCCTTTAAAAGCGCAGGCACAGTGTATGCCGGGACGCGCGCACGCAGCGTTCATTACCTGAACCACCGCGGCGCACGTCCCAGTGAAGCAGCTGAAGCTGCGTGTCTCCCTTCGCCGGCCGGCTTATGACGTCATCGTCATGCGCCTGCTGTGAAGGAGGCGCGCAACTCAGGAGAAGGAGGACACCGCACGGGAGCGCAGGAAGGTAAGAGGTGTGTGTGTGTGTGTGTGTAATAGTCTGGACCCACTGGCTGGACACACAAGGCGGGGGCTAGCTGGACACACAAGCGGGGGCCCAGCTGGACACACAAGGGGGGGCCCAGCTGGACAGACACACAAGGGAGTAGCCTGGCTGGACACAAAAGGGGGATCCTGGCTGGACACACAGGGGGGGGGAACCCTGGCTGGACACAAGGGGCAACCCTGGCTGGACACACAAGGGGGTAGGCTGGCTGGACACACAAGGGGGGAGCCGACTGGACACAAAAGGGGGGGGTCCTGGATGGACACACAAGGGGGGAACCCTGGCTGGACACACAAGGGGGGGCCCTGGCTGTACACACAAGGGGGATCCCTGGCTAGACACACAAGGGGGGCCTAGCTGGACACACAAGGGGGGGCCCAGCTGGACACACAAGGGGGGGCCCAGCTGGACACACAAGGGGGGGCCCAGCTGGACACACAAGGGGGTAGCCAGGCTGGACACACAAGGGGGTTACCTGGCTGTACACACAAGGGGGAACCCTGGTTAGACACACAAGGGGGGCCTAGCTGGACACACAAGGGGGGGCCCGGCTGGACACACAAGGGGGGGCCCAGCTGGACATACAAGGAGGGGCCCAGCTGGACACACAAGGGGGGGCCCAGCTGGACACACAAGGAGGGGCCCAGCTGGACACACAAGGGGGTAGCCTGGCTGGACACACAAGGGGGTAGCCTGTCTGGACACACAAGGGGGGGACCTTGGCTGGACACACAAGGGGGGAATCCTAGATGGACACACAAGGGAGAACCCTGGCTGGACACACAAGGGGTGAACCCTGGCTGGACACACGAGGGGGGAACCCTGGCTGGACACATGAGGGGGGGCAAGCTGGACACACGAGAGGGGAGCCCTGGCTGGACACGCAAGGGGGTCCCTGGCTGGACACGCAAGGGGGAACCCTGGCTGGACGTGCAAGGGAGGCTCGGCTGGACACACAAGGGGGGGCCCTGGCTGGACACACAAGGGGGAGCCCTGGATGGACACACAAGGGGGGGCCCTGGCTGGACACACAAGGGGGAACCCTGGCTGGACCCAGGCAAAAGGGGTGGGCAGGATGGGTAAATGGGGGGGCAGCCTGGACACATGGAGGCCAGGATGGATATATGGGGGCCAGGATGGATATATGGGGGGGCAGGCTGAACACATGGAGGCCAGGATGGATATATGAGGGGGACAGGCTGGACCCATGGGGGGCTAGGATGGATATGTGGGGGGGCTGGCTCGATACACATGGGCTAACATAAATATATGGAGGGGCACGCTGGATATATAGGGGGTGCCAGGATGGATATATGCAGGGGGTAAGGGCAGTATGGATATATGAGGGGGGAGGCTGGACACATGGAGGCCAGGATGGATATGTAGAGGGCTGGCTGGACACATGGAAGATATATGGGGGGGGGGATATATGAGGGCGCAGGCTGGAAGCATGGAGGCAAGGATGGATATGTGGGGGGGGCTAGGATGGGTATATGGGAGGGGGCAGGCTCGATACACGTGTGCTAGGATCAATATATGGAGGGGTCACACTAGACAAATGGGGGCCAGAAGGGACAAATGGGGGTGCCTGGCTAGACAAGGGACTTAATTACTGTTTGGGGGCCAGATTGAGGAACATACTTTATTAGTTTATGGTGACCAGTGGGGAACATTATTACTTTAGATTCCAATTATTATTATTACATTATTACTTCTGTAATATAATTTACTTTTTAGGAAATTGTTTTCCATGGGATGGGACAAAAGAGGGGTCCTGTTATTGTGCAGGACGGCACTATGTTGCTTTTTTTCCTCAACTGGTGTAGTGTAGAAGTCGGGGGGGAAAAGTGGGAATATTCTCTAGAAGAGATCAGTTATCGATAACTGTGTGTTATTTTCTGCAGAGATGATTCCTGGCTGGAAGAAGTGATGGCCGTCTGTGCCAGATGAAGAAGAAAAGCGAAGATGAAGGACTTCACCTAGAGACATCACTGGTGAGTCAGTGTATTGCATGTACACTTAGGCTGAGTTCACACGATGCGTTTTTAATGCGTTTCCGCGGCGTTTTTGCAGGTGCAGAAACGCAGCGGAAACGCATTAAAAACGCATGGTAGAAGGGCAGCAATGTTCCCCAATTGAAATCCGCATGTGCTGTGCCCATGATGTGGATTTTTCCGCAGCGTAAACGCTGCGCTCAAAAATCCGCAGCATGTCAATTAATTTTGCGGAAACGCTGCTTTCTTGCCGCCATTGACTAGCATTAGACCGCATGGAACCTGCATCACTGTATATGTTGATGCGCATTCCGTGCGGTCTAATGTGCGGATGGTACCCGGGTGTGGAGGAGAGGACTCTCATCCAGACCCAGGTACCATTAAAAAAAAAAGAATAAAATAAAAAATATATATATACTCACCTTCTGACGGCCCGTGCAGCGCTCCTGCTTGGTTCCCGGCAGGACCTTCGCTGACGTCAGAGTCATGTGACGGGTCACGTGACGCTGACGTCGGCAGGTCCTAAAGTCTTCACTGCCGGCAGCCGGGACCGAGCGAAGCCGGACACCGGGGGCCATCAGAGGGTAAAGTATAGATTTATTTTTTATTTTTTGACATTCACACACTATATAAATCCATGCTGGTTGCATGGATTTATATAGTGTGAAGTTGACAAGCACTTTCCAAGTGATGCTAAAATCGCTTGGGAAGCGCTTGTCAACCTGCATGCGGAAATGAAAATGAAGAACGCTTCACATCCGCATGTCCCTGGCAGGAAACCGCATGTACAATCCGCATGTACAATCCGCATGTTCAATATGCATGTACAATCCGCATGTACAATCCGCATGTTCAATACGCATGTACAATCCGCATGTACAATCCGCATGTACAATACGCATGTACAATCCGCATGCGTTTTTTCCTGCCAGGGAGATGCAGAAATGCTCTGGAAAAAATCCTGAGCATTTCTGCATCGTGTGCACATACCCTAACACTACACACGTGGTCAAAATTGTTGGTACCCCTCGTTTAATGAAAGAAAAACCCACAATGGCCACAGAAATAACTTGAATCTGATAAATTACAATTTTTTGAAAATGAACAAATGACAGTCAGACATTGCTTTTCTGCTTCCACAGAATTTTAAAAAAAATTAACCTCATGAAATCGGCCCGGACAGAAATGATGGTTCTTCTTCTTCTTAACTTAATATTTTGTTGAACAACCTTTTGAGGCAATCACTGCAATCAAACGATTCCTGTAACTGTCAATGAGACTTCTGCACCTCTCGACAGGTATTTTGGCCACTCCTCATGAGCAAACTGCTCCAGTTGTCTCGTGGTTGAAGGATGCCTTTTCCAGACGGCATGTTTCAGCTCTTTCCAAAGATGCTCCATAGGATTTAGGTCAGGGCTCATAGAAGGCCACTTCAGAATAGTCCAATGTTTTCCTCTTAGCCATTCTTGGGTGTTTTTAGCTGTGTGTTTTGGGTCATTATCCTGTTGCAAGACCCATGACCTGCGACTGAGACCAAGCTTTCTGACACTGGGCAGCACATTTCTCTCTAGAATCCCTTGATAGTCTTGAGATTTCATTGTATCCTGCACAGATTCAAGACACCCTGTACCAGATGCAGCAAACCATCCCCAGAACATAACAGCCTCCCCCATGTTTCACAGTAGGGACAGTGTTCTTTTCTTGATATGCTTCATTTTTCCGTCTGTGAACATAGAGCTGATGTGCCTTGCCAAAAACTTCCATTTGTGTCTCATCTGTCCATAGTACATTCTCCCAGAAGCTTTGTGGCTTGTCAACATGTAGTTTGGCAAATTCCAGTCTGGCTTCTTTATTATTTTTTTTTTCAACAATGGTGTTCTCCTTGGTCGTCTTCCATGAAGTTCACTTTGGATCAAACAACGGTGGATAGTACGATCTGACACTGATGTTCCTTGAGCTTGAAGTTCACCTTTAATCTCTTTAGAAGTTTTCCTGGACTCTTTTGTTACCATTCATATTATTCGTCTCTTTGATTAGTCATCAATTTTCCTCTTGCGGCCACGTCCAGGGAGGTTGGCTACAGTCCCATGGATCTTAAATTTCTGAATAATATGTGCACCTGTAGTCACAGGAACATCAATCTGCTTGGAGATGGTCTTATAACCTTTACCTTTTAACATGCTTGTCTATAATTTTCTTTCTGATCTCCTGAGACAACTCTTTCCTTTGCTTCCTCTGGTCCATGTTGAGTGTGTACACACCATGTCATCAAACAACACAGTGAGTATCTGTAGCCCTATATACAGGCCCACTGACTGATTACAAGATTGTAGACACCTGTGATGCTAATTAGTGGACACAACTTGATTTAACATGTCCCTTTTGTTACATTATTTTCAGGGGTACCATCATTTCTGTCCAGGTCTATTTCATGAGTTTATTTTTTTTAAAAATTCAGTGGAAGCAGAAAAGCAATGTCTGACTTTCATTTGTTCATTTTCATAGATTTTTAATTTATTATTACTTTTGTCAGATTCAAGTTATTTCTGTGACCATTGTGTGTTTTTCTTTCATTAAACGAGGGGTACCAACAATTCTGACCACGTGTGTATATAGTATATACAGAACTCCTGTGTATGTCACTGGTGATCACTGTATTACGTATTCGCTATATACAGAGCTTCTGTGTATAATGTCACTGGTGACCACTGTATTACCTGTACACTATATACAGAGCTCCAGTGTATAATGTCACTGGTGATCAATGTATTACCTGTACACTGACACTATATACAGAGCTCCTGTGTATAATGTCACTGGTGATCCCTGTATTACCTGTACACTATACACTATATACAGAGCTACTGTGTATAACGTCACTGGTGATCACTGTATTACCTGTACACTATATACAGAGCTCCTGTGTATAATGTCACTGGTGACCACTGTATTACCTGTACACTATATACAGAGCTCCTGTGTATAATATCACTGATGACCACTGTATTACCTGTGCACTATATACAGAGCTCCTGTGTATAATGTCACTGGTGACCACTGTATTACCTGTACACTATATACAGAGCTCCTGTGTATAATGTCACTGGTGATCACTGCATTACCTGTACACTATACACTATGTACAGAGCTCCTGTGTATAATGTCACTGGTGACCACTGTAATACCTGTACACTATATACAGAGCTCCAGTGTATAATGTCACTGGTGATCACTGTATTACCTGTGCACTGACACTATATACAGAGCTCCTGTGTATAATGTCACTGGTGAACCCTGTATTACCTGTACACTGACACTATATACAGAGCTCCAGTGTATAATGTCACTGGTGATCACTGTATTACCTGTACACTATATACCGAGCTCCTGTGTATAATGTCACTGGTGATCCCTGTATTACCTGTACACTGACACTATATACAGAGCTCCTGTGTATAATGTCGCTGGTGGTAATAACAGTGTTGTTAGTATTGTGGTTTGTATTCATGATCAGTATTGTAGTATTTGGTCACTTTGGGGTGGTAATATGTGGTCTGGTCATGGTGTGGCCGTATTTGTTCCTTGTATGTGGTATTATTCGGTCACTATGTGGTGGTAATATGTGATCTAGTCATGGTCTGGCGATATTTGTCCCTTTTGTATGTGGTATTATTGGTGTTGATATAGTGGACTGTGTTGTGTATGGCGGTCATTTTGTTCTTGCTGATATTAACTAGGAAAAGATTTTTTTCCATTAGGCCACAGCCCCACCATTAGTATTTGGTTAGTATTTTTTCTCAGGAGTCGCTGCCAAAACCAGGAGTGGGTGATAAATGCAGAATTGGTGACTTGTTTCTATTATACCTTTTCTCTGATTGTTCCTCACCTGGTTTTAGCTCCCACTCCTGAGAAAAAATACTGACCCAATACTGATAGTGGGGCCGTGGCTTTAGAGATTAAATACTTGGACCAGAGCGGCAGAGATGCACTTACAGGGGTTCTCCGGTGAAAACAAGTAATCACTTCTCCACAGGATCAGTGATAATATTGATTGGTGGGGGTCTGACTGCTGGCACAGAATCGGCAGAATGTGGAGCTTTTCTCCCCATTAGACTGGAGCGGCATGTGAGATGCGACCACTGATCCATTCATTCCCTCAGTGACTGTGAGCGCTGCTCTTTTTTGGAAGCCCCAAAGAGAATGAATAGAGCTGCGGTCAGACGTCCCACCTGCCGCTGCATTTTAAAATGGGGATAAGTGTCCTGTCAGGGATGAAACTTCCCCATTCTTCCGATAGGTGCGTTTTCCAATGTTCGGACCCAAACGATCAATAAGTGATCACCGATCCTGTAGAGCCCATGGATCGGTGATAACTTGTTTTAACCAAAGAAGCCCTTTAAAGCAAACTACCGTAATCGTTCATCCCAGTTAGTGTCGCACAGTAGATGTGCAGGAGCCGCCAGTCAATGCTCCACTATAACAGGGAGAGCGGATAACAGATATTTGCATATGGCTGTAGGTGGCCCCTAGAGTCAGTTCTCCCTGTGAGCCCCAGACACCCCAGTCCGACCCTGCTGTGACCTCACTATGTGCATTATCTCTGTCCTGTGACCTCACTATGTGCATTATCTATGTACTGTGACCTCACTATGTGCATTATCTCTGTTCTGTGACCTCACTATGTGCATTATCTCTGTCCTGTGACCTCACTATGTGCATTATCTATGTCCTGTGACATCACTATGTGCATTATCTATGTACTGTGACCTCACTATGTGCATTATCTATGTACTGTGACCTAACTATGTGCATTATCTATGTACTGTGACCTCACTATGTGCATTATCTATGTACTGTGACCTAACTATGTGCATTATCTATGTACTGTGACCTTACTATGTGCGTTATCTATGTACTGTGACCTTACTATGTGCGTTATCTATGTACTGTGACCTCACTATGTGCATTATCTATGTACTGTGACCTCACTATGTGCATTATCTATGTACTGTGACCTAACTATGTGCATTATCTATGTACTGTGACATAACTGTATTTATTATCTCTGTAATGTGACATCACTATGTGCATTATCTCTGTACTGTGACATCACTATGTGCATTATCTATGTACTGTGACCTAACTATGTGCATTATCTATGTACTGTGACTTTACTATGTGCGTTATCTATGTACTGTGACCTCACTATGTGCATTATCTATGTACTGTGACCTCACTATGTGCATTATCTATGTACTGTGACCTCACTATGTGCATTATCTATGTACTGTGACCTAACTATGTGCATTATCTATGTACTGTGACATCACTATGTGTATTATCTCTGTACTGTGACATCACTATGTGCATTATCTATGTACTGTGACCTAACTATGTGCATTATCTATGTACTGTGACATCACTATGTGTATTATCTCTGTACTGTGACCTTACTATGTGCGTTATCTATGTACCGTGACATCACTATGTGTATTATCTCTGTAATGTGACCTTACTATGTGCATTATCTATGTACTCTGACCTCACTATGTGTATTATCTCTGTAATGTGACATCATTGTGTTTATTATCTCTCTACTGTGACCTCACTATGTGCATTATCTATGTACTGTGACCTCACTATGTGCATTATCTCTGTACTGTGACCTCACTATGTGCATTATCTCTGTACTGTGACCTCACTATGTGTATTATCTATGTACTGTGACATCACTATGTGTATTATCTCTGTAATGTGACATCATTGTGTTTATTATCTCTCTACTGTGACCTCACTATGTGCATTATCTATGTACTGTGACCTCACTATGTGCATTATCTCTGTACTGTGACCTCACTATGTGCATTATCTCTGTACTGTGACCTCACTATGTGCATTATCTATGTACTCTGACCTCACTATGTGAATTATCTATGTAATGTGACATCACTATGTGCATTATCTATGTACTGTGACCTCACTATGTGCATTATCTCTGTACTCTGACCTCACTATGTGAATTATCTATGTAATGTGACCTCACTATGTGTATTATCTCTCTAATGTGACATCACTGTGTTTATTATCTCTGTAATGTGACATTACTATGTGCATTATCTCTGTACTGTGACCTCACTATGTGCATTATCTATGTACTGTGGCATCACTATGTGCATTATCTCTGTACTGTGACCTCACTATGTGCGTTATCTATTTACTGTGACCTCACTATGTGCATTATCTATGTACTGTGACATCACTATGTGTATTATCTCTGTAATGTGACATCACTGTGTTTATTATCTCTCTACTGTGACCTCATTATGTCCATTATCTCTGTACTGTGACCTCACTATGTGCATTTTCTATGTATTGTGACCTCACTATGTGCATTATCTATGTACTGTGACATCACTATGTGCATTATCTCTGTGCTATGACATTACTATGTGTATTATCTCTGTATTGTGACATCACTGTGTTTATTATCTCTGTACTGTGACCTCACTATGTGTATTATCTCTGTACTGTGACATCACTATGTGTATTATCTCTGTAATGTGACATCACTGTGTTTATTATCCCTGTACTGTAACATCACTATGTGCATTATCTCTGTGCTGTGACCTCACTATTTGCGTTATCTATGTACTTTGACCTCACTATGTGCATTATCTATGTACTGTGACATCACTATGTACATTATCTATGTACTGTGACATCACTATGTGCATTATCTCTGTAATGTGACATCACTGTGTTTATTATCTCTCTACTGTGACCTCACTATGTGCATTATCTCTAATGGGACATCACTGTGTTTATTATCTCTCTACTGTGACCTCACTATGTGCATTATCTATGTACTGTGACCTCACTATGTGCATTATCTCTGTACTGTGACCTCACTATGTGCATTATCTCTGTACTGTGACCTCACTATGTGCATTATCTATGTACTCTGACCTCACTATGTGAATTATCTATGTAATGTGACATCACTATGTGCATTATCTATGTACTGTGACCTCACTATGTGCATTATCTCTGTACTCTGACCTCACTATGTGAATTATCTATGTAATGTGACCTCACTATGTGTATTATCTCTCTAATGTGACATCACTGTGTTTATTATCTCTGTAATGTGACATTACTATGTGCATTATCTCTGTACTGTGACCTCACTATGTACATTATCTATGTACTGTGACCTCACTATGTGCATTATCTATGTACTGTGGCATCACTATGTGCATTATCTCTGTACTGTGACCTCACTATGTGCGTTATCTATTTACTGTGACCTCACTATGTGCATTATCTATGTACTGTGACATCACTATGTGTATTATCTCTGTAATGTGACATCACTGTGTTTATTATCTCTCTACTGTGACCTCATTATGTCCATTATCTCTGTACTGTGACCTCACTATGTGCATTTTCTATGTATTGTGACCTCACTATGTGCATTATCTATGTACTGTGACATCACTATGTGCATTATCTCTGTGCTATGACATTACTATGTGTATTATCTCTGTATTGTGACATCACTGTGTTTATTATCTCTGTACTGTGACCTCACTATGTGTATTATCTCTGTACTGTGACATCACTATGTGTATTATCTCTGTAATGTGACATCACTGTGTTTATTATCCCTGTACTGTAACATCACTATGTGCAATATCTCTGTGCTGTGACCTCACTATGTACATTATCTATGTACTGTGACATCACTATGTACATTATCTATGTACTGTGACATCACTATGTGCATTATCTCTGTAATGTGACATCACTGTGTTTATTATCTCTCTACTGTGACCTCACTATGTGCATTATCTATGTACTGTGACCTCACTATGTGCATTATCTATGTACTGTGACATCACTATGTACATTATCTATGTACTGTGACATCACTATGTGCATTATCTCTGTAATGTGACATCACTGTGTTTATTATCTCTCTACTGTGACCTCACTATGTGCATTATCTATGTACTGTGACCTCACTATGTGCATTATCTCTTTACTGTGACCTCACTATGTGCATTATCTCTTTACTGTGACCTCACTATGTGCATTATCTCTTTACTGTGACCTCACTATGTGCATTATCTCTTTACTGTGACCTCACTATGTACATTATCTATGTACTGTGACCTCACTATGTGCATTATCTCTAATGGGACATCACTGTGTTTATTATCTCTCTACTGTGACCTCACTATGTGCATTATCTATGTACTGTGACCTCACTATGTGCATTATCTCTTTACTGTGACCTCACTATGTGCATTATCTCTGTACTGTGACCTCACTATGTGCATTATCTCTGTAATGTGACATCACTGTGTTTATTATCTCTCTACTGTGACCTCACTATGTGCATTATCTCTAATGGGACATCACTGTGTTTATTATCTCTCTACTGTGACCTCACTATGTGCATTATCTATGTACTGTGACCTCACTATGTGCATTATCTCTGTACTGTGACCTCACTATGTGCATTATCTCTGTACTGTGACCTCACTATGTGCATTATCTCTGTACTCTGACCTCATTATGTGAATTATCTATGTAATGTGACCTCACTATGTGTATTATCTCTCTAATGTGACATCACTGTGTTTATTATCTCTGTAATGTGACATCACTATGTGCATTATCTCTGTACTGTGACCTCACTATGTGCATTATCTATGTACTGTGACCTCACTATGTGCATTATCTATGTACTGTGGCATCACTATGTGCATTATCTCTGTACTGTGACCTCACTATGTGCGTTATCTATGTACTGTGACCTCACTATGTGCATTATCTATGTACTGTGACATCACTATGTGCATTATCTATGTACTGTGACATCACTATGTGTATTATCTCTGTAATGTGACATCACTGTGTTTATTATCTCTCTACTGTGACCTCATTATGTCCATTATCTCTGTACTGTGACCTCACTATGTGCATTATCTATGTATTGTGACCTCACTATGTGCATTATCTATGTACTGTGACATCACTATGTGCATTATCTCTGTGCTGTGACATTACTATGTGTATTATCTCTGTAATGTGACATCACTGTGTTTATTATCTCTGTACTGTGACCTCACTATGTGTATTATCTCTGTACTGTGACATCACTATGTGTATTATCTCTGTAATGTGACATCACTGTGTTTATTATCTCTCTACTGTGACCTCACTATTTGCATTATCTCTAAACTGTGACATCACTGTTTATTATCTATGTAATGTGACTTCACTGTGTTTATTTTCTCTCAACTGTGACCTCACTATGTGCATTATCTATGTATTGTGACCTCACTATGTGCATTATCTATGTCCTGTGACCTCACTATGTGCATTATCTCTGTACTGTGACATCACTATATGTATTATCTCTGTAACGTGACATCACTGTATTTATTATCTCTGTAATGTGACATCACTATGTGCATTATCTCTGTACTGTGACCTCACTATGTGCATTATCTATGTACTGTGACATCACTATGTGCATTATCTCTGTGCTGTGACATTACTATGTGTATTATCTCTGTAATGTGACATCACTGTGTTTATTATCTCTGTACTGTGACCTCACTGTGTTTATTATCCCTGTACTGTAACATCACTATGTGTATTATCTCTGTAATGTGACATCACTGTGTTTATTATCTCTCTACTGTGACCTCATTATGTCCATTATCTCTGTCCTGTGACCTCACTATGTGCATTATCTATGTATTGTGACCTCACTATGTGCATTATCTATGTACTGTGACATCACTATGTGCATTATCTCTGTGCTGTGACATTACTATGTGTATTATCTCTGTAATGTGACATCACTGTGTTTATTATCTCTGTTCTGTGACCTCACTATGTGTATTATCTCTGTACTGTGACATCACTATGTGTATTATCTCTGTAATGTGACATCACTGTGTTTATTATCTCTCTACTGTGACCTCACTATTTGCATTATCTCTAAACTGTGACATCACTGTTTATTATCTATGTAATGTGACTTCACTGTGTTTATTTTCTCTCAACTGTGACCTCACTATGTGCATTATCTCTGTACTGTGACCTCACTATGTGCATTATCTATGTATTGTGACCTCACTATGTGCATTATCTATGTCCTGTGACCTCACTATGTGCATTATCTCTGTACTGTGACATCACTATATGTATTATCTCTGTAACGTGACATCACTGTATTTATTATCTCTGTAATGTGACATCACTATGTGCATTATCTCTGTACTGTGACCTCACTATGTGCATTATCTATGTACTGTGACCTCACTATATGCATTATCTATGTCCTGTGACCTCACTATGTGCATTATCTCTGTACTGTGACATCACTGTATTTATTATCTCTGTAATGTGATATCACTATGTGCATTATCTCTGTACTGTGACATCACTATGTGCATTATCTATGTACTGTGACATCACTATGTGCATTATCTATGTACTGTGACCTCACTATGTGCATTATCTATGTACTGTGACCTCACTATGTGCATTATCTATGTACTGTGACATCACTATGTGCATTATCTATGTACTGTGACATCACTATGTGTATTATCTCTGTAATGTGACATCACTGTGTTTATTATCTCTCTACTGTGACCTCACTAGGTGCATTATCTCTGTAATGTGACCTCACTATGTGCATTATCTATGTACTGTGACCTTACTATGTGCATTATCTATGTACTGTGACCTCACTATGTGCATTATCTCGGTACTGTGACATCACTATGTGCATTATCTCTGTACTGTGACCTCACTATGTGCATTATCTCTGTACTGTGATCTCACTATGTGCATTATCTATGTACTGTGACATCAATATGTGCATTATCTCTGTACTGTGACATCACTATGTGCATTATCTCTGTACTCTGACCTCACTATGTGCATAATCTATGTACTGTGACCTCACTATGTGTATTATCTCTGTAATGTGACATCACTGTGTTTATTATCTCTGTACTGTGACCTCACTATGTGCATTATCTATGTAATGTGACCTCACTATGTGTATTATCTCTGTACTGTGACCTCTCTATGTGCATTATCTATGTACTGTGACATCACTATGTGCATTATCTCTGTACTGTGACCATACTATGTGCATTATCTATGTACTGTGACCTCACTATGTGGATTATCTATGTACTGTGACATCACTATGTGCATTATCTATGTACTGTGACATCATTATGCGCATTATCTTTGTACTGTGACCACACTATGTGCATTATCTATGTACTGTGACCTCACTATGTCCATTATCTCTGTACTGTGACCTCACTATGTGCATTATCTATGTACTGTGACATCACTATGTGCATTATCTCTGTACTGTGACATCACTATGTGCATTATCTCTGTACTGTGACATCACTGTGTGTAGTGCCGGCGTCCCTGCCCTCTGCTAGGCAGGGACGCTGTTCCCCTCACCGCTCTGCTCCGTGCCCGGCGTCCCTTTCCCGCTCTGCTGGCAGCGCGCGCTCCTTCCCGGCCACTGTGCTTAGGGCGCGCGCGCGCGCCCTCCCTCCCTCTTAAAGGGGCCGCGCGCGCCGTCCTAAGGAGTCCCCGGCCAATGGCCGGAGGACTTTACCATATATAAGGCACCTCCTCCAAAATGGAGGTGCCCGAGCAATGTTGTTGCACCGTTCTACTCTGCTTCAGCCCTCAGGTCCCGTTGCCAGTTACCTGCCAGTTACCTGCCAGATTCCTGCCAGCTTGCTGTCCTAATCCTGCCTGATTTCCTGTTACCTGCCTGCCTGCCTGAGGTCCGACGGTCTGCCTTACAACTCTGGTCAGTCTGTCTAAGGACCAACTTGCCCGCTCACCTGGGAGCGCACATCAGCTACCTGCCTGCTTGCCTGAGGTCCGACGGTCTGCCTTACAACTCCGGTCAGTCTGTCTATGGACCAGCTTGCCCGCTCACCTGGGAGCGCTTCTCCGCTACCTGCCTGCTTGCCTGCCCGGAGGCTCCTCTGTCACGTGCTGTGACCACCAGCTATTCCAGACTCTTGCCCGCTCACCTGGGAGCGCTTCTCCGCTACCTGCCTGCTTGCCTGCCCGGAGGCTCCGCTGTCACGTGCTGTGACCACCAGCTATTCCAGACTCTTGCCCGCTCACCTGGGAGCGCTTCTCCGCTACCTGCCTGCTTGCCTACCTGGAGGCTCCGCCGTCACGTGCTGTGACCACCTGCTATTCCAGAGACTCTCGCTTGCTCACCTGGGAGCACACATCCTCCATCTGCCTTGCTAGCCTACCTGGAGGTTCAGCCATCACAGGTCGTACCTACCCTTTACCTAGAGACTGCCCCGGTCACTTGCCGTGACCTCCAGCCCGTTCTTCCAGAGACTGCCCCGGTCACTTGCCGTGACCTCCAGCCCGTTCTTCCAGAGACTGCCCTGATCACTTGCCGTGACCTCCTGCCCGTACACCCAGAGACTGTCCCGGTCACCTGCTGTGACTGCCTGCCTGGTCGCCACCCGCTCCCTTACAAGGACCGCTCCCTTGTATAGTAGCCCAGAGGTTCCGCCTCCCAGACCCGTTACAGTTTGCTCGGGCCATGGAACCCGGTGGCACCCAAGCTCCCTCGCTCTCGGACCTGTGTCATGAACTGTCCCGTCAAAGGTCCCAACAGGAGTCCATCCTGGGTCACCTGCGGAATGTCAATACTCGCCTGGACACTCTGACTGTTCCACCAACAACCTCCGCCAGTGCCATGTCTCGCAATCCGGCAGCTCCGCTGTCCACTAACACCATGATATCCTACCCCGGACCTCGGCTTTCTGCACCTCCTCGCTTCGGAGGCGACTCAGCCCAGGCTCGGGGCTTCATAAATCAGTGCACCCTGCACTTTGAACTATTGTCCCACCAGTTTAACTCCGACCAAGCCAAAATTGCATTCATCATGTCCCATCTCACCGGGGAGGCCCTGGCCTGGCTAAATCCTCTATGGGAGAGAGGAGACCCCCTGGTGTCCAACTTGCCTGCTTTTCTCACGGCTTTCCGGAAAGTCTTCGACGAATCTGGACGGAAGACCTCATCCGCATCATCGTTGCTACGCCTCCGTCAGGAAAGTCTCACCGTGGGCCAATATGCCATACGGTTCCGTACCCTTGCCTCGGAGCTGGCCTGGGATAACGACGCTCTGGTTTCCGTCTTCTGGGAGGGTCTGTCCGGCCGTATTAAAGATGAACTTGCCGGTCGGGACATTCCTACCACTCTCGATGACTTAATAACTCTTGCCACCCGGATTGACCTACGGTTCCAGGAGCGTGCCAGAGAGGTCACCCGTGAGAGGAGGTTACCACGTCTAGCTCCTACTTTTCAGAAACCCGTCACTCCTTCTGTCTCTAACCAGTTACACCCTCCTGAGCCTATGCAGGTCGACCAGACCAAGATGGTCAAGACCCGTCAGGACTTACGCCGTGCCGAGGGGACCTGCTTCTACTGTGGCAGTAAGGAGCACCGGATCCGTGCCTGCCCGGAGAGGTCGGGAAACGCCTGTGTCTAGGTTCGCTCAGAGAGGTCCACCTAGACAAGAATAAATCCTCTCCATCCCTGCTGTTGTCAGTTTCAATCGTCTACGGGGAGAACCGTTATTTCGAACTAGCCCAACTGGACTCTGGAGCAGCCGGGAATCTTATTTCACAGTCCCTGGTAGAGAAATACCGCATCCCCACCAAACCTCTGGCTGTACCCTTGTCTGTTGCTGCCGTGGATGGGGGGCTCTTACCACGCCCCATCCAACTCATCACCGAATCCATTACTCTGCAGGTGGGAATGCTGCATTCTGAAAGTATCTCCTTCCATGTTCTGCCTGGACTCTCTCACGCCCTCTTGCTAGGCCTACCTTGGCTCCAGAAACATGCACCCGTTCTTGACTGGCAGACCGGAGAAGTTCTTCGCTGGGGACAGGGCTGCCATAAGACCTGTCTGGTTCCCGTTCATCCCGTCCGTCCTTCTCCTACCCCAGCTAATCTACCTGGACTTCCGATTCCTTATTGGTCTTATGCTGATGTCTTTAATAAAAAGGAGGCAGAGACACTACCCCCTCATAGACCATACGACTGCCCTATCGACCTGTTACCTGGTACTTCTCCTCCCCGTGGGCGTATTTATCCATTATCCGCTGCTGAGACCCGGTCGATGTCCGAATATATTGAGGAGAATCTGGCCAGGGGATTCATCCGGAAATCTACCTCCCCGGCGGGAGCAGGCTTCTTTTTCGTCAAAAAGAAGGACGGCTCTCTCCGTCCCTGTATAGACTATAGAGGCCTTAACCAGATCACGGTGAAGAATAAGTACCCCCTTCCGCTCATTCCGGAGTTATTTGATCGTCTGAGGGGGGCTAGAATCTTCACCAAACTGGACCTCCGTGGGGCGTACAACCTGGTTCGTATCCGTCAGGGGGATGAATGGAAGACGGCATTCAACACCCGGGACGGCCACTATGAATATCTGGTAATGCCCTTTGGCCTCTGTAAAGCTCCTGCCGTCTTTCAAGAGTTGGTCAATGACATCTTCCGGGACCTTCTCTACTCCTGCGTAGTGGTGTACCTGGACGACATCTTGGTCTTCTCTCCGGATCTCCAGACTCACCGGAGGGATGTTCGTCAGGTCCTGCTCAGGCTCAGGCAGAACCATCTCTACGCTAAATATGAGAAGTGCCTCTTTGAGCAGACCTCGCTTCCGTTTCTGGGCTACATTATCTCTCAGACCGGCCTACAAATGGATCCTGAGAAACTGTCTGCCATCGAGAAATGGCCCCGACCAGAGAGGTTGAAGGCTATTCAACGGTTCCTGGGCTTCGCCAACTATTACCGCCTCTTCATCCCGCACTTCTCTTCCCGGACTGCCCCAATTTCCGCGCTCACCCGTAAGGGTACTAATCCCAAAGAGTGGCCGCCCGAAGCAGAGGAGGCCTTTCTTTCCCTAAAACAGGCCTTCTCTTCCGCCCCGGTGCTGCATCGCCCGGACGGCAACAAGCAGTTCTTCCTGGAAGTTGACGCCTCCTCCTCTGGAGCCGGAGCGGTACTTACTCAAAAATCATCTTCCGGGAGAATGGTAACTTGTGGCTTCTTCTCCAAACTCTTCTCCTCTTCTGAGCGCAACTATTCCATAGGAGACCGAGAGTTATTGGCCATCAAGCTGGCGTTGGAGGAGTGGCGTTACCTACTCGAGGAAGCTCTTCATCCGGTAATAATTTACACTGACCACAAGAACTTGGCTTACCTCCAGCATGCCCAGAGACTTAACCCGCGCCAAGCCCGGTGGTCCTTGTTTTTTGCTCGCTTTGATTTTGTTCTTCATTTTCGCCCGGCTGACAAAAACGTCAAAGCAGACGCCTTGTCCCGATCCTTTCTGGTGTCCGATCTCGAGGAAGAACCTAAACATATCATCGATCCCGCCAGAGTAATGCAGGTGGCTCCCGTGAGTCTAAATCGTCTCCTTCCCAGTAAGACGTTTGTTTCAGTACCTGATCGGGAGAAGATCCTACACTGGGGCCATTCGTCTAAACTAGCTGGCCACGCCGGTCAGAAAAAGACCCTCCAGCTTATTGCCCGGCACTATTGGTGGCCTACCCTGCACAAGGACATAATAGACTTTGTTTCTGCCTGTGTGTCCTGCGCCCGCAACAAAGTCCCGAGACATCTGCCAGCCGGACGCCTCCTTCCGCTTCCTGTACCTGCTGCCCCCTGGCAGCAGATAGCAATGGACTTTATAACTGATCTCCCCGTCTCTGCCGGTTGTACGGTCATTTGGGTGGTCGCTGACCGCTTTTCCAAGATGGCTCACTTTATTCCCCTGCCAGGCCTTCCGTCTGCACCCGAGCTGGCTAAAGACTTTATCCGCCACATCTTCCGTCTTCATGGCCTGCCCCTCCACATCGTGTCGGATCGTGGGGTACAGTTCACCTCACGTTTCTGGAGAGCCACTTGTAAACTACTAGACGTCACCCTGGACTTCTCTTCCGCTTACCACCCACAGTCCAATGGTCAAGTGGAGCGGATCAATCAGAACCTGACCAGTTACCTCCGGCACTTCGTTAATGCCCACCATTCTGACTGGGTGGATCTCCTACCATGGGCCGAGTTCTCTTATAATAATCACGAGAGCGAATCCTCCTCCAAATCCCCGTTTTTTGTAGTCTTTGGTCAGCATCCTCGGATTCCTTTTCCTGTCTCCACCTCTGTGGACAACCCGGCTGCGGAATCTCTCGTTAGCAAATTTTCCTCCATATGGGAGAGCACCCGGTCCGCACTCCTTCTGTCATCCGAGCGTATGAAAAGACACGCTGACAAAAAACGCCTGGATCCTCCACAATTTCGTCCAGGAGATAAAGTCTGGCTCTCATCTAAATATGTTCGACTCAAGATACCTTCTTACAAGTTAGGGCCTCGGTTCATCGGTCCTCTGGAGGTCATCAGTCAGATCAACCCGGTGGCCTATAAATTGAAACTCCCGGCCAACTTACGGATCCCTAACTCCTTCCATGTATCTCTCCTCAAACCCGTGGTGCTTAACTCTTTTTCCAAGTCTACAGGTACGCCTCCTGCTCCGGTTTCTGCTGAGGACGAGTTTGAGGTAGAGAACATTCTTGCCACCAAAAGGGTAAGAGGAAAGACCTTTTTTCTGGTAGATTGGAAGGGGTTTGGTCCTGAGGAGAGAACGTGGGAGCCCCGGGAGAACATCCATGCCCCTCTCATCCTAGCTAAATTTCTATCTGGCCTAAAAAAGGGGGGGCCTAAAGGGGAGGGTAATGTAGTGCCGGCGTCCCTTCCCACTGCTAGGCAGGGACGCTGTTCCCCTCACCGCTCTGCTCCATGCCCGGCGTCCCTCTCCCGCTCTGCTGGCAGCGCGCGCTCCTTCCCGGCCACTGTGCTTAGGGCGCGCACGCGCGCCCTCCCTCCCTCTTAAAGGGGCCGCGCGTGCCGTCCTAAGGAGTCCCCGGCCAATGGCCGGAGGACTTTACCATATATAAGGCACCTCCTCCAAAATGGAGGTGCCCGAGCAATGTTGTTGCACCGTTCTACTCTGCTTCAGCCCTCAGGTCCCGTTGCCAGCTACCTGCCAGTTACCTGCCAGATTCCTGCCAGCTTGCTGTCCTAATCCTGCCTGATTTCCTGTTACCTGCCTGCCTGCCTGAGGTCCGACGGTCTGCCTTACAACTCCGGTCAGTCTGTCTAAGGACCAACTTGCCCGCTCACCTGGGAGCGCACATCAGCTACCTGCCTGCTTGCCTGAGGTCCGACGGTCTGCCTTAGAACTCCGGTCAGTCTGTCTATGGACCAGCTTGCCCGCTCACCTGGGAGCGCTTCTCCGCTACCTGCCTGCTTGCCTGCCCGGAGGCTCCGCTGTCACGTGCTGTGACCACCAGCTATTCCAGACTCTTGCCCGCTCACCTGGGAGCGCTTCTCCGCTACCTGCCTGCTTGCCTACCTGGAGGCTCCGCCGTCACGTGCTGTGACCACCTGCTATTCCAGAGACTCTCGCTTGCTCACCTGGGAGCACACATCCTCCATCTGCCTTGCTAGCCTACCTGGAGGTTCAGCCATCACAGGTCGTACCTACCCTTTACCTAGAGACTGCCCCGGTCACTTGCCGTGACCTCCAGCCCGTTCTTCCAGAGGCTGCCCCGGTCACTTGCCGTGACCTCCAGCCCGTTCTTCCAGAGACTGCCCTGATCACTTGCCGTGACCTCCTGCCCGTACACCCAGAGACTGTCCCGGTCACCTGCTGTGACTGCCTGCCTGGTCGCCACCCGCTCCCTTACAAGGACCGCTCCCTTGTATAGTAGCCCAGAGGTTCCGCCTCCCAGACCCGTTACACTGTGTTTATTATCTCTCTACTGTGACCTCACTATGTGCATTATCTATATACTGTGACCTCACTATGTGCATTATCTCTGTACTGTGACCTCACTATGTGCATTATCTCTGTACTCTGACCTCACTATGTGCATTATCTATGTACTGTGACCTCACTATGTGTATTATCTCTGTAATGTGACATCACTGTGCTTATTATCTCTGTACTGTGACCTCACTATGTGGATTATCTCTGTAATGTGACATCACTGTGTTTATTATCTCTGTACTGTGACCTCACTATGTGCATTATCTCTGTAATGTGACGTCACTATTTGCATTATCTCTGTACTGTGACTTCACTATTTGCATTATCTCTGTACTGTGACTTCACTATGCGCATTATCTATGTACTGTGACCTCACTATGTGCATTATCTCTGTGCTGTGACATCACTATGTGTATTATCTCTGTAATATGACATCACTGTGTTTATTATCCCTGTACTGTGACATCACTATGTGTATTATCTCTGTAATGTGACATCACTGTGTTTATTATCTCACTACTGTGACCTCACTATTTGCATTATCTCTATACTGTGACATCACTATTTGTATTATCTCTGTAATGTGACATCACTGTGTTTATTATCTCTGTACTGTGACATCACTATGTGTATTATCTCTGTAATGTGACATCACTGTGTTTATTTTCTCTACTGTGACATCACTATGTGTATTATCTCTGTAATGTGACATCACTGTGTTTATTATCTCTGTACTGTGACATCACTATGTGTATTATCTATGTACTGTGACATCACTATGTGTATTATCTCTGTAATGTGACATCACTGTGTTTATTATCTCTACTGTGACATCAATATGTGTATTATCTCTGTAATGTGACTTCACTGTGTTTATTTTCTCTCTACTATGACCTAACTATGTGCATTATCTCTGTACTGTGACCTAACTATGTGCATTATCTCTGTACTGTGACCTCACTATGTGCATTATCTATGTACTGTGACCTCACTATGTGCATTATCTATGTCCTGTGACCTCACTATGTGCATTATCTCTGTACTGTGACATCACTATATGTATTATCTCTGTGACGTGACATCACTGTGCTTATTATCTCTGTACTGTGACATCACTGTGTTTATTCTCTCTCTACTGTGACATCACTATGTGCATTATCTCTGTTCTGTGACCTCACTATGTGCATTATCTCTGTAATGTGACATCACTGTATTTATTATCTCTGTAATGTGACATCACTATGTGCATTATCTCTGTACTGTGACATCACTATGTGTATTATCTCTCTAATGTGACATCACTGTGTTTATTATCTCTGTAATGTGACATCACTATGTGCATTGTCTCTGTGCTGTGACCTCACTATGTGCATTATCTATGTACTGTGACCTCACTATGTGCATTATCTATGTACTGTGACCTCACTATGTGCATTATCTCTGTACTGTGTAGAGATGAGCGTTGTTCTACTCGAACTGTTCGCCAATCTCAAATTCGAGCTGTTTTGGGCGGTGTACGAGCCGTTCGGCGAACACGAACGATTTGAGAAAAATTCGGCTGTTCGAGGTTATGTTCGATAACTGTTCGTGCACCAAAATCATAACTGGATTTTTTCTCAGTAATGATGAAAATTAATGTTAATACGCAGTTTGAGTGTACAGCGGGGCGGGGGGAGGGGCAGGGGATGGATCTCTGCAGGAACAATGAAGATCTCCATTTTTTTTTCTCTTTCCCGCATTTACAGTGGGGAGGTGCAATCTGTCAGCCTATCAGCAGCGCACACACGGAGCGAAGTGCTTTTTTCACACAAGCAAGGGCATGTGTCATTGGCAGTGTATGTCACATGTCCTTGTCCTATAAGACCAAGCCATTTTCCCCGTCGCCACCATTTTCTCACTGCTGCAGCTGCGTGTTAGACGGCACCGCTGTTGCTGTGTGCGCTATACCTTGTTAATTTCAAGTCAATTTTCGCACAAATCTACAGATAGCTTGGGAGTAGGGAATAGTTGTGATTGCAGTCCTTTTAAGGACTAGGTTACAGCATTTCCTATGACTTTTATCAGGCAGGTCTGTGCTCTTAAATAGATAGATTGTGGGAGTAAAGACTAATTGTAATTGCAGTCCTTTTCAGGACTAGGTTACATCAGTTCCTATCAGTTTTTGCCAGGCAGGTCTGTGCCAGTGCTGTGCAAGTTTTTTTCACAGCATTTGGCTGAATCTAGCAAAGCTAATCCTTTTTGGCCTATTGCAGAGTGTGTTAGTCAGTGGAGTAGCCTATCTGTGTTGCAAGATATACCACCTGTGTATAGAATACCAATTTTTTTACTGCACCTAGTGAAGTAAAATCTTTTGGGCATAGCATCATTCTATTAGTTCATCTATACTGACCTCCATCAGGTTGCAAATTGAATATAATTTTTTTCTGCATCTAGCTCTGAAAAAATATTTGGGCTTCTAGCAGTGTGTGGGACTTGTTCTATTAGTCCATCTATACTGACCTCCATCAGGTTGTAAATTAAAAATAATTTTTATCTGCATCCAGCTCTGAAAAAATATTTGGCCTTCTAGCAGTGTGTGGGACTCATTGTATTAGGCCATCTATACTGACCTCCATCAGGTTGCAAATTAAAAATAATATTTTGTCTGCATCTAGCTCTGAAAAAATATTTGGCCTTCTAGCAGTGTGTGGGACTTTCTCTATTAGTCCATCTATACTGACCTCCATCAGGTTGCAAACTGAATATATTTTTTTTCTGCATCTACCTCTGAAAAAATATTGGGCTTCTAGCTGTGTGTGGGACTTGTTCTATTAATCCATCTATACAGACCTCCATCAGGTTGCAAACTGAATATAATTTTTTTCTGCATCTACCTCTGAAAAAATATTTGGGCTTCTAGCTGTGTGTGGGACTTGTTCTATTAGTCCATCTATACTGACCTCCATCAGGTTGCAAACTGAAAATAATTTTTTGTCTGCATCTAGCTCTGAAAAAATATTTGGCCTTCTAGCAGTGTGTGGGACTTTCTCTATTAGTCCATCTATACTGACCTCCATCAGGTTGCAAATTAAAAATAATTTTTATCTGCATCTACCTCTGAAAAAATATTTGGGCTTCTAGCTGTGTGTGGGACTTGTTCTATTAGTCCATCTATACTGACCTCCATCAGGTTGCAAACTGAATATAATTTTTTTCTGCATCTAGCTCTGAAAAAATATTTGGCCTTCTAGCAGTGTGTGGGACTTTCTCTATTAGTCCATCTATACTGACCTCCATCAGCTTGCAAATTAAAAATAATTTTTATCTGCATCCAGCTCTGAAAAAATATTTGGCCTTCTAGCAGTGTGTGGGACTTTCTCTATTAGTCCATCTATACTGACCTCCATCAGGTTGCAAACTGAATATAATTTTTTTCTGCATCTACCTCTGAAAAAATATTTGGCCTTCTAGCAGTGTGTGGGACTTTCTCTATTAGTCCATCTATACTGACCTCCATCAGGTTGCAAACTGAATATATTTTTTTTCTGCATCTACCTCTGAAAAAATATTTGGGCTTCTAGCTGTGTGTGGGACTTTCTCTATTAGTCCATCTATACTGACCTCCATCAGGTTGCAAATTGAATATAATTTTTTTCTGCATCTAACCCAGCCAATAGTTTTGGCCTAATACCACAGTTTGGCCACTCAGCTCTGCTGGGTTCCCATCCATTGTTTTTTTGTGCAAACAACTCCAGAGTTGTGAATTAGTTAACCACCAAAATGAGTGGAAAAAGGCCTGCTGCTGGTGGAAAGGGGAATAGGCGTGTTGGGAAGGGGAAAAAAGGTTGTGTCCGTGGGGTAGGTGTTAAAGCAACAGTAACATCTGCAGAAGAAAGACCATCTTCCAGCCAAACTAAAATGTCTACTTCTTTTAGCGGACAATGTGATAAGATCCCTTTCTTACGGCCACGCCAATCGCTACAAATTCCAGATGAGGCACAAAAACAGCAGGTGCTTCAACGGATATCAAGTGCTCCTTTAAGTGGGCTCTCCTCCACATCAACTTCAACATCACAAATACTCCAGTCCTCAAAGGTGTCACCCCAATCGCACTTGCTTCCTCACAGCTCCCAAATCTCCAGCTGCCCGTCTGAGTATGAGGTAGAACAGATGGTTGAGTCTGCAGAGCTGTTTACTCATACTATAGCCTGGGAATCAGAGGTCGACTCCAGCGCTTCTGTGAATCCAGACGAGGAAATGATCTGCACTGATGCCCAGAATCTTTATGAATCGGATCCAGGACCAGACGCAGAAGGTTCTGACCATAATGTAGACCCTCATTCCCAAACTGTAACTCCTGTTGGTGGAAACAATGAGGAAGACGATGATGAGACTCAAATACCTGATTGGAGCGACAACTTTAGTTTTTTGTCAGGGCAGGAACAGGTTGGCTCTGAGGACGACGGGTGTGATAACGCACAGGGTGATGATGATGAGGTTGGAGATTCCACTTACTGTCAACCCACAGTCAGCCAAGAGATGAGGTCAGCAGAGGAGGTGGAGGAAGATGCTAGTGACGACCAGGTCAGGTTGCGCCTTCCTGGACAGAGACGTAGTACTGGAAGCACGTCAACAACTGCATCCTCAAACACAACTCTGCCTCTCACCACAAGTCGTGGTGGCTCTTCAGGTCGCATGGGTGCTAAGCCTTGCATAGCCTGGGCATTTTTTCAGATCGATAAAGATGACCCAACTCGTGTTATCTGTAACATTTGTCAGCAAAAGCTAAGCAGAGGCCAAAAAATACATAGTTTGAGTACTTCATGCATGAACCGGCACATGGACATGAAGCATAAGTTGCAGTGGGAAGCTCAGTGTGCTACAATGCGGCCTAGCCGGCCGGGCCAACCACCGTCTGCCATATCTTGTGCATCCGCGGCCTCTTCATCCTCTGTGACTGGGGGGACAGCAGTCACACCTGTTTTGGGGCGCAGACCGGCCACCTCTTTACCCGCAATAGCCAGCGTGATTGGCAGGTCATCATTTTCTTTGGAGGTGGTAACACCAGCTGGTGTTGAGCGCTGTCCGACATCGATAGCACCACCTTTGGATCAAGGCAACCTAACATGTCCGCCTGCATCTTCCTCACAGACCGGCAGTTTGCCGGGGACACCCTTATCAACCCCGTCTAAGCACAATAGCCAGCCCTCGGTCCCTCAGATGTGGACAAGTAAAAGACCATTTCCTCCTAGCCATGAGAAAGCTAAGAGGTTGAATTTCACCATCTGCAAGCTCTTGGCTACAGAAATGCTGCCTTTCTGCCTGGTGGACACAGAGGATTTTCGAGACCTTATGTCTTCCGCAGTGCCCCAGTACCAGATGCCCAGTCGGCACTACTTCTCAAAGAAAGGTGTGCCTGCGCTCCACCAGCATGTCGCACACAACATCTCCGCTTCTTTGAGAAACTCTGTGTGTGACAGGGTGCATTTCACCACAGACACTTGGACGAGTAGGCATGGACAGGGGCGTTACATGTCGCTGACTGGGCACTGGGTAACTATGGTGACAGCAGGACAAGGGGCTGCTGTCCAAGTCTTGCCGTCCCCACGAGTTGTGCGTCAATCCTTTTTATGTCAAAGTTCCTCCACTGCTTCTGCCTCCTCAACCTCCTCTCGGTCTTCCACCTGCACCCAAAGCCTGTCTGGTCATGCCACAAGCTTTCTAACTGCGCAGAAGGGATCCTGCACACCTCCTTACTATGCTGGCAGTAGGGCTCAACGTCATCAGGCGGTTTTTACTTTGAAATGTCTGGGAAATGTGAGTCACACAGCTGAGGAGTTGTGGTCAGCTCTGGAGAACCAATTTCATGTATGGTTGTCTCCACTGGACCTGAAACCAGGGAAGGCCGTGTGCGACAATGCTGCAAACCTGGGTGCGGCCCTTCGCCGGGGCAATGTCACACACGTGCCTTGTATGGCTCACGTGTTGAACCTGGTTGTCCAGCAATTTTTAGCCCACTATCCCAGACTAGATGGCCTTCTGCAGAGGGCACGGTCGCTGTGTGCTCACTTCCGCCGTTCGCATCCCGCAGCTCAGCGACTTACATCTCTACAGAAGTCGTTGGGCCTGCCACTTCACCGGCTAAAATGCGATGTGCCTACCCGGTGGAATTCAACTCTGCACATGTTGCAGCGACTGTGGCAGCACCGACAAGCCCTGGTGCAATACGTTCTGACGTATAGCCTGGGCCAACGAGATCCGGAGGTGGGGCAAATCACGCTGGAGGAGTGGTCTCAGATCAGGGACCTATGCACCCTTCTGCACAGTTTTGAAATGGCGACGAAGATGTTTAGTGCTGACGATGCCATTATCAGCATGACTATTCCGGTGATTTACATGCTGGAGCACATGTTAAACAGAATTCGGAGTCAGGTGGTGGCACAAGAGGAGGTGGAGGAAGTAGAGGAGGAGGAGTTGTATGCGGAAGGGCTAACATCTGCAAGGTCCAGACGGTCGGCAGCACCAAGGCGGCAGGCATGTGAGGGTGGGGGAGATGGTTTTACCAGGGCGCATGGTAGCAGCCAAACTAGTGAGGAAGGTGCAGGAGCCCAGGAAGAAGTGGAGGACGAACTGATGGAAGACTCATCAGATGAGGGAGACCTTGATCACATTTCTGTTCTGCGAGGTTGGGGGGAGAGGACAGAGGAAGGAAGCATGATTGTTACCTCGCCACCAACACAACAGGGACTTGGTGCTCCTGGATGCGCAACACACATGAGTGCCTTCTTGCTGCACTACCTGCAACATGACCCTCGAATTGTGAGAATTAGAAATAATCCTGACTACTGGGTTGCCACACTGTTAGATCCCCGGTACAAAAGTAAATTTGCAGAAATTATTCCTGCCATAGAAAGGGATGCACGCATGCAGGAGTATCAGCAGAGACTGTTGCAGAATCTTACATGTGCTTTTCCACAAAACACCAGTGGTGCACGTAGTGAATCTCACAGTTCCAACTTGCCAACCGTGGGACCGTCAAGTGTTCAGCACTCAAACCGTAACAGAACCACAGTATCTGCTGGTAACATCAATTTTGCGGAATCATTTCACCACTTTTTTAGCCCATCCTTTGCAAGGCCACAGGAGACAAGAAGTCTGACACATAGTCAACGCCTAGAGACGATGGTACAGGAGTATCTCCAAGTAAACATTGAAGCCACGACTGTGTCACTAGACCCTTGCTCTTTTTGGGCTTCCAATCTGGATAAATGGCCGGAGCTCGCCACTTACGCCTTGGAGATCTTGTCATGCCCCGCAGCCAGCGTTCTGTCTGAACGTGTGTTCAGCGCTGCTGGTGGTGTGCTGAAAGATAAGCGCACGCGGCTCTCCACTGATAATGTAGACAGACTCACGTTCATAAAGATGAACAAATCATGGATCCGAAACGACTTTTCTACCCCTGTGTCATCCTGGGGAGAGTAAAAGCTTGATGATTGGTTAAATTCACCCTACCAACCGTTTTAAGCTTTCAAATTACTAATCATGTTTATCTGTATCTTGACTGGAAAATAATTTGGGCTTTGTAGCAGTGTGCAGCACTGATCCTATTAGGCCATCTATACTAAGCTCCACCAGATTTAAAATTAATAATAATTTTTAGCTGCATCTGACGCGCCCCCTGGGCCTGTGCTGCTGCTGCTGTGCAGGGGGAATACCCGGAGCCGGATCGCTGGGGGTTGTAGTTCTCCGTGGCGGTGACCCGGTCCGTGCCCAGGGCGGTCAAACCAGTGGCAGTCTATTTGTATTGTAATAAGTGTCCGACTACGCCACCCGTGGATTGCGGTCAGTGGGGACCGCCGCTGCGCTGCCGACCGCTGAGGCTGATGTTGGTTGCGCAGCCGAGTATGGGATAACTCCCCACGGGAGGAGTATTGCCTCAGGGCAGCTAATGTGGAAGATGATGGGAGTGATGGTGTGAGGGTCCCAGTGCTAATGGTGCTGGAGCGGCAAGGAATCACAGAGACGTGTGGTGCAGTTCAGGGTCTTTACTGATGGTACAAGGCAGACCCTCCCGGGAGTACTGGCTAGTATAAGGGGCCTGGTCAGTCTGCGAGCAAGCAGGAGTTCCCCTGGCCAGGTGGAGTTGTAGGCCTCCCCGTTAATCTGCACTCTTCCTGGCTACCTTGCTATCAGCGGTTACAAGTAGCCCACGTCCCTGAGTATACCGTGTGGTGCTCACCCGTATGGCTGGTGACTTGGGGCCTTCTGTTAGCCTCCGCTCCTGGATGGCGGCGCTGGTCCCTTCTCTGTGACTGAGCCTCCGGGCTTCTATGGCCAGAGGACCTGGAATCCCCTGCCGGCTGGTTTCTGCTGCTGGGTGTATATCAGTCCCCACAGCCTCGGACTCCTGTGTCCGGCTTTAGTATCTTCGTCCAGGGCGAACTCTGCTCAGCTCCAGCCCCTGGACTTCTGCTACTGCTCCTCCAGAGCTCCTGATCTCACTTTCCCTCTCCAGACTCAAACTCTGTCTGCAGCTTCACTCTGACTGCTCTAATCCCGCCCCAGACCCAGTTTAAAAGGGCAGATTCCTCCCCTCCCAGGTCTGGGTGGACCGTGTTGCATGCTTAGGGATCCTGACCAGAGAAACCTCCCACTTGCTCTCAGACATAATATCTCTATTACTGTGGCAACCAGACCCCTGGGGTGTCGCATTCCCCCCTAGTAAATTTTAGTACTCCGGGACTAAACACATTTTTTAAAGAAACATAAATACAAGGTATAACAATAACAAGACAACATATTTACAAGAAGCTTTAGTCTGTAGAGGTCACGGCGTTTCCGTGACCGGGTGTCCATATCACCCAAGGTGAAGTTTTAAGGGAAGTAGGGGACCTGTCCAAAGCAAACCCCTTGCGTTGTCCTTGGGCGTGGCTGCAAGGCTGGAGCTAGCTACTTTGGGCCGCCAGTAGGCCACGCCAGACAGGTTTTCTCTTCTGCGGCCATCTTCACAAGAGGCACCAAGGTGCAACTATCTACAAAACTGTTCCGGTTATCCAGTGTCCATAACCTATTAGTCCAAATAAATCTGCAGGGTAACTGAGAAACATAATTAGTAACAGGCAACAAACATAAACCATAAACATTTTTCAATAAACAGTCAACTTTACAGTGCACTGGTTTAGATTCTCCAGTGAGCGGGCATCTGACCTTTAGTGACTCTAGTGGACCTACGGAGCTCACTAACTGGTTCTGCACTACAGGGTGTAGGAGGTGTTATGGGCAAGCTTGGCAGCTTTGTGCGCACTCTTTGGCTCTCTAGGGGCACAGCAGGCTCACTACTAGCAGAGGGTTGATCCTCCTGTACTGCTGGTGTGGACTCTTCTGCCTCTTGGGCCAGCTGCTCTTCCAGCTCTACCGGTTCCTCTGTAGGCACTTGCGGAGCTGGCTGGAGAAAGGTGAGGACGGGTACCACGACAGCGCCGTTTACTTGTGTCCAAGACCGGGGGAAGTCTCCGAGTACAGTACTGATCATTTCTTCCCTTTCCTCTGCGGGTTGAGGGTTTTTTTGATCTTCTTCAGGGCTTTGCAGCTGCTCGGGACACTTCTTCAGGTGGTCTCTGGAGACAATGGCTGTGGTTTCTCCTCCATCCTTACTGATTACGCAGATTTTTGGGTTCTCATGGCTTGATGGCAGTACGGTGTACGGGTCTTTCTCCCACTGGTCGTCCAACTTGTGGAGCCGCCTCTTCCTCTTCAAGACCTGCTCTCCAGGTACCAGGGGAACAGCGGGAGCATACTGGTTATAAGCCTTCTCTTGCCTTTCTCTAGCTTGAGACAGACTTCTCTCGACGCTCTCCTGTACTTTCCGATACTGCTGCTGCCGTTCTGTATCCCAGTCTGCCTCTGGCGAGGTGTCCTCAGGCGTCAGGACTCCCATATCCAGGTCAATAGGCAGCTTACCAGGTCTTGCTCTCATTAGGTAAGCCGGGGTACAGTTGGTGGAACCTACAGGGATGTGGTTATACAGGTCCACCAGATCGGGCAGTTTCTCAGGGCACAGACTGCGTTCTTCCAGGGGCAACGTTTTTAGCAGATCTATCACCACCTGGTTCATCTTCTCGCAGAGTCCATTGGTTTGAGGGTGATAGGGCGTTGTTCTTATCTTCTTGCAGCCATACAGGTTGCAGAACTCCTGGAAGACCTCTGCTTCGAAGGCTGGTCCTTGGTCTGTCAACACTTGGTCCGGGTACCCGTGTGGACGGCAGAAGTGCTGCTGGAAGGCTCTAGCTGCTGTTTGAGCCGTTAAGTCCTTGACCGGGACCACCACCAGGAACCGGGAGTAATGATCTACGATTGTGAGGGCGTAGACATACCCAGATCTGCTTGGAGCCAGTTTCACATGGTCCAGGGCTACCAGTTCCAGTGGCTGTCTGGTGATGGTGGGCTGCAAGGGGGTCTTCTGGCTGGCTCGGTCTTTTCTTCTCAGGTGGCACGGGCCACAGTCTCTGCACCACCTCTCGATGGCTCCTCTCATGCCTACCCAGTAGAACCGTTCACGCAACAAGAACTCCAGCTTCTTCCATCCGAAATGCCCTGCTCCATTGTGGTATGCCTCCAGAACCATAGCCGCATCTCGTCTTGGGACCACTACCTGCCAGGTCAACTCATGTGTTCGAGAGTTAAACATTCTCCGGCACAGCTTCTCCCTGTAGAGGAACAGCTTACTTTTCTCCTTCCACAGTTGCTTGGTCTCCTCTGGAGCATCTGGGTCAAGACGGGCATCGGCCTGGGTCAGCATTTCCTTCACCAAATGGACTGCGGGATCACTGTCTTGCGTCTCCGCCCAGTTGTAGTGGGGCAAGGGATTGAACGTCACGGAGCACCTGTCCTTCACACGGTGGGAATACAGGGTAATCCCATGACGGTGGAACGCAGGGAGATCAACTTCTTCCAGATCTTCTGGATCTTCCCCTACGTCCGGTAAGTTTGGCATTCTAGACAGGGCATCCGCGTTGGCATTTGATCGTCCTACCCGTTATTTGATGGTGAATTCAAAGTTGGACAGGCGGGCCATCCATCTCTGTTCCAGGGCACCGAGCCTTGCAGTGTCCAGGTGTGTCAACGGGTTGTTATCTGTGTACACGGTGAATTTGGAGGAGGCAAGGTAATGCTTGAAACGTTCGGTCACTGCCCACACTACTGCCAGGAACTCCAGCTTGAATGAGCTATAATTCTCAGGGTTCCTCTCCGTGGGCCGTAGCTTTCGGCTGGCGTAAGCGATTACCCGTTCTTTCCCTTGCTGGATCTGGGACAGTACGGCTCCTAGCCCGATGTTGCTTGCGTTCGTGTGGAGGATAAAGGGCTGGCTGTAGTCTGGATATGCCAGGATTTCATCCCCCGTGAGGGCCATCTTCAGCTGGCAGAAGGACTCCTCTTCCAGCTTTTCCCACCTGAAGGGCGGCTTCTGGTTTTTGGCTTTCCGAGATTGACCTATCAGGAGGTCCTGCATAGGGGCTGCCATTTTGGTGAAACCGGGAATGAATCTTCGGTAGTAGCCTACCAACCCGAGGAACTGCCGTACTTCCTTTATGCTGGAGGGTCTTGGCCAGTCCTTAATTACGGTGATCTTATCAGGGTCGGGAGCCACTCCGTCAGCACTCACCACGTGTCCCAGGTACTGCACCTTTGGTTTCAGGAGGTGACACTTGGAGGGTTTCACCTTTAGGCCGTAGTTTGCCAGAGCTACAAACACTTCTGCCAGGTGTTTCAGGTGGTCCTTGTAGGTCTTGGAATAGACAATGACATCATCCAGGTATAACAGGACCGTCTCGAAGTTCCGGTGTCCCAGACAGCATTCCATCAACCGTTGGAAGGTTCCTGGTGCGTTGCAGAGCCCGAACGGCATGCAGTTAAATTCACTGAGACCCATCGGGGTGGTGAATGCGGTCTTCTCCCGGTCCGCCTCTGCTACAGGAACCTGCCAGTACCCGCTAGTGAGATCCAAAGTAGAGAAGAAGTTAGCAGATTTTAATGCAGCTAAGGACTCTTCTATCCTTGGTAACGGGTACGCATCTTTGTGTGTGATACGGTTGACCTTCCTGTAGTCTACACACATTCTCATGGTGTTGTCTTTCTTTTTCACTAAGACTAGTGGAGCTGCCCAGGGGCTACAGCTGTCCCTAATTACCCCAGCCTCCTTCATGTCTCTAAGCATCCCCTTGGCGTGTTGATAGTGTGCAGGGGGTGCGGGTCGGTATCTCTCCTTTATGGGAGGATGGTCTCCCGTTGGGATGTGATGTTCTACTCCCTTTACTCGCCCGAAGTCTAGCGGGTGTTTACTAAACACTCTCTCGTACTCTCGAACCACCCGATAGACTCCCTGTTTCTGGTGTGAGGGAGTGGAGTCAGTACCCAAATGCAGTTGCTGACACCAGTCTTCCATTGGTTTCTTAGAGCCGTTACCTTCCTCTGGTTGAGATGGAGGCAAGGGTTCCACGGCCTGTACAGAATTCTGGTTTATGGTGAACAATTTGGCTAGCGTGGCATACCGGGGCAGGTATACTTCTCTCTCCCCGATATTTATGATGCGAACGGGCACCCTCCCATGGCGTACATCGACCACCCCCGTGCTGTCAAAATGGTGGGCCTACTGTCTGAGTAGACGGGTTCTACCATTGCTTGGTAGTCTCTACCTCTTAGACCAATAGCTGCCCGGCACCAAATCATCATCTCACTTTTTGGGGGCATGGCAATAGGGAACCGGTCACACATTCTCACGCTACCTATCTCACCACCAGATAGTTCCACCTGTTGCCGCTTCATCAGTGCCCGGATCTCTTTTTGGAGCACACGCTGCTGGCCAGAACTGGCGTTCTTGGCAACCTGCTGTAAAATGAGAATCACCTCTGCAAGACAATTTTCAATCACAATAGTTCCCAAGGTTATTCTAGGGTGACTCTCATGACGGTCTATGTCCACTATTATCAGTCCTTGTGCCGCCAGTTCGACTTTACCGATCTTAATGGTCACCTCTTTGAATCCCACCTGCGGCACGGGCTGACCATTGCTGGCGATGATACTCAGGTCGTCATCTGGGTAGCGGGTTATGTCCGAGTCATTCCAGTACTGCTTGAAGAGCACGTACGGGATGGTGGTGACCTGTGACCCGGTGTCTAGTAGGGCACTCATAGGAATGCCATCCAGTACCACAGGCAAGATTGGACGTCCCCCTACGTATTTATCACGCCAGTTTGATGGGCCTGATGGTCTTATGCCTGGGGGTTGGCCCTCTACCCCAGGTTGTGCCCGTTTAAATGACAGTACCTTGCCACATGTCCGGGTTGATTGCAGCGGCGGCAGATGGGTCGTCCGTCCTCGTTGTATCTGTCGCTGGGTCTTCCTCTGGCCGGTGGGGTCCTCCTCAGTCGGTGCCACGGGACGTCCTCCGGTCCGGATGCCAGCTGGATCTTTCCTGGAGAAGAGACCTGTAAAGACTGCACAGTTCTGGTTAGCGCAGCAACACTCTTAGTCAGCTCTTGGACCTGATGGTGCAGGTCTGTAGCCGGATCACTGTTTAAAGCCTGCGCATCAGCTCCCACAGGCCCTGCAGACAAGGGCGCCGTCTCCTGGTGGTTAGTGATAGCAGGGCGCCTGTGGGTCACAGCGCCACCTGGTGCCGGTTCTCGGAGCACCCGGATGGCTCTGTCCTTGAACTGTGCAAAGTCCAGGTCAGGGTCCTGTAAGGCCATTGCCCGCAACTGGGCTCGGTGGGCATTGCACAGTAGACCCTCAATAAATTGTTCAGTCAACAGCTTATCTTCATTTCCCGCGCTGTCAGGGTCTGCCTGCTTAATGGCTCTCAGGGCCTCTTGTAGGTTTAGAGCATAGTCTCTTATACTCTCATGTGCTCGCTGTTTGCACCCATAAAATCTTAGTTTTATTTCGGCTGAGGTGCGGGTGTCAAATGTGTCTTTCAGCCGGGTTAGTATGTCTCTGACAGTCCTCTTCCTCCCAGGTGGCCAGGACTTTACCTCCCTTTGGGCTGCCCCGATTAATTGGGCCACCAGGATGCTCACTTTTTGCCCTTCTGTGAGGGGGTACACCTGGAAGAGGCTATCCAGTCTTTCTCTAAAGTCATTTAGAGTATGTGACTCCCCTGAGTACTGGGGTAGCCAGGTTGACCCCGGGATATAGGGCATGGTGAATGGCATGACTGCTGCAGCGGTTGCGCTGGCGGTGGCTGTGGCAGTGGAGCTCCCCTCGGTATCCGGCATCCTCCTCCCCCCTAGTGGACCGCGGCCTACCTTGCGATGCTCTTCTTCCGTAGGCCGCGGCTCCGCAGTCGATCGTCGGGGTTGAGGACCTGGCGTCGCGCTCCGATGACGTCAGCGTCGCTCTTCCTTCCTTCCAGGACCTTGCGCAGCGTCAGAGCGTGGGGCGGAGCTTCGGATCTCACGCGCTTTCGGCGTCCACGCCCCTCTTCTTCCCGTGCGGCGTCCCGAAGATGGCGTCCGAAGGCGGGAAGCAGCTGCGGATGGCGGGAAGAAGGCAGAAGACGGCGGGAAACGGTCCAAGATGGTGTCTGATGGCGGGAATCGGCTCCGGATGGCGGGAAACGACTCCGGAAGGCGGGAAACTTCACCACAGGTAAGTACAAAAGTCTCTTTTTCAGGCACGCAGTACCCGATGGTTGCGGGCACGAAATCCTGCCGACTACGCCAAAGTTGACGCGTCCCCTGGGCCTGTGCTGCTGCTGCTGTGCATGGGGAATACCCGGAGCCGGATCGCTGGGGGTTGTAGTTCTCCGTGGCGGTGACCCGGTCCGTGCCCAGGGCGGTCAAACCAGTGGCAGTCTATTTGTATTGTAATAAGTGTCCAACTACGCCACCCGTGGATTGCGGTCAGTGGGGACCGCCGCTGCGCTGCCGACCGCTGAGGCTGATGTTGGTTGCGCAGCCGAGTATGGGATAACTCCCCACGGGAGGAGTATTGCCTCAGGGCAGCTAATGTGGAAGATGATGGGAGTGATGGTGTGAGGGTCCCAGTGCTAATGGTGCTGGAGCGGCAAGGAATCACAGAGACGTGTGGTGCAGTTCAGGGTCTTTACTGATGGTACAAGGCAGACCCTCCCGGGAGTACTGGCTAGTATAAGGGGCCTGGTCAGTCTGCGAGCAAGCAGGAGTTCCCCTGGCCAGGTGGAGTTGTAGGCCTCCCCGTTAATCTGCACTCTTCCTGGCTACCTTGCTATCAGCGGTTACAGGTAGCCCACGTCCCTGAGTATACCGTGTGGTGCTCACCCGTATGGCTGGTGACTTGGGGCCTTCTGTTAGCCTCCGCTCCTGGATGGCGGCGCTGGTCCCTTCTCTGTGACTGAGCCTCCGGGCTTCTATGGCCAGAGGACCTGGAATCCCCTGCCGGCTGGTTTCTGCTGCTGGGTGTATATCAGTCCCCACAGCCTCGGACTCCTGTGTCCGGCTTTAGTATCTTCGTCCAGGGCGAACTCTGCTCAGCTCCAGCCCCTGGACTTCTGCTACTGCTCCTCCAGAGCTCCTGATCTCACTTTCCCTCTCCAGACTCTGACTCTGTCTGCAGCTTCACTCTGACTGCTCTAATCCCGCCCCAGACCCAGTTTAAAAGGGCAGATTCCTCCCCTCCCAGGTCTGGGCGGACCGTGTTGCATGCTTAGGGATCCTGACCAGAGAAACCTCCCACTTGCTCTCAGACATAATATCTCTATTACTGTGGCAACCACACCCCTGGGGTGTCGCACATCTAGCCCGGAAAATAATTTTGGGGCTCCGAGATGCGCAAGACACATAATTGCCTTCTTGCTGCACTACCTGCAACATGACCCTCATATTGTCAGAATTCGAAGTAATCATGACTACTGGGTTGCCACACTCTTAGATCCCCCAAACTTTTCGATCAACCTTTTCATTTTAATAAAGACCAAAAAAATTGTCATTTTTGAAATTATAAGCATTAGCAGGTTATTAGAAACTGAAATCAAACAGTTTTCAACTCAAAACTTTATTCTAGGTGATGTTACATTTTCACATAGGACCCCTTGTTCGAAAGGAGCTTCTGAACTCTCTCGTCCATTGAATTTGTCAGGTTTTGGATGGTTTCTGCTTCAATTGTTTTGCATGAGGACAGAATACCCTCCCAGAGCTGTTGCTTAGATGTGAACTGCCTCCCGCCATCATAGACACTCCTTTTGATGATGCTCCAGAGGTTCTGAATGGGGTAGAGGTCAGGGGAGCATGGGGGTCACACCATAAGTTTGTCCCCTTTTATGCCCATATCAGCCAGAGATGCAGATGTTTTATGTGCAGCATGAGATGGTGCATTATCATGCAAAAAAATGATCTTGCTGTGAAATACATGGTTCTTCTTCTTGAACCATGGCAGGAAGTGCTGTTTGAGAAAATCCACATACATTATGGAGTTCATCTTTACCCCTTCAGGGATCCTAAAGGGGCCGACAATCTCTCTCCCCATGATTCCAGCCCAAAACATTACTCCACCTCCTCCTTGTTGGCGCTGTAGCCGTGTTTGCGTGGGGTGTCCATCAACCAGCCATCCTCCACTCCATCCATCTGGACCATCGAGCGCTGCACGGCACTCATCCGTGAACAAAACAGTTTTGAAATCAGTCTTCATGTAATGTTTGGCCCACTGGAGCCGTTTCTGCTTGTGTGAAGTGGATAGAGGAGGTCGACAGGATGGCATATGCACAGCTGCAAACCTCTGAAGGACCCTGCATCCTGTTGTTCGGGGGACGTTGGAGGCACCAGCAGCTTCAAAAACTTGTCTGCTGCTATGACAAGGCTTTTTTGCCGCTGCTCTTTTAACCTGACGTAATTGCCTGTAGGAAAGAGTCCTCAATTTGCCCTTATCAGCACGCACACGTGTGTACTGTGAATCAGCTACATACTTCTTGATTGCCAAGACACTTCATCCTGATCATCGCACAATGTTGATTGTAGTCATGCCTTGACCTAAACACTCCACAATTTGTTGCTTCTCAGCAGCCGACACATCCTTTTTCTTTCCCATTTTGGCAGAAAATGTAGGCTGCTTAATAATGTGAGACAGCCTTCTTAAGTAGTCTTGCCTTTCATTGGACACACCTGCCAAACTAATTAGCACAGGTGTCTGCAATTGCTTACAGTGATATAAAGAGCCCTGACACACATCACCATCAATGAGTTTAACTGACAAACAAACAAATTCTTCCCTTATCACTCCTAAACACTTTTTGCATAATAATTTGGAACACAGTGTACATGTGCTTTTCCACAAAACACCAGTGGTTCACGTAGTGAATCTTACAGTTCTAACTTGCCAACCGTGGTCTGTATGGAGTTGTTCAATAAAGGGCCCAAAATTAAGATAACATAGATGGGAGAGGTCTCTATGAATAGGAATTCCTAAGTATTTGATACCCTGTGAGGGCCAGGCAAAGGGAAAGTTGGACTGGATGGAATCCTATATGGATTTGGGGAGGGAGACATCGAGGGCCTCAGACTTCGCTGCATTGATTTTAAAATTTGACCATGTAACAAAGTGATCTATTTCAGCCATAACAGCATGGATGGATATATGTGATTGAGTGATATATACTAGGACATCATCAGCAAATAGAGAGCACTTGTACTCGGTGCCTACCACCTCAATCCACCTAATATTGGGGTTATGACGAATTGATGAGAGCAGGTGCTCTGTCACTAGGATGTATAAGAGAGGGGACAGAGGACATCCCTGCCTTGTCCCATTGGTGATTGTGAAAGGTGATGAAAATGTTCTGATGCACCCCCTGGGCCTTGGGACACCCGGAGCCGGACCCTTTTTGGTGGATGCTGGTGGTTGTAGTCTTCGTGGCGGCGACCCGGTTCCGTGGCTCAGGGTGGTCAAACCAGTGGCGGAACTATTTATGTGGTTTTGATGTTTAAATGTCCGACTACGCCACCCGTGGATTGCGGTCAGAGTGAACCGCCGCTGCAGGGCAGACCGCTGAGGCTGGTGTTGTGGGTGCAGCAGAGCGTAGCATAACTCCCCACGGGAGGAGTATAGCCTCAGGGCAGTGTATGCGGAGGATTGGGGTGATGGTGCAGGGCAGCAGCAGTAATGACACGGAGTCAGTGATGCAGTCCAGGGCCTTTACTCACAGTTCTTATTATCCAGACCACGTCTGCAGGTAACGGCTGCCCACGTCGTACTGTGCTCACCAGGTGAGGGGCTCAGACAACTCCCAGATAACTTTGGAGCGCTTCACAGGACCCCCTTTGTGTGTCCTTTGTCTGGCCTTTCTTACCAACCCTTCTGTCCGGCTGCCTCGGGCCTCCTCTTGGTAACTTGGCGCCAGTTTCCCTGACCCTATGTGCTGCCCTCCTAGCGGTTGTAGCGAGGGGCTGCGCCACATAAAATGTCACAGCCTCCGGTTTCTAGCTGAGGGTCGTTTCCTGCCTCCACTAGTTTCGGGGACTGGTCTCCCCCTTTGGCCTGACCCCTCCACCCAGGTGGATTCGGGCGTGCGGTGGCGAGTCGCCCGTCCGCACCCCTGGGATCCCTTCGTTCCTCGTTCCTGGAGCCTTCTCCGCTCCTCTTCCTTCCTTCTCCCTCTTCCAGGCCTGGGCCTCTGTTACTAGGCCCGCCTCCGGAGCAGAGCTCACGCAGAGCCCCTGCTCCCTGCCACTTCTGCTCAGACTTCTCTGCACTGAACTAAGATGGTGCCCACCTTTTATACTTCCTTCTCAATGCACCCAGGAACTGCTTCCTCCCTGCTCCTGCACTACAGGGTTCCCCTTCCTCAGTGTTCCCTCCCACCACTCCAGCCAGGGACAGGGACTGTCGTGCCCTTCTCAGGGGCATATTGGTCGCCCTGCCCCATGGCAATGTGGTGTAATGCATGCAGGTGTCGGGTCCTGATCCACACTCCATCCTTACCTGAGAGTGAGATATCACACCTCTGGGTGAGGTGCAATACCTCTGTAGCAACCGAGCCCTCAGGGTGCTACAGTTCCATTTATCTTCAGCCTAGGTGACGTATTGCGATACAGGGCCGTGATTTTGGCTATAAAAGGGTCCCCTAGACCCCTACCCCAAGCTTTTTAAGAGAATCATATATGGCGTGCCAGGAGACTCTATGGAATGCTTTCTCAGCATCCAACGAGAGTATCTAATTACAAATTTTTAACTGCATCTAGCCCAGGAAATACTTTGTGCCTAGTAGCAGTGTCTGCTAGTCAGCGGATTATCCCGGCTGTTAAGCAAGCTACACCACCTGTAGTTTGGACACTTAATTTTTTCAAAGGAAATGCTTCGGGACCACGGGATACTTAGTGAAGAGCATCAGGAGGCACCCCAAGGCATAGGGGCTGGGACTGGCACTAGGATGCCTTGCGGTGGACAGCCGAGCTCGATCCTTATAAAAGCTTTTTAACTGCAGCAGCTTTAGTGGACGCTACTGGAGCTGGAATTACGCGGCTGCTGGCATGAGACTTGCCCTCCAATAGATCCTTGTAAATGGATTTAAAGTGTATTCATTCAAATTAGAGAGACAATTTAAATTAAAAAGCTTAGAGCTGCCTCCACCACAGGGGGGCTCGCTCGACCCACCAGCGGACAGGCACCAGTATTGGGAGAGGGGGGCTGGCCGTCAGGGTTCACCGCGGCTCTGGCACAAACCCGGCGACACGGAGGTGGCACGGGCAGGAGCGGACTGAACGTGTCGGCTTCTCACTTTTTGGATTTTAGAAGGGCATGACATGCCTATATCTGTGTCTCCCCCTCCTTTTACTCCTCCACCTCTTTTCTTTTCGCATGACTATATGTACTTGTCACTTTTCCATGTGTTAGTTGTGTCTTCTGAGCAGTTTGTCAGCTTTTGGACACCTTTGAAGGTGTTTTCTAAGTGTTTCTATGTGTTTTTGTTTGCCTGCCATTGGTTTTAACGGTGTTCGAAGGTGTTCGACGAACCGAACCGAACTCGAACACTACGGGGGTGGCTCAACACTAGTACTGTGACCTCACTATGTGCGTTATCTATGTACTGTGACCTCACTATGTGCATTATCTATGTACTGTGACATCACTATGTGTATTATCTCTGTAATGTGACCTCACTATGTGCATTATCTCTGCACTGTGACCTCACTATGTGCATTATCTATGTACTGTGACATCACTATGTGCATTAACTATGTACTGTGACATCACTATGTGTATTGTCTCTGTAATGTGACCTCACTATGTGCATTATCTATGTACTGTGACATCACTATGTGCATTATCTATGTACTGTGACATCACTATGTGTATTATCTATGTACTGTGACATCACTATGTGTATTATCTCTGTAATGTGACATCACTGTGTTTATTATCTCTGTACTGTGACATCACTATGTGCATTATCTATTTACTGTGTCCTCACTATGTGCATTATCTATGTACTGTGACTTCACTATGTGCATTATCTATGTACTGTGACCTCACTATGTGCATTATCTCTGTAATGTGACATCACTGTGTTTATTATCTCTGTACTGTGACCTCACTATGTGCATTATCTCTGTACTGTGACATCACTATTTGCATTATCTCTATACTGTGACATCACTATGTGCAATATCTATGTAATGTGACATCACTGTGATTATTATCTCTCTACTGTGACCTCACTATTTGCATTATCTCTGTACTGTGACATCACTATTTGCATTATCTCTATACTGTGACATCACTATGTGTGTTATCTCTGTAATGTGACATCACTGTGATTATTATCTCTCTACTGTGAAATCACTATGTGTATTATCTCTGTAATGTGACATCACTGTGTTTATTATCTCTCTACTGTGACCTTACTATGTGCATTATCTATGTACTGTGACCTCACTATGTGCATTATCTATGTACTGTGACCTCACTATGTGCATTATCTCTGTACTGTGACATCACTGTGTATTATCTCTGTAACTTGACATCACTGTGCTTATTATCTCTGTACTGTGACATCACTATGTCCATTATCTCTGTAATGTGACATCACTGTGTTTATTATCTCTGTACTGTGACCTCACTATGTGCATTATCTCTGTACTGTTAACTCACTATGTGCATTATCTATGTAATGTTACCTCAATATGTGTATTATCTCTGTAATGTGACATCACTGTATTTATTATCTCTGTAATGTGACGTCACTATGTGCATTATATTTGTACTGTGACATCACTATGTGCATTATCTATTTACTGTGACCTCACTATGTGCATTATCTATGTACTGTGACATCACCATGTGCGTTATCTATGTACTGTGACCTCACTATGTGCATTATCTATTTACTGTGACCTCACTATGTGCATTATCTCTGTACTGTGACCTCACTATGTGCGTTATCTATGTACTGTGACCTCACTATGTGCATTATCTATGTACTGTGACATCACTATGTGCATTATCTCTGTACTCTGACCTCACTATGTGTATTATCTCTGTACTCTGACCTCACTATGTGCATTATGTATGTACTGTGACCTCACTATGTGTATTATCTCTGTAATGTGACATCACTGTGTTTATAATCTCTGTACTGTGACCTCACTATGTGTTTTATCTCTGTAATGTGACATCACTGTGTTTATTATCTCTCTACTGTGACCTCACTATGTGCATTATCTCTGTACTGTGACCTCACTATGTGCATTATCTATGTAATGTGACCTCACTATGTGTATTATCTCTGTACTGTGACCTCACTATGTGCATTATCTATGTACTGTGACCTCACTATGTGCATTATCTATGTACTGTGACATCACTATGTGCATTATCTCTGTACTGTGACCACACTATGTGCATTATCTATGTACTGTGACCTCACTATGTGCGTTATCTATGTACTGTGACATCACTATGTGCATTATCTCTCTACTGTGACCTCACTATGTGCATTATCTATGTACTGTGACATCACTATGTGCATTATCTATGTACTGTGACATCACTATGTGTATTATCTCTCTAATGTGACATCACTGTGTTTATTATCTCTCTACTGTGACCTCACTATGTGCATTATCTCTGTACTGTGACCTCACTATGTGCATTATCTATGCACTGTGACCTCACTATGTGCATTATCTATGTACTGTGACCTCACTATGTGTATTATCTCTGTACTGAGACCTCGCTATGTGCATTATCTATGTACTGTGACCTCACTATGTGCATTATTTATGTACTGTGACATCACTATGTGCATTATCTCTGTACTGTGACCACACTATGTGCATTATCTATGTACTGTGACCTCACTATGTGCGTTATCTATGTACTCTGACATCACTATGTACATTATCTCTCTACTGTGACCACACTATTTGCGTTATCTATGTACTGTGACCTCACTATGTGCATTATCTATGTACTGTGACATCACTATGTGCATGATCTATGTACTGTAACATCACTGTGTTTATTATCTCTCTACTGTGACCTCACTATGTGCATGATCTATGTACTGTGACCTCACTATGTGCATTATCTATGTACTGTGACATCACTATGTGCATTATCTCTGTGCTGTGACATCACTATGTGTATTATCTCTGTAATGTGACATCACTGTGTTTATTATCCCTGTACTGTAACATCACTATGTGTATTATCTCTGTAATGTGACATCACTGTGATTATTATCTCTCTACTGTGACATCACAATGTGCATTATCTCTGTGCTGTGACATCACTATGTGTATTATCTCTGTAATGTGACATCACTATGTTTATTATCTCTGTACTGTGACATCACAATGTGCATTATCTATGTACTGTGACATCACTATGTGTATTATCTCTGTAATGTGACATCACTGTGTTTATTATCTCTCTACTGTGACCTCACTATGTGCATTACCTCTGTACTGTGACCTCACTATGTGCATTATCTATGTACTGTGACCTCACTATGTGCATTATCTCTGTACTGTGACCTCACTATGTGCATTATCTATGTAACGTTACCTCACTATGTGTATTATCTCTGTAATGTGACATCACTGTATTTATTATCTCTGTAATGTGACATCACTATGTGCATTATCTCTGTACTGTGACATCACTATGTGCATTATCTCTGTACTGTGACATCACTATGTGCATTATCTATGTACTGTGACATCACTATGTGCATTATCTCTGTACTGTGACCTCGCTATGTGCGTTATCTATGTACTGTGACCTCACTATGTGCATTATCTATGTACTGTGACCTCACTATGTGCATTATCTATGTACTGTGACCTCACTATTTGTATTATCTCTGTAATGTGATATCACTGTGTTTATTATCTCTCTACTGTGACCTCACTATGTGCATTATCTATGTAATGTGACATCACTGTATTTATTATCTCTGTAATGTGACATCACTATGTGCATTATCTCTGTACTGTGACCCCACTACGTGCATTATCTCTGTACTGTGACCTCACTATGTGCATTATCTCTGCACTGTGACCTCACTATGTGCATTATCTCTGTAATGGGACATCACTGTGTTTATTATCTCTCTACTGTGACCTCACTATGTGCATTATCTCTGCAGTGTGACCTCACTATGTGCATTATCTCTGTACTCTGACCTCACTATGCGCATTATCTCTGTAATGTGACATCACTCTGTTTATTATCTATGTACTGTGACTTCACTATTTGTATTATCTCTGTAATGTGACATCACTGTGTTTATTATCTCTGTACTGTGACCTCACTATGTGCATTATCTCTGTACTGTGACCTCACTATGTGCATTATCTATGCAATGTGACCTCAATATGTGCATTATCTATGTACTGTGACATCGCTATGTGCATTATCTCTCTAATGTGACATCACTGTGTTTATTATCTCTGTAATGTGACATCACTATGTGCATTATCTCTGTACTGTGACATCACTATGTGCATTATCTATGTACTGTGACCTCACTATGTGCATTATCTATGTAATGTGACCTCACTATGTGTATTATCTCTGTACTGAGACCTCGCTATGTGCATTATCTATGTACTGTGACCTCACTATGTGCATTATCTATGTACTGTGACATCACTATGTGCATTATCTCTGTACTGTGACCACACTATGTGCATTATCTATGTACTGTGACCTCACTATGTGCATTATCTATGTACTGTGACATCACTATGTCCTTTATCTCTCTACTGTGACCACACTATTTGCGTTATCTATGTACTGTGACCTCACTATGTGCATTATCTATGTACTGTGACATCACTATGTGCATTATCTATGTACTTTGACATCACTATGTGTATTATCTCTGTAATGTGACATCACTGTGTTTATTATCTCTCTACTGTGACCTCACTATGTGCATTATCTATGTACTGTGACCTCACTATGTGCATTATCAATGTACTGTGACATCACTATGTGCATTATCTCTGTGCTGTGACATCACTATGTGTATTATCTCTGTAGTGTGACATCACTGTGTTTATTATCTCTCTACTGTGACCTCACTATGTGATTTATCTATGAACTGTGACCTCACTATGTGCATTATCAATGTATTGTGACATCACTATGTGCATTATCTCTGTGCTCTGACATCACTATGTGTATTATCTCTGTAATGTGACATCACTGTGTTCATTATCTCTCTACTGTGACCTCACTATTTGCATTATCTCTGTACTGTGACATCACTATGTGTATTATCTCTGTAATGTGACATCTCTGTGTTTATTTTCTCTCTACTGTGACCTCACTATGTGCATTATCTCTGTACTGTGACCTCACTATGTGCATTATTTATGTACTGTGACCTCACTATGTGCATTATCTCTTTACTGTGACATCACTATGTGTATTGTCTCTGCAACGTGACATCACTGTGTTTATTATCTCTCTACTGTGACCTCACTATGTGCATTATCTCTGTACTGTGACCTCACTATGTGCATTATCTATGTAACGTTACCTCACTATGTGTATTATCTCTGTAATGTGACATCACTGTATTTATTATCTCTGTAATGTGACATCACTATGTGCGTTATCTATGTACTGTGACCTCACTATGTGCATTATCTATGTACTGTGACATCACTATGTGCATTATCTATGTACTGTGACATCACTATGTGTATTATCTCTGTAATGTGACATCACTGTGTTTATTATCTCTCTACTGTGTCCTCACTATGTCCATTATCTCTGTACTGTGACTTCACTATGTGCATTATCTATGTACTGTGACCTCACTATGTGCATTATCTATGTACTGTGACCTCACTATGTGCATTATCTCTGTACTGTGACATCACTATGTATATTATCTCTGTAACGTGACAACACTGTGCTTATTATCTCTGTACTGTGACATCACTATGTCCATTATCTCTGTAATGTGACATCACTGTGTTTATTATCTCTCTACAGTGACCTCACTATGTGCATTATCTCTGTACTGTTACCTCACTATGTGCATTATCTATGTAATGTTACCTCACTATGTGCATTATCTTTGTACTGTGACATCACTATGTGCATTATCTATGTACTGTGACGTCACTATATGCATTATATTTGTACTGTGACATCACTATGTGCATTATCTATTTACTGTGACCTCACTATGTGCATTATCTATGTAATGTGACCTCACTATGTGTATTATCTCTGTACTGTGACCTCACTATGTGCATTATCTATGTACTGTGACCTCACTATGTGCGTTATCTATGTACTGTGACATCACTATGTGCATTATCTCTCTACTGTGACCACACTATTTGCGTTATCTATGTACTGTGACCTCATTATGTGCATTATCTATGTACTGTGACATCACTATGTGCATTATCTATGTACTGTGACATCACTATGTGTATTATCTCTCTAATGTGACATCACTGTGTTTATTATCTCTCTACTGTGACCTCACTATGTGCATTATCTCTGTACTGTGACCTCACTATGTGCATTATCAATGTACTGTGACATCACTATGTGCATTATCTCTGTGCTGTGACATCACTGTGTTTATTATCTCTCTACTGTGACCTCACTATTTGCATTATCTCTATACTGTGACATCACTATGTGTATTATCTCTGTAATGTGACATCACTGTGTTTATTATCTCTGTACTGTAACATCACTATGTGTATTATCTCTGTAATGTGACATCACTGTGTTTATTTTCTCTCTACTGTGACCTCACTATGTGCCTTATCTCTGTACTGTGACCTCACTATGTCCATTATCTATGTACTGTGACCTCACTATGTGCATTATGTATGTACTGTGACCTCACTATGTGCATTATCTATGTACTGTGACCTCACTATGTGCATTATCTCTTTACTGTGACATCACTATGTGTATTGTCTCTGTAACGTGACATCACTGTGTTTATTATCTCTCTACTGTGACCTCACTATGTGCATTATCTCTGTACTGTGACCTCACTATGTGCATTATCTATGTAACGTTACCTCACTATGTGTATTATCTCTGTAATGTGACATCACTGTGTGTATTATCCCTGTACTGTAACATCACTATGTGTATTATCTCTGTACTGTGACCTCACTATGTGCATTATCTATGTACTGTGACATCACTATGTCCATTATCTCTGTACTGTGACTTCACTATGTGCATTATCTATGTATTGTGACCTCACTATGTGCATTATCTATGTACTGTGACATCACTATGTTTACTATCCCTGTACTGTAACATCACTATGTGTATTATCTCTGTAATGTGACATCACTGTGTTTATTATCTCTCTACTGTGACATCACTGTGATTATTATCTCTGTACTGTTATCTCACTATGTGCATTATCTATGTACTGTTACCTCACTATGTGCATTATCTATGTAATGTGACATCACTGTATTTATTATCTCTGTAATGTGACATCACTATGTGCATTATCTTTGTACTGTGACATCACTATGTGCATTATCTATGTACTGTGACGTCACTATGTGCATTATCTATGTACTGTGACGTCACTATGTGCATTATCTATGTACTGTGACCTCACTATGTGCATTATCTATGTACTGTGACATCACTATGTGCGTTATCTATGTACTGTGACCTCACTATGTGCATTATCTATTTACTGTGACATCACTATGTGCATTATCTATTTACTGTGACCTCACTATGTGCATTATCTATGTACTGTGACATCACTATGTGCGTTATCTATGTACTGTGACCTCACTATGTGCATTATCTATTTACTGTGACCTCACTATGTGCATTATCTCTGTATTGTGACCTCACTATGTGCGTTATCTATGTACTGTGACCTCACTATGTGCGTTAGCTATGTACTGTGACCTCACTATGTGCATTATATATGTACTCTGACCTCACTATGTGCATTATCTCTGTACTGTGACCTCACTGTGTTTATTATCTCTCTACTGTGACCTCACTATGTGCATTATCTCTGTACTGTGAAGTCACTATGTGCATTATCTATGTAATGTGACCTCACTATGTGTATTATCTCTGTACTGTGACCTCACTATGTGCATTATCTATGTACTGTGACCTCACTATGTGCATTATCTATGTACTGTGACATCACTATGTGCATTATCTCTGTACTGTGACCACACTATTTGCATTATCTATGTACTGTGACCTCACTTTGTGCGTTATCTATGTACTGTGACATCACTATGTGCATTATCTCTCTACTGTGACCACACTATTTGCGTTATCTATGTACTGTGACCTCACTATGTGCATTATCTATGTACTGTGACATCACTATGTGCATTATCTCTGTAATGTGACATCACTGTATTTATTATCTCTGTAATGTGACTTCACTATGTGCGTTATCTATGTACTGTGACCTCACTATGTGCATTATCTATGTACTGTGACATCACTATGTGCATTATCTACGTACTGTGACATCACTATGTGTATTATCTCTCTAATGTGACTTCACTGTGTTTATTATCTCTCTACTGTGACCTCACTATGTGCATTATCTCTGTACTGGGACCTCACTATGTGCATTATCTCAGTACTGTGACCTCACTATGTGCATTATCTATGTACTGTGACCTCACTATGTGCATTATCTATGTGCTGTGACATCACTATGTGCATTATCTCTGTGCTGTGACATCACTATGTGTATTATCTCTGTAATGTGACATCACTGTGTTTATTATCTCTCTACTGTGACCTCACTATTTGCATTATCTCTATACTGTGACATCACTATGTGTATTATCTCTGTAATGGGACATCACTGTGTTTATTATCTCTCTACTGTGACCTCACTATGTGCATTATGTATGTACTGTGACCTCACTATGTGCATTATCTCTGTACTCTGACCTCACTATGTGCATTATCTCTGTAATATGACATCACTGTCTTTATTATCTCTCTACTGTGACCTCACTATGTGCATTATCTCTGTACTGTGACCTCACTATGTGCATTATCTCTGTAATATGACATCACTGTCTTTATTATCTCTCTACTGTGACCTCACTATGTGCATTATCTCTGTACTGTGACCTCACTATGTGCATTATCTATGTGCTGTGACTACACTATGTGCATTATCTCTTTACTGTGACATCACTATGTGTATTATCTCTGTGCTGTGACATCACTGTGTTTATTATCCCTGTACTGTAACATCACTATGTGCATTATCTATGTACTGTGACCTCACTATGTGCATTATCTCTTTACTGTGACATCACTATGTGTATTGTCTCTGTAACGTGACATCACTGTGTTTATTATCTCTCTACTTTGACCTCACTATGTGCATTATCTCTGTGCTGTGACCTCACTATGTGCATTATCTATGTAACGTTACCTCACTATGTGTATTATTTCTGTAATGTGACATCACTGTATTTATTATCTCTGTAATGTGACATCACTATGTGCATTATCTCTGTACTGTGACCTCACTATGTGCATTATCTCTGTACTGTGACATCACTATGTGCATTATCTATGTACTGTGACATCACTATGTGCATTATCTCTGTACTGTGACCTCGCTATGTGCGTTATCTATGTACTGTGACCTCACTATGTGCATTATCTATGTACTGTGACATCACTATGTGTATTATCTCTGTAATGTGATATCACTGTATTTATTATCTCTCTACTGTGACCTCACTATGTGCATTATCTATGTAATGTGACATCACTGTATTTATTATCTCTGTAATGTGACATCACTATGTGCATTATCTTTGTACTGTGACATCACTATGTGCATTATCTATGTACTGTGACGTCACTATGTGCATTATATTTGTACTGTGACATCACTATGTGCATTATCTATTTACTGTGACCTCACTATGTGCATTATCTATGTACTGTGACATCACTATGTGCGTTATCTATGTACTGTGACCTCACTATGTGCATTATCTATTTACTGTGACCTCACTATGTGCATTATCTCTGTACTCTGACCTCACTATGTGCATTATCTATGTACTGTGACATCACTATGTGCATTATCTCTGTACTGTGACCTCACTATGTGCATTATCTATGTACTGTGACATCACTATGTGCATTATCTCTGTACTCTGACCTCACTATGTGCATTATCTCTGTACTCTGACCTCACTATGTGCATTATCTATGTACTGTGACCTCACTATGTGAATTATCTCTGTAATGTGACATCACTGTGTTTATAATCTCTGTACTGTGACCTCACTATGTGTTTTATCTCTGTAATGTGACATCACTGTGTTTATTATCTCTCTACTGTGACCTCACTATGTGCATTATCTCTGTACTGTGACCTCACTATGTGCATTATCTATGTAATGTGACCTCACTATGTGTATTATCTCTGTACTGTGACCTCACTATGTGCATTATCTATGTACTGTGACCTCACTATGTGCATTATCTCTGTGCTGTGACATCACTATGTGCATTATCTCTGTGCTGTGACATCACTGTGTTTATTATCTCTCTACTGTGACCTCACTATGTGCATTATCTCTGTACTGTGACCTCACTATGTGCATTATCAATGTACTGTGACATCACTCTGTGCATTATCTCTGTGCTGTGACATCACTGTGTTTATTATCTCTCTACTGTGACCACACTATGTACATTATCTCTGTACTGTGACCTCACTATGTGCATTATCAATGTACTTTGACATCACTATGTGAATTATCTCTGTAATGTGACATCACTGTGTTTATAATCTCTGTACTGTGACCTCACTATGTGTTTTATCTCTGTAATGTGACATCACTGTGTTTATTATCTCTCTACTGTGACCTCACTATGTGCATTATCTCTGTACTGTGACCTCACTATGTGCATTATCTATGTAATGTGACCTCACTATGTGTATTATCTCTGTACTGTGACCTCACTATGTGCATTATCTATGTACTGTGACCTCACTATGTGCGTTATCTATGTACTGTGACATCACTATGTGCATTATCTCTCTACTGTGACCACACTATTTGCGTTATCTATGTACTGTGACCTCACTATGTGCATTATCTATGTACTGTGACATCACTATGTGCATTATCTATGTACTGTGACCTCACTATGTGTATTATCTCTCTAATGTGACATCACTGTGTTTACTATCTCTCTACTGTGACCTCACTATGTGCATTATCTCTGTACTGTGACCTCACTATGTGCATTATCAATGTACTGTGACATCACTATGTGCATTATCTCTGTGCTGTGACATCACTGTGTTTATTATCTCTCTACTGTGACCTCACTATGTACATTATCTCTGTACTGTGACCTCACTATGTGCATTATCAATGTACTTTGACATCACTATGTGTATTATCTCTGTAATGTGACATCACTGTGTTTATTATCTCTCTACTGTGACCTCACTATTTGCATTATCTCTATACTGTGACATCACTATGTGTATTATCTCTGTAATGTGACATCACTGTGTTTATTATCTCTGTACTGTGACATCACTATGTGTATTATCTCTGTAATGTGACATCACTATGTGCATTATCTCTGTACTGTGACCTCACTACGTGCATTATCTCTGTACTCTGACCTCACTATGTGCATTATCTATGTACTCTGACATCACTATTTGTATTATCTCTGTAATGTGACATCACTGTGATTATTATCTCTCTACGGTGACCTCACTATGTGCATTATCTCTGTACTGTGACCTCACTATGTGTGTTATCTCTGTAATGTGACATCACTGTATTTATTATCTCTGTAATGTGACATCACTATGTGCATTATCTATGTACTGTGACCTCACTATGTGCATTATCTCAGTAGTGTGACCTCACTATTTGCATTATCTCTGTACTTTGACCTCACTATGTGCATTATCTATGTACTTTGACCTCACTATGTGCATTATCTATGCAATGTGACCTCACTATTTGCATTATCTCTGTACTCTGACCTCACTATGTGCATTATCTCTGTACTCTGACCTCACTACGTGCATTATCTCTGTACTCTGACCTCACTATGTGCATTATCTATGTACTGTGACATCACTTTTTGTATTATCCCTGTAATGTGACATCACTGTGTTTATTATCTCTCTACGGTGACCTCACTATGTGCATTATCTCTGTACTCTGACCTCACTATGTGCATTATCTCTGTACTGTGACCTCACTATGTGTATTATCTCTGTACTGTGACCTCACTATGTGTATTATCTCTGCAATGTGACATCACTATGTGCATTATCTCTGTACTGTGACCTCACTACGTGCATTATCTCTGTACTCTGACCTCACTATGTGCATTATCTATGTACTGTGACATCACTATTTGTATTATCCCTGTAATGTGACATCACTGTGTTTATTATCTCTCTACGGTGACCTCACTATGTGCATTATCTCTGTACTCTGACCTCACTATGTGCATTATCTCTGTACTGTGACCTCACTATGTGTGTTATCTCTGTAATGTGACATCACTGTATTTATTATCTCTGTAATGTGACATCACTATGTGCATTATCTCTGTACTGTGACCTCACTACGTGCATTATCTCTGTACTCTGACCTCACTATGTGCATTATCTATGTACTGTGACCTCACTATGTGTATTATCTCTGTAATGTGACATCACTGTGTGCATTATCTCTGTACCGTGACCTCACTATGTACATTATCTCTGTACTCTGACCTCACTATGTGCATTATCTATGTACTGTGACCTCACTATGTGCATTATCTATGTAATGTGACCTCACTATGTGTATTATCTCTGTGCTATGACCTCACTATGTGCATTATCTATGTACTGTGACCTCACTATGTGCATTATCTATGTACTGTGACATCACTATGTGCATTATCTATGTACTGTGACATCACTATGTGCATTATCTCTCTACTGTGACCACACTATTTGCGTTATCTATGTACTGTGACCTCACTATGTGCATTACCTCTGTAGTGTGACCTCACTATGTGCATTATCTCTGTACTCTGACCTCACTATGTGCATTATCTATGTACTGTGACCTCACTATTTGTATTATCTCTGTAATGTGACATCACTGTGTTTATTATCTCTCTACTGTGACCTCACTATGTGCATTATCTCTGTACTGTGACCTCACTATGTGCATTATCTATGTAATGTGACCTCACTATGTGTATTATCTCTGTAATGTGACATCACTGTGTTTATTATCTCTGTAATGTGACATCACTATGTGCATTATCTCTGTACTGTGACATCACTATGTGCATTATCTATGTACTGTGACCTCACTATGTGCATTATCTATGTACTGTGACATCACTATGTGCATTATCTCTGTACTGTGACCTCACTATGTGCGTTATCTATGTACTGTGACCTGACTATGTGCATTATCTATGTACTGTGACATCACTATGTGCATGATCTATGCACTGTGATATCACTATGTGTATTATCTCTCTAATGTGACATCACTGTGTTTATTATCTCTCTACTGTGACCTCACTATGTGCATTATCTCTGTACTGTGACCTCACTATGTGCATTATCTATGTACTGTGACCTCACTATGTGCATTATCTATGTAATGTGACATCACTATGTGCATTACCTCTGTGCTGTGACATCACTATGTGTGTTATCTCTGTAATGTGACATCACTGTGTTTATTATCTCTCTACTGTGACCTCACTATTTGCATTATCTCTATACTGTGACATCACTATGTGTGTTATCTCTGTAATGTGACATCACTGTGTTTATTATCTCTGTACTGTGACATCACTATGTGTATTATCTCTGTAATGTGACATCACTGTGTTTATTTTCTCACTACTGTGACCTCACTATGTGCATTATCTCTGTACTGTGACCTCACTATGTGCATTATCTATGTACTGTGACCTCACTATGTGCATTATCTATGTACTGTGACCTCACTATGTGCATTATCTCTGTAACGTGACATCACTGTGCTTATTATCTCTGTACTGTGACATCACTATGTCTATTATCTCTGTAATGTGACATCACTGTGTTTATTATCTCTCTACTGTGACCTCACTATGTGCATTATCTCTGAACTGTGACATCACTATGTGTATTATCTCTGTAATGTGACATCACTGTATTTATTATCTCTGTAATGTGACATCACTATGTGCATTATCTCTGTACTGTGACCTCACTATGTGCATTATCTCTGGACTGTGACATCACTATGTGCATTATCTATTTACTGTGACCTCACTATGTGCATTATCTATGTGCTGTGACATCGCTATATGCATTATCTCTGTACTGTGACCTCTCTATTTGCGTTATCTATGTACTGTGAAATCACTATGTGCATTATCTATGTACTGTGACATCACTATGTGCATTATCTATGTACTCTGACCTCACTATGTGTATTATCTCTGTAATGTGACATCACTGTGTTTATAATCTCTGTACTGTGACCTCACTATGTCTATTATCTCTGTAGCGTGACATCACTGTGTTTATTATATCTCTACTGTGACCTCACTATGTGTATTATCTCTGTACTGTGACCTCACTATGTGCATTATCTATGTACTGTGACCTCACTATGTGCATTATCTATGTACTGTGACATCACTATGTGCATTATCTCTGTACTGTGACCACACTATGTGCATTATCTATGTACTGTGACCTCACTATGTGTGTTATCTATGTACTGTGACATCACTATGTGCATTATCTCTGTACTGTGACCACACTATTTGCGTTATCTATGTACTGTGACCTCACTATGTGCATTATCTATGTACTGTGACATCACTATGTGCATTATCTATGTACTGTGACCTCACTATGTGTATTATCTCTGTAATGTGACATCACTGTGTTTATTATCTCTCTACTGTGACCTCACTATTTGCATTATCTCTATACTGTCACATCACTATGTGCATTATCTATGTACTGTGACCTCACTATATGCATTATCTCTGTACTGTGACCTCACTATGTGCATTATCTATGTACTGTGACATCACTATGTATATTATCTCTGTAATGTGACATCACTGTGTTTATTTTCTCTCTACTTTGACCTCACTATGTGTGTTATCTCTGTACTGTGACATCACTATGTGCATTATCTCTGTAATGTGACATCACTGTGTTTATTTTCTCTCTACTTTGACCTCACTATGTGTATTATCTCTGTACTGTGACCTCACTATGTGCATTATCTATGTACTGTGACCTCACTATATGTATTATCTCTGTACTGTGACCTCACTATGTGCATTATCTCTGTACTGTGACATTACTGTGCTTATTATCTCTACTTTGACATCAATATGTGTATTATCTCTGTAATGTGACATCACTGTGTTTATTTTCTCTCTACTTTGACCTCACTATGTGCATTATCTCTGTACTGTGACCTCACTATGTGCATTATCTCTGTACTGTGACATTACTGTGCTTATTATCTCTACTTTGACATCAATATGTGTATTATCTCTGTAATGTGACATCACTGTGTTTATTTTCTCTCTACTTTGACATCACTATGTGCATTATCTCTGTACTGTGACCTCACTATGTGCATTATCTCTGTACTGTGACCTCACTATGTGCATTATCTATGTACTGTGACGTCATTATGTGCATTATATTTGTACTGTGACATCACTATGTGCATTATCTATTTACTGTGACCTCACTATGTGCATTATCTATGTACTGTAACATCACTATGTGCATTATCTCTGTACTCTGACCTCACTATGTGCATTATCTCTGTACTCTGACCTCACTATGTTCATTATCTCTATAATGTGACATCACTGTGTTTATAATCTCTGTACTGTGACCTCACTATGTGCATTATCTATGTACTGTGACCTCACTATGTTTATTATCTCTGTACTGTGACCTCACTATGTGCATCATCTCTGCACTGTGACCTCACTATGTGCATTATCTCTGTACTCTGACCTCACTATGTGCATTATCTCTGTACTCTGACCTCACTATGTGCATTATCTATGTACTGTGACCTCACTATGTTTATTATCTCTGTACTGTGACCTCACTATGTGCATCATCTCTGCACTGTGACCTCACTATGTGCATTATCTCTGTACTCTGACCTCACTATGTGCATTATCTCTGTACTCTGACCTCACTATGTGCATTATCTATGTCCTGTGACCTCACTATGTGCATTATCTCTGTACTGTGACATCACTATATGTATTATCTCTGTGACGTGACATCACTGTGCCTATTATCTCTGTACTGTGACATCACTGTGTTTATTCTCTCTCTACTGTGACATCACTATGTGCATTATCTCTGTTCTGTGACCTCACTATGTGCATTATCTCTGTAATGTGACATCACTGTATTTATTATCTCTGTAATGTGACATCACTATGTGCATTATCTCTGTACTGTGACATCACTATGTGTATTATCTCTCTAATGTGACATCACTGTGTTTATTATCTCTGTAATGTGACATCACTATGTGCATTGTCTCTGTGCTGTGACCTCACTATGTGCATTATCTATGTACTGTGACCTCACTATGTGCATTATCTATGTACTGTGACCTCACTATGTGCATTATCTCTGTACTGTGTAGAGATGAGCGTTGTTCTACTCGAACTGTTCGCCAATCTCAAATTCGAGCTGTTTTGGGCGGTGTTCGAGCCGTTCGGCGAACACGAACGATTTGAGAAAAATTCGGCTGTTCGAGGTTATGTTCGATAACTGTTCGTGCACCAAAATCATAACTGGATTTTTTCTCAGTAATGATGAAAAGTAATGTTAATACGCAGTTTGAGTGTACAGCGGGGCGGGGGGAGGGGCAGGGGATGGATCTCTGCAGGAACAATGAAGATCTCCATTTTTTTTTCTCTTTCCCGCATTTGCATTGGAGGTGCAATCTGTCAGCCTATCAGCAGCGCACACACGGAGCGAAGTGCTTTTTTTCACACAAGCAAGGGCATGTGTCATTGGCAGTGTATGTCACATGTCCTTGCCCTATAAGACCAAGCCATTTTCCCCGTTGCCACCATTTTCTCACTGCTGCAGCTGCGTGTTAGACGGCACCGCTGTTGCTGTGTGCGCTATACCTTGTTAATTTCAAGCCAATTTTCGCACAAATCTACAGATAGCTTGGGAGTAGGGAATAGTTGTGATTGCAGTCCTTTTAAGGACTAGGTTACAGCATTTCCTATGACTTTTATCAGGCAGGTCTGTGCTCTTAAATAGATAGATTGTGGGAGTAAAGACTAATTGTAATTGCAGTCCTTTTCAGGACTAGGTTACATCAGTTCCTATCAGTTTTTGCCAGGCAGGTCTGTGCCAGTGCTGTGCAAGTTTTTTTCACAGCATTTGGCTGAATCTAGCAAAGCTAATCCTTTTTGACCTATTGCAGAGTGTGTTAGTCAGTGGAGTAGCCTATCTGTGTTGCAAGATATACCACCTGTGTATAGAATACCAATTTTTTTACTGCACCTAGTGAAGTAAAATCTTTTGGGCATAGCATCATTCTATTAGTCCATCTATACTGACCTCCATCAGGTTGCAAATTAAAAATAATTTTTATCTGCATCTACCTCTGAAAAAATATTTGGCCTTCTAGCAGTGTGTGGGACTTTCTCTATTAGTCCATCTATACTGACCTCCATCAGGTTGCAAACTGAATATATTTTTTTCTGCATCTACCTCTGAAAAAATATTTGGGCTTCTAGCTGTGTGTGGGACTTGTTGTATTAGTCCATCTATACTGACCTCCATCAGGTTGCAAATTATATATAATTTTTTTCTGCATCTAACCCAGCCAATAGTTTTGGCCTAATACCACAGTTTGGCCACTCAGTTCTGCTCGGTTCCCATCCATTGTTTTTTTGCGCAAACAACTCCAGAGTTGTGAATTAGTTAACCACCAAAATGAGTGGAAAAAGGCCTGCTGCTGGTGGAAAGGGGAATAGGCGTGTTGGGAAGGGGAAAAAAGGTTGTGTCCGTGGGGTAGGTGCAGAAGAAAGACCATCTTCCAGCCAAACTAAAATGTCTACTTCTTTTAGCGGACAATGTGATAAGATCCCTTTCTTACGGCCACGCCAATCGCTACAAATTCCAGATGAGGCACAAAAACAGCAGGTGCTTCAACGGATATCAAGTGCTCCTTTAAGTGGACTCTCCTCCACATCAACTTCAACATCACAAATACTCCAGTCCTCAAAGGTGTCACCCCAATCGCACTTGCTTCCTCACAGCTCCCAAATCTCCAGCTGCCCGTCTGAGTATGGGGTAACACAGATGGTTGAGTCTGCAGAGCTGTTTACTCATACTATAGCCTGGGAATCAGAGGTCGACTCCAGCGCTTCTGTGAATCCAGACGAGGAAATGATCTGCATTGATGCCCAGAATCTTTATGAGTCGGATCCAGGACCAGACGCAGAAGGTTCTGACCATAATGTAGACCCTCATTCCCAAACTGTAACTCCTGTTGGTGGAGACAATGAGGAAGACGATGATGAGACTCAAATACCTGATTGGAGCGACAACTTTAGTTTTTTGTCAGGGCAGGAACAGGTTGGCTCTGAGGACGACGGGTGTGATAACGCAAAGGGTGATGATGATGAGGTTGGAGATCCCACTTACTGTCAACCCACAGTCAGCCAAGAGATGAGGTCAGCAGAGGAGGTGGAGGAAGATGCTAGTGACGACGAGGTCAGGTTGTGCCTTCCTGGACAGAGACGTAGTACTGGAAGCACGTCAACAACTGCATCCTCAAACACAACTCTGCCTCTGACCACAAGTCGTGGTGGCTCTTCAGGTCGCATGGGTGCTAAGCCTTGCATAGCCTGGGCATTTTTTCAGATCGATAAAGATGACCCAACTCGTGTTATCTGTAACATTTGTCAGCAAAATCTAAGTAGAGGCCAAAAAATACATAGTTTGAGTACTTCATGCATGAACCGGCACATGGACATGAAGCATAAGTTGCAGTGGGAAGCTCACTGTGCTACAATGCGGCCTAGCCGGCCGGGCCAACCACCGTCTGCCATATCTTGTGCATCCGCGGCCTCTTCATCCTCTGTGACTGGGGGGCAGCAGTCACACCTGTTTTGGGGTGCAGACCTGCCACCTCTTTACCCGCAACAGCCAGCGTGATTGGCAGGTCATCATTTTCTTTGGAGGTGGTAACACCAGCTGGTGTTGAGCGCTGTCCGACATTGATAGCACCACCTTTGGATCAAGGCAACCTAACATGTCCGCCTGCATCTTCCTCACAGGCCGGCAGTTTGCCGGGGACACCCTTATCAACCCCGTCTAAGCACAATAGCCAGCCCTCGGTCCCTCAGATGTGGACAAGTAAAAGACCATTTCCTCCTAGCCATGAGAAAGCTAAGAGGTTGAATTTCACCATCTGCAAGCTCTTGGCTACAGAAATGCTGCCTTTCCGCCTGGTGGACACAGAGGATTTTCGAGACCTTATGTCCGTCGCAGTGCCCCAGTACCAGATGCCCAGTCGGCACTACTTCTCAAAGAAAGGTGTGCCTGCGCTCCACCAGCATGTCGCACACAACATCACCGCTTCTTTGAGAAACTCTGTGTGTGACAGGGTGCATTTCACCACAGACACTTGGACGAGTAGGCATGGACAGGGGCGTTACATGTCGCTGACTGGGCACTGGGTAACTATGGTGACAGCAGGACAAGGGGCTGCTGTCCAAGTCTTGCCGTCCCCACGAGTTGTGTGTCAATCCTCTTTATCTCAAAGTTCCTCCACTGCTTCTGCCTCCTCAACCTCCTCTCGGTCCTCCACCTGCACCCAAAGCCTGTCTGGTCGTGCCACAAGCTTTCTAACTGCGCAGAAGGGATCCTGCACACCTCCTTACTATGCTGGCAGTAGGGCTCAACGTCATCAGGCGGTTTTTACTTTGAAATGTCTGGGAAATGTGAGTCACACAGCTGAGGAGTTGTGGTCAGCTCTGGAGAACCAGTTTCATGAATGGTTGTCTCCACTGGACCTGAAACCAGGGAAGGCCGTGTGCGACAATGCTGCAAACCTGGGTGCGGCCCTTCGCCGGGGCAATGTCACACACGTGCCTTGTATGGCTCACGTGTTGAACCTGGTTGTCCAGCGATTTTTAGCCCACTATCCCGGACTAGATGGCCTTCTGCAGAGGGCACGGTCGCTGTGTGCTCACTTCCGCCGTTCGCATCCCGCAGCTCAGCGACTTACATCTCTACAAAAGTCGTTGGGCCTGCCACTTCACCGGCTAAAATGCGATGTGCCTACCCGGTGGAATTCAACTCTGCACATGTTGCAGCGACTGTGGCAGCACCGACAAGCCCTGGTGCAATACGTTCTGACGTATAGCCTGGGCCAACGAGATCCAGAGGTGGGGCAAATCACGCTGGAGGAGTGGTCTCAGATCAGGGACCTATGCACCCTTCTGCACAGTTTTGAAATGGCGACGAAGATGTTTAGTGCTGACGATGCCATTATCAGCATGACTATTCCGGTGATTTACATGCTGGAGCACATGTTAAACAGAATTCGGAGTCAGGTGGTGCGACAAGAGGAGGTGGAGGAAGTAGAGGAGGAGGAGTTGTATGCGGAAGGGCTAACATCTGCAAGGTCCAGACGGTCGGCAGCACCAAGGCGGCAGGCATGTGAGGGTGGGGGAGATGGTTTTACCAGGGCGCATGGTAGCAGCCAAACTAGTGAGGAAGGTGCAGGAGCCCAGGAAGAAGTGGAGGACGAACTGATGGAAGACTGATCAGATGAGGGAGACCTTGATCAAATTTCTGTTGTGCGAGGTTGGGGGGAGAGGACAGAGGAAGGAAGCATGATTGTTACTTCGCCATCCACACAACAGGGACTTGGTGCTCCTGGATGCACAACACACATGAGTGCCTTCTTGCTGCACTACCTGCAACATGACCCTCGAAATGGGAGAATTAGAAATAATCCTGACTACTGGGTTGCCACACTGTTAGATCCCCGGTACAAAAGTAAATTTGCAGAAATTATTCCTGCCATAGAAAGGGATGCACGCATGCAGGAGTATCAGAATGTTACATGTGCTTTTCCACAAAACACCAGTGGTGCACGTAGTGAATCTCACAGTTCCAACTTGCCAACCGTGGGACCGTCGAGTGTTCAGCACTCAAACCGTAACAGAACCACAGTATCTGCTGGTAACATCAATTTTGCGGAATCATTTCACCACTTTTTTAGCCCATCCTTTGCAAGGCCACAGGAGACAAGAAGTCTGACACATAGTCAACGCCTAGAGACGATGGTACAGGAATATCTCCAAGTAAACATTGAAGCCATGACTGTGTCACTGGACCCTTGCTCTTTTTGGGCTTCCAATCTGGATAAATGGCCAGAGCTAGCCACTTACGCCTTGGAGATCTTGTCATGCCCCGCAGCCAGCGTTCTGTCTGAACGTGTGTTCAGCGCTGCTGGTGGTGTGCTGACAGATAAGCGCACGCGGCTCTCCACTGATAATGTAGACAGACTCACGTTCATAAAGATGAACAAATCATGGATCCGAAATGACTTTTCTACCCCTGTGTCATCCTGGGGAGAGTAAAAGCTTGATGATTGGTTAAAATCACCTCACCAACCGTTTTAAGCTTTCAAATTACTAATCATGTTTATCTGTATCTTGGGTGGAAAATAATTTGGGCTTTGTAGCAGTGTGCAGTACTGATTCTATTAGGCCATCTATAATAAGCTCCACCAGATTTAAAATTACTAATCATGTTTATCTGTATCTTGGCTGGAAAATAATTTGGGCTTTGTAGTAGTGTGCAGCACTGATCCTATTAGGCCATCTATACTAAGCTCCACCAGATTTAAAATTAATAATAATTTTTAGCTGCATCTAGCCCAGAAAATAAATTTGGGGCTCCGAGATGCGCAAGACACATAAGTGCCTTCTTGCTGCACTACCTGCAACATGACCCTCATATTGTCAGAATTCGAAGTAATCATGACTACTGGGTTGCCACACTCTTAGATCCCCCAAACTTTTCGATCAACCTTTTCATTTTAATAAAGACCAAAAAAATGGTCATTTTTGAAATTATAAGCATTAGCAGGTTATTAGAAACTGAAATCAAACAGTTTTCAACTCAAAACTTTATTCTAGGTGATGTTACATTTTCACATAGGACCCCTTGTTCGAAAGGAGCTTCTGAACTCTCTCGTCCATTGAATTTGTCAGGTTTTGGATGGTTTCTGCTTCAATTGTTTTGCATGAGGACAGAATACCCTCCCAGAGCTGTTGCTTAGTTGGGAACTGCCTCCCGCCATCATAGACACTCCTTTTGATGATGCTCCAGAGGTTCTGAATGGGGTAGAGGTCAGGGGAGCATGGGGGTCACACCATAAGTTTGTCCCCTTTTATGCCCATATCAGCCAGAGATGCAGATGTTTTATGTGCAGCATGAGATGGTGCATTATCATGAATAAAAATGATCTTGCTGTGGAATACACGGTTCTTCTTCTTGAACCATGGCAGGAAGTGCTGTTTGAGAAAATCCACATACATTATGGAGTTCATCTTTACCCCTTCAGGGATCCTAAAGGGGCCGATAATCTCTCTCCCCATGATTCCAGCCCAAAACATTACTCCACCTCCTCCTTGTTGGCGCTGTAGCCGTGTTTGCGTGGGGTGTCCATCAACCAGCCATCCTCCACTCCATCCATCTGGACCATCGAGCGCTGCACGGCACTCATCCGTGAACAAAACAGTTTTGAAATCAGTCTTCATGTAATCTTTGGCCCACTGGAGCCGTTTCTGCTTGTGTGAAGTGGATAGAGGAGGTCGACAGGATGGCGTATGCACAGCTGCAAACCTCTGAAGGACCCTGCATCTTGTTGTTCGGGGGACGTTGGAGGCACCAGCAGCTTCAAAAACTTGTCTGCTGCTATGACAAGGCTTTTTTGCCGCTGCTCTTTTAACCTGACATAATTGCCTGTAGGAAAGAGTCCTCAATTTCCCCTTATCAGCACGCACACATGTGTACTGTGAATCAGCTACATACTTCTTGATTGCCAAGACACTTCATCCTGATCATCGCACAATGTTGATTGTAGTCATGCCTTGACCTAAACACTCCACAATTTGTTGCTTCTCAGCAGCCGACACATCCTTTTTCTTTCCCATTTTGGCAGAAAATGTAGGCTACTTAATAATGTGGGACAGCCTTCTTAAGTAGTCTTGCCTTTCATTGGACACACCTGCCAAACTAATTAGCACAGGTGTCTGCAATTGCTTACAGTGATATAAAGAGCCCTGACACACATCACCATCAATGAGTTTAACTGACAAACAAACAAATTCTTCCCTTATCACTCCTAAACACTTTTTGCATAATAATTTGGAACACAATGTACATGTGCTTTTCCACAAAACACCAGTGGTTCACGTAGTGAATCTTACAGTTCTAACTTGCCAACCGTGGTCTGTATGGAGTTGTTCAATAAAGGGCCCAAAATTAAGATAACATAGATGGGAGAGGTCTCTATGAATAGGAATTCCTAAGTATTTGATACCCTGTGAGGGCCAGGCAAAGGGAAAGTTGGACTGGATGGAATCCTGTAAGGATTTGGGGAGGGAGACATCGAGGGCCTCAGACTTCGCTGCATTGATTTTAAAATTTGACCATGTAACAAAGTGATCTATTTCAGCCATAACAGCATGGATGGATATATGTGATTGAGTGATATATACTAGGACATCATCAGCAAATAGAGAGCACTTGTACTCGGTGCCTCCCACCTCAATCCACCTAATATTGGGGTTATGGCGAATTGATGAGAGCAGGTGCTCCGTCACTAGGATGTATAAGAGAGGGGACAGAGGACATCCCTCCCTTGTCCCATTGGTGATTGTGAAAGGTGATGAAAATGTTCTGACGCACCCCCTGGGCCTTGGGACACCCGGAGCCGGACCCTTTTTGGTGGATGCTGGTGGTTGTAGTCTCCGTGGCGGCGACCCGGTTCCGTGGCTCAGGGCGGTCAAACCAGTGGCGGAACTATTTATGTGGTTTTGATGTTTAAATGTCCGACTACGCCACCCGTGGATTGCGGTCAGAGTGAACCGCCGCTACAGGGCAGACCGCTAAGGCTGGTGTTGTGGGTGCAGCAGAGCGTAGCATAACTCCCCACGGGAGGAGTATAGCCTCAGGGCAGTGTATGCGGAGGATGGGGGTGATGGTGCAGGGCAGCAGCAGTAACGACACGGAGTCAGTGATGCAGTCCAGGGCCTTTACTCACAGTTCTTATTATCCAGACCACGTCTGCAGGTAACGGCTGCCCACGTCGTACTGTGCTCACCAGGTGAGGGGCTCAGACAACTCCCAGATAACTTTGGAGCGCTTCACAGGACCCCCTTTGTGTGTCCTTTGTCTGGCCTTTCTTACCAACCCTTCTGTCCGGCTGCCTCGGGCCTCCTCTTGGTAAACTTGGCGCCAGTTTCCCTGACCCTATGTGGTGCCTTCCTAGCGGGTGTAGCGAGGGGCTGCGCCACATAAAATGTCACAGCCTCCGGTTTCTAGCTGAGGGTCATTTCCTGCCTCCACTAGTTTCGTGGACCGGTCTCCCCCTTTGGCCTGACCCCTCCACGCAGGTGGATTCGGGCGTGCGGTGGCGACTCGCCCGTCCGCACGCCTGGGATCCCTTCGTTCCTCGTTCCTGGAGCCTTCTCCGCTCCTCTTCCTTCCTTCTCCCTCTTCCAGGCCTGGGCCTCTGTTACTAGGCCCACCTCCGGAGCAGAGCTCATGCAGAGCCCCTGCTCCCTGCCACTTCTGCTCAGACTTCTCTGCACTGAACTAAGATGGTGCCCACCTTTTATACTCCCTTCTCAATGCACCCAGGAACTGCTTCCTCCCTGCTCCTGCACTACAGGGTTCCCCTTCCTCAGTATTCCCTCCCCCCACTCCAGTCAGGGACAGGGACTGTCGTGCCCATCTCAGGGGCATATTGGTCGCCCTGCCCCACGGCAATGTGGTGTAATGCATGCAGGTGTCGGGTCCTGATCCACACTCCATCCTTACCTGAGAGTGAGATATCACACCTCTGGGTGAGGTGCAATACCTCTGTAGCAACCGAGCCCTCAGGGTGCTACAGTTCCATTTATCTTCAGCCTAGGTGACGTATTGCGATACAGGGCCGTGATTTTGGCTATAAAAGGGTCCCCTAGACCCCTACCCCAAGCTTTTTAAGAGAATCATATATGGCGTGCCAGGAGACTCTATGGAATGCTTTCTCAGCATCCAACGAGAGAATCTAATTACAAATTTTTAACTGCATCTAGCCCAGGAAATACTTTGTGCCTAGTAGCAGTGTCTGCTAGTCAGCGGATTATCCCGGCTGTTAAGCAAGCTACACCACCTGTAGTTTGGACACTTAATTTTTTCAAAGGAAATGCTTCGGGACCACGGGATACTCAGTGAAGAGCATCAGGAGGCACCCCAAGCCACAGGGGCTGGGACTGGCGGTAGCACGCCTTGCAGTGGACCGCCAAGCTCGATCCTTATAAAAGCTTTTTAACTGCAGCAGCTTTAGTTGACGCTACTGGAGCTGGAATTACCGCGGCTGCTGGCATGAGACTTGCCCTCCAATAGATCCTTGTAAATGGATTTAAAGTGTATTCATTCAAATTAGAGAGACAATTTAAATTAAAAAGCTTAGAGCTGCCTCCACCACAGGGGGGCTCGCTCGACCCACCAGCGGACAGGCACCAGTATTGGGAGAGGGGGGCTGGCCGTCAGGGTTCACCGCGGCTCTGGCACAAACCCGGCGACACGGAGGTGGCACGGGCAGGAGCGGACTGAACGTGTCGGCTTCTCACTTTTTGGATTTTAGAAGGGCATGACATGCCTATATCTGTGTCTCCCCCTCCTTTTATTCCTCCACCTCTTTTCTTTTCGCATGACTATATGTACTTGTCACTTTTCCATGTGTTAGTTGTGTCTTCAGAGCAGTTTGTCAGCTTTTGGACACCTTTGAAGGTGTTTTCTATGTGTTTCTATGTGTTTTTGTTTGCCTGCCATTGGTTTTAACGGTGTTCGAAGGTGTTCGCCAACCATTCGACGAACAGTTCGTCGAACACACGGGGGTGGCTCAACACTAATCACTATGTCTATTATCTCAATACTGTGACCTCACTATGTGCATTATCTATGTACTCTGACCTCACTATGTGCATTATCTATGTACTGTGACATCACTATGTGCATTATCCCTGTACTGTGACATCACTATGTGTATTATCCCTGTACTGTGACATCACTGTGTTTATTATCTCTGTACTGTGACCTAACTATGTGCATTATCTCTGTACTGTGACATCACTATGTGCATTATCTCTGTACTGTGACATCACTGTGTTTATTATCTCTGTACTGTGACCTAACTATGTGCATTATCTCTGTACAGTGATCTCACTATGTGCATTATCTCTGTACTGTGACATCACTATGTGCATTATCTCTGTAACGTGACATCACTGTGTTTATTATCTCTGTACTGTGACATCACTATGTGCATTATCTCTGTAACGTGACATCACTGTGTTTATTATCTGTATACTGTGACATCACTATGTGTATTATCTCTGTAATGTGACATCACTGTGTTTATTATCTCTCTACTGTGACCTCACTATGTGCATTATCCTTGTACTGTGACCTCACTATGTGCATTATCTCTGTACTGTGACCTCACTGTGTATTATGTCTGTAATGTGACATCACTGTGTTTATTATCTCTCTACTGTGACCTCACTATGTGCATTATCCCTGTACTGTGACCTCACTATGTGCATTATCTCTGCACTGTGACATCGCTATGTGCATTATCTCTGTACTGTGACATCACTATGTGTATTATCTCTGTAATGTGACAACACTTTGTTTATTATCTCTGTACTGTGACCTCACTATGTGCATTACCTCTGTACTGTGACCTCACTATGTGCATTACCTCTGTACTGTGACATCACTATGTGCATTTTCTCTGTACTGTGACATCACTATGTGTATTATCTCTGTAATGTGATATCACTGTGTTTAGTGACTCTGTACTGTGACATCACTATGTGTATTATCCCTGTACTGTGACATCACTGTGTTTATTATCTCTGTACTGTGACATCACTGTGTTTATTATCTCTGTACTGTGACCTCACTATGTGCATTATCTCTGTACTGTGACCTCACTATGTTCATTTTCTATGTACTGTGACATCACTATGTGCATTATCTCTGTACTGTGACATCACTATGTGTATTATCTCGGTAATGTGACATCACTGTGTTTATTATCTCTCTACTGTGACCTCACTATGTGCTTTATCTCTGTACTGTGACCTCACTATGTGTGTTATCTCAGTACTGTGACCTCACTATGTGCATCATCTCTGCACTGTGACCTCACTATGTGCATTATCTCTGTACTGTGACCTCACTATGTGCATTATCTCTGCACTGTGGCCTCACTATGTGCATTATCTCTGTACTGTGACCTCACTATGTGCATTATCTCTGTACTGTGACCTCACTATGTGCATTATCTCTGCACTGTGACATCACTATGTGCATTATCTCTGTACTGTGACCTCACTATGTGCATTATCTCTGTACTGTGACCTCACTATGTGCATTATCTCTGTATTGTGACCTCACTATGTGCATTATCTCTCTACTGTGACCTCACTATGTGCATTATCTCTCTACTGTGACCTCATTATGTGCATTATCTCTGTACTGTGACCTCACTATGTGTATTATCTCTGTACTGTGACATCACTATGTGTATTATCTCGGTAATGTGACATCACTGTGTTTATTATCTCTCTACTGTGACCTCACTATGTGCATTATCTCTGTACTGTGACCTCACTATGTGCATTATCTCTGTATTGTGACCTCACTATTTGCATTATCTCTGCACTGTGACCTCACTATGTTCATTATTTCTGTACTGTGACCTCACTATCTGCATTATCTCTGCACTGTGACATCACTATGTGCATTATCTCTGTACTGTGACATCACTATGTGTATTATCTCTGTAATGTGACATCACTGTGCTTATTATCTCTTTACTGTGACATTACTATGTGTATTATCTCTGTACTGTGACCTCACTATGTGCATTATCTCTGCACTGTGACCTCACTATGTTCATTATTTCTGTACTGTGACCTCACTATCTGCATTATCTCTGCACTGTGACATCACTATGTGCATTATCTCTGTACTGTGACATCACTATGTGTATTATCTCTGTAATGTGACATCACTGTGCTTATTATCTCTTTACTGTGACATTACTATGTGTATTATCTCTGTACTGTGACCTCACTATGTGCATTATCTCTGCACTGTGACATCACTATGTGTATTATCTCTGTAATGTGGCATCACTGTGTTTATTATCTCTCTACTGTGACATTACTATGTGTATTATCTCTGTAATGTGGCATCACTGTGTTTATTATCTCTCTACTGTGACATTACTATGTGTATTATCTCTGTAATGTGGCATCACTGTGTTTATTATCTCTCTACTGTGACCTCACTATGTCCATTATCTCTGCACTGTGACCTCACTATGTGGATTATCTCTGTACTGTGACATCACTATGTGTATTATGTCTGTAATGTGACATCACTGTGTTTATTATCTCTCTACTGTGACATCACTATGTGCATTATCTATGTACTGTGACCTCACTATGTGCATTATCTATGTACTGTGACATCCCTATGTGCATTATCTCTGTATTGTGACATCACTATGTGTATTATCTCTGTAATGTGACATCACTGTGTTTATTATCTCTGTACTTTGACCTCACTATGTGCATTACCTCTGTACTGTGACCTCACTATGTGCATTATCTCTGTACTGTGACATCACTATATAGTTTGTAAAGCCTAATAAAGACTTGCGTCCATCAAGTTCGACCTGTAAGTTCTGTAGTTGCTAAAGTTGATCCAGAGGAGGGCAAAAACCCCAAATGATTTGGCCAATCTTCACCTGAGGAAAAATTCCCTCCCGACTCTGAAACCAGCAGTCAGAATAAATCCCTGTATCAACTTACTATTTTATTCTATTTTTAAGTATACGCTGAAATCTGCCTGGTATCTAGAAATGCATCCAGTCCCCGCTTGAACTGGTTTAGTGAATCCGACATTACCGTCTTCTCACTCAGTGAATTCCATATTTTCACTGCTCTTACCGTAAAGAACCCCTTCCTATGCTGGTGCTGGAAGCTTTTCTCTTCCAGTCTTAATGAATGCCCTTTTGTTACCGTAATATCCCTCCTTTTGAACAAATCCCGGGCAAGGTCTCTATACTGTCCCCTAACATATTTGTACACATTTATTATGTCCCCCCTCAACCTTCTCTTTTCCAGGCTGAATAGTCCTAGTTTTGCCAACCTCTCTGGGTATTGCAGTCCCTCCATTCCACTTATTAATTTTGTTACCCTCCTTTGTACCTTTTCAAGCTCGTTTATATCCTTTCTATATATTGGTTTCGACTAATCAGCAGAGCGGTGTTTAAATTTGGCGCTAATACTGCTGATTGGTTGCGGCCGGCGACAGCGACCAATCAGCAGAGTGTTGTTAAAATTTGGCACCAAAATTGCTGATTGGTCGCGGCCGGCCACCGCGATCAATCAGCAGAGCGGGGTTTACATTTGGCGCCAGAATCGCTGATTGGTCACGCCCGGCGGTCGCGACCAATCAGCAGATCGGAATTTAAATTTTGCGGCAATACTGCTGATTGTTCGCGGCCGGCGACTGCGACCAATTAGCAGAGCATTATTTAAATTTGGCGTCAATCTCGCTGATTGGTCGCGTCTGCCGTCCGCGACCAATCAGCAGAGCGTTGTTTAAATTTGGTGCCAATCTCGCTGATTGTTCGCGGCTGGAATCCGCGACCAATCAACAGAGCATTGTTTAAATTTTTCGCCAAAATCGTTGATTGGTCGCGGCTGGCGGTAGCGACCAATCAGCAGAGCGGTGTTTCAATTTGCCACCAAAATCGCTGATTGGTCGGGGCCGGCGGCCGCAACCAATCAGCGTCGTATTAGTGAGGACCGAGGAGCGGTGCTGCCTGTGCGGGTACTTCCGCTGCCAGCAGCTGGGAGATGAGCGGCTGCTCGCAGCAGAAGCATCCCGACCGGCGGTGCCGCTCCTCGGTCCTCCGTTCACACTTGCCGTCGGGAGCTCATAGCGCTGTTTAAATTAGGCGCCAATCTCGCTGATTGGTCGCGGTTGGTTGGGGCATTAAAACCGTCTTGTTAAACCACTCTGAACTCCACGTCTCTTCCAAGGGGCATTAAAACCGTCTTGTTAAGCTACTGTGACCTCCACGTCTCTTCCAAGGGGCATTTAAATGGTCTTGTTAAGATACTGTGACCTCCACGTCTCTTCCAAGGGGCATTAAAACCATCTTGTTAAACCACTCTGAACTCCACGTCTCTTCCAAGGGGGATTAAAACCGTCTTGTTAAGCTACTGTGACCTCCACGTCTCTTCCAAGGGGCATTAAAACCGTCTTGTTAAACCACTCTGAACTCCACGTCTCTTCCAAGGGGCATTAAAACCGTCTTGTTAAACCACTCTGAACTCCACGTCTCTTCCAAGGGGCATTGATATTGTCTTTTTATTCCACTGTAACCTCCACCACTCTTCCAAGGGGCATTAAAACCATCTTGTCAAGCTACTGTGACCTCCATGTCTCTCCTAAGGGGCATTAAAACCATCTTGTTAAGCTACTGTGACCTCCACGTCTCTTCCAAGGGGCATTAAAACGGTCTTGTTAAGCTACTGTGACCTCCACTTCTCTTCCAAGGGGCATTAAAATGGTCTTGTTAAACCACTGTGAACTACACAGCTCTTCCAAGGGGCATTGAAATGTTGTTTTCAGTTACCTCTAACCTCCACGACTCTTCCATTCACTGCTAAGGCCAACAGTGTACTGGAGTCCCAGTTGCTATAAATGGAAAAAATGGTTTAGTTAAGGCCCTCTGACCTCCATGTCACTTCCAAGGGGCATTGGAGTGCCTCGAAATTTTTGGTAGGCATTGCACTCACTGTATGCCCTATAACTGTGTAGCCGAACCGCTCCTTTTGGTACAGAAACATATCCTACAAGACATGTGTGGTTGACTGGCCTGATATTGATGTGAATGGTCCCTGTTCCTCCTGCTCTTTCTCCTTTGCCACCACCTCATCCATCATTCATCACCTGAAGCTTTGTTTTAACAGGAGTCATAGAACTGGGATAGTAGCAGGAAAACATCCAGAAATCCTCAGAGGAGGTAGGATATGCGCCAAAACGTTGACCACCTCAGGCCTAGCCGCTACTACATACATGAGCTTGCATTCCAAGGAACAGAAAGCTAATGAGATGGATAGCCTCATGATCATAAATAATTTACTCGTTGTGTAGGAGGCCGACCATTGCTGCTGTTTACCTTCTGAACTTTGTGTTGAAGCCTGATTGACCCAGGACCCGCAATCCTCTATGTCTGGAGGACGTGTTGCATCACAGTGTCCAGCTGTATCCCGGCTTCCACAATATTAACCCAGTGTGAAGGCGTCAGTGAGATGGACCATCCCTGGCCACATTCACTTGTCCACGTGTTTGTGGTTAGGCTGTCCTTCCCACTAAATGCACTGGGGAGGTCACAGGTAATGTTTTGGTATGCGCGCTTGTGTATAAGGCGCACCGAGACAAATAGGGGCAGCTGGGGATCGTTTATGGACACCCAGCCGCCCCCAGGCGGCTGGGGACCGTGTGTGGGCACCCGGCCGCGGGGCGGCTGGGGACCGAGTATGGACACCCGGCCGCCCCCTGGCGGATGGGGACCAAGCGTAAACACCCGACCACCCCCGGCGGCTGCGGACCAAGCGTGGACACCCGGCCGCCGGGCGGCTGGGGACTGAGTATGGATACCAGGCCGCCGACGCAGCCATGACGTGGTGGCCAGATTCCGCCTCCACATGCCTAAAAGGCCCAATTTCAAGTGCAAGCAAGCAAGCAGTATGGTATTGCAGCCTGGGGGTGGGTGAGTGGGTGGCAGGCTGCATACTTGCTCTTTCATTGCAAGGAATGGGGGAGGTACAATTGAACACTGCCCTGGGACAAGGACTTGCACGGGGATAGTTGCAAGTCTGCATCTTCTGATGCGGCAAGGATTATTTCTGATGGGCACACTTTTAGGCAGTGACCTAGGTGTCAGAGATGCATCCAGGGGTCTTCCCCATGCTGTTCCCATGTCTTTTCAGCACTGTATGCATGTGTCACACAGCACATGGCCAGATAAGGTTGTAAAATGTTAAAATGACATTTCCCGGTGATTGCATTTGTCACGGTTGAAAGCAATGCAAAAGTGCAAAAACGCATAAAAAATGCTACTTGTGAACATAGCCCAAGGTGTGGAGGAGTATTTTTGTTTTTGGTTATTTATTTTACCTTATACACAAGTCATTACCCTGGAAAGGATGTTCCTTAACATATTTCACAGGAAAACAGTTTCAGTTTCATTTTTGGACCTTCTATTGTGAGCCCGTAAAAGTGGCTTAATACTTCTGACCACGTTATTGACAGCAGTGACCTGGGGGTCAGAAATGCTTCCTGGGGCGATCCCCATGCTGTCCCCATCTCATTTGAGCACTGTCACTATCGTTTTGGGCACTTTTTAGGCTTTCTACAGACTGCCGGGGGTGCCGCCGCAAAAATGCTTGGGTCTCCCATAGGGACATTGGGTTCATTGCTCAGGTCCGGCAACCGAGTATCACGGCGAGCTCGGGCCGAGCTTCGAGCACCCGAGCATTTCAGTGTCGCTCAACACTAGTCCCTTTCTGATATTTAGTTCTGTGTGCAGTTTCTGTGTTACACCCAGACAGATGAACCGCTGTATACTCACATGTATCAGATTCCTGAATGTTTGGAAACTTTTCTAGTTTTTTTTTTTATCACAAAACATGGAGATGCTGGGGATTGAACCCAGGGACTCATACATGCAAAGCATGCACTCTACCACTGAGCTACATCCCCTGTATGGACACCCAGGGATTTGTTCTCATCTACAAGAGTCACTAATCTATGACTATCTACTAATAGATTTTCTCTATTATTTTTTCTCTTTTATAATCATGCAGCATAAATAACATCATATTCTCATAGTCTGGACTATTAGGGACAAGACAAAACTATTTTTCTTTAATTTTTTATTATTTGTTTATATTTAAAATATGGGGAAAAAAGGAGGCGATTTTATTTTTTACATCTTTTTTTGAACAGATTAAAAAAAAATGCAATTCTCCTTTTCCCATATTTTAAAGAGATTGTTCCCTACTGGATGGCGCTTTTCGATTGTCCCAATCAAATAAAAAGAAAGCAAAGAGCACTTACCTCCCAGATACGCACCATGACAAGCACTGCACCCCATGATGATCTCCTGACATTGCTTATGTCTGATGATTGGTTGCAGGCCATCAGCGGCGGTAGAAAGGCGGCATCACCTGCAGGAGAGATTACACTCTTGTGTCAGTGTGAGCGGGCTGTCGTCGAGAGCAGTCACATTAGTGACTGCTGATGTGACTGCTCTCCAAGTCATCCGGACTGTCATGGGACAGTATGGATTATATTCACGGCGGACAGGTGAGTATTATGGTGGTTTACTATTTTTTGTAGTTTACTGGTGACAAGGGCATCAGGGATTAGGTGTTAAGGTGAGCATTATGGTGTTTTTTAATTTTTTCTCTTTTACCGGGGACAAGGACTTCGGTGGATTAGACATTAAGGTGAGTATAATACTTTTTTATTTTTATTTCAATAAAAGAGTGTTTGTCTTTATTTAAAATAAAGGACTTTATTCTGGGTGTTTTTTTTTACAATCTGACTATTGGGTTAGTAATAGGGCGTCTTATAGATGCCTCTCCATTACTAACTTGTGGACTTGATATTAGCGGTCATAAAACAGCTGACGTCAACCCCACAATCATTAACCCACTTGTCATCGCATCAGGGCAAGTGGGAAAATCGGAGGCTAAGCATCAGATTTGGCACATTTTATTGATGTACGATTTCTGGGGCGGCTGAGAGCTGATGTTTTTAGTCTAGGAGGGGGCCAATAACCATGGCCACTTCCTAAGCTATTAATATCAGCCCGCAGCTGTCTGTTTAGCCTTTGATGGTTAGTGAATATAGGGGGACCCCACATCAATTTTTGTTTGGGGTCTCCCCTTTAATAATCAATAAAGGCTAAGCAAACAGCTGTGCGCTGATATTAATAGCCTGGGAACCTTAATGGGTATTGACCTGTTCCCAGAATATTAATATCAGCCACCAGCCGTTGACTTTCCCTTTGCTGATTATGAAAATGACGAGGGACCCCACTTATTTTTTTTTTATTAACAAGCACAGTAAAATAGACACCTAAGGTAACCTTAGTTCGCAGCCTCTAGGTGCTCCAGCAGCTGGAAACTCCCAAAACCTAAAATGTCCCTCAAAGTTTCCCATGAGATTTCTGGGCCTTGCAGCTGCCGGGAGACCCGTTGGCTTTGAACTCTACAAGGTTACTGGAGTTCAAGCCACCAGGTCTGACAGTAGCTCTAATGTGGGACTTTTGAATGCCGGAGTGCCGGACAGGCACCGGGAGCTGAATGCAGCTCACATCATTGTTGCCTGAGATCAGCGCCGAGCAAGAGACAATGATGGAAATTGTAGTCAGCACCCCCAGGGTACATTATGTGTAAAATAAAGAATTAAATTTAAAAAAACAGAGTGGGCTCTGGCCAAATTTTCATAACCAGCAGAGGGAAAGCCGTGTGCTGGGGGCTGATATTACTAGCCAGGGAAAGGGGCCATTAGCCCAAAATGTTCCCTGGTTATCAATAACAGCTATCAAAAGACTGACCGTCACTTCCAAAACAGAAAACTGGTCTGTACAGGTGCTTACTAAGGGTAGCCATCTCTATATATAACTAACAAATAAAGTAGCACTCTGTAGCGCTATAGCATGCAAACATGAAATATATGAAAATTGAATAGCATTACTGCTCTAGAAAATAGAAATAAATGAGAATTCTTAGCGCATAAATTGGCCAATTCATGTGTATCCGACAGCCACGGTAAGGCGACTCTCGTCACCTGGAACCTACCTGGTGTGAATCCAATCTTATACTTAAATCTACATGTATACGGGAGGGTAAGATCCTGCTATAATTAAAACCTCCTGAGGCTTAGGGATGGAGTGATCAGTCAGAAATCCTACAAATATATGTATATGTATGTAAATGTATACAAATATCAAAAGACTGACCCTCACTCCTCACTTCCAAAACAGAAAACCGGTGTGTACAGGTGCTTACTAAGAGTAGCCATCTCCATATATAACCAACAAATAAAGTAGCACTCTGTAGCGCTATAATATGCAAACATACTATTGTTATAGTTACTATTGTTATACTTTAGGAGGGCAATTTCACCATCTCCTTCTGCTACATCTACACCTTGCTGGTGATCCACTGACCAGCCCACCCGAGGTGTCCACAGGGAATCTGCCAGGTAGGAAGATTACCAGTCCAGGTCCTGTTCTAATAGATAGTTTTGTGGATTTGGGGTAACTGAGTGATAGGGACACATTATTATAGGGGCACGTGACACCCACATAAAATCCGTGTATATCTTGTAGGATGGCCCTGGTGGTACAGAAAAGTAAAAACACTGATGACTTTTTTTTTTAGAGGCATTTGTATACTTTACCTTCTATTATTATTTATTCTATTTTCACTCATTTATATAACCTGATCATTTCCCTGACAGGTCGGTGAGTTGTTTATTGTTTAGCAATAATGTATCACCCACAACTATAAATGATAAAGAATAACATTCCATTCTTATCATTTACAGCAGAGGATAATTTACACCATATATAACATGTATATAATATCTACCAAAGCGAAAAAACGACTATTCTACAAACATGGAGAAAACTGATTTTTCTATCTTTTCCAACACAGATTTATATAGATTTATATTCTATTAATCAGATGGGATATTTCTGTTCCACATTCTCTGCCTCATTCACCAGTTGGCAGCAAACATGGCGGCCTGGCTGCTCTGATGTCACAATGCTCAGGATTAGGGGGTCACTCAGTTATGATGTCATAATGACATCATGGAATGTCCTGAGGGTATATAATCTCTGAGCACTGTGACATCAGCGCCATTTCTTGAGTTGATGCTTTTGCTGAGACTTCACTTTGGTTGTGGAAGAGCGAACTAGTTTGTGTTACACATCTGGTGATTACTTCCATTTATTCTTCTTGATCTTTGATCAGAGCACAATAACACCGGTGCCACCGGAGAGCTTAGTTCTCCAATATTCTATCAGCCAGCTCCAGGTACCTAAGTCATGAGCGCCCGGGAGCTGCGCCAGCTGATTGCTGACAATGAGGCATGGCTGCGCCGACCAGAAAATCAAGGTAAGTGAAATATTTGGGGGAGATCCACAATATTCCCACACTATAGGGCTTTCCTGGGAGGAGATATCCCTGGGGTATGAGGGGACACATTTCAGGACAGACAGTGCAGGTTAACTAAGGCCAAAATAAAGTCAATTCTTTCTAGGGTTCCCCTCGCCCTAAACACCACGGCAGTAGAAGGACCCATCACTATAGCCCAAAAGTGTTTGCTAAAATTGGAAATAATTCTGATAAATTCTTATTTGTTTATAGGTCAGGCCATAATTGTCCATGGACGGAGGAGGTCTCCTCCAAGAGATCAGGAAAGACCTTCTACCAGTGATGGAAGGAGGTCTTCTCCAAGAGATCAGGAAAGACCTTCTACCAGTGATGGACGTCAGAGAGACAGCAATGCTGTCACTGAGAGGAGAGGGAGACGGGCCAGAGATCCTCCACGGCGTAGAGGACAGGAAGAGAGCAGGGATAGAAGCCGCTCTCCTCTAAGACCAGCCCCTGCAGAGCCCTCCGGAGAGAGCAGCAGGGATGGCGGCCGTCCCCTCCCACCCATTCAACTGGAAGAAGTGGGTGTGATGACACCACCACTGCCACAGGTGGAGCCACCTGCACAAAACCTACCTGTGCAGGAGAGACCTTCTACCAGTGATGGACTGTCTCCTCCAAGAGACGAGGAAAGACCTTCTACCAGTGATGGACGTCAGAGCGACAGCAATGCTGTGGAGCCACCTGCACAAAACCTACCTGTGCGGCAGAGGCGGCAGCATTGGGTTCGCAGGAGAGCACTGCTAATTGCAAATCTCCCAACAAGGGATGTAACCGCACAGGAGGAGGCCGAGTCATGTATCATCTGTATGACCGAATATGAGATCGGAGAGCAGGTCACGGTCCTTCCATGTGACCACACCTTCCATCAGGGATGTATTACTAGATGGCTCCGCTCCAAACCTCTGTGCCCCCTGTGCCGTAACCACTGCTTCCATTGAAGCACCATGTTCATGGTGCAGACAGTGGTGGAGAACATACTGACCCCAGCCCAGGTAAGGGAGCAATGCATACATTAACACTACATTCATTACAAAACTGTAAAAAATATCACCTGTAACTTCCTGCTGTTCTGATCTCTCTTTAGTTTACCATCAGCTTTGGTCAACATCTTACCAAGCATGAAGGGCCATGAACACCCCAAAATCACCAGATGGTAAGTCACCTCTCATTCCCGCTGCCCCATGATATCTATATCACATGTGACATATAAGTAATTGTTCTTTTCTCCTTTTCATAGAAGGATGATCCAAGTCTGGAGAACATTGAGGAATTAGATCAGAATGACTTGTCCTTCATGTAAGTAGATATTAGAATTTGCTTTTTTATATTTTCCAGCTGATTATTAACTTTTTACTGGGAATCTATTGATGAGATGTAATAATTTGGCGTCTTCTCTTTACAGAAATCTGCAGAAGTTACAGATCATTTCCATAATGATCCACAGATCCCTCATCTGCTTCATAGAGACCCTGATTCCATCATGTGCAGAGATGCTGATAACAGCTGCAGCCCCAGACTGTGATATCCTCATATATTCCATTATTTGTCCAAATATTCCTAAAAATAAATAATATTTACCATCTCTATGTCTGGTTGTGACTTCACTATATAGAATGTTGTTACGTAACATTAGCAGCACATAATGATAAGTGAGGGAGGGATTTACCATTAGTTGGTATAGGGGTAGTGGCAACAGTTAAAGGGGATGTCCAGCACTCTTATATTGATGGCTTACCCTTAGGATAGGCGACCAATATCAGATTAATGGGGACGTGACCCCCGGCACGCGTGATCAGCTGTTCTTGGTGCCGGTTGGATGTGATTATTTGCAGACTGGAACAGCACAGCACCGACAACAGCATAGTGGCCACAGCGGGTACTGCAGATCCACTCTATTCATATGAATAGGGTCAGCTGTGCAGTACCTGGAAGCGGCCACTATACAGCTGGCAGAGCAGTACAGCACGGGCGCTGGCACCGCGTCCCACATTGCTTTAAACTGCTCGCGATACTCATCTCTCCACGTTCCTCCGCAGTTCGGTGTCTTCCGACTCTGGAGCATTATATGGGGCCCATACTGTATGGAGCATTATATGGGGCCCATACTGGATGAAGAATTATATGGGGCTCATACTGTATGGAGCAATATATGGGGCCCATACTGTATGGATCATTACATGGGGCCCATACTGCATGGAGAATTATATGGGGGCCATTATTCTGTATGGAGCATTATATAGGGTCCATTATTTTGTTTGGAACATTATATGGGGCCCATTATTCTGTATGGAGCATGATATGGGGTCCATTAGTCTGTATGGAGCATTATATGGGGCCCATTATTCTGTATGGAGCATTATATGGGGTCCATTATTCTGTATGGAGCATGATATGGGGTCCATTATTCTGTATGGAGCATTATAATGAGCCCATTATTCTGTATGGAGCATTATATGGGGTCCATTATCCTGTATGGAGCATTATATGGGCCCATTATTCTGTATGGAGCATTATATCGGGTCCATTATTCTGTATGGAGCATGATATGGGGTCCATTATTCTGTATGGAGCATTATAATGAGCCCATTATTCTGTATGGAGCATTATATGGGGTCCATTATCCTGTATGGAGCATTATATGGGGCCCATTATTCTGTATGGAGCATTATATGGGGTCCATTATTCTGTATGGAGCATTATATGGGGCCCATTATTCTGTATGGAGCATTATATCGGGTCCATATAATGGTAGGTGGTAGGTAGTGTATGCTTCATCATCAGATCCTTATCACCCTATCAGATCCCGCTGGAGGTGAGGATATAAGTTAATTGACAGTTAAACAGTGACAGGTTGGGTGATTCTCTGCACTTCATAGGTAGTACAGTGTAGTATGGGTGGTATCGCATGTTCGAGTCCCTCATGCTTGGGGTGGGATGTGATGTCTCTGTGTGACAGGCGACAACGGCTCATGTAATACTATTTTTACATTTTTTATAACTTTCTTTGTTGGGATGGACGGGCGTAGATCATACGTGCCTTGTGTCTACAAGTCTGCCCCCTGGTGTCTGTAAGTTACTTTACATAAAATCCTCCAAATTAAAGGGGTTTTAAACTAGTATTTAAAAATGAATCCATGGTTGTCCAACAATATAAAGGAGCAGATACTTATCTTCCATATTCCTTCCGGTCTCATCTCTTCGTTTTCTGATTGGGGATGTCACGTGACCACTGCAGTCAATCAATGGTAACATTTTACCCACGCCAGAACAGAAAATGAGGTGACCGGCAGGAAACACAGACAGTGGTGCAGCACAATCGTGAAGGCAATTATTATTATTATGGGTTTTTTTTAGATACCACCATGGTTTTTTTAAAGAAAACCCCTTTAAGAACATGTTTGGATGACATTTCTCACTAATCTTCTGTTACATCCAGAGAGATGAAGTTCTGCACATTTATCAGTTCCCGGAATATTTGGAAGCTTTTCCAGCTATTTATCACAATAAACGGAGATGTCGGGGACTGAAGCCAAGGACTCATACATGCAAAGCATGCGCTCTACCACTGAGCTGCATCCCCTGTATAGCCTGTATGGGCAAATTCAGGGACATAGAGTGCTGCAGCCAATCACTGGGCACTTCCCCTTTAATAAATTTACTTACAGCTGCCTTTTGCCACCACAAGAAATGCTCCTCATTTGGGAACTGGAGAATTTTTCTCTTATAATTTTCACCACTTTTGTGCCATAAATTATGATTAATTTGTCAGCGGCGCGCGGCTACGCCCCATCCTGGCTAAGCTTAACCTGGTTTTTACAAAGTTGGCGGAGTTGGTCGGCACCAATCAAAACCACAAAAAGCCGAAGAATCTCAGGAGCAAAATGAATGAACCGGGGAACATGTTTTATCAGATACAGGAATACAGTGGAAACATTATACCGGCAGTATTGTATGGTACTGTGGGGTTGGTACTAATATGGGGGGGGGGTTATAAATGTTACTATTTGGGATTATTATAGGTTGAAAACATTAAAAATTAGTAATGTCAGTGCACAACGAATACCGCCATATAGAGCCTATATAATGCTACCATAAAATGTCCACATAATACTACTACATGGCACCTACATAATACCGCCATACAGAGCCTATATAATACTGCAATACAGAGCTCACATAATATTGCCATAAAGTGTCTATATAATACTACTATATAGCACCCACATAATACTACTATACAGAGCTCACATAATACTACAATACAGAGCCCACATAATATTGCCATAAAAAGTGTCTATATAATACTACTATATAGCAACCACATAATACTACCATACAGAGCTCACATATTTATTACCATAAAGTGTCTATATAATACTACTATATAGCACCCACATAATACCATACAGAGCTCACATAATACTACAATACAGAGCCCACATATTTATTGCCATAAAGTGTCTATATAATACTACTGTATAGAACCCACATAATACTACAATACAGAGCTCACATAATACAATACAGAGCTCACATAATACTACAATACAAATCCCACATAATACTACAATGCAAACTCACATAATACTACAATACAGAGCCCACATAATATTGCAATAAAGTGTCTATATAATACTACTATATAGCACCCACATAATACTACCATACAGAGCTCACATAATACTACAATACAAAGCACACATAATGCTACAATACAAAGCTCGCATAATACTACAATACAAAGCCCGCATAAAACTACAATACAAAGCTCACATAATACTACAATACAAAGCCAGCATAATACTACAACACAAAACCTCATAATACTACAATACAAAGCTCACATAATACTGCAATACAGAGCCCGCATAATACTACAATACAAAGGTCACTTAATACTACAATACAAAGCTCACATAAAACTACAATACAAAGCTCACATAATACTACAATACAAAGCTCACTTAATACTATAATACAAAGCTCACATAATACTACAATACAAAGCCCGTATAATACTACAATACAAAGAAAGCATAATACTACAATACAAAGCTCACTTAATACTACAATACAAAGCTTACATAATACTACAATACAAAGCTCACATAATACTACAATACAAAGCTCACTTAATACTACAATACAAAGCTCACATAATACTACAATACAAAGCTCACATAATACTACAATACAAAGCTCACTTAATACTACAATACAAATCTCACATAATACTACAATACAAAACCCGCATATAACTACAATACAAAGCCCGTATAATACTACAATACAAAGCTCACATAATACTACAATACAAAGCTCACATAATACTAAAATAGAAAGCCAGCATAATACTGCAATACAGAGCCCACATAATACTGCAATACAGAGCCAGCATAATACTACAATACAAAGCTCACTTAATACTACAATACAAAGCCCACATAACACTGCAATACAAAGCTCACATAATACTACAATGCAAAACTCACTTAATACTACAATACAAAGCTCACATAATGCTACAATACAAAGCTCACTTAATACTACAATACAAAGCTCACATAATACTACAATACAAAGCTCACATAATACTACAATAAAAAGCCTGCATAATACTACAATACAAAGCCCACATAATGCTACAATACAAAGCTCAAATAATGCTACAATACAAAGCTCACATAATACTACAATACAGAGCCCACATAATACTAGAATACAGAGCCCATATAATACTACAATAAAAAGCCCGCATAATACTACAATACAAAGCACACATAATACTACCATACATAGATCACATAATACTACAATACTAAGCTCACATGATACTACAATAGAAGGCCCACATAATAGTACAATACAAAGCCCACATAATGCTACAATACAAAGCTTACTTAATACTACAATACAAATCTCACATAATACTACAATACAAAGCTCACATAATACTATAATACAAAGCTCACATAATACTACAATACAAAACCCGCATAATACTACAATACGAAGCCCGTATAATACTACAATACAGAGCCCACATAATACTACAATACAAAGCTCACATAATACTATAATACAAAGCTCACATAATGCTACAATACAAAGCTCACATAATACTAAAATACAGAGCCCATATAATACTACAATACAAAGCTCACATAATACTACAATACAAAGCACACACAATACAGCAATACAAAGCTCGCATAATACTACAATACAGAGCCAGCATAATACTACACTAAGATGACACATAATACTACCCTACATCACCCACATGATATTACACTAGAGCACCCACATAATACTACAATACAAAGCCCACATAATACTACCATACAAAGCTCACATAATACTACAATACAAAGCTCACATAATACTACAATAAGAACACACATAATACTACCCTACATCACCCACATAATACTACACTAGAGCACCCACATAATACTACAATAAAAAGCCCACATAATACTACAATACAGAGCCCACATAATACTACAATACAAAGCTCACATAATACTACCATACAAAGCTCACATAATACTACAATATAAAGCTCACATAATACTACAATAAAAAGCCAATATAATACTACAATACAAAGCTCACATAATACTACAATACAAAGCTCACATAATACTACAATACAAAGCCCACATAATACTACAATAAGAGCACACATAATACTACCCTACATCACCCACATAATACTACACTAGAGCACCCACATAATACTACAATACAAAGCCCACATAATACTACAATACAAAGCTCACATAATACTACAATACAAAGCTCACATAATACTACAATAGAAAGCTCACATAATGCTACAATACAAAGCTCACATAATTCTAAAATACTGAGCCCATATAATACTACAATACAAAGCTCACATAATACTACAATACAAAGCACACACAATACAACAATACAAAGCTCGCATAATACTACAATACCTAGCCAGCATAATACTACAATAAGAGGACACATAATACTACCCTACATCACCCACATAATATTACACTCGAGCACCCACATAATACTACAATACAAAGCCCACATAATACTACCATACAAAGCTCACATAATACTACAATACAAAGCTCACATAATACTACAATACAAAGCTCACATAATACTACAATAAGAACACACATAATACTACCCTACATCACCCACATAATACTACACTAGAGCACCCACATAATACTACAATACAAAGCTCACATAATACTACAATAAAAAACCCACATAATACTACAATACAAAGTTAACATAATACTACAATAAAAAGCCCACATAATACTACAATACAGAGCCCACATAATACTACAATGCAAAGCTCACATAATACTACAATACAAAGCTCACATAATACTACAATACCAAGGTCACATAATACTGCAATACAATGCCCACATAATACTACAATATCAAGCTCACATAATACTACAAAACCAAGCTCACATAATACTACAATTCAAAGCTTACATAATATTACAATATCAAGCTCACTTAATACTACAATACAAAGCTCACATAATTCTATAATACAAAGCTAGCATAATACTACAATACAAAGTCCACATAATACTAAAATACAAAGCTCACTTAATGCTATAATTAGTGTTGAGCATTCCGATACTGAAATATCGGGTATCGCCTGATATTCGCGGTATCGGAATTCCGATACTTAATTCCGATACTTTTACAATATCGAATACCGGAATCGGAAGTTCCCATAATGCCTGCGCTCTGCAGTGTCTCGGAAGGATGACAAGCTGGATGGCAGCGCTCAGCTGAGATCCAGCCTGTCATCAGAATGCCATCCCAGAATTCTCCTGATTGTTTAAAAGCCGGCGCGCGGTAAAAAGCCGCCGGCTTTTAAACAATCACACGGCCCCATACTGCTTCCCCGCAGCCTCCCACCCCGATCCTACGCTCCCCTCGCCACCTCCCATCCTGATCGTAAGTTAGGACCGGGGCGGGGAGCGCAGCACAAAGGAGCGGGGAGCGAAGGACCCGGGCGGGGAAGCCGGCAGTGAAAAGACTTCACCACCGGCTTTCCCGTTCTGTGCTGCGCTTTCCCGCCGGTTATTTCAAATGAACAGCTGAGGTATCAGGTGATGCCGATCAGCTGTTCATTTGAAGTCGCCGCGGTGCCCTCAGAGGGTTCATGTGAGTTCATGCTTCACTGCATTGCATGAACTCGCATGAACTTTCCCACGGCCGCACAGGTCAGCTTCACCTCCCAGACCATCAGCCCGTCATGATTGGTGTGTGCGGGTGTCTGTGCGATGTCTGCGGGTGTGCGGGTGTGCGCGGTGTCTGTGCGATGTCTGCGAGTGTGTGCGGGTGTGCGCGGTGTCTGTGTGATGTCTGGGGGTGTGTGCGGGTGTGCGCGGTGTCTGTGCGATGTCTGGGGGTGTGTGCGTGCAGGCAGACATAGGCCGATGTGACACTACTACTCCCATCGGCCTATGTCTGTCCCCCGTCCACTCGTGCCAGCAGGATCAGCTCGATGGGAGCAGTAGTTCCCATCAGCCTGATCCTGCTATATAAATTGCCCTACTGTGTCCCCAATAAATGTTAAATACATGTCATTGGTGGCCAGTGGTTACCTACAATAAATTAGTTTATACATTACCTGTCCCCGCCGATCGGCACCTAAAATAAAGTAAAAAGTAAAAAACTACACCTATACGCACCTAGACACCTAATTCCCCGAAGCCATCGATCTCCTGTAATAAAATATAAAATAATAAACCACAACTTTATCCTTACCCCTCCGTAGTAGTCCACGAGTGTCCCACGAAGATCTCCAGTTCAGAGCAGCCACATAGAATGTGACCGCTCTGAACCGCTGCCGCCGCTAGAATGATGGGGCCGTAAAGCAGCCCCGTCATTGCATAAGCGGGTTCGCCGGAGTTCAGGCAGCGCTGCTCCGGTAAGCTGCTTTACGGCCCCGCTGTACCGGGAGAAATTCCCACGGCACAGCAGTGCCGTAAAGGAGGTCTCCGGAGCTACGCTGACTGAATGCACTCCGGTGACCTCAGTCACGGGCTCCCGCTGCCGGGAGCGGACGTGTTCCCGGCAGCGTGAGCTTACAGCAGCCATGCGCAGCTGTCACCATCTCCAGATGTGACAGCTGTGCATGGGAGATCAGCGCAGGAACGTGGACAGGTAACTATTTTTTTTAGTAAACTAAGAATTAAACAAAATTGTGTGTTTTATTTCAAATAAATAATTTTTTTCTGGGTGTAGTGTGTGTTTTTTCTTTTTAACACTTTGTAGGTTAGTAATGGGGGTGTCTTATAGACGCCCATCATTACTAACCTGGGCTTCATGGCAGCTGGCGCTGACATGAACCCCAGCCCTATTACCCCCTGCCACCGCACCAGGGCAGCGTGGAAGAGCGAGGCTAAGTGCCAGAGTTGGCGCATCCTATGGATGCGCCATTTCTGGGGCGGCTGACGGCTGGTGTTTCTAGCCTGGGAGGGGGCCAATATTCATGGCACCCTTCCTGGGCTATTAATATCAGCCCCCCGCTGTCTGCCTAGCCTTTGCTAGCTATTAAAATAGGGGGGACCCTACGTCATTTTTTTTGGGAGGTCCCCCATTTTAATAGCTAGTAAAGGCTATGTATTCAGCTGGGGGCTGATATTAGTAGCCTGGGAAGCTCCGTGGGTATTACCCCCTTCCCAGGCTTCAAACATCTGCCCCAGCCGTCTGCTTAACCTCCGCTAGAGACTAAAATTATGGGGGATCCCACGCCAATTTTTTTTTAAATAAATCCTTTATTTTAACACTAAATGACATTTGAGGAGTTAATAAAGATGCAGTCCCTAAGTTATTATTTATTTTTTAATTAATTTTTCCCAAAAATTTTGACGTGGGCTTTGCTATATTTTTGTATGCCAGCCAGGTACAGCATCCAGCTTCTATGAACGCGCCATTTTCCGGGGTGGCTGCGGACTGCAATTTGCAGCGGGGGGGGGGGGGCCCAGAAAGCTTGGGTCTCCCTGCGCTGCAGATTCCATCCCCCAGCTGCCTAGTTGTACCTGGCTGGACACAAAAATAGGGAGAAGCCCCACGTATTTTTTTTTTAAATTATTTAAGGAAATTCATGAAATAATTAAAAAAAAATTGATGTGGGGCTTCGCCCTATATTTGTGTCCAGCCAGGTACAGCAGGCAGGAACGGGCTGCCCCCAACTACCAGCTGCCTATTTGTACCTGGCCGGACACAACAATATAGGGAAGCCCTTTTTTTCTTAATTATTTCATGAATTTCATGAAATAATTAAAAAAAAAAATACGTGGAGCTTCGCCCTATTTTTGTGTCCAGCCAGGTACAACTAGGCAGCTGGGGACTGGAATCTGCAGCGCAGGGAGGCCCAAACTTTCTGGGCCCCACCCGCTGCAAATTGCAGTCCGCAGCCGCCCCGGAAAATGGCGCGTTCATAGAAGCGCCATCTTCTGGCGCTGTACCCAACTCATCCAGGGCCCTGGTGCGGTGGCTCACTGGGTAATAAAGGGATTAAGGCCAGCTTGGCATTATCAGCTGGCCCTAAGCCCGAAATTCATGGGGTCACGCCAATATTAGACATGACCACCATGAATTTCTAGTAAAGTATTTAAAAAAAACACAACACCCAGAATAAAGTCCTTTAATTGAAATAAAGACACAATTCTTTATTGTTCTAAATTAAACTATACTTACCGTCACGCCCATTCCAGCTGCAGCCAACGATCTCCTGCAATAAAAGAAAAATAATAAACCAACCTCATCCTTACCTTCCCATGGTTCCCATGACAGCTTCAGCTCTGCTACATCGAGATGACAGGCTGGACCGCAGCAGAACGCTGCCATCCAGCCTGTCATCCCGCAGACACTGAGAAGCGCAGGCATGCTTGCGCTCCTCAGTGTCTCTCTGTGACGGCATCCAGATGAGCCGAGGTCATGTCCAATGAACTCGGCTCACCTCATGCACGTCACTGACAGCGTGGGAAAATTCTCACGCTGAAGCGCTGAGTGCAGGAGAATTTTCCCACGCTGTCAGTGACGTGCATGAGGCGAGGTCATGTCCAATGAACTCAGCTCACCTCATGCACGTCACTGACAGCGTGGGAAAATTCTCCTGCACTCAGCGCTTCAGCGTAAGAATTCTCCCACGCTGTCAGTGACGTGCATGAGGTGAGCTGAGTTCATTGGACATGACCTCGCCTCATGCACGTCACTGACAGCGTGGGAAAATTCTCACGCTGAAGCGCTGAGTGCAGGAGAATTCTCCCACGCTGTCAGTGACGTGCATGAGGTGAGCCGAGTTCATTGTCGGCTCATCTGGATGCCGTCACAGAGAGACACTGAGGAGCACAAGCATGCCTGCGCCTCTCAGTGTCCGCGGGATGACAGGCTGGATGGCAGCGTTCTGCTGCGGTCCAGCCTGTCATCTCGATGTAGCAGAGCTGAAGCTGTCGTGGGAACCATGGAAAGGTAAGGATGAGGTTGGTTTATTTTTTTACTTTTATTGCAGGAGATCGTTGGCTTCAGCTGGAATGGACGTGATGGTAAGTATAGTTTAATTTAGAACAATAAAGAATTGTGTGTTTATTTCAATTAAAGGACTTTATTCTGGGTGTTTGTGCTTTTTTGTAACTTTGACTATGGGGTTAGTAATGGGGGTGTCTTATAGACGCCTCTCCATTACTAACCTGGGCTTGATGTCAGCTGGCATTATAAGCTGACATCAACCCCAGCCCTATTACCCCACTGCCACCGCTACAGGGCAGTGGGAAGAGTGAGGCTAAGTGCCAGAATTGGCGCATCCTATGGATGCGCCATTTCTGGGGCGGCTGACGGCTGGTGTTTCTAGCCTGGGAGGGGGCCAATATTCATGGCACCCTTCCTGGGCTATTAATAACAGCCCCCAGCTGTCTGCCTAGCCTTTGCTAGCTATTAAATTAGGGGGGACCCCACTTCATTTTTTTGGGGGGTCCCCCATTTTAATAGCTAGTAAAGGCTAGGTATTCAGCTGGGGGCTGATATTAGTAGCCTGGGAAGCTCCGTGGGTATTACCCCCTTCCCAGGCTTCAAACATCTGCCCCAGCCGTCTGCTTAACCTCCGCTAGAGACTAAAATTAAGGGGAACCCCACGCCAATTTTTTTTTAAATAAATCCTTTATTTTAACATTAAATGACAAGTACAGTAACCAACACTGTCACTGTACTTCATATATATGTGACTGACATGTTTCTATCTATCTAATCTATGTGTGAAGCTCTATTCTTTCTGTTGTAAATTGTCGGGTAACGGTGTATGCGCTGATGAATTGCCGGCTTTTCGCAGAATACATTCTACATTATTCTTAGTTGTTTTACTTCATGTAGAATTAACCTACAAGGAAAGAAAGGGTTTATTTTCATTCCGATATTAGTGTCCCATTGACTTGCATTGGTTTCCGGTATCGGAATCGGCGATATCCGATACTTTTTGAGTATCGGTCCGATCCAATCCGATACGATATTTCCTGATATCGGAAGGTATCGCTCAACACTAGCTATAATACAAAGCTCACATAATACTACAATACAAAGGCCGCATAATACTACAATACAAAGAAAGCATAATACTACAATACAAAGCTCACTTAATTCTACAATACAAAGCTCACATAATACTACAATACAAAGCTCACATAATGCTACAATACAGAGCCCAGATAATAATACAATACAGAGCCCATATAATACTACAATACAAAGCCTGCATAATCCTACAACATAGAGCTCACATAATACTACAATACAAAGCTCACATAATACTACAATACAAAGCTCACATAATACTACAATACAAAGCTCACATAATGCTGCAATACAAAGCTCACATAATACTACAATACATAGCCCACATAATCCTACAATACCGAGCCCATATAATACTACAATACCAAGCCCGCATAATACTACAACTTCGAGCCCACATAATACCACAATACAAAGCTCACATAATACTACAATACAAAGCCCACATAATACTACAATAAGAGCACACATAATACTGTCCTACATCACCCACATAATACTACACTAGAGCACCCACATAATACTACAATACAAAGCTCACATAATGCTACAATGCAAAGCTCACATAATACTACAATACAGAGCCCACATAATACTACAATACAGAGCCCATATAATACTACAATACAAAGCCCGCATAATACTACAACATAGAGCCCACATAATACTACAATACAAAGCTCACATAATACTACAACAGAAAGCCCACATAATACTACAATAAGAGCACACATAATACTACCCTACATCACCCACATAATACTACACTAGAGCACCCACATAATACTACAATACAAAGCCCACATAATGCTACAATACAAAGCTCACATAATACTACAATACAAAGCTCACATAATACTACAATAAAAAGCCTACATAATACTACAATACAAAGCTCAAATAATACTACAATAAAAAGCCCACATAATACTACAATATCAAGCTCACATAATACTACAATACCATGCTCACATAATACTACAATACAAAGCCCAAATAATACTACAATACAAAGCAATCATAATACTACAATACAAAGCTCACTTAATACTACAATACAAAGCTCACATAATACTAAAATACAAAGCTCACATAATACTACAATACAAACCTCACTTAATACTACAATATGAAGCTCACATAATACTACAAAACAAAGCCAGCATAATACTACAAAACAAAGTCCACATAATACTAAAATACAAAGCTCACTTAATACTATAATAAAAAAGCTCACATAATACTACAATACAAAGCCCGCATAGTACTACAATACAAAGCTCACATAATACTACAATACAAAGCTCACTTAATACTACAATACAAAGCTCACATAATACTACAATACAAAGCTCACTTAATACTACAATACAAAGCCCACATAATACTACAATACAATGCTCACTTAATACTACAATACAAAGCTCACATAATACTACAATACAAAGCTCACATAATGCTACAATACAAAGCTCACATAATATTACAATACAAAGCCCATATAAAACTACAATACAAAGCTCACTTAATACTACAATATAAAGCTCACATAATACTACAAAACAAAGCTCACATAATACTATAATACAGAGCCCACATAATACTACAATACAAAGCTCACATAATACTACAATACAAAGCTCATACAATACTATAATAAAGAGCCCACATAATACTACAATACAGAGCCCACATAATACTACAATACAAAGCTCACATAATACTACAATACAAAGCTCACATAATACTACAATATAAAGCACACATAATACTGTGAAGGTTTCACCAATTTAAGATACAATAGGTAACTGCTCTCCTCCAAATTAAAGATGTCCGAGTGCATGCAGAGAAGCTAATTAACCAAATCTGCTAATCTGGTTGAAAAACTTCACTCAGAGACAGAACCACACAAAATGGCATACTTTATTACGTAGACATGGGGTTATATAGTATTCTCCTTCTAGGTGGGATTAGTAAAATTGGCACACTGCAATTTGCTCATTCATGTATCTCTTGGCCTTAGTAACTCCTTAGGAATTCCGATGGGAGGGGCGAGTTCGTCTCTCAGCGCCATCTTTGCCAGCTCGACATGAATCTCTCTGTTATCAGCCGTGCACATGCATACGTCATTCCCAGGAAATCATTTAGTTGTTCGTATCTACAAAAAGAATAGAATCTATTAGTTATATATTCATTAACTATTAACATAATCCATGTGCATATACACATTTGCATACATACTGTACATACACATAGATTATTCCATCATCTCTATATTGATTCACACTGATTAGGTAATCTATTAAAAGAAACTAATTGATTTTCTATAATATATATTTTACCTTGACAGACCCCCCTAAAATCAATTATTTGCTTTTAATATCCATATGCTAAAAATCAGAGGGGGAGAAGAATTGACCGTATGTTAAGGCTATTCTGGAACCCTACGATGTGACGGGCGCCCCGTCCATTTTAGACGGACCCACTGACGTTCCTAAATCTAACTCATACGAAGACCTACAGGAAAGGGATGGAGACCCTAAAAGATCTAGTGACTGGGTAATCGAGGGCCACCCCTAACACAGAAATATGGATATTAACTTTACAAACTCATTTACTTCCGGTAATCTCTCTGGTACAACACTTTTGTTCTAAGGAGAACTGTTTGTTCATAGATTTTGAGAGCCTTAGTAACTTTCCCTGTGGGGCCGATATTTTCTGGGATATACATACAACAATGCTCATCTATCATTTTGCATACCCCTCCTTCTCTGCAAGTAACATATCCAGAGCTATTCTGTTTTGGAAGGCCATGGTAGATGTGGGTTCTAGTTGGTCAGCTATCCCGTGCAATGCATCTTTGGTGTAATTGACAAATCAATGTTGGCTATAATATATGTAATTTATCCAATCTACGTTCTTGTTAATGGTTATAATGGCTATTATGGGCTAAAATCCCGCCTTCACTTGGTCTCGGGCCTTGAATTTGTCTGGCACCCCCCTAAGCACTCTGAGAACATTAATATATATGTGTGGGTCAAAACTGCCTTTGGGGTTAACTTCTCTCTTGGCCCTGTATGTACCTGCAAACGCAGCCTTTATTTCCTCTTTGGATTCCTGGGACTCAGATATAAGGTAAATAGACATTATTGCTTTAGTTATGGCACACTCCCCAGTCCATTTGCCCTCCAGTCTAATCCTAATCTTCATGGAAGTGTTGTACCAGAAAACTGGAATATCATTCTGTTTAGTAATAATTGCTTGGAATGCACGTGTTACCGTAACAAAGGCTCCCCCCCCCCAGCTACTGTCATCAGACAAAGGAACATCAGGGTTGTGGGTCTGAGACCACCTTCTTGCAATGGGATGTGTGGACCCATGATTTTCGGTCTTCGACCTTCACAGCCGTAGGTGATGTAAGCAACACTTTGTAGGGCCCTTCATATCTGGCATCCAGTGTGCCTCGCACGTGATTCTTTATCCAGACAAATTCTCCAGGCTGGATGCTGTGAGTACCTGGTTCAAGATCTGAGTCTGGAATAGAAGAGTGTTAGTTTTAACTCTTTAGCAAGTCCGACAACAAAATTCACAAGCTTATCATTCCCTGAACTAAGCTGCTCTGGGTAATATCGACCCATTCTAGGTGGCCCCCCAAACAAGATCTCATATGGTGTGAGCCCTGTGGGTTGTCTCGGGGTATTTCGGACTGAGTATAGGGCAATAGGCAGCACCTCCTGCCATGGAAGTGACAATTCTTTAATGGCTTTAAGAATTTTGTTTTTTAAAGTGCCATTCATCCTTTCAACTTTGCCGTTACTTTGAGGACGATAAGGAGTATGCAGGCCCAAATCCGCCCCAATCATCTCCAAGATTGATTTGGTAACTTCTGCAGTGAAGGTGGGTCCTTGATCACTTTCAATCACTTCTGGAATCCCGAATCTGCAGATAAGTTCTGCCAGAAGCCTTTTCACTGTAGTTCTAGCAGTCAAGTTGGCTACTGGGTATGCTTCTGTACAGCTGGAAAACATATCCACCACCACCAGAACATATTCATATCTTCCACTCTTGGGTAATTGCATATGATCAATTTGGATTCTCTGGAAAGGATACTGTGACTTTGCCAGTTTCTTCTTTGGCACATGTTCTGTTCTTCCGGGATTACAAGTGTTACAAATCTCACAGTTCCTAGTATAGTTTGTAGCAAGAACTGAGATCTCTGGTGAAATGTAGAGTTTATTGATAACTGAAATCATCTGATTCTTCCCTCTATGTACCTTTCCATGAGTCCACTGAACCACCGCAGGATACAGTGCTCTTGGCAGACATAGTCTTCTTCCCACTCTCCAGAGACACACTGAAGAAGGCGTTTGCCAAGTTGATTACTGTAAAATGCGTTGCCTCAGGGGGAATTTCACTGAGTAATGTATGTGGATTTGGCATCACAGCTCTCAGATCTTGCACCATCCTAAATTTGTCCGGTTCTCCTCTTGCAGTTTTCTTCTTCACTGGAAACAATGGAGTATTAGCAGGAGAAACACAGGGCAGTAATGCTCCTTTCTTGAGTAATTCTTGGATCTGGGCATCTACTGACGCTTCTTGGGCTGCTTTCAGTGGGTACTGTGGGAGTCTGGGAATCCGTGAACCTTCTTTCAGGAAAACTTGAACTGGTGGGACAGGTAGCCGGCCTATATCATCAGGACCTTGAGACCAGAGTTCAGGTGGTATGCAGTCAAGATAATGCTGTGGTATGGCGGTTGTTGCAAACTGGATGACACACAATGGGAGGGCATGTACCTTTGTTTGTTCCTCTAATGATAACGGAGTAGAGACATCTAGATGCTTTCCATTCTCATTATATGATATCTGAGCATTTAACTTCTGGAGTAGATCTGCTCCCAACAAATTAAGCGGGCAGGTGTCTGAAACGAGCAATCTGGCCAGCAGCTTCTGTTCTTTCCCAATAGGCAATGGAAATGTTAGTCGGGATGAGTGTGGTTTTCCATCCACTCCCACACAAGAAAGGAAATCATCAGATATAAGCGATTCATAGGGTAAATCTCTTGACCGTATTACTGATCTGGCTGCACCCGTGTCTACTAAAAAAGGTAAAGTTCTGTCCCCTACATCTATTTTGACAGTAGAAATCAGTCCAGATTTAGTGGGGACGTTTTCAACTGAGGTCAAGGTGAGCACGGGTTTGCCACTGTCCTATGGGGGGTAATTCTGGTCTTCCCCCACAAACCTGCGTGGTGGGTCCCTGTTATTTTGGTACATCTGTTGCGGTGGCTGGTCTCTGTAATTCTGCACAGGTTCTCTTGGCATTGTCTCATATTCTCTCTGTGGTGGCTGCCGTGATGGCTGTCTATACTCTTGGCGGGAGTACCGTGGATTCCCTTGGTAGCGTGAAGAATCTCTTCTTTCAAATTGCGGGTTGTAGGAGAGTGGCATCGAGCCATAGAAAGGATCCCCTCTATTCTCTGGACATTCTCTTCTGAAATAACCTGGTTGGTTGCAATGGTGACAGATTGGTTCCCTTAGTCTTAAACTCACTCCTCTGTACATTTGTTGAGGAGCCATCCATCGTGGGGGTGAGCGGTATAGTTGTTGTGGGTATCCTGGGGGATATGGCAACTGTTCTTGTTGATTATCTGCAGGTTGATATGACTCGCCCCCTGGGCCGTGGGGTACCCGGAACCAGGCCTTCTGTATGATGCTGGGGGTAGTAGTGGCAACCCGATCCCGTGGCTCAGGGTGGTCAGACCAAATGGTGGCAGTCTATTTATCAGTGTTTTGAATGTCCGACTACGCCACCCGTGGATTGCGGTCAGAGATAACCGCCGCTGCTAGGCAGACCGCTGAGGCTGGTGTTGGTGTGCAGCACAGGGGTAGGATAACACCCCACGGGATGAGTGTAGCCTCAGGGCAGTGTAGGTGGACGCTGGGGGTGATAGTGCAGGCCGCAATAGTAAGAGTTCAGAGTCCACTTCAAACAGTCCAGGGTCTTTATTGTAGGAATTATTAATGACCCAACAGTAGTACCGGTTAGGAATGGGCCTGGGTGTCTGAGAGCATATGGGCGAGCCCACTGGTCAGGGTGAGTGTGTAGGCCTACCGTTCTCTCTATGCTCTTTCTGACTATCCCCCTCTTCGTGGTGTAATAGCCCACGTCCCTGAGCTGGCCGTGTACTTCTCGCCTGTATGGCTTGTGACTCGGGCCTTGTGTACCTTTTGCTTTCTCTTTGCTGTACTGGTCCCTCTGTGTGGCGGAGCCTCCAGGCTTCTTAGGCCAAGGGACTTGAAATCCCTCGCGGGTTGGTTCTCTTCTGCTGGGCTTGATAACCCGGGCAGCCTCGGACCCCAATGTCCGGTTAGATTCGTTCTCTCAGCCAGGACCGGCTCTCGTCGCCTCTGTCCCTGGCTTGTAGTTTCTCCTCTGCCCCATGGACTCCTCAGCTGCTGCTGACCTGTCCCTTTTTTCTGAGAACCCTTCTGGACACTTCAGAAGTGGGTTCTGGTCTCTCTAACCCTGCCCCAGTTCCAGCTTTTATAGGGGCAGCCAGCTCCCCCTACTGGCCTGGGACAGGAGGTGCTGCATGCTAATGGTCCCTAACCAGGGAACCTCCCTCCTGCTCTCAGACACAGCCTTTAATATTTGTGGCATCCAGGCCTGGGGTGGCACAGATAGATTGCTAGAGCAGCAGGAGCAGGAACAGGAGTCGGTGCAGGTGCTGGAGCAGGCTCTGGAGCAGGCCTTGGAGCAGGCCTTGGTACAGCATCCAATTGTTTCTCTATAGCTTTAGCAATAAGGAGTACCTTTCGCGGGGACATGTCCACATATTCTGGTCTGGAGTCTGTAAGCTTCGCTGAGATTTTCTCTCTGAGTCCCCTAACAAATGAAGTGACTAGCAGATTTTGTTGGATCCTCTGACCTTCATCGAACCCTTGATCCTTGAACAGAGTATGGATTCTGGTGTAAAATTTTTCGACATTCTCCCCTGATTCTTGAGTACAGTCCGATACACTGGTAGATGAGTCTGTGAGCCGCTCCTTGGCCCATTGCTGTAGTTGTTGACAAAAAGCTCCTCCTGATAGGTAAGTCTCCTTGTCTGTCACTTGGCTGTCATTCAGAGCTACTTGAATTATTGGCCAGAAGGCATAATAATAATCATCATTTTTATTTTTTTAGTGCCAACATATTTCGCAGCACTTTACAATTTTAGGGGATAGGCATCTTCCGCTCTAATGCTAATGATTTCATGAAGATCTTTCCAAGTGGCTGAATAAGTTAGTTGAATTTGTCTGATTCTTCTGTAGAACGCCATAGGGTGTCTGTCTGGGTCAGGTAGTTGACTAATCACTAGATTAACTTGCCAGGGTGTGAATGCCACATATCTATTATGGTGATCTGGCACTGGAGATTCTGACTGAGAAGATGTTGAGGGAGATACTGGCAACACAGCAATAGGAGGTGGGCTTGTTTGTCTAGGAAATAGTTCATTTGGGTTATATTCTGAGGTCATCTGGCGGCTGAGTGGGTCTGATCTAGCTGGGTGAGAATTTGAGATTTATGATAATCATTGCTGATTAGTCTTATCTCCTCCAACTTATTTAGTCCTCTATACTCCCGTATAGCTTGGACTATTGCTTGGGCACAGGCTTGCATAGGAAATCCATACATTCCAGAACTTACAGCAGGAAGAGCAATAGAAGTAAGGTTCCTTGTTCCAGCATAGTTCAGAATATTGTTGATTGTAGCTCTAAAGTGTGACATACAGTGATCATGATGATCTTCATCATACACTGGACCTACTGCATGAATGATAAGCCTGCATGGTAATGTGGCACCCCAGGGGTCTGGTTCCCACAGTAATAGCAATATTACGTCTGTGAGCAGGTGGGAGGTTTCCTGGTCAGACATCCTATGCATGCCACACCTCCTGCCCAGTCCTGGGAGGGGAAGAACTTCCCCTATATAAAGCTGGGGCTGAGGCAGGGTTAGGGTGAGAAAGAGCAGAGAACACAGACAGAGACACAGTCTGGTCTGTAGTGGAGCAGCTTTAGGAACAAGAAAGATCAGGAGCTCTGTGGGAGCTGTGCTAAAAGAGATCAGGGGCTGGAAGCTGTAGAGCTCGCCCTGATTGAAGAGTTCTTACCGGACCCGGAGTCCGAGGCTGTGGGGATTAATCCTTTCCCAGCAGCAGAAACCGCCCGGCAGGGGATTTCAGGTCCTCTGGCCAAGAAACCCGAAGGCACGGTCACACGCAAGGGACCAGCACCGCGACGTGGAGCGGAAGCTACCAGAAGGCCCCGAGTCACCGGCCATACGGGTGAGCACCACACGGTACACTCAGGGACGTGGGCTACTTTTATCAGCCTCTAGCAAGGTAGCCAGAAGAGTACAATTAGTTGGGGAGGCCTACAACTCCGCCTGGCCAGGGGAGATCCCATCAGCTCACGGACTGACCAGGCCCCGATCGCTAGCCAGTACTCCGGGAGGGTCTACCTTGTCACCAGTCAAGACCCAAAACTACACCGCACCGTCTCTGAGTGGTTCCTGCTACCCCCCTTCAAACACGTCGGCTGCCCTGTGGCCATACCCCTCCCGTTGGGGGTTCTACCATCTACGCTGCACAACCTTACCACCGGCCTCAGCGGTCTGCCCTGCAGCGGCGGCTTCATAGCCACATTCAACGGGTGGCGTAGTCGAACACCGTACCATCTTCTGCTAAATACTGCCACTCAGTTTGACTCCCTGGGCACGGACCGGGTCACCGCCACGAGACTACTACCCCTATCAGATCCGGCTCCGGGTAGGCCCCCGCGTGCGCAACGCTACTCAGCACAGGCCCAGGGGCGCGTCAACTTTTGGCGTAGTCGGCAGGATTTCGTGCCCGCAACCACCGGGTACTGCGTGCCTGAAAAAGAGACTTTTAAACTTACCTGTGGTGAAGATTCCCGCCATCCGGCGCCATCTTCTGCCTTCTTCCCGCCATCCGTGAAGTTTTCCCGCCATCCGGCGCCATCTTCTGCCTTCTTCCCGCCATCCGTGGAGTTTTCCCGCCGTTGGACGCCATCTTGAAGACGCCGCGCGGGAAGAAGAGGGGCGTGGACTCCGAAAAGCCCGCGAGAACTGAAGCCCCGCCTCACGTCCGGACGTTGCGTAAGGTCCTGGAAGGAGCCCAGCAGACGCCGACGTCATAGGAGCGCGACGGAAGGTCCTCGACCCTGACGATCCACTGTGGAGCCGCGGCCTACGGAAGAGGATCATCGCAAGGTAGGCCACGGTCCACTAGGGGGGAGGAAGATGTCGGATACAGAGGAGAGCTTCACTGCCGCAGCCACCGCCAGCGCCACCGCTGCTGCGGTCATGCCTTTCACTATGCCCTATATCCCGGGGGCAGCCTGGCTACCCCAGTACTCAGGGGAGTCACATACCCTGAATGACTTTAGAGAAAAGCTGGATAGCCTCTTCCAGGTGTACCCCCTCACAGAAGAGCAAAAAGTGAGCATCCTGGTGGCCCAACTAACCGGGGCAGCCCAAAGGGAGGTAAAGTCCTGGCCACCTGGGAGGAGGACTGTCGCAGGGATATTAACCCGGCTGAAGGACACCTTTGATACAAGCACCTCAGCCGAGATTAAGCTTAGATTCTACGGGTGCAAACAGCGAGCACATGAGAATATAAGGGACTATGCACTAAATCTACAAGAGGCCCTGAGAGCCATTAAGCAGACCGACCCTGACGGCGTGGGAAACGAGGACAGGCTGTTGACCGAACAATTTATAGAGGGACTATATTGCAATGCCCACCGAACCCAGTTGCGGGCAATGGCCTTACAGGATCCTCATCTGGACTTTGCACAGTTCAAGGACAGAGCCATCCGGGTGCTCCGAGAACCGGCACCGGGTGGCGTGGTGACCCACAGGCGCCCTACTACCGCTTACCACCAGGAGGCGGCGCCCTTGTCGGCAGGGCCTGTGGGAGCTGACGCGCAGGCTTTGAACAATGACCCGGCTCCAGACCTGCACCATCAGGTCCAAGAGCTAGCTAAAAGCGTAGCTGCGCTAACCCGAACTGTGCAGTCTTTACAGGTTTCTGCTCCAGGGAAGATCCAGCTGGCATCCGGACCGGAGGACATCCCGTGGCGTCGACCAAGGAGGACCCCACCGGCCAGAGGAAGACCCAGCGACCGATACAACGAGGACGGACAACCCATCTGCCGCCGCTGCAATCAACCCGGACATATGGCAAGGTACTGTCCTTTAAACTGGCACAACCTGGGGTAGAGGGCCGACCCCTAGGAATAAGATCACCAGGCCCATCGAACTGGCGTGACAAATATGTGGGAGGACGTCCAGTCTTGCCTGTGGTACTGGATGGCATTCCTATGAGTGCCCTACTTGACACCGGGTCACAGGTCACCACAATCCCGTACGTGCTCTTCAAGCAGTACTGGAATGACTCGGATATAACCCGCTACCCTGACGACGACTTGAGTATCATCGCGAGCAATGGTCAACCCGTGCCACAGATCGGATTCAAAGAGATGACCATTAAAATCGGTAGAGTCGAACTGGCAGCACAGGGACTGATCATTGTAGACATCGACAAGCGCGAGAGTTACCCAAAGATAACTCTAGGAACTAATGTGATTGAAAATTGTCTTGCAGAGGTGATTTTCATTTTACAGCAGGTTGCCAAGAACGCCAGCTCCGGCCAGCAGCGAGTGCTCCAAAAAGAGATCCGGGCACTGATGCGGCGGCAACAGGTGGAACTCTCCGGTGGGGAGATTGGAAGCGTGAGAATGTGTGACCCTTTCCCTATTGCCATGCCCCCAAAAAGTGAAATGATGATTTGGTGCCGGGCAGCTATTGGTCTAAGAGGTAGAGACTACCAAGCAATGGTAGAACCCGTCTACTCAGACAGTAGGCCCACCATTTTGACAGCACGGGGGGTGGTTGATGTACGCCATGGGAGGGTGCCCGTTCGCATAATAAACATCGGGAAAAGGGAAGTGTACCTGCCTCGGTATGCTACGCTAGCCAAATTGTATACCATCAATCAGAATTCTGTACAGGCCGTGGAACCCTTACCTCCATCCCAACCAGAGGAAGGTAACGGCTCTAAGAAACCAATGGAGGACTGGTGTCAGCAACTACACCTCGGTACTGACTCCACTCCCTCACACCAGAAACAAGGAGTCTATCGGGTGGTTCAAGAGTACGAGAGAGTGTTTAGTAAACACCCGTTAGACTTCGGGCGAGTAAAGGGGGTAGAACACCATATCCCCACGGGAGACCATCTTCCCATAAAGGAGTGATACCGACCCGTACCCCCTGCACACTACCAACACGCCAAGGGGATGCTTAGAGACATGAAGGAGGCTGGGGTAATCAGGGATAGCTGTAGCCCCTGGGCAGCTCCACTAGTCTTGGTTAAAAAGAAAGACAACACCATGAGAATGTGTGTAGATTACCGGAAAATCAACCGTATCACACACAAAGATGCGTACCCCTTACCAAGGATAGAGGAGTCTTTGGCTGCTTTAAAATCTGCTAACTTCTTCTCCACTTTGGATCTCACTAGCGGGTACTGGCAGGTTCCTGTAGCAGAGGCGGACCGGGAGAAGACCGCATTCACCACCCCGATGGGACTTAGCGAGTTTACCTGCATGCTGTTCGGACTCTGCAACGCACCAGGAACCTTCCAACGATTGATGGAATGCTGTCTGGGACACCGAAACTTTGAGACGGTCCTGTTATACCTGTACGATGTCATCGTCTACTCCAAGACCTACGAGGACCACCTGAAACACCTGGCAGAAGTGTTCGAAGCCCTGGCAAACTATGGCCTAAAGGTGAAACCCTCCAAGTGTCACCTCCTGAAACCAAAGGTGCAGTACCTGGGACACGTGGTGAGTGCTGACGGAGTGGCTCCCGACCCTGATAAGATCACCGCAATTAAGGAATGGCCAAGCCCCTCCAGCGTAAAGGAAGTGCGGCAGTTACTCGGGTTGGTAGGCTACTACCGAAGATTCATTCCCGGTTTCACCAAAAAGGCAGCTCCTATGCAGGACCTCCTGATAGGCCAGTCCAGGAAGGTCAAGAACCAGAAGCCGCCCTTCAAATGGGAGAAGCTGGAAGAAGAGTCCTTCCGCCAGCTGAAGATGGCCCTCACGGGGGATGAAATCCTGGCGTACCCTGATTACAGCCAGCCCTTTATCCTCTACACCGACGCAAGTAACATCGGGCTAGGAGCCGTACTGTCCCAGATCCAGCAGGGGAAAGAACGGGTAATTGCTTACGCCAGCCGAAAACTGCGACCCGCCGAAAGAAACCCTGAGAATTACAGCTCATTCAAGCTAGAGTTCCTGGCAGTGGTGTGGGCAGTCACCGAACGCTTTAGGCACTACCTTGCCTCTTCCCGGTTCACCGTGTACACGGATAACAACCCGTTGACACACCTGGATACGGCAAGACTCGGTGCCCTGGAGCAGAGATGGATGGCCCGCCTGTCCAACTACGAGTTCACGATCAAGTATCGGGCAGGACGCTCCAATACCAACGCGGATGCCTTGTCCAGAATGCCAAACCTACCGGACGTAGGGGAAGATCCAGAGGAACTGGAAGAAGTTGAACTCCCCGCGTTCCACCGTCATGGGACTATCCAGTATTCCCACCGTGTAAGGAGTAAGCAATCTGCTACGTTCAACCCCTTACCTCATTACAACTGGGCGGAAACGCAAGACAGTGACCCCGCCGTCCGACTGGTGAAGGAGATGCTGACTCAGCCAGATGCCCGCCTTGACCCAGACGCTCCGGAGGAGACCAAGCAACTGTGGGCTGAGAAGAGTTGACTGTTCCTTTACAAGGGGAAGTTGTGCCGCAGAATGGTTAACGCCCGGACGCATGAACTGATCTGGCAAGTAGTGGTGCCAAGAAGAGATGCGGCTATGGTACTGGAGGCATACCACGACGGAGCTGGGCACTTCGGATGGAAGAAGCTGGAGTTCCTGCTGCGCGGGCGGTTCCACTGGGTAGGCATGAGAGGAACCATCGAGAGGTGGTGCAGAGACTGTGGACCGTTCCACCTACGAAGGAAGGACCGTGCTAGCCAGAAGACTCCCTTGCAGCCCATCATCACCCGACAGCCACTGGAACTGGTAGCCCTGGACCATGTAAAACTGACCCCCAGCAGAAGTGGCTACGTCTATGCGTTAACCATCGTGGATCACTACTCCCGGTTCTTGGTTGTCGTCCCCGTCAAGGACTTAACGGCTCAAACAGCAGCTAGAGCCTTCCAGCAGCACTTCTGCCGTCCACACGGATACCCAGAGCAGGTGCTGACGGACCAAGGACCTGCCTTTGAAGCGGAAGTGTTCCAGGAGTTCTGTACTCTGTATGGCTGCCGGAAGATAAGAACAACACCCTATCATCCGCAAACCAATAGGCTCTGCGAGAAAATGAACCAGGTGGTGATGGATCTTCTGAAAACATTGCCCCTGGAAGAACGCAGTCTGTGGCCTGAGAAACTGCCTGATCTGGTGGACCTATACAACCACATCCCGGTAGGTTCTACCAACTGTACCCCGGCTTACCTAATGAGAGCAAGACCTGGTAAGCTTCCTGTTGATCTGGAGATGGGAGTCCTGACACCCGAGGACACTTCACCAGAAGCAGACTGGGACACAGAAAGACAGCAGCAGTACCGGAAGGTACAGGAGAGCGTGGAGCGAAGTCTCTGTCAAGCTAGAGAAAGACAGGAGAAGACTTACAACCAGTATGCTCCCGCTGTTCCCCTGGTACCTGGAGAGCAGGTCTTGAAGAGGAAGAGACGCCTCCACAAGTTGGACGACCAGTGGGAGAAGGACCCGTACACCGTACTGCCCTCAAGCCATGAGAACCCGAAAGTCTGCATAATCAGTAAGGACGGAGGAGAAACCACAGCCATTGTCTCCCGAGATCACCTGAAGAAGTGTCCCGAACAGCTACGAAGCCCTGAAGAAGAGCAAGAAGACCCTCGACCCGCAGAGGAAAGGGAAGATATGGTCAGTACTGTGCTCGGAGACTTCCTTCGGTCTTGGACTCAAGTCAATGGCGCTGTTGTGGTACCCGTCCTCACCTTCCTCCAACCAGCATCTCAAGTACCTACGGAGAGACAGGTAGAGCTGGAAGAGCAGCCGGTCCAGGAGGCAGAAGACCCCACACAAGCAGACCAGGAAGATCAACCCTCTGCTTATAGTGAGCCTGCCGTACCCCTAGTGAGCCAAAGAGCCCGTAGACAGCTGCCCAGTTTAGTTTTGATAGCTCCTACCACCCGTAGCTCAGGACCAGTCAGTCAGCTCCGTAGGTCCACTAGGGTCACTAAAGGCCAGTTGCCCGTACGTTGGAGGATCTAGGTGTTTAAACTGTTTATTTGTATTTACCTGTTTTCTGTTACTTGTAAATAATTGTGTATTTTTAGTTATTTTATAGGTGTCGTTTAGGGATTATCCGGAATCCTTTGTACATATGTTGGAGCGTAACCCAGGAATGGACTAAAGACTGTTAAGGACTCGGGGCAGGACAGACCCCTACCTGGTTACGGCTCCCGGTCTCTTGGTGAAATGGACACCTTTGTTTTCTTCAAAGACTGCACCCGGTTGCGGACATGCCGTGACCATCCTAATGTGTTTTTCTTTATTGTACTGTTTCTGTTTTTACTTGTTATGTTTTACAAAAATATGTTTAGTCCCGGAGTACTAAATTTCACTAGGGGGGAATGTGGCACCCCAGGGGTTTGGTTCCCACAGTAATAGCAATATTACGTCTGTGAGCAGGTGGGAGGTTTCCTGGTCAGACATCCTATGCATGCCACACCTCCTGCCCAGTCCTGGGAGGGGAAGAACTTCCCCTATATAAAGCTGGGGCTGAGGCAGGGTTAGGGTGAGAAAGAGCAGAGAACACAGACAGAGACACAGTCTGGTCTGTAGTGGAGCAGCTTTAGGAACAAGAAAGATCAGGAGCTCTGTGGGAGCTGTGCTAAAAGAGATCAGGGGCTGGAAGCTGTAGAGCTCGCCCTGATTGAAGAGTTCTTACCGGACCCGGAGTCCGAGGCTGTGGGGATTAATCCTTACCCAGCAGCAGAAACCGCCCGGCAGGGGATTTCAGGTCCTCTGGCCAAGAAACCCGAAGGCACGGTCACACGCAAGGGACCAGCACCGCGACGTGGAGCGGAAGCTACCAGAAGGCCCCGAGTCACCGGCCATACGGGTGAGCACCACACGGTACACTCAGGGACGTGGGCTACTTTTATCAGCCTCTAGCAAGGTAGCCAGAAGAGTACGATTAGTTGGGGAGGCCTACAAATCCGCCTGGCCAGGGGAGATCCCATCAGCTCACGGACTGACCAGGCCCCGATCGCTAGCCAGTACTCCGGGAGGGTCTACCTTGTCACCAGTAAAGACCCAAAACTACACCGCACCGTCTCTGAGTGGTTCCTGCTACCCCCCTTCAAACACGTCGGCTGCCCTGAGGCCATACCCCTCCCGTTGGGGGTTCTACCAGCTACGCTGCACAACCTTACCACCGGCCTCAGCGGTCTGCCCTGCAGCGGCGGCTTCATAGCCGCATTCAACGGGTGGCGTAGTCGAACACCGTACCATCTGCTAAATACTGCCACTCAGTTTGACTCCCTGGGCACGGACCGGGTCACCGCCACGAGACTACTACCCCTATCAGATCCGGCTCCGGGTAGGCCCCCGCGTGCGCAACGCTACTCAGCACAGGCCCAGGAGCGCGTCAGTAATCTCCCTGGTCTGGTGGCTACCAGGTCTGTTGCCTCCACCGGTCATGAAGAATGTACAATGCTGTTAGGGTATGTGCACACGATGCAGAAATGCTCAGGATTTTTTCCTGAGCGTTTCTGCATCTCTCTGGCAGGAAAAAACGCATGCGGATTGTACATGCGGTTTCCTGCCAGGGACATGCGGAAATGAAGCGGTCTTCACTTTCATTTCCGCATGCGGGTTGACAAGCGCTTCCCAAGCGATTTTAGCATCACTTGGAAAGTGCTTGTCAACTTCACACTATATAAATCCATGCAACTGGCATGGATTTATATAGTGTGTGAATGTCAAAAAATAAAAAATAAATCTATACTTTACCCTCTGATGGCCCCCGGTGTCCTGCTTCGCTCGGTCCCGGCTGCCGGCAGTGAAGACTTTAGGACCTTCCGACGTCAGCGTCACGTGACCCGTCACATGACTCTGACATCAGCGAAGGTCCTTCTTCATTCAGCCGCGAACCAAGCAGGAGCGCTGCGCGGGCCGTCAGAAGGTGAGAATATATATATTTTTTATTTTATTCTTTTTTTTTTAATGGTACCTGGGTCTGGATGAGAGTCTTCTCCTCCACACCTGGGTACCATCCGCACATTAGACCGCATGAAAAGCGCATCAACATATACAGTGATGCGGATTCCATGCGGTCTAATGCAAGTCAATGGCGGCAAAAGAGCAGCGTTTCCGCAAAATTAATTGACATTTTGCGGATTTTTGATGGCAGCGTTTACGCTGCGGAAAAATCCGCATCATGGGCACAGCACATGCAGATTTCAATTGGGGAACATTGCTTCCCTTCTACCATGCGTTTTTCATGCGTTTCCGCGGCGTTTACGCAACTGCAAAAACACTGCGGAAACGCATGAAAAACGCATCGTGTGAACTCAGCCTTACAGTCTTCCTGAATAGCATTACCTCCGGCTTGCACAATAGTCTTAGCCACTCCTCCCCTATGTTGTAATCTAGGGTTTGCTGCATTAACTATAGCATCCACCCGCTGTGTTACCAGATCCCCCAGACCTGCTGTTAGTACCGTTGATGACTTCCAAATCATTCTTTCTGTCCATGGTTTCAACACCTGTGGATATTCTTCATCTGAAAGGGTGGTACGGGAATTCTCCCAATCAGGAGTGAATTCTGATATTGGTGTACGAAATGTCACACCAGCTGGTTTACCTTCTGTATCGCTTATGGGTGTGGACGCTGATGGTGCTGATGGTGGTGGTGGTAGTGCTGCCGCCTCTTCATCCCCCGGCTCCTCCGGTTCAATTGTATTTCTCCTTCGGTTAAGGGCCTGCCGGAACTCCGGACTATTAAATAGAGTTTCAGCACTGGGCAAATGAGGATAGAGAGGAACATAATCTTTTGGGACATAGTACGCACCATCCGGAGTGACAACCGGACACACTGGTATAGGAGTAAATGTTGCGGTTGATGTTCCGGGTGTAATGTGTATTGCGGCCTGTATTCCAGGTGCGCCAAGATGGCCGCCACTGGAAGGAAGCACACTACCGGAAGGGTGCGTGCCACTGGGAGGAAGCACACCCACTGACATCTGGTCAGAGGCTGGAGGTGATGCAATGGGTGTAGTAACATGGCCGCTGCAGGAAGGGTTGGAACTTTGGGCGGACATAGGTATAACAGATGAAGATGGGGCACTAGGAGTGGCTTGGGTAGTAGCGAGGGGTGGGCCTCCTGGACGGGGCGCATGACATGCAACACAATACTCCGCTGACATTGGATTCTGTTGGCCACAATTAGAACACACCCAACAATTCATTGCGCCGCTATTATAGGGCGGTGGCGGAGGCATCTCTCTAACATAGAAATAACCAGTTATGTTCCTTTTGTTATCCCTATCCTCAATTTCCACAAACCCTTCTTTCGATAAACTCAGCGCAACCTTTCTCCACATGTATGCACTTTGCAACAACCCATTATCTTCCAGTTTTCCCCTGTTTTCACAAATTGCTGCATTCAACATCTCGTACTGTAATCTACCCCCCAGGTACAACCCACACAATGACATAACTTTTTTGGTTTTCTCTACATATTTCCTTCCTTCTCTTCTAGCAACTATATCTTTGGGGTCTTGTAGCTCCTGATCGAGCGACCCCTGCCACACAAACAATGTCTTTAGTTTTTCCAGGATTTTGGCTCCAGGTGTCCCGTCCCCTTAGACTTATGATCAGACCAGGCAGCTGATACACAAGTAGAATTGTAACAGGTCCCTACACTCCCTACCAAGCACTGAATTGATTATTTTACGACTTAATGAAGCACTGAGCACCCCGCGCACCCGCGTCCTAGTGACATTGTAATATGCCTCTTAACGATGCATTTGGCTCCCCGAGTATTACACGTCTTAATAGAGGATTAGTTGACCCCGCTTGTCCACGCCCTAATAGCGTCTTAATACACGACTTATCAGCAACTTCACTCCCCGCGTGTCCCACGACTTAATACACAACTTAATAGAGGATTGGTTGGCCCCGTGTGCCCGCGCCCTAATGGTGTCTTAATACACGACTTATCAGCATTCTCACTCCCCGCGTGCCCGCGTTATAAACAAAGAAAGTTTCCTAAATTCTCAAGTGTATACTTGTACTCCCCTGCGTACAAAGATCGTTCTAATGGGACTGAACACCTCAGAATCCACAGAGCAGCAGTTAGCCAGGAGAGACTACACACCAGAGTTCTTGGAATCACACAGCGGGGTCCGCCCAGTCGCACCGGGCCGTCCCTAAGGGCCAATCTAGACATCACAAACTCACCAGAGACTGCTCAAAATACGAATAAGCACTACGGATTCATTACATCTGCAGACTTACCGTATTCAGTGATGAGAGTTGATCAGGTTCTCGCTTTGAGCAGTACCGGCTCGTCTGTAGGTGGTCCGGTGATGGGCACCCCAAGACCTAGAGTACCCTCGAGTGTGATCCGAGTCACGGCACCATTTGTGGAGGTTTCACCAATTTAAGATACACCAGGTAACTGCTCTCCTCCAAATTAAAGATGTCCGAGTGCATGCAAAGAAGCTAATTAACCAAATCTGCTAATCTGGTTAAAAAGCTTCACTCAGAGACTGAACCACGCAAAATGGCATACTTTATTATGTAGACATGGGGTTATAGAGTATTCCACTCCTAGGTGGGATTAGTAAAATTCATTTCTCTTTCTGATAACTTGGCACACTGCAATTTGCTCATCCATGTATCTCTTGGCCTCAGTAACGCCTTAGGAATTCTGATGGGAGGGGGTGAGTTCGTCTCTCAGCGCCATCTTTGTCAACTTGACATGAATCTCCCTGTTATCAGCCATGTACATGCATACGTCGTTCCCAGGAAATCATTTAGTTGTTCATGCCTACAATAAGAACAGAAACTGTCATTAACTATTAACATAATCCATGTGCATATACAAATTTGCATACATACATACACATAGATTATTCCATCATCTCTATATTAATTCACACTGATTAGGTAATCTATTAAAAGAAACTAATTGATTTTCTATAATATATATATTTTATCTTGACAATAGTACCATCGCCGTATTGCCGCTCAATACTGACCATAGAGAGGTTTTCACTCCTCATGTCACATAGTACACTGCCGGGGACATTTATACCATACAGGACCCTATAAATATAGGGAACATAGATGGAAGTATTAAAAATGATATGACAATATTTGTCATCCCCCTAGAGAGAGGACGTCCGCTCAGTTTGGCGGTAGTATGTGTTCACCATATGGCGGTATAATGTGGGTGGTTTTCTATGGTGATACTAGATTTTCTTTTTTATCGTGTATTCATTACATAATGATAACAAGTAATGACATTTTTAGGGCCACATATAATATAACATAATATACATGCCCTTTTTTTACATTCCTCAACATGGAAATTGTAGCAAGAAGGAGAAGTGGTGGAATTCTGGAAATCCCAGGATGGAGACGTCACTGATCTGCAGAAGATGAAAGAAAATGTCTGAGTCTTGGAATATGATGAACCCCACGAAAAAGATGATTTATTTTGTGTAAAGGCAGTAAAATATAAGAAGGATATAAATTGTATATTGTTATTATCATTTCTACTGCAGGAGAAAAGCTGATCTGTCCGTTATACTGAGGAGTGAACAGGGGGTAAAATAACACAGAATTGTTGTTTCTTCTCTACATTTCACCTCCAAAAAGTGTAGAATAAATTATCCAAAAGACGAATCTATCAGAGAATGGAGCGACATCTTGTCACGCAGAAATGAAGCCCTCCTATAACTTCATTGCCTAAAAAATGTAAAACTTTCTGCTCTCAGGATCCGGCGACACCAGAAGAAATGATTTATTTCCAGTATATTTATATCCTGTGATTTCTGTAATTCAGGAGTAGAGATGAGCGGTGTTCGACTAGAACTGTTCGCCAATCTCAAATTCGAGCTGTTTTGGGTGGTGTTCGAGTTGTTCGACGAACCCGAACGATTTGCAAAAAATTCGGCTGTTCGAGGTTATGTTCGATAACTGTTCGTGCACCAAAAGCGTGTCCTGCATGTCTGGCGCTATTTAGAGCACCAATCATGCAGGGATTGTCTGCCACTCACTGTAATGCCACAGCCATGGTGGTTGTGGCATTACAGTGATTGCCCAAATCGATGGGAACAGTGCTGACAGTGAAACATGAAAAGCCGGCAATTCAGCAGCGGCATACACCGGTACCCGACAATTTAGAACCGAAAGAATAGAGCTTCACACATAGATTAGATAGATAGAAACATGTCAGTCACACATATAAGAAGCACAGTGACAGTGTTGCTTACTGTACTTGTCATTTAGTGTAAAGGATTTATCAAAAAAAATAATAGTGTTTTCATGCACCGTCTCTTTAAAAAAGCCGGCCGGCAATTCAGCATCTGTACCCGACAATTTATAACAGACAGAATAGAGCTTCACACATAGATTAGATAGATAGAAACATGTCAGTCACATATATATGAAGTACTGTGACAGTGTTGCTTACTGTACTTGTCATTTAGTGTAAAGGATTTATTAAAAAATATAATAGTGTTTTCGTGCACCGTCTCTTTAAAAAAGCCGGCCGGCAATTCAGCAGCGGTACCCGACAATTTATAACAGACAGAATAGAGCTTCACACATAGATTAGATAGATAGAAACATGTCAGTCACATATATATGAAGTACTGTGACAGTGTTGCTTACTGTACTTGTCATTTACTGCAAAGGATTTATTAAAAAAAATAATAGTGTTTTCATGCACTGTCTCTTTAAAAAAGCCGGCCGGCAATTCAGCATCTGTACCCGACAATTTATAACAGACAGAATAGAGCTTCACACATAGATTAGATAGATAGAAACATGTCAGTCACATATATAATAAGTACAGTGACAGTGTTGGTTACTGTACTTGTCATTTAGTATTAAAATAAAGGATTTATTATTAAAAAAAATTGGCGTGGGGTTCCCCGTAATTTTAGTCTCTAGCTGAGGTTAAGCAGACAGCTGGGGCAGATGTTTGAAGCCTGGGAAGGGGGTAATACCCACGGAGCTTCCCAGGCTACTAATATCAGCCCCCAGCTGAATACCTAGGTTAGTAATGGAGAGGCGTCTATAAGACACCCCCATTACTAACCCCATAGTGAAAGTTTAAAGAAAACACAACACCCAGAATAAAGTCCTTTAATTGAAATAAAGACACAATTCTTTATTGTTCTAAATTAAACCATACTTACCGTCACGCCCATTCCAGCTGAAGCCAACGATCTCCTGTAATAAAAATAAAATAATAAAGCAACCTCATCCTTACCTTTCCATGGTTCCCACGACAGCTTCAGCTCTGCTACATCGAGATGACAGGCTGGAGCGCAGCAGAACGCTGCCATCCAGCCTGTCATCCCGCAGACACTGAGAAGCGCAGGCATGCTTGCGCTCCTCAGTGTCTCGCTGTGACGGCATCCAGATAATGAAATAATGAAAAAAAAATTGATGTGGGGCTTCGCCCTATATTTGTGTCCAGTCAGGTACAGCAGGCAGGAACGGGCTGCTCCCAACCACCAGCTGCCTATTTGTACCTAGCCGGACACAACAATATAGGGAAGCCCTTTTTTTCTTAATTATTCCATGAATTTCATGAATTTAAAAAAAAAATACGTGGAGCTTCGCCCTATTTTTGTGTCCAGCCAGGTACAACTAGGCAGCTGGGGGCTGGAATCTGCAGCGCAGGGAGGCCCAAGCTTTCTGGGCCCCCCCCCCCGCTGCAAATTGCAGTCCGCAGCCGCCCCGGAAAATGGCGCGTTCATAGAAGCGCCATCTTCTGGCGCTGTACCCAACTCATCCAGGGCCCTGGTGCGGTGGCTCACTGGGTAATAAAGGGGTTAAGGCCAGCTTGGCATTATCAGCTGGCCCTAAGCCCGAAATTCATGGGGTCACGCCAATATTAGACATGACCACCATGAATTTCTAGTAAAGTATTTAAAAAAAACACAAACACCCAGAAAAAAGTCCTTTAATTGAAATAAACACACAATTCTTTATTGTTCTAAATTAAACCATACTTACCGCCACGCCCATTCCAGCTGAAGCCAACGATCTCCTGCAATAAAAGTAAAATAATAAAGCAACATCATCCTTACCTTTCCATGACTCCCACGACAGCTTCAGCTCTGCTACATCGAGATGACAGGCTGGACCGCAGCAGAACGCTGCCATCCAGCCTGTCATCCCGCAGACACTGAGAAGCGCAGGCATGCTTGCGCTACTCAGTGTCTGGCTGTGACGGCATAAAGATGAGCCGAGGTCATGTCCAATGAACTCGGCTCACCTTATGCACGTCACTGACAGCGTGGGAAAATTCTCACGCTGAAGCGCTGAGTGCAGGAGAATTTTCCCACGCTGTCAGTGACGTACATGAGGTGAGCCGAGTTCATTGTCGGCTCATCTGGATGCCGTCACAGTCAGACACTGAGGAGCGCAAGCATGCCTGCGCTTCTCAGTGTCTGCGGGATGACAGGCCGGATGGCAGCGTTCTGCTGCGGTCCAGCCTGTCATCTCGATGTAGCAGAGCTGAAGCTGTCGTGGGAACCATGGAAAGGTAAGGATGAGGTTGCTTTATTATTTTTCTTTTATTGCAGGAGATCGTTGGCTTCAGCTGGAATGGGCGTGACGGTAAGTATGGTTTAATTTAGAACAATAAAGAATTGTGTCTTTATTTCAATTAAAGGACTTTATTCTGGGTGTTTGTGTTTTTTTTTAACTTTGACTATGGGGTTAGTAATGGGGGTGTCTTATAGACGCCTCTCCATTACTAACCTGGGCTTGATGTCAGCTGGCATTATAAGCTGACATGAACCCCAGCCCTATTACCCCCTGCCACCGCACCAGGGCAGCGTGGAAGAGCGAGGCTAAGTGCCAGAATTGGCGCATCCTATGGATGCGCCATTTCTGGGGCGGCTGACGGCTGGTGTTTCTAGCCTGGGAGGGGGCCAATATTCATGGCTCCCTTCCTGGGCTATTAATATCAGCCCCCAGCTGTCTGCCTAGCCTTTGCTAGCTATTAAATTAGGGGGGACCCCACGTCATTTTTTTGGGGGGGTCCTCCATTTTAATAGCTAGTAAAGGCTAGGTATTCAGCTGGGGGCTGATATTAGTAGCCTGGGAAGCTCCGTGGGTTTTACCCCCTTCCCAGGCTTCAAACATCTGCCCCAGCTGTCTGCTTAACCTCCGCTAGAGACTAAAATTATGGGGGATCCCACGCCAATTTTTTTTAATAATAAATCCTTTATTTTAATACTAAATGACAAGTACAGTAACCAACACTATCACTGTACTTATTATATATGTGACTGACATGTTTCTATCTATCTAATCTATGTGTGAAGCTCTATTCTGTCTGTTATAAATTGTCGGGTACCGCTGCTGAATTGCCGGCCGGCTTTTTTAAAGAGACAGTGCACGAAAACACTATTATATTTTTTAGTAAATCCTTTACACTAAATGACAAGTACAGTAAGCAACACTGTCACTGTACTTCATATATATGTGACTGACATGTTTCTATCTATCTAATCTATGTGTGATGCTCTATTCCTTCATGTCTAAATTGTCGGGTACCGGTGTATGCCGCTGCTGAATTGCCGGCCGGCTTTTTTAAAGAAAGCGTCTTCTGAGCAGTTTGTGAGCTTTTGGACACCTTTGAAGGTGTTTTCTATGTGTTCCTATGTGTTTTTGTTTGCCTGCCATTGGTTTTAACGGTGTTCGACGGTGTTCTAAGGTGTTCGACGAACAGTTCGACGAACAGTTCCTCGAACATCCCGGTGTTCGACGAACCGAACCGAACCCGAACACTACGGGGGTGGCTCAACACTATTCAGGAGTTTTCCTTCTTGGTTTTACAATTTCAATGTTGAGGGATTTATAACAATACTAGATGGTGGCTCGATTCTAACGCATCGGGTACTCTAGAATAGGTATGCGGCCGACCGGGCGCAAGCAGCAGAGCGGTGTTTACATTTGGCGCCAATAATGGTGATTGGTCACGGCCGCGACCAATCAGCAGAGCGGTGTTAAACTTTGGCACCAATATCGCTGATTGGTCGCGGCTGGCCACCGCGACCAATCAGCGAAGCGGTGTTTAAATTAGGCGCCAATATCGCTGATTGGTCACGGCCGGTGGTTGCGACTAATCAGCAGAGCGAGGTTTAAATTTGGCGCCAATACTGCTGATTGGTCGCGACCAGCGACAGCGACCAATAAGCAGAGCGTTGTTTAAATTTAGCACCAAAATTGCTGATTGGTCGCGGCCGGCCACCGCGACCAATCAGCAGAGCGGGTTTATATTTGACGCCAAAATCGCTGATTGGTCACGCCCGGCAGTAGCGACCAATCAGCAGAGCGGTGTTTCAATTTTCCCCCAAAATCGCTGATTGGTCGGGGCCGGCGGCCGCAACCAATCAGCGTCGTATTAGTGAGGACCGGGGAGCAGCGCTGCCTGTACGAGTACTTCCGCTGCCAGCAGCTGGGAGATGAGCGGCTGCTCGCAGCAGAAGCATCCCGACCGGCGGTGCCGCTCCTCGGTTCTCCGTTCACACTTGCCGTTGGGAGAAAATAGAGCATTTTTTACATTTTGCGCTAATCTCGCTGATTGGTCGCGGTCGGCTGTCATCCACGACCAATCAGCAGAGCGTTGTTTAAATTTGGCGGCAAGATCGGTGATTGGTCGCGGCTGCTATTTAAATGTGGTGCCCAAATTGGTGACCAATCAGCAGAGCGGTGTTTAACTTTAGCGCCAAGATCACTGATTGGTCGCAGGCGGAGAGCGCGACCAATCAGCGAATCGTATTGGCAGGGTCGGACTGGGGTGCCTAGGGCCCACCAGGGGAACTGACTCTAGGGGCCCACACTACAGCCCACCATAAACGGTATTATTACTTGTTATGCTTGTCTATAATGCACTATAGTTACATGATTGGCTGCACTGTGGAGCACTGAGCGGCAGGACTTTCTTCGAACAGTCATTCCATACTGCCAGAGTCTCTATAATGGTAACTTGTCACCTTGAAAAACGCTATTTATCTGCAGATATAGGGGTAATCTGCAGGTAAATAGGGTTTAAAGCCTGGTTAGACGGCTTAATGGAAAAGCGTTGGCTACACGGAGAAAATTACGTTTTATTCTCCCTGCCGCCACTCACTTCCTGTCATAGGATCGGTGCAAGGAGGGAGACATTACAGTCACCGTGAACTACAAAGTGAGGGTGCTGCAATAACGTCCGACACCTGGATTGTGACACTTCCATGGAGGCCAACCTCAGGCTGAGCTTCATTGAATGACTAACATGGCAGCAGCACCTGGTAACTAGTGCTGAGCGAGAATGGTCAGATAAGGTGTGATCCCAGCATGCTCGGGTGTTATCCAGGTATCTTGTAGTGCTCTGCTAATATGCTCGAGTCCCCAGGGTAGCATGTTTTGCGGCAGTAGACAGACGCAACACATGCAGGAATTGCCTGTTTGTTAGGTAATCCCTGCATATGTTGCTTCTGTCTACCGCCGCAAAACATGTTACCGCAGGGACTCGAGCATATTAGCAGAGCACTACAAGATACCTGGATAACACCCGAGCATGCTGGGATCACACCTTATCTGACCACACTCACTCAGCACTACTGGCAACCCATCAGCAATCTGCAACTGCGTCACAGGGGGCAGAAGGGAGCAGGTGACTGCATGCACCGGGCATTGTGCTACCTAAATGCTGCTGTCAGTGATTGACAAGGGCACTTAAATACTCAAAACAGCAGCAATCAAGGCGAGCTCTGATCACTGCTGTTACAGGCAGACGCCGGCTATGTAACACAGCCGACATCTGCCCGGTATGGAGCAGGCTCAGCTCCTGAACCCGCTCCATACAAGTACAACCCAATGGTGACAGTTATGACAAGGTTAGCAAATTTCACTTGTCTGTTCCTAAATGTGGAAAGACAAATGGAATTCCCTAACACATGTGAAAGAGACCTAATAGATTTAGTAAAGGTGCCTCAAGCATATGAATGTTATTACACACCACAATGCACAGTTACATACACACATCTTACAAAATACATACTATTCCAGATACGCAGACGCGCACAAACACATCAGTACATGAATACATCATCTGAACCACCACCATTTGTAATGTCAGGTCAGCCCCATATATCTTTGTATCGCATAAACCTACAACTCCCAGTATGTAATTAACAATAGAGATACTGGGAGTTGTTATCAGTCATCATCAGACTGCGGACCATACAGCAACCACAGTACTGATGAGACACAGGCAGGATCACAAATGAACATTTACATCCAGGTATCTTACCTGAGACGTCTTCTCTGATTAGAGTCGTTCTCTTTCTTTTCTTCCTCTTGTCCAGTCTCCATGATGACTTTTCTCATCCACAGCTCGTCTCTGCAGACTTCCATCTTCTCCGGTCTTCTGCAGCACATCCCGACAAGATGCCCTTAAAGATACAGTGTCATTATAATGCTCCTGAATAAAAATATCTACACTGAGCCCCTGAATAAACCTAACTCTTACAATGCTTCCTGCACAAAACATGACATACACTCTACCCCTCTTATGGTACCTGCTCTCCACACTGTCCTATCCTTACCATACTGGGCCCCCTGTTCACATTGTCCTCTCACACGGTGTCCCCCCTATACTACCCAGTCTCTATACTGTGCCCCTTCATCACACTCCCCCTCCTCAGCATACTGTTCCCTCCTTTCTGTGCCCTCACACTGTTTCCCCCATACTGCCGCATCTCTATACCTTCCCCCACACTACCTAGTCTCTGTGCTGTGTCACCTCACACTTTTCTCCCTCCATACTGTCTCCTCACACTATTCCCCCACTCTCCATACTGTTTCCTCATACATCCCCATTCTGTTCCTGCACTCATTCCCACCCCTCCCCTAGTTCACCATACTGTTTCTTCACACATCTCCCCATTCTGTCTCCTAAAATTTCTCTCCCATCTCTCTCCAAATATAATAAATCTTCGGAAGAGCACACAGACATGCAGAAGCACGCTTACACACACAAAAGCGCACACAGACACATACTAAGGGCTCTTTCACACGTCAGTACATGCGGTGACCGTTTCCACACGTACCAGAGACACTGACACACGTAGACCCATTCACATGAATGCGTATGTGCACATGTCAGTGTGTTTCCACTTTCTACAGACCATGTGGTGTCCGTGGGCAAATCACGCTGACATGTCTGTTTTTTACCTGCTGTCCAGACCGCAAAAAGTCCCGCACACTGATGACAGTTAGCACCCGGTGCTTGGGAAGAGCGCTGAGCGCTGCCCTCATCATAGATCCCTGCAGGCGCTGCGATCAGTACCAGCAGGGTCAATGATGAGAGTAGTAGTCTACTCCCGCCATGTCCAACTGTAAAAAGAATAAATTAAAAAAAACCTTATACTAACCTCTACTAAGTGTCACCCGCTGTAATCCGTGCGAGCGTTCACGCCGAGGAGAATGTCTCCTGCAGCGAGTGGGCTCCGGAGCTGCGCTCAACAAGCGGTGCCCTGTCATTCACTAAGCGCAGCTCTGGAGCAAGCTCGCTGCAGGAGTCATTCTCCTCGGCGTGAGCGCTCGCACGGATTACAGCGGGGGACACTTAGGAGAGGTGAGTATAAGGATTTTTTTATTTTATTCTTATTTTTACAGTTGGACACGGACACGGTGGGAGTAGACTACTACTCTCATCATTGACCCCGCTGCTGCTGATCACAGCGCCTGCAGGGATCTATGATGAGGGCAGCGCTCAGCACCCGGCTCTTGGGAACAGCGCTAACTGTACACTGATTCCCAAGCGCTGGTACGTGTCACACGGATGACACACAGGTGGACACGGATATCTCCAGTCCCGTAAATATCAGGACATGTGAAAGAGCCCTAATATACACACGCAGATACACATGCTCACAGAAATGGGGACAAGTACACACACAGGCAAGCACACACAGAAATGCACAGACACACTCAGACAATCACACACAAAAATGCAGACACGCAGGGAAGCACACACACACATATGTGTGAAGACACATAAACACACAGTCATATACACACACACCGGCATATACACACACACACACATACAGGCATATACACACACAGGCATATACACACACACACACACACACACACAGGCATATACACACACTGTACACACACTGTACACACACAGGCATATACACACACTGTACACACACAGGCATATACACACACTGTACACACACAGGCATATACACACACTGTACACACACTGTACACACACAGGCATATACACACACACAGGCATATACACACACAGGCATATACACACACACACACACACACACACACAGGCATATACACACACTGTACACACACAGGCATATACACACACTGTACACACACTGTACACACACAGGCATATACACACACTGTACACACACAGGCATATACACACACTGTACATGTAGCACCCTGAGGATTCGGCTGCTACAGGGGTATTGCACCTCAGCCAGAGGTGTGATATTCCACTCCCGGGTAAGGATGGATTGTGGAACTGAGCTCAGTTAGCTGCATGCACTACACACATCCCATTTCCGAGGAACAGACCGATGGTACTCCCACTAGAGAAATGTGCAGGTACGACAGTGTCTGTTCCTGGCTGGAGTGGGAGGGGGGTGGAACATCCCAGTAGTGTAGGGGCAGATAGGGGGAGCAGCCTGGGTAAAGTTAGGAGCTCATTGGGTGCTGGTCACCTGAGCTCACACATAGAGGGAGTATATAAGGTGGGCACCATCTTAGATCAGGGTCAGTCTGTCAGTCTTTTGTCAGAGCAGAGGAGAAGAGCAGCTCCAAGGCCAAGAGAGAGAGAGAGGAGAAAGAAAGACCCAGAGGGGGAGAAAGAAGGAACTCCAAGAGCCCAAATTAGACCAGAGGGTGAAGAGTCGGCAACAGGGTACCGGATCCCAAGCTGGCAGAGGCTACAGCACACCTTAGCCAGGAACCGGAGGTCGTGGGCAGGATCTGCCACGATCACCCACTAAATCCACCCGGAAGGCAGACCAGGAATAGGGTCAGGGAACCCAGAGACAAGGGTTTACCACCAAGAGGCCCGAGGGAGCCGGACATAGGTGGATCCCTGGTGGGGAAGGCCAGAGAAGAGGACAAGACAGAAAGGGAGCTCAGGACCACGCTCCAGAATCACCTGGGGGTTGGCCGAGTCCAGGACCTGGTGGACGCAGCACGGCTCGGGTGGTCACTCAAGGCCGGAGTGACCAGAACAACTGCAGTAAGTAAGCAAACCCTGAACTGCACAGCCCGACTCTGAGTCTCATTTCCATCCCCGCTGCACCACCACAACCCCCATCCTCTGCAACTGACCCCCTGAGGCTATACCCCTCCCGTTGGGGGTTATACTACCTGAGCTGCACATACATCACCAGCCTCAGTGGACCCTGCTGCAGCGGCGGCCGTATTGACCGCAAATCAACGGGTGGCGTAGTCGACACAAAAGAACATCTGGTAACATCATAAGGACTGCCACACACTGAGTTTGACACCCTGGGCACGGACCGGGTCACAGCCACTCGGAGACTACAACCCCCATCTGATCCGGCTCCGGGTATTCCCTAACAGCACTGGCCCAGGGGGCGCGTCAACTTTGGCGTAGTCGGCAGGATTACGTGCCCGCAACAACCGGGTACTGCGTGCCTGAAGAAAAGTACATCGTTACCTTAAAAAGAAGTCTCCTGCCGGTTCCGGAGGGTCCCCGCCATCGGGCCCCATCACAGGTCGTTTCCCGCCGGTTGTCCGCCATTTGCAGCTTTTTCCCGCCATCCATGGAGTTTCCCGCCACTGTGAGACGATTCCCGCCATTTCCAAAGATTTCCCGCCTTGGAAGAGCGGACGCCATTATGGGCGTGCCAGAGGGTGGCAAGAGGTCACCTCCCATCGTGGGCAGGTCGAAGAATGGCGCCAAAAGCGGAAACCGCGCCCACCAACAGAGACTGTGATGCTGGAAGTGTCCATCAGCGTGAGAGAACTGCCCCTGGAACTGAAGTTGCCCCGGGACCACCCTCGATGTGGGCGGAGACAGAAGAAGAGAACAAAGATGGGTGTCGCCTGGAGCAGTCTGGAGAAAGCGCACCCGGAGACAAGACGTCTGGAAGAGAGTCCAGAGAGAGCCTACCCGGAGATGGAGGAAGAGCCAGGCAGCACCGACCCAGCGGTCAGGAGCCTGATGCGGGCCGCCACTCCAGGCAGCACCGACCCAGTGGTCAGGAGCCTGTTGCAGGTCGCCACTCCAGAAGGCCTGCTGGAGATCCTAACACAGCTCCCTCGAGACCGGGAGTGTGCACAGACCGCGCTGGAGGGCCTCGCACAGAGGTTGGCCCGGGTGCAACGAGAGACGTTGGCGGAGTGGAGCCGAGAGATGGCCCAGCAGACCGAGACTCGTCAGCGGAGCACGCCGCCCGAGACGAGGAGACAGACCGCCTCTGAGGATGGCGCAGGAGGAATGAAGGCCGGAGACGGCGCCGAGAAGGGAGCCGAACGAATGGAGGCAGGTAAAGGGGACGTCACTACCCCGAGCCGGGAAACCGCGTGCCTGCCCCAGCTCCCCGTCGCAGAGCCCGAAGTACCCCCTGCCGTGCCCGTCGCTGCAACGTCACCGCCGCAGACTAGGCCTCAAACGGAAGCCGCGACCCCTGTGACGTCACGCGCCTCGACCCCGAGCGTGGCCAAGCAGGAAGTACCATCGGCCTGGTCGCAAGGCCTAGTACCCCCGGGCGCCGCAATACCAACAGCGCCCCCTACCTCCGCGGAGCCCCCGGCCTGGTCGCAGGGCCAAGTAACATAAGGCGCCGCCGTTCTTACGGTGCCCTTTACTTTCAAGGTGCCCCAGGCCTGGTCGCAAGGCCTGGTTAACCCGGGCGCCGCTACCACCACGGCGCCCATAACACCTAAAGTACCGCACCTGGGTGAGGACCTGTTCGCCCAGCATACGTGCCCGGATGGGCAGCCCTTCGTATGGCCCCAGGAATACATCCAGCTGGAGCTGCAAAAAGCAAGGGCCATGTGCGAACCCCTGATCCCGGCTCCAAAGCCCATGAAGAGGATCTCGCCCCCGCTAGAAGAGACCCAGTTTGAGTGGGATCCCACCGGAGAAGACCTCATGGGGTTCACTCAGGAGACTCGGGCGGCCGCAGCAGAGCGTGCAGAGTGCTGCCGGCAGCAGCTCGAGGTCTTCGAGAGGGAGCGGAGAGAGAGGCGGGTCCGGGAACAGCAAGCGCAGATAAGGAGCGCGGAGCAGAAGAGCCGGACCAGGAGGAATCCCCGTGCAGCTCATGGTCCCCCTTCCACCGGGACTGTGATAAAATTCAACATGCAGCATGGGTGGGGCTTCATTAGAGACCATCAGACCCCCGGCGAAGTCTTTGTAACCCGCAGAGACGTAGAAAGTCATCTGCCGGAGGGACACAGAGGTCGTGACCTGTATGTAGGGGACGAGGTCACCTTCACCCGGCACAAGTGTGCCAAAGGACCCTACGCCCTCCATGTGCATCGCCTGACGGAGGAGGAGCTGCGGTGTGAGGAGGAGCAAGAGGACCCGGACGGGTCTGAAGAATCTAAAGAAGGAGCAGGAGGACGCCGTCGTTGAGTACGGTAGAGAGAGACTGTAAAATAGTTACCCATCAGGGTATAAGAACTGTTCTAGTTAAAATATAGTCCCCGTTGGGACCAGCCAAGAGTGAACTGTTAACCCCGTGTGTCCCTATTCCCACTGACCGAGGACTGAGAGCGGTCAATTCTCCCTAATACCTGGCCGAGGACTGAGAGCGGCCATATCCCCTTGTATATAGTTGCGCTTCCTAAAGCGCCCCCTACCGGTTTTATAGGAAACTGTTTTCTTCAAGAGACTGTCGCACTTTACCCGGTCACAAGTTGCACCGTGACCGGAGGAACCAGAGACAGGAATGTTTACAAAAATGTTATTTATATGAAAAGTTTATTGCTGATAATATATGTGATGTTTTATATGTTTATATGTTGATGTTTTATGAAAAAAAAAAAATTGTATGTTTTGGATGTTTTTTATATCTTACAGCCCGAGGACGTGCTGTGATTTACCAGGGGGGAATGTAGCACCCTGAGGATTCGGCTGCTACAGGGGTATTGCACCTCAGCCAGAGGTGTGATATTCCACTCCCGGGTAAGGATGGATTGTGGAACTGAGCTCAGTTAGCTGCATGCACTACACACATCCCATTTCCGAGGAACAGACCGATGGTACTCCCACTAGAGAAATGTGCAGGTACGACAGTGTCTGTTCCTGGCTGGAGTGGGAGGGGGGTGGAACATCCCAGTAGTGTAGGGGCAGATAGGGGGAGCAGCCTGGGTAAAGTTAGGAGCTCATTGGGTGCTGGTCACCTGAGCTCACACATAGAGGGAGTATATAAGGTGGGCACCATCTTAGATCAGGGTCAGTCTGTCAGTCTTTTGTCAGAGCAGAGGAGAAGAGCAGCTCCAAGGCCAAGAGAGAGAGAGAGGAGAAAGAAAGACCCAGAGGGGGAGAAAGAAGGAACTCCAAGAGCCCAAATTAGACCAGAGGGTGAAGAGTCGGCAACAGGGTACCGGATCCCAAGCTGGCAGAGGCTACAGCACACCTTAGCCAGGAACCGGAGGTCGTGGGCAGGATCTGCCACGATCACCCACTAAATCCACCCGGAAGGCAGACCAGGAATAGGGTCAGGGAACCCAGAGACAAGGGTTTACCACCAAGAGGCCCGAGGGAGCCGGACATAGGTGGATCCCTGGTGGGGAAGGCCAGAGAAGAGGACAAGACAGAAAGGGAGCTCAGGACCACGCTCCAGAATCACCTGGGGGTTGGCCGAGTCCAGGACCTGGTGGACGCAGCACGGCTCGGGTGGTCACTCAAGGCCGGAGTGACCAGAACAACTGCAGTAAGTAAACAAACCCTGAACTGCACAGCCCGACTCTGAGTCTCATTTCCATCCCCGCTGCACCACCACAACCCCCATCCTCTGCAACTGACCCCCTGAGGCTATACCCCTCCCGTTGGGGGTTATACTACCTGAGCTGCACATACATCACCAGCCTCAGCGGACCCTGCTGCAGCGGCGGCCGTATTGACCGCAAATCAACGGGTGGCGTAGTCGACACAAAAGAACATCTGGTAACATCATAAGGACTGCCACACACTGAGTTTGACACCCTGGGCACGGACCGGGTCACAGCCACTCGGAGACTACAACCCCCATCTGATCCGGCTCCGGGTATTCCCTAACAGCACTGGCCCAGGGGGCGCGTCATACACACACAGGCATATACACACACACAGGCATATAAACACACTGTACACACACACACACTGTACACACACACACAGGTATATACACACACACACACAGAGACATACACACACTGTACACACACAGGCATATACACACTCTGTACACACAGGCATATACACACACACTGTACACACACAGGCATATACACACTGTACACACACAGGCATATACACACACACTGTACACACACAGGCATATACACACACTGTACACACACACACACAGGCATATACACACACACTGTACACACAGGCATATATACACACACTGTACACACAGGCATATATACACACACTGTACACACAGGCATATACACACACTGTACACACACACAGAGGTATATACACACTGTACACACACACAGGCATATACACACACTGTACACACACACACAGGCATATACACACACACTGTACACACACACAGGCATATACACACACAGGCATATACACACACACTGTACACACACACGCATATACACACACACTGTACACACACAGGCATATACACACACACTGTACACACACACACAGGCATATACACACACACTGTACACACACACGCATATACACACACACTGTACACACACACACACAGGCATATAGACACACACTGTACACACACACGCATATACACACACACTGTACACACACACACACAGGCATATAGACACACACTGTACACACACACACACACAGGCATATACACATACACTGTACACACAGGCATATACACACACACTGTACACATGTGGCACCCCAGGGGTCTGGTTTCCACAGTAATGTAATGTTATGTCTGAGAGCAGGTGGGAGGTCCTTTGGTCAGGGATCCTGTGCATGCCACACCTCCTGCCCAGTCTTGGGAGGGGAAGAACTTCCCCTATATAAACCCGGGGCTGAAGCAGGGTTAGGAGTCAAGGAGAGTAGAGACAAGAAACAGTCACAGGAAGAAACAGCAGAAGCTCAGTGGGAGCAATACTAGTCAGGGGCTGGCAGCTGCAGAGCTCGCCCTGACTGAGAAGCTTTCTTACCGGACCCGGCGTCCGAGGCTGTGGGGACTAACTCTTACCCAGCAGCAGAAGCCGATCGGCAGGGGATTTCAGGTCCTCAGGCCCAGAAACCCGAAGGCACGGTCACACGCGTGGGACCAGCGCCGCCATCGTGGAGCGGAAGCCATTAGAAGGCCCCGAGTCACCGGCCATACGGGTGAGCACCACACGGTACACTCAGGGACGTGGGCTACTTATATCCGCTTCTAGCAAGGTAGCCAGAAGAGTACAGTCAGTTTGGGAGGCCTACAACTCTGCCTGGCCAGGGGAGATCCCATCTGCTCAAGGACTGACCAGGCCCCGTTCGCTAGCAAGTACTCCGGGAGGGTCTATCGTTGTTACCAGTAAAGACCCTGAATTACACCGCACCGTCTCTGAGTGGTTCCTGCTACCCTCATCTTCCACGTCGGCTGCCCTGAGGCCATACCCCTCCCGTTGGGGGTTATACTATCACGCTGCACAATTCTACACCGGCCTCAGCGGTCTGCCCTGCAGCGGCAGCTCCATAGCTGCAAATCAACGGGTGGCGTAGTCGACACTCAAATAACATCTATCAAGACTGCCACACACTGAGTTGACTCCCTGGGCACGGACCGGGTCCCCGCCACTCGGAGACTACAACCCTCATCTGATCCGGTTCCGGGTAAGCCCCCGTGCGCGAGACGCTGCGCGACACAGCAGGCCCAGGGGCGCGTCAACTTTGGGGTAGTCGGCAGGATTTCGTGCCCGCAACCACCGGGTACTGCGTGCCTGAAAAAGAGACTTTTCAAACTTACCTGTGGTGAAGATTCCCGCCATCCGGCGCTATCTTCAGCCTTCTTCCCGCCATCGGTGAAGTTTCCCGCCATCCGGCGCCATCTTCTGCCTTCTTCCCGCCATCCGTGGAGTTTTCCCGCCATTGGACGCCATCTTGAGGACGCCGCGTGGGAAGAAGAGGGGCGTGGACTCCGAAAGCGCGCGAGAACTGAAGCCCCGCCTCACGTCCGGACGTTGCGTAAGGTCCTGGAAGGAGCCCAGCAGACGCTGACGTCACAGGAGCGCGACGGAAGGTCCTCAACCATCCACTGCGGAGCCGCGGCCTACGGAAGAGGATCATCGCAAGGTAGGCCACGGTCCACTAGGGGGGAGGAAGATGTCGGATACGGAGGAGAGCTTCACTGCCTCAACCCCCGCCAGCGCTACCGCTGCTGCAGTTATGCCCTTCACCATGCCCTATATCCCGGGAGCAGCTTGGCTACCCCAGTACTCAGGGGAGTCACATACCCTGCATGACTTTAGAGAAAAGCTGGATAGCCTCTTCCAGATGTACCCCCTCACAGAAGAGCAAAAAGTGAGCATCCTGGTGGCCCAACTAACCGGGGCAGCCAAAAGGGAAGTAAAATCCTGGCCACCTGGGAGGAAGACTGTCGCAGGGATACTAACCCGGCTGAAGGACACCTTTGATACCCGCACCTCAGCCGAGATTAAGCTTAGATTCTACGGGTGCAAGCAGCGAGCGCATGAGAGTATAAGGGACTATGCACTAAACCTACAAGAGGCCCTGAGGGCCATTAAGCAGACCGACCCTGATGGAGTGGGAAACGAGGACAGGCTGTTGACCGAACAGTTTATAGAGGGACTATATTGTAATACCCACCGAACCCAGTTGCGGGCAATGGCCTTACAGGATCCCCATCTGGGCTTTGCACAGTTCAAGGACAGAGCCATCCGGGTGCTCCGAGAACCGGCACCGGGTGGCGTTGTGACCCACAGGCGCCCTGCTATCACTTACCACCAGGAGGCGGCGCCTTTGTTGGCAGGGCCTGTGGGAGCTGATGCGCAGGCTTTGGACAATGACCCGGCTCCAGACCTACACCATCAGGTCCAAGAGCTAGCTAAGAGCGTTGCTGCGCTAACCCGAACTGTGCAGTCTTTACAGGCTTCCACCCCAGGGAAGATCCAGCTGGCATCCGGACCGGAGGACATCCCGTGGCGTCGACCAAGGAGGACCCCACCGGCCAGAGGAAGACCCAGTGACCGATACAGCGAGGACGGACGACCCATCTGCCGCCGCTGCAATCAACCCGGACATATGGCAAGGTACTGTTCTTTAAACGGGCACAACCTGGGGTAGAGGGCCAACCCCCAGGAAAAAGATCACCAGGCCCATCGAACTGGCGCGACAGATATGTGGGAGGACGTCCAGTCTTGCCTGTGGTACTGGATGGCATTCCCATGAGTGCCCTACTGGACACCGGGTCACAGGTCACCACCATCCCGTACGTGCTCTTTAAGCAGTACTGGAATGACTCGGATATTACCCGCTACCCTGACGACGACTTGAGTATCATCGCCAGCAATGGCCAGCCCGTGCCACAGATCGGATTTAAAGAGGTGACCATCAAAATCGGTAGAGTCGAACTGGCAGCACAGGGACTGATCATTGTAGATATTGACAAACATGAGAGTCACCCAAAAATAACTCTAGGAACTAATGTAATTGAAAATTGTCTTGCAGAGGTGATTTTCCTTTTACAGCAGGTTGCCAAGAACGCCAGCTCCGGCGAGCAGCGGGTGCTCCAGAAAGAGATCCGGGCACTGATGCGACAGCAACAGGTGGAACTCTCCGGCGGTGAGATTGGTAGCGTAAGAATGTGTGACCCTTTTCCTATTGCCATGCCCCCAAAAAGTGAAATGATGATTTGGTGCCGGGCAGCTATTGGTCTGAGAGGTAGGGATTACCAGGCAATGGTAGAACCAGTTTACTCGGACAGTAGGCCCACCATTTTGACAGCACGGGGGGTGGTTGATGTACGCCATGGGAGGGTGCCCGTTCGCATAATAAATATCGGGGAGAGGGAAGTGTACCTGCCCCGGTATGCCACGCTAGCCAAATTATATACCATTAACCAAAATTCTATACAATCTGTGGAACCCTTGCCTCCATCTCACCCGGAGGAAGGTAACGGCTCTAAGAAAAACATGGAGGACTGGTGTCAGCAACTACATCTGGGTACTGACTCCACTCCCGCACACCAGAAACAAGGAGTCTATCGGGTGGTTCAAGAGTACGAGAGAGTGTTCAGTAAACACCCGTTAGACTTCGGGCGAGTCAAGGGGGTAGAACACCACATCCCCACGGGAGACCATCCTCCTATAAAAGAGAGGCATCGACCCGTACCCCCTGCCCACTACCAACACGCCAAGGGGATGCTTAGAGACATGAAGGAGGCTGGGGTGATTAGGGATAGCTGTAGCCCCTGGGCAGCTCCACTAGTCTTAGTCAGAAAAAAAGACAACACCATGAGGATGTGTGTAGATTACCGGAAAATCAACCGTATCACAGACAAGGATGCGTACCCCTTACCAAGGATAGAGGAGTCATTGGCTGCTTTAAGATCTGCTAACTTCTTCTCTACCTTGGATCTCACTAGCGGGTACTGGCAGGTTCCTGTAGCAGAGGCGGACCGGGAGAAGACCGCATTCACCACCCCGATGGGACTTAGCGAGTTCACCTGCATGCCGTTCGGACTCTGCAACGCACCAGGAACCTTCCAACGACTAATGGAGTGTTTTCTGGGCCACAGAAACTTCGAGACGGTCCTGTTGTACCTGGACGATGTCATCGTATATTCCAAGACGTATGAGGACCACCTGAAACACCTGGCGGAAGTGTTCGAAGCTCTGGCGAGTTACGGCCTAAAGGTGAAACCCTCCAAGTGTCACCTCCTGAAACCAAAGGTGCAGTACCTGGGACACGTGGTGAGCGCTGACGGAGTGGCTCCCGACCCTGATAAGATCACCGCAATTAAGGAATGGCCAAGCCCCTCCAGCGTAAAAGAAGTGCGGCAGTTCATCGGGTTGGTAGGCTACTACCGAAGGTTTATTCCCGGTTTCACCAAAAAGGCAGCACCTATGCAGGACCTCCTGATAGGCCAGTCCCGGAAGGCCAAGAACCAGAAGCCGCCCTTCAAATGGGAGGAGCTGGAAGAAGAGTCCTTCCGCCAGCTGAAGATGGCCCTCACGGGGGACGAAATCCTGGCGTACCCGGATTATAGCCAGCCCTTTATCCTCTACACCGACGCCAGTAACATCGGGCTAGGAGCCGTACTGTCCCAGATCCAGCAGGGGAAGGAACGAGTAATCGCCTACGCCAGCCGAAAACTGCGACCCACCGAAAGGAACCCCGAGAATTACAGCTCATTTAAGCTGGAGTTCCTGGCCGTAGTATGGGCAGTCACCGAGCGCTTTAAGCATTACCTCGCTTCTTCCCGGTTCACCGTGTACACGGATAACAACCCGTTGACACACCTGGACACGGCAAGACTCGGTGCCCTGGAGCAGAGGTGGATGGCCCGTCTGTCCAACTACGAGTTCACAATCAAATACCGGGCAGGACGCTCCAATACCAACGCGGACGCCCTGTCCAGGATGCCCAACCTGCCGGACGGAGGAGAAGATCCGGAGGGACTGGAAGAAGTTGAACTCCCTGCGTTCCACCGTCATGGGACTATCCAGTATTCCCACCGGGTAAGGAGTAAGCAGGCTGCTACGTTGAACCCCTTACCCCACTACAACTGGGCGGAAACGCAAGACAGCGACCCTGCCGTCCGCCTGGTGAAGGAGATGCTGACTCGGCCGGAGGCTCGCCTTGAACCAGACGCTCCGGAGGAAGCCAAACAACTATGGGCAGAGAAGAGTCGACTGTTCCTTTACAAAGGGAAGTTGTGCCGCCGAATGGTTAACTCCCGGACGCATGAATTACTCTGGCAAGTAGTGGTGCCACGAAGAGACGCAGCCATGGTGATGGAGGCATACCACGACGGAGCTGGACACTTCGGGTGGAAGAAGCTGGAGTTCCTGCTGCGCGAGCGGTTCCACTGGGTAGGCATGAGGGGAACCATCGAGAAGTGGTGCAGAGACTGTGGCCCGTGCAACCTGAGAAGGAAGGACCGTGCCAGCCAGAAGACTCCCCTGCAGTCCATCGTCACCCGGCAACCGTTGGAACTGGTAGCCTTGGATCATGTAAAACTGACCCCAAGCAGAAGTGGCTACGTCTACGCGTTAACCATCGTGGATCATTACTCCCGGTTCTTGGTTGTCGTCCCCGTCAAGGACTTAACGGCTCAAACAGCAGCTAGAGCCTTCCAGCAGCACTTCTGCTGTCCACACGGGTACCCGGACCAAGTGCTGACGGACCAGGGACCTGCCTTTGAAGCGGAGGTCTTCCAGGAATTCTGCAATCTGTATGGCTGCCGTAAGATAAGGACGACACCCTACCATCCGCAAACTAATGGACTTTGTGAGAAAATGAACCAGGTGGTAATGGATCTTCTAAAAACGTTGCCCCTGGAAGAACGCAGTCTGTGGCCTGAGAAGTTGCCCGATCTGGTGGACCTATACAACCACATCCCGGTAGGTTCCACCAACTGTACCCCGGCTTACCTAATGAGGGCAAGACCTGGTAAGTTACCTGTTGACCTGGAAATGGGAGTCCTGACACCCGAGGACACTTCACCAGAAACAGACTGGGACACAGAGAGGCAGCAGCAGTACCGGAGAGTACAGGAGAGCGTGGAACGAAGTCTCTGTCAGGCTAGGGAAAGACAAGAGAAAACTTACAACCAGTATGCTCCCGCTGTTCCCCTGGTACCCGGAGAGCAGGTCTTGAAGAGGAAGAGACGGCTCCACAAGTTGGATGACCAGTGGGAGAAGGACCCGTACACCGTACTGCCCTCAAGCCACGAAAACCCGAAGGTTTGTACCATCAGTAAAGATGGAGGGGAAACCACAGCCATTGTATCCCGGGACCACCTGAAGAAGTGTCCCGAACAACTGAGGAACCCTGAGGAGGAACAAGAAGACCATCGACCCGTAGAGGAAAGGGAAGATATGGTTAGTACTGTGCTCGGGGACTTCCCTCGGTCTTGGACTCAAGTCAATGGTGCAGTTGTGGTACCCGTACTCACCTTCCTCCAACCAGCATCCCAAGCACCTACGGAGCAACAGGTAGAGCTGGAAGAACAGCCGGTCCAGGAGGCAGAAGACCCCACACCCGCAACCCAGGAGGATCAACCCTCTGCTTGCAGTGAGCCTGCCATATCCCTAGTGAGCCAAAGAGCCGGTAGACAGCTGCCCAGTTTGCCCTTGACAGCTCCTACACCCTGTAGTTCAGGGCTAGGCAGTCAGCTCCGTAGGTCCACTAGGGCCACTAGAGGCCAGTTACCCGCACGCTGGAGGATTTAAAGTGTATAAATTGTTTTATTTATGTTTACCTGTGTATTGTTGCTTGTGTACAATTTTGTGTTTCTAGTTATTTTTAGGAATCCTTGGTGGATCTACCGGGAATCCTTGTACAATTAGTTGGAGCGTAACCCAGGATGGACTAGAGACTGTTAAGGACTCGGGGTAGGACAGACCCCTACCTGGTTACGTCTCCCTGTTTTGGTGAAATGGACACCTTTGTTTCTTCAAAGACTGCACCCGGTTACGGACATGCCGTGACCACCTTTATGTGTTTCTTTATTGTATTGTTATATCTTGTTATGTTTTTCTAAAATATGTTTAGTCCCGGAGTACTAAATTTCACTAGGGGGGAATGTGGCACCACAGGGGTCTGGTTTCCACAGTAATGTAATGTTATGTCTGAGAGCAGGTGGGAGGTCCTTTGGTCAGGGATCCTGTGCATGCCACACCTCCTGCCCAGTCTTGGGAGGGGAAGAACTTCCCCTATATAAACCCGGGGCTGAAGCAGGGTTAGGAGTCAAGGAGAGTAGAGACAAGAAACAGTCACAGGAAGAAACAGCAGAAGCTCAGTGGGAGCAATACTAGTCAGGGGCTGGCAGCTGCAGAGCTCGCCCTGACTGAGAAGCTTTCTTACCGGACCCGGCGTCCGAGGCTGTGGGGACTAACTCTTACCCAGCAGCAGAAGCCGATCGGCAGGGGATTTCAGGTCCTCAGGCCCAGAAACCCGAAGGCACGGTCACACGCGTGGGACCAGCGCCGCCATCGTGGAGCGGAAGCCATTAGAAGGCCCCGAGTCACCGGCCATACGGGTGAGCACCACACGGTACACTCAGGGACGTGGGCTACTTATACCCGCTTCTAGCAAGGTAGCCAGAAGAGTACAGTCAGTTTGGGAGGCCTACAACTCCGCCTGGCCAGGGGAGATCCCATCTGCTCAAGGACTGACTAGGCCCCGTTCGCTAGCAAGTACTCCGGGAGGGTCTATCGTTGTTACCAGTAAAGACCCTGAATTACACCGCACCGTCTCTGAGTGGTTCCTGCTACCCTCATCTTCCACGTCGGCTGCCCTGAGGCCATACCCCTCCCGTTGGGGGTTATACTATCACGCTGCACAATTCTACACCGGCCTCAGCGGTCTGCCCTGCAGCGGCAGCTCCATAGCTGCAAATCAACGGGTGGCGTAGTCGACACTCAAATAACATCTATCAAGACTGCCACACACTGAGTTGACTCCCTGGGCACGGACCGGGTCCCCGCCACTCGGAGACTACAACCCTCATCTGATCCGGTTCCGGGTAAGCCCCCGTGCGCGAGACGCTGCGCGACACAGCAGGCCCAGGGGCGCGTCACACACACACAGGCATATACACACACAGGCATATACACACACACTGTACACACACACGCATATACACACACACTGTACACACACAGGCATATACACACACACTGTACACACACAGGCATATACACACACACTGTACACACAGGCATATACACACACACACAGGCATATACACACACACTGTACACACACACGCATATACACACACACTGTACACACACAGGCATATACACACACACTGTACACACACAGGCATATACACACACTGTACACACACACATGCAGGCAGCATATACATAAAAATCCATACAAACACACAAATATTACAGTACCTTGGCTTGTCTCCAGCCCACAGACACGCTCCTAATGTGGGAGACTGCAGTGCAGGGCGCGCTGTGACGTCACTTTTAGCAGACGTGCTTCCCTGTCTGCTGAGTGTGACGCTGCAGTGCAGCCCCTGCTCTCCTGCTCCCAGGCCCCTCCCGCTACTGTCCTGGGCATCGCGTCGGTGAAAGTGCGTGCGCGCGCCCTTAAAGGGCCCACGACCACTTTTTTTTTTTTTTTTAATTCTTCAGTTCCCTCTGCATGGGGCCCGGGGCCCACTGGGAAATTTCCCGGCGCCCCGCCAGGCCAGACCAAGCCTGCGTATTGGTGAGGACCGGGGAGCGGAATCGTATTGGTGAGGACCGGGGAGCGCCACGGCCTGTGCGGGTACTTCCGCTGCGAGAACACGGGACATGAGCGACTGCTCGCAGCAGAAGTATCCTGACCCGCAGCGCCGCTCCCCGGTCCTCCCTTGACACGCTAGCCGCTGATGTCCCCACAGTATCCTCATGGTGTTACAAAGGTCCGGACATTTGTGTTAAAAATCGCTGATTGGTCGCTGGCGCTGCCCGCACCAATCAACGATTTGGGCGCCAAATTTAAATATCGGCCGCGCATCTGATAACTGTATGTAAACGTATATGCAGTGTGTATATATATATATATATATATATATATATATATATATATATATATATATACAGTACAGACCAAAAGTTTGGACACACCTTCTCATTTAAAGATTTTTCTGTATTTTCATGACTATGAAAATTGTACATTCACACTGAAGGCATCAAAACGATGAATTAACACATGTGGAATTATATACTTAACAAAAAAGTGTGAAACAACTGAAAATATGTCTTATATTCTAGGTTCTTCAAAGTAGCCACCTTTTGCTTTGATGACTGCTTTGCACACTCTTGGCATTCTCTTGATGAGCTTCAAGAGGTAGCCACCGGAAATGTTTTTCACTTCACAGGTGTGCCCTGTCAGGTTTAATAAGTGGGATTTCTTGCCTTATAAATGGGGTTGGGACCATCAGTTGTGTTGTGCAGAAGTCTGGTGGATACACAGCTGATAGTCCTACTGAATAGACTGTTAGAATTTGTATTATGGCAAGAAAAAAGCAGCTAAGTAAATAAAAACGAGTGGCCAACATTACTTTAAGAAATGAAGGTCAATCAGTCCGAAAAATTGGGAAAACTTTGAAAGTGTCCCCAAGTGCAGTTGCAAAAGCCATCAAGCGCTACAAAGAAACTGGCTCACATGTGGACCGCCCCAGAAAAGGAAGACCAAGAGTCACCTCTGCTTCTGAGGATAAGTTTATCCGAGTCACCAGCCTCAGAAATCCCAGGTTAACAGCAGCTCAGATTAGAGACCAGGTCAATACCACACAGAGTTCTAGCAGCAGACTCATCTCTACAACAACTGTTAAGAGGAGACTTTGTGCAGCAGGCCTTCATGGCAAAATAGCTGCTAGGAAACAACTGCTAAGGACAGGCAACAAGCAGAAGAGACTTGTTTGGGCTAAAGAACACAAGGAATGGACATTAGACCAGTGGAAATCTGTGCTTTGGTCTGATGAGTCCAAATTTGAGATCTTTGGTTCCAACCACCGTGTCTTTGTGCGACGCAGAAAAGGTGAACGGATGGACTCTACATGCCTGGTTCCCACCGTGAAGCATGCAGGAGGAGGTGTGATGGTGTGGTGGTGCTTTGCTGGTGACACTGTTGGGGATTTATTCAAAATTGAAGGCATACTGAACCAGCATGGCTACCACAGCATCTTGCAGCGGCATGCTATTCCATCCGGTTTGCGTTTAGTTGGATCATCATTTATTTTTCAACAGGACAATGACCCCAAACACACCTCCAGGCTGTGTAAGGGCTATTTGACAAAGAAGGAGAGTGATGGGGTGCTACGCCAGATGACCTGGCCTCCACAGTCACCAGACCTGAACCCAATCGAGATGGTTTGGGGTGAGCTGGACCGCAGAGTGAAGGCAAAAGGGCCAACAAGTGCTAAGCATCTCTGGGAACTCCTTCAAGATTGTTGGAAGACCATTTCCGGTGACTACCTCTTGAAGCTCATCAAGAGAATGCCAAGAGTGTGCAAAGCAGTCATCAAAGCAAAAGGTGGCTACTTTGAAGAACCTAGAATATAAGACATATTTTCAGTTGTTTCACACTTTTTTGTTAAGTATATAATTCCACATGTGTTAATTCATCGTTTTGATGCCTTCAGTGTGAATGTACAATTTTCATAGTCATGAAAATACAGAAAAATCTTTAAATGAGAAGGTGTGTCCAAACTTTTGGTCTGTACTGTATATATGGAATGGAAGGGGGGAGGGAAAGAGCATATATACATGGAATGGGAGGGGGGAGGGAAAGAGCATATATACATGGAATGGGAGGGGGGAGGGAAAGAGCATATATACATGGAATGGGAGGGAGGAGGGAAAGAGCATATATACATGGAATGGGAGGGGGAGGGAAAGAGCATATATACATGGAATGGGAGGGGGAGGGAAAGAGCATATATACATGGAATGGGAGGGGGGAGGGAAAGAGCATATATACAAGGAATGGGAGGGGAGGGAAAGAGCATATATACATGGAATGGGAGGGAGGAGGGAAAGAGCATATATACATGGAATGAGAGGGGAGGGAAAGAGCATATATACAAGGAATGGGAGGGGAGGGAAAGAGCATATATACATGGAATGGGAGGGGGGAGGGATAGAGCATATATATGACGCGCCCCTGGGCCTGTGTCGCGCTGCGTTGCGCACGCGGGAGCTTACCCGGAGCCGGATCTCTTGAGGGTTGTAGTCTCGTGGCGGTGACCCGGTCCGTGCCCAGGGAGTCAAACTGAGCGGCGATGTAACAGCGGTAGATGTAGGACGACTACGCCACCCGTTGAATGCAGCTATGGAGCTGCCGCTGCAGGACAGTCCGCTGAGGCCGGTGGATGGATGGTGCAGCGTAGATGGTATAACCCCCAACGGGAGGGGTATGGCCTCAGGGCAGCAGATGGATGATGGGGGTAGCAGGAACCACTCAGAGACGGTGCGGTGTAATTCAGGGTCTTTACTGGTAACAACGATAGACCCTCCCGGAGTACTTGCTAGTGAACGGGGCCTGGTCAGTCCTTGAGCAGATGGGATCTCCCCTGGCCAGGCGTAGTTGTAGGCCTCCCAAACTGACTGCACTCTTCTGGCTACCTTGCTAGAAGCGGATATAAGTAGCCCACGTCCCTGAGTGTACCGTGTGGTGCTCACCCGTATGGCCGGTGACTCGGGGCCTTCTAATGGCTTCCGCTCCACGATGGCGGTGCTGGTCCCACGCGTGTGACCGTGCCTTCGGGTTTCTGGGCCTGAGGACCTGAAATCCCCTGCCGGTCGGCTTCTGCTGCTGGGTAAGAGTTAGTCCCCACAGCCTCGGACGCCGGGTCCGGTAAGAAAGCTTCTCAGTCAGGGCGAGCTCTGCAGCTGCCAGCCCCTGACTTGTAGTAGTATTGCTCCCACTGAGCTTCTGCTGTTTCTTCCTGTGACTGTTTCTTGTCTCTACTCTCCTTGACTACTCACCCTGCTTCAGCCCCGGGTTTATATAGGGGAAGTTCTTCCCCTCCCAAGACTGAGCAGGAGGTGTGGCATGCACAGGATCCCTGACCAAAGGACCTCCCACCTGCTCTCAGACATAATATCTCTATCACTGTGGCAACCAGACCCCTGGGGTGTCACATTCCCCCCTAGTGAAATTTAGTACTCCGGGACTAAACATATTTTAGAAAAACATAACAAGATATAACAATAACAATACAATAAAGAAACACATAAAGGTGGTCACGGCATGTCCGTAACCGGGTGCAGTCTTTGAAGAAAGCAAGGTGTCCATTTCACCAAAACAGGGAGACGTAACCAGGTAGGGGTCTGTCCTACCCCGAGTCCTTAACAGTCTCTAGTCCATCCTGGGTTACGCTCCAACTATGTACAAGGATTCCCGGTAAATCCACCAAGGATTCCTAAAAATAACTGGAAACACAAAATTATACACAAGCAACTGTAGTGCCGGCGTCCCTGCCCTCTGCTAGGCAGGGACGCTGCTCCTCTCACCGCTCTGCTCCGTGCCCGGCTTCCTCCCCCCGCTCTGCTGTCAGCGCGCGCTCCGTCCCGGCGTCCTCCTCCTGCTCTGCTCTCAGCGCGCGCTCCTTCCCGGCCCCTGTGCTTAGGGCACGCGCGCGCGCGCTCCCCTCCTCTTAAAGGGGCCGCGCGCGCCGCCCTAAAGAGTCCCCGGCCAATGGCCGGAGGACTTCATCATATATAAGGCACCTCCTCCAAAATGGAGGTGCCCGAGCAATGTTGTTTGCACCTGTGTCTCACCTGTGCTTCAGCCCTCAGGTCCCGTTGCCAGTTACCTGCCAGTTACCTGCCAGTTACCTGCCAGTTTCCTGCCAGTTTCCTGCTAGTTACCTGCCTGATTCCTGCCTGAATACTTGTTACCTGCCTGCCTGCCTGAGGTCCGACGGTCCGCCTTACAACTCCGGTCAGTCTGTCTATGGACCAGCTTGCCCGCTCACCTGGGAGCGCTTCTCCGCTACCTGCCTGCTTGCCAGCCCGGAGGCTCCGTTGTCACGTGCTGTGACCACCAGCTATCTCAGAGACTCTTGCCCGCTCACCTGGGAGCGCATCTCCGTTACCTGCCTGCTTGCCAGCCCGGAGGTCCCGTTGTCACGTGCGGTGACCACCAGCTATTCCAGAGACTCTTGCCCGCTCACCTGGGAGCGCTTCTCCGTTACCTACCTGCCTGCCAGCCCGGAGGTTCCGCCGTCACGTGCCGTGACCACCTGCTATTCCAGAGACTCTCGCTTGCTCACCTGGGAGCACACATCTACCATCTGCCTGCTAGCCTACCCGGAGGCTCCGCCATCACAGGTCGTACCTACCCCTTACCCAGAGACTGCCCTGATCACTTGCCGTAACTCCCTGTCCGTTCACCCAGAGACTGCCACCCGCTCCCTTACAAGGGCCGCCCCCTTGTATAGTAGCTCAGAGGTTCCGCCTCCCGGACCCGTTACAGTCCGCCTCCCGGACCCGTTACAGTTTGCTCGGGCCATGGAACCCGGTGGCACCCAAGCTCCCTCGCTCTCGGACCTCGGTCTTGAACTGTCCCGTCAGAGGTCCCAACAGGAGGCCATCCTGGGTCACCTGCGGAATGTTAATACTCGCCTGAACACTCTGTCTGATCCACCAACAACCTCCGCCAGTGCCATATCTTGCAATCCGGCGGCTCCGCTGCTCACTAATACTATGGTATCCTACCCCGGACCCCGGCTTTCTGCACCTCCTCGCTTCGGAGGCGACCCCGTCCAGGCTCGGGGCTTCTTGAATCAGTGCACCCTGCATTTTGAACTTTTGTCCTACCAGTTTAACTCCGACCGGGCCAAAATTGCCTTCATCATGTCCCATCTCACCGGGGAGGCCCTGGCCTGGCTGAATCCTCTATGGGAGAGAGGAGACCCCCTGGTGTCCAACTTGCCTGCTTTTCTCACGGCTTTCCGGAAAGTCTTCGACGAACCCGGACGGAAGACCTCATCTGCATCATCGTTGCTACGCCTCCGTCAGGGGAGTCTCACCGTGGGCCAATATGCCATACGGTTCCGTACCCTTGCCTCGGAGCTGGCCTGGGATAACGACGCTCTGGTTTCCGTCTTCTGGGAGGGTCTGTCCGGCCGTATTAAAGATGAACTTGCCGGTCGGGACATTCCTACCACTCTCGATGACTTAATAACTCTTGCCACCCGAATTGACCTACGGTTTCAGGAGCGTGCCAAAGAGGTCACCCGTGAGAGAAGGATTCCACGTTTAGCTCCTACTTTCCAGAAACCCGTCATTCCCTCCATCTCTCCCCAGGTACACTCTCCTGAGCCTATGCAGGTCGACCAGACCAAGATGGTCAAAACCCGTCAGGACTCACGCCGTGCCGAGGGGAGCTGCTTCTACTGTGGCAGTAAGGAGCACCGGATCCGTGCCTGCCCGGAGAGGTCGGGAAACGCCTGTGTCTAGGTTCGCTCAGAGAGGTCCACCTAGACAAGAATAAATCCTCTTTATCCCTGCTGTTGTCAGTTTCGATCATCTACGGGGAGAACCGTTATTTCGAACTAGCCCAACTTGACTCTGGAGCAGCCGGGAACCTTATTTCACAGTCCCTGGTTGAGAAATACCGCATCCCCACCAAACCTCTGGCTGTACCCTTGTCTGTCGCTGCCGTGGATGGGGGCCTCTTACCTCGCCCCATTCAACTCATCACCGAATCCATTACCCTGCAGGTGGGAATGCTGCATTCTGAAAGTATCTCCTTTCATGTTCTGCCTGGACTCTCTCACGCCCTCTTGCTAGGTCTGCCCTGGCTCCAGAGACATGCACCCGTGCTAGACTGGCAAACCGGAGAGGTCCTTCGCTGGGGACAAGACTGTCATAAAACCTGCCTGGTTCCCGTCCATCCCGTCCGTCCCTCTCCTACCCCAGCTAATCTACCTGGACTTCCGATTCCTTATTGGTCTTATGCAGATGTCTTTAATAAAAAGGAGGCAGAGACATTACCACCACATAGACCATACGACTGTCCCATCGATCTGCTACCCGGTACTACTCCTCCCCGTGGGCGTATCTATCCTTTATCCGCTGCTGAGACCCGGTCAATGTCCGAATATATTGAGGAGAATCTGGCCAGAGGATTCATCCGGAAATCTACCTCCCCGGCGGGAGCAGGCTTCTTTTTCGTCAAAAAGAAGGACGGCTCTCTCCGTCCCTGTATAGACTATAGAGGCCTAAACCTGATCACGGTGAAGAATAAGTACCCCCTTCCGCTCATTCCAGAATTATTTGATCGTCTGAGGGGGGCTAGGATCTTCACCAAACTGGACCTTCGTGGGGCGTACAACCTGGTTCGTATTCGTCAGGGGGATGAATGGAAGACGGCATTCAACACCCGGGACGGCCACTATGAATACCTGGTAATGCCCTTTGGTCTCTGTAACGCTCCTGCCGTCTTTCAAGAGTTGGTCAATGACATCTTCCGGGACCTTCTCTACTCCTGCGTAGTGGTGTACCTGGACGACATCTTGGTCTTCTCTCCGGATCTCCAGACTCACCGGAGGGACGTTCGTCAGGTCCTGCTCAGGCTAAGGCAGAACCATCTCTACGCTAAATTTGAGAAGTGCCTCTTTGAGCAGACCTCGCTTCCGTTTCTGGGCTACATTATCTCTCAGACCGGCCTTCAAATGGATCCTGAGAAACTGTCTGCCATCGAGAAATGGCCCCGACCGGAGGGGTTGAAGGCCATTCAGCGTTTCCTGGGCTTCGCCAACTACTACCGCCTCTTCATACCACACTTCTCTTCCCGGACGGCCCCAATTTCTGCGCTCACCCGTAAAGGTACTAATCCCAAAGAGTGGCCACCCGAAGCAGAGGAGGCCTTTCTTTCCCTTAAACAGGCCTTCTCTTCCGCCCCGGTGCTGCATCGCCCAGATGGCAACAAGCAGTTCTTCCTGGAAGTTGACGCCTCCTCCTCTGGAGCCGGAGCGGTACTTACTCAAAAATCATCTTCCGGGAGGATGGTAACTTGTGGCTTCTTCTCTAAACTCTTCTCCTCCTCTGAGCGCAACTATTCCATAGGAGACCGAGAGTTATTGGCCATCAAACTGGCATTGGAGGAGTGGCGTTACCTGCTCGAGGGGGCTCTTCACCCGGTAATAATTTACACTGACCACAAGAACTTGGCTTACCTCCAGCATGCCCAGAGACTTAACCCGCGCCAAGCCCGGTGGTCCTTGTTTTTTGCTCGTTTTGATTTTGTCCTTCATTTTCGCCCGGCTGACAAAAACGTCAAGGCGGATGCCTTGTCTCGATCCTTTCTGGTGTCTGATCTCGAGGAGGATCCGAAACATATCATCGATCCCGCCAGAGTAATGCAGGTGGCTCCCGTGAGTCTAAATCGTCTTCCTCCTGGTAAGACGTTCGTACCAGTACCTGATCGGGAGAAGATTCTACACTGGGGTCATTCGTCTAAACTAGCTGGCCACGCCGGTCAGAAAAAGACCCTCCAGCTTATTACCCGGCACTACTGGTGGCCTAACCTGCACAAGGATGTAATAGACTTTGTTTCTGCCTGTGTGTCCTGCGCCCGCAACAAAGTTCCGAGACACCTGCCGGCCGGCCGCCTCCTACCTCTGCCAGTACCTGCTGCCCCCTGGCAGCATATAGCGATGGACTTCATTACTGATCTGCCCGTCTCTGCCGGTTGTACGGTCATTTGGGTGGTCGCTGACCGCTTCTCCAAGATGGCTCACTTCATTCCACTGCCAGGTCTTCCGTCTGCACCCGAGCTGGCTAAAGACTTTATCCGCCACATCTTCCGTCTTCATGGCCTGCCCCGTCACATCGTGTCGGATCGTGGGGTACAGTTCACTTCCCGTTTCTGGAGAGCCACTTGTAAATTGCTGGACGTCACCCTGGACTTCTCCTCCGCTTACCACCCACAGTCTAATGGTCAAGTGGAGCGGATCAATCAGAACCTGACCAGTTACCTTCGGCACTTCGTTAATGCCCACCATTCTGACTGGGTGGATCTCCTGCCATGGGCCGAATTCTCGTACAACAATCACGAGAGCGAGTCTTCCTCCAAATCCCCGTTTTTTGTAGTCTACGGTCAGCATCCTCGGATCCCGTTTCCCGTCTCCACCTCGGCGGACAATCCGGCTGCGGAATCTCTTGTTAACAAATTTTCCTCCATATGGGAGAGTACCCGGTCCGCACTCCTTCTGTCATCCGAGCGTATGAAAAGACACGCTGACAAAAAACGTCTGGACCCTCCTCAATTCCGCCCTGGGGATAAAGTCTGGCTCTCGTCCAAATATGTCCGGCTCAAGATCCCTTCCTATAAGTTAGGGCCTCGGTTCATCGGCCCACTGGAGGTCAGCAGTCAGATCAACCCGGTGGCCTATAAATTGAAACTCCCGGCCAACTTACGGATCCCTAACTCCTTCCATGTGTCTCTCCTCAAACCTGTGGTACTTAACTCTTTTTCCAAGTCTACAGGTACGCCTCCTGCTCCGGTTTCTGCTGAGGACGAGTTTGAGGTAGAGAACATTCTTGCCACCAAAAGGGTAAGAGGAAAGACCTTTTTCCTGGTAGATTGGAAGGGGTTTGGTCCTGAGGAGAGAACCTGGGAGCCCCGGGAGAACATCCATGCCCCTCTCATCCTAGCTAAATTTCTGTCTGGCCTAAAAAAGGGGGGGCCTAAAGGGGGGGGTACTGTAGTGCCGGCGTCCCTGCCCTCTGCTAGGCAGGGACGCTGCTCCTCTCACCGCTCTGCTCCGTGCCCGGCTTCCTCCCCCCGCTCTGCTGTCAGCGCGCGCTCCGTCCCGGCGTCCTCCTCCTGCTCTGCTCTCAGCGCGCGCTCCTTCCCGGCCCCTGTGCTTAGGGCGCGCGCGCGCGCGCTCCCCTCCTCTTAAAGGGGCCGCGCGCGCCGCCCTAAAGAGTCCCCGGCCAATGGCCGGAGGACTTCATCATATATAAGGCACCTCCTCCAAAATGGAGGTGCCCGAGCAATGTTGTTTGCACCTGTGTCTCACCTGTGCTTCAGCCCTCAGGTCCCGTTGCCAGTTACCTGCCAGTTACCTGCCAGTTACCTGCCAGTTTCCTGCCAGTTTCCTGCTAGTTACCTGCCTGATTCCTGCCTGAATACTTGTTACCTGCCTGCCTGCCTGAGGTCCGACGGTCTGCCTTACAACTCCGGTCAGTCTGTCTAAGGACCAACTTGTCCGCTCACCTGGGAGCGCACATCAGCTACCTGCCTGCTTGCCTGAGGTCCGACGGTCCGCCTTACAACTCCGGTCAGTCTGTCTATGGACCAGCTTGCCCGCTCACCTGGGAGCGCTTCTCCGCTACCTGCCTGCTTGCCAGCCCGGAGGCTCCGTTGTCACGTGCTGTGACCACCAGCTATCTCAGAGACTCTTGCCCGCTCACCTGGGAGCGCATCTCCGTTACCTGCCTGCTTGCCAGCCCGGAGGTCCCGTTGTCACGTGCGGTGACCACCAGCTATTCCAGAGACTCTTGCCCGCTCACCTGGGAGCGCTTCTCCGTTACCTACCTGCCTGCCAGCCCGGAGGTTCCGCCGTCACGTGCCGTGACCACCTGCTATTCCAGAGACTCTCGCTTGCTCACCTGGGAGCACACATCTACCATCTGCCTGCTAGCCTACCCGGAGGCTCCGCCATCACAGGTCGTACCTACCCCTTACCCAGAGACTGCCCTGATCACTTGCCGTAACTCCCTGTCCGTTCACCCAGAGACTGCCACCCGCTCCCTTACAAGGGCCGCCCCCTTGTATAGTAGCTCAGAGGTTCCGCCTCCCGGACCCGTTACAGTCCGCCTCCCGGACCCGTTACAGCAACAATACATAGATAAACATAAATAAAACAATTTATACACTTCAAATCCTCCAGCGTGCGGGTAACTGGCCTCTAGTGGCCCTAGTGGACCTACGGAGCTGACTGTCTAGCCCTGAACTACAGGGTGTAGGAGCTGTCAAGGGTAAACTGGGCAGCTGTCTACCGGCTCTTTGTCTCACTAGGGGTACGGCAGGCTCACTATAAGCAGAGGGTTGATCCTCCTGTTCTGCTTGTGTGGAGTCTTCTGCCTCCTGGACCGGCTGTTCTTCCAGCTCTACCTGTTGCTCCGTAGGTGCTTGGGATGCTGGTTGGAGGAAGGTGAGTACGGGTACCACAACTGCACCATTGACTTGAGTCCAAGACCGAGGGAAGTCCCCGAGCACAGTACTAACCATATCTTCCCTTTCCTCTACGGGTCGATGGTCTTCTTGTTCCTCTTCAGGGTTCCTCAGTTGTTCGGGACACTTCTTCAGGTGGTCCCGGGATACAATGGCGGTGGTTTCCCCTCCGTCTTTACTGATGGTACAAACCTTCGGGTTCTCGTGGCTTGAGGGCAGTACGGTGTACGGGTCCTTCTCCCACTGGTCATCCAACTTGTGGAGCCGTCTCTTCCTCTTCAAGACCTGCTCTCCGGGTACCAGGGGAACAGCGGGAGCATACTGGTTGTAAGTTTTCTCTTGTCTTTCCCTAGCCTGACAGAGACTTCGCTCCACGCTCTCCTGTACTCTCCGGTACTGCTGCTGCCTCTCTGTGTCCCAGTCTGTTTCTGGTGAAGTGTCCTCGGGTGTCAGGACTCCCATTTCCAGGTCAACAGGTAACTTACCAGGTCTTGCCCTCATTAGGTAAGCCGGGGTACAGTTGGTGGAACCTACCGGGATGTGGTTGTATAGGTCCACCAGATCGGGCAACTTCTCAGGCCACAGACTGCGTTCTTCCAGGGGCAACGTTTTTAGAAGATCCATTACCACCTGGTTCATTTTCTCACGAAGTCCATTAGTTTGCGGATGGTAGGGTGTCGTCCTTATCTTCCGGCAGCCATACAGATTGCAGAATTCCTGGAAGACCTCCGCTTCAAAGGCAGGTCCCTGGTCCGTCAGCACTTGGTCCGGGTACCCGTGTGGACGGCAAAAGTGCTGCTGGAAGGCTCTAGCTGCTGTTTGAGCCGTTAAGTCCTTGACGGGGACGACAACCAGAAACCGGGAGTAATGATCCACGATGGTTAACGCGTAGACGTAGCCACTTCTGCTTGGGGTCAGTTTTACATGATCCAAGGCTACCAGTTCCAACGGTTGCCGGGTGACGATGGACTGCAGGGGAGTCTTCTGGCTGGCACGGTCCTTCCTTCTCAGGTTGCACGGGCCACAGTCTCTGCACCACTTCTCAATGGTTCCCCTCATGCCTACCCAGTGGAACCGCTCGCGCAGCAGGAACTCCAGCTTCTTCCACCCGAAGTGCCCAGCTCCGTCGTGGTATGCCTCCATCACCATGGCTGCGTCCCTTCGTGGCACCACTACTTGCCAGAGTAATTCATGCGTCCGGGAGTTAACCATTCTGCAGCACAACTTCCCTTTGTAAAGGAACAGTCGACTCTTCTCTGCCCATAGTTGTTTGGCTTCCTCCGGAGCGTCTGGTTCAAGGCGAGCCTCCGGCCGAGTCAGCATCTCCTTCACCAGTCGGACGGCAGGGTCGCTGTCTTGCGTTTCCGCCCAGTTGTAGTGGGGTAAGGGGTTCAACGTAGCAGTCTGCTTACTCCTTACCTGGTGGGAATACTGAATAGTCCCATGACGGTGGAACGCAGGGAGTTCAACTTCTTCCAGTCCCTCCGGATCTTCTCCTCCGTCCGGCAGGTTGGGCATCCTGGACAGGGCGTCCGCGTTGGTATTGGAGCGTCCTGCCCGGTATTTGATTGTGAACTCGTAGTTGGACAGACGGGCCATCCACCTCTGCTCCAGGGCACCGAGTCTTGCCGTGTCCAGGTGTGTCAACGGGTTGTTATCCGTGTACACGGTGAACCGGGAAGAAGCGAGGTAATGCTTAAAGCGCTCGGTGACTGCCCATACTACGGCTAGGAACTCCAGCTTAAATGAGCTGTAATTCTCGGGGTTCCTTTCGGTGGGTCGCAGTTTTCGGCTGGCGTAGGCGATTACTCGTTCCTTCCCCTGCTGGATCTGGGACAGTACGGCTCCTAGCCCGATGTTACTGGCGTCGGTGTAGAGGATAAAGGGCTGGCTATAATCCGGGTACGCCAGGATTTCGTCCCCCGTGAGGGCCATCTTCAGCTGGCGGAAGGACTCTTCTTCCAGCTCCTCCCATTTGAAGGGCGGCTTCTGGTTCTTGGCCTTCCGGGACTGGCCTATCAGGAGGTCCTGCATAGGTGCTGCCTTCTTGGTGAAACCGGGAATAAACCTTCGGTAGTAGCCTACCAACCCGAGGAACTGCCGCACTTCTTTTACGCTGGAGGGGCTTGGCCATTCCTTAATTGCGGTGATCTTATCAGGGTCGGGAGCCACTCCGTCAGCGCTCACCACGTGTCCCAGGTACTGCACCTTTGGTTTCAGGAGGTGACACTTGGAGGGTTTCACCTTTAGGCCGTAACTCGCCAGAGCTTCAAACACTTCCGCCAGGTGTTTCAGGTGGTCCTCATACGTCTTGGAATATACGATGACATCGTCCAGGTACAACAGGACCGTCTCGAAGTTTCTGTGGCCCAGACAACACTCCATTAGTCGTTGGAAGGTTCCTGGTGCGTTGCAGAGTCCGAACGGCATGCAGGTGAACTCGCTAAGTCCCATCGGGGTGGTGAATGCGGTCTTCTCCCGGTCCGCCTCTGCTACAGGAACCTGCCAGTACCCGCTAGTGAGATCCAAGGTAGAGAAGAAGTTAGCAGATCTTAAAGCAGCCAATGACTCCTCTATCCTTGGTAAGGGGTACGCATCCTTGTGTGTGATACGGTTAATTTTCCGGTAATCTACACACATCCTCATGGTGTTGTCTTTCTTTCGGACTAAGACTAGTGGAGCTGCCCAGGGGCTACAGCTATCCCTGATCACCCCAGCCTCCTTCATGTCTCTAAGCATCCCCTTGGCGTGTTGGTAGTGTGCAGGGGGTACGGGTCGATACCTCTCTTTTATGGGAGGATGGTCTCCCGTGGGGATGTGGTGTTCTACCCCCTTGACTCGCCCGAAGTCTAACGGGTGTTTACTAAACACTCTCTCGTACTCTTGAACCACCCGATAGACTCCCTGTTGCTGATGTGAGGGAGTGGAGTCAGTACCCAAATGTAGTTGCTGACACCAGTCCTCCTTTGTTTTCTTAGAGCCGTTACCTTCCTCCGGGTGAGATGGAGGCAAGGGTTCCACAGATTGTATAGCATTTTGGTTAATGGTATATAATTTGGCTAGCGTGGCATACCGGGGCAGGTACACTTCCCTCTCCCCGATATTGATTATGCGAACGGGCACCCTCCCATGGCGTACATTGACCACCCCCCGTGCTGTCAAAATGGTGGGCCTACTGTCTGAGTAAACTGGTTCTACCATTGCCTGGTAATCTCTACCTCTCAGACCAATAGCTGCCCGGCACCAAATCATCATTTCACTTTTTGGGGGCATGGCAATAGGAAAAGGGTCACACATTCTTACGCTACCAATCTCACCGCCGGAGAGTTCCACCTGTTGCCGTCGCATCAGTGCCCGGATCTCTTTCTGGAGCACCCGCTGCTCGCCGGAGCTGGCGTTCTTGGCAACCTGCTGTAAAAGGAAAATCACCTCTGCAAGACAATTTTCAATTACATTAGTTCCTAGAGTTATTTTTGGGTGACTCTCATGTTTGTCAATATCTACAATGATCAGTCCCTGTGCTGCCAGTTCGACTCTACCGATTTTGATGGTCACCTCTTTAAATCCGATCTGTGGCACGGGCTGGCCATTGCTGGCGATGATACTCAAGTCGTCGTCAGGGTAGCGGGTAATATCCGAGTCATTCCAGTACTGCTTAAAGAGCACGTACGGGATGGTGGTGACCTGTGACCCGGTGTCCAGTAGGGCACTCATGGGAATGCCATCCAGTACCACAGGCAAGACTGGACGTCCTCCCACATATCTGTCGCGCCAGTTCGATGGGCCTGGTGATCTTTTTCCTGGGGGTTGGCCCTCTACCCCAGGTTGTGCCCGTTTAAAGAACAGTACCTTGCCATATGTCCAGGTTGATTGCAGCGGCGGCAGATGGGTCGTCCGTCCTCGCTGTATCGGTCACTGGGTCTTCCTCTGGCCGGTGGGGTCCTCCTTGGTCGACGCCACGGGATGTCCTCCGGTCCGGATGCCAGCTGGATCTTCCCTGGGGTGGAAGCCTGTAAAGACTGCACAGTTCGGGTTAGCGCAGCAACGCTCTTAGCTAGCTCTTGGACCTGATGGTGTAGGTCTGGAGCCGGGTCATTGTCCAAAGCCTGCGCATCAGCTCCCACAGGCCCTGCCGACAAGGGCGCCGCCTCCTGGTGGTAAGTGATAGCAGGGCGCTTGTGGGTCACAACGCCACCCGGTGCCGGTTCTCGGAGCACCCGGATGGCTCTGTCCTTGAACTGTGCAAAGCCCAGATGGGGATCCTGTAAGGCCATTGCCCGCAACTGGGTTCGGTGGGTATTACAATACAGTCCCTCTATAAACTGTTCGGTCAACAGCCTGTCCTCGTTTCCCACTCCATCAGGGTCGGTCTGCTTAATGGCCCTCAGGGCCTCTTGTAGGTTTAGTGCATAGTCCCTTACACTCTCATGCGCTCGCTGCTTGCACCCGTAGAATCTAAGCTTAATCTCGGCTGAGGTGCGGGTATCAAAGGTGTCCTTCAGCCGGGTTAGTATCCCTGCGACAGTCTTCCTCCCAGGTGGCCAGGATTTTACTTCCCTTTTGGCTGCCCCGGTTAGTTGGGCCACCAGGATGCTCACTTTTTGCTCTTCTGTGAGGGGGTACACCTGGAAGAGGCTATCCAGCTTTTCTCTAAAGTCATGCAGGGTATGTGACTCCCCTGAGTACTGGGGTAGCCAAGCTGCTCCCGGGATATAGGGCATGGTGAAGGGCATAACTGCAGCAGCGGTAGCGCTGGCGGGGGTTGAGGCAGTGAAGCTCTCCTCCGTATCCGACATCTTCCTCCCCCCTAGTGGACCGTGGCCTACCTTGCGATGATCCTCTTCCGTAGGCCGCGGCTCCGCAGTGGATCGTCAGGGTTGAGGACCTTCCGTCGCGCTCCTGTGACGTCGGCGTCTGCTGGGCTCCTTCCAGGACCTTACGCAACGTCCGGACGTGAGGCGGGGCTTCAGTTCTCGCGCGCTTTCGGAGTCCACGCCCCTCTTCTTCCCGCGCGGCGTCCTCAAGATGGCGTCCAATGGCGGGAAAACTCCACGGATGGCGGGAAGAAGGCAGAAGATGGCGCCGGATGGCGGGAAACTTCACCGATGGCGGGAAGAAGGCTGAAGATGGCGCCGGATGGCGGGAATCTTCACCACAGGTAAGTTTGAAAAGTCTCTTTTTCAGGCACGCAGTACCCGGTGGTTGCGGGCACGAAATCCTGCCGACTACGCCAAAGTTGACGCGCCCCTGGGCCTGTGTCGCGCTGCGTTGCGCACGCGGGAGCTTACCCGGAGCCGGATCTCTTGAGGGTTGTAGTCTCGTGGCGGTGACCCGGTCCGTGCCCAGGGAGTCAAACTGAGCGGCGATGTAACAGCGGTAGATGTAGGACGACTACGCCACCCGTTGAATGCAGCTATGGAGCTGCCGCTGCAGGACAGTCCGCTGAGGCCGGTGGATGGATGGTGCAGCGTAGATGGTATAACCCCCAACGGGAGGGGTATGGCCTCAGGGCAGCAGATGGATGATGGGGGTAGCAGGAACCACTCAGAGACGGTGCGGTGTAATTCAGGGTCTTTACTGGTAACAACGATAGACCCTCCCGGAGTACTTGCTAGTGAACGGGGCCTGGTCAGTCCTTGAGCAGATGGGATCTCCCCTGGCCAGGCGGAGTTGTAGGCCTCCCAAACTGACTGCACTCTTCTGGCTACCTTGCTAGAAGCGGATATAAGTAGCCCACGTCCCTGAGTGTACCATGTGGTGCTCACCCGTATGGCCGGTGACTCGGGGCCTTCTAATGGCTTCCGCTCCACGATGGCGGTGCTGCTCCCACGCGTGTGACCGTGCCTTCGGGTTTCTGGGCCTGAGGACCTGAAATCCCCTGCCGGTCGGCTTCTGCTGCTGGGTAAGAGTTAGTCCCCACAGCCTCGGACGCCGGGTCCGGTAAGAAAGCTTCTCAGTCAGGGCGAGCTCTGCAGCTGCCAGCCCCTGACTTGTAGTAGTATTGCTCCCACTGAGCTTCTGCTGTTTCTTCCTGTGACTGTTTCTTGTCTCTACTCTCCTTGACTACTCACCCTGCTTCAGCCCCGGGTTTATATAGGGGAAGTTCTTCCCCTCCCAAGACTGAGCAGGAGGTGTGGCATGCACAGGATCCCTGACCAAAGGACCTCCCACCTGCTCTCAGACATAATATCTCTATCACTGTGGCAACCAGACCCCTGGGGTGTCACATATACATGGAATGGGAGGGGGAGGGAAAGAGCATATATACATGGAATGGGAAGGAGGAGGGAAAGAGCATATATACATGGAATGGGAGGGGGGAGGGAAAGAGCATATATACATGGAATGGGAGGGAGGAGGGAAAGAGCATATATACATGGAATGGGAGGGAGGAGGGAAAGAGCATATATACATGGAATGGGAGGGGGAGGGAAAGAGCATATATACAAGGAATGGGAGGGGGGAGGGAAAGAGCATATATACATGGAATGGGAGGGGGGAGGGAAAGAGCATATATACATGGAATGAGAGGAGGAGGGAAAGAGCATATATACATGGAATGGGAGGGGGGAGGGAAAGAGCATATATACATGGAATGGGAGGGGGAGGGAAAGAGCATATATACATGGAATGGGAGGGGGGAAGGGAAAGAGCATATATACATGGAATGGGAGGGGGAGGGAAAGAGCATATATACAAGGAATGGGAGGGGAGGGAAAGAGCATATATACATGGAATGGGAGGGGGGAGGGAAAGAGCATATATACAAGGAATGGGAGGGGAGGGAAAGAGCATATATACATGGAATGGGAGGGGAGGGAAAGAGCATATATACATGGAATGGGAGGGGGGAGGGAAAGAGCATATATACATGGAATGGGAGGGGGAGGGAAAGAGCATATATACATGGAATGGGAGGGAGGAGGGAAAGAGCATATATACATGGAATGGGAGGGGGGAGGGAAAGAGCATATATACATGGAATGGGAGGGGGGAGGGAAAGAGCATATATACAAGGAATGGGAGGGGAGGGAAAGAGCATATATACATGGAATGGGAGGGGGGAGGGAAAGAGCATATATACAAGGAATTGGAGGGGAGGGAAAGAGCATATATACATGGAATGGGAGGGGGGAGGGATAGAGCATATATACATGGAATGGGAGGGGGAGGGAAAGAGGATATATACATGGAATGGGAGGGAGGAGGGAAAGAGCATATATACATGGAATGGGAGGGGGGAGGGAAAGAGCATATATACATGGAATGGGAGGGGGGAGGGAAAGAGCATATATACATGGAATGAGAGGAGGAGGGAAAGAGCATATATACATGGAATGGGAGGGGGGAAGGAAAGAGCATATATATGTAGCACCCTGAGGACTCGGCTGCTACAGGGGTATTGCACCTCAAACCAGAGGTGTGGTATTCCACTCCCGGGTAAGGATGGAGTGTGGGACTGAGCTCAGTAGGCTGCATGCACTACATACATCCCATTTCCGGGGAACAGAACTACGGTACTCCCACCAAGTAGATGTGCAGGTACGACAGCGTCTGTCCCTGGCTGGAGTGGGAGGGGGGGTGGAACATCCCAGTAGTGTAGGGGCAGATAGGGGAGGGGCTCTGGGCATAGAGATAGGAGCCCATTGGGTGCTGGTCACCTGGGCTCACACATAGAGGGAGTATATATGGTGGGCACCATCTTAGGACAGGGTCGAGTTCAGTCTGAGGAGAAGCAGAGCAGAGGAGCTCAGCCAGGAGGGCTGACAGGGAGCTGTGGCTCCGGCTGGGCCCAGCTCCAGGGCCAGGCTTGTAGTGGAGAGGAAGAAGGAAGGCCCAGAGACGCAGAAAAGAGGGAACCCTAAGATCCCAGAAGCAAACCAAAAAGGGTGAAGGGTTGGCAGAAGAGGGCACCGGATCCCAAGCTGGCGGAGGCAAAAGTAACCCTTAACCAGGAACCGGAGGTCGTGGGCAAGCTTTGCCACGACCCTCACCACATCCACCAGGAAGGTACACCAAGAGTAGGGTCAGGAAAGCCAGAGAAGGTTTTACCATAGAAGGCCCAAGGGAACCGGACAAAGGTGGATCCCTGGTGGGGACGGCCAGGAGAAAGAGAGAGAGAGGGAAGCTCAGGACCACGCTCCGGAACTGCCTGGGGGTTGGCCGAGTCCAGCACCTGGTGGATGCAGCACGGCTCGGGTGGTCACTCAAGGCCAGAGTGACTGAAGGAACACCTGTGAGTAAAAACCCTGAAACTGCATCTCACGTCTCTGACTCTCCTTTCTGCACTATCACTACCCCCATCATCCACACCAGCTGCCCTGAGGCCATACCCCTCCCGTTGGGGGTTATACCACCATCGCTGCACCCATACTACCGGCCTCAGCGGACTGTTCTGCAGCGGCGGCCTTGTACCGCAAATCAACGGGTGGCGTAGTCGACACAGAAACAACATCTACCAAGACTGCCACACACTTAGTTTGACCACCCTGGGCACGGACCGGGTCACCGCCACAAGGACTACTACCCCTATCTAGATCCGGCTCCGGGTATCCCTTGAACATGGCCCAGGGGGCGCGTCATATACATGGAATGGGAGGGGGGAGGGATAGAGCATATATACATGGAATGGGAGGGGGGAGGGATAGAGCATATATACATGGAATAGGAGGGGAGGGAAAGAGAATATATACATGGAATGGGAGGGGGGAGGGAAAGAGCATATGTACATGGAATAGGAGGGGAGGGAAAGAGCATATATACAAGGAAAGGGAGGGGGAGGGAAAGAGGATATATACATGGAATGGGAGGGGGAGGGAAAGAGCATATATACATGGAATGGGAGGGGAGGGAAAGAGCATATATACATGGAATGGGAGGGGGAGGGAAAGAGCATATATACATGGAATGGGAGGGGGGAGGGAAAGAGCATATATACATGGAATGGGAGGGGGAGGGAAAGAGCATATATACATGGAATGGGAGGGGGAGGGAAAGAGCATATATACATGGAATGGGAGGGGGAGGGAAAGAGCATATATACATGGAATGGGAGGGGGAGGGAAAGAGCATATATACATGGAATGGGAGGGGGGAGGGATAGAGCATATATACATGGAATGGGAAGGGGGAGGGATAGAGCATTTATACATGGAATGGGAGGGGGGAAGGAAAGAGCATATATACATGGAATGGGGGGAAAGAGCATATATACATGGAATGGGAGGGGGGAGGGATAGAGCATATATACATGGAATGGGAGGGGGAGGGAAAGAGCATATATACATGGAATGGGAGGGGGGAAGGAAAGAGCATATATACATGGAATGGGGGGAAAGAGCATATATACATGGAATGGGAGGGGGGAGGGATAGAGCATATATACATGGAATGGGAGGGGGAGGGAAAGAGCATATATATGACGCGCCCCCTGGGCCATGTTGTTAGGGATACCCGGAGCCGGATCAGATGGGGGTTGTAGTCTCCGAGTGGCTGTGACCTGGTCCGTGCCCAGGGTGTCAAACTCAGTGTGCGGCAGTCCTTGCAGATGTTCTTAGTGTCGACTACGCCACCCGTTGATTTGCGGTCAAAAGGCCGCCGCTGCAGGATGGTCCGCTGAGGCTGGTGGTGTGTGTGCAGCTGTGGTAGTATAACCCCCAACGGGAGGGGTATAGCCTCAGGGGGTCAGACGTGGAGGATGGTGGTTGTGAAGGTGCAGCAAGGAGACTCAGAGTCAGGAGATGCAGTTCAGGGCTTTTACTTACTGGTGTTCTTTTGGTCACTCTGGCCTTGAGTGACCACCCGAGCCGTGCTGCGTCCACCAGGTCCTGGACTCGGCCAACACCCAGGCAATTCCGGAGCGTGGTCCTGAGCTCCTTTCTGACTCTCCCTTCCTCTGGCCGTTCCCACCAGGGATCCACTTTTGGCCGGCTCCCTCGGGTCTCTTGTTGGTCAAGCCTCCTCTGGGCTCCCTGACCCTATGCTCGGTGTGCCTTTCTAGTGGATTTGGTGAGGGTCGTGGCAGATCCTGCCCACGACCTCCGGTTCCTGGCTAAGGTGTGCTTTGGCCTCTGCCAGCTTGGGTTCCGGTACCCTGGTCCGCCAACCATTCACCCTTCTGTCCTTATTCTGGGATCTTGGGGTTCCTTCTTGTTTCCTCTCTGGGTCCTTCTGACTCCTCTCTCTCTCTCTCAGCAGACTCTGTTCTGGAGCTGGGCCCAGCCGGAGCCACAGCTCCCTGTCAGCCCTCCTGGCTGAGCTCCTCTGCTCTGCTCCTCAGGCTAAAGACTCTCACTGACTGACCCTGTTCTAAGATGGTGCCCACCTTATATACGCCCTCTATGTGTGAGCTCAGGTGACCAGCACCCAATGAGCTCCTATCTTTACCCAGACTACTCCCCCTATCTGCCCCTACACTACTGGGATGTTCCACCCCCCTCCCACTCCAGCCAGGGACAGACGCTGTCGTACCTGCACATATACTTGGTGGGAGTACCGTAGTTCTGTCCCCCGGAAATGGGATGTATGTAGTGCATGCAGCCTACTAGCTCAGTTCCACACTCCATCCTTACCCGGGAGTGGAATACCACACCTCTGGCTTGAGGTGTAATACCCCTGTAGCAGCCGAGTCCTCAGGGTGCTACATATACATGGAATGGGAGGGGGGAGGGATAGAGCATATATACATGGAATGGGAGGGGGAGGGAAAGAGCATATATACATGGAATGGGAGGGGAGGGAAAGAGCATATATACATGGAATGGGAGGGGGGAGGGATAGAGCATATATACATGGAATAGGAGGGGAGGGAAAGAGCATATATACATGGAATGGGAGGGGGGAGGGAAAGAGCATATATACATGGAATGGGAGGGGGGAGGGAAAGAGCATATATACATGGAATGGGAGGGGGAGGGAAAGAGCATATATACATGGAATGGGAGGGGGGAAGGAAAGAGCATATATACATGGAATGGGGGGAAAGAGCATATATACATGGAATGGGAGGGGGGAGGGAAAGAGCATATATACATGGAATGGGAGGGGGGAGGGAAAGAGCATATATACAGTACAGACCAAAAGTCTGGACACACCTTCTCATTAAAAGATTTTTCTGTATTTTCATGACTATGAAAATTGTACATTCACACTGAAGGCATCAAAACTATGAATTAACACATGTGGAATTATAAACTTAACAAAAAAGTGTGAAACAACTGAAAATATGTCTTATATTCTAGGTTCTTCAAAGTAGCCACCTTTTGCTTTGATGACTGCTTTGCACACTCTTGGCATTCTCTTGATGAGCTTCAAGAGGTAGTCACCGGAAATGGTTTTCACTTCACAGGTGTGCCCTGTCAGGTTTAATAAGTGGGATTTCTTGCCTTATAAATGGGGTTGGGATCATCAGTTGTGTTGTGCAGAAGTCTGGTGGATACACAGCTGATAGTTCTACTGAATAGACTGTTAGAATTTGTATTTTGGAAAGAAAAAAGCAGCTAAGTAAAGAAAAACAAGTGGCCATCATTACTTTAAGAAATGAAGGTCAGGCAGTCTGAAAAATTGGGAAAACTTTGAAAGTGTCCCCAAGTGCAGTTGCAAAAACCATCAAGCGCTACAAAGAAACTGGCTCACATGAGGACCGCCCCAGGAAAGGAAGACCAAGAGTCACCTCTACTTCTGAGGATAAGTTTATCCGAGTCACCAGCCTCAGAAATCGCAGGTTGACAGCAGCTCAGATTAGAGACCAGGTCAATGCCACACAGAGTTCTAGCAGCAGACACATCTCTACAACAACTGTTAAGAGGAGACTTTGTGCAGCAGGCCTTCATGGTAAAATAGCTGCTAGGAAACCACTGCTAAGGACAGGCAACAAGCAGAAGAGACTTGTTTGAGCTAAAGAACACAAGGAATGGACATTAGACCAGTGGAAATCTGTGCTTTGGTCTGAGAGTCCAAATTTGAGATCTTTGGTTCCAACCACCGTGTCTTTGTGCGATGCAGAAAAGGTGAACGGATGGACTCTACATGCCTGGTCCCCACCGTGAAGCATGGAGGAGGAGGTGTGATGGTGTGGGGCTGCTTTGCTGGTTACACTGTTGGGGATTTATTCAAAATTGAAGGCATACTGAACCACCATGGCTACCACAGCGTCTTGCAGCGGCATGCTATTCCAACCGGTTTGCGTTTAGTTGGACCATCATTTATTTTTTAACAGGACAATCATGGGCGGACCTATCGCCCGTGCAGCCGGTTCATTGAACGGGGGCCCCCGAGGGAGAGGGGGCCCCTCCAGCCTCCAGCAGGGCCGCCATCAGAGCATGACTGCCCTGACACCAACAAGGGGCCCAGCCAGTCGGGGCCCCCTCGGGGCCCCCCTCTTGTGCGTCTCCTCATGGGGCCCCCCCCGCCATCACATGACCGGAAATGTCCCTGTGCTCAGCATGGGCCCCCGGCCCCATGCTGAGCACAGGGACATCTCCGGTCATGTGACGGCGCCGGCACAATACTTACCCCTCCCCGTGCCTCCGCAGCGTCTTACGCGTCCTCTGACTGTGATGTCTCAGGTCAGAGGGCGCGGTGATGTCTTTACACCGCGCGCGCTCTCTCCTGACCTGTCACAGTGCAGAGCGGGAAGACGCGGGCAACGCTGGAGTCCGGAGCAGCGCCAGCAGCAGGTAAGAAGTGAGGTGAGTATTGTTTTTTTTATTTTTTTCATGTATGGGGGCATGGGGCATTATATGGTGGGGAGAGAGAGGGTGTGACATCCTGCATGGGGCATTATATGGGGGGGGTGATATCCTGCATGGAGCATTATATGGAGGGAGAGGTGACATCCTGCATGGGGCATTATATGGGGGGTAGAGGTGACATCCTGCATGGGGTATTATATGGGGGAGGTGACATCCTGCATGGGGCATTATATGGGGGGGTGACATCCTGCATGGGGCATTATATGGGGGGGTGATATCCTGCATGGGGCATTATATGGGGGATGACATCCTGTATGGGGCATTATATGGGGGGAGAGGTGACATCCTGCATGGGGCATTATATGGGGGGTAGAGGTGACATCCTGCATGGGGCATTATATGGGGGTAGAGGTGACATCCTGCATGGAGCATTATATGGGGGGTAGAGGTGACATCCTTCATGGGGTATTATATGGGGGGTAGAGGTGACATCCTGCATGGGGCATTATATGGGGGGGTGACATCCTGCATGGGGCATTTTATGGGGGGTAGAGGTGACATCCTGCATAGGGCATTAAAAGGGGGGTGTCATCGTATATGAAGCATTATAAGGGGGGAACAGCCTGCATGAAGCGTTACATGGGGGCCAATATTCTGTATGGAGTGTTATATGGGGGTCAGTATTCTGTATGGAGCGTTATATGGGGGACAGTATCCTGTACGGAGCGTTATATGGGGACCAGTATCCTGTATGGAGCATTATATGGGGACCAGTATCCTGTATGGAGCATTATAAGGGGGTCAGTATCCTGTATGGAGCATTATATGGGGCCCATAATACTGTATGGAGGACTATACTGTCCGGTCTGCACTGTGCGCTGTGAGGATTCGCCGGCTTCTGAGCTATTGTAGAATTTACAATAGATATCGCTCATGTAATGTAGTAAGTGAAATCCTTGGCCTTGTACTATACATATATATTTATCTGTGGTATCTGAGCATCATGAATCATGGTATGTGTTAAAGGGGCCACTGAAACTCTGTCGCCCAGGGCCCACAAAAATCTGGAGCCGGCCCTGGGGGTAAGTATAACAAGTTTTATTTTTTTTAAATACAATTAATTAACTAGGAGTGGGGGGAATCAGAGATGCACGAGGGGATGAGAGATGCACGGGGAGGGGGGGGGCCTTCATGCCCCCTATGAAGGGCAGGGGGGGGCCCCCGAAAAAGTTCTTGCACAGGGGCCCACTACAGTCTGTGTCCGCCCCTGGGTGGAGTCACTGTGTACATTCATTACATTACTGATCCTGAGTTACATCCTGTATTACACTCCAGAGCTGCACTCACTATTCTGCTGGTGCAGTCACTGTGTACATACAGTACATTACTGATCCTGAGTTACATCCTGTATTATAATCCAGAGCTGCACTCACTATTCTGCTGGTGTAGTCACTGTGTACATACATTACATTACTGATCCTGTACTGATCCTGAGTTACATCCTGTATTATACTCCAGAGCTGAACTCACTATTGTGCTGGTGCAGTCACTGTGTACATACATTACATTACTGTTCCTGTACTGATCATGAGTTACATCCTGTATTATACTCCAGAGCTGCACTCACTTTTCTGCTGGTGCTGTCACTGTGTACATATATTACATTACTGATCCTGTACTGATCCTTAGTTACATCCTGTATTATACTCCAGAGCTGAACTCACTATTGTGCTGGTGCAGTCACTGTGTACATAAATTACATTACTGATCCTCTACTCATCCTCAGTTAATTCCTTTATTATACTCCAGAGATGCACTCACTATTCTGCTGGTGGAGTCACTGTGTACATACATTACATTACTGATCCTGAGTTCCATCCTGTATTATACTCCAGAGCTGCACTCACTATTCTGCTAGTGCAGTCACTGTGTACATACATTACATTACTGATCCTGAGTTCCATCCTGTATTATACTCCAGAGCTGCACTCACTATTCTGCTGGTGCAGTCACTGTGCACATACATTACATTACTGATCCGGTTCTGATCCTGAGTTACATCCTGTATTATACTCCAGAGCTGAACTCACTATTCTGCTGGTGCAGTCACTGTGTACATACATTACATTACTGATCCTGTACTGATCCTGAGTTACATCCTGTATTATACTCCAGAGCTGCACTCACTATTCTGCTGGTGCAGCCACTGTGTACATATATTACATTACTGATCCTGTACTGATCCTGAGTTACATCCTGTATTATACTCCAGAGCTGCACTCACTATTCTGCTGGTGCAGTCACTGTGTACATACATTACATTACTGATCCTGTACTGATCCTGAGTTACATCCTGTATTATACTCCAGAACTGCACTCACTATTCTGCTAGTGCAGTCGCTGTGTACATACATTACATTACTGATCCTGAGTTCCATCCTGTATTATACTCCAGAGCTGCACTCACTATTCTGCTGGTGCAGTCACTGTGCACATACATTACATTACTGATCCGGTTCTGATCCTGAGTTACATCCTGTATTATGCTCCAGAGCTGCACTCACTATTCTGCTTGTGCAGTCTCTGTGTACATACATTACATTACTGATCCTCTACTGATCCTGAGTTACATCCTGTATTATACTCCAGAGCTGCACTCACTATTCTACTGGTGCACCAATGTGTACATATATTACATTACTGATCCTGTACTGATCCTGAGTTACATCCCTTATTATACCCCAGAGCTGCACTCACTATTCTGCTAGTGCAGTCACTGTGTACATACATTACATTACTGATCCTGAGTTCCATCCTGTATTATACTCCAGAGCTGCACTCACTATTCTGCTGGTGCAGTCACTGTGTACATACATTACATTACTGATCCTGTACTGATCCTTAGTTACATCCTATATTATACTCCAAAGCTGCACTCACTATTCTGCTGGTGCAGTCACTGTGGCATACATTACATTACTGATCCTGAGTTACATCCTGTATTATAATCCTGAGCTGTACTCACTATTCTGCTGGTGCAGTCACTGTGTACATATATTACATTACTAATCTTGTACTTATCCTGACTTGCATCCTGTATTATACTCCAGAGCTGCACTCACTATTCTGCTTGTGCAGTCACTGTGCACATACATTACATTACTGATCCTCTACTGATCCTCAGTTACACCCTGTATTATACTCCAGAGCTGCACTCACTATTCTGCTGGTGGAGTCACTGTGTACATACATTACATTACTGATCCTGCACTGATCCTGAGTTATATACTGTATTATACTCCAGAGCTGCTCTCACTATTCTGCTGGTGCAGTCACTGTGTACATACATTACATTACTGATCCTGAGTTACATCCTGTATTATACTCCAGAGCTGTACTCACTATTCTGCTGGTGCAGTCACTGTGTACATACATTACATTACTCATCCTGAGTTACATCTTGTATTATAATCCAGAGCTGCACTCACTATTCTGCTGGTGCAGTCACTGTGTACATACATTACATTATTGATCCTGTACTGATCCTGAGTTACATCCTGTATTATACTCCAGAGCAGCACTCACTATTCTGCTGGTTCAGTCACTGTGTACATACATTACATTACTGATCCTGAGTTACATCTTGTATTATAATCCAGAGCTGCACTCTCTATTCTGCTGGTGCAGTCACTGTGCACATACATTACATTACTGATCCTGCACTGATCCTGACTTACATACTGTATTATACTCCAGAGCTGCACTCACTATTCTGCTGGTGCAGTCACTGTGCACATACATTACATTACTGATCCTCTACTCATCCTCAGTTACTTCCTTTATTATACTCCAGAGCTGCACTCACTATTCTGCTCGTGGGGTCACTGTGTACATACATAATATTACTGATCCTGAGTTACATCCTCTATTATAATCCAGAGCTGCACACACTATTCTGCTGGTGCAGTCACTGTGTACATACATTACATTACTGATCCTGAGTTCCATCCTGTATTATACTCCAGAGCTGTACTCACTATTCTGCTGGTGCAGTCACTGTGTACATACATTACATTACTGATCCTGAGTTACATCCTGTTTTATAATCCAGAGCTGCACTCACAATTCTGCTTGTGCAGTCACTGTGTACATATATTACATTACTGATCCTGTACTGATCCTGACTTACATCCTGTATTATACTCCAGAGCTGCACTCACTATTCTGCTGGTGCAGTCACTGTGCACATACATTACATTACTGACCCTCTACTGATCCTCAGATACATCCTGTATTATACTTCAGAGCTGCACTCACTATTCTGCTGGTGGATTCACTGTGTACATACATTACATTACTGATCCTGCACTGATCCTGAGTTATATCCTGTATTATACTCCAGAGCTGCACTCACTATTCTGCTGGTGCAGTCACTGTGCACATACATTACATTACTGATCCGGTTCTGTTCCTGAGTTCCATCCTGTATTATACTCCAGAGCTGCACTCACTATTCTGCTGGTGCAGCCACTGTGTACATATATTACATTACTGATCCTGTACTGATCCTGAGTTACATCCTGTATTATACTCCAGAGCTGCACTCACTATTCTGCTAGTGCAGTCACTGTGTACATACATTACATTACTGATCCTGAGTTCCATCCTGTATTATACTCCAGAGCTGCACTCACTATTCTGCTAGTGCAGTCACTGTGTACATACATTACATTACTGATCCTGAGTTCCATCCTGTATTATACTCCAGAGCTGCACTCACTATTCTGCTAGTGCAGTCACTGTGCACATACATTACATTACTGATCCGGTTCTGATCCTGAGTTACATCCTGTATTATATTCCAGAGCTGCACTCACTATTCTGCTGGTGCAGTCACTGTGTACATACATTACATTACTGATCCTGTACTGATCCTGAGTTACATCATGTATTATACTCCAGAGCTGCACTCACTATTCTGCTGGTGCAGCCACTGTGTACATATATTACATTACTGATCCTGTACTGATCCTGAGTTACATCCCTTATTATACCCCAGAGCTGCACTCACTATTCTGCTAGTGCTGTCACTGTGCACATACATTACACTACTGATCCTGAGTTCCATCCTGTATTATACTCCAGAGCTGCACTCACTATTCTGCTGCTGCAGTCACTGTGTACATACATTACATTACTCATCCTGAGTTACATCTTGTATTATAATCCAGAGCTGCACTCACTATTCTGCTGGTGCAGTCACTGTGTACATACATTACATTACTGATCCTGAGTTACATCTTGTATTATAATCCAGAGCTGCACTCTCTATTCTGCTGGTGCAGTCACTGTGCACATACATTACATTACTGATCCTGTACTGATCCTGACTTACATACTGTATTATACTCCAGAGCTGCACTCACTATTCTGCTGGTGGAGTCACTGTGTACATACATTACATTACTGATCCTGAGATACATCCTGTATTATACTCGAGAGCTGCACTCACTATTCTGCTGGTGCAGGCACTGTGTACATACATTACTGATCCTGAGTTACATCCTGTATTATACTCGAGAGCTGAACTCACTATTCTGCTGGTGCAGTCACTGTGTACATACATTACATTACTGATCCTGAGTTCCATCCTGTGTTATACTCCAGAGCTGTACTCACTATTCTGCTGGTGCAGTCACTGTGTACATACAATTACATTACTGATCCTGTACTGATCCTGAGTTACATCCTGTATTATACTCCAGAGCTGCACTCACTATTCTGCTTGTGCAGTCACTGTGTACATATATTACATTACTGATCCTGTACTGATCCTGACTTACATCCTGTATTATACTCCAGAGCTGCACTCACTATTCTGCTGGTGCAGTCACTGTGCACATACTTTACATTACTGATCCTCTACTGATCCTCAGATACATCCTGTATTATACTTCAGAGCTGCACTCACTATTCTGCTGGTGGAGTCACTGTGTACATACATTACATTACTGATCCTGCACTGATCCTGAGTTATATCCTCTATTATACTCCAGAGCTGCACTCACTATTCTGCTGGTGCAGTCACTGTGCACATGCATTACATTACTGATCCGTTTCTGATCCTGAGTTACATCCTGTATTATACTCCAGAGCTGCACTCACTATTCTGCTGGTGCAGTCACTGTGTACATACATTACATTACTGATCCTGTACTGATCCTGAGTTACATCCTGTATTATACTCCAGAGCTGCACTCACTGTTCTGCTGGTGCAGCCACTGTGTACATATATTACATTATTGATCCTGTACTGATCCTGAGTTACATCCTGTATTATACTCCAGAGCTGCACTCACTATTCTGCTAGTGCAGTCACTGTGCACATACATTACATTACTGATCCTGAGTTCCATCCTGTTTTATACTCCAGAGCTGCACTCACTATTCTGCTAGTGCAGTCACTGTGAACATACATTACATTACTGATCCTGAGTTCCATCCTGTATTATACTCCAGAGCTGCACTCACTATTCTGCTGGTGCAGTCACTGTGCACATACATTACATTACTGATCCGGTTCTGATCCTGAGTTACATCCTGTATTATACTCCAGAGCTGCACTCACTATTCTGCTGGTGCAGTCACTGTGTACATACATTACATTACTGATCCTGTACTGATCCTGAGTTACATCATGTATTATACTCCAGAGCTGCACTCACTATTCTGTTGGTGCAGCCACTGTGTACATATATTACATTACTGATCCTGTACTGATCCTGAGTTGCATCCCTTATTATACCCCAGAGCTGCACTCACTATTCTGCTAGTGCAGTCACTGTGTACATACATTATACTACTGATCCTGAGTTCCATCCTGTATTATACTCCAGAGCTGCACTCACTATTCTGCTGGTGCAGTCACTGTGTACATACATTACATTACTGATCCTGAGTTACATCCTATATTATACTCCAGAGCTGCACTCACTATTCTGCTGGTGCAGTCACTGTGTACATACATTACATTTCTGATCCTGAGTTACATCCTGTATTATAATCATGATCTGTACTCACTATTCTGCTGGTGCAGTCACTGTGTACATATATTACATTACTGATCTTGTACTGATCCTGACTTGTATCCTGTATTATACTCCAGAGCTGCACTCACTATTCTGCTTGTTCAGTCACTGTGCACATACATTACATTACTGATCCTCAGTTATATCCTGTATTATACTCCAGAGCTGCACTCACTATTCTGCTAGTGCATTCTCTGTGTACATACATTACATTACTGATCCTGAGTTATATACTGTATTATACTCCAGAGCTGCTCTCACTATTCTGCTGGTGCAGTCACTGTGCACATACATTACATTACTGATCCTGTACTGATCCTGAGTTACATCCTGTATTATACTCCAGAGCTGCACTCACTATTCTGCTGGTGCAGTCACTGTGTACATACATTACATTACTAATCCTGTGCTGATCCTGAGTTACATCCTGTATTATACTCCAGAGCTGCACTCACTATTCTGCTGGTGCAGTCACTGTGTACATACATTATATTACTGATCCTGTACTGATCCTGAGTTGCATCCTGTATTATACTCCAGAGCTGCACTCACTATTCTGCTGGTGCAGTCACTGTGTACATACATTACATTACTGATTCTGTACTGATCCTGAGTTACATCCTGTATTATACTCCAGAGCTGCACTCACTATTCTGCTGGTGCAGTCACTGTGTACATACATTACATTATTGATCCTGTACTGATCCTGAGTTACATCCTGTATTATACTCCAGAGCAGCACTCACTATTCTGCTGGTTCAGTCACTGTGTACATACATTACATTACTGATCCTGAGTTACATCTTGTATTATAATCCAGAGCTGCACTCACTATTCTGCGGGTGCAGTCACTGTGCACATACATTACATTACTGATCCTGTACTGATCCTGACTTACATACTGTATTATACTCCAGAGCTGCACTCACTATTCTGCTGGTGCAGTCACTGTGCACATACATTACATTACTGATCCTCTACTCATCCTCAGTTACTTCCTTTATTATACTCCAGAGCTGCACTCACTATTCTGCTCGTGGGGTCACTGTGTACATACATAATATTACTGATCCTGAGTTACATCCTCTATTATAATCCAGAGCTGCACACAATATTCTGCTGGTGCAGTCACTGTGTACATACATTACATTACTGATCCTGAGATACATCCTGTATTATACTCCAGAGCTGTACTCACTATTCTGCTGGTGCAGTCACTGTGTACATACATTACATTGCTGATCCTGTACTGATCCTGAGTTACATCCTATATTATACTCCAGAGCTGCACTCACTATTCTGCTGGTGCAGTCACTGTGTACATACATTACATTACTGATCCTGAGTTACATCCTGTTTTATATTCCAGAGCTGCACTCACTATTCTGCTTGTGCAGTCACTGTGTACATATATTACATTACTGATCCTGTACTGATCCTGACTTACATCCTGTATTATACTCCAGAGCTGCACTCACTATTCTGCTGGTGCAGTCACTGTGCACATACATTACATTACTGACCCTCTACTGATCCTCAGATACATCTTGTATTATACTTCAGAGCTGCACTCACTATTCTGCTGGTGGAGTCACTGTGTACATACATTACATTACTGATCCTGCACTGATCCTGAGTTATATCCTGTATTATACTCCAGAGCTGCACTCACTATTCTGCTGGTGCAGTCACTGTGCACATACATTACATTACTGATCCGGTTCTGATCCTGAGTTACATCCTGTATTATACTCCAGAGCTGCACTCACTATTCTGCTGGTGCAGTCACTGTGTACATACATTACATTACTGATCCTGTACTGATCCTGAGTTACATCCTGTATTATACTCCAGAGCTGCACTCACTGTTCTGCTGGTGCAGCCACTGTGTACATATATTACATTATTGATCCTGTACTGATCCTGAGTTACATCCTGTATTATACTCCAGAGCTGCACTCACTATTCTGCTAGTGCAGTCACTGTGCACATACATTACATTACTGATCCTGAGTTCCATCCTGTATTATACTCCAGAGCTGCACTCACTATTCTGCTAGTGCAGTCACTGTGAACATACATTACATTACTGATCCTGAGTTCCATCCTGTATTATACTCCAGAGCTGCACTCACTATTCTGCTGGTGCAGTCACTGTGCACATACATTACATTACTGATCCGGTTCTGATCCTGAGTTACATCCTGTATTATACTCCAGAGCTGCACTCACTATTCTGCTGGTGCAGTCACTGTGTACATACATTACATTACTGATCCTGTACTGATCCTGAGTTACATCATGTATTATACTCCAGAGCTGCACTCACTATTCTGTTGGTGCAGCCACTGTGTACATATATTACATTACTGATCCTGTACTGATCCTGAGTTACATCCCTTATTATACCCCAGAGCTGCACTCACTATTCTGCTAGTGCAGTCACTGTGTACATACATTATACTACTGATCCTGAGTTCCATTCTGTATTATACTCCAGAGCTGCACTCACTATTCTGCTGGTGCAGTCACTGTGTACATACATTACATTACTGATCCTGAGTTACATCCTATATTATACTCCAGAGCTGCACTCACTATTCTGCTGGTGCAGTCACTGTGTACATACATTACATTTCTGATCCTGAGTTACATCCTGTATTATAATCTTGAGCTGTACTCACTATTCTGCTGGTGCAGTCACTGTGTACATATATTACATTACTGATCTTTTACTGATCCTGACTTGCATCATGTATTATACTCCAGAGCTGCACTCACTATTCTGCTTGTTCAGTCACTGTGCACATACATTACATTACTGATCCTCAGTTATATCCTATATTATACTCCAGAGCTGCACTCACTATTCTGCTAGTGCATTCTCTGTGTACATACATTACATTACTGATCCTGAGTTATATACTGTATTATACTCCAGAGCTGCTCTCACTATTCTGCTGGTGCAGTCACTGTGCAGATACATTACATTAATGATCCTGTACTGATCCTGAGTTACATCCTGTATTATACTCCAGAGCTGCACTCACTATTCTGCTGGTGCAGTCACTGTGTACATACATTACATTACTAATCCTCTGCTGATCCTGAGTTACATCCTGTATTATACTCCAGAGCTGCACTCACTATTCTGCTGGTGCAGTCACTGTGTACATACATTATATTACTGATCCTGTACTGATCCTGAGTTGCATCCTGTATTATACTCCAGAGCTGCACTCACTATTCTGCTGGTGCAGTCACTGTGTACATACATTACATTACTGATTCTGTACTGATCCTGAGTTACATCCTGTATTATACTCCAGAGCTGCACTCACTATTCTGCTGGTGCAGTCACTGTGTACATACATTACATTATTGATCCTGTACTGATCCTGAGTTACATCCTGTATTATACTCCAGAGCAGCACTCACTATTCTGCTGGTTCAGTCACTGTGTACATACATTACATTACTGATCCTGAGTTACATCTTGTATTATAATCCAGAGCTGCACTCTCTATTCTGCTGGTGCAGTCACTGTGCACATACATTACATTACTGATCCTGTACTGATCCTGACTTACATACTGTATTATACTCCAGAGCTGCACTCACTATTCTGCTGGTGCAGTCACTGTGCACATACATTACATTACTGATCCTCTACTCATCCTCAGTTACTTCCTTTATTATACTCCAGAGCTGCACTCACTATTCTGCTCGTGGGGTCACTGTGTACATACATAATATTACTGATCCTGAGTTACATCCTCTATTATAATCCAGAGCTGCACACAATATTCTGCTTGTGCAGTCACTGTGTACATATATTACATTACTGATCCTGAGATACATCCTGTATTATACTCCAGAGCTGTACTCACTATTCTGCTGGTGCAGTCACTTTGTACATACATTACATTACTGATCCTGAGATACATCCTGTATTATACTCCAGAGCTGTACTCACTATTCTGCTGGTGCAGTCACTGTGTACATACATTACATTGCTGATCCTGTACTGATCCTGAGTTACATCCTATATTATACTCCAGAGCTGTACTCACTATTCTGCTGGTGCAGTCACTGTGTACATACATTACATTACTGATCCTGAGTTACATCCTGTTTTATAATCCAGAGCTGCACTCACTATTCTGCTTGTGCAGTCACTGTGTACATATATTACATTACTGATCCTGTACTGATCCTGACTTACATCCTGTATTATACTCCAGAGCTGCACTCACTATTCTGCTGGTGCAGTCACTGTGCACATACATTACATTACTGACCCTCTACTGATCCTCAGATACATCTTGTATTATACTTCAGAGCTGCACTCACTATTCTGCTGGTGGAGTCACTGTGTACATACATTACATTACTGATCCTGCACTGATCCTGAGTTATATCCTGTATTATACTCCAGAGCTGCACTCACTATTCTGCTGGTGCAGTCACTGTGCACATACATTACATTACTGATCCGGTTCTGATCCTGAGTTACATCCTGTATTATACTCCAGAGCTGCACTCACTATTCTGCTGGTGCAGTCACTGTGTACATACATTACATTACTGATCCTGTACTGATCCTGAGTTACATCCTGTATTATACTCCAGAGCTGCAATCACTATTCTGCTGGTGCAGCCACTGTGTACATATATTACATTACTGATCCTGTACTGATCCTGAGTTATATCCTGTATTATACTCCAGAGCTGCACTCACTATTCTGCTAGTGCAGTCGCTGTGTACATACATTACATTACTGATCCTGAGTTCCATCCTGTATTATACTCCAGAGCTGCACTCACTATTCTGCTAGTGCAGTGGCTGTGTACATACATTACATTACTGATCCTGAGTTCCATCCTGTATTATACTCCAGAGCTGCACTCACTATTCTGCTGGTGCAGTCACTGTGCACATACATTACATTACTGATCCGGTTCTGATCCTGAGTTCCATCCTGTATTATACTCCAGAGCTGCACTCACTATTCTGCTGGTGCACCACTGTGTACATATATTACATTACTGATCCTGTACTGATCCTGAGTTACATCGTATATTATACTCCAGAGCTGCACTCACTATTCTGCTAGTGCAGTCACTGTGTACATACATTACATTACTGATCCTGAGTTCCATCCTGTATTATACTCCAGAGCTGCACTCACTATTCTGCTGGTGCAGTCACTGTGTACATACATTACATTAGTGATCCTGTACTGATCCTGAGTTACATCGTATATTATACTCCAGAGCTGCACTCACTATTCTGCTGGTGCAGTCACTGTGTGCATACATTACATTACTGATCCTGAGTTACATCCTGTATTATAATCCTGAGCTGTACTCACTATTCTGCTGGTGCAGTCACTGTGTACATATATTACATTACTAATCTTGTACTTATCCTGACTTGCATCCTGTATTATACTCCAGAGCTGCACTCACTATTCTGCTTGTGCAGTCACTGTGCACGTACATTACATTACTGATCCTCTACTGATCCTCAGTTACATCATGTATTATACTCCAGAGCTGCACTCACTATTCTGCTGGTGGAGTCACTGTGTACATACATTACATTACTGATCCTGCACTGATCCTGAGTTATATACTGTATTATACTCCATAGCTGCTCTCACTATTCTGCTGGTGCAGTCACTGTGTACATACATTACATTACTGATCCTGAGTTACATCCTGTATTATACTCCAGAGCTGTACTCACTATTTTGCTGGTGCAGTCACTGTGTACATACATTACATTACTCATCCTGAGTTACATCTTGTATTATAATCCAGAGCTGCACTCACTATTCTGCTGGTGCAGTCACTGTGCACATACATTACATTATTGATCCTGTACTGATCCTGAGTTACATCCTGTATTATACTCCAGAGCAGCACTCACTATTCTGCTGGTTCAGTCACTGTGTACATACATTACATTACTGATCCTGAGTTACACCTTGTATTATAATCCAGAGCTGCACTCTCTATTCTGCTGGTGCAGTCACTGTGCACATACATTACATTACTGATCCTGTACTGATCCTGACTTACATACTGTATTATACTCCAGAGCTGCACTCACTATTCCGCTGGTGCAGTCACTGTGCACATACATTACATTACTGATCCTCTACTCATCCTCAGTTACTTCCTTTATTATACTCCAGAGCTGCACTCACTATTCTGCTCGTGGGGTCACTGTGTACATACATAATATTACTGATCCTGAGTTACATCCTCTATTATAATCCAGAGCTGCACACACTATTCTGCTGGTGCAGTCACTGTGTACATACATTACATTACTGATCCTGAGATACATCCTGTATTATACTCCAGAGCTGCACTCACTATTCTGCTGGTGCAGTCACTGTGTACATACATTACTGATCCTGAGTTACATCCTGTATTATACTCGAGAGCTGAACTCACTATTCTGCTGGTGCAGTCACTGTGTACATACATTACATTACTGATCCTGAGTTCCATCCTGTATTATACTCCAGAGCTGTACTCACTATTCTGCTGGTGCAGTCACTGTGTACATACATTACATTACTGATCCTGTACTGATCCTGAGTTACATCCTATATTATACTCCAGAGCTGCACTCACTATTCTGCTGGTGCAGTCACTGTGTACATACATTACATTACTGATCCTGAGGTACATCCTGTTTTATAATCCAGAGCTGCACTCACTATTCTGCTTGTGCAGTCACTGTGTACATATATTACATTACTGATCCTGTACTGATCCTGACTTACATCCTGTATTATACTCCAGAGCTGCACTCACTATTCTGCTGGTGCAGTCACTGTGCACATACATTACATTACTGACCCTCTACTGATCCTCAGATACATCCTGTATTATACTTCAGAGCTGCACTCACTATTCTGCTGGTGGAGTCACTGTGTACATACATTACATTACTGATCCTGCACTGATCCTGAGTTATATCCTGTATTATACTCCAGAGCTGCACTCACTATTCTGCTGGTGCAGTCACTGTGCACATACAATACATTACTGATCCGGTTCTGTTCCTGAGTTCCATCCTGTATTATACTCCAGAGCTGCACTCACTATTCTGCTGGTGCAGCCACTGTGTACATATATTACATTATTGATCCTGTACTGATCCTGAGTTACATCCTGTATTATACTCCAGAGCTGCACTCACTATTCTGCTAGTGCAGTCACTGTGTACATACATTACATTACTGATCCTGAGTTACATCCTGTATTATATTCCAGAGCTGCACTCACTATTCTGCTGGTGCAGTCACTGTGTACATACATTACATTACTGATCCTGTACTGATCCTGAGTTACATCATGTATTATACTCCAGAGCTGCACTCACTATTCTGCTGGTGCAGCCACTGTGTACATATATTTCATTACTGATCCTGTACTGATCCTGAGTTACATCCCTTATTATACCCCAGAGCTTCACTCACTATTCTGCTAGTGCTGTCACTGTGCACATACATTACACTACTGATCCTGAGTTCCATCCTGTATTATACTCCAGAGCTGCACTCACTATTCTGCTGCTGCAGTCACTGTGTACATACATTACATTACTCATCCTGAGTTACATCTTGTATTATAATCCAGAGCTGCACTCACTATTCTGCTGGTGCAGTCAATGTGTACATACATTACATTACTGATCCTGAGTTACATCTTGTATTATAATCCAGAGCTGCACTCTCTATTCTGCTGGTGCAGTCACTGTGCACATACATTACATTACTGATCCTGTACTGATCCTGACTTACATACTGTATTATACTCCAGAGCTGCACTCACTATTCTGCTGGTGCAGTCACTGTGCACATACATTACATTACTGATCCTCTACTCATCCTCAGTTACTTCCTTTATTATACTCCAGAGCTGCGCTCACTATTCTGCTCGTGGGGTCACTGTGTACATACATAATATTACTGATCCTGAGTTACATCCTCTATTATAATCCAGAGCTGCTCACACTATTCTGCTGGTGGAGTCACTGTGTACATACATTACATTACTGATCCTGAGATACATCCTGTATAATACTCCAGAGCTGCACTCACTATTCTGCTGGTGCAGTCACTGTGTACATACATTACTGATCCTGAGTTACATCCTGTATTAAACTCGAGAGCTGAACTCACTATTCTGCTTGTGCAGTCACTGTGTACATACATTACATTACTGATCCTGAGTTCCATCCTGTATTATATTCCAGAGCTGTACTCACTATTCTGCTGGTGCAGTCACTGTGTACATACAATTACATTACTGATCCTGTACTGATCCTGAGTTACATCCTGTATTATACTCCAGAGCTGCACTCACTATTCTGCTTGTGCAGTCACTGTGTACATATATTACATTACTGATCCTGTACTGATCCTGACTTACATCCTGTATTATACTCCAGAGCTGCACTCACTATTCTGCTGGTGCAGTCACTGTGCACATACATTACATTACTGACCCTCTACTGATCCTCAGATACATCCTGTATTATACTTCAGAGCTGCACTCACTATTCTGCTGGTGGAGTCACTGTGTACATACATTACATTACTGATCCTGCACTGATCCTGAGTTATATCCTGTATTATACTCCAGAGCTGCACTCACTATTCTGCTGGTGCAGTCACTGTGCACATGCATTACATTACTGATCCGTTTCTGATCCTGAGTTACATCCTGTATTATACTCCAGAGCTGCACTCACTATTCTGCTGGTGCAGTCACTGTGTACATACATTACATTACTGATCCTGTACTGATCCTGAGTTACATCCTGTATTATACTCCAGAGCTGCACTCACTGTTCTGCTGGTGCAGCCACTGTGTACATATATTACATTATTGATCCTGTACTGATCCTGAGTTACATCCTGTATTATACTCCAGAGCTGCACTCACTATTCTGCTAGTGCAGTCACTGTGTACATACATTACATTACTGATCCTGAGTTCCATCCTGTATTATACTCCAGAGCTGCACTCACTATTCTGCTAGTGCAGTCACTGTGAACATACATTACATTACTGATCCTGAGTTCCATCCTGTATTATACTCCAGAGCTGCACTCACTATTCTGCTGGTGCAGTCACTGTGCACATACATTACATTACTGATCCGGTTCTGATCCTGAGTTACATCCTGTATTATACTCCAGAGCTGCACTCACTATTCTGCTGGTGCAGTCACTGTGTACATACATTACATTACTGATCCTGTACTGATCCTGAGTTACATCCTGTATTATACTCCAGAGCTGCACTCACTATTCTGCTGGTGCAGTCACTGTGTACATACATTACATTACTGATCCTGTACTGATCCTGAGTTACATCCTGTATTATACTCCAGAACTGCACTCACTATTCTGCTGGTGCAGCCACTGTGTACATACATTATACTACTGATCCTGAGTTCCATCCTGTATTATACTCCAGAGCTGCACTCACTATTCTGCTGGTGCAGTCACTGTGTACATACATTACATTACTGATCCTTAGTTACATCCTATATTATACTCCAGAGCTGCACTCACTATTCTGCTGGTGCAGTCACTGTGTACATACATTACATTTCTGATCCTGAGTTACATCCTGTATTATAATCATGAGCTGTACTCACTATTCTGCTGGTGCAGTCACTGTGTACATATATTACATTACTGATCTTGTACTGATCCTGACTTGCATACTGTATTATACTCCAGAGCTGCACTCACTATTCTGCTTGTTCAGTCACTGTGCACATACATTACATTACTGATCCTCAGTTATATCCTGTATTATACTCCAGAGCTGCACTCACTATTCTGCTAGTGCATTCTCTGTGTACATACATTACATTACTGATCCTGAGTTATATACTTTATTATACTCCAGAGCTGCTCTCACTATTCTGTTGGTGCAGTCACAGTGCACATACATTACATTACTGATCCTGTACTGATCCTGAGTTACATCCTGTATTATACTCCAGAGCTGCACTCACTATTCTGCTGGTGCAGTCACTGTGTACATACATTACATTATTGATCCTGTACTGATCCTGAGTTACATCCTGTATTATACTCCAGAGCAGCACTCACTATTCTGCTGGTTCAGTCACTGTGTACATACATTACATTACTGATCCTGAGTTACATCTTGTATTATAATCCAGAGCTGCACTCTCTATTCTGCTGGTGCAGTCACTGTGCACATACATTACATTACTGATCCTGTACTGATCCTGACTTACATACTGTATTATACTCCAGAGCTGCACTCACTATTCTGCTGGTGCAGTCACTGTGCACATACATTACATTACTGATCCTCTACTCATCCTCAGTTACTTCCTTTATTATACTCCAGAGCTGCACTCACTATTCTGCTCGTGGGGTCACTGTGTACATACATAATATTACTGATCCTGAGTTACATCCTCTATTATAATCCAGAGCTACACACACTATTCTGCTGGTGCAGTCACTGTGTACATACATTACATTACTGATCCTGAGATACATCCTGTATTATACTCCAGAGCTGCACTCACTATTCTGCTGGTGCAGTCACTGTGTACATACATTACTGATCCTGAGTTACATCCTGTATTATACTCGAGAGCTGAACTCACTATTCTGCTGGTGCAGTCACTGTGTACATACATTACATTACTGATCCTGAGTTCCATCCTGTATTATACTCCAGAGCTGTACTCACTATTCTGCTGGTGCAGTCACTGTGTACATACATTACATTACTGATCCTGTACTGATCCTGAGTTACATCCTATATTATACTCCAGAGCTGCACTCACTATTCTGCTGGTGCAGTCACTGTGTACATACATTACATTACTGATCCTGAGTTACATCCTGTTTTATAATCCAGAGCTGCACTCACTATTCTGCTTGTGCAGTCACTGTGTACATATATTACATTACTGATCCTGTACTGATCCTGACTTACATCCTGTATTATACTCCAGAGCTGCACTCACTATTCTGCTGGTGCAGTCACTGTGCACATACATTACATTACTGACCCTCTACTGATCCTCAGATACATCCTGTATTATACTTCAGAGCTGCACTCACTATTCTGCTGGTGGAGTCACTGTGTACATACATTACATTACTGATCCTGCACTGATCCTGAGTTATATCCTGTATTATACTCCAGAGCTGCACTCACTATTCTGCTGGTGCAGTCACTGTGCACAAACATTACATTACTGATTCGGTTCTGTTCCTGAGTTCCATCCTGTATTATACTCCAGAGCTGCACTCACTATTCTGCTGGTGCAGCCACTGTGTACATATATTACATTACTGATCCTGTACTGATCCTGAGTTACATCCTGTATTATACTCCAGAGCTGCACTCACTATTCTGCTAGTGCAGTCACTGTGTACATACATTACATTACTGATCCTGAGTTCCATCCTGTATTATACTCCAGAGCTGCACCTACTATTCTGCTAGTGCAGTCACTGTGTACATATATTACATTACTGATCCTGAGTTCCATCCTGTATTATACTCCAGACCTGCACTCACTATTCTGCTGGTGCAGTCACTGTGCACATACAATACATTACTGAACCGGTTCTGATCCTGAGTTACATCCTGTATTATATTCCAGAGCTGCACTCACTATTCTGCTGGTGCAGTCACTGTGTACATACATTACATTACTGATCCTGTACTGATCCTGAGTTACATCATGTATTATACTCCAGAGCTGCACTCACTATTCTGCTGGTGCAGCCACTGTGTACATATATTACATTACTGATCCTGTACTGATCCTGAGTTACATCCCTTATTATACCCCAGAGCTGCACTCAATATTCTGCTAGTGCTGTCACTGTGCACATACATTACACTACTGATCCTGAGTTCCATCCTGTATTATACTCCAGAGCTGCACTCACTATTCTGCTGCTGCAGTCACTGTGTACATACATTACATTACTCATCCTGAGTTACATCCTGTATTATATTCCAGAGCTGCTCTCACTATTCTGCTGGTGCAGTCACTGTGTACATACATTACATTATTGATCCTGTACTGATCCTGAGTTACATCGTGTATTATACTCCAGAGCAGCACTCACTATTCTGCTGGTGCAGTCACTGTGTACATACATTACATTACTGATCCTGAGTTACATCTTGTATTATAATCCAGAGCTGCACTCTCTATTCTGCTGGTGCAGTCACTGTGCACATACATTACATTACTGATCCTCTACTCATCCTCAGTTACTTCCTTTATTATACTCCAGAGCTGCGCTCACTTTTCTGCTCGTGGGGTCGCTGTGTACATACATAATATTACTGATCCTGAGTTACATCCTCTATTATAATCCAGAGCTGCTCACACTATTCTGCTGGTGGAGTCACTGTGTACATACATTACATTACTGATCCTGAGATACATCCTGTATTATACTCCAGAGCTGCACTCACTATTCTGCTGGTGCAGTCACTGTGTACATGCATTACTGATCCTGAGTTACATCCTGTATTATACTCGAGAGCTGAACTCACTATTCTGCTGGTGCAGTCACTGTGTACATACATTACATTACTGATCCTGAGTTCCATCCTGTATTATACTCCAGAGCTGTACTCACTATTCTGCTGGTGCAGTCACTGTGTACATACAATTACATTACTGATCCTGTACTGATCCTGAGTTACATCCTGTATTATACTCCAGAGCTGCACTCACTATTCTGCTTGTGCAGTCACTGTGTACATATATTACATTACTGATCCTGTACTGATCCTGACTTACATCCTGTATTATACTCCAGAGCTGCACTCACTATTCTGCTGGTGCAGTCACTGTGCACATACATTACATTACTGATCCTGCACTGATCCTGAGTTATATCCTGTATTATACTCCAGAGCTGCACTCACTATTGTGCTGGTGCAGTCACTGTGCACATGCATTACATTACTGATCCGTTTCTGATCCTGAGTTACATCCTGTATTATACTCCAGAGCTGCACTCACTATTCTGCTGGTGCAGTCACTGTGTACATACATTACATTACTGATCCTGTACTGATCCTGAGTTACATCCTGTATTATACTCCAGAGCTGCACTCACTGTTCTGCTGGTGCAGCCACTGTGTACATATATTACATTATTGATCCTGTACTGATCCTGAGTTACATCCTGTATTATACTCCAGAGCTGCACTCACTATTCTGCTAGTGCAGTCACTGTGTACATACATTACATTACTGATCCTGAGTTCCATCCTGTATTATACTCCAGAGCTGCACTCACTATTCTGCTAGTGCAGTCACTGTGAACATACATTACATTACTGATCCTGAGTTCCATCCTGTATTATACTCCAGAGCTGCACTCACTATTCTGCTGGTGCAGTCACTGTGCACATACATTACATTACTGATCCGGTTCTGATCCTGAGTTACATCCTGTATTATACTCCAGAGCTGCACTCACTATTCTGCTGGTGCAGTCACTGTGTACATACATTACATTACTGATCCTGTACTGATCCTGAGTTACATCATGTATTATACTCCAGAGCTGCACTCACTATTCTGCTGGTGCAGCCACTGTGTACATATATTACATTACTGATCCTGTACTGATCCTGAGTTACATCCCTTATTATACCCCAGAGCTGCACTCACTATTCTGCTAGTGCAGTCACTGTGTACATACATTATACTACTGATCCTGAGTTCCATCCTGTATTATACTCCAGAGCTGCACTCACTATTCTGCTGGTGCAGTCACTGTGTACATACATTACATTACTGATCCTGAGTTACATCCTATATTATACTCCAGAGCTGCACTCACTATTCTGCTGGTGCAGTCACTGTGTACATACATTACATTTCTGACCCTCTACTGATCCTCAGATACATCCTGTATTATACTTCAGAGCTGCACTCACTATTCTGCTGGTGGAGTCACTGTGTACATACATTACATTACTGATCCTGCACTGATCCTGAGTTATATCCTGTATTATACTCCAGAGCTGCACTCACTATTCTGCTGGTGCAGTCACTGTGCACAAACATTGCATTACTGATTCGGTTCTGTTCCTGAGTTCCATCCTGTATTATACTCCAGAGCTGCACTCACTATTCTGCTGGTGCAGCCACTGTGTACATATATTACATTACTGATCCTGTACTGATCCTGAGTTACATCCTGTATTATACTCCAGAGCTGCACTCACTATTCTGCTAGTGCAGTCACTGTGTACATACATTACATTACTGATCCTGAGTTCCATCCTGTATTATACTCCAGAGCTGCACCTACTATTCTGCTAGTGCAGTCACTGTGTACATATATTACATTACTGATCCTGAGTTCCATCCTGTATTATACTCCAGACCTGCACTCACTATTCTGCTGGTGCAGTCACTGTGCACATACAATACATTACTGAACCGGTTCTGATCCTGAGTTACATCCTGTATTATATTCCAGAGCTGCACTCACTATTCTGCTGGTGCAGTCACTGTGTACATACATTACATTACTGATCCTGTACTGATCCTGAGTTACATCATGTATTATACTCCAGAGCTGCACTCACTATTCTGCTGGTGCAGCCACTGTGTACATATATTACATTACTGATCCTGTACTGATCCTGAGTTACATCCCTTATTATACCCCAGAGCTGCACTCAATATTCTGCTAGTGCTGTCACTGTGCACATACATTACACTACTGATCCTGAGTTCCATCCTGTATTATACTCCAGAGCTGCACTCACTATTCTGCTGCTGCAGTCACTGTGTACATACATTACATTACTCATCCTGAGTTACATCCTGTATTATATTCCAGAGCTGCTCTCACTATTCTGCTGGTGCAGTCACTGTGTACATACATTACATTATTGATCCTGTACTGATCCTGAGTTACATCGTGTATTATACTCCAGAGCAGCACTCACTATTCTGCTGGTGCAGTCACTGTGTACATACATTACATTACTGATCCTGAGTTACATCTTGTATTATAATCCAGAGCTGCACTCTCTATTCTGCTGGTGCAGTCACTGTGCACATACATTACATTACTGATCCTGTACTGATCCTGACTTACATACTGTATTATACTCCAGAGCTGCACTCACTATTCTGCTGGTGCAGTCACTGTGCACATACATTACATTACTGATCCTCTACTCATCCTCAGTTACTTCCTTTATTATACTCCAGAGCTGCGCTCACTTTTCTGCTCGTGGGGTCGCTGTGTACATACATAATATTACTGATCCTGAGTTACATCCTCTATTATAATCCAGAGCTGCTCACACTATTCTGCTGGTGGAGTCACTGTGTACATACATTACATTACTGATCCTGAGATACATCCTGTATTATACTCCAGAGCTGCACTCACTATTCTGCTGGTGCAGTCACTGTGTACATGCATTACTGATCCTGAGTTACATCCTGTATTATACTCGAGAGCTGAACTCACTATTCTGCTGGTGCAGTCACTGTGTACATACATTACATTACTGATCCTGAGTTCCATCCTGTATTATACTCCAGAGCTGTACTCACTATTCTGCTGGTGCAGTCACTGTGTACATACAATTACATTACTGATCCTGTACTGATCCTGAGTTACATCCTGTATTATACTCCAGAGCTGCACTCACTATTCTGCTTGTGCAGTCACTGTGTACATATATTACATTACTGATCCTGTACTGATCCTGACTTACATCCTGTATTATACTCCAGAGCTGCACTCACTATTCTGCTGGTGCAGTCACTGTGCACATACATTACATTACTGATCCTGCACTGATCCTGAGTTATATCCTGTATTATACTCCAGAGCTGCACTCACTATTGTGCTGGTGCAGTCACTGTGCACATGCATTACATTACTGATCCGTTTCTGATCCTGAGTTACATCCTGTATTATACTCCAGAGCTGCACTCACTATTCTGCTGGTGCAGTCACTGTGTACATACATTACATTACTGATCCTGTACTGATCCTGAGTTACATCCTGTATTATACTCCAGAGCTGCACTCACTGTTCTGCTGGTGCAGCCACTGTGTACATATATTACATTATTGATCCTGTACTGATCCTGAGTTACATCCTGTATTATACTCCAGAGCTGCACTCACTATTCTGCTAGTGCAGTCACTGTGTACATACATTACATTACTGATCCTGAGTTCCATCCTGTATTATACTCCAGAGCTGCACTCACTATTCTGCTAGTGCAGTCACTGTGAACATACATTACATTACTGATCCTGAGTTCCATCCTGTATTATACTCCAGAGCTGCACTCACTATTCTGCTGGTGCAGTCACTGTGCACATACATTACATTACTGATCCGGTTCTGATCCTGAGTTACATCCTGTATTATACTCCAGAGCTGCACTCACTATTCTGCTGGTGCAGTCACTGTGTACATACATTACATTACTGATCCTGTACTGATCCTGAGTTACATCATGTATTATACTCCAGAGCTGCACTCACTATTCTGCTGGTGCAGCCACTGTGTACATATATTACATTACTGATCCTGTACTGATCCTGAGTTACATCCCTTATTATACCCCAGAGCTGCACTCACTATTCTGCTAGTGCAGTCACTGTGTACATACATTATACTACTGATCCTGAGTTCCATCCTGTATTATACTCCAGAGCTGCACTCACTATTCTGCTGGTGCAGTCACTGTGTACATACATTACATTACTGATCCTGAGTTACATCCTATATTATACTCCAGAGCTGCACTCACTATTCTGCTGGTGCAGTCACTGTGTACATACATTACATTTCTGATCCTGAGTTACATCCTGTATTATAATCATGAGCTGTACTCACTATTCTGCTGGTGCAGTCACTGTGTACATATATTACATTACTGATCTTGTACTGATCCTGACTTGCATCCTGTATTATACTCCAGAGCTGCACTCAGTATTCTGCTTGTTCAGTCACTGTGCACATACATTACATTACTGATCCTCAGTTATATCCTGTATTATACTCCAGAGCTGCACTCACTATTCTGCTAGTGCATTCTCTGTGTACATACATTACATTACTGATCCTGCGTTATATACTGTATTATACTCCAGAGCTGCTCTCACTATTCTGCTGGTCCAGTCACTGTGCACATACATTACATTACTGATCCTGTACTGATCCTGAGTTACATCCTGTATTATACTCCAGAGCTGCACTCACTATTCTGCTGGTGCAGTCACTGTGTACATACATTACATTACTAATCCTGTGCTGATCCTGAGTTACATCCTGTATTATACTCCAGAGCTGCACTCACTATTCTGCTGGTGCAGTCACTGTTTACATACATTACTGATCGTGTGCTGATCCTGAGTTACATCATGTATTATACTCCAGAGCTGCACTCACTATTCTGCTGGTGCAGTCAATGTGTACATACATTACATTACTTATCCTGAGTTACATCCTGTATTATAATCCAGAGCTGCACTCACTATTCTGCTGGTGCAGTCACTGTGTAAATACATTCCATTACTGATCCTGTACTGATCCTGAGTTAAATCCTGTATTATACTCCAGAGCTGCACTCACTATTCTGCTGGTGCAGTCACTGTGTACATACATTACATTACTGATCCTGTACTGATCCTGAGTTACATCCTGTATTATACTCCAGAGCTGCACTCAATATTCTGCTGGTGCAGTCACTGTGTACATACATTACATTACTGATCCTGTACTGATCCTGAGTTACATCCTGTATTATACTCCAGAGCTGCACTCACTATTCTGCTGGTGCAGTCACTGTGTACATACATTACATTACTGATCCTGTACTGATCCTGAGTTACATCCTGTATTATACTCCAGAGCTGCACTCACTATTCTGCTGGTGCAGCCACTGTGTACATATATTACATTACTGATCCTGTACTGATCCTGAGTTACATCCTGTATTATACTCCAGAGCTGCACTCACTGTTCTGCTGGTGCAGCCACTGTGTACATATATTACATTATTGATCCTGTACTGATCCTGAGTTACATCCTGTATTATACTCCAGAGCTGCACTCACTATTCTGCTAGTGCAGTCACTGTGTACATACATTACATTACTGATCCTGAGTTCCGTCCTGTATTATACTCCAGAGCTGCACTCACTATTCTGCTAGTGCAGTCACTGTGAACATACATTACATTACTGATCCTGAGTTCCATCCTGTATTATACTCCAGAGCTGCACTCACTATTCTGCTGGTGCAGTCACTGTGCACATACATTACATTACTGATCCGGTTCTGATCCTGAGTTACATCCTGTATTATACTCCAGAGCTGCACTCACTATTCTGCTGGTGCAGTCACTGTGTACATACATTACATTACTGATCCTGTGCTGATCCTGAGTTACATCATGTATTATACTCCAGAGCTGCACTCACTATTCTGCTGGTGCAGCCACTGTGTACATATATTACATTACTGATCCTGTACTGATCCTGAGTTACATCCCTTATTATACCCCAGAGCTGCACTCACTATTCTGCTAGTGCAGTCACTGTGTACATACATTATACTACTGATCTTGAGTTCCATCCTGTATTATACTCCAGAGCTGCACTCACTATTCTGCTGGTGCAGTCACTGTGTACATACATTACATTACTGATCCTGAGTTACATCCTATATTATACTCCAGAGCTGCACTCACTATTCTGCTGGTGCAGTCACTGTGTACATACATTACATTTCTGATCCTGAGTTACATCCTGTATTATAATCATGAGCTGTACTCACTATTCTGCTGGTGCAGTCACTGTGTACATATATTACATTACTGATCTTGTACTGATCCTGACTTGCATCCTGTATTATACTCCAGAGCTGCACTCAGTATTCTGCTTGTTCAGTCACTGTGCACATACATTACATTACTGATCCTCAGTTATATCCTGTATTATACTCCAGAGCTGCACTCACTATTCTGCTAGTGCATTCTCTGTGTACATACATTACATTACTGATCCTGCGTTATATACTGTATTATACTCCAGAGCTGCTCTCACTATTCTGCTGGTGCAGTCACTGTGCACATACATTACATTACTGATCCTGTACTGATCCTGAGTTACATCCTGTATTATACTCCAGAGCTGCACTCACTATTCTGCTGGTGCAGTCACTGTGTACATACATTACATTACTAATCCTGTGCTGATCCTGAGTTACATCCTGTATTATACTCCAGAGCTGCACTCACTATTCTGCTGGTGCAGTCACTGTTTACATACATTACTGATCGTGTGCTGATCCTGAGTTACATCATGTATTATACTCCAGAGCTGCACTCACTATTCTGCTGGTGCAGTCACTGTGTACATACATTACATTACTTATCCTGAGTTACATCCTGTATTATAATCCAGAGCTGCACTCACTATTCTGCTGGTGCAGTCACTGTGTAAATACATTCCATTACTGATCCTGTACTGATCCTGAGTTAAATCCTGTATTATACTCCAGAGCTGCACTCACTATTCTGCTGGTGCAGTCACTGTGTACATACATTACATTACTGATCCTGTACTGATCCTGAGTTACATCCTGTATTATACTCCAGAGCTGCACTCACTATTCTGCTGGTGCAGTCACTGTGTACATACATTACATTACTGATCCTGTACTGATCCTGAGTTACATCCTGTATTATACTCCAGAGCTGCACTCACTATTCTGCTGGTGCAGTCACTGTGTACATACATTACATTACTGATCCTGTACTGATCCTGAGTTACATCCTGTATTATACTCCAGAGCTGCACTCACTATTCTGCTGGTGCAGCCACTGTGTACATATATTACATTACTGATCCTGTACTGATCCTGAGTTACATCCTGTATTATACTCCAGAGCTGCACTCACTATTCTGCTAGTGCAGTCACTGTGTACATACATTACATTACTGATACTGAGTTCCATCCTGTATTATACTCCAGAGCTGCACTCACTATTCTGCTGGTGCAGTCACTGTGCACATACATTACATTACTGATCCGGTTCTGATCCTTAGTTACATCCTGTATTATACTCCAGAGCTGCACTCACAATTCTGCTGGTGCAGTCACTGTGTACATACATTACATTACTGATCCTGTACTGATCCTGAGTTACATCCTGTATTATACTCCAGAGCTGCACTCACTATTCTGCTGGTGCACCACTGTGTACATATATTACATTACTGATCCTGTACTGATCCTGAGTTACATCCCTTATTATACCCCAGAGCTGCACTCACTATTCTGCTAGTGCAGTCACTGTGTACATACATTACATTACTGATCTTGAGTTCCATCCTGTATTATACTCCAGAGCTGCACTCACTATTCTGCTGGTGCAGTCACTGTGTACATACATTACATTACTGATCCTGTACTGATCCTGAGTTACATCCTATATTATACTCCTGAGCTGCACTCACTATTCTGCTGGTGCAGTCACTGTGTACATACATTACATTACTGATCCTGAGTTACATCCTGTATAATAATCCTGAGCTGTACTCACTATTCTGCTGGTGCAGTCACTGTGTACATATATTACATTACTGATCTTGTACTTATCCTGACTTGCATCCTGTATTATACTCCAGAGCTGCACTCACTATTCTGCTGGTGCAGTCACTGTGTACATACATTACATTACTGATCCTCTACTGATCCTCAGTTACATCCTGTATTATACTCCAGAGCTGCTCTCACTATTCTGCTGGTGCAGTCACTGTGTACATACATTACATTACTCATCCTGAGTTACATCTTGTATTATAATCCAGAGCTGCACTCACTATTTTGCTTGGTGCAGTCACTGTGTACATACATTACATTACTGATCCTGTACTGATCCTGAGTTACATCCTGTATTATACTCCAGAGCAGCACTCACTATTCTGCTGGTGCAGTCACTGTGTACATACATTACATTATTGATCCTGTACTGATCCTGAGTTACATCCTGTATTATACTCCAGAGCAGCACTCACTATTCTGCTGGTGCAGTCACTGTGTACATACATTACATTACTGATCCTGAGTTACATCTTGTATTATAATCCAGAGCTGCACTCTCTATTCTGCTGGTGCAGTCACTGTTTACATACATTACATTATTGATCCTGTACTGATCCTGAGTTACATCCTGTATTATACTCCAGAGCAGCACTCACTATTCTGCTGGTGCAGTCACTGTGTACATACATTACATTACTGATCCTGAGTTACATCCTGTTTTATAATCCAGAGCTGCACTCACTATTCTGCTTGTGCAGTCACTGTGTACATATATTACATTACTGGTCCTGTACTGATCCTGACTTACATCCTGTATTATACTCCAGAGCTGCACTCACTATTCTGCTGGTGCAGTCACTGTGCACATACATTACATTAATGACCCTCTACTGATCCTCAGATACATCCTGTATTATACTTCAGAGCTGCACTCACTATTCTGCTGGTGGAGTCACTGTGTACATACATTACATTACTGATGCTGCACTGATCCTGAGGTATATCCAGTATTATACTCCAGAGCTGCACTCACTATTCTGCTGGTGCAGTCACTGTGCACATACATTACATTACTGATCCGGTTCTGATCCTGAGTTACATCCTGTATTATACTCCAGAGCTGCACTCACTATTCTGCTGGTGCAGTCACTGTGTAAATACATTCCATTACTGATCCTGTACTGATCCTGAGTTAAATCCTGTATTATACTCCAGAGCTGCACTCACTATTCTGCTGGTGCAGTCACTGTGTACATACATTACATTACTGATCCTGTACTGATCCTGAGTTACATCCTGTATTATACTCCAGAGCTGCACTCACTATTCTGCTGGTGCAGTCACTGTGTACATACATTACATTACTGATCCTGTACTGATCCTGAGTTACATCCTGTATTATACTCCAGAGCTGCACTCACTATTCTGCTGGTGCAGTCACTGTGTACATACATTACATTACTGATCCTGTACTGATCCTGAGTTACATCCTGTATTATACTCCAGAGCTGCACTCACTATTCTGCTGGTGCAGCCACTGTGTACATATATTACATTACTGATCCTGTACTGATCCTGAGTTACATCCTGTATTATACTCCAGAGCTGCACTCACTATTCTGCTAGTGCAGTCACTGTGTACATACATTACATTACTGATACTGAGTTCCATCCTGTATTATACTCCAGAGCTGCACTCACTATTCTGCTGGTGCAGTCACTGTGCACATACATTACATTACTGATCCTGAGTTACATCCTGTTTTATAATCCAGAGCTGCACTCACTATTCTGCTTGTGCAGTCACTGTGTACATATATTACATTACTGGTCCTGTACTGATCCTGACTTACATCCTGTATTATACTCCAGAGCTGCACTCACTATTCTGCTGGTGCAGTCACTGTGCACATACATTACATTAATGACCCTCTACTGATCCTCAGATACATCCTGTATTATACTTCAGAGCTGCACTCACTATTCTGCTGGTGGAGTCACTGTGTACATACATTACATTACTGATGCTGCACTGATCCTGAGTTATATCCTGTATTATACTCCAGAGCTGCACTCACTATTCTGCTGGTGCAGTCACTGTGCACATACATTACATTACTGATCCGGTTCTGATCCTGAGTTACATCCTGTATTATACTCCAGAGCTGCACTCACTATTCTGCTGGTGCAGTCACTGTGTACATACATTACATTACTGATCCTGTACTGATCCTGAGTTACATCCTGTATTATACTCCAGAGCTGCAATCACTATTCTGCTGGTGCAGCCACTGTGTACATATATTACATTACTGATCCTGTACTGATCCTGAGTTACATCCTGTATTATACTCCAGAGCTGCACTCACTATTCTGCTAGTGCAGTCACTGTGTACATACATTACATTACTGATCCTGAGTTCCATCCTGTATTATACTCCAGAGCTGCACTCACTATTCTGCTAGTGCAGTCACTGTGTACATACATTACATTACTGATCCTGAGTTCCATCCTGTATTATACTCCAGAGCTGCACTCACTATTCTGCTGGTGCAGTCACTTTGCACATACATTACATTACTGATCCGGTTCTGATCCTGAGTTACATCCTGTATTATACTCCAGAGCTGCACTCACTATTCTGCTGGTGCAGTCACTGTGTACATACATTACATTACTGATCCTGTACTGATCCTGAGTTACATCCTGTATTATACTCCAGAGCTGCACTCACTATTCTGCTGGTGCGGCCACTGTGTACATATATTACATTACTGATCCTGTACTGATCCTGAGTTACATCCTGTATTATACTCCAGAGCTGCACTCACTATTCTGCTAGTGCAGTCACTGTGTACATACATTACATTACTGATCCTGAGTTCCATCCTGTATTATACTCCAGAGCTGCACTCACTATTCTGCTAGTGCAGTCGCTGTGTACATACATTACATTACTGATCCTGAGTTCCATCCTGTATTATACTCCAGAGCTGCACTCACTATTCTGCTGGTGCAGTCACTGTGCACATACATTACATTACTGATCCGGTTCTGATCCTGAGTTACATCCTGTATTATACTCCAGAGCTGCACTCACTATTCTGCTTGTGCAGTCTCTGTGTACATACATTACATTACTGATCCTGTACTGATCCTGAGTTACATCCTGTATTATACTCCAGAGCTGCACTCACTATTCTGCTTGTGCAGTCTCTGTGTACATACATTACATTACTGATCCGGTTCTGATCCTGAGTTACATCCTGTATTATACTCCAGAGCTGCACTCACTATTCTGCTTGTGCAGTCTCTGTGTACATACATTACATTACTGATCCTGTACTGATCCTGAGTTACATCCTGTATTATACTCCAGAGCTGCACTCACTATTCTGCTGGTGCACCACTGTGTACATATATTACATTACTGATCCTGTACTGATCCTGAGTTACATCCCTTATTATACCCCAGAGCTGCACTCACTATTCTGCTAGTGCAGTCACTGTGTACATACATTACATTACTGATCCTGAGTTCCATCCTGTATTATACTCCAGAGCTGCACTCACTATTCTGCTGGTGCAGTCACTGTGTACATACATTACATTACTGATCCTGTACTGATCCTGAGTTACATCCTATATTATACTCCAGAGCTGCACTCACTATTCTGCTGGTGCAGTCACTGTGTGCATACATTACATTACTGATCCTGAGTTACATCCTGTATTATAATCCTGAGCTTTACTCACTATTCTGCTGGTGCAGTCACTGTGTACATATATTACATTACTAATCTTGTACTTATCATGACTTGCATCCTGTATTATACTCCAGAGCTGCACTCACTACTCTGCTTGTGCAGTCACTGTGCACATACATTACATTACTGATCCTCTACTGATCTTCAGTTACATCCTGTATTATACTCCAGAGCTGCACTCACTATTCTGCTGCTGCAGTCACTGTGTACATACATTACATTACTCATCCTGAGTTACATCTTGTATTATAATCCAGAGCTGCACTCACTATTCTGCTGGTGCAGTCACTGTGTACATACATTACATTATTGATCCTGTACTGATCCTGAGTTACATCCTGTATTATACTCCAGAGCAGCACTCACTATTCTGCTGGTGCAGTCACTGTGTACATACATTACATTACTGATCCTGAGTTACATCTTGTATTATAATCCAGAGCTGCACTCTCTATTCTGCTGGTGCAGTCACTGTGCACATACATTACATTACTGATCCTGTACTGATCCTGACTTACATACTGTATTATACTCCAGAGCTGCACTCACTATTCTGCTGGTGCAGTCACTGTGCACATACATTACATTACTGATCCTCTACTCATCCTCAGTTACTTCCTTTATTATACTCCAGAGCTGCACTCACTATTCTGCTCGTGGGGTCACTGTGTACATACATAATATTACTGATCCTGAGTTACATCCTCTATTATAATCCAGAGCTGCACACACTATTCTGCTGGTGGAGTCACTGTGTACATACATTACATTACTGATCCTGAGATACATCCTGTATTATACTCCAGAGCTGCACTCACTATTCTGCTGGTGCAGTCACTGTGTACATACATTACTGATCCTGAGTTACATCCTGTATTATACTCGAGAGCTGAACTCACTATTCTGCTGGTGCAGTCACTGTGTACATACATTACATTACTGATCCTGAGTTCCATCCTGTATTATACTCCATAGCTGTACTCACTATTCTGCTGGTGCAGTCACTGTGTACATACAATTACATTACTGATCCTGTACTGATCCTGAGTTACATCCTGTATTATACTCCAGAGCTGCACTCACTATTCTGCTTGTGCAGTCACTGTGTACATATATTACATTACTGATCCTGTACTGATCCTGACTTACATCCTGTATTATACTCCAGAGCTGCACTCACTATTCTGCTGTTGCAGTCACTGTGCACATACATTACATTACTGACCCTCTACTGATCCTCAGATACATCCTGTATTATACTTCAGAGCTGCACTCACTATTCTGCTGGTGGAGTCACTGTGTACATACATTACATTACTGATCCTGCACTGATCCTGAGTAATATCCTGTATTATACTCCACAGCTGCACTCACTATTCTGCTGGTGCAGTCACTGTGCACATGCATTACATTACTGATCCGGTTCTGATCCTGAGTTACATCCTGTATTATACTCCAGAGCTGCACTCACTATTCTGCTGGTGCAGTCACTGTGTACATACATTACATTACTGATCCTGTACTGATCCTGAGTTACATCCTGTATTATACTCCAGAGCTGCACTCACTGTTCTGCTGGTGCAGCCACTGTGTACATATATTACATTATTGATCCTGTACTGATCCTGAGTTACATCCTGTATTATACTCCAGAGCTGCACTCACTATTCTGCTAGTGCAGTCACTGTGTACATACATTACATTACTGATCCTGAGTTCTATCCTGTATTATACTCCAGAGCTGCACTCACTATTCTGCTAGTGCAGTCACTGTGAACATACATTACATTACTGATCCTGAGTTCCATCCTGTATTATACTCCAGAGCTGCACTCACTATTCTGCTGGTGCAGTCACTGTGCACATACATTACATTACTGATCCGGTTCTGATCCTGAGTTACATCCTGTATTATACTCCAGAGCTGCACTCACTATTCTGCTCGTGCAGTCACTGTGTACATACATTACATTACTGATCCTGTACTGATCCTGAGTTACATCATGTATTATACTCCAGAGCTGCACTCACTATTCTGCTGGTGCAGCCACTGTGTACATATATTACATTACTGATCCTGTACTGATCCTGAGTTACATCCCTTATTATACCCCAGAGCTGCACTCACTATTCTGGTAGTGCAGTCACTGTGTACATACATTATACTACTGATCCTGAGTTCCATCCTGTATTATACTCCAGAGCTGCACTCACTATTCTGCTGGTGCAGTCACTGTGTACATACATTACATTACTGATTCTGAGTTACATCCTATATTATACTCCAGAGCTGCACTCACTATTCTGCTGGTGCAGTCACTGTGTACATACATTACATTTCTGATCCTGAGTTACATCCTGTATTATAATCCTGAGCTGTACTCACTATTCTGCTGGTGCAGTCACTGTGTACATATATTACATTACTGATCTTGTACTGATCCTGACTTGCATCCTGTATTATACTCCAGAGCTGCACTCACTATTCTGCTTGTTCAGTCACTGTGCACATACATTACATTACTGATCCTGAGTTATATAATGTATTATATTCCAGAGCTGCTCTCACTATTCTGCTGGTGCAGTCACTGTGCACATACATTACATTACTGATCCTGTACTGATCCTGAGTTACATCCTGTATTATACTCCAGAGCTGCACTCACTATTCTGCTGGTGCAGTCACTGTGTACATACATTACATTACTAATCCTGTGCTGATCCTGAGTTACATCCTGTATTATACTCCAGAGCTGCACTCACTATTCTGCTGGTGCAGTCACTGTGTACATACATTACATTACTGATCCTGTGCTGATCCTCAGTTACATCCTGTATTATAATCCAGAGCTGCACTCACTATTCTGCTGGTGCAGTCACTGTGTAAATACATTCCATTACTGATTCTATACTGATCCTGACTTACATCCTGTATTATACTCCAGAGCAGCACTCACTATTCTGCTGGTGCAGTCACTATGTACATACATTACATTACTGATCCTGTACTGATCCTGAGTTAAATCCTGTATTATACCCCAGAGCTGCACTCACTATTCTGGTAGTGCAGTCACTGTGTACATACATTACATTACTGATCCTGTACTGATCCTGAGTTCCATCCAGTATTATACTCCAGAGCTGCACTCACTATTCTGCAGGTGCAGTCACTGTGTACATACATTACATTACTGATCCTGTACTGACCCTGAGTTACATCCTATATTATACTCCAGAGCTGCACTCACTATTCTGCTGGTGCAGTCACTGTGTACATACATTACATTACTGATCCTGAGTTACATCCTGTAGATCTTTTTATTATAAAAATGAAAAACATAACAATAATAATAACAGAAACATAACAAAATTATCAACCACAAAATAAACAATGTAATGAACTGGTCCAGCCGCTCCCTCTCTCCTCACACACATATTATACATATATACACAATAATAACTACTCATATTGCAGACTTCTGGTCCGGTTACCAAACAAAATAATAACAATATAATAAGTAAAATAAACAATAACCGACAAAAATATATAGAAACTAATATATACATTTTTTTTATATATATTAATATAAAATAAATACTAACTATACAAATGTAAACATTACTAAACAAAACCCCCCACACTCAAGCCCACCAGTCCCTCCCCGGCACTGACCTGAGAGCTGGTCCTGCGCCTCATGCCTCAGTCCAACGTCCATAGGCCAGATCAGGCAGTGCCAGTTTTTCACCCAAATAACCAGATGAACCCACCTCCCCCCTTTTCCCTCCACCCAACCTAATACCTACACCCAAACCCATATATACAATATATACAGAAACAAACAATACAATAACCACAACTGACAAAGCCCAAGTTCGGTGCCTGCAGCCCTACATCACTGTCTACTGATCAATAAAACAAAAATCTATGGTGTCAGCAGCAGCCCACCACCAGGAAAGGCGATGACCAGACTAGGGCACACTAAAAGAAAAGCCCCTCCAGAGGAGAGCGGCCCTCCGTGTACCCAGTCTCTCATACTCCAGAGAACGTACCTTCACCAGGTCACCGAGTATGGTCCTAAACACATCGTCCACTGGGAGGATTTTCCGCTGCGTCGATACTAAGCACCGTGCGTTCCACGTGTGATACCTAACCACTGCGCTAACTAGAAATAAGGTGCAGCGGTCCTGACCACCCAGGTCCCCGAATGCTCCATAGGCCAATTCCGCATAAGAGAGCCCGGCCAGCTGGGGCCAGCCAATGGAGGCGCCCACCCTGTTGTACACCTCTGTGTTAAAGGGACAACGAAGCAGGAAGTGGTCCATGCTTTCAAGCATGGTAACACAATGCTCCCGAGGACAGTTCCTGTCCTCAGAGCTCCTACTCTTCAGATTGTCCCTCACACACAGCTTCCCATGGAAGCAGCGCCAAGCCAAGTACCAAAACTTTGAGGGGATCCTGAAAGAATTCAAAAGATGCAGACCCACCCCAAGATCCCGACTTGGGCAATCCCTGCGCGCCAGAGGCCTCTGAAAATGGGTCAACAGAACCCTTTTGTCAAGGAGCTTCCTTGGCAGAGTCCTGAACTCCCACATTCCCAGACCCCACCTGCGAATTACCTTCAGAACCACAGTAGCGTAAGCCGGTAGATGTCCATGTGGTGTGCGTAGATCTTTCACTTGCCCTCCTGTCTCCCATTCCTGGAAGAAAGGCTGAAACCATCGCTTACAGGAGAATACCCACAGAGGAGCCCTCTCTTTCCAGAGGTTTGCAATATTGATCTTAATGAAGGTATTCACAAGGAATACCACAGGGTTCACCATACCCTACCCTCCTAGTCTCCTCGTATGGTAAGTAACCTCCTTCTTGACAAGGTTCAGTCTATTCCCCCATAACAGTTGGAAGAACAAACTGTAGACCCGAGTCCAGAGAGGCTCCAGCAAGATGCACACACTGCCCAGATAGATCAGCACAGGGAGCAGGTAAGTTTTGATCAGGTTTATCCTTTCCCTTAGGGTCAAAGACCAACCCTTCCATTGGTACACCTTCTGAATGGCGATCTGTAGCCTGCTGTCCCAATTTTGTTTGGGGCAATCCCCCTGGCCAAATTTGATGCCAAGAACTTTTGCAGAGACTTTGGGTTCTGGAAGGGTGTCCGGGAGATCAAAACCAGAATCTCCTCCTCCCAGCCAGAGACTCTCACACTTATCCCGGTTGATCTTGGACCCGGATGCCTCCGAGTAGCGATTTACCTCTGACATCAGCCATTCTGCCTCCCCATCAGAGGAAACAAAAACGGTGACATCATCGGCATACGCCACCACTCTCAGAGTGGCTTCCGGTGCTGCCCGGTCCATCACGATCCCAGCCAATGGTCCACGCTCCACCCTCCTAAGAAGTGGGTCAATCGCAAACACGTACAGCAGCGGGCTCAAGGAACAACCCTGGCGAACACCACACCCAACCTCAAAAGAGCTGCCAATCCAACCGTTCACAAGCGGGAAACTCTCTGCCCCAGCGTACAAGGTCTTAAGCCAATCAACAAACCCCCCCGGCCGGCCATACCTCAGAAGGACAGACCAGAGGTACTCATGATTAACCCGATCAAACGCTTTTGCCTGGTCCAATGACAGCATGTACCCCTTCCAGTGACCAGCCCTACTCTGCTCCACCGCCTCTCGGACACAGAGTACAGCACTAATTGTACTGCGGCCCGGAACAGAGCAATGCTGGGCTCCCGAAAGGAGCCGGGGCGCAAATTTCACCAGCCGATTAAACAGCACCTTTGCCAAAACCTTCCTGTCTGCATTGAGAAGCGCTATGGGACGCCAATTCTCAATGCAAGATGAGTCCTTACCCTTTGACAAGATAATCAGGGCAGACCTCCTCATTGACTTTGGCAGAGTGCCCGAGGAAAGACATTCATTGAATACCTCAGTCAAGAGGGGAACCAAGGCGTCCTTAAAGGTCTTATAGAATTCAGATGTTAAGCCATCTGGACCGGGAGATTTCTTTAGGGCAAGCCCTTCAATCGCCAACTTAACTTCCTCTTCCCTGATCATCTCTGTCAAAACGCCAAGAGAGGGGTCTACCCCTGGTTCGGGGACGGCTTCAGCCAGAAAAACCGACATCTCATCCCAATACAGATCCCTCTTCCCCAAGAGGTGCGAGTAGAAGGATCTGACAACCTCCAGGATCCCTGATCTGGATCTTTTCAGGGACCCCGCAGTGTCAACCAGTCCTGTAATAACTTTACTATTCACTGACATCTTGCAGTTTCTGTAAGGGTCGGGCGAGCGGTACTTCCCATAATCCCTCTCAAAAACCAAAGATGGTCTACAGGATCAATAGATACATCACCTGTACTACTAGATATGTTATATACTTTGCCACGTGTCCATGTGGACTTATATATGTGGGCATGACTACCCGTCAATTTAAAGTGCGTGTCCGCGAGCACGTTTTGGACATTATTGCTGCGGCTGACCACACGGACACATCCACCCTCAAAACCTTACCTCGCCATTTTAAGATCCACCACAATTGTGATGCGTCGATGCTCAAAATAAGGGGCATCGACTGCATAATACCCAGTATACGGGGGGGGAAGGTGGGTCAACGACTGGCCCAAATGGAATCCTGTTGGATTTGGTCCCTCAACACATTGCACCCAAAGGGACTCAATGAGAGCATTAGCTATTCCCCCTTTCTCTAATCCCTAGTATCTACCACAAAGTTCTATCTAAGGTGGCCACAGTTAATTGAGGCTAGATTTTATAATCTTAACATCCAATATACATGGTTTTAATGATTTTAACTCACTGTTTTTCTTGCAATAATTAGTTCTTACCTTTTGTCTGGTCGTTTCTTTTCTTCACTATCTGGGGGTGGTTTCTCGATCCGGCCGTGAGAATGGGCCCTCTACCGGACATGGTGTTCCATTCAGTCCATGTGAATCTGCGGGGGATCATGGACGACAATCTGCATGGTGGAGATATTAAATTATTAAAGCTGTAAGATTATAATCTGTACTCATAGATACATCTATTATACTACATGTAAATATCAATTCATGCTATAATGTTGTATAAAACGAAAAAGTGGACTGATATTTTCTTCAATGACATTTTTCGATATTATGTATCTTAATGTTGTGTATCTTGCATATGAACATATGTTTTGTAGTATGTTGGGTGTCTATTGCACAATGGGTGTGCAGGGTACTGTTATATCTCCGTCATGTATGTTATGTACACACATACATATGGGCGCACACGGCGCAATTTTGTTTATTTATGTGTGTATATACACTGATGGACATCATCGCACACATGTATGTATTTGGGTGAATTATGGGGTATATATCTGATGACACAGCCAAATGTTGGCCCCCTAAAAAATTAAAAATTATGTTGATATAACAAATAACATCATTTGTGTGTGTGCCTGTGATCTGATATGTATATACAATCAGGGATGCCAAATATATCCGGATGGGTATCATCTGTTCTTTAATTTATTTTTTTATTTTTTTACCTCACATGTCGCACTTGGGTCTTCCCCCCCCCGGATCATGTTTTCTTTCCCTTCTTTCTTTATTTTATCTTTTAGACAATCTTTGATATGTGGCATCATGGCCTTATAGAACTGACTCTCGTTATTTCAGTGAGAGGGCTGCGATGATACCTGGTCTAGTGAAGGAGACAGTCAGGCAAATGTGCTGACTATGTGGGTCTGTGCGCCGGCCGGCTTTCCGTGTCCCAGTGACATGAGGTGTTGTGGCTATTCTGTAGCCCCCGCTTCTGTCACATGACGCGGATGCTGGCCGGCGTCCGGATCCCCATGGTGACGCACACGTCACTTCCGGTCCCGCGGTCTTTGTGTTCTAGCGGTGTGTGGCGTCAGGGATTATGCCCCGCCCCTCTGCTGTCACATGACGCGGATGCCGGCCGGCGTTCTACCTCCGCAATGACACTGTGTGTTTCAGCGGTGTGTTGCGTTAGGGCTTAAGCCCCGCCCCTCCGCTGTCACATGATGCGGATGTCGGCTGGCGTCCTGGTCTCCGCAGTGACGCTGATATCACTTCCGGTCTTTAAATGTGCCTGGCGCCAATATAAGCAAGTGACAGCGAGGCAGCAAACATGCCCCCTGACGAAGGGAACCACCAAAACGCGCGTCGGGGCTTCTCTGCTCCGCATGTGCCGACCTTAGACGGACCTCTAAATCTTTGACTATTCCCTGACTGTCTTCTGCTGAAGCTTGATATCTCTGGTATGTATATATAGTGACTTAGCAGGTCACTTATGGTTATATCTGGCATATGATAGGGAACGTACACTCAGCAGTATAGAACAGCATGGGTATTCTAGTCCAGTATAGGTGCTGTACTTGAAAATATGTATTGACATATCATCTATGTATGGTGTTACTCCTCAAATACTTAGATAGTCTATATCCGACTTAAATTGTACTGTTTGGTCCTGCATGTGTCCGCCATGTGGAGAGGGTTGTTGCGGGTTTCTATTCCTCATGTGTTTTCCACACTGATTCCTGCTTTTGTCTGATCATCTATGTACTAATAAATTTTGATGCATATCTTTAAAACCATTGGCTCCTTTTTCGTTGCTTTGTTTTGGTTGGATTTGTAATTTATGGTGATGGAGCCTAATATGTCCGTAATAGGGTAGTATTGAATAGAGTAACAATTCTATGGTTATTTATATTTGACACGATATATACTATCTACTCATAATTAGCGTGTATTATATTATTTTATATACATTGGGTACAGAAAGTATTCAGACCCCTTTAAATTTTTCACTCTTTGTTTCATTGCATTCTAAAAAGTTCATTTTTTTCTCATTAAAGTACACTCTACACCCCATCTTGACTGAAAAAAAAAACAGAAATGTAGAAATTTTTCCAAATTTATTAAAAAAGAAAAACTGAAATATCACATGGTCATAAGTATTCAGACCCTTTGCTCAGTATTGAGTAGAAGCCCCCTTTTGAGCTAGTACAGCCATGAATCTTCTTGGGAATGATGCAACAAGTTTTTCACACCTGGATTTGGGGATCCTCTGTCATTCTTCCTTTCAGATCCTCTCCAGTTCCGTCAAGTTGGATGGTGAACGTTGGTGGACAGCCATTTTCTGGTCTCTCCAGAGATGCTCAATTGGGTTTAGGTCAGGGCTCTGGCTGGGCCAGTCAAGAACGGTCACAGAGTTGTTCTGAAGCCACTCCTTTGTTATTTTAGCTGTGTGATTAGGGTCATTGTCTTGTTGAAAGGTGAACCTTCGGCCAAGTCTGAGGTCCAGAGCACTCTGGAAGAGGTTTTCATCCAGGATATCTCTGTACTTGGCCGCATTCATGTTTCCTTCAATTGCAACCAGTCATCCTATCCCTGCAGCTGAAAAACACCCCCATAGCATGATGCTGCCACCACCATGTTTCACTGTTGGGATTGTATTGGGCAGGTGATGAGCAGTGCCTGGTTTTCTCCACCCATACCGCTTAGAATTATCACCAAAAAGTTCTATCTTCATCTCATCAGACCAGAGAATCTTATTTCTCATAGTCTGGGAGTCCTTCATGTGTTTTTGAGCAACTTCTAGGCGGGTTTTCATATGTCTTACACTGAGGAGAGGCTTCCATCGGGCTACTCTGTCATGAAGGCCAAACTGGTGGAGGGCTGCAGTGATAGTTGACTTTGTAAAACTTTCTCCCATCTCCCTACTGCATCTCTGGAGCTCAGACACAGTGATCTTGGGTTTGTTCTTTACCTCTCTCACCAAGGCTCTTCTCCCACGATTGCTCAGTTTGGCTGGATGGCCAAGTCTATGAAGACTTCTAGTGGTCCCAAACTTCTTCCATTTAAGGATTATGGAGGCCACTGTGCTCTTAGGAACCTTGAGTAATTCAGAAATTATTTTGTAACCCTGGCTAAATCTTTGCCTTGCCACAATTCTGTCTCTGAGCTCCTTGGGCAGTTCCTTTGAGCTCATGATTCTCATTTGGTCTGACATGCACTGTGAGCTGTGAGGTCTTATATAGACAGGTGCTTGCCTTTCCAAATCAAGTCCTATCAGTTTAATTAAACACAGCTGGACACAATGAAGGAGTAGAACCATCTCAAGGAGGATCACAAGGAAATGGACAGCGTGAGACTTAAATATGAGTGTCTGAGCAAAGGGTCTGAATTCTTATGACCTTATGATATTTCAGTTTTTTTCTTTTTTAATAAATTTGCAAAAATTTCTATATTTCTGTTTTTTTCAGTCAAGATGGGGTGCAGAGTGTACTTTAATGAGAAAAAAATGAACTTTTTAGAATTTACCAAATGGCTGCAATGAAACAAAGAGTGAAAAATGTAAAGGGGTCTGAATACTTTCCGTACCCACTGTATACATTTATTCAGGATGTGGGGGGGGGCGCAATCCCGGGCCCATCAGACTATAGTTACCCCACTGTATGTACATATATATACAATATTCATTTTTTAGAGTTAGGCATATAACAATTTTTAACAACTGCATACCAATTCCGTCTTGTTTCAATGGCACTCTCATACATACACAGCGATGGGTGACATTGATGCCTGTTCCCCAGGTAGCACATTCTAATCCCACAACTGGGGTTATAAAATCCTTGGGGATTAATTTCATAGTGTTTTTATGAATTTTTTTTTATATAGTACTGTCCACACTAAGTATTTAATTCTCCCCTCTTTTCCTTCCTTTTTTTACTGTCCCATTTTACCATTCTTATTTGAATAAAAATGAATGAAAAACTAAAAATAAATACAATTGTTCACGTCCCCCACTCAGCAACAGCGCTTCCGGCTGGAACATCACTCCGGACGGGCACAGGAGAGGGGCAGATTCGGGATGTTGCTCCCGCAACATTTCCACCTTGCCAGAGGACCCTACCATAGTCACTACCATGGAGTGGGAGCTGGAGGACTGCTAACAAAATTGTATTCATCTGAATGCTTGAACCAACGGTGCTGTACATACCTAGTACAAATGAACTCCGCTGTCTCCCTGCGGTGGATCAGGGGATACCTTGTGTAATATTAAAGATTTTCCTGCAAAAATTGCTGAATATTCACAATTATTTTCTATTAGTCATTATTATAGGTGGAGATTGTCTTACTGACCCCACAGCCCTGGTGAGAAGGGTGGTCTCTAGAATACAGAAGGTCTTATTATGTCACAGTGGGCATGTGACCCCTGGGCTCCCCAGGACGCCCAGCACCGAATCCAATTGGTTCCTGTGCATAAAACTTAGGTCGAGCCACATTTAGGTAAAAGGGTCCGAGTCTATGGATAAAATCTATGGATCAGAACATGTTTTTCCTAGATTGACCGTCATTTTTAGGTGTAACAGAATCACTGGTCCTCTCCTCCACTTTTGGCCGAAGTCTGGAGGATTACTGGGAGACATGGAACAGATGTTCTCCTGTTTGTAGCCCACCCATCAGACATGTATGTCGTAAACAACTGACACCCCATAAATGTCAGGAGGATTCTATTAAATGCAAAGGGACATTAATCAATTTAAAAGTTTTATTTTTAAATTTAGAATTGCATGGAAGGACGAGGAGATGTTCTTGGAGGAACCTCCTTCTTCAGCAGATGTTCCTTGCTGGTCAGGAGGCCACATGTAGATGGTGCCAGTCCTTCCATACAGGTACAGCATTGATGGTGGACGCGCTGTACTTTCCTCAGGGTGCTAGACGTGGCGGTTTTCTGCCCTCGCGATTTTTATGGAGCCGCGGTGACAGACACCAAATAAGCAGCTTTCTCGGATGGAGTGAGCAGCCCTGGATAGTCCACGCCGGCAGGATGAGATCACCCGGCGGAAGAGAGAACCTATGAGAAGAGACGTAACACTGATGTCAGTAACAGGACTCCATATCAGAGGACACGGCTGTGCGGTCACTGTGGCCGGACGGCAGAGGAATCATCCATACACAGGTACGGGGGGATTGTCCGCCATCATACATGTGACAATCCCACCACTGACAGATCTGCTCCACGGCCGACACCACACAACATGGGGCTTATTGTCACACTCACCTCTTCTCCTTTCCCCTTCTTCTTCTCTCTCTGGTTTTTGTTGTTTTTTCGGTTTTCTTTTCCCCTGAACTGGAAATTCGAATAAAAAACAAGAAAAAGATGTTGATTATAATCTCCTAAGAGATGAGCTTTGTATGGTTCTATAGGATGGTGTTATTCTCGTGGCTTGTAGCCCTGGTAATCGATTATTGTCCCATAATGGGGGAAATATGTCACATATACATAACATCAGCAGAGGGGTGAGAATTAGATTACCCAGAGAACTGATTAATATGAAACCTGCCATGTGGGGTCTCGACAAGGAGCTATGTCCCTTCTTACCATGACATTACTTGTAATGTGCCGCAGTGTTGCCTTATAATCAGTTACATAAACCTCAGTGTAACATTGAGGCCATAAAGGGGTCAGTATGGGCCATATGGGGCCGTGGGCGCAGGATTTGAGTCAGTTTGGCAGAAGACTGAACGGCCCCTTAGAACTTTTAATGCATAAAAGAATGGAGATTTTTACAGAATGAACTGCTCATCGCTTTATAGGGAGAAAAAAGTAGTAATTTTCTGATCCTTTATGTGCACGTTCACATTACATGTTTTGACCACAGACTGTGATAGGATGTCATATAGACCTGTACACACCTGACAATGGGGAGGACTCGCTGTCCTTAGCAGTAAAACACTGCTTGTCTCCATCAGGTTTAGAAGGGGAAGATTCTTGCTGCCTGTTTGGTAGAAGAAAAACATAAATTACAAGCGAAATCAATACAAAATGGACGAACACCCGTCTGCAAGGCCGGTTAGGACATTTGGATAACATGGAGGAGGCACCCTGCTCAGGACCCACTTCTATCACTAAGAATGGAGAATCGCTAGTAATATTCGCCTGTAATGAGCTGGAAATGATTGACTGGTCGTAATGATCGGCTGTTATCGCCGGCGTTATCACAAGCCAGAACCACAGTGATCATCAATCATGGGGTGGTGGCGCTGGATATAGTGCTGAGTTACACTTATCTTACAGTTTATCTTCTGATATATCAGATCCAAACCCGATAATAATAATTTACTCACATGTCTGAGTGTTTTGCACTCTCTGGGGAATACACTGGAGGTGGCTTCAGTTCTTCATCGTTCATCACCCTGGTACTGGTGGAACAGAGCTAAAACATAGAGAAAAATAAAATAAATACATATTTAAACTTTATTTTAATTATAAGTTTTATAGATCTTACCGGTCACACTTACTTTAGAAAGCCTTTGAGACGATGATATAAAGTTCAGGCTTTCTGGCCAGTCATTATCCTCGCTTGTGTCCCCCTCATCTGAATCAATAAGTTCGTAATTGCTACATTGAGCTGAAAAGCACAAGTGTTATTAGACATTATTAGTATGAGACCCGATCACGGAAAGTCACCATTTTATCACTAATAATGATTGGGACTGATTGTCACAAAATATGAAAGACAAGACACACAAAAGCTTTCTGCAGATGACGTCTCCTTCTACTTACGGTCAAAGTAGCCAGTGTCCTCTTCTGACTCAAAGTCAGGAATGAAATGTGGCTCTTTACTTAGAAGACTGTCAAAGTCTATGCCACATAGGAATGGATGCATTTTGATCTCTTTCGCTCCTCCTGGGAAAGGAAGACAATAAAAAGTGATCTAGACATTATCATATAGACAGCTCCATATCTGAACAGTTTTTTTACTCTGAACTAAAGATGTAACAGAGCTGATGTGAAGAAAAGTTGCTGAAAGTAAAGCAGAGAACCTCAGTGCTGATCCTCAGGGGCGTGATCATTTGTCTGGTCACAGATGTGTAATAATTCATTATTAATACTATTATATACATTACCTGTCCCAAGTCTGTGTGCCGGATCTTTTCTGAGCAGCTCAGTGATGATGTCCTGAGCATCAGGTGGAGGAGTGCGATTATCAAATGTCCAAGTTATGTCATCTGTTATATTAAAAGAAAATGTTACAGAAAATAAAACCTCCTCATTTACTTTATTAACACAAAAATCTTTTGTATTAACACAACAAGTAACTAAACCACAGAACCAATCTAAGCAAATAACAATGACACCACACCGCATTCAGATTATTTTACTTACCCCTTAATATACTGCAGTAAGTCTCATATTTGGAATCCCCATGAAATGGTACACGGAATAGAAGGAATTCGTGTAGGATGATCCCTACCGACCACCAGTCCACAGGCCGCCCATAGCCTTCCTGTAAGATGACTTCAGGGGCGATGTATTCAGGGGAGCCAGCAATCTGGAAAGCAACAGAAGAAGGAGATGAGGAGCTGAGAAAATAATTGTGACGAATAACATCAGAGGAAAACGTTTTCTAGATGAGAAGATATCAGAGAAGAAGAAATAGATGAGAAGAGTAAAGAACAAGATCCTGTAAGTAAAGCCGACCTCATCATCACGGAACTCTCTGGTGACGTCCTCGGTTGGAGCCTTGTAGGTTTCTGATGTTGGTCTCATGAGGCCGAGTTTGGAAAGTCCGAAGTCCGTGACTTTAATATGACCAGATGCCGATACCAGGAGGCTGTGAAAAAACAGACGGTGTCAGCCCCAAGTAATAACCCATAGACTTTATGACAATCTCTAACTTTCTTCCTCCTAGAGGGGGCACTTACTTCTCAGGCTTCAGGTCTCGGTGCACCACACCAAAGCTGTGCAGGTATTCCACAGCCAGGACTGTTTCTGCAATGCACTTTCGGGCCAAGGGGACAGGTAAAGGTCCATAGATGTTCATAAGACTGCCACAGTCTCCTCCTACAGGAGAAAGCAAGTATGACAGGAGAGGGTTTGTTACAATGTAAATGACACATGATGCGTGTGAATGAGAAATAAGCGGAGACATTGGGGCAGGATGTCACACATAGAGATATACTGTGTAATAATGCAAAAGAAAAACAATGGAGCGTACCCTAATAGTAACTAGGACTGCGCTGAATGTCTATGAAGCCAAACCACAAATGTGCAAAAGCTGCAGAAATAAGTGCAAGGAAACAACGTCCCATATAAAAATGTGAAGCTATACTATGTATATTACAATAAATAACCTAAATAAATCTATAATTGATAGAAGGTGTCAGCCGTCTCATAGTATGGTGTAATATAATCTGACGGAGTATGAAACGCTTGTTGCAGCGCGGTACTCATACTTTTTTTCTTAAATATAGCTATCCACTCTCCTTCATGGCTGGATATTACCATCAACAAGAATATATTATATATACTACCCCATGCTATGAGATTGCTGACATCTTCTATGATTTATAGATTTATCTCGCTTATTTATTGTAAGACACTATACTTTTTTGGCCGTATTAGTATCCCTTTTTTCTATGAGTTACCTTGTTAGTTTAAGTTATTTATTCCATGGGACTAATAAAGATTCATATTTTTATATAGGGGGTTGTTTTATGGCATTTATTTGTACAGCTTTTGCTCATTTGTGGCTTTGCTTTATGTACTGTACAATGTAGAGCGTATACTATATACTGCAGAGCGACCCTATACAAAAAGACAGAGCTGGGCTTCATCTACGAGCCTCTGGTTCATTTCTCTATGAAATGCTCATCTACCGTGGTTCCCCGAAAATAACACCTACCCCGAAAATAAGCTCTACAAGGTTATACAGGATTTTTGGAGTATGCTTGAAATATAAGTCCTACTCCAAAAATAAGCCCTAGTTACAGTCAGGGCCAGCATTAGGAGGGTGGGGGGGGACACTTGGCATTTGCCCAGGGCCCGCACTCTTTTAGGGGCTCCCAGCATTTCTATTCCGAGGTTAAGACTGTTTAAGGACCTTTGGTGACATCATGGTCATGTGACCATGATGTGACCATAGGTCCTTTAACTACAAGAGAGTCTAGATGAACTGAAGGGGAGGCCGGCAACTGTGTATCATTTAAGCAGTGTGTGTATAGGCATGTGTATGTATGTGCTGTGTGCATGTACGTATCTATGTATGTGCTGTGTGTGTATAGGCATGTGTATGTATGTGCTGTGTGTGCATGTACATATCTATGTATGTGCTGTGTGTGTATATACATCTGTATGTGCAGTATATGTGTGTATAAACATGTGTATGTATGTGTTGTGTGTGCATGTACATATATATCTATGTATTTGCTGTGTGTGTATATACATGTGTATGTATGTGATGTGTGTATGTGCAGTGTTTCTGTGTATACAGTTGTGCTCAAAAGTTTACATACCCCGGCAGAATTTTTCTTTCTTGGTTTTGTTTCAGTGAGTATGAATGATAACAAAAAAAATTTTCTCCACTCATGGTTATTGGTTGGGCGAAGCCATTTATTGTCAAACTCAGCAAATACTGGAGGAAAATTTGCACTCATCAGCCCGGAAGCTGCGGATGGGACGTACTTGGACGTTCCAACATGAAAACGATCCAAAACACAAGGCCAAGTCGACCTGTCATTGGCTACAGCAGAACAAAGTGAAGGTTCTGGAGTGGCCATCTCAGTCTCCTGACCTCAATATCATTGAGCCACTCTGGGGAAATCTCAAGCGTGCAGTTCATGCAAGACAGCCCAGGAATTTACAGGAACTGGAGGCTTTTTGCCAAGAAGAATGGGCAGCTTTACCATCTGAGAAAATAGAGAACCTCATCCACAACTACCACAAAAGACTCCAAGCTGTCATTGATGTTAGAGGGGGCAATACACGGTATTAAGAACTGGGGTATGTGAACTTTTGATCAGGGTCATTTGGATGTTTTTGGTTGTCATTAAGATTTAAAAAGAGAAAACACAGGAGTTTGACAATAAATGGCTTCACCCAACCAATAACCGTGAGTGGAGAAAAAGTTATGATTCATATTCTCTGAAACTAGGCCAAGAAAGGAAAAATTCTGCCGGGGTATGTAAACTTTTGAGCACAACTGTACATGTGAATATGTAGTGTGTGTATGTGCAGTGTGTGTGTTTGATGACATAGTTATATTTGAAAAAATGTTTATTTTTTTCAAGAATAAATGTGGATTGTTGTGCATGAGGAAAACAATAAGACATCCCCTGAAAAACAACGAACCCATCTCTCACAGCAAAAAACTATAGACCCTGTGTTATTTTTGAGGAAACATGGTGCAAACTGTTAAAATTCAGTCAAATCCTCCTTTCTCCATAGTGGAGATTTCTGCCATGCTCAGTGAGGACATACCCTGAAGACCTTCACAGACAAATTCATTTTTCTGGCATGTTGCTAACAGATAACTTATAGTAAAAGCAGTGTGGACATGTAACCATCTATGTGGTCACATTCTGCTTATGGAGAAGGTCCTAGAGATGAGCAGACCAGCGCTGGATATAGATACGATGGAGATGTCCTACCTGGTACATACTCCATGACCATGCACAGATGACGTGTAGCTGGAAAGGAGCACAACATGGAGGCCACGAAGGGACAATCTGCGAATGTTAGGATGTCCCTCTCTAGAAAGGCCCGTTCAAGTCTTACTGGATCTTTCAGCTTCTGCTTGTCCAGTTTCTTCATGGCGTATAACTGTTTGGAGTCTTTTTGGCGCACTAAGTGGACGGTTCTGAAGAGGAAGAAAATCGGTGGTTTATAATGTATTCTTACTAACAGTCTGTCTATAGATCTCATCACATCTCCTGTACTAATGGTGAATACTAGATGAGCTGCCAACGCTATATAGATGATCTCCACTGGGAGGTCCTCATCCATGCCCCATCGTAAATGAACTGAATAATGACAATTAGATGTGCACAGAAGAGATGAGAGAATTAATTACAGTGAAATAGAATTCTACTCATATTTTACAAAGATCTGTATTCACCAAAATGGCGATTTTATTTTGTAATTTGCTTCCTCATGGATTCAGCAAAATGATGAGCAAGTGAACACTATTTTCTAAACCTTAAAAGGCCTTCAAAATGTTAAAAAAACACATTCTTATCCTCACCTCTCCGGCCCCTCTGCCTCAACTGCCTGGTCCGCACTTTCAAATCTCTGCTGCCAGTGCAGAAGTCCAAACATGTCTAAGGCTGAGACAGGACTTCTGGCATTGAGGAGGTCTAGGAGGATTCTGCACAAACGCATGAAAGGTCACGGTGTCGTGGAGTTGGGAATCTTCATGAGCTTGCATAGAATCCTCCTGAAGCTCCTCAAAACTAGAAGTTCTGGCCCAGCGTGAGCAGCGGCAATCTGAAGATGTGGTGAGGACTGGACGGATGTTGTTAAAAAGCAGAGGGGTCGGAGAGGTGAACAGTGAGGTCAGTATAAGTCTATTGTCCACTTTTTACATCTTACATTTATTAGTCTCTGGGGTCTGGAGAGAACCCAGACCATAACAAAAGACATTCAATTCGTGAATCACATTTCCCAGGAAAGTCTGCATGAACAGGCGAATGTGAATTATGCCAGATCCGCTCTTCTCTAGAGAACAGGGATGTGGACCCCAATAATTCCTCTATGGTAACACTGTACGGGCACAGAGACAGAGGGATCATCATAAGGAGCCCTAGAAAACATATATTATGCCGACATCAAGCTCACCCAAAAGCTCCACAGCTGAACTGTTTGATCTGTTTGTAGTCGCTCTTACAAGGATTTCTCCCTGGGTTCAATGATCCGATCAAGGCCTAGAAATAATAAGAAATGGCATTAAAGCATAAAATCTGCAGAAAGGTAAAATCTGTGGATGCAGGAACTTCTCCTGTATATTATGTGGACGTGATACAAGCCAGACCCCCACAGACACCATTATATATAGGGGATATCCCCCATACACAGACATCACTGTACTGCAGGGGAGGAGACGGGAGATCACACAGCGGGGGCAGGAATAATAATGCCGCCATCACACACAATAGATCTGATCTACATGAAGAATAGGGATATCCCCTCGTCATATGGGGGATAATATTATATGTGTAATTCACCCCCGTTACCTGATGGTACACAGACGTCTCCGCTGATACTTACACTGACAGATTCCTGGACCTCGGGGGTCTCACATATTCCACCGTCATTAATTGGTGGCACAGATATTCCTATAATAATGAGGAAACGTTTTGTATTAGACGATATCAGTACATAATATATAACATCCATATTAAGAAGGAGATGAGACGGGCTCTGTACACGGTGTAATACTGGTATATGGGATTCTGCACACAACGTATATATTTATGGCTCCTCCATAGATGGATATTCTGGACCATAAATGGCCATTGTTCAGGATCTGATCCATCCTAGAACAATTACATGATCGGGGTCCTAGGAGCCTCCTTGTACATGATGGAGAAGAGCACAGAGGAGAGAAACAGAATTACCTGCGCCCCCTCCATTATAGTCTATAAGGGGCTCCGGAGCCGTCACCGGCCTCATACAGAGGTTGGAGAGTAAATCTACATGTTCTCTGCCGTTCTCTATAATATCTCGATATGTGAATGTAAGAATATTAGATGATTGCTCACCTTCCATCAGATCAGTGTTCAGCCCCTGCTGACTGGTATTAGGGTCCGGGACAGTCAGCTTTTCCCCCTCTTCGGAGTCACCTTCTGATGTTTCCTGATGGGTTTAATATGTGCAATTAATATAACATTTCACAAATACTAAATTACCGTACACAGTCCATCCTCGACTTATGAACTTCTGACTTACAAACGACTCCAAGATACAAAGGGTTGATGTTGAAAAAAAAGCTAATATTCACCCTCCAGTCCTTTCCACTGTCATGTGCCATTTCTCTGGTCTCTTTACTATTGTCTAGGACTTCCGGCCGCATTCAGGACCCAGAGGTCACTGTTCATCATAAGGTCATAAGGATGAGGCTGGAAGTCCTGCCCCATAGTGAAGAGGCTGGAAATGTGGTGCACTATGATGGAAAAAGGAGGACCGGGTGGCGGGCAGCGAGCAAAAAATTATTGTTTTTTTTTACCCTGTTTTAACTTATATACAAATTTGGGTTACAAACAAACCTATAGGATTTATCTAGTTTGTGACAAGGGGACGACCTGTACATAAGTCAGGAAGTACTAAACTAGGACCTAGGGAATAAGCTCAGTATTGGACGGACTATGCATAAGGGAGGAAGTACTAAACCTGGATCTACGGGACAATCTCAGTATTGGATGGACCATACACGGCCGCTCCCTCCAGAAAATCCACATGAATTTGTAAGGGACTTGTATCTACAGCTGTTTTCTAATAACTTCTATTATCAGAACTGCAGCATTTACAAGATGGAAGATTGTGATGATGGAGTGAGACAGAGACGGAAACACAACCTCTGCAGCCGTAGAGACAGGCGGCCATAGAATATCCTGCACCTCTGACATCATAAATCTGCCCCTCTGCTGTATGACGGCTAATCTGGAGAAGATCAGACCAGGACGTGTGATATAGAAGGTGATGGATCCTTACCAGACGCTCCAGTGAGCCGGCCGGACGCTCCAGTACATACAGGACATTTTGGGCCAGTTGTATAATAAAGGCCAATTCTCCACTTGAGGATTTTTCTTCAGACTATAAAGATGGAAATAAATAGAAAGGGAAAATCATGAGAGAACATGGAGGAGGCCGGTTATGCCACCACTTTACTCCTGCGATCTACTTTACAATTACTACATATCTGGTGACTTGGTGCCAGTTGTCTATAATATAATCAGGGATGTGTCCGTCTGTCCGAAGCCTCTATAGACTGCGCCTGCACAGTCTGGCCCCAGACAGAAGAATGCATCCAGCCATTACAGGTGACAGATAAGATGAGTATATGGCACTGGAGATCGCAGTATGCGTAGGCACTGAAGGCATACGCATACCTAGGCCGGGGGAGGAATGCAACGTCGGAATCGGCGCTTGTGCATAGCGCGCTATCTGGCGCCATTTTAGTGAAAGCAGATTTGCAGTGTGTCTTCAATAAAATGACACTGGACAGCGCTGTATGCGCACGCGAGTACTCTGGCGCCTTTTTGTTGAATACATGCGGTAAATGTGTCTTCACTAAAATGGAGCCAGATTCCGATTGTCATTTCAGTAAAACAACACAGGTGACGCGCTTCCGGGGAGCGATGGAAAGGTGAGTAGGATGGGTAGCACATAACAGGATGGGGGAGCAAGATGGGGGAGCACAAAACAGGATGGGGGAGCACATAACAGGATTGTGGAGCACATAACAGGATGGGGTGCACATAATAGGATGGAAGAGCACATAACAGGATGGGGGCAGCACATAGTATAAGGGCAGCACATAACAGGATGGGGAGCACATAACAGGATGGGGGAGCACATAACAGGATGGGGAGCACTTAACAGGATGGGGGCAGCACATAGGATAGGGGCAGCACATAACAGGATGGGGAGCACATAACAGGATGGGGGAGCACATAACAGGATGGGGGCAGCACATAACAGGATGGGGGAGCACATAACAGGATGGGGAGCACATAACAGGATGGGGGGGCAGGATGGTGGAGCACATAACAGGATGGCAGAGCACATAACAGGATGGGGAGCACATAACAGGATGGGGGAGCACATAACAGGATGGGGGAGCATGGACCAGAATGGGGGCAGCACATAACAGGATGGAGGAGCACATAACAGGATGGGGGAGCACATAACAGGATAGGGAAGCATATACCAGGATGGGGGAGCATATACCAGGATGGGGAAGCAGGATGGGGGAGCATAGACCAGGATGGGGGAGCATGGACGAGGATGGGGGAGCATGGACCAGGATGGGGGATCATGAACCAGGATAGGGGACCATATACCAGTAACAAATGCTCCCCACCCGGGCGTAGAATGGGTTCAATAGCTAGTATACTATATTACTGTTGGCCTAAAGAACAATTTTATGTGAATAAACTTATATTCCATCATTATTACTTTTATATGTTTTGTGCAGATTTCTGCTACTTACCTGTTGCACCAATGTCCTGATGTTCTTCTGTAAATGCTCAAGATATGCTGAGCTCATACGACCTTGCTGGTATTTGGTCAGGCAGTCTCTCACTAGCTCCATAACCAGCCGGTAAGTGAAGCTGAGGACGCCATCGGGTAGTGGTAGCACAATGTCAGGGGCATAGGTGGTAAGAATCCCCTGCAGCAGTGCTAACACCTGAAAATTGTCTGAAGGAATTTCAGACATTTCAAATAAATCCAAATCGCAGTCAGTAAATCACTAGCTATGTAGTTAATCACCAACAACAATGACACCGGAATGTCAAAGTGACACTGTAGCTGTAAACACTGGCACAAGTATTGTTGGTGCATTATGATGTCATAATAGCAGTGATATCATCATGGAATGTTGAGATGTTACCTTATATGGAGCTTCTCTCCATAAAAGTAAGTTGCCTAGCAACACAAGCAGCATCATCACAGGCTGAGCATCAGTACCAGGTGCAGGCATGGAGGAAAGACCTGTGGGGGCTTTACTCCTCTGACCAGCGGGGGTGATTTTTATGTTTTAAATTCAATCATTTACATCTGTTCTACATAATAAAAAATATATAATTTCTATAAGAAATCCAGATTCAGATGCTAAAAGAAGTATATTTACTGGTGGATCAGAGACTGCAACTCAGAGGCCCACACCTCCCCCCACATCCGCTTCCCAAGATAGGGGTCTGTGCACAGCTCTCCGCAGCAGCCAGCAGCCAGGCAGCATTATGTGGTGAGTATGGCAGCGCTGCAGTGCTGAAATCAGCAGGTCTGCGGCAGCACGGTATGGCATAGTGCACCTGGGACCTATGGGATCTTCAAGGGTTTGTTCAGCGCCGCGTACTTCCATACTGGGAAGTGAACAGCGCTGATGACATCACATCTACAGATACATGATGGGACGGTGTAAGTGTGGCCGCCATCATGCCTGTGACTTGGTAGGTTCCTCAGACGGCAGCTCACTCACCTCCCAATGTGGAAGGAAGCGGCCGGAAAATCCTTTTAGTCTATAAAAAAAATTAAGATTCCACCAATTCTTGCAGACAATTTTTTTTGTTCTTCTCACCTCACAAAAAAACCCAAATGATGAAAACGTCTCATGTACCGCGCACTGTTACCCATAAATATTGTAGCTCGTTCCATTGAGCTCTTGGTCAAATCTAAACAGAAAAATGAAAGTTATGGGTCAATGATTAAAAAAGCAAAATAAACTGGATATCTGTGTAATTGTATCAACCTGCAGAATAAAGATAATTTGTCTACAGTGAGCGGCAAAAAAGAAGGAAAATAAAAAAGTGATGGAAGATTTATTTATTTATTCATCGTCACTCATATCATACCATTAAAAAGAAAGAAACTGTAGTGGTGGTGAATTCTGATGTCATAATAGGGGTGATGTCATCATGGAATCTTGTGAGGGAATCATATATGGAGCTTCTCACCTTATAAGGAAGTTGCCTAGCAACAGTGAAGATGGTAAAACCATAGGGTGAGCATCAGTGCTTGTATGTAAGAGGGAGCTGTGGGCACCGGGCTCTTCTCATCAGTGAGGGGATTTATAAATATATTTATTGATATCTGTATACACAATAAAAATCATAATTACGTATTTATAAGAAATCCGGATTCAGGATCTAAAAGAAGTATCTTTATCTGGGGGGTCCAGGGAATGAAGATCAGAAGCCCACGCCTCACCACCCCCCAACTTCCCAAGATGGGGGTCTCTATTACAAATATAACCCTGCCTGACATTTGAGAAAATCTAAATTTTGTTAATTATTACTAATTTTTATTACGAAACAGAAAAAAGAGTCGGAATCAGGAGAATTCAGGGATGTTTAGATATTTAGCTCAAATTTTGAGTAGGTGACAGATCCTCTATAATCTTGGTGAATAAAACACTAGTCCTAATAAATCTCCTCCTACGTTCTCCGATCACCACCATATTTGTATTCCAAGAGCCTCAAAGCACCGGAAAGAGCAAGTAACTGAGGAATCAGGCGCATTCTAATCTGTAACCATGGAGACACATAGGCTGCATAAGAGCTGTATATGACACGCCCCCTGGGCCATGTTCAAGGGATTACCCGGAGCCGGATCTGGATAGGGGTAGTAGTCCTTGTGGCGGTGACCCGGTCCGTGCCCAGGGTGTCAAACTAAGTGGCAGTCTATGGCAGTAGATGTTAATTTGATCGACTACGCCACCCGTTGAGTACGCCGCCGCTGCAGAGCAGTCCGCTGAGGCCGGTGGTATATGTGCAGCAGTGATGGTATAACCCCCAACGGGAGGGGTATGGCCTCAGGGCAGCAGGTGTGGATGATGGGTGTAGTTATGTTGTAGAAAGGAGAGTCAGAGACTTGAGGTGCAGTTTCAGGGTTTTTACTCACGGTTGTTCTCTCAGTCACTCTGGCCTTGAGTGACCACCCGAGCCGTGCTGCGTCCACCAGGTCCTGGACTCGGCTAACCCCCAGGCAGTTCTGGAGCGTGGTCCTGAGCTCCCTTTCTCTCTCTCTGTCTCTGGCCATTCCCACCAGGGATCCACCTTTGGCCGGCTCCCTCGGGTCTCTTGGTGGTCAAACCTCCTCTGGGTTCCCTGACCCTATGCTTGGTGTGCCTTTCTGGTGGATTTGGTGAGGGTCGTGGCAAATCTTGACCACGACCTCCGGTTCCTGGCTGAGGATAAGTGGCCTCCACCAGTTCGGGTTCCGGTACCCGTGTCCGCCAACCCTTCACCCTTTTTGGTCTGATTCTGGGTTCTTAGGGTTCCTTCTGACTCTGCTTCTCTGGGCCTTTCTTCCTCCTCTCTCTCTTCAATGCAGGCTTGGCCCTGGAGCTGGGCCCAGCCGGAGCCACAGCTCCCTGTCAGCCCTCCTGGCTGAGCTCCCCTGCTAAAAAGACCCTGTCCTAAGATGGTGCCCACCTTATATACTCCCTCTATGTGTGAGCCCAGGTGACTAGCACCCAATGAGCTCCTAGCTTTACCCAGAGTACTCCCCCTATCTGCCCCTACACTACTGGGATGTTCCACCCCCCTCCCACTCCAGCCAGGGACAGACGCTGTAGTACCTGCACATATACTTGGTGGGAGTACCGTTGTTCTGTCCCCCGGAAATGGGATGTATGTAGTGCATGCAGCCTACTGAGCTCAGTTCCACACTCCATCCTTACCCGGGAGTGGAATACCACACCTCTGGCTTGAGGTGTAATACCCCTGTAGCAGCCGAGTCCTCAGGGTGCTACATATACACTACACAAGATTTACAAATTTGTTTCATTTTTTATTTTAAGGAACCAAGAAAAAAAAATACTGTAAAAGATCTTCTAACAACGAGAAATGATTCCAGGATTGTCTTTCCACTATATATACAGTATATACTCACAACACAAAGGTTAACTAATAGTTTTAATGATTTTCTGTAATAAATATTTGTATAAATATGAGAAACATTTATATAAAAATACAACAAATAATAATAAAAATTTCAATTATAAAACAAGAAATACGTCTTATAATAATATTACTCAGCGATTTATAAAAATAACAAAATTCTTGTCGCTGCTGCTCCTGACGACCAATCAGATTTCTGCCGTTTTGCCTCTTGCAGTGCGGAATCGATGGCTGGAATCTGACTGGTTGCTACGGGCAACACTTTCATTACTCTCTACACTGTTTGTATAAATAATCCTTAAACTCTCGTTGCCGATAGCAACCGATTAGAATTCAGCTTTTACATTTGTAATTTACACAAGAAAAATAAACGTGATTTCTGATTGGTCGCTAGGGGTAACAAAGACGCTACATGACAGCTGAGGCTCCGTGACAATGGCGTCTGTTACTCCAGGTACTGGATGATGGGCCGGACACAGGTGCAGCCCACCGTCACCAGCTGCTTCTCCAGCCTATAGGTGGGACACATCCTCTCATCTCACCACGCAGGACCAGGATCTCCTGTCTGATGGGGACTGAGTTCATGCTGAGGTCCACATGACCCTCCGGGTCCAAACATCCGCGGTGGAGACATCGGGCCTCGCTGATGACCGCAGGGAATCTGTTACTGTCCACATTAGAGCTGGTGGAAGGAGATGAGAGAAATCAGGACACAGCAGTAACCATGTTTAGTCCCCCATACTCCGGCCTGCTGACCCCCATATATCATTATTATTATTTCTGCCATTACTCCATGTACATTCACCTGTATTCCCATGGAGAGATGGAGCGGCTCCTCAAACTGTCCGCCATTACTTGTGCAGAACTCCGACTTCCGACCTTCATATCCACCTTCACACGTGGAGGAAATGTGGTGTCCGGTGTGAAGAGACATCCCCCGCCGGACACTAGAGGGGCCTCCCAGCCATCAGCGCCAGGGACCTGCCCTTCTCTTCCATGGACACAAGAGATGAAGATCAGAAGAAGCAAAGTGGAGAAAACCTGAGGACAGAAGATGTCACACATGTGATAGGGGACATTGTGGAAGTGTCAACATTATGTAGTGATATAAGTAAGGGTTAAATAATGGATCAATAATATACACTAATAATATTCATACTCTTATGGACCTATCCCAAAGATATGCAACAGCGCTCAAGCCAAGAGCAACCAGATATGACTATATAACACATATAAGAAAGTCCAACATTTTAAGTGGAATTCATTCAACAATCTATTATACTAGCTATTGAACCCGTTCTACGCCCGGGTGGCGAGCATTTTTATTGATATATGGTCTCCCATATATCGTATGAGTATGTGTTCCCCCCTCCTGGTATTTGTGCTGCCCCCATCCTGTCCCCACGATCCTATCCTGGTATGCATGGCACACCTCAACCCCAATCCTGGTATGCATGGCACCCCTCATCCCCAATCCTGGTATGCATGGCACTCCTCACCCCCAATCCTGGTATGCATGACACCGCTTACCCCAATCCTGGTATGCGTGGCTCTCCTCATCCCCCATTCTGGTATGCATGGCACCCCTCATCCCCAATCCTGGTATGCATGGCCCCCTCATCCCCAATCCTGGTATGCATGGCCCCCCTCATCCCCAATCCTGGTGTGCATGGCACCCCTCATCCCCAATCCTGCTATGCATGGCACCCCTCATCCCCCAATACTGGTATGCATGGCAACCCTCATCCCCCAATCCTGGTATGCATGGTACCCCTCATCCAGCTATCCTGGTATGCATGGCACCCCTCACCCCCCAATCCTGGTATGCATGGCACCCCTCATGCCCAATCCTGGTATGCCTGGCCCCCCTCATCCCCAATCCTGGTATGCCTGGCCCCCCTCTTCCCCAATCCTGGTATGCATGGCACCCCTCATCCACAATCCTGGTATGCATGGCCCCCCTCATCCCCCAATCCTGGTATGCATGGCAACCCTCATCCCCCAATCCTGGTATGCATGGTACCCCTCATCCCCCTATCCTGGTATGCATGGCACCCCTCAACCCCAATCCTGGTATGCATAGTACCCCTCACTCCCCAATCCTGGTATGCATGGCACCCCTCAACCCCAATCCCGGTATGCATCGCACCCCTCATGCCCAATCTTGGTATGCATGGCACCCCTCATGCCCAATCCTGGTATGCATGGCACCCCTCATGCCCAATCCTGGTATGCATGGCACCCCTCATCCCCAATCCCGAGATGCATGGCACCCCTCATCCCCAATCCCGGTATGCATGGCACCCCTCATCCCCAATCCCGGTATGTATGGCACCCCTCATTCCCAATCCTGGTATGAATGCCACTCTTCATCCCAATCCTGGTATGCATGGGACCCTCATCCCCAATAATGTTATACATGGTACACCTTATCCCTATCCTGGCATACATGGTACCCCTCATCCCTCTCCTGGTATGTATGGTACCCCTCATCCTGGTGTGCTTGGTACCCCTCATCCCAATTCAGGTATGTATGGCATCCTCATCCCAGAAACCTGGTATGCATGGCACCCAATCCCTCATCCTAGAATGCATGGTACCCCTCATCCTTATCCTGGTATGCAAGATACCCCTCATCCTGGTGCGCATGGCACCCCATACCTCATCCTGGTATGCATGGTACCCCGCATTCCTATCCTAGCATGCTTGGTACCCCTCATCCCTATTCTGGTATGCATGGCACCCCTCACCCACCCAATCCTGGTATGCATGGTCCCCTCACCCCCCAATCCTGGTTTGCATGGTCCCCTCACCCCCCAATCCTAGTATGCATGGTCCCCTCAACCCCCAATCCTGGCATGCATGGACCCCTCACCTCCCAATCCTGGTATGCATGGGCCACTCATCCCCCAATAATGGTATGTGTGGTAGCCCTCATCCTGGTATGCATAGTCCCCTCACCCCCCAATCCTGGTATGTGTGGTACCCCTCACCTCCCAATACTGGTATGTATGGTTTCCTCACCCATCAATCCTGGCATGCATGGTCCCCTCACCCCCCAATCCTGGTATGTGTGGTACCCATCACCCCCCAATCCTGGTATGCATGGTCCCCTCACCCCCCAATCCTGGTATGTGTGGTACCCCTCACCCCCCAATCATGGTATGCATGGTCCCCTCACCACCCAATTCTGGTATGTGTGGTACCCCTCATCCTTGTATGCATGAACCCCTCGCCCCACAATCCTGGAATGCATGGTCCCCTCACCCCCAATCCTGGTATGTGTGGCCCCCTCATCCCTTTCACACTGTACACATATACAAAAAAAAATAAACAGTTATACTCACCTTTCTTCTCTGTGCTCCAGCGCTGCTGCGTCCTGTTTTGCCGGGGGCCTGTGGAGGAGTGCGGCGCTGGAGCACCGCGCTGTCCGGCGCCATTTTGCTGAAGACACACTGCAAATGTGTCTTCAGTAAAATGGCGCCGGATAGCGCTATGCGCATGAGCCGATCCGATGCCTCACTCCTGCCCCGGACTTCGGCGAAAAGAGGCGCCGTGGCAACGCTTCCCCCAGTCAGGTAAGTATGTATGTATGGAGATCGCGGGATGCGTTCAGTTTCTACGCATACCGCAATCTCCGGCGCCATATACTCCTCTTATCTGTAACGGCTGGATGTATGATTCTGTTTGGAGCCAGACTGCGCATCGCGCATGCACAGTCTATCGAGGCTTTAGACAGAGACACGCATCGCAGGTTATATTATAGACTAGATATAGAACCCGTTCTACTCCCGGGTGGCGAGCATTTTTATTGGTATATGGTCTCCCAGGCTGGTATGTGCTGCACCCCTCCTGGTATTTGTGCTGCCCCAATCCTGTCCCCGCCTTTCTATCCTGGTATGCATGGCACCCCTCATCCCTATCTTGGTATGCATGGCACCCCTCATCCCTATCCTGTAATGCATGGCACCCCTCATCCCTATCCTGGTATGCATGGCACCCCTCATCCCTATCATGGTATGCATGGCACCCCTCATCCCTATCCTGGTATGCATGGCACCCTTCATCCCTATCCTGTAATAGATGGCACCCTTCACCCCCCATCCTGTAATGTATGGAATCCTTCACCCCCAATCCTGGAAGGCATGGCACCCCTCATCCCCAATAGTGGTATGCCTGGCACCCCTCATCCCCACTCCTGGTATGTGTGGTACTCCTCATCCCTATCCTGGTATGTATGGTATCCCTCATCCTGGTATGCATGGCACCCCTCACCCCCAATCCTGGTATGCAGAGCACCGCTCACCCCCAATCCTGGTATGCATGGCACCCCTCAACTCCAATCCTGGAAGTCATGGCATCCCTCATCCCCAATCCTGGTATGCGTGGCACCCCTCATCCCCAATCCTAGTATGTGTGGTACTCCTCATCCCAATCCTGGTATGCAGGGTACCCCATCCCTCATCCTTATCCTGATACGTATGGTATCCCTCATCCTTGCATGCATGGGCCCCTCACCCACATCCTGGTATGCATGGCACTCCTCACCCACATCCTGGTATGCATGGCATCCCTCACTCCCATCCTGGTATGCATGGCACTCCTCATCCCTATGCTGGTATGCATGGCCCCTCATCCGAATCCTGGTATGCATGGCACCCCTCATCCCCAATCCTGGTATGCATGGCATCCCTCATCCCCAATCCTGGTATGCATGGCACCCCTCATCCCCAATCCTGCTATGCATGGCACCCTTCATCCCCAATCCTGGTATGCATGGCACCCCTCACCCCCCAATCCTGGTATGCATGGCTCCCTCATCCCCAATCCTTTCATGCATGGCCCCCTCTTCCCCAATCCTGGTATGCATGGTAACCCTCATGCCCAATCCTGGTATGCATGGCTCCCACATCCCCAGTCCTGGGTATGCATGACTCACTCATCCCCAATCCTGGTATGCATGGCTCCCTCATCCCCAATCCTGGTATGCATGGCATCCCTCATCCCCAATCCTGGGAAGCATGGCACCCCTCATCCCCAATCCTGTTATGCATGTTACCCCTCATCCCCAATCCTGTTATGCATGGCACCACTCATCCCCAATTTGTTATGCATGGCTCCCTCATCCTCAATCCTGGAATGCATGTCATCCCTCATCCCCAATCCTGGTATGCATGGCACCCATAAGCCCCAATCCTGTTATGCATGGCACCACTCATCCTCAATCCTGGTATGCATGCCATCCCTCATCCCTAATCCTGGTATGCATGGCACCTCTCTTCCCAATCATGGTATGCATGGCACCCTTCATCCCCAATCCTGGTATGCATGGCATCCCTCACCCCCCAATTCTGGTATGCATGGCTCCCTCATCCCCAATCCTGGGAAGCATGGCACCCCTCATCCCCAATCCTGTTATGCATGTTACCCCTCATCCCCAATCCTGTTATGCATGGCACCACTCATCCCCAATTTGGTATGCATGGCTCCCTCATCCTCAATCCTGGAATGCATGTCATCCCTCATCCCCAATCCTGGTATGCATGGCACCCCTAAGCCCCAATCCTGTTATGCATGGCACCACTCATCCTCAATCCTGGTATGCATGGCTCCCTCACCCCCATCCTGGTATGCATGGCACTCCTCATCCCTATCCTGGTATGCATGGCCCCTCATCCGATTCCTGGTAAGCATGGCACCCCTCATCCCCAATCCTGGTATGCATGCCATCCCTCATCCCTAATCCTGGTATGCATGGCACCTCTCTTCCCCAATCCTGGTATGCATGGCACCCTTCATCCCCAATCCTGGTATGCATGGCATCCCTCACCCCCCAATTCTGGTATGCATGGCTCCCTCATCCCCAATCCTGGTATGCATGGCCCCCTCTTCCCCAGTCCTGGTATGCATGGCACCCCTCAACCCCAATCCTGGTATGCATGGCTCCCTCATCCCCAATTCTGGTATTCATGGTACCCCTCATCCCCAATCCTGGTATGCATGGCTCCGTCATCCACAATCCTGATATGCAAGGCACTCCTCATCCCTATCCTGGTATGCATGGCACTCCTCATCCCTATCCTGGTAAGCATGGGCCCCTCATCCCCAATCCTGGTATACATGGTACCCCTCATCACTATCCTGGTATGTATTGCACCCCTCATCCTCGTATGCATGGCACTCCATCACTCATCCTGGTATGCATGGTACCCCTCATCCCTATTCTGGTATGCATGGTACCCCTCATCCTGGTGTGCATGGCACCCCTCATCCCAATTCTGCTATGTATGGCCTCCTCATCCCAGAAACCTGGTATGCATGACACCCAATCCCTCATCCTAGTATGCATGGCACCCCTGATCCTTATCCTGGTATGCATGGTACCACTCATCCCTATTCTGGTATGCATGGTACCCCTCATCCTGGTATGCATGGCACCCCATCCCTCATCCTGGTATGCATGGCACCCCGCATTCCTATTCTGGTATGCATGGCACTCCTCATCCCCTAATCCTGGTATGCATGGTCCCCTCAACCCCCAATCCTGGTATGCATGGTCCTCTCACCCCCCAATCTTGGTATACATGGTCCCCTCACCCCCCAATCCTAATATGCATAGTCCCTTCACCCCCCAATCCTGGTATGTATGGTCCCCTCACCTCGCAATCCTGATATGCATTTTCCCTCACCCCCCAATCCTGGTATGCATGGCACCCCTCATCCCCAATCCTGTTATGCATGGCACCCCTCAACCCCAATCCGGTTATGCATGGCAATACTCATCCCCAATTTGGTATGCATGGCTCCCTCATCCTCAATCCTGGTATGCATGGCATCCCTCATCCCCAATCCTGGTATGCATGGCACCCCTAATCCCCAATCCTGTTATGCATGGCACCAATCATCCTCAATCCTGGTATGCATGGCTCCCTCACCCCCATCCTGGTATGCATGGCACTCCTCATCCCTATCCTGGTATGCATGGCCCCTCATCCGAATCCTGGTATGCATAGCATCCCTCATCCTCAATCCTGGTAAGCATGGCATCCCTCATCCCCAATCCTGGTCTGCATGGCCCCCTCTTCCCCAATGCTGGTATGCATGGCTCCCCTCAACCCCAATCGTGGTATGCATGGCTCCCACATCCCCAGTCCTGGTATGCGTGGCTCCCTCATCCCCAATCCTGGTATGCATGGCTCCATCATCCCCAATACTGGTATGCATGGCTCCCTCATCCCCAATCCTGGTATGCATGGCTCCCTCATCCCCAATCCTGGTATGCATGGCTCCCTCATCCCTAATTCTGGTATGCGTGGCACCCCTCATCCCCAATCCTGTTATGCATGGCACCACTCATCCCCAGTCCTGGTATGCATGGCTCCCTCATCCCCAATCCTGGTATGCATGGCTCCCTCATCCCCAATCCTGGTATGCATGGCTCCCTCATCCCCAATCCTGGTATGCATGGCACCCCTCATCCCCAATAATGTTATGCATGGCACCACTCATCCCCAATCCTGGTATACATGGCTCCCTTATCCCCAATCCTGGTATGCAAGGCACCCATCATCCCCAATCCTTGTATGCATGGCACCCCTCATCCCCAATCCTATTATGCATAGCACCTCTCATCCTCAATTCTGGTATGCGTGGCTCCCTCATCCCCAATCCTGGTATGCATGGCACCCCTCATCCCCAATCCTGGTATGCATGGTTTCCTCATCCCCAATCCTGGTATTCATGTTACCCCTCATCCCCAATCCTGGTATGTATGGCTCCGTCATCCACAATCCTGATATGCAAGGCACTCCTCATCCCTATCCTGGTATGCATGGCACTCCTCATCCCTATCCTGGTAAGCTTGGTACCCCTCATCCCCCAAATCCTGGTATGTGTGGCCCCCTCACCCCCAATCCTGGTATGTGTGGCCCCCTCACCTCCCAATCCTGGTATGTGTGGGCCCCTCACCCCCCAGTCATGGTATGTTTGGCCACCTCATCCCTTTCACGCTGTACACACATGCAAAAAAATAATCACTTATACTCACCTTTCTTCCCTGTGCTCCAGCGCTGCTGTGCCCTGTTCTGTTGGAGGCCGGGGGAGGAGTGTGGCGCCGGGGTACGTGCATGCCCATACCACACTGTCCGGTGCCATTTTGCTGAAGACAAACTGCAAATGTGTCTTCAGTAAAATGGCGCCAGATAGCACTATGCACATGCGCCTATCCGACGCCTCACTCCTGCCCCGGTCTCTGGTGAAGAGCAACGCTCCTCCTGGTCAGGTAAGTATGTAAGTATGGCACCAGAGATCGCGGTATGCATTCAGTGTCTACGCATACCGCGATCTCCGGCGCCATACACACTCCTCTTACCTGTAACAGCTGGATGCGGCCTTCTGTCTGAAGCCAGACTGTGCGTCGCGCATGCACAGTCTATAAAGGCATCAGACAGAGACACGCATCTCCCGTTATATTATAGATTGTCATGTCATTGACCAAAAACCCAAGCTCAGGACAACAGTATCTATAATATAAAGGCGGATGCGTGTCTCTGTCCGAAGCCTCGATAGACTGCGCATGCGTGACGCGCCTGCAGAGTCTATACCCCCCACAGAGGCACGCATCCCCATCCTAAACGAGGATGTGGATTGTGGCGCCAGAAATCGCGGTACGCATAAGCACTGAACGCATACCGCGATTTCCGGCACCATAACAACTTACCTATCCGGGAGGTCAGTTGCCACGGCATCTCTTCAGGCAGAAGGCCGGGATCCACTGTCGGTACCGGCGCATGCGCATAGCGCACTTCCGGCGCCGTTTTATTGAAGACACATTGCAAGGGTGTCTTCAACAGACACATTGAAGACACACTAGCAGTGTGTCTTCAACAAGATGGCGCCGGAAACCGCGGTCTGCGCAGGCGCTGATCCGGCGTCAGTGCTCTCCCCCGCCCTCTTCTGACATCACTAATCATTTAAATATCTAACGCACCCCCACACTTCGCCGCCATTTTAAAAACAGAAGATTTCTGCGTCACACAGCGCCTCCAGTCTCTAGCTTAAAAAAACAAAAACATTTTGTAGTATATATAGATATATATATTACAAATATATCTATATATAAAGAAGATACTATATACAAATATATATATCTATATATACTATATAGAATAGTTATCAGAGTACTCCAACACAGTCAGCGGAGCAATCCCGCACAAAATACGTCAGCGGAGCAATCCCGCACAAAATACGTCAGTGGAGCAATCCCGCACAAAAAACCTCAGCGGAGCAATCCCGCACAAAATACGTCAGCGGAGCAATCCCGCACAAAAAAACCTCAGCGGAGCAATCCCGCACAAAAAACTTCAGCGGAGCAATCCCGCACAAAATACGTCAGCGGAGCAATCCCGCACAAAATACGTCAGCGGACCAATCCCGCACAGAAAAACGTCAGCGGAGCAATCCCGCACAAAATACGTCAGCCGAGCAATCCCGCACAAAATACGTCAGCGGAGCAATCCCGCACAAAATACGTCAGCGGAGCAATCCCGCACAAAATACGTCAGCGGAGCAATCCCGCACAAAATATGTCAGCGGAGAAATGCAGCCACTTTCTACTGAATATAAAAATCTAATAAGTCAGCGGAGCAATCCAGCCACTTTATACTGAATATATACGTCAGGGGAAAAATCCGGCCACTTTCTACTGAATATAAATATATATAATACGTCAGCAGAACAATCCGGACACTTTTTACTGAATATATATATATACAGTTATATGAAAAAGTTTGGGCACCCCTATTAATCTTAAGCTTAATGTTTTATAAAAATTGGTGTTTTTGCAACAGCTATTTCAGTTTGATATATGTAATAACTGTTGGACACAGTAATGTTTCTGCCTTGAAATGAGGTTTATTGTACTAACAGAAAATGTGCAATCTGCATTCAAACAAAATTTGACAGGTGCATAAGTATGGGCACCTCACCAGAAAAGTGACATTAATATTTAGTAGATCCTCCTTTTGCAAAAATAACAGCCTCTAGTCGCTTCCTGTAGCTTTTAATGATTTCCTGGATCCTGGATGAAGGTATTTTTGACCATTCCTCTTTACAAAACAATTCCAGTTCAGTTAAGTTTGATGGTCGCCGAGCATGGACAGCCCTCTTCAAATGATCCCACAGATGTTCAATGATATTCAGGTCTGGGGACCGGGATGGCCATTCCAGAACATTGTAATTGTTCCTCTGCATGAATGCCTGATTAGATTTGGAGCGGTGTTTTGGATCAATGTCTTGCTGAAAGATCCATCCCCTGCGTAACTTCAACTTTATCACTGATTCTTGAACATTATTGTCAAGAATCTGCTGATACTGAGTGGAATCCATGCGTCCCTCAACTTTAACAAGATTCCCGGTGCCGGCATTGGCCACACAGCCCCAAAGCATGATGGAACCTCCACCAAATTTTACTGTGGGTAGCAAGTGTTTTTCTTGGAATGCTGTGTTTTTTTTGCCGCCATGCATAATGCCTTTTTGTATGATCAAACAACTCAATCTTGGTTTCATCAGTCCACAGGACCTTCTTCCAAAAATAAATTGGCTTCTCCAAATGTGCTTTTGCATACCTCAGCCGACTCTATTTGTGGCGTGCTTGCAGAAACGGCTTCTTTCGCATCACTCTCCCATACAGCTTCTCCTTGTGCAAAGTGCGTTGTATAGTTGACCGATGCACAGTGACACCATCTGCAGCAAGTTGATACTGCAGCTCTCTGGAGGTGGTCTGAGGATTGTCCTTGACTGATCTCACCATTCTTCTTCTCTGCCTTTCTGATGTTTTTCTTGGCCTGCCACTTCTGGCCTTAACAAGAACTGTCCCTGTGTTCTTCCATTTCCTTACTATGTTCCTCACAGTGGAAACTGACAGGTTAAATCTCTGAGACAGCTTTTTGTATCCTTCCCCTGAACAACTATGTTGAATAATCTTTGTTTTCAGATCATTTGACAGTTGTTTTGAGGAGCCCATGATGCCACTCTTCAGAGGAGATTCAAACAGGAGAACAACTTGCAAGTGGCCACTTTAAGTAGCTTTTCTCATGATTGCATACACCTGGCTATGAAGTTCAAAGCTCAATGAGGTTACAAAACCAAAAAAAGTGCTTTAGTAAGTCAGTAAAAAGTAGGTAGGAGTATTTAAAACAAGAAAATGATAAGGGTGCCCATACTTATGCACCTGTCAAATTTTGTTTGAATGCAGATTGCACATTTTCTGTTAGTACAATAAACCTCATTTCAAGGTAGAAACATTACTGTGTCCAACAGTTATTACATATATCAAACTGAAATAGCTGTTGCAAAAACACGAATTTTTATAAAACATTAAGCTTAAGATTAATAGGGGTGCCCAAACTTTTTCATATAACTGTATACTACGTCAGCGGAGCAATCCAGCCACTTTCTACTGAATATATATAATACGTCAGCGGAGCAATCCGGCCACTTTCTACTGAATATAAATATATATAATACGTCAGCGGAGCAATCCGGCCACTTTCTACTGAATATATATATATATAATACGTCAGCGGAGCAATCCGGCCACTTTCTACTGAATATAAATATATATAATACGTCAGCGGAGCAATCCAGCCACTTTCCTCTGAATATATATAATACGTCAGCGGAGCAATCCAGCCACTTTCCTCTGAATATATATAATACGTCAGCGGAGCAATCCGGCCACTTTCTACTGAATATATATATATATAATACGTCAGCGGAGCAATCCGGCCACTTTCTACTGAATATAAATATATATAATACGTCAGCGGAGCAATCCAGCCACTTTCTACTGAATATAAATATATATAATACATCAGCGGAGCAATCCAGCCACTTTCTACTGAATATATATAATACGTCAGCAGAGCAATCCGGCCACTTTCTACTGAATATAAATATATATAATACGTCAGCGGAGCAATCCAGCCACTTTCTACTGAATATAAATATATATAATACGTCAGCGGAGCAATCCAGCCACTTTCCTCTGAATATATATAATACGTCAGCAGAGCAATCCGGCCACTTTCTACTGAATAGAAATATATATAATACGTCAGCAGAGCAATCCAGCCACTTTCTACTGAATATAAATATATATAATACGTCAGCGGAGCAATCCAGCCACTTTCTACTGAATATAAATATATATAATACGTCAGCGGAGCAATCCAGCCACTTTCTACTGAATATATATAATACATCAGCGGAGCAATCCAGCCACTTTCCTCTGAATATATATAATACGTCAGCGGAGCGATCCAGCCACTTTCCTCTGAATATATATAATACGTCAGCAGAGCAATCCAGCCACTTTCCTCTGAATATATATAATACGTCAGCGGAGCGATCCAGCCGCTTTTTTGACTATATCAAACGTCAGCAGAGCTAAATATTTTAATTAAAGTTTACAACCTTATTCGTTCCGTAATTCCATTATAATGGCCCCCAAACGCCAGCAAGTTCTTTCTGAGGAGGAAACTCAGGCAAAAAAATCAAAAAGGGCTGAAGCTCAAAAGGTTGGTAGAAGTAGGGGTAAAAAACAGCACCTTAAATTGCAGCGTGAAAAAAATACTGTCAGAAGAAAGGCTGCCTGTCATAATCTCACCCCAAAAAAGCGTCAACAGATGCGCAACGCTGACGCTGAGAGGCATAGGTCTGCCCCAGAGAGGCATAGGTCTGACCCAGAGAGGCGTAGGTCTGGCCCAGAGAGTCATAGGTCTGCCCCAGAGAGGCGTAGGTCTGCCCCAGAGAGGCATAGGTCTGCCCCAGAGAGGCATAGGTCTGCCCTAGAGAGGCGTAGGTCTGCCCCAGAGAGGCATAGGTCTGCCCCAGAGAGGCATAGGTCTGCCCCAGAGAGGCGTAGGTCTGCCCCAGAGAGGCATAGGTCTGCCCCAGAGAGGCGTAGGTCTGCCCCAGAGAGGCATAGGTCTGCCCCAGAGAGGCGTAGGTCTGCCCCAGAGAGGCATAGGTCTGCCCCAGAGAGGCATAGGTCTGCCCCAGAGAGGCGTAGGTCTGCCCCAGAGAGGCGTAGGTCTGCCCCAGAGAGGCATAGGTCTGCCCCAGAGAGGCGTAGGTCTGCCCCAGAGAGGCATAGGTCTGCCCCAGAGAGGCGTAGGTCTGCCCCAGAGAGGCGTAGGTCTGCCCCAGAGAGGCGTAGGTCTGCCCCAGAGAGGCATAGGTCAGCCCCAGAGAGTATGACAGACGCTGAGCTTCAGCAGCATCGCAGCGCCAATGCTGAGAGACACAGAGGAGCCCGTACTAAACAACCTGCCCGCTGGGGTAAAAACGGAAGATCTCGCAACACTGCTTTGCTTACTGAAAACTTCAATGAAGACGACATTGGGGCATGCTATCTTGGCCCAATGAACAACAAATGCTCATTTTGTAATACCAACCATTTCCAAAATGAAATTGCAACAAACTGTTGTCATAGTGGAACCATCAAACTGGAAGAAGTGTGAATGCATCCCTATATTACTAATTGCATGAAGAGATCAGAACCAAACTCCAAGAATTTCATGGAAAACATAAGATCATACAATAGTGCAAACGCTTTTGCATCCATGGGCGCACAAATTGACCAATCAATTAACAGGCGATCAGGTCCTTTCTGTTACAGAATCCATGGGCAAATTTACCATGCAACATCTGCGTTGCACCCTAACCAAGGTGAATCACCAACATACGCCCAGTTATATATTCTGGATTCGGCACAATCCAGCCAACAGTGGATGCATTCGTAATCTTATGGAAAATCTACAAAGAATTCTGGAAGATATCAATCCTTTCTCCAGAGAATACAAAAATATGTTGCAATTTGAACAAGAAGAAATGCTAAAAGCAAATCTAGAAAACCGAATGCCAATTGAATATAGCATGACTTTCGTGAGAGAAAAAGTAAATACTATGCACCCCGGCAGAATCAATGCTCCAACTGCCAGAGGGGAAATTGCTGCCATTTTCCACAGCACAGATGGTGCACCCCCAGAAAACCGTGACATTACCGTTCATCCAAAAAGTGGAATTTTACAAAATATATCTATTCTGAGTAGACTCTGTGACCCAATGAGCTACGCTTTGCTTTTCCCTTATGGGGACTCTGGGTGGACTACAGAACTAAAAAAAACAGTTGGTCGAGGAAATGTGACTCCACTTCAATGGTATTCATACCACTTTGCCATTCGTGATGGTACTTTAACCAGTTCCTTAATGCAGGAAAGCTGACACACCAATTTATGGTTGATGCCTATTGCAAAACTGAGGTAAACCGTTTGAATTGGGTGCGCACAAATCAAAGTACTGTAAGAGCTGAAGAATATGACGTCCTTCACCAATTCATGACCAACCACCGTTTCATGAACATAAATATCCTACCTGGAAAAAAAGTCATATAGCCATCGACTTTCCAAGGAAGTCCAAGAAATATGACACAAAACTACCAAGATGCCATGGCAATGGTCAGGAAATATGGCAAACCAGACCTATTTGTAACAGTAACGTGCAGTCCAAAATGGAGGGAAATCAGGGAAAACTTACTTCCCAGTCAGCAACCATGCGACAGGCCCGATTTAGTAGCTCGAGTATTTAACATGAAACTAAAATTGCTACTTGGAGACCCAACCACATACCACAGATTTGGACGTGTTAATGGTATGGTGTATGTAATTGAGTTCCAAAAAAGAGGGCTCCCTCATGGACACATATTGGCATTTATGGCCCCGGAATACAAAGCCTGGGAAAAAGAAAGAATTGACAAAATTGTTTGTGCAGAGCTCCCGCACAAAGACACGCATCCGAAGCTTTATGAAATTGTACAATCTTGCATGATACACAGTCCATGTGGTCCACTTAATCCAAATGCACCATGCATGGACAATGGAAACTGTACAAGGTTTTCCCAAGGATTTCTGTTCCGAAACTAATAGCAATGTAAATGGATCCCCTAAATATCAACGCCGGGATGAGAACAACTTTGTTGAACTTGGTGGAAACAGGGTTGATAATAGATGGGTTGTACCTTACAATCCTTATCTTTCCTTAAAATACAATGCTCACATAAACGTTGAGATTTGCAGTTCTACAAAGTGTAAAATATTTGTTCAAATATGTTTACAAAGGGCATGATTGTGCAAATCTACAGTGTGTTACTGCTGCCACAGAACAAGAAGCCACGGTTGAATGGGATGAAGTAAAAAATGACTTAGAAACTCGATATGTAAGTGCACCTGAAGCATGCTGGAGACTCAGGGAATATAAAATGCACCATCAACCTGACCATGTGGAAAGATGAAATGTCCACCTTGAGGACAAGCATACAATATGCTTTATAGCAGGTAAAGAAGCTGAAGCTGTGCAGCGGAAAAACACCAAGTCTAAACTTCTTGCTGGGTTTAAACTGAATCGGGAAGATCCTAATGCCCAACAATATTTCTACATTGAAATCCCTGAACATTTCACTTGGGATGAAAAAAACGTTAAATGGAAACCACGTTGCAAATGTCATAAAACCACAATTGGCAGAATGTTTAACGTTAGTCCATTAGACAGAGAAAAATACTTTCTCCGAATTCTCCTTCTCAATGTTAGAGGCGCAACATCTTTTGAGGATCTCAGAACAACTGAAGGAAACCGTTTTGCTACTTTCCAAGAAGCCTGTATTGCAAGAGGGTTAACTGATGATGACTCTGAATGGGATACTCGCCTAACAGAAGCTGCCACTTATCAAATGCCAATACAACTTACACAATTGTCTGCATTTATTTGCATCATGTGTGAGCCGTCTAATGCTGCAGCATTGTTTCAAAGGCACAATAAAAATCTCATGGAAGACTATACCAGACGTTTCCCTCATGTAGAAAAGGCCGTCTATATGACATTACATGAAATTGAGCCTGTGTTACGGACACATGGAAAGTCATTACAAGATTTTGGCCTACACCTTCCTGTTGGCAAGTACGATGATCCAATCAATTCTGGCAAATATTACGACCCTGTTGCGGAAAAGGCTTTGTTTGAGGAGAAATTCCAAATGTTAAACCCAGGACAACGAAAGGCTTTCGAAAAAATCAGAGAAGCTTTTGAGATTCCAACTTGGAAAAACGTCTATTTTTTATTGACGGACCTGGTGGAAGTGGTAAGACATTCCTGTATAATACAATCATGCATTACGTTCAGAGCAAAAATGAATTAGTCTTACCATGTACATTTACAGGCATTGCTGCTACTTTGCTGGAAGGAGGCCGAACTTCCCATAATCTGTTCAAACTGCCTATACCAATTAATGAAACGTCGACGTGCAATATTCGTCATGGCAGCAATACTGCCAATGAGTTGAAAAACGCCAAACTCATAATCTGGGACGAAGCTTCTACGGCTCCAGCTCATGCTGTAAATGCAGTTGACACCTTCTACAAAGAACTCATGGCTGAAGATCCAAAAGTTCCCTCCAAAAAAACGTTCGGAGGTGCAGTGTCTGTTTTTGGTGGAGATTTTCGACAAATCCTTCCTGTTGTACCACATGGCACCAGAACCGAAATAATTTCAGCATGCATGAAGAACAGCAATTGTTGGAGGAATATTGAAGTCCTCAAATTGGACCAAAACATGCGTACCAATGAGGACAATGTCCCCCAAGAACATCAAGGCTTTTCCCAATGGCTTTTAAACCTTGGAGATGGAAAACTTCAAGAACCAGGACTAGAGGAAGGTATCTTTGAAATTCCTTCTGTCTGCATTGAAAATGGATGTATTGTTGATGCTGTCTTTCCTCAAGTCATACAACCAGAAGATAAAAGCATTGCAAACCGTGCAATCCTAACTCCAAAAAACCAACATTCACATGAACTGAATGAAAATGTTCTTAGACGAATTCAGTCTGAATTGAAATGCTACACCAGTATTGATTCCATTCAGCAAGATACTGCAAATGCTGAGGAAGCAGCAAACTATCCGATGGAGTTCTTAAACAGCTTAACGCCTGGTGGTATGCCTCCTCATAGATGACATTTGAAAGTTGGAGCAGTAGTCATGCTATTAAGAAACCTTAACTCAAGAAGAGGTCTTTGCAATGGCACCAGAATGGTTGTGAAGCAAATTATGTCAAAAGTCATTGACTGTGAAATCCTCAGCGGATCATTTAAAGGTACAAGGGTATCATTCCCAGAGTTATTCTGCCCCAAGCCATCCTCATCTTCCTTTTACTTTAAAACGAAAACAGTTTCCCTTAAGACTGGCTTATGCTATGACCATCAACAAAAGTCAAGGGCAAACACTGGATTCAGTTGGCATATATTTGCCATCTCCAGCCTTCAGCCAGGGCCAACTTTATGTCGCCTTTTCAAGGACAAAATCCTTCCAACAAGTCAAAGTCAAAGTTTTTGCTACTGATCAACAAGGCAACTTAAAGAAAGACCACAGAGTTTACACCAAAAATGTTCTTTACACAGAAGTTTTTGCACAATAATTTTTTTTTCCAGCTAATAGTTTAACAAAATGTAAAATGTTATATATAACAGTGAATGTGTCTTTCTGTTCAAAGCCAAAATGGGTGGCGGCTGTGCAGTGTGGTGCCTGAGTCAGAGCGTGTGCACACTGCACTACGATGCCATTTTACTGAAGACACTGTGTGTGCAAATTCCCAGACACAGTGTCTTCAAGAAAATGGCGCCAGATATTGTGAGATGCGCACACGTTGACTCAGGCACTATTTTATGGGAACAGCACATACCAGGATGGGGGCACAGGATGGCAGCAGCACATACCAGGATAGGGGCACAGGATGGCAGCAGCACATACCAGGATGGGGGCACAGGATGGGGGCAGCACATACCAGGATGGGGGCACAGGATGGGAGGAGCACATGACAGGATGGAGGCCATATACCAATATAAATGCTCGCCACCCGGGCGTAGAACGGGTGGTTCAATAGCTAGTACATTATAGGTGAAGTAGACTCAAAAGACCAAAGCAGATTCAACCTTAAAGAACGAGTCATTACTTCTTCTTTTACCCATGAGCCCCGCACGTCATGTCCAACTGCCCCAATGCACATTTCGAATCTTCCTCAGGGGGTGCCCCTGCGTGCGTTGGGGCAGTTGGGCATGACGTGCGGACTCACGGGTAAGTGCCTCATTCATTACCAGTATACTTATCTCTAACATTCAAGAAGTTGTCCACTACTTTATGTATCCCCCCCGGGGCCCCTAAGACTTATTGTGAATACCTTCTGTTGCTGATAATGCCTGTGAGCGGCGCTATCGGTTGCCTCTCACAGGCATCACGTGACTCCGCGCTGACGTCATGACAAGTGAGGCGTGACTCAGCACTGGGGTCCCCGCGGTGGCCGCTGGGTTGTGGGCGGGGTTACCCCTCCTCGTCACACCTTGCATCCACCGCGCGCTTTCCCAATGAATGGAGAGAGGCAGAGCGCGTGGTGGATGCTGGGTGTGACGAGGAGGGGTAACCCCGCCCACAGCCTGGCGTCCACCCTGGAACCTGGAAGACAAAGACCCCCGGCTGCTGCCAGCACTTGTCGTGACATCAGCGGATGTCAGAGCCGGCTGCAGCCGGGGGTCACATGATGCCTGTGAGCGGCCAGTGATAGCGCCACTCACAGGCCGTATCTGCAACAGAAGGTATTTACAAGAAGTCTTAGGGGCCCCGGGGGGGATACATGGGGGGGATATAAGGTAGTGGACATCCCCTTTCAGCCATGGCGCTCTGTTTTACCACCTGTGTGCCTGTTTTTATGTAATCTCCACCTATATGATGTGTGCTGCTCCTCTTTATTGATTTTGATTTAATTATACTGAGTTAGGACCTAAGCACTATAATACTGTTGTGGGGATCTATGTGATATTGCTATATCTATGTCAGATATGTAATTGGTCTGGCACCCCCACTAAAACCACGTCCCCTCCCCCACCCCCCACCCCCCCGTCCAACTAATCTCATATATGTGTGTCTCTCTTGTGATTAATACAATTGATATTGATATTTACTTTATGATTGAAGTAGTAATGACTCGTTCTTTAAGGCTGAATTTGTCATGTCATTGTATCATAACACAGGATAACAAAAAAAATGGTGGTAGCCCATGCAAGTGCTGCACTCACTATTCTGCTGGTGCAGTCACTGTGTACATACATTACATTACTGATCCTGAGTTACATCCTGTATTATACTCCAGAGCTGCACTCACTATTCTGCTGGTGCAGTCACTGTGTACATACATTACATTACTGATCCGGAGTTATATCCTGTATTATACTCCAGAGCTGCACTCACTATTCTGCTGGTGCAGTCACTGTGTACATACATTACATTACTGATCCTGAGTTACATCCTGTATTATACTCCAGAGCTGCACTCATTATTCTGCTGGTGCAGTCACTGTGTACATACATTACATTACTGATCCTGAGTTACATCCTGTATTATACTCCAGAGCTGCACTCACTATTCTGCTGGTGCAGTCACTGTGTACATACATTACATTACTGATCCGGAGTTATATCCTGTATTATACTCCAGAGCTGCACTCACTATTCTGCTGGTGCAGTCACTGTGTACATACATTACATTACTGATCCTGAGTTACATCCTGTATTATACTCCAGAGCTGCACTCACTATTCTGCTGGTGCAGTCACTGTGTACATACATTACATTACTGATCCTGAGTTACCTCCTGTATTATACTCCAGAGCTGCACTCACTATTCTGCTGGTGCAGTCACTGTGTACATACATTACATTACTGATCCTGCACTGATCCTGAGTTATATCCTGTATTATACTCCAGAGCTGCACTCACTATTCTGCTGGTCCAGCCGCTCCCTCTCTCCTCACACACATATTATACATATACACACAATAATAACTACCTACACCATGACATCTGGTCCAGTTACCAAACAAATAATAACAATATAATAAACAATAACCGACAAATTATATACAAACTAATATATACATTCTTCTTTTTTTTTTTTTTTTTTTTATAAATAAAATAAATACTAACTATACAAATATATACAAGACAAAACAAAACACCCCACACTCAAGCCCACCAGTCCCTCCCCGGCACTGACCTGAGAGCTGGTCCTGCGCCTCATGCCTCAGTCCAACGTCCATAGGCCAGATCAGGCAGTGCCAGTTTTTCACCCAAATAACCAGTGTCCCACAAGATGAACCCACCTCCCCCTTTTCCCTCCACCCAACCTAACACCTACACCCAAACCCATATATACAATATATACAGAAACAAACAATACAATAACCACAACTGACAAAGCCCAAGTTCGGCGCCTGCAGCCCTACATCACTGTCTACTGATCAAAACAAAACAAAAATCTATGGTGTCAGCAGCAGCCCACCACCAGGAGAGGCGATGACCAGACTAGGGCACACTAAAAGAAAAGCCCCTCCAGAGGAGAGCGGCCCTCCGTGTACCCAGTCTCTCATACTCCAGAGAACGCACCTTCACCAGGTCACCGAGTATGGTCCTAAACACATCGTCCACTGGGAGGATTTTCCCCTGCGTCGATACTAAGCACCGTGCGTTCCACGTGTGATACCTAACCACTGCGCTAACTAGAAATAAGGTGCAGTAGTCCCGACCACCCAGGTCCCCGAATGCTCCATAGGCCAATTCCGCATAAGAGAGACCGACCAGCCAGGGCCAGTCAATGGAGGCGCCCATCCTGTTGTACACCTCTGTGTTAAAGGGACAACGAAGCAGGAAGTGGTCCATGCTTTCAAGCATGGTACCACAATGCTCCCGAGGACAGTTCCTGTCCTCAGAGCTCCTACACTTCAGATTGTCCCTCACACACAGTTTCCCATGGAAGCAGCGCCAAGCCAAGTCCCAAAACTTCGAGGGATCCTGATAGAATTCAAAAGATGCAGACCCACCCCAACATCCCAACTTGGGCAATCCCTGCACACCAGAGGCCTCTGAAAATGAGTCAACAGAACCCTTTTGTCAAGGAGCTTCCTTGGCAGAGTCCTGACCTCCCACATTCCCAGACCCCACCGACGAATTACCTTCAGAACCACAGTAGCGTAAGCCGGTAGATGTCAATGTGGTGTGCGTAGATCTTTCACTTGCCCTCCTGTCTCCCATTCCTGGAAGAAAGGCTGAAACCATCCCTTACAGCAGAATACCCACGGGGGAGCCCTCTCTTTCCAGAGGTTAGCAATATTGATCTTAATGAAGGTATTCACAAGGAATACCACAGGGTTCACCATACCCAACCCTCCTAGTCTCCTTGTATGGTAAGTAACCTCCCTCTTGACCAGGTTCAGTCTATTCCCCCATAACAGTTGGAAGAACAAACTGTAGACCCGAGTCCAGAGAGGCTCCGGCAAGATGCACACACTGCCCAGATAGATCAGCACAGGGAGCAGGTAAGTTTTGATCAGGTTTATCCTTTCCCTTAGGGTCAAAGACCAACCCTGCCATTGGTTCACCTTCTGAGTGGCGATCTCTAGCCTGCTGTTCCAATTTTGTTTGGGGCAATCCCCCTGGCCAAATTCGAAGCCAAGAACTTTTGCAGAGACTTTGGGTCCTGGAAGGGTGTCCGGGAGATCAAAACCAGAATCTCCTCCTCCCAGCCAGAGACTCTCACACTTATCCCGGTTGATCTTGGACCCGGATGCCTCCGAGTAGCTATTTACTTCTGATATCAGCCACTCTGCCTCCCCATCAGAGGAAACAAAAACGGTGACATCATCGGCATACGCCACCACTCTCAGAGTGGCTTCCGGTGCTGCCCGGTCCATCACGATCCCAGCCAATGGTCCACACTCCACCCTCCTAAGAAGTGGGTCAATTGCAAACACGTACTGCAGCGGGCTCAAGGGACAACCCTGGCGAACACCACACCCAACCTCAAAAGAGCTGCCAATCCAACCGTTCACAAGCGGGAAACTCTCTGCCCCAGCGTACAAGGTCTTAAGCCAATCAACAAACCCCCCCGGCAGGCCATACCTCAGAAGGACAGACCAGAGGTACTCATGATTAACCAGATCAAACGCTTTTGCCTGGTCCAATGACAGCATGTACCCCTTCCAGTGACCAGCCCTACCCTGCTCCACCGCCTCTCGGACACTAATTGTACTGCGGCCCGGAACAGAGCAATGCTGGGCTCCCGAAAGGAGCCGGGGTGCAAATTTCACCAGCCGATTAAACAGCACCTTTGCCAAAACCTTCCTGTCTGCATTGAGAAGCGCTATGGGACGCCAATTCTCAATGCAAGATGAGTCCTTACCCTTTGACAAGATAATCAGGGCAGACCTCCTCATTGATTTTGGCAGAGTGCCCGATAAAAGACCTTCATTGAATACCTCAGTCAACAGGGGAACCAAGGCGTCCTTAAAGGTCTTATAGAATTCAGATGTTAAGCCATCTGGACCGGGAGATTTCTTTAGGGCAAGCCCTTCAATCGCCAACTTAACTTCCTCTTCCCTGATCATCTCTGTCAAAACGCCAAGAGAGGGGTCTACCCCTGGTTCGGGGACGGCTTCAGCCAGAAAAGCCGACATCTCATCCCAATCCAGATCCCTCTTCCCCAAGAGGTGCGAGTAGAAGGATCTGACGACCTCCAGGATCCCTGATCTGGATCTTTTCAGGGACCCCGCAGTGTCAACCAGTCCTGTAACAACTTTACTATTCACTGACATCTTGCAGTTTCTGTAAGGGTCTGGCGAGCGGTACTTCCCATAATCCCTCTCAAAAACCAAAGATGCGTGTCTATCATACTGACACCTCATTAGCAAAGATTTCACTCTGGAGATCTCCTCGCGGCTACCTCCAGTTGAGACAAGATGCTCGAGTTTCCTCCTCAGGCCCTGATACAGGTGGTACCTGTCCAGGCTCCAGAGTCTCGAGAGCTGGCGGAAGAATCTCGCCACCCTTTTCTTGAACATCTCCCACCACTCTGACTTACTACTACAAAGATCCAGTAAGGGTACCTGGCTCTGAAGAAAATCCTCAAAGGACTGTCTTATCTCCGCTTCTCCCAAGAGAGACGAATTGAGCCTCCAAAAGCCTCTTCCTATCCGGGGAGTCTCTGTAACATTCAGAAAAAACAAAATCAAACAGAGATCGGAGAACTCCACCTCAACAGCAGATACTGCTGAAGAGACGGCTTCCTCCTTTAAATAAAACTTGTCTATCCTGGACCTACAGTTACCTCTATGATAGGTGAACCCCTCGTGGACTGCGGTGAGCCGGATGTGGACATCTACCAGGCGAGCTTCACTAGCTACACTATTAAGGGCGACGCCATCATAAGTCAGCTTGTCTCTGGAACCTCCTCTATCTCGGGGCCTCATGACAGTGTTAAAGTCCCCTCCAAAGACGACCTGCCGACTCGTAAAAAGGTAGGGCTTGATTCTCATAAAGAGACACTTCCGGTCCCACTTAGATTGGGGACCATAGATGTTAATGAGCCAGAGCTCTTGTCCCTTCATGAGGACATCTAATATCAGGCACCTCCCCATTTCTAACTCAATAACCCGTCGGCATTCTACCGGTGCGGTAAAAAGGACCGCCACTCCGCTATACGGCTCGGCCGCAAGAGACCAATAGGAGGGCCCAAGTCTCCACTCCCTCTGCCATATTTGGCAGCCTGGTCTCTTGCAAAAAGAAAACGTCAGCTTCAACCCGGCTGAGAAAATCAAAGGCCGCCAATCTAGCCATATTTGACTTAATGCTGGCAACATTAATGGACACCAGCGTCAACGGAGTGGGTACCGCCATCATTGGTGATTGAGTTAGATAGCTTTCTTCTTCCCACTCCCCTTATCCTCTGCCTCAGAGGAGGAATCCTTCCCCCTCTTTAATGATACAGAGGTGTCCATTCCCACATTTTCCCTTCTTTTTTCGTCCTTGTCTCCGGACTCTGGGCCAGTCCCTCCCCCCAAGGACCTTGCATCCCCAGGAGAAGGAGACTCGGCGCCCACTGTAAGCTCCGCCGAAGCCAGAACCTCACCCTCAGCCTCCTCTTTTGAGGAAGAGATGTTATCAAGGGCTTGGAAGCGGTTAGAAAGACCAACTAGAGGGGAGTCAGTTTTACCTTCCTTAGGCACCTTGGTCAGAGCGGGAGAAGATATTTTATCTCCCTTCTTTCTCTTCTTTTTGGTGCCGAGCTTACGCTTGTTCTCTAGCCACCGCTTATTGTCCTCATCCATACTTTCATATTGGGAGGATTCTGAGGCAGAGGGGGTTTCCTCCCTGTGGATCCTCCTGACCTTCTCATCAAACTCATCATCCCTCGGGGCCTCAGCAGCAACACTGGCATCCAGGACAGGGGCCGCCCCCGTAGCCCGGGGCTCGCCCCGCTCCCTCTCCTGTCTGCACTTGTCTAGACGCCTCAGCTGGGCAGGCATCTTTTTATTGTTTTTCTTCCCTGGCCCCTCAGCTCCCCCACCCCTGCTAGTCCTCTCCCCAGCAAAATCGGCCTCACGGCTTTCTCCCACCGGGGTCTCGACTGCATTAGCGAAGGAGCGAGGACAACGGCTGACTGGGTGACCTAACTCACCACACAGGTGGCACCTAATCTCCACACAAGAGGCAGCAAGATGACCGACACCCCCACACAACGCACATTTCTGCACAGTGCAGTTTGCACTGAAGTGTGTAGGGTCGCCGTACCTGTGACAGAGCTTTGGTTGCCCCAGGTAGAAGACCAGGATACGATCCCTACCCAGGAAGGCAGATGATGGAATGTGGGCAACCGTAGCACCTGAACACTTAAGTTTTACCATAAACGTCCAGGCCCCTGACCAGATACCAAACTCGTTGCGTTTTTTATTTGGCATCTCCACCACCTCTCCACACTGACCAAGCCATAATCATCAACATTAACAGAAATAAACACTTGAAATAGATCACTCTGTGTGTAATGACTCTACATAATATATGAGTTTCACTTTTTGTATTGAAGAACTGAAATAAACTAACTTTTTGATGATATTCTAATTTAGTGAGATGCACTTGTATATTACCTCTCTTATCTGAGATTCGTGTACAGGAGACCTATATCAGTTGGGATAGCGTTTTACAGGCATCTAGTCAGGGATTATTGCATTGTACTCCGTGCTTGAAAAAAACTATTCCCTATTGAGAACGCTGTTAGCTGCTTTTAAAATAGGGACAGGTGCTAGATGGTATTATCAGCTGGAAATGAGTGTTCATTCTGGATGTGTTTGATCATATCTCACACACCACATGGCCAGATAAGGTAGCAAAATGTTAAAATGACATTTGCGGGTGAATGCATTTTTCACCGTTGAAAAAAATGCAAAAGTGCAAAAACACATCAAAAACGATAAGTGTGAACTTAGCCCAAGGTCTGGAGGTGCATTTTTGCTTTTGGTTATTTATTTGGCTTTATATACAGTGGCAAATCCAACCAAAACAAAGCAACGAAAAAGGAGCCAATGGTTTTAAAGATATGCATCAAAATTTATTAGTACATAGATGATCAGACAAAAGCAGGAATCAGTGTGGAAAACACATGAGGAATAGAAACCCGCAACAACCCTCTCCACATGGCGGACACATGCAGGACCAAACAGTACAATTTAAGTCGGATATAGACTATCTAAGTATTTGAGGAGTAACACCATACATAGATGATATGTCAATACATATTTTCAAGTACAGCACCTATACTGGACTAGAATACCCATGCTGTTCTATACTGCTGAGTGTACGTTCCCTATCATATGCCAGATATAACCATAAGTGACCTGCTAAGTCACTATATATACATACCAGAGATATCAAGCTTCAGCAGAAGACAGTCAGGGAATAGTCAAAGATTTAGAGGTCCGTCTAAGGTCGGCACATGCGGAGCAGAGAAGCCCCGACGCGCGTTTTGGTGGTTCCCTTCGTCAGGGGGCATGTTTGCTGCCTCGCTGTCACTTGCTTATATTGGCGCCAGGCATATTTAAAGACCGGAAGTGATATCAGCGTCACTGCGGAGACCAGGACGCCAGCCGACATCCGCATTATGTGACAGCGGAGGGGCGGGGCTTAAGCCCTAACGCCACACACCGCTGAAACACACAGTGTCATTGCGGAGGTAGAACGCCGGCCGGCATCCGCGTCATGTGGCAGCAGAGGGGCGAGGCATAAGCCCTGACGCCACACACCGCTAGAACACAAAGACCGCGGGACTGGAAGTGACGTGTGCGTCACCATTGGGATCCGGACGCCGGCCAGCATCCGCGTCATGTGACAGAAGCGGGGGCTACAGAATAGCCACAACACCTCATGTCACTGGGACACGGAAAGCCGGCCGGCGCACAGACCCACATAGTCAGCACATTTGCCTGACTGTCTCCTTCACTAGACCAGGTATCATCGCATCCCTCTCATTGAAATAACGAGAGTCAGTTCTATAAGGCCATGATGCCACATATCAAAGATTGTCTAAAAGATAAAATAAAGAAAGAGGGGAAAGAAAACATGAACTGGGGGGGGGGGACCCAGAAATGTAGAAATTTTTCCAAATTTATTAAAAAAGAAAAACTTAAATATCACATGGTCATAAGTATTCAGACCCTTTGCTCAGTATTGAGTAGAAGCCCCCTTTAGAGCTAGTACAGACACGAATCTTCTTGGGAATGATGCAACAAGTTTTTCACACCTGGATTTGGGGATCCTCTGTCATTCTTCCTTTCAGATCCTCTCCAGTTCCGTAAAGTTGGATGGTGAACGTTGGTGGACAGCCATTTTCAGGTCTCTCCAGAGATGCTCAATTGGGTTTAGGTCAGGGCTCTGGCTGGGCCAGTCAAGAATGGTCACAGAGTTGTTCTGAAGCCACTCCTTTGTTATTTTAGCTGTGTGATTAGGGTCATTGTCTTGTTGAAAGGTGAACCTTCGGCCAAGTCTGAGGTCCAGAGCACTCTGGAAGAGGTTTTCATCCAGGATATCTCTGTACTTGGCCGCATTCATGTTTCCTTCAATTGCAACCAGTCATCCTATCCCTGCAACTGACAAACACCCCCATAGCATGATGCTGCCACCACCATGTTTCACTATTGGGATTGTATTGGGCAGGTGATGAGCAGTGCCTGGTTTTCTCCACCCATACCGCTTAGAATTATCACCAAAGTTATCAAAAAGTTCTATCTTCATCTCATCAGACCAGAGAATCTTATTTCTCATAGTCTGGTAGTCCTTCATGTGTTTTTGAGCAACTTCTATGCGGGTTTTCATATGTCTTGCACTGAGGAGAGGCTTCCATCGGGCTACTCTGTCATAAAGGCCAAACTGGTGGAGGGCTGCAGTGATAGTTGACTTTGTAAAACTTTCTCCCATCTCCCTACTGCATCTCTGGAGCTCAGACACAGTGATCTTGGGTTTGTTCTTTACCTCTCTCACCAAGGCTCTTCTCCCACGATTGCTCAGTTTGGCTGGACGGCCAAGTCTATGAAGACTTCTGGTGGTCCCAAACTTCTTCCATTTAAGGATTAGGGAGGCCACTGTGCTCTTAGGAACCTTGAGTAATGCAGAAATTATTTTGTAACCTTGGCCAGATCTGTGCCTTGCCACAATTCTGTCTCTGAGCTCCTTGGGCAGTTCCTTTGAGCTCATGATTCTCATTTGGTCTGACATGCACTGTGAGCTGTGAGGTCTTATATAGACAGGTGCTTGCCTTTCCAAATCAAGTCCTATCAGTTTAATTAAACACAGCTGGACACAATGAAGAAGTAGAACCATCTCAAGGAGGATCACAAGGTAATGGACAGCGTGAGACTTAAATATGAGTGTCTGAGCAAAGGGTCTGAATTCTTATGATCTTGTGATATTTCAGTTTTTTTCTTTTTTAATAAATTTGCAAAAATTTCTATATTTCTGTTTTTTTCAGTCAAGATGGGGTGCAGAGTATACTTTAATGAGAAAAAAGAATGAACTTTTTAGAATTTACAAAATGGCTGCAATGAAACAAAGAGTGAAACATTTAAAAGGGTCTGAATACTTTCCGTACCCACTGTATACATTTATTCAGGATGTGGGGGGGGGGCGCGGTCCCGGGCCCATCAGACTATAGTTACCCCACTGTATGTACATATATATACAATATTCATTTTTTAGAGTTAGGCATATAACAATTTTTAACAACTGCATACCAATTCCGTCTTGTTTCAATGGCACTCTCATACATATACAGCGATGGGTGACATTGATGCCTGTTCCCCAGGTAGCACATTTTAATCCCCCAACTGGGGTTATAAAATCCTTGGGGATTAATTTCATAGTGCTTTTATGAATTTTTTTTTATATAGTACTGTCCACACTGAGTATTTAATTCTCCCCTCTTTTCCTTCCTTTTTTTACTGTCCCATTTTACCATTCTTATTTGAATAAAAATTAATGAAAAACTAAAAATAAATACAATTGTTCACGTCCCCCACTCAGCAACAGCGTTTCCGGCTGGAACATCACTCCGGACGGGCACAGGAGAGGGGCAGATTCGGGATGTTGCTCCCGCAACATTTCCACCTTGCCAGAGGACCCTACCATAGTCACTACCATGGAGTGGGAGCTGGAGGACTGCTAACAAAATTGTATTCATCTGAATGCTTGAACCAACGGTGCTGTACATACCTAGAACAAATGAACTCCGCTGTCTCCCTGCGGTGGATCAGGGGATACCTTGTGTAATATTAAAGATTTTCCTGCAAAAATTGCTGAATATTCACAATTATTTTCTATTAGTCATTATTATAGGTGGAGATTGTCTTACTGACCCCACAGCCCTGGTGAGAAGGGTGGTCTCTAGAATACAGAAGGTCTTATTATGTCACAGTGGGCATGTGACCCCTGGGCTCCCCAGGACGCCCAGCACCGAATCCAATTGGTTCCTGTGCATAAAACTTAGGTCGAGCCACATTTAGGTAAAAGGGTCCGAGTCTATGGATAAAATCTATGGATCAGAACATGTTTTTCCTACATTGACCATCATTTTTAGGTGTAACAGAATCACTGGTCCTCTCCTCCACTTTTGGCCGAGGTCTGGAGGATTAATGGGAGACATGGAACAGATGTTCTCCTGTTTGTAGCCCACCCATCAGACATGTATGTCGTAAACAACTGACACCCCATAAATGTCAGGAGGATTCTATTAAATACAAAGGGACATTAATCAATTTAAAAGTTTTATTTTTAAATTAAGAATTGCATGGAAGGACGAGGAGATGTTCTTGGAGGAGCCTCCTTCTTCAGCAGATGTTCCTTGCTGGTCAGGAGGCCACATGTAGATGGTGCCAGTCCTTCCATACAGGTACAGCATTGATGGTGGATGTGCTGTACTTTCTTCAGGGTGCTAGACGTGGCGGTTTTCTGCCCTCGCGATGTTTATGGAGCCGCGGTGACAGACACCAAATAAGCAGCTTTCTCGGATGGAGTGAGCAGCCCTGGATAGTCCACGCCGGCAGGATGAGATCACCCGGCGGAAGAGAGAACCTATGAGAAGAGACGTAACACTGATGTCAGTAACAGGACTCCATATCAGAGGACACGGCTGTGCGGTCACTGTGGCCGGACGGCAGAGGAATCATCCATACACAGGTACGGGGGGATTGTCCGCCATCATACATGTGACAATCCCACCACTGACAGATCTGCTCCACGGCCGACACCACACAACATGGGGCTTATTGTCACACTCACCTCTTCTCCTTTCCCCTTCTTCTTCTCTCTCTGGTTTTTGTTGTTTTTTCGGTTTTCTTTTCCCCTGAACTGGAAATTCGAATAAAAAACAAGAAAAAGATGTTGATTATAAACTCCTGAGAGATGAGCTTTGTATGGTTCTATAGGATGGTGTTATTCTCGTGGCTTGTAGCCCTGGTAATCGATTATTGCCCCATAATGGGGGAAATATGTCACATATACATAACATCAGCAGAGGGGTGAGAATTAGATTACCCAGAGAACTGATTAATATGAAACCTGCCATGTGGGGTCTCGACAAGGAGCTATGTCCCTTCTTACCATGACATTACTTGTAATGTGCCGCAGTGTTGCCTTATAATCAGTTACATAAACCTCAGTGTAACATTGAGGCCATAAAGGGGTCAGTATGGGCCATATGGGGCCGTGGGCGCAGGATTTGAGTCAGTTTGGCAGAAGACTGAACGGCCCCTTAGAACTTTTAACGCATAAAAGAATGGAGATTTTTACAGAATGAACTGCTCATCGCTTTATAGGGAGAAAAAAGTAGTAATTTTCTGATCCTTTATGTGCACGTTCACATTACATGTTTTGACCACAAACTGTGATAGGATGTCATATAGACCTGTACACACCTGACAATGGGGAGGACTCGCTGTAATTAGCAGTGAAACACTGCTTGTCTTCATCAGGTTTAGAAGGGGAAGATTCTTGCTGCCTGTTTGGTAGAAGAAAAACATAAATTACAAGCGAAAACAATACAAAATGGACGAACACCCGTCTGCAAGGCCGGTTAGGACATTTGGATAACATGGAGGAGGCACTCTGCTCAGGACCCACTTCTATCAGTAAGAATGGAGAATCGCTAGTAATATTGGCCTGTAATGAGCTGGAAATGATTGACTGGTTGCAATGATCGGCTGTTATCGCCGGCGTTATCACAAGCCAGAAACACAGTGATCATCAATCATGGGGTGGTGGCGCTGGATATAGTGCTGAGTTACACTTATCTTACAGTTGATCTTCTGATATATCAGATCCAAACCCGATAATAATAATTTACTCACATGTCTGAGTGTTTTGCACTCTCTGGGGAATACACTGGAGGTGGCTTCAGTTCTTCATCGTTCATCACCCTGGTATTGGTGGAACAGAGCTAAAACATAGAGAAAAATAAAATAAATATATATTTAAACTTTATTTTAATTATAAGTTTTATAGATCTTACCGGTCACACTTACTTTAGAAAGCCTTTGAGACGATGATATAAAGTTCAGGCTTTCTGGCCAGTCATTATCCTCGCTTGTGTCCCCCTCATCTGAATCAATAAGTTCGTAATTGCTACATTGAGCTGAAAAGCACAAGTGTTATTAGAGATTATTAGTATGAGACCCGATCACGGAAAGTCACCATTTTATCACTAAAAATGATTGGGACTGATTGTCACAAAATATGAAAGACAAGACACACAAAAGCTTTCTGCAGATGACGTCTCCTTCTACTTACGGTCAAAGTAGCCAGTGTCCTCTTCTGACTCAAAGTTAGGAATGAAATGTGGCTCTTTACTTAGAAGACTGTCAAAGTCTATGCCACATAGGAATGGATGCATTTTGATCTCTTTCGCTCCTCCTGGGAAAGGAAGACAATAAAAAGTGATCTAGACATTATCAGATAGACAGCTCCATATCTGAACAGTTTATGTTACTCTGAACTAAAGACATAACAGAGCTGATGTGAAGAAAAGTTGCTGAAAGTAAAGCAGAAAACCTCAGTGCTGATCCTCAGGGGCGTTATCATTTGTCTGGTCACAGATGTGTAATAATTCATTATTAATACTATTATATACATTACCTGTCCCAAGTCTATGTGCCGGATCTTTTCTGAGCAGCTCAGTGATGACGTCCTGAGCATCAGGTGGAGCAGTGCGATTATCAAATGTCCAAGTTATCTCATCTGTTATATTAAAAGAAAATGTTACAGAAAATAAAACCTCTTCATTTACTTTATTAAAACAAAAATCTTTTGGATTAACACAACAAGTAACTAAACCACAGAACCAATCTAAGCAAATAACAATGACACCACTCCGCATTCAGATTATTTTACTTACCCCTTAATATACTGCAGTAAGTGTCATATTTGGAATCCCCATGAAATGGTACACGGAATAGAAGGAATTCGTGTAGGATGATCCCTACCGACCACCAGTCCACAGGCCCCCCATAGCCTTCCTGTAAGATGACTTCAGGGGCGATGTATTCAGGGGAGCCAGCAATCTGGAAAGCAACAGAAGAAGGAGATGAGGAGCTGAGAAAATAATTGTGACGAATAACATCAGAGGAAAACGTTTTCTAGATGAGAAGATATCAGAGAAGAAGAAATAGATGAGAAGAGTAAAGAACAAGATCCTGTAAGTAAAGCCGACCTCATCATCACGGAACTCTCTGGTGACGTCCTCGGTTGGAGCCTTGTAGGTTTCTGATGTTGGTCTCATGAGGCCGAGTTTGGAAAGTCCGAAGTCCGTGACTTTAATATGACCAGATGCCGATACCAGGAGGCTGTGAAAAAACAGACGGTGTCAGCCCCAAGTAATAACCCATAGACTTTATGATAATCTCTAACTTTCTTCCTCCTAGAGGGGGCACTTACTTCTCAGGCTTCAGGTCTCGGTGCACCACACCAAAGCTGTGCAGGTATTCCACAGCCAGGACTGTTTCTGCAATGTACTTTCGGGCCAAGGGGACAGGTAAAGGTCCATAGATGTTCATAAGACTGCCACAGTCTCCTCCTACAGGAGAAAGCAAATATGACAGGAGAGGGTTTGTTACAATGTAAATTACACATGATGCGTGTGAATGAGAAATAAGCGGAGACATTGGGGCAGGATGTCACACATAGAGATATACTGTGTAATAATGCAAAAGAAAAACAATGGAGCGTACCCTAATAGTAACTAGGACTGCGCTGAATGTCTATGAAGCAAAACCACAAATGTGCAAAAGCTGCAGAAATAAGTGCAAGGAAACAACGTCCCATATAAAAATGTGAAGCTATACTATGTATATAGATGTGTATGTGCAGTGTGTGTGTATATAGCTGTGTATGTGCAGTATATGTGTATATAGCTGTGTATGTGCAGTATATGTGTATATAGCTGTGTATGTGCAGTGTGTGTGTATATAGCTGTGTATGTGCAGTGTGTGTGTATATAGCTGTGTATGTGCAGTGTGTGTGTATATAGCTGTGTATGTGCAGTGTGTGTGTATATAGCTGTGTATGTGCAGTGTGTGTGTATATAGCTGTGTATGTGCAGTATATGTGTATATAGCTGTGTATGTGCAGTATATGTGTATATAGCTGTGTATGTGCAGTATATGTGTATATAGCTGTGTATGTGCAGTATATGTGTATATAGCTGTGTATGTGCAGTATATGTGTATATAGCTGTGTATGTGCAGTGTGTGTGTATATAGCTGTGTATGTGCAGTATATGTGTATATAGCTGTGTATGTGCAGTGTGTGTGTATATAGCTGTGTATGTGCAGTATATGTGTATATAGCTGTGTATGTGCAGTATATGTGTATATAGCTGTGTATGTGCAGTATATGTGTATATAGATGTGTATGTGCAGTATATGTGTATATAGCTGTGTATGTGCAGTATATGTGTATATAGCTGTGTCTGTGCAGTGTGTGTGTATATAGCTGTGTATGTGCAGTGTGTGTATATAGCTGTGTATGTGCAGTATATGTGTATATAGCTGTGTATGTGCAGTGTGTGTGTATATAGCTGTGTATGTGCAGTATATGTGTATATAGCTGTGTATGTGCAGTATATGTGTATATAGCTGTGTATGTGCAGTATATGTGTATATAGCTGTGTATGTGCAGTGTGTGTGTATATAGCTGTGTATGTGCAGTATATGTGTATATAGCTGTGTATGTGCAGTATATGTGTATATAGATGTGTATGTGCAGTATATGTGTATATAGCTGTGTATGTGCAGTATATGTGTATATAGCTGTGTATGTGCAGTGTGTGTGTATATAGCTGTGTATGTGCAGTGTGTGTGTATATAGCTGTGTATGTGCAGTATATGTGTATATAGCTGTGTATGTGCAGTGTGTGTGTATATAGCTGTGTATGTGCAGTATATGTGTATATAGCTGTGTATGTGCAGTATATGTGTATATAGCTGTGTATGTGCAGTAAATGTGTATATAGCTGTGTATGTGCAGTGTGTGTGTATATAGCTGTGTATTTGCAGTATATGTGTATATAGCTGTGTATGTGCAGTATATGTGTATATAGCTGTGTATGTGCAGTATATGTGTATATAGCTGTGTATGTGCAGTATATGTGTATTTAGCTGTGTATGTGCAGTATATGTGTATATAGATGTGTATGTGCAGTGTGTGTGTATATAGCTGTGTATGTGCAGTGTGTGTGTATATAGCTGTGTATGTGCAGTGTGTGTGTATATAGATGTGTATGTGCAGTATATGTGTATATAGCTGTGTATGTGCAGTATATGTGTATATAGCTGTGTATGTGCAGTATATGTGTATATAGCTGTGTATGTGCAGTATATGTGTATATAGCTGTGTATGTGCAGTATATGTGTATATAGTTGTGTATGTGCAGTGTGTGTGTATATAGCTGTGTATGTGCAGTGTGTGTGTATATAGCTGTGTATGTGCAGTGTGTGTGTATATAGCTGTGTATGTGCAGTGTGTGTGTATATAGCTGTGTATGTGCAGTGTGTGTGTATATAGCTGTGTATGTGCAGTGTGTGTGTATATAGCTGTGTATGTGCAGTATATGTGTATATAGCTGTGTATGTGCAGTGTGTGTGTATATAGCTGTGTATGTGCAGTATATGTGTATATAGCTGTGTATGTGCAGTGTGTGTGTATATAGCTGTGTATGTGCAGTATATGTGTATATAGCTGTGTATGTGCAGTGTGTGTGTATATAGCTGTGTATGTGCAGTGTGTGTGTATATAGCTGTGTATGTGCAGTATATGTGTATATAGCTGTGTATGTGCAGTGTGTGTGTATATAGCTGTGTATGTGCAGTGTGTGTGTATATAGCTGTGTATGTGCAGTGTGTGTGTATATAGCTGTGTATGTGCAGTATATGTGTATATAGCTGTGTATGTGCAGTATATGTGTATATAGCTGTGTATGTGCAGTGTGTGTGTATATAGCTGTGTATGTGCAGTATATGTGTATATAGCTGTGTATGTGCAGTGTGTGTGTCATGACATGATTATATTTAAATATGTCCTTTTTTTTTTTTTAAATAAATGTGTATTGTTGTTCATGAGAAAACAATAAGGCATCCCCTAAAAATAAGCCCTAACCCATCTTTTGGAGCAAAAAATTGATATAAGACCCTGTCTTATTTTTTGGAAAAACACTGTACACACTGTAAAAATTCAGTCAAACCCTCCTTTATCTATAGTGAAAATTTCTGCCACATAATCATTTTTCTGGCATGTTGTTAACAGATAACTTATAGTAAAAGCAGTGTGGACATGTAACCATCTATGTGGTCACATTCTGCTTATGGAGAAGGTCCTAGAGATGAGCAGACCAGCGCTGGATATAGATACGATGGATATGTCCTACCTGGTACATACTCCATGACCATGCACAGATGACGTGTAGCTGGAAAGGAGCACAACATGGAGGCCACGAAGGGACAATCTGCGAATGTTAGGATGTCCCTCTCTAGAAAGGCCCGTTCAAGTCTTACTGGATCTTTCAGCTTCTGCTTGTCCAGTTTCTTCATGGCGTATAACTGTTTGGAGTCTTTTTGGCGCACTAAGTGGACGGTTCTGTAGAGGAAGAAAATCGGTGGTTTATAATGTATTCTTACTAACAGTCTGTCTATAGACCTCATCACATCTCCTGTACTAATGGTGAATACTAGATGAGCTGCCGTCGCTACATAGATGATCTCCACTGGGAGGTCCTCATCCGTGTCACATCCTGACTCACTGGAAAAGAGACAATTAGATGTGCACAGAAGAGATGAGCGAATAAAATACAATGGATTAGAATTCTACTCAAATTTTACATATATCCGCATTGGCCAAAATGGCGAAATTTTTGTAATTCTCTTCCTCATGGATTCGGCAAAATGGTGAACATTGGCTACTATTTTCTAAACCTTAAAAGTCCGTCAAAATGTTAAAAAATAAACAAACTCTTACACTTACCTCTCTGGCTCCTCTATCTCAACCTTTTGGTCCTCACTGTACTTTCAAAGCTGCTGCCAGTGCTGAAGAACAAGAAAATGTCTAAGGCTGAGACAGGACTTCTGGCATTGATGACGTCTAGGAAGATTCTGCACAAACGCATAAAAGGTCATGGTGGCATGACATTGCAAATCTTCCTGCTCTTGCATAGAATCCTCCTGGACCTTCTCCAAGCTAGAAGTTCTGGCCCAGCGTGAGCGGCAGCAATCTGAAGACGCGGTGAGGATCGGACAGATGAGGCTGAGAAGCGGAGGGGTCGGAGAGCTGAGCAGTAAGGTCAGTATGAGTATTTTTTCCATTTTGTACATCTTACATTTATTAAGATCTGGGGTCTGGAGAGAACCCAGAGCGTAATAAGAGATATTACATTTGCCGAGTGATAACTTCTACGTCAATCACATTTCCCAGGAAAGTCTGCACGAAAGGCGAATGTGAATTATGCCAGATCCGCTCTTCTCTAGAGAACAGGGATGTGGACTCCAATAATTCCTCTATGGTAACACTGTACGGGCACAGAGACAGAGGGATCGTCATAAGGAGCCCTAGAAACCGAATATTATGCCGACATCAAGCTCACCCAAAAGCTCCACAGCTGAACTGTTTGATCTGTTCGTAGTCGCTCTTACAAGGATTTCTCCCTGGGTTCAATGATCCGATCAAGGCCTAGAAATAATAAGAAATGGCATTAAAGCATAAAATCTGCAGAAAGATAACATCTGTGGATGCCGGACCCCCACAGACAACATTATGTATATGGGATATCCCCCATACACAGACATCACTGTACTGCAGGGGAGGAGACAGGAGATCACATAGCGGGGGCAGGAATAATAATGCCGCCATCACACACAATAGATCTGATCTACATGAAGAATAGGGATATCCCCTCGTCATATGGGGGATAATATTATATGTGTAATTCACCCCCGTTACTTGATCATACACAGACGTCTCCGCTGATACTTACACTGACAGATTCCTGGACCTCGGGGGTCTCACATATTCCACCGTCAGTAATTGCCGGCACAGATATTCCTATAATAATGAGGAAACGTTTTGTATTAGACGATATCAGTACATAATATATAACATCCATATAAAGAAGGAGATGAGACGGGCTCTGTACACGGTGTAATACTGGTATATGGGATTCTGCACACAACGTATATATTTATGGCTCCTCCATAGATGGATATTCTGGACCATAAATGGCCATTGTTCAGGATCTGATTCATCCTAGAACAATTACATGATCGGGGACCTAGGAGCCTCCTTGTACATGATAAAGAAGAGCACAGAGGAGAGAAGCAGAATTACCTGCGCCCCCTCCATTATAGTCTATAAGGGGCTCCGGAGCCGTCACCGGCCTCATACAGAGGATGGAGAGTAAATCTACATGTTCTCTGCCGTTCTCTATAATATCTCGATATGTGAATGTAAGAATATTAGATGATTGCTCACCTTCCATCAGATCAGTGTTCAGCCCCTGCTGACTGGTATTAGGGTCCGGGATAGTCAGGTTTTCCCCCTCTTCAGAGTCACCTTCTGATGTTTCCTGTTCGTCACAATATGTACAATTAATGTATCATTTCACAAATACTAAATCACCGTATACAGTCCGTCCTCGACTTAGAAACATCTGACTTACAAACGACTCCAAGATACAAAGGGTTGATGATGAAAAAAAAAGCTAATATTCACCACTCTCCTCTCCGGCCGCCCCGCTGCTCACCACCTATCGTCCAGTCCTCTTCTTTCCAATGTCATGTGCTACTTCTCCGGTCTCTTCACTATAGTGCAGGACTTCTGGCCACATTCAGGACCCAGATTTCACTGCTCATCATAAGGTCATAAGGATGAGACGGGAAGTCCTGCCCCATAGTGAAGAGGCTGGAAATGTGGCACACTATGATGGAATAAGAGGACCGGGTGGCGGACAGCGAGCAAAATATTATTGTTTTTTTTTACTCTTTCCATTTTACATTCAAATTTGGGTTACAAACAAAACTATAGGATATATCTAGTTCATAACCCAAGGACGGCCTGTACATAAGGCAGGAAGGACTAAACCTGGATCTATGGGATAATCTCATTACTGGACGGACTCTACATAAGGCACGAAGTACTAAACCTGGATCTATGGGACAATCTCAGTATTGGACGGACTATACATGGCCGCTCCCTCCAGAAAATCAACATGAATATATAAGGGACTTGTATCTACAACTGTTCTCTAATAACTTCTATTGTCAGAACTGCAGCATTTAGAAGAATGAAGATTGTGATGATGAAGTGAGACAGAGGTGGAAACACAACCTCTGCATCGCTGAGTACAGAATGTCACTACAGAGGGTTGAGCTGCAGAGACAGGCTGCCATAGAACATCCTGCGCCTCTGACATCATAAATCTGCCACTCTGCTATTTGACGGCTAATCTGGAGAAGATTAGACCAGGACGTGTGATATAGAAAGTGATGGATCCTTACCAGACGCTCCAGTGAGCCGGCCGGACGCTCCAGTACATACAGGACATTTTGTGCCAGTTGTATAATAAAGGCCAATTCTCCACTTGTGGATTTTTCTTCAGCCTATAAAGATGGAAATAAATAGAAAAGGAAAATCATGAGAGAACATGGAGGAGGCCGATTATGTCACCACTTTACTCCTGCGATCTGCTCTACAATTACTACATATCTAGTGACTTAGTGCCGGTTATATATTATATTATTATCGGCCTAAAGAACTATTTTATGTGAATAAACTTATATTCTGTTATTATAACTTTTCGATGTTTTATGCAGATTTCTGCCACTTACCTGTTGCACCAATGTCCTGATGTTCTTCTGTAAATGCTCAAGATATGCTGAGCTCATACGACCTTGCTGATATTTGGTCAGGCAGTCTCTCAACAGCTCCATAACCAGCCGGTAAGTGAAGCTGAGGACGCCATCGGGTAGCGGCAGCACAATGTCAGGGGCATAGGTGGTAAGAATCCCCTGCAGCAGTGCCAACACCTGAAAATTGTCTGAAGGAATTTCAGACATTTCAAATAAATCCAAATAAATCCAAATCGCAGTGAGTAAATCACTAGCTATGTAGCTAATCACCAACAACAATGACACCGGAATGTCAAAGTGACACTGGAGCTGTAAACACTGGCACAAGTAATGGTGGTGCATTATGATGTCATAATATCATCACGGAATGTTGAGATGTTACCATATATGGAGCTTCTCTCCATAAAAGGAAGTTGCCTAGCAACACAAGCAGCAACTCTATAGGCTGTCGGCAGTGAGCATTGTCAGAGGTAAAAATAAAGCAAGTGTCAGAGGCAAGCATTAATAAGCTATTAAAAAAAGCCCTGCATCCACTCCTATGTCACTAGGTAAAAAAATAATGACTCTACTTCTTTGGTGAATTATAACCCCCAGAATGCCCTGGAAGCTGCAGAAATTCAAGAAATGCTGTGAGTTGTGGTTCTCTCCAAAGGCAAAAGGATTGTAGTCAACCACATGTGACATAAATGGCCCCTATGGGATCTTCAAGGGTTTGTTCAGCGCCGCTTACTTCCATACTGGGAGGTGACATCACGTCTACAGATACATGATGGGACGGTGTAAGTGTGGCCGCCATCATGCCTGTGACTTGGTAGGTTCCTCAGACGGCAGCTCACTCACCTCCCAATGTGGAAGGAAGCGGCCGGAGAACACTTTTAATCTATAAAAGAAATAAAGATTCCACCAAATCCGTGTAGAATATTTTTTGTTCTTTTCACTACACAAAAAAAAAATGATGAAAACATCTCATGTACCGCGCACTGTTACCCATAAATATTGTAGCTCGTTACATTAAAAAAAGCTCTTGCCTAAATCTAAGCAGAAAAATGAAAGTTATGGGTCAATGATTAAAAAAGCAAAATAAACTGGATATCTGTGTAATTGTATCAACCTGCAGAATAAAGATAATTTGTCTACAGTGAGCGGCAAAAAAAAGGAAAATAAAAAAGTGATGGAAGATTTATTTATTTATTCATCGTCACTCATATCATACCATTAAAAAAGAAAGAAACTGTAGTGGTGGTGAATTCTGATGTCATAATAGCGGTGATGTCATCATGGAATCTTGTGAGGGAATCTTATATGGAGCTTCTCACCTTATAAGGAAGTTGCCTAGCAACAGTGAAGATGGTAAAACCATAGGGTGAGCATCAGTGCTTGTATGTAAGAGGGAGCTGTGGGCACCGGGCTCTTCTCATCAGTGAGGGGATTTATAAATATATTTATTAATATCTGTATACACAATAAAAATCATAATTACGTATTTATAAGAAATCCGGATTCAGGATCTAAAAGAAATATCTTTACTGAGGGTCCACGGACTGAAAGTCAGAAGCCCACGCCTCACCACCCCCCAACTTCCCAAGATGGGGGTCTCTACAAATATGACCCTGCCTGCACTCCTTATTAAAGAAATAGAAGAACTGGGAGGACTATTGAGTTACACCTTAGATATAGACAAAACTGAGACCTTATTATTAAGAAGCCCTTCAAAGCCACTATGGACAAAGAGATTCCAGTTCTGCTGGATTGAAACAGCGCTGAAATATTTGGGGATATACAGTGACATGTTAAAGTTTGGGCCACCCCCGGTCAAAATTAATGTTATAGTGAACAGCTAAGCAAGTTGAAGATGAATTGATCTCTAAAAGGCCTAAAGTTAAAGATGACGCATTTCCTTTGTATTTTAGGCAATATATATATATATATATATATATATATATATATATATATATATATATATATATATATTGAAGTTGAAAAGAGGATGGCTTCTAAAATGATAATGATCCTAAGCACATGTCACAATCCACAATAGACTTCAAAAGGAGCAAGCTGAAGGTTTTACAATGGCCCTCACAGTCCTCTGATCTGAACATCATTGAAAATCTTTGGCTCAACCTCAAAATAGCAGTGCATGCAAGACAACCCAGGAATCTCACAGAACTGGAGTAAGGCTATGTGCCCATGATGCAGAAATGCTCCGGATTTTTTCCTGAGCATTTCTGCATCTCCCTGGCAGAAAAAACGCATGCGGATTGTACATGCGGATTGTACATGCGTTTGTTCTGCCAGGGACAAGCGTATGTCCCGCTTTTTTCACATGCGATTTCGCATGCGGAGTAATAAGCGCTTTTCCAACCAATTTTAGCATCACTTGGAAAAGTGCTTGACAACTTGGTCACACTATATAAATCTATGCAACCGTCATGAATTTATATTGTGTGACCAAGTAATAGTTAAAAAGAATGGTAAAAAAGTAAACATTATACTTACCTTCTGATGGCCCCCGGTCTCCTTCTCCGGTGCGTCCAGTGTGTTTGGCAGCTCACAGTGGTCTAAAAGGACCTTTCATGACGTCATTTAGTCATGTGACAGGTCACGCGACCGCCGACGTCAGCGGTCACGTGACCCTTCACATGACTAAATGACGTCATGGAAGGTCCTTTTAGACCATTGTGAGCCGCCGGGGACCCAGGACACACCGCTAAGGAGACAGGGGGCCATCAGAAGGTGAGTATAATGTTTTATTTTTTATTTTAAATTCTTTTTTTTTGCAGGTACCATGGTACCCAGGTCTGGATGAGAGTCTCCTCTTCTCCAGAACAGGGTACCATCCGCACATTGAGTCGCTTAATATCCTCATGTGCACATGTAGTCATGTGGATATTATATGATTCAATTCAAGTCAATGGCGGTACGCAAAATTAATGGTAGTGCTGCGGATTTTTACGCAATGATAATCCGCAGCAGAAATTTCCACAGCACGTGCATAGCACATGCGGATTATCATTTGGGAACATTGCAGACCTTCTACCAAGCGTTTTTTAAGCATTTCCGCGGCGGAATTGCAGCTGTGGAAACGCTTAAAAAACGCATCGTGGGCACACAGCCTTATAATCCAAGGAAGAATGGATGAAAATCCCTCAAATAAGAATTGAAAGACTTTTGTCTGGTTACAAAATGCGTTTACAAGCTGTGATACTTGCAAAAGGGGGCGCTACTAGGTACTAACCACACAAGGCGCCCAAATTGACGAAATTATGGCAAAATATCCAAATATAAGCCAGTTATATCACATCTGTCATCATCATTAATCTAACAAAACAAGACTGGGACCCCAAATCATTCAATGGCTTTCCAAAGTGAATATAATGAAAGGACAAGTATCCTTGAATGATACATTTCTCTATGCCCTTATAGACAATACTAAACACAAACTCCAATGACAAAATATGGAATATGGATGATCCAAATCTAACTCATTCAAACATATTGGATTCTTTAGTTCAAGCACAAAAATATCTTCAATCATCCAGGTATCTAGAAAAGAGGCTAAAAGTTTGTCCCAGGTCGTACTGGACCCCCTCAAGGGGATATAGAATGGGACTATACACAACAAATAACTCCAAAAGCAAATCTTTATCATTGCTTATGGGGATGTCCAAGTATCCAAACTTTCATTTGCAATGACACACTTCACTAATTTTGTACCACAAGGTCATCTATGGTTCTATCTTTTGTTACATGAACCCAGAAATGTATCAATATAAGAAAGGGGCGAATAAATTGTTACAGGAGTGAAATCTGTTATTCACACCTAGGTCCAGAAACAACCACAGCCCTTCAAACTGTTTCTGTAAAAAATGTCATCATATCTATTCAAAACGGTCTGGGTAGAAGCTTCATTATCATTACATAAGGAAAATAAGCTTAAATATTAGAACAAATTCATAGACTGCACAAATGTTATTCAGTTTGTTTCTGTTGAAAACTGTTTTTGCTCCCACTTACTGCATAGTGCATTGCATGTTTACAATTTATTGACGCTTTTTTTATTTTAATGTTGTATTCCAATAAAAATATTTCAGGTTCTATAAAAAGAGCTTGATTATTGTATCATAATGATGATTAAAAGCCTGATGTTACCATTTAACTGCAGTAAATTTATCACTTAAACATGAGCTATGTATGAGGGAGTTGGACTCTGGGAAATTGAGGAGTCGGACATTTCTCTTCTCGACTCCACAGCCCTGCTATAAACACTGGTATAAGTAATGATGGTAAATTCATGGAATCTTGTAGTAATGTCATCATGGAATCTTGAGATGTTGCCTTATATAGAGCACCTCACCTTATAAAGAGGTTGCCTAGCAAGAAATAAGGCAGCAGTACTACAGGCTGAGCATCAGTACCAGATGCAGACATGGAGGAAAGAGCTGTGGGGGCTTTACTCCTCTGACCAGTGGGGGGATTTTTATGTTCTAAGATAAATCATTTATATCTGTTATACACAGTAAAATGTATATTATTACTAGTGATGATCAAGCACTAAAGTGCATGGGAGCTCGTTGCTCGAGTCAAGAAAATCATAATGCTTGGGTGCTCAACCCAAGTAGCGAGCTCAATGTGAGCCAATGGGAAACTTCAGCATTTTTTCGGCACCCCCCCCTCCCCGGGGTCTGGAGGGGGCCTATAAATTGGCCATGATATGGGAACAGCATGGGGAAGACCCCTGGAAGCATCTCTGTCTCCCAGGCCACTGCTGTGAACAATATTGTCAGAGTATTATGCCACTTTTTTATGGACTCACAATAAATCATACAATTACGAAACCAAAATGGATTTTCCAGCAAAAAATGTTAAGGAACATCCTTTCCAGGGTAATGACTTATATATAAGGCAAAATAAATAACCAAAAACAAAAATGGCTCCTCCACACCTTGGGCTATGTTCACAAGTAGCGTTTTTGATGCATTTTTGCACTTTTGCATTGCTTTCAATGGTGAAAAATACATTTACTAGTAAAAGAAATTTTAACATTTTACTACCTTATCTTGTCATGTGGTGTGTGAGACATGATCAGACAAATCCTGTTATATTTATGAAGGAGGGACTGTCAAAAGTCACAAAGCCTATATTTACAAGGCCATTAGGCAGCTCTTACTATTGTTAGAGGGCCAGCAGTCGATCGTCACTATTGTTAGAGAGCCATCAGCCGGCTATGCTTTGTTGTTCCCATTATAAAGGAGTGGGTCTCCTATACTGTTATTGCATATGCAGTGACTGCAATGGCTGCCAAAAATTAGGACACACTTCAATACCCCTTTGAAGAGACGTAGAGGAGGGCCTCATTAAAAAATGTTCCCATTATAAAGTAGTGGGTCTCCTATACTGTTATTGCATGAGCAGTGACTGCAAGGGCTTACAAAAATTTGGACGCACTCCAATACCCCCTTTGAACAGACGTAGAAGAGGGCCACATTAAAAAAAATGTTCCCATTATTAAGGAGCGGGTCTCCAACACTGGTAATGCCTATGCACTAAGTGCAAAGGCTGTCAAAATTTAGGACGCAACCAAATACCCCATTGAAGAGACATAGAGGAAGTCCTCATTAAAAAAATTGTTCCCATTATTAAGGAGTGGGTCTCCTACACTGGTAATGCCCATGCACTAAGCGCATGGGCTGAAAAACATTTACCCATGGGGGGTATACATGACCATACTGTATAACATACAGAATGTTAGAGGTAGGCCTAAAAATATTTCTTACGGGCAACTTAAACACCTTTTAAAAAAATTATGTGGGTGTTGCATGATGGTCACCCTGTTGATATGGTGATGGATGATGAGGAGAAGGAGAAGGAGGAGGGTGACATAAAACAAACAAAATCAGGAAGCGTATACCCATGTCTGGGTGTGAAGAGGTGCATGGGAATAGACCCCCCCAACAAAAAACACTGAATTTGACTTTATGTTCTGCTGCTATCATCCGGTGGTGTTGAGAAGTCTGGCCTAATCCAGCCCTTGCTCATTTTGATAAGAGTCAGCCTGTCAGCATTTTCAGTTGACAGGGAGATGCACTTTTCAGTTATAATACCCCCAGTGGCACAATAAACCCGCTCTGAGAAAATGCTGGCGGCAGGGTAGGCCAGGACCGCCAAGGCGTAGAGAGACAGTTCATGCCTCATGTCCAGCTTGGATACCCAATAGTTATAAGGCACAGAGGAATCACAGAAGACGTTGGTACAGTTGGCAAGGTACTCCTTCAGCATCTTTCAAAACTTTCTCCTCCTTGTCAGAGTACCCAACGCATCAGGGCAGGGGCACTGGGAGTGTCTGAGAAAACTGTCCCAGACCTTTGACAGTGTTCCCCTACCTCTGCTACATCGTATTTGTGTCTCCCTCACCTGTACTCTTTGGTTGTCCAACAAACTGTGACCTTCGCTGCCAGCATTTTCAGATGGGAATTTTTTTAATAATTCTACAACAAGGGCCTTCTGGTACTGCAACATTTTATTAGACCGCTCTGCCCCGAGAAGGAGAGATAGAAAGATGTCCTTGTAGTATGGGTCTAGAAATGTGACAAACCAGTAATTATTGTTGGCCAAAATGCGTGGGTCACGGGAAAGGCAGTGGAACATAAAGTCAGCTATGTGTGCCAGACTGCCAACAGCCAAGACTTCCCTGTCCTGACCCAGAGGACCACTGTCCATGCTCTCCTCGTCCTCTTCCTTGTTCTCCCTCTCCTCAGGCCATCCACATTGAACAAACGGTATGACTGTTGTGTGCGTAGTACCGTCTGTAGTGCAGGAAAACAGCTCCTGTTCCTCCTCCTCTTCCTCATTATCACCCAATCCATGTTGAGATGAGATGAGGCTGGGCTTTGTGACATCACCTTGTATAGTTCCTTGCTCCATCTCATCGTGCTCCGCCTACAATGCCTCCTCTTTAATTGTGAGCACAGAGCATTTCAGTAGACAGAGAGGCAGGATGGTGATGCTAATTATGGCGTCATCGCCGCTCATCATCTTGGTGGAGTCCTCAAAGTTTTAGAGGACGGCACAGATGTCAGACATCCAGGCCCACTCATCAGCTCTAATTTGCGGAGGCTGACCTGAATACCGATGGGGATGTTGAAGCTAGAACTCAACAACTGCCATCTGCTGCTCACAAATCCTTCCCAACATATGAAACATTGAGTTCCATCGTGTGGTGACATCGCACACGAGTCAGTGAGTTGGTATGGCTAGGGTGGGGGAAGCTGTAAGTGACTTCCTGAAATGGGCACACACGTGGCGTTCTTTCACAAGCAGGTCATGCAGATCCGTGTAGGTTTTGAGAAACCGCTGAACCACTAGATTGATCACATGGGCCAGGCACGGCATGTGTGCGAGTTTGCCAAGCCTCAGAGTCACAACCATGTTCCGGTCATTGTCAAACATGATCTTGCCTGGCTGTAAGTTTAACAGTGACAGCCACAGATCTGCCTGCTCTATTACAGATGTCAACAACTTTGCAGCGGTGTGCAGTTTGTCACCTAAGCATATCAGCTTCAGCAGTGCCTGTTGACACTTGGCCGAAGCAGTGCTATAGTGCTTCCAGTCTCCGACTGAAGTGGTCATTTCGGAGATGGAGGCTGATGAGGAGGAGTTTCAGAAGCTGTAGAATCTGATGGCAACCCTGGTTGACCCTGGGCCCGCAATCCGTTCTGGCCACAAGCACTTGTCCACGTGCCCGTGGTTAGGTGGACCTTCCCAGTGACTGTGTTGGTAAGGGCACGTGAAATGTTCTGGGACACGTGCTTGTGTAAGGCGGGGACGGCACACCGGGAGAAATAGTGGTGGCTGGGGACCGAGTACCGAGGGGCACCCGCCGCCATGAATTTGCCGAAAGATTCTGTCTCCACAAGCCTAAAAGGCAACATTTCAAGTGCAAGCATTTGAAAAATGTGGCAGTTTAGTATTGTGGCCTGTGGGGCGTTAGCTGCATATTTGCCCTTGCATTCAAAGGACTGGGGTAGGGACAACTGAACACTGCGTTGTGACAAGGACGTGGATGTGGTTACTGATGGTGGTTGTTGCAAGTGTGCAAAAGAGGCATCTTTGCCTGCGCCATGGACAGGGGATTGGTGTGCACGCACCACAGCAGAACAGGCAGTGGTGTCCCCCGCAGAAACTGTTTCTGGACCCTAGCGTTTGGTCCAATTAGTCAGGTGCTTTGCTGTCATGTGCCTGATCATGCTGGTGGTGGTCAGGCTGGTAGTTTTGCAGCCCCTGCTGATGCTGGCATGGCAGATGTTGCAAATGGCCTGTTTGGAATTAACTTGACAGTCTTTAAAAAAGTGCCAGACTATGGAAGACCTAACAGTTGGACTGGCAACTTCCCTCGTGTTGTTGTTCCGGAGAACTGTTGCCCGCCTTGTGTCTGTGGCCACCCCACTGCTTGTTCCTGCCTGTTGTAGTGCTACACCTCCCTCCCCCTGTGTGCTGCTGTCCTCGCTATGCATGTCACCTTGCCAGGTTGGTCAGTGACTTCATTGTCCACCACCTTGTCTTCCAAGTACGCACCCTGGGCCTCCTGATGACTTGCTGGCAATTGTGTCTCATCATCATCCACCTCTTGCGACAGTAATTGCATTTTCCCACCATCGCCTTCATGTGACTGTAGCTGCTCAAATACATGGGCATCGCTACATGTGATCTCCTCTTGCCCCGCTTGAAGCGCGCCAGGCCAGAGTCCTGAATCCCTAAATGGAAATGTGAACAGCTCTTCAGAGTGTCCAAATGTGGGATCAGTTGTCTCCAGGCACTCGGCATGGGGGGAGAAAGGAGGATCAGAGTGAGGAATATGCGGTCCAGGCTCACGGCTACTGAGACTGGACCATATGGAAGACAGGGTGGTGGTGGTGGCAAACTGACTGGAAACATTATCTGCTATCCAACCAACAACCTTTTCACACTGCTTTGGCTTCAATAGTGGTGTTTCGCGGCCCCCTTCAAAGTAGGGCAGGAAGGTAGGTCGACATGATATGGGTGCTTTAGTGCTCCCTCAGCAGGCATAATTTCAGCTTGCCCACGACCTCGGCCTCTGCGTGCACCATCAGCATCATGTCCTCTTTCCAGTCCCTTGCCACGTGCCTTGCCCATTTTAAATGGAGTATAATATTTGTCACGTTCCCAAAAATGTCAGGATTATTACAGCAGTAATATCGGATCACGTCTGATGACCACGGTTTTAAGCAGTGGCCTTATAGTATGGTATTGGTTAGCGTCCAAGTGTGAATAGGTTTGAACAGCACACAACTGACAGACTTTAAATGGAGTATAATATTTGTCACATTTCCAAAAATATCAGGATTATTACCGCAGTAACATCATATCACCTGAGATGGACAAGTTTCTCTGCTTCCACAATACAGCAATGCTATTAAAATCAAACAAATCTGGCTGTATGCTGCTAACAAGCAAATGGAGCAGTAAAAGTGGTGTATTATATTGCTTTTCAACCAAATAATTAGGATTAAGCGAAAAAAGAATATTAAACCTGTTATCTAAGGCTGTGGATATGAGTAACAGCAGCAGACAGAAAGTTCAATGGATTTATTGTGCTGTATACACTCTCCACAAACTCTGCCTAACTCCTGCTATCACCAGTATTATATGCATCTGGATTAGTCCTTAGCAGGACTGTTAGTATAGATGTATATTGCTGTGGAATACCTGACTAAATCAACCGCCAATTCTCTCCCTAGCTCAGCAGCAGCTCTCCCTACTCTGCCTGTCTGAAGGGTAGACTGTGACAGGCATAGGGTCCCGGGTCTGATATAGACCTGATGATGCTGTGTGGCCAGCCAATCACTGTAATGCCACAACCAACATGGCTGCAGCATTACAGTGACGAGTGGCGAGTACCGAGCAGTTGCGAGCACGCTCGCTCATCGCTAATTATTACTCACCACCACACCCAGGTCTCTATTATAAATAACTATTAATGTATCTCCTTTTTTGATATCAAAAATATATTATATAAAATAATCATATTCATTCGTATTTAATCAGTACTTTTATTAAATCACAGCAAGCAGAAAAGTGATAGTATATTTAAAAATTCTTCATTATGCCCATAAAAACATTTAAAACCCTTCCGGGCAATGTGGTATATATATATAGCCTAAGACATATAAATAGCCATAAGTCTCAATGGTTATACACATAAGAATATAGTAGGTTACACATTAGATGTCTTGAATCAAAGCAATAATTAATTAGAAATATAGAGGGTCACAGGTCAAGTGTCCCAAATCAGAACAGTAATTAGATCATCATATCACATATAGATTCATTTTAAACAAAGAAATCCTTCAAAGTTTTTTTTAAAAATTCAGTTGCATACATCATAATATTCTATACACTGTTTAGTCAACAAATATATACCATGGTAAAGATCAGTTAATTATATTTGAAAGAACATTGTCTGATCAACCATATAGATTGCCACACTGTCCTGCATCCCAATGCAGTGCTATATTAAGCATTTATATACCATAGCAAATAGTTAGCATATTATATTCAGGTGTATAGTAGACATATTATATTCAGATAGAACATTATATTACCAACCATGTGCCATGTTAAAGGCTACCACATTATCCAGCACCCCAACGCGCGTGTCGCGTATATTGCTTCCTCAGGGGGTATTAAGACATAGTGCAGGCTAATCATTAAATAGCCCCTCATCTTAATGGGCAAGAGGGTCTGGCAAATCACCAGTACCACACAATAATGTTGCCTAATAAGGCTTGATTAGTACCAATCCCTGTCCATATCACCGGTGTGTGTTATAGCGCGCTCCTGTCGCCCACACCGCGTTACCCACAGCGGTCGGCGTCCCGGAAGTTCCACCGCGCATGCGCGCGTATTGAAGCCTCCGATTGGACGCCGAGCGCTGGGGGCGAGGCCAGTATGACGCGGCGGGGGCGCGCTCCACCATGGATATTCTGACTCCATTTTATAGATGGGCAAAATTTGCCCTTAGCTCTTCATATCATACGTTCAAGCCTGACATTATATTGTATTCACAAAGAAGATGTACAATATTTGTTATAGTCATATTAAATGTAATACATCTTATACATATATTGAGTCTTTTTTTCTTTTTCATATCTTTTGCTTTATTTCCTCTTTTCTTATTGTTCTTCTTTGTTTTATGCATTTATCTTCTATGTGAGATCAGATTTTTCTCCGTATTCAATTGATACGTATCATGTCACGCTCTAATTTGGAACAGATAGATTTTAAGAATAGGTATAAGGTTATCAATATATTTACATTGTCACACATTATTGCTCCAATCATGTTATTAGCCCATTATATCCATCATTTGAAGTAAACAATACTTAGCCTGCAGTATATAATCATATGAATACCACATAGGTCAATACATCAATATAATCCGTATTTTGCAATGTTTCGATGTAGTCCGTATTTTACAATATTTATACTATATTTATATTTCACCTACATGTATAAAACATATTTATATCCCATATATATATCAGCAATCCTCTTTTTCAATCTTAATTGCAAAAATGTCATAAGTCACAAAAATGATAAATAACCCTGCCTGACATTAGAGAAATTCTACATTTTAAGTTAATCATTTTTAATTCTTTCTACAAAACAGAAAAAAGAGTCGAAATCAGTGGAGCTCAGGGATGTTTAGATATTTAGCTAATTTTTTTTTGAGCAAGTGACAGATCCTCTATAATCTTGGGGAATGAAACACTAGTCCTAATAAATCTCCTCCTACGTTCTCCGATCACCACCATATTTGTATTCCAAGAGCCTCAAAGCACCGGAAAGAGAAAATAACTGAAGAATCAGGTGCATTCTAATCTGTAACCATGGAGACACATAGGCTGCATAAGAGCTGTATACACTACACAAGATTTACAAATTTGTTTAATTTTTTATTTTAAGGAACCAAGTAAAAAAAAATACTGTAAAAGATCTTCTAACAGCTAGAAATGATTCCAGGATTGTCTTTCCACTATATATACAGTATATACTCACAACACAAAGGTTAACTAATAGTTTTAATGATTTTCTGTAATAAATATTTGTATAAATATCAGAAACATTTATATAAAAATACAACAAATGATAATAAATATTTCAATTATAAAACAAGAAATACGTCTTATAATAATATTACTCAGCGATTTATAAAAGTAACAAAGTTCTTGTCGCTGCTGCTCCTGACGACCAATCAGATTTCTGCCGTTTTGCCTCTTGCAGTGCGGAATCGATGGCTGGAATTTGACTGGTTGCTACGGGCAACACTTTCTTTATTCTCTACACTGTTTGTATAAATAATCCTTGAACTCTCGTTGCCGATAGCAACCGATTAGAATTCAGCTTTTACATTTGTAATTTACACGAGATAAATAAACGTGATTTCTGATTGGTCGCTAGGGGTAACAAAGACGCTACATGACAGCTGAGGCTCCGTGACAATGGCGTCTGTTACTCCAGGTACTGGATGATGGGCCGGACACAGGTGCAGCCCACCGTCACCAGCTGCTTCTCCAGCCTATAGGTGGGACACATCCTCTCATCTATGATACATAAAGAGTTCATCTATGGATGAACTCTTTATGTATCAAATGACCAAGTTCTCCAAAAAATATGACGTAGTGGTCATGGGAGATTTCAACTATCCAGACATTTGTTGGGAATCTCTCTCAAGTAAAACTAACAGGTCAAGCAAATTCTTATCCTCTCTTGCTGACAACTTTATCTTCCAAAAGGTAGGGGAGAAAACAAGGGGATCTGCTACTTTGGATCTAATCCTTATAAACAGGGAGGAAATGGTTGAGGAGGTAAAGGTGGCTGGGACCCTAGGAGGCAGCGATCATGCTATTATAGAATTTTGGATAACTAGAGGAGGAAGACATGTGAAGACTCAGACTTCAAGGTTAGATTTTAGAAAGGCAGATTTTAAGAGACTCAGAAAGAGAATAGGAGGGATCCAATGGCTGGATGTCCTTAAGGACAAAAATGTCCAGGAAGGATGGGAAATTTTTAAAAATGAGATTCTCAAAGCACAATCGTTAACAATCCCGAAAAGTAGGAAGAATGGGAAGCATTTAAGGAAACCAGGATGGATGAACACAGAACTTAAACACATGCTAAAAAGAAAGAAAGAAATGTTTATTAAATGGAAAGAGGGAGGCATATCTAAAGAAGATTATAATGCAGTCTGCAGATCCTGCAGGGCACGTATCAGGTTAGCTAAAGCTGACAATGAATTAAGGCTTGCAAGAGATGTCAAAAGCAATAAAAAAGGATTTTGGGGGTATGTCAAAAGTAAAAGAAAAGTCAAAGATGCTATAGGATTTTTACAGGATGAAAATGGAGAAATGGTAAGAGAGGATGTTGAGAAGGCCGAACTTTTTAATTCCTATTTTGCATCTGTTTTCTCTCAGAAAGAAAATGTAACATCAACTGATCTTCACTGTCCTTTTAAAGGAATAGAGGAATCCAAGTTATCTGTAAACAGAAAGATTGTGAGGGAATATTTAGCTAACATAAATGAGTTCAAGTCTCCAGGTCCAGATGAATTACACCCCAGAGTACTGAAGGAGATCGTAGAAGAAATTTTAGAACCACTCTCCATAATCTTTGAAAATTCTTGGAGAACAGGAGAAGTCCCAGAAGACTGGAGAAGAGCAAATGTTGTTCCTATCTTCAAAAAGGGGAAGAAGGTGGACCCAGGGAACTATAGGCCGGTGAGTCTGACTTCTATACCAGGAAAGATCTTTGAACAAATTATTAAACAACATGTATGTAAGTATATGGATAAGAATGAAGTGATTAACCAGAGTCAGCATGGGTTTGTAACTAACAAGTCATGTCAGACTAACTTAATTTCCTTCTATGACAGAATCACTGACTGGGTGGATCAGGGAAATGCTGTAGATATAGTATATCTTGACTTCAGCAAAGCATTTGACAAAGTATCTCACACCATCCTTATTGAAAAAATGACCAAGTATGCAATGGACCAGGCAACTGTTAGGTGGATTCATAACTGGCTTAGTGATCGGACTCAAAGGGTGGTTGTAAATGGCTTCACATCCAGCTGGATGAATGTCTCAAGTGGGGTACCACAGGGCTCCGTCCTGGGACCTGTATTGTTCAACATCTTTATCAGTGATTTAGATGAAGGAATTGAGGGTAAACTGATTAAATTTGCTGATGACACAAAGCTAGGAGGGATAGCTAATACTAGAGAAGAGAGAGAGAGGATTCAAAAAGACCTAAATAAACTGGAGCAGTGGGCAGCAACCAACAGAATGGTTTTTAACAGGGAAAAATGCAAAGTACTACATCTGGGCAATAAAAATGAAAAAAGCATATACAGAATGGGAGGAATAGAGCTAAGCAACAGTACATGTGAAAAAGACTTAGGTATACTAATAGATCATAGACTGAACATGAGTCAACAGTGTGATGCAGCAGCAAAAAAGGCAAATACAATTCTGGGATGTATTAACAGAAGCATACAGTCTAGATCACGTGAAGTCATTATCGGTCTTTACTCCTCTTTGGTCAGACCTCATCTGGAATACTGTGTACAGTTTTGGGCACCACATTTTAAAAAAGACATAGACAAACTGGAGCAAGTTCAGAGAAGAGCGACCAGAATGGTGACTGGTCTGCAAACCATGTCCTATGAGGAACGGTTGCAGGATTTGGGAATGTTTAGCTTGCAAAAAAGAAGACTGAGAGGAGACTTAATAGCTGTCTACAAATATGTCAAGGGCTGTCACATTGTAGAAGGATCATCTTTATTCTCATTTGCACAAGGAAAGACTAGAAGCAATGGGATGAAACTAAATGGGAGGAGACACAGATTAGATATTAGAAAAAACTTTTTGACAGTTAGGGTGATTAATGAGTGGAACAGGCTGCCACGAGAGGTGGTGAGTTCCCCTTCAATGGACGTCTTCAAACAGAGGCTGGACAGACATCTGTCTGAGATGATCTAGTGAATCCTGCTTTGAGCAGGGGGTTGGACCAGATGACCCAGGAGGTCCCTTCCAACTCTACCATTCTATGATTCTATGATTCTATGATTCTATGATTCTATCTCACCACGCAGGACCAGGATCTCCTGTCTGATGGGGACTGAGTTCATGCTGAGGTCCACATGACCCTCCGGGTCCAAACATCCACGGTGGAGACATCGGGCCTCGCTGATGACCGCAGGGAATCTGTTATTGTCCACATTAGAGCTGGTGGAAGGAGATGAGAGAAATCAGGACACAGCAGTAACCATGTTTAGTCCCCCATACTCCGGCCTGCTGACCCCCATATATCATTATTATTATTTCTGCCATTACTCCATGTACATTTACCTGTATTCCCATGGAGAGATGGAGCGGCTCCTCACACTGTCCGCCATTACTTGTGCAGAACTCCGACTGCCGACCTTCATATCCACCTTCACACGTGGAGGAAATGTGGTGTCCGGTGTGAAGAGACATCCCCCGTCGGACACTAGAGGGGCCTCCCAGCCATCAGCGCCAGGGACCTGCTCTTCTCCTCCATGGACACAAGAGATGAAGATCAGAAGAAGCAAAGTGGAGAAAACCTGAGGACAGAAGATGTCACACATGTGATAGGGGACATTGTGGAAGTGTCATGTAGTGATATAAGTAAGGGTTAAATAATGGATCAATAATATACACTAATAATATTCATACTCGTATGGACCTATCCCAAAGATATGCAACAGCGCTCAAGCCAAGAGCAACCAGATATGACTATATAACACATATAAGAAATTCCAACATTCTAAGTGGAATTCATTCAACAATATATTATATTGTCATGTCATTGTATTATAACACAGGATAACAAACAAAATGGTGGTGGCCCCAAGCAAGTGCTGCACTCACTATTCTGCTGGTGCAGTCACTATGTACATACATTACATTACTGATCTTGAGTTACATCTTGTAAATCTTTTATTATAAAAATGAAAAACATAACAATAATAATAACAGAAACATAACAAAATTAATAACCAGAAAATAAACAATGTAATGAAACTGGTCCAGCCGCTCCCTCTCTCCTCACACACATATTATACATATATACACAATAATAACTACCTACACCATGACATCTGGTCCGGTTACCAAACAAATAATAACAATAACCGACAAATTATATACAAACTAATATATACATTCTTTTTTTTTTTTTCCTTTTTTTTTTTTTAATAAATAAAATAAAATAAAATAAATACTAACTATACAAATATATACAAGACAAAACCCCCCACACTCAAGCCCACCAGTCCCTCCCCGGCACTGACCTGAGAGCTGGTCCTGCGCCTCATGCCTCAGTCCAACGTCCATAGGCCAGATCAGGCAGTGCCAGTTTTTCACCCAAATAACCAGTGTCCCACAAGATGAACCCACCTCCCCCCTTTTCCCTCCACCCAACCTAACACCTACACCCAAACCCATATATACAATATATACAGAAACAAACAATACAATAACCACAACTGACAAAGCCCAAGTTCGGTGCCTGCAGCCCTACATCACTGTCTACTGATCAATAAAACAAAAATCTATGGTGTCAGCAGCAGCCCACCACCAGGAGAGGAGATGACCAGACTAGGGCACACTAAAAGAAAAGCCCCTCCAGAGGAGAGCGGCCCTCCGTGTACCCAATCTCTCATACTCCAGAGAACGCACCTTCACCAGGTCACCGAGTATGGTCCTAAACACATCGTCCACTGGGAGGATTTTCCGCTGCGTCGATACTAAGCACCGTGCGTTCCACGTGTGATACCTAACCACTGCGCTAACTAGAAATAAGGTGCAGCGGTCCCGACCACCCAGGTCCCCGAATGCTCCATAGGCCCATTCCGCATAAGAGAGACCGGCCAGCCGGGGCCAGCCAATGGAGGCGCCCACCCTGTTGTACACCTCTGTGTTAAAGGGACAACGAAGCAGGAAGTGGTCCATGCTTTCAAGCATGGTACCACAATGCTCCCGAGGACAGTTCCTGTCCTCAGAGCTCCTACACTTCAGATTGTCCCTCACACACAGTTTCCCATGGAAGCAGCGCCAAGCCAAGTCCCAAACCTTCGAGGGGATCCTGATAGAATTCAAAAGATGCAGACCCACCCCAAGATCCCGACTTGGGCAATCCCTGAGCGCCAGAGGCCTCTGAAAATGGGTCAACAGAACCCTTTTGTCAAGGAGCTTCCTTGGCAGAGTCCTGACCTCCCACATTCCCAGACCCCACCGGCGAATTACCTTCAGAACCACGGCAGCGTAAGCCGGGAGATGTCCATGCGGTGTGCGGAGATCCTTCACTTGCCCTCCTGTCTCCCATTCCTGGAAGAAAGGCTGAAACCATCCCTTACAGGAGAATACCCACAGAGGAGCCCTCTCTTTCCAGAGGTTTGCAATATTGATCTTAATGAAGGTATTCACAAGGAATACCACAGGGTTGACCATACCCAACCCTCCTAGTCTCCTCGTACGGTAAGTAACCTCCCTCTTGAACAGGTTCAGTCTATTCCCCCATAACAGTTGAAAGAACAAATTGTAGACCCGAGTCCAGAGAGGCTCTGGCAAGATGCACACACTGCCCAGATAGATCAGCAAAGGGAGCAGGTAAGTTTTGATCAGGTTTACCCTTTCCCTTAGGGTCAAAGACCAACCCTTCCATTGGTTCACCTTCTGAGTGGCGATCTCTAGCCTGCTGTCCCAATTTTGTTTGGGGTAATCCCCCTGACCAAATTCGATGCCAAGAACTTTTGCAGAGACTTTGGGTTCTGGAAGGGTGTCCGGGAGATCAAAACCAGGATCTCCTCCTCCCAGCCAGAGACTCTCACACTTATCCCGGTTGATCTTAGACCCGGATGCCTCCGAGTACCCTGCTCCACCGCCTCTTGGACACAGAGTACAGCACTAATTGTACTGCGGCCCGGAACAGAGCAATGCTGGGCCCCCGAAAGAAGCTGGGGTGCAAATTTCACCAGCCGATTAAACAGCACCTTTGCCAAAACCTCCCTGTCTGCATTGAGAAGCGCTATGGGACGCCAATTCTCATTGAATACCTCAGTCAAGAGGGGAACCAAGGCGTCCTTAAAGGTCTTATAGAATTCAGATGTTAAGCCATCTGGACCGGGAGATTTATTTAGGGCAAGCCCTTCAATCGCCAACTTAACTTCCTCTTCCCTGATCATCTCTGTCAAAACGCCAAGAGAGGGGTCTACCCCTGGTTCGGGGACGGCTTCAGCCAGAAAAGCCGACATCTCATCCCAATACAGATCCCTCTTCCCCAAGAGGTGCGAGTAGAAGGATCTGACGACCTCCAGGATCCCTGATCTGGATCTTTTCAGGGACCCCGCAGTGTCAACCAGTCCTGTAACAACTTTACTATTCACTGACATCTTGCAGTTTCTATAAGGGTCGGGCGAGCGGTACTTCCCGTAATCCCTCTCAAAAACCAAAGATGCGTGTCTATCATACTGACACCTCATTAGCAAAGATTTCACTCTGGAGATCTCCTCGTGGCTACCTCCAGTTTAGACAAGATGCTCGAGTTTCCTCCTCAGGCCCTGATACAGGCGGTACCTGTCCAGGCTCCTGAGACTCGAGAGCTGGCGGAAGAATCTCGCCACCCTTTTCTTAAACATCTCCTACCACTCTGACTTACTACTACAAAGATCCAGTAAGGGTACCTGGCTCTGAAGAAAATCCTCAAAGGACTGTCTTATCTCCGCTTCTTCCAAGAGAGACGAATTGAGCCTCCAAAAGCCTCTTCCCATCTGGGGGGTCTCTGTAACATTCAGGGAAAACAAAATCAAACAGTGATCGGAGAACTCCACCTCAACAACAGATACTGCTGAAGAGACGGCTTCCTCCTTTAAATAAAACCTGTCTATCCTGGACCTACAGTTACCTCTATGATAGGTGAACCCCTCGTGGCCTGCGGTGTGCCGGATGTGGACATCCACCAGGCGAGCCTCACTAGCTATACTATTAAGGGCGACGCTATCATAAGTCAGCTTGTCTCTGGAACCTCCTCTATCCCGGGGCCTCGTGACAGTGTTGAAGTCCCCTCCAAAGACGACCTGCCGACTCGTAAAAAGGTAGGGCTTGATCCTCATAAAGAGACACTTCCGGTCCCATTTAGATTGGGGACCATAGATGTTAATGAGCCGAAGCTCTTGTCCCTTCATGAGGACATCTAATATCAGGCACCTCCCCATTTCTAACTCAATAACCCGTCGGCATTCTACCGGTGCGGTAAAAAGGACCGCCACTCCGCTATACGGCTCGGCCGCAAGAGACCAATAGGAGGGTCCGAGTCTCCACTCCCTCTTAGCTATAAACACCACTGCCATATTTGGCAGCCTGGTCTCTTGCAAAAAGAAAATGTCAGCTTCAACCCGGCTGAGAAAATCAAAGGCCGCAAATCTAGACATATTTGACTTAATGCTGGCGACATTAATGGACGCCAGCGTCAACGGAGTGGGTACCGCCATCATTGGTGATTGAGTTAGATGGCTTTCTTCTTTCCACTCCCCTTATCCTCTGCCTCAGAGGAGGAATCCTTCCCCCTCTTTAATGACACAGAGGTGTCCATTCCCACATTTTTTCTTCTTTTTTCGTCCTCGTCTCCGGACTCTGGGCCAGTCCCTCCCCCCAAGGACCTTGCATCCCCAGGAGAAAGAGACTCGGCGCCCCCTGTAAGCTCCGCTGAAGCCGGAACCTCACCCTCAGCCTCCTCCACAGAGGAAGAGATGTTATCAAGGGCTTGGAACCGGTTAGAAAGACCAACTAGAGGGGAGTCGGTTTTACCTTCCTTAGGTACCTTGGTCAGAGCGGGAGAAGATGTTTTATCTCCCTTCTTTCTCTTTTTTTTGGTGCCGAGCTTACGCTTGTGCTCTAGCCACCGCTTATTATCCTCATCCATACTTTCATAATGGGAGGATTCTGAAGCAGAGGCAGTTTCCTCCCTGTGGATCCTCCTGACCTCCTCATCCAACTCATCATCCCTCGGGGCCTCAGCAGCAACACTGGCATCCAGGACAGGGGCTGCCCCGGTAGTCTGGGGCTCGCCCCGCTCCCTCTCCTGTCTGCGCTTGTCTAGACGCCTCAGCTGGGCAGGCGTCTTTTTATTGCTTTTCTTCCCTGGCCCCTCAGCTCCCCCACCCCTGCTAGTCCCCTCTCCAGCAGAATCGGCCTCACGGCTTACTCCCACCGGGGTCTCGACTGCATTAGCAAAGGAGCGAGGACAACGGCTGAATGGGTGACCTAACTCACCACACAGGTGGCACCTAATCTCCACACAAGAGGCAGCAAGAAGGCCGACTCCCCCACACAACGCGCATTTCTGCACGGTGCAGTTTGCACTGAAGTGTGTGGGGTCGCCGCACCTGTGACAGAGCTTCGGTTGCCCCTGGTAGAAGACCAGGATACGATCCCTACCCAGGAAGGCAGACGATGGAATGTGGGCAACCGTACCACCTGAACGCTTAAGTTTTACCATAAACGTCCAGGCCGCTGACCAGATACCAAACTCGTCGCGGTTTTTCTTTGGCATCTCCACCACCTCTCCATACCGACCAAGCCACGTCATGATGTCATAGCAAGAAAGCAACTCGTTACGAGTCATCACGGTCACTTTCTTGATCTGGTTTTGGCGAGACACTGCCTGAACGGCAAAGTCTCGCCAGCCGGGCTCATTTTTTGCCCACTCATAATTCGCCCAGAAGAGCTCAAGCCCCTCTGGCCAACAAAGCTGACATCAAACTCAGGCGTGGAATAGGGATGTATCAAAGCATAGATGTCAATTGCCTTGAAGCCCATCCTCAGCAGGAGCTCCACAACTTTAGACCTTGGCGGACATGCATCACTGCCCCTCCACCGAAGACGGACCACATTCCTACGCACACTGCCTGGCCCGGCTGTTGGGAGGGACCACACTGTATCTCCCCCTTTTTGCTCTCGGAAGGCCCCGAGGCCATGCCTCTCTATCCAGAAGGATATATCAACCTCTCGACCCTCTACCATTAGTGATCTCTCCCCCTTCTTTAGAGCCTCCAGAAGTCGCCGTTGCAACATGCCGTCCCCAAAGCCCGGAGACGAGGAGGATGCCCTATTTTCCCCGGAGGTGACACTGGCATAACTCTGGACAGGTGTTGCCACCCCCGGGGGGGCAACCGGACCAGTGACCACATCAGCCCCAACAGTATCACCATTACCCACCTCCATCTCACCCTCCACACCACACCACTAGACAATGAATTATCCTCATTCACCTCCACCACCACATTCATTCCTGCTGGACCAGTAACAATGGTGGATGACCTTTTGACCTCTGCATCAGGCACACGGGGCTCAGTCACCTCCATAGAACTGGAGGCGACCTCACCCCCGGTCTTATGTGTGCCCTCCACATCATCGGTCGGTAATTTCTGCTGTTTGGCATTTGGTATAATGTGGCGCTGATCTCTAACTGCAGTTAGGCGCCGCTGATCTTTAGCATCAGGATCTTCCGGACCAGCGACGCCAACACAAAATAGCACTTTCATGGGAGGACCGGAACGCTCAGCCCCAACTTCCCCCTCACACTGCCGCCGCTTCCCAACTAAGTGATCAGCGGCAACAGCATTCAGAGGCGCCGAGGCTACCGGAGCTGCCCCCGACACCGGGCTGCTCCCACTGAAGAGCGCACCACAGCATCGTGGCCTGATGGAACGCCCGCCGCCGGGCCGCCCTCACTGTCCAGCCTCTCGGCTGATGCACCTCCTGCTACGTCCCCACTACTACAAGCAGAGACGGAGCTCTGCGCCTCACTACCGCGCTCTGTAATCTCCCCGCGCCTTTGCACCGGATCCACAGCAGAACCCGGGCTGGGCTGGGCAACGGGGCTTATACAGCGAGCTGAGCCTGCCGCCGACTCAGGGGGTACAGGGAGGGGGGCATATACGTATCTAACCGCTTCCTGCAGCTTTGGCTTGGTCTTCTTTGCCTTTTTGTGGCCCCCAGGTGCCTCTTCTGGTAGATCGTCACCAAGATGGAAGTTTTGGAGGCACACTGGGGACTCCAGGAGCTTAATCTCCGCCATTAGCGCCCCTCCCTGGCCGCTGCTGTCACTGTCCTCCCCAGAGCCGGCAGAACTGCGACCGGATGTCACTGTCGCCTGTCCTGCAGGGAGCTCGCTGCACGTGGCCTGCGGGTGACTTTGAAGGCTGCCAGGTGGGGCTTGCTGCTGGTCATCATCACTCTCATCATCCACCTGGCTCTCAGGCTGCAGCCCTATCTGCCTTTGCTCTCTGGTATCAGCCATTTCTCTAAAGCGGTCTTCATTTATAAGTTTTTCTTTGAAAGGACCACTCTGCTCCCTGATGGTGGCTTTCCTAAGTTCCAGGAGTTGAATTTCACTGCTCAGTCTTTTTACCTCGGCTTGGAGTTTTGCCTTCCTTGGTTTGGAGGCCCCCGCAGCTTTGGCGCTTGTGCAGCGCAGCTCCTCCCGGAGCCTCCTGATGAGCTTACTGGCATCTTCATACTCACGGAGGTGGATCATGACCCGGGAGGCATAGGTGGACACAGACTCCCGGGGTCCCTGCAGCGCCCATTCCCACTCAGGGAGGTCGGCCTCACCTCCGTGAGCACTCAGCTTTCCTCCGGAAGGAGCGCCATCTTGCACGCCGCTGTCAGGCTTTTCCTCCATGCTGGAAGCCTTGCGGCTTCTGGGGGTCTCCACAATCCCGGGGGGAGTGGGAGCCACATTGCTGCGACTCCTGGTGCAGCGTCTCACCCCCGAGTCCTCTGATGTGCAGGCCGGTTGCTGGTTTCTTCTGCCCCCCGCCAGCCTGGTTCGGGAAGCAGAAGCCTGGGACTTGGCTCCATCACTCATCCCAGAAACCTGCTCCCTCACTGGGAAAGAGAGAAAGCAGGTCCCCAGGTGGAGAGGTGTTGGTTTCTCAGAGATCAGGAGCTCACAGCAGGATCTGCAGCCACCACACCCGCAATCACCACACTGACTAGCAGCTGATCAGAGCTGCACCCAGTATGCTGCTGGTGGAGTCACTGTGTACATACACTACATTACTGATCCAGAGTTACATCCTGTATTATACTTACTCCAGAGCTGCACTCACTATTCTGCTGGAGCAGTCACTGTGTACATACATTACATTACAGATTCTGTGTTACATCCTGTAATATACTCCAGAGCTGCACTCACTATTCTGCTGGAGCAGTCACTGTGTACATACATTACATTACTGATCCTGTGTTACATCCTGTAATATACTCCAGAGCTGCACTCACTATTCTGCTTGTGCAGTCACTGTATACATACATTACATTACTGATCCTGTGCTGATCCTGAGTTACATCTTGTATTATACTGCAGAGGTGCACTCACTATTCTGCTGGTGCAGTCACTGTGTACATACATTACATTACTGATCTGTACTGATCCTGAGTTACATCTTGTATTATACTGCAGAGGTGCACTCACTATTCTGCTGCTGCAGTCACTGTGTACATACATTACATTACTGATCCTGAGTTCCATCCTGTAGTATACTCGAGAGCTGCATTCACTATTCTGCTGGTGCAGTCTCTGTGTACATACATTACATTACTGATCCTGAGTTCCATCCTTTATTATACTCCAGAGCTGCTCTCACTATTCTGCTGGTGCAGTCACGGTGTACATACATTACATTACTGATCCTGTACTCATCCTGAGTTATATCCTGTATTATATTTCAGAGCTGCACTCACTATTCTGCTGGTGCAGTCACTGTGTACAGACATTACATTACTGATCCTGACTTACATCCTGTATTATACTCCAGAGCTGCACTCACTATTCTGCTGGTGCAGTCACTGTGTTCATACATTACGTTACTGATCCTGAGTTACCTCCTGTATTATACTCCAGAGCTGCACTCACTATTCTGCTGGTACAGTCACTGTGTACATACATTACATTACTGATCCTGTACTGATCCTGAGTTACATCCTGTATTATACTCCAGAGCTGCACTCACTATTCTGCTGGTGCAGTCACTGTGTACATACATTACATTACTGATCCTGTACTGATCCTGAGTTACATTCTGTATTATACTCCAGAGCTGCACTCACTATTCTGCTGGTGCAGTCACTGTGTACATACATTACATTACTGATCATGAGTTACATCCTGTATTATACTCCAGAGCTGCACTCACTATTCTGCTGGTGCAGTCACTGTGTACATACATTACATTACTGATCCTGTACTGATCCTGAGTTACATTCTGTATTATACTCCAGAGCTGCACTCACTATTCTGCTGGTGCAGTCACTGTGTACATACATTACATTACTGATCCTGAGTTACATCCTGTATTATACTCCAGAGCTGCACTCACTATTCTGCTGGTGCAGTCACTGTGTACATACATTACATTACTGATCCTGAGTTACATTCTGTATTATACTCCGGAGCTGCACTCACTATTCTGCTGGTGCAGTCACTGTGTCCATACATTACATTACTGATCCTGAGTTACATTCTGTATTATACTCCAGAGCTGCACTCACTATTCTGCTGGTGCAGTCACTGTGTACATACATTACATTACTGATCCTGAGTTACATTCTGTATTATACTCCGGAGCTGCACTCACTATTCTGCTGGTGCAGTCACTGTGTACATACATTACATTACTGATCCTGTGTTACATTCTGTATTATACTCCGGAGCTGCACTCACTATTCTGCTGGTGCAGTCACTGTGTACATACATTACATTACTGATCCTGTGTTACATCCTGTATTATACTCCAGAGCTGCACTCACTATTCTGCAGGTGCAATCACTGTGTACATACATTACATTACTGATCCTGTGTTACATTCTGTATTATACTCCGGAGCTGCACTCACTATTCTGCTGGTGCAGTCACTGTGTACATACATTACATTACTGATCCTGTGTTACATCCTGTATTATACTCCAGAGCTGCACTCACTATTCTGCAGGTGCAATCACTGTGTACATACATTACATTACTGATCCGAGAGAATTATGAATACAGCTCTGGAGTATTATACTGGTTGTAATGATAAGTAATACAATATATTTAAGCAGTAATATGCGTCTCACGATTCGACAAACCCTTTCTAACAACATTCCCTCTTGAACATTGGAGAAACCTCACTGTCCTGTAATATTACAGTATATTATATATAACGCTCTGGATTCATTGTAGCGTTTGTTCTGTTAGTAAATAACAATGTAACATTAATAGACCCCAGATGTGGTGATCAGAGAGGGGCCGCTGCTCTTACCAGGGATGGTGCGGCCATTGTTCTCCTGGATGTGCTCTGCTGCGGTTCTGCTGCTGGACTGGGCTGTGACCCCGACTCCAGGACACATTATATAAGGGTCACACTTGTTTCTGGCCTTTCCTGGAAAGTTCATTACCTGATATTCAGGTTTCAATGACTTTGTGTATTTTTTATGATTTATTTTTCCTAATCTTTAGTAATGGGAAACACTGGGAGAATGGAAAGGTCCGGATCATCTCCGCTGTGGAATCCCTTAATCACTAATTAACCTGCAGAGCGGACACAGAAATAATATTCCCTGATGAAGATAAGAAGAGTCATAAACCCGAGCGCGGACTTGTAATAACAGGTGTGAGAAGCAGAAGACGTTCTGTCCCTCCATATACTCAGAGGGGCATCTGCGGACTGCGGGGGATGTCAGATGTAGTAGACTGCCTTATAGGCGTGTGAGTGGTGTGACGGGGGTAATTCTGGGTATAATTAATTGGGGAAACAATATATAAAACACCATAAATGAGGGGTGTCAGTGCTTTATGTATGATTGTATGAATGCTCGGCGGTCTTTCCCCGCTCCACCCCGACTCATGGAGAAAGCCTGACAGTCCTGCTGCTTCCACCTAATTAAACAGAAAGCCCATAAAGCCAATTCATCATTGCCTTGGGTCTGTTTTTTGTTTGTGCCATATTCATCTTTTCATTTGCCCTTTTTTATCGCCACTGTTTTATTTCTTCATCTGTTGGTTTTTATGTTCTCCGTTGCCGGTGAGGTTTTGCCTTTCCAGATGTTTTCTTCTGGTTCATCATTTACAACTTTCTGAAAAGTTACAAAAGTTTTGCAGATATGCACTTGTGGCGCCCCTGCGGGTGGTTCAGTCTCCACAGGGGTACTGCATCTCAGCCAGAAGTGTGGTACCCCACTCTCAGGTAAGGAGGGAGCACTACCCGGGACCCACACACTCACATCCAACACTACACCACCTCATTAGGGAAGGGCAAGATTGCTCCTGAGGGAGAGCACAGCCCCTGTCCCTGTGTAGAGGTACACAGGGGGTCCATTCAAGTGCACCCAAATTAACTGAGAGTCTGCTGGATCACTTCCCCGGAGGACACAGGACGACGTGGGCGGTTATAATTCGGCGGCTGTAACCTGGAGCATCTTGACAACTGTGAGTAAAACCTGAAGACTGCACCCGCTGTGTCCTTGACTAATTGCTGCACCACCTGCCTTGCACTACACCAACATCTACCTCATCAAACACTATATCCTGCCCTGGAGCTGAGCTCTGCCGGTGGAGAGCTGCACTATCTCTGCTGCGTCACCATCAGCTCCAGAGGATCTGCACCGCAGCGGCGCCCCCTATAGCCACATACCACGGGTGGCGTCACAAATTTTATCCCCCTTTTCTTTATTCCCAAATTGACTTTCACTGTTCTTCATTTGACCGCCCTGGGCCATGGACCGGGTCACCGCCACCGTGACAATACAGGACCGGCCCGGCTACCGAGTACCCCACGGCCCATGGGGCGCGTCACTCCTCTCTCCTCTCCCTCCCTTGAGTGATTTTATGTATGCTAGTTTATTTTTTATTTTGGGCGGGGGGGTGCAAAATGTGCAACTTATTGTGCTGAAGAAAGGCAAAAAAAAGTTTTAATAAAAATAAAGGAAATGTTTTTCTTTAGTGCAGAGTTCATGAATCATTGATATAAAGTTACTAGAGATGATGGAATCTGCCAGGATTTCTATTTGTCAAAATGTGAGAATTTTACAGGGAAATTTGATTTGCCGCAAAGTTATTCTCTGCTAATTGAATCTTCCTCATTATGGGGTCTCTATTGTAATATCTTTAATCTATTGTAACCGTTTGCCCTCTATGGTTCAGCAAGATGGCGGCTGCAGCCGGCTGTCGTTATGTTGAATATGCAATAAAACTTATATTCTGGAGAAAACGGAGTTTTGTACAATTCAAAATTCAATGAGAATTCCAGTCGAATAAATTTCATCATCTTTAATAGTTACATTACAGGAAAGCAATGATGGGGGGATAGTTATATTAGGAAACCCCGAGGTCCGTCACTGCTGTGAGTTATTATCTCTGAGGCCCCAGATAAGCGGAGAGTTCAGATAAACGATGGCCGTGATTTAGGGAAGTGCTGGGATCTGACGCTGGTTTCTCTCTTTTATAATCGGACATTATAGGGCAGAGTCGGACAGTCCACAGTGACGGCCTCCATTCCTCACCGGTCACAGACACTGCGGGAACTTACAGAAACTTTTAGGAAAACTCTGATTCCTGATATGGAGACTCCAACTGGAGCAAAAAGTGGTATAAATAGCGAGAGGGACGGGGATGGAAGGATCAGACAGGAGATCCACCGGAATATAGAGCGACCAGAAGAAGCAGGATGGTCCTTACAAGGACATCTCTCATCCTTGTGAGCAGGGGTGGATTAAGAGTAGCAAGGGCCCCGGGCAGTTTAGACGGCATGGCCCCCCCCACACACACACACCTGATGTATCACGTGACTTGTCACATGATCCCCCTTTGATAGATCATGTAATAGTTCATGTGAAATTAATTCTGCACAATATTAATATATTAACCCCTTAGCAAACCTTGGGTTTTGTCGTTTTTGCTTTTTCGTTTTTTGCTCCCCTTGTTCCCAGAGCCATAGCGTCTTTATTTTTTGGACAATATGGCCGTCTGAGGGCTTATTTTTTGCGGGACAAGTTGTACTTTTCAACGCCATTACTAGTTTTACCATAGCGTGTACGGGAAAACGGTAAAAAAATTCCAAGTGCGGTAAAATTGCAAAAAAAGTCCAATACCACAGTTGTTTTTTATTTATTTTTTTACCACTTTCACTGAATGCTAAAACTGACTTGCCATTCTTATTCTCCAGATCATTACAAATTCGTAGACACCAAACATGTATAGGTTATTTTATATTTAAGTGGTGAAAAAAAATTCAAAAATTTGGTAAATTTTTTTTTTAAAAAATAGCACCATTTTCCGAGACCTGTAGCGTCTCCATTTTTCGGGATCTGGGGCTGGGTGAGGGCTTATTTTTTGCGCGTCGGGCTTACGTTTTTATTGATAACATTTTGGGGTAGATCCGATGTTTTGATCGCCCGTTATTGCATTTTATTTCAATTTTGCGGCGACCAAAAAACGTAATTCTGGCGTTTAGAATTTTTTTCTCGTTACACCGTTTACCGATAGGATTAATTCTTTTTTTATATTGATAGATCGGGCGATTCTGAACGCGGCGATAACAAATATGTGTATGTGGTTTTTTTTTTTTTATATTTTATTTTGAATGGGGTGAAAGGGGGGTGATTTAAACTTTTATATTTTTAAAAACATTTTTTTTTCACTTACTGCATGCTTCAATAGTCTCCATAGGAGACTAGAAGCAGCAGTTGTCTGATCGTCTCTGCTAGATACAGGGGACCAGCAGATCCCCTGCATATAGCAGAAATGGTCCTGTGCTATGAGCGCCGACCACTAGGTGGCGCTCATAGCGACGAGATCATGACAACCACAGGCGTCTGCTGCAGACCCTGGGTTGTCATGCACGCCCATCGGTTACCCGCGATCACGTGACGGGGTCGCCGGTGGGCGGGGCTTATGACGCGCAACCCAGAAGAGCGCGTTTAATGTCGCTGTCGGAGATTGACAGCGGCATTTAACATGTTAACAGCCGCGGGTGGATCGCGATTCCACCCGCGGCTGTTGCGGGCACATGTCAGCTGTAAGAATCAGCTGACATGTGCTCGGTTCAGTGCGGGCTCAGCGCCGGAGACCTCACTGAACCGGGGGTACGCAAATGTGCGTACTAATGCGGCAAGGGTTGGAAAGGGGTTAATTATAATTTTTTTTTTATATTAATTGTATGACTTAATATTGAGCACAATTAAGTATGCTGACATCCCCCTATGTATGTAGGGTCTCATACTGTATAATATGAGCTTTCACATAATCCTCCTATACACAGCAGGAGGCCGCACGGCGCTCCCCCCCCAGATACAGCGGGAGGCCGCACGGCGCTCCCCCGATACAGCCGGAGGCTGCAAGGCGCCCATCGAGATACAGCCGGAGACCGCACGGCCCCCCCACCTCCCCAGATACAGCAGGAGGCCGCACGGCGCCCCCCCCAGATACAGCGGGAGGCCGCACGGCGCTCCCCCGATACAGCCGGAGGCTGCACGGCGCCCATCGAGATACAGCCGGAGACCGCACAGCCCCCCCCCCCTTCCCAGATACAGCAGGAGGCCGCCCGGCGCCCCCCCCAGATACAGCAGGAGGCCGCACGGCGCTCCCTCCCCCCAGATACAGCAGGAGGCCGCACGGCGCCCCCCCCCCAGATACAGCAGGAGGCCGCACGGCGCTCCCCCCCCAGATACAGCAGGAGGCCGCACGGCGCTCCCCCCCCAGATACAGCCGGAGGCCGCACGGCGCTCCTCCCCAGATACAGCCGGAGGCCGCACGGCGCTCCCCCCCCAGATACAGCCGGAGGCCGCACGGCGCTCCCCCCCCAGATACAGCCGGAGCCAGCACGGCGCTCCCCCCCCAGATACAGCAGGAGACCGCATGGCGCCCCCCCCAAATACAGCCGGAGTCAGCACGGCGCCCCCCCCAGATACAGCTGGAGGCCGCACGGCACCCCCCCCAGATACAGCCGGAGGCCGCACGGCGCCCCCCCCAGATACAGCCGGAGGCCGCACGGTGCCCCCCCCCCAGATACAGCAGGAGGCCGCACGGCACCCCCCCCAGATACAGCCGGAGGCTGCACGGCGCCCCCCCCAGATACAGCCGGAGTCCGCACGGCGCCCCCCCCTAGATACAGCAGGAGGCCGCACGGTGCCCCCCCCAGATACAGCAGGAGGCCGCACGGTGCCCCCCCCAGATACAGCTGGAGGCCGCACGGCACCCCCCCCAGATACAGCAGGAGGCCGCACGGTGCCCCCCCCCAGATACAGCAGGAGGCCGCACACACACAAACAAACATATACAGACATATACAAAGACAAATATATACACGCATAGGCTGCGTTCCCACTGTGCGTTTTTCAAGCGTTTTTGCCACGGAATTTCCGCAGCGAAAACGCTGAAAAAACTCTTGGTAATACGTGCCCCATGGTCCCTAATGATAATCCTAATCCTAATGATAATGCGGATTATCATTGCGGAAAATTCCGCAGCATGTCCATTCATTTTGCGGACATGCAGTGTAATTGCCGCCATTGACTTGCATTGAATCGCTTAATATCCGTATGACTACATGTGCACATGCGGATATTAAGCGACTCAATGTGCGGATGGTACCCGGGTTTTGAGAAGAGGAGACTCTCATCCAGACCCGGGTACCATAGAACCTGTAAAAAAAAGAATAAAATAAATAAAATAAAGATTATACTTACCTTCCGTTGGCCCCCGGTCTCCTCAGCGATACGTCCGGTCTGTTGTATGCGTCGCGGTGGTGTGAAAGGACCTGCCATGATGTCATTTAGTCATGTGACAGGTCACACGACAGCTGACATCGGCTGTCGCGTGACCTGTCACATGACTAAATGACATCATGAAAGGTCCTTTCACACCACCGTGATCCGCCGAAGACACCGGACGCATCGCTGAGGAGACCGGGGGCCATCGGAAGGTAACTATAATCTTTATTTTTTACCATTCTCATTCTTTTTTATAACTATTACTTGGTCACACTATATATGCCGGTTGCCGGTTGCATGGATTTATATAGTGTGACCAAGTTGTCAAGCACTTTTCCAAGTGATGCTGAAATCTCTAGGAAAGTGCTTGATAACCCGCATGCATGAATGCTGCAAAAACGCTTGACAAACGCTTCTACCTGGCGGGAAAAGCGCATGCACAATAAGCACGTACAATCCGCATGCGTTTTTCCTGCCAGGGAGAAGCGGAAAAAATCTGCAGCATTTCTGCATGGTGGGCACATAGCCATAAACACATTTGAAACAGAAAAATACATATAAAGAGACATATCACACAATGATATCGGCACACACTGACACATCACTCACCGTCCCCCTGCTCGGCTCCAGTCGTCCAGCTCCTCTCTGGTGGTAAGAAGCAGTGCAGGGCGCACTGCATGACGTCATGCTAGCAGACACTGCCGCGCACAGGGCCGTGTCTTCTAGCTGTGATGCGGCCGGGCCAGCACACGTGCGCACACACGATATGCAGATATGCGCACACATGCACATGGTACGCAGATATGCGCACAGACACATGCATACAGGCATACGTACATATCTTACAAACACATAAAACTGTCCTGTCCAGCAGCTCCTCAGGCATGTCTCAGTGCAGGGCCACCAGCGTGTCACAGACATGGCCCTGCTTTCAGAGGTGCCCACTCGCCGTTGGGGCCTGGGCTGCTTCTACAGCATCTGTGTAGGACCTCTAGCGCTGCTTGATTGTCAGCACTTCACCTGACATGGCCGTGCGCTGTGCGGTTGAGTCTGGTAGTAATGGCGCGGCAGGGGCAATACACAAGCACAATTATAGGCGCAGTGTCGCCCCAGCCGTGTCATTAATACCAGACACAGCCACACAGCTCACGGCCATGTCAGGTGACGTGCCAGCGGTCCTGCACGGGGGAAGCAGCCCGGGCCACAACAGAGAGTGAGCCCCCCTGATGGTCCACAAATACATACACATAGATACATACACACACACATATACATACATACACATATATATATATATATATATATATATATATATAACACACACACACTGCACATGGACTTACCCTTTCTGTACATTATGCAGGTTCTTTCATCTTCCCTGTGGGGCAGCCTCCCCTCCTCTTGGGGCCCGACTGCAGAGTTCTCGGTGTAATTGCTGGGCAGGAGGGGGAGAGCGGAGAGGTAACATTCAGACCCGGGTAGGGGGCAGGTAGAGCAGTGGCCATGCTGTAAGCTGTCTCTGTGCTCTGCTGGAGGCTGGAGCAGGTGGGCGGAGCCTCCTCTACTGCACTTACACAGTCAGCACCTGGTGAGTCATCCTCGCAGCGCCGCGGGACACAGCAGAGCAGATTCCATCTTCCGGCTCCCGGGCCCTCCTGTCACACATTATAATGAGGTCAATCCGGCCACAGGCCCCTGGGAGCCCCGGGCCCCATGGCAGCCCCGGGCGGTAGCCCGGATTGACCTCATTATAATCCGCCTATGCTTGTGAGTATTATAGGGACCATGTTATACTATTGTGTTCAGTAAGGGAGATGATATCCAGAATTCAAATGTTAATTCCAATAGTCTGGAAAAAGTTCCATGATTTATAGCACTTGCAAGTATTTGATAAAATAATAGTTAAAGGAATTTTTCTATGAAGAGGTAAGATTATATTGAATGCTTTTATGAAATCAGAAGAGGAGAAAGGCAGGACTCTGATCCTAAATAGTTATTTTAAAATGATTTTTCAGCTCGGGGTTAATAAAACAGTTTATAAATGAAAAGTTCTATATCTTTCTATTATACTTTGGAGCCGATTCTTTGCTGATTGTTTTTTTTGCCGAGTTTTTGGTGTTCGGCACCTTTTATTTTTGTTTGTGGCGTATTCATCTTAACATTTACACCTTTTGTTTCAGTCCCTTTTTTATGTTTTCGTCCTTTTTTTGTTTGTTCGCTTCTTTTTTTCGCTACATTGCGGAGTTTAGGGTTTCCAGATGTTTTCGTCTGATTTATCATTTGTGACTTTTCAAAAAATCTTGCCCATATTTTGCAACATTTTAGCAGAACATTCAACTTTTTAAGCTAAAAAGTTGCAAGACAGGTTAAAGTAAAAAGCATTTTTTGATTTTAGCGCAAAGTTGATGAAACGTTTGGGCCATTTTGATGACTTTGGCACATTGAAAACCAAAGGACAAAAAAAAGAAAAAAAATGCAAATGATAAACTGGACCCTTTATGTTTCAATTGCTCCCAATTTTAAGGCTATGTGCCCACGTTGCATTTATGAAGCAGAAAATTTCTGCTGCATAAATGCAAGTCCTCTCCCGGAAAAACGCATGCGGAATTCCGCACGCGTTTATCGCGCATTTTTCGCGCGTTTATCACGCGTTTTCCACATGCGGAATTGCCTTGCGTTTTTTATGCATTGGACAAAGGCAATTCCGCTTGCGGAAACGCAAAATTAAATGACATGCTGCGGATTTTTGAACGCGGCATAAACACTGCGGAAAAATCCGCAGCATGTGCATAGAACTTGCGGAATCCCATTGGGGACCATGGGGTGCGGATATACATGCGTTTTTCAAGCGTTTACGCTGCGGAAATTCCGCAGCATATACGCTTGAAAAATGCTACGTGGGCACACAGCCTAAAGATATTAGTTTGCTGTCAGTGAATGAGAACACTGCTGTTTCCATTCAGAGGCAGTAAACCTGTCTGTATCTAGTCGAGAAGCGGATACAATTGTATCCAGTGCAGACAATGCTCTGTGAGCAAAACCCCAGACTGATACATTGTAACAAGCTATTAGATTGTGGCTGATATATATTGTGCTCAGGAGCATTTTCTAGACTGGATACAATGTATCCGCTGAGAGCAGGAGCAGCAATGTGCAGGATTACGGCCTCCGAATGGAAACAGAACCGTCCTCATTCACTGACATCAAGCAGAGATCCTGAAGATGGTGAGAGATGAAACACAAAGGGTAATAACACAAAGATGGAGAAGATTTCATTTATTCACTGATTTACCGCTGCTCCCATCACTAGTGGTGACGTTACATTTCTTAAAGAGACAGGACACATAATATTTGTAATTCTCCCTCTAAAGGTAGATAATAGACTCAGCCTTGTTAAAGGGGTTATAAGAAACTGTTTTATATATATATAAAGAAAACAAACCAAGTATTGCTCACCCTCCCCAGGTCTAACTCCAGCTTTCCGACACTGCCTGGTCTGTGCTGATTGTCTGCAGTGCTGACATCAAGTTGACAGCATTGCAACCAATCAGTGAGCTGAACACAACCATGATTGGCTGCAGAGTTGTCGATGTGATGTCAGTGCTGCAGACAATCAGCAGAGATCCGGCAGCAGCGGAGAGCTGGAGTTAGACCCAGGGAGGGGGAGTAATACTCAGTTTGTTTTGTTACAGCCACTGTAGCCCATGATAGTCACTATTCTGAAAGGGGACAACCCCTTCAAGGCAAACGTCATCTGCACAAGACAAGTTTCCCCTCTTCTGTTTGCAATGATGTGAATCATTCTCCATGTTCTCCCCATCTTTCCCTATCTCTCAGGCGGCCGTCCTGGTCTCCTTCAGCTCGTCGGCCTTTCTACCAGAGGAGGATTTGCCCCATGATCAGGAAGGATCTAGGGGTGAAGAGCTCCCTCTAGAGGGCAGACAGAGATGTCCTGGAAGAAGGAACCGGCACCTGCCGACAAGTATGACAGTGGACACCAGTCTGATTGACAGCAGCTCTATGGACGGCTCGGTGCAGATGGAGGACGGTCCCACCCGCTCTCTGTCCCCCTGGGAATACAGGTAATATCACAACCTGTCACATTACAAGCAGCGCTGAATAGTGATACAGTCCGGTGGAGATTCCCGGAGTCTCCTATAGAAGGACGTCTAGTAAAGTATAGAAAGAAAATAATCTTTTCAGTAGAGTTACAATAGCAGGGAATAGCTTGTCGGGATGCTTTTATAACCCCTTTAGTGGAGAATAACGTCTTCCCACCTTCTAGCCGCCTCTCGTTCTTCTTTTCCTGCCTACAAGCTCCCAGTAACCGTTCAGAAATCTCCCCTGTCCCCAAATAGACTTCAGGGGAGGAGGGAGATGCAGCTGCAGTTATTAGGAATAAAACATGAAGGAGAGAAGCTGAGAGCGCGCGGCGCGGCTCTGACATCACCCAGAATAACCTTGTATGGAGGGAGAAACTGGAGATTTATAGAAGACTGAAGAAAAAGCCTCGAGAATCTGCAGGATGAGGACAAGGAGCGCGGACATGGACCAGGTGTTACACAGCTTCTCTCACTGTGTATTTTTATTCCCAGTCTCAGCACAGATCCCAACAGGTTCCCTGTCGTCATTGCCGAGGCCGATTGTCTGACTTTTGCTTGTGTAGACGCTGATGGCCATGAAAGTCCAGACCTGATCTCCTTCCCCATCCAGCAGGAGGTGATGGTCCTACGACGACGGGAGCAGAAAGGCTGCAGCTTCTCCTACAGACTGGAGGGCGAGGTGGTGACTCTGGGCTGCACATGTGTCACACCAACCATCAGCTATTACTGAATACGTGGAAATATGGATGGTGGACGCCTGATTGTCAACTTATAAGATTTCTTAAGAATTTTTTATTTAAATAATAAAATAAAAGCAACTTTAATTTTTTTATAGTGTTATCTCTGGTTACAATAGATTTTGGGGTTTGGTAGTAGCTACTTGTCCATTACACAGGTCCATGTTATGGTGGAAAATACTGCTATCATCAGAGGACACATGCCGTATATTCTCATTGTGTAGGGCCATGCTGCTCCTTCAGGTGTCCTCAAGTTCATATGGAGGCGTCTTTTCTTCTTTAGATTCCAATACAATGTTTCTAGGGAAAGTTCCTCCATAAAAAGAAATCTAATATGGCAGAACATCTGCTGCTCCGTAATATGAGGGAATCGGTGTGACGCTCTACAGGCGATGGGCAAATGGGCCTTCACCTTAAAGGTTTGGAACAAGATGGTGAGTTATCACTTATCCATAGGATAGGGGATAATTACTGATCGCTTGGGGCCCAATCACTAAAGACCCCACTAATCCCAAATGTGGGCTCCATAATGAATGGAGTGGAGGTCAAGTATGCGGACCCCTCATTATGTATGGGATTGTTGGATTGCCCAGACTAGCGCTCATTCTCAGGATTCCAAGACACGGACAAGATGGCGGATGAGACTATAAATTATCTTGAAAGTTTCTGACATGGCTGAAAATCAGTTTTTTGGCCATTATAAAATACTGTGAGGCCGATATATTAAGACTAAAGTTGTGCACGGACTGAAGTAGCATTACTGGCAGAAGAAACGCCAACGCTCTTGCAGAATTTGACAGGTGGACATAGCCATGTCCCATCCAGTCCCGGCTCCTCTCTAGCTCTGCCCAATTTGGCGGAGTTTCTTCAAACTGCCGAAAAAAAATTTAAAAGTCGGAATATTTCTGTACAACTCCTCTTTGCTCAATTTTTTTTAATACCTTTCAAAGCAGATTACGCCAGTTTTCTGACAAAAAAAGCTATGATGAAAGATTTTGGTAAGTCCATTACTACACACCACCAAAAACCCACCTCTCCCAGGGGCTTGCCTATAATAAGTGCAGGGTTTACTGTCTCCTTCATGCCCTAGAGACTAGGGGAGCCAAAAAGGTCCCTTTGTCCCATATATAAAGAGTCTAGATTATTACTACTAAAGACCTGTGTCAGTTGGAGGAACTGATGGAGATTTAGCATCTGGGCCCTCGAGCTTCTGGATACATCACTGATCACCCTTATACTAAAATAAGGATATGGCAGCATCATGTTCTGTCTCAGGCTCTGGAAGACGCGTGAAGGTAAGGAGTAAAATGGGTTCTGAGGAAAGCAGGGAAATCCTGGAGAAAACCTTCTGCAGGTGACGACTCGTGAGCAGATTTATCTTCCAGCAAAGCGAGAACTCAGACCGTAAAACCAAAACTACACAGAATGGACTGAAAAACAACAATGTGGTGGGGTCACTGACCAAATCAACCCATTAAAGGACGCGTGGATAAACCTGAAGCTTAAGTGAGGATTGGGGAACATGGCAGGGATTGTCCTGACCTATAGACTTATCCAGGACTCAAGACAATGACTGCCAAAAAGTCCACCAATGTCTTCACTTACGTGTGTCTATGTTATGACTCTTTTCAGGGTCATCTGTTTGGTCTCCGACATGTCTCCTGGTTCATGTATTGTCCGTATTGTGTTATTATATAAAACGCTGGGTCATTGAGAGGAAGAGGAGCCGGAGCTATAATGTGCACCAGGGCTAAGGGACATTTAGGCCACGTGAGCGCAACATGCAGCCCGGGCTCCACAGTATGTAGATGGCCGTGCCACACTCTCTGCCCTGAAGACCTTGTGAGATCCGGGTCAGCACCCGCTATCAACTGCTCCCATGTATCTTCTCTGGCTTGTGGCTTAAAGTGATGCCCAGAATGGACAAGACAGCGCTAATGGCACACAATGTGGCTAGCATGGCATAAACGGCAATGTTATGGAGGCACTGTGTGGCTGACACTGTTATGGGGGCATTGTGTATGAACTGGTCAGTCATCAACACTGGAGGTCCTATGTAAGTAGATCCCACCATTCACCAGGCACCTAAATCAGAGGAACGTACCGCCCCCTACTCCAGGTAGAAAAATGTAAAACCGTCCATGTTGTTAATATTGTGTAATATAAATGATTTTCCGGCATAAGTTGCTGAATATTCTTTATTATTTGCTGTTATAAATTTGTTATTAGTCATTATTACAGGTGGAGATTGTCTTACTGACCCCACAGCCCTAGTGAGAAGGGTGGTCTCAGAAGTGATCACTAGAATACAGAAGGTTATGTGACAGTGGGGATGTGACCCCTGGGCTCCCCAGGACGCCCAGCACCGAATCCAACTGGTCCCTGTGCATAACACTTTTGTAGAGCCATATTAGGTAAAAAGGTTCAAGTCTATGGATAAAATCTATAGATCAGAACATGTTTTTTCTACATTGACCGTCATTCTTAGGTGTAACAGAATCACTGGTCCTCGCCTACACTTTTGGTTGAGGTTTAGAGGATTAATGGGAGACATGTAACAGATATTCTCCTGTTTGGAGCCCACCCATCAAACATGTATAACGTATAGTACTGACGCCCCATAAATGTCTATTAAATCCAAAGGGACATTAATCAATTTGAAAGTTTTATTTTTAAATTAAGAATTGCATGGAAGGACGAGAAGATGTTCTTGGAGGAACCTCCTTCTTCAGCAGATGTTCTTTGCTGGTCAGGAGGCCACATGTAGATGGTGCCAGTCCTTCCATACAGGTACAGCATTGATGGTGGACGCGCTGTACTTTCCTCAGGGTGCTAAACGCAGCGGTTTTCTGCCCTCGCGATGTTTATGGAGCCGCGGTGACAGACACCAAATAAGCAGCTTTCTCGGATGGAGTGAGCAGCCCTGGATAGTCCACGCCGGCAGGATGAGATCACCCGGCGGAAGAGAGAACCTATGAGAAGAGACGTAACACTGATGTCAGTAACAGGACTCCATATCAGAGGACACGGCTGTGCGGTCACTGTGGCCGGACGGCAGAGGAATCATCCATACACAGGTGACCCTTATTAACATGACATTACTTGTAATGTGCCGCAGTGTTGCCTTATAATCAGTTATATAAACCTCAGCGTAACATTGAGGCCATAAAGGGGTCAGTATGGGCCATATGGGGCCGTGGGCGCAGGATTCGGGTCAGTTTGGCAGAAGACTAAAAGGCTCCTTATAACTTTTAATGAATAAAAGAATGAAGATTTTTACAGAATGAACTGCTCATTGTTTTATAGAGAGAAAAAAGTAGTAATTTTCTGATACTTTATGTGCACGTTCACATTACACGTTTTGATCATAGGCTGTAATAGGATGTCATATAGACCTGTACACACCTGACAATGGGGAGGACTCGCTGTCCTTAGCAGTAAAACACTGCTTGTCTCCATCAGGTTTGGAAGGGGAAGATTCTTGCTGCCTGTTTGGTAGAAGAAAAACATAAATTACAAGCGAAAACAATAAGAACACCCGTCTGCAAAACCGGTTAGGACATTTGGATAACATGGAGGAGGCACCCTGCTCAGAACCCACTTCTATCACTAAGAATGGAGAATCGCTAGTAATATTGGCCTGTAATGAGCTAGAAATGATTGACTGGTCGCAATGATCGGCTGTTATCGCCAGCGTTATCACAAGCCAGAACCACAGTGATCATCAATCATGGGGTGGTGGCGCTGGATATAGTGCTGAGTTACACTTATCTTACAGTTCATCTTCTGATATATCAGATCCAAACCCAATAATAATAATTTACTCACATTTCTGAGTGTTTTGCACTCTCTGGGGAATACACTGGAGGTGGCTTCAGTTCTTCATCGTTCATCACCCTGGTATTGGTGGAACAGAGCTAAAACATAGAGAAAAATAAAATAAATATATATTTAAACTTTATTTTAATTATAAGTTTTATAGATCTTACCGGTCACACTTACTTTAGAAAGCCTTTGAGACGATGATATAAAGTTCAGGCTTTCTGGCCAGTCATTGTCCTCGCTTGTGTCCCCCTCATCTGAATCAATAAGTTCGTAATTGCTACATTGAGCTGAAAAGCACAAGTGTTATTAGAGATTATTAGTATGAGACCGGATCACGGAAAGTTACCATTTGATCACTAATAATGATTAGGACTGATTGTCACAAAATATGAAAGACAAGACACACAAAAGCTTTCTGCAGATGACGTCTCCTTCTACTTACGGTCAAAGTAGCCGGTGTCCTCTTCTGACTCAAAGTTAGGAATGAAATGTGGCTCCTTACTTAGAAGACTGTCAAAGTGTATGCCACATAGGAATGGATGCATTTTGATCTCTTTAGCTCCTCCTGGGAAAGGAAGACAATAAAAAGTGATATAGACATTATCAGACAGACAGCTCCATATCTGAACAGTTTATGTTACTCTGAACTGAAGACGTAACAGAGCTGATGTGAAGAAAAGTTGCTGAAAGTCAGAGCATGAAGTAAGGGAATGGAAAAGCAGGTAAAGCAGAGAACCTCAGTGCTGATCCTCAGGGGCGTGATCATTTATCTGGTCACAGATGTGTAATAATTCATTATTAATACTATTATATACATTACCTGTCCCAAGTCTATGTGCTGGATCTTTTCTGAGCAGCTCAGTGATGATGTCCTGAGCATCAGGTGGAGGAGTGCGATTATCAAATGTCCAAGTTATGTCATCTGTTATATTAAAAGAAAATGTTACAGAAAATAAAACCTCCTCATTTACTTTATTAACACAAAAATCTTTTGTATTAACACAACAAGTAACTAAACCACAGAACCAATCTAAGCAAATAACAATGACACCACACCGCATTCAGATTATTTTACTTACCCCTTAATATACTGCAGTAAGTGTCATATTTGGAATCCCCATGAAATGGTGCACGGAATAGAAGGAATTCGTGTAGGATGATCCCTACCGACCACCAGTCCACAGGCCGCCCATAGCCTTCCTGTAAGATGACTTCAGGGGCGATGTATTCAGGGGAGCCAGCAATCTGGAAAGCAACAGAAGAAGGAGATGAGGAGCTGAGAAAATAATTGTGACGAATAACATCAGAGGAAAACGTTTTCTAGATGAGAAGATATCAGAGAAGAAGAAATAGATGAGAAGAGTAAAGAACAAGATCCTGTAAGTAAAGCCGACCTCATCATCACGGAACTCTCTGGTGACGTCCTCGGTTGGAGCCTTGTAGGTTTCTGATGTTGGTCTCATGAGGCCGAGTTTGGAAAGTCCGAAGTCCGTGACTTTAATATGACCAGATGCCGATACCAGGAGGCTGTGAAAAAACAGACGGTGTCAGCCCCAAGTAATAACCCATAGACTTTATGACAATCTCTAACTTTCTTCCTCCTAGAGGGGGCACTTACTTCTCAGGCTTCAGGTCTCGGTGCACCACACCAAAGCTGTGCAGGTATTCCACAGCCAGGACTGTTTCTGCAATGTACTTTCGGGCCAAGGGGACAGGTAAAGGTCCATAGATGTTCATAAGACTGCCACAGTCTCCTCCTACAGGAGAAAGCAAGTATGACAGGAGAGGGTTTGTTACAATGTAAATGACACATGATGCGTGTGAATGAGAAATAAGCGGAGACATTGGGGCAGGATGTCACACATAGAGATATACTGTGTAATAATGCAAAAGAAAAACAATGGAGCATACCGTAATAGTAACTAGGACTGAGCTGAATGTCTATGAAGCAAAACCACAAATGTGCAAAAGCTGCAGAAATAAGTGCAAGGAAACAACGTCCCATATAAAAATGTGAAGCTATACTATGTATATTACAATAAATAACCTAAATAAATCTATAATTGATAGAAGGTGTCAGCCGTCTCATAGTATGGTGTAATATAATCTGACGGAGTATGAAACGCTTGTTGCAGCGCGGTACTCATACTTTTTTTCTTAAATATAGCTATCCACTCTCCTTCATGGTGGGATATTACCATCAACAAGAATATATTATATATACTACCCCATCCTATGAGATTGCTGACATCTTCTATGATTTATAGATTTATCTCGCTTATTTATTGTAAGACACTATACTTTTTTGCCCGTATTAGTATCCCTTTTTTCTATGAGTTACCTTGTTAGTTTAAGTTATTTATTCCATGGGACTAATAAAGATTCATATTTTTATATAGGGGGTTGTTTTATTGCATTTATTTGTACAGCTTTTGCTCATTTGTGGCTTTGCTTTATGTACTGTACTATGTAGAGCGTATACTATATACTGCAGAGCGACCCTATACAAAAAGACAGAGCTGGGCTTCATCTACGAGCCTCTGGTTCATTTCTCTATGAAATGCTCATCTACCGTGGTTCCCCGAAAATAACACCTACCCCGAAAATAAGCTCTAGCAAGGTTTTACAGGATTTTTGGAGTATGCTTGAAATATAAGTCCTACTCCAAAAATAAGCCCTAGTTACAGTCAGGGCCAGCATTAGGAGGGGGGGGGGACACTTGGCAGTTGCCCAGGGCCCGCACTCTTTTAGGGGCTCCCAGCATTTTTATTCTGAGGTTAAGACTGCTTAAGGACTTTTGGTGACATCATGGTCATGTGACCATGATGTGACCATAGGTCCTTTAACTACAAGAGAGTCTAGATGAACTGAAGGGGAGGCAGGCTACTGTGTATCATTTATGCAGTGTGTGTATAGGCATGTGTATGTATGTGCTGTGTGCATGTACGTATCTATGTATGTGCTGTGTGTGTATAGGCATGTGTATGTATGTGCTGTGTGTGCATGTACATATCTATGTATGTGCTGTGTGTGTATATACATCTGTATGTGCAGTATATGTGTGTATAAACATGTGTATGTATGTGCTGTGTGTGCATGTACATATATATCTATGTATTTGCTGTGTGTGTATATACATGTGTATGTATGTGATGTGTGTATGTGCAGTGTTTCTGTGTATACAGTTGTGCTCAAAAGTTTACATACCCCGGCAGAATTTTTCTTTCTTGGTTTTGTTTCAGTGAGTATGAATGATAACAAAAAAAAATTTCTCCACTCATGGTTATTGGTTGGGCGAAGCCATTTATTGTTAAACTCAGCAAATACTGGAGGAAAATTTGCACTCATCAGCCCGGAAGCTGCGGATGGGACGTACTTGGACGTTCCAACATGAAAACGATCCAAAACACAAGGCCAAGTCGACCTGTCATTGGCTACAGCAGAACAAAGTGAAGGTTCTGGAGTGGCCATCTCAGTCTCCTGACCTCAATATCATTGAGCCACTCTGGGGAAATCTCAAGCGTGCAGTTCATGCAAGACAGCCCAGGAATTTACAGGAACTGGAGGCTTTTTGCCAAGAAGAATGGGCAGCTTTACCATCTGAGAAAATAGAGAACCTCATCCACAACTACCACAAAAGACTCCAAGCTGTCATTGATGTTAGAGGGGGCAATACACGGTATTAAGAACTGGGGTATGTGAACTTTTGATCAGGGTCATTTGGATGTTTTTGGTTGTCATTAAGATTTAAAAAGAGAAAACACAGGAGTTTGACAATAAATGGCTTCACCCAACCAATAACCGTGAGTGGAGAAAAAGTTATGATTCATATTCTCTGAAACAAGGCCAAGAAAGGAAAAATTCTGCCGGGGTATGTAAACTTTTGAGCACAACTGTACATGTGAATATGTAGTGTGTGTATGTGCAGTGTGTGTGTTTGATGACATAGTTATATTTGAAAAAATGTTTATTTTTTTCAAGAATAAATGTGGATTGTTGTGCATGAGGAAAACAATAAGACATCCCCTGAAAAACAACGAACCCATCTCTCACAGCAAAAAACTATAGACCCTGTGTTATTTTTGAGGAAACATGGTGCAAACTGTTAAAATTCAGTCAAATCCTCCTTTCTCCATAGTGGAGATTTCTGCCATGCTCAGTGAGGACATACCCTGAAGACCTTCACAGACAAATTCATTTTTCTGGCATGTTGCTAACAGATAACTTATAGTAAAAGCAGTGTGGACATGTAACCATCTATGTGGTCACATTCTGCTTATGGAGAAGGTCCTAGAGATGAGCAGACCAGCGCTGGATATAGATACGATGGAGATGTCCTACCTGGTACATACTCCATGACCATGCACAGATGACGTGTAGTTGGAAAGGAGCACAACATGGAGGCCACGAAGGGACAATCTGCGAATGTTAGGATGTCCCTCTCTAGAAAGGCCCGTTCAAGTCTTACTGGATCTTTCAGCTTCTGCTTGTCCAGTTTCTTCATGGCGTATAACTGTTTGGAGTCTTTTTGGCGCACTAAGTGGACGGTTCTGAAGAGGAAGAAAATCGGTGGTTTATAATGTATTCTTACTAACAGTCTGTCTATAGACCTCATCACATCTCCTGTACTAATGGTGAATACTAGATATGCTGCCATCGCTACATAGATGATCTCCACTGGGAGGTCCTCATCCATGCCCCATCGTAAATGAACTGAATAATGACAATTAGATGTGCACAGAAGAGATGAGAGAATTAATTACAGTGAAATAGAATTCTACTCATATTTTACAAAGATCTGTATTCACCAAAATGGCGATTTTATTTTGTAATTTGCTTCCTCATGGATTCAGCAAAATGATGAGCAAGTGAACACTATTTTCTAAACCTTAAAAGGCCTTCAAAATGTTAAAAAAACACATTCTTATCCTCACCTCTCCGGCCCCTCTGCCTCAACTGCCTGGTCCGCACTTTCAAATCTCTGCTGCCAGTGCAGAAGTCCAAACATGTCTAAGGCTGAGACAGGACTTCTGGCATTGAGGAGGTCTAGGAGGATTCTGCACAAACGCATGAAAGGTCACGGTGTCGTGGAGTTGGGAACCTTCATGAGCTTGCATAGAATCCTCCTGAAGCTCCTCAAAACTAGAAGTTCTGGCCCAGCGTGAGCAGCGGCAATCTGAAGATGTGGTGAGGACTGGACGGATGTTGTTAAAAAGCAGAGGGGTCGGAGAGGTGAACAGTGAGGTCAGTATAAGTCTATTGTCCACTTTTTACATCTTACATTTATTAGGCTCTGGGGTCTGGAGAGAACCCAGACCATAACAAAAGACATTCAATTCGTGAATCACATTTCCCAGGAAAGTCTGCATGAACAGGCGAATGTGAATTATGCCAGATCCGCTCTTCTCTAGAGAACAGGGATGTGGACCCCAATAATTCCTCTATGGTAACACTGTACGGGCACAGAGACAGAGGGATCGTCATAAGGAGCCCTAGAAAACATATATTATGCCGACATCAAGCTCACCCAAAAGCTCCACAGCTGAACTGTTTGATCTGTTCGTAGTCGCTCTTACAAGGATTTCTCCCTGGGTTCAATGATCCGATCAAGGCCTAGAAATAATAAGAAATGGCATTAAAGCATAAAATCTGCAGAAAGATAAAATCTGTGGATGCAGGAACTTCTCCTGTATATTATGTGGACGTGATACAAGCCAGACCCCCACAGACACCATTATATATAGGGGATATCCCCCATACACAGACATCACTGTACTGCAGGGGAGGAGACGGGAGATCACACAGCGGGGGCAGGAATAATAATGCCGCCATCACACACAATAGATCTGATCTACATGAAGAATAGGGATATCCCCTCGTCATATGGGGGATAATATTATATGTGTAATTCACCCCCGTTACCTGATGGTACACAGACATCTCCGCTGATACTTACACTGACAGATTCCTGGACCTCGGGGGTCTCACATATTCCACCGTCATTAATTGGTGGCACAGATATTCCTATAATAATGAGGAAACGTTTTGTATTAGACGATATCAGTACATAATATATAACATCCATATTAAGAAGGAGATGAGACGGGCTCTGTACACGGTGTAATACTGGTATATGGGATTCTGCACACAACGTATATATTTATGGCTCCTCCATAGATGGATATTCTGGACCATAAATGGCCATTGTTCAGGATCTGATTCATCCTAGAACAATTACATGATTGGGGACCTAGGAGCCTCCTTGTACATGATAAAGAAGAGCACAGAGGAGAGAAGCAGAATTACCTGCGCCCCCTCCATTATAGTCTATAAGGGGCTCCGGAGCCGTCACCGGCCTCATACAGAGGTTGGAGAGTAAATCTACATGTTCTCTGCCGTTCTCTATAATATCTCGATATGTGAATGTAAGAATATTAGATGATTGCTCACCTTCCATCAGATCAGTGTTCAGCCCCTGCTGACTGGTATTAGGGTCCGGGATAGTCAGGTTTTCCCCCTCTTCGGAGTCACCTTCTGATGTTTCCTGATGGGTTTAATATGTGCAATTAATATAACATTTCACAAATACTAAATTACCGTATACAGTCCATCCTCGACTTATGAACTTCTGACTTACAAATGACTCCAAGATACAAAGGGTTGATGTTGAAAAAAAAGCTAATATTCACCCTCCAGTCCTTTCCACTGTCATGTGCCATTTCTCTGGTCTCTTTACTATAGTCTAGGACTTCCGGCCGCATTCAGGACCCAGAGGTCACTGTTCATCATAAGGTCATAAGGATGAGGCTGGAAGTCCTGCCCCATAGTGAAGAGGCTGGAAATGTGGTGCACTATGATGGAAAAAGGAGGACTGGGTGGCGGGCAGCGAGCAAAAAATTATTGTTTTTTTTTACCCTGTTTTAACTTCTATACAAATTTGGGTTACAAACAAACCTATAGGATTTATCTAGTTTGTGACAAGGGGACGACCTGTACATAAGTCAGGAAGTACTAAACTAGGACCTAGGGAATAAGCTCAGTATTGGACGGACTATGCATAAGGGAGGAAGTACTAAACCTGGATCTACGGGACAATCTCAGTATTGGATGGACCATACACGGCCGCTCCCTCCAGAAAATCCACATGAATTTGTAAGGGACTTGTATCTACAGCTGTTTTCTAATAACTTCTATTATCAGAACTGCAGCATTTACAAGATGGAAGATTGTGATGATGGAGTGAGACAGAGACGGAAACACAACCTCTGCAGCCGTAGAGACAGGCGGCCATAGAATATCCTGCACCTCTGACATCATAAATCTGCCCCTCTGCTGTATGACGGCTAATCTGGAGAAGATCAGACCAGGACGTGTGATATAGAAGGTGATGGATCCTTACCAGACGCTCCAGTGAGCCGGCCGGACGCTCCAGCACATACAGGACATTTTGGGCCAGTTGTATAATAAAGGCCAATTCTCCACTTGAGGATTTTTCTTCAGACTATAAAGATGGAAATAAATAGAAAGGGAAAATCATGAGAGAACATGGAGGAGGCCGGTTATGCCACCACTTTACTCCTGCGATCTACTTTACAATTACTACATATCTGGTGACTTGGTGCCAGTTGTCTATAATATAATCAGGGATGTGTCCGTCTGTCCGAAGCCTCTATAGACTGCGCCTGCACAGTCTGGCCCCAGACAGAAGAATGCATCCAGCCATTACAGGTGACAGATAAGATGAGTATATGGCACTGGAGATCGCAGTATGCGTAGGCACTGAAGGCATACTGCGTTCAGAGCCTACGCATACCTAGGCCGGGGGAGGAATGCAACGTCGGAATCGGCGCTTGTGCATAGCGCGCTATCTGGCGCCATTTTAGTGAAAGCAGATTTGCAGTGTGTCTTCAATAAAATGACACTGGACAGCGCTGTATGCGCACGCGAGTACTCTGGCGCCTTTTTGTTGAATACATGCGGTAAATGTGTCTTCACTAAAATGGAGCCAGATTCCGATTGTCATTTCAGTAAAATAACACAGGTGACGCGCTTCCGGGGAGCGATGGAAAGGTGAGTAGGATGGGTAGCACATAACAGGATGGGGGAGCAAGATGGGGGAGCACAAAACAGGATGGGGGAGCACATAACAGGATTGTGGAGCACATAACAGGATGGGGTGCACATAATAGGATGGAAGAGCACATAACAGGATGGGGGCAGCACATAGTATAAGGGCAGCACATAACAGGATGGGGAGCACATAACAGGATGGGGGAGCACATAACAGGATGGGGAGCACTTAACAGGATGGGGGCAGCACATAGGATAGGGGCAGCACATAACAGGATGGGGAGCACATAACAGGATGGGGGAGCACATAACAGGATGGGGGCAGCACATAACAGGATGGGGGAGCACATAACAGGATGGGGAGCACATAACAGGATGGGGGGGCAGGATGGTGGAGCACATAACAGGATGGCAGAGCACATAACAGGATGGGGAGCACATAACAGGATGGGGGAGCACATAACAGGATGGGGGAGCATGGACCAGAATGGGGGCAGCACATAACAGGATGGAGGAGCACATAACAGGATGGGGGAGCACATAACAGGATAGGGAAGCATATACCAGGATGGGGGAGCATATACCAGGATGGGGAAGCAGGATGGGGGAGCATGGACCAGGATGGGGGAGCATGGACGAGGATGGGGGAGCATGGACCAGGATGGGGGATCATGAACCAGGATAGGGGACCATATACCAGTAACAAATGCTCCCCACCCGGGCGTAGAATGGGTTCAATAGCTAGTATACTATATTACTGTCGGCCTAAATAACAATTTTATGTGAATAAACTTATATTCCATCATTAATACTTTTATATGTTTTGTGCAGATTTCTGCTACTTACCTGTTGCACCAATGTCCTGATGTTCTTCTGTAAATGCTCAAGATATGCTGAGCTCATACGACCTTGCTGGTATTTGGTCAGGCAGTCTCTCACTAGCTCCATAACCAGCCGGTAAGTGAAGCTGAGGACGCCATCGGGTAGTGGTAGCACAATGTCAGGGGCATAGGTGGTAAGAATCCCCTGCAGCAGTGCTAACACCTGAAAATTGTCTGAAGGAATTTCAGACATTTCAAATAAATCCAAATCGCAGTCAGTAAATCACTAGCTATGTAGTTAATCACCAACAACAATGACACCGGAATGTCAAAGTGACACTGTAGCTGTAAACACTGGCACAAGTATTGTTCGTGCATTATGATGTCATAATAGCAGTGATATCATCATGGAATGTTGAGATGTTACCTTATATGGAGCTTCTCTCCATAAAAGTAAGTTGCCTAGCAACACAAGCAGCATCATCACAGGCTGAGCATCAGTACCAGGTGCAGGCATGGAGGAAAGACCTGTGGGGGCTTTACTCCTCTGACCAGCGGGGGTGATTTTTATGTTTTAAATTCAATCATATACATCTGTTCTACATAATAAAAAATATATAATTTCTATAAGAAATCCAGATTCAGATGCTAAAAGAAGTATATTTACTGGTGGATCAGAGACTGCAGCTCAGAGGCCCACACCTCCCCCCACATCCGCTTCCCAAGATAGGGGTCTGTGCACAGCTCTCCGCAGCAGCCAGCAGTCAGGCAGCATTATGTGGTGAGTATGGCAGCGCTGCAGTGCTGAAACCAGCAGGTCTGCGGCAGCACGGTATGGCATAGTGCGCCTGGGACCTATGGGATCTTCAAGGGTTTGTTCAGCGCCGCGTACTTCCATACTGGGAAGGATTTAGTAAAGCTGTCTCTCAGCTTCTAGGGGAGAAAATGGAAAAAGGAACGGCGCAGATCTAAGTGCAGTATATTTTAGGATTTGTAAATAAGGGTGAGGTAACTGAAAACTGCTCACCTTTAAGTAATCTTGAGGTTTAACGTTTAGTAGTGGTGGACTCTTGTGGCTTGCAGCACGCTTTACCGGAAGGATCAGGTCCTCATGTTGGAAGATCCTGTTTGCTCAGTAGATCGGTTCGATAAATTCCGGTTTGTATATCGCGGCGCTTCCAAATAGGGCCCAGTGGATATTTACATTCAGGGTTTATTAATTAGAATATAAAATAGCAATGTACAACGCGTTTCTACTCATTACAGAGTCTTCATCAGGTACAATTTCGTAGTCATGCTTATGGAAGGTCTCTTCATTATATAAAGCATTGATCAGGTTCATCAGGGTCATGGACCGCCCAGTTAATTATTCATGTTAATTGAGTTGGTTTATGCATGTGATTAGTTAATCATGCAATCTAAGGTTGTCTCTACTAGAGTAAAATCAAATAAAAATACAACAACTACAATAAAAATGCAACAACAATACTGGGAAGTGAACAGCGCTGATGACATCACATCTACAGATACATGATGGGACGGTGTAAGTGTGGCCGCCATCATGCCTGTGACTTGGTAGGTTCCTCAGACGGCAGCTCACTCACCTCCCAATGTGGAAGGAAGCGGCCGGAGAACACTTTTAATCTATAAAAGAAATAAAGATTCCACCAAATCCGTGTAGAATATTTTTTGTTCTTTTCACTACACAAAAAAAAAATGATGAAAACGTCTCATGTACCGCGCACTGTTACCCATAAATATTGTAGCTCGTTCCATTAAAAAAAGCTCTTGCCTAAATCTAAGCAGAAAAATGAAAGTTATGGGTCAATGATTAAAAAAGCAAAATAAACTGGATATCTGTGTAATTGTATCAACCTGCAGAATAAAGATAATTTGTCTACAGTGAGCGGCAAAAAAGAAGGAAAATAAAAAAGTGATGGAAGATTTATTTATTTATTCATCGTCACTCATATCATACCATTAAAAAAGAAAGAAACTGTAGTGGTGGTGAATTCTGATGTCATAATAGGGGTGATGTCATCATGGAATCTTGTGAGGGAATCATATATGGAGCTTCTCACCTTATAAGGAAGTTGCCTAGCAACAGTGAAGATGGTAAAACCATAGGGTGAGCATCAGTGCTTGTATGTAAGAGGGAGCTGTGGGCACCGGGCTCTTCTCATCAGTGAGGGGATTTATAAATATATTTATTAATATCTGTATACACAATAAAAATCATAATTACGTATTTATAAGAAATCCGGATTCAGGATCTAAAAGAAGTATCTTTATCTGGGGGGTCCAGGGAATGAAGATCAGAAGCCCACGCCTCACCACCCCCCAACTTCCCAAGATGGGGGTCTCTATTACAAATATAACCCTGCCTGACATTTGAGAAAATCTAAATTTTGTTAATTATTACTAATTTTTATTACGAAACAGAAAAAAGAGTCGGAATCAGGAGAATTCAGGGATGTTTAGATATTTAGCTCAAATTTTGAGTAGGTGACAGATCCTCTATAATCTTGGTGAATAAAACACTGGTCCTAATAAATCTCCTCCTACGTTCTCCGATCACCACCATATTTGTATTCCAAGAGCCTCAAAGCACCGGAAAGAGCAAGTAACTAAGGAATCAGGCGCATTCTAATCTGTAACCATGGAGACACATAGGCTGCATAAGAGCTGTATATGACGCGCCCCCTGGGCCATGTTCAAGGGATTACCCGGAGCCGGATCTGGATAGGGGTAGTAGTCCTTGTGGCGGTGACGCGGTCCGTGCCCAGGGTGTCAAACTAAGTGGCAGTCTATGGCAGTAGATGTTAATTTGATCGTCTACGCCACCCGTTGAGTACGCCGCCGCTGCAGAGCAGTCCGCTGAGGCCGGTGGTATATGTGCAGCAGTGATGGGGTTCTTAGGGTTCCTTCTGACTCTGCTTCTCTGGGCCTTTCTTCCTCCTCTCTCTCTTCAATGCAGGCTTGGCCCTGGAGCTGGGCCCAGCCGGAGCCACAGCTCCCTGTCAGCCCTCCTGGCTGAGCTCCCCTGCTAAAAAGACCCTGTCCTAAGATGGTGCCCACCTTATATACTCCCTCTATGTGTGAGCCCAGGTGACTAGCACCCAATGAGCTCCTAGCTTTACCCAGAGTACTCCCCCTATCTGCCCCTACACTACTGGGATGTTCCACCCCCCTCCCACTCCAGCCAGGGACAGACGCTGTAGTACCTGCACATATACTTGGTGGGAGTACCGTTGTTCTGTCCCCCGGAAATGGGATGTATGTAGTGCATGCAGCCTACTGAGCTCAGTTCCACACTCCATCCTTACCCGGGAGTGGAATACCACACCTCTGGCTTGAGGTGTAATACCCCTGTAGCAGCCGAGTCCTCAGGGTGCTACATATACACTACACAAGATTTACAAATTTGTTTCATTTTTTATTTTAAGGAACCAAGAAAAAAAATACTGTAAAAGATCTTCTAACAACGAGAAATGATTCCAGGATTGTCTTTCCACTATATATACAGTATATACTCACAACACAAAGGTTAACTAATAGTTTTAATGATTTTCTGTAATAAATATTTGTATAAATATGAGAAACATTTATATAAAAATACAACAAATAATAATAAAAATTTCAATTATAAAACAAGAAATACGTCTTATAATAATATTACTCAGCGATTTATAAAAATAACAAAGTTCTTGTCGCTGCTGCTCCTGACGACCAATCAGATTTCTGCCGTTTTGCCTCTTGCAGTGCGGAATCGATGGCTGGAATCTGACTGGTTGCTACGGGCAACACTTTCATTATTCTCTACACTGTTTGTATAAATAATCCTTAAACTCTCGTTGCCGATAGCAACCGATTAGAATTCAGCTTTTACATTTGTAATTTACACAAGAAAAATAAACGTGATTTCTGATTGGTCGCTAGGGGTAACAAAGACGCTACATGACAGCTGAGGCTCCGTGACAATGGCGTCTGTTACTCCAGGTACTGGATGATGGGCCGGACACAGGTGCAGCCCACCGTCACCAGCTGCTTCTCCAGCCTATAGGTGGGACACATCCTCTCATCTCACCACGCAGGACCAGGATCTCCTGTCTGATGGGGACTGAGTTCATGCTGAGGTACACATGACCCTCCGGGTCCAAACATCCGCGGTGGAGACATCGGGCCTCGCTGATGACCGCAGGGAATCTGTTATTGTCCACATTAGAGCTGGAGGAAGGAGATGAGAGAAATCAGGACACAGCAGTAACCATGTTTAGTCCCCCATACTCCGGCCTGCTGACCCCCATATATCATTATTATTATTTCTGCCATTACTCCATGTACATTCACCTGTATTCCCATGGAGAGATGGAGCGGCTCCTCACACTGTCCGCCATTACTTGTGCAGAACTCCGACTGCCGCCCATCATATCCACCTTCACACGTGGAGGAAATGTGGTGTCCGGTGTGAAGAGACATCCCCCGCCGGACACTAGAGGGGCCTCCCAGCCATCAGCGCCAGGGACCTTCTCTTCTCCTCCATGGACACAAGAGATGAAGATCAGAAGAAGCAAAGTGGAGAAAACCTGAGGACAGAAGATGTCACACATGTGATAGGGGACATTGTGGAAGTGTCAACATTATGTAGTGATATAAGTAAGGGTTAAATAATGGATCAATAATATACACTAATAATATTCATACTCGTATGGACCTATCCCAAAGATATGCAACAGCGCTCAAGCCAAGAGCAACCAGATATGACTATATAACACATATAAGAAAGTCCAACATTTTAAGTGGAATTCATTCAACAATCTATTATACTAGCTATTGAACCCGTTCTACGCCCGGGTGGCGAGCATTTTTATTGATATATGGTCTCCCATATATCGTATGAGTATGTGTTCCCCCCTCCTGGTATTTGTGCTGCCCCCATCCTGTCCCCACGATCCTATCCTGGTATGCATGGCACACCTCAACCCCAATCCTGGTATGCATGGCACCCCTCATCCCCAATCCTGGTATGCATGGCACTCCTCACCCCCAATCCTGGTATGCATGACACCGCTTACCCCAATCCTGGTATGCGTGGCTCTCCTCATCCCCCATTCTGGTATGCATGGCACCCCTCATCCCCAATCCTGGTATGCATGGCCCCCTCATCCCCAATCCTGGTATGCATGGCCCCCCTCATCCCCAATCCTGGTGTGCATGGCACCCCTCATCCCCAATCCTGCTATGCATGGCACCCCTCATCCCCCAATACTGGTATGCATGGCAACCCTCATCCCCCAATCCTGGTATGCATGGTACCCCTCATCCAGCTATCCTGGTATGCATGGCACCCCTCAACCCCAATCCTGGTATGCATAGTACCCCTCACCCCCCAATCCTGGTATGCATGGCACCCCTCATGCCCAATCCTGGTATGCATGGCCCCCCTCATCCCCAATCCTGGTATGCCTGGCCCCCCTCTTCCCCAATCCTGGTATGCATGGCACCCCTCATCCACAATCCTGGTATGCATGGCCCCCCTCATCCCCCAATCCTGGTATGCATGGCAACCCTCATCCCCCAATCCTGGTATGCATGGTACCCCTCATCCCCCTATCCTGGTATGCATGGCACCCCTCAACCCCAATCCTGGTATGCATAGTACCCCTCACCCCCCAATCCTGGTATGCATGGCACCCCTCAACCCCAATCCCGGTATGCATCGCACCCCTCATGCCCAATCTTGGTATGCATGGCACC